>NC_072424.2:45522500-48022500 GCF_028878055.3 Symphalangus syndactylus | reverse complement strand
ATAACCACTGACCCTGTGGAACTTTTAGCTAATGGAAATCAATTCCTGAGTATCTGTGTAATATTGGATGCTCAGCATTATTTATCGGGACTCATTATTTGATATTTCATAGGAATTTAAGAATGTTTTCTCAAGGAAACGTTCATTATTCTGATTGAATTCAAGAAAATATTTCTTACTGAGTTTAGTGATATAAAACTACATGAAACTAACAGTATCTGATTAAGACCAATAGCCAAGTTCATTTTTAATGTCTTTATCCTACAAATCAACAAAACTTGTCAGTGAAAAGAGGAATATTGATCAATCACTTGAATGTTTCATTAAATCCAAATCTTTTGTATAACAGTGAAAAAGTATTTAATGTTCGGATGGTTTAATTAGTCTTTATCTGTATGGGCTTTTTCTGTTATTTGGGCCACTAATGTTTTTTAGTTTAGTTTTTTGGTTTTGGGTGTTTTTCTGTCCTTTTTTTTTTTTTTTTTTTTTTTTTGGTAAGGTCATTGTGTTCTCGTCTTCTGCTTTCAACTATCAGGTTGCCAATTCAATTACTCACAAATGTCTCTGAAAAATATTTTGAAATTTACTTTTTGTTTATATAACATCTTATTTTCTGACATTTGTCTTTCCTTTAAAGAAAAATATTTTATAGGCTTTGCAACATGACTCTTTTGCAAGGAAATTTTACTAAAAATATAGCTACTGTAGATTTTTTTAACTTTTATAAATTTTAAAAAGAAGGCAATACACTGTATTATGAAAAATTCCAATTTTAATGACTGCTAATTTCATTGAATAGCAAAATATTTGTGCATTAGATGAATTTAAACAGGAACAAAGAGTGTGTGTTCTATTCTATGAATATTATATATTACATATATAATAACACTAATTATATATCTAAAGACTTTTACTAGGCAGGTTTACATCTACAAATACCTAACAAAATAAGATATTTATTTATTAAAAAAAAATTTTTTTGAACTAAATCCAAAAACCTGAAGTGCATGATACTAGAAATAGGCAGCATTGGTGGGTAGTGCAGATAGAGTAATGAGGTAGATTTTTCAACAACAACAACAAAAATGTTAACTAGATAGGAAGATTTACCTGTTTTTAAATAGAAAAGAAGAAATATGGACATTTAAAGTTGGGCAGGGGGCATAAAACGCTCTATTCCATTTTCTCACCCAGGACTCAGTTGGCCTACTTTAGCACATGCATTGCAGAATCCCCATGTGGGAAACTCATGTGAACTGCTTATTTAACATTTTTGGTGATATAATCCCTAAAGTAGAAAGAAGCACAAAGATTCATGGGTGTGCTGCTACTGGTGTCACAGCATCAAAAGGAGCTAAGGAGGAAAACCAGCTGCTAGAATTTGAATTAGAAGAAGAAACCACTGCAGATTGTTTATGGAAGCACAGATGGCTAAAGGGAAAACAGTGTTCTCAGAGCCAGCTTGCCAGGAGAAACACTGGCAGGACACAGTTGCACTCTTTTAACATTTCTCTCCAATTTAAAAGAGTCCTAATTTCACTGCTGGACAATGATATTTGACACTTTTCATATATGACTTGTATACAGATTACAGCAATAAAAGTTAAAACTGCAAAACATCTGGAGAGAGAAAAAAGCAGCTCTCCTAGCAGGAGGTCAGGGCACACAATGACCTTTTGGAGCCCTCAAAAGAATTACAGAAGCTTAGGAATGGCCAAACATGGAAGGGACCGCCAAGCATGACAAACACATAATTTAAAAAGCATGGTCAGATTCAGGGTTATAAAAAAATAATATCATAGAAAAAGAATGCACTTGTAGACAATTTATGATAATCATCTATCAAAAATGAGATTAGGAGTTTACATTGCAATTTAAATGAATATAAAAAACAGTCTAGGAAAAATTTGAACAAGTTTATGTAATTGTTCATAAAGAGGCACACAACTGAATACACAGTGTAGTTTATACAGTTCTATTTTGGTTTTAATTTCTCAAATTTACGCTGAAAGAAAACAACGCAATAAAAATAATACATCATAACCTCATTCTGCTTCCTAACATAGGAAAGATTTTCATATCACACAACGGCCTGATCCAGAGATAGCTACACAGATTGAGAATGGGGTTGAGATCATTCTTAAAGCTTTCTGTATTTATTTAACTTTCTAATTAGAGTTGCTTAAGAGTCCCAATCTCTGAGTACGAGTGCACAGCCCTGTATATACACATACGATACCTACCCAGAGGCCGGGGCAATCTTCCAGCTGAGCACCAGGCACAAGAGGGTTTGCTCTCTGAAAGTGATTGCTTTTCCCAACTTCAATCTAAATACAAATAAAAGAACATGGAAAGATATAAAATGTAACTTACTCATCATGTTCTCCCACTTTTATATTAAGAGAAGACTCAAATCAATCTGTATTATTTAACTATGTCAATGCTTCATTATTGAACTATGTTAATAAAATGTATATCTGGAAAACTAGACACAAAAAATAGCTTCAGAAAATTAAATACCAAAGTGAAAATTAGAACATATGCTTCCACATTGATTTTCAAGGATGATGCAAATTCTCACTGCTCAGACTTTCTTTTAATGCATACACAAAATGATCTGTGAATCAATTTTCTTTGACTTTACCTAGCAATGAGCTTGTTCATTCTCAAGTTCTATATCTGTGACACCAAACATTCAAGTAAAGACCAAATAATTCATTTGGATTTCCAGGGGTTACTCTCTGCTCTCTTCAGTCTTCTCTCTGTCATATTCTTGCCTTTCATTTCCTCTTCTGAAACTCAGACAAAACACTACGGGGCAGTGATTCTCGATGTGTGTTCCAAACTATCAGTCAGCATCACCTGACTAAAGTGTCTGATAGTAAACAAGAAGACTTGCAGCCTTTCAAGCATATCACTTTGACCACCATCTAAGACAGGCTTAACTAGAGAAAGGCTAGATGTAGTCAGACCCATCAGGAGGAAGTGATCATTGTCTAGGCAAGAGCTGCTGTGGGTCTGAATTAGGGCTGTGGTAATAGGGATGAAAACAACGAAAAATATTTAGGAGTTAAAAATGGCAGGACTTATGATGTGCTGAATATTATAGAGTGGAATAGGGAGAGTGAAGCAGTTTTGTTTTTGTGGCTAAGGGCAGGGATTAGAGCCTCGGCTATGCGACTCGTCAGCTACCTGACCTTGAGCAAGTTATTTTCCCTAAGCCGCAAGTTCTTCATCAGAAATAATGTTAGCATCATAGGATTGTATGAGGGTTAAATGAGATCATATATGATGGAGATTAGCACAGAGCTTGGCACACAGCAAGAGGTCAATACATCCTAGCAGGTTTAAGAATGCTCTATATTTCTGGTCCAAATGGGAAAAAAAGGAATAAAAGAAGGAAAGAAGGAAGGAAGGAAGGAGAGAGAGAGTGTGTGGAAGGAAAACTGAGGAATTTGGTGTGAACATGTTTTTAGAAATTAAATTTCAGATTATTCATTATTAAAAAGTCATCTTTATTTTTCCATGTTCTTTTTTTAAAAATTGTTATTGATGCATAATAGATGTACATGTGATAATATAATACATTGATATAATATGTAAAGATCAAGTCAGGATAATTGACATATCCATCATCTTAAATATCTATCTTTTCTGTATGCTAGACACAAATTATTCCCCTCTATGTTTTGAAGTATACAATAGAGTTTTGTAAACTATAGTCATCCTACTGATCTATTAAACTCTAGTTATTTCTTCTAACTACATATTTGTACCAATTAATCAGTGTGTCTTTGTCCCCCCCTTCCCTTTACCCTTCCCAAGCTCTGATAATGAGCAATCTACTCTTTATCTTCATGAGATCCACTTTTTCAACTGCCACAAATGTGTGAAAATGTGGTATTTGTCTTTCTGTTCTTGGCTTATTTCACTTAACATAATACCTCCAATTCTATCCATGTTGCTGTGAATGACAGAATTTCATTCTTTCTTATGGCTAAATATATTTTATTATGTATGTATATATGTATATGTATATATATAAATATATATATTCTCTATTTATTCATTTATAGAAATTTAGATTCATTCCTTATCTTGGCTACTGTGAATAACACTGCAATAAACATTGGAGTGCAGATATCTCTTCAATATATTGATTCCTTTCTTTTGGATATATACTCAGCAGTGAAAATGCTGGGTCATATGGTATATCTTTAGTTTTTTGAGAAACTTCTACACTGTTTTCAATAGTGGCTGAACTAATTTACCTTCCCACCCACAGTGGACATGGGTTCCCCTTTCTTCACATCCTTACCAGCATCCATTATTCCCTGTCTATTTGATAAAAGCCATTTAACTGCAAATGATATCTCACTGCAGATTTGATTTGCATTTTTCTGATGATTAGTGATGTTGAGCATTTTTTCATATACCTGATAGCCATTTATATGTCTTCTTCTGAGAAATGTCTATTTAGGTCTTTTGCCCTGTTTTTACTTGGTTTGATTTTTGTGGTGTGATGTTTTGATTTTCTTGTTTTTGCTGTTGAGTTGTTTGAGCTCCTTATAGATTCTATTTATAAATTCCTTGTCAGCTGGATAGTTTGCAAACATTTTCTCCAGTTCTGGAAATTATCTTTTCACTTTGCTGACAGTTTCCTTTGCTATGTAGAAGCTTTCTAGCTTGATGTAATCCTAATTATCTATTTTCAGTTATTATCTATTTTCAGTTTTGTTGCCAGAACCTTTGAGGTTTTACCCACAAAAAAATCTTTGCGCAAACCAATGTCCTGTAGCATTACCCCAATGTTTTCCTCTAGTAGTTTCGTAGTTTCAGATCTAAGATTTAAGTCTTTAATCTATTGTGATTTGTTTTTTACTTACGGTGAGATAGGAGTCTAGTTTCATTCTTCTGCATATGGTTATCTACTTTTTCCCAGCACTGTTTATTGAAGAAACAATCCTTGCCCATTGTATGTTCTTGGTGCCTTTGTCAAAAATGAGTTCACTGGAGGTATGTGGATTTATATCTGGGTTCTCGCTTCTATTCAGTTGGTCTATGTGTCTGTTGTTATGCCAGGACAATGCCAATTCTGTGAAGAATGTCGTTGGTATTTTGATAGAGATTGCACTGAATCTGTAAATAGCCTTGGGTAGTATTCTCATTTCAATAATGTTAATTTTTCCAATCCACGAGCACAAAATATATTTTCCTTTCTTGTGTCCTAATCAATTTCTTTCGTCAGTGGTTTATACATTTCCTTGTATAAATCTTTCACTTTTTTGGTTGATTCTTAGATGTTTTATATCCTTTGCAGCTACTATAAGTAGGATCGATTTCTTTATTTCCTTTTCAGATCCTTCACTATTGACATATATAAATACTAAGGATTTTTTGGTCAATTTTGTATCTGGTAACTTTACTGAATTTGCTTATTAGTTCTAACAGCTTTTTGATGGACAGTTTAGGTTTTTCTAAGTATGAGATCATGTTGTCTGTGAACAAGCCTAATTTGACTTCTTCCTTTCCGATTTGGATACTGTTTCTTTCTTCCTCTCATCTAATTGCTCTGGCCAGGGCTTCCAGTATTACACTGAATAACAGCGATGAAAGTGTGCATCCTTGTTGTGTTTCAGATCTTAAAGGAAAGACTTTTGATTTTTCCCCATTAAATACAATTTTAGTTGCGGGTTGGTCAAATATGGCCTTTATTACTTTTAGGCATATTCTTTCTATACCTAGTTTATGAGGGTTTTCATCATAAAAGGAAGGTAAATTTTATTAAATGCTTTTTCATATCTGCACCTATTGAGTCGATCATATGTTTTTTGTTCTTGCTGCTGTTAATGTAATGTTTTATGGGGTTTTTTTTATTTGTTTATGTTGTAACATCCTTGTATCCCTGAGATGAATCCTATGTAATCATGGTAAATGATCTTTTAAATGTGCTGTCGAATTTGGCTTACCAGTATTTTGTTGAGGATTGTTGCATCTGTGTTCATCAGGGATATTGGCCTATAGTTTTCTCTTTTAGTTGCGTATTTGTCTGGTTTTGGTACCAGGGCAATCCTGACCTCATAGAAGGAGTTTGGAAGTATTCCTTCCACTTCAATTTTTTGAAAAGTTTGAGTAGAATTGGTGTTAGTTCTTTAAACTTTTGGTAAAATTCAGCAGTGAGGCCATCAGTTTCTGGACTTTCCTTTGATGCAAGACTTTATTACAGCTTCAATCTTAGTACGCATTAATTTGTTGAGGTTTTCCTTTTCTTCATGGTTCAATCTTGCTAGGTTGCATGGATCTGGGAATTTATCCATTTCTTCTATGGTTTCTAATTTGTTGGCATAGGGTTGCTCATCATAGTCTCTAATGATTCTGTTTATTTCTGTGGTCTCAGTTGCTATGTTTCCCTTTTCATTTCTGATTTTATTTATTTGGATGTTCTCTTTTTTTCTTAGTCTAGCTAAAGTTTTGTCACTTTTGTTTATCTTTTCAAAAACCACTTTTTGCTCCTGTTAGTTTTATATATTTTTTCTAGTCTCAATTTTATTAATTTGTGTTTGATTTTTACTATAACCTTTCCTTCTACTAATTTTATGTTTGGTTTGTTCTTGCTTTCCTACTTCTTTGAGATGTACCCTTGAGTTTTTATATGAAGCCTTTCTACTGTTTTGATGTAGTTACTTATTGCTATAAACTTACCTCAGTACTGCTTTTGCTATATCCTATAGATTTGGTATGGTGTAATTCAGTTTTCTTTTGTTTCAAGAAATTTTTTAATTTTCTCCTTACTCTCTTCATTGACCCACTGGTTATTCAGGAACATGTGTTTAATTTCCATGTTTTTATGTAGTTTCTGAGGTTCCTCTTGTTATTCATTTTTAGTTTTATTCCATGTGGTCAAAAAAGATATTTGATATTATTTGTCTGTTTTTGAATTTGTTGGGACTTCTTTAGTGGACTAAGATATAGTCTATTCTAGAGAATATTTCATGTGTTGATGAAAACAATGTGTTGGGTGAAAAGTTCTACAAATATAAGTGAGGCCTGTTTGCTCTAGTGTGTAGTTTAACTCCAAAGTTTCTTCACCAATTTTCTGTCTAGATTATCTGTCCATTATTGAGAGTGAGGTGTTGAGGTCCCTAATATTATTGTATTGCCATCTATCTCTCCCTTTACATCTATTAATGTTTGCTTTAAATACTTGGGAGCTCCAGTGGTGGGTGCATAGATATTTTATAATTGTTACATCTGCTTCCCGAATTGACCCCTTTATCATTATACAGTAACCTTTTCTCTTTTTGTACTTTTTGAGTTACAGTCCATGTTATCCCAGTGTAATTACTCCTGCTCTTTTTTGGTTTCCAGTTGCATGTAATGTCATTTTTCTCCCTTCACTTGCAGTCTATTTGTGTTTCTATAGGAGAAGTGGGTTTCTGCTAGGTATCATATTGTTGGGTCGTATTTCTTTATTCATTCAGCCTTTATCCTCCTTTGCCTTTTAATTGGAGAATTGAGTCCATTCACATTCGGTGTTATTACTGATACTAAGGACTTACTACTGCCATTTTGTTACTTGTTTCTTGTTGTTTTGCAACTCCTGTATTTTTAGATTCCTTTGTTTCTATTTTCTTTTGTGGTTCTCTGCTCTTGTGGCTTGATTTGTTGCTTGTTATTTTTAGTGGGTCCTTTATAGGATTTTGCATTGTGGTTACCATGAGTCTTACAAAGAACATTTTATCAATATAACAAGTTATTTTAAAGAGATGACAACTTATCTTAGATCACAAAAGATGAAAAACAAAAAGTAAAAAATAAAAAACTCTGTACTTTAACTCCATCCTCCCCATATTCTAACTTTTTGTTGTCTCAATTTATGTATTTTTATGTTGCCTATCTCTTAACAGGTTGCTGTAGCTGTTATGGTTTTTGATAGATTTGTCTTCTGGCTTCATACTAAAGTTGTGAGTTAACTGCGTACAACAATTACAGTATTAGATTATTCTGGGCTTGTCCCTGTATTTAGTTTTATCAATGGGTTTTATACCTTTAAACGTTTGCTTGTTTTGCACATTTAATGTTTTTTCCCCTTCAGATTGAATAATGCTCTTTAGCATTTCTTGTCAGATGGGTCTGGTGGTAGTGAATTCTCTCAGTTTTTGTTTGTCTGGGAAGAACTTTATGTCTCTTTCACATTTGAAGAATAGCTTTGCTGGACACAGTATTCTTGGATGGCAGTTGCTTACTTTCAGCACTGAAAATGTTGTTCCATGCCCTCCTGGCCTGTATAGTTGGTATTTTTTTTTTTGAGACATCTGTTGCCAGATGAATTGGAGCTCCTTTATATGGCATTTGCTTCCTTTTTCTTTCTGCTTTTAGGATCCTTTCTTTGACCTTGACCTTTGACAGTTTGATTATTATATGCCTTAAGGTAATCTTATTTGAGTCAAATCTCTTTGGTGTTCTCTGCCCTTCTATCTGTACCTGGATATTTAGATCTTTCTCAATTTTGGAATGTTTCCTGTTATTATTTATATGAATAAGCTTTGCTGCTGCTGAACTCCTTTTTGAACATCAACATTTCTTAAATTTGATCCTTTTAGGTAATTTTCTGTATATCATATATAATATTCATTCTTTTTTATTTTATTCCTCCGTAGTTTAGAATAGCCTGTCTTCAAGCTCACTAATTCTTCTTCTTGATCAATTTTGTTGTAGAAATCCTATAATAAATTTTTCAGCTCAGTAAACACATTTCTAAGTTCCAAGATTTGTTTTTCTAAATTATTTTAATCTCTTTATTAAATTTCTCTAAGTTTCTGAATTGATTTTTTTCTGTGGTATCTTGGAGATCACTGAGTTTCCTTAAAAGTGTCACTTTCAGCCGGGCACGGTGGCTCACGCCTGTAACCCCAGCACTTTGGGAGGCCAAGGCAGGCGGATCACGAGGTCAGGAGATCGAGACCATCCTGGCTAACATGGTAAAACCCCGTCTCTACTAAAAATAATACAAAAAATTAGCCAGGCGTGGTGGCGGGTGCCTGTAGTCCCAGGTACTTGGGAGGCTGAGGCAGGAGAATAGCGTGAACCCAGGAGGCGGAGCTTGCAGTGAGCAGAGATCGCACTACTGCACTCCCAGCCTGGGCGACAGAGTGAGACTCCATCTCAAAAAAAAAAAAAAATTATAAGTGTCATTTTCAATTCCTGATCAGAGAACTCACATATCACCATCTCATTAGGGTGAGCCATTTCTTTTTGTCCATTTGAGGAGTCATGGTTCCCTGTTTGCTATTTCTTGTGGATGTATTTCTATGTCTTTGCCTTAAAGAATTATTTATGCAAGTCTTCTATGTCTGGCTCATTTTGGTTATTACTGAATATGTTTGCTTAGAGTTTTTTTGTAATTTACCTATCAAATATCATTTTTTCTGGTAAGTTGCTGCCTTTTTTCAGCACTAGACGGCACCTTAAGTCCAGGTTTGCCTCAGCTCTAGTAAATGATAAGAGCATTGCCCATCCCAGATGAGGGAGATATCAAAGAAGTTATTCTGGCAGTGTGGGAAAGCTGGCTAGGGGATCTTGACCAACACATCTGTGGGAACAAATTTCCTGAACGGTGCTGCTGAACAGTCACCCTGATTTGGCATCTCCCTTGGTTGAGTTACAGAGCAGAGTTTCCTGGGCTGGGGATTGTTGTCCTGCCTTCATTTGTCTCTGCCTGAAGGAATATCTCTTCCTTCAGGCTCTCTTGATGGTTCCTGTGGGTTGAGACAGGAACAAGCTGCCTGCCAGGAAATCTAGGATGTTAGGAAAACTGGTTGTTCACCTCGACTTCACTTTTTCTAGGGTAGAGACAATGAATTGGGAAGAAATTTTCTGCACTTTTGGTGCCAATCAGATTCGGAGGAGGAGCATCACAGAATGGAAGTCCTATTCTCTTACCACCTGCTTGGAGTTTTTCCACTTCTCTGTGCCTTGGGAACTGTCTCCTTGTATATGAGTTCTGGGATATTACTGTTGATAAATCTTGGTGCTATATTTTTTTTTTTTTTTGGTTTTTTGTGGTGGGGAGTGTAGCCAACTTGCTTCTATAGTACCATTTTGGAACCAGAAGTCTCTATTTCCATATTCTTCTGAAAGGATTGTTATATTTCCTACAGATGGTCTCTTTTCTATGAATTGCCATGTACCTCAAAGGATACTCCTTCTTTTGCCCACCCACATACTAACACACACATCCATTTCTTGAGCAAAGTACTTCTCATTCTACAAGAACCAGCTCTCAGGTGTCTCCTCTGCTTCTCTCACCATCTCTGCCTCCTTATGCAGAATGGAAGACAACCTCCTTTGTGCCACAAATATGTCTAGTACTAGTTTACACATACCCCCTCTTGCATGAACGTATTTACATGTTCATTTCTCCCAGAGTGAGCTCCTTGAGGAACCACGTTATCAACCTCTCTATCCCCATTACCCAGCTTAGTACTTAGCACAAAGCAAGTCCTCCACAATTTTATTTCTCTACAGAAGTTTGCCCCATATATTAATCCAAGATATCTGAATGTCAGGCAAGAGTAATTGTATCCTCTTCAATCACTTATGAGTTAGTAAGATTTACTAAGTCCTAGATATTATGACAGAGACTGCAGAGTAAAACACATGCTTTCCACCTTCAAGGAACTGAGAAAACAATTGACGAGCTAAGAAATAAATACATGGAAGATTAAGTAACAGTAATACACATCAAGAAAAGTTCAGAATAATACTAAAGCCATATCATAAGGCATAAGGTTATGCCCAAAAAGTTAGTCACTGACACTAAGAACTACAAAAGTTCGGAAGATGACAAAATTACTCTTATCTGCCACAGTTAGGCATGACTTTGAAGTAATGATAGGTTTGACATTATCCTAAAGAGTTTACAAGATTTGTATATGTAGAAAGGATTTACAGAGAGAAGATACTCCTAGTGAATAGGGTAGTATCAGCCAAAGCAGAACAGCAATGAAAGGTGGGAAATTGCAAACCAATTTCTGGGGCTTGTTAAAAAACAAAAAAATCTGGTTAGATGGAGTAAAGTGTTCAAGTATGTAGAGGTAGAGATGATAACCACATAGCTTAAAACCAGTCTTTGGGGTGCAGTGAGTAACAGCAATTCCAGAGGGTCAGGATAGTATGCTGAAAATGGTTTAGTTAGACTGAATTGGCAGTGTTGAGATTGGAAAGAAGAGCAGCAAGACGGAAATCAACTTTCATTTACAGAGCTTGGTTTGTGTCAAGCATTATGCTTTATGTACATTATTTTTAGTTACAACAATTTTATAAGATGGCCCTAACAACCCTATTTTGTTTTCCCAGGCTAGTGAATGACAGTTTGGGGAATTGAGTCCAGGGTATCTAACTCCAAAAAAGTCTGTTCTGGATCAAGTGTGTGCTGCTTCCAAGGTATGGTATAAGAAGAGGCTGTGGAGATGGCCAGGAGGGGACAGATACATGGGAAAGATGGAATAAAGAACTTGGTGACTCATTGAATGTGAGGGAGAGAAAGTTAAAATTAATTTCAAGCCTTCATGTCTAAGGGATGAGAAAACAATTACATTAATACAAGGAAGGAAAGAAAAGGAATAGGTCTCAGGGAGCAGTGAAAAGATCAGTCCAACATTAAATAAGTTTCAGATGGTGGCAGGTTGTTTGAGTGGAAATGTCTGGTGGTTGGAGATTTTGAGAATGAGCTCTAGTTGTATTTTCCTCAGCTAGAATGGATATTGCAACACTGGCACC
Organism: Symphalangus syndactylus; assembly: GCF_028878055.3. NCBI lineage: Eukaryota > Metazoa > Chordata > Mammalia > Primates > Hylobatidae > Symphalangus > Symphalangus syndactylus. The sequence goes on along the minus strand of NC_072424.2, from coordinate 48,010,719 downwards.
GCAATGGAAGATGAAAATGCCGACGGAAATCTAACCTCGACCTACGACCTCAAGATCCCTTCCTTTCCAAATTTTCTCCAAGTTTGCTTAAAAATATGAATCATTTTTTTAAACATACATGATTCTGAGGAGCTCATTCATTGTGGTTCAACAGAGCAGACTTTTTTTTTTAACCAACCGAGACTTTCCTGCCATCTGATGCCAATTTGGGCTAAAATACCTTTTTCCCCTAACAACTTAGTGTGAGAACATATGCTTTCCTCTGCTTGCACCCTGTCCACAGTACATCCTGTAAAATTCCATCCTTCAGCAGTTAACTTATAGCTTTAGAATGATACAAGTCTTAAAATAAAAGTTTGAGGGCTCAAGGAAAACAGTGAGTTCCTAGTGTAAATATATCATGAAGCCAAACATTTCAGAAAATATTCAAGTTCCATAATTTTGCCTTCCTTAAAGGAGTCTTTGGAGAGCTATTGCTGGTTCTTTTCCATTAAAAAATATGAAGTTTATGCAGTGATCATTTCCCCTAGGGTTGCAGATGTAGGCAAGCTGTACTTGGCCCTCCAAGAAAGATACACAAAGCTGAACGTTTCATTATACTCTGAAAAAAATGAACTATTTCCTAGGCAGGCTCTGTACTGTTGGGATAAATTGTAATACCAAATTTAATGTATGCCTTACTCTGGAGAACAATAAGAAATTTTGAAACCTCAATAAATGTTTATTTCTAATATAAGTATGATCCAAAATGGATAGCATGGCATTATTCAGTAGCTAAAAGTTAGATGGCAAAATGAACCAAGCCATTTCCAAATGTATTCCATAACTTCAGAAAAAAAAAGTCTGATGAATAAAATGTGTATGAATATCTCATATTCTGTCAAAACTTGTAATAATGAAGGTAATATGGAGAATGAAAATGTAGTTTTAGTGTAGGTGGATTCAATTAGGAAATATGTTTTCTGGATCCAGAAATTACAGAGGTATACTAGGTATCTTTGTAGAGAAATAGAAGAAGAATATTCTTTTATTAACAGCAACACTCTGAGTATAGCTTACAGGATAAAGAGAAGAGAAAAACAACAGAAAACATGGAACCAGCAATGAAAGTTCATTTTAGCAGCGTGATTGACACCGTGTAACTTATTCCAAGAGGTGATTGATAATATGAAATGGGTTTCTCTTCTGTAGGAACTTGGCATTGTTTGTTCACTCCCTCTTCCATTTCTGAGTGTAAAATACATGTGATGATAAAAGTCCAAGGGGATGCTTGTGTGAGCAGGCTGTACCAAGTCCTCTTCCAAAGAATTGCATCTGTGCAACTCTGGCCAGCCTTTTAAAATCCTAGAATATACTAAGTTGCTTTTCCAAAGGATAGTGATATTCTGTAACTAAAATCCCAGAATTCAGTTTGTTAAAGAAATACTAAGTTTAAAATCAACAATGTATATAGATGATTCAGGTTTGTTTGTTTGTTTGTTTTTAGGGTTTTATGAGTTTTTATGAAAAGTGACCCTAAATCATGTATGCAGAACAATTAGAAGGTTGGAAAAGATCAAAATGTCTGGCAATAGAGGAATGATCGGGCAAATTATGTCATCTTGAGGAAATATTATTTAGTGATTAAAAATAATTATGAAAACCAAAATGAAAATTAAAACTTATGATTTATTATTATTACTGATAAACAAGAACACAATATTGGTTATAAATATGGAAAAATATTATTTTGCACAAAGGCTAAAAGGAAATATATCATGTGAAAAGTACATTTGGATGATTGTATAATAGATTTTTAAACATTTATACTAATTTTAGTGTTGTTTTATAGATTTCAAAATAATTTCTGAATATCTATTGTATTATACTATGTCTAACACAAAAACAGAAATTTAAAAATGAATCTATAGTTTATCTTGATTAAAGAGGCAGAAAAACACAACATTTTACTGGATTTGAAGCCTGGCTCTGCCAATGTATTAATAGTATAACCTCGGGAAAGTTATGTAACCCTTCTGTGCCTCAATTCTCTGCTCCATAAAATGAAAATATTAAAAGAATGAACCTGATCATTGACAAGATTAAATGAGGTAACTCATAAAAAGCATTAGTAGAGTGGTTGGCATACAGGAAATTTCACTAAATGGCAGCTATTATTTCTAATATACAAATATAAAGCACACTATGTACATGTGTGTTACATATATATATTTACATGTGTAAAGGCACTCATACAGGCCTGTCACATTCACTCTGTAAGCAGGAGCTATCACATAACGCCCATAGAGCTGAACACAGGCACAAACTATGTGCCAAGAATTCTGCTAGGAACCTTATAAAAAATATGTATCATACATTACATGTAACACATTAGATGTTCTATATTACAGCATCTCAGCCTTACAAAAATTCTAAGACTTAGGAATCGTTAGCTCCATCCTACAGATGAGAAAAAGGAGGCTCAAAAAGCTGAAATAACTTCCCCAACATCACAGAGTTACTATGGGGCAAGAACAAGGCCAGCTGACACATAGATCAAGCTCTCAACTGCTGGCCACACTGCTTTCAATAAGTGAGAAATAAGATACACTTAGCTCATATTTCAGCCCAGTACAAGCCTCATCAGTCTGGTGACACTCAATAAAACAGGGTTCCAGTTATTCCTTCAGTCACCTCTGAGGCTGAAGCCCTGCTGTGAAACCCTTCTGCTGTCTTTTCAGTAGGAATCCTGGCCCTCCTCATCTCAGCTACCTGCAGCAAAGCCTATTGGGCTACCCTAAATTTGAGAAATGAGGATGAAGACAGTGAAGTCATTTCAAACTTAAGGGAAAATAATTTCCCATTAGAAAGGTATACAAAGAAAAGTCTTTTCTACAAATAAGTCATTTTAACTATTTAACATTGTTAAATAAGTTTCTTCTTTACTGTTGGAACTCTTGTGTTTAATGTACTACTGTGAACTTTGGAGCTTCAAGAGAAGGATTCAACATGCAATATTTCCAAGGTTATTTTTCTCTCTAGAAACTTTTGTTCTGTGAGCCCCAATTAACACCTCTGGAATGAGTATTCCTGGGATCCCATTGTGGAGATGCTGATGTGGTGGAAAAAGCCCCTGCCAGGCATCAGGAGAATATAGTTTGGGTCCCGGCCCTCCACACATTGAGTGCGATCTTAGGCAACTGCTATGGACCTTGGTTTCCTTCTATAAAATAAAGAAATGAGGTCTAATATGCTATTGTGCAGAGTGTTTTTTGTGTCATATGTGTGAAAAAATCTACCCACCTAATAACTCCACACCATCGTGTGGCTGCTAATGCCATCCTTCCACATGACTGAGAACTGGTTGATACAGGAACAAGTGTTAACAAGAGTAAAGCCCATATTATTTGTTCTCCGCGTAATACAGGAGGAATGTAAGAATTATAAAGCTACTAACAGAAAACTTAGCAACCTAGCAGATCTTCAGAAATATACTTTTATGCCAGACTACATACAAATGCCATGCTCAGAAGACAATCCCAAGTGTTTTTACTGTGGAATTTCTTTCTTTGCTTACTCAGGCTTACCTCCCATCACTCTCAAATGCCCCCTCCACTCCAGCCAAGCCAACCGCCCTCATAAAGCTCACTCCACCTACAATGCTTATTCCTCTATGTGAAGTTCTATTCTACTACCCAGAACAGTGTATCTCACCTGATACCTGAAGCTTACCTTGGTTCAGGAGATTCTGAGTTTCTTGAGAATAAGAACTCTGTCTTCTTGTATTTCCAGTTTCTTACATAGTGCTAAGCATATTGTAAAGATTAAATGATAACCCCAGGTCACAGTATTCACTCCTATCCCGAACTCCCTTCTACTTCTGTAACCACATAGATATGTAATTAAAACTATAATAGGTTAAACATAGTCATTTTTCATGAATGTAAATGGTATCTCCTCTAACAGGCTATAAGAGTCTGTTTTATCCCTGCATTTGTCGAAATAGCTAGCATAATGTTATGCAAGTGGAAAATGTTCCTTAAATACTTTTTAAGGACAAATCCTTGCCTGATTGTAGCATCTATTATTTTTCTTTTTAAAAATTTTTTTACTGTATTTTATTACCATCGAAGTTATAACAGACAATCACCATAGACTGGAACTGCTGCATTTAGGCAGACTAAATGCCTGCATGGCCATGCTGCCGGGTCTCCGAAGAATGCCTGACCCTGTAAGCACCTAGATTAAAAACGGCATGCTGTTCTCAGTCCTGGGTCTGGGAAAATGCCTGCAGCTTTTCCCAGTATCTTTCTCTCACAGCATCTCCAAACCTCTCCCCAAGTTAGCTCCAGGACTTGGGAGAAATAAAGTGCTGTCCCTCAGCCTGGGCTGCTCAGATCCCTAAGGGAAAGGTGAGTCACAGTGGGAGACTCTCTGCCTCTCTCATGTACTGGGGCTTCACCCACTTTTATCAGCCAGATGCCATCAGAGGGGCTATTTGCTCTCGTTCTCCTCCCTAGGATCTGGGATGTCCTTCACGATTCCAGTGGATTCCCATTTTCCTTCTTGAATTAAAGCTCATAAAGTTTATACACTATCTTGCTATTTCCAAGTGAGTGAGGCACGCTAAAAGCCTGCACTCTACCATCTTAGGGGGAAGAAAAAAAACACTAGCCTCTTTTAAAAGAACCACTATATTAATAATATTGCTAGTTATCAAATGATAATTATATGCAAGGACTGTGATCAGCACTTTATGTACATTATTTACTTTACACCTCATAATTAACTTTGAGATAGATAATATCATCTCTGTTTCTTAGATGAGAAAACTAAAGGTTAATGGAGGTGATGATTTTCTCAAGGTCACGCAGCTGTTAAATAAAGTGACTGTATAATTTATTGTTAGCCAGGATACTTCTGAGTATAAGCAAAATTACTAAAATAATGAAGATATATACTTTATGAAACATTTATTTATTAACTGACAATTGGTTTTATTAGATTGGTAAATCTGTAAAATAGTTTTATTCAAAAATTATTTTAATAAAATTAATATAAATTATAATTTTTAAAAAACAAAAATTAAACATATATAAACAAATTAAAAATATATTGATTAGTTGAATATTAAAAGTAGCATATATTAACTATTCTTGATACATATTTCCATCCCTAAAATAATATTTTTGAGAAAGTTTTTCATTTTTTTAAGTTTTTTAGAAAATATCCTGCAATATTTTGCAAAATTGTATTTTATGAGAAGTAAATTTGAAATTATAACACTTTTAATTTAATTTTCTATAGAAAATCTACTTTACTGAGAAACATATTTTCCAAAGGTTTGACATACTCAGAAAAATACCTGCTAAATGAAGGTTATTCTCATTTCTATTTTTATTTTTTGTGTTGAAATAGATTAATTTTACAGCACAAGTAATTTTTTTTAATTTTCAATTAAAATTTTTTATTATTATTACTATTATTATTATACTTTAGTTTTAGGGTACACGTGCACAATGTGCAGGTTTGTTACATATGTATCCATGTGCCATGTTGGTGTGCTGCACCCATTAACTCGTCATTTAGCATTAGGTATATCTCCTAATGCTATCCCTCCCCCAACCCCTCACCCCACAACAGTCCCCGGAGTGTGATGTTCCCCTTCCTGTGCCCATGTGTTCTCATTGTTCAATTCCCAAATATGAGTGAGAACATGCGGTGTTTGGTTTTTTGTCCTTGCGATAGTTTACTGAGAATGATGTTTTCCAGTTTCATCCATGTCCCTACAAAGGACATGAACTCATCATTTTTATGGCTGCATAGTATTCCATGGTGTATGTGAGCACAAGTAATTTCATCCAGAGTTCTCCAGAGAACTTCATTTTGCACAAAACTTATTAAAATAAGTTGTCTCTATGATCCTTTGAATACTTTTCCAAATTTAAACACTGCAAAATTGTAGGCCCTCTCAATTTCATTTCAATTCCAATACAGAATTTTTAAACTGTTCAATTAAAATAGGAGTTTTATTAAAAGTTTTTTTCTCACAAATCAGGATATTCTAAAATACCATTATAGAATTTACAAATTAAATCTTGAATCCACCGGAGCTCATGTCATTTAATTGGATCATTTTCTTCTTTACTTTAGGGATAGAAACGTCATTGTTTTCCTGTCTCAAGCACAGTTCTCAATAATTGCAATTTGTTAAAAAGCTTTGCAACCTTGTTCTAGCACCACATTTATTAAATATTTTGATTAAAGAGTTCCAACAAATTTGAAGAAAAAATGGGCCAACATTTAAAGGACATATTTACAAACACTGCAATTCCATTGTAAACTAGATTGGTTTAAGCTCAAGCATATTTTAGCATCTAATTACTGGTAGGTACAGGGAAAAAATACGCATTGCCATTTTTTTATTCAATGTCACTGCTTTCACAAAAGAATTATAGTTCAGTTATTCTAAATATGTGTTTAAATAATTATACGTTTTGATAACCTATTCCAAATAGAGATCTCTATACATTTTTTAATTTCATAAGAGCACTATGTATACTATGACAAGATGCTCCACCAAAATCTGCATTCATAGTGTTAGCAATTTTATACTCAGTGTTGAATTTTTAAATTGAATTTACAATAGGATTTTATAGCAACTGTAAATTTTATTTTCTTAAAAATAAAGCCAAGATGAAAAAAGGCCTTATATTGCCCTTAGCATAGGTTTTTGCACATCTTTAGAGTTAACAAATTTGTTAATAATTTTTTAGACTTTTTGTAAGGAAAAATAATTTTAGATTTATTTTCATTTCAAGCTCAATCCAATTACTCTCTTCAGCAATGTTAACTTATAAAATAACTAAAGCGCAAAAGCATATCAGGATTACAAGAATGAATGAACCAAACACAACTTTCTACAGTAACAACTTGAAATAACTATGTCTACACAAAATAAGCTGGAAGTATTGGAAATTACAAGTCGTAGCTTGTGCTGTTGATCAGATAAAGAAAAAGTGCCCAATTTAAAAGAATTGGGTTGTTTTCAGCAATAAAATGCACTATTAGAAAGCAATCAAGTCAATAATTGCATAGATACCTTGTATGTAACTCAGGAGAAATATTTTCACTCTGTAGGATATTCCATATTGATATTTTAAATCACAAACTGTAATATAATCCTGTTACAAGCAATGGTCTCAAAAAAATAAAATAAAATAAAGTAAAATAAAATAAAATAAAATAAAATAAGGAATATATTCCAGTGATAGCACTACTTCCTCACCCCTCTCTCAGCACAAATATTCCTTTGCCCACTGGCCAGACAGCTCCAAAACCTAAACGTGAACAGGTCAACTTTAAAGCATCTAGGAGCTCTCATTGTTATAGAATTAACTACAGCCTCCTTAGCATGACACAGAACACCCCGCACCTTCAGACCCTGATTTATTTTCCAGCTCCCTCTCTCTTTCCCATGTTGTGCCTCATGGCAACCTTCCCACCTCTCTGCCTTTGCATGTGCTGTTTCCTGTGCCTACATCATTCTTTCCCATCTGCTCAGCCAGCTCTTACCCAGTATTCAAGGCACACATCAAATGTAACCTCTTCTTTGTAGATAATTAAACACACCTTCATTTATTACACCACTAATATCTTATATATAACATATTTTAAAACTTATTTTTAGATAATGGTCTCTGCATCCAGGCAATACGTTTCTAAGGGCAGAAATTTTTAATTATTAATTTTTGTGTCTTTGGTTACTGCTTGATCATTTCTTTTTACTTCAACTAAATAATTAAACACATGTTCTGTTTTTAGTTTACAAACTTTAACTCAGGAGTTTCCATAGATGTGAACAAAACTATGTCTCAGAGCGAAAGCTGATCACCAATAGATGATGTTAGTGACTGTAGCAGATTGTTACACATTTGGTTATTGTGCACTTCATTCGTTGATGTGCTTTCTATAGGTATGAGTTAACTGTTTTTCAAACATTAGAACCTTTTTAAGACACTGTAAGTGCAGACATAGTGAGAATGTTTAAAGTGGTATTAAAAGGCATAAAAATACAAGGGAAATAAAAGCAGAAAAAGGTAAAACTGATAGTGGAGATAAAAAGGACCAATGTTGCACATACATAAAGGATGAGTTGTCTGATGATAGGAACAATTGTAGAGAATAAGGAACAAACTCTGTATGCAAGAGTTGTAGTGTGCCTTTGTGGTGACAATAATCCAAATAATCAAAATATGAGTTCCATAAGGACAGAGGCAATGGGTAAGTTTTCAGCTTCGTTTACCATACCTGGCACATAGTACTCTGTACTTATTTATTAAATAAGTTAACGAATCAATCAATCAACCAAACTTGAGGAAATTGGCCAAATAGAATGACATCTTAGTGCATATTTAGAAGATCAGCAATAATGGTTCTTAAAGCCTGAAAGGGAAAACTTAAAGGTGGAGCTAGATGAAAGTGCTACTGCTCATGATCTATTACTACCCAGGAATAATTCACTGAGTTAAAAACCCTTTAAAGTCTTCTGAAAAACAGTGTGTGGCAAGGTAGTACATGCCCAAATTACTGCTGCTAAGGAGCTCTCCCCCACATTAGAGGAAAGAGGCTACGGGCCTCACTGGTATCTCAATCTATGAAAATAATTGATTTTTTTAAATACGCCTAAAAAATTGTCAACAAGAATTATAGTACTGCATTGGTTTACAAATGGGCAGAAAAAAAATTGTCTACTCATCTTCATGTCTTCATGCCAAGGTGAAAGAGAAAACTTAGCCTTGCAGATCAGTGGTGTCTCAACTTTTTCAAGTACAAGAGACCCTTTTCCATTACTCTGTCTCCTTTGAGTAAATATTCGGTCATTCAAATTTTCTCCCATCTCCATGCTCACCTTCAAGGTGGATCTCGGTTAAAGATACAAGTGAAGAAAGATAGAAGGTTTATAAGGCTCCATTATGGGGGAGGAACAACATAAATGTTCTAGTCTTGCCTGTGTATTTTGGGGTCTCTGTTCTTCATGGTGCTATCCCTTGTCAGCCTCATCACTGGCAACCTGTTGGTCTCAAGGCAGCTGGTGTCCTCTTGTTTGCATATCTTGCTGAGCCAGCCCTACATTAGCTTATACTTGCACTGTGGGCCTCCTATGAGGTCTGTCTATAACTTCTATTCAGTCCCTGCCTCAACAAGTTTCCTTTTCTCCAGTCTTTGTGAAACATCAGTTGCTCTTAATTAGAATAAGTCTCTGGCAAGTTAACCAGTCAAACTCTTAACTATATTCACCCTCTCCCTCAGAGCATGTCAGAATTTCTATGACATCAGAGTCCGAGGTCAGCCTTGAGAATTCCCAGTCAAGCTTATTTATCCAGACATCTTCTTTGGCTACTGCTAAACTAATGTACGTCATTACTATAATCCCACTACGTTATTTTCAGACCATAAGCTAAGGCAGTGTCTTTCTAGGTTTCCAAAAGAGAGAGCGAGCTAATATTCCTCAGCTTTAGACTTTAAGGTAAAGAACACAACTTGTTCCCTGATGTTTGGATCCAAAGTAAGAAGTCCTGTCATATATTTGACCTCCATCTTCCTCTTCCCACAATACCATGGAAAATGCAGGTGGCTTCCTACTTCCCCTTCCCCTCTTAGTAGAACTTTGTCTCCACCTTGCCCTGCTTCTTCTGGAGAAAAGACACTTGTCTCAGTCTTAATTGCAAAGTGCTATCCTTTCTTTACAATGAGAGAAACTTGTGATCTGCTTCAGCCAACTGAAGTTCTTCATAAAGAAATTGCATCTTGGAAATATGAAGACAATAATTTATTAGCTAAATTTCTTAAAAATGTTATTCCCACCTTTTCCAGTTTTAAAGTTCAAGGAGGAATTTTCACTCCTATTTGGTATCTAGCCTGTTTGTAGAAGAAATTTTCCTGTAGCTAGGGCAAAATTATTTGTGAGAAATGTAGTGGGCATATGAATTATTTACATGTATCATAAAAGCTCATGATTCATGAGTAATATGTACTATAAATAATATTCTATTGCTTAATATAACACCACAAAACTATAAATTTGGCCATCTTTAAATGATCTCTATTAGCTAAATGTAAAGAAATAAGGAACATTCAAAACCTGGGTTATATGTCACTATTAACATTTAGATGGGGAAATACATGCACAATAATAACCTATCCCATTTGGTAAACATTTACAATACATTAGCAGCTCAGAGAAGAGTAATGAGTTATACTAATATTATTACTATTTTTGAGACTGAGTCTCGCTCTATCACCCAGGCTGGAGTGCAGTGGCACGATCTCGGCTCACTGCAACCATCTGCCTCCTCCTGAGTTCAAGCAATTCTCGTGCCTCAGCCTCCAGAGTAGTTGGCATTACAGGTGCCCACCACCACACCTGGCTAATTTTCATATTTTTAGTAGAGACAGGGTTTCACCATGTTGGCCAGGCTGGTCTCAAACTCCTGACCCCAAGTGATCCGCCTGTCTAGACCTCCCCAAGTTCTGGGATTACAGGTGTGAGCCACTGCACCAGCCATGAGTTATATTAATATTAATAAATAATTTGAAATAACAAAATTCCTATGTGCATTCAACACTAAAAAAGATTAACCTCACAGGAAAAAAAATCATAACTGATTATATATTTCGTCTGTGGGTCTTGGAAGCTATAGGATACATTCCCTACTTACATTTCTAAATAAAAGTTTTTCATATTTCTCTATTTTATTTTCCTTGTGTATATTAAGATGGTATAATGTATGTTTAAGATAGTTTAAAATAAAAAATAGGCTTCTGTCAGAAACACACTCTCTCTTTTTGGGATGCCAAAAGATTGACCTTCACCATCCCATCAATAATGTCTGTTTCACATTCACTCTGTGTGATGTGCAATGCTAAAGGCTCAAGATGTAAAGTTGATTGAGACACAATGAGCTTTGTATTTAGTTTGAAAATAGAAAATATAATTGTACAAGATTTCTAATATAAAGGAGCTAATAGTAAGCGACAAATGTATGATATCCCTCATTGATTATTACTCTGGTAAACACCTGTGCAGTGCCAGATGCAGAGCAGAGAGCACTGCGTCATGGGAGAGATAACCTAATCTTTGAGGTCTGACAAGTCTGTGTGCCTCTCTGCTCCTGAAACTTACTAAATGGAAGAACTTGGGCAAGTCACTTAGTGTCTCTGGGTCTGCTTGCTTGTCTACAAAATGGAATAACAATAGTCATCAGATTGTAAGGATTAAATGAGATAAAAGGATTAAATGAGACCTTGATGTCAAAGGCTAGTCACAGTGACTGGCATAGATACACTGTTTCTCTCTCCAAAGACCCCATACAGCATGTGAGCCATGCTTCTTTTTTCCAGAGCCATATGTGGGCCTCTGAATTTACTCACTCTTTTTCAGAGCACTGTATTGCTCATTTGTTCTAGAATATATTTCTTGTTGTATGGGGATTGAGAGAGAGAAGGACCAGAAAGAACAGGATAGTGTGGGCTATGGAGAATTTGTTGGTTTATGATTGAGAATCTTTGTTCAAGAATCATACACAACGTATTACAATGTTTATTTCTATGTGACATACTAACTTAGCAGCCACTCACATAATTTTCACTTTATCTTATTTTACAGTGCTTTGTGGGTTAAAAACTTTGATCTGTTAAACTATTTTAGATGAAGATTTTGAATTTATTTTGCCCTTTCCTCTGCATGTTTTATATGGAATCTGTTCATTTCTGTTTTTCCCATCTAGAGACTTGGTGAATTCAGCAAGTAAATTTGGTTTCTTGAATATCAGTGTTCACATTTGGTTTAATTATGTAAAAAATTTAGAAAAGAAAATCACTGCATAAAAATATCTGTAGTCCTTAAAATAATATTATCAAACAAAAAATTACTCCATTGGCTAATATATATATAACTTTTCACCAGACCCCAAAAATGACACACTTGTAAAATTATAAGCAAATAACATTTGAATCAATTGAACAAAATTCACCTTAATAAAAACTAAATCCAGTTGACAACAAAGATCCGGAATCTGGAGCCCAGAATAACAGCAGTGATTGCCATTTGAGAATGTCACTCATTTTTCCTCAAAGTGGTGGTTTTATCACCCACTCTCTGACCTTCTACGTACAATTCTAGCAAGCTCACTTAAATTTTTTTAAGGAGGAGATAAATACGTGTTCCACTGATTTCAATAATATTTTTAGAATTCTGGCACTTTTTTCATGATAATATAAATCAGTTTTCTAAGAAGTGTATGTGTGTATGTGTGTGTGTGTGTGTAAGAGAGAGAGAGAGAGAGAGATTAAAAATACCTAGAACAAAAGGTCTAGAAAGATGCAGTGGTAACTGTTAACAGTGCCGTGTTCAACTCTCAGGAGTGAGATTACAAACAGAAAATTTTTATTCGATATACTCCTATATTCTTTGCATTTTCACCACAACTACTACAGTTATAATTTTTAATTAAGGGAATATATTTCATTATGCACATAATATAACAAAGCATACATTTGAGGCTTCTTCCTTCAAGTTTCCTCCTCTCAGAAAATAAAACCCTCATTAGCTCTTTTGCTTAGGTGCAAAAGATTTGTATTTGCCGTCTTTTTCCTTTACACAGTACTTTCAGTCTATCAGCAAAATCTATTGGCTCTGCCCTCAGATCATATCCTGAATCAAACAGTTTCTCACCTACTCCAACAGCAGCCTTGTCTAAGCCACATTCTCCTCTCATGTGGGCTGCTACACATGCCTATTAATCCATCGACAGCTTCTGTTCTAGCTCTCTAAAGTCAATGGTTCATGCTGCAGTAAATTGCTCGTCTTTAAATGTAAGTCACTCGTGTCAGTTACCTGCTCAAAAACCTGTCCACATTATACTCACAACAAAGACTAACCCCCTTATCGCCACATGGTCTGATCCGTCTTTTCTTTTTTTTTTTTTTTCAGTCCTACCTTCTATCACTCTCTCCTCCTTTCATTCTTTCATTCTGGCCTGACTGCTGTTCATCAAACACATCAAAGCCCTTCTAGTTGACATGCTTGTTTCATTTGCTAGGTTTTGCATATCAAAAGCCACAGACTAGATGGCTTAAACAGCAGAAATATGTTTAGTCACAACTCTAGAGGCTGGAAGTCCAAGGTGAGGGTGTCGGTCAGCAGGTTTGATTTCTTCTCTCTCTCCAGCTCGCAGACAGCCACCTTCTCTCTGGGTCCTCACATGGTCTCTGTTCTGTGCTCACATATTATCTGTGTCCACATTTTCTCATCTTACGAGGACATTAATTATATTGAATGAGGGATCAGTCATACGGCCTCATTTTACCTTAATTAGCCTATCTCCAAAGGCCCTATCTCCAAGTACAATCAGTTTCTGAGGTACCAGGATTAGGATTTAAATGTATGAATTTGGAGGAATGCAATTCATCCCGTAAGAATGTTATTTCCTCTAGCTAAAATGTTCTTTTCTAAGAACTTTCATGGTTCATTTTTTTTCATATCATCCCATCTTCTGCTCAAATGTCCTCTCCTCAAACAAGCTGTCTTTTCCACCAATTAATGAAAGGATACATACCCTCTTCGTTCTGTCTTACTCTGCTTTTGTTTTCTTTATGGCACTTCAATCACTTTGTAGCACTATGTGATTTTTTTTTTAGTTTTATTGTTTCTTTATCACACTTCCAGCACACCTACTCATGAGCGCACACACACACACACATAGAGACACTCATGCTTTATGAAAGCAGGGGTTTTCCACTTTCTTATTTATTGCTGTAACCCCAGTGTGTAGAATTACACCAAGAGCATTGTAGACATTCAAAAAGTATTAACTTAATGAATTAATATTTTACAGATTTTGCAAATAAATAGCATGGAGACACTGGGAAAAAAAATAATTAGGCCGGGCATGGTGGCTCACACCTGTAATCCCAGCACTTTGGGAGGCCAAGGCGGGGGGATTACCTGAGGTCAGGAGTTCAAGACCAGCCTGACCAACATGGTGAAACCTCATTTCTACTAAAAATACAAAAAATTAGCCAGGCGTGGTGGTGGGCGTCTGTCATCCCAGCTACTCGGAGGCTGAGGCAGGAGAATTTCTTTAACCCAGGAGGTGGAGGTTGCAGTGAGCCGAGATCATGCCACTGCACTCCAGCCTGGGAGTGACAAAGAAAAAAAAAAATTAAATAATTCCTTACAAGGACCATGCACAAAAATGAGCATGGAAACATATTATTAATGGACACGCTTACTAAAATTACTGTTTGCTGTTGGCTATTTAACAACTAATTTAACATTATGTGTTTTACCATGATGGATGTCATTTATTAATGATTCACTGAGTTAGACCAGCTGTTCTCAATCAGGAGCAATTTTGTTCCCCAGGGGGACATTTGAGGGTGCCAGAGATATATTTGGTTGTCACAGCTAGACTAAGAGTGCTACTGGCATCTAGCAGGTAGCAGCCAGGGATGCTGTTAAACATCACACAATTCAAAGGATAGCCTCTCACAACAATTATTTGGCCCCAAATGTCAATAGTACTGGGTTGAAAAGTCCTGCTCTAAAAAAGTTTGCTCAAAACAATAGAGAATCTTTGACTAATGTACCCCTAATTCACCCCCATGACATTTTTGGCATAAAAGATGAATTCTATATAATAAAATATCAATATGTCTTGTTGTTAAGCCTGATTTTTAGCCAGCCCCAGACAAAACTACAGATTATTCAACTTTGCCTTTAGGAAGCTTTTTACATTTCCCCTTCTGCCTCATTCCTCTTTTGACTTTTTTTTTTTTTTTTTTTTTTGAGATGGAGTTTCACTCTTGTTGCCCAGGCTGAAGTGCAGTGGGGCGATCTCGGCTCACTGCAACCTCTGCCTCCCGGGTTCAAGCGATTCTCCTGCTTCAGCCTCCCAGGTGGTTGGGATTACAGGTGCCCGCCACCACACCTAGCTAACTTTTGTATTTTTAGTAGAGACAGGGTTTCGCCATGTGAGCCAGGCTGGTCTCGAACTCCTGACCTCAGGTGATCCACCTGCCTTGGCTTCCCAAAGTGCTGGGATTACAGGCGTGAGCCAACGTGCCCAGACAATATAGATATTAAAACATATATTTTATATATAAATATATATTTTATATTTCTATATAATTTTATATAAATATATAAAAATATACATTTTTTTTATTTTTTGAGACTCGCTCTGTTGCTCAGGCTGGAGTGCAGTGGCGCGATCTCGGCTTACTGTGAGTTCCACCTCCCAGGTTCACACCATTCTCCTGCCTCAGCCTCCCAAGCAGCCGGAACTACAGGCGCCCACCACCACACCCAGCTAATTTTTTGTATTTGTAGTAGAGACGGGGTTTCATCGTGTTAGCCAGGATGGTCTCGATCCCCTGACCTCGTGATCTGCCCACCTCGGCCTCCCAAAGTGCTGGAATTACAGGCGTGAGCCACCGCACCTGGCCCGGCCAATATTTCTTTATCCCCATCAGGATATTCCCTTAAAAGCCAGAATGTCCCCGCACCCTCCATTCCCCAGGGTTTAGAGCTTTTTCTAAATATGACACTAGGGTCTATCCTTGTCCAAGTTAAGCTCCAGATTTCTCACCAAGTTTTGTCACTTGCTCATGTCATTCACAATGCTAGAACACTGTAACAACTCATGAAAAAAAATTAGCAAGAAAACATGTAGAGTTCTATATTTAAGTTTCATCAGCTGTATTTCACCAGGATAGGATCAGGGAGATTTAAACAAGGCTCGTATTGAAAAGATCTGGGATATTTTATCAATCCCTGCCTCCCTGGTGAACATGAACCAGAACTGTACTGAAAGCTTTATGCCCCAATCCAAGAACATAATGGACCAACCACTTGAGCTGGTAAACAATACCTGGAATATATAAGAAATCCATCCACAATAGTTATGTAAGAATCCGTTTCTAGGAGTACATTGACAAATGACTATATTCAGAGGAATCACTAAAATGGCTGGGAAATTCAAAGCCACGTTTTATATGGAACAACTAATAAAAAACTTGAAATGCTGGTGCAATAGAACACTTAGGATAAACAGAATAGCAATCTTTAAATGTGTGTGCAATGGCTACCAAAAAAGTTACAAAAATTATTTTACTTACTTTCGAGGAAAGAAGAACTAATACTACCGAGGTGAAGGTATAGCATTGCAGGGACTGAGTTCGGCTCCATGTGGAAGAATTTTATGTCATCTTGGCAAAAACTATTGCTGCACAAATCGCATGTTTCTTATTACTAGAAAAATGTAAGCAGAGACCCTGGTCTGCTTCTCAGGGATACTACAAAAGGAATTCCTATTTTAGGTAGAAAGGTAGACTAGAAATAAGTATATGCCCTTCAAATTATAGAGTTCTATAAGTCTAACCATTCTTTTATTAAAAACAATTTTTAACTGTTCTCTCCTTCCAAAAAAATGAGCCATAAAACTTTCTCTTTACTTTCAATACCCCTAAGAAAATAAAGAAATGCAGTGTATTGTTCACCATATTTCAAACACTAGAAGATCGTGTGATCAAATAAGTACCCTAATTTGACCTTACAATAAAACTTGATGTCACTTTTTCTAACATGTAAATATAATTTACTTTAGGCATTAGGGTAAGAATCTATATAATCTTTAGCAGCACAACTCTGCTCTACTTATTTCTTTTTATTTTTATTTAAATGCTTTCATAGGTATATTTTTTCAGGTAGGTATAAAATTTTCTTTAAATTATACTTTTTATTTAAGAGTTATTAAGAAATAATAGAAAAAGCAATTAATTAGATACAAAGAGATATAAGTTCCTAGTCCTGGCCACTAATGACTATGCCCGCTGTCCAGCTAAGTAGTCTGTTGATCTCATTTTTCACATCCTTAAAATTAGAGTTTGGACTAGATGATCCCTAAGATTTTTCTCACCTCTTAATTTTTATGATCCTGTTACTTGACATCATAGGTAAATTTACTATCAAAGCTGCTAGCGTAAGTCTTGAAGACTTCCAAGAGTTATAAAAAGACCAGGAAATCAAAGGAAAGGGATAGACCCTGGCATATCCTGGTGTTTCATGTTGTTACTGATATTGAGAGGTTTCAGTAGTACTGTAGAACCCCAATCAGTGAATAAGAGAAGTCACAGATTTTTGAGGGTTAATTACTCATCCAGTTTGGTATGATGGAATCAAAAAGGAGGATGGAATGCATACATAAATAAGAGCAAGGAAAATAAATCCACGTCATATTTCTTTATTTTCTTTTGTTCCATTCTGCCCAGACACCCACTACCTTGCAGTGGTCAAGAAGCACTGGATTTCTTTGACAAGGGTGAAGAAGCCATTCTGAAATATCTGTGGAAGCCGAAATGTCAAGCCACAGTGTTGATTAATATTGGTTAGAGCACTGATTGGTGTTTCACACTTGGATGTCTTTAATGCCACATCAATGTGACTGTAGATGGTAGCCAAAGCCAATACTAGTGACTAGTTGACTAGTGAAATAGGAGAAGTCACTGTACAAGCTGCTGTCTTTCCTTCACCAGATGCGGATAATTTTTCTTTCATCAAAATAAAATTCCAACCTCAGTTCCCCAGTGTAGCATATGTGTCACTTAAATATTGATCCAACATGGGTTATTAAGATTCTTTAAATTTTTTTAAGTACACTCTTGAGATTCTTTAATTGAAATCTTCTCCATGTTGTCTCAAAACTTTAGGCAAGTAAATTACACTCCTTATAAGAACACATTGTAAATGTACTTTAACAACTTGCCTGACTTAATAATATAACTCGATAATTTTTTAATTTTTTCTTTTTCCTGCAAAGAAAGCCTATGAATATGATTTAAACCAGTAGTTTGTCCATTATCTATAACAAAATAGGTCTCTTAGACCAGTATTTTTAGGTGACAACCTATAATTTCCCAGCATGAAATATGTTAGAGGTGTTAATTTAGATTGAGAATTCACTCTTAATTTGTTGATTTTCTGGATAGCTCGGCTTGCCCTTCCAGTGTGACCCAGGAGGCTGACCAGTATGGACCATATAAGTGAACTCCAGGGCCCTCTGGTTTCCAGTTGGGCTCACAGATAGAGAATATCAGGAGATAAGGAATAGAGTGGGGCTGGAGGGCATTTTATACACACACACACACACACACACACACACACACCTCTGCCTCCCTCCCCAGTGGGTCATTTCAGGCTGGCTGTAACTCTCCACAGAAAGTCACTGAGGATACCCTCTGCAACACTTGCTCTTTCCAAATTCTGATCACCGCTTCCTCTTCTCCTTCTCCTTTCAACAAGGGTGACAACAACTCCACTGCTACTAGCTGGCATACTGTGTTACTCTTTTTGGTTTTCTTACCCTATGCCCTTGTGTTGATAAATAATCTCTTTTTCAAATCATTCTGAAATTGCTCTAATTTGACTGAACTATCTGGGTTTGGTTTTGTTTTGGTTTTTGTTTTGTGTGTGTGTGTGTGTGTGTGTGTGTGTGTTTTTCTGGAGCCTGATCATACAGATGAAGTTTCATAGAAATATGTAACTTCCTCTCAGATAAGCTGATTTTGGACTTATTTACCCTTTTAATAAGTTTTATATTTCATTAAGTTCAGGTTTTTATCGGTTAATTCCTTCTTGTCAATTTCTTTTGGTTTATTTTATTGTACATTTTCAAATTCGTTAAGTAGCTAGTTATTTTACTTCATCTTTACCCTTTAATAACAGTAATATATAATATTACACATGTCTTCTGAGCCCTGTTGGCTGCTAGATTTCATTAGACTTGAAGGAAGTATTCCCCTTCCCATTGATTTCCAGAAAATTATTTACTTTTCTGTTTACTTTTTGGTCCAAACATTATCTAGTATTATTTCTTAATTTTTAAGTATTTAAAAATTTTAATAAGGGGTCTCCATTTTATTATTTACTTCTCATTTTAATAGTGTATGGGTCCTATAAAGGATCCCCTTTTTGAAATGAGTAAGGATTTCTCTCTGTGGACAAGTACATGATAAATTGTTTTATACTTGGATACTTGAAGAAAATTATATTCTCTACTTAAAGAATGTAAGATGTATACATCAAAAGCATTGAGTTTGCTAAAGAAATACTATTTTTCTGCTTAGTAAATTGATCTACTTCTGAGGGAAAAATACATCTTAAAAGTCTTTCACTTTCATTGTACTTATATGAGGTTTTTCCTTGCTTTTTTTTTTAAGACAGAATTTCACTCTTGTTGCCCAATCTAGAGTACAGTGGTACCATCTCAGCTCACTGCAACCTCTGCCTCCAGGGTTCAAGCAATTCTCCCGCCTCAGCCTCCAGAATAGTTGAGATTACAGGCACCTGCCACCACGCCCAGCTAATTTTTGTATTTTTAGTAGAGACAGACTTTCACTGTTTCACCGTGTTGGCCAGGCTGGTCTTGAACTCTTGACCTCAGGCAATCTACCCGCCTCGGCCTCCCAAAATGCTGGGATTACAGGTGTGAGCCACTGCGCCTGGCCTCCTTGCATTTTTCATAGCATTTTCTGTATGTTATAACTGTGTTGTTTGATGCGTGTAATTTAATGGCTGATACATCTTCATAAACATAGATTTATATTATTATACAATATGCCTGTTTATTCTGCTAAGGTCTTTTAACCTTAAATTTTATTTTGTTTCATATTAATGTAATCATTCCAGTTTTCTTTTGGTTTGCATTTCTTTACATTGCTCAATCCCTTCATTGGGCAAAAAATGGAAGAAAAGAAAAAAAAAGGAAAGAAGGAAGGGAGAAGGGGAGGGAGGGAAGGGGAAAAGAGAGAGAAGGAGAGACAGAGAGAGATTCAACTCAATACGAACTTCTTAGTAAACTCACATATCTGAACTTGTTTTTTTTAACCCAAAGTAGTAGTTTCTGACTTTTAACGGGTGAATTCAGTTCACTCATATTTAGTGCAAGGTCAAATGTTGGCTTTATTTGTTTCACCTTACTCCAAATTGTTTACCGCTAATTTAATTGTTGTTTCCCTATTTTTCTTCACCTTGGCTCTGCTAGTATGATTACATCGCTGGTCATTTATCTTTCCCTCATGTTAATTTCAAGGTTCTGGTGTATTTTTCCATTCCCTTAATGGTTACAGTTGCTTTCCCTGGCCTCTTAATCAGACACATATGTGGCTGTGATTGTTTTAAAAACAAGACACTAACTACATTCCCGTTTCTTCTACCACAGTGTTCTAACCCTACCTGCTTCCTCACCTCTCCAATATAAAGAGAATTTAAAAAAACGCTTTATATTCCCTCCATTCCTTAGTTCTTACATAACCTTCCCACCTTTTGGGATACTTCCATCTCCACTTTTCTTGTCTCCACAAACCTATGGTTTGCTGAGATAGTTTAGTGCTTACCATATCAAAGAGACTTATGGAAAGTCTCTTCTATTTCAAGAATCCAGCACTCACATTATATATTCTCAAATAGTGTTTTCTTAAACTAATATATAGAACAATAATGACAGTTGAGCATATGTTGTATGCTAGGTTCTCTTCTAAATCTTTCCATTTTTTAGCTAATTATTTGAGACCATACTACGGGATAAGCTCCACCACGGTTTCTTATTCTTTTACAGATGAAGAGGTCAAACAAAGAGACGTGAAATACTTGCCTAATTTCACATAGTCAGTGAGTGACATAATGAGAAACTGAATCCAGGTGTGCTGCTCAGGGCCTGTGTACATAATTCCTGGGCCACCCTGCCTTGCCCCACCGTGATTGTCTCTTTTATCTTGGTCCAGGTGGAGGTGTCTGCCTGAGGTCGTTTGTTGTTTATAGTCTTTTCTCATGCATTTTCCTTATATGGGGAACTTGGGTGGCATTCAGTTAGTGCTTGCCTATCCACGACTTCACGTTTTTCCTGACATGTGAATGAATTCTGGTTGTGTAAAGGATTCTTGGGCTGTGGGTATTTTCTCTCAATGGTCTGTCTTCTAGTTTCCAACTGAAAATGAGAGGTCTTCTTTACCTTCACTTGGCTAAGGGACTGTGGGATGATAGCGAATAGGGAAGTTTCTTCCTACAACCTAAGGAGGGTTGACATCTTGCCCACAGCCCACAACTTATAATAAAAGGACCAGGCAAACAATGTGGATACATGTGCTGCTATATCAGACAGATGATCATCTGAAAAAAGTAAATAATGCATGCTGAAGGAGATCCAAATGTAATATAAAACAAAACAAAATATCCTCTGGAGATTACAATCATTATTTGCCAATGAAAACAAATCAGTTGATAATAAATAAGAACGAGTTTAACCAGTGAATGACCAGAATCAGTAGCCTAATTTTAATAAATCTTAAAGCACAGAAATTAAATTATAGCTTAAAACACAGGAAGTAATAGAAGGCATGTGGCAAAAGATGAAAACATTATGGAAAGCCTGACAAGCAAATATTGGGTATTTGGGAAGAAAGCAAAGAAATAGATACATGAAAATATAATATGTCTGGGCTGGGGAAAGATCTGAATCTGCACACTGAAAGAGGACAGTAAGATCGAATATGTTTTGATGAAAAAAGGTATACCTCTAGGCATATCCTGATGGATAAGAAAAATAACTTAAAAACCTCTATATAGGAAGAACAAATTACGTACTGACAGAACATTACAGTGTTGTCAACGTAGAGAACAAACTGGCTCCCACCCCAGAATAACAAATAAATTTATTTTTCCCATGATTGTTAGACAATATATTCAAGAGAAGGAAACTCATTCTTCAGGACAATTGACCCTATTTCCTTAATAAGTCAGTGTCATGATTAAAGAGACTTGCTCCATGAAAATAGACTCAAGGGGACATACCCATCAGATGCACACTGTGGGTGGGAATTGGATACTGTTTAGATAAACCAGCAGCAAAAGTCATTCTGGAATCAACCTAAGAAATTTAAATAAGGTTTAGGTATCATATTAGATGAAAATGTACTGAAACAGTAGACTAAAAGATGACTAACTGGAAAAAGCAGGTTATAGTACAACCAATTACACAAATACACACATATATTCATATATTTATATGTATGTAAACACATAACATGCAAAACATAGATATACATAAAAACTCTATGTGTATACATATAAAAACTATAGGTTTATAAAATGTTTTATATATATGAAAAATTTGGAAAGACATGCATTAGACTTTCTACATGTATTCTGTGGTTGGTGGCAATATGACATTTATTCATTGTACTCTTCTAATTTTCAACAATGCAAATTAGTATTTTCATAAAAATTTTTAAAAGTATTGAAGGAGGAGGAGGAGGAAGAAAAGGATAGAAAGGAAAGAAAGAAAATGAAAAGTAATAGGAGACAGAGAGGGGGAAGAATGGGAGGAGAAAACGATGTGGAGGAAGAGGAGAAGTAGGAAGGGAGGTGCTGAAAGGAAATCCAAGGACCACCAGGTAGAAGGAGGGTAGAGATTCAAGGACAAAGGACAGCCATGCTATGTGATCAATGTAAGTTCCTGGTACAGAGCACCGGTACAGATGCAGAACACGGAAGAGCCTTGCCTGTTTCAAATTACCACAAACCACCACGGGAGAAAAATGCAGTCCCTACTATTTATGCTTAGCTTTCCACACAATAAAACATGGCATGATAGATTTCAGAAGAAAAATAGAACTAGATCCAATTTTGAAAAAGAATCCCAAAACATAGATTAATTACACTTTTCTACATTATAGTTATAGTGCCAGTTTATGCACATGCTAGTGACACGAGTTTTATGTAAAAGTATCTAAAATCATTAAGATGAATGTGAACTTTGTCTTACGATACTCTTATTCTCTATAGTTTTAAATATTAATTTAGACTCCACAACTTTGAACTACCTAATTGTTTTTAATGGTACAAAGCAATATTTACATTCATACTGTCCAGGAAAGAAGGGCTTCTGGACAAGTTTATCTTGTTAATAAAATTGCATGTAGCATATTTAATTTTCATAAATCACATGCTGTTTAATGGAAGAACTTATAATACTCTATAGAAATTGAAGATGCTGAACTCAATTAAGTTTTAATAGGTGCCATCAGCTGCCCCTGAAGATCTTCAACAATTTTTTTCTGACCCTTTTCCTTACTGGGCCAACTTGAAAAAGTAGGCTTAGTGCTATACTAATCCTCCCTGCAATTTGTCAGAATTAGGAAGCCTTGAATGTGCTTATAGTTAAAATGTATTTTAAATACATTCGAATTTAACTTTTTATTTCATGAATAGCTGCATTCAGGATGTTAATGTTGCCACATTAGTGGAGTCACATTCAGGATCTACTCATTCACATACCCTCATCAACCTATTAATGAAACTGTTCACAATTATCAGCCAAGTGGTTTAATGGATTTCTTTCCACGAATTGATTGATTCTAAATAAATCTTTCCCCTTCTTTTGATCCTGTAACACTTAATATCAGGGCTCCCAGAAACTAACAAACAGCCACAAAAATAACTTAGTAATACAAATTATTGATATTGTTAAACAATGCATATATATATAATGATCTCACTGAAGCCAAATCTCCTCCAGCAGTACTTGATTGGACCTGTGAGGGCTTATGAAGAATCAGATTTCACACCCTCTTGGGGAGTTTTTCTCTTGAGACTTTAAATTGGATCTGTGTGGCACAATATAAAAGAAACACTCAGTTCATCCTTTGTTTTTTTTTTTTTTTTTTTGAAACAAATATTTTGGGTCTGTTATATAGGTAAATACTGAATCAACAAATAATGCTTCTCTCAAAGAATTTTATCTTTCAAGTTAACTACTATTTGTCAAAATATAACAAAACATTAAAATTTAATTTGGGGTTCTTTTGTATATAAAATTCTTCTGAAGGTACTTAACTAAATATGTTTCTAATGAAATACTGGCAACAATGTCATGAAGTAGCAAAACCTTCCAGGCAGTCTGAGATTTTGTTTTCCAAGAAGCTTGAAATATAAATGGTTGGAATGTATGTTGCAATGAGGAATATCAGTGGCATGCTTACATAAACAGACAGATAACTTTTCCAGTTTGCTAATACACTAGGTCCATAAGAGCACATGGACACAGTTCACATTATACCACATAATCTTATTCCCTGTGTGCTGAATTGAACACCCTGTGCTCTGCACTGAATTATCATCTCTTTCCCATTCATGATTAGTCTGAATACTTTCACCTAGCCACAGAACCACAGCTGCCAAAAATGCATGCAGGCACACCCTCATATTCTTAAAATGAATATACTGAACAAATTTCAGAAGCTCCCTTGTTTAATAATTTCAAGATTTTCTACTGTCAGTCCTCTGTTCAACCTTAAACTAAGCTTGTTCATGTAATTATTCAAGACTTAGAAGTAATAATATGTCTAAAATCCAAAGGATGGTTTGAAAGGAATCTTACTAATTCATTTTTACATTAACCAGTTGGCATTTGCTTAAATGAGGGCGTTTCCATTTGAATGGAGGTTAATGTCTACCAAAACTAGGGAGAAGCATTTGGAGAGATAACTTTTACCCCTAAGGTTTTCACAATCCCCCAACCTCATTTTTTTTTCCAAAGTCATTCTGTACTACCTATAGGCTTTGTTTGGTTAATCCTTTTATATAAGGCAGGTAATGTGGCCTTTCCTACCACAGGTAATGAATCCAGTGGTGATCAGATCTCTTGACTATCAGCACCAAGTCACAAGAGTGGCTGACACTTAGGGTCAAGTGTTAATGTCAAGCTGCCTGTGACAAGCAGAGGCTTCCTCAGTTCACTTTATCTCAGGATACTTGTGGTCGAATTGGAAATATGACACCCCAGAGACCCACTAATGCATGTCTACTCAGCCCTCATCTCATTATCAATGTTGTTTCCTTACATTCCGCCCTTAATTAATTACTTCCCCCAGTGAGACAGCACTTGATGCCACACCACCTCAAACAACGCCGTCCAAGCTGCAGCTGGGCACCGTTGAATCAAAAATCCAAGTCCAATGCAATGCAGGTCCCCCATTGGAGCCTGGAGCTGAGAGTGGACTGATTTCAGCAAGATGGAAAACAGCCTGTGCTGAGAACCCTGCCTGGCAGAATCAGCACAGGTCACAATCTCTGAAGCATTACAACAGGTTTTATAATGTTGCATGCCCTGTATGACAGGATTTTTCACTCAAGTTTTGAGCTGTAACTCATTGGTTACTCTTGGGTTTTGTCCATCTGACTTCCAGCAAAGCTTCAAATATTGGTTTGGTTGATGAAGTCCCTATTTTGTTTTCTTATTCTGACAACATGCATTTTCAGTCATTAGTCTACTGAATTCTTCTAAATGTCACTAAGACTTGGATAAGCCCAGTTTTTCTTGTGCATAAGAAGAATTCTAGGTTGGGCAGGGGGCATTTTTAGCTAAACCCTCCCCAGAATCACAACCCCCCTAAAAAAAAATGAGATACAAATTTATAATTCCCTTCCCACAAGTAGGAAAGTCAAGGGTCTTCATTAAAGATTATGGAAGTTATGCCCCCACTATGTCAGGGCACTTGTCAGGATAACTGCATTTCCTCAGTTTTCTCCGTAGTTTCTAAGTCACAATGCTGTGCAACTGGATGTTGTACTAAGTTCACTCTCAGGGCTATTTGTTGCCCTCCAGAGCTGTGCGCACATCTAGAAGATGGGTCCACATTTACTGCTGGAGAACACATTTATGTAATCAGCTCTTTCAATAAATGTCACACATTTTAGATAGAATTACAAAGAGAAAGAGTTGGAGAACTTTAACCCTTTAAGAAGAGTAGATTTCTTTTTGTTTTCATTATTTAAAATGTAACCCTAGGACTTTGGTTAGCCATAAAAGAATCAGAATTTATAGGAAGACAGAAGACAATGAGATAAAATGAGTGATGCCAGATGAAGAAAAAGAAGAAACAAGCCAATTCTACAGCCTGACTCAATAGTCAGTTGAATGTTGCCAAATTAGAGAAGATTATTCTCTTGGACTTCAGAACTTAAAGAACTAAGCTTGAGTAGTCAAGTAAGACTGGAATTTATTCATTCTTGGAGATTTCTTTCCATGTGAGAAAACCATAATCGAAATGCAACGTCATAACATGAAGTATTTTGCTACCCTTGACCTAAAAAGTACACTTTGTCCTTAGGCTTTTACTTTTTTCCAAATATGAACACGTAACATTTATAAATATGTACATCTAGAGATGGTTATATGCTCAACTATATTTGTGATGTGTACGCACAAAAAGAAATTCTAAAATCTTCAAACTCCAAATGTTAAAGACATCATGTGTGTTATTCTGACTGTGTTAATACTAGCAATATTATCATTCCTAACTTAGCACTCCCAAAAAAAGTCAAGTAGGCAAGAAATGTGTCCTGTCAATCTTAAAAGAGATTCAAGAAACATGTTGTAATTATAAAACAGGCTGCTTAGGAAATTATTACCCTGCATACACAAATAGCAGCATAAATTCTATGCCTGTTAACAGAAGTACTTAGTATATATTTATAATATCACAGGCAGATTTCGCTTAAGTAAAGACTATCACAATTATCATTTCAGTAATTTCCCCCAAAGCTATTATATGCATCATAATCAAAAAAGGAAAAAAATATTTCTGTACAAATTGTGTATTCTGAATAGTAAGACAATCGATTAGCAAAAAAGATGCAATGCGTGAACTAGTAGAAAGAGTGAGGGAAGTTGTGCCAGTAAAAAGAGAGTTTGGACAAAAGAGAAGGAACTTGTATGAGAGCAAATTTGCCATATAAATCAAGTCACTCAGTTCTTACACTTTATACAGTCCAAGATAAGTAGAAGCTTTTCATTCAATGACACTTTCACCATCTTCCATGGTGATAGTAGTAATAGTGTGAGATTTTGCAGGAAACTCCAAGGATAGTTCTTATGATATGTTTTCTCGGAACTGTTTTGAGATAGGGGAGAGGGCCAAGCCTTTATAATCCCACATTAGTCCTTGGATGTAGGTTACCTTGAAAGAGGTATGATTTGGCGTAAAGATCTAAGTTCTATTTTTTCTTTCATTTGTTTTGCAAGCTAGGAAGCCTTAAATTCTCCCTTGGTGTCAGTCGCAGCCTCCAATGAAGCTGCTTCAGAGTCCAATTTCTTCCTCCCCACTACTTGCTTCTCTTCCCTTCGATGGGTGTTACTCTCAAGGATGCTCCTAATAAGCCTCCTAGACACTCATCTCCATCTCAGATTCTGTTTCTGGAAGAACCCAAGTTGAAGCATCCTTGAATCCCAAATCCCATGCTCTTCTAAGCTAATCATGCTCAGCATCTTGGGAAGTTTGTCCATAGTAGATTCAGAGCACTCAATCATACAGAACAGACCATTGGACATTTTTATGTCATCTCAGAGGAAAATCACATTTGCCTTAACTTTTCTCATCCCCAATTATCTTTTTCTCATCATTGATTCTTAAAATCCCTTTAACAATGCAAAATCTTTCATTCTACAATCATAGATATTTTAATGAAAATGCAGTTAAAATCACTGCAGTGCATGATATTTAGTTCAAGGGGTAGGGACCCAGCTACTGGAAGGCTATGGGACCATGCTGAATAATAATTCAATCTCCCTGGTCATCACTAGCTGTGAGTTATATCTACACACTCAGCAGCTATTTTATAGATAAGGGTAAGTGTTTCACAGAATTCCTACTTTCACCCTGTCTTATATTTTAGCTCTCTGTACAAAGGTATAATACATCTTTTATTCATGAAGATTCAGTTTTGCCTATCATTTAACATTAACATTTAACACCATAAAGTCATAAAGCTAGACAGATCTGCAGAGGTCATCAGATTGGATTTTGTCCTAATTATTAAAGAAAAGCAATAAAATATTATCCTCCTTGTCCTTCTTACTCCACAAGAAATGGATGAAACCAGCTCCAAATT
The DNA here is from genome assembly GCF_028878055.3 of Symphalangus syndactylus. NCBI lineage: Eukaryota > Metazoa > Chordata > Mammalia > Primates > Hylobatidae > Symphalangus > Symphalangus syndactylus. Next base: position 47,982,731 of record NC_072424.2, on the reverse strand, counting down.
TGACCATGCTTCCTTGACCATTTTCTACTCCAAATAGAACAAATTAATTACAAGGAGAAACTGAAATGTATGGCATAAAAAAGGGAAAAGTTTAATATCCAGGGTTTATACATAAGCACGGATACATGCACTTGATCATCCACACACACATGTATACTCGCTCCTACTGATCCCTTATCACAGCCTCTGTGTTTGTTGCTGTTGTTTACAAACTATAATTTTGTAGCAGTCAGTGCAGAACAAATTATGCTGTGACAATAAACAACCCTTGCAACAGCAAAGCTAATTGTCACGCATACTACCCGTCCATCAAATATCTATGCCACACTAACTTCATCCTGGCACCCAGACTCAAGGAACAGCCTGCTCTATCTTCTTCTAGATACTTAGTATATTGATATAGTGTGAAATCAAAGAAGGTTTTAATGTTTATAATGTGTACTTGGCATAGGAAGCAAACAGATCATTTTTTGACTTAAAAACTGGAAAACTGAGCAGTAAAGACTTTCTCAGACATAATTTCCATTATATGAAAAGTCGATTTCTGTTTTCTAGGTTGAAGACTTTATTTTTGCTTTAAAGATATAGTTTAGGAAAATGTGCTGTCCACTTTGAAGTAAAGTAAAAGCAAAATCCTTTGACCTATCAACTCGAGATCAAAGTAAAAGTGATTATTCAAGGCAACATCACGTGATAACTTACAAAACTTATTATTTGCCATCTTTGTTCCTATTTTCTCCAAGTTTGGCTGCCAAATCAGTTTTAAATTTTCTATGGCCTCACACCCGCTGAGATAAGTGCCTCAGCCTAAGGGTCTTAGCTGTAGTCAATGACGGCTCTAAAAACAAAGCAAAACAAAATAAAAACTTTGAGAATTCCAGTTCAATAACAGCTCCTAGTATTTCCTTGATGTTCTCACTTCTGCTGAAAATTTTGCCTATCTTAATTTTGGATTGGGGATTTAAAAAATAAATAAACAACCTGTCTCTTGGTTCTGGGCTAGGTATTTTACTTGTCCTTACCTTAAATGGTTGGCTGATTTAGGATCCTACCTTCAAGCCCTTTTTTTTAGGACACAGCATTGGAGAAACCTCTGTCTTAAACTCTATTTTCTCAGCAAGCAACCTGAGGTAGCAACACCGGAGTGTGAGTTATTGTAGAGTCACAGAAAAAAGAGACTGACATAAAATAAATAAACAAAGACCAAATAGAAAAGCAGCCAAGAAAGAAGTAAGAAGAATAAATAGCTTGAATAGGCATTTTATAAAAATACCTAAATGATAAGGAGCTTGTTTTAATGGAGAAATTGAAATCCAAAGCAAAATTTCATTATTATGAGGAAGTTTACTTGTTCCAGATGCCAAAGGATCACACTGTGACTTTAGGGGGAAAAGTGACACATAAGTAAGCGCTCTCTTTTCATTGTTTGGGTTGCCTCATACATAAAGTTAGAGAAGATCACATCTTGAACCAAGAATTACAAATTACCAAGACTACTGCCCCCATTCTTGGCATACCATATGCCTAAGGTGGCTGTAATTAGTCACTTCTTTGGATCAAGATACTTAAGCCCTTTGGTCAGCTGTTAATATGATTATATTGGGTTTTCTTATGTAATAACTTAGTTATTTTTTTCTACTAGCTATCAAGTTCTTGAGACAAAAAAAAAAGAGAGTTTCCTTGAAAATGAGAAAGAAATGTTTAGGCTTTGCAGTAGCACTAAGGGGTACCCTCAGAGGGCTTAAACTCCACTGCCCAACCTCTCCCAAAGTCAACTCTAATACATGTTTAATCTAAAGAAAATGGTGTCTCTGTTCTTAATGCAGCTTCCTGGCAAATCTCACAGACCTTCCCTTCCAATCAGATTGCCATCCTAATTTCCTTATACAAAGTCTAGGATAGCAGAACACAGGCCTCTCCCCATCATGAGCACAGCCAGAGAGAGCCCCACCTATGGAAACTCTGGAGAGCAGGCGGGTAGCATCTGAAATCTGAGGAACCGACTTAATGAAACTGGGGAAACACCTATGAAGTGGGGAAGGGAACCCGGTCAGTTCATGGTTGTGTCAAAATATGTTAAAGGCTGGATACAGTGGCTCATGTTCATAATCCCAGCACATTAGGAGGCCTAGGTGAGAGGATCACTTGAGCCTAGGAATTCAAGACCAGCCTGGGCAACATAGTGAGACCCTGTTTGTACTAAAAATAAAAATATAAAAACGGCAGGGCATGGTGGCACATGACTGTAGTCCCAACTACTCAAGAGGCTGAGGTAGGAAGACCACTTGAGCCTGGGAAATCGAGACTGCAGTGAGCCTTAATTGCACCACTGCACTCCAGCCTGGGCAGCAGAGAAAGACCCTGTCTAAAAAGAAAAAACAAGTTTAAGTGTGGTTCACAAAAACACAAAACCAAGAACAAGTAAGAAGAAATCAGATGTAGCTATTGGTGCACAGAATCAGTTGCTTGCATTGGCCAGCAGCAACAGGAAAGTCAGTAGCACCATGACCCTGGGAGGTAGGTGCACTCAGCCAGAACTTGGACGTTCAGAGAACAGGATTAAACTCCCTGGAAAGAGGATTGTAAGAATTAATCAAGGTACCCGGGCTTCAGTCAAGAAGGCAGACTGCAATCTGTTTTATAGAAAAACTAGCATATGACACAAAGAAGCTACATGAATGTCTGACTGGGCCAACAACCAGGGGAGGCTTTGGTTCAGCAAGGTTATGCCCAACACGGTGTAACTCAATTCCCCCCAAAAAGACGAGCTGCCATGCAAGGAAACTCTTGACTTAGGACCCAGACTATGTTCAGACCTGAATGTAAGCCCAACAATACTTGTCCTTGGGAAACTGAGGAAGAAAAGACAAGAAAATGGGCTGGATACTTTTTTTAGTAATCTATATTTTATGACTCATGTTCTGAGAAAGCTCTCATGCTGAAATGTACATAGTTACAAAAATTAAAAATGGTTGGCAAATACCATTTTTGTTTTGCTAGGTTCTCAGAAAGAAAATACAAAGGGTAGCATATCTTTTGTGAGACATTTATCTTAGAACAAGCAGTTGCTTTATTTCCTGGCCTCTTTGAAAGCATTATACAGTAATCTGATAATAGATTAACACTCACATTTGAACCAATGACTACATTCACAAGAAACAAACATTTCTACTTTCTTGATGTTATTCACCTGACGTTTACAATTTGACATGTAGTTCTTCATTCATATCAGCTGTCTATATACATATATATTTATATATATGATATATATATATATCATTATAAATATTTAAACCAAACCATACTTGAACATCTCAATAAACTTTCCCTATTATTGTGACTGTACATGCAGAAGCTCTTGAAAACATGATCCGTCCACTGTGGATAAGACAAAGACCTCTGAAGGAATGAAAACAAAGCTGACAGCGGGGGAGGAAGAGGGTGACCAAAGAAAAGTTGAAGAGGACTCTGCATAAAACATATCTTTGTTTTTCCATTTAAGAGTCACATTTAATGAAGAAAACTTTATACACAAATATGTGAAGTCTCTTTCAGATGATACTTTGCCTCTCTTATGGCTTAAAGATATTAAAGCGGAGGAAATGACTTGTGTCTCATGTTCAATCCTGGCTTGTGTGAAATTTTATTGGCTTTCCAAGAAAAAAAAACACAGGTCAAATATAGTTTCCATCTATTACGTTCACAGAGCTACTAGTAAACTTGAGCCTCATTTCATGCTGATAGCTGCGTAGTGTCAGCAAAATTCCTTGGAAACACATAGACTTATGATCCTCAAATAAAGAGAGAGTCAAACCATGAAGGGATTCCAGCATTCAAGAGGATTCAGCTGTCTGTGTCCAGACCCACTAGATGTCACTGTGTGCGTGAATACATTTGCATAAGACTGACACATGCTGAAGAGGAGAGGAAACCACTGCAGGACAGAACGTCAGGTAACAGAGGTTGAGATTGTTGTACATATTTACAAGCCAGGGAACACCAAGGATTGCCAGCAATACCAGAAGCTAAGAGAAGGACATGGAACAGATTCTCCTCTACAGCCTTCAAAGAAAGCATGGCCCTGCAGAAAACTCGACTTGGACTTATAGCCTGCAGAACTGTGAGAGAATAAATTTCCACTGTTTTAAGGCACCTCGTTTGTAGTACTTGATTACAACAGCCCTAGGAAACTAATACAACCCAGCCACTTCTAGCCCAGGTTGCCTGACCAGCAATGCCCCTAAACCAGTCATTTCTCGCCACAAACTGCCTGTTCAACAAAGTCCAAATGTCTTCGATGTCTGGATTACTGATAAATGCTCTTTTCAACAGCTACTACTAATTTTTCCCAAGCAGTTTCAGTTACTTTTTCCACTTCTGGCTCACTCCAAAGAATTCCAGAGGTTTATAAAATGTTTGGAAAACCAGAGGTTTCTTTTTTCAAAAGGAAAAAGAACTCTCTCATCTTAAACCTCTCTCCCAGAATGACCTTAAAAAGCTTGAAATTATAGGTTATCATGGATCGCTGAAAAGCTCATATTTGAAGACTTGTTTGGGGATTTTCCCTTCTGGAGAGAGTGCTGGGAAAAGAGACAAGAGACATTCCTGCATTAGGTTGCCTCTCAACTGTCCTTCAGGTCACTTCAGAAACAACAGTAAGTGGCATTCTCTACAGAGTATTAAAGAAGTATGAAATGTTTTATCAATTAAAACCACTGGCCCAGTTGTTTTTGACTCACAGTATAGACCAGAGCTCTTTCCATACACATGTGATCTGAGTCAACTCATTTATTCTCTCTGGATACATTTCATTATTACATAAGATGTTGAAATGACTCTTCAAAACATTCCTTGCACCAGTAAAATCTGATTGATTCACACATTCCTTGGTCAAATTTTTTACCTTCATGTCTTCTAACTTAGAATATTAAACATGTATTTTCTCCAGGATTAGTGAATATGTTTTATGCAATAGCTTGGTTGACTCTTTAGGCTTCTATTACTTGTCTGCCTTTATTCAGCTTTATTTCTTTGTGATGTGTGCCTGTGGCTTTATCTCCTAGTCATTTTCAGCATGAATGGAAATCCTATTTACGTAGCCCTTGAATCTCTAGAGACTGAATGAAAGATACGGGATATGGTTGCAATCCTGGCCCTCCCTCTCTACTCACATGGGTAACTCAGGGGAGGCATTACCTGAAAGAAGTCGAATGTGAAGTGGAGCCAAGAGCAATGAGAAACTCACACCAAAGCTGCTCTCTCACATGCAGAATTGTGGGTGAACTTCTTAGAAAGCCAGGGCATTTGGAAGGAAAGATGTCTGTGTAGTAACATTAACAACCCTGGTAGTAAAGTAATTGAGTGAGCATGCATACCACTTCACTGTCACAGACTGTGCTTAAACCTTCATCTACATTAACCTGTTTAGTCTGGAAAAATCTAAGAGCCCCGTTGGGATATAGCAATCTACTGCCAAAATTTCAGGCACTAAAAAAGCCAAAAATGGTTTCCTCGGAACTAGAATTATTTCTTTTTTATTGTGTAGGATTGCACTTACCAATATTATAGCCACTGGTCACATGTGGCTATTAAAATTTTAATTTAATTAACATTAAATAAAATTTAAAAATTTATTTCTTTAGTCTTAGTAGCCAAACTTTATGTGGCCACTGCCCCTTATATCCAGTGGATACCATATTGAACAGCACAGCTGTAGACTTCCTTTAGAAGAGGCAATAGATCCAACAACGGATTCATAAGGGGTTTGCAGTTTTGCATTATCATGGATAGCATTCCTTCCTTTCAAAAAAACATTTAAGTTTATAATTCACAATGGTATAATAGTGCGTGTATTACATTTCTAACTGAAAAATAGAAAAACAATTTTGTTTATCAGAATGTTCAGTTTAAACATGGTTTTGCTAATACTTTTCTATGCTCTTAGAAACTGAGTGTCCAAGATCATTTTAAAAACATCTGGTCTTGGCATTTCACCACATAATGAACTTCATTTTGCTTTCTTTCTGTTGAAATATATAGTTGATTTTGTTTTTGAATGTAAGATATTCTGAAAATAAAGTACTGTGAAATTAATAAACTTTCAAGAAAACTCTTCTCCAGATGTTTGTGATTTGGAACCTGTTTGAATTTAAAATACAAGGGAATTTTTTTAAATCCAAACACACATGTGGCAGTAAAAAAGCTATGAAAAATTTTATGGCTATTATAAAGTAAAACAATACTTATATTTAACATACTTAGTGTCATGCTCTGTACCATCACAATTTGAGTTGACTACATGCTTTGTCTTGCACCATATTTTGAACCTTATAATGGTGTCATACTAACAATATTCTGATGGCAAAGACATCCCCAAGTCAATTTCAAGACTAATAAAAGCAATTCCACTTCTGGGTTGTTGTTTGTATTTGTTAAAATTCTATTTTAAATAAGCCAATTCTCCATATAGATCTGACTTATAAATATGGGTAGAGAGGTTATGGTTGTCGAAAGTAAAGACAGGAATACCAATGATTTGTGGTTGCCTTTCTTTAAACCGTGTGATTCTCTATAAATAAAACTAATCCAGACATCCCCCTTTCCTGGTATATGTTCCATCCGAGAGTATGGATGACTCGGAGAAGCTGATTACCTTTCTGGTAGAATGCATACCCTCTCTAAACACTGAGTCAGTAGCTTCTTTTTATTTCATGAAATAACATATTTTTAATCTGAGTCACTTAGAGGTGGATGATCCTCAAAATAGACTAAAAATAGACTAAAAATCCAGACAAGCATGTTGCCATGCTCGTGTTTCTTCTCAAAGAGACATGCTCTGCAAAAACAACCTCATTCTCAATAAGTGTTTAATGAGTGTCCACAGAGAGCCGGATCACTCTTGCATAAAGATGATGTGGACCACCAGCGTTACATGTATATTTAGACATAACTGAAAAGACTGATACAGGACAAGCAGCATAGAGTCATGAGTGAAACTCAGTTCTTTTATAACTCAACAAATATTAAATAAGCAAGTACTGTAGTGGGGCATATGCTACATGAGAGGTTCAGGGGCTGGAAGGGGGAAAGTGAGAGGTAAAGATTAAGGAGATAAAAAGAAAATGTTAATTTTTATTACGTGTTTCTAAGTCAGTATAATTTTTTAAATGTGAATTGCTCTCCCTGCTAAACATGGAAAAATGAGTACTATCTAGTAAACAAATGTCATTGATCTAAACTCGTTTTAGATCTTCCATGTAACTTTTTATCAAAATGTTAAAGAGAGGTGGCTGAGATGTAGTATGCAAAGAAAGCACCATTATGTCAAGAAAATAGAAAATCCACATCGTATTCATGTGGTTTTTCTGTAAGTTGCCATGTATGGAAGGCATGCTCAGCCCTTTCACTGAGCCAATGTTCATAGTGGTTAGCTAGCTACGTGGTTACTGTCTGGTTAAAATGCACTGCTTAAAGTGTTACCTATGTGTAGGAAGATTTAACATACAGAAAAAGGCTCTCTACAGATAGAAATATGCAATATAATGCTTTTGCTTTCATCTAAAATACTGTCAAAATATAAAACACTAAATTACCTTAAAAATAATATTAAGAGGCTGGGTGTGGTGGCTCACACCCATAATCCCAGCACTTTGGGAGACTAAGGCGGACAGATCATCTGAGGTCGGGAGTTCGAGACCAGCCTGAACAACGTGGAGAAACCCTGCCTCTACTAAAAATACAACAACAACAAAAAAAAAATTAGCCAGGCATGGTAGTGCATGCCTGTAATCCAAGCTACTTAGGAGGCTGAGGCAGGAGAATCACTTGAACCCGGGAGGCGGAGGTTGTGGTGAGCCGAGATCATGCCATTGCACTCCAGCCTGGGCAACAAGAGCAAAACTCCATCTCAAATAATAATAATAATATCAAGAACACAAAAGAGAAGGTTTTATAAAGTTCACTGCCAACTAAATTATATTGAATAAATTAAATGTATATCAGCAAGGTCTTACACTTTAAAGTTGTGCTTCTCGAATGTTAGTGTGCATGTTAAAATGCAGATTCTGAGTCAATTAGATCTGAGATGTGGCCTGAAATCCTGCATGTCTATCAGGTTTTCAGATGATGCAAATGCTCCTGTTCCTCCTCACTTTGAATGGCACCAATCTGAAGAGTATTTGTATGAGCAACAATACAAGCAAGATCTTTTCCTTGAAGACTTTAAGGCAGAGTAACTAATTTGGGTAGGGAGAGGAAATGGTGTGCTTCACAGTTAATTTTAAAATTAAGATCTCAGATTATCTGTGTGGGTGGAAAAGAAAGTTACCCATGTTTGTGATTTAGGGAGCATTAGAAATGCGTATGCAAACCCTCCCAAGAAAGGAGAAGCAAATGGGCCAATCATAGAGGATGGTGTGCCATCATCAGAAATTGCGTTATTTGGTTTAAAACAATGTTCCTAAACTTTCTTGGAAATGATAATTCACCTGAGATAGTTATTAAAAATACAGATTCCCAGAGCCCATTCCAAACCAACAAAACCAAAATCTCCAAGGATGGAGTCTGGAGATTTAACAGTCTTGGGTACTTCTTACCACCAGGCAAGTTTGGGAAACAAACAAACAAACTTCTTCCAGTGTTTTATTTAAAATGAAAATGCTACTGGGAAAAGTTACCTAGGAAACTAGCATCGGTCATATTTATCCAAATGTGTTTCTTGTGCCAACTAAGCTTAGGATTGATGGGAAAGAAATTTGGATAAGGATATAAATGAGGTAATTTTGAAGGGAAAAATTAGACTGGGTAAGGCATAACAGGAAAGGACTCCTAATCGATCAAATCAGGACAAGTGAAGAAAGAGAAAACGAAAATAATAACTTCCATTTGCCAAGAGCATACCTTGTGACACTAAGTGTCACATGCAATAATGCCTCTGGCCCTCTCAAACGTGATATTAGAAGAGGGTAGTTTCTACTTTTAGCTTTACTATACAGATAAGGAATCTGAGGCAAACCAGCTGGAAGGTAGGAAAGCCAGTATTCAAACCCAGGAAATCTGGCTCCATAGCCACACACTTTTAACCATCATGTTAAATTTCTTCAAAAACAAACTCTGATGACTTCACAAATCTGCTTATATGGGTTAGTATCTGAGAAAGGAGACGGCTTTGAGCCAGTACCAATAATATGAAATCGACTCTTCTAAGGTCAAAAACAATCAAATATTATCCATTTCATATGCCTAGATCTACATTAAATGGTTTTGTGAACATTAGGGTGTTTCTTGAGTATTCACTTTCTGTCTCAACCTGGACTAGTTACAATGAAGGTGTATAAAGCTTACCTCCACCTATAAAAGCCGACACTCCAGGTGTGACTGTAGACTGCACAGGGATTAGCAATGGGGTCCAATGGCTGTTTCAGGTTTCTGTGATTGAGACCCAGGCAGGTTCGGAGCCTTTCATCCACTGCCATTCTCTCCAGAATAGCTCCATTCTCCTGAAAGTCAAAAGCACAAAGGAAGATAACCCTTGTCTTCCTAAAGGCTTTCTCAAGTAAAAGAAGAGCTAAAACAAGAAACCTTCAAGTAATAAGGCTTGCTCAGCATGGCACACCATCTCAGAGTTTGCCAGCTCCTGACTCACAGACCAATTACCAGTCGGAAATGTTTTATTTGACCTATAGAATATTTTTATTTTTAAAAACAAATGAATAAGTACCAGCATTTAAAATATGAGAGATATTTTTACACGAACAATTAGATTTCTGGTTCCTCTTGAAACACTGGAGGACTAAGTGTCCCCACATCTCCTTATGATAACAGTTGGCAGAGGCTGACTGGACAGTTGGCCAGGGGTCCTCTGAGACATGAGTAGACTTTCCACAGTCACCACCAGCCCCAGTTGTCTCCTAGACCATTTTCGATTCACTGGAGTTTGAATCTCTCTGTTCTACTGCTAGTTCCACAATGTCTTCTGTCTCCTAGAAGTGCCTCAAGCAATTTCATGATATTTTTCACCCAGTAACACCTCCTGGGGCTCTTCATTGGAGGATGAAGGACACAGGAACACAGCCTTTGGAGGTAGACAGACCAGAGTTCAAAGATGGGCCCAGTGTTTTTTAAAACTTCAGGAAATGGCTCATGTGATAACAATTTCACTCTCAAATGAGTCACAGAGGCAAGCCAGTGCACAAATTCTTTTTCATTTGATCTTTTTACAATTCTGTCTTGTTCTCACCCTAGCTTCTTCAGTTTACACAGAACTTGGTTGAACCTGGAAAACGCCTGATTGTTTCACCTTTCATCTTGTTCTCCTGCCAAGGTAGGATGTTTCCCCCACTGAGCATTTGGCCTAAGGTGGGAGTTACTCCATCCCAACATGACCAATGGTACCTAAATAGGTTTAATAACACATATTAAACATATTTAGAATCAGTGTATATTTTTCCAATCACAAGCAAGACTTCAAATGTGTCTTGAAAGTAGGAAAGTGATTCTTTGATTTTATGTCTCTTGATTCCACTGCAGCTTCACTTTCCTAACTGAACCTAAAATAAACTTATAGTCTGATCATATTGTACTTAAGTTTCTACCTACTGAAAGAAATCTGTTATTTCCTACATTGTTCTTTAGCTATTTTCTACACATAGTTTTTCAATCTAGATTTAACACTCCTTATTGGCAGGGATCATTTTTATATGTTTTTCATGCATTCCTGGGCACTTAAAACAGTATCAGGCACATCAAAGGGCTTCAAATAAATACTTCTTGCTCCCTGACTCAATTTTGCTCATTCCATTTTATTTGTTTATAATTCAATGTGAATGCTTTCATTTGAGGTAATATTTCATTTATTTATTTAAAATATATCCAATAAACAAAACATTATAAAATTGCTGCAGGAATTTTAGAGATTTTCTTTGTCTTTTGGTTGGGATTTTCATCTGGAATAAAAGTTTGGTATGCTGTTCACAGTCGAAATGGTGCTTTAGGCTGGGCGCCGTGGCTGACACCTGTAATCCCAGCACTTTGGGAGGCTGAGGCAGGTGGATCATTTGAGGTCAGGAGTTCAACACCAGCCTGGCCAACATGGTGAAACCCCATCTCTACTAATAAAACAAAAACTAGCTGGGCGTGATGGCATGCACCTGTAATCCCAGCTACTCGGAAAGCTGAGGCAGGAGAATCACTTGAATCTGTGCGCAGAGGTTGCAGTGAGCCAAGATCACACCACTGCACTCCAGCCTGGTGACAGAGCAAAACTGTGTCAAAAAGAAAGAAGGAAAGGAAGGAAGGAAGGAAGGAAGGAAGGAAGGAAGGAAGGAAGGAAGGAAGGAGAGAGACAAAGGAAGGAGAGGAAAAGGAAGGAAAGGAAGGAAGGGAGGAAGGGAGAAAGAGAGGGAGGGAGGAAGGGAGGGAGAGGGAGGGAGGGAGAGACAGAGGAAAGAAGGGAGGAAGGAAGGAGGGAGGAAAGGAAGGAAGGAAGGAAGGAAGGAAGGAAGGAAGGAAGGAAGGAAGGAAGGAAGGAAGGGTACTTTAGACATTGAAGCATCAAAAAATGGATGATCAAGCCCTCTGCCTTAATGGAAGTCACACCATGCCTACTCAGAGAAACACCTGTCAAAGAAGTTATTTTGGTATGAGTTGCATCTACATGTTGCAAAATGGTATCTAAAAAACCAATCTGATGCATGTATTTTTGTAAATGTTTATAAGCTTGAAACGTAGTATTAGCATTTCTTTCCTCATTCTTCCCAGACCCAAATGTTTACAAATAGGAGTGAATCCAGATATATTTTCCATCTTAATGTATGGATATCTTATATATCTTGTGATGCTCAGACACAAAGGGACAAAGACATTGCCATGTTGACAAAGGAAATTGCCAGCATGTCTAATCCTTCAAAGGGAAACTCAAAATAAGAAAATCCGAAGAACGGAGTCACATAAGTAACAGATCGTAGAAGTGAAGAAAAGCAAATATAGGGAAATAAGCAAGAATCACATGTTGAGAGGGGTGGGGGGATGAGGGAGTGGTGGATAGAGGAGGCAAGATGCAGGACTAACTCTGCAACCTACCATGTTTGTCAGGATATACTGCTTGCCACTGAACCCAGGCCTGTGTGCAACCATGCTGAGTCTGCACAGCTTGACTCTGGGAGGAATGGAGCCCCCATCTGTATAACATATAGGCCTTCAGCAGTCATAAAGAGACCCAACCAGTCTATATCAGTAAGCCCACATCTGCATCACCAGAGAAAGGGAGCAACATAAGAAATGTTGTAATATACCAGCATACTATTTTATAGTTGTTTGCCTTATAGTATTTTTCTCCTGTTCCAAACCAAAAGCAAGACCTTTTTAACATATGCTTCAGCTTGGATAAAAACCCCCTTGTAATCTTTCACAAGAGTCTGAGTCTGTGCTAATTAAAGATTGTCCTCTGGATCCCGAGAGGAGAGTGGGAGAACGCACATATTCTTGAGAGTAAGAACAGAAGAGATTCCCAGAAGCTATGAAGAAGATAGGGTCTACAGGATCCCAAGAATACTGGGGAGCCAGTCCCCATAAAGTGCTAGAATGCCAGGAAAATATTTCAGAGTGCAAATAAAATGAGCTCTAAACACCAGAACTCTCAGCCTAGGCCAAGATTCCCACCTTCATATTGGTGCAGGAGCAGCAGCACCATAAACGACAACAGCCCAGGCCGCCTTCATTAACGAGGTGTCAGCAACCACTCACGGCCTGAGATGAAAGCCTCTCTCATGGCCCTTTATGTCTTATGCTTTCTGGTATGGCCTTGGGAAGCAAGAGGTTCCAAAAAGTAACTGAAATTGGATATGTTACATGTTCATGGAGTACAGATTCCTAGATTGGTCTTAGTTTAGACCATTTAGATAAGTTCCATTTCTTGCTTACTTGTTTGAAATTGCAAATTTGTATCTTTCTACACTCAGAAGCAGCATCTGCACCACTGGTATCAACAGCTAGAGTTACAGAAATAGCCACAAGCACATTATCACCAATATTGCTTCCTAACAGTGACATGTATTCTTATTTTTCAGTTGGTTAATGCCAAACCTGTGGACTCTCAATAATTATCACTTGCTCCTATCCTAACAGGCTAACAGAAATATTACCTCATTCCATTTCCTCAATCGTGTTTATTGCTGTTATCCAAGTCAATATAATTAACTTTATCACACCAAACAAAAAATTCTATTCTCTGACATAATTATTTTAAAATTAGTGGAAGTCTCTACTTTTACAATTTAAAAGTAGAGACTTTTAAAATTAGTGGAAGTAATCTAATTAATCTTATATACAAATAAATGTTGACTGAATCCACAGCCATTGAAAATATCCTTCTGATAAATGGAATTCTTTGAAACAATAACTCAAAGACCACATTAAGTACCCTCTCTGCAAATAAATTATGTCACAGAGTTTAATGAGAGCCATAGGTTCATTATCATAAGTTAGATTTTCCTCTTGCTATTTGTACTGATGCAACATAGTCAGAATAAGAGAATTACCAAATAAACTTGAGAACAGTTTAGTGTGAAGGTAAGTGACAGCAGACTGTTGAAGTTTTATTATTTTCCCTTGATGTTAAACTTCTTAGCCTCACTAGGTTTAGCGTTTTACATTTATTTGTTAGTGGTGCTCTATTGTCTTGTTTGAAATCGAAAATGCTATTGATTTGATGACTATTTAGCCTATGCTTTATTCGTTTCCCTGGGTTATCCTGCTCCAAAGGAGAGGACATTGGTATAAGATAAGCCAATGACTGGTAAGTAGTGCAGAAAACTCCCTGCTCTGGCAGCACAGTACCTTCAGCATAGAACTGGAATAATATTATATTAAAAGTAGAACTTAATAACAAAATCGTTTTACCATGCACCATGCCAAAAAGGAAAACATAATAAAATATGCAGTGCATACACTCATACCTATAGTCCAAATCATAATGAATGCTATGAAAATACGGATTTGGTTTTCACCAACTGATAAATAAGTGATATAATTTAGCAATCTGCCCACTTAGAATCTCTCAGTCAAACACAAGAAAAATCCCTCTAGTAATTTTAACACAAAAATATCTTATTGGACCTAGAAACATCTCTCCAAACAGTAAGAAAAGGTAAGAGAAGAGGAGAGGTGAATAGACATGGAACGTAGGGAGGAAAGAGAGAAGAAAGCAAATGGCTATTTTGAATATTTTCAAGCATATACTATGTACATTTTTTCTTTAATATCATCTTTGAACTTTCTAACATAATGAGCAAAAGCACTCCTCTTTCACATGGTCCTGAGCGGTGACCTCTCACCTAAAATCCTCACAACTAACCTCAGATCTGTCCTTTATGTGGTCACCAGTTATCCTCCCAAACAGACTGGATGATATCAACCCCATTTTTTAACATCTTTTACATAAATCCTGTTACCCAATTCATTAGGTCTAAACTTCACCAGGCATGTCCCCTTCATTTATCTACACTAATACTCACCCAAACTATCTCTCACTGTATTTATTCACATCTTCACTCCCACAAGTGAACTGCTCAGTCAAGGAGAGTACCTCTTGCATTTGACAGCCATATTTGTGTTTCTTTTCAGGCTCTTTCCATAGAGTTCCTTTCCACCTTCTTTCAAAATTTCTACCCAATTATACAAATTTCTGTCATATATACTTCATGAGACTTAGAACCCACTTCTGTTTTCTTCCCACCACCCCATACCCAGCATCTAGCATAACATCTGCTATGGTCAGCACTCTGGAGGGCAGAGACAATGTCATATTTGTCTTTGTATCTGGTGCCTAGCCCCACATGCAATAAATGTCCCGCAAGTGTTGGTTGAATTGAATAAATTTAAATTCCACATTTTGAAATTCTACTACTTTCTCAGGACTTACCTTGGACGCAGCATTCCTGTGAACCTTGCTGGATCATGACGGTCCTATCTACTCCCTCTTTCCTATTCTCTCCTGGCCCATTTTTAATAAGCCCTATTATAGCAATTGGCTCCTTTCGTGTTACAGTATAATAGTTGTTTATGTGTCTTTCCCCTAAAATTTGAACTAAATCTTAGGTCAGAGGTAGATAGAGTTTATTTTGTACAATTCCTCACCAGTGTAAGAGCTGCTACTCCACAACCCAAGTAAGTTGAGCCACTTAATCTTCCCTGTGTCCTGGCATTTCATGTACCAGTCCTGGACCTTTCACTACTCTGGAGTCTCTTCTACTTTTTGAAGAGGCACCTGGAATTAAGTTTATTAATCTATATATTCTCTTCAACTGAGGGGAACAGTGGGATTCCTTCCCATAATTGTCATATTATGTCTACCACCAGACATGCCTTACAAGAGCTCCTGAAGGAAGCACTAAATATGGAAAGGAAAAATCACTACCAGCCACTACAAACATACAGTCAAGTATACAGACCAGTGACACTATAAAGCAATCACATAAACAAGTTGGCAAAATAACCAGCTAGCATCACAATGACAAGATGAAATCCACGTATAACAATACTAACTTTAAATGTAATGCCCTAATTATAAGACACAGAGTGACAAGCTGGGCAAAGAGCCAAGACCCATTGGTATGCTGCCTCCAAGAGATGCATCTCACGTCCAAAGACACTCAAAATAAAGGGATGAAGGAAAATTTACCAAGCAAATGGAAAACAGAAAAAAAGAGGTGTTGCAATTCTATTTTCAGACAAGACAGTCTTTAAACCAACAAAGATCAAAAAAGACAAAGAAGGGTATTGATCAAAAAAGACAAAGAAGGGTATTACATAATGATAAAGGGTTCAATTCAACAAGAGAGCTAACTATCCTAAATATATATGCGCCCAACACTGGAGCGCCCAGATTTATAAAGCAAGTTCTTAGAGACATTCAAAGTGACTTAAACCCCTACACAATAATAGCAGGAGACTTTTAACTTTCCCCTGACAATATTAGACAGATCATTGAGACAGAAAATCAACAAAGATATTCAGGACCTGAACTCAGCCCTGCATCAATTGAACCTTGTAGATACCTACAGAAAAAACAACAGAATACACATTCTTCTCATCACCACATGGCACTTACTCTAAAATCAATCACATAATCATAAGTAAAACACTCCTCAGCAAATGCAAAAGAACTGAAATCATAACTCTCTTGGACCACAGTGCAATCAAATTAGAACTCAAGACTAAGTAATTCACTCAAAACGGTATAATTACAAGGAAATTGAATGACCTGCTCCTGAATGACTTTTGGGTAAATAATGAATTTAAGGCAGAAATCAAGATCTTTGAAACCAATACAATGAACCAGAATATCTGGGACACAACTAAGACAATTTTTTTTTTTTTTTTTTTGAGACAGAGTCTCGCTCTGTCGCCCAGGCTGGAGTGCAGTGGCGCAATCTCGGCTCACTGCAAGCTCCGCCTCCCGGGTTCATGCCATTCTCCTGCCTCAGCCTCTCCAAGTAGCTGGGACTACAGGCGCCCACCACCACGCCCGGCTAATTTTTTTTGTATTTTTAGTAGAGACGGGGTTTCACCATGGTCTCGATCTCCTGACCTCGTGATCCGCCCGCCTCGGCCTCCCAAAGTGCTGGGATTACAAGCGTGAGCCACCGCGCCCAGCCAACTAAGACAATGTTAAGAGGGAAATTTATGGCACTAAATGGCCACATCAAAAACCTAGAAAGAGCTCAAGTTAACAACCTAAAATCTCAACGAAAAGAACTAGAGAACCAAGAGCAAACAAATTCCAAAGCTAGAAGAATATAAGAAATAACCAAAAGCAGAGCTAAACTGAAGGAGATCAGGCCACAAAAACCATTCAAAAGATCAATGAATTCAGGAACGGGTTTCTCAAAAAAAATTAATAAAATAGATAGACTGCCTGTAATAATAAAATCAGAAAAAGTCTTAGTAATTTTAGAGCCTCTTTTCTTTAACCATATATTGACTTTATGATCTAAACTTTTAAAATATCTATTAACTCATTAAGTCACTTTTTATATATTAGGAACAGGTTTCAACTATAATTCTATGCTTTGTCTCCATCACTATTCTATTTGTTGAATTACTCATTTGTTGAATTAATTATAGATTAATACTTAAAAAGATCTTGACCAAATGGATATAATAAAAAGACTTTGCAAATGCCCTTCTAAAATCAAGACAGATGATAATAATGAAATTCCTCTGTTCCAGTGATTCTCAAGGTGTGTTTCCTGGACTGGCAGCTGCAACAGCAGCACCTGGGAACTGGTTGGAAATGCAGATTATCTGACCCCATGCCAGACCTACTGATTCAGAAACTCTGAAGGTGGGGCCCAGAAAGCCGGTTTTGACAAGCTCTTTGGTGATTCTGATACACTAAAGTGTGAGAACTACTGCCATAGTTTATCAAATGGATAATTCTTCCTCTATTCCCTCAGTTTGCTATCTTCACCATGTTTGGCAAGTCTTTCCGTATAAGAAGGAATGGCAGAGCTTATTTCCAATGTATTCCAGGTACTAGCAGGGTAGGTGGTCTTTAGTAAATTATTTAAACTGTTAGACACACTCTGTCCTCGTTTGTAAAATAAGCACAGTAACAAAAATATTGCAGCATTGTAGGGACAGGGAGGATTAAAGGTAGTATACCCATAAAGGTATAAGCTGTACTTAATGTCCTTAACACATGCTTTTTCTGATCCCCTCTCCTTCTACTTCCATTTTATTTTCATATTTATCAAATCACCTATTTCTTGATACTCTATGTTAATGATCCAGTCTGATTTAGACAAAGGAGAATTTCCAAATACTTGCTTCTTATAATTTTCATTTAGCTAAATTTGCATTTGGCCATGAAGTTTCTACTATTTCTATCCAGTGATTTTACATTTCTCTCTAGGCAATTATGTTTAAAAAGTACTTGGATGTGGAGTAGATATCATGGCTAAGCTTTCCATCTAGAACTCACCTTCAAAGCTCTAAGTTCATTAACATCACCTTATGTGAGGTCCACTCAAACTATAGTTGACAAATACTGAGTCCACCCAATGGGCTTAGCAACGGGCACTGGGTACCAGGGATCTGTGGAGGGTAAAACAATCCATTCCCTCACGGAGTTTCCAATTGAATAGATTAAATATATGCATCCAGCTGACTTCTTCCTCTGTATCAGAATTTATTTTTCTGATAAAGAAAGCTACCCTCAGTGACTGAAGTAGGAAAACATGATGGAAATAGAAGTGCAATTATGTGCAAGAAGAAAAGGCAGAAAAGCATGTCTCAGAATATAAAATCCTGACTTTTGAAATCTGCTGTTTATTAGCTTATACTCACTAGCAGGATTTCCAGTTGTAACAAATTCTAGCCCTGCCAGGAAATTAAAGGAATATAAACTTTCTTCTAATCACTATTGAAACTAGAAACATTCTGGTTAGCAAATGCTTGATTAATTTCAGTGTTCTAATCATGCTTTTATTCAAATGCATTATTATTACTGGAGAATTCAAAAGTTTTTGGAGACAGTCCAGTGGTCTCTGTGTCAGGCTTATTTGCCCAAACTCTACATATCATAGGCTTCTTGAGAAAATTGTCTTGTACACGAATCTAGCACAGCGTGCAGCCCAGGGCAAGAGCTCAATAAGGGATTGTTTATAAAAAAAGAGATCATAGTCTTGTAGCCAAAAAAGTAATCTAAACTGGACCTACTGTTTCCAAGGATATGCTTATTGAAAATTATAATGGGTGTAGATACCCTACCCTCAAGAAAGATGGTACTAATTTACATTTTTCAATAACAGGGTAAAAGTCTACACTTTCCCAAATCCACAACAATGCTGTACTTTGTTAGTTTTTATTTTTTGCTACTTTAATCAATTAAATATTAAAACTGGATATCCTTATTTGCATGGCATAGATGTAATGCTGAACATTATTTTATATTTATAATGGTCTATTGTTTTTCATTTTTTAATTTTATCATTATTATACTTTAAGTTTTAGGGTACATGTGCACAATACGCAGGTTTGTTACATATGTATAGATGTGCCATGTTGGTGTGCTGCACCCATTAACTCATCATTTAGCATTAGGCATATCTCCTAATGCTGTCCCTCCCCCCTACCCCCACCCCACAACAGTCCCCGGAGTGTGATGTTCCCCTTCCTGTGTCCATGTGTTCTCATTGTTCAGTTCCCACCTATGAGTGAGAAGATGAGGTGTTTGGATTTTTCTCCTTGCGACAGTTTGCTGAGAATGATGGTTTCCAGTTTCATCCATGTCCCTACAAAGGACATGAACTCATCATTTTTTATGGCTGCATAGTATTCCATGGTGTATATGTGTCACATTTTCTTAATCCAGTCTATCGTTGTTGGACATTTGGGTTGGTTCCAAGTCTTTGCTATTGTGAATAGTGCCACAATAAACATACGTGTGCATGTGTCTTTATAGCAGCAAGATTTATACTCCTTTGGGTATATACCCAGTAATGGGATGGCTGGGTCAAATGGTATTCCTAGTTCTAGATCCCTGAGGAATCGCCACACTGACTTCCACAATGGTTGAACTAGTTTACAGTCCCACCAACAGTGTAAAAGTGTTCCTATTTCTCCACATCCTCTCCAGCACCTGTTGTTTCCTGACTTTTTAATGATGGCCATTCTAACTGGTGTGAGATGGTATCTCACTGTGGTTTGGATTTGCATTTCTCTGATGACCAGTGATGATGAGCATTTTTTCATGTGTTTTTTGGCTGCATAAATGTCTTCTTTTGAGAAGTGTCTGTTCATATCCTTTGCCGACTTTTTGATGGGGTTGTTTGTTTTTTTCTTGTAAATTTGTTTGAGTTCATTGTAGATTCTGGATATTAGCCCTTTGTCAGATGAGCAGGTTGTGAAAATTTTCTCACATTTTGTAGGTTGCCTGTTCACTCTGATGGTAGTTTTTTTGCTGTGCAGAAGCTCTTTAGTTTAATTAGATCCCATTTGTCAATTTTGGCTTTTGTTGCCATTGCTTTTGGTGTTTTAAACATGAAGTCCTTGCCCATGCCTATGTCCTGAATGGCATTGCCTAGGTTTTCTTCTAGGGTTTTTATGGTTTTAGGTCTAACATGTAAGTCTTTATTCCATTTTCAATTAATTTTTGTATAAGGTGTAAGGAAGGAATCCAGTTTCAGTTTTCTACATATGGCTAGCCAGTTTTCCCAGCACCATTTATTAAATAGGGAATCCTTTCTCCATTTCTTGTTTTTGTCAGGTTTGTCAAAGATCAGATAATTGTAAATATGCAGCATTATTTCTGAGGGCTCTGTTCTGTTCCATTGATCTATATCTCTGTTTTGGTACCAGTACCATGCTGTTTTGGTTACTGTAGGCTTGTAGTATAGTTTGAAGTCAGGTAGTGTGATGCCTCCAGCTTTGTTCTTTTGGCTTAGGATTGACTTGGCGATGCGGGCTCTTTTTTGGTTCCACATGAACTTTAAGGTAGTTTTTTCCAATTCTGTGAAGAAAGTCATTAGTAGCTTGATGGGGATGGCATTGAATCTATAAATTACCTTGGGCAGTATGGCCATTTTCATGATATTGATTCTTCCTATCCATGAGCATGGAATGTTCTTCCATTTATTTGTATGTTCTTTTATTTCATTGAGCAGTGGTTTGTAGTTCTCCTTGAAGAGGTCCTTCACATCCCTTGTAAGTTGGATTCCTAGGTATTTTATTCTCTTTGAAGCAATTGTGAATGGGAGTTCACTCATGATTTGGCCCTCTGTTTGTCTCTTATTGGTGTATAAGAATGCTTGTGATTTTTGTACATTGATTTTGTATCCTGAGACTTTGCTGAAGTTGCTTATCAGCTTAAGGAGATTTTGGGCTGAGACGATGGGGTTTTCTAGATATACAGTCATGTCATCTGCAAACAGGGACAATTTGACTTCCTCTTTTCCCAATTGAATACCCTTTATTTCCTTCTCCTGCCTGATTGCCCTGGCCAGAACTTCCAACAGTATGTTCAATAGGAGTGGTGAGAGAGGGCATCCCTGTCTTGTGCCCATTTTCAAAGGGAATGCTTCCAGTTTTTGCCCATTCAGTATGATATTGGCTGTGGGTTTGTCATAGATAGCTCTTATTATTTTGAGATACATCTCATCAATACCCAATTTATTGAGAGTTTTTAGCATGAAGCGTTGTTGAATTTTGTCAAAGGCCTTTTCTGCATCTATTGAGATAATTATGTGGTTTTTGTCTTTGGTTCTGTTTATATGCTGGATTACATTTATTGATCTGTGTATGTTGAACCAGCCTTGCATCCCAGGGATGAAGCCCACTTGATCATGGTGGATAAGCTTTTTGATGTGCTGCTGGATTCGGTTTGCCAGTATTTTATTGAGGATTTTTGCATCAATGTTCATCAGGGATATTGGTCTAAAATTCCCTTTTTTGGTTGTGTCCCTGCCAGGCTTTGGTATCAGGATGATGCTGGCCTCATAAAATGAGTTAGGGAGGATTCCCTCTTTTTCTATTGATTGGAATAGTTTCAGAAGGAATGGTACCAGTTCCTCCTTGTACCTCTGGTAGAATTCGGCTGTGAATCCATCAGGTCCTGGACTCTTTTTGGTTGGTAAGCTATTGATTATTGCCACAATTTCAGAGCCTGTTATTGGTCTATTCAGAGATTCAACTTCTTTCTGGTTGAGTCTTGGGAGGGTGTATGTGTCCAGGAATTTATCCATTTCTTCTAGATTTTCCAGTTTATTTGCATAGAGGTGTTTGTAGTATTCTCTGATGGTAGATTGTATTTCTGTGGGATCGATGGTGATATCCCCTTTTATCATTTTTTATTGCATCTATTTGATTCTTCTCTCTTTTCTTCTTTATTAGTCTTGCTACCGGTCTATCAATTTTGTTGATCGTTTCAAAAAACCAGCTCCTGGATTCATTAATTTTTTGAAGGGTTTTTTGTGTTTCTATTTCCTTCAGTTCTGCTCTGACTTTAGTTATTTCTTGCCTTCTGCTAGCTTTTGTATGTGTTTGCTCTTGCTTTTATAGTTCTTTTAATTGTGATGTTAGGGTGTCAATTTTGGATCTTTCCTGCTTTCTCTTGTGGGCATTAAGTGCTATAAATTTCCCTATACACACTGCTTTGAATGTGTCCCAGAGATTTTGGTATGTTGTGCCTTTGTTCTCATTGGTTTCAAAGAACATCTTTATTTCTACCTTCATTTTTTTATGTACCCAGTAGTCACTCAGGAGCAGGTTGTTCAGTTTCCATGTAGTTGAGCGGTTTTGAGTGAGCTTCTTAATCCTGAGTTCTAGTTTGATTGCACTGTGGTCTCAGAGACAGTTTGTTATAATTTCTGTTCTTTTACATTTGCTGAGGAGTGCTTTACTTCCAACTATGTAGTCATCTTTGGAATTGGTGTGGTGTGGTGCTGAAAAAAATGTATATTCTGTTGATTTGGGGTGAAGAGTTCTGTAGATGTCTATTATGTCTGCTTGGTGCAGAGCTGAGTTCAATTCTTGGGTATCCTCGTTAACTTTCTGTCTAGTTGATCTGTCTAATGTTGACAGTGGGATGTTAAAGTCTCTCATTATTATTGTGTGGGAGTCTCAGTCTCTTTGTAGGTCTCTAAGGACTTGCTTTATGAATCTGGGTGCTCCTGTATTGGGTGCATATATATTTAAGATAGTTAGCTCTTCTTGTTCAATTGACCCCTTTACCATTATGTAATGGCCTTCTTTGTCACTTTTGATCTTTGTTGGTTTAAAATCTGTTTTATCAGAGACTAGGATTGCAACCTCTGCCTTTTTTTCTTTTCCATTTACTTGGTAGATCTTCCTCCATCCCTTTATTTTGAGCCTGTGTATGTCTCTGCAGGTGAGATGGGTTTCCTGAATACAGCACACTGATGGGTCTTGACTCTTTATCCAATTTGCCAGTCTGTGTCTTTTAAGTGGAGCATTTAGCCAATTTACATTTAAAGTTAATATTGTTATGTGTGAATTTGATCCTGTCATTATGATGTTAGCTGGTTATTTTGCTCGTTAGTTGATGTAGTTTCTTCCTAGCCTTGATGGTCTTTACATTTTGGCATGTTTTTGCAGTGGCTGGTACCTGTTTTTCCTTGCCATGTTTAGTGCTTCCTTCAGGAGCTCTTTAGGGCAGGCCTGGTGGTAACAAAATCTCTCAGCATTTGCTTGTCTGTAAAGTATTTTATTTCTCCTTCACTTATGAAGCTTAGTTTGGCTGGATATGAAATTCTGGGTTGAAAATTCTTTTCTTTAAGAATGTTGAATATTGG
This sequence comes from Symphalangus syndactylus, assembly GCF_028878055.3. Lineage (NCBI taxonomy): Eukaryota > Metazoa > Chordata > Mammalia > Primates > Hylobatidae > Symphalangus > Symphalangus syndactylus. The sequence goes on along the minus strand of NC_072424.2, from coordinate 47,959,422 downwards.
CCCCCACTCTCTTCTGGCTTGTAGAGTTTCTGCCGAGACATTAGCTGTTAGTCTGATGGGCTTCCCTTTGTGGGTAACCTGACCTTTCTCTCTGGCTGCCCTTAACATTTTTTCCTTCATTTCAAGTTTGGTGAATCTGACAATTTTGTGTCTTGGAGTTGCTCTTCTCAAGGAGCATCTTTATGGCATTCTCTGTATTTCCTGAATCTGAATGTTGGCCTGCCTTGCTAGATTTGGGAAGTTCTCCTGGATAATATCCTGCAGAGTGTTTTCCAACTTGGTTCCATTCTCCCCATCACTTTCAGGTATACCAATCAGACGTAGATTTGGTCTTTTCACATAGTCCCATATTTCTTGGAGGCTTTGTTCGTTTCTTTTTATTCTTTTTTCTCTAAACTTCCCTTCTCATTTCATTTCACTCATTTGATCTTCCATCACTGATACCCTATCTTCCAGTTGATCGCATCGGCTACTGAGGCTTCTGCATTCTTCACGTAGTTCTTGAGCCTTGGCTTTCAGCTCCATCAGCTCCTTTAAGGATTTCTATGTATTGGTTATTCTAGTTATCCATTCATCTAATTTTTTTTCAAAGTTTTTAACTTCTTTGCCATTGGTTCAAATTTCCTCCTGTAGCTCAGAGTAGTTTGATCGTCTGAAGCCTTCTTCTCTCAACTCGTCAAAGTCATTCTCCGACCAGCTTTGTTCTGTTGCTGGTGAGGAGCTGTGTTCCTTTGGAGGAGGAGAGGCACTCTGCTTGTTAGAGTTTCGAGTTTTTCTACTCTGTTTTTTCCCCATCTTTGTGGTTTTATCTACTTTTGGTCTTTGATGATGGTGAAGTACAGATGGGTTTTTGGTGTGGATGTCCTTTCTGTTTGTTAGTTTTCCTTCTAACAGACAGGACCCTCAGCTGCAGGTCTGTTGGAGTTTGCTAGAGGTCCACTCCAGACCCTGTTTGCCTGGGTGTCAGCTGCAAGACAGCAGTGGCTATAGAACAGCAGATATTGGTGACCTGCAAATGCTGCTGCCTGATCGTTGCTCTGGAAGTTTTGTCTCAGAGGAGTACCCGGCTGTGTGAGGTGTCAGTCTGCCCCTAGTGGAGTGTGCCTCCCAGTTTGGCTGCTTGGGGGTCAGGGACCCACTTGAGGAGGCAGTCTGCCTGTTCTCAGATCTCCAGCTGTGTCCTGGGAGAACCACTACTCTCTTCAAAGCTGTCAGACAGGGACATTTAAGTCTGCAGAGGTTACTGCTGTCTTTTTGTTTGTCTGTGCCCTGCCCCCAGAGGGGGAGCCTACAGAGGCAGGCAGGCCTCCTTGAGCTGTGATGGGCTCCACCCAGTTCGAGCTTCCCTGCTGCTTTGTTTACCTAATCAAGCCTGGGCAATGGCAGGTGCCCCTCCCGCAGCCTTGCTGTCACTTTGTGGTTTGATCTCAGACTGCTGTGCTAGCAATCAGCAAGACTCTGTGGGCATAGGACCCTCTGAGCCAGGTGCGGGCTATAATCTCCTGGTGTGCCATTTTTTAAGCCCATTGGAAAAGCACAGTATTAGGGTGGGAGTGACCCAATTTTCCAGGTGCCATCTGTCACCCCTTTCTTTGACTAGGAAAGGGAACTCCCTGACCCCTTGCACTGCCCAAGTGAGGCAATGCCTCACCCTGCTTCAGCTTGCGCACGGTGTGCTGCACCCACTTCCTGCACCGTCTGGCACTCCCTAGTGAGATGAACCCAGTACAGATGGAAATGCAGAAATCACCCATCTTGTGAGTCGCTCACGCTGGGAGCTGTAGACCGCAGCTGTTCCTATTCGGCCATCTTGGCTCCACCCCCCTATTGTTTTTCTTTCTGTGAATTCTCTGTATTCTCTGTACATGTTCTTAAAGATATACTCAGCTGTTTGCTTACTGATTTAATTTTAGTTTTTGAAAATATTTTTGTGAATTCAGTGCATGTTTCTTTTTTTTTTTTGCATCTTTGCTCAATGTTCCTTTGTGTCCAATGTCCATTAACAGAGAATTTGGTTCCCTAGAGGATAATACATATATGCAATGGAATATTACACAGTCATTAAGAATGATGTAAATCTTCAACCATTGTGGAAGTCAGTGTGGCGATTCCTCAGGGATCTAGAACTAGAAATACCATTTGACCCAGCCATCCCATTACTGGATATGTACCCAAAGGACTGTAAATCATGCTGCTATAAAGACACATGCACATGTATGTTTATTGCGGCACTATTCACAATAGCAAAGACTCGGAACCAACCCAAATGTCCAACAACGATAGACTGGATTAAGAAAATGTGGCACATATACACCATGGAATACTATGCAGCCATAAAAAATGATGAGTTCATGTCCTTTGTAGGGACATGGATGAAACTGGAAACCATCATTCTCAGTAAACTATCACAAGGACAAAAAACCAAACACCGCATGTTCTCACTCATAGGTGGGAATTGAACAATGACAACTCATGGACACAGGAAGGGGAACACCACACTCCAGGGACTGTTGTGGGGTGGGGGTAGGGGGGAGGGACAGCATTAGGAGATATACCTAATGCTAAATGACAAGTTAATGGGTGCAGCAAACCAACATGGCACATGGATACGTATGTAACAAACCTGCACATTGTGCACATGTACCCTAAAACCTAAAGTATAGTAATAAAATAAAATAAAATAAAATAAAATAAAATAAAAGAATGATGTAAATCTCTATTTATGGATATGGGCAAATGTTCATCATACACTGTTTCCTTTATATGGAAACAGGATTAAAACTAGGTTGAGTTTTTTATCTCATTTGTATGACATGTATTAATGAATGAGTAAATGTTCAAAGGATAGCATTTTCCAGATTTTTTTTGTTTTGTTCTCCAAAAAAAAGTATTCCAGTCTCATAGATTTGGGAAGTACTTTAAGTCTTTTTTAGAGTTTCTCATAGCACAATCAGAAATGAAAATTCTGTGGCCTACAACAAGCATGCTTAGCATTGTTTAACCCAGCATTTCTCAAACTTTTCATTAAAGTCTTCTACTTTAAAAAATAATCTCAACCAGCATTTTGCAGACAGCAGTTTGAGAAAGATGGCATGGAAAACCACCTGGAAGGACACACCAAAATGGTAGGAGTGATTATCTCTAGATACTGAAATGTACGTAACTTTTACTTTAATATGTTTCTCTAATATCTGAACATTTTACAAAAGCCTGTATTATATTGCAGTTAGAATAAATAATATAACAATTTTCATTTTGAAAACAAGAGGAAAATCTACTATGCAAGCCAAACGTAGGGATCTTAAACAATCGGTTTAACCCATTTGTCATGAGAACATTAGTAACATTTGTTTTATAAACAAAGGTATTATCAACATAATCTGGAATTTTTTGCCCAGTCACATGGGTGAAATTGGGCTGATTCTGCCCTTCTCAGATACTGTAGAGTATGCATGTGTGTGCTGACACACTCAACAAGAAGATCTCCAGAAGCTGCTCCACTAGGCAAGGGGAGAAAGGAGATAAGGAGATGGGGAGAGAATGGATTGGCAGACAACTAGGCAAGTTGGAATTGTAATAGAATATAGACCAGCTTAAGCTCCACCTCCCCCACCCCTACCCCCACAATCGAGGTTCAGCATGTGTCAATTTCCTTAAGCACTGTGTTTGTATAACCTTTCCACACTAGTGGCATTGTTTCAAGACAGGAGGAAAGTAATGAAAATAGTCAAGTAAGATACTCTTTGACTTTCTTCTTACCATGAGGATATCTCACTATTTTATTTACTTATTTCTCTATACATGCTAAAAGAAACTTTAAAACAATTTCTAAAACAAGCTTCAACTCAGAAAAATATGCTGCTAAGCCTGAATAACCTGATCCCTTAGGAAGAACATCTCTTCATCAGCAACTGTGCACAAAACCAAAGACACAAGTTTTGCAAGAGATTTGCTCATATGGTGGCACTTATGAGCATTGCCTTCTTGGGCAAGCAACAACTTGGAAGGAGCAATGCTTATTCCAGGAAAAAGGTTTTATTAAAAGTGTAGGCAAACTACAAATGGTATTCATATCACAGAGGACGCTGCCAAAAGCCTCAGGGGCATGAAAAACACAGCAAGGTGGCACCATAGTCCCGTGACTCAAGCTTAGTCAAGGTGTTATGTTGGAGTCTTTCAAGGTTACTTTAAACTTTCTAAACATCTCGGGGGGGAACAATGGGTTCTGGAGAAAGAAAATATTAGAGCTAAAAGTGAAGACAAAAATAGGCTTTTGGCTGGGCATGGTGGCTCATGCTGGTAATCCCAGCACTTTGGGAGGCCAAGGCAGGCGGATCACAAGGTCAGGAGATCGAGACCACCCTGGCTAACACAGTGAAACCCCGTCTCTACTAAAGATACAAAAAAATTAGCTGGGCGTGGTGGCGGGCGCCTGTAGTCACAGCTACTCAGGAGGCTGAGGCAGGAGAATCCCTTGAACCCGGGAGGTGGAGGTTGCAGTGAGCCGAGATTGTGCCACTGCACTCCAACCTGAGCAACAGAGCGAGACTCCATCTCAAATAAATAAATAAATAAATAACCTTCCACTTAAGGAAAGTCCAGCAAATCAGGAGCTCATCACATCCACCACATCTCTGTTGTGGGCCCAAGCATGCAGGAGTAAAAGATGAGAGCAGTTTCCTCTTAAGGATATGGCCTAGGCATTCACATCACTTCCACTCATATCCAATAGAGCAGGACTTAATTATGTGACCACTGCACTCAAATGCAAGATGGAATAGGAAATGTGAACTCTTCCTAGGTTACATGACCCCCACTAAAAATATGGGGTTCTATCCCTAAAAGGAAGAATGCAACAATGGATATCAGACAACAACTACCAGATTCTGCCACAAAGAGCCTTGTTTCCATTATGCAAATATTTTACATCTTTCAGTATAGTTTTACGAGGTTTTCTGTTTCATGTACAAACTTCCTATTATATTGTTAATTCTTAGGTATTTTCTATTTTGGAGGGCTACAAATGAGATCTTCCATTTTATTTTATAACTGGTTATTACTGGTGTATGAAAAATATATACACATTCTAGGCACCCAGTTTTCTGAATTTTCTTTTTATTTCTAAGAGCTGTTTTATTCTATTGAGTTTTCTAGAAAACTGTACTATCTCCTGTAAAGAAAGATTATTTTTCACTTATTTTTAAACCTTATTTCTGTTTCATGTACTACTGTTTAAGTTAGAACTTCTAAAAAGAACTATAGTAATCAAAAATCCACTAGAATAGTTTTTCACTGTACAGACTGAATGTGGCAGTTGCATTTCGTATGTGTTTTAACTAACAATTTTTAGAGCAGTTTAGATTTACAGAAAAATTGAACAGATACTCCAAAGAGCTCCCATGTGTTCTGCACAGTTTCCACTTATTAACATTTTATATTATAGGTTGGTGCAAAAGTAATTGCCGTCTACTTTTAATGGCAAAAAACGCAATTTAAAATAATATTAGTTATAATATAACTATAGTATGGTACATTTTTTGCAATTAATGAAGAAATAATGATACATTTATTAGTAACTAAAATCCATACATCATTTATTCAGATGTCTTTAGTTTTCACCTGATTCCTTTTAATGATCCAGGATCCCATCTAGGTTACCACATGACATTTAGTTGTCCTGGCTCCTTAGGCTCCTGGTTGTGACATTTTCTCAGACTTTCTTTGTTTTTGATGACCTTGATAATTTTGAGGAGGTTATTCTCCAGACTTCTCATCTATTAGGATTTTTCTGATGTTTTTCTCATGATTAGACTAGATTTATGGGATTTAAGAAATAAGACCACAAATATAAAATTCCTTTTCATGTCATATCCAGGGAACATAATATCATCATAACTTATCACAGTTTATGTTTACCTTCATCACCTGTATGAAGTGTGTTTGTCGGATTTATCCATTGTAATATTACACTTTTTTTCCTCTTTCCATACTGCACTCTTTAGAAGGAAGTCATTATGTAGTCTTAAAGGATGGAAAGTTTTATTCTCTTCTTATGTTAGAGTATCTACATACTCTACATACATTACTTGGAAGTCTGCAAAGTAAATTTATCTCTAGGTATATTTCAAGGTTTTATTTCAAGACTCAAGACTCCTTTTAGCATTTCTTGTAGTGCTGGCTTAGTAGTGGCAAATTCTCTCAGCATTTGCTTGTCTGAAAAAGACTTTATCTCTCCTTCATTATGAAGCTTAGTTTTGCTACATACAAAATTTTTGGCTGATAATTATTTTGTTTAAGGAGGCTAAAGATAAGGCCCCAGTCCCTTCTGGCTTGCAGGGTTTCTGCTGAGAAATCCACTGTTCATCTGATAAGTTTTCCTTGATAGGTTACCTGATGCTTTTGCCTCACAGCTCTTAAGATTCTTTCCTTCATCTTGACTTTAGATAATGGGATGGCTATGTGCCTAGGTGATGATCTCAGTGTTCTTTGAGCTTCTTGTATTTGGATCTCTAGCAGGACCAGGTAAATTTTCCTTGATTATTCCCTCAAGTAAGTTTTCCAAACTTTTAGATTTCTCCTCTTCCTCAGGAACACCAATTATTCTTATTTTTGGTCATTTAACATGATCCCAAATTTATTGGAGGCTTTGTTCATTTTTTAAATATTTTTTCTTTGTCTTTGTCAGATCGGGTTAAGTCAAAAGACTTATCCTCAAGCTCTGACTTTCTTTCTTCTACTCGTTCAATTCTATTGAAACTTTCCAGTGTATTTTGCATTTCTCTAAGTGTGTCTTTCATTTCTAGAACTTGTGATTATCTTTTCTTTATGATATCTATTTCTCTGGAGGCTTTTTCATCCATATCCTGTATCGTTTTTTAAATTATTTAAGTTGGTTATCACCTTTCTCTGGTGCCTTCTTAAGTAGCTTAATAATCAACCTTCTGAATTCTTTTCTGGCAATTCAGAGATTTCTTTTTCATTTGGATTCATTGCTGGAGAGCTAGTGTCATCTTTTAGGGGTGTTATAGAACCTTGTTTTGTCATGTTACCAGAATTACTTTTCTGTTTCCTTCTCATTTGAGTAGACTGCTTCACTGGAAAGATCTGAAACTCAAGGGCTGCTGTTCAGATTCTTTTGTCCCACAGAGTGAGCCCTTGATGTGGTGCTCTCCCTCTTCCTCTAAGGATAGGGCTTTCTGAGAGCCAGACTGCAGTGATTGTTATTGTTCTTCTCAGTTTAGCCACCCAGCGGAGCTACTGAGCTTCAGGCTGGTGCTGGGGAACATCTGCAAGAAGTCCTGTGATGTGATTCATCTTCAGGTGTCCCAGCCATGGATATCAGCACCTGCTCCATTGCAGGTGGCAGGGGAGTGGACTCTGTGGAAGTCTTTGGTTGTACTTTTGTTTAGTACACTGGTTTTCTGGAATGCTGGTTATGCTAACAGTTAAGTTGTCATGTAGACAGATTGCTGTAATGGCTTGAATTGGTTGGCCTCCAGCCAAGAGGTGGGACTTTATCAAGAGAGTTCCAGCTGCAGTAGTAGAAGGGAGATATAATCTTGTCCTACATTGGCCAGGATGAGTACTCCAGTTTCTCAGGTGATGGGCAGGGCCATAGAGCTCCCAAGACATTATGCCTTTTGTCTTCAGCTACCAGAGCAGGTAGAAAAAAACCATCAGGTGGGGACAGGGTTAGGTGGGTCTGAACTCAGACTCTCCTTGGGTGAGACTTACTGTGACCACTATAGGGGATTGGGGGTGGTTCTCAGGCCAGTGGAGTTATTTTCTCAGGGGGGTTATGGCTGCCTCTACTGTGTCATAGGGAAGTGAAGGAAAGCCAGCAGTGACAGGCCTCACCCAGCTCACACACAGCCAGCAAGGCCAGTCTCACTCCTGCCATGCCTCCCTAATCATGCTGAGTTTATATCCAGCGGGGCTGAGATCTTGCCCCAGGCTACAAGCCTCCCCACTGAGAAAGCAAGCAGGGCTCTCAGACCTTGCCCCTCCTCACCTGCCCACACCTTTGGCTGTGGCTTCTGCACTCATATCTGTACTTCCCTTTCACCCTCCCAACACTGGATTCTGCTCAGGAAAGTTCATGCTCAGTTGAAATTATTACAAAGTTCAGCTAGGAGCTTCCTTCACCCTGTAGACCCTCCCAAATTCCTCTGGCTGCCTTCCCTTCTCCAAGGGCCTCTGTGAGATAAGGCCAATAATGTCTTCCCTGGGCTTGAGCTGAGAACTGGGAGTGCTTACAGGGCCCTTCCCATTGCTTCCTCTATTTTTATATGTTGTTCAGCCCCCTAAATCCATTTCAGCTCCAGGTAAGGTTAAATCCTTCTCCAGTGACCTGGATTTTCAAGTTCTCCAGAGGGAATGTGTGTTTAGAGGCTGACTTTTTCCCCTCTCACACTTCGGGAACTCATAGTTTTTTGGCTGTCTCACAGCGTTTGCAGCAGTAAGCTGCTTCTTTTGAAGGATTTGCGAATTCTTTCTATTTTCCTGGTATGTGCTTACAGTTGTTCTTAAAGTAAATGTTCACAATGTGAGCCTTTAGATGCTGTTCCTTCCATCTAAGTGGGAGCTGCATGTTAGTCCTGTCTCCTATCTGCCTTTTGTTTCTCCTATCCTATATTTACTATATGATTTAAAGCTATGAATTTCCCTTTGTGTACAGAGATGGCTGTGTCTGTGAAATTTTAATGACTAGCCTTTTCACATTTAATATTGTCTATATAATCAATTTAGAATTAGAAATGACAAGCCTTTATTTAGTAAGAAAATTGTAGAATAAAATTCATAAATCTTGAGTTTTAAAAAAAAGTAATATTTTGGAATAGGTGGGAATTAGGACAAGAACATAAGTGGTCTCTAGGGCTTAATGATATATTTTTTTTAAATTAAAAGAAAGGTTGGAGGGAGCCTCACTTTAAGATGATAAAAAAAAACCCTGGAATTTCTATAGTCTAATTACCTAAACAGACTTAATTTGCTGACTAGTGAAGATTCCATTTTGGTATGCTATTTATTGTAAAAGATTTTCTCTCTTGTGTTTTATTTTCTCTAATATAAGATATAAGATGGTCTTTATGCATCTGAAATATAATTTTTAATTTGTAGGTTGGTAGCCTTAAAAATTCTTTTGTATAATCCCCAGAAAGAAATGCATTTTACATTACAACTCTGTGAACAGATACACACACATGAATTAAGTAACACTTTTACAAAAAAAAAAAAAAAACACCTTTACAAAATGCACTAATATTCAGTGCAGCCTTGAACAACAAGAGTTGTTTTTCTCTTCCTTATGATTTTCTAAATAACATTTTTTCTCTAGCTTTATTGTAAGAATACAGTATATAATATATATAACATACAAAATATACATTAATCACCTTTCTGTGTTACCAGTAAGGCTTCTGGTCAACAGTGGGTTATTTGTAGGTAAGCTTTTGGTGAGTCAGAAGTTACACAGGGATTTTCAATTTCTCAGGGAGGTCAGCACCCCTAACCCACAAGTTGTTTAAGGGTAAACTATATTTTTATTCTGTTCCATTTTATTTTATAATTTTTAAAAATACTAATTTTGAGCCACTAGGATCAAATAATTATTTAATTGTAGAAGACCCTTGGTTTACAAAACACTACTCTGGGCCTTGTTAACACTTAAATTTTTAAGCCTTATTCTCGGAAAAGTACATGGTGTCACAAAACTTTTTTTGTTTAACGTATTTGTTTGTTTTACAATGTTGTTAATGTATTTGATAATAGGTCTATGATCATCATTTAAATGGAGAATGGTATTACCAAGATTCGTTTCTTTTCTTCTACTTTTTTGTATTTTCAGAAATACACATAGTCTGTGATGCTTTCTGAGCAATAACAAAAATCGTTCAATGTGCTCTATTCTCTTACAATTCTAAGTTCCTAGAAGATGATCTTTTATTGGCACTGATAAGCCTTGAACACAAGAAAAGCATTGATTTTTTTTTTTTCAATGTTTCCAAATGTGGCAGCATCAGCTGAGGAGTTTTCCTCTGGCTTCACACAGGATCTTTCATTCTTTTCCCCAGTAGCTTGAGACTAGGGCAGTAGAGGAAGGAAGAGACTTCAGTTACAATGTTGAGTAATCTTTGTTAAAAGGACCTGGGCTTTAAAGTCTTGGATCAAGTTTCACTCCATATGGCAAAGTATTACTCTCTGAGATATGCGTTCCTATTTTGGATCAGGCCCCAAATTCATTGTTAGTTCTGAAATTTTTCCTTCTCTCAGGGAGGGGCAACCCTTGTTCATTGTATCTGAATCATTAATTTCAAACATAGTGACTTCCCCTGACTCCAGTCAGGGCAAATATAAGGTCACCAACTCAGGTTGCTTCTCTCCAGATTGGGGAATGTAAGACAAAATTCTCAGGAATTTTCCTACTTGTCACTAGGGCTCCTGAGGAGTGGGTTGGGTTCAAGAGCCTCACCATTCCACAGTCATGTTTCTTTCCTTAGCTATAATTCTTTGAAGCACTGGGTTTTGTCCCATTCTGGTTTTAATTGCTGCTGTGGACTTTTTAATTTGTTGGAGGGGAAAGACGTGGGGGTGCTAATTTGTACTTTCTTATTGTCTTTCAGTTCATTACGAATTGGAGTAGGGATATTCTTCAGGGCAGCTTCATTTCACTCTTATCCAGGAAATTTCTATTAAATTTTGTAACCAGCTTTATGAAGTTATTTATATCTAACTTTATGTTAACTAGTTGTTTCCAATTCAATTACTCTGCTGAAATCTAGTTATAGAATGTCTTACACATATCTAAATTAAAGGATATAGCATTCTCATCTTGAGAGAGAAACAAAATCTGTAATCACAAATGTGATTCTCCTTTCAAAAAGAAAGTCAGTTTTGATTAAAAGAAAATTATGAACCCACTCATCTATTTATAAGGGAACTTCTATTTTTTTATTCCAGTACTGTGTTCTACATATCTTCTCTTTGCTGGTAAGAGAGGTTAGAGGACACACAGTACTTGTGACCTGATGAGCTAAACTAAGGTCTATTTTATAACTAATTTCTGATATAATGAAATTACTTTGTTGTTTTTCCACTATTCAATGTATAGAAATAAGGACTATACTACTATTAAATTCATTTAATATAAAGGCCTGTTTTTAGCCATCTGCACTGTAGACTTCTAAATGCTTTTCCAAAAGTTAAGAATTATAAAGTATGTTTGTAATGTGATTGTGGTAATTCGTAAATCAAACAAATGTAATTTTTGAATTTTTAATTTCCTCCCCAAAGCCGTATTCTTGTTTCTACCATTACCAAAAACTGTTACCAAAAAACTGTTAGTTCCAGTGTTTGAACAGCACCTCTTTGTCTCTGCTGTGACATGTTTAAAAGAAAAATTGCTTCTAAAGTCACAAATCCTGCAAAACAATTCAAAACTGTTTATTCTTCAACAAGAAACCTGTAGAAAGAATGCGCTATTAGACTGTTAATCTTAATTATTTTCTTCTTGCTCCCTGTATTTTATCTTCTCATCTCTTTATTTTATGCCCTTTTCTTTTTATTTGAGTTCTTCAATGCCTATAATTTTCTGCTCCTTTTTCGTGGTGGTCAGGTCATTGTGCACCCTACCAAGAACACCAAATAGCGTATAAACTTTTCTGTGATTTCCAAGGTAAATCATTTTGAGCAATATGCCCTTCCATGAGCCTACACATGATGTTTTTTTTTCCACTCTCCAATTGTATTTCTATTGGCCCTATGTAAGTTTTGTTCTGTGTACTTATCTTCAAATATAAAGACACAGTATTTCCAAAAGACTAGGGAAATAGCAGGTCACTGGCTCTGCTCATTCTTTGGCTGGATGCCAGTCAAAATTCCATTTGAGGCTTACTGCAGGTTAACATGTGCAGTTTCTAATTTAATTCCCAGTGTCTTCCAGGTCTTCATGTGCTTCAGCTAAATTTAGGTGAGATTGGCTTCAAATTCCACCTCCTAGGTGTCCGATAATCCTAAGAGATTGTGCACAATTTACAATCCACAGCATTTCCTGAAACAAGACTCTTCCTATTTTCAGACTACTTACCTCTGCTTTAAATGTTCCAGGATGCAATGATCACCTCAGTCTCTCCCTACTTCCTAACTGGTGAGAGTTGAAAACACTTGCATCTGCAGAGCTTCACTATCCAAATGGAGAAGTCAGGACACCTGTGTCAACATGACTTAAGTATTTATGCTAGGACATTATTAAAGGAAGATAAGGATGTCAATAAATACATAATTTCATTTATTGCTTTAGTAAATTCCTGAAAACCAGTTTATCAAAAAAACCAGCTTGCCCAGGAAATATTTTACTTATTAGGAATCATTCTAGATCCTCACACCATTGTAATTGTCAATCCTAAACTATTACGTTAGGAACTTTGCAAAATTCTAACATGTTTCCACCTTGAAATACCAGCCTTAAGCCACTTAAGTCTGGATAACCTTTATAAAAATCCTCCTGTGATCTGCCTCTTCTATGACACTTCTAAGATGACCAAGGTAGCCTTCTGCTTTATTGCATTAGGTCTAATAAATTTAGTTCTGATTGGTCAACAGGTTTTCTGATAGTCTTCTGAAGTGTTGATATCTCCTAGGGATATATATCATCTTAATGAGCTCACTTTATTTTAATATAGAGAAAAGAAATGGGAGTATTTTGACCTCCTCCATGAGTACGAGTAGAAGACTCACTTTTCTAGTCCTCTAGCTGATTTGCCCCTAGGTCTAAATCAGAGATTAGTAATTGAGGTAGATATCATCCATTATTTCATATAGGTAAGATTTAACGTGGCAAAACACAGCTAGGCTAGGATAATAGTTGTATTGTTATCAATCCAGACATTGGTAATATTGGTCTTTGGAGTTTCTCCAAGACTCTACAGTAGGTTGTCTGCAAGAATTACATTTAATATTTTAGAAGATGTTAGAAGATAGTCCATGGAGGACTTTTAGGCAGATGTCATTTTAAACCACAAATGTGTGACCCTTTTCAAAGGAAAATATTTGTGTCTATCATTCAAATTGGTCATTCATTTTTTTCCCCTTCTGTTTATTGAACCGATATTTACTGAGTATCTACCCCGGGCCAACGATTGTGAAAGGCATGGAAGATTTTTATTCCTTACCTTCCAGGATAACATACTAAAGTAGTCTATTCAATGATAGCTTTTATATATCTATTCCTTTTGTGAACATAGATTTTTCTCCCTGAGAAGAAAAACAAAGTATTCCATAACTTAAACTGGGACTAAATGTTAGTGAGGAACAAAAGGTATGAAAAATATATACAAATTATTTAAACTAGGATCAAGAGTTCTTGCCTCAAATTTAGAATTTTGAAAAGGCTGCATTTCAAACAGGCTTATTTTATCATGTATTTTTCTAGAATAGTCTGATAAATGGTCATTTGTATAAATACTTGAGAAAACATGCCATTTTCTCCAGGCTAGAAGTGAATACTAACCTGACTCCTCCATGTTGGAAGGCAGCCCCATTAAAAAATTACAGAGAACTGGTGGTTTTTGTATTTGTTGGAAATGATTTTCAAATAAATTCAATAATCATATCCTGAAATCCAGTTACACAAGGTCTATATTATGTGTACTACTGAAGTGAAAGTGACTTCTAAGAATTTTTAATATGTGCTAGTTTTCCCATCAACATAATTTATGGTTGACCAAATTCCAGAGTTTATATTAATAGTCTCCATTAGTCTACTGTTAACTAATGGCTAATAAAAAAATGAAAAGGTCATGTTAGGCCAGATTTAGTCCTAAAATTACTGCAGCAAAACAGAATTTATGAAGATATGATGGGTGATCTCACCAGTATGCAATGACCTTGTGTCTTAATTTTTCCAGGACAACCTCTACACCAAATGTTTTGTCTTGTCATTCCATAAGAACTATTCAAAATAATTAGGTTAACTTCAGGTCAAATATCATGGTCCAGTTTTCTCTGTGGTATAGTTTCCATGGAGCAAAATCCACCATACAGAACTATATCTCTTAGACTATAAATTCATTAGTATTCCACAGAGAGTTTAATAATTCCACAGAGAGTTATATAATTCAGCTATGCTTGGTGTGAATAGTGCTGGTAGTGCTGAATAGTGTGAATGCATTTTTATCTTTTCTTGAGTGAAAGTTTTTAAAAGGGAGAGTAGGAAGGACATATAAGAGTGCTGGGTGCATGTGGGGTATACGAATTAGTATTAGAGAATATTAATGCAGATAGGAGAAGTCCCAGATAAGAGATTAAAAAAATAAAAATAATAAAAATTTATATTTTATTATCTCAGAATTTGCCTGGATTTGGCCCTATATGCAATGGCTTTTCAGCTCATGCCCAGTAAGAGTTACATATCAGTTATATTCACAGTTTGGTTCCATTAATTATGCTTATCAATAGCTATTAAATGGAGAATAGCTCTCCATTTAATTTAGTTAGTTGCTCTCCTTTTCCTGATTATCGGGGAAAAATGTATGTTCATGACAATCTAATACCAAAGTGATTTTGGGGAAAGGAAGGTATTGTTTCCACCCCCAGAGATTATGCAAATTATATCCTGGCCTTGGGGATATTCACTGAAGCCAAGTTCCACAAGTAAAATTCTGGTCTTTGCACATCCAGCATAAAAAGCCTCTGTAAGCTGGCAGGTCTAAGGCCATCTTGACAATATTAAAGTTCAGAACAATTTGCTGAAAGTAAGCCTGAGGATTTCTTAACAACCCAACCTCAGCAATGTGACCTGGAGCTTAATCTGAAATTCCCAGTCTATCTCAGCATCAAACTATCCTTTGAAATGAAGAGACAACAGGAGTTGACACCTTTTCAGTTTATACCATCTATATACATGTCTGAACAGAAGGCAGAAATTCATGAGACATCATTAGACACTAGAGGAGGTTATAAAATTCCCATTGGCAAAGAATCTTTGTGGGATGAAGTAGGTTAAAGTCTTCCTTGAGGCAGGGGATGCCCCTCAAAAAGTCCCCTCCACCCTGAGAAACATCATGACCAAGCAGTGAACTCCCATCAGATGCAAGTAGACATGACAGAATTATGCTGCCCATGGCCTTGAACACTTCTATGAGGGATCTTATCTTGTATTTGTGCTTGTATTTAGTAGAACTGTGAAAATCATAATCAAAAAAGAGGACAATATGAATACACTTCCTTCCCACTACCCTGAAGAACGGCAATGATGCAGAGGGCAAAAAAAACAATGGAAAAAAGCTGGAAACAAAGGAAGTAAATGGTCAGGAAAGGCACAGTGACCAAACGGATAAAGAAGAGATTTATACGAAATACTTAAAAATTAACCCACAAAAGCTCATATGATAAGCACATGTTATCAGTGTCTCGATTCTACAGAAATGTGGCTGTGGGCCAACCAAGGACAGTGAGGCCCCAGAATCTGAGATAAGGCACAGATTTAATATGGAAGTAGCAAGAGAGGATATGTTATCTACCTCTAAAATCTTCAAAAGTACAGAATCAAGCTTTCAGTATGCAGATGGTGGTGTGAGCCAGTTTGAGACCTCTCAAAATAAAAAATTCCTGGAAGCAGAGGGAAGATATTGGTAATGAAAGAGGTGGAGGAATTTTATTAGCCAAAGAAAAGGCTTTCTGCAACTTGGAACTCCCTTCAGGTTAACTTCCATGCCAAATATTTATTCATGCCAAGAGCATTTCAAAGAAGTCTGCAAGTGAAATAAAAACACCTGTCATGACTTTGGATGAACCCTTCTGGACATTTGGCAAAAAGAGATCTCCTTGCTCTGTGGTATAGAACTCAACCAGCTACACACTGTAATTATCAAGTAATCTATAGTGTAGAAGACCTAGTCCATGTATACTCTCCTTCCAAAAGCTGTGACTGGCCTGGCACCTAAATGGTCTCATTAAATTCTGGAGCCTGAAGCCATTCTCTATCTTTAAGAGCATGAGAGCATGTTTTCTATTTGTATGACCTAGTTGGGAAGGCTGACTACAACAAACTGTGCAGCATCAGCTCCCAACCACACCTCGCCACTTCCACCCCCTGTGCTTTTCACAAAGGGATGGTCCCATATGGGAAGCCTACAGAGTACCCTAGTGAAAAGTCCACATAGCAGACTACCAGACCCTCCCTGAGAAAACTCAAGAAGTAAGTAATAAGAAAGAAGTTTACTCTTTCTTCAACTTCCATGAGAAAACAGCTGCCTCAGTCACTCATGGCCAAAGTGATATGGCCCAATGAACCTGGGCAGCTTCCATTACTCCAGACCATCAAAACTCCTTCCCCCCAAATCACCATAAAAGTCACTCCCACTGGCTGCAATTCCATAAGTAAGTTAATCAGCTTGCCTGTTCTTGGATTTCCTCATTTTTAAAAATGTTTATTTGGTTTACACATTCCATATTCTAGGTAAGCTTTCATTTGATGAAAGTTTTCTACAGCTTTATCAGCTAGGGCTACTAATTGCAAACAATACAAACTGTCGTCCATTTTGTCTTGCTAAACAGAATACCTAAGACTGGGTAATGTACCAAGAAAAGTGGTTTATTTAGCTCACAGTTCTGTAGGCTGGAGAGTTGAAGGGCATGGCACTGGCTTCTAGTGAGGGCTTTTGTTCTACGTCATCACATGGTGGAAGGTCAAAGGGGAAGCAGCTACATGCAAGGGGGCAAAACTCAAAGGCATCCTCACTTTATAACAACCCACTCTTGTGGGAACTAATTCATTCCTGTGAGAACTAACCCAGATGCTCAAGAGTGAGAACTCACTACTACAAGAATGGCATGAAGCCTCCCATGAAAGCAAAGCTCCCTTGATTCAAACACCTCCCACTAGGCCCCACCCCCCAATATTGGAAATCAAATTTGGCCACATTGGAAATCAAATTTCAACATATGTTGCAGAGGGGACACATTCAGACCATAGAGGAAACCTACTGAAAAAGCTTTTAAGGAATTTATTAAAAGAATCTAGTTCATAGAACCTTGTAGGAAAATCATGAATGGAAGGTACACAGCCAGGAGCAACAGCTAATATCACAGCTCAGAGATACTTGATGAAGATACCTGCAATGGAATGAATGTTTTTGTGCCTCCCCAAATTTATGTGGCGATCCTAACCCCTAATGTGATGGTATTAGAAAATACGGCCTTAGAGAAGTAATTAGGTGGGTGGGGCTCTGATGAATGAAATTAGCACTCTTATAAAAGAGACCCCAAGCTCTCTTATTCTCTTGGTACTATGTAAGAAGACAATGAGAAGATAATAGTCTGCAACTCAAAAGAGGGTCATTACCAGAACCTGACCATGCTAGTCCCCTAATCTTGGACTTCTTGCCTACAAAACTATGAGAAATAAATTTCAGCTGGTTATAAGCTATCAAGTCTATGGTACTTTTTAAATTATCTCAATGTTTACCACAAACCAGTGAAATGGATACTATTATGATCCTCATTTTAGAGATAATTAAACTAAGGCTTAAAGAGGCTAAATTACTGTACAAGTCCGTAAAACTAACACATAGTGGAGCTATGACTTGAAATCCAACAGAATACCATTTCAGGGAGAACATAATGACTTCAATTTTTCACTCTTTGAGGGAGAGGTGTCTTTAAATCATCCGAATGAACACTTGTACTTGGAATCAGATAAACAAGTCTGACTGTGAAAGAAGAGTTCAAAGAGAGGTAATAGGTAACTAGAATACAATCTTTGAAGAATATCATAAAAACCACTTAGGAATTTTAAACCTACACTAGCCTCTGATCCTAAACTGTGACACTCATAGATAAATGAGAATAATGAACAACATATGATTTTCAAGGATCTTCCTTTTGACAACTTGTAAGATTCACCAGAAATAGTTTACATGTCAAAAATGAAACAGAATTAGTCTTCTAGAAGGCAAAATCAGAGAGAAACATATCCAAACTTCAAGAATTCTTAAAATTTCCTGATCAGCCAACAATATTGTAATTTAAAAGGGAAGGAATTCAGAAAATCAACAAGCAACATAAACTTTATCACAACTAATAAGTTTTGTACCAACCTTCAAAAACTGATTTTGGTAATTTTTAAATATCTTGTAGGTAGTATTGGATATGAAATTCAGCCAAATTCATTTAGTCATTTGGAAAAATAACTACAGAGGTTTCAGTTACTAAAGTATACAGGTTTAGTCATTTGGGAAGGTAACTACAAGATTTCAACATGTCTGTAAGGGTCTATGATCTATTCTGTCTCCTAGCCAGGTTAAATAAGGGTCATCATGTGTAGAAGCTTGTCAATGAAGTAACAGGAATAACTTGAAATAGGCGGGAAAAAACTGGAAGAATCTGAGACAAAGAGTTGGATAGATGATCTCTTTCAGCCATAAGATATGAATCTATGATTTTTATAGTACATAAAGCTTTATTGTGGTATAATTTACATATCATAAAATGTGCCCATTGTAACTGTATACATTATTTTTTAGTAAGTTTATGGTTTTAGAGCATTTTCATCATCTCAAAAAGTTTCCTCAGCCCATATGCAGTAAATTCCTGCTACCATCCCTAATTCCAAGCAACTATTGCTTTCATTTCAGTCTTTCTCTTAACACAATTTTTAAGAGTCATTCATGTACAGCATATATCAAACAGTTTGTTCTTATTTATTGCTGAAAAGTGTTCCATTGTATGGCTATATCACATTTTGTTTATCCATCCACTAGTTGATAGACAGCTAGATTGTTTCCAGTTTTGGCTATTGGGAATAACATTGCTGTGAACATTCATTTTCTGAGCTTTTGTATAGACATATATTTATTTTCATTTCTCTTGGGTAGAATTGGGTGGAATTTCTGTGTCATATGATTCTATGATTCTAAAAGCAAAATCTAAATTGAAAAGTGATCAAAGAAAAGCTATTTTGGAAATATTAAATCAAAAAATAAAAAGTAGCCAAATTCCTGTCCTAAGCTGTCATATCATTTCAGGAGAGACCATTCTTTATTTTTATGTTTTCAGTTCTTCTCGCACAGATGGTCAGCCCAGCAGAACTATTGCACACCTCATTGTAGATCCTTCTGTTTATCCTTTGAGAACAGCCTATTCTTTGCCACTTAGAAAACAAAAGAAAGCAAGAAGGCCAAACTCCTCAGCTCTGCTTCTTCTTTTCCTGACCTGCTTTCTCAGCAGGGCTTCCTGGAATTTAGACTTATATTGTAAGTAAACAGGACACTGGTCAGCCCTTTATGAATTTGGAAAGATTTAACAAAACTATACAAAAACTTCTCTGGCAGTTCTCTCCAACTCCCTTGATGCTTTCTCTGCTTACTTGTGTCCCTTAAATACCCATATTTTCTGGGGAGTCTATTGCCTGACTCCTCTTCTTATTCCCACCAAATGGTCTGACTTACCATTTGTTCACATATCCAGGACTCCCAAATCCACTCATCCTACTCTAAGACTTACATTTGCAGCTTCCTTTTTAATCTGCTATTCAGTCACCTACTGTAACTCAGCATTCAACAACTGAATTCCTCATCTTCATCCACAGACTTGCTTCCCCTACTTGATTCCTCATTTTAGGAATTAAGATCAGTTTCCACCCCAGTCTGCAGCATAAAAGTCATCCTTAACTTCTACTCCTCCCTTTAATCTTTCCCCACATATAATCAAACACTACTTCTGTGGATTCCACCCTCTAAAGGTTGTGTCTGACCCTCATCTCCCTTGCAAATGCGCATGTCTCTGTTGTGGCCCTCTCATCTCTTCCCTGGATCACCCACTCACCCTGCCGGCAGCTTGTTTTCTCCATCCTTGGTATTGGCTCCAGGGTCACTTTCATAAAATGAAAGTCTCGTCACGTCTCTACCCAGTTTAGAATCCATCAGGGCCACCCAATCACTTTCAGAAAAACAGTCAGCATTTTAAACATGATTTTTGTTTGTCTGTTTGTTTGTTTGTTTGAGATGGAATCTCGCTCTGTCACCCAGGCTGGAGTGCAGTGGCGGGATCTCGGCTCACTGCAAGCTCCACCTCCCAGGTTCACGCCATTCTCCTGCCTCAGCCTCCTGAGTAGCTGGGACTACAGGCGCCCGCCACCACGCCTGGCTAATTTTTTTGTATTTTTAATAGAGACGGGGGTTCACCGTGTTAGCCAGGATGGTCTAGATCCCCTGATCTCGTGATCTGCCCACCTCGGCCTCCCACAGTGCTGGGATTACAGGCGTGAGCCACTGCGCCCGGCCCCTTAAGCCTGGTTTCTACGTTTTGTGTGATCTGGCCACTGCTTGTATCTCTCATCTTATATTCTGCCACTCTGGAGAATCTGCCTCATAAAGAAAAACCAGATGAAGTGCAATTCCTCAAAAATCAAATGCTTGCTTCTTACATTGTGTTCTTACCTTTGTACATGCATTTCTCTCTGCTTGGTGTGTTCATGTTTGACTTTTACCATCTTCATGTTGCAAATTAAGCTTCAGGAGGCCTCCTCTGAATCTCCAGAATGTCTTAGATGCCTTTACTTTATGCTTCTAATAGTTTTCCCATATCTTATAATAACAATCACCTTGTGTTGTGATTTTGCTTAGTTGTGTGCCTCCCCATACTTGAATGTGAATTTATTTAAGGGCATAAACAGTATTATAACAGAATGTTAATAGTACAGTTTCCAAGGTTTGAATCTTGCCTTTGCCTCTTACTATCTCCATGATCTGGGCAAGTTTTTTAAACTCTGTGTGTCAATTTCCTCATTAGAAAAATATGGAAAATAATAGTATCTACCTCATTGCATTATTGGGAGATTGAAATTAGTTAATTCATCTAATATACTTTGAAAGTTGATATTCTTCATCATCATCATCATCATCATCATCATGATAATGGAAGAAATGAATAAACTATTAATAGCAATCTCAAGGCAGTAATAATTAAAATAAGAGAATATAATTTTGCTCTCCCCCTTCCCCAAGGCTAGAAAGACAGAAATACATAGAGCCAATGAAATTTTGAAGAGTACCCTCCATTAGCACGGGTGATACAGTGTCCAGGGGCAAGGGAAGAGACTGTTTCAAAATAAAAGGGACTGGTGATTAGTTTTACATGTTTTAGAGAGGTCAAGAAGATAGAAAATTGAGGCAAGGTCATTTGGATCTGGGTACTGGGCAGTCTCTCAAAGAAGAGTACACTTCTAGAGGAATGGAAAGGACAGGAGTCACACTGCTGGAGGCGGAAAGGTGGAGGAAGTGCTGAGGAAACCAGGACATGGATACAGACCAGCTCTTCAGCAGATTTGACAGCAAAAGGGAGGGTTAAAGTACAGCAGAGGTGAAGGGGAGCAATAGAATGCTTATGGGTTTAATTTCCTAATCACACTGCTTGGCCAGTTTTCCCATTTGAGGGGATAAATGTTGCCTTTACCAGAGGAAATAAATGCCTGTCACCTTAGGGACAACTTCTCTATTTGCTAACCATCAGTGTCTTGCCAAGAGTAAAATGGATGACAACATCCTATGGGGAAATGTCTGAATTTTTTTTTTTTCGCATTACACCATTTACTTGAAGAAATTCATTGTTTCACTAGTCTTGCCACATTTTAAGGTGAAGAGACAGACCTGGAGGGAGAAGAACAAGGATGTCCCTCCCTTGCTAAAACATGTAAGGAATGTATTAAATGTTTGAGTCACAGATATCCATCAAGACATTAGTCACTTTTACATAGCTCATCATGATACATTGTAAGTTTAAAAATTTCAAGTAAACTGATTTCTTTTACTAAGTAGTGAATGTTAAATTTAAAAATGTACTATTTTTTCTCATTAAAAACAAATCAAACTTCTTGTACAAATACTAAAAATAATAAAGTATAAATAACAAAAATTAAAACATGTAATCCTACCACCCACAAGAAAGTATTGTTAACAGTTTAATATATTTTCAACCAGTTTTTTCTATATATTTACATATGCACATACATGCACAAAATTTTACAAAATTAATAGAGTACTTATTATAAACTTTCTACCCTGTCTTGTATCACTTGATATCAAACCATAGGTACTTTTCCATGTTCTTAAGTATTTACTGAAAACGTAACTTACAGTAATTATATATTTCATGTATTTTATTTGATAATTTTATTTTTGTTGAACACATAGCAAGTTTTTTTTTCATTTTCATCTTATTTTTCACTATAAATAATGTGGCAAAAAAAAAAAAAAAAAACTTGTCCAGTAGCATTTGACTCTAAGTGTGATAATTTCTTAAGAATCATTCCTAGCCAGGCACGGTGGTACATGCCTTTAATCCCAGCTACTCAGAAGGCTGAGGCAGGAGAAACGCTGAGGCCAGGAATTTGAGGCTGCAGTATACAGTAATTGCACCTGTAAATAGCCACTGCACTCCAGCTTGGGAAACACAGTGAGGCCCCAAAATCTATAAGAAACAAAAACAAATAAGAAAAAAACAAATAACCCTATTAAAAAGAGGCCAAAGGACATGAACAGACACTTCTCAAAAGAGATATAAGGCCGGGTGCGGTGGCTCACGCTTGTAATCCCAGCACTTTGGGAGGCCAAGGCGGGCGGATCACAAGGTCAGGAGATCGAGACCACGGTGAAACCCCATCTCTACTAAAAAATACAAAAAATTAGCCGGGCGTGGTGGCGGGCGCCTGTAGTCCCAGCTACTCCGAGAGGCTGAGGCAGGAGAATGGCGTGAACCTGGGAGGCGGAGCTTGCAGTGAGCCGAGATTGCGCCACTGCACTCCAGCCTGGGTGACAGAGCCAGACTCCGACTCAAAAAAAAAAAGAGATATAGAGGTGGCCAACAAACATTATGAAAAAAATGCTGAACATCACAAATCATCAGAGAGATGCAAGTCAAAACCACAATGAGATACCATCTTACACCAATCAGAATGACTATCAATAAAAAGTCAAAAACTAACAGACGTTGGTGAGGTTGCAGAGAAAAGGGAACACTTATACACTGTTGGTGGAAATGCAAATTAGTTCAGCCCCTGTGGAAAGCAGTTTGGAGACTTCTCAAATAACTTAAAACTGAACTACTATTTGACCCAACGATCCCATTAGTGGGTATATATCCAAAGAAATTTAAATCAATCATTCTACCAAAAAGACCCACACGCGCACTTGTTGATTGCAGCACTATTCACAATAGCAGAGACATGGAATCAACTCAGGAGCCCATCGATGGTGGATTGGATAAAGAAAATGTGGTACATATACATTATGGAATACAATGAAGCTATAAAAAAAGAATGAAATCATGTGCTTTGCAGCAACATGGATGCAGCTGGAGGCCATTATCTTAAGCAAGTTAACATGGAACAGAAAACCAAATACCATGTGTTCTCACTTATAAGTGAGAGCTAAACATGGGTACACATGGACATGAAGATGGGAACGGTAGACACTGGGGATTCCAAGAAGGGGAGGCAGGTAGAAGGGGAAGGGCTGAAAAACTACCTATCAGGTATTATGTTTGTTTCTTGGGTGACAGGATCATTAGAAGCCCAAACCACAGTATCACACAATATATCCTTTTAACAAACCTGGGCATGTACCCCCTGAATCTAAAATAAAAATAATTAATTTTTTTACAAAATAATTGACTTCTATAATAATTACAGTAATAAAGCACTCCTCATTAGAAAGCACACATTGCTGTATTATTTTCCAGACATTAATAACAATTGACACTCCTACCACCAATGTGGGATGGGACTAAGCTCCCTACACTCATCCTTGCCAGCATTTCTAGTATCATTTTCCATATGATCTGTGAAATATGATCCCATTTTTATTTGCATTTTCACTTACTGATGAATTTGAACTTTTTTAGTATCCATTATAGTCCATTCATATTTTTTCTTTTTATGTTGTTTGAGTATTACTTTATTGGAGCCTTGTTTTGCTTAATGATTTTTACAGCTCTCCTTGTGAGAAAAATATTAACCCTCTGCCACATTTATCTTTTCATTTTGATGCTTTTTTCCTTTCTTATATAGATAAATGTGATACTGTTAAACTTTGTATGCCAGAATGTTAATGTAGTTTAAATATTTGGCACTTCCTCATGGCTTTTATTCTTAGAGGGATTTTTAGTCTAAATCAGATGAATTTTATTCATATTTTTCTTTCAAAACATGGTTTTATATGTAACTCTTTAACCCATCTGGAGTTTACTTTGGCATATAAAATGAGGTAATGTTTTAACTTTATATGTTCCAAATATCATCCAATCATCACAGTACAATTTTGTTAAATTATGACCGAATAATCCTCTCTACTACTAATTTGTAGGACCACCTTTATGGATAATACACTAATTCTTCTAACTACTAAGGTCTACTTCTGTATTTTCTATTCTGTTCCATTGACTTGGATACTAATAATGTAACATTTTGATGACCAACTTTAGAGTATGCTTTGGCACCTAGTAGGGTCCTAATAGCATTTTGTAATTTTATGGCTGGCTTCCTGTGCTTTTACTTCCCCAGAGAAATAATTTGTGTCCACACTGAATTCCCAAGACATATGTAGGAAATACCAATTTTTTATCTCAGATGGTCCCATCCAACTTTTCCAAGTTACTCCTTGAGTCCTGGAAAACATTCTTTCTCTGGTGATGAAGTGGTGATGGGCCCAAATATCTTACTTGAAGAGGCAACTGAAGAACAGATCTCCCTGAAGTAGGCATGTATCCTGTTGAGCACACTGATTCCCAACCTACGCATTGGAAAGATGGGAATGACTAATTTTCAAAAGCAAGGTCTCTGAGTTTTCAATAAAATGAGCCAAAGGAGTTTCTTCTTAGGTTTTCAGCCCTTCAGTTATAAACCTTAATTGAATAAGAAAACTATTTTTCTTCATCAAAGTATCTAACAAAACATATTCAGTTTGCTAACTGGTCCTATAAAATAAGTTAGCTGTTTGCACTATTATTACTTTTTCTTTCCAAATTTTATTTTAGGTTCAGGTGGTATATGTGTAGGTTTGTTACGTGGGTAAATTATGTGTCATAGAGTCTTGGTATATAGATTATTTCATCATCCAGGTAATCAGCATATGTACTCAATGTTTAGCTCCTACTTATAAGTGAGAACACATGGTATTTGGTTTTCTGTTCCTGGGTTAACTTGCTCAGGATAATGTCCTCCAGCTGCATCCATATTGCTGCAAAAGGACATGATTTCATTCTTTTTATGGCTGCTTAGTACTCCATGATGTATATGTACCAAATTTTCCTTATTCAATCCACCACTGATAGGCACCTGGGGTGATACCATGTCTCTGCTACTATGAATAGTGGTGCAATCAACAAATGTGTGTGTTTGTATTTTTCACAGAATGATTTAAATTCCTTTGGGTATATATACAGTAATGGGATTGCTGGGTCAAATAGTAGTCCAGTTTTAAGTTATTTGAGAAATCTCTAAACTGCTTTTCACAGGGGCTGAACTAATTTGCAATCCCACCAGCAGTGTGTAAGCATTCCCTTCTCTCCACAACTTTGCCAGCATCTGTTATTTTTTGACATTTTTTATTAATAGCCATTCTGGTTGGTGTGAGATAGTATCTCATTGTGGTTTTGATTCGCATTTCTCTAATGATTAGTGATTTTATGCCTTTTTTCATATGTTTGTTGGTCATGTGTATTGTACGTCTTCTTTTGAGAAATGTCTGTTTATTGTCCTATACTGGAAGTCCTAGCCAGAACAATCAGGCAAGAGGAAGAAATAGAAGTCATCCAAATGAGAAGAGAAGAAGTCAAACTATTTCTCTTCAGAGATGATATGATTATATATCTAGAAAACCCCATAGTCTCTGTCCAGAGAGACTCCTAGATCTGATAAACAACTTCAGCAAAGTTTCAGGATACAAAATTAATGTATAAAAATTAGTAGTATTTCTATACACCAACTGTCACCAAACTGAGAGCCAAAGCAAGAACACAATCCGATTTACAGTGGCCACAAAAAGAATAAAATACCTAGGAATAAAGCTAACAAGGGAGGTGAAAGATCTCTACAATGAAAACCATAAAACTACTGAAATAAATCAGAGATGACACAAACAAATGGAAAAATATTCCATGCTCATGGAGAGAAAGAATCAATATTTTTAAAACGGCCATACTGTCAAAGCAATTTACAGATTCTATGCTATTCCTATGAAATTACCAATGGCATCTTTCACAGAACTAGAAGGAACTATTCTAAAATTGATATGGAACTAAAAAAGAGCCAAAAATAGCCAAAGCAATCCTAAGCAAAAAGAACAAAGCTGGAGGCATCACATTACACTATTATTTTTTAACTTATTAAGTTTCCTTCTGTAGCATAAAGAGTACAAAATACCAATTCCTACTCAATTTTCAAATTGATTCTCACAAATAAAATCTTTCTTTGGCAGGGGGAATTGTAGTTAAGAAGCTGTTTCTTCCTGGAAAAAAGTAGGAACACAGTGGTTATTTACTAAAAATGCATAGATCTCTTAGTTTTGTGATGATCCAAAGGACAGGCCTCAACAGCTTCTTAAAGGGAGGAAAACAATTACATTTGTAGCCAATTTGTTAAAGATAATATTTCTTTCATTAGGACTTAGCACTAACAAATGCTTTTCTGGATATCAGAAAGCTGCATGCTTAAACCTTGCCAAGGCAGTTCCTCAACTTCATTGGCTCATGCACAACCTTTAAAATTTCTCTCCCCTTAAATTAATCCAGTCTAAACATATCACCAACTAACCATGCCTGTGCATTTCAAATGTCAGCATTCTCACCAGCTCAGTAAAAAGTGCTTTCTTATAAGGAAAACTTAGGATCCCATATTCCACTGAGGTTGTTTCCATCTAAAAACATTAACACCACTTAACCCTGAAAATAATTCTATTGGATAGGGGAATGCCAAGATTTTGGCTTATTTGAGAGGTTTGGGGCCTTTCTGTTTGAAGTCGCTCCAATAAACAATCTTGAATCCTATAAATTAAAAAATAAAAACACGATAGTACTTAATTGAACTGAATGAGGTTCTCTTTATTTTATTTGCAAAAGAATTAGAGAGAAATTGGTTTACTTTATTCTAAAATAACAGGCTATGGAAAATAAAGTTCCCTCTGTCTTCAGATTTTCAATTTTTACATTTATAACATGAGAGACCTTGAAGCCATATTCAGCATTTCTTTATCTCCATGTTTAATGCCTTAGGTTAATCAGTTCACAATTTTAAAGCTCATGTCACGTATCCAAATCTTCTGGGAAGTCAACTGTGATTTGGAATTTGTTTGAATTGACTTTGACTTTAATTGATAATAAACTTCACTATAGTTTCTTCTCAAGTAACACTGAGGCAAGAGGTTTACATAAGCATTTATAAAGTATGGCAACCTAAAAAATATAAGCATTACAGAAGACAGGGCAGCTAAATGTTGAATAATCAGTTATTAGAATGAGTAGTGTAGACACACTAGCTAAAGGGAGATCTGATGCCCAGGGTAACAGGCAAACAGGCAACAACAGTTGTGTATAGCGATGGGGAGAGGAGAGCAAGGAGGGAAGAGTATGTTAAAAAATCATTTTTATAAATGATTGACAGACATCCATATATATATGTATATATATATATATAAAATGTAAATTTTATAGAGTATTCAGTGCTTGTTTGGTCCCATAATTAGTCCTTAAAACAATCCTAGAATTTAGACACTACTGTCCTCAAAATAATCAGCTCTGGTGTTCAATTTAATGACCAAGCATTATTCAGCACCTATGGGAATAGGGTCTAAGTTCCTGCCAATTACCACCTCTCTGAGGGACAGTGAGCAAAACACTCTGCAGTATTCCAGTATTAAGCACCCCATGGCTTAAAATGAGCACAATAATGTTTTCCATCAATGCTTTCTAATCAAACATTATGTGGACTTTTGTAGAGCCACCAATATTGAAGTAAAACCTTCAAAGATTAATTTCCTAGATTTTATCTTAAAATTAAAAAAAAACCCTACTGTCTTTAAAATAAAGTTATTCTGTTTCCTAAATGTGTTATGTTATACTTAATGACCCAATATCAAGAGAGAACACTCGTGGATTGAGGTGGTCTGTCCTTACTCTGACTTCCTGTCAGAGGATAGAATAAGTCTTCTCATGAGTTGTACGACAGTATCACCCAAAACTTCTATGATATTTACAGTGGCTGATATGTAGTCAGAAATTTCCAAATGATATGGTTCGGACTTGTGTCCCTGCCCAAAACTCTTGTCAAATTGTAATCTTCAGTGTTGGAGATGGGAGCCTGGTGGAAGATGACCGAATCATGGGAGTAGACTTTTCCCTTGGTACTGTGTTACAATAGTGAATAAGTTCTCATAAGATCTGGTTGTTTACAAGTGTGTGGCACTTACTCTCACCTCTCTCTTCATCCTGCTCTGGCCATGTGAAGTGCTCACTCCCCCTTTGCCTTCTGCCATGTTTGTAAGTTTCTTGAGGCCTCCCCAGAAGCAAAGCAGATGCCAGCATTGTGCTTCCTATATAGCCTGTGGGACCATGAGCCAATTAAACTTCTTTTCTTTATAAATTACCCAGTCACAGGTCTTTCTCTGTAGCAGTGCGAGAACACTAATATAAAATTGGTACCAGGAGTAGGGTATTGAAATAAAGATAACTGAAAATGTTGAAGTGGCTTTGGAACAGGGTAACAAGCAGGGGTTGGAAGAGTTTGGAGGGCCTGGAAGAAGACAGGAAGACAAGGAAAAATTTGAGACTCCCTAGATATTAGTCAAATGGTTGTGCCTGAACTGCTGATAGTAATATGGACAATAAAGTCTAGGCTGAGGAGGTCTCAGACGGAAATGAGAAACTTATTGGGAACTACAGCAAAGGTCATTTCTGTTATGCCCTAGCAAAGAGGTTGGCTGCATTGTGCCCCTGCTCTAGGAATCTGTGGAACTTTGAACTTGAGAGTGATGATTTAGGGTATCTCGCAAAAGACATTTCTAAGCGCCAAAGCATTAAAGCTATGGCCTGGCTGCTTCTAACATCCTATGTTCAAACATATGTGTGAGCAAAGAAAGGACTTAAAACTGTAACTTCTATTTAAAGGGGAAGCAAAGCATAAAAGTTTTAAAAAAATTGCAGCCTGGCCATGTGGTAAAAAAGAAAAGCCCATTTGCAGGGGAACAATTCAAACAGGTTGCAGAAATTTGAACAACTACAAGGAAGACAAATGCTAACAGCAAAGGCAATTGGGAAGGGACCTCAAAAGCATTTCAGAGACATTCACAGTAGGTCTCCCATCACAGGCCCAGAGGCCTAGGAGGGAAGAGTGGTTTTGTGGGGTAGATCCAGGGCCCCGCTGCCCTGTGAAGCCTTGGGACTCTACTCTCTGCATCCCAGCTTCTCCAGCTCCTGCAATTGCTAAAGGGGCCCCAGATACAGCTCAGGCCACTGCATCAGAGGGTGCAAGCCATAAGCCTTGGCAGTTTCCACATAGTATTAAGCCAGTGGGTGTGGAGAGTGTAAGAGCTGAGAATTAGGAGCCTCTGCCTAAATTTCAGAGGATGTATAGAAAAGCCTGCGTGTCCAGGCAGAAGTCTGCTGCAGGGGCAGAGCCCTCACGGACAACCTCTACTAGGACAGTGCAGGGGGGAAATGGGAGGTTGGAGACCCCACAGAGACTCCCCACTGGGGCACTGCCTGGTATGGCTGTGAGAAGAGGGCCACAGTCCTCCAAACCCCAGAATGGTAGATCTGACAGGTTGTACCATGCATCTGGAAAAGAATGGAAAGAGAGAGAGAGAAAAAAGGTTCTACGCACTTTTAAACAACCAGTTCATGAGAACTCATTCACTGTTGTGACACAGTAGCAAGGGGGAAAATCTGCCCCCATGTTCCAGTCACCTTCCACCAGGCCCCATCTCCAACATGCACTCAGCACCAGCCCATGAAAGCAGCCATTGGGGGCTGTACCCTGCAAACTCTCAGAGGTGGAGCTGTCCAAGGCCTTGGGAGCCCACCACCTGCACCAGTGTGCCCTGGATGTGAGACATGATGTCAAAGGAGATGATTTTGGAGCTCTAAGATTTAATGACTGCCCTGCTGAGTATCAAACCTGAATAGGGCCTGTAGCCCTTTTCTCTTGGCCTATTTCTATTTTTTTGGAATGGGAGTATATACCCAATATCTATATCCTCATTATGTCTTGGAAGTAACTAACTTGTTTTTTATTTTACAGGCTCATAGGCAGAAGGGACTTGCCTTGTCTAGATGAGACTTTGGACTGTAACTTCTGAGTTAATGCTGGAATGAGTTAAGACTTTGGGGAGCTGTTGAGAAGACATGATTGTGTTTTGAAATATGAGGACGTGAGATTTGGGAAGAGCCAGGGGCAGAATATGTTTTGGATCTGTGTCTCCACCCAAATCTCATGTCAAATTGTAATCCCCAGTGTTGGAGATGGGGCCTGGTGGATGGTGACTGGATCATGGGGGTGGATTTTCCCCCTTCCTACTGTGTCACAACAGTGAGTGAGTTCTCATGAACTGGTTGTTTGAGTGTGTAGAATCTTTCTTCTCTCTCTCTTTTTCCTGCTCCAGCCATGTGAAGCGCTCACTACCCCTTTGCCTTTTGCCACGTTTCTAAGGCTCCTGAGGTCTCCCCAGAAGCCAAGCAGATGCTAGCATCTGCAGAATTGTGAGCCAATTAAACCTCTTTTCTGTATAAATTTCCCAGTCTCCAGTATTTCTTTATAGCAGTGCAAGACTGGAATAATACGCCAAGTCTCCCAAGAAATAAGATCCAGAAATAAATAGACTAAAACAGACTGAGAGGTGATCCAGATTTTAGAGTTCTCACAGGTGGACTTTAAAATAAGTGTGATTAATATCTTTAAGAAAATGGATGACAAATTGAAACTTTAATCAGAAAGTTGAGATATAAGAAAAAAATAAAATAGAAATTATCAAATATAAAAATAACTAGATTAGTAATGTAGTAAATAAGTTTAACTTACAGAATGGCTGTCACTGGAGCAAGAATTAGTGAGCTAGAAGACAGATCAGTAAAAAAAATTCTAAACTAAAACATAAAGTATATGTAGAACATGCAGAATAGAATGTGACATGTATAAGTTATAGTGAATATGTGAACGCATGTGTCATTTAGTCCTCGAGGGAAACAAGAGATAAAATTGAGCAGAAATATTATTTAAAGGGTAATTATCTATCAGTACTTCTTGGCCTTTTGGCTAAAATCAAGTAAAGAGTAATTATTCTTATCTGGATTAACCAAGATAAAAAGAGAGAAGATTCAAATTACAAAAATCAGAAATGAAAGAGGGATATTACTATAGACCTTCAGGGAAAAAAAACAGGACTATATGGGAATGTTACAAAGAACTGTATGCTGACAAATTAGATAGATGAAATGGATGAATTCCTAGAAAGACATAAATTTCCAAAACTAACAGAAGAAGTAGAAAATCTGAGTAGATGTGTAACAAGTAGAGAAATTTAATTATTAATTTTAAAACTTCTCAGGAAGAAAATCTTAGGCCCTAAATAGCTTCCTTGGTAAATTCAATCAAACATTTTAAAAAGAATTAATAACAATTTTTCACAAACACGTCCATGAAATAGAAGGGGAAGGAACAATTCCAAATTCATTGTATGAGACCAGTATATCACCCTGATGCCAAAAAGACAAAAATATAACAAGAAAAAAAAAGCTGCAGACCATTCACCCTTATGAATATGTATGGGAAAAATTCTGGCAAACTGAATCTAGCTAACTATAAAATGATTTATACACCATGATCAAGTGAGATTTATTCCAGGAGTGCAAAGTTGATTTAATATTCAAAATTAATATAATTCACCACATTAATAAAATAAGATACAAAAACTATGTGATCAGGTACATAAAAGGAATTAAAATCCAACACAGTTTCTGATTTTAAAAAAAATTCAACAAACTAAGAATAGAAGGAAACTTCTTCAATCTGATAAGGGGCATCTGCAAAAACTTACAGCTAACATTATCTTAATGGTAAAAGACTAAGCGCTTTCCCTCTAAGATAAAAAATAAAACAGAGATATTTGTTCTCACCACTCCTATTCAATATTATAGTAGAGATTATAACTAGGACAATTTGACCAAATAGAAAAATAAAAGGTGGATTTTATTTCCAGATTTCCAAATTGGAATAGAATAAAACTATTTTTATTCACAGAAGAAAAAGCGATATAAATAAAATCCCAAGTAATTCATTAAGTGATGAAAACTGAGAATTTTCCAAAGCTAATGACAGACATAAGCTGTAGATTCAAGAAGTGCAAGAAACCCAAAGCAAGATAAATAAAAAATAAACTACACCTAGGCAATGGTTTTTCAGTATAAAACAGCTAAAAACCAAAGACAGAAAAATATATTTAGTAAACCATATTAAAAAGACACTTAATATTTAATGAGCAACATTAAGACTGACATTTCACTTCTGAGCGGAAAGGATGAAAACCATAATAAAATGCAATCATAGCCTTAAAATGCAAAAGAAAAAACTGTTTAGATCTCTATACCCTGCAAAGATAGCTGTTTAAATGAATGTGAAATAAAGGTATTTCCAGACAAACAAAAACTGAAGAACCTATTTACTAGAAGGTCTAAAGGAAAAAAAATCATAAATGAAATTCTCTAGCAAAAGGAAAATTATATTATATGGAACATGTAAATGCAGTAAGGAACGAAAAACAATGGAAAGTGTTAATATGTACTAACCCTTTGGTAAATATGTGCTTACCAAAAAGGTAATTCTATGAACCAGTAATTCCATTCTTAAGTATAATGACCCTCAATATGCATTCTAATATGCACCAAAAATCACATATAAAAATTTAAAGGGTAACACGATCAAAAACAGGCAAATACTGAAAAAATCAAATGTCTATCAACAGAACAAATAAATACATTGCAAATACTCATATAGTGGAATACTATTAAGCCATGAGAAAAATAAGCAACTCCTACCCACAATAATATGGGTAAATCCTTAAAATATAAAAAAGTACATCCTCTATGTCTCCATTTGTATAAATCTCCAAAACATGTGAAACTAATCAATGGTGTTACATACCAGAATAGTGGTTACCTTATCAGGAGGGGGCAAGATGGGATTCCAATGATCAGCTTCTTGATACAAGGAGTGATTATGTAGGTATATGCACTTTGTGGAAACTCATCCAGCCATACATTTTTAAACTGTGCACTTTATCTGTTATACTTCAACAAAAAGTTTGCTTTGAAAATACCAGCATAGTGGTCATTTGCAATGATATATTATTCGCTTCACAAATTTACAGATAGAAGGTTTCCAGTAGTTCTTGCAAACCCTTAAGTGGTGGCTTTATGTTATCCCCTTGGTAGATCCCCTTGCAAGTGACCCTTAAATGGTCTGAGACTATTAGATCTTGAACCCTACTTCAAATGCCTGTTTGAGAGTAAAGGGCCCAGTAATATCTTCAGGAATAGTATTCAGCCCTGCTCAAGGTATTCACATTTCGGAAATATCCAAATGGTAATTTTTCTCAAATATTTAATGTAATAATCTTGATTGCACCATATTGCCAGGGACAAGAAATAATGATCTTTCTTATTAAAATTGTGAAATAGGGGCCAGGCCCAGTGGCTCATGCTTATAATTCCAGCACTCTGGAAGGTCAAGGAGGGAAGATTACTTGAGGCCAGGAGTTTGAGACCAGCCTGGACAACATAGGAAGACCCTGTCTCTACAAAAAAAAAAAAAAATTACCTGGACCTGATTGTGTACACCTGTAGTCCCAGCTACTCAGGAGGCTGAGATAGGAGGATTGCCTGAGCCCAGGAGTTTGAGGCTATAATGAACTATGTCCACACTACTGCACTTCATCTTGAACAAAAGAGCAGAAACTGTCTCAAAACAACAAAAAATGTGAAATATGGCTATATGTTTATGTGTATTGTCTTTAGAAAGAAATTGGGTGTCATTGAGAATGACTAACATTGATTGCACATGGATGTGGCTAATATTTATGCCAAAATAAGTTATTGCTCACTGTCTTCATGATTTGTGTTTTGTCTGCAATAGACAGGGTGGTTCCTCACACCCCAGGGTTTTGCATGTAAGTGCAGGCCCCTGTAATCTTCCATCACAGAGACCCATTATTGGACTTTCCATTTGGAATTATTTTGTCCACACCCAAATTCATACTGAAGGGAAGAAAAGCAGGGAGGAAAGGAGGAGAAAGAGAATTCCATTGCTTATAGGACTATTTTTGTAGTTAATCAGGTGTGTTGCACAGGCAGAAACCAGGAAACACGCCAAAGCCATTTGCTATGCCTCAGATAATCCCCTTACTTTTGTGGTTGGGTATGATACATATCATCATCTTCAAGCTTGTTTGTTTTGGCTGCAGAAAACAAGTTCACACTCTTGCAGGAAAGTAAGTGAAAGAAAAAAAAATCATCCTTTTTCCAATTTCAGAAGAGAGCCAAACACTTGGCTGCGACTATTTGAAATTTTCTGGCTAGGGCTCCATCTTACGGCCTCAACTGTGTAGGCAGAATTAGAGGCTGATAAACCTGCCACACAGTGGGGGGATCCACATCCCGAGTATCTTCTGTTTCTCTGGGCCAATCCCAGGCCCTCCTTTCTGTGTACAAGAAAACTTTTGGGAGTGATAGATATGTTCATTATCTTAATTGTAGTAATGGTTTCACAAGTATGCATATATGTTAAAGCTTTTCAAATTGACACTTTGAATATATACAGTTTGCTGTATGTCAATTATACCTCAATAACTTGTTTAAACAAAATGTATAGACCTACATCACTAAAAACCCTTCTTGCCGAGTCATGTAGCCATGTGAATTTGCAAGAGAAGAGCATTATTACTCTAATAGAGTACGGAATATATGAAGAAAATAGCAGAGCACAAATAGAAAGGATATGTAGATATCCTTCAATGCCCAGTTTAGGAATTCACACTTAACTGTGTAGACAATAAGTAGCCTACAAAAGGACTTTATTTCTTTGCAAAAGAGTGTATGGTCAGAATTACACTTGATGAAGCTAAATTTGGTAAATTTGGCAAAAGTGTTTCAAGATGTGTTGGAGAAGACTAAAAGTGTGAAGATTATTTCAGAGGTTAATTAATTAAATAAAAGTTGAACCAAAGTCCTGCTTGTAAGATTTGCAAAGAGAAAATAGGGATAAGTACTGTTGCAGAAGTAGAAGAGGTGAGAAAGAAGGCAGGTTTTGAAGCCGCATGGTCAGAATGGAAGTGCTTTTAACAGAAAGGCTCATAAGAAGTTGATTTAGAAACAGGCAGTATTAATCGATTTAACTTCACAGAAACACTTCATTTATTTAGCAGTGATTTGGATTTACATCATTATGGTTTATATTAAGATAGCTTAGATGATAATTCACTAGTAGATCTGTGAAAGAAAGGCATGTTTCCCACTTCTCAGAAATATGATTTATACCCACTGTCTTAAATATGTTCTCTATGTGCATTATTTTAGATTACCCAGGACTTCTGTTACTCCAAATTCCTATTTTTGCTATCCATTCCACTTTTTAAAATCAGAGCTGCCAACTATGCATGAAGTGTCTATTGAAAAGTTTATAGCTTCAATGGGAGATTAAAAAGACTGGAGTACTTTCCGAGCAGAAAGACTTCATATCCTGCCAGAAAAGATCATATCCAAATCCAACATATGTCATTGTAAAATGGATTTTAAAAATAAAACTCTATCATCCACCCTCAGGGATAAGAAAGTGTATTCTATTTATGAAATAAAGAACAATATGTTATCTTTAAGGGAGATTAGGAAATGTAAAAAGAGTTTTTAGAAATTACAAATATGATAGCAAACATAAAAATTTAAACATAAAATGAAAGATAAAATTTTTTTTTAAATCAAACAAAAGGATAGACAAAGAGAAAGAAGAAATGACATTGAAGAATCTAGGATGTCAGGATCTATTCGGATGTCAGAACTGATGGAAAAAATCATAAAAGAGAATTTTGCAAAACTATAAAGCACAAGGTTCCCAACTGAAAATACTCAGGACAATGAAGATTTTTAAATATCCATTCTAAAATCTCTCACCATAAATTTTTACAGGAAAACAGATGATTTTAAAAGTTGTCAGAAAACAAAAGTAGGTCACAAGCAAGGAACTGAGAATAAGAGTGTTAACTGGAGCTCTTAACAGCAATGTTAATTAGAAAATAATAGAGTGACACTTTCAAAATTCTTAGGAAAAATATTTTCAACTTAGAAGTGTATGTCTCATCAAGCTATCAATATAGCGTGTGGATAGAATGGAAACAATTTCAGACATTCGTGGTTTCTAATTATTAATTTCCCGTGCACTTATTGCACTATTTTTCAGGAATCTATTGGAGAATGTTCTTCACACAATGCGGGCGGGGAGGGGAGAGAAAAACAAAACAAAACAAAAAAACGAGAAAAAGACATGGAACTGGAAATGAGAACCTAAACACAGGAGCAAGGCAAAGAGAATCCCTAGAACTTCTACAGAAAGTCCCAGGATGAGAGCTATTATCCTGCATAGCAAACCTAGACTGGAGAAAGAATATAAAGGGCAGCAGAAGGAATGTCTCCAGGGGAAAAAAAAAGAAACACAGGAGTTAAAGATTACTTCAGCAGTTTTACCAAACAGGAAACTTTAAAAATAAGTAATCTGCAGAACAATGGAATGATGTGATGAGACTTAGTCATAGATTCAAGGAAAACTAAGCAAATGAAAGAACTGAGACAATTAACTCCAGGAAATACAAACAACAGTGAAAGAAAGAGAACAGAAATGTATATTACTTGGCTGATTAGTGAACAATATTTACCATTATAATAATAATGAAAATACTTAATTAAAATTTGTGACATAACTATTCTGGAAAAAGTGAGGTGCAACAGAGTAAAAAATCCTTATATGCCACATAGGAAGTCAATAGATAGTGTCTAAAAGTGCTGAATCAGTAAAAAACACTATGCATACACAGTCATGCACTGCAAAACCATGTTTCAGTCAACAATGGACCACACATACAACACTAGTCCCATAAGATAATAATACCATACCTTAACTGTACCTTTGTTATGTTTAAATATGTTTAAACACACAAATACTTACCATTGTGTTATAACTGCCTACAGTATTCAGTACAATAACACCCTGCACGGGTTTGTAGCCTGGGAGCAATAGCCTTATACCATATAGCCTAGTTGTGTAGTAGGCTATACCATCTAGGTTTGTGTAAGTACACTCTATAATGTTTCCACAAAGAAGAAATCACCTAACAATGCATTTCTCAGAATATATCCCCATTGTTGAGCAATGCATGACTACAGGTTATTTTATTTATAATTATGGAGGTAATTTCTTGAAGAAGCAGCTGAAAGAATGAATAGCTGTTTCTTGAAAGTGGAATAGGATGAAAAAATAATTTAGTAGGAATATACCTTTTCATTGTAAGTTTTTTAGCACTATTTAAATGTTTAAATTATCTTTATTTGATGCCTTCATTGTGTCTGAACTCTTCTGCAAATGGCAGCATGGCAAGTCATCCTCCCTTCAAACTGTAGGAACCATATTTTCTTTCCAACTTTTACCAAATGAAAACTGAAGGGTCTTGCCTTTCTCACTGGCCACAAAAGTCCAGTTTGCAAATTCAGAATTTTTTCCTAAGTGCTTTTCAAGGTTTTTGCCCAATATATGTTCTGGTCTTTTATCACTTTATCTTGAAATAATAAAGACTGTAAAAATTGTGTTTAAACTTTTACTATGTGATAATTATCACACTTGAAGCATACAAGGAATACTCCATTGAAGAAGTGATATAATTATATTGAGCACTAATGCATCAAAAGCAAGATTTATTTGAGGTGTAGGCAACCTTCACTAACTATGAAAACATTACATTTAGGGACTTGGGATTTTGTTTTGCTTTTGTTTGGTTTGGTTTTCCAGTTTTAACCAACTAAAATTTCTAGAGTTGTCTCAGCTTGAGGCCATCTTATCCTCACAATTACTAATTCACACAACATAAGATAACTGAAATTATCTCTTACTAAAAATGTTTAACTATAACGTTACCTTTAAAAAACCTCACCTACGTATCACTTGAAATTTTTTGTAATTCTTTGATGGTTCACATCTTGCCTAAACCCATATTAGCCAATACTGTTCACCAGTAGTATTTCTACAATGACAGACATAACACAATTTATATTCAACTCTAACAAAGTGCTCAATTGGAAGTTTCAACTGAGGCACGGGCAATAAATAACAGATACCAAAATGAGTTATGAAATAAACTAATTTGGAGAAATTAAAAGTAGGTGAATTGTGTCTCCTGTGCCAAAAAATACGTGTGTGTGTGTGTGTTTGTGTGTGTGTGTGTGTGTGTGTGTGTGTAAAAGTTCTAACCCCCAGTACTTGAGAATATGACCTTGTTTGGGTATAGGGCCATTGCAAATATAGTTAAGGTGAGGTTATACAGAAGCAGGATGAGACACTAATTTAATCTGATTGGTGTTTTTATAAGATGTCCATCTGAAGACAAAAGGCATACAGGGAGAATCCCATGTGAAGGCCGAGGACTGGAGGGATGCCTCTACAGGCCAAGAAATGACAAGGATTGCCAGCAAACAACCAGGGGCTGGGAAGCGGCAACTCCTCGACAGGTTTCTGAGGGAGCAGGGCCTCGCCAACACCTTGATTTTGGGGCTTTTAGCCACCATAACTGTGAGACAATAATGTCCATTGTTTTAAGTCACCCACTTTGTGGTAATTCGTTATGGCAGCTCTAGAAAACGAATGTAAGGGTAAAAAGGTAAAGAGATGGAGATTAAGAGAGGTTT
Source organism: Symphalangus syndactylus (assembly GCF_028878055.3). NCBI lineage: Eukaryota > Metazoa > Chordata > Mammalia > Primates > Hylobatidae > Symphalangus > Symphalangus syndactylus. The sequence goes on along the minus strand of NC_072424.2, from coordinate 47,920,446 downwards.
TTTATTTTTGTTTTTATCTTTTGAGATAGAGATTTCTTTTAAAAGGGCTGCTAGTGTACCGTAAGTCAGTGAGAGATGTGGAATATGCTTTTCCCCACAGGTAGAGAGATTTCAAAGAGACCAATCAGAGGGCTTGGTATGTGTTTCCTTGGATCTGGGTGAGTTGCAATGGGTTGCTGTATGGTACATAAAAATACGTACAGAATGTGAAAGCAAATGACTACTATCAGCCAGGGAAGTAAGTCAAAAAGAGTAGAATATACTTAAAACCAGTTAAATTTTCACTGACAGCAGAGGCAACGATTCTGAGTATCTCATGAACAAAATGTGGGTTATGACAGAGAAAGAACCAATATGGAGCCGTTTTGAGTTCTGCCAAAGACGAATGCCCGGAAAGGCAACGGAATCCAAATAGAAAGAGACCGTCCCACAGACCACCAGAAAACCAAAGCATGAGAACAGAGTGGCCCACTGAAGCAAAACGCACTGACTAAGACCCAAGAAGAGCAGATAAACATTTTTAGTGGGCCCTCAGAAGAACTTGCCAAAGGTCCCTCAAGAGAAAGAGTCCATTTTAAACTCCTACTAGACTCAGAATAAAATCATCTCATTACACTGACAGTCAAGGAGGGACTAACGTATGTCCTCTCTCTCCTTCCCCCTATCCTTTTGATGGTCATTAACAAATTAGGAGAGAAGAAGTAAGGGTAGGAGAAGCACCATGAAGCACTTCCACAGCCTGTGGGATGCAAGAGGGACTGTCAAGAGAAGATTGAACTTAAAATCAATTTCAGAGAGGACCTCTGTCTATGATATGATAGCCTGTGGCAGACCAAGTAACTCACATTAAAACAACTGAGAAGATGCCAAAGTATGAAATATATATGTTTGGAGGCATCACAGAGATACCAAGGCCACCAGGACACGAGGGGCCAAGATCCTATAGCAATGGGCAACACACTGAAGTGACTAAAATTCTAAACTTTTTCCCGTATTTTCTGCTAAGTAAAATGACCAAAAAACTGAAATGGGAAATAGAGCTTCCCACAGTATATAATGCTGAGGACACAAAAGTTGGAGCTCGAGGCTGCCAATGCAGGAGAATTTGAAATAAAAGTTCCGGCAAGATGGAAATAACAATGCCTGACATTTTGTGCCTCTTCTGCAGCATTTGTCAGTTCCTAAGTGACGTGTAAGATCCTGTCAATTCCTCAGTGATCTCCAGAATTTTTGTTAAAATCTCTGAAGGACTACATTTTAAGACTACATCCTAACTGTAAATGCATGAGGCTATATAAAAGCTTAAACCCAGACTTGAATTAGCTCCATCTTTGTACAAAGATGACCTTTCATTATTCTATCTGGCAGAGCTGAAATTAATCCTCTCAGGAATGAGATAATGGTCTCCAGAACTTCTTAATTTTTTCATACACAAACACACAAAATTAGGTGTTCAATAAATAATTACCAGAAATACCTAAAATTGGGGCCAAATAAGAAAATGAACAATAGTAATAGGGCCAAAAATGAATTATATATTAGATTATCAGACATAGATTTGAAAATAACTCTAATTCATTGGAAAATAAATGACAAGACAAAGAATTTTGCCATAAAATTGGAACTATTAAAAAAATCCAGCGGAAATCCTCCACTTCAATGACAAATTAATAACAAAATTAACTGATGGGTTTAAACGCAGACTGGAATAAGCTGTGAGAAAACAGAAGATAGAACAATTCCATAGAAATTATGCAAATTGGCATATGGAGAGGAAAAGAGAATAGAAAATACAGATATATTTGGACATGGTGAAAAGGCCTAACATATGTGCAAATGGAATTTTAGGAGAAGAAAAATCAAATAGAGCAGAAGTAATATTTGAAGAAACGATAGCTAATTTTCCAAAACCTGATGAAAGTCACTAAGTAACAGCATGCATGAAATGCTCCACAAACTCAAAACAGAACACAAAGGAAACAATATCCAGGCGCCTCATAGCAAAACTGCCAAAAAAAGAAATCTTAGAAGTAGCCATACATTTTTTGCAAAACAAAAAAAAAGAGATTGCCTCCAAAAAACAGCAAGACTTAAAATTGACTCCTAAACAAAATGATGAAAGCCAGAAAATAATGGAATCATAACTTCCAGGGGCTGAAAGAAAATAGTTATCAATTTTAAATTCTACACATTTGAAAATATGCCTTTCAAATATTATGACAAAACAAAACAAAGCAAAAAAAGGGAATAAATAAATTAGTATGTCAGTAGAAAGCAATAACATAATAATGTCGTATGGGATTTAAACTGTATGTAGAATTTAAATAACAACGAAAAAGCAGCAATAACTTAAAAGGCGGTGGGTGGTACATGAATGTCTAGGATTTAACATTATAAATCTGGTAAAAGCACTCACTTGTATTAGACTCTAGAAAATTAATTGAAAATGTGCTTTAAATCAGGGTTAAAAACTAAAAGAATATATTACTAAATACACAAAACTAAAAAGGAGAAATATGAAATTTTAAATAAACTTTGATTCATTAAGCACTAAATAAAACATTGGTCAATGAAGAAATCACAGTGGAAATTACAAAACACTTAGAACTAAATGGTACTGGAAATTCATCATACCAAGACTTGTGATCTGTACCTAAAGCCTTGCTTAGTAGGAGATTAATATACTTGAAAAGGGGAAAAGGCAAAAAAAAAAAAAGTTATCTACTACTCATTTCAAAAAGTTAAAAGCAAAAAAATAAACCCAAAGAACTGTGAACTAGTTCAACCGTTGTGGAAGTCAGTGTGGCAATTCTTCAGAGATCTAGAACTAGAAATACCATTTGACCCAGCCATCCCATTACAGGGTATATACCCAAAGGATTATAAATCATGCTGCTATAAAGACACATGCACACCTATGTTTATTTTGGCACTATTCACAATAGCAAAGACTTGGAACCAACCCAAATGTCCATCAATGATAGACTGGATTAAGAAAATGTGGCACATATACACCATGGAATACTATGCAGCCATAAAAAATGATGAGTTCATGTCCTTTGTAGGGACATGGATGAAGCTGGAAACCATCATTCTCAGCAAACTATCACAAGGACAAAAAAACCAAACACCACATGTTCTCACTCATAGGTGGGAATTGAACAATGAGAACACCTGGACACAGGAAGGGGAACATCACACACCGGGGACTGTTGTGGGTTGGGGGGAGGGGGGAGGGATAGCATTAGGAGATATACCTAATGCTAAATGATGAGTTAATGGGTGCAGCACACCAACATGGCACATGTATACATATGTAACTAACCTGCATGCTGTGCACATGTACCCTAAAACTTAAAGTATAATAATAATAAAAAAAAGAAAGTAAAAGGGAGAAAATAAAAAGAGGAGAAATTAATAAAATGGTAAACACAATACAACAGAGAAAAAAAAATCAACAAAAACAAAGATTAGGTTTTCTATAGACCCCTAAAGTCAATAAACCACTAACAAGGCTGTTCAGAAAAAAAAGAAGAGAAGACACAATTGTCAATATCACGAATAAAAAGGGGAACCATCACTACATATCTTACAAACACTAAGAAGATAATAAGGGATACTATGAATGACTTCATGCCAATAAATTTGACCATTTAGATGAAATTGAGAAATAGGAAAATAGCTACCAAAATTTATACAAGAAGTAGAAAATCTGAATAATCATGTATCTATCACAGAAATTAAATGTGTAATTAAAAACTTTTCCACAAGGAAGACTCCCAGCTCTCCCAAAACACTCAGTGACAGCCAGGAATCAGTTAGATCTCTTAAGCAAATACCTCCAAAGAGCCTAGAAATACACAGGAAATAAATTTGATAATAATATGTACATAAAAAGAAAAAGGAAACAGACAAAAATAAAATTGCATTTTGAATATGATCTATTATCAGTGTACTCATGAAACATTTTTCTTTCAGACTCAGAACAGAAAAAAAAGAAAAACAACTTTTAAAATCCCCCAGTGCTTTCAGAGGCCAAGATGGGAGGATTGCTTGAGGGGAGGAGTTCAAGGCCAGCCTGGGCAACATAGTCTCTACAAAAACTAAAAAGTTGGCCAGGTGTATAAAAGTCCTAGAAGAAAACCTAGGCAATACTATTCAGGACATAGGCATGGGCAAGGACTTCATGTCTAAAACACCAAAAGCAATGGCAACAAAAGCCAAAATTGACAAATGGGATCTAATTAAACTAAAGAGCTTCTGCACAGCAAAAGAAACTATCAGCAGAGTGAACAGGCAACCTACAGAATGGGAGAAAAAGAACTTACACAAATTTACAAGAAAAAAACAACCCCATCAAAAAGTAGCTGAAGGATATGAACAGACACTTCTCAAAAGAAAACATTTATGCGGCCAACAAACATGAAAAAAAGCTCATCATCACTGGTCACTAGAGAAATACAAATCAAAACCACAATGAGATACCATCTCATGCCAGTTAGAATGGCCATCATTAAAAAGTCAGGAAACAACAGATGCTGGAGAGGATGTGGAGAAATAGGAACACTTTTATACTGTTGGTGGGAGTGTAAATTAGTTCAACCAATGTGGAAGACAGCGTGGCGACTCCTCAAGGATCTAGAACCAGAAATACTGTTTGACCCAGCAATTCCATTACTGGGTATATACCCAAAGGATTATAAATCTTTCTGCTATAAAGACACAGGCACACATATGTTTATCGCAGCACTGTTCACAATAGCAAAGACTTGAAACCAACCCAAATGCCCATCAGTGATAGACTGGCTAAAGAAAATGCGGCACATACACACCATGGAATAATATGCAGCCATAAAAAAGGATGAGTTCATGTTCTTTGCATGGACATGGAAGAAGCTGGAAACCATCATTCTCAGCAAAATAACACAAAAACAGAAAACCAAACAACACATGTTCTCATTCATAAGTGGGAGCTGAACAATGAGAACACATGAACACAGGAAGGGGAACCTCAAACACCAGGACCTGTCGGGGGGTAAGAAGCTAGGGGAGGGATAGCTTTAGGAGAAATATCTAATGTAAATAATGGGTTGATGGGTGCAGCAAACCACCATGGCACGTGTATACCTATGTAACAAACCTGCGCATTCTGCATATGTACCCCAGAATTTGAAGTATAATATAATAAAATAAAATAATGTATTACCACAAAATTACCTTGTAATGTATTAATACAAAGTTGATTTTAATAAAAAGTGTGTGATCTGGCAGAAAGAAAAATTAGCCAGGTGTGATGGTACACAACTGTAGTCTAAGCTACTTGGGAGGCCGAGATGGATCACTTGAGCCCAGGAGCTCAAGACTGCACTGAGCTGTAATAATGTCATTGCACTTCAGTCTGGGTGACAGAGCAAGATTCTGTCTCTAAATAATAATAAAAAATAATAAAATCTTTTCTACTTCCCATTTAGCACATAAATAACTTTTTTTCCTTTGCTAGCAAATATATTGTGTTAGCTGATTTCTTTCTTTATCTTTTGTGAGCTTTAAAAAAAAACTATAATAGGACATCAGTTGCAGAAGGACAGAAGTTGATGGCAATGAGTACCAGCAACCATGCATAAAAGTTTCTATTTCCAAGGAGCCAGGAGAACAAGAAAAAGTGTTCATGTTAAAAAATCAGTAAGTTATATTTAACAGTCTCCAGATGGATTTGCAAGTAGTTCCATTTGTACCTTCAGATTTCCAGCTACCATTTTGTGAAAATATAGTATAAATATATGGGTTAATTAAGCCTCCGATTTAGCTGGCTATTAGTCTAAGTTGCAGGAGTTCATACTTTTTCTCAATTCTTTCATCCTGCCTGGCTCCTGGCTCAACAGTGGGCATGAGTTTACATTGGCAATTACATGCTCCCCACTAGAACTGCTGGAAATCTCACTTATATTAAAAACAGGAATTCTGAATTAAATAAGAACCACTAACTCTGACATGCTGAGAGTTCATATCTGGATAAATCAGATTCTCTTGTCCTTTAATTCTTGAAATTTTTAACATGTCCAGTCCTCCAGCTAAAACACCATTCACTATACTTGTATAAACCCACTTACTTAAATCCTTCTATTAGAGTTGGCATACTTAGGTCTTTTGTGAATTGCAATTCTTCTTTTTTTTTTTTTTTTTTATTATACTTTAGGGTTTTAGGGTACATGTGCACAATGTGCAGGTTTGTTACATATGTATCCATGTGCCATGTTGATTTCCTGCACCCATTAACTCGTCATTTAGCATTAGGTGTATCTCCTAATGCTGTCCCTCCCCCCTCCCCCCACCCCACAACAGTCCCCAGAGCGTGATGTTCCCCTTCCTGTGTCCATGAGTTCTCATTGTTCAATTCCCACCTATGAGTGAGAACATGCGGTGTTTGGTTTTTTGTCCTTGCGATAGTTTACTGAGAATGATGTTTTCCAGTTTCATGAAACTGCAATTCTTATTTAAAAAAATCAATAAAACTGCACCTGAGCATAATTTCCACTACATGCATTTAAATAATGTGAAATTAATTTACATTTCATTGACAGCCTTAGTTTAAAAATACTTTTATTATTTTCTAAAAGTTATAGAATAATATACATTTGGTCATGAGAAATCTTTTGAATTATTTTTAAAGATATGCACCATCCATCAATTGTAATTGATACATAAAAAATCTAAATTTACCCAAAAAAGCCAAGTGAAGAAAAGCACTCACATTACAAAAGCAGTCAAACTAGGGACCTGTTAAATATCTTGTTCCTATTATGCGATTTATCGAAATGTGATTTACCTACTATATTTTCCTGCAAAATATATATATATATATGAATATGTATATTAAGCTATGTCTCTTTATGCCATCACAATTAAATTGCCAAAAAAAGCATTTACTTATTCAGTCTAAACTGTGGTAAATTTTATAACAGGTACTATAATGATGGAGTTGGGTAACAAAATATATTCTAAAATTATAAATATTCTCTGCCCTGAAAAATCAAGAGGCTTCAAAATTTAGAATTACAAAAATAAATATTTACATGTTATTATGCTATCAGCAAAATATTTTTAATTACTTTTATTTTAAAATGTTTACAGATATAGAGAACAAAACAAACAGGGTTGGCAGAGGAAGTGTGGAGATGTAGGTCAGAGGATACAAAGTAGATGACATACGATGAAGAAGTCTAGCGATCCAATGTACAACATGAAAACTATAATAAAATTTTACTGTATTTGGGATTCATACTAAATCAGTAGATTTTGTGGCTCTTGTAGCACACACAAAAAATGGGAAGCTATGTGAGGCCATGGATATGTTAATTTGCTTCACTTCCCTAGCCTTATTATCTGTGTCCCAGAACATAATGTTCTATACCTTAAACATACACAATAACACTTATTGTTTTTAAAAAAAGAATAAATTGTTTAAATAGTAATGGGATCTTCATATCTTGAAATTTATTATTGTGAACAAAGAGTTATATAGAGGTTTACTTACACACTGTGTGGAACTTATCAAATCATTTCAGTTTAACATGATTCTGTGCAGATAGTCAGCATCTAGCAAATATTTGTCTGACGTCTGATAGGAAAAAATAAAGGAAGTAGAAATCTATCTCTCTCTTCTAGGCACTGCATTAATTGATGGAAGACACAGAACAAATACTAATGAAAACACAAAGGAAGACAAATGGTAAAACAAATTAGGGCCTGACCTACATTTGCAACTCTATATTCTGATGAACACCGCCAGGCATCTGCCCTCTCATTTTTACCTTGCTGTTTCCTCAAGCTCACATTTCATGTTCTGGTGCCTTAGCAAGGGCTGTTTCCACTCCCCAGGATGTCCTGCCCATCTCTACTTCTTCTTCTCCATCTCAAATGCTAACTGTTTTTGAGGTATTTTCTGACTTTTTCCCTACATCTCATAGTACCTGAGTGGGCTGTCCCAGCACTCACCATATTGCCACCTTTATGTATTTTGCAACTCTCTGCTGACTAACTGTGTGGCTCATTAGGCACTAACCTCAGTCTATCTAGATCTCTATAGCATCTGGCCCCAGGGAGTATACACCAAATCCTGCACACATCACAGTCAAACTGAGAGCAATGGGAAAAATTTGTTTGGACTGCAACTAAGTTAAATACTGCAGCCAGTTCTACCAAATGGAAGTTAAAGCTAAGCAGGTCATACAATAACTAGGAAGTACAGAGAACACTTGGCTGGAGGATGAGACAAGAGGTTTGCATGGCCTTCTGCTCCATGCACAAGCATATGTTTCTCAAAACCAATAAGGGGTTTTTGCCTTGGAAGCATACTGAAGTTTCGATATGCATCAGATCATGGCAAATTGACTCCACAAGTGAATTTTTAAGATGTTATAGTTCAGGCTGCTATAACAAATCCCGTAAACTGCACAGCTTAAACAACAAACATTTATTTCTTATAGTTCTGAAGTTTGGGAAGTCTAAGATCAAGATGCTAGCAAATCTGATGCCTGGTAAGGGCACCTTCCTGGTTTGCAGATAGCACCTTCTTATAGTATCCTTACATAGTAGAGAGCAAGCTGTTGTGTTTCTTCTTATAAGAGCAAATTTCATTCATCAGGCCCCACCCTCATGATCTAACTATCCACCCTCAAGCCCTCATATCCTGATATCATCACCTCAAGGGATAGGATTTCAATATATGAATCTGGGGGACACATTCATTCCATAGTACATGGTAAACCCCATTTTCAAGACCAGAACAATTTACTGGTTGGATTTCCCAGTTTGTCCTACTTCCACTAATTTGTAAAATGACTTCTACTAAACATTTCTATATTTTGTATTTTAGAATCGTTTTCATTGCTTTAAAATTTTGATTTTGCAGTCATTTTTATTTCATAGCATGTTTTAGAATATGTTTTTAAAACATCCCACTGCCATATGATAACACTTCCCAGAAAATGTCCAAACAACAGTAAACCAATAATTTGAAATTGAATTAACACATACAGGGCACGGAGTTTGAGATCTGAAAACAGACAGACTGCCTCCTCAAGTGGGTCTCTGACCCCCGAGTGGCCTAACTGGGAGGCACCCCTCAGTAGGGGCAGAATGACACCTCATATGGCCAGGTACCCCACTGAGATGAAACCTCCAGAGGAACGATCAGACAGCAATATTTGCTGTTCACCAATATTCGCTGTTCTGCAGCCTCCGCTGCTGATACCCAGGCAAACGGGCTCTGGAGTGGACCTCTGGCAAACTCCAACAGACCTGCAGCTGAGGGTCCTCACTGTTAGAAGGAAAACTACCAAACAGAAAGGACATCCACACCAAAACCCCATCTGTACGTCACCATCAACAAAGACCAAAGGTAGATTAAAAACACAAAGATGGGGGAAAAACAGAGCAGAAAAACTGAAAATTCTAAAAATCAGAGCAGCTCTCCTCCTCCAAAGGAACTCAGCTCCTCACTAGCAATGGAAAAAAGATGGATGGAGAATGACTTTGAGGAGCTGAGAGAAGAAGGCTTCAGACAATTAAACTTCTCCGAGCTAAAGGAGGAAGTTTGAACCCATTGCAAAGAAGTTAAAAACCTTGAAAAAAGATTAGACGAATGGCTAACTAAAATAACCAATGCAGAGAAGTCCTCAAAGGACCTAATGGAGCTGAAAACCAAGGCACGAGAACTAAGTGATGAATGCACAAGCCTCAGTAGCCGATTCGATCAACTGGAAGAAAGGGTATCAGTGATGGAAGATCAAATGAATGAAATGAAGCGAGAAGAGAAGTTTAGAGAAAAAAGAATAAAAAGAAATGAACACAGCCTCCAAGAAATATGGGACTATGTGAAAAGACCAAATCTAAGTCTGATCGGTGTACCTGAAAGTGATGGAGAGAATGGAACCAAGTTGGAAAACACTCTGCAGGATATTATCCAGGAGAACTTCCCCAAGCTTTTATCAAGGCAGGCCAACCTTCAAATTCAGGAAATACAGAGAATGCCACAAAGATACTCCTTGAGAAGAGCAACTCCAAGACATATAATTGTCAGATTCACCAAAGTTGAAATGAAGGAAAAAGTGTTAAGAGCAGCCAGAGAGAAAGCTCGGGTTACCCACAAAGGGAAGCCCATCAGACTAAAAGCGGATCTCTCAGCAGAAACTCTACAAGCCAGAAGAGAGTGGGGGCCGATATTCAATATTCTTAAAGAAAAGAATTTTCAACCCAGAATTTCATATCCAGCCAAACTAAGCTTCATAAGTGAAGGAGAAATAAAATCTTTTACAGACAAGCAAATGCTGAGAGATTTTGTCACCACCAGGTCTGCCCTACAAGAGCTCCTGAAGGAACCACTAAACATGGAAAGAAACAACCAGTACCAGCCACTGCAAAAACATGCCAAATTGTAAAGACAACCAATACTAGGAATAAACTGCAACAACTAATGAGCAAAATAACCAGCTAACATCATAATGACAGGATCAAATTCACACATAACAATATTAACCTTAAATGTAAATGGGTTAATGCTCCAATTAAAAGACACAGACTGGCAAATTGGATAAAGAGTCAAGACGCATTAGTGTGCTGTATTCAGGAAACCCATCTCACATGCAGAGGCACACATAGGCTCCAAATAAAGGGATGCAGGAAGACCTACCAAGCAAATGGAAAATGAAAAAAGGCAGGGGTTGCAATCTTCCTTCTGATAAAACAGACTTTAAACCAACAAAGATCAAAAGAGACAAAGAAGGCCATTACATAATGGTAAGGGGATCAATTCAACAAGAAGAGCTAACTATCCTAAATATATCTGCACCCAACACAGGAGCACCCAGATTCATAAAGCAAGTCCTTAGAGACCTATAAAGAGACATAGACTCCCACACAATAATAATGGGAGACTTTAACACCCCGCCGTCAACATTAGACAGATCAAAGAGACTGAAAGTTAACAAGGATATCCAGGAATTGAACTCAGCTCTGCACCAAGCAGACGTAATAGACATCTACAGAACTCTCCACCCCAAATCAACAGAGTATACATTCTTTTCAGCACCACACCACACCTATTCCAAAATTGACCACATAGTTGGAAGTAAAGCACTCCTCAGCAAATGTAAAAGAACAGAAATTATAACAAACTGTCTCTCAGACCACAGTGCAATCAAACTAGAACTCAGGATTAAGAAACTCACTCAAAACCGCTCAACTACATGGAAACTGAACAACCTGCTTGTGAATGACTACTGGGTACATAACAAAATGAAGGCAGAAATAAAGATGTTCTTTGAAACCAACAAGAACAAAGACACAACATACCAGAATCTCTGGGACACATTTAAAGCAGTGTGTAGAGGGAAATTTATAGCACTAAATGCCCACAAGAGAAAGCAGCAAAGATCTAAAACTGACACCCTAACATCACAATTAAAAGAACTAGAGAAGCAAGAGCAAACACCTTCAAAAGCTAGCAGAAGGCAAGAAATAACTAAGATCAGAGCAGAACTGAAGGCGATAGAGACACAAAAACCCTTCAAAGAATCAATGAATCCAGGAGCTGGTTTTTTGAAAAGACCAACAAAATTGATAGACTGCTAGCAAGACTAATAAAGAAGAAAACAGAGAAGAATCAGATAGATGCAATAAAAAATGATAAAGTGGATATCACCACCAATCCCACAGAAATAAAAACTACCATCAGAGAATACTATAAACACCTCTATGCAAATAAACTAGAAAGTCTAGAAGAAATGGATAAATTCCTCGACACATACACCCACCCAAGACTAAACCAGGAAGAAGCTGAATCTCTGAATAGACCAATAACAGGCTCTGAAATTGAGGCAATAATTAATAGCTTACCAACCAAAAAAAGTCCAGGACCAGATGGATTCACAGCGAAATTCTAGCAGAGGTACAAGGAGGAGCTGGTACCATTCCTTCTGAAACTATTCCAATCAATAGAAAAAGAGGGAATCCTCCCTAACTCATTTTATCAAGCCAGCATCATCCTGATACCAAAGCCTGGCAGAGACACAACCAAAAAAAAGGAGAACTTTAGATCAGTATCTCTGATGAACATTGATGCAAAAACCCTCAATAAAATACTGGCAAACCGAATCCAGCAGCACATCAAAAAGCTTATCCACCATGATCAAGTGGGCTTCATCCCTGGGATGCAAGGCTGGTTCAACATACGAAAACCAATAAATGTAATCCAGCATATAAACAGAACCAAAGACAAAAACCACATGATTATCTCAATAGATGCAGAAAAGGCCTTTGACAAAATTCAACAATGCTTCATGCTAAAAACTCTCAATAAATTAGGTATTGATGGGACGTATCTCAAAACAATAAGAGCTATCTATGACAAACCCACAGCCAATATCATACTGAAAGGGCAAAAACTGGAAGCATTCCCTTTGAAAACTGGCACAACACAGGTATGCCCTCTCTCACCACTTCTATTCAACATACTGTTGGAAGTTCTGGCCAGGGAAATTAGGCAGGAGAAAGAAATAAAGGGTATTCAATTAGGAAAAGAGGAAGTCAAATTGTCCCTGTTTGCAGATGACATGATTGTATATCTAGAAAACCCCATTGTCTCAGCCCAAAATCTCCTTAAGCTGATAAGCAACTTCAGCAAAATCTCAGGATACAAAATTAATGTGCAAAAATCACAACCATTCTTATACACCAATAAGAGACAAACAGAGAGCCAAATCGTGAGTGAACTCCCATTCACAATTGCTTCAAAGAGAATAAAATACCTAGGAATCCAACTTACAAGGGATGTGAAAGATCTCTTCAAGGAGAACTACAAACCACTGCTCAACGAAATAAAAGAGGACACAAACAAATGGAAGAACATTCCATGTTGATGGTTAGGAAGAATCAATATCATGGAAATGGCCATACTGTCCAAGGTAATTTATAGATTCAATGCCATCCCCATCAAGCTACCAATGACTTACTTCACAGAATTGGAAAAAACTACTTTAAAGTTCATATGGAACCAAAAAAGAGCCCACATCGCCAAGTCAATCCTAAGCCAAAAGAACAAAGCTGGAGGCATCATGCTACCTGGCTTCAAACTATATTACAAGGCTACAGTAACCAAAACAGCATGGTACTGGTACCACAACAGAGACATAGATCAATGGAACAGAACAGAGCCCTCAGAAATAATGCCACATATCTACAACTATCTGATCTTTGACAAACCTGACAAAAATAAGCAATGGGGAAAGGATTCCCTATTTAATAAATGGTGCTGGGAAAACTGGCTAGCCACATGTAGAAAGCTGAAACTGGATCCCTTCCTTACACCTTATACAAAAATTAATTCAAGATGGATTAAAGACTTACATGTTAGACCTAAAACCATAAAAACCCTAGAAGAAAACCTAGGCAATACCATTCAGGACATAGGCATCGGCAAGGACTTCATGTCTAAAACACCAAAAGCAATGGCAACAAAAGCCAAAATTGACAAATGGAATCTAATTAAATTAAAGAGCTTCTGCACAGCAAAAGAAACTACCATCAGAGTGAACAGGCAACCTACAGAATGGGAGAAAATTTTTGCAACCTACTCATCTGACAAAGGGCTAATATCCAGAATCTACAATGAACTCAAACAAATTTACAAGAAAAAAACAAAGAACCCCATCAAAAAGTGGGCGAAGGATATGAACAGACACTTCTCAAAAGAAGACATTTATGCAGCCAAAAAACACGTGAAAAAATGCTCATCATCACTGGCCATCAGAGAAATGCAAATCAAAACCACAATGAGATACCATCTCACACCAGTTAGAATGGCCATCATTAAAAAATCAGGAAACAACAGGTTCTGGAGAGGATGTGGAGAAATAGGAACACTTTTACACTGTTGGTGGGACCGTAAACTAGTTCAACCATTGTGGAAGTCAGTGTGGCGATTCCTCAGGGATCTAGAACTAGAAATACCATTTGACCCAGCCATCCCATTACTGGGTATATACCCAAAGGACTATAAATCATGCTGCTATAAAGACACATGCACACGTATGTTTATTGTGGCACTATTCACAATAGCAAAGACTTGGAACCAACCCAAATTTCCAACAACGATAGACTGGATTAAGAAAATGTGGCACATATACACCATGGAATACTATGCAGCCATAAAAAATGATGAGTTCATGTCCTTTGTAGGGACATGGATGATACTGGAAAACATCATTCTCAGTAAACTATCACAAGGACAGAAAACCAAACACTGCATGTCCTCACTCATACGTGGGAATTGAGCGATGAGAACTCATGGACACAGGAAGGGGAACATCACACTCTGGGGACTGTTGTGGGGTGGGGGGAGGGGGGAGGGACAGCATTAGGAGATATACCTAATGCTAAATGACGAGTTAATGGGTGCAGCAAACCAATATGGCACATGGATACATATGTTACAAACCTGCACATTGTGCACATGTACCATAAAACCTAAAGTAAAATAATAAAATAAAATAAAATAAAATAAAGAAAATCTGGCACATACACACCATAGGAATACTATGCAGCCATAAAAAATGATGAGTTCATGTCCTTTGTAGGGACATGGATGAAGCTGGAAATCGTCATTCTCAGGAAACTATTGCAAAGACAAAAAACCAAACACTGCATATTCTCACTCATAGGTGGGAATTGAACAATGAGAACACATGGACACAGGAAGGGGAACATCACACACCAGGGACTGCTGTGGGTTGGGGGAATGGGGGAGGGATAGCATTAGGAGATATACCTAATGTAAATGATGAGTTAATGGGTGCAGCACACCAACATGGCACATGTATATATATGTAACAAACCTGTACGTCATGCACATGTATCCTAGAACTTAAAGTATAATAAATATATATATATATATATATATATATATATATATATAGAAAGAAAAGAAAACTTGTTCTGTGCCATAGTGAAAAATTCTACTATGAGGAATCATATGCTAAAAGAAAAAAAGACATATGGAAAGGTTTGAGTGTTTTTATTTTTTATATTTTTTATTTCTAAAATGTTTTACTTTTCAATTTCTATAGGTACATAGTAGGTGTAGATATGCATGGGTTGCATGAGGTGTTTTAATACAGGTATGCACTGCATAATAATCACATCACGGAGAATGGGGCATCAATCCCTGCACGCATTTATCCTAGTGCTACAAGCTATTCAGTTATACTTTTTCAGTTACCATAAAATGTAAAATTAAATTAGTATTGACTATAGTCAACCTGTTGTGCTATCAAATACTAGGTCTTCTTTATTCTATTATTTTTTGTACCCATTAACCATCCTGCCTCCCTGCTCCTCACTCCCACACTATCCTTGCCAGCCTCTGGTAACCCTCTTTCTACATTCTGTGTTCATGAGTTCAATTATTTTAATTTTTAGATCCCACAAATACGTGAGAATATGCGATGTTTCTCTTTCTGTGCCTGGCTTATTTCACTAAACATAATGATCTCCGGTTCTATCCATGTTGTTACAAATGACAGGATCTCATTCTTTTTGTGGCTGTAGAGTGCTCCATTGCATATCTGTACCATACATTCTTTATCCATTCATCTGTTGATGGACACCTAGGTTGCTTTCAAATCTTGGCTATAGTGAACAGTGCTACAACAATCATGAGAGGACTTAGATCTAAGTTTTTAATCCATTTTGATCTGATTTTTGTATATGGTGAGAGATAGGGGTCCAGTTTCATTCTTCTACACATGGACATCCAGTTTTTCCAGCACCATTTATTGAAGAGACTGTCTTTACCCAGTGTATGTTCTTGGCACCCTTGTCAAAAATGAGTTCACTGTAGGTGTATACATTTGTTTCTAGGTTCTCTATTCTGTTTCATTGGTTTATGTGTCTGTTTTTATGCCAGGACCATGGTGTTTTGGTTACTATATCTCTGTAGTCTCATTTGACCTCAGGTATTGTGATTCCTCTAGTTTTGTTCTTTTTGCTTAGAATATCTTTGGCTATTCTAGGTCTTTCATGGTTCCATATAAATTTTAGCATTTTTTTTTCTATTTCTGTGAGGAATATCATTGGTATTGATAAGAATTGCATTGAATATGTAGATTGTTTTGGGTAGTATAAACATTTTAACAATACTGATTCTTCCAACACAGGAACCTGGAAAATCTTTCCATTTGTTGACAACCTTTTCAATTTCTTTCATCAATGTGTTATAGTTTTCATTATAGAGATCTTTCATTTGTTTGGTTAATTACCGGGTACTTTATTTTATTTGTGGCTATTGTAAATGGGATTACTTTATTTCTTTTTCAGATTGTTCACTGTTGGCACATAGAAATGTTACTGATTTTTGCATGTTGATAAGATCCAAACATAAGATCATATAATCTGCAAACAAGGATAACTTGACTTCTTCCTTTCCAATTTGGATGCTCTTTATTTCTTTCTCTTGTCTGATTGCTCCAGCTAGGACTTCCAGTACTGTGTTGAATAACAGTGGTGAAAGTAGGCATCCTTGTTGTGTTCCAGTTCTTAGAGGAAACGCTTTTGGTTTCTCCCCATTTAATGATACTAGCTGTGGGTCTGTCATATATGGCTTTTATTATGTTGAGGTATGTTACTTCTATATCTTTTTTTAGGGTTTGGTAGGGATATTGAACTTTATCAAATGCTTTTTCAACATTAATTAAAATGTTTATATAGTTTTTATCCTTCATTCTGTTGATATGATATATCACATTAATTGATTTGCATATATTAAAGTGTCTTTGCATCCCAGGGATAAACCCCACTTAGTCATGATAAATGATCTTTTTAATGTATTGTTGAATTTGATTTGCTAATATTTGTTGAGAATTTTGCCTCAGTATTCATCAGAGATATTGGCATATAGTCTCCTTTTTTTGATGTGTCTTTTTCTGGTTTGTTATCAAGGTAATACCGGCCTTAAAGAATGAGTTCGGAAGAATTTCCTCCTCCTCAATGTTTTGAATGTTTTCTATTTTTAAAAAGTTGCACACCTTTGGGCCATGTCCAATCCTACACAAGCATAAAACCTAATCTCTCTGCAGTTTATAAGTGGCATACATCTCAGTGGAAGGAGAAGAGAATAAAATGACTTTTTAAGGATTTTCCAGTGATTCAGTTTTGAAATAGTTTTGTCACCAGATCTTTCCTACTCCACCTGGGAAGTAGGTCACTTTACTAACCAAATTAGGAAGTAAATGAAATATGACTTTAACAGATAAGTTCTATTCCCTATGAATATATTTAATAATGTTTATTATCAATTTCAAGACCATAGGCTTGGTCATTTGCTATAATTTACAACTACAAAAAAATATGATTTTTAATTGAACTTATGAATCATTCACTTACATGAAAGAACAAAGGTGGTCATTTCCGTTTCGCATGGTCATTGTTAGGACCGCAGATCGAAATGTTTTTTCCCTCCTGCTAGCAACTTGGGACACATACCAAGTAAACTTGAAACAGCTCCAGATATTAAGTAAAAAAAAATTCAAATAAACATGCATGTATTATATTCTTAGAATTTTCAGCATAAAATGGTTCCCATTTTCAAAGATCTACATGGTAGTTAAGAAGAAAAGATTCACATTAATGGCATATCCAGAGTTCAGTAGAACATCTGTCCAATAATGAAGTGTTAATTTGGTGAAACAGATGCTAAGTGTCTAGGAATTCAGAGAAAGTGAGACCACCATGGCTAGAACTACAAGGAAGATTACACGGAAAAGATTTAACCAGGGTCAACGATAAAGTGTAGAATTTTGAGAGGGGGAAAAAGAGACAAATGAATAGCAAGGCGTAAGGGTAAAAAAAATAGGTGTGCGAACAATGTCGTGTGTACAAATCACCTGAGTACACCAGCCTGAACAAAAGATTATTCAAAATCAGCATTTCCTAGAGTATCTTTTGTATAATGCTAGATCCCAGGAAGAGAATAAATGCATGATCTGCAACCATAAGTAAAATGGTTAAGTATGAGGTCACCAGAGATTAAATGTTTGGTTCTGAATCCTAACCTTCCACCTCCGAATTCTGTGAACTTGAACACGTTACTTAATCTCTCCTGTAAATGGGGATACCAAGGGTACCTATTACACAGTGAATATTAAATAAGCAAACTATTCTATTAAGACCTGGCACACAATAAGCATGTATTGTATGTTCATTGTTTTTAGCATTATGTTTTTCTTTTTAAAAAATGTGTGATCGTGTGATCAAATAGTTTTAGAAATAGATGTATTAAGTAAAATTGCACAGGATTATTTGCACATGATTTCCCAGAAACCTTGATATAATAATGTGTCTTATAATATATATCAAAACAGTCAGAGTATCCCAAATTTAATTGGCCTTTTTGTTTGGAACACAGTAGGTTTTCTGTGTAAGATTTTGGGAAATGCTGTTATATGTAATGCAAGGCAAGTATGTTTAAAAGTACATCTGCCCCACAACCTCGAGTTTGTAGTGATACTGCTGACATATGAAATAATTTATTATTATCAATAACTAATATGTACTGAGTACCATATTTTAGCCCTCCCAGCAACAACCCTATAAGGTAGACACTAATATTATCTCCTCTTTTTCTATATACAGGAAGCGTTTCTTAGAGAAGTTATATTCGAAGGCCCACAGATCTAGTAAGTGGCAGAGCTTGGATTCATACTCAAAGTTTATAGACTTCACGATGATTACATGATACCACACAGAACAGTCTGTCCTTGTTTGTTGTCTTATGGCCTTACCTTCTACCTCAAATTGGCTTGTCAGAAACTTTCTTCTGAAAAATACAGAAAGTATTTTGGGGGCTATAATTTTATTCATCTCCTTACAGAAATGGGCACTTTTGAAATCACATTCCAAAGCACATATTGTAGTTTTGCTGAGTTTGCAGGGGGCTTTTGTTCAGTCTTCACACACCACATGAGTTACGTTATCACAGGGCTCAGTTACTAAGCCAATCTTGGTGCTTTGAGAGGTGTGTACGTTTCGGAGCCTAATGTATGCCATTTGCTTTGGCTTGATGCGTCCTCCAATTTTTACATGCTGGAAACTTAATCCCCAATGTGGCAGTATTGAAAGGCGGGGCCTTTAAGAGGTCACTGAACCATGAGGGCTATCATGAGTTACGTGGGAGTGCAACTGGTGGCTTTTACAAGAGGAAGAAAAACCTGAGCAAACATGTTAGCACACTTAGCCCTCTCACCACGTGATGTTCTGTGCCACTTCCAGCCTGCCGAGTTTCCACCAGGAAGAAAGCCCTCACCAGATGTTGAGCCATGCCCTTAGATTTCCCAGCCTCCAGAATTATAAAAAGAAACTAATTTATTTTCTTTACAAATTACCCAGGTTCAGGTATACTATTATAAGCAACAAAAAACAGACTAAGGCACTGTTTCTTTATTTTTCATTAATTTTGTTCTTTGATCATGTTCTGCTCCACAAACTGGAAGATCTCTAACCTGGGAAATTGAAAATACTGACTGGAAATAAGGTCAGTGACAGTCTTCCTCAAAGTGTGGCCTGCCACTGTCTAGTGCTAGTTCCCAAGCTCTTTGCTGCTATCTGAGATTAAGTGCAGAACTTGATATGAGCATTTACAAAGTTTACAGGAACTTAACAAAGTAATTTTATGTTTATTAAATCTATCACTAAATTGGGGGTGTTGTAATTTGTATGTTTTTGTTTTCATTTTTGTTATTAGTTTTCATTATACTTTACAAAGATATCAGCCTGTAGATATAAGGGGGAAGAGTTAGAGAAGCACCAAACTAGGAGGTGGGAAGTTGCTTTAGAAAGGAAATTTTTGTCCATCCCAGTCATCTCACCACAGTATAGTATTCTCTTAAAATGCCTAACTTCCTATCTGAAATTAACTATACAAAAAAATGTATGCACTTTAGCTCTGGAATGCTGAACAGAAAATGGGATGTGAAAGGCATTAAATTCCTCTCTAACCTGTTCTTTTTCTCTTTGCAGTTTCCAGTAGTTTACCAATGTAATTTACATAAAGCAGTGAATACTCTATTTATAGGGACTAATGTTTAAAACTGAGATATTTGGGAAAAATTGCTCTGGAAGTTAAATTTGTAATCTTTTGATGTTGGTGCCATGAGGAAACCATGACTTTCCACAGAATGCCCTTTGATGCTGCTGTCAGAAATACGCTTATGAGTTGATTGGAAGACAGAACTGCACCGGTATGACATTTAAGTCTTTTATAGTTTACATGCAAAAAGAAGGACTAGGGCATGAGTGTGAAGGCTACATGTTGAGGGAGGATATGACTCAAAGGTTATGGGGTCAGAGGGAAAAAATCATAAATCATGACATTACATACACATAGCTAATATTCAATAGCCAGTGTAAAAGGAACCATACATAAGTCAGGGCAGGTAGACAAAACCAGTCTTGAGAAAGGAAAACCAGAAGTAGTTATCACAAATATTACATTACCCTTTCCTAGAAAAAAACGCAATAAAATACTGAAAGAAATCCCTTTGGAATTACCTATTAAAACTGCTGTGCATTCTGAGAAATTTTAATTGAGAATTCAGTGTCACCTAAGAATGAAAAAATTGAGGGGCAAAATGATTCCTTTTATACTGTTGCAGAAAGAGATGCAGAAAACTGATAAGAAATTCTAGAAAGTTATTAGGTACATTTTAGTATCAAAAAAATGAAACCTGAAAATGATAAAATTTACATTTAATGTTTTATATTTAAAAAAAAATAAGATGGCTGGGCACGGTGGCTCATGCCTGTAATCCCAGCACTTTAGGGGGCCAAGGCAGGCGGATTACCTGAGGTTGGGAGTTTGAGACCAGCCTGATCAACATGGAGAAACCCTATCTCTACTAAAAATACAAAATTAGCTGGGCGTGGTGGTGCATGCCTGTAATCCTAGCTACTTGGGAGGCTGAGGCAGGAGAATCACTTGAACCCTGGAGGCGGAGGTTGTGGTGAGCCGAGATAGCACCATCGCACTCCAGCCTGAGCAACAAGAGCAAAACTCTGTCTCAAAAAACAAAAAAAAAGCCAAGTTTTTTTTGGTTTGTTTTTAAAATTTGCTCAACTTTTATTGGCCTGTAAATGACTTGTCTATTTTATTGGCATAGAAAGGGTTTGTATCTATTCACATATAATACACATCTCTAAAAATTCTGTGTATCATCTGCTTTTCTATATTCTCCCATTAGCCTATATGATTATCACGTACAATTTTTTTTGCTTGACTCCATATTCTAAAATTAGCACTTCTGTTTTCCTCACAGTCTAAAACAAAGGCCTCAAAGATATAACATTTTTGAAATAGAAAAACAAATTATGTAGCACTGAATTCATACGTCAAAAATATACCAGAAGTTTAACCTACGTTAAGATTTCCTTCACGTAGTAGCTGTACAATATATTACTCATCTTAGGAAGTAGCTTTACTTTGAGTTCCCCTATTTGCTGACAGCTGTGTTTATACAGAGAATGGCCTTGCCAAATTATTTGTTGCCTTTTGCTGTATAAAGTTGCTTTCTCCTTAATTCAGAATGTTTTAATTTAATGTTATTCATTCCTTTACTTTTACTTACAGCTTTTATTTTCCTAAATTATCATTCTTTTGTTTTCTGCCATTCTGATAAGTATTTAAGGACTTTTAAACAAACAAAAATACAGTTTAACCCTATGCTACTGTATCCTTTCTTTTAGCAAAATCGTATTTGTTAAATGCAAGGAAATGTTGACTGGACATGTAAAACCCCCTTCATGCCTGTATTATTATAATACAACGTTTTAGCTTTTCTCCACTCAATTTTACTGTAAACTTCTGCCAAAATGCTCTTCTTTTAAGCACTTCTTCCTATTAAGTCTCTTTTCTGTGGAAAAATCTATACTAGCGGACAATTGCCTCCCATTTTAGGTCTAAATTTCTCTCCTCTATCATAATACTCAGTACAATTCTCTCCCAGCCCACCAGCCAAAACTGTCTCTTCCCCATGGTCCTGCATGTGTTTTCCACTTTAAGTAAGCATGTCTTGCTGTTCAACAAACTTGGCAGCAGCATCCCTGCCTCTGGGAGGTTGTTTGTGCTGGTCTCCACCTCTGGAACGTTCCTTGACTTACTTATAGTTCGAGAGCTGCCTTCCTCTTGAAAATTTCTCTTATTGCCTTAGCACTTAATTTTTCTCGTTTACATATGCTCTTAATTACCAGTCTTTTCAAGGACATTTGTCATATCTCCATAATTAAATTGATAACCCATCAATTCAGCAAAAGGAACATAAAAGATTACACAGACTCCCAAAGTCTATGAATCATCATAACAGAATAAAGTTCTAATACGGAAACATGTAAGTATAAGACTGTTCACTGTCATTCTATTTGCTGTGACAAAAGTCCAGAAATATTCTAAATGTCCATCTATAGGAGATTGATTAAATAAATTGCAGCACATTTGTGCCATGTTATATAGCAATTAGTTAGATCAAAATATTTTGACCTTAGAGAATACTCACGATATATTGCTAAGTAGGGATAGCAAGATACAGAGAAACATATATACGCAATGGCTGCATTTTTATAAAAACACAAAGAATAGAAAGACAGTCACTGGACTAACACCAATTGCCAGGGTTGGGGAATAGAAAATTGAAAGGAGAGTGGTGGGGAAAAAGACTGAAGTGAAATGGAAAAACACATGTGATAGTCATTCTGCTTCCTAATATTTGGTTCTTCTTACCTTTTGTGTAGATGGAACTACGAACTTTTATGGCATTCTTGTGGTGGGATGGTGCCTTGTGACTAGTTCTGACCAATGAGTTGCGAGCAGAAGTGAAGTGTGGCCAGAGCACTAAAGTGCCAACTAGAAACTTCCAGAGTTTCTTCCCCACTGCTTCAATGATTGTGAAAGTGATGTGCCCACAAAGCTTTCATCCCTGAGTTCCTGAGAGACTACAGAAGGACGGAAATCAGAGACCTCTGCTGACTCACCTGAAGACATGGGCAAGAAATAAACTTTTCTTGCATTATGCTACTGAAAGTCTGGAGTTGTTTGTTACTGTGGCATAACCAGTCTATTGTAACAGATATAATATAAATAGCATAAAATAGTTTTATATGCATTTTTTATTTTATCCAGGCACAAGATTAAAAATTTTTAATAGTGCTAAAAAGCTATAAAAGATCAATATTGCCTCACTGTTACTAAAAAGAGTTCTATTCCCCAGAAGCAACTAATTTCATGCTTTTAGCAAATTTTACAGCACTCAACTCTATGACACCAAATGATGTGCTTATACTGCTATTCCTTAATTTATCAAGTTTAAACACTACTTCCTATTATTGTATCTCAGGAATCTACTCTTTTATAGCAAAATCACCATTCCCAACATCGCCAACAATAATAACCTGACTTTACTTCCCCGATTCTCCCAATATATCAAATTTTTAGTTAAGATAGCCAACTAATATTACATAATTATGAGTATGTAATTAATCATTCACAGAAATAGCTATCACCCTCAAACTTTTCTTGGCCAATATGCTGAGAATCCTTTTACCTCTTATGTTCCCTGGGTTCTGTATTTCTATTTCTTACATTCTCCTGTGGTTCTTTAAGAAAAAAAATACAGGACAGGGCCAGGCGCGGTGGCTCATGCCTGTAATCCTAGCATTTTGGGAGCCTGAGGCGAGTGGATTACAAGGTCAGGAGTTCGAGACCAGTCTGGCCAACGTGGTGAAACCCCATCTCTACTAAAAGAAATATATAAAAATTAGCTGGGCATAGTGGTGGGTGCCTGTAATCCCAGCTACTGGGGAGGCTGAGGCAAGAGAATGGCTTGAACCCAGAAGACCCAGGAGGCAGAGGTGCAGTGAGCCAAGATCATGCCACTGCATTCCAGCCTGGGTGACAGAGCAAGACTCTGTCAAAAAAAAAAAGAAAGAAAGAAAGAAAGAAAGAAAGAAAGAAAGAAAGAAAGAAAGAAAGAAAGAAAGAAAAGAAAAGAAAAGAAAAGAAAAGAAAAGAAAAGAAAAGAAAAGAAAAGAAAAGAAAAGAAAAGAAAAGAAGGAAGAAAGAAAAAAGATAAAAGAAAAAAATACAGATAATTTTTTGAGAACTATAACTTATAGGAAGGAAATGGTTTTTCATCCTAATTTTCAAAGTACTTCTCCATTGTTTTCTAGCTCACAAACTTTCTTGGATCAATGTATGCCATTCTTAGCTCTAGATTGAAAATATGACATATTTTATCAACCTTGATGCTTTCAGGATTTTGTATCTCCTAATAAATCTTGATGTGGGTCTTTTTTTATTCTGGACATTTGACAGGTCCTTTAATATGGAAATGCATGCGCTTATACTGATTATTTGAAATTTCTTTTAATTTTTTGGTCCTCTATAATTTCTCTTAAGTGAATGTTGCCTCCACAAGCCTGTTGGAACCCTAGATTGAGCCTCAATTTTCTGTTTCTTTTTATTTTCTCTTATCTTTTTATATACCATTCTGCTTTCTATTTCTTCAATATCACCATCCAGCACTTCTATTTAATTTTAATTTGGGGTATGATATTTTTAATACCTATGAGTCTTTTTTGCTTCTCAATATTACTATTTATAGTATCCTATTCTAACGCTATGGATGCGCAGTGTTTTCTCATTTCTCTGAGGATATTAACTCAAGGTTTTGTAAAAAGCTTTCTTCTATCCCTTTATTGTATTTATTTCCTTTTTTCTGTCTAATTGTTATAGCCTCTATTCAGTGAAGGAGGTTTTTACTAAATGTTTTTTGGTCATCCTTGGATATCAGTTCATGTTTAAGAATAAGGCTCGAAAGGGTAATTGGAACACTCCATGCAGGAAGAGGTGATGAGAAGGGAAGCTCAGGAGTGGAGGGGGACAGGGAATTGTCAATTGGCAGGCTTCACCAGATGCGTAGATAACAAGACGGATTTCCTACTGAGGCTTCTCCTATATCAGAATAGCTTCATCTTTTCAGTTGCTCCAAAGA
Source organism: Symphalangus syndactylus (assembly GCF_028878055.3). Classification (NCBI taxonomy): domain Eukaryota; kingdom Metazoa; phylum Chordata; class Mammalia; order Primates; family Hylobatidae; genus Symphalangus; species Symphalangus syndactylus. Next base: position 47,895,358 of record NC_072424.2, on the reverse strand, counting down.
AGGACTCTCCAATCTCCTGCCTGAGAAATGTATGCCTGAGAACCAGCACTCTGGTAGGCAGCAGCGAGTTAGGAGCAGTGTGGCTCACCATTGAATATAAAGACCACTTGATTCCCTTTTTCAGCGAAGCAGTTTACTCCTCTGCTCCTTCCTCCCTAAATGAAGAGCCAATCTGGTTTTAATGTCTCTAAAGAAATAGTGCAGGTTTCTACACTCCTAGAGGAGTACTCACAACATTCCAGGGGAAAATAAACACCTGAGAGTTTGCTTCCTATGTAAATTGTCAATTAACCTCTCTCGTTTTTAACCCCATGATCTTTGCTGCACTTGGAACCTCTGTCTTTGGAGCCTTTGCTATGTTCTGCAGAGAAAATGTAGCTTGCTTTCCTATAGTATCCCTTCTGGGGACACTTTCAGCTGTACCTTTCTTTTAAATACCTTTCTCTCTTTAATATCTAGCTTCCAAAGGTACACTTTCAGCTGCACCTTTCTATTAAATACGTTTCTCTCTTTAATATGTAGCTTCCAAAGGTACACTTTCAGCTGTATCTTTCTTTTAAATACTTTTCTCTCTTTAATATCTAGCTTCCAAAAACTTGTTGCCCTCTCTTGCCTGTTATCTCTTCATTCTGTCTCTTTATCCTTTCAAATTTATACTTGTTTTATTCCCTTATTATTTTAGTAGATTTTTGAAAGAGAGCAGATATGAACACTTGTGTTACCTCTGCTATGCTTATCCAGAAGACAAATATAAAATAACAAAAAAGAAAAGGGCAAGCTCTTTGAGGACAGGCTTTACACCAAGTTGACCTATAGCACCTATTGCAACAAGGGGCAGATAGAAGTTACTAAGTAAAAACTTTATGTGTATAAAGAAGACTTTATGGGTTAAACATTCATTGAAAGTGTACTGACACTTCAAACATGGGAACAACGAATTTCTCACTTACTGTGCTAGGGCCTTTTTCTGGAGGCATTTAAAGTAAATTTGACCAGATCTTCCTCCTACTCATCCTTCTACTTGTTTTGATTTTGGATAAAAAAAAAAAATTTTGTTTAGTCTTTTTCTTCTGCAGACATGTGTATGGGTTGAAAATGGAAAAGGGATTTGGTTACCCTTCCTCACATGGGTTTACATGGCCTGAGAACCTATCCACGTGCCCTGCCAAACCCACAGCCTGTGACACACAGAGCACAATGCTGACTTTTTTTCCATGTATCCAATACCAGATAAATGTATGATATGTTAAATATTTTCAAGCTAAGCTGCTCTAAAGGACAGTGGTGGAAGGAGAAGGGCACATTTCTCAGCCGTCTGTTACTGCCCCATTCCCACAGCACTGGTTCCTCACAGCCTGACACCGAGGGACTCAACAGATGGAGGAATGTGGTTTTAAGTTCGCTGAGTTAATTGTACTTTTCTCTACTTGCAGCCCTCAGATTTAGACATCAGAAATGCCTGAACCCTTCATCTCAATAAACAACCCAGTTAGTGCTGGAGGACCATAGCTGAGTGATGTCTAAGAAATGGATCCCTCCATTATATGCCAGTTTCACCACAAAATTCTTTATATATGGTTCTCTTATTAGAGTAATTTTCACTAAGGTTTAGCTTATTACAGGACGTGGGATCTGTGTTGTATAATTCTTCATTCAAAAGTCAGCAAAGATCTTTTCAAGAAAATTTATAACAATATTTAATCAAAGGAACATTCTTGGACTTAAAATTCCAAAAAGAGCCACAAATACATCTCTTTCATTCTCAGCTTTACCATCCTATTATTAAAAAAAAAAAAAAAAAATCACCCTTAAGCAGTGGCAAGCAAAGTGCAAGTGAAGGAAAGGAGAGAATGATTAATTTTCTATGCTCACAGGTACTAATTTCATTTTCCTTTACAATAATCTTAAAGGACGCAAAAAATGAGTAAGACATCCTCTCCCAAATATTTTAACTAGGTTTCAAAAAGGCCACATTTGAGGAAAATAAGTTTTTTTCCATAAAATTTTTTTAACCAATGTAACGGGAAGAAGGCTCTGGCATTTGTTTACTATCCACTTTGTTCCAGAACTCTGATATGTCCCTTTACATAAACTATCTCATTCAATCTTCACAGCAATCCAGTAAAATAGGTATTATTATCCCTATTTCACAGATGACAGAACTGAGACCTAGTTTCCAGGGTTGCTCAGGGAATATAGAACATAGTCAGAATTTGAACCCAAGTATTGTTTAGTTTGAATTATGTGGGAGTTAGCATGGCATAGTGGTAAAAAAGCACAGATTTTAGAACAAGATTACCTATGTTTGAATCTTGATTGTATCCTTTCTAAATGACCTTAGGTAAGTTGTTTTGCTTCTCTGCTTTAGTTTTCTAATCAATAAAATGGAGATAATCAAATTAATAATCTCACATGGACACTGTAGAAATTAAATGAAGACCTGCAAAGTCTTTAAGAACAATGCTTTGGTGGGCATTCCAAGATGGCCGAATAGAAACAGCTCTGTTCTGCAGCTCCCAGCGTGACCGACACAGAAGATGGGTGATTTCTGCATTTCCAACTGAGGTACCTGGTTCATCTCATTGGGACTGGTTGGACAGTGGGTGCAGCCCATGGAGGGTGAGCTGAAGCAGGGCAGGGCATCGCCTCACCCAGGAAGCATAAGGGGTCTGGGGATTTCCCTTTCCTACCAAAGGGAAGCTATGACAGACTGTACCTGGAAAAATGGGACACTCTCACCCAAATATTGTGCTCTTCCTACAGTCTTAGCAACAGGCAGACAAGCAGATTCTCTCCTGTGCCTGGCTCAGTGGGTCCCACGCCCATGGGGCCTTGCTCGTTGCTAGCACAGCAGTTTGAGATCAAACTGCGAGGTGGCAGCCTGGCCGGGGGAGGGGCATCCGCCACTGCCGAGGCTTGAGTAGGTAAACAAAGCGGCCAGGAAGCTCAAACTGGGTGGAGCCCACCACGGCTCAACAAGGCCCACTGCCTCTACATTCCACCTCTGTGGGCAGGGCATAGCTGAACAAAAGACAGCAGACAACTTCTGCAGACTTAAACAGCCCTGACAGCTCTGAAAAGAGCAGTGGTTCTCCCAGCACTGTGTTTGAGCTCTGAGAACAGACAGACTGCCTCCTCAAGTGGGTCCCTGACTCCTATGTAGCCTAACTGGGAGACACCTCCCGGTAGGGACCAATGAACACCTCATGTAGGTGGCTGCCCCTCTGGGATGAAGCTTCCTGAGGAAGGATCACGCAGCAATATTTGCTGTTCTGCAGCATCCACTGGTGATACCCAGGCAAACAGGGTCTGGAGTGGACCTCCAGCAAACTCCAACAGACCTGCAGCTGAGGGACCTGACTGTTAGAAGAAAAAATAACAAACAGAAACGAATAGCATCAACATCAACAAAAAGGACATCCACACAAAAACCCCATCTGTAGGTCACTACCATCAAAGACCAAAGTTAGGTAAAACCACAAAGATGAGGAGAAACCAGAGCAGAAAAGCTAAAAATTCTAAAAATCAGAGCGCCTCTTCTCCTCCAAAGGATCACAGCTCCTCACCAGCAATGGAACAAAGCTGGATGGAGAGTGACTTTGACGAGGTGACAGAAGTAGGCTTCAGAAGGTCAGTGATAACAAACTTCTCTGAGCTAAAGTAGGATGTTCAAACTATTGGAAGGAAGCTAAAAACCTTGAAAAAAGATTAGAAGAATGACTAAATAGAATAAACACTGTAGAGAAAACCTTAAATTACCTGAGGGGAACTGAAAACCACAACACGAGAACTTTGTGATACATGCACAAGCTTCAACAGCCAATTCAGTCAAGTGGAAGAAAGGGTATCAGTGATTGAAGATCAAATTAATGAAATAAAGTGAGAAGACAGGTTAGAGAAAAAATAGTAAAATGAAATGAACAAAGCATCCAAGAAATATCAGACTATGTGAAAAGACCAAATCTATGTTTGATTGGTGTACCTGAAAGTGTCGGGGAGAATGGAACCAAGTTGGAAAACACTCTTCAGGATCTTACCCAGGAGAACTTCCTCAACCTAGCAAGACAGGCCAACATTCAAATTCAGGAAATGCAGAGAACACCACAAAGATACTCCTTGAGAAGAAAAACCCCAAGACACATAATTGTCAGATATACCAAGGTCGAAATGAAGGAAAAAGTGTTAAGGGCAGCCAGAGAGAAAGGTCGAGTTACCCACAAAGGGAAGCCCATCAGACTAACAGTGGATCTCTCAGCAGAAACCCTATAAGCCAGAAGAGAGTGGGGGCCAATATTCAACATTCCTAAAGGAAAGAATTTTCAACACAGAATTTCTTATCCAGCCAAACTAAGCTTCATAAGTGAAGGAGAAATAAAATCCTTCACAGACAAACAAATGCTGATAGATTTTGTCACCACCAGGCCTGCCTTACAAGAGCTCCTGAAGGAAGCACTAAACATGGAAAGAAACAACCAGTACCAGCCACTGCAAAAACAGGCCAAATTATAAAGACCCTGATGCTGTGAAGAAACTGCATCAATTAACAGGCAAAATAACCAGCAAACATCATAATGACAGGATCAAATTCACACATAACAATATTAACCTTAAATGTAAATGGGCTAAATGCCCCAATTAAAAGACACAGACTGGCAAATTGGATAAAGAGTCAAGACCCATCAGTGTGTTGTATTAAGGAGACCCATCTCATGTGCAAAGATGCACATAGGCTCAAAATAAAGGGATGGAGGAAGATCTACCAAGCAAATGGAAAGAAAAAAAAAAGCAGGTGTTACAATCCTATTCTCTGATAAAACAGACATTAAACCAACAAAGATCAAAAGAGACAAAGAAGGCCATTGCATAACAGTAAAGGGATCAACAAGAAGAGCTAACTATTCTAAATATATATGCAACCAATACAGGAGCACCCAGATTCATACAGCAAGTCCTTAGAGACCTACAAAGAGACTTAGACTCCCAAACAATAATAATGGGAGACTTTAACAACCCACTGTCAATATTAGACAGATCAATGAGACAGAAGGTTAACAAGGATATCCAGGACTTGAGCTCAGCTCTGCAACAAGCAGACCTAATAGACATCTACAGAGCTCTCCACCCCAAATTAACAGAATATACATTCTTTTCAGCACCACATCATACTTGTTCTAAAATTGACCACACAATTGGAAGTAGAGCACACCTCAGCAAATGTAAAATAACAAAAATCACAACAAACTCTCTCTCAGACCACAGTGCAATGGAATTAGAACTCAGGATTAAGAAACTCACACAAAACCATACAACAACATGGAAACTGAACAACTTGCTCCTGAATGACTACTGGGTACATAATGAAATGAAGGCAGAAATAAAGATGTTCTTTGAAACCAATGAGAACAAAGACACAATGTACCGGAATCTCTGGGACACATTCAAAGCAGTGTGTAGAGGGAAATTTATAGCACTAAATGCCCACAAGAGAAAGCAGGAAAGATCGAAAATCGACACCCTAACATCACAATTAAAAGAATTAGAGAAGCAACAGCAAACACATTCAAAAGCTAGCAGAAGACAAGAAATAACTAAGATCAGAGCAGAACTGAAAGAGATGGAGACACAAAAAAATGCTTCAAAAAATCAATGAATCCAGGAGCTGGTTTTTTGAAAACATCAACAAAATTGATAGACCACTAGCAAGACTAATAAAGAAGAAAAGAGAAAAGAATCAAATAGACACAATAAAAATGATAAAGGGTTTATCACCACCAATCCCACAGAAATACAAACTACCATCAGAGAATACTATAAACACCTCTACGCAAATAAACTAGAAGATCTAGAAGAAACAGATAAATAGGATAAATTCCTGGACACATACACCATCTCAAGACTAAACCAGGAAGAAGTTGAATCTCTGAATAGACCAATAACAGGTTCTGAAACTGAGGCAATAATTAATAGCCTAAGAACCAAAAAAAAGTCCAAGACCAGACAGATTCACAGCCGAATTCTACAAGAGGTACAAAGAGGAGCTGGTACCATTACTTCTGAAACTATTCCAATCAATAGAAAAAGATGGAATCCTCCCTAACTCATTTTATGAGGCAAACATCATCCTGATATCAAAGCCTGGCAGAGACACAGCAAAAAAATAGAATTTAGACCAATATCCGTGATAAACATCAAAGCCAATATCCTCAATAAAATACTGGCAAACAAATCCAGCACCACATCAAAAATGTTATCCACCATGATCAAGTGGGCTTCAACCCTGGGATGCAAGGCTGGTTCAATATATGCAAATCAATAAACATAATCCATCACATAAACAGAACCAATGACAAAAACAACATGATTACCTCAATAGATGCAGAAAAGGCCTTCGACAAAATTCAACAGCCCTTCATGCTAAAAACTCTCAATAAATTAGGTATTGATGGGATGTATCACAAAATAATAAGAGCTACATAAAAAACTGGAAGCAATCCCTTTGAAAATCAGCACAAGACAAGGATGCCCTCTCTCACCACTCCTATTCAACACAGTATTGGATGTTCTGGCCAGGGCAATCAGGCAAGAGAAAGAAGGGTATTCAATTAGGAAATGAGGAAGTCAAACTGTCCCTGTTTGCAGATGACATGATTGTATATCTAGAAAACGCCATCGTCTCAGCTTAACCCAAAATCTCCTTAAGCTGATAAGCAACTTCAGCAAAATCTCAGGATACAAAATCGATGTGCAAAAATCACAAGCATTCTTATACACCATTAACAGACAAACAGAGAGCCAAATCATGAGTGAAATCTCATTCACAATTGCTACAAAGAGAATAAAATACCTAGGAATCCAACTTACAAGGGATGTGAAGGACCTCTTCAAGGAGAACTACAAACCACTACTCAACAAAATAAAAAAGGACACAAACAAATGGAAGAATATTCCATGTTCATGGATAGGAAGAATCAATATCGTGAAAATAGCCATACTGCTCAAAGTAATTTATAGATTCAATGCTATGCCCATCAAGCTACCTTCATAGAATTGGAAAGCTTTCTTCACAGAACTGGAAAAAACAACTTTAAAGTTCATTTGGTACCAAATAAGAGCCCGTATTGCCAAGACAATCCTAAGCAAAAAGAACAAAGGTGGAGACATCACACTACCTGACTTCAAACTACACTACAAGGCTACAGTAAACAAAACAGCATAGTACTGTTACCAAAACAGACATATAGACCAATGAAATAGAACAGAGATTTCAGAAATGATACCACACATCTACAGCCATCTGATCTTTGACAAATCTGACAAAAACAAAAAATGGGGAAAGGATTTCCTTTTTAATAAATGGTGCTGGGAAAACTGGCTAGCCATACGTGGAAAGCTGAAACTGGATCCCTTCCTTACACCTTATACAAAAATTAATTCAAGATGGATTAAAGACTTAAATGTTAGATCTAAAACCATAAAAACCCTAGAAGAAAACCTAGGCAATACCATTCAGAACATAGGCATGGGCAAGCACTTCATGACTAAAACACCAAAACAATGGCAACAAAAGCCGAAATGGACAAATGGGATCTAATTAAACTAAAGAGCTTCTGCAAAGCAAAAGAAACTACCACCACAGTGAACAGGCAACCTATAGAATGGGAGAAAATTTTTGCAATCTCCCCATCTGACAAAGGGCTAATATCTAGAATCTACAAAGAACTCAAACAAATTTACAAGAAAAAATCAAACAACCCCATCAAAAAGTGGGCAAAGGTTATGAACAGACACTTCTCAAAAGAAGACATCTATGCAGCCAACAGACACATGAAAAAATGCTCATCATCACTGGTCATCAGAGAAATGCAAATCAAAACCACAATGAGATACCATCTCATGCCAGTTAGAATGGCAATCATTAAAAAGTCAGGAAACAACAGATGCTGGAGAGGATGTAGAGAAATAGGAATGCTTTTACACTGTTCATGGGAGTGTAAATTACTTCAACCATTCTGGAAGACAGTGTGGCACTTCCTCAAGGATCTAGAACTAGAATTACCATTTGACCCAGCAATCCTATTACTGGGTATATACATGAAGGATTATAAATCATGCTACTATAAAAACACATGCACACATATTTTTTGTGGCACTATTCACAATAGCAAAGACTTGGAACTGACCCAGACGTCCATCAATGATAGACTGGATTAAGAAAATGTGACACATATACACCATGGAATACTATGCAGCCATAAAAAATGATGAGTTCATGTCCTTTGTAGGGACATGGATGAAGCTGGAAACCATCATTCTCAGCAAACTATTGCAAGGACAGAAAACCAAACACTGCATGTTCTCTTTTAGGTGGGAATTGAACAATGAGATCACTTGGACACAGGGCAGGGAACGTCACATACCGGGGCCTGTTGGGGGTTGGGGGGCTGTAGGAGGGATAGCATTAGGAGAAATACCTAATGTAAATGATGAGTTGATGGGTGCAAAACCAACATGGCACATATATACCTATGTATCAAACCTGCACTTGTGCACATGTACCCTAGAACTTAAAGTATAATTTTAAAAAAATGCTTTGCAAATAGCAACCGTTATTACATATTAACTTATATTATTATTAACTCTACTTTTATGAAAATATTTGTCTTATTCAGTTTTCCTAATACACAAAATAATTAAGAAATGTTGTAAATAATTGAAACTATAAGAGGACAATGGTCTCCCAAACTATCACTTCCTACATACTTGGAGTTAAATTTGTTCAGGCATCAACCAAATTGGAAGTTACAAAACAAACTTAGTCACCTTGTTAATTCATATATACCAAAAGGCTTTCACTATCTCTTTTCTAAAACTTCAAGTATTTTTATTGGGTCTTGGTACACGTATTTTAATATTTTAAAATATAAGGCATGCAAGCTCATTAAGAAATAAAGTTTGTTGATGTTATAGATAGAAAGCACTTTCAGTTACCCATATTGAGGAGAAAAAGTGGCTAATGTCTTAAGAATTGAATCTGAGACTTGAGAAGGACCACGCTAGACGAACTGCTACAGTGAAATTATGTTCCTGTCAATACTTCTTCACTTAATGTTCGACAAATTCAAAATATTTTCACACACATCTAACATTATATTTCTGGTATCACTATCTGTTCCCTGCTTGAATAATTCTAGTGATGGGGAGGTCATTGCTTTGTAAGGGGGGAATTAGAGAAATTTTTACTTAAAACTTGCCATATGAGGTCAAAGAATCAGTCTATCAGAGACTTTAAAGAAGCTAAATTTTATGAAGTCTGCCCCGCCTCTGATTTAGGCTTTCTTGAGACTCATTAGATTGACTGAACATTCACACTGCAGGCCATTTTTCCAACATATGAACTAGAACTCTGAGGATTTTATAAACATTCAGTGTTTGCTGTTTTAATGCAGTTTTCAGTTTAATTAGTATTAATCAATAAGACAATGTAATGGGTGGCATGAAAACTAGCAAAAATAAAAGAAAGAAAACAAAAGAGGTAGACTTTAGAAGATTGTCTGCCAACAGAAATGTGCTTACATTTACACATATTTTTCTTTTTTTGTCTTATTATTATTATTACTATTATTATTATTATACTTTAAGTTTTAGGGTACATGTGCACAACATGCAGGTTTGTTACATATGTATACATGTGCCATGTTGGTGTGCTGCACCCATTAACTCATCATTTAGCATTAGGTGTATCTCCTAATATATACATAATTCTACAACAGTTCTTAATTTTTATATCGTCACATATCTCTATATTTTATATTTTCTTTGTTCTGATTTTGGCAGAGAAGGTTTGCCCTGTCTCTAGATAATACATAAACTCTCAAAGATTTTCCTCCACATTTTTATTCTGCTTTTCATTTTTTACTTGCTAATCTATCTGGAGTTTATATTTGTGTGTGCCATAAAATGAGGATTTAATTTAATTTTTTTCCACTTGGCTAGCCAATTATGAAATGACATCATTTATTAGATAAGTACTTATTTCCTACTGAACTATCAGCTTTATAATACATTAACTTTCTATACACAATGAAAAATATTTTTGCTGTATGTATTTTATTCCATTTATTTTTCTCTTCCTATATTAATGTTTTATTGATCATAGAGGTTTTTTAGCATGCTAGGGATATCTAGAAAAATAAGCAAATGCTTAAATTTAAACAAATATTTTTTCTATATTTTCTCTACGAGAGATTGCTTGATTTGGTTTATATTTGTGAGTGATTAAAACCCAAAGTATTCCACATATGGAAAAGTCAATAACTAAACTGATTTTTTACAAACCAGTGACAACTATGAGATTAATTTCAAAAAAACTAGAATCCCCAAACCTGGCCTCTGACAATACCTGATACACAAGGACCTGTCACTGTCCTTACACCCTTGGACTCTGTTCTGTGTTTATTCAATGATCCTTCCATTTATAAGAACTAAGATTGTAGTATAGTATAAGCACTAAAGCTCTTAAACAATAGTTCTGATTTAGGTAAACAATCTCTGCAAGCATCATGCTGTCACAAACTGAATACAAACAGTAAAGATGGTCAGAAAAAGGAAAGCCACTCAGAATGACACCTTGGATCTAATACACATAAAAAGTATCACTGAGACTAAATCCATAAACGAGTCCATGTAAAACTGAAACTGAAATATTGTTTGCCCAAGCATCATATTTTCTAGAACAGTTCCCCTGAAGAAACCCAGGACACATAAAGACTCCCATGCTCTCCTGTAGCAATGTATTCCAGATGCAAATGAGTAACAAACTTGAGAAGTATGCCTTGCCTGGGAAAGCTGGAAAGATCACCGGTAAGACTGTTGGGTCAAGTTCCCCCAATTTTGTAATTCAGAAAATCAAGAATCATCATTGAGATAATTAAATGCTACTTTGTTTAATCTATAGAACAGCGTGTATCACACATTTTGTCATAAATGGCCATAAATTTGGTAATATTGGCTCAATCTTTCATAAATTAGGCATGCAATGTTTCTAAGGAGGAAATTTTTTAGTATGATGCCCAAAAGTAATTCTTCCTCATCTTGAGACTCACATCCACTGGTCAGGACAATCTGAGGTACACCATGTAGAAATAAGAAAGGATTCAAAAGCTTACCTACTTTTTCCTGAGTGTTGTATAATTTTTTAAACTAGTAGTATCTAATGTGTGTGCACATATGCACACATATGTACATACACGTTTGTTAGTAACCTACTTTGTTCTGGAATGGAGTGATGGCATTGCACAAAGTTATATAAAATACAGCAAGATATCATAAATTGAAAATAAGTGAGAAAGAAAAAAGAAAAAATAGAAATGAAGCAAATATAAAAATTGGTGTCACAAATTCCAATGCACTTAGTACCAGTAGGCAAGAAATATAGATCTAATATTTCTAGTAAACAATGCAGTGGCCTCATATCTGTAGTACTTTCGTGTAGATTATCTCCCTATTGTACTGCTTGCAATGCAGGTGAGATAGTCCACTACTCAAATATGTATTCTAACTTACAGGTCATCTTGGGATATGAAGCATTAAGCCTCACAGAATATAATGTGTGCCATAAACAAACCTCAGACTTTTCTTGGAAAGTGCTGTAGAAGCATCATGCTTTAGGAACTAAATGGATTTATACACAAAAGCATAAGAATTTATTGAATGCCTGCTATATTCCAGGCACTGTGTATCTAAATCATTTATTACTAACAAGCCATTAAGCTGCTTATTAATAGCCTTATTTGGTGCAAAAGAAAACTGAAGATCAGAGAAACAAAAGAACTTACACAAGATTGCACAGCTAGGAAGAGCCAGCACTGGGGCACATATCCCAACCTTTGAGCCCAATGTCAGTGTTGCCATTGCTGTATGTCAATCCCTAAATAGCCAATGGCTTGTTTTAGACTTGATATAACCATGAAGTACTAGCAATCCAAAATTTAAGCTCCAAAAGAACTATAAAATAAATATAAACTTCCTTAGAGTTGTTTTTATTACATACACTGGATTATCCATTCTAAGTTTATTTTACACTTAAGATTTAACTTTTAAATAATTTTAGGTTTAGTAAGCATTTCCATAATAGTAATGATAGAGTGACACCAGCAAGATGGCAAAATAGGAAGCCCTAGACCCTTTTTCCCCCTACAAACACACCAATTTGACAACAGTTGATGGGGAATTCCCATTCGGGTACCCCTCTCTCTCACGAGAGAGAGTTGTTCTCCTTTCTCTTTCTTTTGCTTATTAAACCTCCACTCCTAAACTCAAAATAAAAAAAAGAGAGTTGATGGACAAATTCCAAAACCTAGAAACCAGTTGAGAGGTTCCTGTGCCACAGGTGTGCATGAAACTACTCACATCAAAGCTGGGGTAGAAAAATTTGATACCTCCAGGAGAGTGCCATACGATCAGAGAAAACTCAGCTCCCCGCTTCTTCCCAGGGAGGGAAATAGGTGAACATGTTCAATGCCCCAACTTTTCTAGAGGTCACCCTAAGGAGTAGTTTCTGTCTAGCATGTCTTGGAATGCTGACAATACCTGTCTTATTATAGCCACCTAGGGCCAGTGAAAACCGAAATACTGATTTGGGCTGGCAGTTGCCATAGTCCATACCCCCTTCACTGGATCAGCACAGAACGAGATAACAAAAGTCTTCAGATCCCAGTTCCTCCCTAGGGATTACCCAGAGGACTGTTTTCTGTCTAGCCTGTCGTGGAGGTGAGATCTGACTTAATCTGGCCTTGTATAGGCAGTGAGAACAAAGACAACAGTGTGGGCTGGCATCGCCACAGAGCCATACCTTTTCCTCTGGTTCAACACCATGAGCAGATGAAAAACCTCAGCTCTCAACTTCACCTTTGGAAGGGAAAGAGGTAGATTACATGTCCAATGCCCCAACTTTTCTGGGGGTTACCCAGAGGACAGGTATCTGTCTAGCCTGTCTTGGAATACTGACAAGACCCAGAAAAATCTAGCTACCTGGAGTCACTGAAAACAGAGATGGCAGTACAGGCCGATATGTCACCATAGCCAGGCTTTCAGCCTGTTTCAGCACAGAAGGAATGGACAAAAAGCCATCTCTCAGTCTCTCCCTGGGGAAGAAAAAAGGTGAATTATGCATCAAATGCCCCAACTTTTTGGTGTTATCCAGAGGACTGGCTTCTGTATAACTTAGAGCATTCATAAGACCCAGCATAATCTAGCCACCTGGAAGCAAGTAAGAGCAGAGACAGTGGTTTCATTTAGCACACAACTAATCACCACTTTCCTTCACCCCCTGCCCTGCCCCACACACAGATCCACACTGTGTGAATAGGTGAAAAACCCAGGTCTCAGCTTCAGCTTCTCCTTGTGGAAGGAAGGGGTTGCGTGACAGAGCATCCATGAGCCAACTTTTGGGGAAGCTTCTTGAGGAATGGGTTTCAGTCTTGTTTGTCTTGGAGCACTGACAGGACACAGTGTATTATAACTGCCTAGGGGGTCTCTAAGAACAAAGAAAGCATGTTGAACCAGCACAAAGGTTGGAGAGTTCTCCAGGATCTCTGGCTGGGCTGATCTTCCCCTGCAGGAGGCCAGTCTGTGAAGACTGAAAGAGATGACTGTTTTGCCTAATGCACAGACAAGGCAGAGAGTCAAGGAAAATGAAAAAGAAAAATAGGGAAATATATTCTAAACAGAAAAAACAAGATAAATCTCCAGAAACCAACTCTAATGAAACAAAGTTATTTTATTTACCTGATAGAGAATTTAAAACAGCCATCATTTGCTATGTTCAGTGAGATCAGAAGAACAAAGCAAGAATTTCAACAAGGAGATTGGAAATACTTTAAAGTACCAAATACAAATCAAGGAGATGAAGAATACAATAATTGAATTTAAAAATGTGCTACAGGGATTCAACAGCAGGCTAAATCAAGCAGAAGAAATGATTACCAAACTCAAAGAAAGGTCATTGGAAATTATTCAGGCTGGAGAGAAATAAAAATTAAAAACGATGAAAAAAGCTTAAGGGATGTATGGGACATCATAGAAAAGACTAACATATGCATTAAGGGAGTTCAAGGATGAGAGAAGAAAACGACCAGAAAGCATAATCAAAGAACTAATGGTCAAAAACTTCCCAAATCTGGGGAAGGAAATGAACATCAGATCCAGTAAGCTTAAAGAACCTCAATAAGATAAACCCAAAAAAATCTAAAATAAGATACATTATTGTTCAATTGTCAAAAGTCAAATACAAAGAGAATTTTGAGAGTCAGGCATGGTGGCTCATACTTGTAATTCCAGCACACTGGGAGGCCAAGGTGGCTGATCACCTAAGGTCAGGAGACCAACATGGTGAAACCCCGTCTCTACTAAAAATACAAAATTAGCCAGGTGTGGTGGTGTGTGCCTGTAATCCCAGCTACTCTGGAGGCTGAGGCAGGAGAATCACTTGAACCCAGGATGTGGAGATTGCAGTAAGCCGAGATCACACCACTGCACTCCAGCCTGGGAGACAGAGCAAGACTCCATCTCAAAAAAAAAAAAAAAAAAAAAAGAGAGAGAATTTTGAAAGCAGCAAGAGAAAAGCCACCTGTCACATATAAGGAAGCCTCCTAAGACTATAAGCTAATTTTTCAGAAGAAATCTTCCAGGTCAGAAGGGAGTGGAATGATATATTGAAAGTGTTGAAAGCAAAACAACAAACAAACAAGAATACTATATGCAGCAAAACTATCCTTCAAAAACAAAACAGAGATAAAGTTATTCCACACAAAAGCTGAGGGAGTCCATCACCACTAGATCTGCCTTACAAGTAATGCTATAAGAAGTTATTCAAGTTGAAATGAAAGAATGCTAAACAGCAACACAATCGTATTAAAAAAGTATAAAAACTCATTTGTTAAGGCACATACCAAGACAAATACAGAACATTGTATTATTGTAGTAGTGGGGACACAATCACTTTAAATTCCAGTTTAAAACTCAAAAGCAATGACAATTAAAATTATCAAAAGCAACTACAACTAAAAGTACATACTAACAGATGCGTAATATGACTGGATATAAGTTATGACATCAATAACATAAAGTGGGAGGGGAATATTAAAAGTGTAGAGTTTTTGTATGTGTTTGAAATTATTATCAGCTTAAAGTAGACTATTATAACTATAAAATATTTCTTGTGAGTCCCATGGTACCATAAAGAAAATACCTATAAACGTTACATTGAAGAGAAAAAGGAATCAAAGCATATCCATACAAAGAAACAACAAAATACAAAGGAAGCTTGCAAGCAGAAAAAAAGGGACCAAAGAACTACAAGACAAATAGAAAATAGTTCAAAATGGCAACGTAAATACTTCTCTATCAATAATTACTTTAAATGTAAATAGATTGAAATACCCAACCAAAAAACATAAAACAGCTGAATGGATTTTCTTTATCTCAAAAGAACGTACTTTATTGATGGTGGCTTGTGTTATTGTCATCATTATTATCACCCCTTTCAATTTTTTTATTATACTTTAAGTTCTAGGGTACATGTGCACAATGTGCAGGTTTGTTACATATGTATACATGTGCCATGTTGGTGTGCTGCACCCATTAACTCATCATTTACATTAGGTATATCTCCCAATGCTATCCCTCCCCCCTCCCCCCACCCCACAACAGGCCCCAGTGTGTGATGTTCCCCTTCCTGTGTCCAAGTGTTCTCATTGTTCAATTCCCACCTATGAGTGAGAACATGCGGTGTTTGCTTTTTTGTCTTTGCAATAGTTTGCTGAGAATGATGGTTTCCAGCTTCTTCTATGTCCCTACAAAGGATATGAACTCATCATTTTTTATGGCTGCATAGTATTCCATGGTGTATATGTGCCACATTTTCTTAATCCAGTCTATCATTGATGGACATTTGGGTTGGTTCCAAGTCTTTGCTATTGTGAATAGTGCCACAATAAACATATGTGTGCATGTATCTTTATAGCAGCATGATTTATAATCCTTTGGGTATATACCCTGTAATGGGATGGCTGGGTCAAATGGTATTTCTAGTTCTAGATCCTTGAGGAATCGCCACACTGTCTTCCGCAATGGTTGAACTAGTTTACAGTCCCATCAACAGTGTAAAAGTGTTCCAATTTCCCCACATCCTCTCCAGCATCTGTCGTTTCCTGACTTTTTAATGATCGCCATTCTAACTGGCATGAGATGGTATCTCACTATGGTTTTGATTTGCATTTCTCTGATGGCCAGTGATGATGAGCGTTTTTTCATGTGTCTGTTGGCTGCATAAATGTCTTCTTTTGAGAAGTGTCTGTTCATATCCTTCACCCACTTTGTGATGGGATTGTTTGTTTTTTTCTTGTAAATTTGTTAGAGTTCATTGTAGATTCTGGATATTAGCACTTTTGTCAGATGAGTAGATTGCAAAAATTTTCTCCCACTGAATGGATTTTTTTAAAAAGATCTATTATAACTATATGTCCTCTACAAGAAACTCACTTTAGATTTAACAGCAAACACAGGCTGAAAGTGAAAGGATGGGAAAAGTATTCCATGCTAATGGCAACAAAAAGAGAGCAGAGGGCAGAGGTGGCTACACTTGAGCAAAATAGACTCTGAGTTAAAAAAAAAAAAAAAAAAGTCACGAGACACCAAAAAAAAGACACTATATAATGACACAAAGTTAAATTCACCAGGAAGTTTTAACACTTATAAATATATATATTATTTATATATATAAATTATATATATATAATTTAACAATTATAAATATATAAAAATATAAATAATTTAACAATTATAAATATATAAAAATATATAAATAATTTAACAATTATAAATATATATAAATATATATATAAATATATATGTTTTAACAATTATAAATATATATATAAAATAAGAACACTTAAATATGTAAAGCAAACATTAACAGATCTGAAGGGAGAAACAGACAGGAATAAAATAATAATAGAAGACTTTAATACCCCCACTTTCAGTAAAAGACAGAACATCCAGGCAGAAAATTAACAATGAAATATTAAACTTAACAATGTCATAGACCAAATTGACCTAACAGACATATACAGAACGTTCCACCCAATGGCAGCGGAATACACATTCTTCTCAAGCACCCAAGAAATCTTGAGGATAGATCATATGCTAGGGCCCAAAACAAGTCTTTAAAAATTTCAGATTGTAATCATACCAAGCATCTTTCCAACCACAATGGAATGAAACCAGAAATCATTAACAGAAGGAAAACTGGAAAATTCACAAATGTGTGGAATTAAACAACATATTCTTAAACAACCATTGGGTCACATAAAAAATCAAAAGAGAAATCAGAAAATATTTTGAGAAAATGAAAACACAACATACTAACATTTATGGAATTCAGCAAAAGTAGTACCAAAAGGGAAATGTATAGTGATAAACATCTATACTAAAAACAAAGAAAGATCTCAAATAAACAACCTAACTTTACACCTCAAGGAACTAGAAAAAGAACAAACTGAGTCCAAAGTTACCAGAAGTAAGGACATACTAAAGATTAGAGCAGAAATAGATAAAATAGAAAACTAATAGCAAAAACATTAATGCAACTGAGAGTTGGGTTTTTTAAAAAAGACCAAAAAAAAATCAACAAACGTTTAGCTAGACTAAGAAAAAAAGAGAGAAGATTCAAATTTTAAAAAATCACAAATTAAAGAAAATATAACTGATGCAACAGAAATAAAAAAAAGATCATAAGAGACTACTATAAATAATTTTACACCAACAAAATGAGTAACCTAGAAGAAATGGATAAGTTTTGAGAAATATACAACGTACTAAGATTCAATCATGAAGACATAGAAAGTCTGAATAGACCTAAAATTCGTAAGGAGATTGAATCAGTAATCAAAAGCCTCCCAACAGAGAAAAGCCCAGGACCAGATGGCTTCATGGATGAATTCTACCAAACATTTAAGGAAGAATTAACATCAATCCTCAAATTCTTCAAAAAAATTGGAGAGGAAGAAATACTTCCAAATTCATTTTATAAGATCAGCATTACCCTAGTATCATACCAGACAAAGATATCATAAGAAAACTAAAGGCCAATATTCCTGATGAATATTGGACAAATATTGGTCTTGGCAATGGCTTTATGAAAGTAACAACAAAAGCACAGACAACAAAGCAAAAATAGACAAGTGGGACTACATCAAACTAAAAACTTCTACACAGCAAAGGGAACAATCAACAGAGTGAAAAGATAGCCTTAGGAATGAAAAAAATTACAAACCCTATATCAAACGAATTAATTTCTAAAATATATATAGAACTCAATAGAAAAAAAATGAATAATCTGATTTTAAAATAAGCTAAAGTCTTGAATAGACATTTCTCTAAATAAGCTATACAAATGGCCAACAGTTGTATAGAAAGATGCTCAGCATCACTAACCAGAAAAATACAAAGCACAACCACAATAAGATAACACCTCACACCTGGGAAGAATGGCTATTGTTGGCCGGGCGCGGTGGCTCGTGTCTGTAATCCCAGCACTTCGGAAGGCCGAGGAGGGCGGATCACGAGGTCAGGAGATCGAGATCATCGCGGCTAACACGGTGAAACTCCGTCTCTATTAAAAATACAAAAAGCCGCGCGTGGTGGCGGGCGTCTGTAGTCCCAGTTACTCGGGAGGCTAAGGCGGGAGAATGGTGTGAACCCAGGAGGCAGAGCTTGCAGTGAGCCAAGATTGCACCACTGCACTCCAGCCTGGGCGACAGAGTGAGACTCCATCTAAACAAAAAAAAAAAAAAAAGAAAAAAAAAAGAATGGCTATTATTTATAAAACAAAAGACAAGTGCTGGTGAGAATGTGAAGAAATCGCAACCCTAACACCCTATTGCTGAGAATGCAAAATAGTACAGCCACTATGAAAAAAGTATGAGTATTCTCAAAAAATTAAAAATAGAACTACCATATGATCCAGCAATCCCACTTTTGGGTATTTATCCAAAAAATTGAAATTAGGATCTCAAATACATATATTAGTACTGCAATGTGCATTACTATTTACAGTTGCCAAGATATGGAAATAACCTAAATGTCCATCAACAGATGAATGAAGAAAGAAAATGTAGTATAAACATATAATGGAATATTACTCAACCTTAAAAAAAGAAGGAAATCATGCAATATGTAAAAACATCGATGAGCCTTGAGGACATTACAAGGCTAAGTGAAATAAGCCAATTACAGAAAGCCAAATACTGCATGATTTCATTTATATAAGGTATCTAAAATATTCACTGATAATCAGACGGTAAAATGGTGGTTTTCAAGGGTGCAGGGAGGAGGAAATGCGAAGTTGCTAATAAAAGAATATAAAGTATCAATTATGCAAGATAAACATGTTTTAATGGTCTGCTGTACAACACTGTCCCTACAATTAACAGTACTGTATTTTACACTTAAAAATTTGTTAAGAGGGTCTCATGTTAAGCATTCTTACCACAGTAAAAGAATATTGAAAAAGTAATAATAATGATAATAACAGTTTAGTCCCTTCAACTCTGATATTTCATGATTTTATGCTCCTAAATATTACATATCAGTATACATGAATCACACTATTGCTTTAAGGTATGTTTTGTGTATTTCATATAAATATCTAATTTTCAGATGGAAAAAATTAAAAAGGGAGTTTCTTCTCTAATGTATCTAGTCTCCTGAAGTTCAGTTCCCTGGCAATAAAGATGAATAAAAATTTCCAAAGTAAAGGTTTTATAATTGACATGCAAAATTACTCTAAACGAAAACAAATATTTTCTCCACCTCAGTAGCCAAAGCTATCCAACATATAACAAACTATTTAACAAAATATTTTGCCAATATTTTGGCAAAATAACGAAAAAGAACTTAAGGAAAGTTTAGGTTTTAATAGGTATTTTAAAATCCATGGATAAAAAAGTTATTGAAATTAATCAAATGAGTAAAAAATGTAAATAAATATACTGAGGCAGAATAAATATCATATCAAAAATATAGTAGAGAATACTCTAAGTGAAAAGATAACCTAATACTATGCAAACTAGAAAGGCAAAACTCCTGATTGAGGTAAAAAAAAGAAAAAAATATAATATCAAGGAATCTGTATTTCATATTAAAAAAAGATTATGGACCAATAAATTCTATCCTCCAATAATGTAAAATAGGTAATTAATATTCTGCTGAAAATTAAACTGGAAGTTTCTGGTCCCAGATTTAATCTAAATCCTCTCACATCCTAAGTAGTCCACAAATCTCATTCCTTGGTGAGAAAAAAAGAAAAATTAAGATAACACATTTCAGCGGGAGCCAAGATGGCCGAATAGGAACAGCTCCAGTCTCCAGCTCCCAGCCCCAGCGACACAGAAGATGGCTGATTTCTGCATTTCTGCTTGAGGTACCGGTTTCATCTCACTAGGGAGTGCCTAACAGTGGGTTCAGGACAGTCGGTGAAGCGCACTGTGCGCGAGCCGAAGCAGGGCAAGGCATTGCCTCACTCGGGAAGCGCAAGGGGTCAGGGAGTTCCCTTTCCTAGTCAAAGAAAGGGGAAACAGACGGCACCTGGAATATCGGGTCAGTCCCGTCCTAATACTGCGCTTTTCCAACGGGCCTGGAAAACGGCACACTGGGAGATTGTGTCCTGCACCTGGCTCGGAGGGTCCTATGCCCACAGAGTCTTGCTGATTGCTAGCACAGCAGTCTGAGATCACGCTGCAAGGCGGCAGCGAGGCTGGGGGAGGGGCGCCCGCCATTGCCCAGGCTTGCTTAGGTAAACAAAGCAGCCAGGAAGCTCGAACTGGGTGGAGCCCACCACAGCTCAAGGAGGCCTGCCTGCCTCTGTAGGCTCCACCTCTGGGGGCAGGGCACAGACAACCAAAAACTCAGCGAGAACCTCCACAGCCTTAAATGTCCCTGTCTGACTGACAGCTTTGAAGAGAGTAGTGGTTCTCCCAGCACGCAGCTGGAGATCTGAGAATGGACAGACTGCCTCCTAAAGTGGGTCCCTCACCCCTGAGCAGCCTAACTGGGAGGCACCCCCCCAGTAGGCACAGACTGACACCTCATTCAACCGGGTACTCCTCTGAGACAAAACTTTCAGAGGAACTATCAGACAGCTGAATTTGTGGTCTCACGAAAATCCGCTGTTCTGCAGCCACCGGTGCTGACACACAGCCAAACAGGGTCTGGAGTGGACCTCTAGTAAACTCCAACAGACCTGCAGCTGAGGGTCTTGTCTGGTAGAAGGAAAATTAACAAACAGAAAGGACATTCACACCAAAAACCCATCTGTACATCATCATCATCGAAGACAAAAAGTAGACAAAACCACAAAGATGGGGAAAAAACAGACCAAAAAAACTGGAAACTCTAAAAAACAGAGCACCTCTCCTCCTCCAAAGGAACGCAGTTCCTCACCAGCAACGGAACAAAGCTGGATGGAGGATGACTTTGATGAGTTGAGAGAAGAAGGCTTCAGACGATCAAACTACTCTGAGCTACGAGAGGAAATTCAAAACAATAGCAAAGAAGTTAAAAACTTTGAAAAAAAATTAGAAGAATGGATAACTAGAATAACCAATGGAGAGAAGGGCTTAAAGGAGATGATGGAGCTGAAAGCCAAGTTTCGAGAACTACGCGAAGAATGCAGAAGCCTCAGTAGCAGATGCGATCAACTGGAAGAAAGGGTATCGCTGATAGAAGATGAAATGAATGAAATGAAGAGAGAAGGGAAGTTTAGAGAAAAAAGAATAAAAAGAAATGAACAAAGCCTCCAAGAAATTTGGGACTATGTGAAAAGACCAAACCTACGTCTGATTGGTGTACCTGAAAATGATGGGGAGAATGGAACCAAGTTGGAAAACACTCTGCAAAATATTATCCAGGAGAACTTCCCCAATCTAGCAAGGCAGGCCAGCATTCAGATTCAGGAAATACAGAGAACGCCACAAAGATACTCCTTGAGAAGGGCAACTCCAAGACACATAATTGTCAGATTCACCAAAGTTGAAATGAAGGAAAAAAAAGGGCAGCCAGAGAGAAAGGTCGGGTTACCCACAAAGGGAAGCCCATCAGACTAACAGCTGATCTCTCTGCAGAAACTCTACAAGCCAGAAGAGAGTGGGGGCCGATATTCAACATTCTTAAAGAAAAGAATTTTCAACCCAGAATTTCCTATCCCGCCAAACTAAGCTTCATAAGTGAAGGAGAAATAAAATACTTTACAGACAAGCAAACGCTGAGTGATTTTGTCACCACCAGGCCTGCCCTAAAAGAGCTCCTGAAGGAAGCACTAAACATGGAAAGGAACAACCGGTACCAGCCCCTGCAAAAACATGCCAAATTGTAAAGACCATCAAGGCTAGGAAGAAACTGTAGCAACTAACGAGCAAAATAACCAACTAACATCATAATGACAGGATCAGATTCACACATAACAATATTCACGTTAAATGTAAATGGGCTAAATGCTCCAATCAAAAGACACAGACTGGCAAACTGGATAAGGAGTCAGGACCCATCAGTGTGCTGTATTCAGGAAACCCATCTCACGTGCAGAGACACACATAGACTCAAAATAAAGGGATGGAGGAAGATCTATCAAGCAACTGGAAAACAAAAAAAGGCAGGGGTTGCAATCCTAGTCTCTGATAAAATAGACTTTAAACCAACAAAGATCAAAAGAGACAAAGAAGGCCATTACACAATGGTAAAGGGATCAATTCAACAAGAAGAGCTAACTATCCTAAATATATATGCACCCAACACAGGAGCACCCAGATTCATAAAGCAAGTCCTCAGTGACCTACAAAGGGACTTAAACTCCCACACAATAATAATGGGAGATTTTAACACCCCACTGTCAGCATTAGACAGATCAACGAGACAGAAAGTTAACAAGGATATCCAGGAATTGAACTCAGCTCTACATAAAGTGGACCTAATAGACATCTACAGAACTCTCCACCCCAAATCAACAGAATATACATTTTTTTCAGCACCACACCACACCTATTCCAAAATTGACCACATAGTTGGAAGTAAAGCTCTTCTCAGCAAATGTAAAAGAACAGAGATTATAACAAACTGTCTCTCAGACCACAGTGCAATCAAACTAGAACTCAGGATTAAGAAACTCACTCAAAACCACTCAACTACATGGAAACTGAACAACCTGCTCCTGAATGACTATTGGGTACATAATGAAATGAAGGCAGAAATAAAGATGTTCTTTGAAACCAACGAGAACAAAGACACAACATACCAGAATCTCTGGGACACGTTCAAAGCAGTGTGTAGAGGGAAATTTATAGCACTAAATGCCCACAAGAGAAAGCAGGAAAGATCCAAAATTGACACCCTAACATCACAATTAAAAGAACTAGAAAAGCAAGAGCAAACACATTCAAAAGCTAGCAGAAGGCTAGAAATAACTAAAATCAGAGCAGAACTGAAGGAAATAGAGACACAAAAAACCCTTCAAAAAATTAAAGAATCCAGGAGCTGGTTTTTTGAAAAGATCAACAAAATTGATGGACCGCTAGCAAGACTAATAAAGAAGAAAAGAGAGAAGAATCAAATAGATGCAATAAAAAATGAAAAAGGGGATATCACCACCGATCCCACAGAAATACAATCTACCATCAGAGAATACTACAAACACCTCTATGCAAATAAACTAGAAAATCTAGAAGAAATGGATAAATTCCTCGACAGATACACCCTCCCAAGACTAAACCAGGAAGAAGTTGAATCTCTGAATAGACCAATAACAGGTTCTGAAATTGTGGCAATAATCAATAGCTTACCAACCAAAAAGAGTCCAGGACCTGATGGATTCACAGCTGAATTCTACCAGAGGTTCAAGGAGGAACTGGTACCATTCCTTCTGAAACTATTCCAATCGATAGAAAAAGAGGGAATCCTCCCTAACACATTTTACGAAGCCAGCATCGTCCTGATACCAAAACCTGGCAGAGACATAACCAAAAAAGAGAATTTCAGACCAATATCCTTGATGAATATTGATGCAAAAATTCTCAATAAAATACTGGCAAACCGAATCCAGCAGCACATCAAAAAGCTTATCCACCATGATCAAGTGGGCTTCATCCCTGGGATGCAAGGCTGGTTCAACATACGCAAATCAATAAATGTAATCCAGCATATAAACAGAACCAAAGACAAAAACCACATGATTATCTCAATAGATGCAGAAAAGGCCTTTGACAAAATTCAACAACCCTTCATGCTAAAAACTCTCAATAAATTAGGTATTGATGGGACGTATCTCAAAATAATAAGAGCTATCTACAACAAACCCACAGTCAATATCATACTGAATGGGCAAAAACTGGAAGCATTCCCTCTGAAAACTGGCACAAGACAGGGATGCCCTCTCTCACCACTCCTATTCAACATAGTGCTGGAAGTTCTGGCCAGAGCAATCAGGCAGGAGAAGGAAATAAAGGGTATTCAATTAGGAAAAGAGGAAGTCAAATTGTCCCTGTTTGCAGATGACATGATTGTATATCTAGAAAACCCCATTGTCTCAGCCCAAAATCTCCTTAAGCTGATTAGCAACTTCAGCAAAGTCTCAGGATACAAAATTAATGTACAAAAATCACAAGCATTCTTGTACACCAATAACAGACAAACAGAGAGCCAAATCATGAGTGAACTCCCATTCACAATTGCTTCAAAGAGAATAAAATACCTAGGAATCCAACTTACAAGGGATGTGAAGGACCTCTTCAAGGAGAACTACAAACCACTGCTCAATGAAATAAAAGAGGATACAAACAAATGGAAGAACATTCCATGCTCATGGGTTGGAAGAATCAATATCGTGAAAATGGCCATACTGCCCAAGGTAATTTATAGATTCAATGCCATCCCCATCAAGCTACCAATGACTTTCTTCACAGAATTGGAAAAAACTACTTTAAAGTTCATATGGAACCAAAAAAGAGCCCGCATCGCCAAGTCAATCCTAAGCCAAAAGAACAAAGCTGGAGGCATCACGCTACCTGACTTTAAACTATACTACAAGGCTACAGTAACCAAAACAGCATGGTACTGGTACCACAACAGAGACATAGATCAATGGAACAGAACAGAGCCCTCAGAAATGATGCCGCATAGCTACAACTATCTGATCTTTGACAAACCTGACAAAAACAAGAAATGGGGAAAGGCTTCCCTATTTAATAAATGGTGCTGGGAAAACTGGCTAGCCATATGTAGAAAGCTGAAACTGGATCCCTTCCTTACACCTTATACAAAAATTAATTCAAGATGGATTAAAGACTTATATGTTAGACCTAAAACCATTAAAATCCTACAAGAAAACCTAGGCAATACCATTCAGGACATAGGCGTGGGCAAGGACTTCATGTCTAAAACACCAAAAGCAATGGCAACAAAAGCCAAAATCGACAAATGGGATCTCATTAAACTAAAGAGCTTCTGCACAGCAAAAGAAACTATCATCAGAGTGAACAGGCAACCTACACAATGGGAGAAAATTTTTGCAACCTACTCATCTGACAAAGGGCTAATATCCAGAATCTACAATGAACTCAAACAAATTTACAAGAAAAAAACAAACAACCCCATCAAAAAGTGGGCAGAGGACATGAACAGACACTTCTCAAAAGAAGACATTTATGCAGCCAAAAAACACATGAAGAAATGCTCCTCATCACTGGCCATCAGAGAAATGCAAATCAAAACCACAGTGAGATACCATCTCACACCAGTTAGAATGGCCATCATTAAAAAATCAGGAAACAACAGGTGCTGGAGAGGATGTGGAGAAATAGGAACACTTTTACACTGTTGGTGGGACTGTAAACTAGTTCAACCATTGTGCAAGTCAGTGTGGCGATTCCTCCGGGATCTAGAACTAGAAATACCATTTGACCCAGCCATCCCATTACTGGGTATATACCCAAAGGACTATAAATCATGCTGCTATAAAGACACATGCACACGTATGTTTATTGCGGCACTATTCACAATAGCAAAGAGTTGGAACCAACCCTAATGTCCAACAACGATAGACTGGATTAAGAAAATGTGGCACATATACACCATGGAATACTATGCAGCCATAAAAAATGATGAGTTCATGTCCTTTGTAGGGACATGCATGAAACTGGAAACCATCATTCTCAGTAAACTATCGCAAGGACAAAAAACCAAACACCGCATGTTCTCACTCATAGGTGGGAATTGAACAATGAGAACTCATGGACACAGGAAGGGGAACATCACGCTCCGGGGACTGTTGTGGGGTGGGGGGGGGGGGGGAGGGACAGCATTAGGAGATACACCTAATGCTAAATGATGAGTTAATGGGTGCAGGAAATCAACATGGCACATGGATACATATGTAACAAACCTGCACATTGTGCACATGTACCCTAAAACCCTAAAGTATAATAAAAAAAAAAAGAAATAAAAAAAAAAATAAAAAAAAATAAAAAAAGAGATAACACATTTCTTTTTGACAAATACATTTAAACACCCATTCTTCACCAAATAAGCACAACTATGTTTAGTCTGCCATTAACATTGACTCTGAGTGACTGAGTGAGGCAGGCACTCAGAAAAATCATCAAGGGCCCACACTAAAAGGAATTAGAGATTATCTTAATCTAAACTTCTTATTGTTGCGTTGAGAAAAACTGGAGCCAGAGGGTTTTTGTGCCATGTTACACAATTACCAAGTGGCAGAGCCTAGAGCCTAAACTTAAACCCATGTATCTCGACTTCTGGTCTTTCCACTATGACCTTCTGAGTTCTTGTTCAGTGGAGACAGTTCCAGGCTACAAATCATGAATGGTCGCCAACCTTGAATTGACCATCAGGAATGAAGACCATGATTCTAGAAAGAAGGTAGACAAAGCACTTCTCATAATTGTGCATGCTATGTTAGTTTTCTCTTGCTGCTGTAAGACATTACCAGAAGCTCAGGGGCTTAAACACACACACACACACACACACACACACACACACACACACACACACAAATTTGTTATCTTATACTCCTGCATGTTAGAAGCCCAGCACGGGTGTCATTGGCTAAAAACCAAGGTGTTGCAGGGCTTCATTACTTTCTGGAGATTGTAGGGGGATGTCTGTTTCCTCGCCTTCTCTAGCTCCTAGACTACCTGCATTCCTTGGCTGATGGTCCCCTTCCTCCATTTTAAATGCTCTCAAACTTTCATCTCTCTGATAATTTTGTCCACAGTCAGATCTCCTCTTATTTTGGCTACGGCATAGAATGGTTCTCTGCTTTTAAGGATTTCTGTGATTAGACTGAGCCCGTGTGAATAATTCAAAATAATCTTTTCCATCTTAAGGTCCATGCCCTTAATCACATCTTTGAGATCTTTTTTGCAATGTAAGGTAACACACTGGGCATAAACATCTTTGGGAATCATCACTCTGCCTACCATGCAGGCCCTTGGCACAATTATGCAGACGGGAACATTTTTTTTCAGCCTTCCTTAGTTTCTTTCCTTCACCCATCCTCTTGCCTATTTCCCTAGCCCCTAACTGTTTCCCTAGCCCCTAACCCCTGGAATTCTGGTAATTATTTTGGTAAAATTAATTGGAAGGAAAGGAAAAATGAAAGGAAAGCAAAGGAAAGAGGAAAGGAAAGGAAAAAGGAGAGGAGAGGAGAGGAGAGGAGAGGAGAGGAGAGGAGAGGAGAGGAGAGGAGAGGAGAGGAGAGGGGAAAGAGGAAAGGAAAGGGGAAAGGAAGGGAAGAGAAGGGGAAGGGAGGGGAGGGGAGGGGGAGTGGGGGAAGATGGACAAACTTGCTAATACTCCAAAAAGGGAAACAATTTTAACTTTAAATTGAAATCTTGAGACTCTAGCATCTAGAAGCCAGTGTTTACTACCACTGATGAAATTTTAGGTATAAAAGCTGGCATTTCCTTCTATTTTGAGATTAAATAGCATATTCTCCTGTGTATATATATCACATTTTCATTTACAATGTATACAAATTTCAAAACATGTTTTTGCCACAAATATATATAATTTTTATTCATCGATTTTTAATGAATTTTTTTTAAACCTGGGGATGGTTTGAGTGGATGGGGGAAAGAAGCACACGAGAACCCTCCAGCTTCCCTGTAAGTATTCTTACATCCCACTCTATCTCCATAAGCCCATTTAGCCAGAGATGATCAAAGAATGTCTACATTCTCATCCAGCTTCTTGACCAGCAGGAAAATAATTTACTGTCTATTAGTCATTGAAGTCAGAATGGAAATTTTCAAATCCCAGAGAAAAGGTTCCCGCTGTGGGTAATTCAAGCAGATAGGAACTTTCATTTCCCAGTCAACCTGTCTTTCTTTTGACATGTCAGGGGAAAAGGGGCACTCTTATGCTCTGTCAGATATCGTGTCTTTCAGATGCCATATTCAATATTGACTGAGGTCCTTAGATCTTCAATCCAGAAGGCCCTACTCCTGGGTTTCCATCGTTCTCTCATCTTTACCTTCCTCTTTCTACTCTCTAAAACTCCCCAAAATCAAAGAATTAAATCCTGCCAAAACAAACAGTTGAAATTTAACAAAATTGGTAAATTTCAAGAATGTTAAAATTCAGGGGAATTTACAGATGATGCAAATCAAACCTCTTCCCACAGCCTCATCCCATTTTACAGATAAACAAATTGTGACCCAGAAGTCTAAATTTCTCTGAGGAAGCCACTTTAGCAAAAGTACCAGATCTTGAACCCAGGTATGGGACCAGGGTTCTTTGGAAAGCATGATGCTTTTATTCCCTCTTCATTCCAATTCATTTGGATTTTATAATAATGTTTTTATCTTTGTTTCATTCACAGCTCTTTTGGCTACAAGAGACAGAAATTGCCCAAAGTCAAGTGGAAAGGATTAAGGGGGTCTCACAGATTCAAGTAACAGCAGGCACTGCCAGACATCATGGAAACTGGGAGTGTAGCCCTGAAAGCCCTCCTGCCCCTCACAGGGCTAGTGGTCCCTCACCTCTGATTCCCTCTAAAGTGTCCCCATATCTGCTTAACTTAGTCGTACTCTAGTCAAGTATATAGTACAATAGGGTCACCACCTCCAACACTCCACTGTGACTTCCTCAACCCCAACCATCTGCTTCTCTGTGTCTGTGTCTCTTATTATAAATTTTGGCAAAATGAAATCTGAGCAGATAATAAGCTATGTGTGGGCACAGTTCTTTGCTCTAGGAACACAAATGAGTCAGATGTTCAATTTTGGTTCAATCAGTGGCCACATCTGAATAAAATCTTCCCCTGCTTGGTGAGTGATGGGTTGAGGTAATGGG
This sequence comes from Symphalangus syndactylus, assembly GCF_028878055.3. Taxonomy (NCBI): domain Eukaryota; kingdom Metazoa; phylum Chordata; class Mammalia; order Primates; family Hylobatidae; genus Symphalangus; species Symphalangus syndactylus. The sequence continues at coordinate 47,865,940 of NC_072424.2, read as the reverse complement.
GGAAAGATGGATATAACTTATATGACTGGGATGGATATAAGGTGGATATATGATGGATATTGACTTTTATGCCTGGGATAATTTTTACTTAACTCATTTTTCCCTTTTAGATGTGAAGACTAAGTCTTCTTTAAAGATTAGTTTCATGTTTAACCAAAAATCAAATAATTATATCCTACCAAAATAAACAATTGAAATTCAACAAAATTGGTAAATTTCAAGAAGGTTAAAACTCAGGGGAATTCCCAGACAATGCAAATCAATCCTCTTCCCACAGCCTCATCCCATTTTGCAGTTAAACAAACTGTGACCCAAAAGTTTAAAGTTCTCTCAGGAAGCCACTCTGTTAGCGAGAGTACCAGACCTTGAACTCAGGTATGGAACCCAGCACTTGGATGCTAAAAGACTGGGTAGGGCCAATTCACCACAGCCTTATAAGACCAGCCTGGGTCAGAAACTGGAAATTAGTGGATGGTCTGATCATCAGGGCCAGCCAGAGACCTGAGGCTGCCCAGAGAAGATTAAACACTGAGTACCCCATCAAGCCATAAATAAGTAAATCTCTTTTGAACCTTTGTTTGGTCAAAGAGAATCGTATTTTTCTACTAATGAAAATGGTATGTTCTCTCCTCATGTTCAAAATAAGGGATTTGTTGTATATATTTATTTCATGTGCTTCTGAGCCAGTCTGCCTCTCAGGGAGCATGTGAAAGAGTCTAACTTTAGATAATAAAACAAGCCAATCATCTTGGGAAATAATCTTATGTCATATATTATTTGGTTTCAGAGTAGCCACTGACTAGGCCTAACAACTTCAAAAAGGAGAAATTATCTTGTCTCTTGGTGAAGTGGCTTGGAGTCATCCCATGAAGCTTACGTAAATTCCTAATAGAGATGGATAGGCATTGGTGAAAAGTGTTTAAACTTCTAACGGCACCATCTCTATCTGCTGGATCAAGACCACTGATATTTCAACAATTTTATGTCACAATAGAAGCCTGAACTAACTGGTACCAGGTTTTTAACTTATTTTAGTGGTTTTTAACACTTCTTAATCTCGTCCTTGTTTAGATTGTTGATGGCTTGAGCCTATGAAATCTCTGCATGTCCTGGCTATAATCAGACCCTAATACTTTCTTAAATATTATTTGATAAATAATACAAATATTTAAAAAACACTTTTCATAAAGGATGTTTTCTATGAAAAAGAGGCTTGGAGTATCAATTCAAGGATATCATTAATTTTAAGAAGACAACGTGAATACTCTCCCCAAGAAAATGGAAACAAATGCCTTGAGCTGTTTTTTGTTTTTTTTGTTTTTATGTTTTTTTGTTTGTTTGTTTGTTTTTGCCTTGCACAAATCTAAAAAGAATTCCTTAAGGACTCCAGACAACAGCCTAACTTTAAGTTCTCAGTCTCATAAAACAACTATTTTAATCAAATACAGAGAATCTCCACCAACTTCAGACCTCAATCATTTAACACTTTAAGAAAAGGGCATTAAAATGGCATTAATAAAGACGCTGAGAAACTCATGACCATGGATAACAGAAAATGAGTTTTCAGTGAAAGTGATGGTTGCTGTTGCTATTATAATAAATGAGGTCCCATAACTAGGAAGGCCTGGGCACTTTCCTCATGATTTTTAAATTAATCCATAAAACTCTACACGTGCAGTTTGTTCCACACACACTCTGAAAAAATGTGACTGCAAAGGCAATGTAAGTCCATATGTCTCTAATAGTAAAGAAGGCTCACTCCAGAATCTTTTGCAATAGCCTGGGAAATGCACAGTTCAAGATTCATAATTTGAGATAAACGGAAATGTCATGTATGCCTCTCCACAAACCTAACTGCTCAAAAACCTCTCCCCATCTTACATCTTTTGAAAAGAAAAGAAAAAAGAAAGGAAAAGAAAGAACTAACCTATGCACAGTCATGACTCTCACAAGAGAATTTCCTCTCCTGGTTATAAGAACTCCTGCCACCTTTGTATATCACAACCACTGTTGCCTGTTATGAATCTGATGAAGAAATAAATGTAATCCTAAGTATGAAAGTTACATGAAGTAATTTGTCACTTTTGATTTTTAAATCCAAACTTCAAAAAAATTAAATAGTTGCAGAGAAAATTCTTTATATCTAAAGTAATATTAACTAATAAATGAGGTCAGGCGCAGTGGCTCACGCCTGTAATCCCAGCACTTTGGGAGGCCGAGGTGGGCGGATCACGAGGTCAGGAGATGGAGACCATCCTGACTAACGCGGTGAAACCCCGTTTCTACTAAAAATACAAAAAATTAGCCGGACGAGGTGGCGGGTGCCTGTAGTCCCAGCTATGCGGGAGGCTGAGGCAGGAGAATGGCGTGAACCCCGGGAGGCGGAGCCTGCAGTGAGCCGAGATCGCGCCACAGCACTCCAGCCTGGGCGACAGAGCGAGACTCTGTCTCAAAAATAAATAAATAAATAAATAAATAAATAAATAAATAAATAAATAAAATAAATGGAATATGCTGTTTTTTAATCAATGCATCCAAAAATTATTTCAACTAGACAGAAAGAAAATCTTACTGAAAGGGAATTAATGTGGAATAAATTCAGCTTTCTTCCAACAAACACACATCAAAAGTTAGCACTCTACAATCTTTCAGCAAAGCTACCGTTCCACCAAGAATCACAGATGCAAGCATTTTTCCAGATAAATGAATTCCATTTCTGGTCTATGATTTTGAAAAGGGTCACAACTTAGTTAATATATGACAATGCAGGTACACCATTATCTGACAATCCACAAGCCACAACATCCTGGAAGAATGGTATCAGCCCTTCTTTCTGACATTTTTTAATTAACAAAAAAATCTATGTATATTTCCAGGTCATAATAATATACAGGAATAACTTCATAGGGATTATCTGAAGGCTTTAAAGTAAGATCTGAATGGTTAACAGAGAAAGACATCCTATAGCCCAAAATGGAAAGATTTATATTATTAAAGTGTCAATTTCATTTTATTTTTCCCTGTGAGTATTTAACAAACTAGGAGAGAAAACATAATCCAGATCTCTAATATCTTAGCTCTCGGAAACTGAAAGAAGAATCTGTGATCTGATCTGTTTTCTACTCACTGCAAAAATTAGAGCCAAGAGGGAGGGTATCTCAAAAGAGTACAGTTATTTACTAAGTTATTTTCTGAAAGTACATCCATTGACATATGAGTATTTTTTTACAGAAATTTCATAAAGTTTTCCTTTCCAACGTATGAGCACAGTTTTCAAAATTGTAAGCACCTTTATAAAGGAAAAAACACTAACAGTTTTTGAAGGTTTGTGTCAGGCACTGTGCACAATGCTTCACATGCATATTTCGCTTCATTATCACAACAATTTCATTAGGCAGATATTTATTTTCCATTTATGACTGACATATAATAATTGCACATATTTATGGGGTACAATGTGATGTTATGATACAGGTATAAATTGATCAAACGGTAATTAGCATATCTGTCACCTTAAACATTCGTCATTTCTTTGTGATGAGAGCATTCAAAAACTTCTAGCTTTTTTGAAATATACATTATCATTAATTCTAGTCATTTTAATATGCAATAGAGTGCCATAACTTATTCCTCCTATTTAACTGTGGCTTCGTACTCATTGAGCAATCGCTCATCATCTCCCCATCTTTCCTACCGTCTCTATCTTCTGGTAACCACTATTCTACTTTCTACTTCTATGAGAACAATCTTTTACATCCCACGTGTGAGTGAGATTATCTAGTATTTGTCTTTCTGTGCCTGGCTTATTTCACTTAACATAATGCCCTCCAGTTTCACCCATGCTATTGCAAATGATGGGATTTCATTCATTTTCATGGCCAAACAGTATTGCATTATATATATGTACCATATTTTCTTTATCCATTCATCCATGAAGGGACATTTAGGTCAATTCCATATCTTGATTATTATTAGTAGTGCTGCAATAAACACAAGTCTGTTTTTAAATGTCTATTTTTTAAAGCAAGCTTCACCCTTACTGAAGTTTCCCTAGACCTCACCCAGATTTTCCCACACAAAGGACTCCCAAGGACCCTTCCTCATCGCTTAATTCTTCTTTGGGGAGGTCTTTAAGGAGAGAAGTTTGTTCTATTTAGAATGTGAGGGTCAAACATGGCACTAAGGTGCTTTAGATTAATACATAGCCACAGATCAAGTGAATGCCAAAAACTTACGGAGCAGAATCTTGGGCGAAATGCTTTAACTAGCTTATATTCAATTAACTTTGCAGGTACACAAAATTTAGTACCTAATAGAAATACATGTTTGAGTTTTCAGCTTTTCTATTGCCCTCAGGGATCTTCTGATAAATTGATTTCAATCCAGGGAAGCTAAGCTAAAAAGTATTATGGTGTGGCATCAAAGAGATTAAAAAAGTTGGAAAGAGATTTGTTGTAATGATCCTTCTGTATCAGTCTAGGTCCTGGCAGGAAACAGATGGCACAGTCAAATAAAGAGAATATGAGGAGAGTTTAATAAAATTACTTTACAGAAGTGAGGGTAGGGTATAGGGAAACTACAAGAGCCTCTGGGCTAGTATTTCTAGTTACCACTCCTGAGCTGGAAGAGGAAAAGGAAGGCAGTGGTTACTGAGAGAGCTGTGTGGAGAAAGCCATCTTATAAGAACTGTGATCCTCAGTTGAGGGACATAATCAGCCAGTTAAGAACCCACAAGGAGGGGACTGGGGGATCCTTCCCAACTTGGATCATCTATTAATGCCTCCCTATTGGCCAAACCCAAGCAAAGGAGGCTATTGATATAATCCCAAAAGGTCACCCTGCTTGGTACATAGTAGGGTTGAGAGCGAGAGAAAGTGACTCTGAAGAAACAAAGGTAAGAAACCCAGTACAGCATTTGTGTTACAAGGCAATGTCTGGAGCAGGCCGGGCTGAGGATGGCTTAAAACTTAAGAAGTATGCAGTATCTTTTGGCATAGTCCTTGGGACAGAAATATATCATTCAGATCACAAACTGGGCTGCACAAACATACCCTTGGCAGTGAAGTCAAAGGACAGGGATTCATTCACTGCTAGGGAATGTATTATTCCCAAGAACAAAAAGATCATTAATTTTGGATTTTGTCCTCCTAATCTGTTTGTAGCAATGAAATACACTTCAAGCAGACACATCTGCAGGGTGAGCATAAATTTCTAACCCCATTTCCTCAGCCGTTTTTATTACAGCACCTGATGGAGAGAAGTTTAACTGGGAAGTGACAGAAAGCAGGGAAGATGAATGTCCTTAAGATTATTACAGGTCACACGCATATATTTTAAACATTACTCCTTTCCAGCAGGTCAAGGGTGTTGCTGATTACATGTAAGTGACAGTATTTTGATGTTCTTTACTTGGGCCAATAATCATTTTATGCATCCAGGAAGGATCATTTCTTTGTGTATATCCCATTGATAATAAACAATCAGCCTTGTATGAAGGGCCTAGAATTCCTTTCCTCTCACTAGAATATCTTGAGTAATCTCAACTGAAATCCAGGATTTGTGACTGAGAAATGATATGTCACTGTAAGATTTTAACATATGGCAAGTCCAGAATATTAACCTAAGACCAGGAGTGTCTTATATGGGAATAAAAGGTATGTTAGAATATCTTTTATGTTATCTGCTTGCTAGGGTCTGCAACATCTCTTTATCTCTCTCCCCACCTCGCACGCTCTCTCTCCTCCCTCTCCCTCTCTCACTCTTTCTCTCATATATATGAGAGATATATAGATCTGTATCTATCTATATAGTATTATAAGTAATGTTATATTAGTATTATATATATTAATACTGTTATATATATATCAAATAGCTCTATTTTTCTCTCATATATATGAGAGATTTTATATATATAGAAAAAAATATGTGTATGTGTATATATAATCTTAACTCCTTTCTCACCATTTTTTAAATTAAAAAAATAAAATTTGGCTCATTTTTTATAATAAAGAAATTAAATTCCCATCTAGGAATTTCAGAGAAAAGTTCACATTGTACCAAAAAAAAGAAAAGAAAAAGAAAAAGAAAAAACTCTTCTTTCAAGAATCAGTTGCTTGATTTTACAAGAAAAAAAAAAAGGTTGGTCAGAGAAAATGAGAAAGCTTCACTATTGCAGTCTTACCAAGCACCCCTCCTGATTGCTATGAGATTAGCACCTGGTCTCTAGAACCCAGTTTGTGACAGAGATGTCAAAGGTAACAGAGAGCTTTAGGCCCAGGTTTTTTCACAGGCAAATTCTAACAAACATTTAGGGATGAAATAATACTAATTCTGCACAATCTCTTCCAGGAAATAAAAGAAGAAGAAACACTTCCAAAGTCATTTTATCAAGCCAGCAATGCCCTGCTACCGAAATAGACAAAGGCATTTAAGAAAAATAAAACTACAGACCAAAACTGCAGACCTTCTAAACAGAAACCAAGTGTCAGCAAATTATAGTCTATGGGCTAACCATCTATAAATAAAGTTTTATTGGAACACAACCATATCTTTTGCTTGCTATGACAGAGTCAAGCAGTTACAGATGAGATAGAAAACATGTGTTCTGAAAGTCCACAATATTTACTGTATGATCCTTTAAGGAGTTTGCCAACTCCAGTCCATCAGTGCAAAATTCCTCAACAAAATAGTAACAAGTTCAGTCTAAAATATATGAAAGCATAAAATACAAACTGACCAAATCCACACAGGGGGAAGTGAGGCAGGGCTGGGTGTCAGAGCCGAAGCAAGGCAAGGAGGGCATCTATGCATGGGGACAAGGTCAGCAACAACCCCACACAGTGTTCAGGGCCCAAACAGACAAACCGAATGTCTGTACAGCACTGCAGTGGCCTCCAGGGAGGCCTTGAGTGGGCTTCAGGGAGGGCGATCATGTTCCAGGAGGCAATAGCAATGAGATAATGGTTACATACATGGGGGATTGAGACAACAGGTAAATATACAGAGAATAATCTTCTTGCACCAGAAAGTAACAAAAAATAATTTTTTTAAATCCTAAAATCCTGAAAAAAAAAAAAGTCCTAAAAGAATTATTAGGATGGGTCAAAACACAATAGGCACCAGCTTAAAGGACCTACCACTTACCAAATTGTAGATAATTTGAGAATCAAAAGAAATGATGATATTAATGGAGTATAATATATTAAATAAAAATGTCCTGATGAGTCCAGACTAATATAAATAAACACATACATAAATAAGTAAGAAAGAGAGAAAGCTTTCTTTAGAGTATTTAGAGTCGAATACTAACGAGTGAGAAGTAACACTGAATTATAAAATTATTATTTGGTAGCTGGGTTAGTTCATTTTCACACTGCTATAAAGATACTATCTGAGACTGGGTAATTTATAAACAAAAGAGGTTCCATTGACTTACCATTCCACATGGCTGGAGAGGCTTCAAGAAACTTACAATCATGGTGGAAGGCAAAGAGGAGGCAAAGCACATCCTACATGGCAGCAGGAGAGAGAGTGAGGAAATGCCACATTTTAAAACTATCAGCTCTTGTGAGAACTCATTATCATAAGAATAGCATGAGGGAAACCACCCCCATGATCAGGGTCCCTCCCTCAACATGTGGGGATTACAATTTGAGATGAGATTTAGGTGGGGCCACAGAGCCAAACCATATCATTCTTCACCTGGTCCCTCCCAAATTTCATGTCCTTTTCAAATTTCAAAACCAATCATGCCTTCCCAACAGTCCCCCAGTCTTAACTCATTCCAGCATTCACTCAAAAGTCTAAGTCCAAAGTCTCATCTGAGACAAGACAAGTCTCTTCCACCTATGAGCCTGTAAAATCAAAGACAAGTTAGTTACTTACAAGGTACAATGGGGGTACAGGGATTGGGTAAATGTTCCCATTCCAAATGGGAGAAATTGACCAAAACAAAGGGGTCACAGGCCCCACGCAAGTCCAAAACCTGGCTGGGCAGTCATTAAATGTTAAAGCTCCAAAATCTCCTTTGACTCCATGTCTCACATCCAGGTCATGCTGATGAAAGAGGTGGGCTCCTTTGGCCATCTCTGCCTCTGTGGCTCTGCAGGGTACAGCCCCCATGGCTGTTTCATGGGCTGGCATTAAGTGTCTGTGGCTTTTCCAGGTGTACAGAACAAGCTGTTGATGGATTTACCTTTCTGAGGTCTGGAGGACAGTGGCCCTCTTCTCACATATCCACTAGGCAGTGTCCCAGTGGAAACTCTGTGTGGGCACTCCAAACCCACATTTTCCTTCTGCATTCCCCTAGCAGAAGTTCTCCATGAGGGTCTTGCCCTGGCAGCAGACTTCTCTGGACATACAGGCATTTCCATACATCCTCAGAAATCTAGGCTGAGGTTCCCAAACCTCATCTCTTGTCTTCTGCATTCCTCCAGGCTCAACACCATGTGGATCACCAAGGCTCAAGGCTTGCACCCTCTGAAGCAATGGCCAGAGCTGTACATGGTCCCTTTTAGCCACAGCCAGAGCTGGAGCAGGTAGAATGCAGGACACCAAGTCCTGAGACTGCACAGAGCAACAGGGTCCTGGGCCCACCCCACAAAACCATTTTTCCCTCCTAGGTCTCCAAGCCTGTGATGGGAGGGGCTGCTGCCAAGATTTCTGACATGCCCTGGAGACATTTTCTCCATTGTCTTAGCTGTTAACATTCAACTCCTCTTTACATATGCAAATTTCTGTGGCCAGCTTGAATTTCTCCCCAGAAAATGGGTTGAAAATTTTCCAAACGTTTATGTTCTGCTTCCCTTTTAAACATAAGTTCTAATTTCAAACCACCCCTTTGTGAACACATATGACTGAACACTTTCAGAAAAAGCCAGGTCACATCATGAACACTTTGCTGCTTAGAATTTCTTCTGCCAGATATCCTAAATCATCTCTCTCAAGTTCAAAATTCCACAGATCTCTAGGGCAGGGGCAAAATGCCACCCATCTCTTTGCTAAAGCATAGCAAGAACGAACTTTGCTCCAGTTCCCAAGAAGTTCTTCATCTCCATTTGAGACCTCAGCTTGGACTTCATTGTCCATATCACTATCTCCATTTTGGTCAAAACCATTCAACAAGTCTCTAGGAAGTTCCAAACTCTCTCATATCTTCCTGTCTTCTTCCGAGCCCTCCAAACTGTTCCAACCTCTGCCTGTTACCCAGTTCTAAAGTTACTTTCACATTTTCAGGTCATCTTTATGGCGGTATCCCACTCTGCTGGTACCAATTTTCTGTATTAGTCTGTTATCACATTGCTATAAACATACTGAGACTGCATAATTTATTTAAAAAAAAGAGAGGTTTAACTGACTCACAGTTCTGCATGGCTGGGGAGGCCTCAAGAAAATTACAATCATGGCAGAAGGCAAAGGGGAAGCAAGACACATCTTATATGGCAGCGAGAGAGAGAGAGAGAGAGAGAGCAGGGAAGTACCACACTTTAAAACCATCAGTTCTCATGAGAACTCACTCACTATCACAAGAACAGCATGGGGGAAACCGCCCCCATGATCCAATCACCTCCCACTAGGTCCCTCCCTCAGCACATGGGGATTACCATTGGAGATGAGATTTGGGAGAGGACGCAGAGCCAAACCATATCAGTAGCCATGGTAGTAATAATGTGTTCAGCCAACAAACATCAACAGATATTCAAACTAGAGGCATGAGTGGGCCGGAGTCCACTGTTAAATCTTCAGGAATTTTGTGAACCAATTGTTAAAATTATTACAATTTAAATTATATGAATGTGCAATTAAATAAATTATATTTGAAATAAAGGTAATCAAAGCCCACATTTGGGTTCAAACACCCTACTTCAGGCTACTGCACCCCTGAGCAGATATTCATTTGCTTTGGCCCTGTCACTCTGCACAGATGTGCTCTTTACCCTGTAGCCCCTTTTTCCTCCCTTCCCCCTAGGTAGATGCCTACCTCATTTCCTTCGCAGAGGTAAAACTGTCATGTGCAGCTTTAGACTTATATTGTAAAAAGTCAACACTGCCAGAAACAAAAAGCTTTCTTTCCCAATAGTTCTAGCAAATGTTCCAGGGCTGACAATGATTGGCTGAATTCATGTCCCAATGAATCACTGAGGGGGATTTCAGGCAGGAAGAATCAGATGGAATAAGCTGATTGCACAGGCCAGGGCCAGGTGCTGAGCCCCAGAATCAGGGAGCTACATTAACACCTCCAGGACTACATGGCTGAGGATGAGATGGAAGTTGCTTCTCTGAAGGAAAACCACCGAGATGCTAGAACCAGAAGAAAGAAGAATGGAAGCAGAGCAAGCAAGACAACCCTGCAGCTATCTACATATTTAGCATACAAAGGAGAGGACATCCATCAAAAGAGACAAGCAACAGCAGCCATTCAGGTAGCAGAACTGCCACATGCTAATGTCATGGGAAAAAAGGAAAGAGTTTCAAGAAAGAGTAGGACGATAATAGTGTTTTATGTAACATCAAGAGAATATACAGACAGAAAAGCCTTTGTATATTGCAATCCCTAGTGACCTTGCAGGGCCACTAGAGCAGAGTCATGGGGATGCAGGTCACAATCCATGGACCCATGACTTAAGTTGACAGAGAAGAGATGGAAGCAACAGGAAAAGACTTTTCATTTTCCAAAACGTGTGGCAGTGACAGGAAGGAATGAGACAACGTGTGGAAAAGGCATGATTTTTTAAAAGGGGAAATGTGATCGTTTACAGGCAGACAGGAAAAAACTAGTAAATTGTGCCACATTTTGAGAACTCTCTGAAAATTTATTCCGATAAAGGTGTTAGATAGCTAATAGACTACTATTTGAGCTGTGTTCCAAATGATGTTACTTTTGTATTTCCTAAGTAATTATCCTCTACTGTAAGCTGAGAGCTTATCCTATACTGTAAGCTGAGAGCTTGCAGGGAGTCTCTCACTCATCAGTTTACCAAAAGAGGTTGACCCAGTGTCTCTAAATAAATTAATTAGTAATAAAAAAAATTAAGTGTGCTCTGTTGAAATAGAGGGCTCAAGATTGACAAATTGCACTTGAAAATCCTTAGATTTCAAATCTTCGCTATCAGGCAGAGAGGAGCTGACGAAAACAATCTAACCAAAGCAGTGAAAATCCCACAAAGAAACATGTCCAAGCAATTTAGTCTTTATACTGAAACATCATATTGCTACAGCATAAGTCATTCAATTCCCAGGAGGACATTTGCTCATTCCTTTATTCATTAAATATCCTAGTGCCTACTATGTGTTTTAATAATAACACATCTATAATGTGGGTTTCCTTTAGTGTAGATTGAGAAGCTTTTTTGATAGTTTTTTCAGTAATATCTAAAAATTAATCACCAGGACAACAGTCTCAGTTGGAATCTTGATATAGTTTTAAATGAGAACACACTGTGTGGGACAGGAACTGTCTGCTTTATTCTGTTGTCCTTCCTTGAGGGTAAAACTGGTTTAGAAGAATGATTACCCATTTGAACAGTTAGCATAGCTGCATGCTCAAGAGAGCCTTCAGTCTCCATCTACGAAATTCTAATGAAAAATAACAGTGAGAAACACGTGAAGAAAAGTTCCTTAATAATAATATAACACCTCCACTAAAATTTGTGCGATTTGAGTTTCCATTTAGTCAGTGTTGGCTAGAAAATGTAAATGTCTTAAATGCTGCAAAGGGCACAAAAACAGATGCATAATGAGAAAGAGCTGCTGCTCTTCTGGTCTAGTGATTCCATACAAACAAATACAGGTCACCTAACAGACATTTTATACACAAGTTTAGCTTCTCCTTTGAACTGAGGAAAGTAGTCATCATCCTCTGGTAAGAAAAGCACTCTAAGCTGGTGCCCCCAGTCCCATTCTCTCCCCTCTGGTTCATTGCTGCTTCTCTGTTACCCAGTCTGTGGCTGCAGGGGAAAATTCCAGAGCAGCTATGAGACCCAGGTGTGCCAGGGGAAAGCCTAAATTAAATAAATGGACACATCTGGCCTGATCACACTTGGGGCAAATTTATCTCCCATCTTGTCCCCATCACCTCCACTCAAGACCCTTTCTCTGCCATCTGGTTTCTGTTTTCCTCTCCCAACTCTCCCTATGCCTGTCCAGTCTCCCCTTCCCCCACTCTATGTTCCTTCAAACCTTTTACAAACAGTTCCTTCTGCCAGCCATACCTTCCCTCTAGGAAACTGAAGTCTCCTAGTTATGATGCAATGTGTTTACCTGAGAATATAGTAAAATCCCAAAGGTATTGCCTCATTGGTATGTTTTGCAAACTGCAAAATAAGCCCAAGTTTCAGTCTAAAGTTTTTGATCTTTTTTTAGAGAAACCTAATCTTTATCTTTGGTAATCTACCTAATTTCTATCTTTGGTGGAACCTGATAAATTCTTAGAATCCTAATGGAAACAACACCAATGAAACATCAAGAGAAATACCCAACATCGTATGTATGATGGGCACACTTTGACTTTCAGTTTAACTATATGTTGGATTACATTATGTATTATTTTGAAGCCACTATTGCTAACTTACTTTGCTTACTTACAGTTGAAATATTGAAGGGCTTATCAGTACCTATGGGTATCATCACACTTTTTAAGCAAAAAGCGACTCAAAAATTATAATTTAAGCCGATCATTTAAAAGGTCTTTAGAAACTATAACTAAAGCTTCTGAGACACTTGGGGACTCAAGAAATTCATTTCAGATCAACTCTCATGTCTCTCACGTATTACTTCTATAAAGACAACTAAAGCACCAGAATAATCAGATGATATTTATATTCTATAATTTCAGAGAGCTAATTATTCTGGTTTTAGAGAAATAGAAGTTCCTTATAATCTATTATAACTATCAGAAAATAATAATATCTTAATTATATTCATCAGAAGTTACAGAATTGGTCCACCAATCCCTCTTTTGTGTTTCTCCGACATAATTTTCTTCCCTACATCTCCAGGTTTTGCTGGCTTCTATACCAAAAATCAGGCCTTCTATTGATTTTCCTAAGATAATTTCTTGGTGGTTTTGCAGGGGGAAAACATGAGCTATGGATAAGGCAACAAGGAAAATGAATATGACAACAAAACAAAGTGCTGTGAATAACAACAGCATGCATACCAAAAGATAGCATACTAATAGGATGAGACATTTGGGTCTTGTTCTGATATGCCAAAGCTTATCAGAATTGAATTGATTCACAGCTAAATTGACTCAAGCTGCCCTTGAAATGAGAATCTCTTAGAACTCTAATGTGCAGATGATGCTAGTTGGAAAAAAAAATAATACCCTGAATGAAACCAAACATAATTGATAAAAGCTGGAAGAGCTTCAAAACTCAAGCTGAATAACACTGGTGTTACAGAGAGTTCCTTAGCTTTGGAAGCTGAAGGATTCTTACACCTGGAGAAGCTATTCCAAGCACAGATGTCAATTAAATGATTGTTCTCACTTTTAGTGAGAATGCCTATGCTGATCTCAGTTAACCTTCTTTTCTTTCTCATGACGAATGAGAAATCATGAAGAAAATCAAATGGTGGGTATTAATTCATTTGTTCATATTTTGAAAAAGTATTAAATTGTGTTAGATAACTACTCTTGAATCTTCTTGTGTTTTCATGCAATATTTATTAAAATATCATATTTTGGTGAATCAACATCTACAGCCTTTCTTTAGGAACTTTTACTTCCAAATTAAATACTCAGTGAAAAGTTCTCAAAATATCACTGAGACAGTTTTTCTTTCTTCCAGTTTTAGTCAACAAACTAACATATTGTGGCCATCATTCCTTTTCCCATTGTTGAGCAGAATGAATCTCTCTCGCTCTTGCTCTCTCTGTCTCATTTCTTCTCTCCACCAAGTTCAGCACTGGTTTTTCTCTGCTTACTTTCCCTCCACACTCTCTCATTCATCCCAACACTTGACATTTTAGTAGCTAGCCTTTTCAGAAACTTTTAATAGCAAATTAGAGCCCTCCATAATGAATAAATCTGGTTTAATTGAAAATTTATCTGGCTTTTAAAATAAAACATAAAGTAATGGTAGTTTTTAAACAATCCGTTTTTGTGCTTTCTGAAAACTGAGGTCAAAAACATAAGATTTTAAAAAGTTCATTAGGAGTGGAAACTGTCAGAGTCTCAGGACTAAATGAACCAAGACACTGGGGTTTGAAGTGGAGCCTCAGGACTAAATGAACCAAGACACGGGTTTGAAGTGGACTTAGAACTCTAAGGTGAGAGTCCACAAAGACTCTAGATCTTCAAGGCTACAAGTCTCAGCACATGTAGTTTAGCAATGAAGGCAACCCACTATCTAGTCAGTGACTTACTTCTCTTTGATTATAGCATTTGAGAATCAAGGAAAAGACTGCCTTCTCCCACGTAAACACCTTACGATTCCAATTCTCCCCAACCTCCCTGGGCCATTATGTCAGTTTTCCTTATCAAGAAGAAATCCAGTCTTAGGTTATATCTGGCTTGAAATAAAGTTGTCTCTTGGTTCTTCTCTTGCAAAGATAAAATTGCCCTAAAGCACCTGAGATGGTTTCCAATATGGCCTGCTTGTATCTGTCTCCACTATCTAAAAATGGCAAGGCTTGTCATCCAGCCCAACCTGCCACTTTCTCTTTCAGCCATTTATGCTATATTTGATTTCAGGTCAGAAGATAATTTCCTGCCCTTTTTACATGAGGTGAAATAAAGCCTCAGAAATAAAACCAAACACCGCATGTTCTCACTCATAGGTGGCAATTGAACAATGAGAACTCATGGACACAGGAAGGGGAACATCACACTCCGGGGACTGTTGTGGGGTGGAGGGAGGGGGGAGGGATAGCATTAGGAGATATACCTAATGCTAAATGACGAGTTAATGGGTGCAGCAAAACAACATGGCACATGGATACATATGTAACAAACCTGCACATTGTGCACATGTACCCTAAAACCTAAAGTATAATAATTAAAAAAAAGAAATAAAGCCTCAGAAAAGCTAAAGCATTTTCACAAAGATCACTGAACTAGTTCGTGGGCAATCCACTTCATATTCTAATCCTGTGTAGTTTTCTTAAATCGTGGCTCCTTGTGTATTATTCAGAGTCCCGGAAGAAATTTCTCCCAGAGACTGTAAATGTTAACACTTTAATAGATGATTTACAGCTGTGTGAGCAAGTGAAGGCAATCTTATCAAACAACAGTGAAGCATCCAGAAACTAGAAACAGGAACCTGCTAGTGGGAAGGCACTACCACCCCCAGCGCTGAACAGACGCAATGAGAAAACCTCCTTGTGGGAGCCCAGTGAGAGCTGGAGCTGCGGAGAGGAAGACGCCCAGCAGGAGGTGCAGTGCGGTAGGACACAGCTAGCCAGAGAGGGGACATCAAAGAATAGCTGTCTCCTCCTCCCTCTGATCTCCTGCTGGTGCTTCCCACTGCCTGAACCCAACCCAAAGCCAACGAGTGAAAGATCCCAAGTGATTTATTCCTAGGAAGTCAGCTTTCAGAGTCCAAGAATGGATAACAGATCTGAAGGCAGTAGGGCTGAAAGGTAGGGAAAAAGAGAATAACCTACGCGCTTTGTTTAGGCACGTTTGTGAATTAATGGTTATAATTTTTGAAGGTATACTTCATGACAGTAAAGGTCTGAATCATTCCAAATTAAAAGAGTCAGCTTAATACTTTATTTGAAATTCTATCCTTGTGTCATCTTACTTATAAAAAAAGCACATGACCTCCAATATTCCTAAAACTATATGACATTTTAATCTGGCCAACCAATCATCTAGCATCAGGCAATGCATGTTACTAAGCCAGGTACTTTCTGACATGTAGTATGTGTTTCCCAAAGAGACTACATAGACCAAATGAGAATTTTCGACATCCTTCTCTTGAGAAGCTCCATGGGAAAAGCTGGAAAGAGGCCTGAACATGGAATCAACACAAGGCATTTCAATTGCCAAACTCACACTTTTCCTCAGCACTCACAGTCACTAAGTCCTATGGTGTCTCAGCTCTACTACTCCACAGACTCAAAGGACCCTTGTGACTCACAGAAGAGGAGCCTCCTTTGTTCCCAGATCTCTTTGTATATATACTATTGATCTACAGCACTATTTATCAACACTTTCTATCCTACGTCTCTAACAGTGCTTTCCATTCTATCTCCTGCATATTTCCACTAACCGCTTATTGTTTGTAATTTGTGTTACTAATGGAATAAGTATATTGAACTTGCATCGTCAAATATCCACTCACTGCCATCCCTCAAATTCTAATATGATCTTCACCCCTTTCCCGGGAAAAATGCTCCAATAATTGAGAATCACTCACCTAGAGTCTTTGAACCACATAAGTGGAAACCGTTGAGACTGAAAATATCTAGGCTACATTTTGATAGCCCCATATTCTCCAGTAAGTATTGCCAACATCCCAGACAAAGGACTTTGTCCTGGCTTTTCGTGATTTGGTCTAGACTGGGCCTGTCACACATGTACAATTGATACAGCTGTTGGCCCCAAGAGTCCCCATTAAAAGTAGAAACAAGACTTTCTTGACCAGCCTGCCCATATGATGTGAAACCTTTGTCTATAGAATTCATGTCTACAAAAATGTGGCAACTCAAGGAGAGTGCTAGGCTGAGTCATGATCTTAGCTGGAAAGGCTCCTGCTTCCTCTAACTCCTTTTCTTAGCCCTTTGCAATCTCATTCATCTTCTACTTTATACAATATCTGATGTCTTATAGATTCTTCCCCATTTTTTTAATCAAACTGTTTTTCAAAATTCATTTGCCCTGGAGTATAGATCAGTAATAACAATTTAACATGTAATCCAGCCCACCCCACCTACAATAGGATTTGAATGTAAGCATTAATAAGGTCGGATAGGCAAGGAGCATGCTAAGTACCTGTAGAGGATGAGATTGATCTTCAAAAGCAAAAGTCTTTTACACCAAATTTCCTGAGTTTCTGGCCTCTGCTCAGCCCTGGTTCTACTTTTGCTTTTCTTTTTTTTTTTTTTTTTTTTTGAGACAGAGTCTCGCTCTGTTGCCCAGGCTGGAGTGCAGTGGCGCAATCTCGGCTCACTGCAAGCTCCGCCTCCCGGCTTCACGCCATTCTCCTGCCTCAGCCTCTCCAAGTAGCTGGGACTACAGGCGCCCACCACCACGCCCGGCTAATTTTTTTGTATTTTTAGTAGAGACGGGGTTTCACCATGGTCTCGATCTCCTGACCTCGTGATCCGCCCGCCTTGGCCTCCCAAAGTGCTGGGATTACAAGCGTGAGCCATCGCGCCCGGCCCTACTTTTGCTTTTCTATTCTAGACTGGTTTCTACTATAGTTAGTATATTTGGTAATAATTACTATATTCACGCATTGTGTGTTATATTACTGACATGGCTTGGCTGTGTCCCCATCCAAATCTCACCTTGAATTGTAGTAAGTTCCATGTGTCAAGGGTGGGGCCAGGTGGAGATAATTGAATCATGGGGTCAGTTTTCCCCGTACTGTTCTTGTGTGGTGAATAAGTCTCACCAGATCTGACAGTTTTATAAATTGGAGTTCTGCTGCACGAGCTCTCTTGCCTGCCACCATGTAAGATGTGGCTTTGCTCCTCCTTCACCTTCCACCATTATTGTGGGGCTTCCCCAGCCATGTGGAACTCTGAGTCCGTTAAACCTCCTTCCCTGTATTAATTACGCAGTCTCAGGTATGTCTTTATTAGCAGCATAAGAACAGACTAATATAATTACTCAGTATATTTCCAAAGCAATTGCACCATTTTACATTCTCATCATTGCATGATGGTTCTAATTTCTCCAGATCCCTGCCAACAACTTATTCTCTTCGATTATAGGTATCTACTGGGTGTGAAATGGCATTTCATTGTGGTTTTGACTTGCATATCCCTGATGGGTAATGAGCATCATTACATGTGGTTATTGGTCATTTTTATATCTTTTTTGAAAAATGTTTATTGAGATGTGATGTTCATTTTAAATGGGTTATGTCTTTTTATTATTGAATTGTACATCTTTACATATTTTAGACATAAGTCTCTTAGATATATGATTTGCAAATATTTTCTCTAATATTGTGGGTCATCTTTTCACCTTGATAGTATCCTTTGAAGCACAAAATTTTTAATTTTGATAAATTTCAAGTTGTCTAATTTTTATTTTGCTGCTTGTGCTCAAATCTAAGAAGACTTTACCTAAAGCAAAGTCAGAAAGATCCATACCTATATTTACTTCGAAGAGGTTTATAAACTTGCCTGTTACATTTAGCTATAGGATTAATTTGAGTTACTTTTTGTGTATAGTATAAGCAAGGAATCCATTATCATTCTTTTGCATGTAGATGTCCAGGAATCTCAGCATCATTCATTGAAGACTATTTCTTTCCTCATTGAATTGTCTGGGCACTCTTGTTCCAAATTAATTCAACATAAATGTACAGGTTTACCTATGCACTCTCAACTCTATTTCATTGTTCTATATGGCTACCCTTCATCAACACCACACTTTTTTGATTACCGTAGCTCTGTAGTAAGTTTTGAAATTGGAACACGTGGGTCCTTCAGCTTTGTAATTTTTCAGGGTTGTTTTGACTATTCTAGGTTCCTTGAACTTCCATATAAATTTTAGGAGAAACCTGTCAATATTTGTAAAGAAACCAGCTGGGGTTTTAATAAATCTTGTGTTTAATTTATAGATCAGTCTGAAGAGTACTGCTACCTTAACAATGTTAAGTCTTCAGATCCATGAATATGGGATGTCTTTCTATTTAATTAGGACATTTTTAAATTCTCTCAACTTTCAGAATATAAGTCTTGTACTTTTTTTGTTAAATTTTATTCATGTATTTTATTCTTTTTGATGCTGTTGCAAATGGAATTGCTTTCTCAATTTAACTTTGATTGCTTATTGCTAGTGTAAAGAAACTCAATTGATTTTTGTATATTAACCCCAAATCTTGCAACTTTGTTCAAGTCATTTATTAATTCTCATGGTCTTTTTAGTGGATTCTTTAGGGGTTTTCTATATACAACGTCATCTGCAAATAGATATACTTTTGTTTCTTTTTTCCCAATCTGGAAGACTTCTATTTTTTTTTCTTACCTAATTGCCCTGCCTAGACCCTCCAGTATAATGTTAAATAAAAGTGGCAGGAACAAACATCTTTATACCTGATCTTATGAAGAAAGCATTGGCTCTTTCACCATTAAGTTTGATTTTAACTATGGGATTTTTATAGATTCCTTTGACAAGGTTGAGGAAGTTTCTTTCTATTCCAAGTTTGTTGTGTGTTTTTATCCTGAAGTGAGGTTACATTTTGTTAAATGCTTTTTCTGAGTATATGGAGATGATTGTGTGTTTTTTGTCCTTTATTCTATTGATATGGTGCATTTCATTAGTTTTCAAATGTTAGACATTCCTTGAATTTCTGGGATAAGTCTCACTTGGTTAGTATATAAATTCTTTTATATGCTACTTTATTTTGTTTGCTAGTATTTTGTGAGGATATTCACATCTACGTTCATAAAAGATATTGGTGTGTGGTTTTGTTTATGCTATGATTTAAACGTATCCCCTCCAAAATTCACATTGAAACCCAATTCCCATTGTAGTGGTATTAAGAGGCAAGGCCTTTGGGGAAGTAATTAAGTCATGAGGGCTTCACTCTTATAAATTGATTAGTGCCTTATAAAAGGACTAGCAGGAACTAGCTTAGGCCCCTTTTGTACTTCCGCCTTCCACCATGTGAGGACACAGCATCTGTTCCTTTTAAAGGGTGCAGCAACAAGGCATCATTTTGGAAGCAGGGAACAGGGCCCTCACTAGACACGAAATCTGCCAATTCCTTGATCTTGGACTTCCCACCTCTAGAATTGTGAGAAGTTTCTGTTGTTTATAGATTACTCATAGCAGATATTTTCTTAAAGCAGATCAAATGAACGAAGATAGTTTATTTGATTTTTTCTTATGATATCGTTGTCTGGTTTTGGTATTGGAGTAATACTAGATTCATAGAATAAATTGAGAATGTTCTTTCCTGTTTTTTGAAGAATTTCTAAATGATTATGCTTCTTTAAATGTTTGGTAGATGTCACCAGTGAAGTCATCTGCGCCTGGGACTTTCTTTTTTGATAGTTTTTGATTATTCATTCAATATCTTCACTTGGTATAGGTCTATTCAGATTGCCTATTCCTTCTTGAGTCAGTTTTGATAGTTTGTGTCCTTCTAGAAATTATTTTGTTTAAATCATGTAATTTGTGGGCATGTAGTGGGCATAATCTCTATCAATCTTTTTTCAAGTTCATTTACTCTTTCTTCTCTTAGTTCAGATCTACTGTTGAGTCCCTCTAGTGGATGTTTGACTTCAGCTATTGTGCTTTTCAACTCCAGGATTTCCACTGGATTCTTTCTTATAATTTTTATTTTCTTATTGATATCCTCCATTTAAAGGGGCATTGTCATCACATCTCCCTTTATTTCTTCATTCATGTCTCCATCTAGTTTTTAAAATATATTTATAATAGCTGTTTTGAAATCTTTGTTATGTCTGACCCTCATAGGTATCTGGGCTTTCTCACAGTTTCTCTTGCCTGGTTTTTCTTACATATAGGTCACACTTTCCTATTTCTTTTGCATGTCTTATAATTTTTTGTTGAAAACTGTACATTTTAAGTAATGTATTGTGGTAACTCTAAATACTGATTTCTTCTTCTCCCCAGGACTTCTTGTTATTGGTTTAGTGACTTAGCTAGAATATTCTAGTGAAATGCATTTCCCTTGCAGGGTGAAGCCTCTGATGTTTCTCCTCAAGAGGTGTACATAGTGACCCTAAAATAACAGTTTTTTAACAGAGCTCTTTTTGACTTTCTTTCCCTGATGTCTTAATTAACCTGTCTGCCTCTGTTGGTATTACACCCAGCCATTAAGCTCCACTAATTGCCAGCTGATTTTTCTTTTGTGTTCCACAATGTCTTGGGGGCATCATTTGCTCCACAGTCTAATTCAATTCATTTTTGGCCCCATTGTAGAGATAGTTTTTGAGCAGTCTTTGAGGTTTATTCTGACTCCAGGCAGGCTTTTCTCAGCTGTTCTCTCTGGTAATCTATCTGACCTAGGGTTTATCTTGTTGCTCTAATAGAGCTAGTTGTCTCTCATAAATTGCATATCACCAAAATTTCCATTGTTTTCAAGAGCATCTTTAGGCTTGAACATCTCTACACTTTGTTCTAAATAAAGTCAACTACTTTAGGGATAACTTGGGAACTCTATCTCCCAGTGGACCATCTCTACCCCCTACCTACACCCCAGGAAAACTTCTGAGCCCACTTCTCAGGGCCTGGGGAAAGACAGCCCACTTCTCTTAGAGTAAAATCTCTGCTTTAGGGCCTGGTTGAGGTGATAGGCTCTGGTCTTCTCAGCTTTCCTCTCCTAGAATGCACCCTCAACCTTGCAGGAGAGCTTGGGTGAGAGTATTCAGGGCCGTGGTCTTGACAGCTTGCTGTGTCAGGAGTATGGTCTCCACCTGGTGAGTGGGTCCTTAATAGAGAAAGAGATTCTCTTACCTCTTAGCTTTATTTGCCTAGAATTTAGCCTCTGCAACATGAGGCTAGAGAAGATGAGAGATTTTGGCTGCCTAATCCTCTTAGGGAAATACCTTAGTCCTTGACTGGGAGCTGGGGAAGGAAAGCACTCAGTTGGTCATACCCATCTGAAATGCCATCAAACTAAGCTGAGTCCAGGTAGCAAGGAGGAGAGGAAGTGAAGGAGCAACTCTTGGCTCAACAACAGACTCTTGCTATTCTTACCATAATACAGTAAATTGTCTTGAATAAATGTTGCTTCATTTGCTGTATGCCCTCAGGACAATTTTCAAAGACTTACAAATTAAATAACTTTCACTATTTATGATTATTTCACTGGGAGCAATATCCAAGGAATTCCTCATATAACCACTAAACAAGTGGATTTTTTTTTTCTCTGCTTCATTTTAACTATGCTGGAAGACCCTCTCCCTCTGTGCTACAGAGGCTATGAAAGAAGCACCTAATGCTCTGATGGGAGCAGATTTGGTGGTAAATCTCAGAAGTACTTTCTTAGAGCCCCAGAAATGAGCCAACATCAGCCTAGAAGAAGCAAAATATAGATCTGGCCCATGGTTCCATCTCAGAGCACCTTCAATTGCCAGGAAAGTAAAGGCTGTGGTTTTCAAGAAAAGATTTTATGATTTTTTTTTTTACTTTCAAATTGAGTTGCTTTTCTGAGATTTCATTAATGCATCAAAGGGAAAGAAATGAAGGGGAGAAAAGCAATTGAAAGTAGGGAGCGTAAATAATAAACAAAACCCAGGACACCTATTTGGCTGGAGTTTGATAAGTGTGGCTGATTAGTGAATTGCTTCAAGGTTTTGCAGATCTATGGTAGGAGTCAAAAAACATATAAATCCCCCATATAATCTAGGGAGCATCAGATTTGCTTCTTGGCTCTCTCAGGGACTGCCCGTGCTGTTACTCCTGTGTTGGCCTATCTGCTCCCCACTATCTGATTTCTTATACCAACACAATTTCATTTATCACGCTGAGACTTTTTTTCAACAAGTAGTATCGGGCTCCTGGTACATCATTAGTCCCTGCATATGCCCATCTGCTTCATCTTGAGGTTTTAAATTTCACTGATGAATAAATTTTTGTTCTTTACAACATACACGTTATCAAAACTTAAAACAAACTGCCTGACAATAGTCTAGCTTGAAGTGATTTGCTCATGTTTTTCTATTACTTAATCTGAATTTAGCTTCCATGTTCTTGAGAATAATTTTAATAAACTGGGGAGTGCATCATAATGATTCAAAGTTTGGGTTCTGAGTTAGAGATATTTAAATTCTAATCCCAAATTTGTGATTTATTAGCTCTGTGACCTTGAGCACATAAATCTCTCTAAACTTCTGTCCCTTCATCCATTATATGATTGTATAAGACAAATTTATAATAATTGCTAAAAATGTTTTTGAGCATTTATTATGTGCCAGTAAGTAATCTAAGGGCTTTGCATATATTAAGTCATTTAATGTCTACTATGTGTTTTGCACCATAATGGCACATAATAAAGCACTTAATAAATGTTTGCTATTATTAATTAATCAAATTAAATGTAAGCCACCCATTAACAATCAGAAATAAGTATCATCACTTTCTATCACAACAAAGACTAGCTTGGCCTTTATAGAATATAATTTTTCTACATATTTGTTTTCAGTATGTTGTAAGAATAATGAGACCATATTTTACAAAACAGATTCAAATTAGTACCATCTTTAACAGTGATAAAATGAAAGTCTTTTTCTTCTTTTGGTCTTAGCTCAGATATAATCTTCTCCAAACAGCTTCTCTTCTACCCAATGTCCCACTGTCCTTCACCCACCCTGCCAACTTGGTTCAGTTACTCTCATATCATCTATAATGGTTCTTTTCATATTGTTACACTTGATTTTAATAATCTCTTTCGTAAGATTTCACTGCAGAATTCACATATGAATTGCCAGTCATTTTCAGTGCACTGGTGACAAAAAATGTAATGAGAAATCAGATCAGATTTTTAAAGAAGTTCCTCCCTACTCAAAAGTTCCAGGAAGAGACTCTGGATTTCACATGGAAAGTACTCAGTGGGCTGCCTGCCCACAAGAATTAAAACCCCAAACAAGGTCCATTTGAAGTTCATGTGTCCCAGGATGGCTAAGGTGAGTGTTTTCAGTGACTAAAGACTTAGCCAAGAGGCATTCACTTTGTTTATAAGTAGGTTATTAAGCTCTAAATTTGTTGAAGTGACTTTCTGGATGTATATTTTATTGATCTGTAGAACAAAATATTTGCACATGGAAATCTAAGGAATAATACAGTCAATAACCACTTAATAGCCAGCCCAGTTTGAGACAGCATTCAAAATACCCAAGATAAAGCTATAGTAAACAACTGAATTGCATCCAGCTTACATAGTAAATAATACCTTGGTGCCATTATCTGAATTGATAGCCTTATAAGACATTTCCTGTGGTAACAATACTAACCATTTATTGAACACATGCCTTTACTAACATGATGGCACCTAATTCTTACATGAGTTCTACAGATCAGCTTCACTAGAAGTTCTCTAGACTTGAGATATATCTCTACTAAGAAATATGTCATGACAAAGATAATTCTGCTAAATAGCTGAATAACTTGAGGACTGAGGAGCAATTTCTAATGAGCCATAATTTAGACATAGTAAATAGAACGTTTCTGAGAAAAGAAACATTTCTCAAACATTTGAGATGTACATTTGTTTCTGGGACATTCTGTGTAACGGTTTGCTGATATCCTACTCGTTGTAATCAATAACAAAACATCCACATGAAAATAGTCCCTGTGCCAAATATAGGAAAAAAAACAATTCTACTTATTTAGGAATTTCTATTAAAAATTACATCAATTACTATATATGATTATATATGTATACATGTTTATAAATGTATTCTCTCAAATACAATATTGCAAGGGAGTGATTTCTTACACCAACACAATTTTATTTTGTGTTAGTGGGTATAATAAATGGGTACTATACACATCTGATGGATTAGGAAAGTAAAGAGAAGTTGAGTTACTCTCCCAAAGCAGCTAAAAAGTGGCAGAGTCCAGACTTATGTCCAGGTCTTCCTGGCTCCAGAGCCTTGCTATTGCACTGTCAATCCTCAGGTGGGCTGTGCTCTTAGTATTTTATTCTTAAAATATAACCCTTGGCTTTACAACCTAAGAACACAATGTTATTTAAGAAATACATAATTTCAATTGATTTAAAATTTGTGAAACTATCCTTATTAACAACTTCTGACAGAGGTCAAGAAAATAAAACTATTCCCAGAGTTTTCCTCTTTCTATATCCCTTCATTTTCCTCCTCCACATTCTTCCATCTGGCTAAATCAAGACAAATAAGATTAGATGCCTCTGGTGTCAGATCCTATACAAAGGTCTTCACCATGATCCCCAAGAAGCACTGAGAAACCCAATTGCTATATTGAGACCAATTTATGGAACTATCGGATAGCAACGGTGGGGA
Organism: Symphalangus syndactylus; assembly: GCF_028878055.3. Taxonomy (NCBI): domain Eukaryota; kingdom Metazoa; phylum Chordata; class Mammalia; order Primates; family Hylobatidae; genus Symphalangus; species Symphalangus syndactylus. Next base: position 47,840,806 of record NC_072424.2, on the reverse strand, counting down.
GAGAAGACAGCATTTATTTAGTGACCAGTATGCTAGACATGTTCAAATATTATCTTTTCTAACTCTGTTGATAAGAGTGAAAAAGAGTATAAAAGGAGAAACAGGTGTTAAAGGAGAAACAGGTGCTAACATTTAAAATAATGGAATGAAAACTGAAGAGAAAGTAAGAAAACTTCCTCTCAACAAGTGAACTAGAACAACCCTTATGAACTAGAATAACCACTGCGGGAGAGTCACTAATGCCTTTTCACAAGATTTGTATCTCCATTAACTTTTTAATATGGTAAAAAAATACATTGCTAATATTGGCATTAATCTCTCCATAACTCTAGAAGTAAGCATGAGGCCCAAGTTTTCAGGACTTGGGAATTGACATGTTAAGAAACTTCTGAAGATCACAGTTAGAAAGCATCTGCACCAAGGTTCCAATCCAGGTGTGAGAGCAAAGTTTGCACTCCTAACTACGTTATTATTTGTATTAGTAACAGGATTATGCCTACATCACCACAGATAAACAGTGAGGACAGTGCAGTGTAGTAAGAAAGTACAGGTTGGAAACCTCCTCTCTCTTCTAACTGAATGACCTTGGGTAACAGTTTAATTTTCTTTATGTGTTTTTTTTCTCTCATCTGTACAACGAGGACAATAATACTTACAAGAACGCCTACATGAAGGTGTTGCAGGACTGTCTCCGTAGCTCAGCTAAAGATGGGGTCGTTGTCACACGATCATGAAAAATTAGGCTCACATATAATTTAAAAGGGGAGAAAAAATGGAATTTGTTGGGTGAAAAGGGAAAAGAAAAGGAAACAGGGACTCTCCACAAAGGAAGCCTGAGAGTCTTGCTAGTACACGCTTCCCACCTGGCAGATTGAAATCCAGGTAACACCCAGGAAGAGGAAGGGCCAGGCTCCTCCCTACTGCAAAAGGCACGAACTTCTGTGGCTCCACCCCAGCACGCACTCCTGCCAGTGCGCAGGCCGGCTGGAGTTTCTCTGAGAACCCCTTCCCACCTGGCTGTCTTAAAGGCACTTAGCACCATGCCAGGCACAAAATAGGTTAGAAGTCTATTTTATTTCCTGTCTTGAAAATATAAATGGAAAATATTTTAAAACTCCATTAGAAGTTCTCTTAATATTTATATGTTTTTGCAACAATTACAATTTGCATTCTGTTCCAAATACAATAATCAAGAAACTAAGAAGTTTGAAAACAAACAAAACACATTTTATTTTATTAGAAAAATCTAAAGCTAGAAGGTATATGTAGAAGAAAAAAATGTGTAAATTACGTTTGTTAGTTGGGCTCCACTTTAATAAATTGACCTTAATCAGCATGTTCCAGTGGCATTTGCTTTGAGTAATCTAAACACCAGAAATTTAAACTGATAAATATCTCACATCTGCTTTAATTTGGCAACCCTAGAAAATGTTCTGGTTAAAGGTACTTTCCATTTGGCATGCTTGTTTTATGCTATTGGAGTAACTTTAACTACAATCAGAAGTTTCAATGAGTGACAACAGTTCCCAACAGTACCTCTCTCAACAAAACATCAATTTTATAACAATTGTATTGTCTAACCATCCTGCCAGGTGTTGACTCTTTGAAGAGTGGCTTGGGGGGAAAAAAAAAAAAAAAAAAAAAAAAACCTCTTTTTTATCAAAGAAGATAAAACACCCCATTCTTCTTTGTGGCATTTCCGGGACACCTGAGGCTTTTTTTTATTAATAGCTCGATGAGGCTTTGGAGCAATCTTTATACTTTATTTTCCAGTTATGTACCTAAAAGAATAGAAGGTAAAATTTTTCCTATAGTCTATCCAATTACCGCCACTCAGGTTACCTTGAATTTACAAATATAGAAGAACATCATTAAAATAAGCCCAATTACATAATAGCCCAAAGTAAGAGATAATTAGGGCTTCTGTCATTAATGGCTCCCATACAGAGTGAAACATTCACAGAGGCATCCTCCTCTGCACTGCAACAAAGCAGATATAAAGTCCAACTACACCTGAATTATCCAACTTTCATACAGCATTCTGGTGAGTTTTAAATAGAGCCTTGTATATCAGGAGAAAAGAGTTTGTTTCACCTGAAATCATTCTACAAATATTTATTGCACACTACCTACGTAACAGCATTGTGGGGGCTTCTGGACACACAAAAGCCTGCCCTCATCAAAACTTGCCATCCAACAGAAAAAGGCAAACACTGAATAAAGAAGTACTAGTATGATAAAAGGTACCACGGGGAAAGAACATGGTATTAATATACATTGCAGGAACCTTGAACTTTGGAAGCAATAGAAAAGGTGTCCCAAAGAAAGTAGTATTACAGGTGCGATGTAAAGAATGTAATAGTAAGGCTTGACCAAATGAACATAGAGAATGTTCCAGGTAAGGGAAATAGTGAAGGCTCAAGATTAAGGAAGGATCGGGCAGGAAGTTCAATATTGTTGAAGAAAATCAACTGAAGAGATAAGTGAGGTATGTCAAAAAATAGGAGGAGCCCAAATCCCCGCTGGTATTTGAGTCTTGATAAAGTTTCTGGACCAGATGCCACTAGACAAGTTTAAGGAATGCAATGATGTGACCAGAACTGCATTCCTAATAATCATTTTGGCTGCTATGCTGGCAGGAGGTAAAAGTGGATGGAAGAGATCAAATACAGACTCCTCCATAATCCAGACAAGACAATGGAGCCAAGGGAGAGAATGGCAGCAGGGAGGATACAGAGAGGTAAACTGTCTAGTTGGAGATAGGATTAAAAGGAGTTCATCACTGGAGGATGGGGGAGGTGAGGGATAGAGAGAAGTCATATTAATTCTTAGGTCTCTGGGTTAAACAATTGAGAGAATAGATATACCACTCACAAAGACAAAAAAAAAAAAAAAACACTTGCAGAAAGGCTAGTGTGGGGAGCGTGCAGGATTTTCCCTTGTCCAGATCAAATTTGAAATACCTGTAAAGCATCCAACTGGAGATGTCCCAAGGCAGTTGGATATACGTGCCTCAAAAGAGAGGACTGAACTAAAGATATAGTAGTCAGCTTAAAGATAATACCCGAAGCTACAGAGAGAAGTAGAAAGTTTCCAGTCCCGGCTGGAGGCAAGGTTGAGAACTATCACTCTAAGGATATGGTTGGTAATCTATCGATATAATTGTGAAAGCATTCAATTTACATGATAATCAGACAGAACTGAGCCTCATGCTTTCAGGCACTCCGCAGGTCACTGCTCAAAGAAGCATTTCCTGATCAGTCTACCTGAACTAGCACACATACCATGTACACCCATCATTCTCCATCCTCCTTCCTGTTTTAATTTCCTTCATAGCACTTATTACCCTCTGACTATATGCTTTGCCTATTTATTGTCTTTTTCCTGCTATAAAAATGAGATCCCCATAAGAAAACAGACTTTGTCATGGTTTTTCTATATTCACTATAGAACCCCAGCACCATTTGAAATGCATCTATCACTTAATAAATGCTTAATTCAGTATTTGTGGAAGGAAGAATAAAATGGGATCCAGAGTTCAAACAATAGGGATGCTATTTTGATGAAGCAGAGGGAAAGGATATGTGCAGATGCAGGTGTTTTTGTAGCCTGCCGTAGAAAGGTAATGTTCCAGTTTAGCTTCATATTCCTATATGAAATAATCACTTCTATGAGAAGTAGCATGAACTTTCCTGATCAGAATGGGGTACAGAGTTCAAGTTTAAAATTTTTTGGAAATAGTTGAGAACAAGGCTGGTCAAATTACTAAGCAGTGTTGGCAGGCAAGTTGAGGTTGGTCATCATGGATTTTTTTTTATAGTCATAACAATCTGACCCAACAGGTGATTTTCTTCAACTGTGCTCAGTATCTGGGTACATTCAAGGAGATTACAACCAGCTGGGATCATCTACAGTTAGGGTTTTAATACGCACCTTTGACAGGATAAAATGCAAAGGAATTTGGCTTATTTGGGTACCAAGATGCTAAACAGTATTTTTCCTTTTGACTCGGAATTGGCCAAATAGCTATAAAGATTCTAGCTATTCTAAAGAAAATCTTTAAATTTTCCACCCACATTCTAAAGAAAACCATAAAGCATATTCCCACAGGATTTCTAAGAATTAGCAGAACTGGCTCTTCCATCTAAACTTTCACTGCACCACACCCAAGCAGTCTATATTTGCAAAAGATTGAGAGTCAAGAAGAATCCACCGAAGCAGGTAATCATTGTTGTATGACAGAGTTGTGGCTTTTACCCCCATTGTAGAAAGAATGCTTGGAACCCTCACCCAAGTGAACCGTGTAAAGGAGGTTCTAAGGGAATCAGTCATAGAGATTGAGGAGTGCCTATAAGGGCATGTTATTCTGTAAGTGGATATCTATTACACAGTAGACTTGATTACCTAGCCTACAGGCTTATGTTCTTGAAGGGAGAAACATGAATGGCACTTGGCAAGCAAAGAGAAGCAGCATTTGTGGTGGGAGTCTCCCTTCATTTGGCTTAACAAGGATGCTTTATTCTGCTGTGGTCAAATGGACATTTGGAAGGTAGTCAGACATGAGCCATCCTGCTGGAATACTTAAGAGAACTTTAGGCAAGGGGAATGGACCTTAGCAGTAAGTAGCTGTGAGGCGTTTCATGGAAGCAAAAGCTGAGTGTACATTAGGAGAGGTCATTTTGAAAATAAATGGGCAGTAGGTGGGCCCCCTGCAGGCCCCCTGAGAAGCCCCATGAGAGCGGCAGCGTTTGGGCACCTGCCACATCCAAAAGAGGATTCTAGTGGCACAGGTTACGTGGAAGAAATCTTAACTCCTTTTCATTCAGTATGCTTCTCCTACCTAAACTTGGAGAAGCTGCAGTGAAAGAGCTGACATATCCAACTCTGCAGTCCCAGTCCTAAGTCTAAGATCTGGCTTTAAGGTAGAAAGGAAAATAAATACTAAGCCAGGTTTGAGATTAAAAGTTTCAATTGGATTAAGTTGGAATAGACTGAATTGCAGTGCTCATGCTTAAAATTATCCAAAAGAAATGGATCTGTCTGAGGTATGATAAAAGATAGAAAAATAGTATTCATAGAACCTAACTGATGGCAGTGGCTAAAGACAAACAAAGCTGGTTTTGTACCCCCTTAGAGTTAAGGCTGTTAAATAAACAGTGTTTTACGAGGACATGGATTCCAAGCTGGATAAGAAAGGAAGTGAAGACAAGGAGGGGACTGATGGATGGAAGAACATAGAAGATTCACTGCATTGGGTGTCATGATGAAGCTCAGGTACAGCTGCAGTGGGGTATTTGAGCAGATGAGCTGGAAGCCCCAGAAGAGCTCAGCATCTAAATTAGTGATTTCAAAGTTGTGGCAGTTTGTAATGAATTCAAGTTCAAGTTAAGATCTTGGAAATACTGAGTAGCTGAGGCTGAATTATACAAAAACAGTAAGTTCTTGAAAATAAGAAGGTCAAATAATTGAGGACGTTGAATTTGTCATTCAATACAGATGCTGAAGTGTCCCCAGAAGATGGCAGATACGAGGATGGAGAAAAGCACTGAGAGCCATGTACTAAAGCTGCTACTGGAGGCTTTACTCCAGATGGCCATGTACCCCATGAAAATCAGCTACTACATTGCAAAGTAAATAGGTTATAATGATGTGAAGTTAGCTGTGAGCCTCCAATGATAAAGGCTTTTTGTAGGAGGAGGAAGACTTATTGGTCTGGAAACAGCACTGAGAAGTGAGGAGGACATGTGCCCACCTACCAGCTTTGGGAGGCATAAAATCTCTCTGCAGATCTTTTCAGAGTCAATCCAGGAGGTTCTGGGATTGTTCACTACAGAGGCTGAGGATTTGGAGATGTTTGTTAATAACGGAATAGGAATTCTAGGTGGTCCAGTGGAAAAGTTGGCGAGAGAGGAGGAATAGGAAATTGTCAGAGTCAAGATTTGCAGGGCAATCTGTACGCCACCTGAAGAATGCTGAGCAGGAGACATTGTTGAGTCAGGCTTGCATTTTACATAAAACACCCCGACGGCTGTGTAGAAGACATTTTTTAAGGGGATTCAAGGCTATGGGAAGGGAGACCATTCAAGAAACTATGAATTACAGTCATGACAAGAAACCTCAAGGGCCTAAAATTGAGTAGTAATGAGATGATTCAGATATGTAGGAGTTCAATCAGCTAGACTTAATTGGACGTGAGAAGTGAAAGAAGGAAGTTTCCAAGGTGTCTCAAATTTCTAGCCTGAGTAACTTGGTGGCTGGTGGGGACAATGGAGGAAAATTATATTTACGGAGAGAAATGTTCAGATCTGGACATTGCATGAAAAACTAAAGCCTTGAGTTTACCTCCACTTGGCATTTCCCCTCTTACATAGTAAGAGTAGCTGATTTTCATGCAGCACGTGGCCATCCAGAATAAACATAACATTTCCCACTTCCCTTACAGCTAAATGTAGCCAAATGATTAAGTTATGCAAATGGTATGTAATACAGATTGTGTTTGCAACTTCCAGGAGGTATCTTTAAAAATGAAGCATATTCTTCACCTCTTTCTCCTTCCTGAAGGGGAATATGGACATAACAGCTACGGCTCTCTTAACCACCTTGGACCATAAGCCTAACTTGGCCATGGAAATCACAAAAAGCAGAGCAGCAAGATAGAAAGAGCCTGGTTCCTTGACTTCTCAAACATGAGAAATAAAGAAATTTCTACTTCTTTAAGCCACTATAATTTTGTAGCTTTCTGTTACTCACAGCTGAAGTTAATCCTAATAAATACCAGATGTGTTAAGTTTGAGGTGTCTGTGGAACTGAAGGAGGGGTATGCATTACAGCTGAATATACTGACAGAACTAGGCAAGAGATCAGGGTTAGGGACAGAAAACACAGGTCATTCTCTAAAAGCTAGTCCATGTGATTTTTTTTTTCCAATAGCCTTCAGCAGCCTGATCTAAGAGTGGAAAAGCGAATAAATATTTACATAAATAGATATTCAGATCTAAATCAATTTTCTGACCACAGGTGTAAGATAACTTAAAGATTGATATTACTTTGTACTTAAAATATTGCCTTGGAAAATAAAAGTCACTGCAGCAATTTTGTATATAACTAGCTGGTGTTTATGAGGCAGACCCCATGAGGACAGTATAATCACAAACCCCTTTTTATTAGGGAGAAATGATGATTAAAACCAAATGAGGAAGAATTGTATATGCCAAATGCAGTGCAATCGATATAATGAATAACAAATATTTAGGAACAATTATATTGACCTTTTTTGCACAAAAAATAAAATGTAAGCTTGGGCAACTGCCCAGGTAGCAAAATTCTGTATAGAGTCAAAAACAGATGCTCATGTATTTAAGAAAATATACGTGCAAACTTCTGTTAAACTTGCTAAATCATTGCACAAATAGTCTATAAAAATACTCAGAAATCAGGACCCATATAAATGCTATTTGTAAATTTTGAAATCTTTCCCACTGTAGACTTCATGAAAAGCTACAACTTCTCCCCACGTTTATTTCAGGCTACTTTTTAAAAAGATGAGAGCCCTAGTTCCAAATATACATTGCACAAAAGGAATTTCTTATAATGCTTCCAAATGGAAAAGGCTAGAAAAAGTGTTTCAAGTTGTTCTGTATTCTCCTCAAAAAAAGTTTGGATAAATAAACCAGCACCTACATGTTAGATTTCTTGTAGTTTTTCCGTGAGTTTTTAAAGACAGACTATCTGTCCTCTTCTCCCCATTGTTTAGTCCGTATGTGCTCAATCAAGGATTATAAAAATAATTTTAACACAGAATCCAGCAAACACAATTAAGTAAATATACTATGAAAATAAAAATCACAACAAGCATCTCAGCTAGTTATTAATTTTGTGCTTAGCCCCTGGTTTGGATTGCCTCGGCCCCAAGTTCCCAGAACAGAATAGAAAGTGGTTAATCAGTGCATTGCCAACATCAAGAATCAAACCCACATTTAGCCACTGAAAGAAGGTTCAATTTCTTTATGTCTTGAATCCACGTGGCCCTGGGACTCCACTGGATCAGTGGCTGAGACCCACCCAACTTCAGGCTCTTGATACATACACATGTTCTTCATCAAGAAGCATCAGAAACCCCAATGAATCAGAAACTAATCAAAATAAACTGATAGAACTTGGAGGTTTGAAAGCTTCTGCCCAAAGAGTAAGAAGATGGGAGTGGGGGAGGCCATCTAGTGATAAACTAGGTTAAGAATCACAAGGCCCAGAGTCTTAGTCTTGTTCGAATATTAATTAGCAGTGTTTCTTCCCAGCAAAGCAAAAGAATTGGGTTGGACTGGGATAGTCTCAGCAGTATCTTCTAGCTTTTAAAGTGCACGTGTTGGGAATTACAAGTGAATGCTATGAGTTTAGCAACCTGCTTGACGCCTCCTGAATGCAATGCATTTATGTATCATCTGTTCGTTTTGATCCTCGTCTCCAGGAGGTACTTAATTCAGATGTTTTGCTCTGTGGAAAACTTTCTATCACTACTCCTCTCTCTTCAATTGATATTGGTTCTTTCAAACCAACATTTACATTGTTTTCCTTGATATTTAGAATGGTTTTATTGCATTTGTAAGTGGAAAAGCAAGGCATCGCTAAATGTAAAATTTTCCATTACGAAATTTTCCTTCTAGCAATTAAACATGCTTTTGGGTTAAGTATGCTATAGAAAAGTGATTAAATGCATATGAAATCATGTGGGTTATTACAGATTATTTGGTTGTTTGGGGTATCCTAGGATACGTAGTTGTTTTTCCACCAACCCACACATCCTCTATATTCCTAATAAAGCCTTTGGAATCTGCTGGGCTTTTTAAGGCTCTCACCACTCTCTTGCTATGACTTCACTGTATCATTAAAAATCTAAAGTTATTTAGCATAATTTAATAGTATTAGCAAGATTTGTAACCGTATCCAAGGATATGAACTTGTTTGTTGTAACAACCACTTGAGGCAGTCCAAAAGGCCCTTCAAAGAAAGAAACATGCCATGTCAAATTTTCAGTAGTTTTATTGAAAAATGCCTCTTTTGTTTCAGAAATAAATAATATAAGGCAGTGAAATTCACAATCTGCAGTTAAAATATAAAAGCAGCAATTCTATGTTCATAGTCTTGCAAACGTTTTCCAACTGCTTTTGATAACTAAGAAATATTATATTCTGAAAAAAGTTCATACTAAATATACAACACAAACATGCAATTCCATCTCTGCAGAATAATCTGCAATTTGGCATAAATGTTAGTGTGTCTAAAACAAGGAGGTTTAAGGCAATATGAAACTGTATCCCGTTGATGCACTAACTTCATCTACATGGCTTAAGGTTTGTGGTTGTTAAAGAGATGTATACGAGCATTCTATGCCCCGCTGTATAACAGAGATAGAAGAGGAAGATAAATAATTGCAATGGAGTTGACGTTTCCCTCCTTTTTGGTTTTAGGAGGGGAATTATTTGAATCGTGGTGTAACTGAATTGCAAATAAGTATAGCAAAAGATAAACTGCCCGCTCGAAATACACGGTAGCTCTGGGTTCCAGGACTTACTGCTTAACCTCAGAGTTTCACTGAGGCTGCCCGCTGTGCTGACTAAAGGCACACGGCATGTTCCCGCTTTGTAGCTTTTGTGAACAAAGTATTTTGCAAGCATTTCAAGGGCAAAGGCAAAAATGTCTACAGACTGCGTGCTTGGAGCTAGGCTTCCTGCAGAAACAAGGTTCTCTACAATCAGAAAGGGTAGTCCTGGATGAGCAACGCTGGAAGAAACACCTCAGAAAAGACGTACACTGCTCTATCTGACCTGTAAATGAGAATTTCAACACCTCCCCCAAGCCTCGCGGCGCGGCGCGTGATCTCTGGTTCACTGCCCGGGTCCGTGGGGCAGGGCGCGCCGCCAGCGCCGGTGGGGCTCAGGAGGCTCCTCTGCAGGCTCGTCTGCGCCGTAGTCCTCGTATTCCGCTGTCCGCTCGGGCTCCACCGGCACGATGAAGGGCTCGCGCTCAGGCAGGTAGGCCCCGCCCTCGGGCACATAAGGCTCTGTCCGATTCAACATTACAGTTATGGCATGATTTGGAAGGCACACACACACACACACACACACACACACACCAAAGGCTAAATGATCACCCGCGGTGATGGCACTCCAGTCTTAATCTCATAACTATAAATAGATGTTACAATGTTCCAATTACTTCCAGATAATTTGGTGATAATCAAATAATGAAATGGCACTTTCTTAAAAAAAAAAAAAAACCTTCAAAAATCCAGCAGTAAATACAGTCATTGCACAAATACCTGGGAAGGGTCAGAGACTGGGCCAAAGAACTGTAAACGCAGTAACTAAGTAGGATTTTCTCAAATCCCCAAGTAACTGTTTATGCCTTCAAACTCCTCAATTCAAAGAACAACTTGGAAAGATGAGGAGGTGAGGGGAAGTTTTATTGGCTCCTAGAAACTGAACTCGGGGAGTGAAAAGCAACTATCCTCAGGTAATATACAGTACATGACATCTTCTGTGGCTGTAACAAACTGAGTTACAGCTGGTGGGTGAGGAACACCAGTGACTACAGCAAAACAGGAAGAAAAGGTGATTTTAAACTTTGGTTTGAAAATTGCAGTTACAAAACCCAAATGAGAGGACACGGACAAAAAAGTAACAAAAAGACAGATGCCCTGAATCAGACACATCGCTAACAAGCAAGAGATGAGGAGATTCCATTTGGTGTTATTCCGGCATAGAGCAAGCGGCAGGCTTTGATGCAGAAGCTTATTGTAGAATTGTTAAGTGATTTTAGTCGACAGGATCACATACAAATCATTTACAAGCCACAATTAGTTTATTATTTACATAAGACATTTCTCTTTAACCAGGTTAATTGTTTTTCTTAAAATGGCATAGTCTCCTCTGGTTAGTAGTTTTATTATGCACCTCTTTCACAACTGAGGCTCCTCATGGCTGTGTGTTGGAACTTTTTTAAAATAATGTTTTTCTACATTATTACTGAAATGCATCAGGCTTATAAACTGACACCACTGCTTTTGTCTCATTCAAGTTAGTAAAGAGTCTCCACCCTCCTTTGTGATGTCAACCCAGTTCGTTAACCATTATCTGTGGTGAGATTTCCATACAGACTCATTTTCTAATAAGCACGTGCGCAAACATCTCAGAAACAGGATTTTCATGTATTCAAACTGTAAGCAGCACTGGCGACTTAGAAAATGTGTTAGCCGGAACCTGAAACAGGTCAAAGATGATAGTTTTTAAAAGTTGAATGACTAAGTAAAAAATATAAATACACATCCATCTACGTATGTAATGGTTAAAGTATATATATATATATATCCATATATTTTTAGTTATTCTCACATCCCATAAGGAGGTGGTAATTTAAATTTATAAAGAATTAAATTGCAATTTTGTGAATGGGTTGCATGAAAATATACATTAAGATTTGTTATTATTTTTGATCATACGTAATTATGCATATAAATATATAGATATATAGATATTTAGATATTCAACTACTCATGCACTATTTGAAAGTAGCAACTCATATCAAACAGCAGTATCATTTTTAAAATTTGCAAGACGTTTGAGGGTGCACTAATGAAATGGTTGCCATGGGCCACAGCATGACTATCTTATTTCCAGATCGGCCTATCTCCCCAGTCCTCACATCCCACAAAATCAAGTATAGGAGACTTCTGCCCTCTACAATTGTTAAACACTAGAATTTCATTAAAAAATCCTTTAAAAACAATTATTAAGTCCCAGATTTTATAAATATTAATTCCATGGCTAGTATGGGACAGTTAACTATGTTCAGTTGTCTACACCATATTATTACATAGTTTACCTATAAATTAGATTCCCAAAACAATTTTTAAATACATATTCTTGGCATTTTACAGTTGTATTTAACAAATCCCTGTTCCCAATCTTTGGGAAAAGAAAAAAAAGTCAATTACTAGCATGCTTTGAAGTCCCAAGAGAAGTAAGGGGAGGTTTATGATGTGATTTGGTAAATGCAGAAACATGGGGAAAAAAAGAAAATAATTCAATCCTAACAGTGAAGTAATGTGTGCTATGGTAGCAAACACTATTATTATATAATCAGAACTGAAAGAGTTGTTATCTTCAAGACATCTTCAAATCAACCTTCCTTCAATCCTAAGGAACTTCATTTCCATAAAGTTCTTTACTTCAGGTGAATTGGGGTTCCTACAATGGCAACAACGTACCTGGATAGCCTTGCCCGTTGTATGGGATGCTGGCGCACTGAGACGAATCACAGTATCCAGGAGGACCTGGGGGTCCTCGGATACCTGAGTTTCCAGGACGGCCAGGGGGGCCAGGGGGACCTCTTGAACCTGTAGACCCTGGTGGACCTGTTCTGGATTCTCCTTGTGGACCTAGTGTGGAGTTAAAACAAATATATTTCCCTCTTATCAAATACAACTCCTGAGGTAGCCACCAATACTTTAAGTGGCACCTCCACTATCTCAAAATTAGACAATTTACTATTGTATGGTAAGAAAATGTTTCCTTAAGAAATACCCAATATGAACCAAGGTGTGATGGAACTTTCTTACCAGTGACTCATCAGAGTTAATGCCAGAAGTATTTCATTCCAGAAAACCTGATTTAGCAAAAATTCAGCCAAACCAGGGATATCAGTGAGTTATTTGGTTTGCTCCCACTCTCACAGAGAAAAGAGCACCTGAAGGAAACAGCTCTGTTAAGCAGCCACATTGAGCTGCCATCAAAAGAGGGCAGCGTCTGCTCCACACCTCCAGACTATGCAAAGCAATATTGTTTCTGGATCAATAGTTATAGTTAACATAAATGGAAAGATTTAGCCATAGGGCTGTCCTTGGTTGCAAGAGTATCATGTGCCTTATAATGAAAAAAGAAATCATTTACAACCTAGTAAACAAAATGTATCAGACAGACATCTAGTAGTCCTTTCCAAAATATAAAAATGCTTTAGCAGAACAGTGAATGAAATTTACCAATATCTCAGGCCCTTTTAGTGAGGCTATGTTTTCTCAGTCTAATAGCCCCATATTGAAGACTACTGGAAAAAACAGGAAATATAACCATCTTTAAAGGCTATGAGGCCAAAAAAACAAACAGGAAGGAAGGAAGGAAAAGGGAAGGAAGGAAAGAAAAGGGGAGGAAGGAAGAAAGGAAAAGGGAAGGAAGGAAGGAAAAGGGAAGGAAGGAAAAGGGGAGGAAGGAAGGAAGGAAAAGGGCAGGAAGGAAGGAAAAGGGAAGGAAGGAAGGAAGGAAGGAAAGAGAAAGGGGAAATAGCAACCCTTTGTGTCACTAAAATTCATTTCATCATATATTAATATTATAGTTAATGCCTAATAGAAACTTTTCATTTTTTTAACAAAGGGAACATGAAAATGAAGTTATGGAGGTTGAACTTCTTGCTAAAACATATGCCATGTTAATAAGAATGCTTGAAGCTATAATAACAGGATGAAGTTGGCTGGGAGCGGTGGCTCACTTCTGTAATCCCAGCACTTTGGGAGGCCGAGGTGGGTGGATCATGAGGTCAGGAGATCGAGACCATCCTGGCTAACACGGTGAAACCCCATCTCTACTAAAAATAAAAAAAATAAAAAATTAGCCGGGCGTGGTGGTGGGCGCCTGTAGTCCCAGCTACTTGGGAGGCTGAGGCAGAAGAATGGCGTGAACCCAGGAGGTGGAGCTTGCAGTGAGCCAGGATCGCGCCACTGCACTCCAGCCTGGGCGACAGAGCGAGACTCCGTCTCAAAAAAAAAAAGAATAACAGGATGAAGTTGTGAATCTCTTCGGGATGGTGTGCCCTCTCAGTATTTATACTGTTTGCCTGTTTAATATACTAGCAAACCTACCTGGGGGGCCAGGCAGCCCCCGAGGTCCTGGAGATCCAGTACCCCTTTCACCTTTCTCTCCTGGCAAACCTAAGGAAGGAGAAAAAGAGAAAGCACAGGGGAAAAATTATCTGGAAACATGTAATTTTCATCTTAACTGATAATATTTGATTCAAGTAATTCATTTCCTTAGTGAAAGCAGAACCTAATTTTTCACTGAAGTTCACTCTCTAAGCCAAGTTCTTTCTAGACATTTGTGTAATTCTAGATTTATGGCCAAGAAAAAATTTGGCTACAAGGCACGGGAAAAATTATTTGAAGCAAACAAACATGTCTAATATATTTTTAAACAGTAATTAGGAACAGTAATCCTGAAGAAATCGTTATAATATCTCATTGAAAAACATATTAAAGGTATTTTATCTTTAGTAGCCCTATTAGTACAGCAGCCAAACCAGTAGAATTATAGAAATATGTAGGTTTTCTCTAGAGTCTTAAGTACTCCTTTGACTAAAGTGGACACCCAGAATCCTTAAATATCTGGAATCAAATAGTCCTGTTTTTCTCCTTTTCCTTCAACTGCACTTATCTATACCATGAAATTAGAGTCAAACAAACATACAAGACCAGTGCCAGACCCTGAATAAAGGAACCAAAATAAGTTGGGTCTAAAACTCTAGGGCTGCCTAAGAACATTCAGTTGCTGCTCGACTCTTGCCATGGTCACAGAGAGTAATAAGATTTGGGTAGCTGATTTAGTTTGCCAAGATACAGTTTCTCCCATTAACAACAACAAAAGTCAGAAAATAGCATTATCTTTACTGAGATCTGATAAAAACATGCCATTTTTCTAAGACATGGATCTCTATGGCCTATGAGTTGCCTAACAGCTCTTCTGGGGCTGTCCAAACAAGACTAGTGAAAGCAGTTTGCCTAGGTCACGTTCCAGATGCCTTCAACCTGTCCCAACTCCTACATTTGCAAATTCCTTCCTCTATCCCAACACAGAAGCCAGAAATGCCTACCTCGTTCCCCAGGGGGTCCCTGCATCCCTGGTGTGCCCGGGAAGCCTGGCCGCCCCCCGGGTCCAGGTTCTCCTCTGGCTCCTGCACTGCCAGGAGGTCCCGGTGGACCCGGCGGGCCTGGCTGGTTGCGACTGGACTGGTAATCATTTGGAATCTGATTCAGCATCTGATTGAATCTGTTCATCTGACCTACAAGCAGAAATAAGGCTTGTTAGTAAGAAATGCAATAAAGGAGGGATGAGAGAGTGAAACTGTTTTCTCTCAGTGTCTAGTGAAATCCATCTCCATTCTGCACCCCCTCTAGGAAACAATCTAATTAGAATCCTAAAAATAAAATTAAGACAGTCTAATCATCCAGGACAGAATGGTCCCTGATAAATAACTGTTTCCATAAAATGCTGACCCATAAGCCACAAACATTACTACAAATATAAAAGAGTTGTTAAAGTTTAATATGGCTCTGAAATAGTCTTGAGATTTACCAGGTGACATCACTCAAAAGAAAACCTTTTTTATAATTAGAAAATTCCACAAGTTTTTGTATATCTAAGGCAATGACAATCAGGTTTCAATGCAAACTGGAATTGCCTGTGGGGCACCTTGAAAAATCTGTATTTCTGGGCCTTATCTCCAAAGACAATGATTCACTAAGCTTAGGGCACGGTGCAGGAACTCTCACTTCTAACAAGCAACATAAGTGATTCTAAGGCAGGTGTTCCTCAGTACCACACTTTGGAAAACATTGATTAAGACTTCTCAAAGAGCGAGTTATGGGTTTAAGGCCCACACCAGTCTGCAGGTACTGAGCTTCATTACTTAACAGGCGTTATGGAATAAGAAGAGCCTGTGAAAACCAGAGAGGCAAAATCAGCTTTCACTGATCAAATTCATCTTGGTGGGCCCCCTTCCTTAAGTCATAAAATGACTTAAAGATCATAACTTAAAAGATGTAATGTCTTAGTACTTAAGTTTGCTGCTATTATTTTACCTTGGGTTATTATTTTATCTTAGTGACAATCTTTAAAATATCATTAACTTTATCTAATCAGATGCAAAACTGACAATGTATAAGAACAAGAGCTTATCGAAATGAAAGAGAAATCTCTTAGAAACTTATGACTCAAACTCTGCATTTTCCTGCAATTAATTTTAAAACAATACATACAGTAAGAAGAAAAGAAATTTTACCACTTATCAATTGTTCACAGACTTGTCTTGCAACTGCTCGCATCATGTTCTGGGAAGCAATGTCTCCCTTGTTGAATTAATGAGAATGATTAACATATTAGTTCTATAGTTTTAGACTTCAATGTTTAACACACAAAATAAACGTAAGATTTTTTAAAAAATACATACCCTATCACCTTTTTCTCCTTTCAACCCAGATGGACCCTGAAAAATATGAATTACCTACATTAGAAACTGACAAACATACTCTAAAATGATGCATGAATAGACATAACGATGAAAGAGAACAAGTTCTGTTTTCTAAGGCGTTAGCAAAATGACACATCACATTTATATTCATGTTACATTCTGCTTTTCTATAAAAAGGAATCTAATCTCTCTCTCTCTCTCTTTCTCTCACTCTCTCTCTGAAGCACATGTCCTCCAAAACAGTGCACAGATGTGAATTTTGTGGTCACAACTGTAAAAGTTATGGACCATGCACACTTTTTACAATGCAATTCATGATACATATGGAACTAAAATACATATGAAGATTGCCCTTGTACCGCCATACTTTGTTTTATATCATCATGGTTGGTTATCTCAGCTGGTTATTGTGGAACATCCACGAGATTAGTCTCCATTCAGTCTCACTAAGAACCAGCAGGCTGTTGTCAGCTCCTTAGCTCAATATATATCCCTTAACTTCATCCAGTGATTCTTTGTACATTTGAGATAAAAGAAACTGGGTTGAAGCTGGAAACTATCATTCTCAGCAAACTATCACAAGAACAGAAAACCAAACACTGCATGTTCTCACTCATAAGTGGGAGCTGAACAATGAGAACAAATGGACACAGGGAGGGAAACATCACACAGGCCTGTCAGGGGGTCAGGGGCTAGGGGAGAGATAACATTAGGAGACATACCTAATGTAGGTGATGGGTTGATGGGTGCAGCAAACCACCATGGCACGTGTATACCTATGTAACAAGCCTGCACATTCTGCACATGTACCCCAGAACTTAAAAGTATAATAATAAAAAAAATTCTACAATAAAAAAAGAAACTGGGTTTTTCTCTTATTAAATAACTCAATCTGATCCTACATCTAAATACAAGCATAGAATATTTGTCCCTACACTGTCATAAGGCTCTCACCATAAGAGATATTGGAAAAGTTTTCCTTAGAGTGCAACAAGTTTTTGTCTTTCAGTTATATATTTCCAGGCTGCCAATTGCTATCACCGAAGGAACATCTAAATCATTGACAAATCAGGTAATGTCCCATACCGAACCATTTCTCACCATCCCCATGGAAACCACTGTGGTCCAAACCAAGACTCTTGCCTGAAACTACTCCAATACCCTCCTAACTGCTCTCCCTTCTCCCCATTTTGCTACATTATAGTCTATTCTCCACACAAAAACCAGAATGATATTTTTTAAAGAAAAATTAGATCATGTCACTCCTTTGGCTCCAAGAGCCTTCCATCCCATTCCCATCAGATTTTGAGGAAAATAATAATTCCTTATCATGGGCTACATGGTCCATATGATCATCTATGCCTAGCGATCTGACCTCATATTTTATCCCTCTCCATTTAACTCCCTTCACTTTGGTACCCAGACCTGTTGGATGTTCTTTTTACATGTCAGACTCATTCCTCAGCCAAGGCTTTCATTCATGCTGTTTCCTCTGCCTGGAACCCTCTTTCCATAGATCAAATAGCTTTCTCCCTCATTTCATCCCAATGTCACCTCGTCAGAGAGGTTCCTAGATGACTGTATCCAAAATAGCTGCCTTCCCACCAGCAAAATCATTCTCTAACCCCTTACTGTTTCTTGCTTCTTCAGAACACTCATTATCACGGGAACCTATATTTACAAAGTTTTGTCTATATACCCCCCAGAATGTCTATGAAGGCAAGAATTTTGTCTTGTTTGCTGTTATATCACCTGACCCTAGAACACTGGCTAGCATATTGTAGGCACTAAACAAATGTGTTTATTAATGAAGTATTCTATGAACATCTCATGGAAACATCTCCTATAGAATATCAGGTATTATAAGTTAGCAAGAAGATATCAACTGATTATAATAGCTAATGACATAAGCTAAGAATGATTAAGCCAAGCTCTCTGCTAAGACCCATATATACCTATATGCTATGTTTGGTTTCATTAATTAGAGGAAGGTAAGATAAAATAGGGAAGAAAAAGACAGGAAATTTGCTACTTTTGAAGGACAAGGAAAATGAAGGAGAAAAGGGGAAGTGCTGGGGCCTAAATAAATGTATACCAAATTATAATTATCATAAGAAAAACTGGAGTTGTCTATTTATTTGCCAAAAGTATTAGATTTTTGTGGAAACACTAATATTGTATTTGGAGCATTTTGCAAATGCAGGATTTTTTTACATTTACTGCTATTTTGAGATTGTTCTGATTTTTTTGATTGTCCTATTGTTCATGATTTGTAGAAATCATCTTTATTGCTGATATTTAGAGATCATATTTCAAGTAATAGCTGTAGACATTTCTTTTCGGCTTCTAGCTACAGCCATCAATTATATGAGTAATATTCTTATATAAGACACCATTGAGGTCATAGTAAAACAAAATGAAATGCTGAATGGGTAGAAAAGTTTCATATACTTATAATTTCACTTGCAGAGTTTCTACCATGATCCATCGAGGAAAAGAGAGTAATAAAGTCACATGCTAGGGTACACACAGTTTTTAAAGTATTTAGGTTGGTGCAAACGTAATTGCAGTTTTTGTCATTCTTTTTAACCTAATATATCAGGAGTCCTTCTATCTTTATGTTGCTTGCTTAATTTTATGACTCATACAAGGCAAGCCATATCACATAAATGTCCAATCCTAAGTCTGTCTGAAATTACTTTTTTTTAACTTGGGTTTGTATAATTTCAACAATATTTAAAAAGGGGAAATTCTATCCAGAGAAGAGCCCTGATAAATTTTTGTCACTGTTAATAGTTGGACTTAATTGTCTTCAAGATAAATTTTTATATTTCAGGATGCTATTTGGACAAAAAAATTGCTTAAATAAATTCACACTTCATAAATACAAAAAAAGGATAAGCTTATAAAAAATATGAAGCCCAACAGTCATTACAAATATTTGTGTATATTTTAGAAACTTCAAATTCAGTTTTGGAGATACTAATTTGGAAATATTAAATATGTGTACTACTATCTCAACTATTATTTTAACCAAAATATCTGCATAAGAGAAAGTTAAATGGGGTATAAATTGGGGCAGGACAGTATTAAAAAAGTAAAATGATAAAGTTAATAAATAATTTTAATTCTGGTTCTGATGTTCTAGCCTCCTCAACTAGATACAAAAGAACAAATGGAAAGCTGGATAATGCCACAAAAGGGTTAACATTAGCAAGCTAGGGATGGAGGCGCTGTGCACCATCGTCATGTATTTTTCCATCTTAAGCAGCATACCACTCCTAAGTAAAAAGAATCATTTTGCTGACCCAGCTCTGAGTGTTTATACAGCGCAGAAATATGTGTCTTGGCTCATAATCCCATTCTCCTTTTAAAGATACCCAGTAACCACAATTTTCATCCCAGAATATTATAACAACCCAGAGAGAAAAATTTAGAACTGGTACCCAGTCAAATCCATGAGTTTAGCATGGTTTCAGCAAATGCTTCAAACACATTACAGCAGAGATAACTTAAATATAACAAAGCCTTGCAGTTCTCATTATTTATTTCCACAGTGAAACGACTGTCAGTAGACATGCAAGCTGTCCGCTTACTGGTCTGCCATGATCTCCAGGTTTTCCTGGCTTCCCACTTGGTCCTGTGACTCCCGGGGAGCCTGGGCTTCCCTACAACACACGGAGAGGGAAGGGGACTGTTATGACAAAGGGAAAATCCCATCTAAAGTAAATGAATACGGCCTGTTTTAAACGCGTTTAAATGAAACAACTCATAATTACACATTCAGGAAAAATAAAACCAAATTTTAAGATAACATGAAATAAAAAACTCTTGACAACTACAGTGCAATCCTTATGGACTATGGAGTTTTAAAATATATTTTGAGACCAGTTGAAAAATACATGCATATGTATACAATCAGTTTCACAATTTAAGACTATGATCCTAGTAAATTGCTTACAAAGTGGATTTGCAGGAAGCAATTCCCTTTTTTTTTTTAAGTTTCCTACTACAAGACCAGACAATCCTTCAAAACACAGAGGTTGAAAATTTAGGCTGGAGAAGAATTAAGAAGGTGGCCAGTTTTGTGCTAAGTTGGGCACCATGGTGGCAGAGTCTTCCTTGTCTGCTGGGAATTGCACTCACAGCTTAGAAATTCATTTTTCCCTTTGGAGCATTCTCCACACTTTCATTCCCTTCCATCATGTCAGCACCCTTAACCCCACCAAAATCGTAAGATTTTCTCCCTGTTGCTTTTACCACAGCTTCCAGACATTTTGACTCTATATTTAATAGAACGTTTATAATATGTACTGGCCAATATGTCATGTTCTAAAGCCTAAAATTTTCTTAAAATGGAATGTTCAGATTTTGTCAAGCAATCCTTTACTCCATCAATTATGCAAATGTTAATCTCTATAGTAAATACTTAACATGAAAGTTTGCTGTGCACTTAAATCCCCCATTACCTAAAGATCTATATTTTAAACATAAATAATAAAACTATTTTAACATATGCTCTTTAGTCTTCATATCCTGCCACACAGACGTGGAGGCTATCCATCACCTCAAACAATTTTACTGAGATCTCACCTGGATGCAAGTATACAGATGCCAGTTTCAAAATCATTAGTTTCAGTATTTTTCCCAATATCTTAAGTTGAAGACCCTTTTAGTTGTAGATAAAACTGACTTCCTCAGAACAACTGATGGCTGTTCAATAATAAAGTTATTGAAATTTAAATGTTATAGGCACAGATTCTTAAAATTCTGTAACAGGAAATAACTGAACCACCGAGGTTATAAAACCCGACCACTTAATGTAGGGATGAAGAAACTGAGGCACTAACCAGCTGGTAGCCAGTTAGTTAGAGATTTCTTTTTCTTTTTCTCAAATGTAACTTGATTAAACAGAAAGATTCCGTATTTTAACACATCTGTTTTCTCTAGCACATTTTGATATAGGTAAATAAAAACACAGGTCCCTCAATGATATACTCCACAGCACAGATGAATGTGCTTCAAAGGCAGGTTACTAGCAAAATGAGGTGAGAGGGTGGGAGTGAAGGGCACAAAGATGAGACACGTTTAGTTCTTACCGGCGGCCCTGGTGGGCCCCTGGGTCCCATTGCACCGTCTTTTCCAGTGAAGCCCTATTGTAAAAATGAAAGTGATTACAGTTAGGGAGGTCATGAGCAAGTGAAAAGAAAAGATGCTAAACAGGTTGCTAAAGCTGAAGGCTGAAGCGAAGGATTTACAGCCCAACACGCTGCTTGGGAGGTAAGCTTTCAATAAGAAGACAAACAGCAAAAAAATAAAAAAATCTTTTCAGTTTAACTTATGCCTTTTACTGAATAATCAATTTCTATGCTCATTCACTTGTATAGTTATAGATAAAACAATTTTAAGAGCCAAACTAATCTTCTCCCAGGAAGGCAGATTCCCTTCATGAAGATATTTTTTGTTTTTGTAATAGCATAAAGAAGTCTAAAGGAAAATTTACCCATTCTATGGAAAAGTCAATGTCCACAGGCTGGCCCAGGAAGGATGCAGGTGAGAGGAAAGGAAAGTTACTGAGAAAAGCAAGTGGTATCATAAAAGATGATACTATGGTGGCAGAGTCTTCTTTTGTCTGCTGGGAATTGGACTCTCAGCTTAGAAATTCATTTTTCCCTTTGGTGCATTCTCCACACCTTCATTCTCTTCCATCATATCAGCACCCTTTAGCCCCAACAAAACAATAAGAATTTCTCCCTATTGCTTTTACCACAGCTTCCAGATATTTTAGCCATATATTTAATAGAATATTTATAATATGTACTGGTCAATACATCATGTTCTAAAGCCTAAAATTTCCTTAAGATGGAATCATCAAATTTTATAAAACATTCCTTTACCAAATATGCAAATATTAAGCTCTGTAGTAAATACTTAACATGAAAGTTTACTAAATATTTAAATTCCCCCTTACCTAAGAATATATGTTAAACATAAATAATGAAATTATTTTCACACATGCTCTCAAGTCTTCATACCCTGCCATACATACAGACATACAGAAGTCTATATGGAAAATCCTGACCACCTAATTAGAAGGCTCCCTTCCTCATTTCCTGAGCAACTGTCAGACAGTTAGAACAGGACTATTTATGTCTCCACTCCTGGTGAATTTCTTTCTTCCTCTCCCAAAAGAGGCAAAGCTGGGCTGAGTGCAATGGCTCATGCCTGCAATCCCAGCACTTTGGGAGGCCAAGGCAGGAGGATTGCTTAAGCCCAGGAGTTCAAGACCAGCCTGGGCAACATAAGGAGATCCTGTCACTAAAAAATGTGAAAGAAAAAAATAGCCAAGCATGGTGGCACACACCTGTGGTCCCAGCTACTTGGGAGGCTGAGGCGGAAGGATCACTTGAGCCCGAGAGGTCAGGGCTGCAGTGAGCCGTGATCGCACCACTGCACTCCAGCCTGGGTGACAGAGTGGGACCCTATTTCAAAAAAAAAAAAACAGAGGCAAAGCTGTCTTAACTGCCCTCCACTCAAAAGAGAGGAAATCCTCAATCCTGATAATAAGTAGTTAATTTTTGTAGTGCTCTCTTCAATACACACAAAGGCCAGAACTGCTTCAGCGTCAGTTCACCAGGCAGGAACAGAGCACATCTCCCCACAGGCTTGATCTCTGGCTCGTGCACCCGCATTTATATGTTATTTTTTCTCTTTCTCTGTACAGTGCCAAATGACCTCTGCCTGGAATGAGTCATCCTGCTACCCAGTTAGCATTCACTCTCAACAGCAGATCTCTGAAATCCAGCCGAGGATTTCTGAGTCAGGTCATTTTTTAGAGTTGCTGCATTCCTCTGTCAGAGATTTTTGTCTCATTTTCTGCAGAGAATGAAAGTAATCATTTCATCCATATTCTTGGATTTTCACAAAAGTTGACCATTTGGATCTCTTCCTGAATTAACTATCCACACTTTTTATTAGTACATTGACTTTACAATAGAAGTTTAAATTATTCTTTTTACATTTGTTGGAAATATTCCACTTACCCCAAAAAAAAACTTTTTTCAGAAACTTTTAGGGATAAGATTTCAGACTGTTTTCTGGAAGATCTAGGCCTGATTAACAAAACACAGATCCTAAGCCTATCTGATGTAACACCAATATCACTTCTAAGGGCCACTTAAGAAAAAAATTCCCTATAATATTGCTTGGACAATTTGAATAAAATTTCTTCCACCCAAGTTTCTCCAACTACTATATAGGATGTTTTTTTTTTTCATTTTTTATGGTAAGTATCATATTTCTAAATAATTAATCCTCCTTTAGTCAGTCTAAGAACTTTCTGATCAACCATTTCCTTTTAGAGGAAATATATTTGTAAATTGGAGTGAAGAAGATTTATTACGAAGTACTCAAAAAGGCTACCCACTATGACATCTGCAGAACTTCGTGCCACAATTTTATTTTATTCTTCATTTTTTGCTGCAAGCCACAGCAGTTATTTCCACTTCTACCCAAGTGAGGGTGGCGGAGAAGACTGATGGCCATTTTCATAGATACACATGTACAGATACCTGTATATGTGGTTCTTTTTTTACTTTCTAATAGCCCCCAGCACTGTGCCTCATTTCAAAAATCATCTGTGCTGAAGACAATCTCTGTATCTTGTTTCTCCCTACTTGATCCTGCTAACAAGTCTTCATTCCTCACCACAACTCCTGGCCTTGATCTCTCGTGCTTCCTTCTCTTCACTTCCACTACTGAGTTCAAGTTTTGTTTTGTTTTGTTTCAGCTGAGATTCCCATACTCAAAGTCTCTCTAATGTTCTAAAATTGTTGATACCCCACCAGCTATGCACCATCCTTTTTGCATTAGTGGTAGTTTACTAAGCAGTAGGTAGGTACACAGGCTGTGAAGGAAAAGGGAGAACAGTTTCCTGAAAAGTTCTCTTGCCCTCATTCCAGGGTGGCCTCACCACAAAGCTGGACACAGATTAGAATTTGAGAATGGAAGAGTACAGTCCTTTCCAGCCCCCTTACTTTTCAGGGATGCAGTTAGGCTGCCTGATGGTGATGGCTGTCTGAGCGCAAGTCCAGAAAGATAGTCCTGCTGGGAAGTGTGCTAGGGAACCCGCCCTGTGTCTGCATGAAGCCCACATTGGGGTGGATGTGATGGAAACAAGGTTTCAGTCGTAGCAGCAGCAAGCAAGTCAGCCCATTGCCACTTCTCAACTGCAATATTCTGGGGTTTATGTTCTAATAAAGAAGACTGACTTGTCACCCTTGTACTCTCACTGTTGTCCTTTATTGTAAAATAAGAATTCAAAAAAAAAAAAAAAAAAAACCTAAAGTGCCAGTCTCAAAAGAGTCAGAAGATGTATATGTCAGAACTACCACCACATCCCATATCCCAGAAAATACAGTTTTCTCTTTGACCTCTCTATTATGTCTCCCCCAAACTCAAAAGGAGGCATGGGAACAAATAAAGTTCACTGGCGTATCATCTACAATTTTGTATTTTCTTAGGGCAAATCTTTGCTCCCTCTGAATGGCCTACCTCTGTGCCCAGTGGTGTCTTGAAGGTGTTAAGGTTGATAGATTTATGTTTAGTGGCAGCTGTTATAGTGTTATAGTACTGGGTTCCTCAGATCCTGCTGCTAGTCATATATTTTAACTTGATTGATTAATCAAAATACAAACTACTCTCAGAGTATTATTGGAACCATAAGATGCTGAAAAATCATTAGTTCCTTTGTTTTGAGAAACTCTTAAAATTTCTGGGTTCTTTTTATTAAAGCATTTGTGGTCTCCTATGGAACCAAATATTTCACATTATTGATGAACAGAACATAGAGGTCATGTTCACCATGCTTCTCATTAACTTATCCTAGAGAAGACTGGGTTTCCTGTACTGCTTTCATGCTAAGTCAAGACCAAACTTGAAAGCTGCTACCAATAGGCAAATTCCCTACTAAATACCAGCTGTCCACCCCACCATCAAGGCCTAGAAGTGGTATTTGAGTTCTGAAGGTATAGACAGGATATCTTGAGTTTGTAGAAAGTGCTGTGGGAGTCAAGGCTACCCTCATGGTTACAGAAAAGCTGCCTCACAACTAAGATTTTAATTTTAAGATTTAAAACAATTTGCTGAGATTCTTGAATCTCTTTTTAATCAGCTAAAATTCCTTTTCTGGACTTCTTTTTATGAATATGATACAGTAAGAAATTTTCTGAAAATTAAAATTTCAAATACTTCCCTAGAGTCCCACCATTTTATTTCAAAGACCTTGAGATTGATCTGATGTTGGATGGTCCACTGACATTAGCTTTGCAGCTTTGCAGCTTTCCACAAGATACATTACCAGCCTTGCAAACTGGATTTTGAAGGGTTCTTAATGAATAGGCAACCATGTGACATCATTTCCAACATCATTCATTATAGCCTGCTCAAGAAAACTTACTCTGTCTCCTGGAGGTCCCATTGGTCCTGGTGGGCCAGGTAATCCTGGGGTTCCCTGCACAGAAGGAAACAAGTGAAACATTATAATATACTTCCTGTGTGGGAGAGAATCCTTGTTATTTTCCAAATGTTTATTTTTTAAATTCCAGAGGCTCTGAATAGAAACAGGAGAACAGAGCCAAGCACGTGGCCAAGCATACAGTAGACGCTCAGTCAACGAGCAGATACCTGAATTGAATAGCACTAACTTGAAGGCTAAGACCAGGGTATGAAATGGAAATGAGGCGACGCACGTATCCAGGCTTCTGCTTTGCTACTTAACCTGGGTTCACCTTTTGAGGTACTACAAAAGGAAATTTTCAAATAGCACATGACAGGGGGAAGAAAAGGCAACTTAGAGACCAACTCACTGTTCGGCCTGGAAGTCCTGGCTCTCCAGCATCACCTTTCATCCCTTGGCGACCCTAGAGTGAGCAATGGGAAAACAGTTCTCAGGCGTTTCACGGAGATTAAGCAAAAAAGGAAGACATGAGTCACTTATGAAATCTTCATCACTTCATAAATCCAGTGTAAGCGTTCAGAATGAGCACAGAAGGGTATTTTTGAAAGGAGATGAATAAACCTTTTTTGAATTAATGCTCACTTTTTAAACTACAAATGCTGTGTTATAATTTCTACTTAGAATGTTATGAGGTAATTTTATATAATTATGGGATATTATACCTACCTTAAAAGAATATAGTTTAACATAGGGGATATCTACTTTACATATAAGAAGATGTTTAATAAAGTCAAATAAGTAGCAGTAATTTTTTCTACACAGTTTTATATTATTACATAGTCTATTTACATATCTAAAATAACAGTCATCATAGAGACTGCTATCTCGGTGACTAACCTCATTGAATTATCTGAGAAAACACTTGATTTGGCAAAATGTAGAAAAGATTCATGTAACTAAATGTTTATCCGCCATTCTCATTTAATAAAGAAAGGCTTTGTGCTTACTTGCTCTCCCGGAATAGAGAGTCCATTGGGTCCCTGAGGGCCTGGAGGACCCTGGGGCCCTGGAGGACCTATGTCTCCACGAGGACCAGGGGGCCCCTAAAATACACAAGAGAGAGACAACCACAAAGTAATGTAATACCTTTTCAGTGCAGACATTTAGTCAGACACTTGACGTCATAACTCTAAGACATCAATCATATAATCTTTGTAAACATTTTAGAAATCTACATCTATGAATATATTTATTAATGTAATTCCTTTCTTCCCTTTACTATTGAAAAGTACAATAAATTTACAAGAGCACTTACATTTCCATAAAAGTCCTATTAGAAATAGATTTTTTAAATAAAATACATTGCATATAATACATTCATATATTAATTTTCATAGATTTACATGAGATTAAATGCTTAAGTTTCACTGGATTTGATTTAAGCTAGTCCTCATTTCTCATAGACTTCAGCTTATTTCTGGGACTAAAGGATATATAAATCCAGCAAGAAAAGAAAAGATGCCCATGGATGAGGTGCCCTGTGCTGGAGCTCTTTAGCAATCTGTCTAGATGGAAAAGGCACAACCTTGGCATCAGGCCTGGGTTAGCATCCTAATCTTGCCCTTTCCTAATGGGGTTATTTTATCATTAATTATATTATGACCAAAAACTACACATTATCTTCATAAAATATTCCCCTGAGAAGCTTGAGTTGTCTTACAGAAAACCAGTGTGGAGCTGGCAGAAGGAGCAGGTGACCCCTTGTGAGCACATACGCAGCCACTCAGCATTTTTTTCTGAGACTGGTGAAAAAAGCAGCAGAAGTGCTCCCAATGGGCTCCAGCTCTCTAGCAGTTTCTGCTCCCTGTGGGGTGTGGGTACCCCCTCTGCTTCCCCATATTCTGGGCAAGGCCTTAAAGATCTTCTGCAGCTTCCCCATGTGTAATTGTTACAGCTATGACACGCATCCTGTGCATTTCTTTCTCTGGCTAGTCTAATCCATCATTATGACATCCAGAGATAAGACAGAGGTAATTACATTACCTGAGGCACACTAAACCTGAGCTGACTTGCTCAAGATCACATACCCCCTTTGTGAAAATTTGAACAACCAGATTTCAATATATAGATAAAAATGTAAATGCACTCTAAAATATACTTACAATTGCCCCACTGATACCTCTTTCACCTCTGGGACCTTTGGCACCAGGCCCTCCCTAAAATACATAGAGCATATAGTAGTGTGAACATAGGAAGAAGTTGATATACAAAAAGTGCTTCAAGAAAAAGTGCAATTTCCAGACAATTATTATTCTACAGCTGCTTGCAAAACATTGAAGCAAATATTTCATGTCATACAAATATGTGAGGCAAGAGAATTTCAAAACTTTGTACATTCTGAGTGTCTCATTTTTTAAACTATATTTCAAATTTCAAATTTTCATTTGAAAATTTGAGGTTTATTGGGAAAAGCAAACATTATACTACTTGTATACAATAAAGAGAAAAATGAGCCTTGGATTTATGTGAATTACATTCCTCGGGGAAAATGATGGGCAAAAAGAAGAGTATCTTAAATCGCTCAGAATATTAGAACATGTACTTAACAGGAATTCAGAAACAACTGAACAAAGAGGACATAAATATCACAGTGACATCCAAGCATGTTACCTCACAACTACAGGGGAAAAAATCCCAACATCTCAAAAACATCTAAGTCACATCCAGGATATAATTTCATGATTATAAATATAAATCACTGTTACTAGAAAAAAAGAATGGTAATCCCAGTGACATTTTGATTCTATATATGAGGAGCTGGCTTGTAATTAACCTAAAATCGGTCTACATTATTTGCTATGACCCAAGAATAGTAAATTTTCATGTTCTGTGAATCCCTGAGCTGTTCCTATGTTAATTACATATTTTCTTAAAAGAAGCCAAGGGAGATTAGAGCTATCCTCAAAACTGGCCCAGATCAGATACTGCATTGACTAAATCAAGGGGTTTCACATTGATCAATGAGCTCTATCACTGCAATCTTCAATGATTTGCCTTGCACTTTCTTGGCCTTCCCTCCCAACCAATGGATAAATCTAGATGCTCATAGTCTTCTCACTCAAGTTATTCCCAACCCAGAGTTTATGATATCACATGTGTAAATTACTCTCTCTCTATGTTATTCTCATGATATGTCTGCCACATAAGGTGCACATGTTCTAGGTTCTCAACAAGTTGTTCTTGGGTCAGCCTCTCAACTATGGCTTTATACCAAACATATAAGAAGCTTTTGGGAGATGTAAGGAATTTTCAGTCATGTAATTACAGATGGAAATCCAGGTTCATATCTTTAAGAAAAAAGCTCCTGAAGACTAGCCGATATTATCATTCTTGCATGGCTGAAGAAATATGTCAAATGCCAGAATCAAATATTCTTCCTGATTTACTCCATTTCAGATGGCCAAATATACTAAAAAGATGGTCTGCGATTTAGCTTGCTCTATCCTAGAAAACCTGGATGAATTGAAGCATTTTATTGACTTCATACTGGCAAATAGATAATCACTCTAAAGATTTCAAAGGAAAAACCAGAGGAACTATTTCAATTTCCTTACTGCAGGGCCTGGAGGTCCTGGAGGTCCAACGCTGTCCTGTGTGCATGTGCAAGAATTTGGAAAAGCAGGGCATTTTGCCTCATCTCTCTGAAATTTTGAAAAGAATATTTACCTTTAAATTTAGAGGAAAAAAATGACTTCCCATCCCCACCCCCACTTACATACACAAGGAAATCTGTTGCCCAACTTAAAGAAATAATTTTAATTATCATTATGAATAGTCTTATGTTGAAACTTGCTGTGCTCCTTTATGTCTTTATTTTATGCATTACGTTAGGAAACCTCACCGACAAAGAAATGTTTACAAGACCACTGAGATCTCTGGTAATTTAATCCAATTTCCTCTAATCCAGTGTTAGAGACTTGTTGTGTATCTCAAATATCAATTCCCATTTGGAAAAAAATCCAAAATTCTTTACTCTTTCTCCATTATCCACATTGTTTTGTCCCTCACCTCGTTCAGGTCTCTGCTTAATCTCCCCTTATCACTGAGGGCTGCTACTACCTACCATCACTGTCTGTCCCTTTGCCCTGATTTGTTATGCATCCTAGGACTTCACTCAATAATATAGTATATACGTCCTTATTAATTCTTTCACTCCCAGTGCCTTTCACCCCCAGTGCCTTTCACCGGAATACTCACTTTTTACTGGCTTAACACAAGTACACAGATTGGTGCCTAGCTTATAATAGGTGCTTAATAAATATTTGCTGAATAAATAATGCACACTCTTCCTGTGGATGTATGTGGGTCTTTGCTGGTCAAAAGCTTCAAATCCATCACCAACATTCAACTTTGTAACTATTACCACCTACATAGATACTATTAAAGAAAAATCCTCATCTCAGAAAGAATACTATGGTTATTTCTACCATCTAAAAAACCTTAGTCATCCAGAAAGGTGCTGGCTTGTTTTGTAAAATGCTGATATTTTACAAGCAACAAGAGGGCTTTACAGTAAGTGGGCTTATCAAACACATTAACTCAGCAGGACTTTTCTGTTAGGGAGAATTTCCAGATATACTCTGTGCATTACCAGCTTGTGAGGGAGGGATCACACAGGCACTGGCTTTTCTGTAGTAGCTGGTGAGCACCCACACATTGCATGTCTTTTAGCTCCATCCTGAAGATGCAACTGTGGAGTGCTACTTCCTCTCCCAGGCACAAGGGTTTATCCCTGGGGGACTGTTAAAGCCATGGCAGAATTCAATTCTGTTTTACTTACCCTAGAAGGAATATCACAGCATCTGTCTCTACTGGTCCACACTGGACTGCAGACAATGTCAAAACTCTGGATTTGGAACTGCAAACAACCAACAGCAACATCAGCTAAAGATGCATGAGAAACATTTTATATTGGCACTTCCACATTTTAACATTGCCAACTTCTCACACAGACTCTCTCAAGGGTGTGAGCCATTGAGAGCAATGTGATCCTTACTTCATGAGGAAAGAACATGAAAACATATGCCTACGAGAAAGAGATAGAAAAGTGAAACATGTATGTGAGATTCCCACTCCTGATTCACTTCTTTGGCCAAAATGCAATGTTTGAACATATGCCTACGAGAAAAAGATAGAAAAGTGGAAGGTGTATGAGATTCCCACTCTTGATTCACCTCTTTCGCTGAAATGCAATGTTTGAGTGAGTTTTGTTCCACTTGTTTGTTAGGTATTTTCTTTTTTTTTCTTTTTCGTTTTTTTTTTTTTTTGAGACAGAGTCCCACTCTGTTGCCCAGGCTGGAGTACAGTGGTGGGATCTTGGCTCACTGCAACATCTGCCTCCCAGGTTCAAATGCTTTTCATGCCTCAGTCTCCTGAGTAGCTGGGATTATAGGCGTGCACCACCATGCCCAGCTAATTGTTTTGTATTTTGTAATAGAGGCGGGGTTTTACCCTGTTGGCCAGACTGGTCTTGAACTCCTGGACTCCAGTGATCCACCCAAAGTGCTAGGACTACAGGCATGAGCCACGGTGCCCAGCCTTGTGTTATTTTTTAAGAGAATATTAATTTCTATAATTAAATGAATTTGAAGCCTACACACATTTAAATCAAATTTGTTTTTTGTTTTGTTTTGTTTTGAGATGGAGTCTAACTGTTACCCAGGCTGGAGTATAGCAGTGTGATCTTGGCTCACTGCAACCTCTGCCTCCTGGGTTCAAGAGATTCTCCTGCCTCAGCCTCCCAATCAGCTGGCATTACAGGCGGCCACTACCACACCCAACTAATTTTTGTTTTTTTAGTAGAGATGGGGTCTTACCATGTTGGCCAAGCTGGTCTCAAACTCCTGACCTCAAATGATCCACCCACCTCGGCCTCCCAAAGTGCTGGGATTACAGGCATGAGCCACTGCGCTCAGCCTAAATCGAGCTTTAAGAGCCCACCCTTATAGAAAAGTAACATTAAAGTAAATTAAAGAAACAATTCTTCACGTATTCTACAATTGATGCTCTTCTTTTTAGAAATTATTACCAAGGGTTTGACCAATAACTTTTCTGATATCCTCAACTATTTCAAGATAGCATATATTTTATATCTTTCTATAGTTTAAAAATAAACTACTTATGATAAAAAGTAAAAAGTTGTTTAGACAATGTTATTCTTTTAAAAACCTGATGTAATTGTTATACTTAAATATCAGATTCAATATTCAACAGAAGGTTTGGATTTTAATCAAAATTATATTATGTTTGAACTAATTGTTTCTATATTGTGGAATAAAAATTTTCCTTTTGAATCTAGAAGAAAATCCTGTACATGGAAGAAAGCTAAATTAAATAAATAAAGCCATTTTTAAAATAATGACTATAGAAGTCAAACAGGCTAGCTTTGCTTTTAGGACAATAGGTCTATTGATTGACATTGATTGATTGATTGATTGATTGATTGAGACAGGGTCTCAGTCTGTCACCCAGGCTGGCATGCAGTGATGCCATCATAGCTCTCTGCAGCTGCAAATTCCTGGGCTCTAGCAGTCTTCCCACCTCAGCCTCCCAAGTTGCTAGGAATACAGGCACATGCCACCACACTCAGCTGATTGTTTTTTTTTTCTTTTTTATAGAGACAGTGTCTCACTATGTTGCCTAGGCTAATCTTGAACCCCTGACCTTAAGTAATTCTCCTTCCTTGAACTCTGAAAATGCTGGGATTATAGGCATGAGCAATGGTGCCTGGCTTTGATTGACATTTACTATGAATTTAATTAGCTTGGTATGATGACGACTTTAAATTTTCCCTACTAGATAACATTGTAAATGGGGTTGGCACGCTCCTGCCTCAAACCTGAGATAGTGAAAGTTGTGAGTAATGGGGTCAGCTGGATGCCCTACTCCACTGATCCTTTTGATACAGGCAGCCGAATGGCTCCTCTGTGAGCAAATGTGGGCTCTGGTGAAAGTTGCGACTAGTGTCCCCAAATGCTTAATATCCTGATTGTACAAATCTGTATTAACAATTATAGCTGAAGAACAAAATAGGAACTATTTTCTATTTCACTGGGTATGCTGGCAACTCTTTGTGTGGTGTTCTCCAATTTGACCCTGTTTCAAGATGACTACATGGTGTTCCCTGGTGCCTTGACATCTTATTTTGTTTCTAGTAAGTAGTTAAAGCACATTATTATGTTCTGTGGACATATTTTCTCAATGTACTTCTTCCGATGTTTTGATCTGATCAAGAAATTTGACAACTTAAAACTCACTGAGAAAAATAGAATAAAATAAAACTCAAAGAGTTGTTTAGAAAAATGCCATTTCAATCTTAACACAAGATACCAAGAAAAATAAAAATGTGTTACTCACTGCAGCTGATTTCCTTTCCCCTTTAAGGAGTTTTCCAAGAATTTCATAACCATCAGTTGTTATATTTCCAGCTTCCTTGATGTCTTTTTCTATAATTTCATAGCAGTCAATGTAAATCTTAACACTTTTTGAGGTCACTACAATATGAACCTAAAAAGATAATTTGTTTCCATTATAAAATTTCTACACTAAAAAATTAGCTGACTCTGCATAGTTTAGATGAGATTTTTTTGAAGTTTTTTAAGCTATTCTCATCCTAAATCAAAAGTCTTACTCTAAAAGTCCAAGAACAGTTGGCAATGTTGATGAAATCATTTGCTAATAATATGAAATTAGACAAGCCACTTAACCTCTGGTCTCAGTTTCCTACAAACATATACACATGCGTAATTTCTTATTTTCCCACTACCTACTCTTACTGAGATGACCAGAGAGCATGTAGTAGATGAAATGACTTTGTAAGCTATAAAGAGCTACCCAAGTAGAGGTTAATAAATCATGTATATACTATTATATTCACTACAAAGAAATTTCCGATGTCTTCCACTAATTTTGCTAAATTCAACTTTCAGTTTGTTGTTCCCCAATCTCAGGCAGAAATAATCTGCATACCATATAGATATCTCATACAGGAAAGAACTAGCATATGTCTTCTATAGGGATTCAACTCTGGAAATCAATAGAATTCAGGATTCGATTTCCTTTTAAGGAAAGAAGTTTATATTGATTTATTTTTCATTTGCTACTGAAGACACACAGAATGTTAACAACTCTATTAGTATAGATAATTAATAAAATGTTTATATTTCAACAATGTAAAGAATGGTCCTGGGTAATCCTTGTCTTTATAGTTATGCTCAGAGTTTCTACTTATCACAGCACAAATACTCAAGTAAGCCCTTGATAATTACTTTGAAAAGTCTGGCAGCAAATTAAATTAAATGCTCTCAGTCAATAGGCATAAGAATAATTTCTAAAGTATTTTTAAACTAAATATTTTTCCCACATGGAATCACCACCAAAACATAAGTTTACTGCATCTGTGATAAATATAAATTACATATTGCTTTTATATAAAAGTAATACATAGCTTACTAAAAATAAATGCCCCCAGGACAATCAACTAATACTGAACTCAAGAAGAACACCATGCTAGGATACTTTTTAGCTAATAAGAACCAAAACTTTTTGGCTCATATATGAACAACCACAGATGCAAACATTGACAAGGCATGTGGAAAACCACAGTATCCAGAAAAATTATTTCAAAATTTTTAATTTGTGACAAAATTATTCCAGGAACACTTGTCATTGAATGCTAACCATAGAGAAACACATTCTAAAAGTACATTTTGCTATAATGTATTCAGTGTGTTTTACTGCAGTTTAAACAAATGCATAGTTACATTTCGGATTGGGCCCGTCATCTGTAGATCATTGTGCCAAGTATGTAGAGTAACCAATCTATTTCCTAAATGATGTGTTGTTGGTCCCAGACCAGTAGAAAAAAATAGGGACCCTCTTGTCACTCATCTCCCTTCCCAGACTCTGCCATTCTAGTTCTCTTTCTTATTATAAACGTCTCACATGAATCCATGTCATCTTTCAACAATAGAACGGAGACACCAAAAAAGCTTTTCAAGAGAATCCCCAGGAAGGGATAACTGCCTGTCATTCCTTAATTAAACTATTTTAGTTAATCCCTCTCCCCAAAGGTCCCTCTCCCTGTCACTGTCACTAATTTCCTGCTCTTGAAATATTGCTCATTCTCATCCCAAGTTTGAAAAACTTCAATTCAGGAACTGAAAAAATTCAATTCAGGAATTAGACGGAAAGTGAAGAAAGAGTGCTTGAATCCTTGGCTCAGTAAAAAATGTGAACAGCTGAGGGTGATTGAAGGTGGTACTTGAATTGATGAGATGAGAGTGGGCCAATGGGATGGGGGTATTTTATGCTTGTAATTTGCAAGATGCTGGATCTTAGATTAAACTGGTTCAACACATACACACACACACAATGGTAACTGTAGAGGTAATAGATATGTTAATTAGTTTGATTGTGGAGATCATTTCACAATGTATGTGTATATCAGAACACCTCATTATACAGCTGAAGTATATACAATTTTTCTATATGACATCTCAATAAAGCTGTTTAAAAAGAAAGAACGAGTTTAAGGAATGGAGGAGAAAAAAGAGCACAGTGGGAAAAAAGGAGAAACTAAAAGAAAGACAGGTTATTAAAATAAAAAATAAAGAAGAAGGTAGAGAATTTGGAAAGAAAAGACAGAGCTTGTGAGGAGAAAAAATAGGCATTATATAAAACCCAAGAATGCAAATGCCTTTCTGGGGAGGCAAATGGTATAAAGAAGAGAATGTCAAAAAAAAGTGTCTTGATTTACAATCATTAATATCACTACAGACCTCTAAAAAATACTGCCTTTTAAAATTTTCAGATAAAATGAAGCATTCCATGACAGTTGGAAATTTTAAAATAGCAGTTACCAAATGGTTATCAGTGGTTTAGCAGATGATCAGATTCTCAATATCTTCAGTGGTTATGAAAGGAAAAATAAAAATAGTCCTTTTTAGCAAGTTACTCAAATGTAAGTTTCACTGAGCCTCAAAAGTTCATAAGACCTTTGCCCGATTCAACATCTAAGATCAGATAAGGATCAGTTAAAGCCAATAACACTTGCTAAACTAGAACTTGCTTTTCTCATGAGGCATTTATTTTACTGCACTTCACTATGGAGGTCTGTAAACCTTTAAGTAGGTATACGATTGTACTCAGGGATTTCTGTTTTTCCTTTTTTTTGTTATCACTAATATGTACATTGAAGCTTCCTTGAGCTTGATGAGGAGAGTCCTTTACCATCCTTATCAAAAATCTGATTAACAAATAAGAACAACACTCTGGAAAGAAAGCAAGATTCCTCGGGAGCAGAAACAGTAAGAAATACTGCTAAATCTACTCAGGTAGAAGAAACTTCTTCAATTTTCACTTAAGAATCAGCTTGAACTGGAAACATCTGTCTTTTACGTATAAGGGCTAATCTTTCTACATGCCACACTGGAGAAATTTTAAAGCATCTGTGCAACAACTGGTATTCCTGTTAACATAATCCAATGGATGAAGAAATACTATTAAAAAGTCAATTCCTACACATGAAGGGGAACAACACACACTGCGGCCTATCAGATGGTGTCAGGTGAAAGGAAGGAGAGGATCAGAAAAAAATAACTAATGGATACTAGGCTTAATACCTGGGTGACAAAATAATCTGTATGATAAACCCCTGTTACACGTTTACCCATGTAGCAAACCTGCACATCTTGCACACATACCCCTGAACTTAAAATAGAAGTTTTTTTAAAAAGTCTATTCCTAACCTCCATTCTTAACCTAGATCGTTCTTTTTATTTCTAATGCTTCCAACTTCAGTATTTTCTAAGTAAGAAGTGCTTCTTGTCAACGAATTATCCTTTAGAAACCTGAAAAAAAATTTCTACTATCTGCTGGATGTTGACATACAGAAAATTGATTAAGATAATCAAGAATAGACAATCCCTAGAATGCATCTTAGAACTTTTAATAAGATTTTCTAGAGAATTGTGTTTTTAAAGAATAAGTGTGTTCACATAAAAATTAATCTCATAAACATTTATCTTAATTATTTTGGTAGATATCGATAACTTTTGGATTCATAAAAATAATTATTCTGCATTTCACTGGCATGTTTGTACTTTTCAATAAAAAGCAAGCAGAAGCAATATTATCAATTAAAATATAATCCACTAAAACCAAGCTTTTCAAACTAAATGACATAAAGATTCATAACAAAATGGTAAGCAGAAAAGTAGGTGGATAATATATACACTATATGATTCAAATTTTAAAAAGAAATAAGCATTAAAAATATATCAAAATGTTACTAGTTATCTCTTGATTAGTATATTGTTTTATTTTAAATATTATTTGAATTAACCAAATTCTCTAAAATAAGATTTTATTTTTAAAAGACATAGTTATAATTCTACCAATTTAACATGACATTTTAATAAATAATAAATTTGTTTTGTATTTTTTCTAGAAATAAGACTCAAATAATCTTATGTTTTTACCTTATGAAAACTTCCATAAAATAATGTCTTTACTTCTTCTTTGTCAAATGTAACAGTTTGCACCTCGCCTCTTGTATCCTTGTTAAAGAACGATAACGTCTTGCTAGAAGCTGTCATCAACATAAAAGTGTTATTAAATCATATGCATTGTATACTTTTTATTTAAAGTATTAGCAAATAAATCTTGTTGGAGAGATTTCTTTAAAAATATAATAATTCCAGTTATGATAAAATGCAATTAGGATATTTACTGATGTGTTATACTTGGAAAAGTTCAAACATGAAAGTATATATCAAATATGTATATAGTCTATATTCAGAAAGTTTTTTAAAAGAGAAAAGAAAAACATAATCAAAACTAAATATGCATGTGCCTTAAGATAAAAATTCTTACGATCTGCAATCACTCCAACTTGTGGTTTGTAGTCTCTGTCTGTGATTTGCCAAATTGCAAAAGGGTCACTGGGAGTTTCTGGGAGAAGTCTGAATAACAATATAATCGTGTATGAAGGAGGGAGTCCATTTGGGTGTAGGTCTCTGTTGGATAAAACAAAAGAAAGAAAAAGGAGAGGAAAGAAAAAAAGAAAAGAAGAAAGAAAGATTGATTGCTTTAACATCAAGAACAGATACTCTTTTAAATCTTTGCACCAGAATCTCATATGGGTGGTATTAGAGGCTATTTATAATAATCTGGCTCCTCTGACTTCTCCTTAGAAGGAGAAAAATTTAGGAAGCACATCAAAAGAAGAAGCACTAAAGATCAGTTATGTAAATTATAATCGATTATTTCTAATTTGATAAAGTCACAAAAGCCTGGGAAATTACAAAATAGTCTTTTATCCTACTGTTAATAACTAATTTTTCTAGACACAGAGTATTATAAAATTATATGATAATTTTAGAATGATAAACATTATGACTGTGGGTATCATTTAAAGAGAATGAATCTTACTAAATATACTTAATTTCCAATGTCAGCTGTATGAGATCATAAAATGGCTTAAGTTTTTAATTTCTCTCTCCCTCCCTATCAGTAATAGTTTTATTTCTCCCCTGAAATCAAATAAATCACGCCCAGAGCTCATACATTCCCAAAAACAAAATCCATTTTAAATGTGATGGCCATATACATGTGCAAACATTTGGTGATGATAAAAGAATGTGAATTAATTGAAAGGAAATGTTTCTTGGCTCTCAGCGGTAACACAAAACAAAAAACAAAAAATTGGTCCCATGTGTCCCTCCAGAGTTTAGTCAATCATTGTTCTGGGGGAATCTTTGAAGTGGAATTGATGGTTTTCTATCTGAGACCATTTAATAACACTTTCTCCCTGAAGGTAAGAAAAAGAACCAGATAATAAGCTCATAGAAAAGAAGCTATTCCTCTATGAATTTTGATAGAGGACACAGAGCTTTCATGTCCTAATACCACACCACTAATGCCATCTTGCTTTTAAAACATATGCTCTGGGTAAGCTGATATGATGTCTTTTATATGTTCAAGAACTATCTTTATAATATTCTATGTTAAAAATAATATTTTCTCCACATCAACTCATCTCTCACCTAGCCCATTTTTCTCCTTCCTTAATTACTGCTTGTGAAAAAATTATGTAATTGTATTTATGTTTCTTTCCTTTCAGTCAAAAGTTCGGATGCTTGAGAAAAAAATAGGCTGTCATAAGTTAAAATGCAGAAATCATATGTTGAGCTGACTGGAAGAGTTAAACCCTGGGTATTACGGTTCACTGACAAACCTAGAACTCCAAGCCAACATGGTAACCATTAAAGGAGTTAGAGACTTACACTGTGGTCACACTACAACAATACGATCTGTGCCTCTTAAAATAAATTAGCTTTGGTTTTAGTCTGAATTTTCCATCAGCTTTCTCAGAGCATTTCATATTTCAGACATCATTCCTGACCCTGCCCTGAGCTTACACCACCTTTATTTCTCATTGTTCTCTTCTTTCCATAAATTGGCAAACATATTTTTCAACATAAAAAGTTTTCATTTTAATGAATAAGAAATACAGATTTCAGTTATCATACTCAGGTGCAAACATTCATGAAGTAAAATAGCATCTACAGCTACACAACAGATTGCTAGAGCGTCAGCCAATAAAAACTAAATGCCAACTGTCTGATCACGGACAAGAAAAACTACCTTTCATTTTCTAGAGGTCTGAAACACTAAAAAGAATGCTCTCATTCTGCACTTATTCCATCCAGTATTCTGCACCACAGGGAGAGATGTTCAAAATATTAAGTTGCCTTCTTGTTTTAACAGCTTTTCTAGCCTTAAATTCAAAAGGGTCAGTAATCTGTTACCAGCATGAGCTTCTTGGATCTGGCAATAACGAGGCCTGAGTCTTAGTCTCCTGTGTGCAAACAACTATGTAACCTGGAAACAATTAACCCAACTGTATTTAAGAAAACCAATCAGGGTCATCCATAAGCAGTCTTCCGACAATTCTAAAGTTCCAGGATTCTGGGAAGTCAGCAAATATTCCAAGAACTTTTTGCAGGTCTTAAGAAAAGGAGAACCTCCTGTTGTCACACTTACGCTGTAGGCTGATTCACAAACGCATTCTTCTGAATCTTGTAAGCTGAGTAGCTGGGGAAAGACCCTGACTCCAAAGATACTCCTTGTACAGAAGCAAAATTCTTTTCTGTCAGATTGTATGCTTCAAGCATCTTAAAACCTTTACATCAGAAAAGAAAATATTAAAAGGAGTATATTTTAATTATTTTATTGCTTAAATCTGGAAATTAATTAGCCCAAAAGTATAAATGCTTACCTGGTGAGGTGTAGCCATCCAAATAAATGAGAGGA
Organism: Symphalangus syndactylus; assembly: GCF_028878055.3. NCBI lineage: Eukaryota > Metazoa > Chordata > Mammalia > Primates > Hylobatidae > Symphalangus > Symphalangus syndactylus. Next base: position 47,800,686 of record NC_072424.2, on the reverse strand, counting down.
CAACCTGCAACGTACAGCGTTCTTTAAGTATGATTCACCAACACAATGTACAAATTATATATGCACAGAAAGTAGCAATGGATGTATTTCAGGTAATAAATGACATTGTTCATTTATTAAAATAACTTCTCAATTTAATATTTTATACATTATTTCTTACGCATTTCCTATGTGTAGGAGAAATTATACTATTAACCAGTGTAACAAATATTTCCCTAACATTCTCTAATCCAATTGGACTTTTACAGTACTCTTAAAAACAATAAAATAGAATTAAAAGAGGAATTTTTCACATTTTTCAATAGATTTAAAGAACTTCCCTCCCAGGGAATTTTAGATTTCTGCAAAGGTAGGAGGAGCTTGTCCATCCCCAACCCTCTTCTCTGCCAAGTCTCCAAGCCTCACACTGGCTACCAAACACCATGTAACAGTAACAAGTGTGCAGTAGTTTTTGCTCTGGACCCCTCAGAGCTGAGGGTACCAGAGGGCTGCATCCAGGACTACTTGGAACAGAAGAGAAACCACTCCAGCCCCCTACTCACTTTCACCAGTGCAGCTCCACTCCGAACTTCAGCATAAATTTTCATAGTAAACCAACAAAGTTTGTTTACTCTAACCAGAGTTCTGTTTTTAAAATAATGTTAATGGAGGGGAATATTATATTTGTAAAGCATAGCCCTGTCCAGGATCACGGGTCTGGACTAGCCACAGACCTCTGATCAATTATGTAGGATAAATTGCCTCCTGGTAATTATGGAGGATTAATTGCCTCCATAACCTATACCCCAAGAATTGGTGTTAATCGATAGTGATAAGAATAAATTGACTTAAATAATCAATTTTTGGTTCTTCACTGTAGTTAAAAAGCTGAACTTGAGCATCTAAACCCAAACAAACAAATGGGAACCAACTGAATTTCTGAGGAATCGTTTTTTTTCATTGCTCTCTTGAAGCACGGATGTTGACAGAACAAATACCAACTGATTACTAACGGGGAAAACTTTCATCTCACAGAAACGCCCTATATATGCAATTTGAGGCTGAGATTAATTTAACCAAGTGTCATAGGCATTCAGGTGGTGGGAAAAGGATATATTAAAACACTTTATTTCCACACAAGGAAATTACATATTCAAGGCTAAAAATGGACTTCTGACAAGCACACATTTAGCATGATCGCAATAGGAACAGTGATTCATCAGGTTCTCAAGTGATTTCCCAGGATCTATTTATGCACAGACTTGATCCCACAAAGGATATAGAATTGTCTACTAAGTAATTATTTTTCAGAATAAGTGAGGTTATAGATCCATGTTGACTGTGACTTACTTGAAGTGGCAGTTTCACAAACAAATGTAATAAGATTGTCTTCGATCTTCTCAAAAGATTCAAAGTCGTCCACAATGAACACATGCCGTTCACTTGGTTTGCTGGCAATGTTGGCAAGCTCGTTGTAGTCAACATCAGCCACACCAACTACAAAGACGCTGAACCCTGCAAAGTAGCATTTACAGAATGAATCACGTATCTCTTTTTCTGTCCTTGTTGTTAGAACAATGCAAAATATTTCTTATCAGAAATGATGCTGTATTTTCTTAATGTATGCAGCAAGTCCTTTTATTTGACATGAACTCTCTTTAATAAATACATACTTTTTCCAGGTCTTTCTATTTTCTGGTTTAAAGAATTCATTTAATTTGATTCCCTAAGATAAAATCCCAACAATTCAAATAGGAAGATTTTAATAGCCAAAAGACTTCATGCGGTACACACTGCCTTCCACAGATCCACAGTCCTGATACACACGTAAGTTCTGCAGCCATTAATATTTTAAGCTTATGTGACTCAGAAGTCAAGAATGGGCTTATTTTAAAATCTGGGTTCTTGAAACTGATTTTCTCAGGAAACTCAGGCTCAAAGGCAGAAATCTGGCCATCTTGAAAATGGAATCTACAACTCTCACAGGCAACAGATGGGCTATGACAAATAAGCAAATTTAGGCTATGACAAATAAGCACATTTTTCACTCCGAAAGCTAAATTTGACATCGGGGAAAAAAAAAGCTATATAAGGAATTAGAAATATATTTAGATATAAATAAGGTAATGTGAGAAGCAAATATTTATAAGCCCAAACTTAAATCTACCAGGAGTCACAAACATGCAGAAACCTGTGTAAGGCGTACAACATAATGGCAATACATTTTATAAAAGATCAGCAAGAACAACCTCTATCGAAAAAAGACAGTACGACTTAGCACTAATCATAACTCATAATTTTAGCCAAAGAATCATGCATGTACAGATGACAAGTTCCATGTAATTAACTACTTTATAATTTACTACAACAAATTATGCATAAGATTCTCTCTAAAAATATATCCACCTTAGACCTTGCTTGGGACAGCAGGGGGTAGGGGGACTGTTAATGCTAGTACTGGAAAGATCTACTTTCACCTCTAATGATCTTGAATAACTAATCCAAAGAACAGTGTTACCAGGAGGCTCTCAGTATATTTGATTGGCAAGATCTATCCCAGAGATGACTCCCTAAGACCTCAATACTCCCTCTTTGCAACATATCTTTTAGCAATCATTAAGTCTGCATCTGCAAAGATGTGCTAAAGCTAAAGGCTTCCTTTTTTTCTCTCCTTGCACAGGAAGCAGTATCAAGATTCGTTTCTGCTATGGCAGGAAGCCTGCTCTAGCACCCTCTCATTATCATTGCTTTCTGTAGCCTTCCAGCCAGTATGGGAAAATGTGGTTTGCGCCTTGTCAATCCTGAACCATATCTTATACAAAGAATACCCCATGTAATTTTTGAGCAGTTGCAAACCATTCCATAATTAAATATAAACTAGCATTATGAAGGTATACAGTGCAGAGTGAAACAGAAACAGTAAAGTAACATCAGCAAATTTAGTCTTTTGCGATCATTTGTGAACATTTAAAAATGTTAAAATTGCAAGTGCAATCAAATTCATGTATGGCTTGCCTGACTGCTGGATGACCAAAGCCGCCTTCTTGACCTCATCCTGGGACCGACCGTCCGTGACCACAACCAACACCTTAGGGACATTCTTCCTCATGCCGCTCTCCCAAGTCAAGACTTTCTCCTTGATAAACGTGAGGGCCTTGCCTACAGAATGTGGCATGGAAAATTTTAGTGTCACCTCAGTGAAAACTACCCAAATGCCATTAGTCACGCCCAACTGATAAGAATCTGGACATTAGCATGAGATAATACACTCAGTTCTGCCACTACAAATGTTTGGAGAGTGAAGGTCTACATATACACGTACCTGTTCTTGTGTTTCCTCCTCTGTACCTAATATTCTGGAGGGCCCCAAGGGCTGGGGCCTTGTCATTGTACGTGTTCAGCTTGAACTCAGACTTGACCTCATCGCTGTATTGCACAAATGAAACCTGAAGGAAAATGTGGTTTGGCAGTGAGCATAAGTCATCTCATTTTATGTTTCAAACTTCAAATGATTCTCTACTGCAGAATAAAGCGGGGGGGTGTAAAAAGTATCTCAGACCTGATAGAATATTGTAAGCTCTTTATAGCTAATACTACAACACCTACTGCACTTGTCTCATTAAATTCTTTAATTTTCAATCTTCAATGAAATTGTCATAATTGACATGAATAATGAAAATATACTATATTCATATTGTGCCTTTCTCTAGGACATAGAAAGGGACGAATAAAGCTGGGGAGTGGTGAGATCCCAGGATTAGACATGAGAACATACCATCTCGAATCCAAATGTTGGTGAAACAGTTGACTCAGCCAACTGCTACTTCCCATTGACTATATCCGTTCTTTATGGCAATACAAAAATGTCACGTGTGTGATTATAATCATCCCTCATCACAAACTCATTGAAAATGGGATTTAGTGGAAAAAGTACAGACTTTGTACTCAGGAATCACTGGGTTCAAATCCTAGCTCTGGCGTTTAATAGCTATGTGACAATGGATTCTTTTATCAGTAAAATGAGGATAACTATACTTACCTTCTAGGATTGTTTTAAAGACTAATAATACTGTATACAAAGTAACTGGTACATAGACATTAATAAAATATGGTAGGTATTTTTTGTTAGAAATACAAATTCCTAAAAGGATGAAAAAAAGCTTGCTTGTTGAATTAATGTGGTTAAATTAAGAATATAACCACTTAAATTAAGAATATAACTAGGGTGAATTTTTACTTTCCTTGGGTTGGATCAATGTCCAGAGGATTATTTGAGGATTTGAAATTTAGTATACTACTATTCCATAAAAGAGGACAAGTTTTGTTGCTGAAATTGTTTGTGGTTTATTTCAAAATATCTTATTTTCATCATGCCACAATGATGATCAAACTGCCAAAATAAAGAAGAAAATTCACCAAAGAAATTTGAAAGAAAAGGAGGAGAGAATAGTTTTTTAAAAAGATAGTCTCTTGCTTTAAGGAGTCAATATTTAGATAGAAGATTAGATAGAAGAGAGTCACACAATTAATGACAATATGAAGTGATATTTGTTGTAATGCAGCAATATATACAAAATACTTCAAAAGCATGGAATGGGTAAAGCCATCATGGAACCTCACCAGAGGGGGTGAAATTTTAATTGGGTCTTTTAACTGTGTTAGGGTTACATGATGACTTATTCTTTGAGGCCCCTCATGGAAATATAAACTTCTCTAAGTACTTCAGTGTAACAAATATATTTGGAGTGATTTCAGAGCAAGATCATTGGTAGTTATCCTTTTAAAAAAACAGATGAAATACGCTTTAGCTCAACAATGGACATTCTTCTGGTCAAGGTAATTATCTGCAAAGTAATGATAGAGGCAGCAAGTTCCACACACCCACTCCAGTCACTGTTTATCACTGATTCTTCTAACTTCACAGGGCATGACAATCACAAAGAATTTAAGGCCGGGCGCGGTGGCTCACGCTTGTAATCCCAGCACTTTGGGAGGCCGAGGCGGGCGGATCACGAGGTCAGGAGATCGAGACCACGGTGAAACCCCGTCTCTACTAAAAAAATACAAAAAATTAGCCGGGCGCGGTGGCGGGCGCCTGTAGTCCCAGCTACTCGGAGAGGCTGAGGCAGGAGAATGGCGTGAACCCGGGAGGCGGAGCTTGCAGTGAGCCGAGATCGCGCCACTGCACTCTAGCCTGGGCGACAGAGCGAGACTCCGTCTCAAAAAAAAAAAAAAAAGAATTTAATATCCAGAACTTTGGATGAACTTCTATAGAAATGTGTCGTGGTTGGAAGTTTTAAGCAGGAAGTTAGAGTCCCTTAGAATCCCCTAAGTTCTCCAACAGGAATATCATCTAGCCAAAGATAAAAACTAAGGAAACATTTATTTTTCTATTTATTTATCATTTACACCCAATTCCCTCCCAAAAATACGTGAATAAAAGAAATAGCAAATAAGAGAAGGTCAAAACAGAGTTTATATTGAAAAGACTTTTTACTTAAAAAGAGAAGTTCAAAGGAAAGGCAAGACATCACAAATGAGTAGCTACTGGTGGAATGACACTCACCTGAATCCCAGCAGGACTGATTTCATCAAAGCCTCCCACAGTATTGAAGATGAATTTTACAACTTTGTTAAAATTATCATCCCCGATGCTCCAAGAGGCATCAGTCAAGAACACAATATCTGCCTTGGCCCCTTTGCATACTGCAAAAAAAGAAAGCAGAGGAAGCCCTAAATCTCATGAATTCTTTCATTTAAATGAAATCACATAATTGAAAATGCAGTATAACCCCTTGCTACGCAAAGTGTGGTTCTGCAGCAACAGCACTGCCTGGGGGCTTGTTAGAAATGCAGAATCTTGGGTCCTACCCCAGACTTCCTGAATCAGTACCAGCAGTAATAAGATGACTCACATGCACAATAAATTCAGGAAGCATTGGGGGGACCCTCAATACCTGCTCTGGAATTACTCCATTTGTTTAGATCCATTATGCAAAGATACAATCTTACCTAATGGAACTCTTCAAGTAGTTTTGAACAATAAATGAGAGGAGAAATCAAATAAAAAGTTTGGAGACTTGGAATATAATTATTAAAGATTAACTTTATGCAAATAAGTCCTTTTTTTTGAGACAGGGTCTTGCTCTGTCTTCAGGCTGGAGTGCAGTGGTGCGATGATCTCGGCTCACTGCAACCTCCGCCTCCCAGGTTCAAGTAATTCTCCTGCCTCAGCCTCCTGAGTAGCTGGGACTACAGGCACGTGCCACCATGCCCAGCTAATTTCTGTATTTTTAGTAGAGACGGGGTTTAACCATGTTGGCCAGGATGGTCTCGATCCACCTGTCTCGGCCTCCCAAAGTGCTGGGATTACAGGCGTGAGCCACCACACCCGGCCAAGTCCTTTGTAAAATTTAAATGAAGCCACTAGAATCATATGTAGGAAAGGAGAAGATTTTTATTCGAATATCTAGACTTGGAGGCTAAGAAAAATTCCAAAAACAATTAACAAAATTTTAGTTTATAAAAACTTAACATATAGAAGCATAACACCAAGAGTGAACCCTAATGTAAACTATGGACTTTGGGTGGTGATGATGTGTTAATGCAGGTTCATCGGTTGTAACAAATCTACCACTCAGACATGGGATGTTAATAGTGGAGGAGGCTGGGCATGTGTGGGGAAAGGCAGTCTGTCTGGGAGATGAAAAATCTCTGCATCATCCCTGCAATGTTGCTGTGAACCTAAAACTACTCTAGAAAATAAAGCCTATTTAAAAAGAAAAAACTTGTTTCTAAACCAAGATTATTTACTGAATTTCTTTCTATATCTGATTTAAAGGAACCCATTATTATTTTACCCTACAATAATACACTTTTAATTTTTAATTTTACTTATATAATAGGTTTAATAAAGTTGTAACGTTCTACATCCTTCTACGATAAAATAAAAATATATTTAAAATCTGAAATGCTTTCTATTAAATGCTGGAAACAGCATATGAGAAAAGAATAATCCAGTAGTTATTTAACTTAAATTTAATTTGACAAAGTGCTAAAGAATTGCCCTCAAATGCTGAGAGATCAACCTTAATAAATCAGTATGTCGTTCTACCAGTTCACTGCAAGTTACAATTATCTTTCAAATTTTGGTGAATGGAAAATTTTTAGCTTTGTATAATCCAGGGAACTTCTCAGGTTGGACGCCAGGAATTTTAAAGCCAACAGCCTCAGGGCTTACCTTGCAAATATAGCCAAAAGGGTTCACAGTGCTTACTGATGCCAGCGGCTAGCAGAAAGAAATGTCCACCATGTAACTATGGACCATGGAAGACCTAAATCTGTAAACTGAGGAAACAGACTTCCAAATGAAGATCTGGAATAATTCATGACTGATTTTATTCACACCAAAATGTGCCCAGAGATGGAGAGAAACAAATTACGGGTAATCTTTTCTTTCAGTCTGAAAACTCTTCAGCAGCAATAATAAATCAGAAATGTTCTATGTTAATCGCAAATAATGCACATGCGGCATAAATAAGAAGTCTGTAACTCCCTATCAGCTGAATGTATGGCCTACTTAGCTGTACTTACCATCCCGGGCTGGTGGAATGGTGGGAGGGGGAGGAGGTGTGGGTGGCTCTGTAGGGGCTTCTGTTGGTTTCACAGCTGGAATTTAAAAATAATAATTATAAAAATACACCATGTGTACATTTGATATCCCAGAAAGTAAATTTTAAGAGCAATTTAAATCCTGGATACCAAATCAAGTCATACAAAATGAGACACCATTGTCATTGGTACTGACATACTGGGGATTTTATTCCATCCAAATTTGGTGTCACTGGTAGTCATTCAACATCCACTACAGCTACAGAAATAAAGATCTAAAGGGAAAATGTAAGGCCTTCAGATAGGGTCAAATGAGTAAAAGTCACTAATATGAATTCACCTTCTCACTGTCAGCGAGAGCCATCTCTCCCTCCTTTAGCCCTTCCTCAAAGTAGCACCAACTCGATAACAGGAACAACTTGCGATTGCTACAGAAAAAGGTCCTGAACCAGCTTTAGATTCCACATTCAGGAACCTGCCATCATCCCATCATTATTGCTACCCCTGCGGAGAGGTACCTGCACAGGATTCACTTAAGTCTTCCTTACCTAGAGCATTCTATCCTAAAGCCTTATGAAGGCTTTCCAGATTCCTCAAAAACTTACTGGTATGTTCTTTAACAGAGACTCCTGGTCCCTCGAGATTTGGTGTCTGCACAAAAACAGTGACACCATAATCAGTGTCTGGTGAAAGGCCAGTGAAGCAGTGACTGGTTTCTGATCCACGCACTGTAATTTCTTGTCCCCTTGTTCCTGATTATGACAACAAAGGAAAATGCCAGTGTCACCACCAATTACATTTCAAGAAAATTTTATATATCATTGTTATAAACAAATGGCATCCTCTTTACTGAAATTTAAAATGTTTCCACTACATGCTCCAGATCTTTTTTTCTTTTTTACACACATACCATCTGCAGGGCTTAGTTTTAGCCTGTAGGAGGTGGCTGCCCGGTGAGGTGACCATTTGACACAGAATGTATCCCACCCAATCTGGTAGGTTTTCAGATCTGTTACATTTAAATATACTACAAAATAAAGAAAGAAACAGATTTACTTTGTAAATTAAGGCAAAAAGTGTACTTTTAATCATAACACAATTTTCAAACTTTCACTGTGGCTGAAAAAAAGTTCAAAATCGTATTACGTTTCCTTATAAGAAACATACATGAATCATATTTGAAAATGTGGTACTGCCAAAATAGACCCCGCTTTCTTTCACTGATTTTCAAGGAAAGGAAATTCCATATAGTCCCTCTCAAAACTAAGAATTTCAAAAACATCTCATGGAAAATAATGAAAACAATTTCTAAAAGGCTATCTGCTAAGTCGTTAAATAGTTATCAAAGCAATGGTGACATTAAAATATATCTATGGACTGAATCACTAATCATGATTCAATAATTAAGTCAAATTAAATCAACGGATTTAGGTAATATACATCTTAATATCTAATGTCAAGAAGAATCTAAGTAGCATCACAGATCTAATTTTACAGGTCATTCATGGATAAAATGACAATTTCTATAATTTTTATCTTTTAAAATTCAAAATATAATATTTTATGTGAAATACATAAATTTCTCATCATATACATTTTTATATATTCAATTATAATATTTCTGTATTTGAATAGGTATTTTGTCTAACCAGACACAAAATAGCCTGCCGACATAATGCTGTGGAAACATGTATATGTTCAGAAACAGGAAATTAAAACAGGCTGACCTGGTAATTTCTACCACACTTTTTCTTACAACCATGAAAATATCCATGACTCACATGTAGTGCCTTGATCTGTCAAGGGGACACTGAGTCCAGAATCATATTGAGCATAAACATTCACATCGTAGGTGGTGCTGGGATTGAGATTGTGTAAGGTATATGATGTCATTTCTCCAACAAAGGCTTCCATGGGCTCATTGGAACCTTTATTAACAACCACAAAAATACACAGAAACATGCCATCACTAGCATGAAATTTTGCTTAAAATTAAAGATCTTATAGTCAAAGGGTATTATGAACACCATTAATTCCATAGTCCTCATACACTTACTCACTGGGGCACATGCTACATTACATGGCAAATATGAAACTGTAAGCAGACACTGAATTCTTCACCCTCCTATTCTCAAAGCATAGCACAGTATTTGGAATATAGTAGGTATATAATCAACGTTTCTTTAGTGAATGAATTCTCAAGCTTCTTTCTCAAGCCCTATTTTGCCAACATAGTGTTTTGCATATAGCAGGTGTTCAATTGACACTTTTTCATTTATTGTAGAGATGATCTAAGAATTTCTATCTTGGACCTCCTTCCACATACTTTGGCTGCTAAAGTCCTTAGTTACTAACCCTACTTTCTTTTTTAAGTGCTCTTTCTATTTCTTACATAGGTTCAAATTTTACTTCCTTTATCTTGCCATCTCTCTTTCATGTTTTTCTAGTTCATACTCTTCCTGGATATATGGAAGATGCCCTAACAAATTTGCATTTTTCTTCCAGTTTCGCTAAGCATACAGACAGAATATTAAAACAAAAATAACGAATAATTTAATCAAGGTGACATTAATTTAGGTGAAATTTTCAGAGGGGATTTGAAAGCAAGGCTGTCATGAAAAAGCTGCATGGAATCTATGCCCAAAATAAAATAATACCTGGGCATAGTGGGAAAAATACAAAGGTATATTGATGGAATATGCATTATTTCATGATCATATAGGATGTCTGAAGACAGGCATCTTTGATTTGTGCAACTCTATGAACCAAGTCAAACTTTTTAATTATGACATTTAATAAGAATCTCATCTACACCTATAATAACAATGGTACTTTAGATGATTGGCTTAAAATGTTATTGCCAAAAACATTGCCTTTGGTGGGAGGAAACTTGGTGTGATACCTAAACTCTCAGGAGAACCCAATAGTGGGCGATGAAAGAGAAAATACCCTCATATGCAAATAACCCTCCAAAGCATTTCTATGATGACAAAGGCACTTCCTTACCCACTGGCTTATATACTATTTTATATCCAAGAACTGGAGAGGGTGAAGGATCCCAGGACACCCTGAATCTTGTATACCATTCGTCAGAGATGTGTATGTTCTGAGGAGGAAGGAGTCCCACTGAAAACAAACATTGGCATACATTACTGACCTTTTATTGGCACACAGGGAGAGCATAAAACTTTAAAAAATATTGGTAGGAAAGCCCAATGGGAGCAATTTCATAATATCCCATAATGACTTTATCCAGAAAACAATTAAAAGGCATTGAAGTATTCAAAAAATGCTTAATAGTTTTCCAAATTTAAACAGCAACTCAAATAGACTCAAGAACTAGTGATTTCCAGAGCAGCCTTCTCAGCAGGAAGCAGTATCCAGAGCTGAAATGTTCTATGACTCAGGATTATAGAAAATAAAAGAGATCTCAAACCATTTTTAGAATGTCACAGATTATAGATTGTTGGAAACAGAAAGCAATTTAGAGACTATCTAGTCCAGCCACTTCATCAAATACATAAGATATTATTTGCCCCAAACCACCCAGCTACCTAATAATGATTTTTCCCTGTACCTCTCTATCCTCCACCGGTATTACCTAGAATAAATCCTTAAGCTTCCAGAGATACTGCCCCCAAGCCCACAACTTATAAAATCAATGCTGTTCAGGTAGCATGTTAAGTAGTTGCTGAGTTTACTATTCACGGCATTACGCAAATAACGAATCCAACTTGAAAAACTTCTTTATCATAAGAGAAGCAAAACATGACTTTGGCCCTTCCTGGAAAAATCCAAGATCTAGTCAAAAAAAATCCATTTTGATAAGCATGAAATTCTGAAATATGCCATTTTCCCCAGGAAAGTCCAAAACTATAGTCTAAAATCTGAGCAAATTTAAAAAGTGAGGTTGTTAAAATCATCTTGAGTCATGTGAGTCTCCATTGACTCAGTTCTGTAGACAATAATATCAATAAATACAGATTCTTGACCTTGAGAGACCGAGCTGAGTCAACACTAGTCCTGCTTTTCCCTTAGGAGCTTTCAAATGTCACCTCTTCAAATTCTGTAATGTTGTCAAGATCATTTAAGCACAAAAAGACTTTTGGCAAGTGACTGCAGAAAGACACCTGAAGTCATGTTACTTAAGTAGATTTTTGGTGAATGAAGTGTAAAAGAGCAATGCAAATATCTACCAGTAACAAAACTCAGATCTAGAGTTCATCCTACCTTTATGCTGAACTAGTGGCTCTCAGCCATTGCTGCACATTAATTAGAACATCAGCCGGTCCAGCCCACACCTCACACAGTTACATCAGTATCTCTGGGAGTGGAACCCCAGAGTATTTTTAAAGCTCCTCAGGTGACTGTAGCAAGCAACCACATTAGAGAATTTTTAAACCCTAAGAAATTACTACCACTATAGTGTAAAAATGGGTCTGAACATTGATAATTCTATGTAAATTGCTTAGTACAATAAAAAATACATTTTTCTTTTTTAGAAAAAGCTAAATTTGTAGACAGAAAATGATTGCTGATCATCTCACTTCTGTATTTATGACTTAAGATTCAATCACAATGGAATATTTCTTACTGATACTATACTGACTTAACAATTATAGCCTTAACTGACACCATACCAATCGAAACATTATTCAGAGAATATGCAATGGTTTTCCAAAGAAGAAATAAGACTATCTTAAGCAAATAAAAATATGTAGATGGTCTTCTTTTTCTTCTCTTAGTGGACCTTTACAAAATTAAAAACAAATTCCTTTCACATGTCATCATTTTGACAAAAGTTAATGTCTAATACAAATAATACAATATTAGTGCGGTATTTGAGATGTATTGGCAAAGATAAAATTTTAAGGTTTTAAAAGGTATAAAAGCAACATTAAGATATTGACAATTTCAAAGCAAAATAAAGGGGGGAGTACAAGACACTTACCAGTTCTTCCATTTCCTGTTAGATGGCCACCATCTCCATCTTCATAAACAGCAATAACAGTAATTTTATATGGAGTGTCAGGTTGCAGAGGTTGCAGTATTACATTGTTTCTTCTGCCTGGGACTGTGGTCTATAGAGGAAGTTAAATTATACATATATTACCATCTAGAAGACTTCCAGATCAAACGACAATATTGTTTTATGTATTCCCATAAACAGTAATAGTTTTTTTCACATTTTATTTTTGTTGCACAATGCTCATGACAAGACAAACTATCTTCACTTCTTCTCTGCAGCATAGGAGAGTGCTTTTAGAGTCAGAAAGATCTGGGTTCAAATCCCAGATCAGCCACTTAACAGCCATGTGACTTAACATCTCTGAAGAAAACTGTATTAAAAGCAATGCGATGTAGTATGCTTCAGAACACCTTACTGAGTATTCCAGCACTCAGTAGTAAGTTTGTTTCCTTCAGATCTCATCATCACATGTTCCGTTTTCATGTACAAATATGTACCCAGTACCCACTGTGGACCGGGCACAGTGGGACAGGTATTAGCTACTGGGAATCCACTGGTGAGCAAAAATTGACTAAGTTTCTGGCCTCAAAAATATCAGTTTGGCTGACACTAGTTAGCTGAAACAGATGGGAATACATTCAACTACCTCTTCAAAGAGGAAATGAACCAGACATCTCAATCTCTCTTCTAAACCTATGCTTTGCTTCTACAAACAACATGGATAAGGTATGCCAGTGAATCCTGGCCTGGAGTCCTATAACTACAAACGATAAATTGTATTTTTAATGTTTTCAGAAAGTAAAGGGAAATTGCATATTTGTCCATGGCAAGGCTGAACAAACACTAACCATGAGTTTCTCTGCTTTGGCAAACTAACTGTAGTAGTACTGTTTATCTCATTTTGATCAGAAACCATAAATGGTCGTTATGTGTGTTTCTTATTAATAAAAATAAGGACTTGAATTAAAGGTTACATGTCAAGTTCCAGTAGATGAAATATTTCATCACATGGGGCTCAGGGAGGGAAAATTTTCTAAGATGATCTATGTGGTAAAAAGATGGCAAACCACAGACCTAATTTACAATCAACATCTTGTGCAATAGTCTGCAAACGTATCACAGCAATTAATCACTAAATTTCAAATAAAGTAGTTAGTTTTTCCATTTTTCCACTCATAACAAATGGATGTGCATAGTGAGGGCTATGAGGAAGCTACCAGAAACTTGAATCTGGTTCTGCAAAGACAAACTATGACGCTCAAAAAGTTTGAAGCTAATAGGAGAGTACGTATATTCCAAAACTAAAGTGTACCACGAAATATTAAGTTTAAAGAAAAGAGAGATCAGTTAACACTGGAATACTTAAGGGAGACCTTGTAGAGGAATTAGATTTGAGGAAAGGGTAAGATTTGGATAAATACATTATTCGAATATTAACTTAGACATTCCAGAATGATAGGTATCATATTTCACTAAACTTGGTCCTGTGGTGTCATCAGGTGGTTAGAAATGTTCAGTTAATCATGCGATAAGTTAGTTTTTCTATCCGTCTTGAGAATAAAAATGAGCCCAAAGACATTGCTTCTCTGTGGTATGGGAGGCCAGAAAGACTACAGCAAACCTCTAAAGAAGTTTAACTTCACCGTCCATTCAGCTAAGATGATAAAATGTGCCAATAAATGAGTATTAGACTTACATATTCATCAATTGGATCGCCAACAGTGGGAGAATAGATGACCCTGTACTGCTGAACTGGCCCATCAGCATGGTCCCAGGCTACCGAGAGGCTATTGGTTGTTTCACCAAAGACTCTCAGGTTCCTTGGTCCACTCCGTGGTACTAAATAAATAAAATACAATAGAGTTTGTTGCCTGCCTGTGAGCATTACCTAGGTCAGATTAAGGAGGTTGCTTGCATGTGTTTCATTCACCATTCACTCAGATGTTTCCTCCCATATAATAAAATACACATCTATGGTTTTAATGAGAAATCATAAACACTGTGTTTCAGAGCTATGGTTACATGCTGAACTTTCAGTGACCTACAGCTAGCTTTGAAAGGTAGACTAGGAAAAAGGGGAATTATTTTAACCACTATATCTATTCAATAAAACACAAAGACTAAACCCTCACATTTCCAAAGTCCCCATTTGGTAAGAAGATTCACTGCAGAGTAGAAAGAGGGAAAAAAGGAAGATGCAGAGAAGAAGAGGGGAAAAAGGGGAGAAACCCCTCCTTAATTCATGTCCCAAATGAGAATACGAACAGATGAAGTTCACATCACACAAACAACAGTCACAGACCCAGTGTTTTCGCCTGGAATGTGAATGTAGGGGATCCCAGGCAGAAAGCACCCATCTCTCACCACCCCACTTCCACCCCTCACTCAATCAGAGAAGCCCTGCCAATCTAGCTACAAGGGAATGGAATGGAGAAAAGATTTCTGCCTCACGCGTTCGGCCCTGGGCAGGGCTGGGATTTCCCTCTCCATCCGAGTATAGAGCCACAAGGTTCACGGAATAGAGCGTGTCCGGAATCAGCCGCTCCAGATGCACCATGCGCGTGTTTCCTGGCACCACTGTCTGCGGGGGAGGAAATGCCAAATTCTGCCTGACAACAACTCAAATGCTTACCAAGTCTTCAGTTAGTCATCACAATAGTATTTATAATAAAATGTTGAGCCCAGACACATCAGAAGCCAACTGTGCTTCTCCATAAGATCCACCCAGACCATATCATTAAACAAAATTTGTCCTCAGAAATCCCCTTTCCAAAAAAAATGACCTCATCCTTGACCCTTAGTAGCTTCAGTTATCTCCATTTATGTTTGTTATAAAGATTCTCAAATGTAACATGCAAGGCTCATGATATTTACCCAAAAAACATCCGGCATGTCAAATACACACAAGAATAGGGACTCTTACTTGTCGTGGGGGAGATTTTGTGTTGAAATAGAGACCCCACACAATACATACAGGTAAAGTTGTCTTAATATGTCCTACCATATATGGACATGAAAATCAGTGTTCTTACCAAATGCATATATTGTTTATCATTTCTTTATCTTTGTCAACATTGTTTATTTTTGCAAAGACTATAAGTTAAATTAGTTTATAAATTTATTTTCCCTTAGGTATTCTGATACTATGCTTATTGAAATTAGCAATTTCTGATTTCTAAATTGTTAGTCTACTTACAAAACTGAATAATGTTATGAATTAAAGATAGATTGGGCAATTTGTAAGAACCAGTGAAGGTAAACTTTAAAATATTTTCGTAACAAAGACATATTGACAAGGTCTAGCAATGATTTACATTTATTACTGGGGTTTTTAACTCATCCAGCTAATTCACATTTTCCCAAAATTCTTTTTATTCTTACTAACCCTATAATTAATACACCTACCTCAAGTCACCAGAAACAATAATTTAAGTATTATACACTGGCATGTTTGTGGTTTGGGACCACATTCATCAGGAAATGCAGTTTCCATGACAAAATTACTTACAGATTCTGAGGGTCTTGTGCCATCCACAGGAGAATACACAACGCGATATTGCAGCACAGGTCCTGGTGCAGGGTCCCAGCGAACATCGAGGCTGTTAGGTGTAGGATTGTATACTTGGACATTTCTTGCCAGTCCTCTCATCACTGAGGAAATGAAGGCCGACATCTATTTTTTAAGTCTGTGTATATATCTCAAGCTTTTGTATCACTTTTCCAGAACCCACATTCTGTAACAGGATAAAATGCTATCTTCTTTATACTTGTAATTACCTACACACAAAGGCAGATTAAAACTCTCCAAATCCAAATTTAGTTAAAGTTAGCAAGTATGGCCTTTGTCTATAAGGAAGCAACATTGTATTCAATTAAAAACAAGCTAATAAAAGTGGTGGAACTGGATTGGCCATAAAGGGTCATGGGATAGAGAAAAGAAACAGGAAAAGCAGTTTCAGTTTTCTAACATAGGTAGTGGAGAGAGGAAGAAGAGACATTTTTTAAGAGTCTGCCTTCTAAGTAAAATCTGACAACAGCTATTGAGCTCATCTGATTCAGTCAGCTAGTTTCAACCATTCATTACTTCTTCATTTAACAAATTGCTACTCAATATCTTTGTGATTAATAGAAAAGGCAAAAGGAGAGAAAAATAAGATATACCCAGTTCTCAATTAACTGCCCCAATAGGAACTGAGAAAAACCTACCAATTAAATTGATGTACTAATTCCAAACTCTAATTTAACCAATAACATCATCTTCCTAGACCACTAATCCTTTACCAAAAGAAGACATTCATGATGGTTCCTTTTAACTATCAGCAAGTGTATTTTTAAAGCCAAAGAAATATTTCTAAATCTGCACAAAAGCCTTTAAGCAATACTACAAAAAACAGTAAAACCACTATAAACTGCTTCCTAAATAAAAGCATACAGATTTTAAGACCAAAAAAGCACTTCAACAAACAAACCAAAGACATATGAAATGAAGTAATGTGCCGAACAGATTTCAACAATTCGCACTATGAAAGCCAATTATAAACAGTCCTTCACAACAATTTATAAAGCACAAAGCAAAGCTCAATGAATTTTTGTCAGTGAAAGAGATTAAGCAAAGTAGTACACTGATGATTGCACCTTTACAAATCTTGAAATTATTTCAAAAGAAGATGCCATTACAAATTTGTTATTTCACACAAAATGTTAACATCTGGTGTTAGGAAGGTGAACTACGGCTAATTTTTATGTTTTTAATTCTATCACACCAAACTTTCCTAATTCTCTTTAATGGGCCTTTATGGCCTTTATAATGAAAAGCAACCTTTATGATGAAAAATTAATTTTTTGGCTTTATTACTTACATGTCCTTCCAGTATCTGATGTGCGTCCCCCATCACCTTCAGTATAAACGGGAACTACTGTCACAGTGTACGAGGTATCTGGCTGGAGATTCCTAAGAATGGCATAATTGGTATTCCCGGGGATTGGTACCTAGAAATTTTAATAAAACATAAAGCATTGACTTGAAAAATTTGTGAAAGAAATAATAATTCAAATAACATAATACCAACTCAAGACCAAGTCAAAAAGTAGGTTCTGTAATATTAGGATGTAATAATGTGCCCCCACATGACCTGTTACGAGAGGTTACATATTTCCCTATACCCCTCCAGCCACCCAATACTCCCCATTTAGAACTTCTTCCCCTGGCCAGGGGGAACAATCCTGGCCACAATCCCTCTGTTACCCAGGCTCTAAGGCATCAACGATTTACCCTCTATCAAGTCTTACTAAATGAATATGAAATTCTTCAGCTCTAAAGCAAACTGGTTAACTCCTTCAGTTCCACTTTTTTTTTTTTTTTTTTTTGAGATGGAGTCTTGCTCTGTTGCCCAGGCTGGAGTGCAGTGGCGTGATCTCGGCTCACTGCAAGCTCCACCTCCCAGGTTCACGCCATTCTCCTGCCTCAGCCTCCCAAGTAGCTAGGACTACAGGTGCCCGCCACCACGCCTGGCTAATTTTTTTTGCATTTTTAGTAGAAACGGGGTTTCACCGTGTTAGCCAGGATGGTCTCGATCTCCTGACCTCGTGATCCGCCCGCCTCGGCCTCCCAAAGTGCTGGGATTACAGGCGTGAGCCACTGCGCCCAGCCTCAGTTCCACTTTTAAATTACTCAGCTACCATTTAAACAAACTAGCATTTTTTACTACAAGAGATAATTACCAGTTCCTCTGGACCACCTGCTGCTGGTGCATAGAAGAGCTTGTACTGACGAGGATTTCCCTCTGCATGGTCCCAGCGGACATTCAAGGTGCTGGTAGAAGGGTCATACACTCTTAGGTTCCTTACAGTGTTTAGAGGTTCTGAAATGCACAGAAATCCCGTCACAGTATAGTGCTAACAATCAAGCACACATGAAACACAGATTCACTGATATCTCCCTAGATACGTTCTAGGCGCCCTAGAACATAGCAGGCACCGCAGAAACATTTGTTGAAGTAGTGAATAAATGACACATACTGTGTCTGCGTCGGTCTGATGCATATGTCTCATCTATCCACAAGACACTTTGGTCTTAGAGCACCTTTCTACCCCAGAAAATAACATCTTTCTCTACAAATAGAGACAAATAATTCCAAGCAAGGATGTTAAAAATGATTAATATGGCCAGGCACGGTGGCTCATGCCTGTAATCCCAGCACTTTGGGAGGCCAAGGCAGGCGGATCACTTGAGGTCAGGAGTTCAAGACCAGCCTGGCCAACATGGTGAAACCCCATCTCTACCAAAAATATAAAAAATTAGCCGGGTGTAGTGGTGTGCACCTGTAATCCCAGCTATTCGGGAGCCTGAGACAGGAGAATCACTTGAACCCGGGAGGCAGAAGTTGCAGTGAGCCAAGATCATGCCACTGCACTCCAGCCTGGGCAACAGAGCGAGAATCCGTCTCAAAAAAATAAAAGAAAAAACTATTAATATTATTTCTAAAAGAATTTTTAAATATTAGTAAAACTTTGTGTCACCCCAGTGTTTCCAAATAAAGAGATGATTCCATTCTAATAGTAGCTATTAAAGAAGCTATAGGAACTCGGGTTTCACTTACTGGTCTTGCCTCTTCCCGTCATCCGACCTCCTTCACCATCAGGATACAGAGAGGATACGGTGATAGTGTAAGGAGTGTCTGGCTTCAGTTTCTGCAGGACCACACTGTTCTGCCGTCCTCCTATTGTGGTCTTGAGTAAAAAGCGTCTTGGTAAGTGTTAGCCTTGCTCTCTCCATCTCACTAATCTGTTAGAAAAAGCTCTTTCTGCAGGGAAGCTGTTTGAGACCCTTGTCAATTTCTAGAATTACATACCACAGTAAAGGTTTAAAATACATCTTATGGTATAACTTCAAATGTAAAATATGCACCTCAAATCATAAAAAGGATTCCAAGCTTTAAACTGGTGACCCCAAAAAGATATTTCAACTTGCTAGCCACCAGCACTGCAAAATTTCATCCAAAACACATTTCACAGAACTCTTCAAAAAAAAAAAAAAGGTGGGGGGGGGGATTAATCATAAGTGAGCTACAAAGGGACTTTAAGACACCAAAGAATTGCATAATTTTAGAGGCTCCACACCACTTAATATTATTCTTACTTTTTTAACAGATGTTTTTATTTGCTTTAGAAACACATTAAAATGATTCAGCATACAGTATAAAGCTCTTGGTGTTTCCCCCAAGAACACTGTCACTCTAACAGCCTTAGCTGTGTTAACGACATGACCAGACCTTTTGCCAGGACACACTCAATCAGGGGTTTCCAGTTGTCTCCTTGATACCAGCCCTGTGGTATGAAGCTTTTCAATTTACTCTGATTATGGAGCTTAAAGTTTTTATTCGTTACTTAAGGCCATCTAGCTATCTTGTTGAAAGAAAATTTGTACAATTTATTAACAATCTACTGAATTCAGATGTTTATGTCATACTAATTAAAATCGCATGAAAATGGCACACTGCCCAAAATGAGTGCACATGTAGATGGCTGGATGTGCTAGAACAAACCAGATGTTTTCAACGTAGCACCCATCCACTCAAGTAGTCTGAATTCCAGAGAAAAACCCAGTGAATCACGGTCGTCATCCTCAATACAGACAAACTGAACTACCGTGGCTAATCTTAATAAATTTCATATTTGAGGTTATGAGAGAAAAGTATCAATACCAGTATAAGCCATTTTGATAAAAACCTAATACATAACAAATCTGAAAGCCTACTTAGGAGAACTGCCCTTATGAGTAAGCACAGGGGCATCTACCTACCTCTCCCATCCAGCTCCCCAAAATAATTCTAGCATCAGCTATTCATCATTTTCATGATTTCACGGACTAGTGTTAAAATCCAAGTACCCCAAAGACTAACAAAGCTCAAGGGCTTCATACTTTCCAGAGGATAAGTTTACGAGACTCTTTATGATAACAAACAGCCGAAAGACAGTAAAAGAGACTTAGGAGAAGCAGCCGGAACATCAATGCCCCCAAGATGGGAAATGCTAAGAACAAGCTTCTCCTGGTTTGTAGTTTTACTGAAATCTGGCATGCCACAGAAAAAAAGAAGTTTTGTTTCTGAAATTAATATATCAGTCCATCTAATTTGTCTTATCTTATTTTCATATAAAAGTCTATTGATTACAGTTGATATTAAGTTTATTAATGATAATCTATTTACCTAAAGCAGACAAATTCTCAGTCCAAATGCATCATACTACCTAAGACTGGAGCTATAAAAGTCTCAAAAGACCAACTCAAAGTCACACTAGAGATGGGAAGGTTTCTGATTCAGCTAAGCTTACTTACTGGGTAGTATCAGAGATCTTTAACTACACACCTTAGATCAATGCCAACCTCTACCTTGGCTAATACCTCTAAACTGATCAGAGAAATGACCCATTTGCTTGAGCTCGGCAAGTCAGATGATTAAAGGTTAATAACACGTGTGTCTCTAAGGCTATATAAGAAAATATTGTAGCCAAAAAAGTCAATAAAACTCTGTACCTCACCAAAACTGGAGATTTATTTTGAAATGAATCAGAAAACATAATCATACCTATGTAAAAATAATGGGGCTTCCTGACCTAGGATAATACATGCAGTTCTAATTACATAGTTCACAAAAAGCAAAGTTGTAGAAAGCCCAAAACCAGACAACTAAAGTAAGGGAGGTAAAATGGACAAAGGTTCTATTAAATAAGGAAAGACTAGGAAGAGAAAGAGGATGAAGACTGAGTTTACGGTCCTACCATCTTTCTTGGGGACCTCCATCTGGATAATAGAAAAATGAAAAACAGTGTAAATTAGGTTAACAGGCTCCCACATCTAGAAACACCAGATCTAGAAGATACCTTATGACATGCAAAAAACAGGGGGAAATGAGGTAAATAGAAAATAAACATTATAGGTAAGTTTAGCAAACTTTCAGTACTTGATTAAGTTAGAGAGAGGAATGGAAGGTCAACATAGACTCAAAAACTATCTGGATATCTTCATGGATAATCCAGCACTAATAGTTTTTAAAGGAACTATGGATGCATTGAAGCACACGCCTCATGCTTTGGGGCTATGATGAAGAACAACTATCATCTCTCATGAGAACATCCATTGAGTCTCCATGATGGCACTCCACGTGGAGTGCCAGCTAAAGAGTCAGATTATTCCATCCAATGCAATAAATTTTAATATCCTTTAAAAAGTAAGTATGACTAACTAAACACTGAGGGGGGAAAAGAGTATGAAGAGAAATGGGTAGAATTTATCCAAGTTATGATTTTTATTAAAAACTTACCATTTGCTCATTGCCTTCCCCTGTGGAAGGCTGATAGGTGATCCTATATTTCTGCACACGACCACTAGCAGGATCCCACTTAACAGTCAAGCTGTTAGATGTTGCATTGTACACTTGAAGGTTTCGTGGGCCACTTTTGGGAGCTGAAAGAAGATTGTTGAAAAACAGAGTAAGCAGACAGAACAATGCCTCCCCCTAAAATATCTATAGCTCCCAAGGCAATCAGAGAATTCTATGCCTCTGGGTTTATAATTAAATTTGTCCCCTTAATAAAAATGGTTGATTCTTAAATGACTCCTTAGTATGGACTTTCATTGTGTTTCTGTCCCTGCAAACATGACATGTTGAAGTTCCAACTTCCAATATGCTGGTATTTAGAGATGGGGCCTTTGGGTGGTAATTAGGGTTAGACTAGGTCATGAGGGTGGGGCTGCCATAATGGGATTAGTCTTTGTAAGAAGAGACAGGAGAGAGCTTATTTTCTCTCTCTCCACCGTGTGAGAGAGTGAGAAAGTGAGACAGACTGAGAAAGGGGCTGTCTAGCTATAAACCAGGAGGAAAGCCGTCACCCAGAAACGAATTGAATAGCACCTTGGTCTTGGACTTCTCAGCCTCCAGAATTGTGAGAATATAAATTTCTGTTATTTATGCCATCCAGTCTAATCTTTTGTTATGGCACCCCATGCTGATCAATACACTCCAAAACAAGTAGTAGCGAAGCAAAGTTTTTCAAGAAAAGCCTACGTAAAAGAGTTCTCAATGAACATCTTAGGATTTAAAAGCAGATTACCTATTCATAATGTATCTTATGGTACTTTTCATTCATACATTCATTCATTATTTGTTCATTCAAACAATTCATCAAATTAAATTCTTACCTTGTGTTGTTAAGATAGGCACTAAAAGAAAACAGAATTTGGGGACACATTACTAATATAGCTGTAGCCCTATTTTTAAAAATTAACTTTAAAATATCAATGTCCTATTTGAAAGCTAAACACCTACGTGTGCGCTCACTGCCAATCAGGTCATCACTTTCTGACTCATCAGGATAGATGGCAGTAATGGAAACTTCATAGATGGTGTTGGGGTTCAGGTTTTCAAACACCAAAGTGTTTTCATCTCCATTTAAGATGGTCTTGGAGAAAGAGGACAAAAACATACCCACGCAAAGGTAAGTCTCTACTTACATCATACACACTCAGTGGCAGTTTGTTTACATTATTTAGCCAGATGTTCCTCCTGCTCTGATGCATGTCATGAGCTCAAATGTCAATAAATGCTTATTGACAACAAGAGTAATACTTCTTTAAAGTAAGCTTCCTTACAAATTAAATGGGACATGAAAGACAGAGAGAAAGATAAAGAGAGTTAACTACCTCCATCTTATCTGAGCTTCCAAAAGGTGCCCAAGTTATTCTGTAGAGAGACACATCTGAAGCTCCATGATCCCAAGTCCCTCTGAAACCCTCTGATGTTACTTCAGAAATCTTTAGGTTTGTTGGGGCTGGCACGGGTCCTATGATGAGAAAAGGCAAGCAGACTAAGTTTTTGAATGTGAGCTACAAATGCAATTTAATATAATAAAATTGCCTTGTTTTATATTAATGGACATCTGAAAACTGATTGAATACATTGCTTAGAACCAAATATTTCACCAATTCCTAGAGCTCTGGAAACTGCAAGCATTCTGTGGATATAATAGGTTATTAAGGATATTCTATTTAAATGATGATTTTTTTAAGATACCATTTAGTACCTTTCTCCAACTTTTTAAGAATCAAATCAACACCATGGACTCTTTCACACAGCAATACACAATACACAAACCACAAACTTGGCCACATATCAGAGAGTTAATGGACCTTCTCCAGTCTCTCAATAACCCCAAAGACGTACGTAGACTCTGGGTTAAGAAGTCCTTCTTAACCGAGAATGTCATAAACTAGGTATGCTAATATACATTAAAGATGATGCTCAAGGAAATAGTTATTCATTTATTGTTCATAATTTGTTGTTCTGATACCCAAAGGAAACAGTTTCATTTTTATTTTTTAAAAACACACATATCACTGCAGTTTAAAAATGAGAATGTCTGCCTAGCTGTAAACAACACTAAAAGTATTGCACTCTGACAATTGATTAGAACATACATACATACTGCTACACATACAGTGAATTCCAACCTAGGAATATTGCCACAGGAAAGGAACTCTGAGCATGTTACGATCCAGGTAACCCACACATAGCTTCTTCCTATAGATCACTAACCTTAAACATGATATGAAGCAGAACATGCTGACCCTGTTCAGAGAACTGAACACCTGGAGACCCAAATGACTGCTGAAATCCCCTTTCACAGCCCCTCCATTGACCAGGTCCTCTGGCTGTTTTGCAGCACAAGCATTTTTTTATGTCTGCCACCATTCCTGAGCTTTCATTGTCACTTATTTCTCTATTTTCTGGTAACCAAAGCTAATTACACAAAACCCAGAGCCATTAAAAATTTGTTTTAATAATTACAATGAAAAGGCCCATTGAGATAAAGAGAGCGGTACTATTTCCACCAGCACAACTGCAAAACAAAGCAGCATTAAGAATGTACTTTAAATGTATCTGAAAATTATCTGGAAATCTTAAGGGAAAATACATATTAAAAATATTAATCTACTATACTAAATTCCCTGTCTCACTAGCCTTTCTTCCTGACTTCCTTTTCTGTTCACTACACCTGTTACGTTATTTTTATGCAAAGCTGTCAGTCTACTGATGCATATGCATCAATTCTCAGCTCCAGCCATGACCTTTACTAGGTAAGAACTTAAGCCAAGAAAACAAATGAAATTGCTAAGAGATCTCACGTGCTAAGAAAATAGCAGAGTCAAAAAGGGAGAAGTGGATATGTCTGAAGTTAAGAAGCAGGTTATGGCCAGGCGCGGTGGCTCACGCCTGTAATCCCAGCACTTTGGGAGACCGAGGTGGGCGGATCACGAGGTCAGGAGATCGAGACCATCCTGGCTAACACGATGAAACCCCATCTCTACTAAAAATACAAAAAATTAGCCGGGCGTGGTGGTCAGCACCTGTAGTCCCAGCTACTCCGGAGGCTGAGGCAGGAGAATGGCATGAACCCGGGAGGCAGAGCTTGCAGTGAGCGGAGATCGTGCCACTGCACTCCAGCCTGGGCGACAGAGCGAGACTCTGTTTCAAAAAAAAAGCAGGTTATAACATTTGACAAGATGCCCTAATTAGGTATAGGCAGCTGGGCACTAAAGAACATGCTATTGAGCCTTTGGTGAGGAATTTTCTGGAAAGGAGGAAAAGGTTCCAGACTATAACATCGGTCCCATCAGTAGATTACTGGATGTGGCTGGGCAAGTTGCTTAAATTATCTAGACTTGTGCTGTCCATAATGGAAACCACTAGCCACATGTAGTTGGCTATTGCGCACTTAAAATGTGGCTAGTCTGAATTGAGATGTGCTCTAAGTGTAAAATACACACTGGATTTTGAAGAACTGTTACAGAAAAAGGTAAAATGTCTCGTTAATAATTATTGTACTGATAGCTGTTGAAATTACCATGGATATATTTGGATATACAGGGTTAAATAAAACATTATCAAAATTAATTTCATCCATCTATTTTTGCCTTTTTTAATGTGGACACCAGAAAATGTAAAATTACATATACAACTCCCATTATTTTTGTTTGGAATACTGCTGGCTCTATGCCTCAGTGTTTTTTTTACTACTATTTGCATTATGTAATGGGCTGAGCACTGGATTAAGTTATTATGTGCCAGGCACTGGAGATACAAAGTTGAGCAAAATGTCTCTTCCTTCATTAGGAGAGAGCAAGGCGGAAGTAGAATCCATAGCAAAAACCAGCAGGCAATAATGATTGCGTTAAATACTATGGAGACAGCATGAGAGGGAGAGGAACTGACATCTCCAGGAGCTGCAGCAGATGGAGCAGGAAGCAGGGTCCAGGCAGGCTTCCCGGTCTCCCCCAACACTCCACTCACAGTGCAGTTGCCCTTCCTCTGAAATCTGACAGCACACAATTTCAGTGCCACCTGACCTTCCTTACATGATCCCATGCATTCTCAGTTAATTTTTTCTTATCTCCACAACTAAATCATGAACTGGTGAGGGCAAAGATGCTTATATTTTGTTACCCTTGATAACACTTCACGTATAGTAAAATGCCCAAAAAAAATTTATAAATAATGCATCTTTTCCAAAGCAAATGTGCAACATACGTCAAGAAAACTTGCCCACCCCACTACACATACATGCACACACATACACAGGTGCACATCAAGTAGTTGTAGTTGGAAGATAAATTAATGGCAGTGGCTGATGGAAAGTATCATAAAAGGAATGGATGCAAAGGATGGGACACCTTGTTACAAAAAAGTAAGTGAAAAACAATCTATGAATCCAAGCATTATTAAATACTGGCAAAGGTAGCATTAAGAAACAAAATGACCCAATAAATTGTGTTATACATGCATGTAAAGTGTTGTTTCCCATTATCAATGGAGCAGGAGCACAACTCACGGGTAGTTTCTTGAGCAGTCACAGGAGGAGACTCCCCCTCGTCATGTACTGCAGAAACGCTGACTGTGTACAAGGTCTGTGAGAAGAGGTCTTTGAGGGAAGTGCTGGTCTCTGATCTGTCCACCTCTACCTGTAACAGTAACAGAGCAGTGGAACTACTTTTACGAAGGGTTTACTTTTGACATCTCTCTGTTGTTTACTGTACCTGTCAGCATAAGAATATAAAATCTGTGATCAGAAAAGAGCAGTGTTTTCCAATTTACATGAGAATCCCGAAACTGGACACAGTTTAAATATTTCCAAACTGGAAAAAAATGTATGTACTAGATCATATGGCACATGACTGTCTAGAAAATAATGACTACCTGTGTATTCAAACAACCTAACCATTTTTCCACCTGTTTCCCTTTATATCACTGCATTATTTCTTTCAGCAATGCACAGCATGACTTCCTTTGCTATGCACAAGAACCTTGTGAGATTCACTGGCCATTGTACCCCTTTTAAATGGAAATGCAGAATGAAATAAATGTGTGCACATGTATAAAGTAGCTTTTGTATAATCCACAAATGACCAGCAGAACCAGTAACTGAGTGCTTAGAGAAATGATTCCTATGTTCCAAAAATGCCTCTGAGATTCTGACATTAATACTCCCTCAAGCACACACAAGTTTTGCTGGTTCATGAAGCCCTTCTAATTTGCTCTAACTTCAAATCCAGTCATCAAGGAACTCCCAAAAGATCACTCCCAAAAGGACACCCCTCTAACAACATACTCCTCCTTTCTCTGTGTCCTTCTCTAGTGTCCTATCTTTCTGTTATCTGACAAACTGCTCCTCTTCATTGCTGCATCCTCTTGCTACCTTTTATTTTTAGAAACATTATGACATTTTCTAGTAATTCTTAGACTAGAGAGCCATAGAAGGAAGCTGGATGAGAAGGAAATACCATTTAGATTTGATAACTTTTTATCTACCAAGGGATGACGTTTTTGAGATTAATATCACACAGCAAAACATTTCTGTTTTGACAAGACAATCCAATATACTATTGATTTTCAAAAACTGCTTTATTAATATCACAAATTTTCAACACTGTGTTAACAAAGTGACAAGTATTCAAAACATGCTATCATCCATACTTGATAAAGTTCTTTTTTGAAACCTACTAGGAAAACAAATATTTTCATATCTACTATCATCTTCAACCTACCTCTTTGACATCCTCTTCTGGTGTTTTGTATCGAACAATATATTTACGCACTTTCCCAGGCACAGGTTCCCAAAAGACATTCATAGTGCTGTGAGTCACATCTCTGAGTTTCAGATCCTGAGGTCTGGGTAAAGGCACTAGAGAAGCACGAGATATTAAATCCAGATGTGCTTATGAACCACAAAGCTCTAAAGCATCCATGCAAGCTTTCAAGAAGTTGTTTGGAGAAAATTTAAAGGTGTTTGGCAAAATAACTGATAAATATGGTTATGACAATAAAAAGTACCATGATTCTACCAGATAGACTGAATTCTTCTTAAGAAGGTTTTTCAAAAATAGAATATATTTAATTTTTTGTTATCACAAGGCTAACTTCTCATTTATATGTTACTCTTCTTCCACACTATTTAAATAATCTCTTGCTGCTCAACCCCATAATAAATCATAATTCATCATAAATGTACAGCTCGTTTCTTTATCAGATATTTAACTCAATTAAGACAGCAAACAAAATCAATAGAGTTATCCACCCTTAAGAACATGACACAAAAAAATAGTTACAGAGTGAAGAATGAAGATGAGTCAACATTAAGCATCCAATACACTTATAAGAAAACCCAGACACCTAAATTGTTAGAAGAAAATCCAAATGATAAATGGTTACCACATCTAACATAACTTTCCATTAAAAAAGGGGGAAGGAGGATAAGGAATGAGATTTTCTCCTGTAATATGAGATGTATTTCGCTCTTTCCAGCTGCCCATTTGACTAGTTTGACTTGTCTCTCATTCTGACTCTTTACATCTGTCTTCCTAACTCTCTAGCTCCACTTCCACATTTCTGCGCCTCCATCTCTTCAACATTTTTGTCTTGTGCATCTCTCTCTGCCCTCCCTTCCTCTACTGTTCCAGTCCAGCACCATACCCAAGTTTGTGACCATATTTGTTTTTAATCTCACTGTGACTTTGGGTCCCCTCTCTCAGCACTTTCAGAACACGAGTCTCTATCCCTGGCTGACTCCCCATTCCTTCCATCTGCCACTATCCCATTTTCACAAAACCACCAGCCCCAGACAGGTTCTAACATATAAAGGAGGATTAATAAGTATTTGTTTGTTGTCAATTAATTTACACTGACCCATCCTGTAGGGGATCTTTCTCTTCTCTGCCCCATCATGCTCTGTTTCCTTAGTCCCTTTTTCCTCCTTGAAGTTCCTTCAAAACTCTTCATTTTCTCAGAAGTGTGGGCCAAGACTCATTAAATTTAAGCCAGCTCATCTATCCCAGCATGTCAATCTCCCCAAGCATGAAGCAAAATACCAGCTGGGTGAGGCAAGAGGCAGTAAGTGGGTAAGTGCAATCATTGTCACTCTTCAAGAAAAAAGCACCTAAATGCTTAGTAAAACAAGTCAGAAGTACACAAAAGGCTGACCAACACACACAAGAGAAATGCAAACTAGGAAAGAGTCCATATGGTCTATACTGCTTTGTATTATCTCATAGTGGTATTCCCAACATCTAGCCCAGTGACTGGCATATAATAGGGGATCAATATATCTTTGCATTGGGTAAATTGATTAATTCACTTAACCGAAACAGACTTATTCATATGGGCCATAGAGTTTCTACACTAACAAGAATTTGGAGCACCTTGATATTAAACCCAATGTCTTCCTCCAAAATTACACTCACTCAACATTCCCATTCTCATCAATGCTATCTGTCATATCTCATGGATCTAGTACAACATCATTCATAAGATGCACCATTGTCTTACGTTGTACATCCTGACTGGCACCTAGCCAAGAGCAATAATAGTAAGACACAATTGATTGTAAAACACTTCAATTTCAGGCATGTTAACTGTGAAAAAAATACACATCCTAGAGTCAATTTGAGATGCCTCCATAAATCTAGAATTGAGATATTTATTCTCAAATTTGATTGTCAAAAGTAATAACTCTGTAACTTTATATCTAAATTACCAAATTATTGTTAGCATCACATGAAATAAAGTCTAATGAACATTACGTTCACAGCAATAAGAAGTGAAATAAAACTAGCAGTAGCTTACAGGTGACTTCCCGAACAGTGACGGGTTCACTAGTGAGGTCGTGCAGGACAGCCTGGACTGTGACTGCATACTCTGTGTTGGGAACAAGGTCATTCAGCTGCATGTCGTTCACTGTTGGCCCCAAACGCATCTGCACATGGACATGAGGAGCAGAAATAAGATATTCAAATCAAACTTTTCCATTTACCTTTGGAATAGTCAATTGAAGTCTATTTGTACTAGATTATAATACAGCTTGTATTTTTCATTTATAAGATTACATCTGCTTTGCCATGCTGATGTTTTCTCTTTTTTTGTTTGTTTTGTTTTGTTTTTGAGACAGAGTCTCGCTCTGTCATCCAGGCTGGAGTGCAGTGGCTCAATCTCAGCTCACCACAACCTCCACCTCCCAGGTTCAAGCAATTCTCCTGTCTCAGCCTCCTGAGTAGCTGGGACTACAGTGCATGCCACCACACCCGACTAATTCTTGTATTTTTAGTAGAAACGGTGTTTCACCATATTGGTCAGGCTAGTCTCGAACTCCTGACTTCAGGTGATCCGCCCACCTCTGCCTCCCAAAGTGCTGAGATTACAGGCGTCAGTCACCACGGGCAGTCCATGCCAATGTTTTCTACAATGTGTTGCAGACCACAAACCTACTTTTCTATTTTTCCATTTTGTACGTAAGGTTATAAATGAGTTCGTAAGTAACTGCAGTATAACAGGCACTATAAAGCTATAAAGTCTTGGGAAGACCCAATGTTAAAGAAACAAACATCTTTCACCTCTTTGGGTCTTGTTGGCTCTGTGTCCTTAACAGGTTTGTATGACAAGATGTAGCCAGTAGCTCCTCCCACAGGCTGCCACTGCACATGCATGGTGGTAGGGCCAACGTCATAAATATTCAGGCTGACTACAGGCACTGGCACTTCCAAAACAGAAAAGCAGACCATCAGTCTAGGTCCTTTCATTCCACTCATTTTTAACCATTGTTTCCTACACAATTATTGATATTTGTATGTACTAGACAGTGGGTTACTGTGAGAAATCAATAAGTTAATATAATCCTTCCCATTGCCCCAAAAAAATCCAATTTACATTGCTCATTGCACTTCATATTCAAGACTGCACATTACCACTATTTTATAAAAGGAAAATGTTAAAAGTTCAGGTTTCAAATGACATTCCAGTGAGTCTATACAATAGATACCCACTTCCTAATACGTTTACTCTCTTTTTCTGGAACATCACTAAGTTGACTATTTCTATTCTTCAATCACAGAACTTTATATATATGTAATCAACACTATTTTTTATATTTCTTCAAAAAATAAATTTAAAATAAGAACACTATACATTAATAACTGGAACATCAGGGATTTATAGGCTTCTTGAAGACAAACCCATGAAGCAGAGTAAAAAGTTTACAATCTCCCTGTAACACCCATATTGCTTCCAATTATTTTTTGTTCAAACATTGAGTTCAAAGTTTTAAGAAATTATCATATTCATCCTGCCAGTCATAAAATACATTATTTCTCACCTCCTATAGTCTAATATAAAGGGACATAAGAGAAGAGATAAGGACCTAAAACTTGAGCAGTACATAAAGTCAGTTCTTGCTCTAGAGGGTGATGCTCACTCCTCCTTCTTAAAAGTGGCTTTCCTTCTTCCCCCTAGAGCCCAACCAAGAAGCAAGAAGAAGGAAAGAATATTTTCATATGTCTCTGGAAGCATTACCAGGAATAGGAGCAAGGAACATCTACCCCAAAAGTGCTACTCAAAGCCAAAGCACTTAGAGTTTCTCTAGCAAAGACCAGATGCCAGAAAGAAAAGAGAAGATCTCAGTGGCAGCAGGGAGCGCTGGCCATTAGCAGAAGTGAAATCGGTATCTCTGTACGCTCTTCTTCCTGATCTTAGTCCCGCTCCCCACATGGTATCCTTCCTCATATCTTACTCCTGATGTGCTTTATTCCTCAATAAAATGTCATCATATAACAACTGAGTAAAATGTAAAATTATCCCCCTGAAAGGTATATTTGCATTTTAGGAGATTTTCCTGAAAGCAAAAGTCTAAAGACTCTAAGAAGTGAATAACTCCATTAAAGGTTGTTTTCCCTCTAGATTATTATGGCAGTGACCCCCTATTCCACAGTGGGGCTCCATGATGGCAGGATCAGCCAGTAGGAGTAGAAAACCACTGAGTATTTTCTGGGCACCTGCACAAAGATGGCACTCAGTAAATATTTACAGAATGAATGTTGAATAAAGAAATTATTTGGAAGGTAGGCAAAACTGGGCCATCATGCTTTATCTTGGAAAAGAAAGCAATGAGAAACAATTTTTTCATCTGACTTACAGGTTTGTTCTGTCCCCTTCAGAGGCTCACTATATTCATCTTCTACCACAGAATACACATTGACAACATACTCAGTTTCAGGCTTCAGATCTTTCAGCACTGTGCTAGTTTCCATTCGACTCACATAAAACTAGGGGGAAAAATTACACAGAGCAACAACATATGTATAGTCAGTTCCCTTTTTCCTACTATACTTACAAAGCAGTTAACTACAGTGAGCTTAGAATCTATATTTCAATTAGGCCATTGTCTTTTGTATTTGGAAACTATCAGATTACAATGAGATCTTGGACAATTCATATAATTTTTCTCCCAGCTGTTCTTTATTTGTAAAATGAATGGGTAAAAATAGACCATCTTTAATGCTCCTTGCTAACTCTCTGATTCTACTACAAATTCATAAATAAGTCAAGTATCTTCAATTAAATTTTAATGAAAAAAACATAATGATATTCTACAATTCTTAGAAACTGTAAGAATTTAAGCAAAGCTCTTTCCCTCTAATTAAAGCCAGATGGAAGTGCCTGCCTAGCAAAGTCAAGAATAGAAAGCACTATTCTTGACTCATTTCTGGCCCCTCTTCATTCCTCTTGCCCTCACCTAACATTATTCTCAGAGCCCTAATGAGGAGGACCCAATCTCAACATCAGGAAGAAGTAAGTTGTAGGTGTTCCTACTCACTTCTTGACGTTTCCCTCCAGAAACTGGATAGTATTCCACCTTATATCGATCCACACTGTCAGAAGGTGGTGTCCAGCTCACTCGAAAAGAACGATGGGTTCGCTCAGACATAACTAAGTTAGAAGGTGCTTCCAAATCACCTACACATGGAAATAAAGGGTATACACTTTTCTCATTATCGTAGAAAGGTGACAATATTTGAAATGACATTGAAACAATATTACGCTCCATATTCTAAGCTTTCACACACTTATTTTCACATACTAAGTAGCTACAATAAATCTGTATTAGAGGCTCATCACCTGTAAGACCTTTATGAATAGGTAACTAAAAGGTTTTCTAGCCTCAAAAGATTAAAACATGAGCTCGTTGTCTTTCCTTAAAACCTGATCCTCCTCTTCCTTACAAACTTTACCAATTTACAACTCACTGAGACTCAAGACCCGATATGGTTTTGCTGTGTCCCCACCTGAATCTCATCTTGAATTGTAGCTCCCATAAGTCCCCAAGTGTTGTGGGAGGGACCCACAGGGAGATAATTGAATCATGGGGGTGGTTTCCCCCACACTGCTCTAGTGGTAGTAAATGTCTCACGAGATCTAATGCTTGTATAAGGGTTTCCTCTTTCACTTGGCTCTCATTCGCTCTCTTGCCTGCCACCATGTAAGACCTCCCTTGCTCTTCCTCCATGATTGTGAGGCCTCCCCAGCCAGGTGGAACTGTGAGTCAATCAAACCTCTTTCCTTTATAAATTACCCAGTCTTGGGTAGGTCTTTATTAGCAGCATGAGAACAGACTAATATAAGACCTCTGAATCACCTTTTGATACTTTCTCCTCTCTCTACCCTTGTACATAATATAATCAGTAAATAAGAATTTAGGTCCCGACAGTTTAGCTTCTCCACAGTCTCTATCATTATTGGCACCACACAACTTCCCTGCCCTCATTATCACTTTGTTTCTATATACTTATGTCTTCTCTCCTTAACTACAGGTTATGCTCTGTGAGGACAGAATTGATTTTTCATTCATTCTATTCTCTAACAGGATCTAGTTGTATAATAAAGGAAGCTGACAACTGCATCACTGGAGAGAATGCAAACAAACACGTGTTTTTCAATCTGGGAACATCTTACCGCCTGTGACTGTGCTCCCTGTGGGTGGATATAGGTGAAATGACTAATACATAACAGTATCTGGAATAAATGCTGATGAAAATAGAAATATTAAGCTCAATATGTCTAATAGGAAAATGGCCCAAATAATAATTACAAGAGAAAGGGATTAATCCAGTAACTCCATAAGCATGGCAAATCATTCTCATAAAAACTCTTTCTACTTTTTGTGCAAGCCAAAACTGGGGAAAGCCTTTCCATTCTTAGTATCTTAACTTTTATTATACTTGGGTAAGAGTCAAACCTACAAAATTATCAAGCAATTTTACTGTCTGGGAAGCTAGAATGAATGCAACTATTACATAGTTCATTTTTTAAAAAAAAGCTAAACAGATAAAAGATGTTTTCATCCCCACTCAAAGTTCTCTCCAATGGAATAAAACTACAATTCTCTCAGCTAATCAAGAGCCAGAAGCCTACAAATTCTGGCTGCCAGGCTGGTCTATTTCTCCAGGGAAAAGGTCAATCTGTTGTTCAAAATTCAAAAAAGAAAATCTGCAAAAGTTAGGAGAAAGAAACCCAAGAGGGAACATTCAAATAAACATACCCCTAGCACCCAGAGCAAGTGAACCATTTCTACTACATTACTTCTTAAACTTATTCCATCTTTTCCAAAACCAAATTAAATTAATGAAGGACAATTTTACCATAATCTACATGTACTTAAATAAAATTTTTCTCACATAATAAGGGCCATAATTTTTATCATTAATTTTCAAAAAACCTTCAAATTTGGTGATTATCATGTTTTGTCCCATGATTTACACAGAGAGTAATCATTATGCACCATCCTTTGTTAGTATAAATCCAGTTCTATAATTTTATTTCAATATCCTAATTCCTTAGCTATATCTACTTTTTTAAAATACCCCTAAAAACATCTTTAAACATTAGACCAAGACTAAGTAATTTTTCTCCAGATCCCAGCTTCTTCACTGGCAAAAAGAGGTTATATAATTTCTAAATGTCTAAACTGTAAAATTGTAGCTTCTCCTTATATTTAGGGATTATAAGTGTAAAGTTTCAAATCTGATCATCTACAGTTGAGGCAAAGCAAATCAGATATAAAGACTGCTCTCTTATTCCTGCTCACACTAGGAAATCAAAAAAAGGTACCAAAACTGAGGAAAACAAGAGTCTGGGAACAACCATCTAATAGCAATGTAGTAACTAAATGGAGTGAAGATGCTTTACAAGACAATAGGTATATACCAGAAAAGAAAGCATCTCTCTTTCCCTCTCTTCCTACCCCTTCCCATTTATGTATATATGTTGTGCGGGGGAGGGTGCAGGTATGCAGGATATAAACTAAATGTATCCTCAAATAAGCTAGAATTCATTGAGGTGCCATCACGAGAAACATATCAGAAAAAAAAAATCAGTGACTAAAGCAGTGATTCTCAACTGGGGACAGTTTTTTTCTGCAGCAGACATTTGGCAACAACTGAAGATCTTTTTAGTTGCCACAATTTAGGGAATGCTACTGACATCCAACTGGCAGAGGCCCTTCACACTGCTAAACATTTTATAATGCACAAAATAGTTCCCTCCCCCTCACCCAAAAGAATAATTATTTGGCCCAAAATACCAGCAGTGCTGAGGGCAAGAAACTCTGGGCTAAACTTACCTGGACCTTTGACACTGTTACACAAATTAATGGTGAGATCATCCACTATCCTGGAGAGTGACTCAAAATCTGCCACATTGTATGCATGGGTATCATCAGGATCAGTTGCAATCATCTTTAATTCAACTTCATCAGCATTTTTAATACCTTCAAAAATGGATATATACAAATTAAAAGCACTTCTCAGAAAAAAAATTAATGGAACGAAGCAAATGATTTACGGCTTTCTTAATTCATGGCTGCTTTTGGCCAACTATGAAGGTTTAATAATTAGTTAACTAAAACATACATATTATTTTTCTCAATAATAAAACAGAAACAAAGGATAATACAAACTGAAAGCTCTTTTAAATTGGCTTCTTCTAAATGTATCTAGCACCAATTTCCCACCAAAAAGTGTCTCTTCAGTGTTTTTTCTGGAATGTAAAATAATGGATATCAAACATAAACATGGTTCTGTGGAAAACCAAGTAGGAGTTTTTCTGAATCCTATTAATAGCACATTTTTCTTCTTGATCTATTAATTTTCTTTTAAGAAACCATGTAGTTTTGTCCCAAAAAAAAAACAAGAAAAAATGAATTAACTTCCTGGAACATTATTTTGATAAATTATGTGACAGAAAAAAATGGGGTTTTTTTTTCGTGCTTCAGATAAAACTTCTAACTATGAAAATATCCTCAGCACATT
Organism: Symphalangus syndactylus; assembly: GCF_028878055.3. Classification (NCBI taxonomy): domain Eukaryota; kingdom Metazoa; phylum Chordata; class Mammalia; order Primates; family Hylobatidae; genus Symphalangus; species Symphalangus syndactylus. The sequence goes on along the minus strand of NC_072424.2, from coordinate 47,764,447 downwards.
TGTAACCCCAGGGGCATCACTGTCCTTTTCAGTGCGTACCAATAGCAAACAGCTCCACTCCCTCATCCTTGAGTTTCTTTGAAGGTGCTTCAACATCGTCTTGTGATTTGCCATCAGTAATGAGCACACCAATTTTTCGAGCTCGAGGTCTCATGCCAGCTTGGGTCCTGAAGTTCTGTTGGCGAATGAAATTCAAAGCCATGCCTAGTGGGATTTTTAGAAGAGAATCAGTCATATCACCATTCAGCCACAAACCTTAACCAGAAGCATGAGCTGAAAGAGTGTCAGACAGTCCTTACTCACCTGTGAGAGTATTGCCTCCTTTGTATGGTAAGTTTGCCACAGCTTGCAACAAGCTCTTCTTGTCTCTGTGAGCATTTAACTGCCACTCTGTTCTGGGATCCCCACTATACTGAGCAAGAGCTAAAATGACACCACTGGCATTAGTGCATGTGAAAGAGCAAGATCAAAATGTCTAAATGGCTCCAATGTTGTCAGAACCTACCAATTTGTACTCTTTTGGGGCCAATGTCAAAGACTTCCACAATACGAGAAATGAAACTCCTCACGGTTCTAAAATTTGCCCGGCCGATGCTCCATGACCCATCCACCAGCAACACAATGTCTGCCTCAGCTCTGGTGAGACACTCCATCCCTGACATGGCAATCACGAGACAAGACAGTAAGAAGCAAATTGTTGGCAAGGGTACTTCCTTGTCACACCTCTGCCACTCCCTGGATCCTCAGTGTTGCCTGTCTCCGTACTATGGTCTAGCTCAGTGATGTGGAGTATAAGACCCTGAAAATATGTCCATCTGATTTATTAACCTCAATTAACAGTCTTAAGAATCAGCAGTTCCTCCAAAGATTATTTCAGTGGCCAATCTTTCCAATCTTTCCTTTATCTTTGACTCGATTTCCTGCCCTCTTTCATAGAACCTGGAGACTTGAATTAAGCCATTGTTGAAAATTTGATGGGCTCACAAATTCAAAGGCTGAAATAAATAAATGAGAATGTATAGCTGTCTAACTATGAAGTACTAATAACTTTAATAAAATTTTAATGTAGTCAAATCATTAGATGTTGCATTCTTCTGCAATATTTAATGGTCATAGCAGACAAAAATGAGATGGACTGATAAAACATGTAAACTAAAAAAAGGTTTTTGTGAGCCAAAAATTGTCTTTTCGAATAGCTAAGCTGTTAGGTAACTACCACATATATATGAAGGATTAGACACATAACTTTTAAAATTATACTTTTTTGAAGTAAAGATATATTTTTTAAACCCTGATATATTACTATTTAGCTATTAATCATTTAAATTTATTATCTATTATGAATAAAAATCAGATAAATATAGATGGTGAAGTTTGCACATTTAAAGAATCAAGAAAGAAGGAAGACAATTTAGAAAAGTATGCAAACAAATATACAAATTGAGAGCTGTAAAGATAAGCACAAACATTGATACGAAGGAAAAGCTTTGGAAAGAGAAAATAATCCCAACATCCTCAGTGTACAAGCTACAAAATAAAAATATAAGTCAGTTAATATCATCATAAGAGAAACGATAGAACATTAATGCAAACAGCAAGATTTGACACTTGATTTTGTCCACATCCATTTTTTTAATGTTCTCCTTTCCAAAAGCTTATATTACCAGCTATAAATTTTCCAATTTATTACAAGGTTAGCATTTGGTCTTCATATTACAAAAGAAATCATTGGAAAAAAATAAATAATGCTCATCACGCTACAAAATACAAATGTGTCACTCATATATTATATACTATATCAGGATTAAGGATTCCCAAATACTATCCCAAGGAAATAAGCCCTTACAAGCCTGCTCCTGCTCTGCCCAGATCTACAATTTTTTAGCAATAATGAAAACTATCAGAAGTAAACTCTGTCCACCACCTCCATCTCTAAGAATGTTAAAAACTAGCTTTATGTTCATAAAGGCTGTAATTGTGGCAGGGATAGAAAATCTAAGGGGCTTATGTTACCATTTTGCTTCCCAAGTCATAGTTGCCCACCTATTTATGTAACCTAACACTGCTTACCCAGCCCAAATAAAACATTTCTGCAATGACTTTAACAAAAGAAAACTGCATCTTAATCACTAAAAATAGAAAAAGGTACAATATCTACATTTAGTAAAAACTCATCTTTAAATAATAGAGCTTAATTATACAATAATGCATAATTTTAAATTTAATATTTAAATGCATTAATAAATTTAATGCATAATTTTAAATTATGTGTTATTACATAATTTAAAATTACATTAATAATTACATTACTAATAATTATTAATACATTAATAATTATATATTACTCTTAAAAATAGATTTATGTAATAATTTAAGTATGAAATAATGCAATGCTGATAAAAGAAGTATAAAAAATACTGTCAAAAAGCATGCTTGACTGGATGTTTGAAGAAGTTTTTTTGCTAAGTATGTAATTTATTGAAATAAATTTTAGTGTAAAATTTGTATCATTGTTTTCCATTGCATGCTACCCTAACAGTTCACATTTGAAAGAGTTTCCTAAGTTGTTTTCCTCGAGGAATGTAACTCAATTTCTTACCAGAAGATAAAACTGGCATTACAGTTGTGTCGGAAAGGGTTGTCATTTCTTGTCCAACAAGTGGTGAGCTTTCTCCTCCATCAAACATTCCAAAAACATTCACTTTATAGGTGGTACCAGCCCTAAAATGTTAAAGTATACATATAGCCTGTGAGAACCATAGGGTCAAGTGGTAGCACTTTTTTTTGCTTTGTTAAAGACAGTCATCTTGATTTACAAGTTTTCACTATGAAGAGTTTATAGTGTACAACATTATAAGAGAAGAAAAATAATTTCTGCCACTTTCTCACTTACGCTTACCCTGTGAGGTGTCAAGAGAAACTGGACAGCAAGCATTCCAGAGAACACTAGGAATTCACAGCACTGGTTTCTGTCTTGCCTTTCTAGCAGATGCAGAGTCTCTACCCTGCCTTTCAGCATGTCAGGGAAGGGTCAGACTCTTTATTCTTACTGTTTCTAAGCAATGGGCTTTAAGAAAATAATGAAGTGCTGTACCTGGCAAGTAACATAAGACAATGCCTAACACAATGCCTGACACATAGTAAGCTCAATGAAATTACTCCCTACTCTGGTAAAAGTAAATCACAAGCATTTATATAGATTTCAATAGTCTTAAATGAATGACTGAAAAACAAACTTCCCAAAAGACTACACACAGTAATTCATTCTTTTTACTGTAATGAATGTAGGGTGCTGTTCAAACTGAAACTTCCTTGTTTTTCACTGCCCAGCCTGGAGCTGGACCTTTCATGAGCCCAGCCTTGCCCTCTCCTGCCAGCTGGCACCCACAAGGTCCTGCCTTCTTTCTCCTGTATAGCACACTGGAGGGGGATTCACACTCAAGATCTCAGCATGAGTCCCTCAAACCTTGCCAAAAGGTACAGGAACCCCCACACTTCCACATGGCTACAATTTCGGTGACGTGTAATAAGAACATTAATTTCTTAAAAGCGGGGTGTTATTGAAAACACCAATTCTGAGCACTTAATAACAAACAAAAATTATTAAACATTACAAAAAAATCCTGCTCAGGCCTAAATTCTGTTGCTGAGCCCTGAATCCTAACTTCAACTCCAGCAGCACCAAGCATAAGAAAACAGCTTTAGCTGATTTTAAATACTTTGCTGGCAAACAGACATATAAGGGATATTTGTGTAAAGCCTACTAATTTACAAAAGCTATTCAACCTTTTAAACAAATTAATTTCATCCTTTGATACAAACATAGTTAATTATTCCTACCTAAGTTCCTCCAAAACAACTGTGTTGTCATAGGGTCCAACCACTAACTCTCCCAGTCTTCTGTCATCCCCTGTGGGGTGGAATGTGACTTTATAACCCTTCACTTCCCCAGGGGCAGGCTCCCAAGTCACTCGGAAGCTTGACATGGTTGGGTCAGATGTTTTGAGGTTTCTGGGAGATTTAAATCGAGAAGCTGTAAAGACAAAAAGATTTTTAAAATATTATCTATAAGACTAGGCTTTGGGGTTTCTTTTTTATTAGCCCTACAAAAAATGCATATCCATAAAAAGGGTTCAAGTCCGGTAAGTACAAAACAGCATGTTCCATAGAAGTCCAGATAACAGAGTGCTAGCTAAGTAGAAGTGTAAATAATTCTCACAATTCAGATTAGATTTGCATAAGAACATTAACATGTAGAATCATTTTACCAGGAACTAGATTGGTAAAAATAACATGTTAATTAGACATTGTCTAATAATTATAATTTAACTTATTACAGAATCAGTTTTAAACATTTACAAATGAAGTAGACATACCAAAGTCATCTTTTAAAACATTACCTTCTCTCCCCTTCAAAACATAATTATTATTTCGTACCTGTTGTTCCTGATCCTTGCCTAAGCTTTCCTTCTCCCGTCTTGTAAATAGGAAGAACTGTGATGTCATACGTGGTCTGTGGCTGAAGTCGCTTTAACACTGTTGAAGTGACTGTGGGGGGCACCTTAGCAACCATTTGCCTCCCTCCCCCGTGGGGGCGATAGACAACACGGTAGTTGACGACTTTCCCTGGGGCTGGTTTCCACGTCACTCTCATTGTGTTTTCTGTTTCTTCATCTACTTTCAGGGTTTTGGAATCTTGAGATACTGTGAGATAAAAGGAAGATTAAACTGTATACCACGTTGAAAAAAAATGTATGTCCACCTCTTCATTTATGTGAAAAGAAACTCTCTGTGGCTTCTTAAATACGTACACTGTTCCATTGCTTAGCATTGTAATCTCTCATAAATTCATGATGGCGTGTGAGCCTAATCTCATCGAGATCTCAGTAAGATGTTTTCGTTTTATCTAGCTAATACTAAAAAATGGAAGTTCATATTGCAGAGATTTCCTATTTGCCTTCTAGAGACTTTAGTAAAGAAAACATCCGTTTCCGGAGATAAGGTTTTAGAATTTTTATTATATTTCCATCTGTAAAGAATTTATCTAGTAATAATGCTGTGGAGAATACTAAAAATTACAAATGCAGGGTTGGACATTTTACTTGGACTTTTTCAGAAAAAGTTGCAATCCATAAATAACTAGCCAGAGTGACTGTAGTTAACACCATTCTTATGATCACCACGCACATCCCAGACTATGAGCACAAAAGAATAAGAAACTAACACTTCAAAATATTCCAGGGGCTCTAAAGATAAACTGGTATATGCTGAGTATTTCAGAAAGCACTATCTGTAAATAGTGTTTGCTTAATATGTAATCATAATATGTAATTATTTATTAAATTCCATTTTACTAATATTTCACAATTATTAATAACACTATATGAAATAAGTAACCAACAGCCACAAATAACCTACAACATCCTATTTTTATACATAATTAGAGTTCATAAGCAGGACCGTTTTATTCAGTTCAATAATCAGTGTTCAAAAGAACGTAAACATGTTCTATAGAAAAAGATTAAGCTAAACAAAATTCAAAATCAGCAAAGAATCTTTCCTGATTGTAAGAGAAAATTTCATGTTCCAGTGGTCAAGAGCCATTTGAAACAACGAAGAAATCTGAAAAAAAAAAAACCTAAGAAAAATAAAACACAATAATTTTCAGACACGGTATCAGTTGGCACAGGACACTGAGCCCTAAGAGAGATAAGGAACGAAGGGGAATAGGTTCTACGATTGCCCAGCTATTGCTTGGAATTTCCAGTCCCCAGTAAAAGAAAGGGGAATCCAGATGGAGCCTGGTGGCCTCCCTTAATTCTCAAGATGTTGTTGCAAGTCTGGAGGGCCCAAAGCAACCAGAACTTGAAGAATAGAGTACTGTGAATGAGAGAGTGCCACAAAGAAAATACTCGGGTCTTCAACCTAGGATAATCAGTGCATGTGTGTAAGAAAACCACCCACAACTAGGGAAAGAACCACCCCAAAGGAGCCCAGGGAACAATTTCTTGAGCTCACACAGGGTTAGAAATGTTCCCCCTACCCAGAAGAGAAAACCTCACAACTCTAGGGACATCATGTAGGATATTTAGTAGGTGATTATCTCAATAATGGGGCAAAATTAGTCCTAAACTGAAACAGTTTAAAAGCAAGTGTCAGATCAAACTATTTCCAAGTAACTTAACTGTATTCCAGAATAAAATTTAAGTATATTTATAAGAACATAAAAATATCTAGCACCCAAGCAAATAAAATTCACAAAATCTGACATCTAATAAAAGTTACAAGGCATGCCAAAAAGGAAAAACTTATGACCTGTATCATGGATTGAAGGTCTCCCACCACTAAATTCATATGTTGAAGTCTCAACCTTCAATGTGATGACATTTAAACATGAGGCCTTTGTGGAGGCAATTTGGGTTTAAATAAGGTCATCAGAGTGAGGCCTTAATCTGATCGGCTTGGTGACTTTATAAGAAAAAAAGGAGACACCAAAGAGCTCTCTCTCTCTTTCCACGTTCACAGCCTGAGAAAAGGCCATATGAGGACATAAAGAAAGGTGACCGCACACCAGGAAGAGAGCCCTCACCAGAAATCAAACCCTGCCAGACTTTAACCTTCAACTTTCCAGCCTCCAAAACTGTGAGAAAACAACTTTCTGTTGTTAAAGCCACCCAGTCAATAGTAATACCTTTTGTTGTCACAGTCCAAACTAAGACAACACATAATAAGAAGAAAAATCAATCAATAGAAACAGAACTAGAAATGACACATATTACAGAATTAAAAAGGATATTAAAACACCTATTATAAGTATATATCATATGTAATAATGGTAGAAGAAAGATTAAGCATTTTAACTAGAGATATAGAACATATAAAAAAGACTCAAATCAAACTTCTAGAGATAAAATAATATCTAAAATGAAAAATACACAAGATAATATTTACAGCAGATTAGGAAATGTAAAAAAAAATTAGTGAACTTGATGGCATTATAATAGAACATGAAATACAAGGAAAGAAAAAAAATTTTTTAATGAACAGAGCATCAGTGAGCTGTGTGATAACTTCAAGCAGACTAATGTATGTGTAATTAATTGGAGTACCTGAATAAAGTGGGGTTGTAATAAATAAAGTATTTGAAAAAATAACGGGATGGACTTGTTCAAATTTTATAAAAACCACAAACTCACAGATCCTAGAAGTTTAGTGAACCCCAAACACAAGAAACATAAAGAAACTATACCAAGACACATCATAATTAAATTGCTTAAAATCAGTAATAAAAATAAAATCTGTAAAGCAGCCATATTTTTTAAAAAACGCATAATATGTATAGAGGACAAAGATAAGAATGATAAAGTAGGTAAATTCAATATATGGTTATGATGGTTATGAATTATGCTTCTGAGAGATGAAAAAATATAATTTCAATCAAAATTATATTGGCTGCAATTTTTATTTTTGGGTTTAAAGAAACTAAGAGAACTCTCAGTGAAGTCCATTACTTTCTGAAAATATTAAAATTTATTTAGATTAATCATCAATTTGCTATTATTATTCTCCAGGTAAGTGAACTATTAAAAGGAAAAAAAGTTTATATTTATAAAATATATATTATTATATAAAAATATATATTATATAAACATATATATATATGTATTTCCAAACAAAAAATCTAAAGACTTTACCTGGAGTTTTGAAAGTAGTAGAAGAAAGAATAGTATAGGGAAAAATAATCTATTTGGATTATTAGCATTACCAGTTGTCACGAATATCAAATAAGTTGATGGGTGTCTAACAGTTTTCTAGAAGGGGTTACATTTTCTCATCTTTTGTTTCATCTCTTAAATTTTTACTCAGTGGAACAAGACATTCTGTCTCTTACAAAATTTTTAAACCAATTTCACACAACTCAGAATTTAGAAAAATAAAAAGTTAAATCTTATGAATGTTGATCTAAAAAGGAACTTAAGTTTCAAAAAAAATGGGATACCAAGCTTTAAAATGTTTCAAAATTTAAACATGTTAATAACAGCCAAAAGTGATATCTCATACCTTGATATGCTTTAATGACCTCACTTATATTCCTGCTTTTTAATTAACTCTTTAAAATAAAGAAACTGAAATTAAATACAGTACAGCATATCTCATCCTAGTTTTAATGGGAAACTGGATTTTAGGGAGAAAAAAAAAAAACCCTTGTTGGTTTCCCATAACCAAACAGCAAGAATTTTTACATCATTGATTGGATACCACATGCCATTAAATGCTGTTACACCCTCTCACATTGTTAAGTTCTTTTCATGTGTTAGTAACTATCACCAGACACTTTCAAACATCCACTGTGCCACCGCTAAGCCAGGTGCCATAAATTAGAAGGGCAATAGAAAGTGTCCCTTCTGCTGGCTTTCTAACCCCAATTCATGATTTTCATTGTATCAATGTATTCGTTTCATTGTATCAACAATCTGCATACCATGTCCCTGAGTTTCAGGTGAAAGCAATCTTAAAGACATTCCCAAAATGCCCTCTTGGAAGCATATGTGAAATTCTAGGAGCATGGGCTCGGGGTTCTGCTGAGTTATCCACACCTTAGGATTCCTCTACCATCTAAATAGCAGATCTCACTCAGATTTCTGAAAATACTTTCTAAACAACAACAAAATGGTGGTAAAACAAAGAAAGGTCCATGACTTCTTTCTTATTTACTTAGACATTTCAGCAGTTTTCACATACTGTCGCCCTTTGGTATCCATGGGAGATTGGTTTCAGGATCTCCCATAGTAACCAAAATCGTCACACACTCAAGTTCCTGATATAAAATGGCACAGTATTTGCATAAACCTATGCATATCCTCCCTAATACAGTAAGCCCTCACCTAACATTAAATAATTTCTTGGAAACTGCAACTTTGAACAACTGATGTAAGGAAACCAGTTTTCCAGAGGTTAATTGATATAAACAAGAGTTAAGTTCCTACATCATATTTCTGATCACAAAAACATCACCAAACTTCTCAATAAAAACCAAAACACTTATCATATGAAACACTGATGTATGTGTGAGCTATATATACATTTAAGAAGATAAATGAAAACCAGTAACATAATTATTCACCCACTTATTCCATTTGAGGGTCACAGTGGACATAGCCTGTCCAAGTATCTCAGAGCAAAAGGGAGAACCCCATCCTAGGCACCCACACACACACACCCACACTCATTCAGGCTGGGACCATGTGGACGCACCAGTTCACCTAACATGCACATCTTTGAGATGTGGGAGGTAACTAGAGTACCTGGAGGAAACCCACAGACATGGAGAGGATGTGCAAACTCCACACAGATGATGACCCCCACCAGGAATCAATTCTTTTTTCTCATCAATGTTATGATATTATTCGAGAACTTGTTGAACTTTAAATCATCCCTGCATTACTTATAATACAATGTAAATGACATATAAATAATTATTATACTGTGTTTTACTAGCATTATTATTTATTGTTGTATTGTTATTTCTTATTGCTTTTTTAAAAATATTGTCTATCAGCAGTTGGTTACTTTTTGCACATGTGGAACCTGAGAATATGGAGGGCCAACCGTAACCTAAAAATGAACATTTCATTCCTGCCAAGTCTGCTCCTTGTTCAAAAGAGGCTTCCCACAGCCAATAACATAGTGAATGGGCAAAAACTGGAAGCATTCCCTTTGAAAATGGGCACAAGACAAGGATGCCCTCTCTCACCACTCCTATTCAACATATTATTGGAAGTTCTGGCCAAGGCAATCGGGCAAGAGAAAGAAATAAAGGGTATTCAATTAAGAAAAGAGGAAGTCAAATTGTCTCTGTTTGCAGATGACAAGATTGTATATTTAGAAAACCCCATCGTCTCAGCCCAGAATCTCCTTAAGCTGATAAGCAACTTCAGCAAAGTCTCAGGACACAAAATCAATGTGCAAAAATCACAAGCATTCTTCTACAACAATAACAGACAAACAGCCAAATCATGAGTGAACTCCCATTCACAATTGCTACAAAGAGAATAAAATACCTAGGAATCCAACTTACAAGAGATGTGAAGGACCTCTTCAAGGAGAACTACAAACCACTGCTCAAGGAAATAAGAGAGGACAGAAACAAATGGAAAAACATTCCATGCTTGTAGATAGGAAGAATCAATACCGTCAAAATGGCCATACTGCCCAAAGTAATTTATAGATTTAATGCTATCCCAATCAAGCTACCATTGACTTTCTTCACAGAATTAGAAAAAACTACTTTAAATTTCATATGGAAGCAAAAAAGAGTCCACATAGCCAAGACAATCCTACGCACAAAGAACAAAGCTGGAGGCATCAAGCTACCTGAATTCAAACTATACTAGAAGGCTACAGTAACAAAAACAGCATGGTACTGGTACCAAAAACTTAAAGTACAATAAATAGACCAATGGAACAGAACAGAGGCCTCAGAAATAACACCACACATCTATAACCATCTGATCTTTGACAAACCTGACAAAAACAAGAAATGGGGAAAAGATTCCCTATTTAATAAATGGTGTTGGGAAAACTGACTAGCCATATGTAGAAAACTGAAACTGGATCCCTTCCTTACACCTTATACAAAAATTAACTCAAGATGGATTAAAGACTTAAATGTAAGGCCTACAACCGTAAAAACCCTAGAAGAAAACCTAGGCAATACCATTTAAGACATAGGCATGGGCAAAGGCTTCATGACTAAAACACCAAAAGCAATGGCAACAAAAGCCAAAATAGACAAATGGAATCTGGTTAAACTAAAGAGCTTCTGCACAGCAAAAGAAACTATCATCAGAGTGAACAGGCAACCTACAGAATGGGAGAAAATTTTTGCAATCTATACATCTGACAAAGGGCTAATATCCAGAATCTACAAAGAACTTACACAGATTTACAAGAAAAAAACAAACAACCCCATCAAAAAGTTGGCAAAGGATATTAATGGACACTCCTCAAAAGAAGACATTTATGCAGCCAACAGACATATGAAAAAAAGATCATCATCACTGGTCATTAGAGAAATGCAAATCAAAACCACAATGAGATATCAGCTCACACCAGTTAGAATGGCAATCATTAAAAAGTCAGGAAACAAGAGGTGCTGGAGAGGATGTGGAGAAATAGGAACGCTTTTACACTGTTGGCAGCAGTGTAAATTAGTTCAACCAATGTGGAAGACAGTGTGGCGATTCCTCAAGGATCTAGAACTAGAAATACCATTTGACCCAGCAATCCCATTACTGGATATATACCCAAAGGGTTATAAATCATTCTACTATAAATACACAAGCACACGTATGTTTACTGCAGCACTGTTCACAATAGCAAAGACTTGGAACCAACCCAAATGCCCATCAATGACAGACTGGATAAAGAAAATGTGACACATATACACCATGGAATACTATGCAGCCATAAAAAAGGGTGAATTCATGTCCTTTGCAAGGACATGGATCACGCTGAAAACCATCATTCTCAGCAAACTAATGCAAGAACAGAAAAGCAAACACCATATGTTCTCACTCATAAGTGGGAGTTGAACAATGAGAATAGATGGACACAGGCAGGGGAACATCACACACCGGGGCCTGTAGTAGGGTAGGGGGCTAGGGGAGGGATAGCATTAGCAGAAATACCTAATGTAGATGATGGGTTGATGGGTGCAACAAACCACCATGGCATGTGTATACCTGTGTAAAAAACCTGCACATTCTGCATGTGTACCTCAGAACTTAAAGTATAATAAAAAAAAATGTTAACTTAGGAAAAAAAAGCCCTTTCTGTTCATCAATGTTTAAATCAAGCAGTTAGCCAAGAAATATTGAAAATTTATTAGATGCTCATCTTCTGAGATACAGAGGTTTATTTAGTTTCTGCCACCATATTTGCTTTCAGCGACAACACATCTCTTGTAGACATTTTAAATTCCATATAATTATTTGAAGCCTCCAACTTTTTGGAAAAAGACAAAATGGAGGATAATTTTTGGAGGAAAAAAATCCCTCTAATACGTAATTTCTCAGCCACATGAACTGTATCTGTACTCCTACAAATAAATTTAGCTTTATGTGTCATATCTGACCTAAGATTACAATACAGCTTCTCTTGACAAGTTAATTTCCTCAAAAATAGAGAATGAATTTCTACCATGTTCTTAAACTACATCAGCCAATATATTCCAGACACAAGATTGTATTTACTACCATAGAAACCAATCAGGTGAATATCTGAGAACTATGTCTTCTCACATATTTAAATTTCCTATAAAGAAGTTGATTTTTGGCCGGGCGCGGTGGCTCACGCTTGTAATCCCAGCACTTTGGGAGGCCGAGGCGGGCGGATCACGAGGTCAGGAGATCGAGACCATGGTGAAACCCTGTCTCTACTAAATGTATAAAAAAAAAAAATAAGCCCGGCGCGGTGGCGGGCGCCTGTAGTCCCAGCTACTCGGAGAGGCTGAGGCAGGAGAATGGCGTGAACCCGGGAGGCGGAGCTTGCAGTGAGCCGAGACTGCGCCACTGCACTCCAGCCTGGGCGACAGAGCAAGACTCCATCTCAAAAAAAAAAAAAAAAAAAAAAAAAAAAAAAAAAAAAAAAGAAGTTGATTTTTAAAAATCTGGTGAATTAAGATACAAATTTAAACTTGAACATCCGACTGAGCTTGCAAATGATAAAAAGAAAATGACTTAGACACAAAGATTTTAGTTTAAGGACAACTTAAAATCAGGATATAGGACTTAACTGAAATTGCTCATGGCACTTCTCCCTCTCTCTTCCTTTGCCAGAAAAATCACCAAATTCCTCTACTTCTTTTTTATAGAAGGAAATGCATGAACGCCCATTCTTTCTCCTTTTCCTAAAACCTTCCCAAAACAAAAGGATTAAAGTTTTCTCCTACAAATGCTTAGAAACGCCCATGCTTAACAAATGGCGTTTGCTTTGGTTTGGTTTCAATTGTTTGTTTTTAATAGATTTTATATTGTTTTAGAGCAGTTTTGGTACAGAGATTGAGCAGAAGGTACAGAGATTGAGCAGAAGGTGCAGAGATTTCCCATGCACCTTTTCCCACCTCCACACATGCACAGCCTCCCCCATTATCAACATCCTTCACCAAAGTGGCACATTTGTTACAACTGCTGAACCTACACTGACACATGATTATCTCTTAAACAAATAACCTTTTAGGATAGTGAATTAAGATATCCTGACACATCCTTCACCAGCCAGGTGATTATGATAGGTCATTCATAATTATTTACAAAAAAAAAAGAATATTAGTGAGATTGAGGTAAATCTGAGCTATCAGAAAATTGAGTGGGCTTTTGATTTGACCTTACCAAATATAATATGAATAAAATAAAAATAAATAAAAAATTAAAAAACTAAGTTAAGTCTTGGTTGTATGATAATCATAGTTTCAATAGCCACCCATCATTTATCAATCATCTCTAAGTGGCTAGGCACTATGCTGGCCACTTTGTATACTGTTATTTTATACAATCCTCACAACTCTAAGAGACAAGATTTATTATCTGCATTCTACAGGTTAGGAAACTGAGGCTCAAAGAAGGTTAAGTAATTTAACAAAGATCATGCAGCTATACAAATGTGCCTGAATTCTCTTTGCTTCACAGCTTCTGGTCTTTTTACTAGCTGGGTATTCTATCTAGTTAATCATTGCAGCAGAAAAAAAAAGACAAATATAGGTAGTTGAAAGAGATTCGATATTTCAACATTTGATATACTTTTAGATACTAACCTACTCTGAATTTAAGCCAAATTCTTTAAAGATCCTAATTCCTCAGTCTTCATTTATCATGTAAAGAAAAAAAATTCAAGTGATTAAACTGATAACTATTGAGTAGCACCAACACACACCCAAACACACCCATAATGTTACCTACATTCAGTTGTGGCATCTCCAGTCAAAGGTTCTCCTTCTCCACTGCTGTAAGTGGCAAATACTGAAATTCTGTATTTGGTCTCTGGCTGCAGATTTTCTATCATAGTATGAATTGCATCTTCAGGCAGACTTTTCTCTCCAGTGTCAACATCATCATAAAGTGATTTCCATGAGACCCTGTAACCGCGAACCATTCCTGGAGCAGATGTCCAATAAGCCCCAATTGATGTGTCAGTGATGTCTTTAGTAACTAAATCTTGAGGAGAACCACGTTCTAGAACAGAAATTAAAAGGGAATCTTTTTAAAAAATGTCTAATAGGTATTTAAGTATTAATATTCATTGATCCTGGTAGAGATTCTGACTTGCTGGACTCAAACTCAATTTGTCTAAAATTGCCCACTTCTTCTTTCTGAGTTGTCCATCCTATTCTGTCTGTGGAATAGACTGATGCAATAAAACTTTAGAATTCTATTTGATTCCTACCTCTTAACCTTGCCCTCATATGCCTAGTCAGATAATCTTGTCCTTCAGGACAAGATTGACATCCAAATTTGAAGGAGTATTTGTCTTTAAAAAAAAATTCCAAAGGAAAAAAATGTATCTAAGTCCCAGAATTTTATCACATTTTAGTCTGCCTTGTGACATGGCCCATTGTTCACAAAGATCTTTATTTCCTTACCATGATCTTTTTGTCTCTGATCTAATTTAAATAAACTCAGTTTCAATGCATGATTTCCAACAACTGCAACAATCTCATATCACTTACAAAACTGAATTCCAACAACGGTTTCTTGGTGAAACTTTTATTTGCTCATGCAGTTTAAAATGTAGCAGTGCAAACTTCCAATATAGCTTAACCCTAACAAACTAAAAACAACCAATTCTTCTGGAAAACTTAAAAGTGATTAGTCACCAAAATAAAACATACCACTTGTTCTAGCTGATCAAAAACGTCTGCTACTAAATTTTGGCTCTTTCATTCAAAAAACATACAACCCAAGTGGAAAAATATGGAAACCTCAACTTAATAGGAGGCACAGATATCTTTCAATAAAACCCTCACTCTCCATATTTTAAATGTAAGATAAATATATACAGGTCACTTTATATTGTCTACCTTTACTGGGGTTTATGCCACAGTATGACATAAATACAAAACTATCTGCTTCCCAGCATACGTTTTACCAGTAATTGTTGTATATTCATGCAAATGATATATAATGCTCTTACAAGAATTTTAAAAACTATTATTTTACTTAACTCAAAGAGTAAAAATGAATATCTTAAAAGCAGTCATAATTTAACAATTTTATTTCAACACAAAAAGTAAAGGTAACAATGAATGAAAAAGAAATCTAGGTGGACAAAAACCTATCATATATGGTGAATTTAGAGGGAAAAAATAAATGAAACAGAAGCTGGGCAGCCTACCAGACCCCAAGCCCAAATGGAAAATTCTAACTCCATTATAAATAACTTTAACTGCTGACAGCACATCTCATCCCTGGAAGGAAATTAGTTACATATTTCACTGGAACAAAGAATACTTATTTTTAAGAGCACATTGAATTTTTTCCCTCAGCTCTTGAGGCTAATTCCCATTTGAAAGTCTTCTTTAGCTGTCTTTACTATGTAAATGGTCATACACCTTTATATTTTCTCTACTTGGAATATAAAAGTACAATTTAAAACTGTTCGTTTTATTTGGTTTGGTCGTGGGTTTCTTTGTTTTGTTTTTTATTTGTTTTGATAATCGATATCCCAACAACTAGTCTCTAAGTTTTAAATGTACAGCACGTTTTTCCTTTGCTTGATATATACCATTTTCAATATGTGCCTTTTCCTCTAAATTTCCTAAATTGCAGTCAGGAACAGCTGTTGTGAAATGACCTTGCTTGAAAGCAATTTTGAATTTAAATGAGCTGCATTAACGATGTTTCAAAAAAGTATCAGACAAATAAGGTTAACTAGAATGTGGGAATTATCTTTCAAATTAACACTGGAGTAATTTTAAAACAATTTCAGCTTTTATTTTTCCCAAAGGTTTTGCTTCTCAACCTATTTTTCTTTCTACAGCACTAAATTTGTGACATTGTTTATTTCCATGACAACAGACATCAATCTCATAAACACAGGCTAATGATTTCACTGTGAGAAAAATAATAGGAAGAGAATTGTGGTTGAAGCAAAAATACATTCACAAAGATATTTCTGGGCTTAAAACAAAAGGATCTAAGATCACAGACATGTCTCCCTATGGATTTTAATCAACTATTTTAACACTCTCAAGACTTGTAAAGCTAGAACAAAATACTAGTAAAATGCAATGAAGACCTTTCCCCAAGGTTTATCAATATCCTGAAAATAATCTACAACAGCACTTTTTAAGGTGCAAATTAAAAATCAACTAAAAAATATTTTTAAGCTCTAATTAATGGCATAACAACACTATTTTGAGTGAATACTAAGTTCTCAATCTCAGAAGAAAACTCACTAAAAATTGTAGTTTCTGCCTGTGGTATGTAAAGGCAGGCACTGTCACTACAACATTCCATGTTAGTGACATAGCAACATAGACTCCAAAGAAAGGAGAAAGATAGTTCAATCGAGACACCACAATTGAGAAGATAAACTGCTTCATATGGGTTTCTTACATGTCAATCAGTCAGTTTGATAAGAATATTCCTAAATATTAAATCCATACTGCTCCCCAAACACATTGATAATTTTTTTTAGGGAGGAGGGCTGAGTATTCTATCTGTTACATTACAACCAGGAATTTTGAGAAGAAGTTATACTCACGACAAGTAAATGTATAGCCCTTGAATTTTAAAAAAATGAGATCTTGGTTTGGCCAAACATTAGATTACCAAAAAATGAAGCAAGTGGATTGCACCCTGTGGTACAGTTGGCAGGATGGAAGCTGGCAAGTAGCCAAACTGGTCTTGGGGCCAGGTGTGCAACCATCTGAGCAGGTCACCAACAGGCTATGTCACCTCCTGGGGCCTTGGGGCCCTCAGCAGCAAAATAACTGGACTGGACTTGAACCGATAAACAGAATTGCCTGAAAAAACAAAGGCTGGACCCTACCTGAATCAATTAAATTGGAATATTTGGGGATGCACCTAAGTACTGGTGCCTTCTAGACATCTTTTAAATCTGCCCTATGATTCCAAAACCTCTACAATTCTTTATTCTTTCCCCCTTTTTGCTCTTCTTTCTACTTCTCCTCTCTGAGATCTAGAGAAGCATTTATTCGGGAGGTGTGCTGGGTCAGTGTGGGAAGGAACCTCAAATCTGCTTTCACATAGAAATGGTGCTCCTTCAAAATAAAGACAGGTATGGTGAAAGTAAACTGGTCAAAATCATTACACACATGATGCTCTGTAGGACTGCTGGGTGGCTTGTATTTTGTGTGGTTATATTGCCACGTACAGAAAATCACTGCTTTAGGCGGCAAAATAATCTCAAGGCTGACCCTCAGAGAACAGAGGAGATGATTTAAGCTTTTCATCATATCTCCATGGACACATGTGGGATGCTCACTGCTCTCTTCTCCCCTCCATCCTGTCTCAACAGGAAATGGCTCTGAACACACGCATGCCTCTTATTGAAGAGCTGAGCACATTTTCACATGAATGAAGTTCTAAATGATACCTTAGCAAGGCATTTACTTGGTTCAATACATTGTCATTTTTGTCCTGAATCTGAGGAGCTCCAGACATCAGTAACCACAGGAAGAAATTATCTGACTTGTTTTGGTT
Source organism: Symphalangus syndactylus (assembly GCF_028878055.3). Classification (NCBI taxonomy): domain Eukaryota; kingdom Metazoa; phylum Chordata; class Mammalia; order Primates; family Hylobatidae; genus Symphalangus; species Symphalangus syndactylus. Next base: position 47,746,724 of record NC_072424.2, on the reverse strand, counting down.
TAGTTTCATTATATTGGGTTTAGGCAAGAGTCCCTTTTTAGAGTATCTAAGAGGGAATAGGAAAGAGAGAGGGAGAAGAACGTAAAGATGTCAGAAGACCAGTCTGTAGGCTATCTCTAGGAGAGGTTACTGCTCCTCAAAAGGGGAAGGCGTAGAAACAGTGGCAGTGAACAGAAAGCAACCCTAGTAGACTTTTTGCCATGTAGTCACTACCTTTCCCTGAACCTAGATCTACTTTTGCTCTAGCAGAGGCCCCCTCCCTTCTGAGGTCCTTCTCTTTCTTCTGTTCCCCAAGATTTACAAATATGTGTCTTATGGTGCTGGGGTTTGTTTAGGGTTTTTTTGAATTATATTTATTCTCATAGTGCTTGCTGTCTTCTGTTCTGGATATATGCCTGTGCTCTCTCTATTGATTTTATCTCTGGTAATAGAAATTCTGGCAATCATTTCAAACAAGTCATCATCTATAATGATGACATTCCTTTATTACCATTCCTTTGATTCTATCTTGACAGTTTTCCCTTACACCTTATTCTTCCTAATATAGTACCAGTATAGGTATAAATGTCATAAGTTTAAAGGTATAAAACTCTATCAGGTTTTGAAATTTGGCTACTCAGCATTTCTGTCCTTATTATAAAACATAGTTACATCTATTCAAAAGCCATTTCTCTAGTGTGTGTTTGCATGTGTCTCTGTGTGCTGCTGTGGGAAGTAATTCAGACAGGTCTACTTCTCATGATCTGAACATCCTGAAGGGGTTGATTCCTACACTGCTTTTTTTCCACATACCAAGCCAAAGAACTAATGCCTCATTTAAGTAACTTTCCTATGTTTCCTTACCCCTTTTCCATTTTCTTTCTGAAAAGCAAATTATCATCCAATTCAAATATAATTATAACACAAATTAGCCAATGATAAATGAAAAATTAATCATCATGAAATAAAACTGTATTTCATCTTATAGATTGTTCCAGCCAGCTTTCACTGAGTTTCATATACCACTTTCAAAAATAGAAGTTAAATTGAAAATGTAATGTAAACTCTCTTCTAAATCAATTTGTCTTTTCCGTTAGAGCTCAGCTCAAAAGTCATCCAACTTTCCACAGCAATACAGAAGACCTGCTTCTGGATAACGCTCATGTGGAAATACATTTGATTTACAACCAATGAATTAGAGCCATAATTCAAAAGGACAAAGTTCACTATTGATAAGTTAGCTCAGTTACTTTAAGCTATACAGTTTTTAAAAACATCTTAACAATTAAATTACTATTCAACTTCAAAGTCGGCTTAAGCAAAAAAGTATTTCTTCCATAATTATTACCTCTCCACATTGACTTCAATTTTTATCTGACAAGCAATTAATTCACAGAAAAAGGAAATAGAAATTACTGTTTGGTGACTGTGCTAAAGTTCCCTGGCAACATCAGAATTATTATACCCAGAATGTATGACTTTTCAAATTATGAGACAGCAGTAAATCAGGGAAAACACAGAGGCCTTGTTTAGTCCATCTTTAAGGGGCCCACGTTACTCAACATCATGCAGAATTCCTGAGATGTGCTAAAAACCTCATTGTAACAAAATGTCAACTGAATACACTTGGTTTGATCTGTAGGAAGCCATTCATATCTAGGGCATTAGCAGGTTGCTACAGCAACTGAAACAAAGGAAATTCTAAAAAGTCATATTTTCTGTGGCCAAAAAACAACACTCAAAAATTTAACAAGAAAACATATTATTCTCAAACTGAAATTCGCGTTCATTTGTGGTAAATTTCTGAATTAAAATAGGCATTATTTATTGAGAGGTCTATAAAAACAGATTTTCCTCCAAGCACTAACAGCGGCAATTAAAGGTTCTTTCAAGACTTGAAGTGAAATTACATATACAGTAGTGTTTTTGTAATTACATTGTCTAACTGCTCTAACAACAACAACAACAGGGGAAAAAAACAATGTAAATCAAACCTAATGATGTGTGCTCACATTCCTCTGAAGTTTGGATCTGAAATACTAATAAACTCTGCCTTTGTGATTCTATTGCATACAGTACTACAGCCAACCATGAACTTCCCCAACGCCAGTGCTAATAAATCTCTCTTCCAGCAACAGGAGAATTTTCTGATCATTGGCTGCATTTCAAAAAAAGTACTAGGAAACAGATTCAAGTTAGGGATGGTTGTAGATCACACTACACATTTTTTTTAAAATACAAAACAACAACTTTCTTTCCTTTTGAATTGAAAGTCATAATGCATTTGAGGTAATCTATAAGATGTCCAGCCTACAGAATGCTCCTGCCGGCTGACACCATGCCTCTGGATAAAGGAAACATTCCTTCAAGTTCTGCTCTTACCACCTACTCTCCCAAGAGAAAAACAGATTAGAAAAACAGCAGCCCTCAAAAGCAGTTGCCTGGCTCTGTTTCTGGGCTTTCCACTCCCTGCATTTACCATCATATCCTATTCCTGTATATGGTATGTGGATTTGGCTGAATTAATACAATAAAATGAAATGGAATAACCAGGGGCAAAAATCTCCTATTATTTTCATTTAGTCACAACTATGCTTTCACATATTTGTCAATTTTACCACACATAATGCAATAGGATAAATATGTTAACAAAATCAGGCTGGAGGCCCTTCGGTAATCCTTCACTGCAGTAAAGCGCTTTAGCGTAAATGAACAAAATGTCCATTGTAAATTATTACAATTTAGTTAGGAATTAACTGTATTTTTTTAAGCAAACTTGCAAATTATCTAGCTTTCCTTCTTCTCGGGAAATAGAAAACAATAGCTTTTAAAATTTATTTTACTATCTATGTGTTTCCCTTAGAGATTGTTTCTGATCAAAGACACGTGCGTGTGCGTATACTCACACATGCGTACAAGCTGATAGGTTTTCGATACCACTTGTGAAGGGCTATAATATTATAAACAATTGAGCAATACATCTGGCTTACAAAAGTCACAGCCTAGTAGAATGTGCTTCCTGTAAAATTAAAAAGTACATTTTGTTAAATACAATTTGTAATATATTATTCTTGGCAAAAATGCCTTAATTTTTAGAATCGATAAGATTTTTACTGAGGGCAAATATATTTTTAAAAGCAAGAAAGCACAAATGAATACCAGAAGGTTAAAAGGCACAACCAGAAGAAAAACTATTAAATTATTTCCAAGATACTCCTTATGAAGAAGAAATGTTCACAAATACAGTCTATCCTGTAAAGAATAAAGAGTGAAAGTTTGTCCTCTAAAAAAATCTTATGAACAACCTATGTTAAAAGGTTGTGGAAAGCATATGGAGAAACAGAACTTCAAAAGGTCCAAAGGACAAATTTCTCCAAAATTCTGGATGTTACCCCAGATTGTAAGGATCACATGCTTTTTGTTGTTTGGATTATGTCTGTGTATTTAAGGCAATTTCTGTTTCTACTATTTTTTTCAAAACTTTTGTGTTACCAATTATATTTGAAATACTAAAGCTATACAGTTGACAACATGGGTTTGCGCTGTGAGGGTCCACTTATATGCCGATTTATTTCAACCAAACGCAGATGAAAAATATAGTATTCACAGGATGCGAAACCCACCTATATGCGGGGGGCCAACTTTTCACATACACAGGTTCCCTAGGGCGGACTGCGGGACTTGAATATGAGAGGACTTTGGTATATGCAGGGGATTTTGGTATATGCAGGGGTTTTGGAACCAATCTGCAGCCCCCAACCCTGAGTATACCAAGAGGCTTTTAGATATCAGATCTAAAGTTAATAAGCTATGTCCTCTTGATGAATTTTGTAGACATACAGTATTTTACAGTTTCCAATGAATTTCACTTACATTCTCCCATTTGATCTCAACAATAACTCTGGGAAGAAAGAGGGAGGATAATCATCCCTTCTTTATAGATGAATAAACTAAGGCCCAGAGGGGTTAAAGGTTTACTCCAGGTCACACAGCTAAGTAGTACAACTAGGACTCTTCTAGTTGTAAGTACTTTACACACTGGTATTTAATCTTTCATTTAAATCTTTTTCTAGAAACAGATTTCATGGACTATGGAAATTTAACTCTTGATCACTATTATTATTTTTTTTTTTTTGAGATGGAGTTTCATTCTTGTTGCCCAGCCTGGAGTGCAATGGTGCAATCTCGGCTCACTGCAACCTCCGCCTCTCAAGTTCAAGCGATTCTCCTGCCTCAGCTTCCCAAGTAGCTGGGATTACAGGCATGCACCACCATGCACAGCTAATTTTTGTATTTAGTAGAGACAGGGTTTTACCATGTTGGCCAGGCTGGTCTCAAACTCCTGACCTCAGGTGATCTACCCGCCTTGGTCTCCCAAAGAGCTGGGATTACAGGCGTGAGCCACCGCGCCTGGCCAATCACTACTATTTAGATTAGTATTTTTTATTTATTTGTTTTTCATTCTTAAGTCTTGAAGTTCTAAGAACTGCCTATTGCATGTCCTGTCTCACTAATTACAATATCTACAACCTTCCAAGCTCCTGGAGCCATCAACTTTGATGGATATTTTGCTTAGTCGCTGTGATTTCATATTAGAAGATACTTCAGATTCATTTTCTTCCTATAATCATTTAAAGTAAGTCATATAAAATATAATGATAAAGAGAAGGAAAGCTATTGCTGATGGTCCATGTAGGCCCCCAATTATAGGACTGAGTCAACATCATGGGATTTTTAGCATTACAATCCATTCTCATTACGGTTCAATTAAATTTGTATTTTCTCTCCCTTACATTATTCACTTAGTAGCTGTGGTTAGAGTTAAACCTAAGCTGTGATTATATCTCAAAACACCCAAAAAAATATAAAGGCCTCTGACAATTAATTCTAAAGAACCAAGGAAACTGCTCCAGTCTTGTTGATGTTTCTTACTAAGTACTTTATCACAATCACTTTGAACATTTAATACAGAACGTAATTTCAGAAATCACTTAGAAAACAAATAGCAACTTGGATTCTTATATTTCTTGAGTTTTATGCATGGTGAATGAAAAGAGCACTTGAATGGAAGTCAGAAAATGGCTCTTATCTGGATCTGAAAGATAGAACTAGTTGCATAAACTTGGGCAATCCAACCTTTTTTCACAGATGTTTCCCAAAGTCCCTTCCCGCTCTGAATGTCATACACCTATTCTCCTTTTAACCAACCCATGGAACTATAAACACATTTATTTGGCCTTATTATGCATCCAGCTCCCCAAGGCACTTCTTAATCAAGTTTAATTCTTTCGGTTGCTTACATTCTACATCTCTGAATAACAGACAGCTTTATGGTTATTTGTTTTTCAATATACAATCTTTTTAAGAGAAAGGATTGCACACTTCTAGATTCATTCTCTGAAAACATGTTAAGCTTCCTAGAGGCAGCGCCACAAACAAGTTCCTGGATTTTCAGAAAATATGACGGTAATTACCTTCAAGTGTTGTTCCTTCACCAAAGAGGGCATCTCCAGCCCCAGACGCATACAAGGCTGTCACAGATAAGGCGTATTGTGTCCCTTCCTTCAATCCCTGCAGCACCGTATTGGTTGTATCTCCCCTCACAGTGACCTCTTGAGTTTCACCCCCTGCCACTGGGGTATATGTGATGAGATACTGTTTCACTTTTCCTGGTGCCCCACTCCAAGATAATTTCATAGTAGACGTCGTAGGGTCAGAAACTCTTAAGTCTCTTGGATTCCCTCTAACTTCATTAAAAAATGACAACATCATCAAAACCCATTATTTAATAAAATGACTTGAAAAACACTTTGTTACTTTACTTATGCATGTGCACTACATCAAAGTTATATCCTGGGTGAGACTATGACAATTTTAACTGTTGACTAGCCAACAAAGCTTAAGCATCTCTAAATCAGACCCTATATGTTAGTAGAAACAAGGGGAAAGATATCCAGTCCCTTTTCTGTGTTTACAAAGGTTAAAATCTTCCATGTAAAATCTTTCATGTTAGAATATTTCCTATAAAATAGTTTCCCTGTATTTCCTTAAAAGTGGAACAAAGCATTATAAAATATATACAGTTGATTAGTATTACAGCGCAGATTTTAATTCCTTTAAGAAATCTTCAGTAAAAACAGTTAATCAGTGTAATGCTATGAACATCTAAAGGTAACACCCAGGAATTAATTCTGATATAATAAAAATGATAAATTATAAACATATTGCTTTCCCTAGGGGGAAAACAGTAAGAGAAAAAACAGCTAAGTGAGACGAGACCGAGCCTTGGGTACAAATCCCGAGGGACCACCCATCCTTTTGTAGCTGTGATGTCTGCTACTTCATGACTTTCTTTGTAGATTGGTCATGTCCTCTTTGAAGGTTCCTAAGGAACCCTATGTCACTCTCCACTGAGCATATAAAAGCCAGCTAGTTTTACTCCAGAAAATAGAAATATAAAGAGGTATTGGGTCACATTATGGTGTGCAGCACAAAGAGCCCTAGACCCTCAGCAAGAGAGAAAACCAATGAAGTAGTCACACTTCACCAATGGAAGCGAGGAGGAAGAAAGCAGGTAAAAAGAGAAAGCCTCTATAGCAGAACAGGCTAATGAGCTAGGTTGAAGGGGGAAGAGAGGAGAGTGAAGCAGTGAAAGGAGGAAGAGAGATGCAGTGGGAGGAGGGAGAGAGATGCAGTGGCAGGAGGGAGAGAGATGCAGTGGGAGGAGGGAGAGAGATGCAGTGGGAGGAGGGAGAGAGATGCAGTGGGAGGAGGGAGAGTGATACAGTGGGAGGGAAGGCAGTGGGCAGTGGGAGTGTGATGCAGTGGGGGAGAAGGGAGAGTGATACAGTGCAAAGAGGGAGAGTGATGCAGTGGGAGGAGGGAGAGGGATGCTGTGGCAGGTGGGAGAGTGAAGCAGTGGGAGGTGGGAGAGTGATGCAGTGGGAGAAGGGAGAGTGATGCAGTGGGAGGGAGGGCAATGGGTAGTGGGAGCGTGATGCAGTGGGAGAGGAGGGAGAGTGATACACTGTGAGGAGGGAGAGGGATGCTGTGGCAGGTGGGAGAGTGAAGCAGTGGGAGGTAGGAGAGTGATGCAGTGGGAGGAGGGAAAGTGATGCAGTGGGGGAGGAGGGAGACGAATGCAGTAGGAGTGGGGAGAGTGATGCAGAGGGAGGGAGGGCAGTGGGACAGAGAAGGATGACGCGGACCAAGAGATAATGGATACTCCTTGTAAATGTCTGCAGTAGGACAGTAAAATCCACAAACTCAGATTCACCATTTATTAGCTGTGTGGTCTTGATTTATTATTTAATTTCCTCAGCCTCAATTCTCTTATAAAGCTGAGATGACGATATTAATAACATAAAGTCTATGCAGAGATTAAACAAAATATATGAAAAGCTCTTTGTACAGAACCTGACACCAGACAGGCACTCAGTAACTTTCCATTATTGCCAACGTGTTTTTGGCATTATTACTGCTATTTTAAAAACATTAGAGCTAGGAAATAAAAGGAAAAATTATGAATGCCTTACTTTCCCCCCAGTGAAATCACATATTAAACATTAATAATTTCAACAAACATCAGAATGTATACTGGGATCCTAATCATCCCATTTAAAGAAAAACAAGTTAATGTTTAAAAATCTTTCTTAAGAAGTAAAATACAATCTATTTCAATGGTACATAGCAGTTTGATTTTTAATTCTTAGTCATCCTTCAATTCACACTAAAACATTTAATAATATTATTTTTAAAAGACTATTGAAACTATATCCTAGCATTTAAATTCTATTGACACAAGGCCAGGCGTGGTGGCTCACGCCTATAATCCCAGCAATTTGGGAGGCCATGGCGGGCAGATCACCTGAGGTCAGGAGTCTCAGACCAGCCTGGCCAACATGGTGAAACCCTCTTTCTACTAAAAATACAAACATTAGTTGGGTGTAGTTGCACGTGCCTGTAATCCCAGCTATTTGGGAGGCTGAGTCAGGAGAATCACTTGAACCCAGGAGGCAGAGGTTGCAGTGAGCCGAGCCACTGCACTCCAGCTTGGGTGACAGAGAGAGACTCTGTCTGAAAAAAATTAATTAATTAATTAATTAAATCTATTGACACAAGTAAATAATGTAATGATTAAGTAAAAAAAAAAAAATTAAACTTAAATCTAAAAGGACTATGGTCTAACATACTCAAATAATTGAAACAAAGTGTCTCATGAGTTTTTTATCTGGATACTTGTCCCAATTTTCCCCTCTAGTCTGAGTTTGGTTGTCACCATATGATAAGCATATTTCCTCTACCTTCTTCAGTGGCTGCATTTCCAGTTAATGGAGTACCAGGTCCTGAGAAATATTCAGGAATTACAGATACTTCATATTTTGTGTCTGGAATCAAGTTCTCCAGCGTTCTCCTCCTCTGGTTGGGTGGGGTGGTAACTTCTCTGCTTTCTCCACCAGCAACTGGTCTATACATAATTCGATATCTTAAAACTCTCCCTGGAGCTTGAGTCCAAGTAATTTTAAAGCTATCTGTAGTCTCATCTGTCACCTTTAGGTTTCGAGGTGCTCCTTTTACTGAAATAAAAAACGAAAAATAGATTTTAAAACATAAATTGACTGACTTTATATGAAAAATACAAAAATTAATTTTTTATTACTAAATTGTACCATTTCTCTAAAGAATTCCATGAGCAATTTATTTGCAAACATCCTGGTTTCTGTATTCATTTAGCCAGAGATTAACTAAATTCTGAAACAGCAAATATGAATTCTACAATATCCAGAAAGAAACTAAGTACTGTTAATTTTTTAATTACATAAAGATGTGTATAATAGTAAACTTTTAAAATAATAAATATTCTATCAAATGCTAAATGTATACTGCTATAAACTTCAAGAATAAAAACAATTCATTTCTTTGAATATAAGCAGCTAAGACTTTCACTCTTACTACATTTTCTCACGAAACTAGCAAAATAACACCTAACACCCAGCTCTACCATATCAACCCCCCAACCAAACCATCTTATCCAGTCAGTCCCACACTAACTTTTTATCTGTATAGTCATTTGACTTGGAGAATAATTGGACCATACACAGGATGGAACAAGCAGAGAACAGGTACTTAATGAATGCTCATTAGATCTACATCTTGAAGCTAAGATGCACTATGGGTAACACCCACAGACTCATAATTTTAAACGCATTTTTCATTATGCCCAAATGAGAACATCATTTGGTTTTGTGTTTAGTAAACATGTTTAAATGACCTTCTTGCTCATTGGGGCCAACTGTCTATATAGACAACATATTCAGGAAAGATGAACTAAAGGTTTTGTCTTCTCAGTCCCCTGGGGTGAAAGCCCAGCACAACATGCCTGGCAAGTAACACACAGACATTTAGAAGTTTACTTAAATATTCAACACATCAATAGATCACTCCAGGGAGAAAGAAAGGAAGGAAGTATATTTCTCTAGAAGAGAAAGGAAGGAAGTATATCTCTCCAGGAAAGAAAGGAATGGTAGTTGGCCAACTTACACCCATGATTCATTTTGTATTGGAAGGAAAAAGATTAAACAAGTCAGAACAAATCAGCAGATAGACTGGTGGGTTGGAATCCTAGCTCTGAAGCTTAATAGATATGTAATTCTGAGCTGCAGATTATCCTAGCAGCAAAACATGACTATTTATAGGATTATTTAAGTGGTTAAATGAGATAATCTATGGAAAACATTTAGCAGAGCACCTGACACATAGCAGGAGCTCTATAATTGTTAGCTTAATGAAAGTATTACATTGGAAACTTTCTTATCAACTAAAGAAAATTTAAATCCCAGATTCCATTACAGACAATATAACTGAAAAGACTTTACCAGACTCCATTGTAGTAGCCCAGTGACCAAAAACTAGAGTGTGTATGAATGGAGTGACTTCTACTCAAAAACCCTGAGACAAGTCCTTTCTTGAGACAGATTTCCCATTCCCCTCCCAAAATGCTGAAAAGAAAGGGTCAGGGTCATCGAGCAGCAGTGTGGGCATTACAGGAAAAGCATCAGAAACTCAGAAATATCTGAGTATGGCCTTCTCCCTTATATGACCACAAAAGTCATAAGATGAAAGGACTTCTTAGACCATTTAGTTTATGTGATGGCCTTCAGGAAGAAATATACCTAAACCATGCAAAAAAAACAAAAAAAAAGAAAAATAGCAATCTTATCTGAAAAATGTTTCAGAGAAAAAAGATTCTCTAGCTTTTATCAGTATAGTATGCCAATGTGCACCATCCCTGTCAGCAAATACTTCTTTATAACTATCTTAAATTACTCACACTATTCTTTCAGGGTCTTTACCTCCTATTCCCAGTCAAAAGAGGAAAGAACAATTGACATCTATTGTGATACTTTGCTATGCTTATGTTGAAGAATAATTGCCTTGCCTTAGTCTTCCGCTGACCAACTTACATTGGTGCCTTAAATGTCAAACATAACAAAGTGTATCCAAATATATTCAACTCTATCCAGTAAGGACTACACATGTAAACAAGTACTGCTTAAAACATTTGGCAAAATGTGCACACCATGTTCATAGCAGCAATATTCACAAAAGGTGGATGCAGCCCAAATGTCCACTGATGAATGGAGATACACAAAATGTGAAGCAGGGCGCCATGCCACACGCCTGTAGTCCCAGCTACTCAGGAGGCTGAGGCAAGAGAATCATTTGAGCCTAGGATTTTGAGGCCAACCTGGGTAACACAGTAAGAACCCCATCTTAAAAGATATGTGGTGTATACATACAGTGGAATATTATTCAACCATAAGTAGAGAGGGCATTCCGACACACGCTACGACATGGATCAACCTTGAGAACGTTTACTAAGTGAAATAATCCCGGCACAACAAGACAAGTACTGAAAGATTCCTCTCAAGTGAGGTAGTTAGAGTAATCAAATTCCTAGAGACAGAAAATAGAATGGTGGTTTCCAGGAGTAGAGGGAAGGAGGGAATGGGGAGTTATTGCTTAATGGGTACAGAATTTCAGTTTTGCTAGTTCTAAAGATGGATGGTGGTGATGGTAGCACAACAAGGTGAATGTACTTAATGCCACTAAAATGTGCACTCAAAAAATGGTTACAATGGTAAATATGTTATGTATATTTTACCACAACTTTTTAAAAAGAATAAATTGATAATATACTTATTACCTATATATACATATATATATTTGCCATAACTCTGTAAGTACAGTAAACAATTTCAGAATGATTTAAGACATGATATTCCCAAAATGTGGGACCAAAAAAGATGGATAAGCAGTATTTCAAAAGTTAATTCCATAATTATCAACAGTTCTCTAGGTCTCTTAACTTCAAATTCATCAAAAGAAGTCTAAGGTTTTTTACTTAAAAGTTATTTTTCTCTTTTTAAAAAGATTTATGAAAAGCCGTCTTTTAAAGATGCCAAATCTTACAAAGGCATTGGCAATTCTGAACTATAAAGCAGATGGTTATTACAAACTGTAACTTTGTAGTGCAATAAATGATTCATTTTTGAAAAACAGTGGCAGAAACCCCATCACACCTTCTTCGGTGGTCTCCTCTCCAGCTAAGGGAATGCTGAAGCCATCCTCATACTCCGCAGTCACATTGACCAAATACAGGGTCTCTGGCTTCAAGTTGCTGAGAACAACACTGGTGCTCAATGCTGGCTCCACCACAGTGACCTCATCATCCCCAGTCGCTTCCTTGTAGGTGATATGATATGAAAAAACATTTTCTCCAGCTGGAGACCAGTTGGTTTTGAAACCATAAGAAGTCACTTCTGAAAAACTAAGATCCTTTGGAGGGACATAAGCTATTAAAAAAAAAAAAAAAGACAGTTAAAAATGTTTGAATCTATAAAACAAAACAGTAACCAATATTTCAATGTTTATTAAACGGCTTACATTAATTTGGGAGAATGGTGCTCATTGAGACTACCGTACTGAGTACCTCATCTACATTTGACCATGGAGAGAAAGCCACCCACAACTTACAACCCAACAAGAGATCTTGATTATTCACCTTGACTATCCATAATACTAACTTCTATTATTTAAATGACTGATTAAATTTGAATGTGAATTTTGAGATTCTTAAAGCAGTAGTAATAGAATGGCCTTGCCCACAATTGGAATATTTAAACCATAGCAGGCCTAAAATGAACCATCTACATTTTCCCATTCATCCCTGGTACTTGGATATTAACCTTTGGTGGTTTGCAGACAAATATTTCAAAGTAAAAATTAAGGAATTTTTCCCAACAACAAAATATTTATTAAACTTAGCAGTTATTAAACTAAATCATAGAAAGAGACAACATTTAACACATACAGTTAATCCTTAGGGGGCACACAGTCAAAATAGAGAAACGAGAGAATGCAACATTATTAACAACCAAAAAAAAAAAAAAAGCAGGAAGGGCATGGGGGCTAACGCCTATGATCTCAGCACTTTGGGAGACTGAGGCAGGTGGATCACCTGAGGTCAGGAGTTCAAGAACAGACTAGCCAACATGGGGAAACCCCGTCTCTACCAAAAAAATGTATATATATAAATTAGCCAGGTGTGGTGGCACACTCCTGTAGTTCCAGCTGCTAGGGAGGCTGAGGTGCAAGAATTGCTTGAACTGGGGAGGCAGATATTGCAGTGAGCATAGATTGCACCACTGTACTCCAGCCTGGGTGACAGAGTGAGACCCTGTCTAAAAAACAAACAAACAAACAAACAAACAGCAACAACAAAAAAAGCAATACATAGGAAAGCCAACTGCCAACTGAGTGAAAGTGATAGCATGATAGTGCTAGGACAGTTACAGTTTAGGAAGGCTTAATGAAAAAGATGGGACTTTTTATTATTATAATACTTTGAGTTCTGGGGTACATGTGCAGAACATGCAGGTTTGTTACATAGGTATACACGTGCCATGGTGGTTTGTTGCACCCATCAACTCGTCATCTACATTAGGTATTTTTCCTAATGCCATCCCTCCCCCAGCCCCCCAACCTTCCTATAGGTCCTGGTGTGTGATGCCCCCACCCCTCCCTGTGTCCATGTGTTCTCATTAGTCAACTCCCACATATGAGTGAGAACATGCAGTGTTTGGTTTTCTGTTCTTGTGTTAGTTTGCTGAGAATGAAGGTTTCCAGCTTCATCCATGTCCCTGAAAAGGACACAAACTCAAGGGATGGGACTTTTAACTAAACATTGAAAAGTAGATCAGGTAAATGAGGAAAATTCCAGATGTGACAAATGATGCACAAAATGATTCAGGAAAGGAAATGCATAAAAAGAATCCAAAGGTGCAGGACTATATTCTCATCACCTTTGAGTTGAAGGACCCAGCTCAGTATCCAGCACATAGTGAACACTCCATACCTGGGATTTGGATTGTAAATGACACATACATATGATAAAACTTGTTCCTAAACCTGCTTGAGGATCTAGGAACAGAAACATCTCATGACTCTTATGAGTAAATAGCTTTTTCACCAACTAAAATATGATCCATATCCAGGAGAAAGTCATATCTCAGAGCTAAGTAAACTAAGTTCAGTAGTTTTCAATAACATAGGAAAGTTACTTTTTCTTGTCTATAAAAAGAATTGAAGAAGAATATTATCCAGTTTTAGAACCAAAAATGCTTTGTTCATGAAGAAATAACTTTTACTCTCAAAGTCTACTAACCTTTCTTCTTTATAGCTGCCAATTCTTGCTCAATTCTAAGGCAGATAGACTGTGTGAGTTCAAAAGATATCCTCTGAAAAGCATCAAAATCTTCCACTGTGAACACATGGGTCTCTGCAGGAGGAGAGGCAATAGCTTCCAATTCTGAGCGAACGGCATCCTTCACACCAACTGCGAAGATTTCAACATCTGAATTCCTTAGTTTTATCGCAGGATCTCTGAAAGCATCTGATGATTTCCCATCCGTGATAAGAATCATGACCTTTGGCACATTGCTTCTTGATCCCTTGTTAGGCACAAATATTTTCTCTCTGACATAAGTCATTGCTTTGCCAGTATTCGTAGATCCTCCTCTGTAAGGGAAGGTGTTTATTGCTTCAATTATATCTTCAACTTTGGTGAATTTTTTCAAAGTGAACTCAGTATGAGGATCCCGGCTGTACTGGACAAGACTAATCTGGACCCTATTTGGTGAAATTTCAAAACTTTTTACAAGAACTTCCAAAAAGGCTCTAACTTTAACAAAGTTTGCAATCCCAATGCTATAGGAGCCATCTACCAAAAACACAATATCGGCTTTTATATCCACACCACGTGAGCATTCTGTAAAGAGAAAAAAAGTACATTAAAATTCAATACATATTAATCATTAAAATACACATATAGAGCTTTCTTAGTAAGTGTGCTTCTTAAAAAAAAACTATTGCAAATATTTCTTTCAAAACTGAGTCCAAACAAGTAAGGCATTCTGTCAAACAGATCTTCACATATTCCAAACACAATGATGCACACATTAACTTACCCACTTGAACTTTCATTGGCTGAGTCTTCTCCATTATTGAAATGGGTTCACTGGATGTCATTCCCTTCATGGCGGAAACACTGATCTGGTATTCTGTGTCTGCTGAGAGGTCGCGAACACTGAGCGTGGTTGTCTGTGGCCCCACACTCAGAGCGTGTTGTCGGCTTCCTGCGGTCATTGGTGTGAGGATGACTTTGTAGCCGGTCACTGGACTAGGAGATGGATTCCAATTTAGCTTAATATATTTTGAAGAGACTTCCATGGCAATCAAATTTGAAGGAGGCTCAACAACTAAAAAGTTACAAGCAGACAGTGATTAATAACAGTGAGATGTAGCCTTACTAATTTGGTCTTTAGGTTTGGACCTTCAAATCTCCTTATTCAAATTAATCCTGAATACATTGAAAAGAGTTGCCCAATACCCTCCTCAGTCCCCAGTTTCACATGTCCCTATCAAACCAAAAGTGGCTCAACACTTGGCTTTTAGTCAAATTGCTGAGAAGTTAATGGAATAAGAAAGTATTTGGAAGAAATTAATGTTGGGACATCTCATGCCTAATTCTTCTCTGAAACCAAGATTGCCATTCTGGTTTTGGTATTCACTCATTGTCTTCATTCTCAAGTACCAAAGTAGGCACTTGATAAATATTTGTTAAATCAATGCTTCATTCAATTCTTTAGGGAATTTTTCTCTCTTAATAACATCATAAAAGTGTAATCTTTAAAAGATACTTTATAATATGCCAAGAAAGAAAAAGCATTTAGTAGTTCTTAAATGATAGGCTCTTATAATTTTAAACAATTTTATTTTCACTAGTTTCAGGGTAAGAAAAAAGTTCAACTATGTTCACAGTGCCACCAAACAGAGGGGAAACAATGGCTTATAACATGCATATTGACACATGCATATCAATCCTCTAAAAACTGGTGATCCTTACTCAACATAGAACATAGTCATGTATTTGACAGTTAACATAAAGTATTTTAAGATATTTCAGACAATATTAAAGTTCTGGATTTGTCAATGGAATCGACTTCCCAGAAGATATAGTTATAATTTTTTACAAATCAACCTGCAAGAAGTGTGTGTAAAAACAGGCCCAAATTTACACATCACCTCCTCAAAAAGGCAATCAGATGTAGGACATAAAAGTAATGTTTATACTGAATAGGCAAAAGCTGGAAGCATTTCACTTGAAAACCAGCACAAGATGAGGTTGCCCTCTCTCACCACTCCTATTCAACATACTATTGGAAGTTCTGGCCAGAGCAATCAAGCAAGAAAAAGAAATAAAAAGCATCCAAATATGAAGAAAGGAAGTCAAACTATCCCGGTTTGCAGATGACATAATCCCTCTAGAAAACTGCATAGTCTCAGCCCAAAAGCTTCTTAAGCTGATAAACAACTTTACAAAGTCTCAGGATATAAAATCAATGTGCAAAAATTGCTAGCATTCCTATACACAACAACAGTCAAGCTGAGGGCCAAATCAGGAATGAACTCCCATTCACAATGCAAGTTGTGAATAATAGAATAAAATACCTAGGAATACAGCTAACTAGTTAGGTGAAAGGTCTCTACAAGGAGAACTACAAACCACTGCTCAAAGAAATCAGAGCTGACAATAGAAAAACATTTCATGCTCATAGATAGAAAGAATCAATATCGTTAAAATGGCCACACTGCCAAAAGCAATCTGTAGATTGGCCACTATTCCTATTAAACTACCATTGAGATTCTTCACAGAGCTAGAAACAACTATTTTAAATTTCATATGGAACAAAAAAGAATCTGAATATCCAAGGCAATCCTAAGCAGAAAGAACAATGCTGGAGGTGCACGCTATCTGACTTCAAACTATACTACAGGGCTGTGAGAACCAAAACAGCGTAGTACTAGTACAAAAACAGACACCTAGACCAGTGGTACAGAATAGAGAATCCAGAAGTGAGACTGAACACCTACAACCATCTGATCTTCAACAAACCTGACAAAAACAAGCAATGGGGAAAGGACCCCCTATTCAATAAATGGTGCTCAGATAACTGGCTAGACACATGCAGAAGATTGAATCTGGACCCCTTCCTTAGACCATAGACAAAAACTAACTCAAGATGGATTAAAGACTTAAATGTAAGACCCAAAACTGTAAAAATCCTGGAAAACAACCTAGGCAATACCATTCAGGACACAGGCCCTGGCAAAGATTTCATGACAAAGATGCCAAAAGCAATTGCAACAAAAACAAAAATTGACAAATGGGATCTAATTAAACTAAAGAGTTTCTGCATGGCAAAAGAAACTCAAAAGAAACTACCAACAGAGTAAACAGATAACATACAAAATGGGAGAAAATTTTTGCAAACTGTGCATCCAACAAAGGTCTAATATCCAGCATCTATAAGGAACATAAACAAATTTACAAGAAAACAACATACAACCCCATTAAAAAGTGGGCAAAGGACATAAACAGACACTTTTCAAAAGAAGACAGAAGACATCCATGTGGTCAACAATCATACAAAAAAAAAGTTCAACATTACCGGTTATTAGAGAAACGCAAATCAAAACCACAATGAGACACCATCTCACACCAGTCAGAATAGCTATTATTAAAAAGTCAAAAAATAACAAGTGCTGGTGAGGTAGTGGAGAAAAAGGAATGCTTATATACTGTTGGTGGGAGTGTAAATTAGTTCAACCATTGTGGAAGACAGTGCAGCAATTCCTCAAAGAACTAAGAACAGAAACACCATTTGACCCAGCAATCCCATTATTGGGTATATACCCAAGGAATATAAATCATCCTATTATAAAGATAAATGCACACGTATATTCACTGCAGCACTATTCACAATATCAAACACTTGGAATTAACCTAAAGCCCTGTCAATGATAGACTGGATAAGGAAAATGTGGTACATATATACCATGGAATACTATACAGCCATGAAAAAGAACAAGATCATGTCCTTTGCAGGGACATGGATAGAGCTAGAGGCCATTATCCTTAGCAAACTAACACAGGAACAGAAAACCAAATACCACATGTTCTTGCTTATAAATGGGGGCTAAATGATGAGAACACATGGATACATAGAGGGAAACAACACACAAACTGGGGCCTCTTGGAGGGTTGAAGGTAGGAGGAGGGAGAGGATCAGGAAAAATAACTAATGGGTACTAGGCTTACTACCTGGGTGATGAAATGATCTGTACAACAAGCCCCCATGAAACAAGTTTATCTGTGTAACAAACCTGTACATGTACCCCTGAACTTAAAAGTTTAAAAAATGAAAATAATTTTAAAAATAAATATATATATATATATATATACACACATATTTAAAATGATGTTTAAGTAGAAAGTAGTAGGAGGGAAGCCACAGAGGTGCCACATGGAAATTTGGCCAAACCTGAGGGATACAGAGGCAGTACAGGCTAGTCCAGCAGAAGAGAGAAGCCTTAGGTTAGTCCAGCAGAAGAGAGAAGACACTAAAGAGAAATGTGAATACCTGTGATGCAGCCCCAGCCCCCTACACAGGGAAAGTTGCAACAGTGGCAGAAAAAAAAGTTTGGCCTACCCTTGCATACATGCAACTGCACCCCAGGAAGAATTAAACTGTTTAAAAGATTGAGTAAAGAGAATTAATCAGAGAAAAGTGGAGGTGAGTGAGATGGATTTTATAATAATACAAAGCAAAAAGGTTAGACAGTAGACAGTAAAACAAAGGATAGATTGAGAGCCCATGAAGTAATGAGAGGTTCTGAGACAGAATTAGGGCCAATGAACATTTTGACAAAATGTTCAGAGATTGAAGATTAAAGAGTTTGTATGATTGAAGATGTCACTATTTAGAATTTATGTTTAATCACTTATCGATTCTCAGGCTGAGAGGAGAACAATGATGGAAAAATATGAAGGCTTTGGGTTGTTATTTTTAATGTTCAAAAGGATGCTTTTGAAATGTCTTTTCTTTCTCCCATGTATTCAGAAGTAATAATAGAAATGGGAGAATTTTCTAATGGGAGGATCACATTGACTGATCTTTGAAATGTTCTTAAAAGCTTTCAAAACATTACGCAGAGTATAATGATAGAAAACCCTTGTCCTTAGCCAGCTAACAGAAACATTGCTATTATTTTAAGTTGCAAATGTCTTTCCAGCCCATCAATGTTTAAATCAGAGTGCAAGATAATTAAAGCAAGTAGCAGAATAGCATAATTAGACAGACATTCAATGTACACAGAACAGTCTTAAAGAAAAGAGTAAATCATAACTTGTCCCCCCCAAAAAATATTTTAAGAACTGTGCAATGATACTGGAAGGAAAAACAATACAAATGGTATCAACAAGTTGAGTTGCTAAAAAACAATACAATGGAGTACACAGTTGGAGAATCACTGGAAGAAATATTTAAATAAATATGACTACTTCTAAGATAACTCTAAATACTCAAACAATGGAAAAGACTAACACATGGGGAATGCTACACAGTCTACTCACCTTCTTCTCCACTAACCAATTCACCAAGTTGTTCATCAACACCTGAGCACACCTGGGAGATGATCTCATTCTGAATATCCACAATCGCATCAAAGTTGGCCACATTGAAAACATGGTTCAGTGAAGGTGTGGACGCAATTTGTTTGAGTTCTTTTGCATCTGCAGCTTTAATGCCTTCAAAACAAAAGGATAAGGACATATTGAAATGGGAAATGTGCCAATTGACTTAGAGAAGTTCTTCGTTTTCTCCGTCTTTCACAACTGAAGACATACTCAAATCGTCATTAACTCATAAGGCAGAATTGCTTTGCTTCATAACGAATGTGCAACTGTGCAGATGACAAAAACATTTTGCAATTTGACATATAGTGGCCAGCCAAAGAGGAAAACAAATGGTTGGTTAAACAGAGTGGGCTTTCATCCCAACCATACCATCATATGTCTTTGCCATCTGTAAAGATAATACTTTTTTCTTCCAGAGTCCTGAATAAGCTGGAGCCCTCTGAATTCTTCAAGTATTACATAATATAGGAAACACATAAAAAACACTTAATGATAATACAAGGAGGATCTTTATTAGAATCATTGGCCCAGCATTCTTTGAAAAGTAGAGAGCTGGCAAAGACTGTGAATACAACCTTCCTAAATACATATGCTAAGGGAGTTATATGAGGGAAATAGATAAGCAGAATTTTTACTTTTTAAGTCTTTTAATATTACACTATAAAAATGCAGTAAACACTTCTAATAGCTTCCTTCCTTGAGGAATCAATCTTTCATCTTCCTAAACATTAAGTATACTGTAGGAGTTGTAAAATGGAAATAATTAACTGAACTTAACCTACCCAAGGAGAAAACTTCAACTCCAACATTACGAAGCTCTCTTGCTGGAATTTCCACTTCATCCTGGGATTTTCCATCCGTAATAATAATTGCCACTTTAGGAAAGCCAACTCTTGCCCCAGCAGATTCCGTGAAAGTATTTTTAACTAAATAATCAATGGCATCCCCTAAAGGGAAAAGAAGCATGTTCATTTACTGTGTAGTACACAATTTTTCTGAAGTCAAAAATTACGTGAACAATGTCAAAAATATTTAATATGTAATAGGCAATGCATCATTTCTTTCTGAAACAGACATTTCATTTATTTTTAACTTTAAAAAAATTGGTAGAAGATACCTGTCATTGTGTTGCCACCTTTATATGGAATTTTTTTTATTGCAGCAAGAAGCTCATCCCTTTGATAGTACTGATTTAAGTTAAATTCAGTCCTGGTATCAGAGCTGTACTGAACAACTCCAACTCTTGTCTTCTCTTCCCCAATGTCAAAAGCAGACACAAGAGCAGCAATAAAGTCTAAAATGTACTTGAAATTATTTCTTCCCACACTCCAAGAGCCATCCACAAGGAAAACCAAATCAGTCCAGGCACTGACAGAGCATTCTGAAATACATTTGATATCTTTTAAATGATGCTTTATTAAATCAGCTGATCAATACATGCTAACATTGCAAAAATGTTGGCTGCTTAAATCATTCTGTTCATTAGAACATATTCACCGATTGTTCTTCACCCACATGCAAAAACAAATATACAATTTTACTAACAACACATAGAAGCATTTTCAATGCCTTTATCAAGATGAATTCATGGAACTAGATGTCTTTAAATTGCTTTATAAGACATTATACAAAAAGAGATAAATAGATCTATAACCTGCTCTCCAGGGGCATAAAGTCCAAGTATTCGTGCTATCAACCTATCTATTTTTATATACTATACCCTCACTCTTCTTTACAAGTACAAATTTTATAAAACGTTTAGGAGTCATACAAAAGAAATATAAGCAAAGGGTTTTTATTCCTTGGTATTTATCAATAAATAAATACAAAATAATTGCTGTACCATTCAAGGAAGTGCAATTGAGTTGCAGACCTAATTTGTTAACATTCTCTTGCACTTTTCAATATAATTGTCTAAAGTTTGCATTAGGGTTAGTATAGAGGGCTAAGGGAGCCTAACAGAGTAAAAACAAGCATAAAATTATGCAAAATAGCCAAAATATCTAGTCCTAATTATCAATATATTTAAATTTGACAATTAAAACCTACTTTTAGTGAACAAAGAGGGCAAACAATTATTTTTATTCAAAAGTTAAAAATCCATGTTATATCCTGAAATTATCAGAATACAATGATCAGCTTTTGTAACTGAATATGTTATCTTTCCTTCTCTCTATGGTGGAGGTCAGGTTGGTTTTATGAAAATCTGTATTTGTAATGCAATACCAAGTGAATTTTCTGAAGATGATTTTGTCCTTGCAGTCAGCTGATAGGTAATAAAAGCAGTATTTGGCTAGGAAGAGAAGGAGAGGGTGCTGGAAAATTTTGCAAGCCAAATACAAGTTGTACACTTAAATAAGTTTTGCACGCTATTTAATAGGTCAATTTAAGCCTATTAAAAAGTCGATACTTGGCATAATACTTCAATTTAAAATGAATAATAATTGTTGAAAATATTAGCAACTGAAATAATGATAAACAGTGATCTGGAGGGAATATTTCCAGATAAAGAGACCTTTGTGTTTATAATCTTTTTATTGTCATTCTGGGTCATAAATCCAAGTTTTACAAGGTGACAAAATTAGAAGTCCAAGAAACCCCTTAAGGATCTATCCCCATAAGTCAGACAAAGCAATATAAGACAAAAGGAGGCTTATAACTGCAAGATCTAGACTAAATAAAATTGCTTTCATCTGATTACAAATGCACCAATTTATAAGAGGTGTGTTACAGAGACTCTCAAAAAGGTTACAACTACCATCAACTAAGGGCATGTCAATAACCTAGAGAGGAGCATAACACACACATAGACTCAGACAAGTATTTTCATGGCAATTGTATTGCTTTGAACACTAGCTGAGGGCATCTCTCTCATGTTCCAGCCTTGTATTTCTCATATATTCCTAAGTACCACCTACTGCTATCAGTTTGTCTTTGAGAAATGAGTTGAGTCCTGAGATGTGCTTTGTTTCCACCTATTGCCAAAATCCTGCTGGAAAGGTTGGACACACACAATTTCAAAACACTCCCCTTGAAAAGAATATCTAGTAAATACAATGAAAAACTGGCTAGACAGTCAGAACTTAGGTTATAATGGCTTAGTTATACATTGTTCTTATATTGTCTGTGCTCCTTCTAGATAAAGCTTATAGAAATTAACATAGGAATAAGATCAATCTATGTGTATAATTGGAACATCTGTTCTATCCTACATTTATGACTTCCATGAATCTAAGCAAAAATAGCAAGAAGAACACTCACTTTGTATCTCGGTTTTTCCAGGTTTCTTCTCCACTGGCTTTGTCGAACTACCTGTTTGAACTAAGTTAAAACTTTATTGTTACAAAAGGAAATGAACCCAAGCAGATATTCTCTTTAAAACAGAATAAATATGTTATATTAGTTTTTGTTATTGTCTCTTAAATGTATGGCCCTGCCCAGCTGGTCATAGAATACTGCCAAATAATCATTCCCTTGCAAGTAAGTTATTTTAGTGATATTTTTGAGATATTTCAAAAAGATATTCACATTATTGTCCAGCAAAGTTTAACATTTTTAATGGTCTTCATTCATAACATTCCTGCTGTTTCCGGAGACCAAAATTATAAATCAGGAATGAATTATTCATGTCCACTAATAAATAGGATAACAGAAAAAAATAGTTAGTACTGGTATAAATTAACTTTGTATCATAAGAGATTAAATCTGAAGTTGGAAAAACCTTCTGCAAAATAAAAAGTATACAAATATTTTAATTTATATGTGTGCTTACTTGTTAGTTGTCCTATAACTGGTACACTTTCTTCTACTTCATCATATGAAGTTATTGTCACCACATACTCTGTTTCAGGTACAAGTTCTGACAATAAAGTTTCAGTGGTACTAGCTGCAAGGGTAAATTCTTTAGTAGGTCCATCTGGAAATATAAAAAGGAAAAATATGAATGCAACAAAATATTTTTCACATATAACACAACACAATATATTGTAATTCCCAGAGGTACTCAAAATCTGAAAAATTCAATATATACATTTTTTCAGGACACTCAAACGTCATTTTTTACTGCCTTCCAAAACTAAAATTTTGAATTTTAGAAATTTAATAAATGGACTGGTATTGCTTTTATTTGTTACAATCATATTTAATACTTGTTTGAGAATTCAAGACATTTCTAGTTTAAAGGTATACCAGAATATCGAACTAAAAATCTTTCATTGGTTTTGGAGACTAATGGTAGATAACAGTTTTATAAATGAGAGATAAAGCAGAGAAAATGAATTTAATTTTAAATTATGCATTGGGGGAGGGCAGAGAGAAAGAAATAAGAGATGAAAATAAACTCAAGGAAAACAAACCCCATAGGTGGGAAAAAATCTGTGTGGAAGCAGTGCATATTCCATACTCAAATGGCTACATACCTTAATGGGTAACATTGACCTCTGTATTGACTTAAGCAGCTATCAAATATTTCAAGGTCCAGTATACTAGGTGTTAACTTATATTTGGGCAGTTATGTACTCCCTTCTAGATTCTGTTAATTCTCAATTCAATCAGGAAAGGAAACCTGGTGGTTCTTGGGAATTACGTGCCTGATGATATTTTTAATTATATTGTTTTCATCAAAATATAAATAATTAGGAAAGATAACAGGTGCAACAAACCACTGAAAAATGCTCTTGGTTTGCAGGTGGAACATGCAAAACCAACCAAGACCCCCAGAGGACATCAAGACACTCAGACTCTGCCAGGTTGGGTAGCCTCAGTGCCAGTTTTGGAAGTGTTGGGTGTCAGTTATTCCCAACATCTGGAAACTGGATGGACTCTGTTAGAACTGATTTTCTGCTTTGGAATGAATAAGTTAACTGCAAATATATTTGGGGAGAAAAGATTGAAAGAGAAAAAAGTAAATTTTTTACCCCTTTTTAAGTTTTTAAATCATCTTTTTAAAAAAAGCTATGTTTCCTTGTTTCCTGGTAAGTCGACATGTAAAATCATTGGTATTTTTGGTATTTTTAAAGGCTAAAAGATAAATAAACACAGTTCTAGTAATAAGTTGTATTGACATCTTCCATCTCTACTGTCAGCCAGTCAAGATGTCTTCCTACCATTTAGCCAACGTTAGTGGAAATAGTTATTTTCTTTCTTTTTTTTTTTTTTTACTATTTTTTTAATTATACTTTAAGTTCTAGGGTACATGTGCACAACGTGCAGGTTTGTCACATATGTATACATGTGCCCTGTTGGTGTGCTGCACGCATTTACTCTTTACATTATGTATATCTCCTAATGCTGTCCCTCCCCCCTCCCCCCCACCCTATGACAGGCAGGCCCCAGTGTGTGATGTTCCCTTCCTTTGTCCAAGTGTTCTCATTGTTCAATTCCCACCTATGAGTGAGAACATGCGGTGTTTGGTTTTTTGTCCTTGCAATAGTTTGCTAAGAATGATGGTTTCCAGCTTCATCCATGTCCCTATAAATGACATGAACTCATCCTTTTTTATGGCTGCATAGTATTCCATGGTATATATGTGCCACATTTTCTTAATCCAGTCTATCTTTGATGGACATTTGGGTTGGTTCCAAGTCTTTGCTATTGTGAATAGTGCCACAATGAACATATGTGTGCATGTGTCTTTATAGCAGTATGATTTATAATCCTTTGGGTGTATACCCAGTAATGGGATGGCTGGGTCAAATGGTATTTCTAGTTCTAGATCCTTGAGGAATCGCCACACTGTCTTCCACAATGGTTGAACTAGTTTACAGTCAGTGGAAATGGTTATTTTCTCATTCCATTTTAGAACTAAAAATTAATCAATAGAGTTTGGTTCTCCACATTTTGGAAACATTATTAACACTAAAGATTATACCTGACAACAAGCAAAACAAGTTTTGTTTTGTTTTCCAAGGATTCAGCCTAGTGTCTATGGAATCCACCTAGCCAAAGTAAATTCTTATCTGTCATCATGGTTGCTTACCATTATCACAGAATGGTGTTTCCCGGATACTGAAATGTGTAGGACACTGGGTAAGGTGTAACAACTTACTTCATCAGCTGCTACTTTAAATGTTGAAAAGATTAAGTAATTCAAGAAGAATGCCAAAGAATGAGGATTTGATTCTATAAGATCAAAGATTACTAACAATATTCTGATCAGGTAAAAATAGAGTCGATTTTTAATAATAACAGCCTACCACAGCAAAACATGTTAAACTCAATAACATTAAATATAATAGTGGACACTAGGCTGGAAATCTGAAACCTGAGTTCAGCAAATGTCTGGTGACACGGATCAAATCCCTCAGGCTTCCTAAAGCTCAGCTTCTTCATGATGAAATGGGAGAAGAGGTGGAGATTGAATTATATCATCTTGATGCTTCTGTCCTAAAACCCCAGTCTCAAAACTTACCCGTTGTAGGGTCCACCGTTATTCTGTAACCCACAATTGGATCAACTGGTTTTGCCCATGACATATGAACAGTATTTTCATCTATAATTTTAAAATTCAAGTCTGAAGGTGGGTCAACTGCAAAAGAGAGAGTTTTATATTATTAAACTTTTCAATGTCACAAAATGGTCAATTTAATTAATAAAGAATTGTGTTGAGCAAAGCTTTCTAAAATTGTCTTTGCATAAATTTGTTTCCAACAAATATAAAAGATATGTTGTTGGATAAGAATAAAACTAAAAGCTGACAAAACATCAGAGAGTATACATATTACAGAAGACAGCACAAAACACTTTTGATTCTTGAGTTGCTAGGTCATTCAAGAATGGCCAGCAAAATCAAGCACAATAGAAACATATTTGGATACAAGTACATACAAGTACAATGAAATCACATATAATAACCACATATGCAAACAATTCACATAACAATTAAAGGAATTTCGATACATGCTGAGTGCATTTTGAGCAAGCATGCCAAATCACAACCTGCTTACAACCAGAGAAGTTAATTCAAAACACTGATATAATACATTTTTTCCCAAAATATGGACAAGAATCAATGATGGTTTTGGTTCATTCTCTGCATTATTTGCCTTGTAATTATTCATTGTTATTTGATAAATCTCAATATGTAGCAGAGATGAAAAACATATTTTAATGAAAATGAGGAATCACGGGAAACAGTTATATCTGACAAGGAAATATACATTTAAATGTATATTCATATCCACAGGCAAGTATTCAAAAATAAGTGATGTTAATAATTTATAAATATATAAATAGTGATATTCAAAAGTTTATAAAACTAATATTCTGTCTGTTTACACCAGCTTGCTGAATGTTCCAGGGTGTAAACCAACACTATGATTTCCTCTGCAGCAGGTATACTCCATACTAGAAAGGGCATTTTAGATTAAAATGCCAGTATGGTCCTTTACAAAACAATGGTTAATTATGAAAAGACAACATCAATGTATATTTATGGACATTTATTTACAGAACTTAAAGAAAACAGTGAAGAAGGATCAGTGATCTGAAGACACGACTGCGCATAAAAACTTGGGAAAGTCAATGACAGGAATAACTGAACAGTACAGAAAGAAATAGTTTACATACGAAACTGTACAGCATCATGCATGTGTCAATGAAATGTTGACTTGTTTTTAGTTTCCCACAATGAACAAAAGCCTCCATGTACAGTAGTCATTACACAAAGACGTTTCCTAAATATTTTATAATGATATTCTCTCTACAATGTTCATGCCTCATCATGCAGCATTGTACTGACTCACTGTCAGTGCATGGTTGATGAATTAAAAAGTATTACTCTTGAAACAGGTCAACAAATTAAGATGACTTTCGGCCACACTCTTCTTAAAATGTTTTAGTCTGAAAGTATTCCTTGTGAGTCAGAATTTTTGTTTTGAGATATTACAATTTCCCTTTAGGTTTTTTCAAAGGTCAATTAAAATACACTAGTAGCTTTGAGACATGAGTCACAGAATTTAACTGGGGTTAAAGATTTATGTAATATTAATAACATGTTTTAATGGAAATAATTAAGCAAACATTTGCTTTAGTGGACTGCTGCCTCCAACTATAGGAGATGGCTTTTTATTTTTATTGGATACACTAGTATTGGAATGAATGTTATATTCTTACTATCCATACACAGGCAGTGAGATTAGACTATTAATCTACATGCATAGTTTAATTACTCAACATTCTTCAGTCTTTAATCATATTTTGAGGTTTAGCTGTACTCATAACTTAGTATAACATGCATGCAACAGATGTTAATAGGACAACGGGTATTAAGAATATCATTATAAAATATTGTTCCAATAGCAATGGCTCAGGACAAATTTAATGCAAAGGCAGACACACTGGCCTGAGCATGCTTTTAAAAAAAATCAGTACATGGAAAAACAGTACCACCAACCTTGGAAGGAAAATGACCTGAAGCAGCGGACATTAGGTTAAAACTGCTGAAGGGCAGTAGCGGCCCCCCTTGTTGATATCCAAATGACCAGGATTCCAGATAAACTGAAAAATTGACTGTGGGGAAAAGTCTTTAACATTTCAGAGGATCTTGAGGTGTTCATAGAAACTGTGGTATGTGGGAATCAAAGTAGGAAAGAATGGCCAACCCGCATGGGTACAACAGAGAGCCCGCTTCACTTTTCTTCTGGCTGATTTTATTGCATGTACAGCTTTTCAGGCATGCCATTCTATTTGTACATTTGTTTGTTTCATGAAAAAATAATAATAAAGCAGATGTAAGTGTATGACCCGTGTCGACATAAATCAATGCTAAAAAATGTACTTTATTAATTTTAAAAATATTTTCTTTTACATAAAAATAATTCATAAACACCATCACATCATCACAGAGTCTGAGTGTTCCCTAAGACAATGCTGATGCTGGAAATTTTCTTTTCTTTTCTTTTCTTTTTTTTTTTTTTTTGAGACGGAGTTTCGCTCTTGTTGCCCAGGCTGGAGTGCAGTGGTGCGAACTTGGCTCACCGCAACCTCAGCCTCCTGGGTTCAAGCGATTCTCCTGCCTCAGCCTCCTGAGTAGCAGGGATTACAGGCATGCTCCACCATGCCTGGCTAATTTTGTATTTTTAGTAGAGACGGGGTTTCTCCATGTTGGTCAGGCTGCTCTTGAAGTCCTGACCTCAGGTGATCCGCCCGCCTCAGCCTCCCACAGTGCTGGGATTATAAGCATGTGCCACTGTGCCAGGCCCGGAAATTTTTAATTATGCACTAGCTGCATATTGATTATAACTGCAAAGAGCCATAGTTGCATAGGATGAGAATCCGAACCAAGAGAAACAGAATGAAAATTATAAATAAATAACAATCTTACATATATTCATAAAACCTGAATACTGATAGCGAAAAGACTAAAATTTAAATATTTTTATTCTCATAGTTTAATTTCATATTTACAAATAATGTTTTTTGTTATCAAAACACTATGCCACGAAAGACTCATTCTGATGAGATTTCTGTTACATAAACTGGCAGGATTTAGGACATTTTGGGAACGATAATAATAGCTGAAACTTGCTGAGTGTCCTCTATAACAGGCAGAGAGCTGGTTACTGTGTTGCCGCCTTTTTCCTTATAAGAACCCAGTGATGGGCCTTATTATCCCTGCTTTACAGATAAACCAGTGAAATTCAGAGAGATTAACACAGCCAATAGGCAACAACACTTGGATTCCATGGTCTGACTACAAAACATACAGTTTTCTACTGTACTAGACTAAATGCAAAGTAGAAGAAACATTTCCATCAAAAATTAACTTTAGAAAACAATATTTATATGTAGTTGCTTTTAACCCATTTATGCCTGAGGTTGCAATTTTTTGAATTTTTGTAATCAGACCTTGGCAATTACCTTGAGCAGTAGGATATAAATCACTTCCATATGCTTAGCATTCCAATAATGGAACACTAGGCATAAATTGGTTTAATATATACATATTTTTAATATATACCTATATTTGTAAATAGAAACAATATTTATATGTAGCTGATTTATATATATACATACTTGTATAATATGTGTATATATTATACATATTACATATGCATTACATGTGTAATATTATTACATATTACATATTATTATGCATATATATAAAAATATGTGGTATTCAGGTATCTCCAATTCAGATATAGATGAAATTTGGTATATTAACTTTATACACTTGTTCAAGCATTTAAAACTAAAGTGTCCATCTTGATATATAACTTTTTGAAACATTTTTAATAGGGCACCCAAAAAGGGGCTATGTCCAAGAAATTACTGGCCACTGCAGAGATGAATGAAGGGAAGGATGGATAGACAGGTGTGAAAATGGATGAGAGGGAGTAGAGGAGTCTAATAAGTTTTGGTAAGTATATATAATGCGCTATAGATAAATCAAAGTGAAGAATACACTACTAAAACATCTTGATGAACTGGTAAGAT
The DNA here is from genome assembly GCF_028878055.3 of Symphalangus syndactylus. Lineage (NCBI taxonomy): Eukaryota > Metazoa > Chordata > Mammalia > Primates > Hylobatidae > Symphalangus > Symphalangus syndactylus. The sequence continues at coordinate 47,717,212 of NC_072424.2, read as the reverse complement.
CTTTAGTTTGATATCTGTGATAACAACACTGGAAAGGATACTAGCTTAATAGTAGACACCTTGACAAATGTGCAACATGTGATGGGTTAACTATATTCTATAGGCATTAATGTATGTCTGCCATGCAAAATTGGTATAAATTTAATGATCTTTGCCATGATATAGAAATTCATTTCATTTGAGTTTTCAAGGTACCGTAAATAACCAGTTGAAAAGATAATATTTTAGAATAAGCTACAGATTATTTTGTACACATTACGAAATGTGTCCTCTCATTAAACTTTCTGGATCAACCAGTTGTCAAGCACAAAGAAAGCACAGTGTGACCAAACCAGCACTAACCTAGGACTAGAAGACTGGGGTCTTGTCTGTTTTTCATATCTAAGTTAAGTGCATTAGTTGACCACGTGATTCAGCCTCTCTGGGTCTCATTTTCTCATTTGGAAAATGAGAGAAGTAGAATAGATGATCTCTATATTAGCCTCTAGTTTGAAATTTCTGTTATAACACAAATTAGACATAGGATTATAAAAATATATACAAATTAGTCTCAATCTAGACACAAGACAAAGCTATAGCCACAACTCACTGATGAATTGATAATATTCAATTGTTCATTATATATTATAAACTATAAATCAGACTAACCAAAATTAACACTCTGTTTTTCGGAAAACTTGTGTTCATCTCTAATCCTAGATTAATTAGAAAAATGTCCAGTTCTCAGGGAATACTGACCATTAACCTTTATATGCAAAGTGTTAAGTTTTCTACAGGATAATTAACATACTGTATGATACACGAACCAAAAATAATTCATACATTCTAGGCCACTCAGATACAGTTGATAAAGTCTCCGCAGTGGCTAAAAATTATAAATACTGAAGTGAAAAAAATCATTTCCACTCTTATTTCTATAGAACAAGATAACATAGTATGAAACATATAGCTCCTAATACCAATAAGCAGAAGAAAAACAAGACAAAAATATTACCACTATAAAAAAGAAGAAATGCAAAAAGTGAATGCCGAAACATTTTAATTAATGTTTTCAAAAAGGTATTGGGTTTTTAATATACAAAACATTAAGGTCATAGAAAATGGTGATAAAATAGTATGAATATAAGAGTGCAAGTGTGAGTCATGAAAGGAAAAGAAATGTAACTGTGGCTACTTTAGGACTCAGATCAAAATGGCATGGTACCAAATAGAGTCCCAAGTTGAAATTTTGAAATGCCCCCAACAGAAATATTTCAAAGAAACTCTGGTTCCAGCCCAGTGTCCCCAGAAAGGCTTTGGCCCCAAATTTTGTTAGCCCTTCAAAGGCTCCTAGCACCACTTAATAGTCAACACCACAGCTGTGCTGTCCAACACGGGAGCAACCAGACATCTGTGGCTATCAAGCTCTTAAAATGTGGCCAGTACAAAATAAACTGTGCTGCCTGTAATCCCAGCACTTTGGGAGGCCGAGGCAGGTGGCTCAATTGAGGCCAGGGGTTCGAGACCAGCCTGGCCAACATGGTGAAACCCCGTCTCTACTAAAAATACAAAAATTAGCCAGGCATGATGTCAAACCCCTGTAGTACCAGCTACTCAGGAGGTTAAGGCATGGGAATCACTTGAACCCAGGAGGCGGAGGCTGCAGTGAGTCGAGATCAAGCCACTACACTCCAGCCTGGGCAACAGAGCGAGACTCTGTTTCAGGAAAAATAAAAATAATTTAAAGAATAAACTGCACTGTAAGTATAAAATACACACCCAATTGTCAAAGACTTAATACAAAAAAAGTCAAGTATCTCACTAATAATTTTCATATTGACTCCATGATGAAATAATTTAGGTTAAATAAAATACATTATAAAATTTAATTTATCCTGTTTTTTTTCCATTTTGAATGTGGCTACCAGAAAAAAATGTAGGTTACATATGTGGCTTACATTTGTGACTCATACCATATTTCTATTTGACAATGCCAAACTAGAGAATAAGGCCAAAAAATGAATCCTATTAAAATATAATTATTAAATATTAACTTAAAGAGATGGGATACAAGAAAAGACACAGTTTAAGAAAACAAAAAAAAAAACAGCTGTACCGTATGGAAATAGATACAAATTTAAAAGATAAAATATACTATGGGAATAATCAGAAATGTAGATAGTAAGCTGTTCTTTTTAACTGCACTTTGCTAACCAGCCAATATCTAAATCAGAATCAATTTTTTCCACTTACATCATTTCCAGCCTAATTCTTTTTCTAAGAATTCTCAACTCTTTCTGATTTTCAAATAACTATTTTCTTAATGAGCAATAAATGGGCCACTTCAGCGAATTATCTAAAAATATCTGTAGTAGGGCCTCCAGAAGTTCCTCAAATAAAATTCCTTCCTAACAACGACACAGAAAGGAACATTAAAAGCAACCTCATCTATTACTTCTCAGAGGCCACTCTGAAAAGCCTCTACATTCATAAAACATTCATCAGCTGAGAAAAGTCAGCAAGTTTCTGTCACTTTTCTAAACATGCCATACATTTTGGAAACACTCTGCTTCCCCTAATTTTTTTTTTTACCTGTAGTCTTGAAGTAGAAAATCCAACACTATAGAAACCTTGAAAACGTTGGCATAATCATACAAACAACCGTACTTTCTCACAGTCTTTGAAAAAGCACACCTCAACCCAGAACTTCCACAGCTGTCACTCGCAGAAGTGTTTTTTTTTTCCTCCCTTAACTTCATCAGGGGTATTTCTTTATTGAAAAAAAAAAAAAGGGTATCTTTCATGACATTACCCCATTTTCTTTGCAGAATAAGAAAACTAATTTGTTAGGTCTCCAATGACAACTGAGGGACCACAGAAGCCGCCATGGAGTTGACATATAGAAATGGCTTGTTTAATGAACACTGAGAAATTAAGACATCAAGTACACACAACAAATAAAATTGGGTGGGACATCTAACAAAAGCCCTCCATTTTCTAGAGGAGGGGGGCCACACGGCGCGGTTTTGGAAACCCATGTCGGAGCGCCCCACCGCCTCCGCGGGAAGGTCCGACGCACCCGGCTCTCCCTGAGGGAGGCAGGAGTGAGCAAGGGCGGGACACTGGAGGTGGCGCCCAGCAACTCCGGCGAGCGCTCGCTTCCCAGGCTGGAAACCTTGGCCCAGGCTCAACCTGTCTGAGCTGGGCCAGCACAGGCCACGCGCCTTGGAGCCCTGCGAACCAAACAGGGACAGCCCCGACCCTAGGTCATGCGAACACCCGGGGTCCGGGATCTCCGCTTGCCTGCCATCATCCCCCAGGCTGCTTGGCTGCTGGCTCATCTGCCCGCACCGTCCGCCCCGCCGGCTGAGCTCCCCACAAAGCACACAGAGGCGCAGAGCCAGCGCTGTTGGAGTCTTTTATTGTGTTCTGTCACCGAGGTCGCAGCCCCGAGCCAGGTGGTTGGTTACCAGCCAAGCGAGCGAGTGCGCTCGCTCTTCGGGGCTCCTGGGTGCCACCCGGAGGTGTCCTGTTGGTTGCGCTGATTAGAGCCGTCGCCCCCTCTCGGGCGGCTGGTCCTCTCATTAGGCGGCAGTGCAGGTGGCAGTGTGGACAGCACACCGCAGAGACAAGCTCAAGAAGACCACACAGCACTGTACGGAATGCATTAAGCAGAATACGAAAGAACTGGACCTGAGAGCTGGGAAATGGACAAACCTCAGGAGAAAGGGGCGTTTCTCTGAAGGAGAGAAACCACCGGAGAAAGCACGAAGCGCAGGGAAAACAGAGCAAGCAATAGAAGCAAGAAAGATGTGTTTTTTCCTTTCTCAAATTTTGCATTGTCAGTCGGTGAAGGGGAAGGGAGCCTTTTACCTTCTGCCTCAATGGAAGACAGGAGCAGGGCCGCGCCTAGGGCGGCAAGCGCTGGGGGAAGCCTAGTCCGCATCCTCGGCCTCCGAGCTTACAGCGGCATGAAGAGATCTGCGGGAGGAAGCAGTGACCGCATCAGAACTGGGTCTGGGCAGGTCTTGAACCAGGTTAGAACTGGAGCCTGGACCTAGTCCAGAACCCGACCAGATCTGTCTTAATAACCACAGGGCCTACTCCAGCACATAATGAGCCTATTGTGAAGCAGTGGAAGTCAAGTTCGTCCACAGAAGTTTAATCATGGCCCTAGGAGGAAGTTCAAGTTTTAAAAGGGTCCTGTTCTCCTGGAGACTGGTGCTGCTTAGCATCCCGGGTGAAGGCCTTACCAGCCCTCACATGACTTCATCCTGCCTGGGTAATGGCTAATTCAGAGGTCATTTTATCCCTCACTCAACTAAATATCTCTTCCAGCTGGGGATTTTATTCGGCTGCTTTTTCCTAGCTGCTGAACTCTTTAGGTAACTGTACTTTAGTGGTCTCAGGGTAATTTGGAAAAGTATAATAAACCTTTTTAATTCTCTTTTTTCTTTATTTTGTTCTGCTTTCAAATATGCAGCTCTTTAAGATCTGAAATGGATTATCCAGAAATATGTAAGGCCCAGCTGAAACCTGACCCTCCTGCTAACTGTGTTGTTTTCACATCTGATAAATCCTTTACCTGAGATGAGGGAAAAACAACTCCAAATACATAATAACAAATAAGACAGCAAAATGGAAGAAGCAAGACACCCTTCTCTGTTTTTCCAACGTGTTTTTAAATAAAAATTATCAATAATAATCTTTGTATTTAACTGTTTATTTAAGCTGGAAGATTATTAGTATATATGCCCCAGAGGAGAATATGTTCTGTTCCGATTTTTTCTAATTTTGTAATTACATTATGAATTCCTTAAAGACAAAGAATCTTATTCATCTTTGTGGTTTCCCAGCACACAGTAGGTACTTAACCCATGTCTACAGAATGGAATCTCCTAAAATAGTCTAGGGTTCAACCCGAAGACAAAAGCTACTAGCAAGGAACTGAACTGGGAAGCTGCCAGTGGCAAAACATAAAAAGAGTTGACTCTGAGGTACATAAATTATTGTAAGCCAACAGCCTAGGCCTCAGGAAAAATGGAGGGGGAGAGGAGACTGTCCTGTGTCGGAATGCAAAAATGAGCCAAAGGTCGAGGCCTCTGAGAAAAGAAACTGACAATCTCCACCGATGACTTTCCAAATTATTGGCACAAAGCATGAGGGCAGCTTTCCTCAGCCTGTGTGTAAATTGCATTTTAAATGTCTGATGAGCAGGCGTGCCAAATTGCCTGGAACTCCTTTTTATGAAGCCAAGATTAAAATTTTGGCACTGCCCTAAGTATCTAAGGGGTCTAGCAATTTCTTTCTTCCTAATTAACAACTGTTTGACATTTCTAACCCTCTTCTACATCAGTGAAAAGCAAGAGGTGAGACTGGCCCATTGTTCCAATCATCTGGCCTTAACTTTGGTATAATAATTTCCAGCTCAGTTGGCAGTCGTGCTCGCGAAAAAGTTAAAGGCGAACAATCGACCCACCGAAAAGCTGTGTGCGGATATTTTTTTTTTTTTAACAGCTGAACTCAACGAAAACCTGAGTGGAAACACTTTTGCTGGGTCTCGATCGCCACCTATCGCTTTCCCGTCTTAGCTGCAAGAATGAATCATCTCGCGCCGGGATATCGGAACGTCAGCCAGCTAAGCATCCCGTCCATACATGTTTTAAAAAAGAAAACGCTTTCTCTCCTTTTTAGCCAAAACATTCATTTGAATGCTTAGCAACACTTCATTGAGCATTCTCAGACATAAATATGTGAAAGCGGCCGCCCCTACGTGGCAGCGAGTATTCCCTCACTTCACCCTCATGAATAAAAATGAGTCCATTGGGGTGGGAGTGGGGGCTAAGTGGACTCGTCCCCTTCTGCCAACTCGCCCCCTCCCAATTCCCCGCTGGAAGAACCCAATTCCTTAACTCCTGCGTCCAGTTAAAAAGAAAATCACACAAACACACACACACACGCACACCGCGTGCGCGTCGCCTACCTCCTCTCCCACCCACCACGACCTTGGCATTAGCCAAAGGAGAGCTTAGCGTTTATTTCCTTTCCTGCCCCATCCTTCCCCAGCATTCATTAGAAGACTACAGAGTCCGGATCGAGAGTCTCCCTGGCCCAGAGTCCCAGGGAGCCCTGAACTGGTCACTGGAGGGCTCCCGAGGACGCCCGCTTGGGGGTACCTGTTCCGCTCGGTGAACGAGTCGGGCGCCCCACGCTTTCTGATCCCCACAAGTCTAGGATTTGAGTGGGAAATCGCCGCAGAGATCTCACAGACCCCGAACAGGGCCTCCACCAATGCACCGGGAGGGAGTCGGAGAGGGAACTTTCTCCCGGAGCTGGGGAAAGTCCGCCAAGAATGAGTACCCTAGGGCTGGCCTAACCCACCATCTCGGATGCTCTGAAAGGTAGGGGAGGAAGGAGCCAGAACACTCCACTAGGAATCTGTCACGAGATGCCACACACACCCGTGCAGCCTCGACGAGCTGCAGAGCACTCAGCGGGCCCTCCAAAGAATTCCGCACCGTGCGTCACCAAAATACCTTTCCAGCGCCACCGCCGCACGCCTGCCCTCCCCGACAAAGCCACAGCCGCGAGATAACCAGGGCCCTGCCGCCCCAGAACCCGGCGCGCCCTCCATTGAAATCGACAGCATCTACAGATGAAACTCCTCTAGAAACGGAAACACTGAACGGGATGCTTTGTGCGCACAAAACCTTGCTCAGCTCTTAAGAAAAGCAACATTCCCCTCTCCCTCAAAAACCCAAAGAATCACCAAATCCCAGTATACAAGGCAAAGCTCTAGCCCATTTACACTATCACAAGTCCAAACTGTCCTCGCCCAGGATTCTTCACCGCTCCCGGCAAGGTGCAAGCTAGACGCCGTTTCCCGAGTTGTCTCTGGGAATGATGGGGTAGGGGAAAGGAGACAGAAACCAGGCTGACCTGAGGCGGCGGCGACAGGGAGAGGTAGCGGCGGCGACAGCGGCTTCCCGGGGTCGGAGAAGCTGGTGCTCGGTGTGGCCCCCACACGCCCCGGCGATAGGCGCTGCGCTCCAGGAGCACCTGGCGGCCGCCGAGGCGTGGGCAGCTGCGGGGTAGTCCAGGAGGAGGAGGAGAATCCCAGGAGGAGAGGCGGGCGCGGCAGGACGACTGGAGACCGCCCGAGCCTGCAGCTGCCGGCGCGCGGACGCGTCTGGGGCGGTTCGCCTTCGCCAAGTGGGAAGAGACTCCGCGCCGCGGGCTACTTAATAGAGGGCTGTTCCCAGCTCTCAGTTTACTCGGTTACGAAACGCCTGAGAAGGTGGACGGCTGCCACGGGGTGATGTATGCTCCTCCGGCGGTGAAGGAGGTCTACTTTTGGGAACGTGTGCATACTTCGAGCATTCCTTCGGCGTGAGGTGGCGATCGCCGTAGTAGCAGTGCCCCGCCGGGGGGCGGGGAGAAGGGAGGGAGCGCAGAGGGGGACAGCCGCAGCCGGGTTCCCTGCCAAGGGAAGCCGCGTACTCCGCCACTTGGGGCGGACTGGGAAGCTCGGGTTTCCCTATCCCTGCGATTTCTTTAATGAATTTTTCTAAATTAAGAACAATGGGGAGGGGAGCGACTCCCATTTTCGGAAATGCAAGGATGCGTAGCCCATTCACCCCCGCTCCTGCCGATCTCCATCCTTCATCTGATATCACCACCTCCATCTTCCTCCCCCTCTGTCCTGGGTGCACTTAAAAGCGATTTACAGGATTTCCATTAACTAACTGTCTGTACACGCGGCGCGCCTTCTGTCTTTTTCAATCTCCGAGCGCGATTGGAAACCCGGACAGCCGCCCGCGCGGGGCTCAGTGATGGGATGGCTTTCCCAGTCCTCTCTCACTGCCCTGGTGCTTCAGGACGGAACTGGGAGGCTTAAGTTGAGCCAAAAGAGAGGGAGAGGAAAGCTATGAAACCCAGGAGTTCTCAGAATAGGAAGCCGCTCCGTAACAAGTTCCATCCACTGCAGAAACTTCCCACCAGGACCAGAGCAAAACCTGGCCCCGAGCGGAGGCTTCGGACTGAAAGCTCTGCCCTTAAAACCTCGCGGGGCCAAAGGGGCGAAGAGGAGTAAGTTTGAAACCCCAAAGCACCCCTCCACACACAATACTGGAGAAGCCAAATAGGGAGCTGATATTCTACCCACACCGTCGCCTCTTCTTACAGCCCCCTCCATCCTGGCATCCTACCCCTTGTTCCTGGGCAGGGAGTCTGGTACTCAGGGTTGCCAGATTGTACAAGGCGCACGGGAGGAAGCTTCGAGCACTCACACCAAGAAATCAGAAAAATGCTACTGGAGAAATTCTGATTATAACGTCTGACCTCAGTATAGGCCCTGCACCGTTTGGGCCTCTTGAAGCCCAAAAGTTACTCCCGTGGCTGGGGGGCAGAGGGGGCTAGGGGAGCGTTGAACAACAAACGACCGGGGTGGGGCGCAAGGGAACAGAGGAGCTGCTTCTCTGGAACTAACCGCCCGCCATAGTAGAGTCGGAGGCCATGGGCCCAATGTAAACCTCTCTTCCCCGTTGGCACTGACGTCTGCAAATTTGGCCTTCCCTCTCCACTAGGCGCGATAGCCTCCAAACTTGCCTTTCGAATGACAAGAACCTGTAGGGCGCTCCCCTTTCTGCGCATCTCCCCACACACAGGCTGCCTCCAGCAGAAGCCGGCGAAAGCAAGAGAGAAGACAAGAGGGAGACAATGAAGACAAATAGGAATCGCCGCCTCTGCACATTCCCCAAGCACACAGCCCACTCGAAGTCCAGCTGGGCAGCTCGCACAAAGAGCCTACACAGTGCACAAGCTTTTCCCCCTTCAAATCCTCACAACCAGAGTGTCTGAAAAATCCCTGGTGCGTGAGCGCGTCCCAGGGATGGAACACCCGACCTTCTCAACGTTGCGCCCAATCGGGCTTGCAGCCACATTGCCCTGGTATCCCTGAGCCCCGAATTTGTCGACAGCCGGCGTCTGCACCCAAGCTAGCCCTTCACTCGCCTCCCCACCCAACACACAAAGAGCAGGGAGCCCAGTCCAACCAGGCTTACAGACCGCGCGTGGACTGGTGACAGCCGCAAAGACCGAGCCCGAGAGCAGAGAAGCCCCTCAGGCCGCCAAGCGGGCACCCAGTAGGGCTGCGCCCTTGGCCTGCTCCGCGGCCTGAAACGGCCAGGGAAGCCCCCGGACAACGACACCCCGTCCAGAAAGGGAAAAGGAAAACTGCTACTTTGCACGCCAGCCCAAGCTGGCTGGTGTCTGTATTTCGGCCCAGATGTTCTCTCTCCCTCTCTCTCTCTCTCTCTGTGTGTGTGTGTGTGTGTGTGTGTGTGTGTGTGTGTGTGTGTGTGTGTGATGGCGGTGTTGTTGACTGAGGAGCATGTAACTCTGAATGAATTTGTTGTTGTTGTTGTTGTTGTCGTTGTTTAAAAGAGAGAACTCTTGTTGATTTGGCTCCGAACTGCCAATGCATCTATCAACCCCGGAGCTGGGCAGTCACCCTCCGGGGATCCAAAGACAGTCATGGGCTTCTCTTACCTGCGGCTGCAGGCCGCAGACTGGGTGGAAGAGGCATCTGTCCCCAAGGGCGTGCACATCGCCCTCTCCAGCCAAGAGCAGCGTGCTGGGAACCCGCGTGGGCGTCTTCTCTTGCTCGAGGCGTTCTTGTTCACATACTTAGATTTAACGTATCTGAAAATAGTTGCTGCAAAGGAGTGTAGGTAACACAAACCACCACCTGCAAACTTCCTCTCTAGCTCAACAAAAAGGATCCTTAGGCAAAACTTCCAGAGTAGGATGAGAGGAACAGGAAGGACAGGACTCCCGGGTTGGGGACTACACAGACTCCTCCAGAAACTAATTCAAGTACACTCATTCCCCGGGGACACGAGTGTAATTCAAATGTGTACAAACAGGCAATCCGGAGGCCTCCCAGCATGACGTCGGCATTTTGGTCCCCTGGGGCCTTTACGCTAGACTCCCAGTATGATAAACGGTAAAGAACGGGTAACCCTCTTCCATCCTTCCCCTTTCAATGGTGCATCCAGTTCCTAACACCCTTTGGAATCCGTTGCTGATATTTATTGACTGGGGAAGAGCTGGTTGGATTTATTCCGTTTGGTTGCTCTCTGTGGCTTTTATTCCTCAGGCGATATATCACGGGATCTGCCTCCTTCGCGCTTCCTCTGTTCAGCTCCCACCTCTTCACCCTCTGAGTCCTGGGCTCCCGGCGGGTCCGAGCCCTCAGATTTCTTGTCCGACAGCGCGATCTAGTGGTCAGCGCTAACCCTGGCGTCGGAGGTTAAAGTTACAGAGAACGTAGAGCTGGGAAGTTGTTGACAAGTTTACACGTCTTGGGGTGAGTTTTAAGTAAAAAAGTCTCATTCATGTATTTGGTTCTCAGGGCTGAGAGGCGGCAAGATGGGAGAACAAGTGGGGAGAAGGGCATCAACTTTCTTCATGCCGTTTAATTAGCTGTTTACAGAAATTCCTGCCCCAAGGCTTCTAGGCTCTGCTCAAGTTTCTTCATAGAAACTGTGAGTTTACAAGGGAAGAGATACTGATTTCAGGAAGAAGTTAATATTATAGAATGCCCTTAACTTCTGTAATCTTAACTTCTTCAAAGGCAATGGGGGCCTCTTCACTGATTTGTTTGAGGTCAATTTAGCCGGCATTCCTGGCAACAGGTGAGACAGTTCCTAGAACACTTCCGTTGCAGGTTCTGGCTGATTTGTGCAGAAGGAAGGGGAACCTCGTCTGAACGTGCAGTATTTGCCTATCTCTTAAGGCTGGCCCCGGTGTGAGCTGTGAGGGTCTTGAGTGAAGAAAGCTCTCACAAGCCCCTTGGAATAAAAGGGTGAGGAGAGGAGGTAGTGCACCACTTCCTCTGATTCTCAGAAGCAGAGAGACAGCCTAACCAGCAAGAGTCAAAAACTGTGTGTCTGAATCCTCTTCTTTCCATCCCTGTGTGTAACCCAAGTCAACATACATTTAATGAGCGCGGTCTATTTACAGTGTCAAGCTCAGAGTAGCTGATATAAAGATAAGTAAGACAAGGCCTTGCCCTCAAAACCCTGTCAAGTAACAGCTGGGACACCTGAAGCAACTTCATGTGTGTGGCCCATTTAAATCTCCCAAGGTCGTGCACTCAGAATGTTATAACATTAAAAATGAGAAGCCTTAGACAACCACCCTCTCTGCACTAGCAAAGCTTAGGAATCCTGAGACCAAACCATCCTGAAAGGAAGGAAGGGGACGTGCTGCATTCTTGCCTCTTTGACAAGTTCTGCTTCTTTACAAAAGACTTTGCAAGTACTTCACCCAGACCATCTCACGCGTACTGAAATAACCTCCCCTCCTAGCGAATGAGCAACTTTGGAGCAGAAAGCAGAAACTGCATCATATTTCTCTTACTATGCAAACTGGTAACTCAAACCTCATTTGACCTCAAAAAATTATAATTGTTTCAACCTAAAAAACTGATTGTAAAAAAAAAAATAAATAAAGCTGTGGTTGCACAGGAAACTATGACATTTCAAAAAACACTGTATCCACATACAATAACGTCTCAGGATAAATCATTTAGATTTAATAAAAGTCAAGTACTACTGGAAGTTGATTTTCCAGTTAGCTCTGACCTCCTTGAGCAAAAAGTAGAAGATAAAAGGAAATGAATTAACTTAAGAGCTAAGAAAACAAACCGCTGCCACTTCTTCCTTTGTTTCCATAAAATTCAGTACTTTTAAATCACACCACCACAGGCATCTTGCAATCTATTTGCTTTGGAACCATCAAAGTAGCATAAAGTGGAGAATTTCTAGTCAGGCCACTGTTCTGTGTGTCAGCAGTCAGTATGTGTATACTTAAATACACTTTCAGATTGATGGAAAATGTGAAGAATCACAGGAATCTATTTTTCAAGATTTGGTCTTGGCTTTTAAACTAATTACCTAGTAGATTGAAATGTGGTAATAATGACATCATAGTCAAAAGACGTTTCATTGCTCTCAGTAAGAGCTCCTGTGTAGGGTGACATGTAACCTGACCAGGTCTCCATTTGATAACTCGTTTTTATTTTGTTTTGTTTTGTTTTGTTTTTCTGACACGGAGTCTGGCTCTGTTGCTCGGCCTGGAGTGCAGTGGCGCGATCTCGGCTCACTGCAACCTCTGCCTCCCAGGTTCAAGCGATGCTCATGCCTCATCCTCCTGAGTATCTGGGATTACAGGTGCGTGCCATCATGCCTGGCTAATTTTTTTATTTTTAGTAGAGAGGGGGTTTCACCATGTTTGCCACCACGTTTGGTCTCAAACTCCTGACCTCAAGTGATCTGCCTGCCTCGGCCTCCCAAAGTGCTGGGATTACAAGTGTGAGCCACCGCACCCGGCCTGATAACTCATTTATATATATTTACTAATTCATTCAGCTACATGTATAGAATACTGACATCGATATATTTAAAGCAGACAAAAACCCAGATTTTGAAATGTTGCTAAATCTAATGTGATTGCGCCCTCTGGTGGAGAAGAGCAAAAGGATGTTATCTGATTAGACTCATTGAATCATTTTTACCCTGAATACTCATTCTGCAAATGCTGTTACTCTAGTCATAATGTTCACTAGGAATTGTGGGAGATTTTTTTTTGTAAAGGCAAACCAAAAGAAGACCTGCCCATAAGAAACTCAAATATAGTAATGAAGACCAGAAATAAACATACGTGGAAGCCAAATATGACTCAAGAGAAGTTTGGAGACAGAGTGTAATTGAAAGCTGAAAGATCAATGTGAAAAATGATTTGGGGAAAAATAGATGTATATAGGAACAAGATAAATGGCATCACACGAAGCAATCAATTCAACCCAGAACGTGCAAAATTCCAGGGGATAATCTACAAGATTTATCCTGAACCAGTTCCTCCACAAATCAATGACAAGAAAAAGGAAGAGAAAAAAAATAGATTGTTATGAAAAAAATAGGAGCTGTAACAACCAAATAATAATAATCATTATCAATAAGTATGAAGGATCTGAGATTTTATCCTACTTGCAAGCTAACAAGTTAACCTGTTGTAGTTTCATGGGTGCTGACAGAACACACAAGGAATCAAAAACAAAGGACTGTATTGCTCACAATAATAGCAGCCAGTAGCCAGGGTCATCATTCACACCAGTTTGTCAAGCCCCAGTTCCAACAGGGCGATACAAGAAGAGCCAGGTGACCCTTGCACATGCAGTGGGTTGCATTATAGGAATGGAATCTGAGCTTGGAATCTTTTATGAGGGCAATAAGGCTGCCTGGCCTTTGCCCTGGAGAGACACATTGTTTTTGTTACACTGGACAGTAAACAAACTTGCCCTTCGCTCTGGAGACAGAAATGATCACTGTCTTCCAAAGCTGTTAGTATGCAAACACCCTTGAAGAGATCATCTAGAGTACTGGCAGTCAGAGCCTCTGCCAACAGACATGCAGAAACGTGAGAGCTTGTGGAGAAATATCTCCTAACAATTAGAATTGTTAAAAGTCCTTGGGAGGGAGAAAGCACTATATGTTGAAGCGGTCCCTGAAGAATTTCTAGAGAAGGAAGACTTTAAAGGACTAGGAGTGAGCATTCTAAGCACAAAGTTCAAAATGAGAACTTGAAAAAATAGCAAAGAGCAGGAAATGTGTTGTGCAATAAATAAAGTAGAGTGGTTTTAGCAGAATGCTTTTGAATAAAACTGGAATAGTAATGGGGCTTAAAAGTGGCTGAGAGCCTGGACTTTATTCCTCTAAATATAGAAATAACTATAATTTACTGAGTACCCACTGTATTTCAGATACTACACAAGGCATTTTATATTTGTCAGCCCATGAAATTTAATTTTTATCTCTGTACTACAGATAAAGAATTTCATGAGGCAAGTCCAATCTGGCAACAGGGCTCAGGGTAACTTGCTGGGAAGACAACCTGCAAGCAAGGAGACTGGGGTAGGAGGTACCAGAATCCAAGGAAGAGACACTGAGAGTCTCTGTATGGTGCTCACAGCAGCAGCATGCAAAGAGAAAGATGGCTGGCTTTAGGAAGTAAAGACGAGACAGTATCTTAAGATGATGGAGCAAAGCCAGGTGACTGAATGAATGATGATGGTGCCAAGGGGAAAATTAGAGAAGTGAGGCAGGTGAGCCGGTTGTAGGGGGACATGACAAAATGGCTTTAGATGTGCCTTATATATGATCAAAATCTTTGGATTTTTTTCCTAGTAAAGTTTATTGGACACTCTCTGCTATATTAATACAATTTGAATAGTGTCTCAGGTTCAAATACAGATTTTTTTAGAGTGATATACTCTTTTTTTCAGGAAATTGCAAACCATGAAAAACTACTAAAAAGACATATTTGCACTCTGTGCAACAGGCAGAGTTATTCAAAGGGAAAACAATGGCGTTGTTATTTCTTAGCTCTCCAGCAAGCTTGTTCATGGGTGGCTGAATGCGTAACACTGCATGTGATACAAAAAGCATCTGGGAAATGCTTAAACAATTTTCTCCAGCCTCCCTCTGTCTGCTACTCAAGTGTTAGACTTATCAAGACTGTGGGACATAAAGTCCTCACTCATTGTTTAAACTGAGAAAATTATTTCAAACTCTCACACAAGGTCTACTTTTAAAAAAAAAAAGTAGTTTGTAGTTTTACTTATTGAATAGCTTATTTTCTTCTATTTTTGTTTCTTTCTTGATAGTAATAGCTTTAAAACGAAACCACTAATTGCCCCCAAAATACAAGTTCCTATTCTCTGATGTTAGGAACACAGAAGGCCATGTTCACATCAAGAAAGTAGAGTTAGAAAACCAAGTACTGAGGATCGAGTTTGTTTTAACTAACACCCTTTTTTTAAATGAAGTCTTGTGCCTTTATGATTTTTATTACTACTGATGAAAACAAAGTTGAAATGACTCATCCTGTACTTTCTAGCAGTGGCTAATACTCATTCAGATTTTTACCCTGGAACTAAAGTGAGGGTCTCGACAGACAAATAGTGGGTTTTTCCCCATATGGCTGTTGTGTGGGCCCTGCAGTGCCTCAATAATACTCCTTCCACTTCTGCTTCACCCACATGTGAGGCCACCATGTGGCTTGGGGTGGTGCTGACAGGTCTCAAGCCAGACTTCACGAACAAAAATCACTGGGGTAGACTGAGAACATCTGAACTAATGTCTAAGGGCCAGCCTCAGACAATTAAATCTAACTCTCAGGGTGGGGCCTGGGCATCTGTATATTTTTTAAGCTGGCTGGGTAATTCTGATGCTCAGTGAGGTTTGACACACATTAGTCTAAGCCTTGTCACCCAGAAGAGCCAGAGAAGTCATCTATTAATAGAACTGGCAGATAAGAAGGACTAATCAATCACTTGTAGGACATACAGGTCCCCAAATCAATGGTTCAAGTGAGTGTTTATGGGTTTAGCCTAGCCAATAGTAGTTAGGAAAATTATTCTGAGGAAACTTGTAAACTGAGAGGAAAAGTTGACAGGCCAGGGTCATAGAGCCAGTGTGAAACTCAAGCCTGTCTGCTTCCCAAACCTCCACCCTCCCCACTTCCATTTTACACCTCAGAGGAATCTAGTTCATTGTTGTCATTGACTTTAAGGTTTATTTATTTGAGACAGAGTCTGGCTCTTGTCACCCAGGCTGGAGTACAGTAGTGCGATCTCGGCTCACTGCAACCTCCGCCTCCCCGGTTCAAGCGATTCTCCTGCCTCAGCCTCCCAAGTAGCTGGGACTACAGGCGTGCACCACCACACCTGGCTAATTTTTGTATTTTTAGTAGAGACGGGGTTTCGCCACATTGACCAGGCTGGTCTTGAACTCCTGACCTCAAGTGATCCACCTGCCTCAGCCTCCCAAAGTGCTGGGATTACAGGCATGAGCCACCACACCTGGCCTGACTTTAAAGTTTAAATCAGACAGAAACATGCTACAGTTTCATTTCCCAAAGGACACTCAAGATGCAGTTTATTTCTTGTTCTTACTAACGTTGATGCTAAAATATATATCCAAAGATGAGAACATTTTGCTTTATTTCTTCTCAGGAAATACAGATAATATTTTCTACTGTATTTATACTCAACAGATTAGTTGCATACTTATAAAGCAAGCAATGAAATTGTGATACATCTGATCTAATGATTATAGAAATTATCACAGTGACGGAGCTTAAAAGGATCTTAGGCTTCCTGCAACCCACTCCCTTGTTTCACATTTGCAAAATCTGAATAGTGACAGGAGTACAATCTAGATGCTAGCTGCCTGGCTCATCTTCCTTCCACTATTCCAGACACCCTATTCCTGGGCATGTCATGAATTTTGTAAAAACATGGTAGAACTCACTGCCTCCCTGTCTCAAGACTGAGGTTAGAATACAGCCATGGAAGGCTGCCGCCAATCACAACATATCTGCATCTGCAGTCTTTCAAAGTTAAAGCAAAACAAAACTTGCCACAATACATGATGACATATGCCACTACATGTGCCTGGCCCACCCAGCACTCCCAGTACAGCTGACAGAGCTGCTAAGAAGATCAGATGCCTCAACATCATTAGCTTCTGCTTCAGAGGGAGGAAGAGGGGGAGGTTGCAACGGTGCCTATTACTTAGTAGCATCAGACCTGTGTCCACAGGGCAGTGAGTGCAGGTGAAAGGGCAGACCCAGCACAGTGGACTTGTGTCCTGTGACGGGCAATGTCTGCTCACTTCCCAAGCCCACCTTTACATCTAAGACGGCATTCCCTCACTCACTTTTAATTGCCCCTCTCCTAAGAGTGCCCACCACTGGCACTCTTCTTCATCAGAGGTTTCTGCTACTAGTAACAGAAAACAGAAATAACAGGGACTAAAATTCTCATGAGAATCAAGAGGTAGGCAGTCCAAAGCTGATCCAGTTTTCTGAAGTCCTCAGGCACCCAGGTTCCTTCTATCCTATTTTTCCACACATGAGGCCTCATTTCAAGGTACCACATGGTCCAAAATGGCTGCACCCACTTCAGAGATGATGTATGAATTTCAGCGCCAGAAGAAGCAAAGGACATAAAAAGGCGGGAAGAGAGTTTCAAATGGTGGTCTTTGCTGTCTTTTGAGGAAGGTTCTCACAAGCTGCTCTTTGACAATTGCAATTATATCTCTTTGGCCAGAACTGAGTCACATGGACCCATCTAACTGCTAGGGAGAGGTCTGGACATTTCTGGCCACCCATGTGTCCATCTAAAAATCTAAGGTTCTGTTACTACGGAAGAAGGAGAAAAGAATAATGACTCTACTACTAATAGATAGAAATCCAGTGGTAAACATCTGTATTCTCCTACACAAAGCGAAACGTTCGAAGTGCTGGGGCAGGGGACAGATAAGATGATACTAATTCAGAGTGATTGATGAAAAGATATTCTGACAGCTTAAATGTAAATTATGCAATATAATGAGAGGAATGTCACTTTATTCCTTTTAAATGCACACCAGAACTCAAAACAATGCTAACAAACGTCGTATAGTAGACGCACCAATGTAAAGAATTACTCCCAATGTGTATATAGAATACTAGCTCAGCTTACATTGCTGATACATTGATAAATCCCTATAAAGCACTTAGAAACTGTCTAGTCAGTTCAGGCTGCTATAACAAAAATACCATAGACTGGTGGCATCCAAGATCATGGTGCTGGCAGGTTCAGGTGAGGGGACTCTTCCTTATTGGCAGATGGCTGTCTTCTTATATTCTCACATGGCAGAGACAGAGAGAGAGAAAGGAAGCAAGCTCTCTCATATCTTTTATTTTTTCATCTTTTTATTTTTTAGAGATAGGATCTCGCTATATTGCCCAGGCTGAAGTGCAGTGGCTGTTCAGAGTCACAATCATGTGCACAACAGCCATCATGTCTCTTAAATGCACTAATCCCATTCATGAAGGCTCTGCCCTCATAACCTAATTATCTCCCAAAGACCCATCTCCAAATATCATCACATTGGGGATTTCAACATATAAATTTGGGAGATGGGGGACACAAACATTCAGCACATGGCAGGAACATGTTCCCTTTAAGAAAGTAAATCTTTCATGTTTATACTACCAGTTTGTTTGATTGGGACTTTTTTCATGGATCTCTTTTTTCAGCAGATAGTGATTGGTCACCTTTTGTGGACTGCTGTACTGGGCACTTGGTAGCTAAAAAGCAAGTGAAGCCACATCTTATTCAAGGTGTCGAATACTCTGCTCTCTACATCAGTTTTAACAAGACTTTCATTGGAATTTGGACTCGTTCCACTTAGTCTGAAGAACCAGCTGCCAAGCACAAGGGAATCTCCTTTGCGCTATGGTCTTCAGAAATTCTTTAACTCCTGGTCCTCACACTTAGCATAATTTGGGGATTGCCTTTACTTAAAAGAAAAACCATCCTGTGAGCTGGATGGCCTATGAAAATAGAAGGTCCCCAGAGGACAATGGGGCCATGGAATCATCATTGATGACATCACTGCATAGATGTGTGTTTTCCCTAGCGAGTCATTTACTCCATCAAAAAATTCATAACAAACTTCGTTTCCTCTTTCCTATCATACAGGGCATTGAAAGGATTACATGGTATCTTTTTTATAAACAAGCACTATGCTGGAAAGCAAAGAAGGCAAAACAAATCCAGCTATAAATAGAAAGAGAATATAGGCTTCCAGGAAAATGTAGGCGTCTTATAAATGACTGTGACTGAACGGCTCTCATGAAAAGATGCTTGTGCTTATCTTGTAGACAACAAATAAATCACAGAAGGACTCCCATATCATCTCAAAAATTAAGAAGATTCCTTCTAGAACGTCAAGTTCATTGAAATGTAAATATTCTTTGACATATCACAGATTCTGAAACTGAAGGACACATCCTAATCACATCTAAAGCTTCACAGTTCTGTTCTCTGGGTCTGAGATGGATGGCCATAGAAAGGAATTTATGAAGGTACCACAGATTACCTACTCCAAAGTGTGTAGGATGCTTTAAGGGGGCAGAAAAGGTGATTAGAATCTGAGAGAAGAATGCCACTGATGTGTTAGATACAGAGTAACAGTCAGAAGAGGGTTAAACAGAAGAGAATTAAAGGGAGGGAAAGCATTTTTTTAATTGACCAAATAAAAGAAGACACTCATGAAATATATATATTGCACTTGAGTGCTTCTCAAGGCAATGCCCACAATAGTCTTTTAATGCAGATGGAACTAATGTTATTTCTTAAGCATTCCAGATTTTTTAAATCTGATGTTTCAAGTGGAGGTCACATGATTTTCTTAAAGCCACATAACTAGAAAGTGGCACAGCTAGCTCTCAAACCCAAATCTACTGCCACAGCTGGCAGCAGAGCAAGGCAGTCTTCTGGTTCCAGTGTCCTCCCAGACTGGTTGTTCGCCATTTACTGTATTCCTCCCTCACCGTGTCACTCTGCTCTTCCCGCCTTTGGCTCTCACTCAGGGACCCCTCCAGCCCACTCCTCCTGAACTCAGATTCCCCATACTCTGAATGACTCTTTCCACACGACTTTGAGCAAGGCCATTGAAAAATGGTCCTGATAAACTCTGATGAAGTAATCCTACCAGAGCAGCTTGGTAGGGACTTTGAATTCTAACAAGTATTTCAAGAAAAAATTACCTGAAAAAAGAAAGACACTGTAATGAAGGAATTTGAAGTATCACTAACTAAAAAACAGAGGAGTGGCTTGGAAAGGAATAAATCCTATTCAACATCTTTCTACTCTGGCAACCAGAAAAAGCCAGGCCATAGCACGTCTGTCCATTTATTTTTATATATTTAAAAAAAAATTATACCTGACAAATAGAAAACCAAAAATCAAATATGATTATATTTATATTCGTTTTAAAAATACTTATTATACTGTGTACAGATCTGTAAATTACAATTGCATCTTACTATAAAGTTAAACACATACTATATAACCCAGAAATTCCAATCTTATGTATTTACCCTAGATAAATGAAAATATATGCATATATAAAGACCTATATGTGGAGTCAGGTGTGGTGGCTCACACCTATAATCCCAGCACTTTGGGAGGCCAAGGCATGAAGATCACTTGAGGCCAGGAGTTAGAGACTCCTGGGCAATGTAGCAAAACCCTGTCTTAAAAAAAAAAAAAAAATTAGATGGCATGGTGGTATGAGCCTGTAATCCAACCTATTCAGGAGGCTGAGGTGGAAGGATCACTTGAGCCCAGGAGTTAGAGGCTGCGGTGAGCTATGATCATGCCACTGCACTCCAGCCTGGGGGATAGAACAAGATCCTGTCTCCAAAAAAATAAATAAATAATAAAGACCTGTATGTGAATGTTTATAGCAGCATTATCCATAATAGCCGCAAACTAAAAACAACTCTAATGTCCACCAAATGTATGAACACATTGAGACCATGCAAACGATGGGTACTACCTAGGCATGAACAGGAATATGAAAAGGAATAAACTACTGATATGTGCAGCGTGGATGGATTTCAAACACATTACGCCATGTGAAAAAGTCAGACACAAAGGAATGCATGCAACAGATGATTTCATTTATGACAGCATAGTACTGGCAAAACTATAAAGAAAGAAATCAGAGCAGTGATTTTTAGGGGCTGCAGATGGGGTAGGAGATTGACTGCAAAGGAGCAAATGCAACTGTTGGCACTGATGAAAATGTTCCATATGATAAACGTGGCGTAGTTACAGGACTATATACATTTGCCATGTCATTGAGTTGTACAATTTAAAAGAGCTAATTTTATTGTATATGAATTGTCCCTCAAAAATGTAACTTTAAAAGTGTATTAAGGAAAAAATGTTTGAAATTTTTTGAATCTCAGTTCTGAGAAAAAATGTTTAAAAAAGAAAAAGAAAAATTTATTGCATATTTGCTGTAAAACAGACACTCTAGGAATACAAAAATGAGAGACATAATTCATGACTTTAAGGAGTTTATAATCCAGGGGAGAAGAGAGAGGAGCAAACAAAGCCACAATCTTGAATAATAAGTGCATGTAGCGGTATACCCAGCAGGCTGTGGGCACACAGTGGGGTATCTAAGTCAGATTTCTGAAACTGACAGACTCCCAAAATGAAGGTGCTTCAGCTGAGCCATGGTTCTGTAGGAGTCAGTCAGCCAGATAAGAGAAGGACATCCTTAGCTAAGGAAGTAAAAATTACAACAACAGAGATAAAGATAGAATTCATGGATCAGCTCTAGTTTTGAAAATTACCAAAATGAATAATGTAATGAATTTAAATGAGAAAATATACACAACATGACAGAAATCACATTCTATGGCAGTGAGACATATTAAAATGTGAGCTCTTCTTTCCACAGAAGTGGCTGATGAGCTTGAGAGTCCTGAAAACCAAGTTTATAAATGAACAGGACTATTACTTATTAAGAATAAGCATTTGTTGCTTCAGCATGATGACCTATTCTTTAGTGACTCGAGGATGAAAGCAGACTTCACTGATTGTTCCATTTCTAATATCTACTACTTTGCTACTTCATGTCCTGTTTACTTCAATTTGTTGATTACATGGCTTAAGTCAAACTTTCTTCTTTCTATTGTTTTCAATGTTTAAAAAAAAAGAAGCACACAAAAACCTAAAAACTTGGTTGTCTGCCATGTTGTATGTATCATCCTGGCACATATAGAAATCATTGAGCAGGAAATGTTACTTCCTGGTACAAAAGTCCATTCCCAAAGAGGCAACAAAAACAGTAGAATCTGATTATCTAGCTAAAGCATATACAGAGTCTGAGAAAGCAGATTCTTTTAAGTTATTCCACAATACTTCTGCTTCAATTCTATTGGCCAGAACTTAGTTACACAGTTATACCTAGCTGCAAGGGAGGATGGGAAATGCAACCTTTATTCGAAGCCATCCTGTACCCAGCTGTTAGAAAAGGAAAGAATGGGTATGTAGGATAACGAAGAGTCCCTGAATTAAAGATGAGAGGTCTCTTATTTCTCAGAATACTGGGGTAATGGAGATAATGCATTTTCTAGTAAAACATAAACCTAGAATTTAATTGTAAAAATTTCCCCCTGATTTGAAGCTGTTTCTTTCTTTCTTTTTAAAAATTATTATTGCTTATTTAGAGAGAGGGTCTCACTCTGTTGCCCAGGCTGGAGTGCAGTGGCAGGCTTATAGCTCACTGCAGCCTCAAACTCCTCAGCTCGAAGGATCTTCCCACCTCAGCCTGAAGAGTAGCTGGGGCTACAGGCATAAGCCACCATACCTAGAGAATTTTTTTTTTTTTTTTTTTACTTTTTTAAAACAAGGTCTCACTATGTCACCCAGGCTGATCTTGAACTTCTGGCCTCAAGCAATCCTCCCACCTCAGCCTCCCAAATTGCTGGGATTACAAGTATGTGCTCCTGCCCCCAACTATTTTTTTATTCAGTACAACTCTGGAGCCACACAGATTACAAAGCACTAAGGATAGCGCCTGACACTGAGTGTTAGATAAAAATTAGCTGAAAATGTCAGGATCTGTTTGTAATGAATCCATAGAATCTTATACCTGCAAAAGGATAGAATTTAATCTAATCTTCTCTCCTATCCTCCCCCTCCCCCACACAGATAATCATTTATAGTACTGGTAACCTAGTGGGAAAAAAAGGTGAATTTTGTAGAACAGTGCTATACGAAAGCAAATAGCATTTAATAAAATGTTTACAAAATAAGAAAATATTTTTGTGGGTGTGTGTTTTCTTTTAAAAATATTTTTTATTCCACTAAATTCTATTTTTTTTTAGGCCTTAAAGTTTCTGTGGCAAATAGCTCGTCAATATACTTAGTTAGTTCTG
Organism: Symphalangus syndactylus; assembly: GCF_028878055.3. Lineage (NCBI taxonomy): Eukaryota > Metazoa > Chordata > Mammalia > Primates > Hylobatidae > Symphalangus > Symphalangus syndactylus. The sequence continues at coordinate 47,694,376 of NC_072424.2, read as the reverse complement.
CCTCTAAATACTGCAACATTTTATGTACGTTTTTTTCTCATTTGCCAAGATAAAAATTGGTGTTCATACAAATGATGGTTCCTAAGCTTTCCAAAGAGGAAGTTCAATTTTAAATGCTTATTTTTCTAATCTTTAATCAATTTATTTTAATCAGGCAAGTTTTCTAACAAATTGCCTGTATTCTTGGTAACAAAACAAAATTACACTTGCCTTTTCCAGTTTTCAGCAGCAGTCACTGACTACCTTTCTCAAATTCATGCATCAGTATGTCAAAGGCAATTGGTTTTCTTTTATAAAATCAATCTTATTTCCAAGAATGTCACTGAAAACTCAGCAAGAAAACACTAAAAATAATCTGCTTTCTGTATATCTTTTAATGTGAACTATAGTTTAAGAAATACCATTGTGTTGTAGATACTAGTGTTCTATTTTGGTAGATATTTCCTGATGGCTAATATTGTAAAGCAGACCTGAGAAAACCTAGATAAGATTGTTGATCTATTATTTTTATTTTATTAGAAAGTATTCTGGGTAATTTCCGTAGTATCAAAATGATTCCCAGTAAAAGATGAATAACTACATATTTCCATTAACTGAAATATAATAATAAATAAACACTAGCAAGGACATTTCCAGTGGGTTTTCTTTTTTTAGGAAATTAAATAGAAAACAGCATTGCAGTTTACTTAGGGACAAACTGTTTTGAGAACTGAATTTAAAATTAGGCCAAAAGACTAATCATGTCATGAATTATTACACAAAGGGAACAAATTTGCCTCCAAACAACCTTAAAAATAGTTGATCCAACAGATTGTGAATAATATTCTTTAGGAAACTAGTTACTGTTTAGGGAACTCTAGGCAAAACTAAAATCTTTCAAGTGTTCCCTTATCCACTAACAAGGTTCAAGTGTTACCAGTGTTCCCAACATCTTTGTCTCACAGTGATGAACATTCAAAAATCAATGACTCTCAACTTGTATTCCATCTCCTTCATACAGATCCCATTATCACACAAGAAGGGCCCCAAGATCTCCTTCCATGAAAAATCCTTCTCTCGCCACAATCTCTACTTTTCCAAGACCCTTATTCTTTCCAAGATTACATTGAGAACTGTGGGCAACTTTGGCAGCACAGTAATGTAATGCCACTATAATCTTCAAACATTTATCCAGCATATAATGCTGATGGAGTGAAATTAATTATCCACCAGCATTGTATGCTGAATAAATGTTTTAAAATGGTATACTCTTTCAACAAAAAATGGCACTGGATATAACATAGCATTTTAACTTATCTGGAAAGTCTCAAGTTACAGTTTTCTCATCCCCTCATGGGATGTAGCTTAAAATGTCATATATGTCATGTGTTAGTTTTTGAGGGCTGCCATAAGAAAACTACCAGAAACAACAGAAATTTACTTTCTCATAATTCCAGAGACTCAAAGCCCAAGGGCGAGGTGTCAGTAGGTTTGGTTTCTTCTGGTGCCTCTCTCCTTGGCTTGCAGATGGCTCTTTTCTCACTCACCCTCACATGGCCATCCCTCTGCTAGTGCACATGTCTGCTGTCTCTCTCTGTGTCCTAATTCTCTCTTGTTAATAAAACACCCAGTCATATTGGAGTAGGGCCTGATGACCTAATGATTACATTTTAACATAATTACTTCTTTAAGGTCCTATCTCCAAATAGTCACATCCTGAGGTACTGGGGGTTAGGATTTTCCACATATGAATGTTGGAGGGACACAATTCAGCCCCTGACAGCTGGCCACCAAAGAATATTAAAATTAGACAAGGGAGGACCTTGTTTCAACCTCTGACAGCTTTTGATTGCAAAAGCTATCAGACATAACTGTCCACCGTGGCATCGCATACTTCGTTTTTGGACTCTGAATCATTTTCTGCCCAAGAAAATTTGCAACAGCAGAAGAAACAAAAGCCATTTCATTTACTAATTAACATATCCTTGCTAAAGTAGAGTCAGTGTCCTGAGAGGCCAAAACAAACAAAAAACCCAGCAAATTAGTCCTTGCTTTGAATTAAGTGCTAGTTCCCTCTTGAGCTTTCTTTTGTGAACCAGACAAATTCATGGAAAATGCACCAATAGATTTAAAAGTAAGAAAATAAATTTTTAAAAATCACTCGTTCCTTAGACACAGCATTACATCAAGTGTATCCATTGCATTTTGCACTACAAATAATAGGAGATTTTACTAACAGGGATTTAAACAATAAAGACATTTATTAGATAACAATAAGCCCAGTGGCAGCAGATCCAAGTTGGTTAATTCTAAAGGACAATGAAGATGGATCCAGTGGTTTCCCATTTCTCCCCACTGTCATGTCAAGCATTGGTTTCTGTCACGTTATGGTTAAAAGGTAGAAGTCAGGCATCCCCCTCTCACACAAGTGCACTCAGAGGCTGGAAAGGAAGGCTTTATCCTCTCAAATCTTCTGTTTGGTTTTGTTTTTAATATCAAGGAGGAAAACTTCCCAAAGACCGCCCTTTACATTTCATGGCCCAGTTCCCTCCTAGGCCACTTCTGGTCAAGAGAAATGAAATTTATTCCGTTGCTTTTCACACACATAGACAAGATAGACACATGCTGTAGAGAAGTACTTTTTAACTAATTTCCTCACAAGGGCACCATCCCCTTCAGCTGGAATGCACTCAATTTACATTTCACCAGAATTTTCATGAGAGAACCTGAGATGATCAGCATCATGCTTCCAATGTATTCTGGTGTTTCCATACCTTGTTCCAGTGATCTGTTGCTCCATAAAAAGTCGGTCCCAAACATAGCTTAAAGCAGTTAATCATTTATCTTGCTCATTGATCTTGGCTGAATGGACTCTGCTAGGCAGCTCTCGCATGGGGTCGCTACACAGCTGCGGTCAGGCAGTGGCTGGGGCTGGGGTCATCTTGAAGGCTTCTTCACTCACATGCCTGGCACCTCATCCAGGCTGGAAAGAGTCCAATAGCTGCAGGCTAGAACAGCTGGGGCTCCTTGAGCCTGTCTCTTTCTTTCTAGGAAGGCTTTCTACATGCTGACTTCACGGTAGGTGGACTTTTCACGTGGCAACTGAGGCTCCCTTAACAGGTGTCCCATGAAAAACTGTCAGAAGCTGCCTGCCCTTGTCTAACCTAGCCTTGGAAGCCACACAGCATCACTTTTGCTACATTTATTAATCAAGACAGCTACAAAACCATCCAGGTTCAAGAGAAGGGAACATAAACTCCACCTCTTGTTAAGAGAAGTCTCAAAGAATTAGTGGACATTTGAATACCACCACATACTCCTTAGAGATTGCCCCCACTGTTAACCATTTAGCTGAACCACCTCTTAATTCACCCGCGACTCCACTAAACCTGCTTTCTATGGCCACCTGGACCTCCAGTCCCTCATCTCTCAGCGTTCTCCCTGTGGATAACTTTCACATTCACTTCACAGATCTCCAACGATGGACTGTTTGGAGGCAGAGATCATGGTCTTTGTGAAAAGAGACCAGGGCTTCTAGTTAATCCCTATATTTCAATAAAGCCAAAATCAACCCTACTAAGACAAAGACTTTCAAAATCAGTGTTTCCAACTAGTAAAGTTATAGGCTTTATTTTCTCTCATACTTTTTGGTCTCCAAAGGAGAAGTAAAGCACAAAAATATCCAAATAGCAATGTGGAAGGTTGTCCTACACCAACAAGGCCCAAGATTATCTGGCTACAGGTTTGTCCATCCCTTGAATGGACATGAGCAGAAAATCAAAAAGCAGGAAGGCCAGTGCAGGAGGAATTGTTTCCTTGGCAGGCCGTTCTAAGCCCACCTATGCTCCTGCCCCTCTGAAGGTGAAGGATTGGTTTTATACTGCTTTGTCTATCTAGTAAAAACAATGACCAGCTTGGGCAATATAGAAAGACCTCATCTCAGCCGGGCAGTGGCTCACGCCTGTAATCCCAGCACTTTGGAAGACCGAGGCAGGCAGATCACGAGGTCAAGAGTTCAAGCCCAGCCTGGCCAACACAGTGAAGCCCTGTCTCTACTAAAAATACAAAAGAAAAAAAAAAAATAGCTGGGCGTGGTGGCAGGTGCCTGTAATCCCAGCTACTTGGGAGGCTGAGGCAAGGAGAATCGCTTGAACCCAGGAGGCGGAAGTTGCAGCAGGCGACAGTGAGACTCTGTCTCAAAAAAAAAAAAAAAAAAAAGACTTCATCTCTACATAAAATAAATTTTTAAATTACTTAAATATAAATATTTATTAAATATAAATAGTAGTTCCAGCTACTTGGGAGGCTGAAGTAGGAGGATCACTTGAGCCTGGGAGGTTGGGGCTACAGTCAGCCACAACTGCACCACTACACTCCAACGTGGGTGACAGAGCAAGAACTTGTCTCAAAACAAAACAAAAGACAAAAAACAGCAAACAAAACACAGTGAGCATCTGCAATCTTGTCTCATTTATTCTTGAATGTTTCTCTGCTTAGTTTCAGTTAAGCAGACTGATATTTTCTTGAATGAAAGATTGGGCTGAGAACCTGGAGATATGAGTATTCCTCAAGACAATTTCACAGAGCAAAATTAAAGAAAAATTCTTACGGATGGCTTAACCATTTAGAAAGAAAATGAAACATATTGTACACATAATAGAAGGAAGAAAGAAAAGGACTTCAATGTAGCTTAATCAAAGACATATAATGCACTCTGTGTAAACAAATCATTCAAATCCTAAGTATCTTTGATTCAGCCTTAACTTATGTTAACATAATTTTGTTTGTTCATTTGGTTTGTTTTGTTTTAAGTAGGAATGTTGAGGGAAACAGGAAGTTGTACTTTTGAGAATGCAAAGCACAAAATTTACAGCTACTTTGTTTCAATACAATAGACCTGAGAAGTTATACTTACAAGCTACAAAATATAAGTAAAGTTTATACTTATTCTGCATTTTGTCATCACAAAATTGAGTTTCTGTCTAATTCTGTGACTAAGTTTAGAGTTTTCCTATAAACTTTAGAAGCCTACCTTACTAGCTTTAAGGATTTCTATTTTTAATCTTGATGTTACAAATATTTGTTTTGGAAACCGCATAGCTAACAGACTTAATGGTGAAAAGTTGAAATCGTTTTTTCTAAGATCAGGAAAAAGACAAGGATACCCACTCTCACCACCTTTATTCAACATAGTACTGGTTACATGATCTTTTTTTTTTTTTTTTTTTTTTTGAGACGGAGTTTCGCTCTTTCACCTAGGCTGGAGTGAAGTGGCACGATCTCAGCTCACTGCAACCTCCACCCCCCAGGTTCAAGCGATTCTCATGCCTCAACAGCTGGGATTATAGGCGCCTGCCACCACGCCCAGCTAACTTTTGTATTTTTAGTAGAGATGGGGTTTCACCATGTTGGCCAGGCTGGTCTCGAACTCCTGACCTCAGGTGATCCACCCACCTCAGCCTCCCAAAGTGCTGGGATTACAGGCGTGAGCCACTGCACCCGGCCGTACATGATCTTATACTTAGAAAACCCTAAAGATTTCACGAAAAAAGACTATTAGAACTAATAAACTAATTCAGGAAAGTTGCAGGAAACTAAATCAACATACAAAAATCAATCGCATTTCTATACACTCACAATGAACTATGCAAAAAAGAAATCAGTAAAACAAACCCAGTTAGAATAGCTAAAAATAATAGTAATAAAATAATTCAGAATAAATTAAGCCAAGGAAGTGAAAGATCTGTACACTGAAGACTATAAGACATTGATGAAAGAAGTTGAAGAAGACACAAAGAAATGGAAAGATAGCTCATGTTCATGGATTAGAAGAGTTAGTATTGTAAACATTTTTATACTTCCCAAAGCAATCCATAGATTCAATGTAATCACTATCAGAATTCCAATGACATTTTCCGCAGAGACAGAAAAAATAATCCTAAAATTCATATGGAACCACAAAAGATTGTGAATAGCCAAAGCAATCGAGCAAAAAGAACAAAGCTGGAGACATCAACACTACCTGATTTAAAAATCTACTACAAAGCTAATATAATCAAAACAGCATGGTACTAGCATAAAAACAGCCACATAGACCAACAAAACAGAATAGAAAGCCCAGAAGTAAATCCATGCATTTACAATCAGTTGACCTTCAACAAAGATGCCACAAACACATATTGTGAAAAGGACAACTGTGTATCTATCTGCACAAGAATAAAATTAAACCCTCATTTCATACCACATGCAAAAATCAACTCAAAATGTATCAAAAACTTAAACATTAAGACCTGAAACTACAAAACTACTAGAAGAAAACATAAGGGGAAAGTTCCATGACATTGGTCTGGGCAAAGATTTTTTGAATATGACCCCAAAAGCACAGGCAACAAAAACAAAACTAGACAAATGGAATTACATCAAACTAAGAAGCATCTGCCCAGAAATGGAAACAAACAATCAATAGAATGAAGAGATAACCCATGGAATAGGAAAATATATTTGCAAGCCATACATCTGACAAGTTAATATCCAAAATATGATAAGGAATTCAAACAACTCAATTAAAGAAAAATAACACAATTTAAAAATGGGCCAAGGACACATTAGTGAAATATTTCACTTAGATAATTTCTATCCTACAACAGCATCTATGAGAAATCCTGGAATTTTTTCTTAATTTCAGACAACACCACTTCCTCCAATATAATATATGGTACAATTATTTTCCGAATGTAGTCATTCTATTAATAAGGGAAAGCATTTTTACATTTTGAACACATTTCTGAAATATTAACTTCCACTTTGGTGAATAGCAGTGGACAAGGCCAGAATTTATGTTTTTCTGTAACATCTTAAACTTACTAGTATTGGTAGAAGTAGTTAGATGAATTCAAGTCCTTTGATTCCAGTCACAAGAATTCTCCTTAAATACTTCCTTGATTTTGTACAATATTCTTAGTTTGAACTTGTTAATTCATCCAATATTTATATTGATCTTAAACAAAATTTGCATGTGGCTAAATATTACTTGTGGATTTCACTTTCATTGATATTTCTATGGTCATTTCACAGCGTTTTTAAAATGTGACCTGTTGGATTTCTACTTTCACGAAGTTAATGTCATTTTCGGCCTAAAACTTGTTCTTTTAAATACTTTCCTCTGGTACTTGAAAATAGTGTGTATGTTCTGTTTACATGCCATGAATGCTATCAATTTGTTTATCTGATTAACTTGTCAAACTTTCTAATATAGTTATGTAACACTCCAAAAAAAAAATGGGCAAAGGACCTGAATAAACATTTCTCAAAAGAAGACTTGGCCGGACGCAGTGGCTCACGCCTATAATCCCAGCATTTTGGGAGGCCAAAGCAGGTGGATCACTTGAGCCCAGGAGTTCAAGACCAGCCTGGACAATATGGTAAAATCCCATTCCTACAAAATATACAAAAAGTAGCCAGGCATGGTGGCATGCACCTATATTCCCAGCTACTAGGGAGGCCAAGATGGGAGGATGGATTGAGCCCAGGAGGTAGAGGTTGCAGTAAGCCAAGATCACGCCATTGCACTCCAGCCTGGGCACCAGAGTGAAAGCCTGTCTCAAAAAAAAAAAAAAAAAAGTTCAAATCACTAATCATTAGGGAAATGCAAATTAAGACCACAGTGAGATATTATCTCATACCTGCTAGTATGACTATTATCAAAAAGATGAAAAATAACTACTGTAGGTGAGAATATGGGGAAAAGAAAACCCCTACACATTGTTGACGGGAATGTAAATTAGTACAGCCATTATGGAAAACAATAGGAAGGTTCCTGAAAAAATTAAAAATAGAACTACTCTCTGATCCAGCAATCCCACTACTGGGTATATATCCAGAGGAAACAAAGTCAGTCAGCCAAAGAGATATCTACATGTGCATTGCAGCATTATTCACAATTGCCAAGGTATGGAAACAACCTAAGCATTCATCAACAAATGAATAAACAAAGGAAATGTGGTATGTACACATAATGGAATACTAATCAGCCTTTGAAAAGAAGGAAATTCTGTCATTTGCGACAACATGGGCGAACCCGGAGGACATTGTATTAAATGAAATAAGACAGGCACAGAAAGAAAAATACCACATGATCTCACTTTTATGTGGAGTGTTAAAAAGTCAAACTCATAGGAACAGAGTAAAACGGTGGTTAACAAAAGCTAGGGTTTAGGAGAGTAAGTCGATGTTGGTCAAAGGACACAAAATTTCAGTTAGTAATAAGTTCAAGATATCTATTGTACATCATCGTGACTACAGTTAATAATATATTGTATACTTGAAAATTACAAAGAGAGCAGATTTTAAGTGTTCTCACTTAAGACCAGCTTAAAAATAAGTATATGAGGCAACACATGTTAAATAGTTTTATTTACCCCTCCTACAAGATATATATATATATACATATATATATTTATATGCCTTGTGGTATATAAACATATATAAATATTTATTTTAACATATATATTAAGTATATATATGTATATATATATATACACACCTTGTGGGAGTTACATAATAAAACATCATGTTGTATACCATAAATAGATGCAATTTTTACTTGTCAATTTAAAAATATTCAAAATTGCATTATTATAAAAATATTTTAAAACATTAAGAACAGCATGTATTCAGAGGATGCTCATAAAATATTCATTTCTTCAACAGATATTATGTAGTAGACTAAAGAATTATAAGACAGCCCTTATATTTCAAGGAACTTAAAATTGAATGGGAGAAATAATGAATGTAAAGCATGCTTACTATTACTTGTATGTGTAAGCAGTGTTATCGGAGTTCAGAGCGGCAAATCACTTCTGACTGGCAAGATCTTGATATTTTAAATTTAAATTTACTGAAATATTATGTAATTCCACGGTAACAAAAGGAATGCGAAGTTTCTTTTCCTCCCTATCCAATACTTCCCCCTAGTGGCGCCATGGCTCCTTAACAATACGGCGCGACTCCCCAGCGGGTAAGAGAAAGGGGAGTGGGAACTTTCACTCCATCAACAAATCACTGTCAAATCTGAATTGGTCTGTGAACATTAGTTTTGAATTGAGCCATTTGAAATGGAACCCTTGTTTCTCTTAGAGAGAACTGGTGTCCTCAGCCAGAAAAAGTGTCCTATGTAAAAGCATCATGTTACAGGGCCCAGCCTTTTAACATAAGATGCCCTGGGAAAAAGCAGTAATCCCTGAGAAACAAGATACCAAAAGAAAAAACAGACCTTCCATTACTTTCATGAAAAAGTCAATTTCCCTGTTCCCAGTCAAAAGCTGAGGCTCCAGAATCCCGTGAAATGTTGTCAATGCGACAGGCAATTACATCTTTGAATACTTTTGTTCCACTAACAAAAGAAAAATGTGGATTGTTCTCTAAGTATGGGTTGAGGCACTGTGTGCCTAAAAATGCTTTCTTCTTTCTGTGGCACATGCGAGTTTTATTAGAGAGGTGCTAATAAAAGCCCCAAGCTGAAACAGTCATCTTTACCGATGAAAGTTGTCTTTCAGTATCTGCAGGGGATTAGTTCCATGACCCTCAGGGATACCAAAATCTGCAGATGCTCAAGTCCTGCAGTTGGCCCTGTGGAACCCACTGCTACGAAAAGCAGGCCGTCATATCCTTGGGTTCCTCATTCCTCAAAAACTGCATTTTAAAACAGGGATTGTTTGAATCCGTGGATGCTGAACCTGCAGACAGGGAGAACTGGCTGTACTGTGGCCTCCAGAATTGCTGCTTCAGGGCCTCTCTGAGGAAGCATGGCTCCGTATGTAACTCCCTAAGAGCAGGGACATTTTCTGTCTTCTTCATGGGTGTACATTCCAGGGCCTAGAGCCTTGCCAGGTTCAGAGTAGACTTTTCAATATTTCCTGAATGAATACATGAAGGAAAACTGCACATTTCTCCATACAAACGAGCTCTGCCCCAGGACACAAGGAAGGGTAGCTTTGGGAGCATGTGAAGACAGAGCTTTGGGCAGAGCAGAACCTGGCTGGGTTGACTTCTTCTCCTGGAGTGGACAAGAAGGGGTGGGCGGGGATATGGAAGATCATGTTCCTGGGCATGTGATGTGTCAGTGACTCAACAAAATTAACTTTAAAGGGTAGCAATATTCCTGAATGGACAGGTGCGGGCTCAGAATAATGGTTATTTGGGAACTAGTGTAGATGTAACCTTAGCTGACTCCCAAGCTGGCGTGGCTTCAGCATAACACAGCATTAACAGCCTCATGTCTCCTGAACAGTGCTCGTTCAGTTCTCCCATTCTCATCTTCTCATGTTCCAGTGTCTTGGAGGTTGTGTTCCTTTATAAGGAAAATGCTGCAACTGTAAATTATAACTGAAATCCCTAGATCATCTCCACTGTCTGCTTTCCTGTTTTCCTCTGGTTATAGAAGGTAGAAATCTAAGAATAATGTAGCCTATCCTTTTTACAAATTTACCCGTTTTCCTATTAACTTTCTATTCATTTTGCTTTCTTTGTGGCAGTTATTCTGCGTCTCACACAAAACATAACTTATAAGATATTAGGTTACTGTTAATATCGTTACTAGCACCTCCTGCCACCCTTACTTTCATCCAAGCTGACAACTCACTTTGCTCAATAGTCTGAAATCTTGCTTGGTTTATTATAATAGCCTCCTCATTATCCATTTTATCTCCACTCTGGTCCATCTTATATATTACTGCCTAAATCTTCTGAATTTCTATAATCATATTTTCTCCTACCCCCAATAGTGCCCCATCAAAAACTCAAGAAATGGGCTGGGCATGGTGGCTCATGCCTGTAATTTCAGCATTTTGGGAGACCGAGGCAGGTGGATTGCTTGAGGTCAGGAGTTCGAGACCAGCCTGGCCAACATGGTGAAACACCCATCTCTACTAAAAATACAAAAATCAGCCGGGTGTGGCGGCACGTGCCTATAGTCTCAGCTACTTGGGAGGCTGAGGCAGAAGAATTGCTTGAACTTGGGAGGCAAATGTTGACATGAGTCGAGATCGTGTCACCGTACTCCAGCCTGTACAACAGAAGAAGACTCTGTCTCAAGGAAAGTAAAAATAAATAAAAAATAAAAAGAGGTTTAATCTGTAAGAAAATCTTCAGAGCATTAGCTCCTTAAATAGAAGCCACTAACTGGCAGGAAGTGAGCCCTAAAACAAACTGCCAACAATGTTACCCTTCATTTGGTAGATCCCAGGCAGTCAGAGCCCTTCCTTGAAATTTTTGAACTTGGAATCAAAAACAGCCCTTATTTTCTGTCAGGTGTGTCCCACTGAAATTCGCCTGTTGAATCCCTAACTCCCAATGCGACCGTATTTGGAGATAGGACCTATAGGGAGGTAATAAAGGTTAAATGAGGTCATAAGCGTGGGGGCCCAATCTGATAGTACTGGTGTCCTTACAAAGAGAGAAAGATACCCTGCAGCTTGTTCACTGTCCACACAAGGAAAGGCCATGTGAGAAGGCCACCCTATCTGCAAGCCAGGAAGGGAGCCCTCACTGGGAACCAGATGAGCCGGCACCTTGATCTGGGACTCCTAAGGCTCCAGAACTGTGAGAAACTAAATTTCTATTGTTGAAGCCATCTGGTCTGTATACTGTTATAGCAGCCCAAACCATCTAATATAAGTGGTGAAGCTGGGAAGCATGTCATCAGAGGATACATTTCTGCCATGCTCAACAAGGGAATTTCAAAGGATGAACCACAAGAGATGGAGAGAGTCCTAAAAACACTCCCGTGCTCGAGTTGTTTATACATAGGACAAAGAGCAGAACACTGTCAGAAGTATTCTTCTTTCTTTTGTACCTACTATGTGTATGAATGAGTTTTATAATCAGAAAGTGTTTTAAATAATAATAAATGCATGGTGTTCTTTATCAAGTGTTCTATATAACTCCACTTCTTTTTCTCAGCCTCCTTTATAATCATCTAAAACAAAAAAGGAATTTCTACCAACTAAAAGGCTTGATTTGGAAACCAATTATCAAAAATGTATGATTTAAGCTAGGCTGCTACAGCTTTGGGAAATGAACATAGGGAATCTTTCAAGACTTGAGAAATAAACTCATGTTCAAAATTAGTTCTTGAGAAATGCATCTTTTTGTTTTTTCTTTTCATTCTGTAAAGGGATTCTGTCTGTTGCTTTTCGTCCAGACTTTTTTTTTATAAATATGGACAGAGGTAAACAAAAAAGAGACTCCAGGCTCCTCATCCTTGACTGAGACTTCCTGGTCTTTTCCTTTGTTGTACGGTCCAACTAAAGTGGAAAGAAAACTTTTTTTGAAGTCATTTTAATGATCATTAGGATAGAATTAAGATGGAGAAATGATCAACTGTAAAGATGTGTTTTTGTGACCAAAACAGTCAAGATGGTTCACTGCATACTGATTTCCCAAAGCAGGTACTATTTTAGGAAAAAGCACTGCAGGGAGAGCATCCAAATGTTAATGGCCATAGGCTGTTCTAGTTATAACTGCATTAACTGGGGTAAAATGGCCTGGAAAGAGAAAAAACAAGGCCAAACAAGGATATCAGCTTTTAGCCACCAGACTAATGCTAGAGAATATTTTTAGCAGCTCCCCAGGGGGAAGATGATGGCCTCCTCCAGGAGGTGAATAAAGATCTGGCATAATCTCAGAATTCAAGAAACAGCCCACTTACATTATACTAATGGAACATTGATAATTAGAAATCAACACTCAAATCCAAATTTACATACATACATGCATATATTCTGGCACTAAATCTGCAATATCTAATGTTAGGAATTTCTCTTCCTTTAACTGACTTCATGTATGCCTTAAAATTACCGTTTCTTTCTTTTTTTTGAGAGAGAGAGTCTCATTATGTTGCCCCGGCTGGATTCCAACCGCTGGGCTCAAGCCATCCTCCCTTCTCAGCTTCCAAGTAGCTGAGATTACAGGCACGTGCCACCATGCCTGGCTTACAATTACCATTTCAGTAGGCAATTTTCTAGTTTCCAAACAATGTAATTGTGAACATTTAATCCTTTTTTCCCTCCAGTATATTATACTGAGATAAAAATTTAGAAAATGTCTTGGGTTTTTATTGGTTTTCCTCATTAATGAGTCCTTCAAAATATCCTTGACTTGTAGAAGCTGTTTTATTTTTTTCAGATAGTAAATAGCAGCTGTAAAACTATAATTTCAATAGAAATAGGCAACTGGAGTAGATACACAGCCAGACTCACAGGAGTCTGAGAGAAGAGCGAAATAAAAAAATTGCCAATTCTTATGATGGTAATTCATCAGACATAACCACGAATACAACAATATTCAAAAGGAATAAAGTTTGTGGGGAAAGCAACCAGTAAAATTATCCTAAGTACTTTTTTTCTTTTTTCTGCATTTAGGAAGTAACATGGTACATAACAGATAAACGGGCTTCAGAATAAGACATATGTAGGTTTGAGTTCTAGTTCAAATGTAATTATTGTGTATTTGATCTCTGTATGTTCTCAGCTTCCAGTTCTTACTAATAATAGTAACAATAACTGCCTGAGATGGATTGTCTACATTAATTTAGATTTGAGATTCTTGCTAAATCGGTATTATGGTTATCAGATCGTGTTGCATATTATGAAACCAGAAAACAAATCTATCTAGACCCTGTGTATAATGGCATGACCATTTGTTGTGCTAGTCACTGGGGAAGAGAGAACAATTGCTGCTTTCTCCAGCTCCCTATACTCCACAACACTTGTCCTCTTTCTGCAATTCATCCCTGCAAATCAATTTCCTTCTCCCATTCCTTGGAATGCTTTTCTTCCCAATGTTAGCTGGGTCCTTCTTTTTTTCTGGTCTCAGTTCAAATGTAACTTTACTCAGCCCTTTTCTAGCTTCCACTGCGCTATTCCTCCTAATAGATCACCCTGTTGATCTGCAGTTCCCACTATAGGACAGTATCAGGCTTATGAATTATTTGTTGTCTATCTCCACCAACTAGAATGTAAGCCCCAGGAAGGAGCTTGCTCATCTATTTCACAGCTGTATTCTCTGAGCCTCCAACAGTGCTTTATACAAAGTAGACTCTCATACTCAGTAAGAAATTGTGGGATGGATGGATGAGGAAGGGTAAGGTTTAAGTGAATGATAAAGATCCTCCTCTGCTCATAATCTGAACACTTTCCATCGTTTTCATGGCTAACAGCTGCTCTTAGCCTTCATCACCTCTCATCTAGGTTGCTGCAGTAAGCATCTTAAAGGATCTGCCTGTTTCTACCACTGCCCCTCTATGGTCTATTTTATCACAACAACCAGGCTAGTCCTCTTTAAAACATGTAAGTCATTCTTCATTGAGAAATCCTATGATGGCTCTCCATGTCACTCAAAAGCCAAAGTCCTTAAAATAACCTACAAGGCACTACTTGATGTGGTCCACCCCCTACTAACTTCCTCTTCCTCACCCAGAGTGGTATCTACTCTTGCCTTTCTGTTCCTTGAACATGCCAGGCACCTTAGGACATTTGCTCTAAGCTGTTTCCTTTTCCTAGAGTGCCTTTTGCCCATATACAGTTAGCCCTCCATATCTGTGAGTTCCACATCTGTGGATTCAACCAACAGCTTGAAAGTATTTGGCAAAAAATAAATGGCTGCATCTGTATTGAACACATAAAGACTTTCTTATTGGTCCTTATCCCCAAAACAATACAGTATATTTACATAGCATTTATCCTGCACTAGGTATTATAACAAACCTAGAGATTATTTAAAGTATGCAGGAGGATGTGCATAGGTTATATGCAAACACTACACCATTTCATATAAAAGGCTTGGGCATTCACAGATTTCCACATCTGTGGGAGGTCCCAGAACCAGTTTTTAACACAGTGGGATGACTGTTTCTGACCAGTTCACTTTCAGATGTCTCGAAATAATCTGACCTTCCTGTTGAAGCCTACCCTAACTTTAATACCGCAACCAACCATCCACACCCATGTCAGTTCTCCCCTTTGGTCTTTTTCCATAGAACTTATCTTTTAACCTACTGTGCAATTTATTTTTAAACTCTCTTTCCTACCACCCCTTTCTACAACATGAGGGGAGGAATCTGCTTTTGTTCACCAATGATTCCTAGGTACCTAAAACCGTAAATAGTTAGTACACAGTAGGCACTCAGTATCTCTTGACGAATTACCAACCTCGATATATATAGAAGGAAAGTCCTGAAGTGGTTCACAAGATGCTACTCTCCACATGGATGCACACCAGGACCCAGGAAAAGGGAGTCCCAAACTTGAAGTCTATGAAATTTCCAGCTTCATGCATAGTTCTCTCACAGCAGGAAGGGTTCTGCAAACCCTGAAGCAAGCTACCTAGAGCAGCATCGTAATTCTTTTTGATTCTTACTCTCTGTATGTGTTTGCATTTTGTGCTCCCTAAGTAGACCTTTTTGAAACATTCCTATTATGAGAAGCCTATTATGGCTACCATTTATTAAGCACCTAACTACTGTTTAGGGTAAACAGTTGTGGGTCCATTAGATGATAGCTGGGGAGCCCAGGAACTGTCCTGCTTTGGTTGGTTCCCGATGAGAGAAACCTACCTGAACCCACTCTGAGTGTAGAAAAAAACAACTACTGAAATATTTCACAAAGCCATTCTACTAAAGCCTAATTCTAAGCTGTGGGATATATCCAATATTTAAGCATACTCTCACATAGCTGAGAAAAAAAAAAAAAAAAAAAAAGAAATGTAGACCCCAGGAGCCAAAGATAATCTGCTTCCACTACCCCCGGGTTCTAGCATATTCCAAGATATACTGGAGTGGGTAGGGGGAAAAAGCAATATGCATTCAAATGTCAAGTTGAGACCGAAGTTGAGACTCTTAATTTTGAGCTGTTAGAAGTAAAATTTCACCAAAATAATATCACAATAATGTTGCTTTCACAAGTTTAGCGGCAAAAGAATCATTTCTTTGATCCTTACTTAAGATTTACAAGGCTGACCAAAAGTTGAAATTATTGGCATAAAAGTGATAAAATCAGACAAAGCATGGTAAAGACTGCTTTATTGGTGACAGTTACTACAAGTCAATAAATATTGATCCCCAAAGAAGAGCTCGGTTATTCATCAGATTACTGGTCCATAGAGAGCTGAATGAAACTGAACCAAGTGACTGCTGGGAGGATTGAAGTCACTCCTGCTTCTTGGGAAATGAAGCCACAGCCAGCTGATATATGGCATATGCTGTTCCTAAAAATAAAAAACAAAAAAGAACTTAACCAGAAATTCTAAGATCTAAGTGTATAAATTTAATATTCCAGTTCAAAAGTTGTAAGTTCGCATTAAGACTACCTTAATTGGAACACAAAAAAGTATTTTGATAGGTGCTGGAAAAATTTTAAATAAATATATGTAAAATATATTTAATCTAGTTTTAATATAGAAAGTGTGGCACAATAATATATTTGTCAACATAAAATGCAAAAATTTTTAAAAATAAGATCTAAGAACATTTACAAAGGTCATTTCCATATTAACCCAAGACTGCCTGAGAAATGCTAAGGACGATTAAATGCCAAAGAAAAAAAAGAGTTCAAAATATGCAAGCCTTCCCTCTAAAGTGAATGTAAAAACAGTGGTATAAAGTAATCAAATGTAATATAAAAAATAGCTGATAACTGGGCCGGGCATGGTGGCTCACACCTATAATACCAGCACTTTGGGAGGCTGAGGCAGGCGGATCACCTGAGGTCAGGAGTTCGAGACCAGCCTCAACATGGAGAAACCCTGTCTCTACTAAAAATACAAAATTAGCCAGGTGTGCTGATGCATTCCTGTAATCCCAGCTACTTGGGAGGCTGAGGCAGGAGAATTGCTTGAACCTGGGAGGCAGAGGTTGCGGTAAGCCGAGATTGCACCATTGCACTCCAGCCTGGGCAACAAGAGCGACACTCCATCTCAAAAAAAAAAAAAAAAAAAAAAAAAGCTGACAACTGGAATTTCATTTTAAAAACTACTTACCAGAATGTCTAAGAAATGGTCACATTGGCCAAAAGGAATTTAGGGCTTTATCTTTTTTTTTTTTTTGAGATGGAGTCTCCCTCTGTCGCCCAAGCTGGAGTGCAGTGGCACAATCTCAGCTCACTGCAACCTCTGCCTACCAGTCCAAGCAATCTTCCTGCCTCAGCTTCACGAGTAGCTGGGATTGCAAGTGTGTGCCATCACACCCGGCTCATTTTTGTGTTTTTAGTAGAGACAGGGTTTCACCATGTGGGCCAGGCTAGTCTTGAACTTCTGACTTCAGGTGATCTGCCAGCCTCAGCCTCCCAAAGTGCTGGGAATACAGACATGAGCCACCATGCCCAGGCTATACCTTTTATAATAAACTGGTAATTCTCTGATGGCCAGTGATGATGAGCATTTCTTCATGTGTTTTTTGGCTGCATAAATGTCTTCTTTTGAGAAGTGTCTGTTCATGTCCTTTGCCCACTTTTTGATGGGCTTGTTTGTTTTTTTCTTGTAAATTTATTTGAGTTCATTGTAGATTCTGGATATTAGCCCTTTGTCAGATGAGTAGGTTGCAAAAATTTTCTCCCATTCTGTAGGTTGCCTGTTCACTCTGATGGTAGTTTCTTTTGCTGTGCAGAAGCTCTTTAGTTTAATTAGATCCCATTTGTCAATTTTGGCTTTTGTTGCCATTGCTTTTGGTGTTTTAGACATGAAGTCCTTGCAAATCAAAACCACAGTGAGATACCATCTCACACCAGTTAGAATGGCCATCATTAAAAAATCAGGAAACAACAGGTGCTGGAGAGGATGTGGAGAAATAGGAACACTTTTACACTGTTGGTGGGACTGTAAACTAGTTCAACCATTGTGGAAGTCAGTGTGGCGATTCCTCAGGGATCTAGAACTAGAAATACCATTTGACCCAGCCATCCCATTACTGGGTATATACCCAAAGGACTATAAATCATGCTGCTATAAAGACACATGCACATGTATGTTTACTGCAGCACTATTCACAATAGCAAAGAGTTGGAACCAACCCAAATGTCCAACAACGATAGACTGGATTAAGAAAATGTGGCACATATACACCATGGAATACTATGCAGCCATAAAAAATGATGAGTTCATGTCCTTTGTAGGGACATGGATGAAACTGGAAAACATCATTCTCAGTAAACTATTGCAAGGACAAAAAACCAAACACCGCATGTTCTCACTCATAGGTGGGAATTGAACAATGAGAACTCATGGACACAGGAAGGGGAACAGCACACTCCGGGAACTGTTGTGGGGTTGGGGGAGGCGGGAGGTACAGCATTAGGAGATATACCTAATGCCAAATGATGAGTTAATGGGTGCAGGAAATCAACATAGCACATGGATACATATGTAACGAACCTGCACATTGTGCACATGTACCCAAAAACCTAAAGTATAATAAAAGAAAAAAAACTATGAGAAAAAAATATATATATATATAATAAACTGGTAAATGTGTTTCCCCAACGAGGGGACTGTGGGAACCGCAACTTAAAGCCAGTCAGTCAGAAGTTCCAGAGACCCAAACTTGCAACTGGTGGGAAGGAGGGGACAGTCTTGTGCCATCAACCTGTGGAATCTGATGCTATCTCCCAGTAGATAGTGTGGAAACTGAATTGGAGGACACCTAGCTGGTGTCCATTACTTGGTGTGTAGGGAAAAACCCCCACACATTTAGCAACAGAGGTCTTCCATGTTGATTGTTGTGGTGTGAGGGCAGAGTTTCCCAAATAGGTAATTAACATAATTTCTTCATCTTTAAAATGAGGACATATTATAGACTTCATGCAAGATTTACAGAAATCCAAGTATGTGGCATTCCTATGAATATGATAGGCACAAAATAATCACTCAAATATAGCTTCCCTTCTCTTTACCTTCCAGTGAAAGTATTGTTCCATACAAATTTTGTTTTAGTCATAAATATGTCTGTACAAAGTTTAGATGTAAAGTGTGCTTTTATTTTGTATCACAGTCAAAATGTTTTAAAGCCCTTGCTATAAGAAGTGGGATATAATGGATGTTTTTGACTGAAATATAGCCTTCACTGCCATCAATGGGACTCAGAAAGCCAACTCTATCACAAGATAATCATCAAATCTTATTGGTGTTATTGTTTTATTAAGACATCAAGGCCAGGCGCAGTGGCTTATGCCTGTAATCCCAACACTTTGGGAGGCCGTGGTGGGCAGATCACCTGAGGTCAGGGGTTCAAGACCAGCCTGACCAACATGGAGAAACTCCGTCTCTACTAAAACTACAAAATTAGCCAGGCATGGTGGCACATGCCTGTAATCCCAGCTAGTCAGGAGGCTGAGGCAGGAGAATCGCTTGAACCCGGGAGGCAGAGGTTGCGGTGAGCCGAGACCACGCCACTGCAATCCAGCCTGGGCAACAGGAGCAAGACTCCGTCTCAAAAAAAAAAAAGACATCACAATGCTCTTATACAGTATGTATCAGTCACCCTCTCGAATCATTATGAGATACAGTAAGATATCAAATTCTGGAGACAGACTGCCTGCATTAAAATACTGGCATAGCAAAAGCAATAAAGTTATCAGTTATCATTACTATTACTTTTCTATAAACTTTCAAACATTCCAAAGGCCTTACCACCAACTGTAAGAATCATGGTGGCTCTATACAGGAGGGCATCAGCTATCCCACCCTTTAGATACAGTGGAATTTCATCATCTTCCTAGATTAAAAAAAAAAAAAAGACAATAATAAATGTCTCACTCATTTCCAACTGTTTCAAAAGAACAGGCATATAAAATGATACAGCTCCTTAAATCCCTAGAATTAAAGTATTTTAAGTATTAAAATTTAAAAGACCTACAATTTTCTTTATTCTGTCTCTACTCCTACTACTTTTAAAATAAGAATTCCTAAAAGTCAGCATTCTTTTTCCACCATTAATTTGAGATCCATTAATGATGGTCTTTCCAAAGAATATATAAACATTAAAGCTATAAAACATACACACTGATCTCAACAACTTTAATATAACTTAAATATAAAAGAACCAATAATTGCTACACATTAGATTTAGTCATAGGAAACTTTTTTTCCCTTAAAAAACTGGGGAAGGGATTTTGGTTTATAACCCTAAATTATATCCCTAGCATCTAATCCGGCATACAGTAGCTATTTAGTACATCTGTTCAATAAAGTATTTTATTTTTATGTATATATGATACAACTATTTTTAATCACTTTAAGTTTTATTTAGGAAAAGCTAGAAACCATAATAAAACAAAAATTAACTCATAATCAAACTACTTATAAAGGTAAATTGCTCTGCTCCACCAGGTCTTTCCCCAAGAGACAACCACTATTAGCAGTATGGTACATGTCCTTGACTTTTTTTGTAATGTTTATATTGTCATATGATCTAATTTATACACATACTTGTTTATCCCAACTCTACCTTTTGGTAATCTAATTATTACAAGTAACAGTCTCCTATAAAATACTTCAGTACCTGGAACAGTTTTTGTTTCTCTGGAACTTTATTTTTAAAATGCCTGCGGGAAGCAGTGCTTATGGTCCTCTGCCCAATCTGACGAAGAGCCTAAAACGAAAATATTATTAAACAGACTTAGAGCCTAAAGAAACCTTCAAAACCAACTATTTTCAGTCGTTTATATTATAGAAAAGGTAAATTGAGACTTGAAGCATATCTGATTTGTCAGTAGCAAAGTCATGAAAGAGCATCCAGGTTTTTCAATTTGTCATCCATCCTCTGCTCTTCCAATTACATTCTGCAGTCTCCAAATAACATATTCAAGAAGCAATTCATACAGATTCTAACCAAAAAATAAAATCATGATCTCTACCTGAACAGAACCAGTAGCATTTTATAATCCTTGATGCAAACATATTGACATACACATATTACAACAATAGTGCTTAACTAAAATACACCAAACTCAAATATTTTCATAATATACTGCCATATCATCAAAAACCTGCCTGGCGTGGTGGCTCACACCTGTAATCCCAGCACTTTGGGAGGCCGGGGGAGCAGATCACCTGAGGTCAGGAGTTCGAGACCAGCCTGACCAACATTAGAAACCCCATCTCTACTAAAAATACAAAATTAGCCAGGCGTGGTGGCACATGCCTGTAATCCCAGATACTTGGGAGGCTGAGGCAGGAGAATCGCTTGAACCTGGGAGGCAGAGGTTGCAGTGAGCCGAGATTGCGCCATTGCACTCCAGCCTGGGCAACAAGTGCGAAACTCTGTTTCAAAAAAAAAATTCTATTACTAGGCAGGCAGATCACCTGAAGTCCGGAGTTCGAGACCAGCCTGAACAACATGGAGAAACCCTGTCTTTACTAAAAATACAAAATTAACCGGGCATGGTGGTGCATGCCTGTAATCCCAGCTAATCGGGAGGCTAAGGCAGGAGAACCGCTTGAACCCGGGAGGCAGAGGCTGCGGTGAGCCAAGATCGCCCCATTGCACTACAGCCTGGGCAAAAAGAGTGAAACTCCGTCTCAAAAAAAAAAAGAAAAAAAAAATCTGTTACTTGGCCAGACGCGGTGGCTCACGCCTGTAATCCCAGTACTTTGGGAGGCCGAGGTGGGTAGATCACCTGAGGTAAGGAGTTCGAGACCTGGCCTGGCCAACATGGCGAAACCCCGCCTCTACTAAAAACACAAAAATTAGCTGGGTGTGGTGGTGCGCACCTGTAATTCTAGCTACTCAGGAGGCTGAGGCGGGAGAATCGCTTGAATCCAGGAGGCAGGGGTTGCAGTGAGCCGAGATTGCGCCACTGCACTCCAGCCTGGGCGACAAGAACGAAACTCCGCTCAAAAATAAAAAATAAAAAAGGCCGTGCACAGTGGCTCATGCCTGTAATCCCAGCGCTTTGGGAGGCTGAGGCGGGCTCATCACTTGAGGTCAAGGGTCCGAGATCAGCCTGGCCAACATGGTGAAACCCCGTCTCTATTAATAATACAAAAATTAGTAGGGCTTGATGGCGAGCGCCTATAATCCCAGCTAGTTGGAAGGCTGAGGCAGCAGAATCGCTTGAACCTGGGAGACGGAAATTGCAGTAGGCCGAGATCGTGCCACTGCACTCTAGCCTGGGCAACAGAGTGAGACTACGCCTCAAAAAAATACATAAATAAAAACAAACTACAACAAAAAATCTATTACTTGACAGCAAATAGACTGGCATGATTCCTTCTCAATTAAAATGCTTCTCTCATTACATTTTTCCTAAAAAATTTTAAAGAGGGTATACAGCTTTCAAAGAAGAGACTTGCACTACATATCCAGTTGAATTAAATAATCAAACAAATATGCTCTCGATTTTCTAAAATTACATTGAGGATTTTAATGAAGCAAAACTTCATTAAATAATGTAAAAAGTAATCATTGTCGCATTTTTCTTTTTCAAAATGTGGGGAAATATTTCACATGCTCCAAATCGGGGAGGGGTGAAGGGCAATGCACAATCGCCTGACGGAAGTAACACTGCACTTCAGCCATGACTATTCCTAAAGTTCCACCCAGAATTGAATGGCTTGGTTTTTAAACTGCCTTCTCAAGCTCGCAAAGCTCAAAACCATTGAAACTTAAAACCTTTCAGTACCAGAAGAACACCTTTCTGCTTGATGCTTCCGGGTGTCAGACACTCCCCACTGGGTCCTTGGTTTTACTCAGATCGGAGCTACTAACCTCATCAATGACCGACAGGGTTAGGGATGGTGACTAAGAACCCAAGACGGGTCTAACCCACGAGTCTCTGGTCACTTCCCCAGCCTCTCCACTCCTTACATCCACCCAGTAACGGCCTGGGGCGAGAGGAATAGACGGAAGGGAAAGTAAGGTCAGGGGAAAAGGACACGAATCAAGGTGACTTCATTAGCCGCCTTCTGCACCCCTCCCAGGTGAGGGTTTTCTGTCGTGGTGCCTCAGCCTCCTCTCCACTCCCTCGCCCCCATCATGAATGCAAGATGAGAAGCTCCTCACCAGCAGATTCCGCAGCATCTTGGCTGTTACTGACCAGCAAACGCCACAACTGAACACCAGCAACGAAAATGGCCACGCCGGAACCGGAACTACCTCCGAGTCTTGCGTAAGCATTCACTAACTTAAATCTTTCCCGGCCGAAGAGAGGCTTGCGCTCCTAACCATAGAGAGCAAAAGAAAAACTAGAGCGGCAGTACGGCTCTATCCGCTCTAGCCGGCTCGCCGTCTGTCTCGTGATCTCGTTCCTGACTCTTTCGATGTTCAGGAAGCTGCTCCGTGGAGCTAAGGCTGGGGAAAAAGCAAACGATTTATGAGACGAATGTAATAAGCTTAGACGAAGTCAATGTGAGACCAGGCTATCAAAGAAAACTAGTGTCTGTTTTGAGCGAGAAGGCGTAAAACTGGGCAACCTTTAAGCCGCTAGAAACTGAACAAAGACTGGGTTGGCCGAAATACAGCTCTGAAGCCTCATAAAATTCAAAAAAGAATTACTCCTCTTACACGGATACAGTCAGTTTTTTCCACCGAAGGAACTGCTGCGGGACATTACTGTTCCTTGTGTTGAGAATATGCTGTAAGAGCTGTGTCGAGATACCAATTTTTATCTTCTTGTACCTTCGACTGCTGCAGAACTCCCCAAGCAAGAAGCTCTTCCACAGTGTCCCCAAATTGTGGAAGAGGCTCGCTCGCTTCTGAGGAAACGTTAGGGGACAAGAAATGGGATGGCGAATCTGGACTCAAAAGTCTTGCTGTCCCAGATCCAGCAGGGCACTACATTCATTATTGGAGTTGAGAAGCACAGCAATTATTTGTTGTACAGAAAGGCTGTCGGTGTCATCCATTTTGCTTAAGTAATCCCCATTACAAGTGTTTATTTCTTGTCCTTACCCTCAAGTATGTACAAATGCAAATATCTACCCTGTATTACAATAATCTTTCCACCTTTCTACAAACTCTTACAAATTATGTGATTGCCATTTCAAATAAGAAACCCATAGGTTCAGCAAAGGATAAAAATTAGTAATATTAAAACTATTCCTTATAATCCTTGGGGTTTTCTTCTTCACAATCTATTGTATGTCAATGGGCCCACCAAGTTACCAGTCCCAGTTAAAATTCTCTTCCTCCCCAAGGTTTATAAACACCCCAATTCATGTCTTCCTTAGATTGGTACTGAAAGGACCTGGTTTTCTACACCCCTCTGGATTATGCATGTAACCAAAACTCTGGGCAAAATTACCACGTGCCAATAGCTAGGGCGTGGGATTTTTTTAAGTACATTGTCCATAATCTGAATTTGTTAGTTGTATGTGCTCTCTTATGTTTTCTCCACTTAGCCAACTCTAGATTGTAAATTTCCCAAGCGCAGAGATTATGTGGATTTCTTACCAATCCCCTAGCACTGCTAAAGGCAGTATTAACCAATACATCCATTAATTACATTGAGTGACAGATCTAAGAAGCTTATGACTGTCCAAAAAGAGCCATGAGGCCGGTCGCAGTGGCTCAGGCCTGTAATCCCAGCATTTTGGGAGGCCAAGGCGGGCAGATCATGAGGTCAGGAGATCGAGACCATCTTCGCTAACGCGGTGAAACCCCGTCTCTACTAAAAATACAAAAAATAAGCCGCGCGTGGTGGCGGGCGCCTGTAGTCCCAGCTACTCAGGAGGCTGAGGCAGGAGAATGGCGTGAACCCTGAAGGTGGAGCTTGCAGTGAGCCAAGATTGCTCCACTGCACTCCAGCCTGGGCGACAGAGTGAGACTCCGTCTCAAAAAAAAAAAAAAGCCATGAATTCACATTAAATAGATCCTAAAGTAGACATAGATTCTTATATGCATGTTATTCAGTACAATTTCCCCCTTTACTGGATCATTCCATCTATTAACACATTCCCAAATTAAAAACAAACAAATTCCTTTGATTACCGTTACCATCCTATAGACTTCTTTATACTTGTCTCTCCTTCTCCTCCTCCTAATCTTTTTTTGATCCCATTTTGGGCAGGCTTTTACTGCTCTTGTTTAGAATCACCAATAGCTTCCAGGTTGCTAAACAAACTGTCAAACTCAATTTTCACCTTCTCCATCTATTAACAGCATTTAACATAGTTAATCCGTCCCTCACCATATACTTTCGCTTTTTAATTTGGAGGTAAACCATACGTGTAAGAAAGAGTATGATCATTTGAAGCACGGTCTTAAAGTGGCTTCCACAGTACTCCTTCGGTGGTTCTCCTATTTTAGCGGCTGCTCCTTTTAGTTTCCTTTCCTGGATCCTTATCCTCTTAACCTCTAAAATTTCAGTTTCTCACCTTTTTTCTACATTCATCCATTTTGTGATTTCTTCTAACATTGAACTACTCCTCCCACTTCCTGTAGATTGTATGAAGAAAAAGAATTTTTTTAGGAAAGAAAAACTATTCATGTGCTGACAACTAATCTCCTGCCTGGCCTTTGCCATTAACTTGAGACATCGCCACCTAGATGGCTAATGCGCATCTCAAACTTACAAACAAAACTGAATTCTACTTTCCACTCCTTATTCCCCAACTTTCTCCTCTGCAATTTTCCTTATTTCAAGCCTTAAACTTTGTTTGCTATCATACTCTATAAACCAATTTATTAAAAATTTCTATTGGCTGCACCTTCAAAATATAATCTGAATTGAACCACTTCTCATTATCTCCAACAGTACTACTACTACTGGCCAAGCCATCATCATCTCTTGTTCAGATTATGTCAAAAGCCTTTTTAACGGGTTTCTCTGTTTCCACTCTTCCACTATCTTCCACACAGCAATGATTCTTTTAAGAACTTAAGTTGGATCATATGACTCTGCTCTAAACTCGGTTGTGTTTACTCATGTATCCCTGGCATCTAGAATAGTAATTGGCACATAGAAAATGCTCAATATACATTGATTAAATGAATGAACTGTATCCGCACGAAAGAATGGATTATTGAGTATAAAAATTCAAAACATCTGTCTTAGTACTTGTACTCCCTCCAAATGTTTTCAGTCCGAGGGTTCCTCATTCATTATCTTCTTGCTCCTTTTCTGTAAGTTGTGATTATCCTGACATACAAATGACTGAAATTTGCCTGGGTACCTAACAAACTTTATTGGATCTCCCCAGGCACACTAGAAACATTACCACATTTTAAAATTCATCCTCTGAACCAGAAGTTACTTTCAAAATAGAATGCTTTCCAAAACATCAGTTTGGGGTTCTTTTATCCTTACTCTTTCGTAATGTTAGAAAACTAGAAAATGTTTCTTTTGGAAAATACTTACTCCGGAGGGTTTTGTAACAGTATAACAAAATTGGCAGGGGGAATATGTGAGAAATATCTGGGAAACCTGAGGTAGGTCATGGTTTAAGTCTTGTCAGTAAGATGGACATCAGATGTGAAAGTACTAAGTGAAAATATCTCATAATTACTGATGCAAAGTTACCAGAGCATAGTTACCCAATCTTTTTTTTTTCCTTTAAAAAGCAGACAAGATAACCCTGACTTTGATCCTGCCTATAGAATCTATAAATAACAAAAACAGAGGGAAGCCAGAATAGTTTTGTGTGATTTGGATGTGTGTGCGTACACACCTGTTAATTCTAGATCCATGCTTAATCCACTTCCAATTTTATAAAAATATAGAACAGTTTCATGTGAACTTTAATGTTACAAACTACTGGTTAAGAGATAACATTTCAATATAATTCCATACATGATCACATTCTGAGTCACTTTCGGAAATCAGGAAACAGTTGCTGTCTTAGTTGCTGTATTAGTTTATTACTTTATCTAATTGCAAGCCTCAGTCTTTTCATCATTAAACTTTAGTTGGACTAACTCGTAATGATCTTTTTCTCTGACTCTAAAGTCCTTATGATAAACAATTTGATAAAACATATGAATGAGGACTAATCTCTGATTTTTTTTTATCTTGCCCAAATTCATATCTAAAGGGTCTGGGGAGTCCTGCCCTACAAACCACAAATTCTCATCAGATGGGTTTTATTTAACCCTGTATATTATGACTTACTTTCCCATGTGACTCTGGCATAACGAGGAAGAAAATCAAAATGTTTTACCCCAAAACATGCTTCTCTGCCATACCTTGAAATTGCCCTACAAAGTTTCCTGTTCTCCGCATTCTATAGAGAATCTCCTTTCCCCTTTGTTTTCTTTCCTTCCTTTCCAGATCCAGGAGATAATCAACTAAGAGCCAGGCACTCTTATAAGTCTGATAAGACACATTTTATAACCTGCTCTCTCTGCAGTCTGCTATCTGAGTTTCCTCTGCACAATAAAACTTAGTCTCCACAATCCTTTATCTTAACCTAAACATTTCTTTTCTATTGATCCCAGATCTTCAGATAAACTCAATCAGTTGTCAACCAGA
This sequence comes from Symphalangus syndactylus, assembly GCF_028878055.3. Taxonomy (NCBI): domain Eukaryota; kingdom Metazoa; phylum Chordata; class Mammalia; order Primates; family Hylobatidae; genus Symphalangus; species Symphalangus syndactylus. Next base: position 47,666,945 of record NC_072424.2, on the reverse strand, counting down.
AAATGTTTACATTTACCTATAGCCTGGAAGCCCCCCACTTTGAGTTGTCCCGCCTTTCTGAACCAAACCAATGTATTTCTTAAATGTATTTGATTGATGTCTCATGCCTCCCAAAAATATATGAATCCAAGCTGTATCCCAACCACCTTGGGCACATGTTCCCAGGATCTCCTGAGGGCTGTGTCACGGGCCATGGTCACTCATATTTGGCTCAGAAGAAGTCTCTTAAAATATTTTACAGAGTTTGACTCTTTTCATCAACATGAACATGAGTCACTCCCCATTGAACAATAATTACCGGCTACCTACTATGAATGTAACACTTTGTAATACACGCAAGGGAATATTGTTTTAAAGTGTCTGACCTTCTGGAGAATACAATCTAGGAATATCATACATAACAGTAAATTTGATGCAGACATAAATGACTCTCCAGGTAACTGGCACAATAAAAGTTGTATGGGAAATTCAAAGAAACTAGTGGGCTAAGGTTGTAAAAAGACAGAATTTTGGGCCAGGCGCAGATTATAGCCTCACCCCTGTAATCCCAGCACTTTGGGAGGCCGAGGCGGGCAGATCACGAGGTCAAGAGATCAAGACCATCCTGGCCAATATGGTGAAACCCTGTCTCTACTAAAAATACAAAAATTAGCCTGTAGTCCCAGCCACTCGGGAGGCTGAGGCAGGAGAATCGCTTGAACCCGGGAGGCGGAGGTTGCAGTGAGCTGAGATCACGCCACTGCACTCTGGCCTGATGACAGAGTGAGACTCCGTCTCAAAAAACAAAAGACAATTTTGGCAGGTCTGGTAGAACAAATGGAGCAGAAATTAAGTCATTCCAGACTTAGGACAAGAACATGATTAACAATCTGAATTTGGAATCAAGCGTTGATGTGCTGCAGAACTGCAAAAACAAGAGGCCTAGATGGAGTGAAAAGAGAAAAAAATATATTGTTGTTAAGAACTTGGAGGTCAGACAGATCCTGAATCTGCCATTTAGTGGTAGTGACATGACTGAAGGTAAGGTACATAATCTATTTACACCTCAGTTTCTCTTGTCTTTAAAATGGAGATAATAGTATTCATCATCATTGGGTGGCTATTAAAATAACTCAATAAATGTTTACTATTATGGGAAGAAAGGTTGGGTAAGAAGAAAAATCTAGGCAAAAGCTATAACATTTGCAAAGGCAAACAAGACAGGGTGGCCAAATGTCTTGGGGAATTGCAAATGGTTTGATTTGCAGAACAAACGAAGAATTGAGGTAATAGTGGAAGGCTGATTTCAGTGATGAATTAAACAACTTGACGGGATACTTAGAGGTTCAAGTAGCAAACTGTTAAAATCAGAGCTCTATTTCAAGACCATTCTAGTAATGAAAGGCTGGATTGGGCATGAGTTATTAGGGTCACAGAGTCTGTCAGAAAGCTCTCATAGTAATCCAAGGAGGAAGAAAAACCTAAACTAAATCATCAAGAGAGACGTAGATAAGGGGAGGGATGAGAGACCCAACTAAAAGAAAGAACATTCAAAAATCAACACAATACAGTGATTAGGTTGGGCAGCTGGAGAAGAGAGCTAGGGTTTCTGGCTTACCTCAAGGTGGTTGGCTATACCATTCACAATAACAGGGAATGTAAGAAAGGTTGGTGTGAGATTATTCCTGTTTTGACCTTATTAAACCCAGGCTTGTGTGGAATGATTGCTACTTGGGCCTTATTAACTTAGGTTAATTCATTATTAACCTTCATTTCTCGAGAGATTAATAATGAAAAATCTAGAGCTCAAGACAGATGTCAAGGCACAAGAAAAGATAGAGAAGTCAGTCAGTGTTAAGACAACAGAAATAATAAGGTGCTTAAGATTGTTCAGGGAGAATGTGTAACTTAAAGGCACAGAACACAATCTCAAAGAACTCCCAACATTTTATATGGTTAGCATAATTAAGGAATATACAAAGGAGACTAAGGAACAGATAAGGGGAAAAAAAATCAGGAGAGTCATTCACAGAAGCCACATGCTAAAGATGGAGAGGGAAGGAAAATGCCTATCAAATGGAGCAAAAAGATCAATATAAGGGTGAGTTCACTTGATCTGACAGAAAGAATGGGAATTGTTCATTGAATATCTATTTTTCTATGCTTTGTGCTAAATGCTTTTTAACTGTCACTTTCCTTATTGCTCAAAACAAAATCTGTCAAATGGGTATTGAAATCCCTATTTTACAGACGAGGAAAGGTAAATGGCTTAGAAGATTTAAGCAATTGCAAGGTACAGTTTGTAAGTACAGGAGCTGTATCAGCCTGCTCCTGAAACCCATACTCTTTCTACTGAATCTTTCAGACATAGGTGACAGTCAACAGAGTACAAACAGTGTAATCTTGAGGTGAAAACCTGACCCTGACTGAAGTTGAAGATGATAAGAAAATATAAAGGACATATTGTTTCACAAAATTTGTTATGAAAAGGAAAGACAACATGCCCTGGGGTTATTTCACACCACTGATACAGCAATTTGACAAATATTTATAAAGCTATTGTCTGCAATTCTGTGCTTGAAACAAAGTGACATAACAAGCTTGAAAGGGATGTAAGGGGAGTTCAATCTTTTTCCACATTACCCTGGACAGAAAAGCTTGTGATATACAAAGAGACAAGCTCCTATTAATACCACTTAAAGTACATAAAAAGTTTATCTTTTAAGATTTTTTTAAAAACATTATAAAATCACCAAAAGGTGAAGGGTATATTTGCTTCAAGGTGTTTCTGATTTAAGATAGTGGATTGGCCCCACGAGTTTATCTCTCCTCCATCCCACGACAGTAAAATGAAAGAAATTTTTAAAATATGAGAAAAATTATTGATAAGACTCATCATCTTGGATGAATCTGAGGGGCATTACGCTAAAGAAGGCTGTTTCAAAGGTTACATATGGCATTTATTCTATTTAGAACTTTCTAGAAGATAAAACTAATGGGATAGAAAACAAATTGGGGGTTATGAGTGGGGGGAAGGGAGAATGACTATAAAGGGATAGTACAAGGAGTTTTTTGGGGAGTTATGGTACTTTTATCTCTGGTGTTAAAACTCACAAAACTATGCTATCAAAACAGAAGTAAAATTTACCATATGATAATCTGAAAAACAATTTTAAAAAAGATATGAGCCCAAAATTTGAATAGAGAGGAGGCAGCAACAGACAAATGATTTCAACAAATTTCTGGAAAACCGAAAGCAGATGGAATGTGACTGAGCTGAACAGAGAAAGCTGCAATCTAGAGGGACTACAAGGTGGATGCCAGTGAGAAGCACGCTGATTGATTCCACAACCCCTGAGAAGCTCAGGTTTGGAGGTAAAAGTTACAGCAAAGACGGGAGGCAGGGACAGGCCTGAAAATGACTAGTTGAAAGCATATACAACAGAATGGCCTCATCCCCAAAGTCCTCTGCCCCACCCCTTAGCCATAAAAATATGATCTCTCATTCCATCACTGTCTCTCACAGGTAGAACACCACAGAATTTTTATCTGGAGAAATAAATGGGAGACAATTAAGTGGAAGAAATATGGGGAGGGACAGATACAAGGAAGTATGTGTGAAGTGGAAATCAGGAGGTGAGATGGAGGACAAGGAAGAAGCAGAGTTAAAAGCAGTAATAGAACCTCCCTAGACCCCCTGAAGCACTGCCCACAAACACAGAGCTTTCAAATAGTGTTTTGAGGTCTACTCATATATTGCCAAGACTAGCCAGAAATAACAGGAAATTCACCTATATGAACAAGAGAAAAAACAAATTACAAATAGCAACAAATAAACTTCGGTGTTAATAGAGCAGTAAACAAAAGTAGTAATACATATTCATATATATATATCCTCAGAAAAATAAGATATCTATGAACTAAGTAGGATATTCTGGAAACAAAATAAAATGAAAGAAGTTCTAGAAATTAAAATATTTTTAGAAATGTGCTACGAATTCAATACAAGGAAGATAATGTTGCAAGATCAAATTAAGTAATTCTCCTAGAAAGAACAGAGATAACAGCATCGAAACAACTGGAGAAAAAGAGAAGAAAATTAAGCACCAATCTAGGAGAAGTCCAACATCTGACTAAGATATGTTCAAATTTCTCAAAAGTAACGACGGAGGCTAGACAAGAGTGGAGCAATGCCTTCAAGACGCTGAGAGAAGCTTATTTTTAATTTAAAATTGTATGTCTAGTCAAACTATCAATGAAATGTGAGGGTGGAAAAAGGGTGTTTTAGACATTTAAGAACTCAAAACATTTAACTTTCATATACTATTTCTTAGCAAGCTACAAGTGTTTTAGGAAGTGCTCTAGTAAACAAAGTAAACTAGGAAATGGTAAGTCCAACACAGGATGACAAAGGGAGGTCATGGGATCATCACCATATAGTAGGCCAAGAGAGTAACCATACAGACTGGCACAGAAAGATAACTGCAGCAGAGACATCTCTAGTTAAAAACAGGGACATTATCTGATATTTGGGTACAAAAACCTTTCAAACCAGTGATGGGAACATGACAGACCTGACAGAGAAGTTGGAAAATTTTTAAGGTAAATTTGTAGAAAGTTATGTAAATGTTTAAAATGAGGCAATTATTAATTCCAGGAAAAATAAAATTATGCAAAAGAAAATCATATTACATTTGCCCTAGAGTATACAATATTTATAGTCATAATTAAATAACAGCTAATGCATTTACTAAATATTTTGATATAACTACATAATAGAAGGCAAAGTATGTGTGTTAGAGAGCTAAATCATCATGTAACATTACTGAGAAGACAATAATGTCTAAAATTGTTACATCAAGCAACAGAATAAGGCCGGGCGCGGTGGCTCACGCTTGTAATCCCAGCACTTTGGGAGGCCGAGGAGGGTGGATCACGAGGTCAGGAGATCGAGACCACAGTGAAACCCTGTCTCTACTAAAAAATACAAAAAATTAGCCGGGCATGGTGGCGGGCGCCTGTAGTCCCAGCTACTCAGAGAGGCTGAGGCAGGAGAATGGCGTGAACCCGGGAGGCGGAGCTTGCAGTGAGCCGAGACTGCGCCACTGCACTCCAGCCTGGGCGACACAGCGAGACTCCGTCTCAAAAAAAAAAAAACAAAAACAGAATAGCCATACTATTTAGATACACTAAGGTAACAGAAGAAACAACTTTTGGAGTCACAGTGATTGCCTCTGGGAGGGAAGGAAAGTTCAGGCAGGGACTACTATTTTTTATCATAAAGCCTTTAGAACTTACTATTTTATTTTTTAAAACTGTGTACACGTTACTTTGATAAATTTTATAGATATATAAAAGGAAATAAGGCCACCATGGTCTGATTTGTTTTTAGACAAGATATTTATTTTGAAGTTCCAAATGACATTAGCAGAATTGTGATTTTTATGTTTACTGAACGGTGCATGGGATAAAAAGGGGTTCTAAACACTTTACCAGATCATCCAAACCCTACAAGAGACACTTATGCATCAAAATTCTTGTAAAAGGAGCAGTTCCTTACTCCCTCCACCCTCCCCTCAAAATACCCATGTTCACAAAGAACAAAACTTTACAGCTTAACCAACAAAAAAACTGTCATACAATAATTCTAAGGCAATGGTTCTATGAAGACAGGAGAGGTAGCAGGCTGAACCACATTCACTGACCCTATCTCTCAGCTGCTCCTCCTCACTAGTCAGGTTTTTCCTGTGTACCCCACTTCATTATTTTCATCATCCTTACCTGTTTACTGGACATTCCCCTTGATCTAATACCACACTTAGCCAGTCTAACTGTAACTCAGATGATAATCCTAACACTTCCTGGTAAGAAAAAATGGTCAATGTTGTCACAGTGATTAATAAATACAAATATGAATTAATTTAACAATGAATTACATTTTATCCCATCCAGGCATGAAGAAGTTAAAACCTGGACTCACTGACCCTGTGTTAAAATTTAGTGCTAAACGTAAGCAACAACACTGGGGCACTGTTATTTTATCAAGACACCCGAACATAGCAAAATTAATTTTGTTCATTTTTATTAACATAGGGCATACTAACCAAATATTATGATTTAATAAAATCAACGTTACAAAGAAACTCACTAGCCAATAAACAAATGATATTCACTTGACTCTTCTCTTGGTTGAATGATTTTCTATTAATTAGTAGTACACAGCTATTTTTATCAATTTATGCTTAAACTGCCTTATGATTTCAATGAAATTTCTTAGTTTTTACTTATTGAATAAGTTTTTCAATTGGGAATCTTTTCATAATTCAAAATAGTTCCTGAAAATTAATGCATCCTTCAATGTCTTCTACTTAAGCTGGGTGCATTTAAAATGCAACACGATTCTTTGAAAGGTGACTATGACATTTGAGCATAAAGCCTATAAGAAAAAGAAATGTCTTCCCTCCCCCCATGCTTCACAGAGACCATATGAATGTTCCATACTCTTCATATGTAGCAACAGGAGTTCCTTAGAGATCGAACAGCAGAAAACAGGAGGAACTTAGGCCATCAATGTACTTGTAAAACAGATAAAACTCCAAATGTATTTTAAGATTCCACAGATGAGAAAGTGCTGAAAGGGCTCTTCAACTTTTCTTTAGCGACATCCTCTGTGCCCCAATTAGAAAAACAGTTGCAGGATGGTAGTCCTCCTTAAACAGCACAGACTCAATCTGGAAAGACTGGCAGAAACCCCTCTCCCCCAACAATGTATCCCAGAAAATAAACTGCCAAGTACAAGAGGGACAATTTTCAGAATAAATAACATTCTGAAGGACTGACAAAACAGACTATTTTTAGACAAAGAACACACCAAATACTCCGAAATTTCAGGATAACCATACGTCAAGTACTTCGTGCAAGTAATATTTTTACCAGTTAAAAGTCATTATGAAATACACATGCTTTTAACTGAATTTCATATGTTATATAAAACTTGAAAAGTGTGGCACATTTCTACTATTAACCATTACATTGTTTTTTAAAAAAAGTATATATTACTCAAAAGTATACATTACCCAGACCTTTTGATTTAAAATATAACTGAAGGAAAATATAAACTCTGAATAAACAGGCATTCTTCTACACGAACATGAGTTATTTCAGTAAAAAAACAACAACAAAAAAGCAATTTCAATGTAATTAAGCCACCTCTGATTAATACATATTTTCATGCATGTGGAAAAATTATTTTTAACTAGAATTTTAAGAATAAGTTCCAAAGCAAACAAGTTACAGCATTTATTCAATAAGGAATATTAAAATAATTCCAGTTAGTAAAAAATAAAATAACTTCAACCATATACATATTATAATTTATCATGTACATACTCCAAAATCTCCATAATTTAATTAGGAAATTTATAGAACATCTTTTTAAAGTATGTCTTAGGAAAACCAACCAAAACAACTGGTGCCTTAACTAAAGAGAATGTGCATACACATTGCTATTTGACCTATATGCAAAAGTGGAAATGAAATACATAGGAAATTAAGGTTACTGCTTTCAAAAATTTCTGGAATATTAGTACTTAAGTCAAAACACTTACCTGCAAAATAAAAACAGCCTGAGGTATTTCCAAAGCTGAAGTAATTTTCTGAATGTTAAATATCACAAGAATGAAAACAGTCTCCATTAAGCATTTACATGTGGTTTACAGTTGAGGCAGAAGATGAAGGTCTGCCAAGCAGTTTTCCCATATCACCTGAATTCTTTCTTCCCTTATAAAGTATAAGCTTCAAGGGAAATGATTACATATAAAAACATTCCAAGTGAGTTGAGGTTCCTGACTGCAACATTCAACCAAACGGAAAGAGGAATTTTTTAATTCTCCTAAGCAGGACCTACCCAACCACTGCAGACATGAGCGTTAATTCTTATGCCAGACAAGGTAAGCATGTCCTTTGAAATCAAAGCTAAGCTTGACAAATAACTGTACTGGATAAACTGGATACATGAACCACCTCAACAAAGATGGTACTTTAAGCATTTATACACATGAAAATGATGAAGTGTATTATTTAGATATGGTCTTTCTTCATCTTTCTCTGAATCCTGAAAGGTTAGCAAGTCATTATACTCATACACCTTGTAATCCCTTTCTCCACAAAATACATACACATATACAGCATCATATGTCAATATAATATCATCAGCACAGTGTAAAGATTTAAGCAGTAGACACAAGTCACATGAAAGAGGCTCTATGCTTCATGTGGCCTGTCCGAATAAAAAGCAAACATTAGAATGCCATTTCAGCAGTTACAGTGTTGATATGATCAATATAGCTAATTTTTTTATACCCGTCATATATTTTCAGAAGTCATCCATAGGGAAGAAGCAAACAACGAAGACTGCTTTTTTTTAGAAAACTTATGTGCCAACTTCAAAATGACATACTAACCAGACATCAGCATTCGAAAGCTAGGTTCAATAGGACTGGCCTTGATGCACATGCAGATGATTTGCTTTCATAATATAAAATTAAATAGTGATGTCAGCTGTATTACTACTGTTTCTATATTTATGATTAATTACTAGCAGTACAACTCCCAGAAGGAAGGAGATGGATCCAACAGCGATGTAAGCAATCCCCAAAAATGGATTTTTTCCTCCCATCCATGAAATAGTACTCAAGATCATCCGTTTTCGTCCATCAAAATAATGTACAGGGTAATCTGAAGAGGGTATAGGAAGATTTTTCCATCTCTGGTTACTTGATGTTTAAAATACAATTTTAAAAGTTGCCATTTAATGGTTGGTAATTCATTTGTGTAATTCTAGGATATACAGGTACCTTACTCCTGTGTTCTAAATCACACACACACACAAAGTATTATCTTGAAAGACTGATTTAGCAAATTAAATGTTAGTAGTAAAAGCCAAAATATTTTACCAAAACAAATAAATGTAAAGGTTATGTAGTTTCTCGGGTGCTTTTGCTCTCATTACATGGAAGGGGCAAAAGTCCTCAAAGGAATGCAATGTGAAAAAAATACTTCAAGTGAACAATGAAGCCCACACAATGAGACTGACAGACCAGGAGAAAATGGAAAAATCAGGGACTACAAGTATCTGTGAGCTCAAAGAACACATGTATCAAGAGTGTAGTTATGAGACTATGAAAAGGCTCTGAGCAAAAGATCAAAAAGCATGATGATAAAGTTTTAACTTGCTGATTTGGAGCAATGGAAAAACTCACTCTGTGACACAGCTGATAGCTAACAGTGGAAGTGAAGGGTGGGCTGTTCAGGAGATTTAGGAAATAGGGCACCAGCGTGCTAGATGAATTATCTACATGGACCAGTTGTAGAATTTTGCAAGAGGTAAGGTAGCAAAGAAGACAGAACCAACTCTCCATGCAAAAAGTTTACAACTTTTTCAAAAGCATCTTTTGAATCTAGGGTTAGGCCCTATCTGCTTCTCTAGTTTCTTCAACTCTCCATCCCCACAGATGGGTCCCTATGGGTCCCTAACTCCCAATGGCAGGTTCAGTTCTGCTAACTTCTTAAATCAACCCTAAACTAAGGCAGGAAAGATTTTAAGACCTCTAGCTAACCCAACATTCTGTGGGACACAGTATCAAATTACCCATGCTAGTCTCTCTCTAGTCTCCCAAACCTAAATAAACAGGCTTCTGCCTTCATTCTAGTCTTTAGTTCTCACCTTATGCCCAATTTTGATAATTAACCCTTGATGTTTTGCAGGTCCAAATTCCTGTCTTATCAAGTTTCTCAATCTGCCACATATCATGCATTCCTTTAGATAGTTCTTTCAAAGCTGGGACCCTGCTGCAGAATTCCTGTATGGAAATCATCTATCAACTAAGAATTCCTCAGTGCTTCACAGACTTCCCTTCATTGTGCCTTAGGCTACAGGTTGCTAAATTTGCCCTTCTCTCTAGAGATTTTCTGGATGCTAATTTTAACAGAGCTACTCTCTAGTTTGACTATCTCCTCAGGATAATGTTCTTTCTACCAGCACTTGAACTGGGTCTGTCTGTCCAAAACTGCTCCAATGTGGATTTAGTTTCAAAAACTTGGTCCATTGATTTTTAATATCTAAAATATATATATTAAAACAGCCCAGTACCACTCAACACCCAATTTTAGGTACTCTCATTGGCCTTTACATTAAGCCCAATTACAATCTCCCTTGTAAAAATACCTAGCTTGTTAATAAATCAAGCACCTACATTTTAAGTAATTTTACCAAACAATATGCTTCAAACCCCAGTACCAAGTATATGTGAATTGAAAACATTTCTAGAAGATATAAATTTAAAAATACATCCTCACATATACCACACATACTTTTGTAAAAATGCAGAGACCAAAACTAAAGCACAAGGTAACATGCCACATAACGGATATAAGGTTGGACTCGACTCCTTTCAAGCTCTATGAATCTGTATACCCAGCCAAAAAAGGATACTGTATGTGACATTCAAAGAGTATCGTCCAGCTGGTAATGTTGGGTGTAAATCACTTTTCCTTTCTATAAGACGATACAACTTGCGAAAAGTAGGTAATGCTGCAGTACGCATCCAAACAATAAAATCCTCATTTATGAATCCATTATTATCTGGGTCAGAATCCAGCATGTAAACAGGTTTACGCCAGTTCACAGGCTTTGTTGTACCTTAAAAGGAGTGGGGAAGGGATAAGGAGACAAAATATTACATTGTTTAATTAAAGTGGCGGAGAAACAAATAAATTTGGATAATAAATAGGGATTTATTCAAAAGAAGCTTCGCTGCAATTTTAAAATATAGCTGAAATGCTTATAAGACACCACAGAAACTGAATTCATAATTAAAAGTATACATTTCCTTTAGAATTTTAGTACATTAGAACATTTACCTAACTTGGTATGAAGCTGAGGAAAGAAAAACTGTGTTTTTCAAAGCATGAACTTTAAGATTCTGAAGATAGAAAATTTAAAATACTTCATTAAAACTCCTAGTTTAATTTTTTAAGGGATACTAGTAATGTTTTACCTTTAAATCGTTCTTCCAGGTTGTCTCCTCCAGGAGGATTTCTGAATTTCACATTTTTATCTGTCCACCAAGCAATACCTTTCTTTTTCAAAGCGATAGGTATAGGATAAGAATCATTGCCAATAAGAAACAATTCTAATGTATCTAAACACAAGCAAAGAAAGACATTACTAACTATCTCTTGAAAACTCGTAGCATCTGCTTAACTCTATGAGAAATAAGGACCTGGTATTTGCTTCCAAAAGTGGTTGTGACAGAGTAGGCATATGATCCACATTTGTTCTTTATTCCTATGTGGATTAACTATGGTAACTTTGTAATTCTAGATGGACTTCTCTTCCCTTAACAGTGTTCTAATTCACTTACCCATAGGCTAGCTGACATGCAGTAAGATCAAATGTTTTAATATTAACCCAACTATAATTGCAAGGTAAATCTGCCTTTCTTCCCTCCAATAATGCATCACTAATAGCTTCTTGCTTATCCATTTCTCTGCATTGTCTCATACAACAGCCACTAGGCACACAGGGCTACTGAGTCTTTGAAATGTGGTTGGTCCAAATGAGTATGCTCTGTAAGTGTACAATACACATCAGATATCAAAGACTTAGTATAAAAAGTTAGAATATGAAGTATCTCAACTTTTATATAGTATTATATGCTGAAATAACAGTATCTTGGATATACTGTGTTACATAAAATATATTACTAAAATTAATTTCACTTGTTTCTTTTCAGTTTTAAATATGACTATTAGAAAATTTAAAATTATCAGGCCAGGCGCAGTGGCTCACACCTGTAATCCCAGCACCTTGGGAGGCCGAAGTGGGTGGATCATGAGGTCAGGAATACAAGACCAGCCTGACCAATACGGTGAAATCCCATCTCTACTAAAAATACAAAAAAAAAAAAAAAGCCAGGCGTGGTGGCGGGCGCCTGTAATCCCAGTTACTGGGGAAGGTGAGGCAAGAGAAATGCTTGAACCTGGGGAGCAGAGGTTGCAGTGAGCCGAGATCGCGCCACTGCACTCCAGCCTGGGCGACAGAACGATGCTCCATCTCAAAAAAAGAAAAAGAAAAAAAAAAAAAGAAAGAAAATTTAAAATTACCTACAGGACTTGTATTTATAGCTCACATTATATTTCTATCAGATAGTGCTGCTCTAAATGATCATCTATAGCTCCTTTTCAATGATAAAAATAAAGTCAGTGGGAAGGTCAGCCTGACTTTTATTTTAAGTTACATGAAATAAGATTAGCAGAATGTTTCTGCTTCTTTCTTCTCAGAGACAGAAATCCATTCTAAAATGTAAGTATGCTCAAAAGAAAATCACAAAGCATTATAATACCCCATTCAATACTCGGTTTAGTCTTAAATGTCTGAGTTTCTCAGTTTCATTCAGGTTTACTAAACTATCAAATCTGTAATGAAATTATGCAAATTGTCCTAATTATATATGTCTATATTTGTATCTATATCATACCATTAAACATGCTGTTGGCAATAGCTCCACAAGGAGCAATTGGTTTGTCTTCATTTCTTCGATAAGGCTCACATTCCTTACTGGGATTCTGGTTTTTAGAAGGAAAAGAAGAGAGAAATTATTATCCAGGCCTTTGGGAGAACTATGAGCTATCACTAAATTACTGATTAAGAATTCAACACCTATATTTTTCTCACTTATAATACATACGTCTGTAATGTAATTAGGTTATAAATAACACCATATTTAAATATTCAAAATGTATTCTGAACATTACTGTCTTACCTTTTTAATATAATCTTTACTTGCATATGTTTTGTCATATATGCATATATCAAATAAACATCTTTTTGATTTTCTTATCACAGAAACATTACCACAGAGGGTTTTCTGCCCAAGAAAAATTAAGAAATGTTCTATTGCCAATCCACTTGTGATATAATAAGAAAATCTTAAACCGGAACTAAAAAGGCTAGAGGTTCTAGTTTCTTGGGCAATTCCTTTAATTTAACTGGGCCTCACAAAATAAACATGTCCAACTATACAATCTGAAATTTTGTGATTTGGGGTTAAATCCTGTATGTAAGAAAGGAAGGAAGGAGTCTAGTGCAGATTCCTAGAATATATCAATCTTTAAACTGTGCATCCTGATACAAGAAAAACAAAAATGTTGACAAGGCAGAACATTTGCCTGTGGTCCAGATTTGGTTTTGACTTAGTCCCTACTGAGGATCTTAAAGAGGTGTGGCAGTTATGGGATTCAACTAGAGATCATATCAAGTCTGAGGTCAGGTGTCTGTCTGAGCTGGGACCCTCCGGCCACATTAAGCCATGTCTCAAAATACATAAACATACCAAGATAATCTCAATTTGAAATTAAGAAGACCCTAATTAGACCTCTTAGGACTATTTCATTACCAGCTAACCTTGACTTGTATCTATATTCTCCATGTCTAGATTGGAAAAAAGCACTTGTGTGAATGGAAAAGATAAGAGAAGGCTAAGGAAGTCTGTGGTAGGTATCTCATAGAGTCTCTTCAATATTTGACTTCTCAGCTTTTTGGTCCCTACACCATTTGTATTGATAAAGCTATTAACATTAGGGCAAATATATCTGCTAGCCACTAAATTCTTAAGGAAGTTTTAAAAGAAAGGAAAATAGTATTTACTATCTATGTGTCAGGTACTAAACTAAGCAATGCTAGGTACTTTGCATTAACTGGCTTACAAAAGCTATTTGATGAGGGCCGGGTGCGGTGGCTCACGCCCCTAATTTCAGCACTTTGGAAGGGCAAGGCGGGAGGATCCCTTGAGTCCAGGTGTTCAAGATAAGCCTGGGCAACATGGCAAAATCCTATCTCTACAAAAAATTAGCCAGGCATGGTGGCGTGCGCCTTTAGTCCCAACTACTTGGGAGGCTGAGGCGGGTGGTTTGCTTGAGTCTGGGAAGCAAAGGTTGCAGTGAGCAGAGATCGTGCCACTGCACTCCAGCCTGGGTGACAAAGTCAACCCTGTCTCAGAAAAAACAAAAACAAGCCGGGCACAGTGGCTCACGCCTGTAATCCTAGCACTTTGGGAGGCTGAGGCTGGTGGATCATGAGGTCAGGAATTCAAGACCAGCCTGGCCAATATGGTGAAACCACGTCTCTACTAAAAATACAAAAAGTAGCCGGGCGTGGTGGTGGGGGCCTGTAATCCCAGCTACTCGGGAGGCTGAGGCAGAGAATTGCTTGAACCGGGGAGGCAGAGGTTGCAGTGAGCCGAGATCGCACCACTGCACTCCAGCCTGGGCGACAGAGTGGTGAGACTCCATCTCAAAAAAAAAAAACAAAACAAAACAAAACAAAAAAAACAAACGAAGCTATTTGATGAGTACCTAATACGTAGCATGTACCATACTAGGTGCTAAAAACAGAAAAATGAGAATAATACAATCCCTATTTTTAAGCAACTCAAAATGTAACAGAGAAAGCAGACCCTTACAAAACCAACTATCACATGAAATAAGAGCCATGATGAAGATGTCTACATTCATTCAGCAAATATTTATTAAATGCCTTCCATGTGCAAGCACGAGCCAGGCACTTGGTAAATAGTGATTAAAGAAAGTCATGCTCCCTGCCCTCATGAGCTTACAGTATAGCTGGAAAGAAAGATAATAGATAAGCAAATATGTAATTACAAATTACAGTAAGTGTTATGAAGAGGCTATGTGACTATTTAATGGAAAAAGGATAGGAGGAGCTGCTTTAGAATCTATGGTAATGAAAAGTTTGCCTCTGGAGGAGGTATCATTTAAGTTAAGACATAAAAAAAGACCACGAGCCAGCCATGTAAAGAGAAGACAGAAGAGAGTTTTAAGCAAAGAGAACACCACATGCCACTAAACAAGAACTTATTTCTGTGAAGGTAATGGTGAACGTAGCTGGAGCATGCCAAGAGGGAGGATGATATGTGATGAGATAAGAGGATTACGCATAGCTCAGATCATCCTGAGATTTTACTACAAGTGCTAATATGACCATTGAAAGATTTTAGGTAGGGAAGTGATATTTATGCTTTTTAAAAACATCACTATAGCTGCTATGAGAATGGCCTGGAAAGAAGCAGGATCGGATGATGTGAGACACAATTTGTTTATCCAAGCAAAAAGTGGTACTGACTTGGAACAAAATAATAAATGAAGTAAATATGTAAAGAAGCACATTTTTGCATGGAAGGGCACTTAGAAAAATAGCAGGCCTTGAGATGAGAAGACCTCCAGGGAAACAGTAAAAATGACAATCTAAGCAAATAAAATGCTAAATGGCAAGATGAGCAGATTACTTGTGTCACAATGCATGGTTAGGGAGCAGCAAACAAGGCCCAGGGCAGCCAGGCCTTGTTTAATGTATTAAAAATAGTATATAAGATAATGAGGCTCATGCCAGACTGTACAGGGCCTTACACATAATATCTGGCCCTTTACAGAAAAAGTTGATCAATTCCTGGTGTGGCCCAAAATCTTTGCTTACAGTTTGGAAGAAAAGAATCAGTTTCAGTTTTCTTTACCCTCAGTGAACAGAGCACATATGTAAACAAAATAATTGTAAATCAGCCACCATTTCTGGTGTTTTGGAACACACACAATCTATAATCCCTCAAAAACACATTCAGAAAGGTCTAGAAACTTGATGTATCTCACAGTACAACATCTTCTCTGGATTTGAGTGCTAAAAATTGGATCCTATGGAATAAACCCCACATAGATTCGAAATATCATAGGCCTAACCAGAACCCTGTGTATACCAAGGAATCTTTAAGTAGACTTGTATTGCTTAAAATCCCACACATCAGGAACTGATGATCAGCAATAAAACCAATCAGGATAACCTAGAGCAGTTATATTTTACATGTAGGAGGCCCATGCTGCTCACAACATAGTCCTAAATTGTATTCTAAGAGATTCATTAATTCTAAGAAATCCTAAATTGCTCTGGGCCTCTGAATGTTTGTTGCATTGGCAACAGTAACATAAAATACTTAGGGCCGGACGCGGTGGCTCGCGCCTGTAATCCCAGCACTTTGGAAGGCCGAGGACAGATCACCTGAGGTCCAGAGTTTGAGACCAGTCTGGCCAGCACGGCGAAACCCCGTCTCTACTAAAAATACAAAAATTAGCCGGGCTTGGTGATGCGCACCTGTAATCCCAGATACTCAGGAGACTGAGGCAGGAGAATCACTTGAACCCGGGAGGTGGAGGCTGCAGTGAGCCGAGGTCGCGCCACTGCACTTCAGTCTGGGCGACAGAATGAGACTCTGTCCCAAAAAAATGAATAAAAAATAAAAAATAAAAAAAATACATAGGCACTAACCACTAATATGGAAAACTGAACAACAGTAAAGAAACTAAGATCCCCTAGTCCACCAATTTCCAAATCAGTCGGGGCATCAATGCAACTGTGCAAATTCCAGGAAAAAATATTTTAACTAAAAATCCTCATGATACAGGCCAGGCGTGGTGGCTTATGCCTGTAATCCCAGCACTGTGGGAGGCCGAGGTGGGCGGATCATGAGGTCAGGAGTTTGAGAGCAGCCTGGCCAACATGTTGAAACCCTGTCTCTACTAAAAATACAAAAATTAGCTGGGCGTGGTGGTATACGCCTGTAATCCCAGCTACTCGGGAGACTGGGGCAGAATTGCCTGAACCTGGGGGTGGAGGTTGCAGTGAGCCGAGACTGCGCCACTGCACTCCAGCCTGGGCGACAAAGTGAGACTCCATCTAGGGGGAAAAAAAAATCCTCACTATACGAACTATAAATGACAACACTTTAATTTCATCTTAACGATTCTAACTGAACAGTTACTACATATTCTTATTTTACAGACATCATATTTTCATATTTATCATTTTACTTACAAGCAAAGCACTAGAATCTCCATTTAGTTGACTATCATCTCGAGATTTCACATAACGACGATGGTTTTGATAGAAATTAGACAGTCCATAATACATAAACACATTGCCCTAGAGAAACAGAGAGAGAAAAAATTTTCATATAAAAACTATTCTGTATAAACTTATTTCATGTGTACATAAAAGCTATGTAATTTGGACTTTTATTAGTTTACAATTTGTGATAGGTAGCAGGGTAAATTCCACCAGTACTTAGCAATCTAAAATGGCACAACTGTAAATAAGGTTAAAGAAAGTATGTTACATCCCAGCACTTTGGGAGGCCGAGGCGGGCGGATCACGAGGTCAGGAGATCGAGACCACGGTGAAACCCCGTCTCTACTAAAAATACAAAAAATTAGCCGGGCGTGGTGGCGGGCACCTGTAGTCCCAGCTACTTGGAGAGGCTGAGGCAGGAGAATGGCGTAAACCCGGGAGGCGGAGCTTGCAGTGAGCCGAGATTGAGCCACTGCCACTGCACTCCAGCCTGGGAGACAGAGCAAGACTCAAAAAAAAAAAAAAAAAAAAAAAAAAGAAAGTATGTTACAAAAAGCCACAAGTAAACTTTAAAACTATCCTTAAAGACGTCAAAGAAGTACTATTTACATTAAAAAAGAATCTTCAAGGAATCTATTAGCCTACTCTGAGCTACCTTCAATTTAAAATTTTCTCTAATTCAAACTGGTCTTCACCCAGTTAGCATCGACTTTTCACAGTGATAATGGTCAAACTTGTTTCTTTTTTTTTCTCCCAGAGACTAGAGTCTTGCTATGTTGCCCAGGCTGGCCCTTAATTCCTGGGCTTGAGCTGTTCTACTGCCTCTATCCCTAGACGCTGGGAGGTGTGCACTACAGGTTTGTAGCACCACGTGCAGCTGAAACTTTCATTTTTTTTGTCCAAGTGAATTCTGAACTTGAATTGGGATATAATAAATTCCTCAAGAGGACACTATATAATATTATGAGTTAATGAACTACTAATTAGTAGAATCTCTATGATAATAAGCCACTTTATAATAATCAAGAAAAGTACTTTAATATATTTAATACAGTCAACTTTGAAATAACCTGGGAAAGAAGGGCAACCTATAAACATTACAATTATTTAGAAGATGCTAAGAAGCCATCTTAAATGATTAAAATTTTTAGAAGTAGCAAACATTAAGCTATTTTCTCCTTTCTGGTTGCTACCTCTATTTTCTATATTCTTATCCTTAATTAAAAGTAATTCAGTAACATTATAAGTAGACTTCATTTGATTTGCTATTTTTATATACACTATCATTTATTTAATGCTTGACTTTCAAATGTCAAACCATGCAAATTTTCCCATTCTATATAAAGAAAATGTTTACATGGAAACCTTCTTGTAGAAGAGAGGGAATATCAAAATTACATCACAGAAATTGAGACAATGAATATTCTTTTTTAAAAGGAAATATTACCTCAAGATTCAGTACAGTAAATTCAATTTGTAAACTGAAAAAGAGATTATTTGAATGAACACAGACAAAATAACCTACTTGAAGTTCCCTGAAGAGTTTAGTCCAATTCAAAGTTTGAGCTTGTGAAGAAACACAGAATCCACAAGAGAATGAATTTGAGGTTGACTGCCTTTGCAAAAAACAAGTTCTGAAGTGTTTTTTGAATGGGAGAGAAAATTAATGGAGCTTCTATATCACTACTACCTCGTTTCTTCAATTCTGCCTGTTCTGACAAAAGCAGAATTTATTGCATCTTTCTTGTCTGCCCATCACACTGAAAAATCATGAACTTGTAAAGATACTTTAAATATATATTCTTTCTGCTGAAACAAAGTTAAGTAATTACACTTGTCTTCTACAAAATTTGTTTTGATGTATTATTCAAAGGCAGCATTATCCTGTCCTTTATGTCAGTGCAAGAGCATCTATAACCACTAGATGGCAACCAACTATTAGGGACTATTAAAGTCATCACTACCTTTAGAAAATCTTAAGTTCAGAAAATCTAAAAAGTTGGCATGTATTAATGCAGTTTTGCTCCCTTAAGAATAATTATTTTAAGCTCAATTTTCAGGCACAGGAGAATACAAAGTGGTCTTTACATGCCTATTTTGAATCTTTATGTCCGTTAGCATGTGCTCAGAATGACAATGTAAATGCAAACAGATGGATTTCTAACTACTTATAAAAACATAAATGATCAGTAAGGTTTTAATAAGTGTTTGCATTTTTTATAATGCTTCATATGTCATAAAAATAATTCAATTAAGTAATGGGAGAATTATTATTTTCTAAAGTAAATCTTGCTTTAGTTTATAAGTATGCAAAACAATTTGAGCAATAATTTTAAAAATACAAGTATATAAAACTTGATAAAAAATTGATTCGCAGTCATAAAATTATCTATTGAAAGGATAAAATACAATGTCTTAAATTTTGTCTACAAAGTACTAACTAAACCATTCAAATAAATGTATTTAATTACCAGACAGCAAAATCCAATAGCCAAACACATAAAACGATCTTCCTCAAAAGTCTATAAACTCCAGTAAATTAAAGTGACTTCTCTATAAAAGGAAAATGCCTTGTAAAAGACATTTAGTACAATATCAGTATTTTCAAAGCATGGCTTTTCTAGCACATTACTTGGAAACACAGACCTCAAATGACTTTTCCAGTGTGAAGTTAATGGTACAAATGCAAGGTGTCACATCCGGAGATAAACATTTATTACAGGGACTGGAAGGCTCTGTTCCGGTATAATCAATCTGCAAGAGAAAAATATAAGCACTTCCTTTGAGAAAGTGGATACCTAAAACACTGACTTGCTATTAAAAGGAAAATTAAGTCCAATGAAATGACCTAGAGCTCAGACAAAAACTGTTTTTAAGGTCATCTGTTTGACAGTGTGAGGTAGTAAAAACTGGAAAGGGTCCTCTGTTGTTCCACTGGCTGATCTTTCCAAGTAAAGTCGTCTCTTCTTTTTATCAAAGAAATATATTTATGCATAAAATCATACATACAAAATTCAAAACTGCATATTTACATAGCTAAAACATCTAAACTATTAAAATACTAGATTAACAGAGATCAATAAATCAGCTTTTCCTCTTAAATCTTTCAATCTTAAATACTTCTCAGTCACCTCAGCTTTCCATGATATATTTTTGAAAAAAATTAGGTTACCAAGAGCCACTGTTTTTTCAACACGTGGTGCTGAATTTGTCTTTGTCTTGGGTTCCCGATAAGGAGCTTTATGCTTGGAATTTCCCAGGTGACAGAAGTATCTTTGTTATTCATAAGCCCCTTGATTCACACCAGGGTTTATGTTAACAAAATGGCTCAGGACAGCAGCTAGTCACCAGAAAGACTAATTGTGTGATTGGGGACCTTTGGCCCAGCCCAATCTCTTGGGAGGAAAGTGGGGCTAAAAATTTAGTTCAATCAATTAGTCAGTGTTCAATCAATCAAGCCTACATCATGAAGTCTCAATAGAAACTCTAGACACTGAAGTGAAGGACAGCTTTCTGGTTGGTGAATCCACTAATGTGCTGGCAGGGTAATGTGCTCTAAGTATACAGGGAGAGGGCATAAAAGCTCTGCATTCGGGACTCTTCGAGACCTTGCTACTTGTGTCTTCCAGGACCCCCTCTGAACATATAGCCAGTTGGTCAGAAATATGGGTGATCTGGAGATCCCTGAACTTGCAAATGGCATCTGAAGTGAGGGAAATCTTATGGCGAGGTAGTGAGAATGGTCTTGGGAACCCCCTGGATTTGGAGCCAGTTTTGTCAACTGTATGAGTGACAAAGTATGACAAGTATGAGTGGTCTGGGAACTTGACTTGCAGCTGGTGTCTGAAGTGGGGGCAGTCTTGTTGGGGACCATGCCCTTGAACCTGTGGAGTCTGACACTATTTCAGGGTGGTTAGTGCCAGAATTGAATTGCAGTATACTGGTTGATGTCAGAAGATCTGGCCTGATAGCTAAATTGAAAGCCTTTTTTTTTCCACCATAAACATTTTTAAATAGACTAATTTTTATAGTTTAAGGTTCACAGCAAAACTGAACAAAGTACAGAATTCCCATATACCCTCTGCCTCTGACACACACACAACTTCCCCCACTATCAACATCTCACACCACAGTGGTACATTTGCTACAATCGACGAACCTACATTGACACATCACCATCACCCAAAGCCCACAGTTCACATTAGGGTTCACACTTGGTGCATATTCTATGGGTTTTGACAAACATATAATGAGTATCCACCATTATGTTACCATACAGAATAGTCTCTCTGCCCTAAAAAACCTCTGTACTCTATTTATCCCTCTCTCTGCTAACCACTGGAAAGGACTGATCTTTTTACTGTCCTCATAGTTTTTTATTTTCCAGAATGTTATATATGAAATCATACCGTATGTACCCTTTTCAGATTGGTTTCTTTCACTTAGTAACACTCATTTAAGATTTTATATGTCTTTTCATGGGTTCATAGTTCATTTATTTTTAGCAATAAATAACATCCACTGTCTGGATGTGCCACAGTTTATTGATTTGTTCACCTACTGAAGGACATCTTGGTTGCTTCCAAGTTATTGAAATTATGAATAAAGCTGTTAAACATCCATGTGCAGGTTTTTGTGTGGACATAAGTTTTCAACCCACTTGGGTAAATACAAGGTATGCAATTGCTGGATCATACAGTAAGAGTATGTTTGCTTTTTTTTTTTTTTTTTGAGACAGAGTCTAGCTCTGTCACCAGGCAGAGTGCAGTGGTGCAATCTCGAATCACTGCAACCTCCGCCTCCTGGGTTCAAGTGATTCTCCTGCCTCAGCCTTCCGAGTAGCTGGGACTACAGGAGTGCACCACCATGCCCAGCTAATTTTTGTATTTTTAGTAGAGGCAGGGTTTCACCATGTTAGCTAGGATAGTGTCTATCTCTTAACCTCATGATCCGCCCACCTTGGCCTCCCAAAGTGCTGGGATTACAGGCATGAGCCACCGCACCCAGCCCCATTATTTCTCTTAAACTCTTATTTTGGTCTTGATCTCCTGACCTTGTGATCCACCTGCCTTGGCCTCCCAAAGTGCTGGGATTACAGGCGTGAGTCACTGCGCCCAGCCGAGTATGTTTACTTTTGTAAGAAACTGCCAAACTGACTTCCAAAGGAGCTGTACCATTTTGCATTCCACCATAATTCCTATTGCTCCACATCCTCCCTTAGCATTTGGTGGTGTCAGTTTTGGATTTTCACCATCCTACTAGGTATGTGGTAATATGTCATTGTTGTTGTAATTTGTAATTCTCTATTGATATATGATGTTGCGCATTTTTATATGCTTACTTGCCACCTGAATGTTATGAACTGAATGTTTGTGTCCCCCTAAATGTCCTATGTTGAAGCTCTAACCCCCAGTATGATGGTATTTGGAGAAGAGGCCTTTGGGAGGTAATCAGATTTAGGTGAGGTCATGAGGGTGGAGCTCCTATGATGGGATTAGTATCCTTATAAGACGAGAAAAAAAGACCACAGCTCTCTCAATCTCTATCATCTGAGGACAAAGGAAGATGACAGCCATCTACAAGCCTGTAAAGGGACCTCACTAGGAGCTGAATCTACCAGTACCTTGACCTTGGACTTCCCAGCCTCCAGAACTACAAGAAATAAACGTTGGTTGTTTAACCCAACCAATGGAAGGTATCACCCAGCTGATTAAGACACTGTAGTACTCCTTGGTAAGGTGTAACATTTAGTTGCTTTTTAAAAGTCATACATTTGCTTAACAAAACTTGGTTTGGTCAATTTCCAGTATAACCTCCTACAGAAACAGTTTTCATCAAAGTTTATTTGTTTACTGATGAAATTGTTTAGAGAAACGTTTCTTTCACTGCAAAATTAAAGAAGAGCTAGTCACATAACTAAAACAAACTAAAAACACAGGTCTCCCAAACCAAGAGAGGCAAAGCCTAGGTAGTCTTTCATTAGACCTGTTGGGCCACAACTTTGCACCTGGGGCCTTTTCATGCACAATATTCCACTTAAATACCAAGTTTTATGATGATGGAGAGATGAAAGAAAAGACCATTCAGAAAAATGAACTACATTTTAAAATCTCTGTACATTTTCTCCCTCTTAAGACTAATCTAAGCATTAAAAAAAAAAGTTGCCAGCTGAACTTATTCCCATATTATACACTTTTGAAGAGAAACCTCTCAAATCACTTTGTTTAGAATTAGTTTCTAGGGGCAAAATCTGCAAGAGAAATCATATTCTTTTTTTAACTGAGCAAAAATAATCTGATGGAATTTGAAATCTAATAAATTATGCTACAGTATAAAATATAACAATATAACATTTCATTGGAACCAAGAGCAATCACTGAATATTAAATTACACATGAACAAAATAAAAGATAGCTATAACATTTTCATCACAATCTGATTACAATTTTTTAAATGTATTAACAAATTATGTCTTTTGATGCCATGAAAATCTGAAAGGACTGTTTAAAAAAATCATTATCATTAATATATTAAGCCTATGTGTAAGGCATGACATTAGGTACAAGATACACACAAAATCACACGTTATACAGTTTACACAGCCTTTTCCTTCACATACATATTTCATCTAACCCTCACCAAAATTCTATAGCATTATCTCCATTTTATATAAAAAGAACACATTCAGAAACTTGTCCAAGGTCGCACAAGTAGTAATAGCAAGTGCTAAGCTGGAACCAAGGATTTCTGACTCCAAGCCTCATGTTCCTTCTACTAAACCATTTTTCCCCCAAAATAGTCAGTCCCCTTTGCCCTCTAGCAGACTACTTTATCAAAGATAACATATAAATACCAAGAAAACAACCTTAAATTCTAAGTGCCAAACTAGATGGCATAGAGGAATAATAAATAGATAGATCAACACTTCTTTCTGAGAAGCAGCAAAGATTTGAACAGAGCCATAAAAGAAAGATGGAAAAGAAAGAGGTGGCATATGGAGAAGACAGAGGTGGAAATCACAAGGTATATTTAAGGACAATAGCACACACATTTTGTATTTATGGAGTTTTCATGTTGGAAGGAAATGAGGCAGCTAAGAAGGTAAACTAGACCAAAAACTATATATTGTATTTCACTGACTACTGTTTATTGAATGTATATTAAGTGCCGGGCATTGTAAGTGCTTAATACACATGTAGAAAGTAGAAAAGCTCCTCTTCAAAGCTCGTCTTAGTTTAAAAATAAAATAATAGACATTAGAAATAATAGCTTCTTACTCTAAAGCCTCCTATCAACTATTAGTTCTTACACTTTAGCCCAGTTAGTTGCTTCGGCTTACTCAGGCATGCCTGGACAGGCCCAGGCAAGTCCTAGCTCATAGCTTACGCCCCTTCCTTATTTGGAAATGTTATTGCTTCCTTAAACCTTTCATAAGCAACTTCCTCTCCTTCTTTGTTCTACCTTGCACTTACCTATTTAGGAAAGTTTTAGGTTATTAGCAAATCGGGTATCAGTTTAAGACCGTGAGGTCCAGCTCCAGCCAACAGATGCAGGACACAGCAGTAAGGACCACCCAAATGCATAAGGGATAAATATGTTGCTTTTCCTTTGTTCAAGTGTGCTCTCACCATTGTTCCGTCTGCGAGGAGTGCCCTTTCTGCAGAAAGTAAAGACTGCGTTGCTGAGAGGTCCTCTGTCTCTGTGCTGACTTTTCTTCATGGCACTGATGATCTATTTCTAACACACAACATCTCATTTTAAAAATACAATTACCCTGGCAATTGCTGGAATTGTTTCCAAGTTTTGTGGAATTGTCCATTGTGAGTTTTTGAAGGATGCAGGGCTCCACCTCCCACTTCAAAAACCAAAGGGAGAGATGGGTTCTTCCTCTCCATAAACCCATGGTAGCCAGTGTAAAGGTACAAGAGCTAGACTCAGCAATCAGACACTCCCACATAAACCAATGAATCCTGGGAAACAAAGAGTGGGTGTGATTAAATGAGCAGTCACAGTAGTAGTCTAGCAAGAGAAATTCAACAGCAGCTGTGGCATCTGGATCAGACTGTTTATACTTTCAAAACTCCCTTACTTCCCACTTGTCTCCAAACCTGACTCTCTATAGGTCCCATCCATTTTGTGTGAGAGTTACCCAATCCTCCTTTAATACTTTGTTTCCTGTCTAAGCTAGCCAGAGCTGGTTACTGCTGCTGACAATAAAGCCTCAGCAAGCTAAGTAACCCTGAGTGTTAAAATGTCCGGCAGGAAATAAGGAACTGAAGAGTTTTGAGGAGAATAACAATCAAATATTTGCATATAAACAGATAGGAAATAGGACTTTCATTTCTTTCTGACTGCCCATCATGATGTAATCATTCATTCACCTAACATTTATGAATGCCTCTATGGTCCCAGCAATGAGGATTCAGCCTAGCACCTGACCTCCTGGAGTTCAGTATCTAACACAGAAAACAACATTAAAATAGAATGGATATTTTTATTAAAAAAAAAAAAAGTATAGGTGGTATGGCAATACAAACTAGTCTAGTAGTCAGCAAATTTCTCCATGAAAGCTGCTGAGTAGATGTTATCTACAGGGAGAGAGTACCAAGAGAGACTACATCCCTGACTGGGGGCTTGGAACATGATATAGTTAATATTTGTCTCTCTTTGCTGCAGCATTTGCCAATTAACCTGTTTGTTAAATTTTCAGCACTCTCTGCACTACTCTTCAGTAGGCAAATTTGTTTTGCCTTTAGATATGGATGGATATCACAGTTATACAAGTTTGATTTATAGTATATAATATTTTCCTTGGGTAATTTCAAGAACTCCTCCAGACCCATAATACCATTCAGATGACCAAAAACCTCTCAACAAACTGTGTTAAGATGTCTTGATGGTACTGACTGAGTTTCATTCACTCATTCAAACCTGAGTCCCTATTAGGTGCTAGGCACTGTCTACAGGATGAGAATAGAAAATGGAAAAATACACTGTTCATGCTACAAAAGAATTTACAGACAAGTGGGATAGAAAGTCACACTTATGAATAATTACAGGATAATATGATTTTAAGGCAGGCTGTAAGCTAGTACTTCTGGAAACTGAGAGAAGCATATATACCAGGTGGAAAAAGGAGAATCAAGAAAGACTTTCCATGTTAACAGGAACTACCTTTGAAAATGTGATAGAATAAGAAAAGGAAGGTCATTTCAGGTAAACTGTTAGCATGCCACGTTCCAGAAACTACAGTAGTTTGCCATGACTAGAGCATAAGGTAGGGGAGTGGTAGGAGATGAGGCTAGAAAAGCAGAAAGTAGCCTATCATGAAGAAAATTACACTCTATGTAAAGGGGTTTGAACAGTATCCTGAATGCTAGACAGAAACAGCCATAAGAGAAATTTTAAATAAAAGAAGGAAACATTAGCCTCTTAAAAAGAATCACTGTGGCAGCAATGTGCAGAGATTAAAGAGAATGCCAGACAGAATGCCACTGCAATAATCCAGGTGAAAAATGTTGAGAACTTAAATAAAGTGGCAGCAGGAATAAAAAAGACAGATTCACAAAAGAAAGAGAAGGTAGAATCTACAGAACTTAGTGCCTAGAGATGGGATGAGGGCAAATACACTTAGGTTGATTTCCAGGGTTTCTGGCATGAAAAACCCTGTGGATGGTGATGCCACTCTCTGTAAGGTTCACCACTGCTTTTCATGTCACTAAATCAAAAGTCAGTTCTCAGTCCTGCTCTTCTGTGAACCATGAGCAACAACATTTGGCACGTTGTTTACAAGCTCTTCCTTTGATTCCAGGATACCAGTTTCCATGTTTTTGTCCTACCTCACTGGCTGCTCCTTTTCAGTCTCCTTTGCTAGTTCCTCCTTATCTCCCCAACCTCTAAACACTGAAGTGACTCAGGGATCTTCTTACTTTTCTTTGACCTATAAATCACTCTTATGATTTCATCCTATCTTAGGCCTTTATACATCATCTATGCTAATTAAGCCTTTATACATCATCTATGCTGATTAACCCTCAAAATGTGTAACTCTAGTCTCAACCTTCCCCTTGAACTCTATATTTGTTTGCCTACTCATTATTCCCAACTTGGATGTCTAATGGCATCTCATCCTAACAAGTCAAATATTGAACTATTTATTCTGCTTCCCCCACCACATCCTCTTACTAGCATACTTACAACCTCATTTTCCTGCAGTCTTCCCCATCTTGAAAAACGACAACTCCATCCTTCCAGTTACAAACCAAAATATCTTAGTCATCTTTGATTCTTCACTTTCTCTTACACCCCATATATCAATTGCATGAGAAAATTCTATTAGCTCTACTTTCATAAATATATTCTATATCTAACTGCTTTTCACTGCAACCATTCTACTGTGACCACTATCATCTCCTGCTTGAATTACTTGCAATAGCCTCTTAACTGGTTTCCCTGTGTGATATTGTGATTTACAGTAAGAAATACGTATTTAATCTTTGCTCCCAGTTTCCTGGTACAGAGCTCCTAAAAAACACTCTTAAAGTCTCTGAGTGATGAGTGTCTTTCATATGCTAATAATACAATTGGTGGTTGGGGCCCCCTAAATAGCTTTAGGATGGAAGCTGGTCACTAGAAAGACCAAGGCATGAATAGACCTGTGGGAAGGGGAAAGGGACTGAAGTTTGAGTCCCAGGCGGCAGAGTGACTGAAGACTGAATTGATCACCAACGGTCAATGATTGAATCAATCGTGTGTACAGAATGAAGCCTTCATGAAAACTCTAAAGGAAGGGTTCAGAGAGCTTCCAGATAGCTGAACACGTGGAAGTGCCTGAAGTGTGGCACCCCAGTGAGCACATGGAAGCTCTGAACCCCTTCTCCAAACATCTCCCTTTACATATCTTCCATCTGGTTTTTCATCTGTATCCTGTGTAATATCCTTTATAATAAATGGGTAAACGTAAATAAAGTGTTTACCTGAGTTCTATGAGCCGCTCTAGCAAATAAAGCAAACTCAAGGAGGGGGTCATGGAAACACCAGTTTATAGCAATTTGGCCAGAAGTACAGGTCTCAGCCTGGGACTTGCAATTGGCATCTAAAGTGAGAGGCAGTCTTGTGGGACTGAGCCCTTACCCTGCGGGATCTGATACTATCTCCTAGTAGATAGTGACAGAATTTAATGAAATTATAGGACATACAATTGGTGTGTGCTGGAGAATCTGGTGTCAGAACTGGATGGTGTGTAGGGAAAAATTTCCATACATGTGGTGTCAGAAGTGTTGAGTGGTGTGCGAGACTAGGAAATATGCTTTGGCTTTTTCCTATCAGAAATACCCTGCTTTACTCTTATTTACCAGGCAATATTCTCCACATCAAGGCCAGAGTGACTCTTTTTAAACATAAGTGAAATAATATCACCTATCTGTGCAAAACTTTTCAATGGCTTCTCACTAAACTGAGCAGAGAAGCCAAAGTTCTTATAGTGCTTCATGTGATACTCCTCCCAATACTTCCCAATATCCTCATCTTCTACTATTCTCCCCCCTCTGCT
Source organism: Symphalangus syndactylus (assembly GCF_028878055.3). Taxonomy (NCBI): domain Eukaryota; kingdom Metazoa; phylum Chordata; class Mammalia; order Primates; family Hylobatidae; genus Symphalangus; species Symphalangus syndactylus. Next base: position 47,638,443 of record NC_072424.2, on the reverse strand, counting down.
TCAGCCATACTGGCCTCTTTGTTGTTCCTCAAACACCTAACTAAGCACATTCCTCAGGACCTATGCTCTTACTATTTCTTCTGCCTGGAACATTCTTCCCTCACATATCAATATGGTTCACTCTCTTCCCTCTTTTGGTTCTTTATTCAAATGCCACTTTACTGAGGCTTCCCCTGGCTACCCTATTTAAAATTATAAACCATCAACCCTTCCTTCAGTTTTCTTCATAGGATTTTTTACCATTTAACATACTTCAAATGCAGCAAATTAAGGAGTTAAAGGGAGATGGGAATGGACATTGTCGATACGCACGGACTCTTCTTTTTAAACAGATTGTGTGGAAAGAGAATACAGGAAACTATAGGAAACCAAACAAGAGGTCAGATGGCTAAGTATGAATCCCACCTGTGTGACTAAGCAGAAGACTTAATCTCAGATTCAATGTCCTCATCAAAAAAAAAAAAAATGGAGAGAATAATAATGTTACCCTTGTTAAGTGTCACTGTATCAACCAACATGATGTATGTAAAACTCTTAGCAGGGTAAACTCTCAAAAAATGTTAGCCATTATTAATAGTTTTATTATGAAATACAATTAAGATAAGCCAGACACAGTGGCTTGTGCCTGTAATCCCAGCTACTCGGGAGGCTGAGGCAAGAAGATAACTTGAGCCCAGGAGTTTGAGGCTACAGTGAGCTATGAACATGCCACTGCAATCTAGCCTGGGCAACGGCAAGGCCCCATCTCTATTTTTTTTTTTAAAAAAAGGCCAGGTGCGGTGGCTAACAATGCTTGTAATCCCAACACTTTGGGAGGACATGGCAACAGGACTGCTTGAGGCCAGGAGGTCAAGAGCAGCCTGGGCAACCAAGCGAGACCCCCATCTCTAGCAAAAATTTAAAAATTGGCCAGTCCTGGTGGCATGCGCCTATAGTCCCAGTTACTCAAGAGGCGGAGGTGGAAGGGCTGCTTGAGCCTAGGAGTTCCGAGTTTGCAGTGCGCTACGACTGTACCACTGCAATGAGCCTGGGCAACAGAGCAAGACCTTGTCTCTAAGAAAGAAAAATAAAATAAAAATAAAAGATAGGATATTTTTGTTTTTTAAGGAGAAACCAAAACACATTTATATGCTGAACAGAGATGGAAAAAAGAGGTTGAAGAAAACAAGAGGAAGATGGTGATATTCAATACTCCTATAACTTTTTTTTTAAGTATCAGCAAAGCCACATACCTAACTCGCTATTCACATGAAAAAACATTATTAATGACTTTTGCTATGAAATCAAGTTGTATTCAATATTATTATAATCAATATAAAAATGCAAACATTAATTCCAGCGTCTAAACTACTACTCTCACATCTATATGAGATCTAGTTCTCATCCTGATGACATACCATTTCACCACCAGATAAATCTTCCTCTAACCCTGTGTTGCAGAGACTGCTAATAGCAACCCCTCACCTCAATTTCTATTCTATCTTTCTTTCACAGTACAAAACTCTCACTTACTGAGAACCTCGTTATCAGAATGAAAACATTTTCCAGCCTCCCTTGTAGCTTGTGTGGCCTTGTTACTAAGTGGAGGTGGTACATGACAGTTTTCAAGAACCTTCTTTAAAAGGCCTTTATCCCTTTGTTCATCCCTTTTCCACACTGCTACCGTGAAAAGGCAATTAGAATCTTAGCTTCCATGCTGAACTGTAAGCATGAGAGCCAATTCCTAAGAATGGCTGGGCAGTAAATGATTAGATCAAGTGAAGACTCAGTAAAACAGAACCTCCATGACAGCCTCATACTATGTTCCTAAGGCATTTTACATGAGAATGAAAACCGTAATTACTCATTGCTCAACCCACTCCTGATAGTGTAGCAATCATGTCACTTCCCTGGTTTAATATATTCATTATCAAATACTCAAGACTATCCACAATCTAGCACCAGCTAATTTGCCCTTACTCCTATTTTGTCTATATACTTTTTGATTTCCTGCCACTAGATCGTTGTTCATATTAATCACCTTTCTTGGAATGCATCCAAACCTCCCCTAAAGAAGTGCTATTTATCAAGTACCAGCTCAAAGCCCACTTCCTACACAGGGTTCCATGGTCATTAGAAATAGATGTGATTGCAACCTCCTTTGAACTACCAAAGGATATTCTTGCCTGTGCCATTCACCTAGCAATGCTTAGTTTTCTTGTTATTGTGTCTCATCTTCCCCAAAAGATGCCACGCTCCTTAAGAAGGTCCTCTGCTCCAAAAAGGTGTGTGTGGGTGGTGGGGGGGTGGAGGGGGAGGGAAGTCCTGTTCCCAAACTTTCCCTATCTCCCACTATTCCCAGAGATGCACTTTGAAGAAAATGTATGAAGACAATGTCTAATGTTGATTAAAATCCTTTGTAAATTTAACTCAGCTTATGAGTTTTCACCATCAAATAAAACCACAACACCCTTTATCAGCTAAAATTCAAGGGTAGCCAGACATAATGTCCAGACCTTAATAAAACCTTATGGGCCTAACAATCCTTTATTTTTTGAATAAAGTGGTTACCATGGGTTGTAACAACTTTATTCAAAAAATAAAGTTCACACTAAAGCACATAGTTCCTATCTTTAGAAACAAAAGAGGCTACCAAGTGGAAGAGGAGCTACAGTTCCCTCATTTTGAAAAATTAATGCTTACAAATGTCAAGAGCATACAAGGCACAGTGCAAACTACAATGATAGTCTGGAGACTTGCCCGTTAGCTAAAATCCAAGACAAAGAACCAGAGGCAAAATAGAACAGATGTAGATGAGCAGATAAGAGATATCACATTCTCAGCTTTGTTTTGCTACCACTGCAATTGTTCACCTAAGTCAAACTGGCGTTTCTTCTTGGTAATTCTAAAAATACATTCTATTCCTAAGAAACAGACTCAGAATTTAATGCAGTGGGAAAGGAGGAATTTGAAAGATGTGCATTTTTTACACTATATAGGAAAAGGACTGGAAAACTTCCATTTTGAATGTAAATTTGTCAAAAAGGAAATCAACATAAGACCTAAACAGGTCATTCAACAAAATGCTGAGTAAAAAGGTAAATCATTTTAAGTATTAATCAAATTAAGTTAAAAATCATATTTTAAGTACTCCGCCTTGAACTGATTATTCCACACTAAATGATTTATCTGAAGTCTTTTCAAGAGATCTTAATGAAGACAAAAGGTAAGTAAAATAAAACTTTCAAAAGCAACTTTCTTTAGGCTGCCTGATTTTTGTCTGTGACAAAGAAATGAAGAATGATGTTCCTAAGCCAAGATTAATGGTAAATTTTATATCTACTAAATCTGTACAAACAGAACCTAAGCAATTGCCAGGGATTATTACACCTACCTTGAACAATTATTGAGGACTAGAATATGTAAATTAAACACAGCTGTTTGTGTAGCAAATGCTAACTTTGCTGGTATGATTCATTAAAACTCTAAGTCATGGGCAGGCAATTTTTTCTATAAGAGGCCAGAAAGTAAATACTTTAGGCTTTGTGGACCCTGAAGCATGGTCCAAGATATTAGGTATGTAGCTTCTTATGTAACAAGAGAGAAAACAAATTTGCAACAATTTTTATTGTTAAATTCAAAATGCAACAATAATAAGTACAATTTTTTGGTAACATAGGTCTACTAATACTAATGAGAAGAATGGCAATTTTAGAGGAGACATTTCTCATAATTGGGATTCAAAGTTAGTGCTCTCCTATCATCAAATCGATTACAAATGTTCATCTGTAAAATGTTCCTGGGCCATGCAAAACATTCCAGCTGGCCATATTTACTTTCGCATTCCTTGCTCTAAGTACTAACATTACTTGAGAAACAAGTTAAAACACTAACACCACAAACCTTAATTTCCAAAAGTCAGCTTCTAAGTAACTAAAATCAACTTGAATATTAAAACCTTAAACTTTTTAACATAAAAGTGCCTAATCTTTAACAATAATTTATACAAAGCAACTTATTCTTCCCTGACTCTTAGCTAAAGCCTAAGTATAACAAAGATTACTAAATACAGATAAGAAATTTAATCTCCTTAAAAATCTTATAATCTAATAATTCAATTTAGGAGTAAAAACATATATAAAAATTTTTATCAGAAACTAGGACAACAGAAAATAATCAGGATTAAATAATCGAGGGCAGTAAATAAGGTGAAGAAGAAAGTTGAGAGTTTATCAAATGTGGGGAATGGGGAGCTAATTCACTAAGATCTCAGGAAAATGTACCTTAAATGTTTTTGGCAACACTAACTTGAAGTAAATGTTTAGTTTTTAAATTTAGTCTCAGTAACAACCTAATCTGACTTTAACCATAAATTTAAAACTATGTAACTTCACACTGATACTTTTACAAAAGTTAAGAATAACCTCACTATATTTTTCAAGTAACCTCTGTATCTCAGTCCCACCAACAACGGTCCTAGACTAGAAAATCAGTGCCCTTTGAAAGATGTGCCTGACTCACAATTGCCAAATTAAAGGAAATCTTCATTCCTTGCTCCTGATAATAAATGAATATATTAAATATTTAAAATATTTTCTTGTGAATGATAAAGCAATTATGATCTTCTATTAGCCTCATTTTATTTAGATTATTGAAAATCTAAAAACCAACTAAACAAGATACATAAACCTAAAAAGTAGAGGAAATCTGCTACCAAATGTAAGCATTAAAATGTGAAAATGTCTCTTTTTTCCAAGACACTTTTCAAAAGTAGTAATTTTTAGTGCAACATTTCTGCAGGAATGAGAAAAATCCAGTCATTTTATACTTGAAAAAGTTTGGATTTTTGATTTTGGCAGTTTAAGCTATATTTAAAAAGCATTTGGATTTGACAAGCCTCCTTTGCCCTAGTAATTTGAACTAAAATAGCAATGAAGTTTTTTTAAATAAAAAACAAAGTGTGAGTAACTTACAGTATGAAAGTGAATGTTGGTAAGAACTTCTCATTACCCATTTACAACTAGTAGGTAACAAAGGGTAGAGAACAAGCAGGAAACAAGTATGTGTGTTTGGGGAATCTCCAGACACAATTCAGAAGCATTTCTCTATACATTTAGCATCCAAACTTTAAAAATATATATGTGGATTCTGTCTGCACAACTGTATGTCAGTGTCAGTAAAAAATTCCCAATTATTCTTTTCATTTCCTCTTGTTCCAAAGGCAATACAATTTAAACACATCCTGCTTTTTTAAAATCACATTTGAATTGGAAATCATAGAATTTTAGAGTTGAACAGCCTCTTAGAGGTAGTCTAATCTGAATCTTTTGGATCTTCAAGTAAAGAAATTGGACTCAAAATTATACCTAAGATCACCAGTACAGAGTGACAGGGCTGGGATTTCAACCCTAATTCCCTGACTCTTCAGGGCCCTTTTAACCAGGCTAAGCTGCAGCAGATTCTTCAGGCAACTTGAAATCAGAATTACACATGAGAGCCATTTGAAAAATTTCTATTTCGTCTACTGCTTAGGGTGAAGAACCTTATTTTACTCCGAAACCCAAAGATTTTAAGAAAAGTTAAATATTTATTTTTATACTATAGTAAATACTAATGGAAACTGAGTTCTGAGAATACTAATTTATATACAATTTCAAATTATTGCTATTTTCATCTTATTATCTTAAGAAGTTTAAATAAAATCATTCAAATTTCTGATGTTAAATTATTTTCTTCTACTTTACTAACATTGCAGTAAGGATCTTAGTGTAGGGTGAAAGCTTAAAGCTGGGAATCAAGACACCTGAGTTTCTGTCTCAATTTTTACAATACTCTCAACTAGTTTACTGTCAAATCTCAACCTCTCTATTTCTCATCTCCTGATTAAGGATCAGGAGACAGATCCCTAGTGCCAGACATCTTATTTACATTGCTTCTAATTCTCACACCTTGGAAGATATGAATTATTCTACCTATTTTGCAGGAAACTGAAGCTCAGAGAGATTAAGGAAATTTTCCAAGAAACTGAGCTGGTTAGTAGCTGAGCTGGAATTTAAAACCAGCTCTGCCTGACCCCAGCCAATGCCCATGTTCCTTGCATGACACCGCTTTGCCCATATCCTAATATAATGTGTGATCCTAGTATGGTTAGAACAAGAAGTACTACATTTGCAGGATTATTAGGGAGATTAAGGTGATAAAACAAACTAAAATACATGCTGAAAAAAAAATACTGTAACTCTCTAGTTGTTAAATTGAGAATGAATTTTTAGTAAAAAACTTTAAAACTAGTTATTCTATAGATACTATTCTTATTACTGTCATCAACACTGAAGTAAGCACTGTAGAATTACAAAATACATCAATCTTGCTTTTAGAGATAACACTGCAAATTAAACTGAAACCCCATCCCTATTTCAGTAATTAAAAATAAAATTACTCTCAAAGTCCCATTAAATCACATACGTAAGTATATTTATTAAAATGTGTGTGTGTGTATAAATAGAACAGAAGGAATCAAGAGAACTTGGTACGAGTTCCTGCCATTTCAAATAGATTTAGAAAAAAAAAATTCTCGGATATGCAAGAAAAGATGAGAGATTGTTAATACTGGACACCTATAGAGTATATACTAATACAGTGTACTATCAACCATCTTCACCCCTGCAGATAAAGATACTGTGCTTCTGACAAAGCAATGTTTCCCCAAGTTTTCCTGTCATGTCTTACATATTCAGCAAAGTTAATATCAGTAAAATGTTTGGTAGACAGTGCACAACTTACTCCCTGAGTGTGGTCACTGGCTCTTTTTGTAAAAACAAAAACAAAAACAAAAAACCAGCAAAGGCAGGGCACATTAATAAACGTAGCCTAAAAGCAAAACCAGAATTGAAGTTTCAGGTTATCTTTTATGTATATGTTGCCCTACAACTAAAAATATCGAATTAGCTCAAAATGAAAAGTACTATGCACATCTGTCATAAGTCCTCATATGTGACCTGATAACATGCGACGACAGCTTCTTTACATTAGAATCGTCAATACCTCTACGACTCTGGTTCTTTTCCCAACAATGGCCAAGGTGTTCATCTCTGTGTCTTGGGATACTTCCCACAATGGTAATGGCACTTTGACCCTGTCAATTCACTCAGAGTTACATCTACCTAGTTACAATTGCCCCCCGCCCCCACTTCTCTTTTTACCTCCGTGAACAACCCCCGCTAATCCCCACGGAACCACACAACCCGCCCACTGAAGAAGCGTTCTCCACCTGACCTATCTTCTGCATTAAACATTCATTCCGTCTCAGCTCATTCCGTCGATTTGCTCTTTCGTAAATCTCGAGCAAGACAAAGCTAGGACAAACCTGCAATTCAGGAAACCCGCAGAAAGAGAAAGAAAAAACAGAGAAACAGAGGGAAGGGGGTGGGGGACGGCGCGGGGTCCGCCAGTCAACTGGATTCTGGGCGCTGGGAAAAGAGTGGAGCTGGCGCGTAGGACCCTCCTCCCGAGCAACGCCAACTCCCACCACAGCTCCCTCCCCTCACCTCGATCTCGCGGATGTTGTTGGAGGTGACAAAGATGCCAATGCCAATGGGAATGAAGATGAGGCCGATGATGAAGAAAATAGGTAGCACCGTGCCAGCCGTAAGGATGGGCTGCCAAGCTGGCAGCCGTTGCTGTTTGAAGGCCGTGTTATCCGGTCTCCGAGTCTTCGCGGTGCCCCCCGGAGCACACGGAGGCCCACCGTCCACTTCATCCTTCGCGTTATAGTTCATCGCCATCGATCCCCGGGGCGCCGCTCCGCGACTTGCAGGTGGACCACCCAGGGGGCCCGCCGGCTGACCCTGACAGGAACCGCTCGAGCGCCGCTGCCGCTGCCGCCGCCGCCGCCGCCGCCAGCAGCGCCACCGCCACGGCCACCTCCGCTGTAGAGCGGAAGAGGCGGGACACTCTTCCGTCAAAGGCCGCTGACGGGAAGCGAAAGTCGGTTGGAGACGCCAGAGGGAGGGAGAGAGGGAGGAGGGAGAAGAAGGAGGGACATGGGGAGGGGAAAGGGGAAGAGGATAGAAGCGGGAACGGAAAGGCCGACGCACCCTGATCATCTGTCCTGTGACGGGCTCAGCCACTGGATCGCGAAGCTACGTTCGCGCATGCGCGGTGCTAGAGCTACGGTGACTCGGCGCCTGCGCTGTAGGCGCATCTTGGCTCTGTTGGCCGTGGATTTAGTTAGCACACACCTGCCTGCTACTCTGGTTATCGTGGCGATGGCAGGTCTGGATTGCCAGACAGGTTTTTCTTTTTACCTCGAGGCTTTCTCTGAAGGGAGCCGGAGCATTTAAAAGGCGGCCTCAAGGGGGATTGAGTCGGGGGAGGATTAGCAGTATTTGCTTAGGTTGTAAAACCGCGACTTTAATAAATCGCCATTCAAGGTGCAAATACAAACTTGGAAGAGAGGTGCGTGACATGTACCCCTTTTGTCCTAAAGTCAAGAATCAATAATGTGACTCAACCCTATTATCTTGCCTCTAATTAAGCGATTCTCACTTATTCTTTCTCTATTGCTAATTCTCACGTTACTTTTCCCCTTCTTTTCTGTGTCCACCTTTCTGTTTTGCGCATTGATATTGGAAGTGTTTCGTAATAGGCTGTAGCTTTTACTCTTACTGTTATAAAAAACAGGACATATAGCATTACTACAAAATGAGATACTCCGTAAACACTTTAAAGCGCCAGGTATTTAATAACCCAAGAAAATACTCGTGATGTAAAAGGTGACCAAGTCAGGATATTAGAGTAGTGTAGCGACTATAGAAGTACAATATAGAGCGCAACTAAAAAGTGAATAATGATAACTCTGCTGACCGGATGAAGGATTTTTTTTTCTGTTTCTTTGCACTTTTCTGTATTTTCCAAAATTTCTATAATAGGCATATGTTATTTGTAAAATTTAAACAATATATACAATCTACATTATATTGACATCTTTGAAATCCAGGCCAGAGAGTAAGTCACATCATTTGAAAACAAATTACTTTTTTTACGCTTAGTCTGCAGTAATGCCTTAAAGAAGATAAACTGAGGAAAGAGAAAATAAAGAGTGCTTGGTCCTCATAATTTACCATTAGGCCGGGCGCCGTGGCTCACGCCTGTAATCCCAACACTTTGGGAGGCCGAGGCGGGTGGATCACCGGAGGTCAGGAGTTCGAGACCAGCCTGGCCAACATGATGAAACCCCGTCTTTACTAAAACTACAAAATTAGCTGGGCGTGGTGGCCGCGCCTGTAATCCCAGCTACTTGGGAGGCTGAGGAAGGAGAATCACTTGAACCCGGGAGGCGGAGGTTGCAGTGAGCCAAGATTCGACATTGCACTCCAGCCTGGGCAACAAGAACGAAACTCCATCTCAAAAAAAAAAAATTTACCGTTAAATGTTTTTTTTCAAAATGACCACAAGTCTCAAAAATGTGAGCCAATCACATGTTTACTACGCAGAATTTAGAGTGATATAATACTTGCTGCCTTCTAATAACCAACTTGCTTGGGTTTGCTCTTACATGACATTTATGCTCAAATTCTTAGCACTACTGACATACTTAGATCTATATTTTGTTTTGATCTGTTAAGTTTACCTTCAACCCCAGGCTCAAGTGGAAAACAATCTATCACAGTTAACGGAGAAGGCATGGAGTCCTTTTATTTTGCTAAGTTCTGTTAGTAAAAATGTATGCCACATTATGGGCATATTGCAAAAGTACATATAAGGCAGATTTTTCCTCTCCATTTCTGCCTATATCATGCCCACTAAATTTGATAATTATTTAACTGATCTGCTATTCCAGCACTCTGTATAAATGGTCATTTTACCTTCATTTTTTTTGTTTTAGTTCTAGTGATCTGAGTGATTGTGATGTATTTATCTGCTTCCTTTTTCTTTATTTTTGTTTGTTCATAGGAAAATGAGTTAATCCCTTGTCTCTTTTTTTATTGGAAATTCCATTTTGACTGAAACATTTACAGAATTGAAACCTCCTGAGATTCTTCCCTAAAACTTACATTTTCAGATGAGGTCCAGATGGATGAAATTGCTTTTCCAGATCTCTTGATATCCCTCCATTTCATTTTCCACTACTGTATTCTTCCACAATATGCATCTTTACCCAGCTGAAACATTTTTTTCAGCACCACATTATTATCCCAGGGGACTCACAATTTTGTGATGTTTTTGGTCACATTATTTTATGAAGTCCTTACCAGGTGGTTTTTCGTTCAATCTGCTGAAGTAGGAATTTTCAAAAGAAAGCGTCATTCAGCATTTCTAGGGCAACAAAAAAGAACAGTTCTCACAATGGATTACCATTTATGCATTTTCTTTTTTTTTTTTTTTTTTTTTTTTTTTTTTTTTTTTTTTTGAGACGGAGTCTCGCTCTGTCGTCCAGGCTGGAGTGCAGTGGCGCAGTCTTGGCTCACTGCAAGCTCCGCCTCCTGGGTTCACGCCATTCTCCCGCCTCAGCCTCTCCGAGTAGCTGGGACTACAGGCGCCCGCCACCACGCCCGGCTAATTTTTTTTTGTATTTTTAGTAGAGACGGGGTTTCACCGTGGTCTCGATCTCCTGACCTCGTGATCCGCCCGCCTCGGCCTCCCAAAGTGCTGGGATTACAAGCGTGAGCCACCGCGCCCGGCCCCATTTATGCATTTTCAAACTGATTGCTAGGAGCGACTGGTGTGTGTTTGTGTGTATGTATGTTGATACATTTAGATTACATTTATATTGTTCAAATGATTGTTCATGTGCTGATTCTTGGTAAAAGTGGAATTTATGCGGCTAAATGACATTTATTAATGCTATCAGATTAACATTCCAAGTATGCAGTCAATGCACGAGCCCCAGTATAAAAGTGAATCTAAAATGATAGAACAGATGCAAGCCCAACAATCTGAAAAGGTGTATATATTTAGCCTTTGGTTGGGAAGTTTTATACAATTTTCATTTTTTAGTTCAGTTTCTGTGTTGTGCCACTGAATTCGGCAACCAGAAACATCTAAGAAAAAAATACAGAAGAGTAACTATTGGGTATCTCTGGGAACAAGAAAGAGGAAACTGCAACTGGTCTTTTCACTGCCTAACCAAAGTGGATTTGCCACACAAATTTGCTTGTTGAGTTCCTTTTATGTTGGGTGCTGCTGTAGGTCTCTAGCTTTTAACCATATTCAAACCATTTCATTCACATCTGTAACAAGGATGTTTTAAAAAGTTGAAGAGGGCTGAGAAATGTGCCATAGTTTTTACCATCATGAGTTTCAGAGAAGGTTCTTAGTGACTGGAAATGGTTTGAATTATTTTCAGTGGCTGGGTCATATTTTAGCGGAACAACAACAAAAAAAGTACCTTTTCCTTTGCAGTTGACCATGGCAGCTTGGTGGAACTGCAAAATGTTCATTTTTAATTATCTCAGAGGACTTTTAGGAGAAAGACTGATGTAGAAATTGTATAATAAACTTCATTTCCTGCATTTATTGCATCAGATATTGATTCAAACTGGCTTTTAAAAATTACTTTTTAAAATTGATTTTTTCCTGATTTTTATGTAGTGTACTTATTGAATACTTTCAGTTAGATATTTAGGAAAATCCCTTTGTTCTCACATTGACAGATTGACTGATTAGCCTGAGGTCATAGGTGTTGTGATAGAAAATTTTGCAAGTTCTTGAATAGCCAGTCAGTCATCAGAAATACGAGTCAAGCAAGATATTTTAATGGTTAGTATCATTAGAGGAAAGAGCAATTACATCAAAATTCTTTAGTAGACAGCCTAAGAACTTTGTTTTGGATGGAAATAAGCCTTCATTTCTCATAATTCCATACTTTTTGGTTTTGGTTTTTTGTTTTTTTGAGATGCTGTCTCACTCTATCACCCAGGTGGGAGTGCAGTGGCTCGCTGCAACCTCTGCCTCCCAGGCTCAAGCGATTCTCCAACCTCAGCCTCCCAAATATGTGGGACCACAGGTGCGTGCCACCACAGCCAATTAATTTTTTGTATTTTTGGTAGAGACAGGGTTTTGCCATGCTGCCTAGGCTGGTCTCGAACTCCTGAGCTCAGGCGCTTGGCTTCCCAAAGTGCTGGGATTACAGGCGTGCCCGGCCAATTCCATACTTTAAATGAAAGAATGTGATTCTCACAAGACTTCAGACTTCATGACTTCCACTGCATAGAATCTCTCAGTTGATTACATCCCCATGGCACGTATTTTTTCATTAGGTGCCGTCAATTATAGATAAGATCTTTTTTCAAATATGATGTTGCCATCTCTAGGTTAACAGCCAACTGACATGTTACATGTATAACAGTTAATTTCTTTAAAAAGGGGAACAGAGGAGGAAAGAAGCTTAGTTTACTCCAAGAGAATCGTCAAGAGATACAGGAAAGTAGATATTTTAAAAACGTTAATTCTTTTTTTTTTGGAGACGGAGTCTTGCTCTGTCGCCCAGGTTGGAGTGCAGTGGCATGATCTCAGCTCATTGCTATCTCTGCCTCCTGGGTTCAAGCAATTCTTCTGCCTCAGCCTCCCAAGTAGCTGGGATTACAGGTGCCCACCACCATGCCCGGCTAATTTTTGTATTTTTAGTAGACACAGGGTTTCACCATGTTGGCCAGACTGGTCTCGAACCCCTGACCTCAGGTGATCCACCTGCTTTGGCCTCCCAAAGTGCTGGGATTACAGACGTGAGCCACCGCACCCAGCCTAAAAATGTTAATTCTTTATAAATTATATGTTTGGACCATTTTTAGACTTGTTTTAAATTTATACTTTTCTATTTTTCCAAGTTTTAGAAAACCAGTGTGAGGGGGAGTTCATTTCATCATGATTTTTTTTTTTTAACACTTGAGTCACTTGAGTCATTAAAATAACCGCAACATATTCATGAAGGATCTTCACAAAATGGACTTAAATGTGAAAGTCGGCTTTTGTTGAGCCTCAGAAATCAAACACATTGGGCTAGGCGTGGTGGCTCACCCCAGTAATCCCAGTATTTTGGAGGCTGAGGCAGGCAGATCACGAGGTTAGGAGATCGAGGCCATCCTGGCTCAAACGGTGAAACCCCGTCTCTACTAAAAATACAAAAAATTATCCGGGCGTGGTGGCGGGCACCTGTAGTCCCAGCTACTCAGGAGGCTGAGGCAGGAGAATCGTTTGAGCCCAGGAGGCAGAGGTTGCAGTGAGTCGAGATCGCGCCACTGCACTCCAGCCTGGGCGACAAAGCGAGACTCTGTCTCAAAAAGAAAGAAAGAAAGAAATCAAACACATTTTCAGTCAATAGCACTAAATATTTATGACAACAAAGGCAAAGACCAAGGGCTTCCCTCTGACCAGCACACCATAAGGCACAAGATAGGTTCAACAAACTGTTTCACAACATCATTTGTATTGTCACTGAATCTTCTGGGAGGAGAAATCTACACTCGCTGTCTTTGCTTCCTTAACCCAGTCACTCAGTAACCCACTGCTTCCTGACTTCACACCCCACATCCACTCTAACTGCTTTGCTAGCTAATCCCTACTCATCCTTCAAGATTCAGGTCAATAGCCAATTTGAAGAGTACTTATCTGACCCCTTTGGTGGAGTTAAGAGCTACTTTCAGAGCTCAAGGTAATGTATATATGATGTCTGTCCTTGCACTTACGGTGTAGTATTGAAAAATATCTGTTTATATCTGTCTTTGTTACTAGATGTAAATGAATTCCTCAAGGTCAGAGACTGTTTTTATACATTTCTACGTCTCCAACACCTGGCAAAGTGCCTAGGCCATAAGAGGTACTTGATAAATCTTGTTGAACTGATCTACTCTCAGTGAACCCACATTTTAGTGGGAGAGACACCTTGCTGACAACTGAAATATTATATAATGAAGTCAGTGCCACACAAGATGTGTGTTCAAGGGGTTATAGGAGCTCTGAGGAGGTACCACATGTCATCCGCCTTATGATGTCAAAAACTAAACTGTGAGGAAATTGGAAATAAGGTCAGAGTTACATTGTGGTTCTCCATGTAGGAGAATAGACAAAAGAGAGTCTTATGCTAATATTACATGTACTATAAATGCTAAGCAAGACTGTGTACTCTGGGTGATCATGTTCTTTTCCTCAAGCAGGATCTCATCAGATTGTGGTGACCATGGAAACAGACATCTCTGGTGCCCTCCATTTCTGGGAGATAATCAGTTTGTTGTCCCACTGCCTACTTGTGTCAGTGCTCCATGTGGGCACCAATACATGCCCCTTTGTGAAGCAAAAATGAGCACATTTCTGTCAATAAAGCAGTATAAACCATCTTGAGGCCTGATGAAACTCTTGTCTTTTTAAAGGCATACCTTCCCTTAGAATCAGTGATTACTGAAGGTTTTTTCTTATTTAATCCAGATGATCTGCCTCTGAAATCTTCCGTGGGCACAGAAATTTCTGCAAGGAAAACATCAGCAACCAGAATAATTTGGTGAGGAAAATTTGGCACAGAATACCCTGACTGAGGTATTGCTCCCAAAGGAGCAATCATCTGGGGTTAGGGGTCAATTATTAGGTGCCTACAAAACACTCTGTTATTTTGACTAAACATGCCTTGCTGTCAAGGAGAAGAAAGAACTGTGCACCGAAAACCAGAACAGCCAAAAAAGAATGTGGCTGTGGTCATGGGAAAGGTCTTTGAATAACAGGGAAAAGGAGACAGGGCAGTTGAAGGAAGGATAAGAAAAGGCTACTTCCTAGCAGGAATTAATAAACTAATGTTTTTATTATTTAATAAGAGAAACCCATTCCTTTGTTTCAGATAAGGCAAAGGTAAGTTAGGATTGGATGTAGCTGTATAGATCCCTATTTCTGGCACAGGCTGATAGAAATAAAGGAAGTCAGAACACAACCCCACTCTCACCCACATCCCACTTTGCAAAAACCATGACCCAAATGCCTCTGTAGACACTGGGCTTTGGACTGCTGGCAAAGCCTCAGGAGCCTTTGCTCTACTGAGTGATCTACCTTTAGATTGACAAAAGCAGCTGTGGAGTAACATCTGAATGTTGATTGACAGTGCAGTTTGTGGGAATAAAGCAGGGAGGGAAACCCTTTAACCAGTTTCCATTTCTTGGTGTCTTAAAGTTTTCATCTTACTGAAGAATCAAACCGTGGTGTAATCCAGAGGAAGAGCATCCCTCATCCTGGCAGCCCTGCTATACCACATCTGCTTATCTATAGTGAAAGACACCATATTTTTAAGAAAATATGAAATGCAGAGATGAAAACTATTTTAGAGCAAATTACTTTAAATAAAAAGAAGGTTGTATACTCATTTTAAATGATTTTAATTTTCTGAATATTATGTTCCAACTCAAGATATTGCACAATGCTTTAATATTACACTTGTTATTTTTCTCACACTAGTGAGATTTTGATAAACATAGTTGACTTTGGAAGTAACAGAGAATGTTTTCATTGGTTAAATAATTTCAATGACCTGTGAGGAACTGAAAGCAAGCTATTACATTCATATAAAAGATAAGTACATATCCATAAATTCACTTGGATTCAATGAAAAATAATAAACTTCTCGTGTACTTAATAAAACTTAAAGGAAACAAAATTTTAAATGGTGCAAAAATAGAATGTATTTCTTAAAGTTTTGAAAACTCTTAGACCTAAAAGAATTCTAAGAATATCTGGCCACATTATAAGCCTCTTATTTGTAAAAACTAACACTTGATAATTTTAAAACAAAATCTAGATTAAATAAATATAGTTCTGCATTATTAAAGTAACAAAATCTATGATGGTAAGGTAAAATTTTCCTAAATAATGTAAACAAAAAACAACCCCAGAAAGCAAATGTATCATGTTATGGCATCGATAAACATTTCTGTTCAAATGTATGGATCTACAGCATTTTCTCTAGGTAACACACACAGTTGTTATCACATTATTATGGAATAAATGCTGAAAAATTAAGAAAAATATACTAATGGTCACTAGGCCAAAGTCAATTCCAAAAAACTCAATTTTTATAAACTTTTATTATAGTGATTTTTACTGTATTACAACAATTTTTTTCTCTTTTTCCTTTGCTTTATGATTCATATTTTTAGCAGAGGCATAGCACTGGAGATAAAGAAGGGGAAATATGCCTCAGGTGCCAGTTGTGTTTTTTTGACTTCCATTTTGCACTTTTGCTATTTTTAGACTTGTCACTCATCAGATTCATTAACACACCCTACTTTTGCTATGTTTTTTTTCTTCATTTCCAGGAAAACTCAACCACAGCATTAGCAGAAAAGGCAAAAACTTTACATTGCCTGATACACCACTTTGTTGCTCTGCCACTGATGGGTAATAGCTGTGTATTACTGCAGTAGCGTTGTTGTCTCTATTAATGCTTAGAGATTCCACACCATGAATTTTTTTATGGTCATCCTAAGATACAATGAATCCTTCACATTTTGTGAAAATTATAGGCATCTGACAGCTGGTGTATTTATCTACTATCTTCATCAAACTCGAATATTTTATAAAATACTTGAGAAAAGATCTCTACCAAAGATATCCTCATGAAACACTCTCTTATCAAAAAGAAAAGGGTAAAATTATGGATTAGTTCAATTGTACCTTGAACTAGAAACACTGATTATGATTATATTTCAGAAAACAGTTAAAATTATTTCATTAAAAATGATTCCCATTTAGAACGATGACTGGAGACTTATTTACAAGAAAAGAGAGATTTTATGAGCCTAGGATTGTGCCAGGATTGCCTGTGAGGGCAGTTTTTTCAATTGGATATGCATGTCGAGATGGGACTATTTATGATCTTATTTCCTTATTCATTAGAGAAGGAGATGACCAGTGTTTTCTGGGGGTTTTTTTTTTTGTTAATTTTGCATATTCTCTTATTTCAAAATTAATCTAATTAATTTTATTCATGTGTCACCCACATTGCATTTGGGTTTAAACAGAGGACTTAATCATAGCATGGACAGAAAAAGCTCAGCATCTGTCTAAATGACTCTGATTGCACCATCATCCTCATTGTTCTTGTAAGTTCCAAATTCATTATAAATCCAGGGAAAAAAAAACCTTCAAATCCAAATATACATACATTTCTTATAGTATTTTAATTTAAATCAAGAAGTATTTAAAATCTTATCCTCTAACATTTTCACTATTAGTATAATAAAATTCCCACAAGTTGAGAAAGTTATTTGCTTCAAATACTAGTCTAATATATCAGAATAATTTTGCCATCAGAGGTACAAACATTGGCAAATAGGATACTTAACTGTGAGTCAAAAAATATAACAGTACTAACTAAAACAGTTTTCTAATTGAAAATGTCATTACAGTCAACATTTTCAGAAAACAAAACCCAGTAACAATTCTAAAAAATCTTCACACATACACACTCCAGTTTTCTTAGTAACCAAAATTCTGGAAGGTTATGTGATGTTTTCACAATCATTCAAGCTATGGCAAGCCTACTGTAACATTTCCTTTAGTTTAAAAAATTAAAAATAATTTTAACATCATGTAATTTATAATACATGTTGCAAATGATTTGCCAGTTCCCCAAGGTGTAACTTAAAACCTTCCAAGTTTACACAGGGGAGGAAGTCCAGCATTAATTTTTCTATTCCAGAGACTCAGTTTGGATGCCCATGTGTGGGCTTCTAAAGCTGAGCACAACCTGTGGACTAGAGAAATGGGCCAGCAGTCCTCCTTGTGTGGCTTTTAGTTGTCCTTGTGACATTCAGAAGCATTCTTTCTTTAATTTCAGTAAAGTTACATGATAAATGATTTCCACATTCAGAAACTGATGTGTCAACTCTTAATTTATCTTTAAAGTTATCTTTAAAGACCTTACTAAAAACATGTCCATATTAACAGTCTTTAAAAGTATATTACCAGGGTTTCAAGTAGACTTTAGATGCACATTTTCACATAAACCTAAATTCAATAGTAGCTCTGACATTGAGATTTGAGTAATGCATGTTGTGCTTTTTATCTTCAAAGAATATATTCTCTAACCTGCCTGTAGTTATGAAAATCTTTCAAAATCAAGGGGAAAAAAGTTATCGATCCTGAGATTTCTTGTACTACTTTTTCTTTCTGGGTTTTGGGGGGTTTTGTGTGTGTGTGGGTTTGTCTTTGTTTTGAGACAGAGTCTCACTCTGTCACCCAAGCTGGAGTGCAGTGACACAATCATGGCTCACTGCAGCCTCCATCTCCTGGGCTCAAGTGATCCTCCCACCTCAGACTCCCAAGTAGCTAGGACTACAGGCACAAGCAACCAGGCCCCCCTAACTTTTTTTTTTTTTTTTTTTAATCAGCCTGTGTTGCCCAGGCTGATCCTGAACTCCTGGGCTTAAGCGATTCTCCCGCCTTGGCCTCCCAAAGTGCTGGGATTACAGGCATGACCCACCATGCCCAGTCTTATTTTTTTAAAAAGATCCTGACATTTTCGGTCTGTTTTTATATTCAAGTTTTGATTGGATTAGATTGTGAGAACTATCTTTATTTCACAGTCCTTATTATAAGTCTTATACATACAAGTAAATAATGCAATCAGAAGTGTAATTGAACTGTCAGTCGAAGCTGTTCTTATTACCCTTACTGGTTAAACTGGTACATCTCCTTTTATGAATTTGTTCTACATAAAAATCATTTCATCCAAGGTTTTTGGCCCAGAACACCAGAAAGAGCAACTTTAGAAACTGATTTTTAGTATTTAAAATTAAGCTTTTAAGTCAGAGCGTTATTTGTTAGTATTGAACCATGATCAGAACCATAGCATTGTACAAGCAATAGTTAAACCTCTTCGAGAATCTCCTGCTTCTAAGTTTTACCTCTTGAATTTACCTCAGGAAATATAGTTGTACTTTCTTTTTCTCAGAATTAATAAATTGATAAAAAGAAAATAATTATAGGTTACCATTTTGAATGCAACAATACCAGTACTTTGAAGAACTGACAGCGTATTCCATAGATATATGTGCCAGAGACTATGAAAAAGGGAAACACTTTAGGAAAAAAAATCACATTACAAAATGTATTATAAAAAATAAGTTATACAGCGTGTGCCCATAGACCTGAAAGCTTTGCAAAAAGAAATTTCTTTTGGCACATAGATTGAATTGCTCTTGCTACATATTTTCATATTATCAGCAAGGCCATTTTCAGCTTTTACATTATATCCTTAAAAAAAAAAATCACTGGAAGTAGTAAAATATTTCCAGTAGTGATCAGTAGCATGGAGGACCTTAGTCATGATTGAGGGCTGTCCATTCAATAGGGATTCAGAGGTCGTACATACACCCAGTATGTGCTTGGTTTACCATTTCATCTGGAGTTCATTCGTAACTGGTGAATGATGATGCTTTCTATAAAGAGAAAAAAGACATGGCATTTTCAATTAAATTGATACTGAGAATCAAGCTACATCATTTCACTAAAAGATCATAGATGTTAAATAACAAAACAAACAAAAACAGGTACATGAGGCTAATAGACTTTCCTGCATTACTATTCTTGGGCAACGTCTTTATATTGGCGTATGTACTTTACCTCGAAATTTCTTAAAGCCCTTTAGAAACTACGTCTAACGTTCTGACAATAGTAGATCAGTTTTAACCAAGGTAAGAACTGAAAACAAAGATAGTAATTACTATATACAAACCTCTTAATGAGAAACCAGACTATTTCCTAGAAGTAACTCTAATCTTCCAGCCAAATTTTCTGTTCTGAACAATATTTACACCTCTTCAATTTCTTTGTGTGTGTGTGTGTGTGTGTGTGTGGATTAGAGTTTAATTAAGGAGATATTATTTCTAAGAAGTCCATAAGTATAGATGACTCACTTTTATCTCTGACTGCTTCTTTTTGCATAACTCTATATGTTTATTGTTATTATTATTATTTTTTTTTTTTAGATGGAGTCTCGCTCTGTCTCCCAGGCTGGAGTGGAGTGAAGCGATCTCGGCTCACCTCAAGCTCCGCCTCCCGGGTTCATGCCATTCTCCTGTCTCAGCCTCCCCAGTAGCTAGGACTACAGCCTCCCGCCACCACGCCAGGCTAATTTTTTGTGCTTTTAGTAGAGACAGGTTTCACCGTGTTAGCCAGGATGGTCTCGATCTCCTGACCTCGTGATCCACCCGCTTCGGCCTCCCTATATGTTTTAAAATATAAATTTATTCTTATAAAAATAAATTTAAACTAGATTGAGATAGTAATTACAACAGTCCAGCACATCATGGATAATTAATATTTATATTTATTTGGCTGGTTTTTCTTTTATAGTAAACTTTATGCCTTAATGAACATGTATCAGTATGACTCACCTCATTCAGTCATTGAAGAACTATTTATTGAGGCTGTATACTGTGCTACTAGGAAGGCATGGAACTACATGTATGATCAAAATGAGACAGATTCCTAACATCACTGAGATTATACACAGCAAGGGAAAGAAAATATTCAAACTTCAAATAGTTTCTTCACCCAAAAAAATTTATTATTAATACCTCCCTGTCAACATATGGTATATGTTGTGAGTGCAGAAACTTATGTCAGGGTTTATCAATAACATGAAGAAATTTCTACCTATTATTTTCACATTCATCCCAAATACCTAGTATTTAAGTTTTATTTTTACTTATGTAGTTAGTATATAAGTAAACATTAATTAAATCGTATTATGCCATAAACTTATAGGTTCATAGTAATTACACACAGTGCATGATTATCTGCCAAAAAGAAAATGTTTTCTTAATTTGGTGTCGTTAACTTTACCTCATGATGACCAATAGGTGGAGCTATTTCCATTTTTCCCTCAGCCTTTTGGCTTGAATTTGAGGTAGATGAGAAAGCCAAGTAAGATGAACTATAGAATGTCTTATATACCTAAGAATATTTAGCTATGAAGGTTTTCTGAAGCTCTTAAGACATACATACTATATTGTACTATACCAGAAGCCCTTATTAACCATCTCATTTTTTTCATTGAAAAAATGTTCCAGCTTCAACTTCTTTAAATGCCTAAAAATATATCAAAATCTTCAGGCAAACAATTTTAAGTACTAATTAAATATTATGTAGTTAAAAATTGCACTCCAGCCTGGGCGACAGAGCGAGACTCCGTCTCAGAAAAAAAAAAAAAAAAATTAGCATCCAAAATTAAAATGATGTTTCTTTAAAATGTTTAAACATAAATGATGTTACTTTAAAAAAAATTCTGCAGTAGATTCCAAATAGTAAAAAGACCCAAGTCTCAAATCTCCCTGGTAAAATTAAAGTATCTCCAATTTCCTTCCCTTAAGAAAGCATAGATAAAGAGTGAAATCAGAATTGTTCTTATTGTGGATGTAATTCAGAAATCTTCTGCCTTTGTTTCCACAGTACAAAATAAGGGTATTAGAGAGCATCTCAAAAATCCCTTTCAGGGTTAGCATTTTGTATTACCACAATACCTTCTTTCTCCTTCTCCTTCAGTGTGCAGCAGTGGAAATTTACAAAATGCTAGGATTAAGGCAATTTAGAGTTGCCTTGTCTTAATCCTAGCATTTCAAAATCTCCATGATAGTAATAAGGGTCCGTACACAGAAGAAACAATGTCTTGGTTGGACCATAACATTTAATTACTGTATTTTAATTAGCAAACTCATAATCCATGCATGCTATGTATGCTAATGCTATTAATCAGATGTGTTATTAAATCAAATGTCTCAGAAATACTTGATAATGCTAAATAAGAGTTTATCTTATATAAATTTACTTATATAAAAAATACTTTAATAAAAAGTGGTATTTAATATTTATGTACATAAACTTTATTTAAAAGAACACAATTAAGCCCAAATTATGTTGTTTTATATGGAGACATACTTCACTTTATTTCTAGAGATAGTGAGATAAAATCTATATGATATTGGCTATATTAATTGAAACTTATTAAACAGATTTACTAAATCTATAGTTGCTTATTAGCTATGTTTTCCCCAAGTCTCTGCTGAATAAGAATCAGTCTTACTCAATAAGAATCACCCAGCCAATGCACAAAATTGTGATAAATTTTTAAAATATTGCTTTAAAGCCAGGGTTGGTGGCTCACACCTGTAATCCCAGCACTTTGGGATGATGAGGGGGGTGGATCACTTGAGGTCAGGAGTTCAAGACCAGTCTGGCCAACATAGTGAAACCCCATCTCTACTAAAAATACAAGAAATTAGCTGGGCATGGTGGCGTGCACCTGTAATCCCAGTTACTCTGGAGGCTGAGGCAGGAGAATAGCTTGAATCCAGGAGGCGGAAGTTGCAGTGTGCCGAGATAGTACCACTGCACTCCAGCCTAGGTGACAGAGCGAGTCTCAGTCTCAAAAAAATATATTGCTTTAAGCCATTACATTTTGAAGTAACTCATTATACAGCAAAACTGTCTGAGGCACATGGAGTCCATGTTGCCAGCAAAAAAAAAATTAAATAAATTTTTAAAAATTAGTGCTTTGGGGATTAATGCCATTATTTGTGTAAAAAAAAAAAAGAGACTTGAATTCCCAAGTCTGTTCCTGTCTTTTTATATATAGTACAATAAAATAATGTTATAAATTTTATTGAAGTTACAGATTCAGTGAGCAAATTTTATTCCATCTCCTACTGTCTTCATTTCATCCCAGAACAAGATTCAACTACAGGTCATTTGGGGCCTCTAAAATAACCTCAGTAAAATCAGGTATAATTTTTCATAACTTTTCTTCTTACAGATCATAATTTTGCACAACTATCATAATTTTTCTTCTTACAGATACCACTCTTCTGACAATAGTGATTTGGAGGGCATTTAATAGGCAGACTGGAACCAAAGACCATAGGTAATTACCACCTCTGTCAGCAAACTCAAAATAGCAAAGCACTTAAATTTGGCACCCTCTGATATGAAGATGTTTATTAACATAATTTCCTTTTTTTCTAATTAGAAGTTTAAAAAACCCTAAATTTCAATGAACATATACATATGAGACACTGAGTTTTTATATATTTTTGACATTAGTGGCTTATCAAAGTGTACTTAGAGACGATTTCCCCCATATGTTTCTCTCCAGTGTTACCTTGATGTTTTTTTCCTTAAAAAGACTTCAGGTAACACATTAAATACATTATTTGTTATTATGACGTTATGTGAAATGATGTAGTTTTTATTAAGTCTTTTAGTACACTAGCTATTGGATAACTTCCTGGAAAGGAAGTTCAACATATTGTCAATTCCCAATTACACTTGATTTCTGACCTTAGTAAATATTCATCCTCCTTGGGTGGTATCCCAAAACTACTAGCCAGTCATATGACTTGAGATCCAAAGCTGTGTGCATGAGATAGGATTTGGGGAGAAATTTGGGGGAGACTGTCTCCTGAGTGCAGAGTGAGGCAACCTCACAACAAATTAGAATTCTGTTTCCTCCCAGGAGGTATCCTTGGCTGTAAAGTGAGAAAGATGTACTCCCTAAAAAGCCAATACCTCCCTCCCAAGTAATTCATGTTTATACTCTGCCAAACACTGCAAAGGAACACTTGAGCTCTACATTTAAAAAAAAAAAAACATTCTTCTCTAGCAAATAAGGCCACATCACTTTAATAGCTAGACTCTAAGTTCACATACTAAAGACAAAACATACCAGAAATTCAACTTATAACAAGACGTTACATCAGCAAAGGAGGACTGCTTTATCCACAGGAAGCTGTACACCAAATTACAGAACAAAAACATATCCTCTTGGATTTTGCATCAGTTTGCCTATATATAGCCTGCTTCCCATGTTCTATGGCTCCCTACCTACCAGGGGCTCTGCCTAGAGGTACCAGCTTAGGATTGTTCTATTCTTCCCCTCCCCTGACCAAATACCAAACATCAGCTTTGAACCTACTGGCCTCAGAACAACTTGTCCACTGCAAAAATGTCCTACATTCTATTTACCTTTTAGAAGTACTTAGATATGATTTACTTTCAAGTTTCTCATTTTCATAAACTGCTTCAGGGTTCAATCCTGTTATTATCACATTCAGAAATTAATCACAGTTCTGTTAAAACATCTGTTTTAAATAGGAAATTCAAGAAACTTCCTCTCTTGATTTGGACTTGTATTCCTCTTTTGGATTCAGCTCAGCTAATTAAAAATACTTCCGCTAATAGGTTCTGTCATTTGCTCTAGGAAACTTTTGAACCAGATGATACAAACTCTCTTGGGAGTTCTCAACCACCTAATAATTTATTTGCTTCCTTCCAGCAGATTTCCCACTCTACCATCAGCCCAAATTATCCCCTTACCTCCCCAGGATGCAGAACTCACCAATAATCACAGTTATAAGTGATAAATTCTTTTTTGGCAAGCTAATTCTTATCTCCAGCATAGATTGCTGTTTTACAGATACAAGCAAATTTGAATTAGTTCCCATATATAACATTAACTATAAATAAAAACTAAGTAATGGAAAAATAGGTAAGTATTTGAGCAAAGCATGCTGAGGTTCTACTTTTAAACACAGATGGTAAATACCTAGGTTGTTCTAAGTCTATGGCTAGTCACAGAATAGCATGCAAAATAACATTACGTGTGAAAACTGAGGTCACTGCGCTTTTTAAATAAGGACAACAATATTCACTAAAATATTGTTGTAAGAACTTTTTCACAGTTTCTATAAAGATGTCTTAGTAGCTCAAAATCATTTAGCATTATTATTTTGACCCAATGAGTATGAGTGTTTCAGTCTATGTATCAATGTACACTTTACTCACTTGAAGTAGTTTCATCATATGAAATAATGAATAATGTACTGGGAGAAACTGAAGAACTGATTTTTGGTCCTGGCCTTATCATTAATAAGATGCTTAGACATCTGTATGCCTCAGGGCTTTTTTTTTTGAGGGTTTGTTGCTGTTTGTCTTCTTTAGTAATAGATAATTATCCTCTTGATCTCTAAGGTCTACTTCAGTTCTAACCAGCTCTGTGATTTTGCATATATGTAGCATTAGCAGAAGTAGAGGGGCCAAAAGTACTTTTACCAGATAAGTAATTAATCATTAGATCTTAGGAAACGCATTGTAGCAGGATCTTGTAAGGTGCTTGCTAAACAATAGTGAAGCATATTATATTATGACTCTAAGGGAGAATGCCAGAATCATAAAAAATTATAGCTCAGTGCTAAACCATAGGCCAAGGTAGGGTGATATGCCAAAGGTTACACAACCTTTTGGTGGTAGAAAAGAGTACGGCTCCAGTCTCATGGTTTTCAGTTCTCTCAGGTATCAAGTTCATTTTTCAGCAGCCCTTCTTCTCTGGATATTCACCCTGATATCTATCCTAAATCTAAATCCTGCTTTTTGGTGGTGTTTGGTCCTTTAAAATGAGAGGCTCTCTGTCCTATTTTGAGGGTCCTTCATGAACTTGAAGAGCATGAGACAAACCCCTGAAACTTTCTCGTTCTTGAAGTGCCTTTGTTTTCTGCTGGGGGAGTCAGAAAGGGTGAGGAAAGGGCCATTTGTAACTCATGCATGTACGGTGTGTTTGTACTTCACAGAAAGCTCTCAGGCCCCTTTCTTCACAGGCATGGTGGCTTCTGAGGTGAGAACTCCCCAGTCCAGGACTCCTGGCTGTTTTGCATCCATCACCTGCTGTTGTGCCTTTGGAGGGAAATAGAAGTAACTTTCACCACCCAAAAATGACAGTACCTGGACTTCCTGTAATTCTGCCATCTCGTTATCTGTGTGTTCTCACACAGGACTTGTTATTTCCTTCCACATCATTCTCACTGGTTTGTGTTGCAAAGAGAGGAATCAGAAACAGCTCTTTCTTGCCCAACTTTCTGCCATTTTTCAGCTGCTAGTTTTGTTTATCTACAGTGAGTGCCAAGCTTTGTACAGCAGTGGACAGGCCTTTAAACCGCAGGATAGATTCTGAAATAATAGTTTATCTTCCTAGAAGAGGCAATATTCATAAAATAGGCTTTGAACAGAGAAGGACACATCCGCCAAAAGAAAAATAGGAGAAAGGGCAATTCAGGGAGAAGGAACAAATTGAGCAAGTCAAGGAAGGGTGGCGTGGCCTGACAGTCAAGCAATTATTTAAGCCTGGAGTGTGGGGGTCCCGCCAACGGAAGGGAAAGATGCTCAGAAGAATGGAGAAGTAGAGCCCAGTCACAGAGTGCCTCAAGTACATAGCATTGTATTCTGTGAGTAATAAGGAACTTTTCGGGGGTTTTCAAATACAGATGATTGATATGATATGATATGATATGATATGATTGATATGATATATGATATGATACGATACGATATGATATGTATGATATGATCAACTTGCACTTTGGAAAACTGCAAGAATGTAAAATGAATCCTAGAGTTTTGAGGCTGGAGATTACAAGACCAATTAGGAGGGTATCAGAGTAACCCAGATGAAAAGTAGTTAAAACCCTCAATTTAGGCCATGGTAGGGGAAATGGAGAGAAGTCAGCTGCTAGAGATGTTAGTGGGTTAGAATGAGAGAATAAACAGGATTTGCTGAATGAGGGCAGAAGGAGAAGGAGAAGCACAGATGGCTACCAGGTTTCTAGCTTGGGAGAGTGAATGGGTTAGGATATCCCTGTTGAGATGGAGAATAATAAGAGAAGGAGGCCGGGCACGGTGGCTCACGCTTGTAATCCCAGCACTTTGGGAGGCCGAGGTGGGCGGATCATGAGGTCAGGAGATCGAGACCACGGTGAAACCCCGTCTCTACTAAAAATACAAAAAATTAGCCGGGCGTGGTGGCGGGCGCCTGTAGTCCCAGCTACTCGGAGAGGCTGAGGCAGGAGAATGGCGTGAACCTGGGAGGTGGAGCTTGCAGTAAGCCGAGATTGCGCCACTGCACTCCAGCCTGGGCAACAGAGCAAGACTCCATCTCAAAAAAAAATAAATAAATAAGAGAAGGAGAAGCTTTGGAAGAAGATGGGGCAGTATTGAAAATGGTTTTTAGACAAGCAGATTTGGAAATACACACTATAAAGATGGATACACAGTTGGTGATAGAAGTTTGGGAGTCATCAGCATCTGGGTGTAGATGAAATAACCAGAGCCAGCTTGTAGAGCAGGAACATGGCTTTTAATAGAGATGTGGGAAACATCAATCCTTATTGTGTATACATAAAATAAGGAGCCAAGGCCGGGCGCGGTGGCTCACGCCTGTAATCCCAGCACTTTGGGAGGCCGAGGCAGGCGGATCACGAGGTCAGGAGATCGAGACCATCCTGGCTAACACGGTGAAACCCCATCTCTACTAATAATACAAAAAAAAAAAAAATTAGACGGGTGCAGTAGCCGGCGCCTGTAGTCCCAGCTACTCGGGAGGCTGAGGCAGGAGAATGGCGTGAACCCAGGAGGCGGAGCTTGCAGTGAGCCAAGATAGAGCCACTGCAGTCCGGCCTGGGCGACAGAGCAAGACTCCATCTCAAAAAAAAAAAAAAAAAAAATCGGGAGCCAACAAGAGAAACTGAAGCAGAGCAAAGAGGTGAAAGAAGCAGCAAAGCAGATTAGGTATCTTGGTCATTGAGGGAAAAAAGCACAGCCTAACTCTGCCCTTGCCCTTACTAGAGACCAGAGGTTTGTTTTTTGGAAAAACTGACCTAAGAAGTTCTGGACCCAGACACAAGAATGGGCAGCAGACTGACTGCAGGGGAGTAAAAACTTTATACCTTGAGCTGTGAGATTCTCATCTTACCTCCCCTGACCTGTTCCCAGAATTTGTATAGCCTGCCCCAGAAAGGTTACTGGAGGACTTTTTCCTTTAAAAACTATTAGAAGATGTAAAGAGAAAGAGAGAGAGAAAGAGAGAGAGGATTGATGATAGATAGATGATAGATAGATAGATAGATAGATAGATAGATAGATAGATAGATAAAGACAGACAGATGATAGGCAGATCAATAGATAGATCAATAGACAAAAGAAGTCAAATATAACCAATCAGGGAAACAGAGAACTCAACATAGGCAAAAGGGCAACAGCTGTGCAGCAGGCCTAGAAAACAACCAGTCCAGGCTGAATATGGAAGCAGAGGGCTGAACTAGGAAGGCCTCCAGGGAATAATATGAAACTGGTGTGTTTAAGTGTTTGGAAAAATTAGTGATAGGTGTTTGGCAAGTCTAATGGAGCATTTGGAAAAATATATATATAGATACATGGAAAACCAAGCAGATGAAAATTTAAAACAATTATTCTTTTGAAGGGGGAAATGTGGTAAGAGGAAGAGAGCATAATCATAGTATACTACTTGGCTCAGCCGATAGTAATATTTATTATTTATTTTTATTTACTTATTTTGAGACAGGGTCTTACTTTGTCACCCAGGTTGGAGTGCAGTGGCACTACCTCTCACTGCAACCTCTGCCTCTCAGGCTCAAGCAATCCTCCCACCTCAGCTTCCTGAGTAGCTGGGATTAAAGGGACGTGCCACCACGCCCAGCTAATTTTTTGTATTTTTGAGGCTGCAGTCTAGGTTTTGCCATGTCATCCAGGCTGGTCTCAAACTCCTGAGCTCTAGTCATTCACCTGCCTCAGCCTCCCAGAGCACTGGGATTACAGGCGTGAGCTATCATGCCTGGCCAGATAACCATATTTAAATTTGCACTGCAAAACACATAAATATATAAATGGTGGCTGCTGATTTATCAAAAAGTTGAGGATGTAATCATATTGGGAAAATGAGAAAAAGGAAAGAGAAGGGATAAGTGAGAAGGTTACACTTTCAACCATCAAAACAATAATGTGAAGACAAAAGAGATCTAAAATCTAGAAATAAAAAGTCACACTATAAGCACTTTAGTTAGAAATATGGAGATAAATGCCAGAAGAAAGAGCTAAGAGTTGGAAGTGATTTTCTCCGGGGTAAAAAACTCAGGGCTCAGGGAAGTGGTAAGGAACATCTGTTTTCATTGTCTTTTAGCTCTGGCTGATATTTGAACTATGTATATTAATTTCTTTACTAAAAATAAAAAGTGACTAATGATAAATGGGAAGTGCAAGACTGGAGGCAGGAAATGTTGAGTGTTCTCTCAATAGCTCACCTGGGCATGGAAGGAGACTGGGCAGTAGCTACAGAGGACTGCATAGATGAAGGAGGAATTTTGCTAAAATGAGAGAGGTCAGAGGATAGCAAGTGAAGATGAGAAGTGAAAAGACCAGAGAACAAAGAAATAATCAACGATGAGACCCTAAAGAGACATTATCTAGGTTGGGGAAATTTTGGAATCATATCTTCCTATTTCCTGGGAAATCCTCTCTATGGTCATCTCCTCATTACTAGTTCTCTCTCTCTGCCCTCCAGCCTCCAATATAAATGTGCTCTTCATATCTATAACCCTGTGTTTTTCCCAACAAGGAAAGTCTCACCCTTTCCTCAGTATTCTGAATCTGGGGAATGAGAAATTTAAATATTTTTACACTTCATATTCTTAGACTTGTTTTCATGTCTCCGAAATTATACTCTTCCCACACTACACATGAAAGCTTTTTTTCACTTCTTTCTTGAAGACATTCGAGTAAGAGCTCTGGGTACACCCTTAACGAATACCCTAAAATCTCTAGAGAGGGCTCGATTGCCACCCATCAACCAGTCCTCACTGGAAATACAATTAAAACACCAGTAGAAACTGAATAACTTTTAAGCAGATGACCTAGATATATAGCTCACATGTAAAAAAATGATAAACACTCTTGGGGCTGTGTCCCATATCGAAACATTTCTGGAATCATGCATGTAAGCTGGACACCACCATAGTGTGCTGAAATAGTCAGCACATTAAAATTATTCTCAGGCAGTGAAGACCAGGGTCTCCTCTGCAGCTGTGTAGATCCTGTCCTGCACATCCCTAGAGGGCACAAACACCCTGAAGTCTGTGGAAATGGCCCCCCCTTCCCACTGTCCCAAGATTTCCGGGTGAGGCCTGAGCAGCAGCTGTACACATCAGCCATAGTGAGACCCCTTTTATTTTACTACACAGTACGTTTCAGGACAGAGAAAATATTGCAAAGTTTTAATCCCATTCACCCCTACAAAAGCACATTAAATTGCATCTTAAAAGTACTGTCTTCACAAATGGAAGTTGGATTTGTGGTACATTTAGTTCTCCACCTCCTATCCCCAGCGGATTTTATTTCTAATATGTGGCTTAAAGCAAAGCTATCCAATAAATATAGAGTGGGCTCTAAAATTACAAAGAAAAACTGTCATGGTAGTTGTTCTTTATCATTTCTGAAAAGCAAATCTGTGTTGTTCTGCCAAGTTTTTTTAGCAGTTGTACTTTGTGGGTGGCTCTATTCCAATATCTAGATGTATAAACATCCTGTACACACACTGTTAAGCCTTCAGAGCACTCTCTTGTAGATGGTATGGACTTCCTGGAAGAAACACCGTAAGCATGACATGAGAAGGTAAAAGCAAAAACAGCAGCAAGCGGCAATAAGATTACGATAAAAATCACTGAAGAATGGCAGGTGGAGTCAAAAGGAATGCGGTGTTTGGTTCTTCTGACACCCTCGTTTGCTCAAATACAATATGTTATGGTACAGTAACACTAAATACTTCACAAATGTCAGGTACACATTAGTAAAACCAGTGAATGTTTTCATTTTTGAAAGGGTTGGAATGTTCACTTTACAAAAGAGGAAAAATCTTGTAAAAAAATATGTCAGTATTCCAAATGGCAATCTCTCTTATTCAAATTTATCCAAAATCATAAAATATTCTTTCCCAGTCTCTCTCTCCTTTGACCTTGAAATCCCATTACTAATGGCAGGTCTTTAACATGGCTCCTCAATTTTCTTTTTTTTCCTTTTTCATTTTTCGAGACAGAGTCTTACTCTGTCACCCAGGCTGGAGTGCAGTGGCATGATCTTGGCTCACTGCAACCTCTGCCTCCCAGGATCAAGTGATTCTCCTGCCTCAGCCTCCTGAGTAGCTGAGGTTACAGGCGCCCACCCCCACATTCGGCTAATTTTTGTATTTTTAGTAGAGATGGGGTTTCGCCATGTTGGCCAGGCTGGTCTTGAACTCCTGGCCTCAAGTGATCCACCCACCTCGGCCTCCCAAAGTGCTGGGATTACAGGCGTGAGCCACCATGCCTGGCTTCTCAACATTTTGTAATACAATGCTGAGAACTGATGAGCAGTAGGCAACAGCGATCTGATTAAAGTGAATGTGAATACTATGGAGGCATCTACATCTACCACCACTACATACAATTCAAGCCCAAGTTCTGCAAGCGATAGAAAATCTGGTGTGGAAAGGAACTCAGAGAAGAGCTTCGTTATCATGAAACATGTTGAATCATGAGATAAAAATCTAATCATACACTTTTTTTTATAAAGAAGTGTGCTTTTTCCCAAATATCAAGAACAGGTGCTATTCACATAATTTTGGAACACTCACAATTCAAAAATGGAAAACTAAAAATCTGTGACTTTTTGCTGTTGTATTTTTGTAAAGTTCACTCAGTTGGCTCAAAAACGTCAGCAAAGGTGCAGCCTACATGAGATCTTGTGGGCTAATCTGTGGGTTACTAGCCTTGAACTCGTTTGTGGTTACGTGGCTATGAAACACAAAGCCCACCTTAACATGGTTAATCTCACAAATACACCTGGCATTTTGCATTCACGCTCTGCTTCATGCTTATTAAAACATGCCTAAAAATGAAAGAAACTGATTCAAACAAGAGTAAAACTGACAGAAATAATCCACTTCTCCACACCACACACACACATACACACCCAAATCATGAACTGGTTTTACACTTCCAAGTCTATACTTAATTGAGAAAAATATTTGCATCCAATTAAGATATGCATGATGTCATTTTTTCCCTTGGCATTAATGTATCAGAATTTACTTTCTGCTATTTTCTATCCATCACAATCTCTGCTGAGCTATAAAAGGCCATTTGGAAGCTCTTTTCAAACTATTCCACAATTTAAATCAATTGTACACTTGAATAGAGCACGAGTCTGACATTAATGATTTTAAAATTATTGCCTAAGAAATTCTGGGAATCTTATGGAGGGGCTAAAACTTCTACAATACACACAGACACACACAAATAAGTAAAACTCTGTTCTTAGGATTCCATATTTCATTTCCATTTTATTACACATTCATATTATTTCCTGAAATCATCTTAGAACCTTTTGTTTTTGCAAAATTTTAAAGGTCCAGGCCCTGTGATAGCTATGTGATGTTTTTTCCAGCACATAAAGCAAATTC
The DNA here is from genome assembly GCF_028878055.3 of Symphalangus syndactylus. Classification (NCBI taxonomy): domain Eukaryota; kingdom Metazoa; phylum Chordata; class Mammalia; order Primates; family Hylobatidae; genus Symphalangus; species Symphalangus syndactylus. The sequence continues at coordinate 47,606,156 of NC_072424.2, read as the reverse complement.
ATGATGTGAAAGAGGCAAATGACAATAGTTAAAGTATGTCTTATTTTATAATAGGATTTTTTTAATAAAAAATTCTTGTGGAACAAGGTACATTAAATTTGGCTTGCAATTAGGAAATATGGGAGCCGGCCTTGAAGAGCATGTGATTGAGTCCCCACATCTAACTGATGAGGAAACAGGCTCAGATGGGTCTACTGATGGGTCCACTTGCTAGAAGCAAAACTGGAACCACGCCCTGGCTTCTAGGCAGCAAGCAATAGTTTTGCTAATTTTGTTCCCCAGCATCAAAACAAATGCACAAAATAGGAAAGACACATGGTTATTAGTTGGTTATTTTATAAACACAATATTTAAAACTTAAATTAGTACATGTAAAGAACTGGCACAAACAGATGAAGGTTCACTTTCACGGCAGCAGTAGCATCTGCACAACATACCCCCTTAGCCACTGCCCTCAGCCCTTCCCCCCTCCGAGAGAGGTGGTGCTGCTGGCTGCAGATTTCTTCAGCTCTATTTTCATAGACTGAGTCTCAGCTCGAGGCTCGAATTTGGTCAGATTTCCTGCTCCTGGGGCTGCCACTACTGGCTTTCCTGCTTTCATACCTTTTGACATAGGAATGCGGGTGGGTGTAGGCCGCTGGGATGACCCGTCTTGTCCTGACTGTAAGAGAGAAAATACGTAGATACAAGGGAGATGTTGGTGAGTTTCCTCTAGATATGCCATTAATCTGAACACTAGTGGGATTCTTGCCACACAGGAACACCCACAGATGACCCTTCCCCAGATAAAATAATTGTGAGAAACTTAGAGTTTGTATCTAATCCACTCTGATTATCTCCCCTTCCGTTCTCTTAAAACAACTTTGCTTGAAACTTGCTTCTCTTCTGAAGCACTGATTTACCTCCTCTGCCCTTACTGAAGATGGCCTTAACTCCAGTTTCACAGAGGAAATAAATATAGACCACCAGGCAAAAACTCAGGCAATTTTACTCCTACTGCTCCCTAAATTACCTCTACGCTCCCTCCTTTCTTCCATTTCAGATGAAGCCAGTCTCTTTTCACCTGAAGACCTCAGAATCTTTGCATGTTATTGTCGCTGCTGACCACATCCTCCTTTTTAAAGTGCTCCTAACACTGTCTTGCTGTGATTTCTTAGGACAGTCTCATCAATTCACCTCTCATATCTGATGACCCCTTTTCAATCTCTTGCTGGCTTCTTGTTCTCTACTCTGCCTGCCTTCTAAATGTGTCACCATGTTCCATTCTCAGCCTCCTTTTAATGTTTAACATTCACCCTGAGAATTGCCTTAGTTATTACCCCATGTGTTCAAACCCTGGGATCCCTAGGCTTCAGTGCCCTCTAGAAATGCAGATCCTTATTCCCAACTACTCACTGGACATTTCTGATGTTCCCCAGACATCTTAAATATAACATGCCCCAAACATTACTTATCCTCTCTCCTAAACAGCTATTCCCCCTAAAGTTTCTCATCTTATTCTCCCAGACAACCAAATCAGAAACCCAAGAGTCACCCTCTCTACTCAATTTGTCATGAAATAGTTTTGATTCTGTCTTCACTATATCTCTGTCCTCATCTTCACTACCATAGTTCAAGCCTGCTCCATCATTAAGATAGAGAATTGCAACAGCATCCCTGTCCCTCCAAGTTATCTTTTAAACTGTTTTCCATACACATCTTTCTAAAACATAAACAATGTTTTTCTCATGATCATCACCCTTTCAGTGGCTCCCTTTATCTAATCTATAAATATCAATTTCATAATAAGACATGTATGTGCCTCCCTTCAATATCCAACCCCAGTTTACTTCCTTATTTTCTGCCCTTGCATTTTTTGCCCCATGCGCAACTGTTAGTAGCACAATGGGACTGCTCACCATTCCCCAAGCATGCCGGGCTCCTTCACACTGTCATGCCTTTGCACATGCTGTTCTGTCTACAAAATCCTCCTCTTTTCCTTCTTGAAAATCCCTCTTTAACTGTTAAACCTCCACTTCTGTGAAGCCTTCTCCATTGGCTCCTTTGGAGATGCCTCTATCATAGAACCACTAAGTAGGTTCCAAACCTGTCTATTCCACCAAGTCAAGAACTTCTACAGTCCTCTTGGCATCCCAGCACCTAGCCCATGCCTAAAGTGTAGCTGACACTCAACAAATGTTGAATGAATAAATGTACAAATGAACTACCCTCACTGTTTAAATTCTAAGAGGAGTATTCCAAACCTTTTGTTGTCCTTGATTTTATGAGATCTGATATACTTAAAATAGGTGGATCATTCAGAGCTTAGAAATCTTAGACAGTTGCTTTGAAATGCTACTTGTGTGTGAGATTTAATCAGTAGTCAAAAATGTCAATACAGAGGGTAGGGCTACCTTGATCTGACCCTTAAAAATGGTAAGAAAATGTTATGGCAGAAAATATGCTCTAAGTTACAATGATTTATACCTCCAATATCTTTTTATAAAATGCAGCAGAAAGAAGTAAAACCCTACACAACCAAGCTATGCTCTATGTTACCTAAAAAGCAGTATTGGACCACCTGGGGACAGTGAATAATTCTGAATGCTATTTGGCTCATGAGGAGTCAATAAGTAAAAGCTTTACTGGCAAAGCAATTAGTAATTCACACTTTGGAGCCTGCCTCGAGTCTATGTTTGTGCAAAGAAATTAAAGTAAATCATATTAAGAATATAGGAAAATAAGCCACAGTTTCTATATTTAAATTATGAGCGTCCGGTCTTTCTTAAGAGATTTCAATTTATGCTGTAGAACTTGTTCAGGGTCTAGAAATCACAATTTCTAGTCTATTAGCTTAAGTTAACATATAAACACCACAAGCTCTTCTATAATTACATTTGCTAATTTGCCACCAATAAATGAAGACAATCACTGGAAGTATTTTGAAAAATATAATTTATAATTTAGTTATTTATTTACTTTTTTGAGACAGGGTCTCACTCTGTCACCCAGGCTGGAGTGCAGTGGCATGATCCTGGCTCACTGCAACCTCCATCTCCTGGGTTCCAGTGATTCCTGTGCCTCAGCCTCCAGAGTAGCTGGGATTACAGGTGTGCACCACCACACCCAGCTACTTTTTTTTTTTTTTTTTTGTATTTTTAGTAGAGATGATGTTTTGCCCTGTTGGCCAGGCTGGTAGAATTTATTTTTAAGTTCTGGCTTTTGTGCTTTGCACATGCTTTTCAATAATCATTCATTTAGCCTTCCAGCTTGTTTGTTTGTTTGTTTGCTTGTTTGTTTGAGACGGAGTCTTGCTCTGTCACCCAGGCTGGAGTGCAATGGCACAATCTCAGCTCACCACAACCTCCGCCTCCTGGGCTCAAGCGATTCTCCTGCCTTAGCCTCCCGAGTAGCTGGGATTACAGGTATCCGCCACCATGCTCAGCTAATTTTTGTATTTTTAGTACAGACAGGGTTTCACCATATTGGCCAGGCTGGTATTGAACTCCTGACCTCAGGTAATCCACCTGCCTCAGCCTCCCAAAGTGCTGGGATTACTGGCACGAGCCACCGCACCCAGCCCCAGCTAATTATTAAATAAATATTTATGAAGCATGTGCTCTCTGCAAGATATGATTAAATAAAATACAGTTTTTATACATGTAAACTCACTTCTCTTTTACTTTTAAAAACGTTTTTGATATTAAAATCTTCTTATCTCATTTTGGGATAAAATATGACTGTGGCCATACATAATCGCATATTGAATATTTTAGTTTATAGAAACATAACCTAGGGACAATTTTAATTCTTCCTCCATATAGACCATTTCTCCTGTCTCCATTTAAAAAAGTATCTTAAACATTAAAATCAAATTTTAAGACTTCTGATTACTATATGTTACCATTCCAAAGAGGCTACCTTTGCAAGTATTTTATGGCACTCTCCATAATTTACATGAATAGGTGAAGCTTTCCCTCAAAGTTGGCCTAATTTATTAAACTGTTAGGTCACTTTTTACATTCAGTTCTCAGTGTGGATGGTCCTCTGGGAAGCATCTGTTGGTGGATTCAGGCAGCATGAGAAGCATGTGGCTGGGTTTTACTGCGGGTGCTGGGGTAGTCTCACTACTCACGTCTCCCTCCCTCCACGGGTCTGCCCTTTGGAGCCTCTTCTACTCACCACTGACTGGGTTCCTCGAGCAGATGACGTTGTGACCGGTGTTATGGTGATAGTGCTCGTCACTTTGCTTGCACCAGGCCGTGAGGAGAGGTGGTTCCTGGGGGAGCGAAGGACAGTGCCGGTGGAAACCTCCTTTTCGGCTGTCACGTTTACTGGTCGGACAGTAATAACTGGACTGACTCCTTCACCTGAAGTCCCAGGGGACCGTTTAAACTGAGACCCTAAGTGAATGTGAATTTTATTGTCCTCTGTGGTTATGATATTGGCATTGGAGTTGTATTTCCGCACTGGAGTTGGAACAGTCTGTTTTTCTGGGGTGACTTTAAGGATTGTCCGTCCCATGGGCATTTCCTGGGATTCGGGAGAAACTGCAATCTCAGCTGGTGCTGCTGATGTAGACACCGTCATTATCTGAATAGGGGATGTGGGCCTGTCTGCGAATGCGCCTCTTCCACTTTCTGGAGTCTTCTCTCTGGAAAATGTAGTAATTGTGACTGGGGACATGGCTCGTTCTGGGCCGAGAGTAGTATCTCCACTTTTTTGTTTTTGAGGCATAACGTTTGGTGATGGGATAATGGTTATTCTTGGTTTCTGATTCCCTAAGGTAGGAATGACGGTGGTACTAGAAAAAAACTCTTCAGATGTCGGGCTTGTTATCTCCAAAGTCGCAGTGCTGTTCTGGTGGTCTGGTGTCACTCGGATATGCAGGGGCTGGCCCTGCTTTGGTGAAAGGACTACCTCTCCTGGGTGCCCTGGACTGGAATTTGTTCGGGGCCCTTTCTCCTGAGTGATTGAGGGGCCATTTTCCCTCTTTCTCATCCATGGAATCCAAGACTTTCTCATAGTGAGCTCATTTGCTGCTGGAGGATACCTGTCTAGAACAGAGGATCTTTCCATGGGTTTCTTCAATCCCACCTGCCGAAGATTACTCATAATATGATTTTCTTCCTGGAAGGATTTCCGTATGAATACAGCTGGCGTTTCTTCCTCTGTTGCTTCACTGCTGACTGCATCAGTTTGGACTCCAGTTGACGTCACAGGAACATCCACCATTCTTCTTCCATTCACACTGGGCCTAAGAGCTCTGCTGTAGCGCTTGGAAAGCTCCAACTCTTTGGTCAGATTGAGGACCTCCTGCCCCATGTTTTTGTTCTTATTTTCTTCTTCCATAAATCTTTGTTGAAGTACAGAATAATCTACCTGGAGCTGAGAAAGCTGATCTTCTTTGTTCATTAATTCGTGAATCTTCTCTTTAAGAGCTTGTACTTCGGCTTTTAAGTCTCGACTTTTAGCTTCTTCCAACCGAAATCTGTGTCTCAGTTCAGCTTCCTGGCTCACAACCTCACCCTTCTCTATTGCTTTATTCTTGGCAATTTGGTGCTTGATCTCCTCTAGTTGTTGAGAGAGGAAGTTAGCCTTATCCTGCTCAGTTCTAAATTTCTGTTCCAGCTGATCATACTCATCTTCTGTCTTCATCAAATCCCCTTCGACCACTTCCAATTGTTGGAGACGTTTCTTCAGTCTCTCAATTTCAAGTGTTAGTTCCTTAATCTTATTATCTTCCGGGCAGGTGAGCTCAGACCCTTTTCGTGACCTTCCTCTTGTTATTTCTCTTTCCACTTCCTCTATACCATCAAGTCTCTTCTTTAGTAAGTCAACACTGCAGCTTAATTCAGAGGATTTTTCTTCTTCACTTTTCAATTTGCCTATCAACTCATCTCTTTCTCTTGTCAAGTTGTATACTTTTTCCTCCATTTCAGATTTTAGTTTTAAAAGCTTCTTACTTTCTTCAATTAGTTTTTCAGTTACATCCATAACTTTTCCTTGTTCCACCTTAAAATTTTTATTGAGTCCATCCACTTTTCTCTCTTCCTGCTTTATTTTTTCCATCATATTTTTCCTTTCATCAACCAGCATCATGGTAAATGACTTCAACTTCGTAAGATCATCTTTTAGGCTTAATTCAGCCTTTTCCAATCTACTTTCAGAACATTCCAATTCTTTAACTCGACTCTTGACCACCTCCAATTCATTTAGCAGGTCTTTGGTTAAGTTCTTTTCTTTCTCCAGGTTTAAATGTAGCTGGGTGCACTCAGATTTACTCTTGCTAAATGCTTCTTCCAATTTCTCTAGTTCAGACATTCTCTTCTGTAGCTTCTCAACTTCAAGTTTGAGCTCCTTACTATGGTGTTCTTCCTCTTGCAGCTTCTTCCTCAATTCCCTACACTGGGATTCAGTTTTAGTGATCTCCTCATCTTTACCTTCCATTTCAAGCACACGCTTTCGAAGATTTTCCACTTCTGCCATGAGGCTAGAGTTTCCACATTCTCCTTTGGCAATTTTATCTCTTAATTCCTGAAGTTCTTCCTCTGCCTTCTGCAGATTTTTGTTAGTCTCTTCTAGCTCCTCGATTCTTTGGGTTAAGCCAACCAGCTTGAGTCTAAGTTGCCTATTGTGAGACTCTTGATTAGCCAGTTTAGCGTTCATCTCTTCATGCTCTTGAGAAAACCTCGAAGCCTTGTGTTCAAAGTCCACTTCTAACTTGAGCAATTTCTGTCTGTCTTCTTTGGATTTGGAAGTAATGGCTTTGAGCTTTTCTTCTTCTTCCCTCAGCTTCTGAGTAAGATCCTGTACTTTCTGGCTTTGCAGGCCAAGTTGTTCAATGTGCATTTGTCTTTCATCCACCAGCATGAGTGCAAAGGACTTGAGTTTAACAAGCTCATCTCTTAGTTTATTGAGTCGTTTAGCATTTTCCTTTTCTTTGCGGGCTTGATAAGCCTTTTCTTGTTCAAGGAGTTTTTTTAACCTAGAAAATAAAATATACCTATATGTTAAAAGAGTAATCAACAAACAGATTTAAGCATTGATATTAAATAAAAAACAAAATCCTACTACAATAAATCCCTTATCAATTGCTATAATTTCAACGTTTAAAAAATAGCCATTAATGAAACGAATGGGAAGTCAAAATATTAGTTACCCTTAGGGGTAGTGGCTAGAAGAGGGCATGATGAGGGCTTTGAGTGTAACTAGTTTCTCTTTTGTAATTTGCATGCTTGCTATACAGGATTGTTTAGCTTACCTTATGAAATTTCAGTAAGCTGAACACTTCTGAGTATCTTTCTGCATGTGTATTATACTTTAATACAGTAGCCATTAAGTAAAACTTAGGTTGTGCAAAAATAATGACTATTTACATAATTTCTTCTGTATCCTTGGTGTTAGTATTCACTTTATTCTCAGAGTAACCCTGTGAGATATGTATTGCTACTATCATCACCATGAAAAAACATGAGATACAGGGGAATTATGTAGCCTGCTACAGATCCCAGAGTCAGTAAGTGGCAGGGCTGGGTTTCAAACTTAGCCAGGAAGCCTCCAAAATTATTGCTCTCCACCTCTGCATCATATGATTTCAGGAGATAAATTTACTTTAAATGATAGTAAAGGTTCAGAAAAGAAGCAGTTTTGGGTTTTCTTATTTTAAACCCTTGACATAAACTACATAACTGTCACCTGGAAGGGACAAAGTAGGACCAGCTTTCTGATACAAAAGCTGATTTACATAAATTGATTTTAGTTCACACCAGAACTGGCACAGGATTTTTTTATTTAAACAATATTTTTTTAATCAAGAACTAGATAGCAAGGAAATCTGTATATCAATACAAAAATGTGGCAGCCACAGGAATTATTGTTGCACATGTGTGAAATACATTTTCTCTATGGCATTTATGCATATCTGTAAAAAGTAGGAATATAAATATGCTGAAGTAGCTATTTACCATTCTTGGGTTGGTCAGTTAACTTGCACTAATTTTAATAGTTTTTTTATTTACCCATAAAAACAATTAAAATTATAATCATATTTGCCATGTTAATGTAAGAATGCATTTTAGTAATTAATAGGTTTATAAGGGAAGCAAGTTATAAACAACCAATGACATGTACTTATTTAAGTATAATAGATTTTATTCTTTCAGTGTATTTTGCTCCTTTACTATTCTGACTGATTAATTTCATATTTATGACTAGATTAGCTGTTAGCCAAGTAAACAGAATTTACTAGTCTCACATTGCATTGTACAAGAAATATTTGTGTTTTTTTTTTACTTGTCACTGACTGAAAGCTGGTGTATAAGAAATTATTTGAACATACATTAGTAAAGCACAATAGAAACTATTAATAATTAAATACAGTGTGAGATAAGTATTATAGAAATGGCTCTGATCGTGTCATTAAGATTTTTTCATAGAATTTACTCTTATAAAGCATGATTGTGCCTCAGCATCTCTAAACTAATGCATACCCTCCAAAAATCATTATGACTTTATTCCTAAAATAGGAGGAAAATATGATCTTCAAGTCCTACTGATTTGCCTGAGTAATACTGTAAGAGAATCACTAAATGTGGTCGTTACATGTAGAAAACAGCATTTTATTGACCATGTTCTCTTTTTACTAAAAGTTGAAACAACTGAAATAATGTCATAGAACCATAGATTAGGGGAAACTTTTCAGGATATTTTCAACATAAAATACCATTTTCAAATTCCTTGTCCTTAACTGGACTGTTAAGAGATTAATTTATTGAAAACGTACTGCTTCCAATTCTAAGCTTAACATGTTAAAGCTTCTAAAAATATATTTTTAGGAATACTATGCCTCTATACTGTTAGAGGCAGTGGGTTGGAGTGACTACAACATAGGTTTTGGAGTCAGACAATCAAATCTGAATTCTGGCTCTGTCACTTTCTAACTGTGTAATCTCTGGCCAATCACTGAAACTCTCTGATTCTCAAATTTTACACCAGTAGAGGAAAGAGGGAGGGATATTCACCCATTTATGCCAGAGGTTGCAATTTTTTTGTGTGAAAAATCAGACCTTGGCGATGACCTTGAGAAGCAGGATATAAATAAATCCCACAAGCTTAGCGTTCCAATAATGGAACACTAATACCAACCATATAGAATTGTTCTGAAGATTAATTGAAATAGTAGAAGTAAAGTGACAGATACATAGATTCAATACATGAATGTAATAAAGCACAAAAAGATAAGAACTATAGCATATGCTATTGGCTTCATCTGGAAAGACTGCCAGTGCTTTCTATGTTTAATCAATAAATATTTTTGTCATTATCCTGTCTTTGATAGTAAAACTTGGGGAACTAATGTTTCAGCTGGAGAAAAGCAGAAGGCATTCCAATCAGTGGGAAATTCCATGAGCTAGAGTGTGACCTCGGCAGGAATTTGGCTTCCAGGAAACCACATTTTTCACATTCTCCTAGCTGTGATTATTTCTGTTTTTCTAACCCCATTAGCTTACTCTCCCTCCTATTCTCTTTCACCACATCTTAAACCATGCCCATCTCATAAAGTGGCTCTACAGCAATACCAGGCTCATTCTCTGTGTACTCCCAAACCCAGTTTCCCAGTTGGTACAGCTGAGGATCAGATCCAGGATCAAGGTAAAGTCGCTCAGCTCATTTTGGAAGGCCTGACAATAGCCTTCTGCGCAAATAGACCTGCAATCAAACTTCTTACAGGCAAGATGTTGGGGATGGGAATGATGGGATTCAACACCTGACCTCCTTGGTAAGTTCATGTCCAGTCAGTCTCTCCCGTGATCTAACATTCCTTGCAAATGCTGTGTCCTCTGCTTAGTATTTCCTCCCTGCTCCTTTTTTTTTTTCATTCTGTCACACGTCACACTCACCTGAATGTTCCTAGCTAGTTTTTCATCCTCCAAGTTTCACTTCAATGTCACTTCTTCAAACTCAATTAAGTCAGAACTTCTTATAGACTCCCGTAATATCAATATCCTACAGTCTTTTTTTTTTTTTTTAGAGAAAAGATCTTGTTCTGTTACCCAGGTTGAAGTGCTGTAGCATGATTATAGTTCACCGCAGCCTCAATGTTTTGTGCTGAAACTATCCTTCAACCTCAGCCTCCCAAATGGCTGGGACTACAGGCACATAACACCATGCCTGGCTAAGATTTTTATTTTTTGTAGAGACAGAGTCACCCCGATGTCACCTAGGCTGGTCTTGAACTGCTGGGGTCAAGTGATCCTCCTAACTCAGTCTCCCAAAATGCTGGGATTACAGGTGTGAGCCATCATGCCTGGCCCAGTTTTCTTTTCTAACACTTAATCAACATATATTTTTTCTAATAAAAAAGTTATATTTACTTAGAAGCATTCCGAATGTCAACAAAACAGGTGCAACTTTTTTCTTTGCAATTACACAGTGGTATCCAGTTAACAGAACAAGCAATTATTTCGTATAAGCTGCATCGGAGACAACTGAAAAAGAAATAACTACCATCCCCATATATAATTAATTTGTGCTGTGCACCAACAAGAACCTGCTTTAAATCCATGCCAATTTACAACCTCCATACTGTCCCAGGCAAGGTTAGTGGCTATTGAAAATACTACCAGGACAGGACTATCTAAAGACACACTCTGTAGAGTGTTAACTATACAAAAAAAAGACACTGTACAGTTTAAACTCAAATCTTACACAGCTTTACATTTCAATTTTTTTCTTTAAAAAGAGTGAGTTGTGTACAGGGGGGTTAAATGCTTTATAGACACGAAAAAAAAACTGTGCTAGAACCAAATTATTCATCATCATCTTCTTCATCTTCATCTTCTTCACCTTCTTCCTCCTCTTCATCCTCTTCATCTTCCTCCTCTTCCTTCTTTTTCTTGCTTTTTTCAGCCTTGACAATTCCCTTTTTTCCTGCATCAGGCTTTCCTTTAGCTTGATGTGCAGCAATATCCTTTTCGTATTTTTCCTTCAGCTTCGCAGCCTTCTTTTCTTCAGGCTGCTTGTCATCTGCAGCAGTGTTATTCCACATCTCTCCCAGTTTCTTCCAGCATCACCAATGGGCAGGCCAGGATGTTCTCCTTTGATTTTTGGGCGATACTCAGAGCAGAACATGAAAAAGGCCGAAGGAGAGCTCTTGGGTGCGTTGGAGTCCTTGAACTTCTTTTTTGTCTCCCCTTTAGGAGCGACATAGATTTCATTTCTCTTTCATAACAGGCCTTGTCCGCCTTTGCCATATCTTCAAATTTTCCTTTCTCTTTAGCAGACATGGTCTTCCATCTCTCTGAGCACTTCTTAGAAAACTCTGTGGCCGGGCGCGGTGGCTCACGCCTGTAATCCCAGCACTTTGGGAGACCGAGGCTGGTGGATCACGAGGTCAGGAGATCAAGACCATCCTGGCTAACACGGTGAAACCCTGTCTCTACTAAAAATACAAAAAATTAGCCGGGCGTAGCGACGGGTGCCTGTAGTCCCAGCTACTCGGGAGGCTGAGGCAGGATAATGGTGTGAACCTGAGGGACAGAGCTTGCAGTGAGCTGAGATCGCGCCACTGCACTCCAGCTTGGGCGACAGAGCGAGACTCCGTCTCAAAAAAAAAAAAAAGAAAAAGAAAACTCTGAGAAGCTGACTGAAGCATCTGGGTGCTTCTTCTTATGCTCCTCCTCCAGAGAAGTTTGCACAAAGAATGCATATCATGACATTTTGCCTCTCAGCTTCTTAGGATCTCCTTTGCCCATGTTTAGTTATTTTTCTTCAGCAAGGCAGAGTCACCCAGTGCCCGTCCGGCTCTCATTTGCCCCGGTGCTGTCTCTATGGAGCTCAGTTACTGCAATGGCTGTCCCAACTTATAATTTTTTTAATGTCTGCCTACTTCTGTTAATGCAAATTCCATGAGGGTAGCTGCCATGTTTGTCTTGTTTGCCCCCTAGCGTAATGCCTGACACATAAGATGTGCTCAAGAAATATTGACTGAATGGATAAACAAGAGAAAGAATGAAGATATAAACTTGAATTAGAAACATAAATCTGGCCGGGCGTGGTGGCTCACGCTTGTAATCCCAGCACTTTGGGAGGCCGAGGCGGGCGGATCACGAGGTCAGGAGATCGAGACCACGGTGAAACCCCGTCTCTACTAAAAATACAAAAAAAATTAGCCGGGCGCGGTGGCGGGCGCCTGTAGTCCCAGCTACTCGGAGAGGGGCTGAGGCAGGAGAATGGCGTGAACCTGGGAGGCGGAGCTTGCAGTGAGCCGAGATTGCGCCACTGCACTCCAGCCTGGGCGACAGAGCAAGACTCCGTCTCAAAAACAAACAAACAAACAGAAACATAAATCTGTAGGCTGGGAGCGGTGGCTCAAGCTTGTAATTCCAGCACTTTGGGAGGCCGAGGCAGGCAAATCGCTTGAGTCCGGGAGTTAGAGACTAGCCTGGGCAACATGGCAAAACCTCATCTCTACAAAACAAAACAAAACAAAACAAAACAAAACAAAGCAAAAAAAACAAAAATTAGCCGTGTGTGGTGGCATGTGCCTGTAATCCCAGCTACTCAGGAGGCTGAGGTGGGAGGATCACCTGAGCCCGGGAGGCAGAAGTTGCAGTGAGCCAAGATCACATGACTGCACTCCATCCCGGGCAAAAGAACAAGACCCTATCTCAAAAAAAAGAAAAACAAAAAACAAATATAGATCTGGAAATTACCTAAATAGAGATGTATTAACTAAAGTTCTCCACGATGCTGAGTGAGTATACATTTTTGTTAAACAGATATTGCAGTTGTTATTAGGCCAGCAATTTTATATTAATAGTGGTTATTAGGTGAGTGTCTCTGTCTAATGAGCAATGGCCTCCCTTGAAGAATGTGTCCATTTTAATTGTCAGACTATTAGAAAAGAAATGTGTCTCTCAACTGAGAAACCTCAAATGAGGGAGGGAGCCTTCTCTATATGGGCTGAGCAAGATATCCCTTACTATCTGTCTACCTGTAGCATTGGAGGCTGAACAACCTCTATTTAACCTATAAAACAGCTATGGGACTATTACAACAGGCTGAATTAAGCCTTTTTTTCTCTCATAGGTTTTTTTGTCACTGGTTTGTCTTAGTTCTTCTTCTTCCTCCTCCTCCTTCTCCTCCTCTTCCTCTTCTACTTCCTCCTTCTCCCTCTCCTTCTTCTTCAAGATGGGATCTTACTATGTTGTTCAGGCTGGTCTCAAACTCCTGACCTCAAGCAATCCTCCCATCTTGGCCTCCCAAAGTGTTGGGATTACAACTGTGAGTCATTGTGTCCAGCCTGTTGTAGTTTTTTGTTTGTTTGTTTTGTTTTGTTTTTAAAGGAAAGGGATTTTCATCCACAGTTGGATCAAAAGTCTAATGTTGGAGCAGTACACCCTTGGGTCTATTGGGAAGAACTGTGGGGATTAAGGTGATGGAACTCCTAGGAGGGAAGAAAATCAAAGGGAAACATGGGGCCATTTTGTCAGCCATCCCACCCTACATAGAAATTTTCACAGTGCTAAAAAGCTTGGTAATTGTTAGATTTTTATTTCCATAATGGAGGTGATATTTCCTTAGACATAGAAATGAATGTGATCTCCAAAGTAGAACATATCTAAAGAGAGAAAAAGGATAGGATGGAGAAAAAACTTTGAGAAATGTCCAAAAATGAGAGAGAAAAAGAATAAGAAGGACCTATGGAAGGCCTGTGCAGAGAAAGAAGAGGAGAAACAGATACAGAGAAAGAGGGCGCCATGGAGCAACACAGGAGCACCCAAGGAAGAGGGTTTTGGGAAGGCAGGAACAGGCTTGTGTCTCACTTTATCCACCTCCCCAGTCAATTCAGCATTCCACCTGCAGATGTTTTTTTCTCTTCCCTCATATTTAGAAATCCTCATTTTACATTAAACAAGCATTCAGCATTCAGAAATATAGCATGTATCTATTCACAAAACATAATGCCTTTGGCATATTACATCTCTTTTTTTTTCAACAATTTCCTAATAGTTACAATTTCATTTTGCACTTCAAACAATTAATTTGCTCTACATTACTGGGTACCATTTCCGTGTAATTATGCTATTTAAGAAGCAGAATAAGAGATTTAAGTGTTGCTTGTGCCAACTAGTCTTACCACCTCCTCTCCATTCTCTTCTCTGCTCACCTTCCCATTCTTCAACTATGCCTTGATTCTAAACATATTAGCACGAAAAGGAAACAAACCAGAAGACTAAGACTAAAAAAATAAATTACTACCCTGATTCCCATCAGCAGTCACAGGTAGAGCCCTAAGTATCCTAAAATCAAACTTATTCTTGGCAAATTTTATATTTTCTGCAAGCATTTAGTCCTCTTTAGAGAACAAAGAAAGACAAGTAAATGAATTAACAGAGATTTTAAATTGTTGTTGCCTTTCTTAATAAGTATTCTTAAATATATTCTTAATTTCTTATTTCATACTGAATAAAATTATACTTTTTTTTGAGACAGAGTCTCACTCTGTCACTCAGGCTGAAGTGCAGTGGTGCCATCTTGGCTCACTGTAACCTCAGCCTCCCGGGTTAAAGTGATTCTCCCACCTCAGCCTCCTGAGTAGCTGGGACTACAGGCATGTGCTACCACGCCTGGCTAAGTTTTGTATTTTCAGTAGAGACGGGGTTTTACCATCTCGGCCAGGCTGGTCTAAAACTCCTGACCTCAGATGATCCACCCACCTCGGCCTCCCAAAGTGCTGGGATTACAAGCATGAGCCACTATGGCCAGCCAAAATTATACTTTTTAACTTGCAAATTGACCACTTATCAGCATGTTCAGAAATTTAATTATTTTCAACCAGAAGACTTTAAAAATGTAGGCCCAGAAGTTTTTCCTTTTTTATTTTTGCCATTTAGAAAACTTTTTATTAATGTGATTTTTTTTACATTTAATTAAATAATGGCAATTGGAATAAAAACCCAGGTAAATGAGTGGCATAGTAGTTCCATTCTGAGCTCCAAATGTGAATTTAGAATTTAATAGCTCAACTTTATATTCCCAAATGTTCTGTGATTGTTGATGGTGCATACATTTGTCAAGATTCATCAAATTATATAATTAAAATTGGTGAATTTTACTGTATGTAAATTATATCTCAATTAAAAACCAGAAAAAAAAATTTTAAACCCTGGAAAGTGTTCCAAGATGTCAGATAAAGGGAGAAAGATTGTAAACAAATATTACTAGTGAGTGACTTAAAATATGATAGAAAACATAAAATTGGTTATTAATCTTAAGGCAGAAAGAGGTGGAAGCACAGGTGGGGAAGGTAAAGAGAAGGGAGCTGACATTTCAGGTGGTGTTAAAGGGGCTGACAAGAAAATTTTTTCTGGGGAGGTAATGTTTCAGGTCCTAGACAATCTCTAGTCCTAATATTTCAAGAGGCTCTCAAAAGCCCATCCTGCCAGAGCAATCAGCCAAGAAAAAGAAATAAAGGGCATGCAAACCGGTAGAAAGGAAGTGACATGGTTTGGCTCTGTGTCCCCACCCAAATCTCATCTCAAATTATAATCCCCATATGTCAAGAGAGGGACCTGTTGGTAGGTGATTGGATAGGGGTGGTTGCCCCCATGCTGTTCTCATAATGGTGGGGGAGTTTTCATGAGGCCTGATGGTTTTAAAAGTGGCAGTTTCCTCTACACTCTCTTTCCTGCTGCCTTGTGAAGAAGGAACTTAACTTCTCCTTTGCCTTTCACCGTGATTGTAAGTTTCCTGAGGCCTCCCCAGGCCTGCAGAACTGTGAGTAAATTAAACCTCTTTTATTTATAAATCACTCAGTCTTAGGTAGTGTCTTTGTAGCAGTGTGAAAATGGACTAATACAGGAAGACAAACTGTCAATGTTTGCCAATGATATGATCCTATACCTAGAAAAATCCTAAACACTCATCCAGAAAGCTTCTAGATCTGATTGATGATTTCAGTAAAGTGTCAGGATACAAAATCACTATACGCAAATCAGTAGCACTGCTATACACCAACAATGACCAAACTGAGAATCAAATCAAGAACTCAATCCTTTTTACAACAGCTGCAAAAAAATAAAAATAAAATAAAGCACTTAGAAATATACCTAACCAAAAAAAAAAAAAAAAAAAAAAGGAAAGAAATATACCTAACCAAGGAGGTAAAAGATCTGTACAAGGAAAACTACAAAACACTGCTGAAAGAAGTCACAGATGATACAAACAAATGGAAGCACACCCCATGCTCAGGGATGGGTAGAATCAATATTGTGAAAATAACCATACTGCCAAAGGCACTCTACAGATTCAATGCAATTCCCATCAAAATACCATCATCATTCTTCACAGAACTAGAAAAAACAATCCTAAAATTTATGTGGAACCAAAAAAGAGCCCACATAGCCAAAGCAACAGTAAGCAAAAAAAACAAATCTGGAAGCATCAATTACCTGATTTCAAACTATGCTAGAAGGCCATATTCTCCCAAACAGCATGGTACTGGTATAAAAATAAGCATGTAGACCAATGGAACAGAATAGAGAACCCGGAAATAAAGCCAAGTACTTACAGCCAACTGATCTTCGACAAGGTGAACAAAAACATAAAGTGGGGAAAGGATACCCTATTCAACAGACGGTGCTGGGATAATTGGCAAGCCGCATGTAGAAGAATGAAACTGGATCCTCATCTCACCTTATACAAAAATCAACTCAAGATGGATCAAAGACTTAAATGTAAGACCTGAAACCATAAAATCTCTAGAAGATAGCATTGGAAAAACTCTTCTAGACATTGGCTTAGGCAAAGAGTTAATAATCAAGAACCCGAAAGCAAATGCAACAAAAACAAAAATAAATAGATGGAACCTAACTAAACTAAAAAGCTTCTGTACAGCAAAAGAAATAATCAGACTGGGCACAGTGGCGCATGCCTATAATCCCAGTAATTTGGGAGGCCGAGGCCAAGGCAAGTGGATCAACTGAGGTCAGGAGTTCGAGACCAGCCTGGGCAATATGGTGAAGCCCTATCTCTACTAAAAATATAAAAATTATCTGGGTGTGGTGGTGCACACCTGTAGCCCCACCTACTTGGGAGGCTGAGGCAGGAGAATTGCTTGAATCTGGGAGGCAGAGGCTGCAGTAAGCCGAGATTGCGCCACTGCACTCCAGCCTGGGCAACAGAGCAAGACTCTGTCTCAAAAAGACAAAATAAAACAAAACAGCAGAGTAAAGAGACAGCCCACAGAGTGGGAGAAAATATTTGCAAACTATGCATCTGACAAAGGACTAATATCCAGAATTTATAAGGAATTTAAATCAGCAAGAAAAAAAAAATAATCCCATCAAAAAGTGGGCAAAGGACATGAATAGACAATTCTCAAAAGAAGATATACAAACAGCCAACAAACATTTGGAAAAAATGCTCAACACCACTACTTATCAGGAAAATGCAAAATCAAAACCACAATGAGATACCATCTTGCTCCTGCAAGAATTACCATAATTAAAAAATAAAAAAAAATAGATGTTGGCATGGATGTGGTGGAAAGGGATCACATCATGTGTAAACATTTTTTTACACTGCTGGTGGGAATGTAAACTAGTACAACCACTATGGAAAACATTATGAAGCTTCCTTAAAGAAGTAAAAGTAGGACCACCATTTGATCCAGCAATTCCACTACTGGGTATCTACCCAGGGGAAAAGAAGTCACTATATGAAAAAGACACTGGCACATGCATATTTTAGCAGTGTAACTCGCAACTGCAAAAATATGAAACCAGCCTGAATGCCCATCAACCAACGAGTGGATAAAGAAAAGGTGAGATATAGATAGACACACACACACACACACACACACACACACACACATCATGAAATACTACTCAGCCATAAAAAGGAACAAAATAATGGCATTCACAGCAACCTGGATGGAGTTGGAGACCATTATTCTAAGTGAAGTAATTCAGGAATAGAAAACCAAATATCATATGTTCTCACTTATAAGTGAGATCTAAGCTATGAGGACGCAAAGGCATAAGAATGATACAATGGACTTTGGGGATTCGGGGAAGTGGGGTAGAGGGGTAAAAGATAAAAGACCACACACTGGGTTCAGCGTACACTGCTCGGATGATGGGTGCACCAAAATCTCAGAAATCACCACTAAAGAGCTATCCCTAAAGAACTTATCCCTGAACAAAAAACCATCTGTTCCCCAAAAACTATTAAAATAAAATAAAGTTTAAATAAAGCCCACCCCAACTCCAATATTTGCTAATACCTAATTTTGACAACATATGAAATAAAAGGAAAGGTCTCCTAGGTAGTGTGAGAGCTTTATTATTTCATTTAATTTTCATTCCCTTTGAGCAAGGCAATACTGTATCATTTTATAAATAAGGTAAATTATTATTTAACTTAGTCAAGAGAACATGACTAAGAAGAGGCAGGTTGGGATTTTGAATCAGATCTGTTTGCACAAACACTGTGCTTTCATAACAATGCTATTGCTCAAATTGATATTGCCTGGACGGCTCAGGTTTGCCAGACTCTGTTTAGGTTAACTTCATCTTGCTTGATTCAGTTTATCTTAGAATTGTCAAGATGCCCCGTGGACTCTATTTTGTCACCCAGAATAACAGCTTATACCTAGCATTGTGTCAATGGCAAGATGACCCCAATTATTAATTAAATAGACAGGTCAATGCACAGAGCCTTTCAAAGCACTCTCCAGATCTCCCTCCTGCTGACATCAATCCATTCAGTAGCGTAGACACTGTCATTCAATTAGCTATGAGCCCACTGAGCTGTTCATTCTTTATCTTCTGAGCTCCCAATCTTCCCCATGAATCTGTTCCAACCACATCTTCCTCAAATCAGTCACTTACACCTGCCTCTTCCAGATGCTTAGGACTGAAATTTACAGCCATCTTGAGTAACATCCCTGCAATCAGTTCATCAGCAAATCTTGTCAATTCTGCTTTCAAAATATATCCTGAATCCAATTACTTCTCACTTCCTCCATTGCTATCCCCCTGGCCCAAGCCACCATCATGTCTTATCTGGATTGTTGCAAGAGCCACTTAATCTGACTCCCAACTTCCTCTCTTGTCCACCCACAGTCTGTTCTCTTCCCAGAAGCTGGAATGATCCTAAGAGAGGGTAAATCAGATCATGTCACTCTGCTTGTAAAAGGAAGGAGAAACAGGAAAGTGAACACAGGAAACAGGTAGGGCAGGATCAGTATTTTAAGGTTTTTGTGTGTGTGAATATATATATATATATGCAGAGAAAGTATTGTCACTCTGTCCTATTCTACAGATACGTGTTAATTTATCTTTCTTCTTATGGTCTAAGGACAAACTGTTTGGGAGAAGGAAATGGGAAGTGAGAATTTTTTTAAAGCTTATCCTGATTATCCATTCTTCTGATAACCACCATCCTTGGAACACTTGTCAATCTGTGCTCCTAAATATTTAAGGGGACATCTGCCTATATTCATTCTTACCTCTCTTCCTTGGAATAAAGTGGTGTAAGATTTCAGGGCTCCTTTTGTCCAACATTCTTGACACTCCCACTTTTCAACCACATTTCCAAATTTATCAGCATTAGCTCCAGAGCATCAGTTGTCCGTTTGACTCCTTAAGATTTTGTCACTTGTCCCCATCTTAATCCATCGGACCCCGTTTTGCAACACAAATGTCACCAAAAAGTCATCCTAAGCTTGTTTCTTAGCCAGACCATGTTAATTTCCTTCTCAGAACACTATTTTTGTGCTTTTCTTCAACTCTCTCCTTGTGTATGCCTCTCTGTCTTCCAAAACAGAGGGCATGATAGTAATTAAAGATGAATGAACCTCAAAAGAGTCAAGCTTGCATGTAGTTTGAAGTCTTTAGTCACAATGCGTTTTTTCCCAACTAGAGTACAGTATAGAGCTAAGCACCTCGTTAACATAATAGGGCATGGTTTTACCAAATAACTCAGAAAGGCCATTACTTTTTAATTTTTTAAATTTTTAATCTTTAATTTTTGTGGGTACATAGTAGGCATATACACTTATGGGGTATATGGGATATTTTGATACAGTCATACAATGTGTGGTAATCACATCAGGGTACATGAGGTATCCATGACCTCAAGCATATCCTTTGTGTTACCAATGATCCAATTATAGAATGTTACTTCTGAATAAATTACCTCAGTTCCTCAATATGGTGATTATTATTATAGTTATCCAGAATTAATCTAATGTCCCTAATATACTGTGCAGGGCTGGGATGAGAGAGAAGTGGATGAGGGTTGGGTTGTACAACTGCAGAGTCAGAGCCCGTCTTCACTTGAAATTTTGATATTTTCTTCATCGTAGATTTTTTGCATTAATTTTGATACTTTTTAAATAGTTCATTAAAATACAGTATATCTTGATTACTGAGTTTTTTGGCATCACCTTAAATTTTGCACCCAAGGCGAGAGCCTCACTTGCCTCACCCTAGTTCCAGCTCTGATTTCTGAGTGCCAGAGAATCATTTTTTATAAAGAGAGAAATGGCGAATCCTTCCCAATAGGACAAAAACTTTTGAGCTTTGTTTTTGTTTTGTATTTCTTAGTAGTGAAGATGAGTTTACAAAAGCCCTCGTACACTTTTTTTCTCCTCTTGTCTTATACAGACCAGCAACATTTTGGAGCCTGTGATCTCAAATTTTTGACCCTAGCCCAGTGCAGGAAGGCCTATTTCACATAGTCCCACTCTAAAAAAGAACTTGGTGATAAAAAATGGAAAGAGAAGAGAAAAAATCAGTAGACCTGTTGCTAGCCGCTTTTGTGAACTGCTTTTTCTTCATAAGAGAAGATCCTGTAGTTATATTTATGATTTTAAGCTATACAACTATTATATATCCTATACATTTTTTAAAAATCCAGTAATTTAATTACATTTACTTTGCTAGTATAATTCAAGTAATTTAAATGGCAGACATACAAAGCTCAGGCAAATTATCACAAACGAAGTTTTATTTTTCACCAGATTTTGAGGGGGTTATGTATAATTCTGCTCTAGAATAGGAATATTGATGATGGGCCTTGGAACTAGTTGTTAAAAATTATAAACTAAGGATCCGCATTATGGGCTCTCTGTGGGTTAGCCCAACAACCCACAACAAACTAAACTGATTGTGAAGTTTAATCCATAGTAATTTACCTTTAAAACCCATAGATGGCAAGAACTGAAAACCATGAAAAGTTCACGACTAATAACAAATTGTACGTCTCGGAGATGATTACATTTCCTACCACCAGGTAAGCAGAAACTTGTAAGTATTTGCAAACTGGGTGGCAGCTAGGCTATATTGTAAAATACTGATTTAGTCTTCAAGAAATCTGGTAACATGCTAATTTAAATTTATAAATGCTATATATGTTGTAAAATAAGTTGCTCAGTATGTAACTAGTAAATACCACTTAGTCATAATACAAATTAAAGTCTAGGGAATTGTTCGTTGTTTGCTCATATGAACCACAGAAATGGCTGGTATTTTCTGATAATTTGCTGACCATCCAGGAGGCCCATATTTGAGAGTCACTGAGAGGGAACTCTCTGATCACACACTCTAGTATGAAGCTCCCTGACTCATATAGAACATGACCATGATTTCATGCACGTCCGTGTGAAGAGACCACCAAACAGGCTTTGTGTGAGCAACAAGGCTGTTTATTTCACCTGGGTGCAGGCAGGCTGAGTCCGAAAAGAGAGTCAGCGAAGGGAGATAGGGGTGGGGCCGTTTTATAGGATTTGGGAAGGTAATGGAAAATTAACAGTCAAAGGGGGTTGTTCTCTGGTGGGCAGGGGCGGGGGTCACAAGGTGCTCAGTGGGGGAGCTTCTGAGCCAGGAGAAGGAAATTCACAGGGTTAATCACTCAGTTAAGGTGGGGCAGGAACAAATCGCAATGGTGGAATGTCATCCGTTAAGGCGGGGCAGAACCTTTTCACTGCTTTTGTGATTCTTCAGTTACTTCAGGCCATCCAGATGTATACGTGCAAGTCACAGGGGATGCAATGGCTTGGCTTGGGCTCAGAGGCCTGACACATGATTCATTAATTAACTCAATAACGCAACAAAGATGGGCAGAATGTCTCCTCTCTATTGTCAGTGTATTAGGGGATAGGAATAAAAATATACATATTGCAAGGCTATGTTAAATGCCATTTATCCTTTAAATATAGGCTACTCGGGGACACCCAAGGATGGGGACATGGATGGAGGAAGTAGTTGTTCAGGGCTTTTGCAGTTGTCGGCCTTGCCAATACCCTTCTCCTGTTGTCAGGGGTATAACCCATGTGGCACATTTGTCAGAATTGGAAAGATCTCCTTCCTCTCTGTGGAATCAGTGCCATGCTACCACTCTATTTCAGCTCCCATTCCTTCACTGGTCAGGCACCCTTGTAAGCTACAACCTGTACGACTGCAGTGAATTGAAGGTTTATATCCTCTCACATTCCAAAATTTGTATATTAAAACCCTAACCCCCAATGTGCTGGTATTAAGAGGTGTGGCCTTTGATTGGTGATTAGGTCAGAAGGGTGGAGCCCTCATGAATGGGATTACTACCTTTAGAAAAGGGATCCCAGAGAGCTCTCACACATGAGGATATAAGGAAAAGACAGAAGTCTGCAACCAGGAAGAGGACCCTCACCAGAACTTGACTGTGCTGGCACCCTGATCTCGAACTCTCAGCCTCCAGAACTGTGAGAAAAAAAAATTTTGTTGTTTATCAGCCACCCAGTCTGTGGTACTTTGTTATAGCAGCCTGAACGAACCAAGACAGCAGTTCACAGTAGTCTCATGGGCTCTTCTTTCTCAACCTTCAGGTTTCTGTTCTTATGTCCTCTCCCCAAAGAGGACAACAATATGCCTTTTATTGTGTTTTCCTATTTTCTATGTTGCTCAAAGTACTTTTCAAACACCCGCTCTGATTGGTCAGATGAAATACTTTTAAAACAAGAAAAAGCAAGTACTATTCTTTCTTTTTGATAATGTGTATAATCAGCCAGGTGAATGAATTTACCTAATAATTTTCACTAGGAACAGGAAAAGCCATGAACCATACAAGTTTGTCACTTAAATGTGTGACCTTGGGCTCTCCCTTCCAGATGGCCTCTTCGCCTTCTCTCCCCAACTCAAAGAGGCCTTCCATATCCCACTCTTAAGGAATGTGTTGCCCAGGTTCATCACACCTAATTATGGGATGCTATATTTAGGAAATGCATATTGCCACAGGAAATTCTCTCCCTCAGAAAATAAGTTAAATGGAGGGATTCCCCGGGGAAAGCCAGAGGGCAGGGAGGATATTAGAAGCAGGTAGGTTTTTCAGTCCCTGAATTCACAGTATGAGGGTCTCCCACATGTGAGGGTCTCCTCCCACATACACCTCCCAGTGTGAGGAGCCATTCCCCCATGGGATGGACTTGTGGACTTTCCCCCATGGATAAACATAACATGAGGAGCTGGCAGCATGAATGAGGTTTTCTGAGACTAGTCAAAGAAGTTGGAGACAATCCATAAAGGTACCACACACCTCATTTTACTCCACACACACATTTATACAGTGCTGGGCAAAAGTCATGGTTTTAAGCTTACACAGTATGGGAGCTCACAATATAAAAATATTTTACTGTAAAGCTCTTAATTAAGATATTCCTAATCTAATTTGTCTCTTGGGTAAATCCATTTTCACAAATAAAATACTGTTTAAAATAACTTAGACATAACTTAGGTAGCAAATTAATTTAAGTATGTACATCACTTATTGGTGTGTTTTCATTTACTTACTCAGAAAAGTAAACCTCTCCCTTTTTAAAATGGCAGTTGGATTTATTGCCATGACATTTAAAGGTCTTTTAAAAAGTTTTAAATATAAGCTTATGTAAAATTTTGCTAAATTTTTTTTTGAATTATTGTGTTAACATCTATTTAATAATTATCTCACCCAGTTTTGGAAGAACTTTAAAACTAATTCAAAAAATAAAATGTTGAAACAATAAACAAAACTCCAAAACCTCAGACTTAATTTTGTATTGATCTTGACTATTGTTAATCTAGAGAAAAAACAAATGTGAGCATCCTTCTGTTGTGGAAAGGATACTTAATTTTACAAGTAAACAGAAGTTCATCCAGTCACACGGAATTAAGAATCCAGGAAGTTCAATGTAGTGAACCCAAGATTTTCATCTTAGGTGAACTCAAGATATTCATCACTTTAAACACAGAGACAAAACAGTATTGACAACCAATGTTACACAAATTAAATTTACACAAATGAAAACCATACCATCTGCCCCCATTTCAAATTTCTATAAAACGGGTCATGTGAATCTAAAATCACACTATAAAAATTTGGTTTTGGCCAAATGAAGTTCTTTTGTGAAAGACTCACGGATCTTTCAGCCCTACTGAGCACTAAATCAAGCTATTTATTTTTATACACTCTGCTGAATTTAGACAATGTTTTTTGGCATTTTGAAAAATTACTAAAGTTCAACTTTTTACACAATTGTTTAACATAATCCAAACTTTACTCTCATTCCCACTTTGAAATCAAACCTCCTATTTACTTTATTATTCTTGTTATCACTGCCACACTGAGTGTTTCAGAACAAACACGGCTTTCTTTGGATCGCTATGCATTCTAATTCATTGCCAACTTTTACAAGACTTTTCCACACGTGCAAAGAGAGAGCTGCAGAAAATCCACATGACAACAACAACAATAACAACAAACCTTTGGGAAGAATATTTTACTTGAAATTAGTTGCTTGCTCA
Source organism: Symphalangus syndactylus (assembly GCF_028878055.3). Classification (NCBI taxonomy): domain Eukaryota; kingdom Metazoa; phylum Chordata; class Mammalia; order Primates; family Hylobatidae; genus Symphalangus; species Symphalangus syndactylus. The sequence continues at coordinate 47,581,350 of NC_072424.2, read as the reverse complement.
TCAAGAAATCATACATTAGAAGATATATTTACAGTATATAGAAAGGCTGCCTATTAAAAGCCTTCAGAACACATTAGTAGGACTGCTGGTAGTAAGACAAGAGATTTTTCAGTTCTGGTACAAACTCCCCAAGGTTTCTGTAGGATGAAATTACTTCCCCCACCATAGAAAACCAGGAGCACTCTTCATACCATAACAAGGTGCATCTTGGCCAGTTTCAATCAAGGATTCTGAGGCATCAAGGAAAGTCACAATAAGCTGGTAATTTTCAAGGCTTGTCACCATCCACACTCAGTAAAACCTGTAGCTGCAAACTGAAAGGTTGTCGAGTTCTTACAGCCCTTGTCAGATTAGTCAGGGCTCTACAAATGTCCAAACCCAGCTTCCAAGATGCTCTTTGCAGTAACACTTAGAAATGAGTTTACTGCCAAGTAAGCCTATTAACAAATGAAATGCTCATGGACAAGAGTAACTAACATTGCTTAAATCAAAACAGATCTTGACTTCCTTACCTTAATACTAGGAAGCATAGTAGCTTTGTTTTTGTTTTTGTTTTTTTATAAGGGGGTACTGAAGTTTGTTCAACAGCAGCAGGCCTTGCTCAGCCCCCTACTCCACAGGGAATTAACCGTCACATTCCAGCCCTGTCATCAGAACAATGAAAGGTGAATGTTGTGCAAAACAGCTTCGGACCACTAACTGATGATGTCATTCCTCCCTTATATGGCTCATTATTGTGCAGATTTACTTTGGTCTGTGAGAAGGGGTGGAGCTGCCCAAGACTGGAAGGGAAGGCAGCTCTTAAGAAGCAAAGCGAGTGAACAGAAATTACGCTCCACGCTAAGGGAAATGCATTGGGAGAGGGATACATTTGGGGAGGAAGAATGAAACAAAGAAAAGATATGTATAAGATGTCAAATGGGCCTCACTCCCGATTTTTCAAACTAGCTAAACTCTATACAGTTCTATTCAGCACATACTGGAATTTAAATAGGGATCCCACTAGAGCCTAATCTATGATTCAGCCGACAGGAGAAAATTCATGTTTCAACTAAAATGCCAGTTAAGGTACATGGTATCTAAATGAAAACACCACAGTATGGCTACAGAATGCCGAGTACCTTTCATTTTAAAAATCATTTCATCTTTACAAAATATTTTTACTTGAATTTTTTTCCCTAAGTGTTTTTAAATGGCAAAAACTGCTGTCTGCACAAACAAAAGTAGGTGAATATACTCAGCTAAAGTTAAAGGAGTGTCTGTATCATCATTTATACAAAATGTTTTCAAAATCTTCTATCATCTTCAAATTAGTTGTCCCTCTTCTCTGTTTTTTCTTTTCTTTTTTTCTCATTGTTTCTTCCTCCCTTTCTTCCTCCCTCCCTCCTTCCCTTCATTCCTTTTTTCCTTCTTCCTGAGAGAGTGTATGAGTGATAAATCTAGTCAAAAAGCCATTAGGCAAATTAAAAATTCCAGTATAATTTTTTTCTAAGCCATATGCATAGAAATATATGTCATTTATGTTGTGAAATTTCATTTCAATTACAGAATAAAAGCGTGATAGCAGATAAATTAGTCAAATTAACTTTAAGTTTAATAGAATTAAATGTTTGCAGAGCATTTTTAAGTCTTCAGATATCTTTTATACTACGTAAGTATAAGCCATTATGTTATGGCATAGAAAAGAATATGAAAAAAAAATAAGGTCAAGACCATTGCTTTCTTACATCCCCAATGTTCAGTCATGCCCTTTGCTTTAAGAATATGTCTAACGTCTCAATAGCCTGAACTGAATATAATAATTACTTCATGTTTCAAGGTTGTAGTACTAAATAAGTGTGTTTTCATCACAGAGTTATAATCAAATAATGTAGCTTTCTGTAAAAGTTACATAAAGCCATGTTCATTGTTAAGGTACAATTACAGATACTAACCAATTAGTTATTGTTTTGTTTTTTGTTGTTGTTTTGTTTTTTAGCTATTTTTTAATATGGATGGGGAAACTGACATTGAAGAAGAAAACAAGAAACTATTGCCACTGCCTGGCAAGGCTGCACTAGTGCTGGGGAAAAAGGCGTCTTGGCAATTGATTGATAGACTTAATCTGGGCTTGGCAACTACTTGGAAGGTAACCAAAGGGTATATTTTATAACTCTGTGGCTTCAGTCAACTCAGCTGTATAATAGGGATATGGGTTTTAACTTACAGGGCTGTTATGAGAATTAAATAAAATAATGTAAGTCAAGGCCACAGAATCTGATGCATAGTGGGCCCACAATATATAATATGTTTCTGCACAGTTTAATTTTGATGATGGTAGGCAGTTTGTGAAAATATAAACTTGTGGTCTAATTTCGACAGGCAACATAAACCCATGTGAAAGAAAAAGGGAATCAAGGGGTCAGGACTGATTATATAGTCAAGCGGCATCTTGTACTCAGTTTGCTTCTAGTGATTCAAACTTGAATTACAGTCCTGGGGAGGCATTACTTATGTTCAAGCCATATTAAATCAATATTTAGAGACAAATGATAATAGCAAGGGGAAATGTTTTATTACCTTTAAAAAACCTTTTTTAAAAATACCACAAACGTCAATCACAGACAGGTTTTTTTCCCTCCCTGTTTAATACCACTAAATGACTACATTCAAAGTTAATTTAAAACTCCACTATTAAGACTCACTCAAAAAGGCTATATTTATTATAATTAATTAACACCCCCTTGGATAAATAACATTGTTTATTAGAAGCCTCTTGGAACCTAGAGACGTTTAAATGGTGCTATAACCCTTCTTAGAGTCACAGTAACAAGAAACATCCCACTATTAGCTTCGGAAGGGCAGGGTTCTTTCTGTGTCTTTCTGTTTTCAGGAAGTATCTTGTATTCACTCATTCAACAAATACTTAATTGGTTGCCCACCAAGGACCAGGCATTGTCTTAAGACACTGGTGCCTAATTTTTTTTGTATGAATCATATACAACCTTTCTTCAACTCCTTAGCACATATTAACTGAAATGTATACTCCAATGTAATATAGTGCACGTGGAAAGTATTTTTGTGATTATAGGTCCCTAGGTCAAGTCCTAAGTCCACTATGAGTGGGAATCTTCTAAAAACAATTACAACTTTTTAAAGCACTGGATCCTAGAGACAGAGTATCCAGGCTCCTATTATCCTTTAAGCATCTGGTTGCCATTAAGCATCATGACCTGACCAAGTGACTCTTTAAAACAAGTCTTCCTTCAGTTGCTTCTTTTTCAAATTGATAAGGAAAACAGATGTAAAGAGGACATGATTCCTGAATTACGAAAAAGATCTAGTTTAGCATATGGCAAGTTGGAAGTTTCTCAGTGTATGTGGGCAATCACTGGGCTTGCCAATGCAATATGCTTTCATCTCACGAAACTTTTTTTTTTGTGTGTGTAGCAGAGCAGGGTGTGCTCCAGAAATTCAATAAGTGGATGCATGGCAGGGCAGGAAGAAGAACATCATAGGATACACTAGAAGCACTGCACTTGCCTTCCTTAGTTGGGGCACAGGTGCATTCTTCCAGGATTCCACCTTGGAAGCTTGGGAATGGTGTATCAAGTCTGGATAATAGTTCTTCCCACAATTATGCCTTCTTCCTTGGGAATAACATAATCCAAAACTTACAGTATGTTACAGATTCCAGGAGAAGTGAGAAAAATCTGAGAGCACTGGAAAGATGAGTAAATCAGAAAGTACTGGAGGCAGGAATGGTAGTGTAGATAAGAACACTTTCCTGATTTGAATACAGGTTTTTTACAGAAGTTGTTATGTGTTATTTAGTCACATTGTACTAAATGACAAAGACTAGGTAGTCTAGAGCATTCCTCCCCTCTAAGAGCACACTGGATGTGGTGCAGTCATAGTCCACCATTTCCTGTTTCCTTCATACTTCAGGTCAAATGAATGTGCTTCCTTAAGCATTTAAGAATAAAATAAATAAAAGGAACTCTCAGTGACCTCTTATATGATATTAGGAGCTATGCAGAAAATATTTTTTAAAATCCTTAAGGCACAGCATTTCAGAACTTAAGAGGAATGAGTTAAGACTAAGTAAAGTTGACCTCTTGTTTGCAGTTAAAGCTCACATTCAGCCCCTGAATAATATTTGAATAGTTTCTTGGCTAAGAGTTCACATCCAAGAGCTGAATATGTTATGCATTGAACATGAAAGACCCAAACTTTGATTAATCTTTTCTGCTCAAACTTTTCACCACCATGAAGCACTTTCCAAACACAAGCATTTTTGGCAAGAGTGCACACACAGTCAAAGAGCCAGAGAGGAGCAACCTCCAAACATTGAAAACACCACCTTCCCAAGTTTCAACCTCCTCTCTGGAGTCCAAGATTTGTAATGCTAATCCGACTACCTTCTTCCACTCTAGAAAAAAAGTAAAAATACAAAAACAATGTAGTTATTCACTGTAGTGATACGAGACAACACATTTTTCCAGCACTTTCCTTTCTTAGCTTTTTCTTGGTGTATAAGTTTATGCAAAAACAATATTTACTTGTTATTTATTGTGATGACAACTGTCTGCCAATTTAGAGCAGAATTCCCAGAGTTTTTTATTCCAGAAGAATAATCTCACTTATCACTTTTCCATACCCGATTTTGCCCATGAGGCTGAAATAAACGATTAGATCAATTAAAAACTCAATCCTACTAGTTTGGAATGCGGGGAACAAAAACTCCCCTCAGTTGTTGGAAATGTTCACTTTTAATACAGTTGCTTCTATAACCTGGATTAATTTATTTTCTCTGGAATCTATACATCTCACTGATGCTTCAGTTCGTGAAAAAAATCCATAGGAGACTTCAATTTTGCATTTCTGACATAAAGAACATCTGTTAAAGTTAGAATTGATCTACAGTTGATCATTACAGTTGCCTGGATTACAAGTGATACTTTCAATGTATTGATAGGTCAGAAAGCATTTTTAAAATCTGTTACTACAAAGCACTAGTTGTTCACTGTCTAAATGTTTGTCACTTGGGTAGACTCTGAGGCTGTAACTATTGACGGAAAATTTGTCTGTTGAAGTCCCATTCTAACTGGACTGTTTATTATTTCCTGATGATTTTCATCGTGTGTTTCTTAAAACGTCTCATCTACTCTGGTTCCTGAGACTCTCTTGATTAATTAATGCTTATTTATCTCTGAAAAATGGATGAATTTTCATCTATATACATAAACTGAATCACAGTCTACTTTCATCTAGAAATTATAGGGTAAATCTGTGCTAGACTTTCAAAATAAGTGAATTTGTATCTGGACTCTGCTAAATAACACAAAACAACTTCTGTAAAAAAATACATGCTTTTAAATTCTTCAGTTTGGTAGACTATTAGGCACAGCTCTTCATATTCACTTTTTTTTCCTCATTTAAAGCAATTTGTTTTATGCAGCTGTTGGGAAAAGAAAATTAATATTCTACAGATTATTCTAATAAGTAAGTTTAAGCTGTGTTTAATCCTTTCAAGATATAAAGTGTGGGGAGGCCAGGTGCAGTGGCTCACACCTGTAATCCCAGCACTTTGGGAGGCCAAGGCAGGAGGATCACTTGAGGTCAGGAGTTTGAGACCAGCCTGGCCAACAGGGCGAAACCCAGTCTCTACTAAAAATACACCATTTAGCCAGGCGCGGTGGTGGGCGCCTGTAGTTCCAGGTACTCAGGACACTGAGGCAGGAGAATCGCTTGAACCTGGGAGGCAGAAGTTGCAGGGAGCCGAGATCACACCACTGCACTCCAGCCTGGGCGACAGAGCAAGACTCTGTCTAAAATAAATAAATAAATAAATAATATAAAGTGTGTCCTGTCACTGCTTTTTAATTTATTTTTTAAATATACAAATTTATAGAAATACAGCAATAAACTTATGACCCCAGCAAAATAACTCCAGCACTTCCTCCCCCAAAGGATGCTTCTAGTTACCACATATTTTACTTCTCATAAAATTTTATATGGCTAAAAATCACAATATTGCTTTTTAGAATAGAAAGTAAGCCATGTTTTTCCAGCTATGTATTTCATAGTTTTATTTTATTCCTCAAATATAATTTTTTATTACATAGAATTTATCTGTCCTTTGGAAACTTAAAATGCAAATGCTAAATTTTCTTCTGACGCAAACCACAACTGTTATATGGCTGGTTCTCCTGAAATGGTAGACATTAGATCAGGCCAGAGAGAAATACTCTCACTAAAATACAATCAGTTGTTCCCAATGTTTACAAATAAAGTATAGGAGCCATACAAAAAGATGACTATGATAGTGGTCATTATTAAGGGACCCAACTTTTGCCAATTGATTTGGAATGCCATCTTTAAAATATATTACGTTTTTATATCTATATAATCTATCTCCAGAAATTCCATCAGCTCTCTTGGTCTGTCTGTTCATGTACCAATACCATGTTATTTTATGAACTGTAGCTTTAAAAAGAGTTTTTGTTTCTGCTAGAAAACTTTCTGTTTCTACTTGTTTTTGATTTCAAAATTTGACTATTTTTGCTTATGGGTTTTTGTTTTTGTCTTTTTTGAGGTGGAGTCTCACTTTGTCGCCCAGGCTGCAATGCAGTGGCATGATCTAGGCTCACTACAACCTCTGCCTCCCGGGTTCAAGCAATTCTTCTGCCTCAGCCTCCCTAGTAGCTGGGATTATAGGCGCACACCACAATGCTCAGGAAATTTTTTGTTTTTTTTTTTTCGTAAAGACGGCGTTTCGCCATATTGGTGAGGCTGATCTCGAACTCCTGACCTCAAGTGATCCATCCACCCCGGCTTCCCAAAGTGCTGGGATTACAGGCATGAGCCACCGTGCCTGCCCGTCCGCTTATGTATTTTTCATATGAACTTTAGAATCCCCTAATTTAGTCCCCATACTTAAAAAAAGGCATTTTTAGAATTACATTAAAAATTTGATATTAGGATTACATTAAATTTGTGAATTAATATTGGGAGACTTGAGGGTTTTTGTTTTGTTTTGGATTTTTTGAGACAGGGTCTCACTCTGTTACCCAGGCTGGAGTGCAGTGGTGCAATCTCAGTTCACTGCAACCTCCCTCTCCCAGGCTCAAGTGATCCTCCTACTTCAGCCTCCCAAGTAGCTGGGACTACAGGTATGTGCCATAACACCTGGCTAATTTTTTTTTTTAAAAGATGAGGTTTCAGTATGTTGACCACGCTGGTCTTGAACTCCTGGGATCAAGTGATCTGCCTGCCTTAGACTCCCAAAGTGCTGGAATTACAGGAGTGAGCCACTGTGCCAGGCCTTTGACATCTTTATGATGTTGAGTCCTCCAGTCCTAGAATATGATCCTTTCCATTGGTCTCACTCTTTTTCATGTCTCTAGGTAGCATTTAAGATACTTCTTTATGTAGGTCTTTCACATTCTTAAATTTATGCCTAGATATTTTATATTTAATATAGTTTGTATGTAATATAGTATATATTATTTTGTCATTTGGAAATATGAAAACTATTGATTTTTGCTTATTGATTCCATGTAATTTTGTACTTTGCTACTTTACTTTATTGAAGTCCCTAATTGTTTGCAGTAGGTTTTCAGTTTTCCTGAGTCTACATATAATTAAATACAATAACAACTACCCTCAAACAATAGAAGAGTTTACTTTTCCTACACGTTGCATTGTTCTCAAAATGCCTTAGTTTGATAAACTGTAAATCATGATTTAGTGAAACTTGCATGGTTTTCCTCCAAGAGTTTAACACACAGATGAGTAAAAGAAATGATCCCTTTAGGTATTACATGCTATGCCTTGTGAATGGGGCTATATATTCATTATCTCATGAACATAAAATGCTATGAGATAGGTACTTGGTTATCCCCATTCTATTAAAGAGGAAACCAAAAATCAGAGAGGTTAAATAACCTATCCAAAGTCATAGACCACAAGTGATAGACTTAGTAACTGAACTCAGAGTTATCTGTCTCTACATAACCAAAAAAGAGAATTTCAGACCAATATCCTTGATGAACATTGATGCAAAAATCCTCAATAAAATACTGGCAAACCGAATCCAGCAGCACATCAAAAAGCTTATCCACCATGATCAAGTGGGCTTCATCCCTGGGATGCAAGGCTGGTTCAACATACGCAAATCAATAAATGTAATCCAGCATATAAACAGAACCAAAGACAAAAACCACATGATTATCTCAATAGATGCAGAAAAGGCCTTTGACAAAATTCAACAAGCCTTCATGCTAAAAACTCTCAATAAATTAGGTATTGATGGGACATATCTCAAAATAATAAGAGCTATCTACGACAAACCCACAGCCAATATCATACTGAATGGGCTAAAACTGGAAGCATTCCCTCTGAAAACTGGCACAAGACAGGGATGCCCTCTCTCACCGCTCCTATTCAACATAGTGCTGGAAGTTCTGGCCAGAGCAATCAGGCAGGAGAAGGAAATAAAGGGTATTCAATTAGGAAAAGAGGAAGTCAAATTGTCCCTGTTTGCAGATGACATGATTGTATATCTAGAAAACCCCATTGTCTCAGCCCAAAATCTCCTTAAGCTGATTAGCAACTTCAGCAAAGTCTCAGGATACAAAATTAATGTACAAAAATCACAAGCATTCTTGTACACCAATAACAGACAAACAGAGAGCCAAATCATGAGTGAACTCCCATTCACAATTGCTTCAAAGAGAATAAAATACCTAGGAATCCAACTTACAAGGGATGGGAAGGACCTCTTCAAGGAGAACTACAAACCACTGCTCAATGAAATAAAAGAGGATACAAACAAATGGAAGAACATTCCATGCTCATGGGTTGGAAGAATCAATATCGTGAAAATGGCCATACTGCCCAAGGTAATTTATAGATTCAATGCCATCCCCATCAAGCTACCAATGACTTTCTTCACAGAATTGGAAAAAACTACTTTAAAGTTCATATGGAACCAAAAAAGAGCCCGCATCGCCAAGTCAATCCTAAGCCAAAAGAACAAAGCTGGAGGCATCACGCTACCTGACTTTAAACTATACTACAAGGCTACAGTAACCAAAACAGCATGGTACTGGTACCACAACAGAGACATAGATCAATGGAACAGAACAGAGCCCTCAGAAATGATGCTGCATAGCTACAACTATCTGATCTTTGACAAACCTGACAAAAACAAGAAATGGGGAAAGGATTCCCTATTTAATAAATGGTGCTGAGAAAACTGGCTAGCCATATGTAGAAAGCTGAAACTGGATCCCTTCCTTACACCTTATACAAAAATTAATTCAAGATGGATTAAAGACTTATATGTTAGACCTAAAACCATTAAAATCCTACAAGAAAACCTAGGCAATACCATTCAGGACATAGGCGTGGGCAAGGACTTCATGACTAAAACACCAAAAGCAATGGCAACAAAAGCCAAAATCGACAAATGGGATCTCATTAAACTAAAGAGCTTCTGCACAGCAAAAGAAACTATCATCAGAGTGAACAGGCAACCTACACAATGGGAGAAAATTTTTGCAACCTACTCATCTGACAAAGGGCTAATATCCAGAATCTACAATGAACTCAAACAAATTTACAAGAAAAAAACAAACAACCCCATCAAAAAGTGGGCAGAGGATATGAACAGACACTTCTCAAAAGAAGACATTTATGCAGCCAAAAAACACATGAAGAAATGCTCATCATCACTGGCCATCAGAGAAATGCAAATCAAAACCACAGTGAGATACCATCTCATACCAGTTAGAATGGCCATCATTAAAAAAGCAGGAAACAACAGGTGCTGGAGAGGATGTGGAGAAATAGGAACACTTTTACACTGTTGGTGGGACTGTAAACTAGTTCAACCATTGTGGAAGTCAGTGTGGCGATTCCTCAGGGATCTCGAACTAGAAATACCATTTGACCCAGCCATCCCATTACTGGGTATATACCCAAAGGACTATAAATCATGCTGCTATAAAGACACATGCACACGTATGTTTATTGCGGCACTATTCACAATAGCAAAGAGTTGGAACCAACCCAAATGTCCAACAACGATAGACTGGATTAAGAAAATGTGGCACATATACACCATGGAATACTATGCAGCCATAAAAAAGGATGAGTTCGTGTCCTTTGTAGGGACATGGATGAAACTGGAAAACATCATTCTCAGTAAACTATCGCAAGGACAAAAAACCAAACACCGCATGTTCTCACTCATAGGTAGGAATTGAACAATGAGAATTCATGGACATAGGAAGGGGAACATCACACTCCGGGGACTGTTGTGGGGTGGGGGGAGGGGGGAGGGACAGCATTAGGAGATACACCTAATGCTAAATGATGAGTTAATGGGTGCAGGAAATCAACATGGCACATGGATACATATGTAACAAACCTGCACATTGTGCACATGTACCCTAAAACCCTAAAGTATAATAAAAAAAAAAAAAGAGTTATCTGTCTCTAAATGAAATGCAGGAGACTAAGAAAATAACTGTCTCTAGGTTACAGATTTTATGAGGGTCTCACACCACGTAGCTAGAGTAACCTAGAGAAGAAATTGACTGCAGTTGAAGAGGTAAAACTTAGTTCAGATGATCCTCTGAAGGTCACAAGATATTTGGGAGCACATCATATGTAATCTGAAATGCCTCAATACTGCATTATTTCTCTTCAGCACACATACAGATTATTTTACCCATGAAGTGGTGCTAATTGCAGGCCTCACACTCACGTGTGCAAGAAATATAACGATCTTCATTTTTCTGTATCTTTTATAATTTCTATTTGGGGTCCCATTCTACAGGTGACAGAAACTTCATCTTAGTTAATTATGGGTATGCTCACCCAAGCCTAGTTTCCATTAGTAAATTCAGACTTCAGTCAAGTCAGGATCTCCTGAGTTCATTCTAGGGCTTCAAGTCCTCATTTCTGGAGTTGCGACTAACCTCTGGGACCATTAGGAAGGTGGGTGAGAGGTTATCTGCTTATCATTCTTCCACACAGGCATCCTCTGACATGCACATTGTGGTCTGTGATCTCAGTTGCCAATCTGTCCAAGTTGCTGACCCAAGTCAGTCACAGTTTCATGCTCTTGACCAGCCCTGCCTCAGCTATTTCCACAGCCTTTCAAAGGCATAGGGAAAAATCTAGATACTCTTTCAGAGTGGCAGGAAACTGAGGCTGTATCAAGCTTTCTCTGACTAAACATACTGGTCACCATTTTTACTCTTTTTCTCCTGAATTCTTGGAGGGAGAACCACAAGTTTTGCCACTCCCTTTGACAAAGACTAAATTGTGCCCCTCAAAATTCATATGCTGAAGCCCTAATCCCCAATGTGACCTTATTTAGAGACAGGACTTTAAGGAGGTAATTCAAGTCAAATGAGGTCATAAGGTTGGAGTTCTAATCTGATAGAATTGCTAGCCTTATAAGAGTTGGAAGAGAGTGAGCTATCTCTACATACACATGAACTGGAAAAAGCCTACGTGAGCACACAGGGAGAAGCCAGCCATCTACAAGCCAACAGAAGAGGTCTCACCAGAACCCAACAATTCTGGCATCCTGGACTTTCAGCCTCTGGAACTGTGAGAAAATACATTTCCATTGCTTAAGCTAGAGTCTATAGTGTTTTGTTATGGCAGACCAAGCAAACTAAGATACACTCGGACTCCACCTGGTAATCCCTTCAGTCTAGAATTCTCCGCACCAACTCTCTTTGGGTTTTATATTACTCTCCATCTTTGTCCCCTACCCACTCCCCACAAAAAAGCTCTGAACAGAGCCTCTTATTTTGGACTACCCCCTCCTGCAGCATAAACTTCTCTTGCTTCCTTGTTTCTATCCTCTCAGAGAAACATCTTACCTAAATGGGAAAGAAGAGGGGTGATAAACAAAAATTGGATCCACTTGATTACATATTCTTTCTAATGTTATACCTGGATCCTTGCTTCTGATCCTACACACCAGATATTGATTTCTGTTCTCCCCTTTAGTTGTGACAAATTTCTCTTGAGGCAGTTGTTGCTCTTGGGTGACTGCTCAAATGGGGACAGGCCACAAGGAAATAGAAAATACTAGGTTAAAAGATCCAATTACTATCGCACTATAATACATTTTTTATAATTGAGCATAAGCAAATGATAATGTGAAAGCTATAACAATTTTATTATTGTAATCCTTGGTCTCTGAGGTTGTAAGAGCAGAGCCAACTACATTACTTAAGATGATGGGAGTTCTTAGAAAGAATATGCCAAAAAGTGAATAAATACAGAAAACTGTCTCCACAGCCAGATAGACCCAAAGAGAACTGGAATATTGTTCATCATTGTTTAACATACACCTGCAGTTCCAGTAACCCAACAGCAATGCTTATGGCCCAATGCTTGTCATCCCTTCAGAAGTAGGCATCCATTGTAACCCCAGCTATGATGTGGCTTTCTTTACTCTGAGAATTTCTATGTTCTGATGTGGTTTTTTGTTTGTTTGTTTGTTGTTTGGTTTTTGGTGGTTTTCTAGGCTACTGTTGTCCTTTCTTCTTTCTGTTTTGATGTCTCATGAGGGTCTCAATGGATTAGCTGACCACCATCAAACAGCACATGCCAGGCCACCTCATCCCCCTCAGTCTCTCTAATGTCTAGGCCATCAAAGGTTGCAAACTAACCACTTTAAAGACAAAGTGGCCAGGAGATGGCTTTGTTCACCACACATTATTTTATCAATTTGAGTCAACATTGAAAAACTGGAATATCTTACTAAAATCAGAGTTCTATCATTTTCTGAAACATAAGAATTGACAACAGTGGGCCTACAAACTAAAATGGGGTCAATTAGCCTGAGCTAAACTTTACCTTTCCCTGGTGGTCAGAGAACGGCCTCTTCAGTCTAGCAGTTTCAACCACTCATGCCATGTATGCTGAAGAGCCGGGTCAGCTGGCTCTGGAGGCACTTGCATTGGAGACCTCTGTGACCTTTGTCCAGGACAGTTGTCAACTTCTCTAACTGGTTGTGACCAGCATTTACAGGGCCACATGACAAAAAGAATGACAGCAATGTGAAAGGAGCTGCCTCCATTTCGCTCAGTATGAGGCCTTTTCAGCAAATCAGGAACTTAAGAGTTTCAGGGACTATCTGGTAATATCCCGAAAACTTTCTGAAATAGATCAACTCTCTGGAGGTTGCAGTGAGCTTTGGTCACACCACTGCACTGCAGCCTGAGCAACAGAGCAAGACACCAACTCTAAAACATAAAAAATTTTAAAAATGTTTTTAAAAAGATAAACTCTCTCAATGACTGGTTCAGATCTAAAGAAGCTCTGCCAACATGAACATCTACCCTTACTGGGTTCTCACTATTTCTCATATTTAAATGTCAAATACTGTCCTCCACTGTTGCTTTTCTTAGGACTTTTCTGAAATAAGGGATATCAAACACCAGGACTAAGGCATCCTTACATAGCTTGTTGAAATCATTTACAGTAAAGTGTATTTATTGCCCATTTTCACTCAAGCCCTCCCTTTCAACATTTTTTTCTTAGAATCAGTTTTCTTTTATTATTATCTCATCCTTTTGTACAACTGATATAGGAGTTAAAAAGAAATTACTCAGGCAGATAGTGAGATTATGGAGGTCCTTGGTACGGTTTTCCTTTTAATGAAAAACAGCCCCCAAATCTTTTTTTTTTCTAACAAACAGCAGCCCGCAAAATCGAGCTGCAGACATAAACAAGCAAGCTGGAAGCTCGCACAGGTGAATGCCAGCAGATGTGCCCATAGGAATATACTACCTGGGACTAGGCCTGTTCAAAATGGCAGGGCCATCTTCTTTTTACCAGCCTCACGTACAGTAAGGATCAGACAAGCTGGTGCCGGCCAAGTGGAAAACCATTTGCATAATAAGATTAAGTGGGGCGACCAGCCTTTTCCATGTGCTATGTAAATGTCATACCTGGTCAAACCAATCTGTGAGCCCTATGTAAATCAGACACTGCCTCCTCAAGCCTGCCTATAAAATCTGCTGCGGTCAGCCATCTTTTCCTTTTTGGACACCTCTCTCCCACAAAGAGAGAGACAGCTGCTCTCCTCTCTCCTTTATTCTGCCTATTAAACTTTCCACTCCTTAACCCACCCACATGTGTCCATGTCCTTAATCCTCTTGGCGCAAGATGAGGAACCCTGGGTATTTACCCCAGACAGCAATGCCACTTCACAATGTCATTAGGGTTCTTTCTGGTCCAAGTTCTATCGCTGTGGTGGTGGTGGTGGTTATAAAAGCCTAAATATATGGAATCTAATTAACTAAAATTCTCAGTTAAGCCAAGTTAAGCCTTAAAATCTAGAAAACATCCTTACCATTTTTATCTGTAGTAAAACGTGATCAGAACTGATATTTAGATTTAAATATAATCTAATAGGCCCTGAGTTTATAAGGTACAGTCATCCAGGTAGTAGCACTACAAGATCCTGAATCATCAAATATGACTTAACTGGATTTTGTGGTATATTTTAAATTTTTTAAAAGAAAGGAAAATGTGTTTGAGAAATATCTTCTATAGCAGTAAAAGTAAATTAATTCATGGCATAACCCTTGATTAATTAGAAATTTCTGTGAGTCAGATAACCCATTTTCCTAGGCATCCTTGTTAACATTATAATACTAAGACTTTAAAGAGTCTTTAATCAGAGGCTGTTAGCTCATTAACTTTGAGAATGAGAGTGCTATGAAGCTTGGGAAAAAGCTCACATCCATCCAAGACCCAGCATTTTTGTATAGGTGGAATCTGGTGAAATGAACCTCAAGGGCATTTTTAATGGGCTCCTTCATATTTAATCCAGGGGGGTGCCTGGTAGATAAGCAACATGCTCCTAGTTCCATAGCACTGATAGTAGGTATGTTACTATCCTATGTCTTTTAAAAGAAGTGACTCTTCTAACCCCAAACTTTCCAACCCTGGGAAGCTACCTTTTTAAGTTACTTTGCCTGGTCCCTTCAAGTAAGATGTATCCTCACTTTCTTTATACAATCTCCCACCCACCTTATCACCCAAAACAGACACCCCAGCTAGGGGTGACACCTTATCACCTCAGCCTCCTTTACTTTAATTACATTTTTCCAGTGGAAAGTGGGATTTGCATATTTTAAGGGTAAGAGGAAATGGAAGGTGGAGTTTGATTCTGCATTATCTCAGAAACTATAGAACATTCCAGCCGGGTCATTGGGCCTCTGAATTCTAATTCCTCTTCTTTCTTGAAAACTGTCTATTCCCAGCAATTTCCTTCATCAGTGGGATACTGATATTAGGCGGTATGTCTTATGACCAAGTGAAGGTCTGTGAATTTGAATCCTAAACAGGCAACATGCAGTTCAAGCCACTGGTCAACTTTCCAAGTCACTTTTCTCCCTCTGTGCATTGAAGAAATAAGGTGTTCACTTTTATCAGAAGGTAAAAAGTTAGGAGTGGGAAAAGTTATTTTTTTCTTACTGAAAAAAAACTCAGTTCAAACCCTGATTCTGCCAATTAATTATTGGCAAGTGTCCTTGGGGGAAGGAATTTAACTTCTCTGCTTCCTCATCTGCTAAAAGGGCTAATAATTACATACTTACAGTTTTGTAAGGATTAAACAAGATGGTACATGTGTCTAGCTTATCAGGGGTCAATAAAAGCTAACTTTGCTTTTGAACAGCTTCCAGCAGAGTGCTAGTCACAAAGAAGAAGGCTCAGTTGTTTTCTGCTGTTATGTTCCACATATGGATTACTTTCTGCTTGTTAAGACTTGAGCATTTACAAAGCATCAGCAACCTTTTTCTACAGAGTGCTTTATTTAGATTCTCTGAGCTACCAGTGAGAAAAGTCCATTTTGTTAACATGCTTTTGAGATATTGCCACTAAACCTAAAAAACTTAAGAATAATGTTCCAGGGAACCAGACATGAATTTTTATCTATAAAGTGGATCAAGAATATTTCCAAAGATCCCAGTCCACTAGAACAAGTTTTCAAAAACAGTTGATTCTGACTGGTCATTCCCCCACATAGGAAAGTATAATAGTGCAGACTGTCCCATTATCCACCAGATATATGACCAACCTCCTGTTCACATTGACTTAAAGGAAGAATACCAAAATGGGGCTTGAAAGCTTCCCTTCCATTCAAACCCCTGCTCTTACAGTCTCTGCTTCACAGGTTAAGGGATTTCTCTTGAGATGCTGATTTGTACTTTAAAAAACTTAACTTACACTTGGAAGGCTTGCTGCAATATTATATGATGATGTAATTATTTATGTAGTCCCAGCTGAGCCTATAAAATCCAAAAGTTTTAAAATCTCTATCTACAGTGATAGATCTAGACAGCACTCCTCCACATCAGTTATACACACACACACACACACACACACACACTTCCCTCAAATATTTCTTTAAGTCCCAGACCACTTTTTGATCTAACTGTGTTCTCTCCATTTTGACATTCTTGGAGCAGCCCTAGTGAAGCTTAAGATTAAAATCACAAGTCCTGCAGTTCAGGCAGAGAATAAAGCACAGACTCTGAAGGTGATCTCATGTGCTCAGAATTATGCCTTTAAAAGTCAAGTTGACTTGAAATATGGACCAAACCAAATATAGCATTTAGACAAGGGGGATTTCTTTACCCAGCCGGAATTAATACAATAAAAAATATTTTTGTCTTTATTGTTAACAGTGCTAATTAAGCCAAAACATTTTAAAATGGTGTTTTCTCTTTTTAATTTAGGACTATAACTATTTGTAAAACAAATATGCAGTAAATGATGGTAACAAATTATAATCACAGTTTGTTGACTTAGAATAAAGGAAGCCCAGAACAATATATTGCCCACTTTAGGTACTTAATTTGTGGAATTTTTATACAAGATGAATTAAGCAATTCCTGAAAAGCGAAAAATAATTTATATAGTTTTTACACTTATAGGGTCTAGGTCAGTGGCAAAACAAGGGAGTTAATTTGGAGAAGGGCTTTATTAAGTGCCCCCATAAACCTCATTAACCTTCCATGATAACTACCCCAAATAGAATGCAAGCTAAGTAAAACACCGTGTATGCTATTCAGATTAAACTTCAAAACAAGTCCCAGGCAGCTCCTTCTGAGAGACCACTGTGCCAAAGCTTCTACCTTGACATTCTAGAGACACCGCTGGTCCTAATATCTCTGTGCTTATATCTTCACGATAACAGTCATTCTGCCTTTCAAAATTTTGTGTCATAGTTTGGATATAAGAGGGTAGGGATGGGGAACCTACACACAAAAATGAAACATATACTATTTGCACAAAGTATTCACTTGCCCAAAAGTGCTAGAGTAGTGGCCTGCATTGTGTGATCTTGGTTGAGTTACATAATTGTTCTAGGCCTCAATGTCTCCACCTGTAGAATGAGGGATTTGAAAGGGCTGATCTCAAAATCTTTTGCAATATTCAGAGCCTCAGATTCAAACAACATCAAACATCTGAATCTGGATGGCTTATCAACAGCTACTACTGATCCTGTGAACCTGGGTTCCTTTTTGTTATCTTTAACCATTTTTCTGGAAGATGTGAGAAACCCTTACAGAGCAGGACAAATGTGAAGAATGGAGCTGAAATGCTTCTGGTGCCCGGAGAGTCCCTGCTCTGCCCCGCCCCCAACCTCACCCCTCCACCACCAAATCAATAAGCCGCCTGGAATGGAGACAGCCTGCAGAGTCTCACCACCGGCGAGAGAAGCTGAGTGAGTGACTATAAGGAGAAAACCACTCAGGCTTATCTCAAACTTCACTTTCTTCCCTTACTCATGTTCACAGTAGAAACAAAGGGAAGTGTTTCCGAAGCAAAGTTCTTGGCTGTGCTTTTTGCTCACAGGGACTTCTCGGGAAAAGGGGAAGGCAGTGCAAAACAAAAAGCAAATAAAGGACTTGGAAGAGTCTACAGGACACGAAGACTCCCACTTGTTCTCAAAAATGTCGTTTCCTTATTAGCTGCAGTCCAGCTTCCCCTGCAGGTGCTGTGGCCGCGTTGCGCCTCGGCGGGAACCTCCTGGAGAGGCTCTCTGGCAGAGCCTCAGGGATGCAGCGACCTGGCCAAGGTCCAAGGTCTGCGGTCCGTGGTCCCCGCTGGGAGGGGCTCCCCAGCAACTTGGCCCGCGGGAAAGAAAGCCTTGGGGCCAGCCTCCTGCCAGCTCTCATAAGTAGATCTAATTATGACCGCTTACTTCAAAAAGAGGATTTAACCCAAAGCAGATTTAGCAGGGCAGTTTCCAAGGGGTAGCAGGATCCCAGGCTTGACCTTTGAAAAATCCCAAAAAACTTCGCTGCCCCGGTAACTTGGCAAGCAAATCACGGTGGATGCCTCAGATCGCAGAGAAATTCAGAGACGCCAACTTAAGTTATCAATCAGGTCCTACTAGGGATGTTTAATTTGGAATAAAGTGTCTGTCAGAGAGTGCCCACGGCGTGTGCACTGGTGGTCAGTCAGAGTGTTGAGCTGAGATAAAACGTTGACAGAAAAAAAAAAGATTTAAGCACTAAAGTATAACTGATTCCATAAAAAATTATTTTAAAACATAAAGTGGTGTGAAAATTAAGTGAGAGTCAAAGGTCTCTTAGTGAATTCTTATCTAAAACGTGAAAGTTTGGTGACATATCCCAGTGGTGCTGATGAAAGTATCAAAAGCATGTTAGGGTAATTTTTTTTAAGTTTTTTTTTTTTTAATTTTAAAACTTTCTACTCTATGTAGCACTTTGCTCAGGTGAGGCTGTTGTAATTGTTTTAATAAAATTAAACAACTTCTATGAGAGAGGGGATTAAAATTGTTAGTCTAGAGTTGACCAACATGAAGGTAGTAAATAAACACATCCTGCATAGGCTTAGTGGATCCTGAATATAAAACTACTCTGTGAACTATCATGCTCTCTATCTGATTATTTCAATTACTCTCACAGAACACAAAAATTCGGAAAACAAAAAACAAAGAAAAATAAACAGCCTGCATAGGTATGGTCACTCCGTCTACATACTTTTATTAAACCAATGACTCTGTAAGTGCACTTATACTACCTCAGGCATTTAGCTTAGGTGAGAAGCTAAAGAAAAGACAGATATCTGGTTCTAAATCAAATAATTTACAAGGTAATGAAAAATAATTCACACAGGTGCTCTTAGAATTATTTGATTTTCGATATTCTAAAAAGTCAATATCAAGTTGCAACTTTTTTACCTGACCACATTCCAACACAGGACACCTAACCAGATGATTGTTGTAGATAGTCTTGCGCCACATAACGACACTTCTGTCAACAAGGGACTGCATATATGATGGTGGTGTGCCTGAGGCAGCACAAGACAGCATGATAGTTCAGAGAGTACTTTTTTTTTTTTTGAGACAGAGTTTCGCTCTTGTTGCCCAGGCTGGAGTGCAATGACGCGATCTTGGCTCACTGCAACCTCTGCCTCCCAGGTTCAAGCAATTCTCCTGCGTCAGGCTGAGTAGCTGGGATTACAGGTGCACACCACCACGCCTGGCTAATTTTTGTGTTTTTAGTAGAGACAGGTTTCACCACGTTGGCCATGCTGCTCTTGAACTCCTGACCCCAGGTGATCTGCCTGCCTCGGCCTTCCAAAGTGCTGGGATTACAGGTGTGAGCCACACGCAGCCACCACAGAGTACTTTCATATTCATTACCATTAATATTCATTATACACTTAATATTTTGTTTCATTTGCATAGGACTCTGAATAATTTGTTGACATAGGTCTAGTGACTTACTACCTTAAAGGGAGAACAGTGAGTCTGGTATTCACAGCCATTTCCCCCATTGTATCCCATAAGATTATAATACCATATTTTTACTTTACCTTTGATATGTTTAGATACACAAATACTTACAATTGTGTTATAGTTGCCTGCAGAATTCAGTAGAGTAACATGCTGTACAGGTTTGTAGCCTAAGAGTAACAGGCTGTGCCATATAGCCTAGGTGTGCAGTTGGCTATACATCTAAGTTTGTGTAAGCGTACTCTATGATGTTCACACAATGATGAAATCACCTAATGATGGATTTCTCAGAATGCATCCCCTTCATTAAGTGACACATGACTGTATATGTAATTTATACTCTCCTTAGAACCTTGTTTGCAGTATCTGTAGCTTGAGGTTGGAAAGTTCTCAGAGATTGAGGAGGTGGGATTTATTTTCACTGGTTACTCCAGGATGTCGAATCAGTTAATCTATGTGTTCAAACATGAAGCTAGTTAACCTTAGCTTAACAGGAACTTTTTTTTTTTTTTTTTTTTTTTGAGACGGAGTCTTGCTGTGTCACCCAGGCTGGAGTGCAGTGGCGCGATCTCGGCTCACTGCAAGCTCCGCCTCCCGGGTTCAGGCCATTCTCCTGCCTCAGCCTCCCGAGGAGCTGGGACTACAGGCGCCCGCCAACACGCCCGGCTAATTTTTTGTATTTTTAGTAGAGACAGGGTTTCACCGTGTTAGCCAGGATGGTCTCGATCTCCTGATCTCGTGATCCGCCCGCCTCGGCCTCCCAAAGTGCTGGGATTACAGGCTTGAGCCACCGCGCCCGGCCAACTTAACAGGAACTTAAGACAAACATAAGAAACCGTAAGTCTGGGATATAGTACACAACAATTTAGCCATTGTTCACTTTTCCATTTCTCCTTCCACAAGGGATGTACCAAATCCAATAATAAATAAACATTACCAATAATTTTTTTTAAAAATGTTTAAGCCAAGCCTGTTCTATTTTATGCTTTTATTTACTGTCTAATTGTGATAGCTTCTTCTTGTATATACACTAATCTGGGAAAACTAGATCTCTTTTTTGTAACTAAATAGATAATAAAGCCGGGCTAGGTAAAGCTGTTCCCTGGTGGTTCTCAATTTGCAAGCTCTAAACACAAAAGCAGACATGCTTGGTAACTCAAACCATGGGGATTCAATATCACTGGTTTCAAAGTCTGTGGAATTCACAGACATAAGCATTCAGCCTAGGGAAGAGAAGGGAGATAATAATTTAAAAGATACTGAAAAAAAAAAAAAAACGGATGGTAAAGAAGAAAGTATTATAAAATTTTTTAATTTGGGGTCCCTGCTTCAATGGTGGCAATCCCTGGTCTTAGAAGACTAAATAAATACCTACAGGAATAAACATCAAGGCTCAATGTGTCAGTCTTCAGTTGGTTTGGTTTGTTTTTTTACCCCAAGTTTTAAAAGTTATGCAGCCCTTAGAAAGTTCAGCAGGTAGTTCTAGTCATTAAGTGATTTATACACAGCCAAATACTAATATTTTCTACACTGGTATTAAAAATGAATAGGATTCATTTATAATTGTTAAGTTTAATAATTTGTCTTCCTGAAAAGCAGATTTCTACCCCAAAGAGAAAAACTAGATTACTTCAAATAGAAAGCAATTTGTAGAAAGACTTTTCAAATGTAGGTGCTTCATTGATCGAGTTTATATTTAAATGTAGTTTACATTTAAATGTAGGTGCTTCGTTGATCAAGTTTAAATATAAAGTTTATATTTAAATGTAGCTTACATTTAAATGTAAGTGCTTCATTGATCATAAACTTATCAATGAAGCACCTACATTTGAAAAGTCTTTCTACAAATTGCTTTCTATTTGAAGCAATCTAGTTGTTCTCTTTGGAGTGGAAATCTGCTTTTCAGGAAGGCAAATCATTAAACTTACACAGGGTGGGGGAATATCACACACTGGGGCCTGTCGTGGGGTCGGGGGAGGGGGAAGGGATAGTATTAGGAGATATACCTAATGTAAATGACGAGTTAACAGGTGCAGCACACCAACATGGCACGTGTATACATATGTAACAAACCCGCACGTTGTGCACATGTACCCTAGAACTTAAAGTATAATAAAAAATAAATAAAAAATAAAAAGAAATAAATGATAAAAAAAAAAAATAAAAAAATAAAGTCCTTGAGTTTCTTTCCAGCTTTACAGTTTCATGGCTTTTAACATCCTTGTTGGGAATGTGACGCCCTACCTACATGCAACCCCCAAAACATTCATATAATAATCTCAGGTAAAATTCAGTATCATTCTCTATGGTACCCACCCATTCAAAAATTGGCATTAGACCCTGGGCACCTGTCCATGGTGCCCCTGGCTGAAAGCCTGATCCCTGAAGGGAGGGGCAGACATGAAAGGGCTATGGGCATCCAGATGTGACTGGTGGTGTGTGTGCACATTACCTCTCCCGCTCCTGCTCCAGCAGGTTGGTGAAGTCGTCACTCTTGTTCATGTAGTCAGTGTGTTTATGCTTCTCATTCTCTAACTCGTATACAGTGCGCCTGTGACACTTCTCGGCCAGCAACAGCTGCTCTAGCATGCGCCGGTAGGTTTCTTTCTGTTTTTCCTCAAGTCTGTCCAGCTGAATAAGCAAACATGGGAAAGAGCTTAATATTTTATTGCATTTGCATGGGACTCTAAATAATTTGTTGACATGGGTCTAGTGACTTATTACCTGAAAGCGAGAACAGTGAGTCTGGTATTCACCACCATTTCCCCCATTGTATCAGTTTCTTTATGCCGATTGGCTATATAAACCAACCATACTAATGCTGCAGTAACTTCTGGCTTTCTGGCTTTTTTGTAAACTTATATATGGTTCCTAAACCTTTTTCCTTTTTTTGGGGGGTGGGATATACCACAATTTTATCCATTCTACTGTTGATGATCATTTGGGTAGTTTCCAGCTTGGGTCTATTACAAATAATGCTGTTCTGAATACTCTAATACATGTCCTTTAGTGAACATATAGCATATGTGTCAGGTGTATACCTATGAGTGAAATATGGGTCATAGGATATGTGTATATGTAGCTTATTAGATATGCTAAGCAATTTTCCAAAGAAGCTGTACCCATTTACGCTCCTACAACCAGTGTTTAGGAGTTTTGATTGTTCTACATCCTTGTCAACTTAGTATTTTTAAAACTTCTAGCTGGGTGTGGTGGCTCACGTCTGTAATCCCAGCACGTGGGGAGGCTGAGGCAGGCAGATCACGAGGTCAGGAGTTCAAGACCAGCCTGACTAACATGGTGAAACCCTATCTCTACTAAAAACACAAAAATTAGCCGGGTGTGGTGGCACGTGCCTGTAATCCCAGCTACTCGGGAGGCTGAGGCAAGAGAGTCGCTTGATCCCTAGAGGCAGAAGTTGCAGTGAGCCAAGATCTCACCACTGTACTCCAGCCTGGGCAACAGAGGGAGACTCCATCTCAAAAAAAAAAAAAAAAAAAAAAAATCTTTTAACAATTTTGGTGGGTGTGTAGTGTTTGCTCAATGTGATTTTAATGCTCACTTACCTGATAAAGTTCAAACACTTTTTCATTTGTTTATTGGTCATTTGGGTTCCTAAACTTGCAGGAAAACAACTCTTTCACGGTTTTAATGAGATAGCACAAAGCTCTATATTCAGAAAGAGGGTAACACCCTTCCTAATAGAAAAATTAAGATCTCAGCATGTACATGCACCAGACTTCTCCCCTGGAAAGTAATTTTCATCACAATCTGTTTTTAAAGCTTGCAGCTATATGCATTTCTAGGAAAAGTATATGTAGGATCCAAAGTCCTCTTTTTTTCAAGAGATGCTAAATATAGGGAGGATTTCAGAACTTGTAGACAGTACATATCTCTAAAAGAGTTCTTACCAAATGTTATTACAGAGGCCAGGCGCAAAGGCTCATGCCCGTAATCTCAGCACTTTGGGAGGCGGAGGTAGGTGGATTGCTTGAGGTTAGGAGTTCGATACCAGCCTGACCAACATGGTGAAACCCTGTCTCTACTAAAAATACAAAAATTAGTCAGGCGTGTTGGCAGACGCCTGTAATCCCAGATACTTGGGAGGCCGAGGTAGAAAAATCACTTGATCCCGGGAGGCAGAGGTTGCAGTAAGCTGAGATTACACCACTGCACTCCAGCCCGGGCAACAAAGCAAGACTCCATTTCAAAAACCGAAAACAAAACAAAAGAATAAAAAACCCGTAAATATTATTACCAGGTCTTTGTGCCTCTTTCTCTGGTCAGGTTATAAGATTTTTCTTTTTTTTTTTGAGACATAGTCTCACTCTGTTGCCCAGGCTGGAGTGCAGTGGCACGACCACGACCTCAGCTCACTGCAACCTCCACCTCCTGGGTTCAAGCGATTCTCCCGCATCAGCCTCCCAAGTAGCTGGAATTACAGGGCACAAGTCACCACGTCCAGCTAATTTTTGTATTTTTAGTAGACAAGAGTTTTCACCATTTTGGCCAGGCTGGTCTCAAACTTCTGACCTCAGGTGATCCGCCTGCCTTGGCCTCCCAAAGTGCTGGGATTACAGGCATGAGCCACCGCACCTGGCCTGGCCAGGTTCTATGATTTTAAAGAGATCATGCCTTGATCACCTTTTTAGTCCCTGGTGCTGAGCACAGGCCCTGGTACAAAGTTGATGTTCAGTGTTTGTTAAATTGGACTAAATCTTACAATCTTGATACTTCCCTATCCTACTCACGATCCTATTTTCCCCTTTGAATTCTAATTCAGTGTTCCGCAACTTTGGCACTAGCTGAGGCCAGATACATCTTTATTTCGGGGTGCTGTGAGCTGGAGGATGTTTAGCAGCATCCCTGGCCTCTGTCCACTAGATGCCAGTAAGCACCACCTCCTGTGTGACAATCAAACCAATCTGACATTGCCAAATGTTCCCTGGAGGGAAAAATCCACCACCACCCCAATTGAGAACCACTGTTCTAGTTGAAACAGACATATTTAAAATCAGTTCTCAATCTCACAGCCAACTTTCTGAAATCCCACGGGGTAACTCCACAGGGTCTCAGCATCAGAGCTATTCCCCTTTAGTTTCTGTTTGCCCTTCAGTTATAAGGAGGATTTGAAGTTCTCTCTATAATTGCATGATATGTTCATTGTGAGTGAATCATTCCTGGGGCCCAAAATAAAAGAGAGCTGCTCACGTTACCTTCTTCCCTGATCTCCACTTCCCTTGTTTAGGAGTAGGTGACCAGATAGAGGCTGGTGGAGAAGCCCATGTTAATGGGTGGCTGATAATATCTGAGATCATCAGGAATTGCTAATTGTATTTTTACATCTTCTAATAATTTTTTGTAGTCTTTGTTTTTTTTTTTTTTTGAGATGAAGTTTTGCTCTTGTTGCACAGGCTGGAGTACAATGGCACAGTCTCGGCTCACTGCAACCTCTGCCTCCTGGGTTCAAGCAATTCTCCTGCCTCAGCCTCCCGAGTAGCTGGGATTACAGGCTCCCGCCACCACACCCAGCTAGTTTTTGTATTTTTAGTAAAGACGGGGTTTCACCATGTTGGCCAGGCTGGTCTTGAACTCGACTTCAGGTGATCACCCACCTCTGCCTCCCAAAGTGCTGGGATTACAGGCATGAGCCATCGCGCCCGGTCAATTTTTGTAGTCTTAAAGGAACAGTCTATACATGAGGTTTTCTTATTGTAATAGCTCCATTCCCTATTACAAAATATTCTCCCCAAGAACTTTCCAAATTTCTACAAGTGTGATTTTCAACATATTTTAGAGAACGTGTCAAGCATTGCTGAAACATCATCATCATCAAAAATGTAGAGAAAGCAACTTTCCCCCGTTTTTCAGTCTTCCTGCTTTATCACAAAATAGGACTCTCCATCTTTTGGAAACTATTTGAAGATCAGTATTTTCCCTGTTTCTTCAGGCCCTACCCAACTCCTCCCAAAGGAAGGAGAAGTGACTTATTTGAAAGTTGTGTTTGGAATAGGGAACTGGATGTGTGCAGCCCAGCCCTTTCATTTCTTCTTTTTTACTCTGCCTGTCACACAATGATACATTGTGATCTCAAGGCTCAAACTCTTCTGCAGTATCTCTCAATCCATGTAAGGAATTCTGGAGAGGAAGGTGGCAGCATTACTAATCGGATGTTTGACTGGAAAATGTAAAGAGATAGTCATTACATGGACATCTGGAGAAAAAAAAACAGCACATGGAAATATCAAGTGTTCTGGGGCCGCCTAGGCAGAGGGTAGGCCTTAGCCTTTTTACATCTATCATTGCAGGCTTTTGAGACTGGTTGTTTGCAATAGCTACAGTTCTGGACTAAGCCACTGGAGTAGGTGGCTGAAGTCTTTGTGGGTAATATTCACCTCACCAACACTAGCACAGCTTGACCACAACAGTAATTACATTATCCGGAAAGCAGTCTTTTCATCTCTTAATGCATAAGTTACTGAGGCATTGGTGTATGTAGTGTGTTTCTTAGGCAGAGCTGCAGATCCAGACTTTAGAATGTAGAGGCTGTAAATTCTTCTGCTATAACACACATTAGTGTGAGGTTTTAGGTGTCAATTTTAAGTTTTGGATGTAAGAATAACACAGGTAGCAAAAGATCAGCTGTACCAGATGCTGTTTCTTGTTATTTTGTTTGGAACTACATCAGTCTCCTAAGAGAGAACAGAGGTAGCCTATTTTCTTGGCTCTGTGTGGCTTGTCCAGAGACTCTGAAGACTATGTCCCATAACTATAGATTTTGTAGATTCATTAATCATAGATACTATATGAACATGGCTTTTGGTTTTCAGGATCCAAGCTGTGGCTTAGTATAGAGGAATGGGTTTTATTAAATGACTAGTGAAAGTAGAATGGGCACCTATTGCTTTGGAAATATAGATTCTACTTGGACGAAGTGGAAGGAAAACTGAATGAGATAATCATAACACCAAACGCCAAAAATTTACTAAGGAAAGACTGTACCTGGAAGTCTTATTCTAATGCATAAAGTTAGTGGAGAAGTACAATAACTTGAGGGGAAATTTCAGTATGTTTTAGATAAAAAGGCATGATTCAGAAAGTGTTTTTAGCTCTGTTACCTGCAAAGGGCTAACTGGAGAAGTATTAAGGAATTGAGGAAAAGAGAAGTCTACTTAAAAGCAAATACGAGGTCTTAAAGACCAAACTAGATTTACACAAAGGAGAAATGGATCTAAGTACTCTTAAAAATAGGGATATTAAACTGGAAGGTATTTCAGACATTGTTGAATCAGAATACGTGCCCAGAGAAGATAGAGACAGGAGAGCCCAGAGGACAGAGCAGTGTGACTTTCCTCACAAAGAAGGCATTAGGATCCAGGATGGGATTGAGGAGGACACTGAAAATGGGCTGACAGTCTTTCATGAGCTCAACTGGGGGACATTCCCTTAAAGACTGCAACATCTATTCAAAGTGGTTATATAAAATATGAACAGATTTAAGAATCGAAATCTGGGAAGATCAGCGTAAGATATCTGAAGCATTATTTGGTGAATTTCAGTGTCCCAGCTGTTGTAGACGGAATTGCCAATATTTATTTATTTATTTACTTATTTTATTTATTTTTTTGAGACGGAGTCTCGCTCTGTTGCCCAGGCTAGAGCACAGTGGCGCGATCTCGGCTCACTGCAACCTCTGCCTCCCAGGTTCACGCCATTCTCCTGCCTCAGCCTCCCGAGTAGCTGGGACCACAGGCGCGCACCACCACTCCCAGCTAATTTTTTGTATTTTTAGTAGAGATGGGGTTTCACCGTGTTAGCCAGGATAGTCTCGATCTCCTGACCTCGTGATCCTCCCGCCTCGGCTTCCCAAAGTGCTGGAATTACAGGCATGAGCCACCACGCCCAGCCCTTATTTATTTTTGAGAAAGAGTCTTACTCTGTCGCCCAGGCCAGAGTGCAGTGGCGCCATCTCGGCTCACAACTGCTGAGGCCTCCCAGGTTCAAGCGATTCTCGTGCCTCAGCCTCCCGAGTAGCTGGAATTACAGGCACCCATCACCACGCCTGGCTAAGTTTTGTATTTTTAGTAGAGACGGGGTTTCATTATGTTGGTCAGGCTGGTCTCGAACTCCTGACCTCAAGTGATCTGCCCGCCTCGGCCTCCCAAAGTGCTGGGATTACAGGCATGAGCCACCGCGCCCAGTGAAATTGCCAATATTACTGGGGCCCTGAGTGAACATACTCAAGAAATGTTGGGATGTAGTGTTTGAAGGAAAGATGAGACAAAGAAAAGGAGATTTAGGCAGGCCAGCATCAAAACTTATTTGATATGGGTGTGGTTAATGGAAAAACGCCCTTTAATGAAGATTATCCAACTCAAGAACATGAAAATAGATAAGATTTAGGTGTAACAAAGAATACTCTTGGCAGACTCGGAATTCCTTGATTTCAGATCTCTCATTGAGGGACTCCACATAATGAAGAATATGGAAGGCAATATTAGAAAAACAAATGTCTGGGAGCATTTGAAGGAAATGACTAAAATCCTTAAGCAACAACTCAGCTGAGCCTTCCTCTCTCACAACAGAAAAAGTTGTGGCAGAAGAAAATATTTTTGTTGCCTTGAGTCAGACAAGTTACTCAAGGATTGAAAGTTCAAACATGAGGGGAGGCTAAGTTCTGAGGAAGAGTAAGGTCTGATCCCTTCTGGGCCTCAAATTGCACAGGCGTCAGGAGGGTGACCCTCTAAAGCGATGGGCTTCCTAGGCCTGGGAACAGGGCCTGAAAAAAGAAAAAGATCAAAGAGGTCTTAAATACTCAGGTGGGAAAATTGAGTACCTAAAATGAGACCTAGGCACTGAAGAGGTCACCACTGCAAATCCCTAGACTTTACAAAAAGACAGGAATGTTCTGAATGCCACTCACTGAGGGCAAAGACGATACCTGCAGGCAGGCTCCACCCAACCTCGAGCTTGCCATTTCCCATAATTATTAAGCTGCTGATGACAACAGGCTCTGATAAGAGCAGACTTACCAGAACCCTGCTATGGCTGAAGATTTTCTCTATCTACCTTCCTTCCCTCAGACATGCCCAAAATCTCTGCTTCAGTCTCTGCTAGGAGTAATATGGACCTTCCTTACACTGAGTCCTGAGGTCAAGGAATATAATTTTGCTTGAGAAAAATGTATCTTAGTGCTAGAGACTCTCTTGTATTTTTTAAATTTATGAGTGTGAAGTTGTACTCTGATAATTGCATGTGTCCTAATAATTCTTTAGATTCTTCAGAAAAAAGTAGACTCTAGGGACTTCAGGATATATTAATACAACTTTGAAAATGCCAGTGAGTCCAGGTTTTTTTTTTACTAAAGGAGAAAACAAAAACAAACTCTACCCAGACAATCGAGATCCCACTGGCTTAGGCTAAGCAGAATACAAAATTAGGAAGGAAAGAAATGAAAACCTTCAATGTTTTTGGAATTTTACTTAAGAATTATGAACTTTGATATTCCAGACTTTAATTTACAAAGAAGGGCAGAGAGATTTAATATTTGCTGTTTAATTCTTCCCCAGATATTTGGCAAGGGAAACAGGTCCACTGTATTGGGTTCATTGCTTAACCGCTGGTGAGTTCTACTGGATACCCTCGCTGGGCCTAATATGGTATGGAAATAAGAATGAGCAGTGATTTTTGGCTTAAGGTATAACATTGCTTCTAGGAAACAAGAGCTAGACTACCTGCTCGTGATCCCAGGAGGCTAATGGAACAGTGATGTGAATTTGGTAACAAGAACTTGACTGTTAATTAAAAGGGTTAACAGACCCAAAATGTGTAAGTGGTGGAAGGAAATCTTTTCTCCTTCTATCATTCTATTTCTCTCACAAAATGGACTTCATTTTGGCAGTATCAGGAAAAGTATTTTCTGCCCTCTCTCTCTGCCTTCTCACTCACTTCTCCCCAAAGGGAAAATGACTCTTCAGATTCTTAAGAGGAGAAAGGAACCATGAAATATGCCCAGCTTAGCCAGTTCCAGAAGCACAACTCACAGGGTGAGTGTTTTCTGTTCTGATCCTCTGTCCTTGAGTTAGGAATACTTAGGTCAGGCCTACTTTCTAAAGGTGGGTCAGAAACTCCCCTCTCTGTGTTCAGCCCATAGAATGCAGTGGATTGGAGGCAGTAATCCTGGGTAAGTGTGTATGCTCTGCAGACCCACCTCTCCCTTGGTGGTAAGGGTGGGGAGTGTCATCCCAAGCTCTAGCCTTGGAAGAAAATAATTCAGAAGCCCAAATGAGACCATTTATCCAAGCTGAGTTCTCTAATCCAAGTTATTATTATCATCATATTAAACAAATACATGTTTTTGACCTCTGTGTCTTTTACTCCTCAAATCTCCCGAAGTTTCAAACCAATTAAGGGTATGAGCAGTTATCATTCTTGAATCCCAGCAAATACTAATAACTAATACTTGCCGAGTACTTAGAATATGCCAGATACTATGTTAACAGTTTTATAGGCATTGCTTTATTAAATCCTCACAGCAGTTCTATGAGGTGGACACTGTGGTTCCTCACACCCCACAGATGAGGAGACTGAGGCTTAAAGAGCTTACATAATCTGCCTATAGCCATACACAGCTAGCAGTGGTAAGTCTCAGACGTGAAAGTAGATCCAGCCTGTTAACTGCATCCTATCTTATAATCATCTCTTAACTCTTTAGGAAAAGATGAGAATAGAGCTCCAGTCTATTCTTGCTGCAGTAATTTGAAAATTATGGGACCATTAATCTGTTGTGAATGCTGTCTAAAGCAGATCTTATCTCTGAGAGTTATCAATCTGAGCTGCTCCAAAGCCTTGACATAAATTACATGTTAAATGTATAGTAAGTTGTTTCAGACTTTTAATTTCTGTTCTCTTTTTTCATTCATGACACTAATTTCACATCTGTAAATTTTTTTTATATAAAGTCTGAAGGGTCAATGTGAAAAACTGGTATCGTAATCTGGCTTGAACTTCTACTACAATGTGAGAGTATTTTTAAAATGTGGTATTATGAGTAATCGATAATAACAGTCATAGCCCTAGTAGAATTCCTTTCATCTCAAAGAATTGCCCTAAGCATTTCATTAGGATTTTGCCTCTATCACTGTATTTTAGCCACTCACATTAGACCATTTTCATTACGAAAGAGTTTATAAAATTCAAAAAAGTGTCTTTATAACCATATCAGTGATAAGATCAATTTAATTTTAGGTTACCTATTTTGTAAGAATCCTGACAGCTCAGTGTTAAAACTGGTAAGTACTTCAAATTTTTACACATATCATTTCTTAGAGAAGTAAAAGAATAATATACTGCAAGAGCATGTAACTATCAGAACCACATGGAAAAATATATTTCAGGCTTTGGTATGTTTAAAGAAACGCTTCTACAATTCTTAACATTGAAGCTTACCCATTATAATCCTTGACTTATTTAATTACACTTTAATTGTAACATTGAAGCTTACCCACTATAATCCTTGACTTATTTAATTACACTTTAATTGTGTATTAGTGTATTATCAAAATTTTGCCTTTGAAAGAAAATGTTAAAGCATGTAAATGGAAGAATGTGAAGATATCTCCCTGAGGTTCCCATCCAGGGGACTTGTTGGTGTCATATTTTTACCTCTGAAATCGGTTTCTCATAGACATCTTCTCCTATGGATTTCTCCTGGGCAAGAATGGCATCTCGGTGCAGGACCCGCAGCACTTTCTCTGGCTCCGCAGACCCGTAATGAGCCTCCAGAACCTCAGGCTTGGTTTTCTCTGTCTTCAGCATATGGATCACATCTTCTCTGGCCTGTAATAGAAAGTGCAGCAAGATCAGACGATTGACAATGTAAATCGCATACTGGGCTCAAAAAATCAACAGAGAGCTTATTGAATACATCCCCATCTTGTCAGGGCTATTGGCAAATTCACTGGGTATTCTGCTCTAATTTTTTTTTAACCAAAAGCAGATTGGCAAGCAGATACTCTGCTTCAGGTTGCTAGGAAGCAGGCAAGCAGAAAAAAGGATTTGTGCTAATATTAACTACATGAAAATTGCTTTATCTAAGTAGCAATAATTCGGGATGGGGTGGGTGAGGGAGGCAAGCAGGGCTGGTCCTGGCATACTTAACCTGTTTCAGTGCACGTGAGATCAATGACAGTCTAAAATCTTCTAGCTTTCTATTGATGTTCTCAATGTAGTATGCAAATCTGGTTTAAAATAAAACCCTGCTGCCTCCATTCTAGTTATAACTTCATGTGTAATTAACAAACAGCCTTTATTGGTGATTTCCTGTTTCTCATTAGGTGATTCATTTTGCACAGAAACACATGGTTGAGAACTCACATGATGCTTGGCTGTCCGTTTCAACTCTAATGTATCTAATGTATTCACAATAAAGGTGAAATTTCACCCCTTTAACATCCAGACTGTCAGTTAGATGAGTCAGCTCGGTAGGTCAGAGTTTTGTTTGTTTGTTTCTTAGCACAATGTATTGCTGACGCTTTCAAGAAAACCATGATTGTAGGCTTTATATCATACTGTCTGTGGTTCCCATCACATAATGCAAATACACCTGTTTATGTTTTGCACTGGTTAGTAGGGATGATCTTTCTAGTTATGATGGAGCTGACATTTGCTGAATGTATTTCCATATGGGGACACACTTGGAGCTATTTTTCCAGTAATGGTGATGGGGTAAGAAGTGCCCTGACTTCATTCCAACTCATACTAAAGAAAAAGCTGGCTGGGAACAAAGTTTCAGCCTATGACAATGGAATAGCGTTTTCTCCTATATTGATGCTAACTGTGGGACTGAAATTATAAACCTGGTTCATTATTATGATATTCTAAAGAAGAGAGCTAACTAGTCAACTATGAGTATTCACGATACGACCATTATAAAGTTTGTCTTTCTCGAGGTTTCTCACTTTTGTTGCTTTTTCAGTCTCCAAATTAATCTAATTCCATATGGCTACAGAATAATTCATTACTGAGATGTCAATGAACTGGAATTTGTGGATTTGAAATGTCTCTGCCACAAATACATATGCTCACTTTAAGACAAAAATGGAAAATATGAATTTTGAAGAACCCAGTGGTTTAGAATGTTGGTGAGAATGTTGAAGTCAGAAAGTAGTTTAATGGAAAGGCAATGTGTCTCCATGCAGGTTGAAAGAAGATAAGCACAGACGCAGGGTCAAGTTAGCCTGTACACTGTGCTCATCAGTAAAAGGTGCCCACTTTATCCAGGAGACACAGCCCTGAGTCAGAGCGCAGCTTACCTAGTGAGTAAAGAGCATGCTGTATTTTAGCCCCATTCATCCCCTCTGCCAGGCACCATTGTACAAGGCATAACTCCCAATCTGTACAGAAGGAGCCTCAAGTTAAGTAGACTGCTATTGGTCTTCAGGCAGAAAGTGCTCCTATGTTCATCTGACATAGGTGAATATATAAAGCATGTTCTAAAATAATGATTCACAATGCTGACTGTGCTGAAGTCATTTGAGGAACTCTAAAAAATCCCAAGGCCCAGGCCATTCCTAACCAATTACATTCTAATCTTTTGGAGAAGGACCTATACATCAACACTTTTTAAGGCTCCCAGGTGATTCCAAGGTTGAGAGTACTGTGCCACGCTAATAGATTACGAGACATAGCAACTAAATTGAATACAAATCCTTGGCATCATCCAAAGTAAACTTTCTTACTTTGGTGCAAGTGCATTTCCTTTTTCCGAACTTAAAAAGGTGTCATCCTCACACCCGAAGTCAGTTTTTTGCTTTGACCAAATCTGAAAGAGACAAACTCGTCTTTAAAGAAGAAACAGCATACTGTGAATTTAGTGACTTATGTAATGTCAGGTAAGGAAAATTTAGAATCACATTTAAAGTGAAAAAATGGCAATGATAGAAGGTTGGCAAGCTGGAAGTTCTTGATAACAAACTATTGTCTCTTTCTCATCTTTAAATCAGATGAAGTAAAGGCCATTTTCTAAAGTTCATTTTTCTAACATGGGAAATGTGAAGTCTTATAGAGCAGACATAGAATGTACTGTCCTTTGAAAAAATAAATAAATAAAAAATTTTAATATAAAAAATTAAAAAGAATGTACTGCTGTTTGTACTATAAATTGAGATACTGATTACAAAATTTCCGAAAGACTAAAAGAAAAGGGCTTAGAAGACAGGGTAGTAATATTAAGGGCTGGTTTTTTTGTTTGTTTGTTTTGTTTTTCTGGTTTTTGTTTTTGTTTTTGTTTTTGAGACAGAGTCTCAGTCTGTCACCCAGGCTGGAGTGCAGTGCCGTGATCTTGGCTCACTGCAACCTCCATCTCCTGGGTTCAAGCGATTCTCCTGCCTCAGCCTCCTGAGTAGCTGGGACTACAGGCACATGCCGCCTTGCCTGGCTAATTTTTGTATTTTTAGTAGAGACAGGGTTTTGCCATGTTGGCCAGGCTGGTCTCGAACTCCTGATCTCAGGTGATCTGCCCGCCTCGGCCTCCCAAAGTGCTGGGATTACAGGCGTGAGCCACTGCACCCGGCCTAAGGACTGTTTTTAACCTCTTTTTTTTGTTTATACAGGTATGTATTTTCTAAATTTTCTACAGTAAATATGTAACTAGTTTTACAAAGAGAAACAAAGTAGTACTTTCATAAAGAAAAAAGAAATACTTCATCATTCCTTATTCCCCATAAATAAAACAAAGGCAAATAATTTCATAGAAAGTTCTGTCTTTTTTATGCACCCAATGCTGAGAAAGCCACTTTCATTCTGGCTATAGACAGTCCTATGCACAGTATCTCTAGGATTTAACATAAAGAAGGGTGTAAAACAAAAATTGCTCAAGGATTATTCTATGCCCTCTTTTTGGCATTGTCTTGATTTCTTTCAGAATTATTTCAAACACACCAGTAAAGCCAGAGGTAAAACAGCCACTGAGCTGGGTAAGTGTACTGAAAACAGGGTAGTATAAGAATTATAGGTTTTCCCACCTAATATTTATTATGATTTAGTCATATTCTAACTAGACAGCTGAAGGAATCACAGCAGAACTATTTCCATATGGTCTTTCCACAATGACATTCTGAAAAAGTGTTTGTCCTTAGTTATGGATAAAGGTAATCAGCAAGTGGCTCTCAAATGTAAACTGTATCAAGTAATCTTGAGAGCATCAGTTGTACTGCTGGTTTGCACAAGTTTACATGGCTTGAGCATAAAAAAAAATTAAATAAATCTTAAAGCTATCAAGCAAATATGAATTTTAATTAAAATACAGAAATAAAATTTATATCACGATATAGTAGAATGTGTCCAGCTTTGAAGAGACTCAGAAATAGTTTCCAATCTCAGCTAAGCTGTATGATTTGTGTAAGCTGCTAACATTGCTTTGACCTAATTTATCATTTATGAAGTTGGATCATAATAACTTTCTAATATACTTGCTGTTAGTTTAAAATCAGATGTAAATATATAAGATGCCTAACATAAAACTTGGCATAAAGTAGATGCTGAGACAATGGTAATGATTTACTATGGTTTCTGTTAGGTCTCCATGATTAAATAACTTTTTGCTACATGGGTAGAAAACGAATTTTATAAGATATATTTTTCCCTAACCAAATATAACATGTAAAACTGATATTGTTAAAACTGTCTAGATATTTCACAATCTACTCTTAGGAATATTTTTTTCAAAAAGGAATTTCAAAATCAGAGCAGTCTCTCCAAAAGTTATTTAATCTCCCTGACTGTTACCTTGTCTGTAAAGTAGGGACACAACCCCTATACATTATAGGGACTGTGTTAGGCTCTAACAAGATAATGCAAATAAAGTACTTTTAAAACTGTAAGCAGGTATCTATCTTAGTTTAATCATTTAAGCTATTCAGTTTAAAAATATGCAAATATTATTGGTATTGATCATCTTGACCCCAAACTTCCTAATTCTCTTAGAAGACAGCTTCTTGTGTTCCAACTGATATCAAACACCTATTCCTTTCCTCCCCCCGAAATACACTTTTGCTTGAACTGTATTAATTGTGATATGCTACATATACTATATATTTCATCTTAGTTTAATTATCCTAGATACTAATTACTGAAGAAAAAGAGGCTATGGTGATATAATATAGTGCCTTTATTTACAACCACACTATTCACTATAAACTTACCAAAGGCTCTCTAATTGTATAGTAATAATCATAGAAAGAGGCTGGGTGTGGTGGCTCACACCTGTAATCCCAGCACTTTGGGAGGCTGAGGCAGGTGGATCATGAAGTCAGGAGTTCAAGACCAGCCTGGCCAACATAGTGAAACCCTATCTCTACCAAAAATACAAAAATTAGCCAGGCGTTGTGGCATGTGCCTGTAGTCCCATCTACTTGGGAGGCTGAGGCAGGAGAATTGCTTGAACCCAGGAGGCAGAGGTCACGATGAGTCACAGTGAGCCGAGATTGCGCAACTGCACTCTAGCCTCGGCAACAGAGGGAGACTCTGTCTCAAAAGAATGATAGAGATAATAATAAAATAGTAAATCAGTAATATTATGGTATCTATTTAATCAATGTGTTAATGAAGATGACTATGTGATCACAAATTTATTTTACTATGTCAAACAAATGATTCAATTTATGTTAAAAAAAAAGATCCTGTATTTTGGGGATAAAACAACTTTACATCTCCATTTTTGAGAAATTTGCTAATTTTTCTATAAAAGAATAAAGTTCAAAATGTAAGAAAGCTTCTGTTCTTGAGCATTAATATTTTCACATAGAAATTTATCCAAAACAAGTTGTTGAAATCCTAGGATGTGGGGAAGCTGCAAAATAGACCACTATATTTAAATACGTGTAAAATGACCCAGAGAAGAATGCTTTGAAGACGACTCTATGTTCAATTTATTTACTCCTGATGACAGAGAACAAATATGAGATTAGAGTAGAGAAACAGACACAGCTGTCACACCATTCTCTTCCATCAGACATAGTTCTTTGTGCCAGTGGAGGTGTAGGGAGGCCAAGAACAAGGATGTTCCAGAAATACCCCACAACTGAAACTGCACCAGGTGTAACAAGGGGTTTCTCAGCTGGCTGGATAAGAAGCTGATTCAAAACATGTGGGGGCAGCAAAGAGCTGCTCTGTGAGGCCTAGGGCCCACAGGTGAGTGTGAGATTCATCGTATAAAGTCAATCGAGTGAGTCTGTGCTTTGCTGGGAAAGCAGGAGTAGCATAGTTTCAAAATAGGGCTGAATCCAATCACTCCTTCAATAAATATTTGCACACATTTACTTTGTGCAATGCATTGTATTCAGTATTGGAGAAATAACTGCATCCTCGGGAATTCAAGTCTGGAGAGATATAAACAAACAATTGAGAGGTGTTTACAATATGACATTGTATGCCTTAGGTGGAGGAAATACTTGGGGCTAAAGACGTCATCTAGAAGAACACTTGACTTGAATCTGAGTTAACAGAGAGGCTTCCTGGATTAAGGACCTGAAATCTCATAATGAATACTTGAGCCACAGAAAGAAGAGGTAAGGTGAGAGTACTCTAGGCCCAGGCAAGACTGTATACAAAGGCCAAACAGATTTAACTGCATGGGATGGTGCAATATGAGACTGGAGTAATAAACTCATGAAAAGCTTTGTAAGCCATGCAATGAGTTTGGATTTTATCACAGAAGAGCAAGAGGCTTTGGAGTTTTTGAGCAGCAGGATAGTGATGGTCAGATTTGCGTGCTGGAAACATCATTCATCTCCTGTGTTAAAGGCACAGAAATTCTAAGTCAGCGAGTCTGTTGGGGCAGGCCAGGAACTGTGTTTTGAAATATCTCTGTAGGTGATTCTAAAGCACAGCTGCACTTGGAAATCACTGCTCTAGGACAGATGACAAATTCAGCATCAAAAATACTTAAAACTTTTGCTGTGTTAGCTCAAGGTTCTTGGCAGGGTTGTCTGATTCCCAGCGACTTGGCTGCCTCAGAGGCTTCTTACTATTCTCCCTGTGTTATTAGTCCCTGACCTTTCTGCACCAAAGAATCATGGTCATTTCCAGCCAGCAGCTTAAATGAGGAGGATACCTGAAGACTGCTGGAAGTGTTTGCCAGTTCCGGGCAAATGAGGGTGACCAAATGTCCCATTTGTGTGAGACTAAGGGAAGCTGAGTCCTGTGAAGCTGGACTTTTGCAAACCAGGACAGTCCCAGGCAAACCAGGACAAGTTGGTCACCCTATGACAAACACCAGTCAGAAAGAGACTGGATATTCCATAATATTCCTGTGTCTAGCAAGGCACCCATAAATGGGCTTATTATGCTCAGGAACTGAATTTCATTGATCATGTTTCCAAAACTTAGCTTTTTTTTAAAGGTACAACGCCATTACTAATTATTATGTCTGACGACAATTTAACTGTATTTTAAACTTGTGCGGCTTTTCTATCTTTGAAAGAAAAAAACATAATGAGTAGGAAAGAATACTTAGTTCTTATGCTCCTATGACATAGCTTCTTCCACACTTCTAAAATGGGGACGGAATGCCCACAAGCCTTGGAGCTTGGAGATAAACATGGTGCATCTTCTTTTAGCACTAAGATTACTGAAAGACTTGGGGTGGGTGATAAGTAGTTTAAAACTCAGAATATTCATACAATTTTAATATTCACCTGAGTGTTCAGAACAAAACAAAAGACATAAAAAAGCATTTGCTTCAGCCAGGCAGCTTGGGACAGACTCTTAGACGATGTAACCATGACCCCAGCATGATGATCCACTCACTTGGCTGAGAGGAAGCATAGCCAGTGGGAAGTTTGAGAAGCCTGCCCTTACCTAATGACACTGCACACTTTAAACAAGGCATTCCTGCCAAAAGCTGTTGACTTCAAATGATGGATCCATTTTGAGGAAAGGACAAATCCATTTCTACGCTTATGGAAGAATGACACAGTTCCCAAGCACTATCGCTTCTTTGTATTATTTAACTTCTAAATATGACCCCATTGCTGCAGTGAGTCAAGGAGCCCTAGAAAAGACAGTCCTGGAAGATCAGTCACATACCCATTCTGTGATTGCTTTCCCATTCTGCTTTCCCACTCAACCATTGTGTATCTACTTACATATGGTAATTTATTAATTTACTTGTCTATTTCCTTCTGAGGCTGTAAGCTGCTGTGAGGACTGTGACTGCCTTGGGAGACTGTGTCTACAGTGCCTAAAAGAGTGCCTGCTGCATGGTAGGCACTCTGTAAATATTTGCTGAAAGAAAGAAAAGTAAAATTAAGTGATGTGAAAGTCAGAGAGGCATAAACTGGCACTGAAAATCTCAGAACAACCTTAACTACTTAGCCTTGTTCAAAAGATCTAAACAATTACATTTTGTCAACCTCTTTACTCTTTCATCTGATATATTTGTCTGTAATTTGGGAGTCTCTTCTTTTTTTTTCTTTTTTTTTTTTTTTTTTTAGACAGAGTTTTGCTCTTGTCGCCCAGGCTGGAATGCAGTGGCATGATCTCAGCTCACTGCAACCTCCACCTCCCAGGTTCAAGCAATTCTCCTGCCTCAGCCTCCCGAGTAGCTGGGATTACAGGCACCTGCCACCACCCAGGGCTAATTTTTGTATTTTTAGTAGAGACAGGGTTTCACCATGTTGGCCAGGCTGGTCTCGAACTCCTGACCTCAAGCAATCTGCCCACCTCAGCCCCCCAAAGTGCTGGGATTACAGGCATGAGCCACTGTGCCCAGCCCACTTTCTTCTTTTTAAGTTGATTCCAAAAAGAAAATATGTAAACTGAATAAGGAAAAATAGTACATTCCACCAGAATGTTGCAACAGGAAATGGACTATCTTTAAATCTCATACAAATTGAATTATACCATTTACCTGAGTTAGATAAATACTAATATTATAAACAGATTGAAAGAAAAAAAGCTATGTAATGTATAATGTTATTAGCTGTTACTATAGAAATTAAACCCATTTTTTCCACTGAATTTTAGAAATCAAAGTTAACAAGATTAATAATACAACTATGTACAAGAAGAACATTCAGACATGGTTAGGTTAAAGGGCCACTAGGGCTAAAAATGTGACTTTTGTTCTCTTTGGAGAAATTATTCTCTACAACTATATGGACAATAGTAGCCTAAAAGCCTATATAGAGCTTGTTCATAAAAGAGTAGCACTTCAGACTGAATATCTACCAAAAGAAATCTGTTATTAAAATATCAGAAACAGATGCAATTTCTTATGTTAAAACTTGCTTTGCCAGCACCATGATAGCTTGAGTTTTAAAATGTAAAATCCTCAAAATCCCAATTATGACTTTGCAGAAAGAGAAAAAAATCCATAAATTCATATGGAATCTCAAGGGACCATGAATAGCTGAAATAATCTTGAAAAATACCAAAGTTGGAGGTCTCACATTTCCTGATTTCAAGACTTACTACAAATTTACACTAATCAAAACAGTGTGGTACTGTCATAAAGACAGACATATGATCAATGGAATGGAACAGACAGCCCACAAATAAATTTTTGCATATATAGACAAATGATTTTCTACAAGAGTGCAAGATCATTCAATGAGGAGAGGAGAGTCTTTTCAACAAATGTTGGGAAAACAGGGTATCCACATGCAGAAGAATTAAGTTGGAACATTTCCTTGCAGCATATATAAAAAGTAACTCAAAATTAATAAAAATGTAAGAGCTAAAACTATAAAATTCTTAGAAATAGCACAGGAGAAAAGTTCCATGATATTGGATATAGCACTTATTTCTTGGATATGAAACCAAAGCACAGGCAACAAAAGAAAACATATAAATTGGACTATGTTCAATTTAAAAACTTCCTTGCAACAGAGAACACAATCAACAGTGTGGAAAGCAATCCATAAAATGGGAGAAAATATCTGCATATCATATGTGCAATAAGAATTAATATCCAGAGGCTGGGCACGGTGGCTCATGCCTGTAATCCCGGTACTTGGGGAGGCCAAGGTGGGTGGATCACCTGAGGTGAGGTCGGGAGTTTGAGACCAGCCTGACCAACATGGAGAAACCCCGTCTCTACTAAAAATACAAAATTAGCTGGGCGTGATGGTGCATGCCTGTAATCCCAGCTACTCGAGAGGCTGAGGCAGGAGAATTGCTTGAACTTGGGAGGTGGAGGTTGCGATGAGCTGAGATCGTGCCATTGCACTCCAGCCTAGGCAACAAGAGCGAAACTCTGTCTCAAAAAAAAAAAAAAAAAAAAAAAAGAATTAATATCCATATCTAGAATATTGAAGAACTCTTATGGCAAAAAAGAAAAAAAATTTTAATGGGCAAAGGACTCAAACAGACATTTCTCCAAAGAAGATATACAAGTAGCCAAAAAGCACATGAAAAGATACTCAATATCACAAGTCATTAGGGAAACACAAATCAAAACTACAATGAGATACTACTTTACACCCAATAGGATGGCTATCAAGAAAAGAAAGAAAGAATGAAAGAAAGAGAAAGGAAGGAAGGAAGGAAGGAAGGAAGGAAGGAAGGAAGGAAGGAAGGAAGGAAATAAAGAAAAAGAAAGGGAAAGAAAGAAAGAAACAAAGAAAGAAAGAAAGAGTTGGTGAGGGTACAGAAAAACTGAAACCTTGGTGCACTAGTGGTAGAAAAGTAAAATGGTGCAGCTACTATGGAAAATAGTATGTCAGTTCCTCAAAAATTAAAAATAGATTACTATATGATCCCAAAAGAATCAAAAGCAGAGATTCAAACAATATTTGAACACTCATGTTCATAGTAATATTATTCACAATAGTCAAACATAAGAAGAACCCAAGTGTCCATTGACTGACAAACTAAATATGGTACATACATACAATGGAATATTATTCAGCCTTAAAAAGGAAGGAAATTTTGACATGTGCCATAAGATTGATGAACCTTGAAGATGTTATGCTAAGTATAACAAGTCAGTTACAAAAGGACAAATGCTGTATGATTCCACTACAGGTACTTAGAGTACTCAGATCATACAGACAGAAAGTGGAACACTAGGTGGTTGCCAGGGCAGAGAGCAAGGGGGAAAGGGATGCTAATTTTTAATTAGTAGTTTCTAGTTTAGAAGATGAAAATAATTCTGGAGATGGATGGTGGTGATAATTGCACAACAAGGTGAATATACTTAATGCCACTGAACTGTACACTTAAAGATGGTTAAAATGGTAAATTTTATATTACATACATTTTACCACAATTTTATATTTATTTATTTATTTATTTATTTATTTATTTATTTATTTTTTAGAGATGGAGCCTTGCCATGTTGCCTAGCCTGGTCTTGAGCTCCTGGCCTCATGCAATCCTCCCATCTCAGCCTCCCAAAGTGCTAGGGTTACAGGCGTGAGCCACCACGCCTGGGCAACAATTTAAAAAGATTTAAGTATACACTCACCTGCCTAAAAAAATCAACTAAGAAAAGAAAATTAAAATATTCCCCAATTTTCTATCTAGAGATTTTGTTTTTGAAAAAAACTAAAATTTCAAGCTGGGTGCAGTGGCTCAGGCCTACAATCCAGCACTGTAGGAAGCTGAGGCTGGTGGATTTCTTGAGCCCAGGAGTTCAAGACCAGCCTGGGCAACATGGCAAAACCCTGTCTCTATAAAAAATGCAAAAATTAGCCAGG
Source organism: Symphalangus syndactylus (assembly GCF_028878055.3). Classification (NCBI taxonomy): domain Eukaryota; kingdom Metazoa; phylum Chordata; class Mammalia; order Primates; family Hylobatidae; genus Symphalangus; species Symphalangus syndactylus. The sequence goes on along the minus strand of NC_072424.2, from coordinate 47,538,846 downwards.
TGTGGTGGCCTGTGCCTGTATTCCCAGCTATCTGGGAGGCTGAGAAGGGAGGATCACTTGAGTCCAGGAGGTAGATCACATCACCGCACTCCAGCTGGGGCAACAGACTGAGACCCCATCTCAAAACAAAACAAAACAAAAAACTAAAATTCCATGTAATAAATTATAAAAGTGTAGTCATATTTTCCTGTGATTAGTCATCTGAATGTCACTGTCATCCATGGATTTGAATGCATTTTTATTATGTGATTTTCTTCTTTTTTCTATTTTACACACATTGGGATATTAATAGTGTGACAGCTGCAGTGTTCTGGATTAAAAATTAGATAAGGTCACAGGTTCCCCCATGCAGTGCTATCATCCTACAGTGTATAATTTCTTAAATTCCAAAAGACTGCAAGCTCTCAGTTCTATTCTAATAAAGACCTTAGGCAGAGCCCTTAAACTGCCCACCTGTATGCATAATCAGCAGATAGGGTCCAGCTTTCTGTGAACCAGGTGAGAAGCTGAATTCTTTTTTTTTTTTTTTTTTTTGAGACAGAGTCTTGCTCTGTCACCCAGGCTGCAGTACAGTGGCACGATCTCAGCTCACTGCAACCTCCACCTCCCAGGTTCGAGCAATTCTCCTGCCTCAGCCTCCTGAGTAGCTGGGACTACAGGCGTGTGCCACCACACCAGACTAATTTTTGTATTTTTAGTAGAGACAGGTTTTCACCATTGTTGGCCAGGCTGGTCTCGAACTTCCGACCTCAGGTGATCTACCCGCCTCGGCCTCCCAGAGTGCTGGGATCACAGGCGCAATTCACTGTGCTGTGCCAGTGAGAAGCTGAATTTTTTAGAACATGGGAGAAGTCATTGCTAAGGTACAACTAGATGACATTTTCTCACAGTGGTTGTTTATCCAGCCTAGTAAATGTAATCCCCTCAACACAAACCAGTTAGATGAGACCCAGGACAAATCAAGCATCTCCGGTATAACTCTGTTTATTAAGTTAAATTTTCTTCACCTCTTTCTTAATTTTCTGTGATTGCCTCCTTTTCAGTTATCTCTAGAAGTTATTTTTCCAGCTCGAGGGGAAATCCTATGTAATTCCATCCAGAGGACTGACTGGCGGGTGGCCTTGCCACACAGCTATTTGCATGAGGCTCTTCCTGGGAAAGAGCTCATCCCCAGGGAGGAAGGGCACCATTTTGGTTGAAGGACAATAGAGCAGGGTCAGAGGGGAAGGGTGAGTCTGAGTGCAGCACAGTGTCTGTCACTCAGTCTCCCATGTAGCCCACCCCCATCGACCCTTGCCTGAGTCCTGGGGTGAGGGATTGCCATGAAAGACCCAAGTAAGAACTAGAGGAATTGGTAAATTAGAATTCAAAGCACCACAGCTTCAGCAGCAAGGGGGGAAGGTGGGGAAGAGTAGCCCTGTCTATAGCTTACATCATGCTCTCAGTGTAGACATCAGCCTGAGCAGCCTCCAAGTAGACAACAACTGGCATAAACAGAAGAGAGAGTCTTTGGGGCACACACAACTGTGTTCGCTGTGCACTTACAGGGGCAGCCATCAGACCCACAGCAGGCTGGAGAAGGAAAACAGGGCAAATGGCAAATGGCAAATGCCAATACACACGGGAGTGTGTGGAACATGTGTGGGTCATTTTCTGGGGTCTTCCAAGGCTTATGAGATAACCTAAAGGAGCTTGGCATTCTCACCGAGTGGGAGGGCACAGGGGCAAGAGAGGGAAAAGATAGCTTTAAAAAGTCTTTTATCTTATTTTTATCCTCAGACTGGTGAGGGCTGGAGATACAGGTAAAGCATTTTCAAAAGAGAAACTACTTTGATCATAAAAAATAAAACTACATTGTCTAGCCAGAATTTATACGAGGTTTATTTGAATCACATAACATTGAATTTCTTTGGGTTTACTGTGTTTTCTGATCTATTCATTTTAGCCTCTGACCTAAGTGAATTCTACATTTACACATTTGACCAAGTTAGCAAAAACTACTGTTGAATTTTTTGAACAAAAATGCAAGAAAATCTCAGCCATTCTGAATTTTGAGGAATGTCACACTGTATATTTACTTTTACAAAAAAATCAGAGTTAGTATGCTAAATATTAGAGTTTTTAATTTTAAGGGTTTGGGCACAGGTACATCCTCAAATGTAGAAAGTCCCCCTCCACTTAAAAAATATATAAGGTACATAATGTCTTTTTGAAAACTCAGGGTGGTCCTTATAAGTATCAATTTTCTGATGTACTAAAGATTAATATTGTTGTGTCCTTACTGAATCCATTTGCTTTTTGTTTTTCTTTTAAAGCAAGTTTCTGATATAGACTCAGAGCTAGTTTTTTGCTTATTTTTACTCCTATTCAAGAGATGCAATGTGGTAGAAAGAGCATGCCCTAGGGAATCTTGTGTTAGAAACGTGCATCGGTACTACTGTTAGTGTGCCTCTCTGAACTTTTATCTGCAAAATGGGCATAGCAATAGCTACCTCACAGATTTTTCATGGGCTAATGTATACAAAGTGCCTGGTAAATGTTGGTTACTCCCCACCCCTTGGGAGTCAGACAAATTATAGCTCTTCTGTTTACTACAGCTATGTGACCTTGGGCCAGTTAGCTCTGAATTTCAGCTCCCCAACCTGCATGAGAATGAAATATTTGTGAAGTGGCTAATATAGTGCCTGACATACAGTGAGTCCCAATGAAAGGCAATTTCCTCCTTTTTTTTTTTTTTTTTTTTTTTTCTGATAAGAGCGAATTGCCTGATCCACTGGGCAACATAACCAAAAGCCTTTCCATAAACTGAACCAATAAGTCAAAGTCTAAGGCATTTTTTTCTCATCCCTGTTGTTCCCAATATTCGGTGACTACCCAAACCATTCATAAACACATCTGTGATTCCTGTGCCATGAACGTAGTGGACCACTAGCAACTCTATGTCAGCTTGTGCCACCCTCCGGGACTCTTGCACTACTTGTTGATGGGATTTAAAGAGGCAGCTCCCTCCCTAATTCAAAAATTTGGACTACACTGTGTAGAGTCTGCAGTTCCCTCATCACCACTGTCAAAAGATTATATTATGGCAGAAATGTCTTACTATTTTTTCTAAACTTTTCTTAGTATTTTTTTTAAACACAGTATCAGCAAGAAACAATGCTACATAACACATTTTGCTAGTACTCATGCTGAAGGTAAATATTGCCCATATATGAAGGATGCAACCAAAGTCAAGCTCTCTGATTTAGGAAAGGAAAATAAAAATAAGCACAAAAATTAGAAATGTTAAGTTTTTTAAAAATTGCATCTTTAACAATATAACCATTGAGTTCCTACTTGGAATGTCCTTTTTATAAAAAAAGAAACTAGACCCTTGAAAAAAGGGTCTACTTATGTATGATTTGTGATTTGTTAACTGCTTTTCATGGGCAATATTTGGCCTTACAAGGCCTGTTTAAAATGCCAAATAGTCAATTGCATTTGCTTGTAAATTATCTTGCCCTTTCAGTATATTGGACCAGAGGTGAGACACATTCAAAAATTTTTTGAACATGAACATCTCATATGTACTGTTACCTAAGTGCTATTGTTTAGGAGATATGTGATGCTCTGTGATTTGAGAGTGAGCATAAAATTTGTAGAACTGCTATTTCTGATGCCTGATACTTCCCTATTCACAATAGTCACCACTTTGTAATTACAATTGCGCCTTTCTCCCTTCCCACAAGACTGAGAGCGCTGAAGGCAGGAGCCTCTTGTTCTCTTTTGTGTCCCTAGCTCCTAGCACAATGACTGACACAAGTGGGTGCTCAGCAAACATTTGTTGAATGGTGTGTATGTGTGGATCCTACTTATCCATCAACAATTTATTGTGCTTCTTCTTTTCAAAGCATGTACATTTTATCCTTTGAGGACAGAACTGTTTTTTGAAAAGCTACCCTTTTGCCCTTCACTAGAGAAAGTTTAGATTCCAAAAGATATTGACTTACTAGTTTCATTTATATTCACAAAATTTCTGTCAAATCTCTCCATGGTTCAGTTTCCTTATTGAGCATGAAGACAGTTGAACCTCATTATTCACAGTAGTAGTTATGTTCTATAAAGTTGCCACAAACATGAAATTAGTGAATACTGAATCATTGCTCCCCAGGGAAACACAGAGTTCGAATCCTGTGAGTCTTTCTTCACAGTATTTTCAACAACCAATCAATACATTACCTTATTTTGTGTGTTTTTCTGCTTAAAGGCATCTTATTTTATAAAAACTGTTACTTAATTAACATTGAACTCATGATCAATGACACTATGTCTGAAGGACTCATGTCTGAAGGAAACCTACCTAACACACATGTTTTCTCTTAAAGTATGTCCTACACTTAGGAACACTAGACAGCACTTCAGCACTCTGCCTGGGGCCATTTTAAACAGCAAAATCACCAACAGAAGCCACAAAAATGTGAAACATGTGGCATAAATAGATAGCAAAAAAGATACTTGTCTATAGTACGAGAGCTGAAACAAGAGGGCAGAGAAAAGCCCGTTCAGCCTCTGTTGGGAACATGCATGCAGGCAACACGAATTTTTGGCCTCTCTGTACATGTCTGGGAATGCCCATGAAAGCACTGTAAGTATTGATTTGGGGATTACAAATAAATGTTAGCATCCCCCATCTCTCAGCCTCCTTGTGACTGGAGGGGGTTATGTGACTAGCTGTGGTCAATAGGCTATGAGAAATGATGAGTGAACTGATGCACAACTCTTCTACTTTTCTCTTCCTGTTAAACAACTAATGGACATGAAGTGAAAACTGATGGCATTTTCACTTGATGGTGAAAACTCCATCAGCCTGGGTCCCTGAGTGACTACATGGAACACAAACACCCTCTGTTCCCATCAAATCAAGTTGGACAAATATAGTAATGAGAAAGAATTTGGCCACTGGTATTTGTGGATTAATTTATTATTGCAGCATGTCCCTGTCTACCCTTATTAATACTGAAATTGGTACCAAAATAAGGGTACCAACATAGGTTTTGCCACCACCAAAATCTAAAATATAGAGCTGATAATAGGTGGAATAAAACATATGACCCTCATTTCAAAGATCCTGATTCAGGAATTGAATTCTATTTCTTTATCTATACATAATACCTGAAATAATGCTTTAGAGATCATCAAACTTAATGCTTTCACTTATGAATGAGAAATCTAGGCTGAAGTAAGGTGAATAACTTAAAATATTACCCTTGAAAATGAATTAAATGTTATGCATTTCATAAAAGTAAGTTGTTATTATTGCCTACTCCCTACCAAGGATAAACAGTTGATTCACAACCAAGCCATGACTAGAACCCAAGTTGTTTTTTTTATTACTAGGTATAAATGTAGTTTATTACTCAGTTTTTAAAAATATAAAAATCCATATTACAAGGAATATTGACTGGAAGTTGCTGATATTCAGATGCCTTTTGCATATAGAAATAGGCGACTGTTTCGTTTGCATTACTGCTTTACACAGAAGCTAAAGATGCCTAATGGAGACAGAAAAAGACAGAGAAAGAGAGGTCTATCATTGAATTTCAGACTTATTCAAAGATATTAGATAGGTTGCAATGGTCAAACCAAGGCAGACTTATTGGGAGAAACAACAGAGACTCTGAGGAAGCTCACTCTTAGGGAAGAAGAATCTGGGATGGGAAATCAAACCCAGCAACAGGACCCAAGTGTTGGAGAGGCTGTTGCAGATTTCATTGCTCCTTCTCATAACCACCACCTCCTCTCTCCTTGGCTTTATCTGCACTGGCCTCCTTGCTGTGCCTCAGACTCTCCAGGCACACTTTCCGCTCAGGCCTCTGCCCCTTTGCCTAGAATGCTCTTCCCCCATGGTGTGCTCTCCCGTCTTCTTCAGGTCTTTATTTAAATGTTAGCTTTTTAGTGGAAACTTTCCTGCTCTCCTATTTAAAACTACAATCCTCATCCCTGAAATATCCTAGGGCTTTTCTTGTCTTTATTTGTCTCCATAGGATTGCTATCTTTTAACATATCTGTTTGACTGACTTTGTTTCTTGTCTGTCTCCTCCTCTAGAATGTAACTCCTTAAGGACAGAGATTTTTTGTTGTTTGTTCAACAAGATTTGTTTATGCTTTATCCCCAATGCCTAAAGACAGTATCTGGCAAATAGCAGATACTTCATAAATACTTGATGGATGAATGAATGAATGAATATACATGGGGAGTTATCTTACTTCTGAATACAGGAAAGACTTTCTCTGAAATAACAAAGAAAAAAATAGAGATTCTAACTGTAAAAAACAATCATAGCCAATTAAAAGGCAAAAAAAAAAAAGAAAGGAAATATTTGTAACAACTATGAAAGATATAGGGTAACTATACTTAATTATAAAGAGTTTACATATATCAATGAGAAGAACCCTAAAGCTCAAAAGAAAAATGCCTGAAAGGTATAAATAGACAGTTCACTAAAGAGATATAAAATGTTCATTAAGAAACAGTTCAACTCAACTAACAACTAAAGAATTATAAACTGAAACAATAATGAGATACCATTACTCACCTCTTAAATCAGGACAAATTTTAGAACTATAATAGTTATTACAAGTGAGAGTTTGATAAATAGACATTCTCATAATTTTGTTGGGAAGACATATGACTCTAAAAAGTAACTTGACAACAGAAACACACAAGTCTTCAAAAACATTTATACCTTTTAATTGAGTAGTTTCAAAAGAAGGACAAAGATTGTTGCACAAATATGATGTTATTTTAATAGTAAAAAATGAGAAAAATAAATATTCAATAATAGGGAAATATTTGAGTAAAATATAGTACACCCATAGAATAAAATATTATACAAGGATTAAAAAATATATCCCAAGGGTGGCTGAATGATGTGGGAAATGCTTATTATAAATAGTTAAAGTTGCACATATACTGTGCTTGCAATTACGGAAAAAATACATGTGAAGAAAAATACCCACCAAAATAGCCACAATCATTCTTTTAGGTTAGTAGAATTATGGATGATTATGAAAAACTTTTTTCGTAAGTTTTAAATTTTCCTAAATCATTGTTTTTCAAACTTGTTCTTGTCCTCCTAAGGAGACTTTTTAGGTATCTTTTCTTGTATTGCCCTCTTTTGAAACTTTAATACCATAGATATATACTGTACATATATTTATGTTCTGTGATCCTTTTGAGGGCCATAAACCATTGTCACATCTAAAATTTCTTTACTGCCACCCACATAACCAAATTTCACCCTCTTGAGAACAGTAGTGATGACACTGAGAATGCATGTTCTAAATAATCTATATCAGACTGGTTTTACTTTGATAATTAGATACAACTGTTTTGTTTTTTTTTTTTTTTTTTTGAGACAGAGTCTTGCTCTGTCGCCCAAGGTAGAGTGCAGTAGCTTGATCTCGGCTCACTGCAACCTCCGCCTCCCGGGTTCAACTGATTCTCCCGCTTCAGCCTCCTGAGTAGGTGGGATAACAGGCGCGTGCCACCACGCCCAGCTAATTTTTGTATTTTTAGTAGAGATGAGGTTTCACAATGTTGGTCAGGCTGGTCTTGAACTCCTGACCTTGTTATCTGCCCACTTTGGCCTCCCAAAGTGCTGGGATTACAGGCATGAGTCACCATGCCTGGCCTACAATTTTTTTAAAAGAAAGTGCTAGGTATTTCAGCTCAAAGGACTAAATTTCTAACAGTAGAATTTCTGGTCCTCTGGCACCTGAAATTTTGAAACAATGATCTTTCTATTATACCTAAAATTCCTTGCGTATGTAGACATTTGTTCTAGCTAACATAAGTCTGACTTCGGATTTGTAGATTTAGATATGTAATATATTTTGCAGGAAAGGACAGAGTTGAATTTAAAAACAACCAATTCTTACATTTTACTCTAGTGTGGACAAAATTCCTTTCAGGAGCATTATTTAATTTACTGCTTCTTAATTCCAATTCTATAGATGAAAAAATAAGGCTCAGATAAAGTAAATAGCTTGACCAAGACCCCATCATTAGTAAAAAACAGAGTTATCTAACTCCAAAATATTTGTTCTTTCCATTATATGTTGCTGTAGGTGTTAATAACAATTTTCAGTGAAAATATGATGTAAGCACAGAGCAAAGGAAAGCCCTGGAACAAAACTCAGTGGGTAACGTTTCCTGTACTAACAATCATCCACAAGTGGTGCCGTCCATAGCCATCTGGTCTAATTTCCCCACACTACATAATTTGATTGGCTTCTCATGGTCTTGCCAACATTTTTTGAGCATTGTCATCTTTTTTTAGTAACTTCCTTAAAGACGCTGCACTTCAATCTTCAGGCCAGGGCACGTGAGGCAGTGAACCCAGTCCGGTAAACTTCTCTGACTCTCCAAGACCCCTTGCCAAGCCACTGCTGCTGGGAGACAGCCTTAGAGCATGACTTCTTGCAATGTACTTTGAAGTAGATAAAATATGCACTCACGGACATCTGTCTGTTATTTCCTGCACTCACAGCTTTGTTCTGCTTTATTGCCAGAGAATTCTATGGATGATGTCACTTTTTTCTGAAGAGAACAGGCCATCAGAGCTTTTCACTGACATAATTAATTATCTGTAGTTTGATTCTGGGCCAGAAAATTCTCAAGGCACAGCCCCCAAAAGAATTAACTCTACTGTGCTTGCTATTCTTAAACTGTTAAAGAGACAGGGTACCATATCTCTTTTTTTCTCAGGCACTGATAATGGTATTTTTGTTCAGTGATATCAAGTAACAGAGAGTGAACTGGGGCACTATTCTATGATTTCACAAGGAAGACCTTCGGTTCAATGGGCAGCAAACTAAAGGTCGCTACAGATCAAGTATACAAAGCAAAGCTTTTAGGGCTTAGTCTTAAATGCTACAGGAATGCATCACAATTACTGAATAGACTTTGGGGGATCTTGTGAATCTGCAGGCAGAAAAATGAGATCTCAACCAAAGCTAACCATGGTAAATTAGCCACAAGGTAAAAGGCTTCAGTTTATCAGCCACAAAAGCCTAAAACATAAAATATATTTAAACCTTTCAGGAGATAAGAAATTACCTGAATGGTGACCATATATTTTGAGAGTCTTCACCTATGTTTTCATATAGATCTAAAACAAATTAGCCAGTTCCCCAAAAGACTTGTTACTCTCCATTCTGCTGGGTTTCAAGATTATGTAAATACACTGTTCTTTGTCTCTTTAAAACTGGAGTTCCGTGGGGAATGACGGACACTATAGATGTCATAAGGCAGTGGAGGGGCTCTGTGGAATCAGGGCACTTGAGTCATTTCTGTCCCTGCTCTTCACTAGGTGAGTAATAAGGTAAGATCTGGGAAGTCTCTCAACTTTCTCAACTCTGGTGGAAATAGCAAAATCCTATTTAACCTAAAGGATTAATGGAGACCATAGGTTTGAATATGCATATAAATATTGTCCCCTTAAAAAGGAATTGTTATTTATGGTCTCTTCTACTACCTTAATTCTGCATAAATGAGTTTGAATTGTGCTCTCTCTGAATGAATTTACAGTGGTAAATTATCTCTTTAGACCTACTATCAAAATTTAAAGACAAAATTATGACGCAAAAATGTTTGTTATAAAAAAATCAACATTAGAGAAGTGGTTAAAGAAAATGAAACGTATATGCTACAGCCTCCCACATTCCACTCACCAAGGCTAATTCTATTAATAATTTGAAGTGGATCATTTCAGAATTGTTTTCTCTATAGATATACAAATGTAGAACTAACACATGCATTATCTCCCCCACCCACAACATTATGAAGCACTTAGACAAGTAATGGACAAAGTGCTTTTTAAACATTATCTCATTTAAACCTTACATAACCTTATCAGATAGACACTATTATTATCACCATTTTGTAAATGAGGGCTCTGAGGCAGGTGCAGAAAAGTTCAGTCATTTGCTCAGTCACATTAACTAATAAATGGTGTCAGAATGCGAAATCAGGCAACCTAACTTCAGAGCTGGCAATCTTAATATTATACTTTATAAATTCTCCATATACATATATCCATATAGAACCTCTCAAATATGTACCACCTTATTTTTTTATTCAACAATAGAATGGAAAGGTCAAGGAGAATTAAATTTCATTGCCACTAATACTCATTTCACCATAACTGTTATGTCTTATTTATTTCATTTTCAATAAATTAATCAAGCCTCTTCTATTTTTATGTCCATCTCTCAATTGAGTCTTTTTCAGTGTTCTCAATTTTTTTTACCTGAATCTATAACCTAAAATTTAGATCAAACTCTAATACAAAAAAAAAAATTCCAAGGAAAAGATCAAATAATTGTGTTAGACTAGAATTCCACTTTGTTAACTTTGAAATAACAATTTCCACTGTGATTTATGTCTGTAGTAATTAAATCAAACCTTTACCAGACATCTCTGATTTGTCCTGTTCCTCTCTTTAGATGGAAGTTGACAGACCTAGCTACTACTTCTCTTTCCTTGCACATCCTAAATGAAACAGTTAGTTATCTGTCTCTCTTTCTCCCCCTCTTCTTCCATCCTTCATTCCATCTGCTAACTTATTCCTTTAGCAGCTATGTGCAAAGTATGTGGCTAGTTGCTGTGGTGAATCTCATATGAGTAGGACATAATCCTATGTTTGTATGACTTTATAATCTAGTAGGAGTGAGATTTCGAAAGGTTACTCCTACAGCTAATTGTTCATCAAGCCACCTTTTGGAAGCAAGGGTAAAAGGAAAGTTCTAGAGCATGAAATAGCATTGGGAAGTCTTCAGGAATGATTAATCTTAATTCCCGTTTTTTGACCATCTAATTGGCTCCAAGCCTTAGTGGACCATTTGATTTATAGAATCAGAATAATTTAGAACAACAAAAAAAATTTAATTGCCTTTTTTTATTTTTGAGACAGGGTCTTGTTCTGTTGCCCAGGCTGGAGTTCAGTGGCACAATCATGGCTCACTGCAGCCTCAACCTCCAAGGCTCAATTGATCCCTCTGCCTCAGCCTCCCGAGTAGCTGGGACTACAAGTGAGCACCACCATGCCCAGCTATTTTTTTTTTTTTTTTTTTTTTTTTTTTTGAGAGACAAGGTTTCGCCATGTTTTCAGGTTGGTCTGGAACTCCTGGCCTCAAGCAATCTGCCCACCTCGGCCTCCCAAAGTACTGGGATTACACGCCCAACCTAATTTCTTAATTTACAACTAAGGAGACAGAAGTTCAAAGAAGTCAATAATTTGCCTAAGGAATACAACTAACTGGTTCTTGATTGCACATTAGAATCCCAGTCTCCTGATTCTCAGACCAGAGATCTCTCCATTATGCTAAATCACTAGTAAATATATTGCAGTAATCACACATAGGAATTAATTCATATGCTAATTAATTTTTAAAACATGAAATGAGCAACTTTTGGCAAACTTAATATTTTAAGAAGCATTTGAATGCTATTGGGCACACTTGAAGGAGTGCTGGCATACATATCAATAGCAGCTTGTCAAAAGCAGCTTATGACCGTAAAATCAATGCCCTAAAAATGGTAATTGATGTTTCACTGATATTTGACTGTGTATTCAAACACATCACTTGTCAATTAGCAATAGGAATGTGTTTACTGAACTTAAAATATCTGATGCAATGTATTTTCCTCTTACTCCTTTATCATGTAATGCAATATTTTACCTTAATTTTCAGAAAAGTATATATATAGTATTATTTATATCATGCCTTCTTTCCATATGCAGATCCTGAAGTCAACCAGGAACTGGTTGGTAAGTTTGATAATCTTCTTGAGGGAAGATGTTGGAAAAACTTAATTTTGTTATAAGCTGATTAACTACTTCCAATAACCAATCTTCACTCAAAGTGGGGAGCACTCTAGTTAAGCATGTTACATATCATGGTCCCATTACTTGTAGCCCCTTACGATTTTTTTTTTTTCATGATAGGCTAACCCTGAGCTTTATCTGGCAGCATAACATTGATTGTGGCATTGGGAAATCTTTGCCTTACTAGCTTGTATAATGTTTCCAATGTATTTACTTTTTCCAAATAAATGACCAAAAACCACTGGCCAAGATTTATATTAATAGCTGGAAAGTTTCACGGAAAGAACTTTCTGGATTATGATACAGTCAATAAAATGGTTCAAGTTCTCCCTAGCTTGTTTCAAACTCCTACTGCTTATTTGTAGTTACCAAGCTGCCAAAAATTATTGTTTCAGACAATGATATGCATTGACCTCTACTGAGTTTTTGTGGTCAGGAACCTTCTCTGAGCTGTCATAATCGTGCATCATCTCCAAGCAAGTGGTCAGATGAAAGCATGGTGAAGATGACTAAATAGAAGAGGCAGGTGGATGAGGTCAGTTAACCAGCATCGCCAGATTTCTCAGCGCTGAACTCATTTCATGTTCAACAGTGGCCAGTCTTGTTAAATAATATTATGGGAATATCCCTAGAGTCTTCTTTCACATTTCTTCATGACCTTCAAGGCCAGTAAGCATGTAGTCTGAAGGCTTTTTTCTATAGCCACTCTTCACATGCTTAATCCTGAGAGCTAGCTTAGCAAGATACCATGGAGCTGCAGCAATACAGGCACATCAGTTCCAGCTGAAGTCTTAGTAGCTGTTTTGGAGATAGTGTCACATTCAGGGGGATGGGTTCTCAAGGCTTACATCTCAAGATGACTTAATCACAGCAAAACCATTTGAAGCATCTCTTACTGAGGTGTCTGGGCATTGCTTTTCCTAGCCACGCCTCCTAAGGATTCACCAAAGCCACAAAAGAAGAAAACAATTATATAACTCTGATTTTGCAGCTGCTAAAGTGGAGGCACTTGGTACTTTCAGAACCACCAGTAAAACAAAGAGAAAATTCATCTCTCTCACCCTCCAAACTCAAATCTGTATTTGGTTCTGCCATCATCTTTTCTTTTTTATTATACTTAAAGTTCCGACATCCATGTGCAGAACATGCAGGTTTGTTACATAGGTATACATGTGCCATGGTGGTTTCCTGCACCCATCAACCCATCATCTACATTAGGTATTTTGCCTAATGCTATCCTCCCTTTGCTATCCCTAATGCTATCCTCCCCTTACCCCCCACCCACTGACAGGCCCCGGTGTGTGATGTTCCCCTCCCTGTGCCCATATGTTCTCATTGTTCAACTCCCACTTATGAGTGAGAACATGTGGTGTTTGGTTTTCTGTTCCTGTGTTAGTTTGCTGAGAATCATAGTTTCCAGCTTCATCCATGTCCCTGTAAAGGACATGAACCCATTCTTTTTTATGGCTGCATAGTATTCCATGGTGTATATGTGCCACACTTTCTTTTTACAGTCTAACTTTGATGGGCATTTGGGTTGGTTCCGAGTTTGCTATTTTTTTGGTTCCATTTTTTGCTATTGTGTATAGTGCTGCAATAAACATATGTGTGCATATGTCTTTATAATAGAATGATTTATAATCCTTTGGGTATACACCCAGTAATGGGATTGCTGGGTCAAATGGTAATTCTAGTTCTAGATTCTTGAGGAATTGCCACACTGTCTTCCAAAATGGTTGAACTAATTTACAGTCCCAACAACAGTGTAAGAGCATTCCTATTTCTCCACATCCTCTCCAGCATATGTTGTTCCTGACTTTTTAATGATCACCATTCTAACTGGCGTGAGATGGTATCTCATTGTGGTTTTGATTTACATTCCTCTAATGACCAGTGATGATGAGCTTTTTTTCATGTGTTTGCTGCATAAATGTCTTCTTTTGAAAAGTTCATATCCTTTGCCCACTTTTTGATGGGGTTGTTTGTTGTTTTCTTATACATTTGTTTAAGTTCCTTGGATAGATTCTGGATATTAGCCCTTTGTGAGATGGATAGATTGCAAAAATTTTCTCCCATTCTGTAGGTTGCCTGTTCACTCTGAGGATAGTTTCCTTTGCTGTGCAGAAGCTCTTTAGTCTAATTAGATCCCCATGTGTCAATTTTGGCTTTTGTTGCCATCGCTTTTGGTGTTTTGCCCCTGCCTATGTCCTGAATGGTATTGCCTAGGTTTTCTTCTAGGGTTTTTATGGTTTTAGGTCTTATGTTTAAATGAGTTAATTTTTGCATAAGGTGTAAGGAAGGGGTCCAGTTTCAGTCTTCTGCATATGGCTAGCCCGTTTTCCCAACACCATTTAATAAATAGGAAATCCTTTCCCCATTGCTTGTTTTTATCAGGTTTGTCAAAGATCAGGTGGTTGTAGATGTGTGGTGTTATTTCTGAGGCCTCTGTTCTGTTCCATTGTCTATATATATTTTTTGGTACCAGTACCATGCTGTTTTGGTTCCTATAGGCTTATAGTATAGTTTGAAGTCAGATAGCATGATGCCTCCAGCTTTGTTCTTTTTGCTTAGGATTTTCTTGGCTATACGGGCTCTTTTTTGGTTCCATATGGAATTTAAAATACTTTTTTCTAAGTCTGCAAAGAAAGTCAATGGTAGTTTGATGGGAATAGCATTGAATCTATAAATTACTTTGGCAGTATGGCCATTTTCACGATATTTTTTCTTCTTATCCATGGGCATGGAATGTTTTTCCATTTGTTTGTGTCCTCTCTTATTTCCTTGAGCAGTGGTTTGTAGGTCTCCTTGAAGAGGTCCTTCACATTTCTTGTAAGATGTATTCCTAGGTATTTTGTTCTCTTTGTAGTAATTGTGAATGGGATTTCACTCATTATTTGGCTCTCTGTCTATTGTTGGTGTATAGGAATGCTTGTGATTTTTGCACATTGATTTTGTATCCTTAGACTTTACTGAAGCTGCTTATCAGCTTAAGGAGTTTTGGGCTGAAATGATGGGGTTTTCTAAATATACAGTCATGTCATCTGCAGAGATAATTTGCTTCCTCTCTTCCTATTTGAATACTCTTTATTTCTTTCTCTTGCCTGATTGCCCTGGCTAGAACTTCCAATACTATGTTCAATAGGAGTGGTGAGAGAGGGCATCCTCGTCTTGTGCTGGTTTTCAAAGGGAATGCTTCCAGCTTTTGCTCATTCAGTATGATATTGGCTGTGGGTTTGTCATAAACAGCTCTTACTATTTTGAGATATGTTCCATCAATACCTAGTTTATTGAGAGTTTTTAGCATGAAGCACTGTTGAAATTTATTGAAGGCCTTTTCTGCATCTACTGAGATAATCATGTGGTGTTTGTTACTGGTTCTGTTTATGTGATGGATTACGTTTATTGATTTGGATATGTTGAACCAGCCTTGCATCCCAGGGATGAAGCCGACTTGATCGTGGCAGATAAGCATTTTGACGTGCTACTGGATTCGGTTTACCAGTATTTTATTGAGTATTTTTGCATCAATCATCATCAGGGATATTGGCCTGAAATGTTCTTTTTCTGTTGTGTCTCTGCCAGGTTTTGTTATCAGAATGATGGTGGCCTCATAAAATGAGTTACAAAGGAGTCCCTCTTTTTCTATTGATTGGAATGGTTTCAGAAGGAATGGTACCAGCTCTTCTTTGTACATCTGGTAGAATTCAGTTGTGAATCCATCTGGTCCTGGGCTTTTTTTTGTTGGTAGGCTATTAATTACTGCCTCAATTTCAGAACTTGCTATTGGTATATTCAGGGATTCGACTTCTTCCTGGTTTAGTATTAGGAGGGTGTATGTGTCCAGGAATTTATCAATTTCTTCTAGATTTTCTAGTTTATTTGCATAGAAGCATTTATAGTATTCTCTGATGGTAGTTTGTATTTCTGTGGGATAAGTGGTGATCCCCCCTTTATCATTTTTATTGTGTCTATTTGATTCTTCTCTCTTTTCTTCTTTACTAGTCTGGGTAGTGGTCTATTTATTTTGCCATCATTTTTTCTAATCCTATATCTCACCTATCCCCATCTCCTGAGACTCTTCCACTGTGCTCTCTGAAACTCACATTCAACCACAAGTAAACTCTCCTCAGTTCACAAACTCTTTTGAGAATGTTCCCTTCACCTCCTTGCTCTAAGGTAGTTATTCTCAAATTTGGCTGCACTTTAGAATCATCCAAAGCTTAAAACAAACAAACAAAATACAGGTCCATGGCTCCTACCTCCAGAGTTGGTTATTTAATTAGTCTGGGATATGGTCTGTGCATCTGCGGTCAAGTTTGAGAACTACTTCTCTAAAGGAACACTGGCTCTCTCCTGAGGACATTACTTGCCCAACAACTCAGAAGCAGATAGTTTCTATCCCACTCTCCTTGTACCAATGGGCCTGGATGTGGAGTAGATCTTCCTCCTTGCTCATCATCACTGCTTCCAAATAATTCTCTCTCCCTGCTTCCTAAAATATACTAGCTTTTATTATCATGTCATCAGATAATATTAATTATATCCTTTCTGTTAATAGCTGTACTAGTCCATTCTTGCATTTCTATTAATGTGAAGAAATACCTGAGACTGGGTAATTTATAAGAAGAGAGGTTTAATTGGCTCATGGTTCCACAGGCTGTACAGGAAGCATGGTGGCATCTGCTTCTGGGGAGGCCTCAGGAGGCTTCCAATCATGGCAGAAGGCAAAGAGAGAGCAAGCATGTCACATGGCAAAAGCAGGAGCAAGAGAGCAAGGCAAGAGATACCCCACATTTTTAAATGACCAGATCTCACAAGAACTCACTATCATGAGGACAGTACCAAGGGGTGTGTTGCTAAACCATTCATGAGAAATCCATCTCTATGATCTAATCACTTTTCACCAGGCCCTATGTCCAACACCGGGGATTACATTTCAACATAAGATTTGGGCAGGCACACACATCCAAACTATATCAATAGTCATGGGCCATTCAATACCCCTGGGTCATTCATTTTCCTTCCTTCTTTGAAGATTTTTGCCTCTGGATTGCTGTTATTCTCTCTAATACTACTTTTGCCAATGTTTTCGTGATTTCCATAACCTCTTAGATGATATTTCTGATGTTCTGACTTCCCAGTTCCCTGAACTTCTCTCCTCTCATGACTCTGTCCTTCACACCACCTCAGCCCTCACTTGTATGGTCATACCCTAGTTTTTGCCATTATTACAAAAAATTACAACTATCTGTAATTTCAACTCTCCAACGTCATCTTCTATATTTCCAGCTTATTCCCTCTAGAGCTTAAAATCCAACAGTGCTTTGATGGCAGCACATTATAATCCATTGATTTTTGTCATCTTCTGATTGGCCTTCACCCTCCTCCTTCTATGCGCTCATTTTCCTTCTCATTCAGCTTAAATTTCAATTGCATACACTCTTAATGTCATGCCCATTCTCTCACATGATTGTACTCTCTTGGTCAAATTACAGCCTTGGTTAAATCTCTCTCCCCAGAGAAAAACTCATGCCAACTGATCTCATTTCAAATTCATGGTCACTAACTTTAATTGGGCTGTTAATTCTATCAAGAAATCACACTTTATTCCTTCAGTCCACTCTCATATGCTATTTCATAACTTCTTCTGCCTTATCAAATCACACATCTACCCCATTGCTCCCTGACTCACCAAGAAAATTGAAACAATTTGGGAAGAATTTCCACAATCTGTTATTGCTTTCATACACCTACTGCATCTTTGCTGGTATACATGACCTTCTCCCCTATTACTAGAAGTAAACTGATTGTGTTTCTAATTAACACAAACTTCTTACTTTATTCACTAAATCCCATCCTCTTTTGACTAGCTAGGACATTGCTCCAGCCTTTTACCTGTTGTAAATGTTTCCCTCCATATTAGCTCATTCTCATTAGCATACAAACATACTGTTATTTCTTCCATCTGAACAAGATCCTCCCTTGACTCTATTTCCCTTGGAGATCCCACTTCATTTCTTTCCTTTCGTATACAATACAACTCATTGAAAGAATTGCCTATACATACTGTCTCTGATATTCTCTTCTCCCAAGTGAGTGGGATTTCTTTGAGCCCACCCAACCAGGCTTCTGCTTCCAGTACTCCACTGAAACTCTTTTATGAAGGCAAATCATGATCTGTCTACTGCTGAATTCAATGGTCAACCCTCACTCCTCATTTTTCTTGATCCATCAGCAGCATCTGACACTTTGGATCTTTCTCTCTGCCTTGAAAAATTTTCCACTTTTACTCCAAGACGCCCTACTTGCTGATTTTCCTCTTTCCTCTCAAACTGTTCATTCTCATCCTTCATTGCTGAGTCCTCCTCATCCTGCCAGTCTCTCAGTGCTGGAATTACCCAGGGCTTAGTCCTTGGACCTCTTATCTTTTCTATCTAAATTTGCTTTCTTCATGATGTTACTGGATTTCAAGGACTTGAAATAGCATCTATATACATGTGACTTCCAAACTGATAACTCCATCCCAGACCTCTTCCCTGAGCTCTAGACTTATATTCAAATGCCAAAGTTTCAGATTCAAATCTGAAACTTCCTGTGCAGAACTATATTTCTGGTTTCCACTTGTCTAAGCATCTGAAACTTCCTGTGCAAAACTATATGTCTGGTTTCCACTTGTCTACTCTCCACCTGTAGTCTTCTCCATCTCAGTAAATGACAACCCATTTCCCATTTGCTCAGGCAAACAACCTTGGAGTCAGGCTCAGCAAATCTCTTTCTCACATATCCCACATTCAACCTGCCATCAAATACAATGAGCTCTTCTACACAACTTATACAAAATCTTAGCACTTTCCCCCCACCAGCACTTATTGCCTGATATGGTTTTGCTCTGTGCCCCCACCCAAATCTCATATTGTAGCTCCCATAATTCCCATACGTTGTGGGAGGGACCCAGTGAGAGATGGTTGAATCATGGGGGCAAGCCTTTTTTTTTTTTTTTTTTTTTTTTGAGACGGAGTCTCGCTCTGTCGCCCAGGCTGGAGTGCAGTGGCACAATCTCGGCTCACTGCAAGCTCCGCCTCCCGGGTTCACGCCATTCTCCTGCCTCAGCCTCTCCGAGTAGCTGGGACTACAGGCGCCCGCCACCACGCCCGGCTAATTTTTTGTATTTTTAGTAGAGACGGGGTTTCACCGTGGTCTCGATCTCCTGACCTCGTGATCCGCCCGCCTCGGCCTCCCAAAGTGCTGGGATTACAAGCGTGAGCAAGTCTTTCCCATGCTGTTCTCATGATAGTGAATGGGTCTCACAAGACTGATGGTTTTAAAAACACGAGATTCTCTGCACCAGCTCTCTCTTTGCCTGGTGCCATCCATGTAAGATGTGACTTGCTCCCCCTTGCCTTCTGCCATGATCATGAGGCCTCTCCAGCCACATGGAACTATGAGGCCAATTAAACTTCTTTCTTTTGTAAATTGTCCAGTCTCAGGTATGTCTTTATCAGCAGCATGAAAACAGACTAATACACTGCCCTAATCCAAGTCACCATTATCTCTTGTCTGGATTACACAAAGCTACCTAGTTTGGTCCCTCTTTCTTTCTAGAGGTTCACATTGACTCAGAAACAGGGAAGTAAATAAAGAACTGCTGACGAAAGAAAGGATTCCTCCACTTTCTCTGTTCAACCCAATCACTGTCAATATAATAAAACTAAAACTGTTTTTAAGTACATAGAGATGGAATTTTTTTAAAAGACATAATGACATTTTAAAATGTTAATAAAGTTATTCACATATATTTATTAAGTACCTAATATATGAAGATTCAGATCACCATAAATAGTGAAAAAATATCCAAAAGAAAACAAATATCATTTTCCTAAAATTGGCTCTTATTTTTAAAATTCCTTGAAAGATCTTTTAAGTAAAAAGCCAAGTTTTTTAAAAAGTAAAAAAGAATATTTGGGAAAAATCAGAAAAATCATAATGAGAAAGGATTGGCCTTTCCACATATAAAAACATATTATGCTACAACAGTAATTAAAACAATATGGTACCAGAGCATGGAACACTAGAGCATGGAATAGGTGGATAAATCTTTGGAGTAAACTAGAAAACCCAGAAGTAGATTCAAATATTATAGGATAAAAGTGACATTTCGTATCATAGGGTAAAATAGCTTGTTCAATTAATGGTTGTTTACTCATTATCTCTCAGTTATAAAACCATTTATATCTATTCTACTCTGTGATACTAAGTCTGAGATTCTGCAAATTACATTTTCCAGGCTCCTGTACTAGCTGCTTTCTGTAGGGTTCTGCTAATTGGAGTCAGTAGAGGAATGTTAAAAGGTGGGATGGGGAGAAAGATTTCCTTTCTACTTTGTCCTGTTTCTGACAATGTTGCTCCAGTAGTAGCAGTTAGCTGCAGCTCTTGGTTCTTCAGGCCTCCCACAACTAGCCTCATCAAGCTCCCTCAGAGGTACTAGCAGAGGCTGGGCAGTAAGCCCTCTGCAGAGGGATCCCTCCTCTGTAGTCCTATGCACTAGTCATCTTATGTCTTCCCTTTATTTCCTCAGCCCTAGAGGTGATAGCTGCTTCTTGCAGTTACCATCTCGGTTACTTCAGCATTCTCCTTTTACTCTTTTAGGCTTCTAACATCTGTGTGACCAAATCCCTATTAACTCCTTTCTGTTTGAAATATCTAGTGCACTTTCTGTTTTCCTGACTAGACCCTGACTGCTATGAACAGCCATCCACAAAAAAGTAAAGTAACTCACTTTAAGATGAATTTCAGATGGGTTAAATATTTAAATAAGAAAACCTGGGGGGAAAAAGTATTAGAAGAAAATTTGAAAGAAATTTTGTATAATCTAAGAGTAGGAAGGCCTCTCTAATTTTAATCCACATCAGAAGCCATAAAACAAAAGATTGATGTCTGACTAATAATAGTAATAATAAATTCTGCATAACAAAAAGTGCCAAAAGTGAAGTCAAAATAAAAATAATGAGATAGGAAAAAATATTTGATTTACAGCTTGTATTAAAGAGAACTAATTTCTTTGTTATATAAAAAGCTCTCATTAATCAATAAAAGACGAACAATTCAATGGAAAAACAGGCAAAGATAAGAACAGACTAGTCACGGAAAAGGCAATACAAATGTCTCTAACAACATTTGAAGATATTCAACCTCACTCATAAGAGAAATGTAAATTAAAACTACTGGAAAATACCCATTTCACCTATCAGATTGGCAAAGGAATTACAGCATTGAATTGGTAAAACAACTGATAATGTACTGTGTTGGCAGGAATGTGAGAAACCAGGCCTATGAAGGGCAACTTTGCAAAATCTATTGCAAATTTATATACCATTCGACTCAGCAATTTCAATTCTGGGAATTTAATGAAGAGAAATACTCTTACTTGTGTGGTAATATATATGTATAATATATTAATGGAGCATTGATTGTGATAGCAAAAAACTGGGTACAACTTAAATGTCCTGCAACAGGAGACTGCACTATGTACCCAAATATCATACACTCTAAAGTCATCGAAATGAATGTAAAATCTCTATGTGTACTAATAGGGAAAAATTTCCAAGCCATATTTGATATCAGAAAAAGGCTGATTTCAGTACAATATATATATAATATGCTCTCATTTGTGTAAAAAATAAAAAATATAGTATATACTTCCACATATTATACCCTTCTGGAACTTTTAAACCATATGTGTGAATAAACCATTCAAAATTTAAACTAAAATAGTTTTAACATCATTTTTTTTTCTTTTTTTTGAGACAGAGTCTCACTCTGTCACCCAGGTGGGAGTGTAGTGGCACGATCTTGGCTCACTGCAACCTCCACCTCCTGGGTTTAAGCCATTCTCCTGCCTCAGCCTCCTGAGTAACTGGGATTACAGGCACCCGCCACCATGCCCGGCTAATTTTGTATTTTTAGTAGAGACAGAGTTTCACCATGCGGCCAGGCTGGTCTCAAACTCCTGACCTCAAGTGATCCATCCTCCTCGACTTCCCAAAGTGCTGGCATTATAGGTGTGAGCCACCACACCAGGCCAAAAATTTTTAAATACATAAACTTTACCCTTAGAATTCTATTTTGACGTTTTGCCTAATTTTTGAACACAAGTTTACTACTGAATTAGAGCATCGTTCCATCCATACACTTGTCTTGTTTTATAATTACAACATGATTCCTGAGCATGTGATTACAGTAAGACTCTACCTTGGAAAAGATATTGTAGTGACACTTTATCAAAAAATAAAAGTTTCTGAACACCTGGAGAGAACGGAAGTTCTCTCCCCTGAGTCCTTGATGAAATATGCAAGCAAGATCTTTTACGACAAATAATGGAATAAGCTTTTAAGCACTAGCTTAACAGTAGGCGTTTGTATGGAGAGTTGCTTTCTCTACCTAATGACCTTGACTTGGATGTGGAAACAACATAAAAAAATAAAGTAGGACAAAAATCAATGAAGAGAATAAATGCACTATATGCATCAGCCAACCTGGAACACGTACAATCTTAGTGCCTTTTCTTTAAAATCATTTGCATAACACATAACGAAAAAGAATACTCTCCAATAAGAAGAGGCTCCCAACATTATTTAAGATGGGAAATATTCAGGGGACTGCAGACAGGTCAGTATGACAGGACCATAAATTGAGGAGATGTAGTGAAAGATAAGGCTGAAGTGGTGAGCAGTGGTAAGCAGGGGTCAGCCCATGAAAGCCCAAGCAGAAGACAGACTTGATCAATATTGTATTTTAAAAAGCTAACTCTTGCTGTGATCTGGGGAATTAGCCAAAGGGGGACAAGACTGCAGGAAGGGCATACCAGTTAAGAGTCTGTTGCAATAAACCATGTGAGCGGTGGTGAGGATGCCTGAAGTAAAGCAGTGGCAGTGGAGATCATGTCTCTCCAGCTATGTGAGGTCAGGGACTCTGGCTTACTCTTTTACATTCTCTCCATTGCCTGGCATTCCGTAATTGCCTGTCAATTATACCCTGGTTAGTTGAATCCACTATCACGTGATGGTGGTGGATAAGAACGGCCAGCCTGTTGATCTCCTCTCTGCTACAGGTAGACAACAGTGTGGTATCTGTGAAGATAATTGCAATGAGGCAGTGACAGTCAAGAAGGAATGGGATCTTAACAACCACCTGTGTCCTGTCTCACAGGCTACAAAGGGAAGCCTATGTCTCTTAACAATTAGTTCCGGAGAGAGAAAGTGCAGTGTTCAAAGCTTCCCATGCTCAACTCTTTGGTGACCCTGTAAGTGTCTCCCAGTCAGGATTTGTAAGATTCTTTTCAAAGAAGGTCTTTGCTCAGGTATTTTGTAGTCAGTATACTGGGCACTTCAGGCTGACACGTTATGCCAAACCATCTATAAATAAGTCATGTTATGTTTTCACTCATAGGTGGGAATTGAACAATGAGAACACATGGACACAGGAAGGGGAACATCACACACCGGGGCCTGTTGTGGGGTGGGATAGCATTAGGAGATATACCTAATGTTAAATGACGAGTGGATGGGTGCCGCACACCAACATGGCACATGTATACATATGTAACTAACCTGCACGTTGTGCACATGTACCCTAAAACTTAAAGTATAATTTAAAAAAAGTAGTTTGATAAAAAATAAAAAAATAAAAAATAAATAAAAGGCTTATTCAGTACCCAACATAAAGTACCTATTTAATAAATATAAAAAATTCTAAAAAAAAAAAGTCATGTTACATATTGCAAAGATTACATATATGGCACACACTCTGTATGCGACATTGATCTTATCAGCACTTACATGCTTATCCTTTCTAAACTCAAAGCCAGGAATTCACATTCCATTAAAGAACAAAAAGGCATGCATAGTTTGATTACTTCAGAACACGACTCATCTTACACATTGTTTTCAGGTTAAAAAAGTTTGCTAATTAAATATATATGTAAATATAGATACAGATTTTTTTACATAACATATACACACATAAGACACACACACACACACACACACATACATACACACACACACATATATATATAAAATTCCAAGTTGGCAGGAATTATAACATCCCATCTCAGGGCAGACCCATTTAAAATTCAAAAACAGTAATGTTAAGATCCCTTTCCTTCCACTCTTCAAGGATCACTCACTTTCACTGGTGCAAATATGTGTTTTGAGCCTGTGAGATGGTTTCCTTCATCTGCTAAGAAACATGCAAAATCTTGGTTTATAGCTGATTTTCCTCATAAATGAGCTGATCCTCATAGAACCATAGACTTGCAAATGTACTTTCATTATTTCTATTTTTTGAAGGGCAAAGTGACAGCCCAGAGACTGCTAAAATTTGTGCACATTGTTTCATGTTTATTTTCAGGCTCTTGATGAAGAAACGTTTAACATCAGAGTAAGTATTCTAGAGATTAAATGGCTGCTGTTTAGAAAGGTCCATAGACGTCCTTTCCTGCCAATACAAATATATACATTGTTGAAGCACAAGAGTATATCCACAGACAGGATTACATGTTAACTGAAAAGATTCAAGGTACAGTGTTCTTATTTCATCAAAGTGATGTCCTCTTCTGATTATGCACTATATTATCTTTCACTATATTATGCACAGTGAAAGAATTCCAACAATTTTCATCAGTACCCTGCTTTCTCTCTTAAATACAGAGTTTGGAAAAAGTATTTCTCTGTTGACAGCCATACGATATGAGTCACTTTGAGCCCTTGATTGTTTTGAAGCTGGTCTATGACAGGTTGACATAGTAACTATGAGATCGTTTTAAACCCCAGCTGGTCCGGTCAGTTTTGCAAAGAAACATATTCCACCACCTTGTCTGCATTTGTAACCTCACCTGCAAACCTAAAGATACTGCAGGTCACATGAGCTTCAGAACAAACCCTCCACCACCACTACACTAGTAGAGGTCTCCCGAGGATCACCGAGGCCGAAAGGAGGGAAGGTCATGAAGAAGGAAGAACCTAAGAAGGGGCCGTCTGTATCTATAAGTATTAGCCCAGTGACTTTCAAGAGTGTGCCTGAAACTGTTCAGAAGAGAGAAGAGAATAAAAAAGAGGCTAAAGGTTGCACTAGGCACTTGTAAACAATGTCAAGGTGCTAAAAGTTGTAAGTGATGTGGTACAGTGACATTTCACTAATTTTGGTCAATTAAAATTTAAATTCACTATGGTCTAGACATACTGGTCTACATTTTATTCTTAAAAACATTTAATAACTATCTTTTAAAAAGTTTTACATAAATAGTGTATGCCAGCAAAATGCACCTAACTTAAAGTGAAATTTATCTTTTTTTTTAACCACTCAGACTGCATCTTCCCCTTCTTATTCTCCCAAAGGAAGAGAAGATGGGCCATCAATGAAAAACGGTGGTTGCAATGAAGCAACCGATTTCACAGCTAAGGCGAGAGCACTGCACTTCCTCCTCATGCTTTCTGGTACACTCCATGTTCAGAGAAACTTCTCTAGTAACAAACTATGAAAATGGCTCCTCAAAGTATAGAATTTTACTTTATTTTTCAATGTTTTTCAATCACCAGTTTGACAATGGCATTGGCCCGTGTCACCACTGACTTTATTACAATTGATTTCTATTGTTCAGGTTGTTAAACTCCCACTGAGAAGCAAGAAGAAAAGCAAGATGCACTTCAGGAGATAAAGCAGACCTTTGAAGGGAAACCAAACATCAGTTCAAGTTGTGACTTCGAGACCAGAAAAGATATTCCAAGTTTTTGTGAATTTTAAAATTGCTGTTTTGTATGGAAAAAATAAATCCTGTTGGCAAACAATTGATGTTTCCTTTTCTTATCTGTGGAATCGGATTCTCTTTTCCTGTGGGTTTGCTCCTCAGCTTGGACTGCTAAGACAATAGCAGCACATTATTTTACTGCCATACAATAGGCCATTAATATACATTTGTTGGTTTTTTGTGATTTAAAATAATTAGCTTTCAGTCTTTAGCACAAAGTGGAATTATTTAAAAACAAAATGTGAAAACAATGTGATGCCACAGATTTTGGAGATTCATGCTGAAACAAAAGGTCACTGGGTTTGGGGTCAGAAGAGCATGGTACACTTTACAAGGAGGTGCTCTTAACGGAGTTTACTTAAACCCTCTGGGCTTCTGTTCAGACCTCATCTAACCTTTTAGGGTTACTGTGATTATTAAATAAAATAATGAAAATCCTGGCATATATTAGGCAGCACAAGAAGGTCACATGGGCAACACAGACATTATTTTTCTTTTGTCATTTCATATGTTATTTGTTTTTAATCTTTGTATTATGAAAAAGTTTTACGGCCAGGTGCCGTGGCTCAAGCCTGTAATCCCAGCACTTTGGGAGGCCGAGGCGGGCGGATCACGAGGTCAGGAGATCGAGACCATCCTGGCTAACACGGTGAAACCCCGTCTCTACTAAAAATACAAAAAAAAAAATTAGCCGGGCGTGGTGGCGGGCGCCTGTAGTCCCAGCTACTCGGGAGGCTGAGGCAGGAGAATGGCGTGAACCCGGGAGGCGGGGCTTGCAGTGAGCCGAGACAGTGCCACTGCACTCCAGCCTGGGGGACAGAGAAAGACTCCGTCTCAAAAAAAAAGAAAAAAAAAGAAAAAGAAAAAGTTTTAAACATACATCAAAGTAACCTGAAGAGTATAATGCACCATCTATCTCTTCATATGCTTTTTTTGAAAAGGAGGAGTTGCAGCCTTTTAAAGGAAATTCCAGGCATCCTACCATTTCACCCAGCAATCAGGACATTAAGATGACAGTGTTCTCAGAGCAGGAACCAATCTGGTTCCTGGCTGAGAGACAGCTCTGCCACTAACACTGGCACATCTGTGGAAAAAATAGGTAAAGTGATGTAGGTGTTAGGCACTGTGACAGGTAGAAAACAAATCCAGAGTGTTCATCGTGACCTGTTTCCTGTTTCCTTGGAACAGCCTCACTCTTGGTCGCTATGCTGAAGGTTCCGCCAAAGCCAACCCTTTGCATTTAACATGCAATACTTTAGAAAAAAATTGAACTGGAAATATGCCCTTTATTTAAAAAAAAAAAGCCAGTTTATATTTGCCAGTTGCAACTACAAAGTAATTTTCAAAAAGCACCTATCGAAGTGCTTTATAGACGCTGTCTATTCTCAAGAAGTTGTTAATTTAAAATAGTTATTTAAAAGACAAACATGGACAAGTACAAGTCTTGTTAAAAATAGTCAATGTAGAAAAAGATGGAGATGAATTTACCTAAGTGAGGCTATAGGTACCTGAATAGAATGGAGGGAGGAAAGAAGAGCATGTATATAGTCAGAAGAAGGTTAGAAAAAGGTGACCCAAATATTTCATGTCCATATTCCCTAGAGGGTGGGGACCTTTCTGATAATAATTCCATGCCTAAAGAACTGCAGGAGCTTTAATCAATCTAGCTCCCTTAATTTGGAAAGTTTCCAGGCCCCCCAACAGTCTGGTGCTAAAGGCCATGGGAGATTCAGGGATGGGGGAGGGAAGGGTAGGAGATATGTTAGTATGGGAAGGCAGTAGGATCAAGTCAACAGAAGTAGCTTTGACAAAAAGAGACACTTTACTTTTAGTGAAAGGGGAAGTAAAGAAAGGTGAGGCAATGAACAGAGAATTTTTGTTGTGGAAAGAAGTTGAGAAGATCTCAATCTTATAAGTAAAATACTTCTACATCAAAGCATCTGTGGAAGACAAAGAGAGCAAGGATAGGACTGGAAATTATGAAAGAAGTTTGTACTTAACATCTATAAAGCGTTTAAGTGTCCTTTTTCAAAAAAAAAATCAGAACAAAACAAAAAGCCTTTCCCCACCCCTATTTCCTTAGATATAGCCCTGCCATCTATCCACAAACTTGTCAAAAGTGAAGTTTACCCAATCACTTCTAGACACCAGTAGTCTGGTATCAACCCTCACCATTCCTTGGAAAACACACCTTCTAAATGCCGGCTCAATAAATAGCCTGTTGTCAGTTTTCATTCTCCAGCTTTGCAGCAGCATTGAGAACTATGTCTTCCTGAAATTCTCTCCCTCCCTTGCATCCATGACACATCTTCATTCTGATCGCCTTCCTTTCTCTTTAATCATGTCTTGTTTTCTTCTTTGGCCAGTTCTTTTCTCTCTTACCACTCTTAACCATAGATATTTTCTAAGATAATCTCCTTGGTGTTAATTTTTCCTTCTATTCTCTTATCCCTTTGCTTCAAACATGGTCTCTTCAGATTAGTACCTTGTTTGTTTTTCTATATCCACTCTGGTCAATACAGTAGCCACTAGCCACAAGTGGCGACTTAAATTTAATTAACATTAAATAAAATTTAAAATTTAGTTCCTTAGCCTTATTAGCTACATTTCAAGAGTTTGCAAACCACATGTGTCTAATGGCTACCCTATAGGACAAGGCATATATAGAACATTTCCTTCTTCAAATAAAGTTCTATTGTACAGCACAGGTCTAGACCTTATCTCTCCCAAGCTTCAAATCTGGCAGTGTCTTCTGGAATCACAAATTCATCATGCCCCAAGTCCTACTCCACTTAACATACATTTCTCATACCAGTTATCTGTACAAACTAATTTTAATTGAAAATGCTCCAGGTAAAAAGAGCACATCCCCAAATAATTGGGAAATATTTGTACAGGTAAGTTGTAATATTTATATATAATTTAGTTTACTAAATGGAGACCATTTTCACTGAGGAAAATGTAGGCTGCAGCCATTTAGGGGGAAATCTCCATCTTTCACATATTACCCTTATGGGGTATTTTCCCATGACCAGATTCCTGTAAAATAATAAAAGGATTTATGAGAGATTTTCTTTATTAATATGTCTTTTTTTACATTTCTCAATAAAACTAAAGTTCTTCCCTACAACACCAATGAGGACATTATTCTCACTGCAGGAAAGCCAACTTTCTGATTCTATTAGGAGTCCTAAAAGTATTCTGCCTGAAACAATGAAAATCAGACAACAAAGCTCTTTGCCAAAATACGAACAATACTACTGGACACATGAGATTCTGAAGCATTGTATTCAACAAAGAATCAGATCTGGTCCTGATTTTAATCAGAAAGCAACCTGTCTCTCTGTTGCCTCCTAAACTTAGCAAAGACATGCCATTCTCAGCACGCTGACCATTTTGATGGTGTGAGGTTTCACTGGGCAGCCTCGCTCAGGGTGACCTCAGCCTGAGATTCTAAAGACGGAGCATATTAAGTGCAGGTGAGTCATCAATTTAAAAAGCCATAGAGAGTAACTAAAAGCCTCATTCTTCAGAAGCACAGGGACTCTACTGGAGGCCTTCCCATGTGACAAATGGAACTCATTTAGAAAAAGAAAAGCCATCTTTAAAGAAAAAGGTGATAAATGGTACCCCTGAAGGATAAGCCTATTGTTCTTGGTTGCACAAGTAATTCCATCTGAACTGATTATCACCATTCCCAGTGGAGTTATGACATCTCTTGTTAAAAACGACAGAAAAGTAGAATCATAGTATTGTAGTAGGAATATCATTGTAAATATTTATGACCATTACTGTTAATTCAATAACATTATATATTATGATACTTATACTTTTCCTATATAATTCAGTGTTTTGCAGATGTTAAAAATATTAATCTTATGACTGTCTCATAGGGTGTATAAATATTAGAACATTTCAAGATTAATCACCAGTTACTAATAGACTAACAATGATATGCCTAACCCTTTTCTAGATATAATGAGGCACGTGAAAGATGCAGAAGACACAGCTTCTCTCAGAAAGTTTTTTTGGGCAACAAGGTGTAAGTACATAAAATACTCAGGGAATGTGGGTGTATGAAGTGCTATGGTTCACTTCATGAAGGATCAATATAGGATTTCATGGCAGGAGAAAGATAAGCATTGGGGAGCAAGTCATTAGGAAATGCTTCACAGAGGAGGTAAGCCTTCAGTGGCCCCTAAAGAAATATTGAATAGGGCCGAGTGTAGTTGTTCATGCCTATAACCCTAGCACTTTGGGAGGCTGAGATGGGAGGATTATTTGAACTCAGGAGTTCAAGACCAGCATGGGCAACATAGTGAGACCCCATCTCCACAAAAATTCAAAAAAATTAGCCAAGTGTGGTGGTGCATGCCTACATTCCCAGCTACATAAGGGGCTGAGGCAAGAGGATCCCTTGAGTTCAGGAGATTGAGGCTGCAGTGAGCTGTGCATGTCACTGTTCTCCTGGGCACAAAGGAAGACTCTGTCCCACAAAAAAAAATAGAAAAAGAAAAAGAAATATTGACTGGTACAGGAGGAAAGTATGGGATAGGACAAAAATAAAAACATATTCTGAATTTCCTTGAGAGCCCCAATTTATGTCTTGCAAGTATTTTAAGATTGTATGTGAGTATAGGGAAAAAATGTAGAGACTGCCTGATTAGATAGGAATGGTCACGTTAAGTAGCTCTAAAGATGAGATTTCATAGCTAAGAGGGAGATTTTTCTGACCAGTTTAAGCAATTTAGACTTCTATCTGATAAGGTGTAGGGACCTCTTCTAAATTCCTAAGCAACAGATAAAATGATCAGAGAAACACTTCAGAAAAAGTAGTTTGGCAGCAGTTATCCAGTTATCTACTGACCTTCTAGTCCCCAACGCTCATATTTGTTAGATGACACAGACTTGCACTCCACTCCAAATCCTGCCATAATCCTAGGAGATTTCAACTTTTAATGGGAGATTTAGCCAATGTCCTAGCTTCACCATTTCTTGACCTCATTAATTCCAATTGCTTTCACTTCCATTCCCAGGACCACACCCAAGACCCTGCATTAGTTAAAGCTGTGCCACATAGCATGCATCTATAGTCCTAGGCACTTGAGAGGCTGAGGTGGGGGGATCACTTGAGCCCAGGAGTTGAAGGCTGCAGTGAGCTGATTGTGCCACTGCCACTGCCCATGGCCTGAGCAATATAGCAAGATTGTCCCTAAAAACAAAACAAAACAAAACAACACTGCCATACCAGAAACTCTAAATGCAAATAGCTCAAATTCCAGTTTTTCCAGCCCTCTCTTGCCTGTCCTGCCACTGGCCTGCTCACTTCTCCCAAGATCTCGTCCTGCTGGGCACTGTCTCACCAACACATTCTACTTTCTTATACCACTGTCTTTTCACTGCACCCACTTGGAAACTGCAACCCTAGATCCAGTGCTATAAAATATGTCTCCCCCTTTACACGCAGGCTTCTAAACAGACTGCTGCCACTACAAATGCATGGTCTCTCCCTGCTGAATCCTAAATTTCACCCATTAGTGCTTGTATTTGTACATAATCACCTTTCTTTAGCATTTCCCTCTGCAACAATTCAGCATGTACATAATCATCCTCAGGACCGCCACTCACTTTCAGCAGACCATAACTTTGTTCCTTGATGAGAAAGCTGAGGCTTTAGGGGGATCTATCTCAACTGCCCGCCCCTCAGCTGCAAATGTTAGCCCCACTCATCTTTCCTCCTTCCATCACAGAGGAAGGGCCTCCTTCCTTTTCAACCACCAAAACCAAGTTCAACCCAAAATCATACTTTTGATTCACCACTTCCTATATCCTCCAAGATGCTGTCATCAAAAATTCTCTTTTCTACATCCTTGACTCTGCTTTTTTCTTGTCCTGCAACCTCTTAATCTGTAAACACAGTAAAGTGTCTTTCCCTCAGTTGACCTGAGTTTCCCTCTAGCTACTGTCTTCTTTCTATGCCTTTCTCATTCAAACTTTTCCAAATAACATCTATATTGGCTAAGCTTAGTAACGACAACAACCCCAGAAGGTAGGAAACGTCCCCATTAGAACACATGGGGAGTAAACAGAGGCCCAGAGTCAACATTAATAAAGTCAACTACCAAACCTTTTTGATTCTATCATATTTCCCCATAGGACTTGGCATTCAAGTCACACTGTTTTGGTCTTTTACTTTTTAATAATCCCATGTTTCACTTAAAGCTTCAAAGTAGAGAAAAGCAACGTGTAATTTCAAATCAGGAAGCCAACAAATGTAGGCCTGAAGGCTTACTCTGTACCACACAATTAATTTCCACTAAGCTAAAGAAGGGGGAAAATTGGCTTCTCTGGCTATGTAAAACAACAACAACAACAAACAAACAAAAAATCCAGAAAATCTAATTATTACTAAAAAAGAAAAAAAAGTAAGAAAGTTTTTCTAAATTATTTACTTAACTTCCCTTCACTTTGTTATAAATAAAGTTTCCGTGCCGCAAAAGAAATAGCACTCGAATATAAAATTTTCTTTTTAATTCTCAGCAAGGCAAGTTACTTCTATAAAAGGGTGCGCCCTTACAGATAGAGCAATGGTGAGTGCACACTTGGACAAGGGAGGGGAAGGGGTTCTTATCCCTGACACACGTGGCCCCTGCTGCTGTGTCGTTCCCCTATTGGCTAGGGTTAGACCGCACAGGCTGAACCAATTCTGATCGGCTAATTTAAAGGACTGACGGGGGTGAGTGGTTTGTGGTTTGGTGGGAAAAATGGTTATGACAGAGCAGACAATCGGAATGAGTCAGGGTGGAGCAGGTAATCGGAATGAGTCAGGGTGGAGCAGATAATTGAAAAAGATTGCTTTACGAGGAAGTTAAGTTTAAAAGTAGAAGGCAAAGAATTGAACATATTGACATATTGATTCTCTGAAAAGAAATTAGAACTCATATCTAACAACTTCTCAACCCACTGAAAATGGGCTTAACCTCACTAAAACTGCT
Organism: Symphalangus syndactylus; assembly: GCF_028878055.3. Classification (NCBI taxonomy): domain Eukaryota; kingdom Metazoa; phylum Chordata; class Mammalia; order Primates; family Hylobatidae; genus Symphalangus; species Symphalangus syndactylus. The sequence goes on along the minus strand of NC_072424.2, from coordinate 47,506,177 downwards.
CTGACAAATGTTCCCAATGAAATTAAAATTAACAAACCCAAAGAATGCCCTTTAGTCCTGTCTGATGGGGCCTTTCTGCTGATTTGACTAACTGAACCTCTCTTCTTGATACTCTTTCATCTTTACTCCCCTGACTTCTGCATCACTCTACTCCCCTGGAATCCTGACACCTTCTGACTATTTTGTGGGAAAGGAGGACCTCTTATTTGTAGTCTGTAAATGGAGGTGTCGTTTTACCTCCACAAAATACTACTTCAGTAAAGCCAGACTATTCACGGATGAACATGGCCCAGACTTTCTCACCCACCGTTTGATTCTGCTTATGTTGGCCCCTATGCTCATCTCTATCTGCCCAAAACCCACCAGTTCTTCAAAGTCCAAATTTTTAGTGAAGCTCCCATATTTTCATAATCTTTCCTTCCTTTGTACTCCTGTAATTTATATTGCAATTACCCAATACAATACTCATTCCTGTATATTCTCATCTATTCATCTATTCTACCAAGTCATGAACTCTTTCTTTATGATTCTTGTAATATCTAGTGCCTAAAACCATACTTGACACATAGTAGGAGCCCATCAAATACAAGTATTATGATTATGTGTCTTTACATTCCTCAAATCTCTTGAATAGCAATGTTTCTTTTTTTGTTTTTTTTTTTTAGATGGAGTCTTGTTCTGTCACCCAGGCGGGAGTGTAGTGGTGCAACCTCGGCTCACTGCAACCTCCGCCTCCCAGGTTGAAGCGATTGTCCTGCCTCAGCCTCCTGAGTAGCTGGGATTACAGGCACACACCACCACATCCAGCTAATTTTTGTCTTTTTAGTAGAGACAGGGTTTCACCATGTTGGTCAGGCTGGTCTCAAACTCCTGACTTTGTGATCCACCCGCCTCGGCCTCCAAAAGTGTTGGGATTACAGGCGTGAGCCACCGCACCTGGCCTCAGCAACGTTTCTTAAATATTGTAAGATCAATCCATTTTGAATTAATTATTTATTAATTAAAGCCCAGAGAATGAATGAACTCTTCTTGGTAAGAAAGAAGCACATATAGGAGGCTCACCTATAGTAGGTGATGAAGAGGAAAAGAGAAACTAATAAACAATATTTTGAAAAATGGCTGGGAACCCCAAAAGAATGTGTTTATGAGTTAAGAAGTTACGGAATAGAAGAAGCTTCTAACAATCCACAGACAAATTACCTATTTTATAATTTTTTTTTTTTTTTTTTTTTTTTTTGAGACAGAGTCTCGCTCTGTTGCCCAGGCTGGAGGGCAGTGGCACTATCTCGGCTCACTGCAAGCTCCGCCTCCCAGGTTCATGCCATTATCCTGCCTCCGCCTCCCAAGTAGCTGGGACTACAGGAACCTGCCACCACGCCCGGCTAATTTTTTTGTATTTTTAGTAGAGATGGGGTTTCACCATGTTAGCCAGGATGGTCTCACTCTCCTGACCTCGTGATCTGCCCACCTCGGCCTCCCAAAGTGCTGGGATTACAGGCGTGAGCCACCGCGCCCGGCCTTATAAATTATTTTTGAAGTATACAACACCTTTTCTGTCACTCATTCAGAATGAAGAGAGATTTCTCAATGTGTCAATGACTTTGTCTCTGACTTAGCCTGGAAAATACCAACGCCAAGTGGAATGGTGGTGCACTATCCAGCTGTGTAATCTAGTTTACTCTGTGCCTCCTTATACACAGGCAGAAGGGAGCTAACTATAACAACAAAAGGAAAAATAATGAAACCAAATTTAGTTCATTTTTTTCTAAAATGTAGCCAAGTAAAAATATCAAGGGAATTTATTATATAAAATGGCTATTTTTTTGCATCAAGGAAAAAGAATTAATTTGTCCCTTGTTCTTGAATCATTCTACATGAATATCCTTTTGCCAGATCTTCTATGTTATGGCTTTTTGATATGAGTACCATTTCTTTCAAACTTTTGTCATTTTTAGTACAGCCAAGTTTACTCACTTTTTAAAAGTGCTATTTTGGGACTAACACAAGGGGAAATTAATCATGGTGCCCAAATGATGGGCCAGGGGTACTATTTTATTACTTTCAGTTTAAACTGGGAAATACGCAACTGGTTTTTCACCTACAGAATAAGAATGTTCCAATTTATTAGAAAGTAATTGGTATTGGAAGCAGTCACTGACAGAAGTATAATAACGGAAACCATCCCAGCTACTTCACACAGGCAATGCAGGCCAGTCATTGTGTTGAGATGACAGGCCTGCATCTGCAGAGGTGTGGCTTGAAAAGTCTGAAAAATGACCCTCTTCAAGACAAGGGTCACATTACTGGTTCTAGACAAGACTTTCTAAAATGCAAAATCTCTAGTAGATGCAACTGCATTTCTAATACATATCCATTAAAAGTGCACTTCAGGAGTTCATGGGATACCTAGATTGGCAAACAAAACAGCAAATGTGCATATTTTGCAAAAAGCCAAGGCATACAATAAAGGTCATGTTGTTTATAATATTGGCTCAACAATTTTCCATAGATCACTTAACAGTTAACAAAAGTGACAGGGCACTGGTGTACCAGAAAACACACAGAATTGTCTACAGTGTCCAAAATGTTGGATATAGAGTTGGAGAGAATGAGAGAGATCAAAAAAGGAGTCTGTAAAGGAGAAAATTGGCAATGACAAGCCTGAAGGAACTTCCATCTCCTCCTTTTCCCCAAGTCACTTTTAAGGTATACCTAGTATGGGCAGACTTGATCTTATCCTATCTCCCAAAACTATAAGCTATTTTCTTTGTGTGTCACCCTATTTCTTTCTACCTGGAGATGTGATCCCCCAAAGCCTGTACTGTTACACAACTCCAGAAGACACCATCTTTAGAGTAGTGAATATGAAGCCCCCCCAGAATTGTGCAGTACCCAGCTCACATGGCCCTGTGGCATCCCTGCCTGCTGCCATTTTAGTCATCATCTAGATTGTACCAAACTTTGAGGCTCAGATCCCATTTCGTCTCCCTGGTGTAAAAAAAAAAAAAAAAAAAAAAAAAAAAAAAAACCTTAAATTTCTCTTACCTAAAAAGTTTCATCTTTTCACAAAATAGCTTCAGCCTGTGAGTTTACTTTAAAGAAAGTCTGGAGGCCAAGAATAAATGAAAGGGCCTGGAGCCCAACTTCCCTTGAACCTCAATAGAATGTAAGTGATATAATGGGAAGGACATTCAACAGAAGGATAGGAAATTTGGATCTAGAACTCTACATTGCTGTGCGACCTCGGGCAAGTCACAAAACTCGTATGTGAGTTTCATATTTGTAATATAAAGGAGGTGAGGTAGATAAGATACTTTAAAGGCGCCTTAGAGTTCTAATATTTTATAGAACCTTGAAACCTCCTTTGCAAAGATTATGACAGTGAGAGGACTCCAGCATGGCTGACTCTATCTTGCTTCTAGCCTCACAAGCAGGCTGACCTCACTCACTCCTGGGTATAGGCCAAGCTAACCATGGGAAGAATTTAGTTTATAGTTTAACTTGGAAGCAAGGATGATAGTAATCCCTCCTAAAACTAACCCCTTCCTTGCTCAGGGACCTATAACTAATGAAAAACCATGAAGTTAGGATTATGGGAGGGGCCTGAATTCTGCTAAAATGTAGGCATAGTTTCTATAATGCCTTACTGCTCAGGAACCATGTGGCCAGAGATCACAAGATTTGTGACTTCTCCAATTGCTCCTATAGATAACACCACTATTGTAGAACTTAAGATTGGCGTTTTGAGATGTTTTTCAGATTTTTGAATTCTGGCAACTGACTGACCCCACCTGGACCCATGACTCCTGACTCAACCAGTCCTATGGCCCCCACCCGGAAATGGACTCAGCTCACAAGAACTGTTTTCCACACCCCTATAATACCATCCCCAACCAATCAGCAGCACCTATTCCCTATCCCCTTGCCCACCAAATTATCCATAAGACCTTAGCCTCTGAGTTCTCAGGGAGACTGACTTGAGTAATAACTCCAATCTTTCCACTTGGCCAGCCTTGTGTTAAACCATTTTTCTACTGTAATACCACAGTATCAGTGAGTTGATTTTGTCTATGTAGCAGGCAGGAAGTACCCATCAGGCAATTATAACCTCAGAACACCACCTCCAGAGTAAGGGCATCTGACTCATATACAGTCACCCCATAAAGAGAGAGCAATAGGTGGTCTTTGGAGATCTGGGAGACAACTCACTAAATGCTCCATACATATCAAGCCAGATGACACATAGGTCTAAGCTGAGAGTAACTTATCTCATAAGGCATAGTCCTGCTTCTCCTCTCAGCACCAGCCATTCAGAAAGATTTTTTTTTTTTCTTATCTCTAGTCCGGCAAACCTAGCACATAACTTCCACATTTTTTTTGAGATTTTTTTTTTTTTATTATTATACTTTAAGTTCTGGGATATATTTGCAGAACATGCAGGTTTGTTACATAGGTATACATGTGCCATGGTGGCTTCCTGCACCCATCAACCCTTCATCCACATTAGGTATTTCTCCTAATGCTATCCACTCCCTTGCCCCGCAACCTCTGACAGGCCCCAGTGTGTGATGTTCCCCTTGCTGTGCCCATATGTTTTCATTGTTCAACTCTCACTTATGAGTGAGAACATGTGGTGTTTGGTTCTCTGTTCCTGTGTTAGTTTGCTGAGAACGATGGTTTCCTGCAAAGGATGTGAACTCATTCTTTTTTATGGCTGCATAGTATTCCATGGTGTATATGTGCCACATTTTCTTTATCCAGTCTAACATTGATGGCATTTGGGTTGGTTCCAAGTTTGCTATTTTGTTGGTTCCATTTTTTGCTATTGTGAATAGTGGTGAAATAAACATATGTGTGCATGTGTCTTTATAGTAGAATGATTTATAATCCTTTGGGTATATACCCAGTAATGGGATTGCTGGGTCAAATGGTACTTCTGGTTCTAGATCCTTGAGGAATCGCCACACTGTCTTCTACATTGGTTGAGCTAATTTACACTCCCACCAACAGTGTAAGAGCTTTCCTATTTCTCCACATCCTCTCCAGGATCTGTTGTTTCCTGGCATTTTAATGATTGCCATTCTAACTAGCGTGAGATGGTATCTCATTGTTGTTTTGATTTGCATTTGTCAAATGACCAGTGATGATGAGCTATTTATCATATGTTTGTTGGCCACATAAATGTCTTCTTTTGAAAAATGTCTGTTCATATCTTTTGCCCACTTTTTGATGGGGTTGTTTTTTTCTTGTAAACTTGTTTAAGTTCCTTGTAGATTCTGGATATTAGCCCTTTGTCAGATGGATAGATTGCAAAAATTTTCTCCCATTCCGTAGGTTGCCTGTTCATGCTGATGGTCATTTCTTTTGCTGTGCAGAAGCTCTTTAGTTTAATTAGATCCCATTTGTCAATTTTGGCTTTTGTTGCCATTGCTTTTGGTGTTTTAGTCATGAAGTCTTTGCCCATGCCTATGTCCTGAATGGTATTGCCTAGGCTTTCTTCTAGGACTTTTATGGTTTTAGGTCTTATGTTTAAATCTTTAATCAATCTTAAGTTAATTTTTGTATAAGGTGTAAGGAAGGGAATCCAGTTTCAGTTTCCTGCATATGGCTAGCCTGTTTTCCCAACACCATTTATTAAATAGGAAATCCTTTCCCCATTGCTTGTTTTTGTCAGATTTGTCAAAGATCAGATAGTTGTAGATGTGTGGTGCTATTTCTGAGGCCTCTGTTCTGTTTCACTGGTCTATATATCTGTTTTGGTACCAGTATCATGATGTTTTGTTTCCTGTAGACTTGTAGTATAGTTTGAAGTCAGGTAGCATGATGCCTCCAGCTTTGTTCTTTTTGGTTAGGATTGTCTTGGCTATGCGGGCTCTTTTTTGGTTCCATATGGAATTTAAAGTAGTTTTTTCCAATTCTGTGAAGAAAGTCAGTGGTAGCTTGATGGGAACAGCATTGAATCTATAAATTACTTTGGGCAGTATGGCCATTTTCACGATATTGATTCTTCCTATCCATGAGCATGGAATGTTTTTCCATTTGTTTGTGTCCTCTCTTATTTCCTTGAGCAGTGGTTTGTAGTTCTCCTTGAAGAAGTCCTTCACATCCCTTGTAAGTTGTATTTCTAGGTATTTTATTCTCTTTGTAGCAATTGTGAATGGGAGTTTGCCTGTGATTTGACTCTGTTTGTCTATTATTGGTGTATCAAAATGCTTGTGATTTTTGCATATTGATTTTGTACCTTGAGACTGCTGAAGTTGCTTATCAGCTTAAGGAGTTTTTGGGCTGAGGTGATGGAGTTTTCTAAATATACAATCATGTTATCTGCACACAGAGATAATTTGACTTCCTCTCTTCCTATTTGAATACGCTTTATTTCTTTCTCTTGCCTGATTGCCCTGGCCAGAACTTCCAATACTATCTTGAATAGGAGTGGTGAGAGGGCATCCTTATCTTGGCCGGTTTTCAAAGGGAATGCTTCCAGCTTTTGCCCATTCAGTATGATGGCTGATAACTTCTACATTTTTACCAGTCCACTCACATTTGCTAATGTTAACTCCCTCCCACTCTTAGCTACAACACCTCCCATATGACAATGCTACTAGAAGACGTGTCTACTACTACAAGAATATATATCTATAGTTCTAAATATAGGAGCATTCTCATTTTAAACATATCTAACATAGCTAAATCTGCATTTACAAGGACATATGTTTATATATATGGAATTGTATATGTGTGTGTGCATATATATATGGAATAGATTGTCTGCTTTGCAAATGAATTCACCAGGGAATTCCTTAAAATACCAGGTCCTTCATTATCCTTCTCTTCACTGCCTCCCACATAAATGATGTCTTGCACTTTTTACTTATTGATAGCTGCTCAAGAATATATCTATTGTGTAATGTAGGTATATTGTATTTATAAAGATTAACGGAAAGCAAAATGCATTTATTTGGAGCCGTCTGACTAATTTCTTTAATATTTCAGAAGTGTGAGTTTATATTTTGCATATCTAAGATCTGAAACCTTATCTAGCACCACTATGAACACAAAAACCACATGAATCTTAAATACTTTCCAGAGTTCACCATGATGTAACAGCATTATGCAGAAATTAGAGTCTGCAAGAGCCACGGGCTTCCTAAGAGCTTTTATGGATGGAGAAATGTGAGCTAATGATGTTGTTTTGTGAAGGTTTCTAAGGCAAAAATTGTTTTTTTCACTCAGGTCAATAGCTTTCGGCTGGGGGCAGCTTAAAAGGTAAAGTAATTCTGCCTCTGTACACAACCAATGTTAATAGACAAAAACACTAACCACATTTCTGGGAGTGGTGAAGCTATTTTTAGTAACAGTGGCTGCTCTAGAAAATTTTATCTTTTGCTGTGAAATGCCAATGTGATTTTCCTCAGTCTGTAAATGGTAAGCTCAATCATGTTTGTTTGTTTAAACTTGAGTTTTGTATGTTGTTTGTTGTTCTTTACCCCAGGGATTTCCTTATCTGTATGCACACACAGATGATAACAGGAACAGAGTGACCCACCCTAGTTTAGAGTAGGTTGCCAATTATCTCTCTAAAGCTAACAGCACCCATAAGCCAACAAGGATTTTATTTCATGCAATTGTTAAAGTAATTACTTTTGCACCAACCTAATAGTATTCCTTCAAAGCCTCATGCAAGCTAAGAAACTAATAAAAACAAAAATGAAAACAGTAGCTCCACTCTTTAAGTCATCTTCTCCAAAAAAAAAAAAAAAAAAAAGTATTGTTCCTCTACTTCCAGAAATATAATTGTTCAGGGCTCAGAAACTCAGAAGAATCCTGACTTCCTGCCTGCCTCCTGGGTCCCTAGAAACATAGACTTAATGGGAAGGAGGGACCTGGCTCATGGCAACTAAATAAGATTAGTGGGGGTGGGCAGAGGAAAGAGCATAGGACGAAGAATCAGGAAGCCTGAGATGAGATCTGGACAAACCTTCAATCCTTCTAGACCTCAGATTCTTCATTTATAAAATACAGATGATACCCACATTTTTATTGTGATCATACGAGATAGTAGATGTGAAAATGCTTAGGAAACTATTAGGTTCTTCATAATGAATGCAATGCTCTGCTTATTTGTGTGCATCTCAATTCCTATGATGTTGTAGAATATTGAGGCTGAAAGTTAAAAAAAGAGAGAAAAGACTGGGCAATAAGGCTGGTTTCAACAAAGCCTTATTTGCCTCTATCTCTCCTCTCTTTCACTCTACCTTCTAGAAAAAAGCAAAAGTAACAATTGACCTGAACTCTCCATTTTAATAATCACTGCATTTCTACATTTTTCAGTCACAGTCAATGTCTAAATTAGATAACCTAATTGATTACCTACTGACCGAAAGGATCTGTATTAAATCACTACCAAAATCATATAATGAAGAAATTTTCTGCTTCTAGAGAAGTTTGAAGTTGGAATCAGCACTTTTTCATTTAGCATTCATTCAACAAATATTTATTTAGTGCAAACTTGTGCCAGGCACTAGGGATTTTGAAATAAGGGAAACATTCTCCTTTCCCCATAAAGTTCATTATTCAGAGAGGGGAACATATTTACATTCTCTTATTTTATAGCTTAGAAACCAAAGACACAATAATAGTTGGGAAAGTTTGACTGTACCTGCAACTCCCCTTCCATTATACTGAGTAGTTGGATGAGGTCTTCTTTGGATAACTCCAGGGATTTCTTAGTCTTTCGTTCACTTTCTCCAGATGTTTTTAGGTGTCGTTTGACAGTTCCTGAGGCCATGACATCATCCTCCTTCCTATTTGATTTCTTCTTCTTTTTTGCATCTTCTGAGAGACTTTTTTCACCAGCATTGCCGATGATGGAGGGTTTGGGACAGGAGATATGCCCATCAGATGCACTTTCACCACCTTGGTTTCGAGATCTCATTCCCACCTACAACACATACATAAAAAAAAGATAAGATGTTCTTTACCACCATCAAAATTATTTTTGCCTAAATACTTAGAAACTTATAGCAGCTTTACCACATCACCAAAAAAGAAAAATCAAATTAATATGTCATTAAAATTTTCAGGAAACCCCTTTGATGGTCTTCAGAAAAAATAAAAGTAAGATTTCAACCCAACAAACCCCTCAAGCCAAATGATCAAGATCAATATCAATAGTGCTAAGTCATATTGCTGTTACATAGCCTCCATAATAATATATCAATATTGGTTCATTAATTGTAACAAATGTACTATACTATCCTAATGGAGATGTCAATTATAGAGGAAACTGGGTGTAGGGCATATGTGTATTAGCTTTGTAATAATGTTATGAATCTAAAACTGTTCTGAAATAAAATAAAAATCAATAAAAACTGTTCTAAAATAAAATAAAAATAAATAAATAAAAACTGGTCTAAGATAAAATAAAAAGTTTATTTATTTATCAGAAAAATCGAACTTGAAACCCTGCCAGTAACCAGTTGGATGTCACAGTGGGGAAAAAAAAAAAAAAAGAAGCCCACATAGGGTGGGGGCTTAAAATGGACAGAGGAAAAGGGAAAAGCAAAGGGAAGAGGAGGGTGGTGTCATTTTTAGTGATATGCAATTCTATTTTCCCATAGCCTCTATTTTAAAATCAGGTCTTTTAATGTCATTTACAGTAATAAGAGCACAAAGAATTGGGAGAAAAGGAATCAATTTCAAAATCAAAACTTAAAACAATATTTTGAGGTAAAATAAGGAAAAAAGACAAAGCAGCAGCTAAGATATTAACTTGTCCCATGAGAAGCACATTCAAGTCATTCCATGAGGAATGCTTTACAGTTTCTCTGTCAGTCTCTGAGCAAAAGAATTCTACCAACAGGTATGTTACAAACAAACACACTGAACTCACAGGCTAGGTCTCAAAGTGCTATGAGGAGAGCTCTAATATCCTGGGGGGTGTATTTCAAATTTTGCCTAAACCCTTAAATATAGTAGATTAGCTCATGGGCTTATTTAAAAACTCACAGTATAAATAGCCCTTACCATGAACAGCTAAGCAAAAAGATTCTCATCATTCATTCCAGATAAAATATAGGGACTTTGATATATGAAAGTAAATTTCATTTATGAACCCAGCCATACTTAAGAAACTAAGGAAAGATTTTTAAAAAACATTAGGTTTGTAACACAAAAATTAACACAGTGTGATGTTTCCTTTCAGATAGTGAACATCCAATTCTTCCAATGAATCTTGAAATCTACATTAATGCTCTTTTTTTAAAAATCGAACACGTAAGCAAATGGACCCTTTGATGTGTGTGTGAACTTTCTACAGCACCCTAGCTTTTAACAATATAAACCAAAGGAATATTTATTGACGCTAGCACCCTGTTTTCTGGTTCACTTAATGATTAGTTCCCAATTTTAGAGTATCTTTTGGGTTTCCCTAGTCAACAAAGAATAGAAGTTTCTTTGTAATGGAAGCCAGAGCACTTTGGAACAAATCTACCATATTTTATCACAGCTTATTTGTGGGCAGAACGGGCTGACTAAAGCCCCAATCCAAAAAAAAAGAAGTGATGAATAAAGAGTTTCAAATTTAATCATGACCTGTTATGGCTCACAGTTAAGACACATGGACTTCCCAAACTGAATTGTGATTCTGTACGACTTCATACCACATGTGAATTCCTCTTATCTAAAATAATTTTCTCTATAAGATCTTAAAGCTCTTTGAGATGACATATCAAATATTGATTTGACAACTTTAATTTAAATCATTAAATCATGAGTTAATAGAAATCCCAGACAATAGTTCCCAAAGCACAGGAAGTGCTTAATCTTACACAGTATTTAAATCTGATTGTATTATGTTACATGCATTTACTCAATCACAATTATATCTGCAAACATACAGAAAATAATCTATTAGTATCAATTTTATATTTAGTTCTTTCTAAAAATTTCAGTCTGAAATTAATATTTTAAAATAAAGTTTATTATAGTATTATATTAATGGCTTTTACACAAAAATTCCACCCATTTTAGAATTATGTAATTATTTTATATCATTATTCAGGTTGAAAGCTTTAGTCTCCTATTCCCTTCCACATTAATTGACTTTGGCTGATGGAAAATCTCATGTGGTAGACCCATGATGTTAATTTTGTCTTAACAAATATTTTTCTTTTCTGATATTGAAATTTCACATTAATTACTTTTCCTTTGGCATGAACATAAAGATTTTTAGTCCTTTCTCGGTTAGATAAATGAGGTCTTCTATCTATCTTCACAATGAAGTCAGCAATCAGCACCTGTTCTATCTCAGGAATACAAAAGTACTCAGCAATAACAAATGAATCAAGAATGTTTTAGCAAGGAGTTAACATCTATGAGGAAGATAACCATAATTTCTCAATAGAATAACTAAGTCTGTTATAAATAATGTACACATTAAAATGCTTTATTCTATTTTGGAGGGGGAAAACATCCAAGCAATAATGGACTTGCATGTGTCACATTTAGTGACATTTATACTCTTCATATTTTTAATGGCTCTCACTTACTGCTTCTTAAGTGTTACACAGTATAGGAAGCATTTTTCGTACAGCACCTTGTTTAATATTTACATCAACCCTGTGAAGTAGGTGCTATTTCTCTCAGGTTTATAGATGAAGCTACTGAGGTTTAAAGAAATTAAATATCTTTTCCTGTATCACACAGCTACTCCTAGTGGACAGAAAAATAGAATTTGAACTCAGGTCGGACACTAAATACTAACTCACTATACAGCTTTCCTTACAGCTTTCCTCTAAGTTCTTAAACATATGCTAATTGGAAGAGGGGCTATCCCTGATAAATCAGGGGATCAAGAAAAAGTCAGAGGCCAGGAGCGGTGGCTCACGCCTATAATCCCAGCACTTCAGGAGGCCGAGGCACGTGGATCACCTAAGGTCAGGAAATCAAGACCAGCCTGGCCAACATGGCAAAACCCCATCTCTACTAAAAATACAAAAATTAGCTGGGCATGGTGGCGTGCGCCTATAATCTCAGCTACTAGGGAGACTGAGGCAGGAAAATCACTTGAACCCGGGAGGCAGAGGTTGTAGTGAGCCGAGATCATGCCACTGCACTCCAGCCTGGGCAACAGAGCAAGACTCCGTCTCAAAAAAGAGAAAAAGCTACAAATGCTAAGATGGTTTCTCACTTCACACAACAAAATTTGAGAAATCCATATATATGTCTTCCTCCACAGACACTCTTACAACACTCACACAGCAATTTAAATTAGGTTACTAAGCAATAATATGTTTTCTGAAATAATTAACCTTCTGCAGAACTTCTAAGATGATGAATCATTCAAAAGTCTTCCTGAGAAGCAATCTGGTCAATTATTAAGGGTACAGTTATGAAAACAGGATGTAAAGTCTGAACAGGGACAATTACAGACTTATTGTGTTAAAAGCCCTGGAGCTGAACAATAGTAAGCACTTCATCAGTGTTGGCCAAATCCTGTCTATTGTGCTTACAAGGGTAGCAGGCAGGTAACAGAAAAGGCATCCGGAACTCCTTAGGCTTCTTATAGTTGATTGTATGGCTGCAAGTTTAAGGCGTGTAGATAACATTTTCTGAAAGAAGCCAAGAATGCCTTCGAATCATCCCAGGGCATATCCTTTAAAAAAAAGTTCTCCCCAAGAAAAATATAAAAATAAACTGAAGATTCAAATCAGGTTTTATAACCCTTTTTAAAGAATCAGTGTTAACTGGAGCACAGATGCTTCTCTTTGATAAGCAAATTATCTTAACATAGTTCATCAAATATACTTACTTTTCCTTTCATAGTAGTCAACAATAATTTACATGGAATTTTCTAACTAGAGTGTGAAGAAAAGAAAGATCAAATGTTATTCTGAACCTCCCTCTTTTATCTATGGTCCTCTCTCCTTTTCATCTGCGCCCCCCCAACCCCCTGCAGCCTCTCATTAATTGGGCAATGCCAGAGCATACTGTCAGATGAAAAATATCACAGGAATCAGCAAATGTAACGCCTTTTAGTCATTTATGCTGAACTAACAAGTATTTCTAGAGTATTTGAACAAGAAAAGAAAAAAAAAGGAAAAAAAAATGTCTACAGAAATTCTAGTTCCCAGACTTTCTTAGCTCTTACAAATCTTGACCTTGAATTTTCTCCCTAGCAGTCTCACCTTTGCTCTTGCTCCTTTCCAGATTTGTATTTTCCTGTTACGATTCAACATTGGTCAAAATACTCCCCATCCCACCACAAACAAAAACTTCTTTTCTGTATAAATTAGGTTTTGGCATCTTTGCTATGCTTCTCAGGTATCCAACCCCTGTCTGTTCCTGGTTTTATTTTATCTATATATATTTTCAAGAACCTACCTAGTGCATAGAATGAGATGCCATAATAATTTTATATATTTAGTTTCTATTTTAAAATTACCTTATAGAATTAAGAGGAAAAATTATCATAGTAAAAAAGGAAAGCACATAATTACAGAAAAGCCAAGATTTTACAAGGTGGCCTGGCAAAAGGCCTGCTGCAAGTGGAGCTTCCAGAACATTACCACAGAAATGTCCTGACTCTTTCTCTTACGCATAAATGACAATACCCAAAGCACCCAAAACTCAAAAAGAAAACATCTGTTCTAGTTTTATGTGATCAGTGAATTTTCAGATGCAAAAGACCAATTAAATCAACTAGTTTATTCCCTATCAGTGCCAGATTACTTCCTGTGTGCGTTATCTTATTGGTTAAATCTGCATATAAATATCCCAACTCATGAAATGTTCAAACATTTCTCATGAGGTTATCATGTATTCTATAGCATATACTGCTCAGAAATATTCCCAAGTTTGCCTCTAAATTTTCCTTTCTTCTCTTCATCCTATTTCTGCAACAAGCCATGTTAAATATTTGTTTTACTTCTCATTACCTACATTTATTAAATCCCAAAAAATAACTAAGGTTTTTACTTAAAGTATTTTTTATCCTATTAGGGTAGATCTATTCAGACAAATTGAAAATTCCTGTAAGTAATTTCACAAAATGTTAGAATTCAGAGAAAGGGATTCTCTTGGGAGTCACTGCAGTGATGTTGTCATCAAAAGGCCAAGGAAAATATCATACTGTGGCAAATAGAAAAATATTATTCTACTCCAGCTTAAAACTATGGTGAAATATTTTATGACGTTCTGTTTAATATCCTTCAAGAACAATATCAGTAGGCCCAGAAAAATTTCCAGAAAAAAAAAAAGACAAAAAATAACAAGAGAATAGACCAGGGAACTGCCATGAAATAAGAAATCTTTTAAAATTAGCATGGAGTCTAAAAGAATGTACAATTTGAGTTTTAAACTTTGAATGGTAATAGATGGTAACCTTTCTTACCAACATTTTAATTAAAATCCCCAAATTGATGGACTCTTCTATCATAATGTGTCTTGTAGCTGTCCTTTACTTTCCATTCCACTAGCCACGACCTACTATTCAAGATCCTCCACTTTCCAAAAAATTGTATTTCCAGTCTTACTTTTCAATGCCTCCTATACATATCATGTTTGTTTAGTCACTGATTACAAATTATGTCTGGTATATTTTATTTTTATATCTTCACTCATGAATTTCTTTCTTAAAATGAACTATTCTTCCCTTGTACTCTTCAGGCCTTGTCTGAATATTCCAACATGTGCCATTTCTCCTTCCTGGGTAATTTTGTACACTTGCTTGTTCTCTACATTAATTACTTGGCACTTTTCACACTTGCTTATATTATTGTTATTGCCCCAAACATAATCTCTTTAAGGACATTTAATAAGACTTCTTCAAATCGTTGAAATACCAACTGATAGACACCATTTGCTGGTTTGAATTTATAACATTTTACATATTAGAATATAGGTTTACAGAACTCATCTTTCCAATTAAACTCATTGCTTCCAATTAAAGTAACTGGATAAAATATAATTAGAAAGAAAGAAATATTTAGATACACTTGTTGTTAACAGATGCCAAAAGCAATTAGCAATATTTGGAGAGATTTCTAACACTAAAATAATAAAATTTTCATGATAGTAACGTGCACTTTGGGATAAACATGGTGAATTAAAACTTGCCTTTATTTCCATTCTCTCCTGAAACACACTAAAATAAAAATAAAGAAACAAAAGATGACAGCAGATGAGGATGAGAGATGTCAACACAATTTTGGAGGATGGAAAATGGATAGATGAGTGGGAATGTACTTGGGCATCTAAATGCTGGCACTGTAGAAAGTAAAAGAGATGCAAATTGTTTGATTTTCCCAATTACTCTAAAGCTAGGGATGTATCGGCTCCACAGGGCAACGGGGTAACCAGGACACGGGTCCCAGATCCATAAGTCATGGTATATGTTTAGGAAATACTCATGAGACTTGAGTCCTGGGTGGTTACCACAAGATTCAACCAGATCCCTCCAACTTGAGGCTGGAACTTCTTGTACTATATCCTTGTCACTGAGCCTGAAACATCAGCACCCTTCCTCGCTACTCCTCCTCACTGTCCCTCCACAACATCTCTCTCCCCTACTTCAGCTCGTACTGACTTCTTCCTCTGCTAAACTCCTGTAGCACATCTAGTTTGTACCACCCATTTAGGGCTTAATAATACTGTCTAGCATGGTTCTTGAATGGCTCCTGGTATTAGTCTTGTTGACTTATCTAGAATGCAAACAACTTTGCATAAGAATAGTGTTTCTATTTTATCTTCCTAAAATAACTAGCATGCTAGCCCCTCTACTCCTACAACTGAGGAAACTGAGGCTCAGAGTCACACGGTTGATCAATGGAATAGTTGGAACCAGGGACTCACATCTCATGAGTATTTCCTAAACACATCCCATGACTTCAGGATCTGTGATCTTGCAGCGTGGGTATTACACTTCACTTATTTATCTCACTTCCAGTATCTATAACAGGGTTTTTAACTTTTTTCTTTTTTACTTCAATCACAGAAAAAGGCTACTTTCAATTATATAAAAGAGAAAAGCATTTATCTAGTAATATACTGTTATATACAGTGGTGATGACATAATGACAATATTTTCTGGCATTTTCAACATCAGTGATTCATCCTTGAACCTCAAGTGCATGTTAAAATATTTTTATATTTATAATTCTTTATTAATTCTCATGTCATTGTCACTACTAGACGTAGCATGTAATATATAATCATTGATTAAATAAAAAGAGTAAGACCCTCACATTTAAGTGATTATGAAAGTTCTTTTGTTTTCTGGTAAATTTTACCTTTACTTTTTCTACTTGATTACTATAATTTTTTTCAGATATTTTAGTAGTACCATCTCGCCTCTGAAGAAAAGGGAATGTCACCATTTAGTTTAATTAAAGTTTCTAAACGTCTGGAAAATTACCAGACTCCTAGTTAGCCAGGACAAGAATTTCTTCCTGTATTTCATCAGGCTTAGAACTGAGTAAGAATCAGCCATTTTCCTGCCGCTAACAAAACAAGCCTATTGGTAGCCAGAAAGACAAGTACCTTCGACATTATCTCAGCAGTCTATATTTGCTGAATTATTCTTAAATATTACCTTTGTTTGCAATAATAATAGCTGACATTAACTGAAGAGCTTATGATGCACTGAGCAGTGGTTTAACCACCTGATAGACATTGGTGCAAAAGTAACTGCAGTTTTTGCATTGTTGAAATTTGCCATTTGATACTGGAATACTTTCTTAAATAAATGGTTTTATGTTATACATCATTTTAATGTACATTTCTTGCTTTTTTTGCTAATCAATTATTACTTGTTATTTATTTTATATTTATTTTAGACTATGGAAATGATGTTACAAAAAGCAAATTTGAGGGATTTTCTTATTCAAGTTCAAAATGGGTAGTAAAGCAATGGAGACAACTGGCAACATCAACAACACATTTGTTCCAGGAATTGCTAAGAAACATACAGTGCAGTGGTAGTTCAGTAAGTTTTGCAAAGGAGACAAGAGCCTTGAAGAAAAGGAGCACAGTGGCTGGCCATCAGTTGACAATGACCAGTTGAGAGCAATTATCAAAGCTGATTCTTTTACAACTACACAAGAAGTTGCTGAAGAACTCAACATCTACCATTCTATGTCGTACAGCATTTGAAGCAAATTGGAAAGATGAAAAAACTTTGATAAATGGGTGCCTCCTGAGCTGAGCAAAAATTTAAAAATTTGTCATTTTGAAGTGCTGTCTTCTCTTATTCTACACAATAGCATTGAACCATTTCTCTATTCTACACAATAACATTGAAACATTTCTCGACCTGATTGTGATGCACAACGAAAAGCGGATTTTATACGACAACTGGTGAAGGCCAGCTCAGTGGCTGGACTGAGAAGAAGCTCCAAAGCACTTCCCAAAGACAAACTTGCACCAAAAAAAAAGGTCACGGTCACTGTTTGGTGGTTTGCTGCCTGGCTGAGCTACTACAGCTTTCTGAATCCCAGCGATACCATTACATCTGAGAAATATGCTCAGCAAATCAATGAGATGCACTGAAAACTGTAATGCCTGCAGCTGGCCTTGGTCAAGAGAAAGGGCCCAGTTATTCACAACAATGCCGGACCACACATTGCACAACCAACTCTTCAAAAGTTGAACAAATTGGGCTATGAAGTTTTGCCTCATCCACCATATTCACCTGACCTCTTGCCAACCTACTACTACTCCTTCAAGCATCTTGACAACTTTTTGCTGGGAAAACACTTCCACAACCAGCAGGATCCAGAAAATGCTTTCCAAGAGTTCATCGAATCCTGAAGCATGGATTTTTATGCTACAGGATTAAACAAACTTATTTCTCATTGGCAAAAATGTATTGATTGTAATCATTCCTATTTTGATTAATAAAGATGTGTTCGAGCTTAGTTTTAATGATTTAAAATTCATGGTCTGAAACCACTATTACTTTTGCACCAATCATTTCCTGACACACAGATAACAGCCTGGTAAAGCAAGTACTATAATTATACTTCTTATAAGGAAAATGAGGCTTAGAGAGTTGTAGCCATTTACCCAACACAATACGGCCAGCACCTAGGAAAGCCTGAGCTAGAATACAGGTCTGTTTGGATTCTCCATGTGCAAGAAGTCTGAATGGAAGCTTTTGCCATCACATCAAGACTACTGCAATACAAATGCATTTATAGTTCACCTTGTCATGGGCTGAAATAAGTTTAGTCACAGGGCATAGCAATCCCCAAGAAGTCTCAAACAATAATAAACGATAAAGAATCCCACTATTCCAATAAATTTTTTTCTTTTATTTGTGCAATAACTCTTTCTTCTAAGACCACATTCTCTTTCCCCACTTCTTCCTCACACTGCCTTTCTACTCCTCAATACTTGAGGTTTTCAAAGGAGCTGAAGGGTAACTTTGCCCTCACAGTCTTGACTTTCGACTTCTTGGATTGGAAAAGTCATTAAGACTCCAGAAACAGAAAAATTTTATGACAACTGGATGAGTAGAACTGTTTTTTTAAAGTAACTGAATTTAAAAAATTCTAGTCTGTGGATTAATTATTCTATTAAGCCAACCATACAAAATTTCCTGATAGAAAAATGTTTGTCTTTATATAGCAAATATTCTCAACTTTATTGCATTTTCCAGAAATGTGAGGCAAATCCCAATTGATGGTCAATGTTTGTAAGACAAGTTAACCTCCATGGGGTGAAAAACATGCTGTGATTTGGATGATATCATTGCTTTATGCTGACAAAGAAAAAAAATTAAATACAGCACAGATCACCCCATCTGTGTGCTGCTTATGACTTCATGTGTTCTAATCGCCTGTACACACGTCAACTGTATTCAGGTATCCTTTAAATGCCTTTACTTTCAAATCCCTAGAGCATTTCATAACATAAAAGAATAACTTAAAATCAGTTGTAATGTATGAAGTCAAGTTGTGTCTTTTTTGAACTCCTCCCAACTTCTGTCTCTTCTAATTGGCCCTGAGATCCCTTGTCTTAGATTATATCAAAGCATATACAGCCTAAATTGAAAACAGACATAGCTACTACATAAACCAAGAAAGGAGAAATGTAAAAATTATTCCTATTAAAACACATCCTGTGAATGCAACTGAAACCAATGATTGTCAAAGATGTTTATTTGATGTTTAAAGATGTTTATCACTCTGAATACTGTCCAGCAATCAGCATAAACTTAGTTGCTATGTGAACGTAAAGGCTGACAAGAGCCATAAAGTTGAAGAGATTTGTGATGAACTAATTAAGGTGCACTAGAAATTTATTTTATCTAAAATGTCATGCCACAATGCAGAAGTTTCAGACTCAGCGTGGGCAGGAAGTTATAAGAAAATGAGTCATCACCTTTTGGAATAATTTTTTCAAACACATAATGGCCCTTAGACTCCTATCTTCTCTACCCTCCAGCCACCCTACCTCAGCACACACCCAACTCCACACTGGCCTTAAGGTGTCTCATCACCTCATACATCAACATCCTTAGCATTTGTTTCCTTAACATGCTGAATCCTCCTAGAGATGTTTGCCGTTAACCCCAAGGAATCAAAGGAGCTGCATCCCTAACCCCACACACGTATTCTGTAATGCTGGACAAGTCACTTAACTCTCCAACCCACAGTGTCCTCATCTGTAAAATGAGGACAATAAAGCATTAGATGTACTACTCACAGTGTATGTATGTGAAATCATAATGCCTGTTCTACTCTCCATATGTATGTGAAAATATTTTCTAGAAATATTAAGGCAAGAAGCATTAACCAATGGTAGATTAACTATTGGAGTCATCAAATACCTCTCAGTATCCTCATATAGGTAGCACCAGGGACAAAACTACTTTACTTTCAACTGTGAGCATCTAGCACAGGGGTTGGCAAACGTTTTCTTTAAGAGGCAGACATTAAATATTTTAGGCTTTGCAGGCCATACGGTCTCTGTTGCATCTACTCAACTGTATTATTGTAGCACAAAAGCAGCAACAAACAATACATACATGAATGGGTGTGGCTGGAGTTGACTCTTAGTTCTTAGTTTGCCAACCCTGATCGAGACTATGTGACAAAAATGATGAGTGTATTTAAACTGGGAGAAATAGAAATGGTTTCTGCCACTCCTCATTCTGTCCTCTGGTTTACAGTAATTAGAAAATGACTGAAAATAAGAGAGAAGAAAAAAAAATGCCACTTCTTCTCTTCCAGATAAACTGAAAGAGGACATGAACATAAAAGGGTTCTCCCACAAAGTTTGAGGAATCTAAGGTGGAAGAACCTGACATTCTGTTTCATGGGTAAAAATTGAGAGTGGGATTCTGCTGACATTAGCCATGCCATGGGATATGCAGACAGGAAATACAGTTCTAGCTATATGTGACTGTAGAAAGGAGGTGATAGCGATGAATGTCCACTAAGTATGTAGAGGAGATAAAAAAGTGGCCATGTGCCCAGCAAAAGTGGAAGGTAGCTTGGAGAGGCAGCTGACATGCTAACAGGAGAGTCACCAAGGCAGACGGCTTCAAGCAGATCACCCAAACTGGGGCTGAAACGGAAGGCACAGCTACACTTGAAGGACTCTGCAGCCTTTGTGTGAATTATGGTGGGATTCCAAGACAGCAGTAGAGATAGGGGCATTTTACAAGAAAGAACCATGGGCACTACTTCAACAGAGGCCAAGCTGAGAGACGACAACAGAGGATACAGGCAGGATGGGCTTCACAGGCATGTGACCCGTTACAGTTACACAGGGCCCTGCACTCAGTTTAATGCTCTGCTGTAGCTATCTTGAAATTCTTATTTTTGGACAAGCAGCCCCACATTTTCATTTTGCACGGGACCCTCCAAATTATGTAACCAGTCCTGATGGCAGCAGGGAAACCAGTCTAAACTAGATACTGGATGTGCTTCCCCCATTACTTCCACCAGACTACCATGCTAGCAAACTTCCCTCCCACTCCCCAACACTGATGTTCAGTGTTTCTGTGATACCCCAAGATATAGAGGAGGAGAGCTTGGGAGAAGGCAAAGGGAAGACGATAATGGAATTTTGATTTGGTCTAGGATTGACTTATACATGAATGTAATAACAACAAAATAATCACCAGATAAAATTTTACTGGAAAATATATAGATTAAGTTCTCTACCTCTGGCAAGGATTACAAGGAAGGAGTATAGGATAGGTAAGTAAAGAGCTAAGTTGAATTCAGTCATAAAAAATCAATTATTAGACTTGTGCCCCTGAGTTTTACGTGTATCTTAACTTTGAAATATAATACTGGTTACAGTTTTATAAACTATAAAGTACTATAGGACTTTCAGGCCACGCATGCAAAGAAATTTTCCTTTAAGTCTCATCACTATTCTTCTTTTTCTAACTTTGAAAAAGAAAAGCAAGAAGTAAGACTCATATGGGGCCTGGAGGCAGCCAGAGCTCAGCCTTTCCAACAATGAAATGACTGTACATCTCCTCTCAGAGGAGGCTGGTGAGGACCTCTCATTAAGAGGGAATGGTACAGGAGTACTCTGCCCCAAAGCTATCGATTGCGTCTCTCTCTGCCCCTCCTCACCTCCTTGCTTTAGACACATTTCTCATTTTCCCTTCTGTGCTCCTCTTCTATGCTTTCCCTAAAATTTTAAAATGAAATCCCAGTGATATTCTGCTTTTGAAGAGGCCTCTCTATCCCTCACTTCCTTGAAATGTGCCCCAAGCCCAAACATGACCCCTCATATCCTTTTGAACTCTCACTCTTCCAGAATCACAGAATGGTGCTGAGAAATCAAGTTGATTAAATTTCAATCACATAGCAGCATGACTACTGTAACTGTATATTCCTCAGTGTCTTTGTTTGTTAACGCTAGAGGATCTTTGAAATTAAAATAGAAGTAGCCATTTTTAAAGAGGGTGGGTTGAAGGAAGAGTGAGGAAGGTCTTTCTTTAAATCATATCGCTAGCTTATTCTTCTTTGTGAAATAAGCCCTGGCAGAGGGAGGGGAAGAAGAACACAGCAGACATATCTTTTTCCTCCTCTTCCCTCTCAACATACTTAATTCTCAAATCCCCTTTCTTTGCTAAGCGCCAGCCTCCTCGTTTGAGTCTCAGTCCAATATTCCTTTCTTGGAAAGCCAAGCTGAACCCACAGTTCACGTATCAGGCATATCTTTGCTCCT
Organism: Symphalangus syndactylus; assembly: GCF_028878055.3. Classification (NCBI taxonomy): domain Eukaryota; kingdom Metazoa; phylum Chordata; class Mammalia; order Primates; family Hylobatidae; genus Symphalangus; species Symphalangus syndactylus. Next base: position 47,483,980 of record NC_072424.2, on the reverse strand, counting down.
AAAACCCGGTGGTGAGGGTGGAGGAGCAGGAGTACCAAGACTAGACCAGTCTGCAGGGCTCTAGGAGCATACTGCAAGTGGAAAAGCTCCCTCTAAAAGCCTAGGGCAGTGGTGCTCAAGCTTCAGTGTACCTCAGAATCCCCTGGAGAGCTTGTTAACAGATTATTGGTCACCACCTCCAGAGTTTCTGAATTTGTGAGACTGGGGTGAGGCCTGAGAATTTGCATTTCTCACAAGTTTCCAGGTGATGCTGATGCTGTTAGTCCCAAGACCAAACATGGAGAAACAATGCTCTAGGACAAAGTAGGACTATGTTAAGTCCAGAAAATTGCAAAGAAGCCCCAGCCCCAGAATATCTACCTATTTCAACCAGCAACTCTGCCTTCTCAAAGTTAAACTTGAAATACCTGCCTTGGTTGGATAAAAATAATATTAACTGTAATTATTTCCATGAAAGGATTATATGCCACACTATCATTCATTTCCAGCAGGGTCCCTGCTTGAGAGTTTAGACTTGTGGATTACAAAATGATGCCTGACTGACCAAACCTTATTTGCAGACGTGGTTTCAGTGTGTGTGTGCTTAATGAGACATTTTTGTATCAGATTTCACAAATAATCTATTTAGATTTTGTTGAAAAAGTCAGAATATTTGGCGACACTTAACCTTTAGTCCTGCATAGCTGCATTTAGCTGGAGTTGGGTAGTAGCTTATCCATTTAGATGGAGCATTTACTAGCTAGTTTACCACAATCCTTATTACTCGCTATTACCTCTTTAGCACTGAGACTAAGAGTCAGTTGCCATGTGTTTAATACTATGTTTGCACTATGTTTTTTTGTTATTGCAGAGAAATTCTTCTCTGTACCTAAGGGGAAAAACAAAAGCTACACCAAGAGAGTTTCATGTTTCAATTTAGAAAAAAAGAGGAAGAATTTTTAGTTCTCAGGGGTTTAATACACAACTACTCTGCCAGCATCACTGTTTATTATCCATCTATCTTCGAAACCAATTGAGTTTGGGTCCAGTCCAGACAAGCCTGGATGGCAAACAGAAATGCAAGGAGGATGGGTGGAAGGAAGAGGCCAACTCTGTGTGTAGGGTGGTCAAAGAAACCTCCTGGAGAGGAATTGTCCAACAAGAAGAAGCTGTGTTCCATCTACAAGCTTGATCCAAGGTCAATGTTACTTTCCAAGGGGAGAAGGAATGCTGTGCATAGCAGGGAATGGGTTCCTCAGGATGCCTCCACCGGCATGCAGCCAAAGCTGAGGCCCCTAGCAGGTGTAAATAGAAACAGAAGCACACCAGGAAAGACTCTGTAAGAACTTGCTATGCAGGAGACAGGAAGTGGATTTGGGGCACTCCTGAATGGTCACTGTTGGAACCAGAAGAGGTAGCAGAGGCATCAACAAATCTTCAAAGGCAGCTCAGGAGCAGAACAGTGTTTGGAAGGCCTAAGGAACATGCCCTGGGGACCACCTCTTAAATTAACCTGGCAGAAAGTGAAGAGAAGGTTCTACAATAGTTCAGGTAAAAATGAAGTCAAGGAAATATGATACTGATCTTTTACTATTACACCCCAGGCTTCCTCAGCATGAAAACTATGGGTTATATTTCATTTCACAAACTTTTTTGTGTCCCACGATACTGCATAACAAGCACACCAGCACCATGCTGGATGCAAAGACACACACACAAAAATAAAACATGTTGCTTTCCTCAAGAACGTCATAGTCTAAGAGAGTGGTTGATTTGGTTTGGCTTTGTGCCCCCACCCAAATCTCATCTTAAATTGTAATCCCCAAGTGTTGAGAGAGGGACCTGGTGGGAGGTGATTGGATCATGGGGGCATTTTCCCCCATGCTGTTCTCATGTTAGTGAGTGAGTTCTCACGAGATCTGATGGTTTTACAAGGGCCTCTTCCTTCTTCACTTCTCTCTCCTGCTGCCATGTAAGACGTGCCTGCTTCCTCTTCTGCCATGATTGTAAGTTTCCTGAGGCCTCCCCAGACATGCAGAATTATGAACCAATTAAACCTCTTTTGTTTATAAATTGCCCAGTCTCAGATATTTCTTTATAGCAGTGTGAGAAAAGACTAATACAGTGGTTTTCAAATTCGTTTGATAGTTGATAAATAAAAAAGTTAATGACTTATCCAAAAACATGTATATGTATTTATAAATTATAAGTGTTATGCTACTCTCCTTCTGTTTTAGGTGTATTATAAATCATATCCAAAAACAGAAAAAAATAACAAAATGAAATAATTATAACAAATATATGTATATAGTATAAAAGACATCATAAATATATATAATAACAGCTCACACCCCAATGACTTCTCATGTGAAAACTGGTCTGCAAAACAGATATTTAAGCAAATTTAAAAAATAAAAGAAACCTTGGGAAATGCTTCAGTAGTGGTCTCATATCTAAGGATTAACTAGACCTAATCCCAAATTAGTGGCAGTCTCATATCTGAGGATTAACTAGACCTAATCCTGAATAACTGCTAAGATCACAAGAAATTAGAAACATGCAAAGATAAATGGCTGTGGATTAGGACAGAGGTGCAGGCTTTGAAGATTGAGCATTTCCCAGCAGATGGTACTCCTGTTGGTCCCTAAGAGGGGAAAGTAAGCTCTTTGCAGGCCAAGGGAAAAGCATAAAAACACATAGCTGTCTTGTGGTTTGATGGGAACCTAGGAGGAAAAGTTCAAAATGGAGGATAAGTGCAGCAAAATAATAAGTATGTATATTGCAAAACACAACAGATTAACTCAGGAAACTTGCATGTTATAATAAGACTACACTCTGAGCTTGCATGTTCAGCCTTCAGTTTGTCCTTCATATGGCACTGTTATCCATTCACATTAGAAAAAAGAAAAAGTGAGCTTTGGCGGTAGCCATGGTAACTAAATACTGAGCATGAGGGCAGAGGAAGGTCAAGGAATGTTCTATAGTTACACATCAAGAAAGTACAAAACACAGGTTATTTTTAATTTTGGCTACGTTCCTATAATTTTTAATGTCTAAAATTTAAGATGTACATAAATAGTAAAGTCTGTTTCTCATGTAGGCATGAGAAAAAATATTTTCCCAGTAATTTAAGACTATCTTCTTATTTTGTTGACACTTTATTTTCATCAGCTGCCATTCAAGCCAACAAAAATGCCCAGAGTTAGTATTTTCCAAATTTGAACCAAGGAGGGTGTCCTTTACCCTTCTTCCCCTTGTTTTCTGTTCACCCCTATTCTTAGTATACTAGCATGACTCACCATCCACAGAACACAAATTGAGAATTGCTTTTCTAGGAGTGCTGGTGTGTTTGCCTTGAGTCGTTCATATGCTGTCATCCAATGACACTTGTGGCCAAGGACAAAGATTTGCCAGACAGCTGACAAACCAGAGTGAGGGTGTAGCATAGCCAATGAACAAAGGACTTCCCCCAAACCAGGCACAGCCAGCTGTCCTAGGCAGAGAAGGAGCCTGCAGTATTGGACTCCCGGGCCAACTGAGGTAACAGACCTAATCACCCCTCTGTCCTTTCTACACTTCTGCTCCAAGGGAATATACACAAAGACTAGTGGGAGGATAAGGAGAAATATGAAAGAAAACAAATCAAAACCTCAGAAGATGAGAGGAATGTGTTTTTAAAAATCTCTTATAGTACCCTATGCAAAAGATAGTGACATACATGAATTGTCTAAAAATAAAGTTTCTCTTCTAAGGATTATAAATAGCAGGATTCTGCTTGAACAAAAGTCCTAGCCAGGACCAAAGACTTAGAGGTTTTCTATTTCTCCATAGATTTCACTTAGATTGTAAACTAGTGATAGCCTGTATTTGATACACTGTTTCAGTTTTACCAAAATAGTTCCACTGTTTTTATTAAATAGTTGTCACTTGCATATTTATAAATACCATACCCTACATATGAATGTATCATTGAAAAGGTAATTTTAGAGTAAATCTTAGTCACTTTAAAATTTGCTACTCAAAACTAAGTTTGAAGACAGACTTGATGTAAATGTTACCTAAGAAATTATTTTCAGGATCTACTTTATTGTTTTCAAATTATTTTCAGGATCTACTTTATTGTTTCATTGTTACTGAGTGATTTCAAAGGGCCAGGCCCTTGGTAAAGGAAGGAGTTGTAGATGATTTGTGTCAGCATGGACCTCACAGTGTAATAAAATTGTTCCCATTGAAAAGATAAATCACAGAGAGAGCTGGAGAAATTAGGAAGATTTTTGCCTATGCTAGCTGATTGGGTGAATGAGTTATTTCCAAGTCAACTTTTATTTTAGTTAATTCTAAAAATAAATTGATATTTCTTTCACAAAGCCAATTCTGCAAAAATGTTACTATGCAAGGCCATATAGGTTTCATCCACAGTGGCTCAAAGAGAGTGAATTTTTTTTAAGATTTTTATTTATTATTTTATTATTTTTATTTATTTTTATTATACTTTAAGTTCTAGGGTACATGTGCACAACATGCAGGTTTGTTACATATGTATACATGTGCCATGTTGGTGTGCAGCATCCGTTAACTCGTCATTTACATTAGGTATATCTCCTAATGCTATCCCTTCCCCCTTCCCCAACCTCCCAACAGGCCCCAGTGTGTGATGGTCTCTGCCCTGTGTCCATGTGTTATTGTTCAATTCCCACCTATGAGTGAGAACATGCGGTGTTTGGTTTTCTGTCCTTGCAATAGTTTGCTCCGAATGATGATTTCCAGCTTCATCCATGTCCCTACAAAGGACATGAGCTCATCCTTCTGTATGGCTGCATAGTATTCCATGGTGTGTATGTGCCACATTTTCTTAATCCAGTCTATCACTGATGGACATTTGGGTTGGTTCCAAGTCTTTGCTATTGTAAATAGTGCCACAATAAACATACATGTGCATGTGTCTTTATAGCAGCATGATTTATAATCCTTTGGGTATATACCCAGTAATGGGATGGCTGGTTCAAATGGTATTTCTAGTTCTAGATCCTTGAGGAATCGCCACACTGTCTTCCACAATGGTTGAACTAGTTTATAGTCCCACCAACAGTGTAAAAGTGTTCCTATTTCTCCACATCTTCTCCAGCAACTGTTGTTTCCTGACTTTTTAATGATGGCCATTCTAACTGGTGTGAGATGATATCTCATTGCGGTTTTGATTTGCATTTCTCTGATGACCAGTCATGATGAGCATTTTTTCATGGGTCTTTTGGCTGCATAAATGTCTTCTTTGGAGAAGTCTCTGTTCATATCCTTTGCCCACTTTTTGATGGGGTTGATTATTTCTTGTAAATTTGTTTAAGTTCTTTTTAGATTCTGGATATTAGCCCTTTGTCAGATGGATAGATTGTAAAAATGTTCTCCCATTCTGTAGGTTGCCTGTTCACTCTGAGGATAGCAGAAGCTCTTTTGCTGTGCAGAAGCTCCTTAGTTTAATTAGATCCCATTTGTCAATTTTGGCTTTTGTTGCCATTGCTTTTGGTGTTTTAGTCATGAAGTCCTTGCCCATGCCTATGTCCTGAATGGTATTGCCTAGGTTTTCTTCTAGGGTTTTTATGGTTTTAGGTCTAACATGTAAGTCTTTAATCCATCTTGAATTAATTTTTGTATAAGGTGTAAGGAAGGGATCCAGTTTCAGCTTTCTACATATAACTAGCCAGTTTTCCCAGCACCATTTATTAAATAGGGAATCCTTTCCCCATTTCTTGTTTTTGTCAGGTTTGTCAAAGATCAGATGGTTGTAGATGTGTGGTATTATTTCTGAGGCCTCTGTTCTGTTCCATTGGTCTATGTCTCTGTTATGGTACCAGTACCATGCCGTTTTGGTTAATGTAGCCTTGTAGTATAGTGTGAAGTCAGGTAGCATGATGCCTCCAGCTTTGTTCTCTTTGCTTAGGATTGTCTTGGCAATGCGGGCTCTTTTTTGGTTCCATATGAACTTTAAAGTTTTTTCCAATTCTGTGAAGAAAGTCATTGGTAGCTTGATGGGGATGGCATAGGATCTATAGATTACCTTGGGCAGTATGGCCATTTTCACGATATTGATTCTTCCAACCCATGAGCATGGAATGTTCTTCCATTTGTTTGTATCCTCTTTTATTTCATTGAGCAGTGGTTTGTAGTTCTCCTTGAAGAGGTCCTTCCCATCCCTTGTAAGTTGGCTTCCTAGGTATTTTATTCTCTTTGTAGCAATTGTGAATGGGAGTTCACTCATGATTTGGCTCTCTGTTTGTCTGTTATTGGTGTATAAGAATGCTTGTGATTTTTGCACACTGATTGTGTATCCTGAGACTCTGCTGAAGTTGCTTAACAGCTTAAGGAGATTTGGGGCGGAGATGATGGGGTTTTCTAAATATACAATCATGTCATCTGCAAACAGGGACAATTTGACTTCCTCTTTTCCTAACTGAATTCCCTTTATTTCTTTCTTCTGCCTGATTGCCCTGGCCAGAACTTCCAACACTATGTGGAATAGGAGTGGTGAGAGAGGACATCCCTGTCTTGTGCCAGTTTTCAAAAGGAATGCTTCCAGCTTTTCCCTATGCAGTATGATATTGGCTGTGGGTTTGTCATAAATAGCTCTTATTATTTTGAGATACGTCCCATGAATACCTAATTTATTGAGAGTTTTTAGCATGAAGGGCTGTTGAATTTTGTCAAAGGCCTTTTCTGCATCTATTGAGATAATCATGTGGTTTTTGTCTTTGGTTCTGTTTATATGCTGGATTACATTTATTGATCTGTGTATGTTGAACCAGCCTTGCATCCCAGGGATGAAGCCCACTTGATCATAGTGGATAAACTTTTTGATGTGCTGCTGGATTCGGTTTGCCAGTATTTTATTGAGGATTTTTGTATCGATGTTCATCAGGGATATTCGTCTAAAATTCTCCTTTTTTGTTGTGTCTCTGCCAGGCTTTGGTATCACGATGATGCTGGCCCCATAAAATGGAGAGTGAATTTTTAATGTAGCCTTTTAAAAAATCGAAAAAGTACTCTGTATTCTGGCTGTTGATTTTTTTCAAAGAACAAAATTATATCATATGTACAATATCAATTCAGAGGTCCCTGCAGATTTGTTCACTTTTCTTCAGAAGAGGATTTTAAATCATTAGAGATTTCTTTACTTTTTTAAGTCTTGAAATATAAATGAATGGGTAAATTATTGTTAGGGACTTAACTAACAATTAAATCATGTTTGATTCGGCCCAGATTCCACATTTTTATGCCTCTGCTATTTCACACAATGAGAACTTAAAATCAGGTTCCCTGGAATACAGTAATCTGGCAGTAAAATTATGGCCTCTCAAACTCTGCTCCCACCCATGACCGGGGACCAAGAGACTTTCCTCAAAGACCCTTATTCAGCTATTTCTAGAATTCCCCAAGGATGGGAGGGATGAATAACTCTGCTCTTAAATGCTGCCCTGACAGCTACCAAGAGACACTCTTACATTTCCTTCTCTCTTGATTTCTGCTGAGTGACTTTTCCCGTCATCATTGATACTACTGAGATGTTATCAAAGGCACCAAGGAAGAGAATCTCAGGAAGATGCACAGCCTCCAGGGTTTAAACCACTCAAACTTCTCACACACTAAAGGCACACTCATCTCTGCTTATTTAATCTGCTTGAGGACTTTAATTACTCAGAAGAGTGACGGAGCATAGTACAGTAGATTCCAGTTAACCTTGATTAACTGGAACACTGAATTGAGATAATGGGATTTTCTTGTTAATTTTCTCTTTAAGACCAGTGGCAGGGCTGGAATCCCTGATGCTCTTGAAGCCGTTAGGATCACAGAAGTCATAAGAGTTGCAGAAGTCACTGCTGCAAGGCTGGGTACAGTGGCTCATGCCTGTAATCCCAGCAGTTTGGGAGGCTGAGGCAGGCAGATCACTTGAACTCAGGAGTTCAAGACCATCCTGGACAACATGGTGAAACGCTGTCTCTACTAAAAATACAAACGTTAGCCAGGCTAGTGGCATGTGCCTGTAATCCCAGCTACTTGGGAGGCTGAGGTGGGAGGATTGCTTTAGCCTGGGAGGCTGAGGTTGCAGTGAGCTAAGATTGCGCCACTCCAGCCTGGGCGACAGAGTGAGACCCTGTCTCAGAAAAAAAAAAAAAAAAAAAGAAGACACTTTTGCAAAAAGCTTCCGTTGTAATACTGTATGTACCAAAGTTGGAAGCAGAATGGCTTCTAAGTTCCTTCTAGGAACAGGAGATCTAGTGGGAGTAATCTGGTTAGAAGTAGGTACAAGGGAATCATAGATTACCTTGAGGCTGCATTTACTTAGAAAGCACACTTTTGTCACAAATCAATAATTATACGGTGGAGCTTTACAGAGTTGCTCATGGAGATTATGGGACAGATAAAGCCCTGTCCCAAAGCTATCTTTTGATGATGAGACGGGTGGAGAGAATTCATCTCTTTCTAACTCATTTTTGGTTGCCAATTTGTGCTGACAATATGCCAGAAGTGTGGTGACATTTTAATGGACACTGGCAGAAATCCTCTGTGTTTAGGTCAAGACAAACAATGGGAAATGATGTGCTGGTAAGCCAGCTCTCCAGAAAAAATAAAAATTAAAAAAAAAAGGACTTGATTGGTAGCATTTGCACTTCCCATGGTGTAAATACCCCCATCATGGTCAATTTCAAGCTACCAGCATGACATCACTGAACGCAGAGTTGAGAAGAGATGAGCACAGTCAGTTCCTGCAAGCCAGTGCCAGCTGGCTCCAGCACACCACTGAGAAAGGGCCAAATAACTCCTGCAGCCTCAACTCCCCGCTCTCACTTTTCCATGCAGACGGAATAAGACTGGAAAAACTTCCCTGCACTCCTAAGTAAAATATTATGAAGACAGAACTTGGAGAGATATACCAGATAAACCTGGCATCATTTGCTGTGCCCGATAAGGATAAAGATCATGCCTCAGTCCACAGTATTATGGCTGGTTCAAAGCAGACAGAATAGCATGGAAAAGGAGGAAAAAATCAGAAGGAAATAATTTGTCTTCTTAAAGTATGCCACAATAAGCTAGGGAGAAAATATGTGAGTTCGTATGGACAAACTTAAAACAAATGGCCTCTGTAAAGAAAACAAGCTGGATTTTGAACTGCAGTCAACGTTTTGTTCTTGTTTTTCTTTCTTTTATTAGAAATAAAGCTTAGTTCATAAGAATATTGGCTTTCTCATCGTCCTCACAATCCTCATTTCAGCAATCCTCTTGGCCAGAGATGCCTCATGGGAGAGCCTGAGTCTGATATTTCGGTAACAGTCGCTGATGTGTTGATACAGTCGGGAATCTCTCCTTGCTCACTATGAGGTAACTGCCTCAAGTACAGTCCAAAAAGATGATGTCAAAGATATATACAAACAATTGGTGATCTTGAAGACTTCTAATGCATCTCTAATGGAACAAGGAGAGATGTACTTATTGGTCAAGGTCCTTCATGATCTGCTGAGAACATGTTTGAGCTGGGGAGGAACTGTCATCAAAAACCGAGAATTAGTCATTAGTAACATTGGCTAAGAGTCTAACTGGGCATTCCAAAGCAATTAACTGGTAACTAGGCATTTCAAAGAAATTAGCTGCTTGCTTTGTGCCTTAGTTTCTCCAGTCTAAGTTGGGAAATCATTAACTGTTGCATTTTTCATAGAAGTAAGTTATAAGATTTCATGAATTGATTTATTGAAAACAAATAATTTTAAAAGAAAGATTTTGAAGACAAGGCCCCGTGTATCACGGCTGTCTCAGCCAAGCTGCATTGTAACAACTCCTGCGTTATCTCTGTTACATTCCATTATGTGACACAGTGACAGTTGAAAGACAACCTGTTTTACTGTCATGAATTTCAGGATATGCTTCTTCCAGCTGTGCATAGTTGTATGCCTGCTAGTTGTCTTTTGGGGCAGGAAATATTAGCCAAAGAAGGTTAATGCTTCATCACAGGTTATAAATAAATAGTGAAGCAATGAAAGACATAGTACTATGATTTTTGTCATTCACTGAGCTGTGATATAAATCCAACATCTGGACCTCATACTTTGGAGCCAGCTTATTCACAGCAACTGATGAGTATAGTCAGCCTGGGGATTTTGCTTTTCCTCTTCTTATCCTCCTTTATTTCACAGGGCTTTGATTAGAAAGCCTAAGATAAATTTAACCCAAGTAAGATATAAAAATGGAAACAGAAATTATACTTATTTTTGTCTGCATATTATAGCTTTGGTGTAACTGCCATGTCTTTAATCCCACAAGATCATAAACTGCTTGAGGGCAAAAACTATCAAATTCACTCTTGTAACCCCTGCAGCAATTAGCATAGGGCTTTCACATAATGCACAAGCAATAAATCTTGGTGTAATTGGATTAGGCTAAAAAAAAAAAAAGGCAGCGTATGGGAAAATGCAATGGATATCAGTACATTCTACTTAATCTCTAAAGGCAGCTCCACTCTGGCTCAGATAAATTAAAGAATGTAAAAAATGTGGACTGATATCTCGAAAGTTCTCAGAATCATAAGGCCCCTACTAGAATGCAACTAGTGGAAGCAACTAGAATGTTGCTTCTACTCATGGACTCTTTATTAAGATGAAGAATTGACAGGGTTTCCCAGAAATTACAGAGAAATCCGAAAAGCCAAACTGTGACTAAAAGGTTAAGAAACTAGAAAGATTTTGAATGACTCCAATAGGAAAAACTAAGCTCTGCCAGAAACAGGGGTTACAAACAGGCTGCTGACCAATGTGATAGGCCAATATTACACTCTCCCCAGATAACCTCTAATGAAATGTCTCCAGATCTTTGAATTCACTCCTCAGCATGGTAACACAGAGGTCCTGCATTACAGCAATTCCCCGGTTTGTTGAGAGAAGGAAATCTAAGCTACTAAAAGTTCTGAGAAAAGGAGACCATCCTGGCTAACACGGTGAAACCCCGTCTCTACTAAAAATACAAAAAATTAGCCACGTGTGGTGGCATGCACCTGTAGTCCCAGCTACTCGGGAGGCTGAGGCAGGAGAATCGATTGAACCCAGAAGGCGGAGGTTGCAGTGAGCTGAGATCATGCCACTGCACTCCAGCCTGGGCGACAGGAGAGAGACTGTCAAAAAAAAAAAAGGTTAAATGGATAGTAAGAAAATATGGTCATGACTGGAGTGTGCAAACACATTTTCTTTGTCCCTTCGAGAATAGAACAAAAGTGGAAGTCCTTAAAATATGAAGGACGGCAGGCATAGGACAATGAAAAGTAAGCTATTCTTTTTTTTTTTTTTTTTTTTTGAGACGGAGTCTCGCTCTGTCGCCCAGGCTGGAGTGCAGTGGCGCAATCTCAGCTCACTGCAAGCCCCGCCTCCCGGGTTCAAGCCATTCTCCTGCCTCAGCCTCTCCGAGTAGCTGGGACTACAGGCGCCCGCCACCACGCCCAGCTAATTTTTTGTATTTTTTAGTAGAGACAGGGTTTCACCGTGGTCTCGATCTCCTGACCTCGTGATCCGCCCGCCTCGGCCTCCCAAAGTGCTGGGATTATTCTTAATGCTGTAAAACAGTATAGTCACTCCTTGAGATGAATCAAACAGCTCAGGTTTGAAAAGATTTAGATAAATAAGTAGATGATCAATTTATAACAGGATACTAAAAAGAAGTTAGAAATGTTTATGTACCACTCCAGCCTTTGAGGAGAATGTCCTGGAGAGTAAGTGTCATATTATTTGACAAAGGTCACTGGGTATCCCTATCCAAAATAAACTCTAGGTTAGAAAGACCACACACTTGAACTAGTGCTTGGTAAGTTCGTCCTAACATTGAAGTACAAATTAGGCCATTATTAAGAAATAATTCTCAATTAAAGAGGGAAGATAAATCAGCAAATCTTTCCTACTGTACTAAATAAACCAGTCAACAAATATTTCTTGAGAATCTATTAAAGGCAAATCACCATGGATATCCTACCTCACCTCAATAAAAAAAATATGCATTTGCATGACCACATATTATTGCTATGATGGTTTGCTTTTCTTGTTAATATATAAGTCAATATTTTAGGAGTTTAAACTTGGTAAAAACATGTAATAATTGCATTGAGCAGATGACATAAATAAGATAGGAAAATAACTTCTGGATTTTTTTTATGACCTTCATTTTGAAAATCCATCACGGGCTCTTTGGGCAACTTTTTGGGAATCTAACATTACTTCAGAATAAAAAGTTTTAAAAATACACTGTGGCAAAATGAAAATGAAAAGCAAAAAAGCACTGAGATACAAGCTGCTCTTTTAAAATGCTCAACTCCAAGTCAATAAAATTCTAAGAATCTGGAAATTCTGGATTCCATCTGCTTTCTCCAACCTTCATGGCAAATCAATTAGGTTTACTGCCAAGCCTGTGATTGTGCAGGAAGTGAAGGAGAAATTGCAGGTGAAGAGAATTTTCACTATGAAGGGCTTATTGAAGACATTAAACAACATTTGTAGTATTAAAAGCCATGCAACCAGTAAGAGGGAAATGCTGAGACCCGTTTACAAAGTGGAATGTCAGGCAAGATTGACTTCCTGTGATCAAGAATCACACAACTCCATGAGACCACAGGTGAGGGCTCACTGGCAAATGCCCCCACCAATTTACCACGCTGGTCTTTGACTCCATGCACTTCTCTTAAGAAATGGGTATGACAGGCTGGGCACGGTGGTCACGCCTGTGATCCCAGCAGTTTGGGAGGCTGAGGCAGGCGATCACCTGAGTTCGGGAGTTCAAGATCACCCTGACCAACATGGAGAAACCCCATCTCTACTAAAAATACAAAATTAGCCGAGCGTGGTGGCACATGCCTGTAATCTCAGCTACTCGAGAGGCTGAGGCAAGAGAATCTCTTGAACCCAGGAAGTGGAGGTTGCAGTGAGCCGAGATCGTGCCATTGCACTCCAGCCTGGGCAACAAGGAGTGACGTCTCAAAAAAAAAAAAAAAAAAGGTATGACAGAAGAGTAAAACTTCCTCTTTTTTCCCACTCTATTTCATAAATCCATGTCTACACACATGTAGGATCCCCAGTCAGTGTCATCTGTGGAGTTAGCCCTCCCTGATTCCTTAACACCCCTGCAAAGGATGAAGGACCAAAGAGTTCTCAGAAGAGCAATCTTTTTACTATTAGAGAGGAAACAAAGAAGGGAGAAAATGTTCAAAGTGAACCTAAGATAGCTTTATATTTATGGTCCACAATGAAAAATCTTGGAGTGAAAGTGTAAAGTTTCTTAAAATTGTTTGGGGAAATTATTCCCTAACTTATTTGTCCAATTTTTAGATCAGAGGAAAAATGAAGAGTATTAGAAAATTTGTAGTTAGAATTCATTCTGCTCCTGGAACATCCATTAAACAAAAATAAAGTCAATCCATAGATTTTCTTTTTTCTTTAGAAATTTTATCATTCAAATTATACTATTTATTTAATGCTCTCTGTAACATAATCAAGCCAAAACAATCGGCAGAAAGAAAAGCACATATTTTTAAATGTTTGTGCCAAAAGCATTAGCATTACACGCATCAATCAATTTTTAATAGATTATTAAGGAAATAAACAATTTTAAAATGCATTTCAAAAATCTACCAATTTTTAAAAACATTTTTTCTGAAAAACTTAAGTATTTTGGTAATCTAACATGATTTTAAGGGGAAAAATGGATCTATCCCTGACTTGTAGTGAGTCACTGGGTGTCTCATTTCACTTTTCTGTGTCTTATTTGTAAAATAATGGAATTGTACTTCATTGGAGGTTGCAAACTGGTGACCCATTGGCCATAACCAGCCTGTGGACATATCCTATTTTCCCAGCATGTTTTTAAATTTGGGAAATTTCACATTCAAATTCTGATTCCTCATTTCTCTTAAACAATTATAAGATTGGCAACACTGGGTCTACATTCCCATGCAGCAACAAAAGGCATACACTGAATAGCAGCTGTCCCCTTGGATAAGGCACGGACTCCTGGTGTTATGTTATCTGCCTGACTACTTAGGCATCTAAGTTTTTGATAAAATGGATTACCTCTAAATTTTCTTTCAGTTCTAACATTCTCATATTAGATTGAGCTGTATAGCAAAAGGGCCATTTAACCTCTCTAAGCCTCAACTTTATTTGAATATGGAGATAATAATAATGTCTGACTACCATTTGAGCTTTATAGAGACAAAATGAAGTCGTGAATGGTGGCGACTGAACACAGCGCTGTGCACGTAGAAAGTACTTAATAAATAGAAGAGATAACAATAAAGGCAAATAATGGTAAACACAATGACTCAAATATAATTTTGTGATGGTCAATCCAATTTAACATACTGATTCATGCAGCATTGATCCCACCAAAAAATCAGTTATTTGCCTCTGATTTTCAGATACATTTCCCTCAGTTAATACTAAACAGGTTGTGATACTTCAGTGAGATTCAGCCAATTAAAAGAAATATTCTTTGAGTGTCTCTGGTTCTCATATTCTCCACTTCTGATTGAACCAGCTATCAATATTTGATCTGTAGTAAGCTTTGATCCTACTTGATGTGCGTACATAGTCTACTATCGGTTACTCTTATTAAACACAAATAACCAATTTAACAGAGAGTTTGTGCTGGGCTTCTCATTGATACAAGAGGCACAAATGAGCCCATCTTTGTTATAAATTTTTTTCTACAATTGTAATTATATTGATGTTCGTATTGTGTAAAGTAACTCATTTAATAAAGTAGTACTTTGATTTACAACATCAAAAAAAGGACCCCACAGGAGTTTTTAGGTGTCCCCTACCATCGTAAGTTGTTTTACAGTCAGTGTATCACTTGACACTCACCTAGCTCACTTCCTCAGCCACACCCTTTATATGTTAGATTGCTTTACTAATAATGAAGCTTAAATGGACCTGTTCCAGTATGTGACTGGCACAGATTTATCCACACTTTAAACGCTTCATTTTTAAATTAAACTAACTTACACATACTGCTCCTGTGCATATGTGTATTTGTAGAGAAAAAAATTCATAAGTTCTAGCCCAGCAATACCTTAGGACAGGTAATAAAATTTCAGACAATAAAAATAATTTATAATCCCCATGGAGTTTGTTTTATTGGGATTTTTACCTGTAATTGTGTAAGTGTTGCTTATATCACCTCAGAACTTGTGACTGATTAAGGAGAACTGGGCCAGTATAAAGAGTGTTCCACTGACTTTCAGTCCAGCATAAATTCGAGGCTGACACAAGATAGAAATAGAGCTGTAGTAGGCTATGCATTCTGACTTCCACTCCTACCTCCATCCCCTCTCCTCTCATCTCTGCAATAACTACTCTACCCTAAGTGCAGCCCCTCCAACTCATACACTTCAAAGCTCTTAGAAAAATATTTTCAACACAAAAGTGGTTTTGTGTCAATTCTCTGCTCAAGATTCTTGAGTCATTTGCCAAGATTCTTTGAGCTATTCCCCAAAATAAACTTCTTACTCTTACAAGACCTAAGCTTTTCAAGGTCTTTATACCCTTTTCTCGTCCTTCCTCTCAAAGCACCCTATACTGAACTATGTCCTACTGATCTCTGTTCCCTAAACACACCACCCTTTCTCAAGGCCCCTGGAACTCTGTCTCTCTTCTACTCCCCACACTATTAATCTTATTCTTCCTCAAATCTCAATGCAAGCATTACTTTCCCTTCCCTGATTTCCTTAGGAAAACTTAGCTGCTTCTTTTCTTACTCTCCTTGAACACTGGTTCACACGTACCTATGGCAGCCACCATATTTATTTGAGCATGTGAGCTTCTTGAAAGCAGGAACCACATTTAAATTTTTTTTTCACTCCCAGCACCTACTACATCCTAGCACATCATAGCCAACACAATATCTGCTAAATATTGAATAAATGAACCTGATGAATTTCTGTAGTCTATATATTTGTAGATTCCATTCTGCAAAGTCATAAGACTGTGCTTGTTACCACTACGTTAATTAACAATATATATTTTTGCACCTCTTTTTTTGAACACATTTTTTCTTCTTCATTTATTCCTTTAGGACAGTACATCTGGTTGTGCTTGATACCTATTAACAACAACAAACTATCCAATCCCGCCAATATAGTAAGATCATTATTTTGCTGAATCTTACAAATTTGAAACTTTCTAAGTATTTATAGGATATTTGTTACAAAATTTAAAGCATCACCATGTCATAGACTACTTTGAGAACTAATTTCAAAATCTATAATCAGATTTACAGAGAGAAAACTTAAGAGATCTTGACTTACAATCACCCAATTTTCAAAACTCACAAAATTTTCATTTTCTGAAGCTATTGCTATAGATTCTCCTTAAGAATTTATATTTATTAGAATATATTTATTCTTAAAAACAAATCCTCTAGTTGTTCCATTCACCATTCGAATCTTCCTTTTCATAGCTAATGGCAGATAATATGCTAAATACTATGGAGTAGTTTGCAGCTGCAATCATTATAAAATATTATGAACTCCTATACTGAACAAGGCAAAGCCCAAATTCTCTAGATTGACATATCTGTTTCTTGTTATAGTAATTGAATGCTGTGGATGTAACCACTAGCCATCTCAGTAAAATCTCCCTCTTGCATGTTTAGCCTAAAATTTAAGTGAGCTAATCTACATTTCACAGTCATGCACAGAGAAGATTGTGGCTCTGCAGAATGGCATGCTTCCTGTGAAAGTGCCATGCACCTCAGTGGTTTCAAATCCATGGTGGCTTCTTTAGTGGTAAACATTTCGTTTACCTGGGTTCACACTCCTTGACTTTCACTTGGACAAACCTGAAAGCTCAAGGAAGCTGCAACTGCCAACTTTTGCATAGTTTCTAGCCGCAACCATCAATCTCTCCCTGGCAATAAAAGGAGACTAAACCTTGGTTTGCCCCAGTTCACCTGGGAAAATGATGACTCTTTCATTGCATCTGAGCCAAGCATGACGTTCTCCAGCAAATGTAAACTGGGTGCACAACGTTCCAACAGTTCTGTAATTTGGGGAGTTGGGTTTTTTACACACAATGTGGCACATTTCCTGAGCTGGCTAATTGAGCCAGTTGCTTCTAAAAAGCTAATGCCAAGAGTCTGCTCAGTCATTTAAAACACCTTCCCTTTTTGGTTTTTTAAGTAGTCAGTGTTCATTTCCTTGGTTAACATTGGTGTCATATCAAATGAAATCACCGAACCTTAGGGAGGAGACAATTTGCCTCCAAAAAAGTAGCGTATTATTCAGAGGAAACGTTTAGTCAAAACCAAAAAAGAAACGATTAAGGCATAAGGATGGTATGAACACCTCTACAAACTTCTGTCGTATTAAAAACCTTTATATATTTTTAGCTATAACAAAGTTTGAGTGCAAGTAGGGAAAAAAGAAAGAAAATGGTTATAAACATAGAAATGTAGAATTTTAGATTTCTTTAGAGTTCTTTTTTTCCCCTGCAAGAAACACTGGAAATCAGGTGCAATATATATTTATCTTCTTCCTTTGTTTTTAATTGGTAAGAAGCATTTTCAATGAAAACTCTAGTTCACCATACATTAGCTTGAGCCAAGAATTGCATTTTCAAATCTCAAAAGACCTTTGGATGAGGTCAAGGTATCCTAAAGAAAATGTGCAGGGAGCTCTGGGATTCCACTGACTATTTGAAGAGAAGAGGAGAACAATGCTCTTCATCTGTGGATTTGTAGACCTGTGCTTTACCTTACCAAGCTGAGGTGATTTAAAATATTCATAGGACAGAAAGATAGATGGAGGCTAGTTGTCTAGGGAATAAAGAATAGTGAACTTTGAAAGCTAATGTTAAGGACTGAAAGGTACTGAAGTTATTTTTGCATTCCAGGTGTATGGGATTTTGATCAAGGATACTTTGGAAAGATCTTTATTTTTTTAACTGTGGCTCAAGACCTTTCCAGTGTGCCCTTAGCTAAATATCCAGGTGAGGCTACATGTATTAAATCTTCATCTTAAAAGTAAACTGTATTTAAAAACCTAAATGCACCCAGAGGTAGTTACAAATACAAATCAGACCTCTTTTCCCATTCTTTGAAGATTGAGCCCTAGAAGAAATCAAACCAGGTACCAATATAGAAGAAAGGGAATTTCTTCAGGATTCTTCATTGGCACTTTTCAAACATAAAAAAAAATTGTAATATCATATTATTTTTACGGGGAGCTGTTCCCTACATATAGAATAATACCCTCCACATAGATGAGGAAAAAAGTCTTTGTAATTTTGCTTCAAAGATAGCATGCCAGACACTAAATAAGTTTTAAATTTCTGTTTATATTTGAACATTCAAATTTATTAAATTTACTTTAACCTGGGTGGTAAACACACAGCATGGATTTTGTCATACCTTCCTCCTAGATCACTAATTAGCTGTGGCATCCTTTGACTGCTGAGCCTGAATACATTCTCAGAAGCCTTCTCAATACATCACTGGAACAGCCTCTACTAATAGGTGAGAGTTCCTATTTACAAGGATATGTATTTAGCATTTCTGATCTCAATTCTTTTAAAATGAAACACGATTAATTCTTATGTGCTATTACTGTATAAATAAGATAGCAAATACATCCCTTTAAAGATAAATGCCTTACAAAGACTTCATGTCCAGGAACCCAAAAGCAAATGCAACAAAAACAAAGATAAATAGATGGGACTTAATTGAACTAAAAAGCTTCTGCACAGCGAAGGAAATAATCAGCAGAGTAAACACACAACCCACAGAGTGGAAGAAAATCTTTGCAATCTATGCATCCAACAAAGAACTAATATGCAGAATCTACAAGGAATATAAACAAAACACCAAACAATCCCATCAAAAAGTGGGCTAAGGACATGAATAGACAATTCGCAAAAGAAGATACATAAATGGCCAACAAACATATGAAAAAATGCTCAACATCACTAATGATCAGGGAAATGTAAATGAAAACCACGGTGCAATACCATCTTACTCTAGCAAGAATGGCCATAATAAAAAAATAATAGATGTTGGCATGGATGTGGTGGGATACACTGTTGGTAGGAGTGTAAACTAGTACAACTACTATGGAAAACAATGTGGAGATTCTTTAAAGAACTAAAAGTAGAACTACCACTTGATTCAGTAATTCCACTACTGGGTATCTACCCAGAGGAAAATAAGGCATTATACGAAAAAGATACTTGCACATGCATGTTTATAGCAGCACAATTCGCAATTGCAAAAAAAGATATGGAACCAACCCAAATGCCCATCAATCAACAAGTGGATAAAGAAATTGTGGTATATATGCTCCATGGAATACTACTTAGTCATAAAAAGGAACGAAATAATGGCATTTGCAGCAACCTGGATGGATTTGGAGACCATTATTCTAAGTGAAGTAACTCAGGAATGGAAAACCAAACATCATATGTTCTCTCGTAAGTGGGAGCTAAGCTATGAAGATGCAAAGGCATAAGAATGATACAATGGATTTTGGGGACTTGCGGGGAAAGGATGGGAGGGCAGTGAGAGATAAAAGACTGCATTTTGGGTACAGTGTACACTGCTCGGGTGATGGGTGCACCAAAATCTCAGAAATCACTGCTAAAGAACTTATTCATGTAAGCAAATACCATCTGTTCCCCAAAAACCTATTGAAGTTTAAAAAAGAAAAAAAAGATAAATGCCTTAGCTGGACATGCGCCTGTAATCCCAGCTACTCAGGGGTTGAAGCAGGAGGATCCCTTGAGCCCAGGAGTTCAAGACCAGCCTGGGAAACAGCAAGACCCCATCTGTATTTTTTTTAAAGTCTAGGTAGCCTGGCTAAACACAAAATTGATGAAACCCGAACAAGAGTAGGACATTGAAGGAAGTGCATTTAAAAACTAATGATATTTATTTGACTGCTATGGTGAAAATCCTGAGACATTTACTCCCAGCTTAACTATATGAAAGTCTAAGTATTTAAAGTATGAGTGTTTATGACTCATTGAAAATAATCAGTGGAATCTGCAATTGCACTCAGAGTAATATGATAACCAGTTAGAAACAATTACTTCAGGTTAAAATACACATAACTCTGAATACTATGTTGATATATCTGATTATTTTATTTAAACAATTTCCTTTTTTTAGAGACAGCGTCTCACTCTGTCACCCAGACTGGAGTGTGGTGGTGTAATCATGGCTTACTGTATGGCAGCTTTTAAACTCCTGGGCTCAAGTGATCTTCCCATCTCAGCTTCCTGAGTAGGTGGAACTATAGGCGCACACCATTGTATCTGACTACTTTTTAAAAAAATTTTTTGGTAGAGATGGCAGGGCCAAGGAAGTGGCCCGGGGCGGGGGTGGAGGGATCTTGCTATGTTGCCCAAGCTGGTCTTGAACTCCTGGCCTGAAGGGATCCTCTCACCTTGGCCTCTCAAAGTGCTGGGATTATAGGCGTGAGCCACCATGCCCAGGCTAAACTAATTACTGATTTCAAGAGATGTTCTACAAGTATTCTGTGATTGTTTAATAAGAATACCAATAAATTCTTTTAGAATAATCAGAGGCCAAGTGAAGTGTCTTAGAATAATCAGAGGCCAAGTGAAGTGTCTCACACCTGTAATTAACATTTTGGGAGGCCAAGACAAGAGGATTACTTGAGGCCAGAAGTTTGAGACCAGCCTGGGTAATAAAGCAAGACCACATCTCTATTTAAAAAATTAAAAAATTAGCTGGATGTGGTGGCATGTGCCTGTAGTCCCAGCTACTGAGGAGGCTGGGATGAGAGGATTGCTTGAGCCCAGGAGTTTCAGGCTGCAGTGAAATTATGCCACTGCACTCCAGCCTGGGGAACAGAATAAGAACTTCTCTCTTAAAAAAGAAAAAGAGTGGCCGGGCATGGTGGCTCATGCCTGTAATCTCAGAACTTTGGGAGGCCGAGGCAGGCAGATCACCTGAGGTTGGGAGTTTGAGACTAGCCTGAACAACATGGAGAAACCATGTCTCTACTAAAAATACAAAATTAGCCAGGCATGTTGGTGCATGCCAGTAATCCCAGCTACTCAGGGAGCTGAGGCAGGAGAATCGCTTGAACCTGCGAGGCAGAGGTTGCAGTGAGACGAGATTGTGCCATTGCACTCCAGCCTGAGCAACAAGAGCGAAACTCCATCTCAAAAAAAATTAGTTTATATAAGTAATGTAATCAATTTACACTTTGGAGGAAATATAAGTTCAAATGCTAGTGGACTTCTCATTTCATGTTGGGGCAGGGATAAGGGTTGGATGTCAGGGAGTGAGAGGAAACCACATGTTTCACAACAATTTCAAAAAGCAAGCCATTGACTTGCCATGGTGTTTAGACTGAGGAACTGCTTTGATATGTTGATCTGTATAAACAGTATAAACAAAATTCAAAGGCAAATTACAAAATAGAAACATTATTTTCAAGTATTATATATAAATATATATTTATACATATATGTATATGTAATTTGCATTAATGATTAATACATATTTATCATTAATATAATAATCAAAATATCAATAATTATAGTAGAAACAGAACTTACAAATCAATATAAAACACTAATATATAGAAAAATAGGCAAAAGGTATCAACAGGTGATTCTCAAAGAAGATAAATTTCTACTCGAACATAAAAATATATTTAACCTCATACATATATCAAAGTGCATTTAGAAAAATTAGTGACATTTATGGCAAAACAACAATAAAATATCATTTAAAAAGAGTTACAAAGGCCAGGCACAGTGGCTCCGGCCTGTTATCCCAGCACTTTGGGAGGCCGAGGCAGTCTGATCACTCGAGGTCAAGAGTTTGAGCCAGCCTAGCCAAATGGTGAAATCCTGTCTGTACTAAAAATACAAAAATTAGCCAGATGTGGTGGCGTGCACCTGCAGTCCCAGCTACTCGGGAGGGTGAGGCAGGAGAATTGCTTGAACCCAGGAAGCAGAGATTGCAGTGAGCCGAGATTGAGCCATTGCACTCCAGCCTGGGCATCGCAGCTAGACTCTGTCTCAAAAAAAAAAAAAAAAAAAAAGAAATTACAAAACTAAATGCTGGTAAATGTATGGTGAGATAAGCACTCTCATACACAACTAATGGAAATATCAATTAATGTGAGGTAGCCTGTAAAAAAAATTCCACTTTTTCTTCCTGTTAAATAATTTGACCAGTTGTATAAAGAGGTTTAATATTTGGATCAAATAATTCCAACTTCTGGGACTTTATCCTTAAGTTATTATCAGAGCTGCTACCAGGAATTTATTGACAAGGATTTTTATCAAAGTTTTTTTTTTTTAATTATTATTATACTTTAAGTTTTAGGGTACATGTGCACAACATGCAGGTTTGTTACATATGTATACATGTGCCATGTTGGTGTGCTGTACCCATTAACTCATCATTTAGCATTAGGTGTATCTTCTAATGCTGTCCCTCCCCCATCCCCCACCCCACAACAGTCCCTGGTGTGTGATGTTCCCCTTCCTGTGTCCATGTGTTCTCATTGTTCAATTCCCACCTATGAGTGAGAACATGCGGTGTTTGGTTTTTTGTCCTTTCGATAGTTTGCTGAGAATGATGGTTTCCAGCTTCATCCATGTCCCTACAAAGGACACGAACTCATCATTTTTTATGGCTGCATAGTATTCCATGGTGTGTATGTGCCACATTTTCTTAATCCAGTCTATCGTTGTTGGACATTTGGGTTGGTTCCAAGTCTTTGCTATATTATTGGATTCCAAATTCCACAACATTGGAAACAACTTAGATGACCCATAATAAAGGAGTTATCAAATAAGTTATGGTTTATTCACGTTATAGGAAATTACACAGAAAATAAGAATTAGATATAAAACTATATCTTGTGCATAAACATCAAACTACTCAGCAGTCATTTTGGGTGGTGAAATTGTGTATGATTTATTTTCTTTATACTTATTTTTTCCCAAGTAGTCTATAGTGGCCATGTATTCCTTTTGCATTAAAATGTATTTTTAAAAAGTAAGGTATGATGCCATTTAACATGAAGGTGTCATATTTTGATGAGACAAAAAGCCAGAAGGAAGAATAAAAGGAATGATCAAGAATGTTGATAACTGAAACCTTAGTGCCCATTGATAGGTGTTTTGTACTATAAAGTGTTAGCTGTAATTTCCAGCAAGGCAAGGGACTGCAGGTGACACAGCAATCTCACCATCAGGCTCAAGCCAAGGTTAGTGCATCTTGGATTACCCTAAGCTGGTCGTCTTGTATTACCCCGTGCAGAGTTGTAAGGCTGTTGTCTTTTTCTCCTGTCCTTCTCCCCTTTGCTTTGCTTTGCTTTGCTTCTTTAGTCATCTTACCCAAAGGCCTATCTTCTCCATGAAATGTATTTCCACCTGTACCCACTGCAACTCCTATGCCCCTAGAAAACTACAATATGTATTGACTACAATATGTATTGTCTAGACCTCTCCTTTAGCACTGAAATATATTGTCCTGTTTTGAAAGTTAATTGACATTTTGATGCTTCAACTAGATTTTTAAACTCCACTAAGGAAGGGATAATATTGAAAACTATTTTGTAGCCCTATATAGTCATTCAGTAAATATCTATTGTGCACATAGTATGTGTTAGACAACTGTTTGAAGTGCTAGAGATTACATAGGTGAAAATTTTTTAAGAGAGGGAGAAAGGCTGGGAATGGTGGCTCACACCTGTAATCCCAGCACTTTGGGAGGCTGAGGTGGGAGGACTGCTTGAGCCCAGAAGTTTGAAACCAGCCTGGGCAACACAGCAAGACCCCATCTCTACAAAAAATTTAAAAAGTTAGCCTAGCTTGGTGTTATGCACCTCTAGTCCTAGCTACTCTGGAGGCTGGTGCAGGTGGATCAATTGAGCCCAGGGGTTCAAGGTCACTGTGAACTATGAACAGGCCAGAGCACTCTGGCCAGAGTGAAAGAGAGAAAGAGAAAAAAAAAAATCTCTGTCCTTAAGGGCTTAAAATCTAGTGGCAAAGCCTGGTACTTGGGGCCATGTCATGTGATGCAAATACACAATAAGTCATAACAATGATGGTGACACTAATGAAGACAGAAACAATGACAAAGAACACTGTATTAGTTTTCTATTGCTGCCATGACAAATTAGCATAAATTTCCAGGCTTAAAACAACATCCATTTATTATCTCACAGTTTCTGCAGATCAGAAGTCTAGATACAGCGTGGCTTAATTGGTTCTTCTGCTTAGGGTCTCTCAATGATAAAATCAAGGTGTTTCAGTGATGTGCTCCTTACTGGAGGCTCTGCGAAGAACCTGTCTCCAAGATTGTTCAGGTTGTTAGCAGGATTATGGTCCTTACAGCTGTAGGACTGAGGTCTCTGCTTTTTTATGGATGTCAGCGGAGAGGCCTTTACTTCCTAAAATTCTCCCCTTGATCCTCACACTAGAACCCTACATCTCAACACCAGCAATAGTGCATTGAGTCCTTCTCATGCTTGGAATCTCTCTGACTTTCCCTTTTGCAGCATCTCTCTTCCCTCTAGCTGGATGAAATGCTCTGCTTTTAAAGATGCATGGGAGTAGATTGGGCCCACTTGGATGATTCAAAATAATCTCCTCATCTTAAGGTCCATAACCCTAGTCACACCTACAAAGTCTCTTTTGCCATGTAACATTCACAGGAGTCAGAGATTAAGGTGTGGACATCTTCAGGGGGGCTATTCCGCCAACTACAAACAGTAATAACAAAGAATAACTAAATGGAATACTGCTAACCAAAATTATGGATTCAAGAAATTTAGAGTCCGTGAAGTCCCATGTCTTTTCTTATGATGAGAAACATTTCTACAATAGGCCTGATTTCCTAGTGACTAAATCTAGAACATATTGACAATCTTTTGCTTGCCAATGTTTTTAATTAGCAGAAACCAATTTTAGCCGTAGTTGAGTTTTCTCCTAATTACTCATTTCGTTTTTGTAGGATCAACAAATTTATTCTCATCTTTGTCCTAACATCAGTCAGACGTTGAAGAACCAAGGAACAAGAAATGTTTGTTTTGAGGGAGCAGGGGAAAAAAAGAAGAGCCGTGCATTACCTCATAACACCCAAAATTATGTAACTTCTCCACAGGATAAGATCCGATCCTACAGTAAATAGAAAGGGTACCTAGGAGGTGGGAGCATTAGAAAGAAAGCTGTCTGGCCTCTCTGGGGATGGAAAGAACAGAGTGGTTAAGGACTAATCCTGTGGCACCACAAACAGACTTTCAAGAGATTGGGGGGGTGGGGGGACAATGCCAAATTCATATGACAGACATCTCTTTTAATGCTTGTACAGTGCCACTTATTCATCTGAAGAAGCAAAAGGAAATGCTTTCAACCCGGATTCCAGACACAGAGAGGAGCCCAGGTTTAAAAGCTCCTCCCTGCCAAGGACAGAGTGCCACTCAACTCCATCTTTGCCCATAAGGTAAATCAGTTGCCCAGGCCCTTTGATGACATCACAACTTGAAGGACAAAAAAAAAAAAAAAAAATAACATTGTGAGAGTTTTTTTCATGGCATGAAATGTAGCCAAAACTCATTTTTATTGCGATGTCCAAACATCAGTGCTAGTTGGGAAGAAAAATAAATAAAGAAGAAAAATTTTTAATGAAATTGATACTGGATTTTTGGGACAACCAAATTAGAAAATGCAGGCAAAGTGCTTTGTAAATTGTGGGGGGAAAATTTTTTTAAAGGTGATTGCTATTACTATTCTCAATTCCAACTCCTTTCTCTCACCATTGAGATAACTGAACCCAATCAACCCCAGAACAGCTTGACTTCCTCAAGGTCATGCCATTCTCTTGCTCAAATAACCTTCAAGGGCTCTCCACTGCCCACCAGAAAAAGTTTTACCTCTTAGACTTTCCATTCAAGGCTTTCTTATCCTGATACATTTACCTTTCAAATCAAATAACCAGTGAATTACTGAACAGCTACTAAGGTCAAGATACTTAGGCTGCTGTGGGCATAGGCAGAGTCACAAAATATGTTCTATTTCTTAAAGTACTTTACAATCCCACTGTTTCCCATATGAATAATAACTATATAGTTAAACTCATCTGCTTACTCTACCCCAAACTTACTCTCAACTTTTATACCTTGACGTCTGTATTTATGCCTTTTCCCTCACCTAAAATGCTCTGCATCAAAACTACCTCTTTCTTGCAAAATCTCACACATCCTGCTAGGCCCTACTTAAGTGATATCTCTCCTAAGTCTTCTTCCACACTAAGAGGCTAGTGGTTCTCAATCAGAGATTTTCCTCCCCAGGTAACATTTGACAATATCTGGAAACATTTTTGGTTGTCACAAAGGGGTTGAGGGTACTACTGGCATGTATGAGTAAAAGCCAGAGATTCCGCTAAACATTTTACCATGCATAGGGCAGCCCCTGGCCGCAACAACAAAGATTTATCCAGCCTAAAATGCCAATAATGCTGAGATTTAGAAAGAAGCAGTATCTCCTCTCAACTTCTAGAACACCAAATATGTAAACAATCTTTTGGCATCTAGCATATATTGCAAGATATATTTATTTGTCATATTTAGCAAATAAATATACAGGATACTCAGTTAAGTTGGAATCTCAGATAAAGAACAAATAAGTTTTCAATAAAAGTGTGTTTCATTTAATATTTTTAATATTTTACATACACTCATACAAAAAAGTATTCTTTTTTCTTTTTCTTTTCTTTTTTTTTTTTGAGACGGATCTCGCTCTGTTGCCAGGCTGCAGTGTGGTGGCACGACCTCAGCTCCCTGCAACCTCCCCCTCCTGGGCTCAAATGATTCTCCTGCCTCAGCATCCTGAGTAACTGGGATTACAGGCACATGCCACCATGCCCAGCTAATTTTTGTATTTTTAGTAGAGACGGGGTTTCATCATGTTGGCCAGGATGGTCTCGATCTCTTGACCTCGTGATCCGCCCGCCTCGGCCTCCCAAAGTGTTGGGATTACAGGCGTGAGCCACTGTATTCCCAAAAATGTTCTTTTTTTATCCAATATTTTCTTTGTTACCTTTTCTTATCTGCATGTATTATTTTTCTAAATGATATGGAAGTTTGTAAAAGAGGAAAAATTTTATGCTGTTCAGCCTTCTTTCAGCATTTAATTCATACCTATGGAAAGCACTGAAAAAACCTTTATCAATAACAATGATAAAATATTTTTTATATCCTTTACTATCTATGAGCACTGCAGGCTTACAGTTATCACTGCCATATTTTATGAGTTTCAACATCCTCATGACTCCCTCATCCTTATGTTGAGTCTTCAAGCCCCATGCTATCATGAAGACAGCAAGTACCAGTGGAAATAAAAAAATGCCAGACCCTAAATTGGTCACATGAGTCTGGCTCAAATTGAAAAAGCAGTGTGTTGAGTTTGGCACAACACAAAGACACGTATCTAAAGCTCTGTTTCATTTGTTTATCCACTTCTCCATATGCACACTTCTTTATAGAACTGCTCTTTATACATAACTGCTCAAGAGCTTAGGGTAGAAAGGAGGAGTGAACTACCTGTGGCAAACCCTCTTTCTGTTATGACTGATGTTGGGTAAAATGTCCTGAAATCAGGCCAGGGTTAGAAACTCAAAATCCCTAGGCACTGAAAAGATTATGCTTCACCCCACTTTCATATGGAATTCAAAATAAGTTCCACAAAGTTAGAACTTCTCCCATAGTGTCTACTACGCTGATGCTTTAAAAAAAACCTAATTATTTCAAACAAAGTCTCTCTCTCTCTCTCTCTATCTCTCTCTCTCTCTAGTTTCTGTTTTATCAATGCCCTAAGCATATGTTTAGCCTTCTCAGAGAGAAATCAGCAGTGGCTAAAAGGAATGGTCATTGTCTGACATCCCTATCCTAACATTGTTGAAAAATATTCTTTTTTAGAATAGCTATATCTATGAATGCAAAATTAATCAATCAGGAACATTTCCAAAAATCTGATCTAATGGAAGTCTGGCCTACCCCCTTAATTATTCCAATATGGAAAACTCCGAGGAGAACAAAACCATATGTTTTTAAAAAACTTTTTGCCTAGAACATTGGTTTTCAATGGAGTGGAGGAGAAAGCAATTTTGTGCCACCACCTCACCCACCCCACCAATAAGGCTACCAGATTTAGCAAATTAATAATCAGAATGCTCAATTAAATCTGAATTTCAGACAAAAAACAAGTAAATTTTTAGTATAAATATGTCCAATTAAATACAATAAAACAATTCATTCTTTATCTGACATACAAATTTAACTGGGTGTCTTGTAT
Organism: Symphalangus syndactylus; assembly: GCF_028878055.3. Taxonomy (NCBI): domain Eukaryota; kingdom Metazoa; phylum Chordata; class Mammalia; order Primates; family Hylobatidae; genus Symphalangus; species Symphalangus syndactylus. Next base: position 47,455,649 of record NC_072424.2, on the reverse strand, counting down.
TTTATCTTTCAGTCTCCCCGGGGGACATCTGGCAATAGCTAGAGACATTTGGCGATGTCAAAACTAGGAAGGACGCTACTGCATCAGGTGGGTAGAGGCCAGGGATGCTGTTAAACATTCTACAATGCCTCTGACAGCACATCACAACAAAGAATATTCAGTCCAAAATGTCAATAATGTTGCAATTGAGAAATCTTTATCTAGAATGACCTTTGAGAACATCTATTCTTTCTTCTTCTTTTTATTAGAAAAGAATAGAGGGTCTAGAGGAGTTAAAGTGGCTTGCTCTAAGCCTCACAGCTCATTAATTTCAAAGTTGGTCAACTTGGAGGCAAACCAAGAAAACTGGCTCCATTTCTGTGTGGCTCAGAAATGTTGCCTACTAAAGCAGATGCACTTAAGCTACCCAAGAGTGGATTCCTTCAGACTTCTCCAATAGAAAACATCGGTCAAGCCCCTGGGTGGTCTCCGGCTGGGAGGAAGAGGAGGAATAGGGATAAAATTTTTCTCAAATATTTTTCCAAATCTTTTCCCCACCCCAAATTTTATTTATAGGAAAGGAAGCAAGGGAAGAGTGAAAACGCTGGCTTGGAATGAGCTCTGATCATGTCTACTCTCTCCTACTCCTACTTTTTCTTGGAGCTACAAAGATAAATTGTTTGAGTCTTTAGGAGAGCCTAACTCCTTATTCAAGTATTTCCTTGCTCATGGATGTGGAAAAATTGCTTAAATAAAAACTACTCAAAAGAAAAAAAACTACCCAAAGAAGTTATTAAGTATTACAAAAGAAAAATGAAGGCATTGATGAAACCTACTAGAGATTATTTGGGGGACAGCCAAATGTCAGAGGCCTGTGAAATAACACGAAGTGGTGTACTGAAAATGTATTCATACGTCAATTCTTGCCACATAAGGTTTGCCTGGAGGCCCCAAAGCAAGCAACATGGCTCATCTAAGTAAAGAGCCAGCCAAGATAATCTAATGACCTAAGAATCTAATGACACTATACACTGTCTCTGATCCTGCTTGGTTTTATTTTAACAGACCGATTTTTATTGCTTCTTTTCTGTGAGTGTCTGCAATGATTCCCTGCCACTGCTTACTGAAATATTTTCTTAAATTATGAGTTGAGTTTTTTAAAATGCAGTTTTAAAAATATTCATTCAGCATGTTATTAATTACTAGTATGAATTGTTGGCAGGATTGGACTATAGAGGAATAATTGGTTGAACCACATTATCTAACTAAGGAGTACTCATCCTATTAAAAGAATTTTCATATGAAACATGAAAATGAATTTAGAAAAGGGTATATCCTATTGAAGATATTGGAAAAGAGTTTCCTCCTTCCTTCTCAGTCCCTTCAGCCCTATCATCCGATCATTACAAAACTTTCAAAAGAAATAAGACTTTGCCATTTACATTGCCTTTACCAGGCCTGGTACAACTGAGATCTGAATCTATTCCTTTTTAATATCCTCTTGAAACATCCATCCTGTCATTGTTATTTATATTAACATCTACATTCCCTTTTAGACACATAATTTTCTGTTACTTTTTGATCCACTGATTTAACAGGGATGCATTTCAATAGCAGTCTTTCCAATTGTCAAATGTATTTCCTGTCTCTTGATATTTAGGTTACCCACACACTTTGCATTCCCAAGAGAATGAGAAGATAATTTTCAGAATCTTGAAGTCATTTCTCTGTTTCCTGGGAGGCAGTTTCTCAAATATTTACATTAACCTCTTTGAGTGAGTTAAATAATTATAAGTAATTCAAATCAAACATTATTTTGAGAAAGGAAATGCTACTGACTCCTGCTGTAATTTTCATTTTATTTGGGAAAACACTTAGACTCCAACAGAGCCAATAAAGACAATGGTGATCCTATGACTAGGAGGCCCCATAATTCCCTCTGCCATTAGCTCTTCACCTAAAAGACAACAAAAAATCTCCTCAGTCCAGTCAGTTGGAGCATGTCTACGGATTCTTTGGTTGGAACTCCTTCAGGAATTTAGTGCGGTCTCCACAACTGCAACCTTCTTCAGGAAGTGTGAGGCATGATCAAGCTAACTAGAACCCTCAAAGTATTTTTGCTAAGTCTTAGCAAATATATGAAGACTAAAAAGGGATAAAGATATTCTCCCTAGAATTTAGTAGCACTCTGAAGAGAAAGTCCTTTCTGCCATTCTAAAGGTATTCAGCTCTTAATACATCTTTCTGATGACTTACAGTCATTTTATGCATATTAACATATTTTTTAAAGAATCTAAATATTATTTGGGGAAAAATCTATTACATCCTAAAGTAGGAAGCTAAATTTTTATAGGAGTAATATTAGATGTTGAATCATTTCTGTAGTTGAGAATTTGGGATCAATAAATTATTTTACAAAGTAGATATCTAGGAATTTCAGCCGTCTTAGAGTCAAATAACTGTCAGAGTTACTAATAATAACTTTCATTTTCTTCTGAGGCTTGATTTAATACTAAGGTGAAAAGTTCCCCTTTTGGAAATGGTAATTTAGCCTCTATTTCTGAGATTCCACTGTGAGCCCTAGTTCTCATTATAGGTTTTTGTGCATCTCATCTCAGAAGATAACCAAGACAATATGGTCAAAAGACTATAAAAGACTGAGCTTTCTGAGTGTTACCAAAAAATGTGTTGAGTCAGAATACTTGTTAGCTTTGTTTTTTTCTGGCTTTGATTGGACATGATTTGCTTATTAAGAGAGATAAGACATACTGATAAAAATAGAACTGGCCCAAACAAGCTGATTTGTAACAAACGTTTAGAACTTTCAAATTTTTCTGTAGCTAACATATTAGGTACATAACTCAAGTAGGATTTATTGTTTACTGTAATAACCCACACAACCTCCCTCTCTATCTGACCTTTCACTTTTGTACTTACAAAATCTGATTTGAAGGAAATCAAGTTCCTCTTACTCTCTGAATCTGGGCTGTAAAAAACCTCAGCCCACAAAAACTGTGATAATAACAATACAAGCAGCCCTACTATGTGCTAGGCATTGCTCTAAGCTAAATCGTCTTGCATAATCATCAGACCCACTCTATAAAATGGTACATTATTCTCATTTTTACAAATAAGGAATCCAAGGCAGAGAGAAGTTAAGTAACTTGTTAAATATTGCTCTGCTAAAATTTGAGCCTAAGCAATTTGGGATCCAGAGTCTATTCTTTAATTGCCTCTCATGACACCATAGAAGATAATTTATTGGCTTGGGCATAGAATTTTTCCTTTGCCTAAAATTATGTTCACATATATATTTTTAATGTGGTCATATGGATTTTTTCAGTCAATGTAATATTTTGAATATTTTTCTAAATTTTCATAAGTAAAGAAAAAAACAAAGTCCATTGTTCTCAAAGCACAGAACCAGTTGAGAAGTTTGTCCTGATTTGTAACATAATTTCCCTCAGGAAACCTGCAGTTTGAGACCTACAGTGTTAGTAGGAGAATCATCCCTGGATTTGAGGGACATATGGCAATTATTTGATTTCATTAGACCCATTTTATTCTCTCATTTGCAAAATGAAGGTAATAAATTCGGTTATTTCCAAATTCACTGCATGAAGTTGCCTGGACATACACATTAGAAAGCAAACATTCAAGAATTCTTACTGAGCACCGCTTGAACAAGGGCAAAGTGTGTGCATGCAACACAGGCGCTTAGCAGAAGAGAGGATGGGGTGTGCACGCTCAGAGGAGGCAATACGAAGTATTTTCTCGAAGGTGCCTACACAACTTTCAAGCAAAGATAGGTCCTCACTTGAAAAGTGAGGCATGAAAAGCAAAGGCATGGCTGCCCCAGGCCATCCAGATGTAGGACACACTTGTTCACAGTGCCCTTCTTCAGCAGTGTGTCTTCACCTCTCTTCCCACACCCTTCAGTCTCCTTTTCATGCCCCATTTTTATTTCCACACTTCTTACCACCTCTCTTTCTTCCCCTACCAACTATGAAGCCCACATGGACTTGCCCTTTCTAAGTATCTCATCTCTTTAGGGCCCAGCTCCAGATAGATCACAATCAGAGATGGGATTTTAAATATTTAACAACTAGTCAGAATGGATGTCAGCTGTGGTGCTGAAGTGAGTTTCTGAGGATGCCAGCTATAGTGCTGAAATGACTTGGAGGCCCTCTGAGGAACCAAGCTTGACCCCTTTGTCTTCTGGATTGTGAGGAGGCCCAGAGAATTCCAGGGGAGAGGCTGCACAGCTGGAATGGCAGGGTCACTGGCTAAACAGAAGAGACACTGACCCAATCAGGAGAGATAACAGCTGTAAAGAACTAGTTTGCCCATCTTGATATGTACCACATTAATATAAATCTTGCTGATAATCAAAAATAATTGCAAATAAGGTTAAATCTTATTAAATCTTACAAATTAAATCTCATATCTGTGTATATATATATACACACACACATATACCTATACACATTGATGAGTATTGCTATAGCTGTGTACAGTAGCTGCTTCAACAAATTTCTTTCCTTCCTCTCTCTAAACTCTAGAAAATTTCTCTCAAACTCAAGCCAAGCCCACTGCCCAGTCTGTGTTTACTCTCCTGTTAAGCCATTGCTTTCTGGGGGTGCAAAGATGGGTCATTCTATACAAGCTGCCCCCCATCCCTTTACTCATTCCAAAGAAACCACTTTTCTATCATCTCTACTTCTCCACTACCTCCCTCATAACCACAGTGGCCCAAGAGCAGTTAAGTGGAGGTGGGAAAGTCTGGGGTAGGGGAATGAGAAGAGGGGTCAAAGACTGTAGCTACTCAGATGTTTATTTTTCAGTCACATAATTTCATCTATACCTGAAGTCTTCACAGTGGCCACAGAATGGAAAATGAGCACAATATATGCAAGAAATGTGAAGATGATACACTTGGCTCTTGGTAGAGAGTAAACAGATGAGCAAGAAAGGTCACATCTGTGAGCAAAGGGCCAGAGAGTCTGTGTTTAGTTCCATGTTCTGGCGTGTGTGTGGATCTTAGAATTGCTGCTCTCAGTGCACAAAGTAAAGCCCACTATTGTGCCCCATACCCCCTTTCCCTAACTTATAATCTCATGGAAAGAAAAAATTTCATATATTCAACATAAATTTTTTTTCCATTTAGCATTCAATATACAGAATAAACAACCAAGCCATTGAATTATCTTGTTCTATTATAACCTAATTGGTTACTGTGCTTGTGTGTAGTGGCAGTAAAACTAAAGAGAAAGAAAAATAACTAGCTAATTATGCTCAAGTATAAACATAGCAAAATATCTTTTCTTTTACATAAATATCCAGTTTTGGATTACTCAATTAAGAAAGCAAATCAGCTGAAAATAAACAGACTGAATGAGTTTCCTATGTTAACTCACATGATTCCTCTGAGACTTCCAAAACAGTTTTCTGGGTATCATAAAATAAGGATTCTTTGCACAGCATGGGTCACTAGAATATATTTGACCTAGAAAACAGCCAGAGTCTTAACAAGAGAAAAATATAGTAAAAGCATTATGAAAGCAATGAAGTTAAACCACAACAAGCTATCTGATATTTCTTATCTTAGTTTATTCATATTAATACCTTTAGATTTCATGACCAGCTCTGAGTCAGTGAACTTTTTCCTTGTCATTTTATTTCCTTATCCAGAGATGTTTGTAGATGGTCATGTTTCTGAAAGAAGGTTCTAGTTGAATTGTTCACATTAGGAGTTAATAGGGGTTAAAAGCAAGGTAGAGATGGTAGGGGGACAGCTGAAAAAAATTGCTATGCTTCTGTGGCTTTTAAAAAATCCATATTTTATGAATTAAAACGATGGAAAACTATCATGATGTCTAAATATTTAGAAGGAAATATTATGCTTCACAGAGGTCATTCTGGCACAGATGTTGGACTGTTCCATGTCTGTCCTTAAGAATCCAAGACATCAGACCCTTGATGTCATCCTTTTAAGATTATAACGCTCCACAATTTTGATTAACTTGTTTTTATAGACTCAGGCCTAATACTCAAGTACTTACATTTTATTATTTCCTTCTTTTAAATTAACATCAAGATTTTCTTTCCAATGACTAAAAATAGATTATTTATGCTGCAGTGGTAAATGAAGTCTATTTAAAGTACAGTGATTTGGGTTTAACTGCTAAAAATATTATGGGCCTGGGAGAAAATAATACCAGCATTTGTCCTAACATAGCATTGATATTAACAAAAATGCTCAAGTGCTTTGTGAAAATCACAGAAAACTCTGCACACTAAACGTCAATGTATGCAGGAAATAGTTCCTTTTTAAAACTGAATTTAATGCCTGAATATTTTGTAAATGTTTGCAAAGCAAAATTTGTTAACAAGTCTCTTAGCTAATGCTAAGAATAAAATGGTATTTTTACCTGAACTCACAGCCAGCCAATTCTATCTTCTGATGTACAAAGACTTTGGTTCATTAACAAAGAATATATTTGCTTACCTGTTAGTAACCCTATTTCAACTTCATACTATTCTCCCAAATCTGCACCTGTATATCCAGCAACTCATTCAACTCTTCTACTTCTACGTTTAATAAACATCTCAAACTTAACATGTTCAAAACTCAACTTCTGGTCTTACCCTCTATCTGGTCCTCCTGTAGCCTTCCCCACCCCCATTAATGCTGACTGCATCTTTTTAGTTGCTAGGCTGAAACTCTGACTCTTCCTTTTCTCTCACATCCATATCCAACCCATCCAGAAATTTTATAGTTCAACACAGAAAATATATCCAGAATATGACCACTTTTCACTATTACTATTGCTACCACCCTGGACCTAGACACCATCATCTTCAACCTAGATAACGCAACAGCCTCCAGCCAGCCTTCTTGCTTCTGTCTTTGGCTTACTATGATGTCTTCTTAACATATGTGAAGCTAAACTTCACCTTTCAAAACTTAAGTCAAGGAGCAAGAGCAACACAAAACAGCAGCTACTGCAGGCTCTGGAGTAAAAGTCCCTTACAATTTCCAACTGTTGGAAGAACTCAAAGAAGCCCAGAAAGGAGCAGGAGGTGGCACAGTTAACTGCAGTCTAGAAGATGATGAAGACATGACACAAGATGCATAGGGCTGACAATTGGGCCTCCAAGAACAATTTATGAAAACCGAATATACAGCCTTAAAGTAAAATGTGGACCTAAATAACCAGAAGCAGCCACTTTTGTAAGATTTGTAACAGAAATTAATCTGAATGGAGTTACTAGCTCCAATGAAGTGGTGGGCCCATTTCACTGACCCATATCAATGCTAGCAAAATGGCAGAATTCATACAGCATCAAAGTTGTCCTGCAAGAGCTTCAGTGCCTAACAATGTCTAAAGAAAATATGAAACTCCTTCAGCTGCCTGAAGGACAGTTTCACAGCAATTAAAAAAAAAAAAAAAAACAAGCTCTTCTCCATCCTCTCATTCGATTTAAGCAGTCTTCATTTTCCACAGCAGTAAATTTTCCAGGTGAATCTTATAGACTTAAAGTACTGGAAAGGAGCTCCCATTCAAGGACAATTTATCTTAAGATTCCAAAAATAACACTAATTTTTGTCCACTTGAAATATATAAATTGTGCTATAACAAAAATAAAACCAAATAAAAAAACCCAAAAACTTAAATCAGATCATGTTCCTTCTCTGCTAAACAAAACTTCTCAAAAGGAGTAAAAGTCAAAATTCTTACAATGGTCTACAAGACCCTGCTTGTTGTCCCCATCTGTTACCTCTCAGACCTCTTTTGCAACTCCTCTCTCCCTCATTCACCTGCTCCAGCCACGCCAGCCATTGCGCTGTTCCTCGAACTGCCAAGCATGTCCCCGGCTTAAGGCCCACCCAGGTTATTCTCTCTGCCTGGCTTACTTTTTCCCAGATATTCACATGGCTTATTCCTCACCTCTTTCAAATCTTTGCTCAAACATTACTTGCTCCATGAGGCATTCCCTGACCATCCTATTTAAAATTATAATCTTCATTTCCCTACTCACGCTCAGCACTTCTGATTCCCCTTACCCTAATTTACTTTTTATTTTTCATAGCATTTATCACCTTAACACTTGTGATATGATTTACTTATTTATTATGCTGAATATTTACAATATTTACCCCATCCTCCAGCATGTAAACTCCAGAAGGGAAATAATCTTGGTCTGTTCACTTTCCTGATCAAGTGCCTGAACCAGTACCTGGCAAGTGGTAGGCATTTGATAAATATTTCTTGAGTTAATGAATGGATAAATGAATGCAGTGTTTTATCAAATAGTGGGAATTAACTGCTAGCTTCATTCATGTATCCATTCATCAACAACGTTATTGATTCCAATCAACGTTATTGATCACCAATCGTTATTGATTCCTGAATGCCTATTCTGCACCCAGTATGGACCCATATTCTGTCTTCTGTTAGACCCCCTGGCAATTAAAATCTGGGATTACATTTAATGTAGTAGTCTACAAAGGTAAAACTATTGGTATGTAGAGGACCTAGATTAAGAGATCGACTAGGTCGGTGCTCTCCAATAGTTTTCTGCGATGACAGAACTAGTCTGTATCTGTGCTGTCTAGTACAGTAGCCCCTAGTCACATGGAACTACTGAACACTTGAAATACAGCAATATGATTGAAGAACCTAATTTCCATTTTCTATTTTATTTTATGTTGATTAATTTAAATTTGAATAGCCACATGTGGTTACTGTATTGGGCAGCACAGCTTTAGTTCATCCCTCTGCCTCTCTACCTAGGGCTTTCCCTAAGATATCCAAGGCAGATTGTTAACTATACCACTTTGTTTATCAGAAAAGATGATTAACAGCTAGTTACTGTCTCCTTTTAACTCTCTTTTCTCCTTTAACTATCCTGTTCATGAATGCATCTTCTTTTAGAATTATTGTTATTTGTCAACTAAGGTAAAGCTTTTATATCATCTTGACCAATTTGTAAAATATGAAACCATAAAAATTTATCCTCTAAATCCAACAGAACATTTTACACACTTTACTACTTGCACAATAAAATTTCTTTTACTTTTTTTTACTTTATTTTCCAGCTTTATTGAAGTATAATTGATGTACAAGGAACTATGCATATTTCTAATGAATAATTTGATGCATTTTGACCTAGGTATACACGTGCACAATCATCATCATACATAATGTAATTTAAAGCTCAAATGACTAGGGCGACTGCTGACCCACAGGACATCCTTGTGTGAATTAGAAAGAAAGGGTCCCTCCTGCCTGTCAGTTGCTCTCAGACAGATGGGAAGAAACAGTGGTGCTTGCTCTCAGCTCTCGGCTACCTCCTTAGCTGCATGCCTTCATACAGTGAGCAGCATACACAACCATAAATGGCAGTCCTGCAAACTGGTCTACTAAACTCATTTTCAAAACATCCTCCCAAGGTTTTGAAGATTACACACTGGTTTCCATTTCAAGGTGGTAGAACGGAAATCGATTTTAGTCTCCTTTTCCCACTGGAAATCTCAAAATTTTAGAAAAGATTTTTTAATGCATATAGCTGGGAAACAGTATCAAGCTTTGGAGGACCATATAAACTTTGAGAAGACATTGGAAGACAGAAAGCAGGTGGTATTAGAAGGAGGATTTAAAACCAGTTCAAAACAAGAATAGGAGAGTGCTGCTAATAAATGTTGGGAATGGATACGAAGGACAAGAGGGAGGCCTAAGACAACAGTGTTTGTTACAGGAGAGCAGTAGGAACAGCAAGGTTGAACAGTGCACCTTCCCTCTACCAACTTAGGCCACATTTGGAGTCAAAGAGTAGCAACAGGACTTATTGCTTCCAGCTGGGAGTCAAAGGTATGGAAGCTTGAATCAGAGAAACAAAGCAGCATCCTGGATGCCCTGAATAGCTGGAGCTACCAATAGGAATGAGACAGCCCCTCCCCTACCAGGAGCTAGTCTGTGAGGCCAGGGGGCATGCTCATCCCCTCCCATACACTCTTGAAAACAGACTGAAATACAAGTTCCAGCTGCAAATCTGGTCCCTCTCTCTAAGCAGCCTGCCGGAGCACATAGAACAAAGAGCCTGATAAGGAGTCTCAGCTAAAAGATGAACACTCAGGAGTCACTTAGCATTGGAGGAAGGCCAATACCATTAAAAAGAAATATAATAGAGTTCTTTGTTTTTAAAACATGAAGAACTTACAGCCAGGAATTAATAATGTCAGAAAAGGACTTCAGAATAATTACAAGTCATATCCACAGAGATATGTGAGAGGATATTAAATCCACAGAAAATAATCAATTAGAAAGTACACCTATTGAAATATTGATCTTTTAAATAGAATACTTGACAAGTAGGTCAAATAAGAGAATGGACACAAAGAACAAATTGCTGAACTGTAATATTAATCCAAAAATTTCTTGCAGAATGCAATAAAAAGTGATGAACAGATATAAAGTATAAAATAAAAGTTAGGAATTATGTAAAATAGACTCAAATGCTCCATCATCCACCCAATTGGAGTTACTAAGATATTAGCAGGAATGGAAGGAAGGTAACATACACATTAGTTTAGTCACAATTTAAGGTCCAACAAAGTTCTGAGTAAGATAAATTTAAATAATAACCTATACCTGGATATTATATTAACATTTCCCAAACCAAGAATAAAGGAAACAAATACTAAAATCTTTGGGAAAGAAAAAATAAAATCTCTGATACAATTTTCTTGTTAACAAATGAATAAAATCAAAGGAGCAAGAAAAAAAGTTAAACCTTCAATTTTATATCCAACCAAACTATCATTCAAGAATGAAAATGAAACATGAAGGAACCAGAAACTTTACCACTCACAGTAATTCTTTGATATAATTTTGCCAACCAAAATAAAAATGAATATTATAATAATAAGGAAGCTCTGAAAAATAGTGGTGAGCAAAAAATCCATTAAATTATATTATTAATTCTAGATAAGTGTTGATTTTTTAAAACAACAATGATAGGAATTTTTAAAGTAACAATGTAGAATAAACTTCCAAATTAGGTCAATATGGAAGGGAATTGAAATGGGAAGGAATACTTAAGTAAAATTAAAGCATACAACAATTTTTGGTTTTGTTTAATAAATGTAGAGAGACATTGACCAATTCTGAATATTAATAGAAAATATATTTCATTCAAGTGCTAATTGAATAGCATTTAGTAGAAAAACACAAATACAATTTATAATTTTTGCGCTATCACAAAAAAGTAGAAGAAAATAAAATCAATCCAACAAAGGCAGAAAAAACTTGAAATGGTATTCAAATATACTCCCCTCTCCCCTAATTTAATCAGGTCCACAAAATTTCATAGGCAACTCTGACCAACCCTTTAAAAAATAAAAAAGCCTTTTAAGAACGTGCATTAGCTTTTTAAAGATTTCAAACAGGATTGCATAAGGAAAGAAAACCATAGCAAATCTCACATAGATGCAAATTACTAAATAAAATACTAGAAATTTAAATCCAGCAATTGATTAAAAGAATAATGCACTGATCAAGTAAGGTTTATCCCAGGAATACAAAATATAGCTTTTTAATAATGAACAACCAATATAATCCAATATAATTGGCTAACTTGGTCATACGATTTAGGAGAGAAACAGTTTCAAAAGGTGCCCAAAGAAAATTGTGATTATGTGTGTATATGTAATACACTTGTGTGTGCATCTGTTTATGTGGGAAAAAAACTAAGAACAAAAAGAAACTTCCCTAATATAATGAAGAGTATCTACCCCAAAATACAGCAAACATGATATTTATTAGAAATATTGTCTGTAAGGTCAAGAACAAAATAAGAATGCCCACTGCTACTGTTACTATTCAACATTAGACTGGACATCCTAGCCAATGGAATTAAGTAAAACCATAGGAAGTTGTATAAATGTTGAAAAATAAGGGGCAAACTGTTATTATTTACAGAGAAAATGATAGAAAGCTCAAGATAATCAAAGGAAAAACTTCTATAACTAAGAAGAGAGTTCAGCAAGATAGCAAGAAACAAAAACAACATAAAAAAAACAACTTTTCTATATATTGCCATTGATTGTTTTTAAAATGTAATTGGGAAGAAAATTGATGAATTAATGCAACAATACACAAGTAGTTTGAAGAAACAGAATAGAGTTCAAAAAACAGACTCACAAACAGAAAATGTATAGAAAGTATAGTCATTAAGGCCACAGACTCTAAATCTAGATCCACAGGTTTTATTTTTTGCTCCACTATTTCCTGACTATGTGTTGCTGGGCAAGTTATTTGATATTTCTGTGCCTCAGTTTCCTTGTCTGTAGAATGAGGAATAATCATAGAACCAACCTAGATGTTTATTTAAATGATAAATATGTATGTATATATGTATGCCTGTATCTATAGAACACACATGTTTATGAAATATGATAAAAGTGGAACTTCAAATCAATGGGAAAATAATGGTATGGCATTTCAAATCAATGAGACTAACTAGCTGTCCCTTTTTAAAAAATAAAAGTTTCATTTTATCTTACATTGTTCACAAAATTGTAGTTAAGACTTAAAATTTTTTAATGATAAGAAATTATTAGGAGAAAACCTAGGCAAATATGTGGTGCCTTAGAGTCAGGAAGACCTTCTGAAATAAAACACAAAAAGTAAAAGCCATAAAAGAAAATATAATGAGTCCAGGCGAGGTGGCTCACATCTGTAATCTCAGCAATTTGGAAGGCAGAGGCAGGCAGATTGCTTGAGCCTAGGAGTTCAAGACCAGCCTAGGCCACATGGCAAAACCCATCTCTGCTAAAAATAACAAAATTAGCCAGGCATAGTGGTAAGTGCCTGTAGTCCCAGCTACTCAGGAGGCTAAGGTGGAAGGATCTCTTGAACCCGGGAGGTGGAGGTTGCAGTGAACAGAGATCACACCACTGCACTCCAGCCTGGGTGACAGAGCAAGACCTTGTCTCAAAAAAAAAAAAAAAAGAAAGAAAATATAATGAGTTTAACTACATCAACCACGGGAGTACAAAAGTGAAAAGACAAGTACTAGGAGAAGGTATTTCAACCTAAATAATAATAAAGGATTAGAATCAACAAATCATTTAAAGAAAGAAAAGAATCATCTATTTGAAAAATAGACCAATAATATAAACTGGTAACTCACAGAAGAACTAATAAAAATAATCAAGATTTATATAAACTGGCACCGAACCTCACTTTGATGGAAGAAATTCAAATTTAAATTCAATAAGTATATTTATACACTGCTGAAGGGAATTTAAATACAAGTATTGCGCATTCACGGATAATTTTGCATATCCTGTCACCTCAAAATTCTACTGTTCGTATCTACTTCAGAGTCAACTAACTGTTGGAGTAGATATTGAGGAAGCAAGTACAACGATCTGCATCATAATATTATTGGTAACAGTGAAAAATTCAGAACAACCTAAATATTCACAAAATCAGGACTGGCTAAAGAAATAATTGTGCATCCTTCCTATGGAAGACCATGCTGCAGTTTTCTAAAATGAAGTGAACCTATGTGTACTGAAAAAATGTCTAAGTCATGTTGTTAGGTGAAATAATGTATATATCATTTATGCTAAAATACATACATAGATACCTCTTCTATGAGCAACGCTATGGAGAAGTCTGGAAGCAAGTACATTATATTGTTAACAGTGACTATTTCTAGAGAGAAGACTAAGATAGGGGCATTGGAGAGGGGAATAATCAAAGGGTACTTCAGCTTGGTCTGTAAAGTTATAATTTTTTATAAGGAGACTCTATTATTAAGGTAATTTAAATTTTTAATGTACAAATTATAATTACAAAGTACTGCAAGCAAGTTGCTTTAAACTGGTGAAATCAGTGAAACAACAGTCTTTATAAAATCTAAGCTATTTCTTCTTTTCATTCATATTACTGGAAAATCCAAAGATGCTGCATGTCATACCACAGGAGTATAATCCTTTACTCTCTGGTCTTAAAAAATGAAAGGTAATCTTGGGTGGGGCTTTATTTTGGGGGGCCATGTTTTGGATGAAGTTTCATTTACCCACCCAGGGTGCTATGATATAAGTGCTCTTTAATTTCTAAAATGATTATTCTGGAAATAAGAGTTACCCTCTTAATAGAATTATAACATTTGAATGTTAATTTAATAGAATAGTCTTCTTCAAGTCTTAGTTAATATTCATTGGGAGAACAATTTTATAAATTTAAGAATTATCCATTTTTTAAAAAATTTTGATTCCCACATTGAATGTTTTGTGATAAGATGTTAAAGGACTAATTGAATTTGGCTTTTAGTGGGAAATGTAAGACTGTGAAGGCCAAACATACAAACATTTATTTCTTGATAACCACAAATGGCCTATGATTAAGATGGAACCTGATAATTTAAGGAAAATTAACTTGTCTAAAGTAGAACAGAGAATAATTCATGAATGTACTAATTTTTCTTCTTCTATTTCCCCGCTAGTCTACATTGGTCTTTAACTATGACATGTACAAACCAGTGGGAAAACATTAACTATGGTTAATGGACTGAATGGATTTATTTAAGAAGAAATATTTAAAGAACTAAAAGCATCAAATTATCTCCACAACACATATATTGGTCACAGAGACATAATATAAAGTATGTCCTAAATATTACGTCTTCCAAAAACCCCATCTTAGGCCTCATAAAGATTGAAAGAAACAGCACATTTCCAAATCTCAAATTCTCTTAGCCATATTTTTACTTTTCTCATCACCTATTTCAATATTTTTCTACCTTTCTAATTAAGGTCTATACTCTAGAGGGAAGACTGTGGGTATGGTAGAGCAAAGACTTTTTCAGTTGCATATGAAACCAGGTCTGGCTACTTTCAAACTGACTAAAGTTGAGAAGATCGTATGTTGCTTTTTAACTTTACGGACAATCTTGAGGAAGGATCATTTCTTTGATACCTCAGAGTGCTTATTTGTGATACAATAATGTTATAGGACTTTAAAGGGTCAAAGAGGAAGGGCTAAGGAAATGTTACAGAGTGAAATAAACTAAAGAGACACAACTAAGTGCAATACGTGATTCTGAAATAAATTATTTCACTATATAAGACATTTCTTGGACAAATGAGAAACTTGAATGGGTTCTGAGTATTAGATGATAGTGGTGTATCAATGTTAATTTCCTAACCTTGATGCTAGTGTTGTAGTTATACGGATGAATATCCTTGTTTGTAGGTGATCCAACTAAAGAAACGTGAGACATCAGATCAGAAATTATTCTCCAGTGTTTCAAGAAAAAAAAAAGCCTTTGTCTGTGCTTCCAGCTTTTCTGTAAATATGTGACTGTTCGATTTTTAAAAAACAAAATGAAACAAATTCACTCATGGGAAAGCAAAATGTCCATGCATATGCTAACTAAGAAATGTTTTATTTAAAAATATAAAGACACAGTTTTATTTGGGACAACGTATAACAATCTCTACCAAATCTACATGAAAACTTTTTTTTAAGGGGAAAGCATGAACACAGACCCCCACTACCACAAATTATGCAGCTCATTTTCCCACATTTGGGGAAACCACAGGCGTCAGCACATCTGGAGTGCAATGGATGAGCCTCGCCCTGGGAAAACCACCTTCATGATCATGGTTTTAAAATTTTTTATGGACGAAGGTAAGGGTATAAACATACACACATACAATTTTGGCACTATGACCTCCAGAGAATATCTCATTAAATTTTGAGTTTAAATGAAGTATTTCTCATCTGTTTGGCCACGTGAACTGATCCATTAAATTATTTTGAAATAGCTTCAACTCTTTTCCTTATTAAATGTAATTCAGGCTTATTGTAGAAATTTAAAATCACACATTTATATCTCCAAATGGAAATGGTTACTGTTAATGTTAGAAATACAGTCTTCTTATTTTTGCAATAGAATCTTAAAGATACTTTCTGTAATGCATTTATATTTTTTTTTTTTTTTTTTTTTTTGAGACGGAGTCTCGCTCTGTCGCCCAGGCTGGAGTGCAGTGGCGCGATCTCGGCTCACTGCAAGCTTCGCCTCCTGGGTTCACGCCATTCTCCTGCCTCAGCCTCTCTGAGTAGCTGGGACTACAGGCGCCCGCCACGACGCCCGGCTAATTTTTTGTATTTTTAGTAGAGACGGGGTTTCACCGTGGTCTCGATCTCCTGACCTCGTGATCCGCCCGCCTCAGCCTCCCAAAGTGCTGGGATTACAAGCGTGAGCCACCGCGCCCGGCCTGTAATGCATTTATTTTTACTCAATATATTATTTTATTAATATCATTTACTCTCACATTTTATGTCTGCAGATTGTCATTAAGTGGATGTATTAACAGCTATTCAAATCTCACCTTTTCTTGGTTAATAGTGCCCTATTATTAAACATCTAACTTTTCACTGTAACAATAATGCTACCATCATATACCTGTGATTCAGTTAAACATCCATGCTGCCTGTATTACCACCTCCTACTACCGGAGGACTGGAAGTGAAGGAGGAAGTAACTACTAAGTAGCCATATGTCAGACCCAACAATGGGTGTTGCTTCTTCCCTTGAAGAACAGTCAGTGCATGCAAACAGAGGGACCAAAAGAACTGAGATGCTAGTTCTTTATTTCTTCCAGCAGTGCTTGCTTGGGAGGTCTGCAGTTGACATGACAGCAGTGAGTGAGCTGTACATTAGGTTCCCCAGAGCTTCCTTTTTCCATGAAACTATTATACTCATTAGGTATTTAAAGAAGATATCAGACAAAAGTTTTGATATGGTCTGGAGCTGTGTCCCCACTTGAATCTCATATTAAATTGTAATCCCCAGTGTTGGAGGTGGGGCCTGGTGGGAGGTGACTGGATCATGGAGGTGGTTTCTCATTCACGGTTTAGTACCATCACCTTGGTACTGTCCTTGCAATAGTGACGGAATTCTCATGAGATCTGGTCGTTTAAAAGTGTGTAGCACCCCCCACCCCCTTCTCTCCTGCTCCTGCTCTGGCCATGTGACATGCCTACTCCCCCTTCACCCTCCGCCATGATTGTAAATTTCCTGAGGCCTCCCGAAGAGCCAAGTACATGCCAGTATCATGCTTCCTGCACAGCCTGCAGAACCATGAGCCAATTAAATATCTTTTCTTTTTAAATTACTCAGTTGCAGGCATGTCTTTATAGCAATGCGAGAATGGACTAATACAGGTTTAATTGATCTCTAACTTAAAGTGAGTATAATTAAAATTTTTCAATAAAGCATACCTTAAATATAAATCAATGTTTATTTGAATTATAAATCACACATAGTCTGGGTTGGTCAGTGAAGTAGTTCCAGGGACACAGGTGAAGATTGAAGATTTGCTCTAAGAGCAGTTAGCCTTCTACAAGGAAATATTTACTTCCCAATAATCCTGAGAGCAATCTGCTAGGAAATAATGGATGCTCAATTCCCCTCCTGAAATCAGCTCACAGTACTGGTTGTATTTATGATGGCTAGCCATCATCCCTTGTTCCACCATTCCCTACAAAGGACAGCACAGCATCTTATTATATTAGGATGATGTTGTTATTAAAACAATAAAAAATCTTTCTGAGGTTTAGAAAGTTAAAAAGACTAAATGTGGCTCACAGTTTTTACTCTGATAATATCTTTATGGGTAGATTTTTAAATTTCATAGTGAATTTTGTATACAAATCAAAACTATCAAGTATTAGAAAATCTATTAGAAAAAAATTATTTTATGAGCCTCACCTCATTCTGTAAAAATCTACATAGTTGAGGTTTTAGACAAGCCCAAATTTTAGTTGACAAGAGGTTAGATCATGTCTTAGGGAAGAATTCAAAAAATAGTATGATTATATCCATAAAATGAAAATGATAATAGTCATTTCGTGCACATAAAGCATTTAGCACAGTTCCTAATATGGTAGGAAGCACTCAATAAAAGTACTATTATTATCTGTCATTTACTTTCTTTCTAGAGCCAACAGGTTTAATAGTTACATTAAAAGTAACATTGGCCAGGCACTGTAGCTCACACCTATAATCCTAGCACTTTGGAAAGCCGAGGCAGGCAGTTCATTTGAGGTTAGGAGTTCGAGACCAGCCTGGCCAGCATGGCAAAATCCCATCTCTACTAAAAATACAAAAATTAGCCGGGTGTGATGGCAGATGCTTATAATCCCAGCTACTCGGGAGGCAGAGGCAGGAGAATGACTTGAACCTGGGAGGCGAAGGTTGCAGTGAGCCAAGATCACGCCACTGCACTCCAGCCTGGGCGACAGAGCGAGACTCCATCTCAAAAAAAAAAAATTGATGATCATCATATTCAGGTAACAGCTTAGAGACTGGGTCTTATTGGTATCATGATTCCTAATTTGTCCTTCACTTTAACTGGGATTTAGGTGACACTGGGAAGTTGCTTCTGTAGTCAGGTCCAGATCACACAAAACATAAGACATTATACCCTCAGTTTAATCACTTGTAAACTTCAGTTGGTATGAACTAAACTGAACAAACAAGTCAACCACTATTAATAAAGAAATTAAGTTGAGTTAAAGAAAGTAATTAAACATCAATATTATGCAGAATCTTTTCAGGAATATTTCGTAAAATGGTGCGCAACCTATTATATATGCATATTTTACATGCCTATTTATAACCCTCCTTTTAAAGTTAAGCTGTTGCTCCAATGCACTTATGAAAAATATCTGGAATTTAGCTGAGGACTTTATATAATGAAGATTCTGGCCTTTTCTTAGTATATTGAGCACCCTTTACAACACTTGTACTCACACCATGTTCTTCCTGTTTCTGAGCATAGTAGACACTATTCCTCCTTACAGCACCAAATTCCAAAATAGAACAACAAATGTTAAAACCTAGAGTCATGACAGACCATCTTCCTGCTCCCTAGTGTTTGGTTTGATCTCACTGAATGTCAATTTGTTCTTGGAACTCTGCTCTGTTAAACAACAATATGGAAGAAACGTTAGGTCGTTCCTCCAAGGTGGATATTTCCAGGAGAATGATTGGGGTTATTAGTTTTAATTGGAAATTGATAATACATATTGAGTTCGAAGGTTAATTATTGGTTAAAAAAATTATCCCTGTGAATACTAACTTTTTCTACAACATTAATAAAAGTGCCTTGATTTTGTGTAGCTTTCATGTATATTAATGTTGAAAGATGCTCTAAGACTGACTGAAGCAGAAGAAATAACAGAAAAAGCATTCTTGCATGATCTCATTTATATGTGGAATCTAATAAAGTTTAAGTCATAGAAATAGAGAGTAAAATGATGGTTACCAGACGCTTGGAGTCGGGGAGAGGGAGGGAATGGGGAGTTCTTGATTAAAGAGTACAAAATTTCAGGTAGACAGGAAGAATAAGTTTTGAGATCTATGCCACAGCAGAATGACTACAATCAATAATAAGGTATTATATATTTCAAAATAAGAGAGTAAATTTCAAATGTCTCACTATAAAAAATGATAGGTGATGAATATTAATTAGCCTGATTTAATCATGCCACATTATATACATATATCAAAACATCACATTATACCCCATAAATGTATATAATTATAATTTGTCCATCAAAAATAATATTAATAATTTAAAATATTTTAAATATCTAAAAAAATGAGAAAGAAAAAAATTCTTTTTTTTTTTTTTTTTTTATTATACTTTAGGGTTTTAGGGTACATGTGCACAATGTGCAGGTTTGTTACATATGTATCCATGTGCCATGTTGATTTCCTGCACCCATTAACTCGTCATTTAGCATTAGGTGTATCTCCTAATGCTGTCCCTCCCCCCTACCCCCACCCCACAACAGTCCCCGGAGCGTGATGTTCCCCTTCCTGTGTCCATGAGTTCTCATTGTTCAATTCCCACCTATGAGTGAGAACATGCGATGTTTGGTTCTTTGTCCTTGCGATAGTTTACTGAGAATGATGTTTTCCAGTTTCATCCATGTCCCTACAAAGGACACGAACTCATCATTTTTTATGGCTGCATAGTATTCCATGGTGTATATGTGCCACATTTTCTTAATCCAGTCTATCGTTGTTGGACATTTGGGTTGGTTCCAACTCTTTGCTATTGTGAATAGTGCCGCAATAAACATACGTGTGCATGTGTCTTTATAGCAGCATGATTTATAGTCCTTTGGGTATATACCCAGTAATGGGATGGCTAGGTCAAATGGTATTTCTAGTTCTAGATCCCTGAGGAATCGCCACACTGACTTCCACAATGGTTGAACTAGTTTACAGTCCCACCAACAGTGTAAAAGTGTTCCTATTTCTCCACATCCTCTCCAGCACCTGTTGTTTCCTGATTTTTTAATGATGGCCATTCTAACTGGTGTGAGATGGTATCTCACTGTGGTTTTGATTTGCATTTCTCTGATGGCCAGTGATGAGGAGCATTTCTTCATGTGTTTTTTGGCTGCATAAATGTCTTCTTTTGAGAAGTGTCTGTTCATGTCCTCTGCCCACTTTTTGATGGGGTTGTTTGTTTTTTCTTGTAAATTTGTTTGAGTTCATTGTAGATTCTGGATATTAGCCCTTTGTCAGATGAGTAGGTTGCAAAAATTTTCTCCCATTGTGTAGGTTGCCTGTTCACTCTGATGATAGTTTCTTTTGCTGTGCAGAAGCTCTTTAGTTTAATGAGATCCCATTTGTCGATTTTGGCTTTTGTTGCCATTGCTTTTGGTGTTTTAGACATGAAGTCCTTGCCCACGCCTATGTCCTGAATGGTATTGCCTAGGTTTTCTTGTAGGATTTTAATGGTTTTAGGTCTAACATATAAGTCTTTAATCCATCTTGAATTAATTTTTGTATAAGGTGTAAGGAAGGGATCCAGTTGCAGCTTTCTACATATGGCTAGCCAGTTTTCCCAGCACCATTTATTAAATAGGGAAGCCTTTCCCCATTTCTTGTTTTTGTCAGGTTTGTCAAAGATCAGATAGTTGTAGCTATGCGGCATCATTTCTGAGGGCTCTGTTCTGTTCCATTGATCTATGTCTCTGTTGTGGTACCAGTACCATGCTGTTTTGGTTACTGTAGCCTTGTAGTATAGTTTGAAGTCAGGTAGTGTGATGCCTCCACTTTGTTCTTTTGGCTTAGGATTGACTTGGCGATGCGGGCTCTTTTTTGGTTCCATATGAACTTTAAAGTAGTTTTTTCCAATTCTGTGAAGAAAGTCATTGGTAGCTTGATGGGGATGGCATTGAATCTATAAATTACCTTGGGCAGTATGGCCATTTTCACGATGTTGATTCTGCCAACCCATGAGCATGGAATGTTCTTCCATTTGTTTGTATAATCTTTTATTTTATTGAGCAGTGGTTGGTAGTTCTCCTTGAAGAGGTCCTTCACATCCCTTGTAACTTGGATTCCTAGGTATTTGATTCTCTTTGAAGCAATTGTGAATGGGAGTTCACTCATGATTTGGCTCTCTGTTTGTCTGTGATTGGTGTACAAGAATGCTTGTGATTTTTGTACATTAATTTTGTATCCTGAGACTTTACTGAAGTTGCTAATCAGCTTAAGGAGATTTTGGGCTGAGACAATGGGGTTTGCTAGATATACAATCATGTCATCTGCAAACAGGGACAACTTGACTTCCTCTTTTCCTAACTGAATACCCTTTATTTCCTTCTCCTGCCTGATTGCTCTGGGCAGAACTTCCAGCACTATGCTGAATAGGAGTGGTGAGAGAGGGCATCCCTGTCTTGTGCCAGTTTTCAGAGGGAATGCTTCCAGTTTTTGCCCATTCAGTATGATATTGGCTGTGGGTTTGTCATAGATAGCTCTTATTATTTTGAGATACGTCCCATCAATACCTAATTTATTGAGAGTTTTTAGCATGAAGGGTTGTTGAATTTTGTCAAAGGCCTTTTCTGCATCTATTGAGATAATCATGTGGTTTTTGTCTTTGGTTCTGTTTATATGCTGGATTACATTTATGGATTTGCGTATGTTGAACCAGCCTTGCATCCCAGGGATGAAGCCCACTTGATTATGGTGGATAAGCTTTTTGATGTGCTGCTGGATTCGGTTTGCCAGTATTTTATCGAGGATTTTTGCATCAATGTTCATCAAGGATATTGGTCTGAAATTCTCTTTTTTGGTTGTGTCTCTGCCAGGCTTTGGTATCAGGATGATGCTGGCCTCATAAAATGTGTTAGGGAGGATACCCTCTTTTTCTATCGATTGGAATAGTTTCAGAAGGAATGGTACCAGTTCCTCCTTGTACCTCTGGTAGAATTCGGCTGTGAATCCATCAGGTCCTGGACTCTTTTTGGTTGGTAAGCTATTGATTATTGCCACAATTTCAGAGCCTGTTATTGGTCTATTCAGAGATTCAACTTCTTCCTGGTTTAGTCTTGGGAGGGTGTATGTGTCGAGGAATTTATCCATTTCTTCTAGATTTTCCAGTTTATTTGCGTAGAGGTGTTTGTAGTATTCTCTGATGGTAGTTTGTATTTCTGTGGGATCGGTGGTGATATCCCCTTTTTCATTTTTTATTGCATCTATTTGATTCTTCTCTCTTTTCTTCTTTATTAGTCTTGCTAGCAGTCTATCAATTTTGTTGATCTTTTCAAAAAACCAGCTCCTGGATTCATTAATTTTTTGAAGGGTTTTTTTGTGTCTCTATTTCCTTCAGTTCTGCTCTGATTTTAGTTATTTCTTGCTTTCTGCTAGCTTTTGAATGTGTTTGCTCTTGCTTTTCTGGTTCTTTTAATTGTGATGTTGGGATGTCAATTTTGGATCTTTCCTGCTTTCTCTTGTGGGCATTTAGTGCTATAAATTTCCCTCTACACACTGCTTTGAATGTGTCCCAGAGATTCTGGTATGTTGTGTCTTTGTTCTCATTGGTTTCAAAGAACATCTTTATTTCTGCCTTCATTTCATTATGTACCCAATAGTCATTCAGGAGCAGGTTGTTGAGTTGCCATGTAGTTGGGCAGTTTTGAGTGAGTTTCTTAATCCTGAGTTCTAGTTTGATTGCACTGTGGTCTGAGAGACAGTTTGTTATAATTTCTGTTCTTTCACATTTGCTGAGGAGAGCTTTACTTCCAACTATGTGGTCAATTTTGGAATAGGTGTGGTGTGGTGCTGAAAAAAATATATATTCTATTGATTTGGGGTGGAGAGTTCTGTAGATGTCTATTAGGTCCACTTTGCGCAGAGCTGAGTTCAATTTCTGGATATCCTTGTTAACTTTCTGTCTTGTTGATCTGTCTAATGTTGACAGTGGGGTGTTAAAATCTCCCATTATTATTGTGTGGGAGTTTAAGTCCCTTTGTAGGTCACTCAGGACTTGCTTTATGAATCTGGGTGCTCCTGTGTTGGGTGCATATATATTTAGGATAGTTAGCTCTTCTTGTTGAATTGATCCCTTTACCATTATGTAGTGGCCTTCTTTGTCTCTTTTGATCTTTGTTGGTTTAAAGTCTATTTTATCAGAGACTAGGATTGCAACCCCTGCCTTTTTTTGTTTTCCAGTTGCTTGATAGATCTTCCTCCATCCCTTTATTTTGAGTCTATGTGTGTCTCTGCACGTGAGATGGGTTTCCTGAATACAGCACACTGATGGGTCCTGACTCCTTATCCAGTTTGCCAGTCTGTGTCTTTTGATTGGAGCATTTAGCCCATTTACATTTAACGTGAATATTGTTATGTGTGAATCTGATCCTGTCATTATGATGTTAGTTGGTTATTTTGCTCGTTAGTTGCTATAGTTTCTTCCTAGCCTCGATGGTCTTTACAATTTGGCATGTTTTTGCAGGGGCTGGTACCGGTTATTCCTTTCCATGTTTAGTGCTTCCTTCAGGAGCTCTTTTAGGGCAGGCCTGGTGGTGACAAAATCACTCAGTGTTTGCTTGTCTGTAAAGCATTTTATTTCTCCTTCACTTATGAAGCTTAGTTTGGCGGGATAGGAAATTCTGGGTTGAAAATTCTTTTCTTTAAGAATGTTGAATATCGGCCCCCACTCTCTTCTGGCTTGTAGAGTTTCTGCTGAGAGATCAGCTGTTAGTCTGATGGGCTTCCCTTTGTGGGTAACCCGACCTTTCTCTCTGGCTGCCCTTAACATTTTTTCCTTCATAACAACTTTGGTGAATCTGACAATTATGTGTCTTGGAGTTGCCCTTCTCAAGGAGTATCTTTGTGGCGTTCTCTGTATTTCCTGAATCTGAATGCTGGCCTGCCTTGCTAGATTGGGGAAGTTCTCCTGGATAATATCTTGCAGAGTGTTTTCCAACTTGGTTCCATTCTCCCCATCATTTTCAGGTACACCAATCAGACGTAGGTTTGGTCTTTTCACATAGTCCCAAATTTCTTGGAGGCTTTGTTCATTTCTTTTTATTCTTTTTTCTCTAAACTTCCCTTCTCTCTTCATTTCATTCATTTCATCTTCTATCAGCGATACCCTTTCTTCCAGTTGATCGCATCTGCTACTGAGGCTTCTGCATTCTTCGCGTAGTTCTCGAAACTTGGCTTTCAGCTCCATCATCTCCTTGAAGCCCTTCTCTCCATTGGTTATTCTAGTTATCCATTCTTCTAATTTTTTTTCAAAGTTTTTAACTTCTTTGCTATTGTTTTGAATTTCCTCTCGTAGCTCAGAGTAGTTTGATCGTCTGAAGCCTTCTTCTCTCAACTCATCAAAGTCATCCTCCATCCAGCTTTGTTCCGTTGCTGGTGAGGAACTGCGTTCCTTTGGAGGAGGAGAGGTGCTCTGTTTTTTAGAGTTTCCAGTTTTTTTGGTCTGTTTTTTCCCCATCTTTGTGGTTTTGTCTACTTTTTGTCTTCGATGATGGTGATGTACAGATGGGTTTTTGGTGTGGATGTCCTTTCTGTTTGTTAATTTTCCTTCTACCAGACAAGACCCTCAGCTGCAGGTCTGTTGGAGTTTACTAGAGGTCCACTCCAGACCCTGTTTGGCTGGGTGTCAGCACCGGTGGCTGCAGAACAGCGGATTTTCGTGAGACCACAAATTCAGCTGTCTGATAGTTCCTCTGAAAGTTTTGTCTCAGAGGAGTACCTGGTTGAATGAGGTGTCAGTCTGTCCCTACTGGGGGGGTGCCTCCCAGTTAGGCTGCTCAGGGGTGAGGGACCCACTTTAGGAGGCAGTCTGTCCGTTCTCAGATCTCCAGCTGCGTGCTGGGAGAACCACTACTCTCTTCAAAGCTGTCAGTCAGACAGGGACATTTAAGGCTGTGGAGGTTCTGGCTGAGTTTTTGGTTGTCTGTGCCCTGCCCCCAGAGGTGGAGCCTACAGAGGCAGGCAGGCCTCCTTGAGCTGTGGTGGGCTCCACCCAGTTCGAGCTTCCTGGCTGCTTTGTTTACCTAAGCAAGCCTGGGCAATGGCGGGCGCCCCTCCCCCAGCCTCGTTGCCGCCTTGCAGCGTGATCTCAGACTGCTGTGCTAGCAATCAGCAAGACTCTGTGGGCATAGGACCCTCCGAGCCAGGTGCGGGACACAATCTCCTAGTGAGCCGTTTTCCAGGCCCGTTGGAAAAGCGCAGTATTAGGACGGGACTGACCCGATATTCCAGGTGCCGTCTGTTTCCCCTTTCTTTGACTAGGAAAGGGAACTCCCTGACCCCTTGCGCTTCCCGAGTGAGGCAATGCCTCGCCCTGCTTCGGCTCGCCCTGCTTCGGCTCGCGCACAGTGCGCTTCACCGACTGTCCTGCACCCACTGTTAGGCACTCCCTAGTGAGATGAAACCGGTACCTCAAGCAGAAATGCAGAAATCACCCGTCTTCTGTGTCGCTGGGGCTGGGAGCTGGAGACCGGAGCTGTTCCTATTCGGCCATCTTGGCTCCACCCCGAAAAAAATTCTTAATAAAAGGGAAATAAGATATAATAAAGAATAAGCTCAGGAAAGCATGGGAAGTTGAGTACAAGGCCTAATGGAAAGGGTCCTCGTGTGATGCAGGGGGACAAAATTTGTACATATCCAGGCCTGAACCCAGAGGAAAAGGCGAAGAGGGGGAAACAATTCCCACAAGTCACAGCGTGATTATGTCAAGGAGGCTACAAGAGATAATAGGAAACAAGGATATGAGAATATAATTGGCTAGACTGTTTAAAGAAAAGGGGGCTACAAATGAACAATGTGAAGAATTCATTGAATAATGTACTGTTTGTTAGATTTCTAGGTCTGACAATCATCAAACAGAAGTTGGAACTAGAGCGCAGTTGTTGCTATTATTTACACTTACATTGTAATTAACAGAATTAAATATGATGCTTGGACTCTCTCCTCTTTATCTGTGGGTATGAGAGAAGTAAAGAGATTTCATTCACTTGCGCCCAATGTATGAAAACGAAAAGGACAACTTATGTGATACAGCACTACTACTCATCTCAGCACATTCTTTGCAGGATCAAACAGCAAAAGATAATCTAGATGATCAGCTTGGCTTAAAATGCTTCATGCTTAGCTTTACTCGGGGTAATGTTTCAGGAGTGGCTTCTTCCAAAAGGGCTTCCCCAGGAGAAAGCAGAAAAATGTTAGCACACAAGATCTTCAGTGAGATTTCACTCACATTGCTGCTCCCTACCCATTCACAAAATGACCCTGCTGTCAGTACAGTGAGAAGCAGCTGAGAATCATTTACCATCTTCACTGGACACCTCATAGGACACATTCACCCCATACACCACTCTGTAACTGGAGCTTAGGTTAGCATCAGCCTCTCTCCATCCCCTGGAGTAACAGGCAGGATTGATGGGTAGTGAAGTGCCGAAAAGCTCAACATCTGGTGGTGCTAGAGGCATGATGATACAGAGAAATCATGAGCTCTTTTACAACAGACATCGTGGGAAGTAACGCAAGACAGGTGGTGTTCTGGATTCTAGGAAGATATGTGCCACAGTGCTGTGGCTTGTCTATGAATTCGTACATCTGAATTAATAAGCTGTATGACCTTGAGAAAGTTAAACTTTCTGGGTCTCAGCTTTGTCATCTTTCCTAAAAAGAGGTTAGAGTCAATTATCTTTTAGCATCTACCAGTATCTACAAATACTATGGTAAACCAATTTTTTTCAGAGTATTTCAGGCCCAAAACAGTTTAATGAGCCTGAGCAATTTTATTCTAGGTAATGATCCATGGCAAAGAGTTGTTTGGTGCAATACCCCATTTCTTCCACTTGCTCCTTGGTCCCTCACCCTCATGATCTAGTCATAAATGTGTCAATTTTGGCTATCAGTTTATGTTTTAATAATACATAACTAAGGAAATAAGTTGCTATCAACATGTACTTGACACTTAAGGACTATGCAGCCTTGTTTTAACAACCCTATTCTAACAAGGTCCCTCCTAGGAAATCCTATCAAGCAACTGAGAAAGAAGTATATTGGCTGTTTTTTCATATAAGAGTCTCTAGGTCTGCCAAATTTTTACAAGTCAATAGATTTAAGAACAATAGGAGGAAGAAAAAACAATGTACTCTCAAAAGCATTGCATGTGTTTAGATTTTTTTATTTCTCAAAATGGAAATATCCTTATTTTTCTTCTGATTATAAGGATTTTTGCCACATATTGTTGCTTTTCTGGAAACTTTTGCAGTTGATTTTCCCACCAGCAACATATAGTGACAACTTCCTCATACCCTCACCATACTGGGTATTGAATTTTTTTGTCTTTGTCAATGTATTTGTTGAAATAATACATCTTCTTTTAATTAGATTTTTAATTATCAGTAAGGTTAGTTTTTCACATATTTATTCCAAATTATTTATGTCATTTGTCAATTTTTCTATTGTGTCTCTTTTTCTATTTCCATTTAAAAGAGTCTTGGCCAGGTGTGGTGGCTCATGCCTGTAATCCCAGCACTTTGGGAGGCCAAAGCCAGTGGATCACCTGAGGTCAGGAGTTCAAGACCAGCCAGGTCAACATGGTGAAACCCAATCTCTACTAATAATACAAAAATTAGCCTGGCGTGGTGGCACATGCCTGTAATCCCAGCTCCTCACGAGGTGAGGCATGAGAATCGCTTGAATCCAGGAGGCAGAGGTTGCAGTGAGCCAAGATTGTACCACTACACTCCAGCCTGGGCCACAGAGTAAAGCTGTATCTCAAAAAAAAAAAAAAAAAGTCTTATATTAAGGACATTTGTTCCTGGTTATTTTGGTCACAAATTGCTGTTTGAATTTTAACTTTGTTCATGATGGTTATAAGGGGTTTTTCTTCAGTGTAAAAGTTTTCATTCAGTTTTTATGGAATCAAATGTTTTAGTCTTATGTTTTACTGGCTTTTTGTCTTCCCCACCTATATATGTTTTTAATTTTTTTTGTTAGTATTTCACCTTCATTTTTTAGACTTAAATTTCTGGTCCATCTAGTGCATATTTTAGTGTAAGTTGTAACAGAAATTTAATTTCATATTTTTCCAGTTATTTCAACCCTACTGATTGAATAATTCATATTTTCAGTATAGATTTGAAATCTTTTTTTTATAATACTACATTTTTATAGTATTAAAAGTGTACACCATTTTTATAGGTATATACTTCTCTGAACCTTCTATTTTCCCTTGATCTCCTCATCTGATGTGAACTGATTCTGATACCACCGCCAAAGTATTTTAATTAATATGGGTTCAAAATTCTTTTTTTTTTTAAGGGACAGAGTCACACTCTATTGCCCAGGCTAGACATGAACTCCTGGGCTCAATCGATACTCTCCCTTCAGCCTCCACTGCTCCTGGCTCAAAATTCATTTTAATATGTGGTAAGGCAATTCTCCAACATGTGCTTCAAAAATTTTCTGGCTACGACCTAGGTTTATTGCCTCGGCAGCAGTTAGGCACTTGAAGTGGAGTGTTGAATATATGTAAGTATTTTTTCAAAGTGCACAAACTTGTAAAAGTCCTAAAGCAAATACTTTTATAGGAAGCATTCATCATCTGTTTTTAGACATATTGAGAGTAGTCACTGTTTAGAAAAAATACTCAGCAATGTGGTTTGAGGGTCAGGAATTTTCTAGCCTGCAAGAGGCTTCTTTGGCTGCCTCATTATGGCCACTAAAGATTTAACTGTGATGAACATATATGTATATAGCAGAGCCTCTTCATTACATAATTTTTTTAAACATTAAAATTGTCATGTAAGTGAAAGAATGCAACTCACTAATTCCGCACTATTTGTACAGCTATGTAGACTTGTTGTAACAAATCAGATGTTTGAGCTTTTCAATAACACTCATGTCTGATGCTTTCCCTTAGACCTTGTTTGTCAGGCCCTATCTTGTTTTCGGCCTCTACAGTTCCCTTTCCCACAGCGAGAGTCACTTTATACTGTCTCTGGACCAATCACTGACCATCCAAAATCAGGTGAGTGGTCCCACTTCTGTGGTCTCACTAAATCATTTACCCACTAGTCACTTGGTGTTGAAATTGCCATTGTTTTATCCATAACTCCTGTTAGAGAGCAGAGATAATATAACATTCACCATTGTATCCCAATCCCTAGCTCAGTGCCTGAAACATATGCGTCTCAAAAAATATTTGGTAAATGAGTAAATTATTCTTACTAAATGTGAAGCGGGAGAGACACAAAGAACTCTAGCCCACCACTAGGATTTAGCATCATCTTAGTTGTTTTGACATTGTATGACAATGTTGGCATCTCACTCACAGTCTCTAGGACTGCTCCTCCTCCACAGCTATCCTGTTCCTGATTCCCACCTCCCTGCTCTCCTTCCTGCTCCTGCTGACAAGCTTGCCCAAATGTGGACTGACTCCCTGCCTGTGTCAGAATGCAGGCATCCTCTATCCGCCTGCCAGAATACCCCATAACCACATGTTAGACCTTCCGATGCCAGCTGCTAGCTTGAACCACTCTACCATCTGATGCCACACCATTTAGATCCTATGTTCTCTCAGTTCAGCATCAATCCAACCCCTCTTTTAGCTACAAAACATGGGCTTTGCCTGATGGAGCCCCAGGACATATTCTTTAAGATGAGCAGACTGAGTGGACCTCACTCTATAATCATGTGCTTTCACACAGACCAAATCCTTCTAAATTCTCACACAATAATAGTGAGAGCTCTGTTGAAATTCAGCTCCTATGAAAAAGTGTCTGGAAAGAGAAATTGAAATAACAATATAACCCAGATATAGTTCAAATTGGATGATTTTAATCTTTCACTAATACTATGTAGAAAAACAAGACCTCTGTTTTTTTCCCTAATCTTTCCCTCAAAAGGACAAAATTCTTCACTTTCTGAAAAACCACAGGCCACTTTCATCTGGTTTTCCCCCTTGTCCTCTTCTCTGAGCTCAGCATTTCACGTGCTCATTTTGGTGAGATTCCATCACAATACATCACCAGGAACACATGCGTTCCACTGGGACTTTATTCCCTGGAAGATGTGAATGGTGATGTAAATAATGGCATCATTGGAATTTGGAAGAAGTGATGCGAGAAAGAAATAAGGTGAAATAAGGCAAAATCAAGCAATTATACTCAATATATCCTTTTGGAGTAATGTAGATAGTATTGATGGTAATAGGGAAATTCAATGGTATTCATCAGCTGGAACTGTCAGCAGAAACGTTAATTAAATGGCAGCTGTTGCTTTACCACTTGTAGAGGAGTGGAGCAATCCTAACTCCAAAATAGATTTCCAAGAATGGGAGCGTTTCCAGCTAATGAACTACAGCCTGGTTGTGGTTTTGGGTTAGTAGCTGCAATCAGACTTTTGTCAATAGTTATGTCTGTGCCACTGTATTTTAAAGTAAGAATTCTAGTCTGTTAATGGAAATATGTATGCATCATGCTAATTAGAGCTACTAAGTCCAGCTCCCACTTAGTTATGAATTGGTTATTCTGTGATACTCTAGTGAAATTTAAAACATTTGTTTATTTTTAACTAATATTGTTGGAAAAGCAATACACGACCATAAAGGTTTAGAGAAAACTGAGAAGCAGAGAAATAATCATCAATGGTCACTAACTGTTACTGCCATGTTTATCAAGGAAAAAATTATGTTCACTTCAATGAATGGAAACTGGTCATTAATATTTACTTTCTCAATTTCATGACATTTAATGAATTCAATTTAACAAACAGTTATTGAGTACTTGTTTGGTTCAAGGTGAATCTAAAAACAGTGCCAAGTCATAACAGAATTTATTTATCAAGTTAAATTTTTGAATTTACATGTAAATATGTGTCACAGAATAATTATAAGAATCTTTCACTTTTTGTTTGCTTTCTATTGCAGAAAAAAAAAATCTGTGCTACAGTATTTGCTATTGGTGATTTTCATCTTAGTAAGGTTCATTTTACCAGACAACACACATACGTTTTTCTCTAGGTGTGAAGGACCCTGCTCTGTAGAATTTCAAACTTACAGAATCAATAAGAAAATTAATTCTGTACATGCTACCTAAAAATGTAGATTTTAAAAGTTCTTCAGAGTACATTAACACACTGACCTGTCAGTTTCACAGGACAGATCAGCTTGTTTCCCATGCACCTGCTGTATAGGAAAGCAAAGTGATTAATCCTTTCCTGTTGTTGCTGGTATTGTGAGAGAAGATAGCAGGAGGTATAAAAGTCCAGACAGAGGAATCCCAGAAAAATGGGGAACCCAGCCAAACTCACAAGACTAGGGGAAAAGTCAAGGATCCAAACAGGACGGTAGAATTTGTGTTCAGAATGTCTGGGGTAAAGTACATGTTCCCAAAAGTAAGGCATAAAATATTATATTGGTCCTCAAGAGAAAGGAAAGACAGGAAATAAGAAACAAAGTCACTAGGGGAAATAGAGCATCATAAAAAATCTTGAGGAGAATAGGTTGCCTCCAATTGGGCCAGTCATTGGGAAAATAGAGGGGAAGGCAAGGACCCAATCTCTAGTCAAGCAGAAAGCCCAGTTAGCAGGAACTAAGGGCACCATAACCAGCTGCAACAAGACCCCTGATGCTGAAATGAGGGAGCAGCTGCCATTCAACACCTTTTATTTTCAGAGTGGGCTCCAGAATAGCAAAGTGATTAAGAGCTTACAAGCACAGGCTGGGGAGTCCAATTGCCTGGACTCATCCCAGACTTGCCACCTGCTTGCTGGGGGCTGGGGGGGAGGATGAACAATTCCCTCAGCCTCCTTATCTGTAAAATATATAGTATATGTGTATCTGCCTTATGAAACTGTTAGTGCCTAACACAGAAAGCATTCATTAAATATTAGCTACTTTATTGTTTATTATGATTGTGTGATAGAAAAAAGTAATAGGCTGGGGCTCAGGGGACTTAAGTTCTGGTCCTTGATTTACTTCTTTTTCCACCTATGTGACTGTTGTACAGAACTGAGGTGCAGTCATTGAAATGGACCTAGAAAGTAATCAAAAATCCTTAAGTCAAGATCTTAAAAGTAAGCCAGGCAACGATCCTGAGTGTCAGTTCTCTTGAGACAGGAACACAGCCACTGCAAGGTGTAGAAAGTACCCACTACCAAGGGTTGAGTAAGCACAGTTCCATACTCAATTCTACCTGCGGAGGGTTTTGTAACTTGAGCTGAGTGACTTCTCATTCTAGTACTATCTTCTTTAAAATGATGAGGTGGCACTCATCATTTTAAAGTACTATCTTTTAAAGTACTTTTAAAATACTGTCTTTAAAAGGATTGTGATAACAGGTTCTCAATATTGGATGCAAATTAAAATCACACAAAAGCTTACAAAATAGACCAATACTTGGGCACCCTCTCAGGCCATTTTAAATCAGAACCTCTGGGGGCATAGCCCAGGCATCTGCATTTTTAAAGCACCCCAGGTGACTTTGATGCACAGAGAGTGTTGAGAGCCACAGTACTAGATAATCTGATGGTTTCAAGTGAGGTCAGAGTCTAGAGGTTTCCACTCCTTTGGTTTCCTGTAAGGTACAGCTGTCCCCAGGACCAAAGCCATGTAATCATTCACATTGTGGTACTCAAGGCCCTGTGCCTGCTCACAATCAGACTAGGGGCAGATGTGCAAAGAGAACCAGGAAATCTTACAGAAGTCTTAGTTAATTCTGGAATGAATATGATAAGCTGTTAATATCTTAACAATTAGCTAAAGACTAATGTGGAAATTATCACTGTTGTGTACCAGAAGAAATTTAGAATAATTGAATGAGGAAAAAAAAATACTTCTAGAGGCCAACCAGTCAAACCCTTTGGCTCCAAAGAATAGAACACTAAAACTCTTTTTCTGGGTGGGTGAAAAAAAATTACAGTCCTTTTTCTCCTTTGACACTATTACACCTTTTTACATAAAGACAGGAGAAGACAAAAGGAAAACTGAGTTTATTGCAAAGAAATCAAGAGATGTTATGTCAAGAAAACAGACAGCCTTCGTGAAATGTAATACTCTCTGCCTTTACTTCTTGTTCATTGACTTGGATTAAACAGGTCTGTATCACACAGCAAACAGTATATTTGCTTCAGGAAGATGTTTAGCCTGTCAGGTGAGCAGCAGTACAAGTCCTGTGCTATTAACCAATAACGAATGTAGTGTGTTTGGGGAGGGGGAGTTGGGGTGTGCTAGTATAGTTGTGACAAGTTACTGTTTCAATGTATTAGAATAGAATTTCTCAGAAGGTAGAGATTTATTCTGTTATATTTCATCCCATATGAAACATTCACCTTCCTGGGATATTCAATCCCACTACCTGGGATATGTGATACCCTGGAAAAGTGGAGTCTTTCTGGCCACTGGCATAAGAGAAAACAAAGCATTATCTGCTCCATCAAAGTTTTATTAGAATTGCTCTCCTTTTACTTCAGACAATCTGAAAGTTAAATGTCAGAAATGCAAATAGAAACTCAAAAGTTTCAATTATTTCCAAATAGACATTTGGACATCAAGCAGGTAAATAAAGATAAAATAATTAAATAAAATATCCAATAAAATATGCCTCTGATCCATAGTGGCAAAATGGCTGAAAAGGATCAGGTAATTTTTCTTAAACTATAGCAAGCGCTCTGTTTTATTTTGTTTTTTTTTGAAGGAACATCGTGCTGCCAGAATAACAACTCACTACTAAAACAAAGTCATTTGGAACCAATAACAAGCCTTTATGTGGAGCACCGTCTACCCCCTTCCTCACTGCCTCCTGACCAAAACACACACACACACACACACACACACACACACACACTCCACCAAAGGTTTCTTGAAGAAGTATTGCTACCAACAATGGGGATAAGTATTTCATACAACTCCATCTAGAACCCACTTCACAAACTAAATGTTTATGACCAAGGCAGAGACTGGCAGCACATTCAAAGTTTACAATAGAAGGTGGGGCTCTGAGTTGTCAATAGGAGCAACAGCTGACAAAAGCCCCAACAATGTCAAACGAAGTGGTACAAAATCAAATGCTCCATGGCATCCTCTTCTTGGGAATCAGCCCAGCAGTGTAGAAACCAAGAACCACATTGCCCCATCAATAACTGGAAGAATCGCTTCTGCATCTCAGTGCCCCAGGCCTAGCTCATCCAGGGTGGCCCAACTCTACTGGGCATTGAAGCTTCTGATTCCACTTTGGGATCCCGGAAAAGAGCCTCTGTTAGCTTTCTGACCCTAAATCTCTTTATTCTTTGCACTTTGTGAATCTTTTAATACTATAGGGGCAGCTGTTACCTTGCAGTGTCACATTCTACACGTTTCATTAAAACATCTCATAATCATCTAGGTGGAGGTGTTCCATAAACAACTGCCTGAATTTTAAAAAGTGGTTGAAACTATAGAATAGATAAGGTCAAATTGCCTGGATTTGGATTTTAAATCTACTACTAGGTAAAGTTATTTAACATTTATAACTTCATTTTCCTAATCTGTAAAATGGTGATAAAAATAGTACCTCATAGGGTTGTTACGAGAAGCAAATAAAATCATCCAGGTAAAATGCTTGGCAAAATTCCTGGAACATAATAATATTCTCAAGTATATGCTAGTTATTCCTATCATTTTATATAGTAAATGTACACATATGTTGTATATTATATAGATAATATATATTACATGTAGCCATTATTATTATTTATGGAATGAGCAGAATGAAGTTGGGGATGTCTTATCAAAAGTTGAGGGGCCCTGAGAAGTGAACTTTACCAATGCAGCTGACTTCCTTAAAGACCAGAACGAACAACAGGCTATGGCCAAACCAGTTGGTCTGGTGGTATTCAAACCAGAAGATGATATCTATCAACACAGCATGTGAAAGTTAAGCTTATATATAAGGCCACTCCCTGATCCAAATACCAGGCTGCTCTTCAAACATGTGTCACTTACTGAACAGTTAATGAAACACAAAGAGCCTTGAATACCTCCAGTGTCACATTTCAAGACTTATAGAATAATTAGGAAAAATCTGAGCTGGCAAAACTCTTCCCGGCTTGCCCTGATGAGCAGACCCTCTTTGTTTTCCATTAGTGTGTGTTGTCGTCACAGTAACTACAGGGCTCCAAATACAGGCACAGGGCATCATTTCCTCATGTGCACTTAGGCTGCCACACTGAAATAGCATTATGAACTCAGCAATGCCTCTTCCTTTCCTGTTGTGCTTGGTACCACGGTCAAAGAGGCAAGGCCTAAGATGAGTTACTTAAGACATAAGTATATGAAAGAAAAAGAATGTTCATTTATTCCCATTATTGTGTCATCTATGACTTGTGTGTGTGTGTGTGTGCGCGTGCATGTGTGAAAACCTAATTTTTGCATAGGTCTTTTAGATAAACAAGGGCAAGTTGGCAGTAACGCCATTGTCTTAGTGGTGCCAGCAGTCTACTGTTTTCAGTCAGATCTTCTTTTGCCCTGAAATCTTCAGCAAATTATTTTTAAAAGAATGCATTTGGCCAACTCTGATGTGTCCATTTCATATCTTTCTTACACCTTTTCCTTACAAAGATAAGAAGCAGATAATTCATTTCTTTAAAGTAACTTGGGAAGATTGCAATTACAGTTTTTACAAGATCAAAAAAGACTATTTTCAAGGGCAGAATTATAGGGTCCTTGGTCAGTGAAGCAACAATCATCATTTCCTCAATGTTTTGGTGAAGGAGGTAGGCAACAGCATTTAGGCAAGCAAATAAAAACAGAAAAATCCTTAAACCTTAAGGGCTCAATTAAAATCAGATCACTCGAGATAATTTCTGCATTAGCTTTAAAAATTCTTTTTAGTTTGTCTTTCACAGTCCTCAGAAACACATAAATCACCCAATATTATGCACGTTGACACCACTTCCCAAAAATGGGAAAAAAACCTAAACCTTCTTTTGATGTCTCAGTATTGCTGTGGCTTAAACAAAGCCCTCAGAGACAGAGCAGCATGGGGATACTGGTTATGTTGTATTACTTCACTTCTGTGCTGGGAGTTTCTCAAGTTCTGCAATCAGCTGGTTAACAGCCAGCTAAAGCTGCTCAATTCATGTATGACTTTCCTTATTCTAAATTCTTCCACAACGGGTTGCCTGGTCTTTGAAATTAAACTGCCTCAGCTACTACCAGAGACAGCTATATTCTGCCTGTAGCCTTTTCCCTTCTCTCATTAGCTAAAGCATAGACTGACCATTTAAGAAAAAAGAAAAACATAATCCAATATACTTTCCTGAGGTTTCTATATTTTTGCCCTGGTACCACTATAATGTATTCATTCTGCAAAGCCAGGAAAAGCTATTTCCTTCTTTTCTTTCTTTATTTTACTTTTCCTTCCTACCTTCCTTTGTTTCTTTCTTTCCACACAAAGTTTTCATTAGAGAATGACAATTTTAAAATTTGTTTTGCCTCATCTTTTAGAGACTTATCCTTTCAATTGAGAAAAATAAAGTAAAATTGACAGATTTAAACCATATATGTCCTGCATAAGGTTTGTTGCCACTAAAGCTGCTAAGAAACTTCCCTGCTTATAAGGGTGCTTTATATATTTTTGTTAAGTATACAGAATATTAAGCAGAATACACATACACACACATCTTACGAGATAACCCTTTTTGTTTGTCTTGGAATGTACTTTTCTTTTCATATTTAAGAAGAATGAATAGGATTAAGGGCAACGAATCCCAAGAATTCATTTCCATTTAGTAAAGTTAAAGTTAGCTTAAGATGACCTTTTTTGGTCTTTTCATTTTTATCTGTTACCAGGTTAGTAAAACAAAACAAATCATCTAAGGAAAGAAATAAAGAATGATAAATTTAATAATGTGTTCTTGCATGGAGGAGGAAGTCTTCATTGCTGTACATTACCCAGTGTAGTCGGCTGTAAAACAGACACCCAAGCACTGTGTATAAACACTCTTTATCTCCAAGTGCAAATATAGAAACTATAGAACAGTCTGTGCTGTGGGTGATTTCTTAGCCTTTTTAGTAATGGTTCTATAAGACAGCAGACTGCTGAGTGATAAGGAAGAGTTTGAAACATAAATTCCATACTAAATTATTGGCTGCTGTTCAAATTGTGTCTGCTTAGAGTACCCAGCAGCAAAGTATGTCCCAAGCAGGATTCCAAACAAATAATACATTCTCCTGCCTTTCCTATAATCTATGAAGTTGAGATCACAAACTATCCGCATCCAAGAATTTTGTATGCAACAAAGATTAAAGTAAACAAATAACTATATTTAAGATGTAATAAAGCCATACTAGCTTAAATTTATTGAAGAATAAATTATAAACTATAGATTTTATGTCATTTAATGTTCAAAAAAAGTTCATAAGCAAATAGCATCATTACCCTCATTTTACAGATGAAGAAACTGAGACACAGAGATTAATTTGCCTATGGTCACCTTGAGCTGAAATCTGAATCCAGGCTATCTGACTGACTTAGTCATGCTACTAACCTTTTCTGACTCCTCTTCCATGAACATCTTCTGGTTATATCTTCAACTCAGATTTAAAGAAACAAAATGTATTTTTATTAGCTTATCTTTTTTCTATTTATTGCTATATATATTAAAAATAATCTAAAAACAAATTTATACTGCAGGCTTTTAGATGTCATTTTTCTAATAAATTGTTACCAATTCTTTTTTTCTTAAACCATTCTGTTGAAATAAATCTCAACACGAGCTTGTCCCCTCATTTCTCCTAGTGCTACCTTTCTAAAACCCACGAGTTTAAAGAAGGAAGATTAGACAAATGAATGAAAATGTGGATTAAACAAACTCTGTAAAATCTTATATCTTAAGGCATATGTTTTATGAAAAAATGCTCATCTGCCAAAAAAGGAAAACACAGGTAGCATTACTTAGACTGTGTAAACCCCAAAGTTTCACTTCTAAACAATAAGTAAAAATTATAACCACAAGGAAACCGGTGCTTAAGGAACATATTAAATATTTCACAAATTTCATTGGAAAATTCCATAGGGTTTCTTACTGAATATCCACTTAAAAGAGTAAGTTTCATCACTTTGACCATCTTAAAATATAAATACTAAGAGAATGTTTTTCTTTTGTTGGATACAGAACAAATTGCTTTGAAAGTATGATTCCTGCTTTATCTCACCCAATAAGGCTACAGTTTTCACGAGCAATTAAATACTGAAAAATGTCTCTTTTTCAAAATATCAAGAGAAAAAGAACAGAAAAAGGATCATAATGTATTTAAATGTTTTCTTGTTCAAAGCCAGATTCTAATTCACGATCCACAAATAAGAGCCATGATTTAAATGAATTGTACCAAAAGTAACTATAAGTAGAACCTGGCACCAAAAGATAACAAAAGTATATAACTTCCAGTATTTAGAGGTCTAGGTAGATACACAGGATTTGTGTGTGTGTGCGTGCATGTGTGTGTGTGTGCACGTGTGCATGCATATATACATACGCAGTCCTGTCATATTTCCCCTTTCTATTTTATTCCTGAGAGATACAACATCATTTCCACAATTGGGTATGTGAGTGTAGTTAAAAGTGTTTGTAATTTTTCTGTGCATGGTAAAACCATGAAGACTTTCCTTGAGAAATTTCTGAAGTAAAAAACTATTAACTTACAGTTGCTTTTCTTGATTCTATACTTATCCATACTTTCTCACATACTTATCATCAGATATCTAGAGCCACAAACGTGAATGAACATCCACAATGTGCCTGTGGCTGAGAAGCTCCAAAGCCAAGTGATGCTTAGGATACTGCGTTTCACCTAATAGACATCATAAAATTGTTCTGAATATAAAGAGGCAAACTCTACTTAAAAGTACCCTAATTCTAACAGAGCACCAAGCTGTCTAAACTTAGAAAGAATCACTTCTAAAATGTATAATCCAGAATATCATTGTGAAAGTGGAAGACCCTGATCTGGGTCTTAAAGAGTAGGTAAAGTTTCTACAGGACCAGAGAGTAAATGTCTTCCAGGCAGGGAGAATAAAAGCTGGGGCAAAGCTGGGGTACTGAAATGTTCACTGAGTATGTGTTTGGAGAATGGCCCATAATCTGAAATACCTGAAGCAGAGGGACCTTGTTGTTGAGTCATGGTAGTGAGACTGGAAAAGTTAAGTAGGTGCCAGATGATGGAAGGTTTTCAAAATACCCAGCCTAGGTGTTTGGCAGCAACTAGAAGTCCCAGAAGATAACTGAAGAGTAAGTAGATAGACAAACATAGCAATCCTTTAGTAAAACCAATCTTGTGGTCATGGGCAAGATGATTTGGATGGCAACAAGGGGTAGGAGGGAGCAGCATTGTTATAATCCAAACTAGGGTGAAGAGAACAGGCATTAGTGTGGTGGAAGACATGGCAATGGAATCTAACAACTTTTATGGTAAAGGGGAAAGGGACGGTTCCAAAATGTCACAGAACTATGAACTTGAGTGAATAGGAGAACAGATCTGCATTGTCGTGGAGAGCCTGATTGTTCGTATAGTGGAGGAAACCGTGTGGTTTAGCCTGAGCTGAGTTGCTGTTGATTCTCAAGAATAAATGTACAACAATGAAGACAATTAATGATACTGAAAGATTCCCTTCATCAGCAAACATGACTTTCACACAGGGCCAAATGCTGCACTTAGTTATCGCCACACTGTCCCACTGACTCCAAAAGAAATTACACGCCTAGAATCAATGGTAGATTTTGGCCTTACACATACATTTTTAAGTCAACAATGTGACCCTTCTTAGGATAAAAACAAGAAAAATGTAAAGCATTTAGTTCTGACTTTTCAAACTCCTTCGAGACAAAGATATTTCATCTCTACTAAAGCACCAGGAGTTTCATTCTCTAATAGTAAACTTACCAGAGTGCATTTTGCACTATTATTTGTACATATTTGCATATGTGATTTGCTTATTTACTGTATAAACAAGTAATCAGAATTATAAAACATAATACATACTGAAATGAGTGCCCTATTTCATTTTCCTGAGCATAGGCTATATAAGCTTTAATTAGCTTTTCTTAAAAGAAGATCATTTTCTGAAAAGGTTGATACATTCTTATTTGTCAACAAATAATATGTTCAAAACTGGTTTTGGGTAAATTCTTTCTTTACATTGATAGAATAGACTTTAAAAATTCCAATTAAAATGTGCTTCTATATCTTCTTTGATATTATCCTTAGACTAGAAAATTATTCAAATCATCATATTCATTTAGAGGAAAAATATTTTTATGCAAATCTACCCCAATTACAAACCACCAGATGTCAATACTAACTATATCAACAATGTACAACCATAAGTTGTCA
Source organism: Symphalangus syndactylus (assembly GCF_028878055.3). Lineage (NCBI taxonomy): Eukaryota > Metazoa > Chordata > Mammalia > Primates > Hylobatidae > Symphalangus > Symphalangus syndactylus. Next base: position 47,414,935 of record NC_072424.2, on the reverse strand, counting down.
TATTCAACATGAAATTGGTTACTCTAAGCAATTCTGATAAAATTGCATGGCAACTCATGGAAGGGGAGACAAGATGCCATCAGATGAAAGGAGGATTTCCTTCATGCTGTAGTAAACACATTCATACACACATACAGGCAACTTAGAGGAAAATGTTTTCTAATTAAGTTTTTAAAAATAGAGTCTGTTATATCTAAATACAAGCATTGATTTATTTTTTAAAAGTACACAAGTATCATTATCTTGAATAGTTATATTCAACAACTTCAAGAGTAGTGATTTAATACCAGGCATATTTTATGCCCAGTCAGAAGCATTTGGGGTGACTCTAGTGTAACGAGGTCAGAACCAGCACAAGGTGTACCAGTGTAATCAGAGAATTAGGCAAAAGGAGACACATACAACAGCAGGTTTAAAAAGTACAGCAATACAAACACCATGCGGGACTTTCCTCTCATTTACCACACAAGCTGCTTAGCTAGTTTCAGTAAATGAAAGTTAGTTTACTTCTAGGGGAGATACCCTTTTCATTGCTTAGCCATCCCAGTTGTGAAGGGAGATGTGAAATTGTCCTTTCTCATAGTTCTGTTACCTGTCGAAGAGCGTTAACTTGGGAGAAATATTTTGATGTCTACTAAAACACCATAAAATTATCTGTGTTTAAAAAGGAATCGGTATAATTTTGAGGAAGAGATGATGTTTCTGACTTTTTAAAAATAATTCACAATGGTTATCATAATTTCTAAATGTGTTATCACATCGTAGAACAGGAAGAATCAAAGGAAACAGACAAAACAGAATGGGAGAGAACTCTCTTCTTGTGGAAACAGATATTTCTTAAGAGAGTAAGTAGTTATTTATTTTGGTCTTACCTGACGGCAGCTCCTTTAACCAAAGGTATGTCCTCTATGTAGGTAGTTTATCCTTTGAAGAACCCAGTGGCTTGTGTCACAGCCCAAGACAGATTCGAGTTCTCAAAAACTATCCAGCCCAAAAGAATACAGAGGAAAAAGCTTTTCCCACTTTCTTTCCCAGGACTAGCCAATAGCTGAAGTCATGCAGGAAACAGAGTAGAGAGGGGGAAAGCAGCTTCTTCTCCCTGAAATCCCGATCAGCAGAAATTGGAAGTTGTTGTATATCTCCCACCCAGACTTTTGTTTAAAAGTTTTTTCAACTGTTGCTAGGTGTTGTTGGGTTCGGAGATTAGGTTTCTCCTCTTCTGCTCCCTTCACAACACTGTCAGAGCAATGACTATGTTGAGGAGCTGAGCTCGCGGGTGCTATATTTAACCAGTGTTCTCAGCAAGTCAAGCCTGTCAACAGCTGAGAAGTTTGGAGCCGGCTTTACTCAGTTCCTAAGCAGCTGGGTTATCAGTGGATACAGCGCTGCTCACCCTGTAAAAGACTGCGGGAAAACCGGCAGACCCTTTTAAGGACTTCTGCTCGTTTCACAGAGGTAATTATTGTTTGAAGCTCTTAACTACAGACTGAGATTTGGGACTTAGGTTTTAAAATGTGAAGAGAAACAGAGCAGCAGTTGTCTTAGGCAGAGCAATTTACTAATGCAATATTCTTCTCAATTAGGGTGTCTCAGATAAATGTTCTGAAATAAAAAATGCTTTTTAAAAGTGTATCGCTTCTGCATAAATGGAGGTTTTAAAAAAGTGTATCACAGCTGTTGGTTGTGAAAATGAGTACGAGATTACTTCCAAACAGGTTTTGACACCGGTGTGTTTCATTTATAGCTAGATCACTTACCTAGTCATATCAAACTTTTGTCCAGCTATGTACCTGAATGTTATTAAAATAAAATTACCATAAAGGAATGTCTATAACATTATGATTTTGAAAGGAGTAACATTAAGAAGGAAAATCTTAGCATCCTCACTCAGGTTATTCATTCAAAGTAACACACTGTAAACACTCCAGGAAATCCAGGACATGAGATACCTCTGGTTGTTGACAGGCTTGCCTCATCATTAACCCTCCAGTCTCCACAACATGAAGAATGTCTCAAGATACTTTATATGCTTCATCCTACATAACAAAACGGTATGAATCTGCTGAGATTGAAACTTTTTAAAAATTATTTAACTAACTAGTTTTGGGGACTGTTTTACTAATTACATATGTGAAATTAACACTAAGGGAAACTGAAGGAGGTCCTTTTGGCCACAGGTAAAGTAGGAAGGGAGACACATACATACACACACACACACACACACACACACAGAGAGAGAGAGAGAGAGAGAGAGAAAGAGAGAGAGAGAAACATTACTGATTAACAAACTAGAATATGGCCCTGACAAAAATCTCACCAATACCGTTATAAAAGTTGACCCTCTTCCTGAGATCAATTTATCAGATTAAAGATACTCTCTTTTTGACATGCAAACTGAAGATGAACGAAGGGCATATGTAAAGGTGTTGATGTAATATTTTAAGAGTTGCATACTTGCAGTAAGTAGCTTATGTGCTGGGTAACCCTATGTCTCTGAGAAAGTTTGCCACTTCAATCAGGAGTGTGTGTATATCCTTCTTTTTAAAGAAATGACCCTCACCTGCTCAAGCCATTCGAAAACATCTCAGTTCTTCTCATTCCAAATAGCACACTGACAGCATGCACCCTGCCCCTTTAATGTACTTACTACCATACACATGTAAAATTGCATTTGTTCAGACTCAGTCTTTCTGAGTCTGAGCCAACCTTGATTTAAAAAAAAAAAAAAAAAAGAGACTTCTATTAAGGTGAAAGAGCTCTCATGTGAAATTAACTGACTCTTCTCGAGCTAATGGATCTTTTAGAAACAATCTATTCACGGTCCCCAAAAGTGGGTTCTAATAGAGATAGAAAGTATAAAAGTGAAGTATGAGGTAATTCAGAATCATCAGAACTTCTAAAAAATTACAAAGGGGCCACGCACAGTGGCTAACACCAGCACTTTGGGAAGCTGAAGTGGAAGGATCACTTGACGACAGGAGTTCAAGGCTTGCCTGGGCAACACAGCAAAACCCTGTCTCTACAAAAAATTAGCCGACCATGGTAGCACATGCCTGTAGTCCCAGCTTCTTGGGGAGCTGAAGTGAGATGATGGCTTGGGGCCAGGAGGTCATGGGTGCCGTGAGCCGTGATTGTGCCACTGCACTCCAGCCTGGGCAACATGACCGTGTCTCCAAAAAAAAGTGGGGGGTCGGGGTGAGATGTGGGTAAATTACTGTTTGAAAAATATATATGCTTCCCCTCACACACACCAAATGCAACAGCCCCCGGTTAAAATCCACTAAAAATAACCCTGGGGATATATTATTTCACCCCTGCTAAGAGTTCACTTTACAGATACTCCAGACCAAAATGAAGCAAAGAAGAGCGGTAGCCAAATGTCGAGATAACTGAGGGGAAAAACCCACTTTGCCCTTATGGCCAAAAAAGGGTGATAGATTTATTTCTTCCACAACTATCCAGATAATTAAAGTTTTCAGTTTTGTTTTGTTTAATGAAAACCTATTCCCTTACCATTGTTTTCCTTAACCTTTGGATTAGCTGTCTATTGTTGCTATTAGTTTATTTTTAAACAATGTGGTGACAAGCCACAGCATACAGAATTATTCATATAATTAGATATTGTTGCTATCATCAAATTATGTTCTTTAATTATACTAGGCATAAGTGCATGACTGACTCAGTATTCTACAATAATCAGACTCTCTCTCTCTCTCTAACACACATACTCACACACACGCAGGCAATAAAGTAAATTTATTTTGAAGGCTTTTCCCCCTGGGAATGATTATTCAGACTAAAGCATTTCCGACATCATCTGCAGAGGAAGTGGTGCTGCTAAGAACTATTAGAAATTTGTGTTTTGTATACAGTCAACAAGGAACTGCTGTTTCAACACATATTGTTAATATATTACTGTTCAGCTGCATCCTTTCCCACAGCCCTAAGTGTGAGCATTCTGAGAACCTCTGATAAATTTACAAGTAAAACTGAATATCCCAACTTCAAGGATGAGTCATGATGAAACTTTTTTTTTTTTTTTGAGACGGAGTCTCGCTCTGTCCCCCAGGCTGGAGTGCAGAGGCCCTATCTCGGCTCACTGCAAGCTCCGCCTCCCGGGTTCATGCCATTCTCCTGCCTCAGCCTCTCGAGTAGCTGGGACTACAGGTGCCTGCCACCTCTCCTGGCTAATTTTTTTTGTATTTTTAGTAGAGACGGGGTTTCACGGTGTTAGCCAGGATGGTCTTGATTTCCTGAACTTGTGATCCACCCGCTTCGGCCTCCCAAAGGAAACTTTTTAATAAGAAGATAGATTAATATTATTGGGGGGTGGGGGGAAAGGCAAATAAATTAAATAAGAGCATTGACCCATTATCTCTACACCCATTTCTAAAACCAAATTTTCCCACCTTGTTCACTTAAATAAGCATAGTGATTTTTAAAAGCAAAAATAAGTTATTAAGTTATTTAATAAGTTAATTAAGTTCTTTAATATACCAGTGAAGAGAAAAAATAGACATTTGCTTCAAAACAATGTTTACTTTAATAAGGTTTGGGGGTAGTGGGTGGGTGGCATGAGGCAAGTTTTCAATCAAACATGCTCTGTTAACATTTATTGCCTGACTCTGAGATGATGAATATAAGCTCACTGGTACCAGAGAATTTTTCAGTTTGTTTTTTTCTGGCTACCTAAGCACCATAGTAAGTGTTCAATAAATAAGAAAGACTGAATGAGCAAATGAACATATAAAAGATTAAAGAAAAGATAAAGAAAACTATAGAGCATACAGAAAATGCTTCCAGGCTCTCTGGACAGAGTTGGTCATCATTAGATACATATAAAAAACTTGTAGAAAGAAATATTTGATTGTGAATTATTTTGAATTTGTTAAATTGTTGTTGTTGTTTGAGACAGTTTCGCTCACTCTGTCACCCAGGTTGGAGTGCAATGGCATGATCTCAGTTCACTGCAACCTCTGCCTCCCAGGTTCAAGCAATTCTCTTGCCTCAGCCTCCTGAGTAGCTGGGACCACAGGCATGTGCCACCATGCCCAGCTAATTTTTTTTTTTTTTTTTTTTGGTATTTTTAGCAGAGGTGGGGTTTCACCATGTTGGCCAGGCTGGTCTCGAACTCCTGACCTCAAGTGATCTGCCTGCCTTGGTCCCCAAAAGTGAATTTGTTAAAATTTCAAAGGAAAGTAATAGATCCCAGGATAATAATAAAAATATCTTTGCAACACTTACCATGAGCCAGACACAGAGTTCTAAGGGCTTAACATATATTAACCAAATTGATTTTCACAATAACTTTATGAGGTGGGTATTATTATTATCTCACATTTTACAGGCAAGAAATTGAAGCACAGAGATGTTAATAAATAGGCCAAGGTCACATGTTAGTTGGTAAATAGCAGGACCAGAATTTGAACTAGTAAATCTGGTTCCAAAAATTTGTGTTCTTAACTACTTAACTGCCTCTTACAATAGTCACAGTAGACTGTTCTTACCAATCACTGAGGGTTACGGCATATGAACTTCACTATCCCTGAATATATATACTTCTGACCAAAAAATACATTTAAAATCCAACAGCTTTGGAGGCAAATAGGAAAAAAAGATGGGATCATTTCATGATTAGCATAGTAAAATAAAAACTCATTGGAACTGAAGTCCCGTTGAATACCAGAAAAGAAAAAAATTGGACTGAAAAGAAGATAATTGCTTTAAGAAAAAGTCTATTTTTAAGCAAAGGATATGAGCTGTTCAGTATTGTTTCTAAAACAAGCAATGTGTGATGTTTTATGATGAACGAGTTTAATGCTTAATGAAATTCTAAAATTACATTCTAAAAATATACTTTTGGTCTATGATTTGATTTGATAAGCAATTTAAAAATGTTTTGGAGCTATGTGTTCTCAAGGTTGTAACCAACAACAAGAAAAAATAAAAAACAATGTAGGGGAAATCATACATTAGTAAGTTCTCTGGCATCAACATAATATTATATTACATTTGACATAATCAGCTTTCACAATTTGAAAATACTTGCATTTTCAATTAATCTAACTATTCTTCTGTTTAGATTTTATAAAACCTTAAAAGAAACAGCACTAACACTGTTATAATAATATATACATTTATTCATTATAAAATAGATACTTGTCCTGACAATTAATAAGCACTGTCACACCTACAAATATTCATAAAATATTAAATTATTTATTTTTCCAACTGCTTCAGGAAAGAGAAAGACTAGGTTTCAAGTAAACTAATAAGATAATATTTTTGCTTTTGCCGTAAATTAAGCACTTATATGCATGTATTAGACATTAAAATTCCCATTTCTCTGCTTGTGTGCTTGAAAGTGGGTTATTAGAACTTAAGCCTAAAAGTTATTGTTTTTTTGACACCCCATAAGCCAACCTCTGAAGGACAAGCCTACCAGAACATGTCTACTCCTGAAAGTTATTTCAGGACCATATTCTACAGACACTTACAGATCACAAGCATCCTACTTTTGAATAGAATCAGATAACCTTCTCCTGAGACTATTTCCTGCTTCCTTTCCTGTGCCGGAGTCATGACCTACTCTTGCTCAACATTCAATTCAATATACCTACTCTTGCTCAACATTCAATATACACACATAGTATATATATATATACACAGTATATATATATACACACACTGTATATGTATATACACAGTATATATATATACACACACTGTATATGTATATACACAGTATATATGTATACACACACTGTATATATATATACACACTATATATATATATATTTAACTCTGAAAAATGGGCTTTCTTAAAAATACAGACATTAAGATATTTGATTCTGGAGTAGGGTAAAGCTAGTTTAAGTCCAGACTCCCTTATTTATTACCTGAGCTTAGCAAATCACTTAATCTCTCAATCTCTCTTAAGCCACCTTTCCCTCTTCTATAAGATTAATAAAAGAATTTAAGACTATTCAGTTCTTCCCTTTTGCAGCCATCGCCGAAGTGGAAGCAGCCCGAATGAAGTCCAATCCCTTTGGGACTTCTGACTGAAACAGAACTGTGAGAAGCATTTCAATGCACCTTCCCACATTTGCAGGACGATTATGTCTTCACCTCTTTCCAAAGAGCTGGATCTGAAGTACAATGTTAGATCCATGCCTATGTGAAAGGATGATGAAGTTCAGATTGTGCAAGAACACTGTAAAGGTCAGCAAACTGGCAACGTAGTCCAGGTTCACAGGAAAAAATATTTCATTTACATTGAATGGGTGCAGCAGGAAAAGGCTAACAGCACCACTGTCCATGTGGGCATTTACTCCAGCAAGGTGGTTGTCACTGGGCTAACACTAGACAAAGACCACAAAAAAGACCCTTGAAGGGAAAGCCAAATCTTGTCAAGTAGCAGGGAAAGGGGGATATATAAGGAAGAAACAATAGAGAAGATGCAGGAATAAAGTAATTTTATATAAAACTTTCATTTAAAACTGCTAAAATGGAAAAAATGACCATTCACAATATCCAAACACTAGAAACACTCTAAATGCTTTCTACAATTGAACAGATAAATAAATTGTGGTATAGTCAAACAGTAGCATTGAGAATGAACAATCTACAACTACACAGCAGTGTAAATAAATCTCTCAAACAAAATGCTAAGTGCAAGAAACCAGACTCAAAAAGTACACTGTATGATTCCATAAATATCAAGTTCAAAAAGTGACAAAGCTAATCTATGGTGTTGGAAGTCAGGACAGTAGTTGCCCTTAGGAGATGGGAATACGATTTGAAGCGGACATGAGGAAAGTGTCTGTGGCATTGGTAATGTTCAGTTTCTCGCTAGTGACACTAGTGTGTTCAATTTTGAAAATTAATCCAGCTGTATACTTATGATTTGTGTATGTTATAATTCAGTGAAATTTTTTTCAATTAAATGTAATTGAAAATATATTATGCTTACAAGTACTTACCTTCTGAAATATTTACAGATAACATGATATCTGGAATTTGCTTCAAAACAATCCAGTGTTGGCTGGGAGGGATTACAGGTGGCTCACGCCTGTGATCCAGCACTTTGGGAGGCCGAGGTGGGCAGATCACCCTCCTCAGCCTGGCCAACATGGCCAACATGGTGAAACCCTATCTCCACTAAAAATACAAAAATTAGCTGGGTGTGGTGGTGCACACCTGTAGTCCCAGCTACTCAGCGGCTGAGGTGAAAGAATTGCTTGAATCCATGGGAGGCGAGATCACTCCCGCCTGGGCAATAGAGGAAGACTCAGTCTCATAAAAAAAAAAAAAAAAGAAAGAAAGAAATCCAGTGTCGGGAGAGGAAGAGAAGTGGGTGAGGGTATAATGAAACAGAATTGACCATCACTTGACTGCTGTTAAAGCTGGGAAACAGGTAATCATTATACTGCACACTCTTTCTATTTTCATATAGGTTTTAAGTTTTCTGTAATTAAATGTCTTTAATGCTACTGTCTGGCATATAAATAGACACTCACTAAATGTTAGTTATTATTTATATAATTAATAGTATGACTACCTGAGTCTTTACATAGAAGTCACATGGAATTCCATTGGTGTCATAAGATAATTAAGAAGATAATTGAGGGCCAGGGGCAGTGGTTCATACCTACAATCCCAGCACTTTGGGAGGCCGAGGGGGGAGGATCACCTGAGGTCAGGAGTTTGAGACCAGCCTGGCCAACATGGCAAAACCCTGTCTCTACTGAAAATACAAAAATTAGCTGGGCATGGTGGCATGCGCCTGTAATCCTAGCTACTCAGGAGGCTGAGGCAAGAGAAATGCTCGAACCTGGGAGGCGGAGGTTGCAGTGAGCCGAGATTGCTCCACTGCACTCCAGTCTGGGCAACAAAGCAAGACTGTATCTCAAAAAAAAAAAAAAAAAAAAAAAAGATAATTGAATTTATACTATTAATATACACTATTAGCAACTGAGATTTAAAAAATTGAATATAAAAAAGTTTATTCTCAAAGAAGGTGATTATTTTTTAAAAAAAGAAAAACAATTTTAAGAAAAAAATAGTAAAGCAACTAGAAATGCCAGCCTGAAGCAATTAGTTTAAAAACCACTGGAAAAGAGGATTCATCCTTGCTTTTTTAACAAAACTTTTAACAAAACTAGCAGCATATTTTTCTTGCCTTATCTGATAATTAAAGGTAAAAAATATCAAGAAAGTAAGGCATCCAGACAGCAAAAGCTGTCGGCCAACAGTTCGTAAATAACAGGAAATGTCATCACAAAGGTCGAACATTCAGGATGAAAAATTCAGGGCGAGAAGTGTTCAGAAACACTTGAATTTGGTATCCATCTTACAGCTGAGTCGGCCCTTCTATCCTTAATATTTGCGTTCTTCACTTCTTTCATCTGAAAATGAAGTAATAAATCACCTCCTGGGAGAGGTGGAAGGGACAAGAAAGTGTTTTTGAAATGACAAAATAGCTGAAAACTTTGTGCCTCGAAGTTTTCCTTTCAGTCACATACCTTGAGAACTATGAGCTAAGTCAACTATATGGTGAAATGATAGAGAATGTTCTTTTAGAAGCTTTATGTTAAATAAGTATAATATAAAATAAATGTGGAAATTAGAGTCGTTAGGTAGAGTGAGACAATTAAAAATTCAAATAAAACTACAAAGCAGTAATTTTTTAAAAAAACAAAACTGACCTTTGTAAGATAATTACAAGTTCCTTGTTGAATCTTTAGCCCTTAAAAATAGCTTTATAGTCAGTGCAGTGAGTCCCACCTGTAGTCTCAGCTGAAGAGAGAGATGGCTTAGCTAGGAGTTTGAGGCTGCAGTGAGCTATGATTGTGCCACTGTACTCCAGCCTGGGTGGCAGAGCAAGACCTCGTCTCTAATAAAATATTAATAATATTGCAGAAAAATATTAAACTTAGTTAATAAATTGGAAAAAACTCACTGAAAGTTAAATGAAAACAGCAGATAATAAAACAGCATTAAATGTATTGTTGCATTATCCTACTTAAAGATAGATGTAGTGATATAGATATAGATACAGATATGAAAATAGATATACATATATAGAAATTCCCTCCCCACATTATGCATATGTATTTCTATAGAAATACATATACACATACATATATGTGTATAAATGTGTGTATCTAAAATATTTACACATAATAATTACAATGGTTATCTTTCTTTATGTTCTCTAAAGTTTTCATATTGATATTTTGTTTTTTAATAGGAAAATAAGATAATTTAAAATTATTTCCTATTGGAGTGTTTTCCAATATGTTGCTGAGGTGCAGGCTTGAAGATTCGTGCTTGGTATGACTTGCCTTTCCTGTTACTACTCAGGATTTCAATGAGTCTGCCTCAGGATAATGTAATTATTAAGCAAATGACATAGTTAAATTTTGCCTTGTGTGGATCTGGCATTCAATTTCCTTAACTAAATTCCTCTTAACATTCACTCATGGAAAAAAGAAAAAAGGTCATCTCGTGACTCTTCAAAATGAATTACGGTTGCTTTGCTTTCCATACTGTATGTGGGTTTTTCTTTTTTTTCTTTTTTTTTTTTTGAGACGGAGTCTCGCTCTGTCGCCCAGGCTGGAGTGCAGTGGCGCAGTCTCAGCTCACTTGCAAGCTCCGCCACCCAGGTTCACGCCATTCTCCTGCCTCAGCCTCTCCAAGTAGCTGGGACTACAGGCGCCCGCCACTAGGCCCGGCTAATTTTTTGTATTTTTAGTAGAGACGGGGTTTCACTGTGGTCTCGACCTCCTGACCTCGTGATCCGCCCGCCTCGGCCTCCCAAAGTGCTGGGATTACAAGCGTGAGCCACTGCGCCCGGCCGTATGTGGGTTTTTCTGCTCTTTTATCCTTAAGAATGTCTTAACTTGCCATAACATTATATCATTGCATTTGCCTCTGTAGCTTTCTCCTGTGACATTTTCCCTTTGAGCCATCGATTGTGTTTGGGTCTGCCTGGAAATTCTGCATAATGCAAGGAGGAGATATTTTCTCCTTTAGGGCTTACCTGAGGAAAAGTTTCAGTCGTTTTGCTGCTGTTGACCTTAAGCGATAGAGGACAGAGAAACACTTTTTGCACTTCCTTAGCAATAGCTAGGACATGACATCACTATCTGAACATGTCTTATGGTAGAAAGAGCCCTGGGAAAAAGGAGATTTTGTTCTGACCCCAACTAGCAAGACAATTTTTAAAAATGATTTAATCCCTCTGAGCCTATTTCCTCAATTGTCAAGTGGGAATAATGGTGTTTAATCTACACACCCCACCACCACTCTGCACCCTCCACCAGCACCACCACTGTGATGATGGGAAGCCATTGCTCTAAAAGTGAGAATGTTCCATCAGAGCAAGGAAAGGCAATGGTGTTGTTGGGTTCACCCCCGTCAATTTCCACTATCTAAAATTATTTTCATTGCCTAAAAATATTTTTATTACCTAAAAAGTTTTCCTTGTTATAAGCTTCATTTCTAACATAAAATGTCTTTTTTACAAAACATATTTTATTGTATTTATTTATTGTATGTGTGATGGAGTCTCACTCTGTCACCCAGACTGGAATGCAGTGGCAAGATCTCATCTCATTGCAACCTCTGCCTCCCAGTTTCAAGCTATTCTCCTGCCTCAGCCTCCTGAGTAGCTGGGACCACAAGTGTGCGCCACCACACCCAGCTCATTTTTGTATTTTTAGTAGAGATGGGGTTTCACCATGTTGGCCAGGCTAGTCTTGAACTCCTGGCCTCAGGTGATCTGGGACCACAGGCGTTCACCACCACGCCCGGCTCATTTTTGTATATTTAGTAGAGTCAGGGTTTCACCATGTTAGCCAGGCTTGTCTTGAACTCCTGGCCTCAGGTGATCTGCCCGCCTTGGCCTCCCAAAGTGCTGGGATTACAGGCATGAGCCACCACGCCTGGCCTATTTTATTGCTTAGGTTTTTATACATAATTCTACTGTTGAAAACATTGTCAGATATGTAAGTAAGGGGGCAGGAATCTTTTTTTTCAAAAGCTGCTGATTTAATTAGTTGTAACCTCGCTGAAAGAAAAAAAAATGTTAGAGTTCCAAAGCCAAATTTTGCACATTTATGTAAACAAATAGTAAGTATTCTGAACTTCTGTGTCTGTGTGTGCTTGGAAATTCCATCATCTGTAAAGCAGGTGCATTTGAATGTAAATTGACCAACACCGTTTGTCAGAAAATGAATACATGTATTATGGAAGTAATAGACTTAAGCTACACGCCAAGACCATAAACTCTAGATGTTTTCAAACTGTAAATAAGTAGATGAGAATGAGAAAGGGGAGTTGATAATGAGAGGTGACAGGAGCATAGCTCATCTTAGTGCCGGTTCAGACGTGCTAACAAGACGGCTGGTCCAACATGAAACCAGTTCCCCTGAAAAAACGTGAATTCCATGTTTGCCTGTGTGGAATTCAATCAAAATCTGGTAAATGATTTATGTAATAAATGAATGTGGTGCATTTACTCTGTGCAAGGCCCTCTAAAGCAATGGTTTTCAAGTGAGAGACATTTTGTCTGCCAAGGGACATTTGGCAGTATCTGGAGATGACTTTGGTTGTCATAACTGAGGGTTGGACTGCCATCCAATGGTAAAGGCCAGGGATGCTGCTAAATATCCTAAAATGTACAGGATAGCTGCCCCAAACAAAGAATTTTCCAGTCCAAAATGTCAATAGTGCTAAGGTGAAGAAACCCTGCATTGGAAGATTAAAAAAAATAATAATAATCAGACAAGAACGGTGCTCAGGAGCTTAGAGTCTGGCAATGAAGAAGAGGCAAATACATAACAAAATGGGCAAAGCAACAAGAGCTATAAGAAATATACAGAGGAAAAATTATTTATAGCTTAGGGATCAGTGAAAATTTTGAAAAATAACACTGTACCTGGAGGAACTGTTACCAGTGGGGGGTCGTCCAGGTTCTTGGTATTTTGAACAAAGAATTGGACAAAATGCAGAAACAAAGCGATGAAAGAAGCAACGAAAGCACAGATTTATTAAAATGAAAGTACACTCCACAGAGTGGGAGTAGGATCAAGTAAGAGGCTCAAGGGTAATGGTTACAGAAATTTCTGGGGTTTAAATACCATCTAGAGGTTTCCCATTGTTTCCTTGGTCACACCCTATGTAAATGAAGTAGTCACCCATGACCAGTCTGATTAGCTGCAGGAGGGGAAAAATTAGAGGCTGAAGTGAAGTTACAAAGTTATACCCCTATGCAAATGAAGACCTCCAGACCCTATTCTCCTGTCTCAGTATCACCAGTGAAGGCTGCGAAACAGTAAAGATGGCAGGGTATTCAACTAGGAGGAGAGGAAGTCAAATTATTTCTGCTTGCAGATGACATGATCCTGTATCTAGAAAACTCCATCATCTCAGCCAAAAAGCTTCTTAAGATGATAAGCAACTTCAGCAATGACTCAAGACACAAAATTAATGTGCAAAATTGGCTGGGCATGATGGCTCACACCTGTAATCCCAGCACTTTGGGAGTTCAAGGCAAGTGGATCACCTGAGGTCAGGAGTTCCAGACCAGCCTGGCCAACATGGTAAAACCCTGTCTCTACAAAAAACACACAAAAATTAGCTGGTGTGATGGTGTGCATCTGTAGTCCCAGCTATTCTGGGGGCTGAGGCAGGAGAATCGCTTAAACCCAGGAGGTGGAGGTTGCAGTGAGCTGAGATCGTGCCACTGTACTCCATCCTAGGTGACAGAGTGAGACTCTGTCTCAAAAAAATAAAAATTAAAAATTAATTAAAAAATTAATGTGCAAAAATTACTAGCATTCCTATATAACAATAGGCAAGCAGAGAGCCAAATCATGAATGAACTCCCATTCACAATTGCTACAAAAAGAATAAAATACCTAGAAATATAGCTAACAAGGGAAGTGAAGGCCCTCTTCAAGGAGAACTACAAACCACTGCTCAAAGAAATCAGAGAAGACAGAAACAAATGGAAAAGCACACCATGCTCATGGATAGGAAGAATCAATATCATGAAAATGGCCATACTGCCCAAAGTAATTTATAGATTCAACGCTATTCTCATTAAACTACCATTGACATTCTTCACGGAATTAGAAAAAACTATTTTAAAATGTATTTGGAACCAAAAAAGAGCCCAAATATCCAAGACAATCCTAAGCAAAAAGAACAAAGCTGGAGGCATCATGCTACCCAACTTCAAACTATACTACAAGGCTACAGTAACCAAAAGAGCCTGGTACTGGTACAAAAACAGACACATAGACAAATGGAACAGAATAGAGAACTCAGAAATAAGACTGCACACCTACAGCCATCTGATCTTCAACAAACCTGACAAAAATAAGCAATGAGGAAAGGATTCCCTATTTAATAAATGGTGCTGGGAGAACTGTCTAGCCATATGCAGAAAATTGAAACTGGACCCCTTCCTTACACCGTAAACAAAAATTCACTCAAGATGGATTTAAGACTTAAATGTAAAACCCAAAACTATAAAAACCTTAGAAGAAAATCTAGTCAATACCATTCAGGATATAGGTATGGGCAAATATTTTATGATGAAATCTCCAAAAGAAATTGCAACAAAAGCAATAATAGACAAATGGAATCTAATTAAACTAAAGAGCTTCTACACAGGAAAAGAAACTATCATAAACTGTCGTCAGAGTGAACAGACAACCTACAAAATGGGAGAAATTTATTGCAATCTATCCATCTGACAAAGGCCTAAAATCCAGAGTCTACAAGGAACTTAAACAAATTTACAAGAAAAAAAAAATTAAAAAGAGGGCAAAAGACATGAACAGACACTTCTCAAAAGAAAACATACATGTGGCCAAAAAACATATGAAAAAAAGCTCAACATTACTGATCATTAGATAAATGCAAATCAAAACCACAATTTGATGCCATCTCATACCAGTCAGAATGGCGATTATTAAAAAGTCAAGAAACAATAGCTGCTGGTGAGGCTTTGGAGAAATAGGAATGCTTTTACACTGTTGGTGGGAATGTAAATTAGTTCAACCACTATGGAAGACAGTGTGGCAATTCCTCAAAGACGCAGAACCAGAAATAACGTTTGACCAGCAATCCCATTACTGGGTATATATCCAAAGGAATATAAACCACACTATTATAAATATACATATACACATATGTTCATTGCAGCCCTATCCACAATAGCAAAGACATAGAATCAACCTAACTGCCCGTCAGTGATAGACTGAATAAAGAAAACATGGTACATATACACCATGGAATACTATGCAGCCATAAAAATCCATGCTGGGACATGGATGGAGTTGGAAGCCATTATCTTCAGTAAACTAATGCAGGAACAGGAAACCAAACATCACATGTTCTCACTTATAAGTGGGAGCTGAATGATGAGAACACATGGACACATGGCGGAAGTGAAAAACACACACTGGGGCCCGTCAAAGGGTGAGGGTGTCAGGGGAGGATGAGTATCAGGAAGTATAGCTAACGGATG
Organism: Symphalangus syndactylus; assembly: GCF_028878055.3. Taxonomy (NCBI): domain Eukaryota; kingdom Metazoa; phylum Chordata; class Mammalia; order Primates; family Hylobatidae; genus Symphalangus; species Symphalangus syndactylus. The sequence goes on along the minus strand of NC_072424.2, from coordinate 47,399,391 downwards.
CTGGGCTTAATACCTAGGTGATGGAATGATCTGTGCAACAAATCACCATGGCACACGTTTACCTATGTAACAAACCTGCACATCATGCACCTGTACCCCTGAACTTAAAATAAAAGTTGAAGAAGAAAAAAGGAAAATAACACTGTAAATATCCATCTTGACATTCCTTTAAAAACTAAATTTAAAGGTGCCAGTGATTTTTATCATTCCTTTTTAATATAAATAAAAATAAATTAACCACCAAATATCTATGGAAAGATCCGCTCTATTCTTGCAACTGTATTAAATTGTCTGAGAAGACAAAGCTGAGTAAAACAGAGTCACTATTCTCTGGAACTCAGAATGGTTACATCTGTAATTCCACACTGACATTATTGAGATTCATTCTGTCAATGTGTTATAAGTGCCAATTATGTGCCAGGCGCTTTGTGAGACACAAGACTTCAACAGGCAAGGTTCCTGTTCTTATGGAGCACACTGTTTCTTGGAAGAGAGAGATAAAATTCAAACCAACAAGTGCATGATTTCGATGTGTGACTTCTGTTTCCAAAAATGTTGGACCATGGTCTAATAATCCTGAAAATCTCCTCACCAAAAAACACCTAGAAATTCCAGCTAAAATAATACAAATATTATTTTAGAAACCTAGCTGACATGAAAGACATTACGGGAAACCCCTAACGACCAAAACCAAAGAGGGGACTGAAAATCAGAGACATGAATATGAGGTTTCTCAGGTATGGCGGCTGTATTACTCTCAGAAACCAATAGATTTTAATAGCCAGATAGGGATAGGATAGGATACGAAGCCTCAGGCCCATAGAGATTAAGATCTGGAACTAAAACCCTTGGATAAAGTTAGGACGCTTGTAATAAAAACAAAAAACAAAAATACCAAATAATAGGCACAGGAAAATAAGAAAACATCCATCTTGGCCTGGCTTTGGATGAGAAAAAAAAAATAGCCTATGCTGAGAATTCATTACTACAAACCAGGTTTCAGTAGGTTTGATGAGCGAATCTACAACAATCTTTTTGAGTCCCCAATCAAAGATGTTAAAATAAGAAGCTCTAGATTGGCAGTCCTCACAGAATACCTAACAGAAGAAAATGTTCATTTATACAGTCAGTACCTGGTGACCAGCTGTGCCTCTTCATGGCTTGTGAAGCCATGGGCAGCATTGTCATGCTTCACCTTGCATTGCTTCGCATCCTTTCCTCCTTCTTCATTTCTCTTTTCTCTTAGTTTTACCATCCTGGAATTATACTTCCCAAATAAAGCTTAGTGCATAATCCTTGTTTCAGCTTCTGTGTTACAGGATACCTGAGCTAAGTTAGGGATTCCCATAAGAAGAAAAGGCCTGTTTACAGAGATGCCATCTAAACTGAGACCTGTAGGAGAAGAAGACCATGCACTATAGAGGGGAAAAGGAAGAGTAATCCTGACAGAAGGAATAGCACATCGGAAATCCTCGATGTGGAACAGAACACAGAACCTTCAAGAAACGTAAAGACAATGGCAGATATGGGAGATAGAAGTTTGGAAAGCTAAATAAGCACCCTGCCATGCAGAAGAGAGGTCTCAGGCCTGGATCTTGGTTAAAGCTATGTACGTGTTTTCTTAATTTAGTTGCCAAAAGTTGAAAAGTAAAAGATGTCATATAAAAACGTTTGGATTTTGAAAAAATTTAAAATATCTGTCCGCAATGGGCCTGTATTCTTAATGGGACAACAATCAGCTGGATCCACCCACTTGAGACAAGACCTGTGACCTCATGTTCACCACTGCACCAACCATCTTTTCATTCATTCATTTTGCCTATTTGGCCTCTATATGCATTTGAATTTCTAGTTCCTAATTTAGGACCTTATCGGTTATGGCTTTTTAAAAGTGGAATTTTATTATAAAATAAAGGATAGCCCTTGACATATTTTAAGCAAGGGAATGATGTGATCTGCTTCATCTTTACACCATTCGCTGTGCAAATATACATTGGAGAGGACCAAGAATGGAAATAAGGATATGAATGAGGAGAGTATTGCAGGAATCCAGGTGAAAGATTATCATGGCTTAAAATAGAGTGGTAGCAATGGAAATGAAGAGAAGTAAGTGGATTCTAAGTGTATTTTGGAAGCAAAAAATACAGTATTTGCTGATCGATTTTATATTGAAAGTTAGAGAAAGAATAAAAATGATTTGTATTCTATTATTAACAACTTGAGCCTTCTGTGGTCAGTAGTTGATGGGATATTTATTGATAATCATTAGTACCTGGCGAATTTGACATGTGTGAGTTAAAAATAAAGGAAATCTGATTCCCTAAAGGAGCTTGAATCCTATAAGTAGATGTAAGACTGATGCAAATACATGTACTTACAAGTAACCAAAAATAAAAAGATATATAACTGTAATTGTAGAGAATAATAATGGCAATAGCTAATATTCATTGAGGATATATAGGTATTTGGTAAATACATCTCATTTAATTCTTATGATACACAGAGTTGGGCATTGTTCTTCTCATTTTACACATAGAAAAATAATAAGTTAGGAAAGTTAGTTAACTAGTCCAAGATCATATAGCTTGTAACTGGCAGAACTGGCATTTGGGACCAAGCAGACCGACTCCATGGCACATTTTCTTAATCAGTACACTAGACTGCTTTTATAAACACGTAGTAGGGTCACAAATTTACCAGCATACTGCAACTTAGATATTCAAAGAAAAATGAACTCCTTTATGTGACTGAAATTGCTCTGATCTTCACAAACCTCCATCAGATGGTTAGAAGGGAGGAATTAACTTTCCTCAATCTTGCTTAAAATTTAGACCTATTCAATAATTGAAATAATCCACTGTTATCACATAAGAATACAGGCCCATGTTCTGACGTGTCTAGGAAAGAAATAGAGATTTCTCAGCCTTTCACCACATTTATGTGTGCAGTACATATGCACGTCCATACATATTTCAGCTCTCCAAGATGGTACCTGAGCATATGGGGGAGGGCTATGGTTTATGTGTGAACTGAGAACCACTAAAAAGTTCCCCAATCTAAGCTTGATGTTCAGGGCCACTTTGTTGTTGCTTGCCCTGCTGGCATTCATAACTAAACTCCTGTTCTGGAATTGTCCTTGATCTGGTTCCTAGCTTGTTAAAAACCTGGTAGTGTTACCAGGTTAATGGAGCCTTAGCTCAGTTCTCAGCAGTGCTGTAGAGCTCCCCACATCTGTGACATCTCCTACATCCAACCATCTGCCCCAATAATCCACCTCCTGCCTCTGCTTCAGGATGACCCCCACCTAATCAGGGCCACTAGCTAGGCTAAAATATAACTTGTCATTCAAAGTGAGATCTTGTGAGAGTGATAAAAAGGTCTATTATAATTATAATGAAACAACAGAGATAAACTAGAACAATCTCAAATTAGGATATAGGGCAGACCCACTTGCTCTCAACTTAGCTGCCTTGCAAGTTCCCCTTCCAGAAGTTTCAAGAACTCTTGAGTTCTTGCTGCAAGCAATGGAGGAAAGGCCCAGTAAAATTAAACTTTGTGGACTCCACCTAGTCACATTATATAGCCAAGTTCAGTTTGTTGTGGCTAAGTCCCAGGTTGGTCTAGGTTAGCCCAAAAATCAATCTCTTTTTGATCCAAAATGGAAATAGCCTCCCACACAACTATTTAACACACCTCCTCCTCTTTAGGCCAATGCCCAGAAAGGGAAATGGCTCAGTCAGATGCCACAGGGGAAGGGATATCTTCTCTTCACTATGGGAAAACTCTGTGACCCAAGTTCTCCAGACTTTCCCTTTGGTGGGTAAAATCAAAGCTAAAGGAGACAGGAAAAAATAACAACACAACAACAAAAACCCTCTCACTTCCACTAGGCTTGCTTTGAACCCTACTGGCTTCTTAAAGTCTAGTACCTATCTTCTTATCCTGGACCTGCAACCCTCAAGGCCCAGCTTTAGAAGGAGAAGATTACAAAGGAAAAATGATTTAAGGGAAAAGGTAGAAATAAAATGCATTGGTTTAATACTTGCAAATTAAAGTAACTATAACATATAGAAGGCTATTCATTCTTACTCATGTTGTCTACAGTGAGAAAAATATTTAATGTCATTCAAAATTAAATTTCTTAACCCAGACTTGATAAGGCAATTAAACATATGCCCTTTGTGAAATATCCTGTCAGAATGATCAGATCTTCAGAGGTCAAAGGTCAGCTATTTTTAGATCTAAGATCTTGTTCTAAATATTCTATGGTTCTGTGATTTTATCTTTGAAAGGCCAAAAAGTATTATATATCAAGTTTCCACTTAGGGCCTTGCTTACTCAAGTGTCTCAAACCTAAACTGCAAGTCTCAATGTTTTAGAGTGGCACTAAATGGCTTTCCAATATTGAGCAGGGATTATTGAGAGGTCCCCAAAGCTTGTGATGTTTCACAAGGGCATTCTAACAGGTTAGTTGTTCTATTTATTCTATTTAGTGCCAGGTAATGGCAACAAAGTGTTTCAATGTATATTGTTATTTCAGTTGATTTGGAATAATCCTAACCAAAAAAAGTTCTGTTTATTAATGTGCAATTTCCAAACAGGAACAGAAACACAAAAATGTTGAGTAATTAGAATCATGCAAGGACCAAACAAGAAGTGGCCAGACGGAGTTTGTCTGGAAAAGTTTTACAGTGCTTTTATGATTAATAAACCTAAGGAAAACATCTGAAGCTTCTTTGAAATGTTAAGAATGAACTATTGGAGAACAACTGTTCTTCAAAGAGTAGCAAAATATGCAAGGCAGTATCTCATTGGAGGGGTCGGGGGAAGAATCCTATACCTCCAATAAATTATTTAGAAAGGAGTAGAACATTGAAGTCTACAAGTTTGGAAGAATTTCTATTAACTCATCAAGTCAAGCTACTCCCTCCAAACCCTAAATCCCTAAACTTCCAAGACAATTTCTTTGGAGTTGGTGTTATGTAACTGAATATTCCAGGAAATGCAGTTTCCTATTGCATATCCAGATTAGATGGGATTTAGCAAAAAGAAACTGTATGGAAATCTGGATAGTTCTCCAAAATACCTCTAGGTATTTCATCTGAATGAAAAGGTGCTTAAGAAACCAAATAAAGAAGATATTCTGCTTTATAAATTATATAATTAGCAATATACATTCATTGAGTACCGACAGTAAACTAAGCTTGTTCTTAGGAATAAAAATAATTATAAGTTTGTCCATCCCTTCAACAAATTTCATCAATTAATACAATAGATATAAATGCACACAATTATAATGAATAGACATGTGTATTCTAACAATTAGAATACACACAATTATAATTAAGACAACATAAAATAGAATTAGGAAAATGAATCATAAATATTCTTCTCTAATGCAGGAGTTTGTGAGGAAGAAATACCCTTTTTGAAAGGGTCTAGGTAAATCAGAAATGCAGATAGATAAATATTAGACAAAGAGTACACCACATACCTAAAGAATAGATTAGCTAATTCTCAAATATTCATGATTACAGGGACAGAAATTATGTAGGTAAGTGAAATACATCTATGAAATCCTGAAGTTTCATACATTCAAATTCCAAAAATCTCATGCTTTGATACAGCATGTATCAATTCCCTTAAACCACAGAGACCAAATCAGAGGTTTATAATTCACTTGACTAAAAGTTATTTCAAGCTGTCACAAGGTGGTACTATGTGAAGCTATTGCCACTGGGAGAGAAGACCTGTTCTCCATCAGAATGGCAGGTAGAGTATCATACACTGGCCATGTTTGTGGGAACTGCCTATGCATTTAGAAGCACTTCCAGCAGTTCCCTACATCCCATGCCTGATAAAAGTCACATATGTCCCGGATTAGGATTCTCTAGAGAAACAGAATCAATAAGGGGAAGAGAGAGAAAGATTTATTATAGAAATTGGCTCACACAATTCTGGAAGCTGAGACATCCCACAATCTGCTGTCTGTGAGGGGTAGGACCAGGAAAGCTGGTGGTGTAATTCAGTATTGAGTCCAAAGTTCTGAGAACCAGAAGAATGGGGCAGCAATAGTGTGAATCCCAGTCCGAGTCCAAAAGCCCAAGAACCAGGAGTGCCAACGGATAGATGTCCAAGGGCAGAAGAGAGTTGACTTGTCCCAGCTCAAACAGAGAGATGATGAATTCACCCTTTCTCTGTCTTTTTGTTTTGAGCTCTCAATGGATTGAATGATGCCTACTCACATTGGTTAAGGGTGATCTTCCTTAGTTTACTGACTCAAATGCTAATATCTTCTGGAAACACCCTCACAGACACACCTAGAAATAATGTTTTATGAGCTATCTGGGCATCCCTTAGCCCAGTCATGCTGACACGTAAAATTGGTCCTCACAAGTTCATCCCATGTTAATCTGACACCCATACACATTTCCCTAAACCATACTTAATTTCCAGATAACAACTAAAACAAGGTCATAATTCTACCTAACAGGACACAACTATTCTGGGTACAACTGAAAATACACTAACTTTACTCCCCAGAAGAGGAGGTAAAGTCTTTGATTGGTCTTTACTTTTTTCCTGATATCCCATAACTTAAAGACAATGATATAAAATAAATACTGTTTAAATACTGCCATAAAGTAAACACATACTATATTACATGATAAGGGAATAAGAGAGGAAATAAGATATTTACTTAATATATATATAATATATAATATATACACACAAATATATTCATAACAAAATACAGAGGAAATACTAATGACAATTTTAGTCCTCGTTTCTGTAACTGGTCATATTATTGTAGCCAATGTGTATGACTGTCTTCTTCTAATGCCCTTCTATATTCTTTTTGCTTTCAGCAAGCACCTCAGCTGGCTGTAGTTCTTAACATGGCAGGATGACCCAAACCTTCATTTCTGGAGAGTTTGGGCCATTTGTAGGCCTGCCTTAATTGTGGTGTTGTAGCCTTCCATTGATCTTAATCACAGGGCATGGAAATACTAAGAGATACCCTAAAGGACCTCTTGTATTCCAGATATACTCTTCCTTACCTCCATTTTAGAGTAGTAACCCAACTGCACCTTAACAGTCCAAGATCAATCACCCAGCCAACACCATAACTCTCTTATTTGCCTGTTGACTCAGAAGCATGAGGAGCCCAAAATGGCCAGGTGGCAGTTTTAACTTCTAGTTCAATGAAATTTTTGTTGTATCACCTGGCAGACCCTGTGGAACTATAACCTCTAAGCCAGCAGAATACAAAGTCCTAGGAAGAGGACACAAAAATTTTGCCAGTGGGAGTCTCGCTGATTGCTAGCACAGCAGTCTGAGATCAAACTGCAAGGCAGCAGCGAGGCTGGGGGAGGGGCGCTCGCCATTACCCAGGCTTGCTTAGGTAAACAAGGCAGCCTGGAAGCTCGAACTGGGTGGAGCCCACCACAGCAAGGAGGCCTGCCTGCCTCTGTAGGCTCCACCTCTGGAGACAGGGCACAAACATACAAAAAGTCAGCAGTAACCTCTGCAGACTTAAATGTCCCTGTCTGACAGCTTTGAAGAGAGTAGTGGTTCTCCCAGCATGCAGCTGAAGATCTGAGAACGGGCAGACTGCCTCCTCAAGTGGGTCCCTGACCCCCGAGTAGCCTAACTGGGAGGCACCCACCAGTAGGGGCAGACTGACACCTCACACGGCCAGGTACTCCTCTGAGACAAAAATTCCAGAGGAACGATCAGGCAGCATCATTCGCGGTTCACGAAAATCTGCTGTTCTGCAGCCACCGCTGCTGACACCCAGGCAAACAGGGTCTGGAGTGGACCTCTAGCAAACTCCAACAGACCTGCAGCTGAGGGTCCTGTCTGTTAAAAGGAAAACTAACAAACAGAAAGGACATCCACACCAAAAACCCATCTGTACGTCACCATCATCAAAGACCAAAGGTAGATAAAACCACAAAGATGGGAAAAAAAGAGAGCAGAAAAACTGGAAACTCAAAAAATCAGAGCGCCTCTCCTCCTCCAAAGGAACGCAACTCCTCACCAGCAATGGAACAAAGCTGGATGGAGAATGACTTTGACGAGTTGAGAGAAGAAGGCTTCAGACAATCAAATTACTCCGAGCTACAGAAGGAAATTCGAACCAATGGCAAAGAAGTTAAAAGCTTCAAAAAAAAAAAAATTAGACGAATGGATAACTAGAATAACCAATGCAGAGAAGTCCTTAAAGGACCTGACAGAGCTGAAAACCAAGGCACGAGAGCTACGACGAATGCAAAAGCCTCAGTAGCCGATGCGATCAACTGGAAGAAAAGGTATCAGCGATGGAAGACAAAATTAATGAAATGAAGCGAGAAGAGAAGTTTAGAGAAAAAAGAACAAAAAGAAATGAACAAAGCCTCCAAGAAATATGGGACTATGGGAAAAGACCAAATCTAGGTCTGATTGGTGTACCTGAAAGTGACGGGGAGAATGGAACCAAGTTGGAAAACACTCTGAAGGATATCATCCAGGAGAAATTCCCCAATCTAGCAAGGCAAGCCAACATTCAGATTCAGGAAATATACAGAATGCCACAAAGATACTCCTCGAGAAGAGCAACTCCAAGACACATAATTGTCAGATTCACCAAAGTTGAAATGAAGGAAAAAATGTTAAGAGCAGCCAGAGAGAAAGGTCGGGTTACCCACAAAGGGAAGCCCATCAGACTAACAGCTGATCTCTCGGCAGAAACTCTACAAGCCAGAAGACAGTGGGGGCCAATATTCAACATTCTTAAAGAAAAGAATTTTCAACCCAGAATTTCATATCCAGCCAAACTAAGCTTTATAAGTGAAGGAGAAATAAAATACTTTACAGACAAGCAAATGCTGAGAGATTTTGTCATCACCAGGCCTGCCCTAAAAGAGCTCCTGAAGGAAGCACTAAACATGGAAAGGAACAACCGGTACCAGCCACTGCAAAAGCATGCCAAATTGTAAAGACCATCGAGGCTAGGAAGCAACTGCATCAACTAACGAGCAAAATAACCATCTAACATCATAATAACAGGATCAAATTCACACATAACAATATTAACTTTAAATGTAAATAGGCCAAATGCTCCAATTAAAAGACACAGACTGGCAAACTGGATAAAGAGTCAAGACCCATCAGTGTGCTGTATTCAGGAAACCCATCTCACGTGCAGAGACACACATAGGCTCAAAATAAAAGGATGGAGGAAGATCTTCCAAGCAAATGGAAAACAAAAAAAGGCAGGGGTTGCAATCCTACTCTCTGATAAAACAGACTTTAAACCAATAAAGACCAAAAGAGACAAAGAAGGCCATTACATAATGGTAAAGGGATCAATTCAACAAGAAGAGCTAACTATCCTAAATATATATGCACCCAATACAAAAGCACCCAGATTCATAAAGCAAGTCCTGAGTGACCTACAAAGAGACTTAGACTCCCACACAATAATAACGGCAGACTTCAACACCCCACTGTCAACATAAGACAGATCAAAGAGACAGAAAGTTAACAAGGATACCCACGAATTGAACTCAGCTCTGCACCAAGTGGACCTAATAGACATCTACAGATGTAGATGTCAAAAGATGCAACAAAAAATGATAAAGGGGATATCACCACCGATCCCACAGAAATACAAACTACCATCAGAGAATACTACAAACACCTCTATGCAAATAAACTACAGAATCTAGAAGAAATGGATAAATTCCTCGACACATACACCCGCCCAAGACTAAACCAGGAAGAAGTTGAATCTCTGAATAGACCAATAACAGGATCTGAAATTGTGGCAATAATCAATAGCTTACCAACCAAAAAGAGTCCAGGACCAGATGGATTCACAGCCGAATTCTACCAGAGGTACAAGGAGGAAATGGTACCATTACTTCTGAAACTATTCCCATCAATAGAAAAAGAGGGAATCCTCCCTAACTCATTTTTTGAGGCCAGCATCATCCTGATACCAAAGCCGGGCAGAGACACAACCAAAAAAGAGAATTTTAGACCAATATCCTTGATGAACATTGATGCAAAAATCCTCGATAAAATACTGGCAAACCGAATCCAGCAGCACATCAAAAAGCTTATCCACCATGATCAAGTAGGCTTCATCCCTGAGATGCAATGCTGGTTCAACATACGAAAATCAAAAAATGTAATCCAGCATATAAACAGAACCAAAGACAAAAACCACATGATTATCTCAATAGATGCAGAAAAGGCCTTTGACAAAATTCAACAACCCTTCATGCTAAAAACTCTCAATAAATTAGGTACTGATGGGACGTATCTCAAAATAATAAGAGTTATCTATGACAAACCCACAGCCAATATCATACTGAATGGGCAAAAACTGGAAGCATTCCCTTTGACAATGGGCACAAGACAGGGATGCCCTCTCTCACCACTCCTATTCAACATAGTGTTGGAAGTTCTGGCCAGGGCAATTAAGCAGGAGAAGGAAATAAAGGGTATTCAATTAGGAAAAGAGGAAGTCAAATTGTCCCTGTTCACAGATGACATGATTGTATATCTAGAAAACCCCATTGTCTCAGCCCAAAATCTCCTTAAGCTGATAAGCAACTTCAGCAAAGTCTCAGGATACAAAATCAATGTGCAAAAATCACAAGCATTCTTATACACCAATAACAGACAAACAGAGAGCCAAATCATGAGTGAACTCCCATTCACAATTGCTTCAAAGAGAATAAAATACCTAGGAATCCAACTTACAAGGGATGTGAAGGACCTCTTCAAGGAGAACTACAAACCACTGCTCAATGAAATAAAAGAGGATACAAACAAATGGAAGAACATTCCATGCTCATGGATAGGAAGAATCAATATCGTGAAAATGGCCATACTGCCCAAGGTAATTTATAGATTCAATGCCATCCCCATCAAGCTACCAATGACTTTCTTCACAGAATTGGAAAAAACTACTTTAAAGTTCATATGGAACCAAAAAAGAGCCCACATCGCCAAGTCAATCCTAAGCCAAAAGAACAAAGCTGGAGGCATCACACTACCTGACTTCAAACTATACTACAAGGCTACAGTAACCAGAACAGCATGGTACTGGTACCAAAACAGAGATATAGATCAATGGAACAGAACAGAGCCCTCAGAAATCACACCACATATCTACAACTATCTGATCTTTGACAACTCTGACAAAAACAAGAAATGGGGAAAGGATTCCCTATTTAATAAATGGTGCTGGGAAAACTGGCTAGCCATATGTAGAAAGCTGAAACAGGATCCCTTCCTTACACCTTATACAAAAATTAATTCAAGATGGATTAAAGACTTAAATGTTAGACCTAAAACCATAAAAACCCTAGAAGAAAACCTAGGCATTACCATTCAGGACATAGGCGTGGGCAAGGACTTCATGTCTAAAACACCAAAAGCAATGGCAACAAAAGCCAGAATTGACAAAGGGGATCTAATTAAACTAAAGAGCTTCTGCACAGCAAAAGAAACTATTATCAGAGTCAACAGGCAACCTACAAAATGGCAGAAAATTTTTGCAACCTACTTATCTGACAAAGGGCTAATATCCAGAATCTACAATGAACTCAAACAAATTTACAAGAAAAAAACAACCCCATCAAAAAGTGGGCAAAGGACATGAACAGACACTTCTCAAAAGAAGACATTTATGCAGCCAAAAAACACATGAAAAAATGCTCATCATCACTGCCCATCAAAGAAATGCAAATCCAAACCACAATGAGATACCATCTCACACCAGTTAGAATGGCCATCATTAAAAAATCAGGAAACAACAGCTGCTGGAGAGGATGTGGAGAAATAGGAACACTTTTACACTGTTGGTGGGACTGTAAACTAGTTCAACCATTGTGAAAGTCAGTGTGGCGATTCCTCAGGGATCTAGAACTAGAAATACCATTTGACCCAGCCATCCCACTACTGGTTATATACCCAAAGGACTATAAATCATGCTGCTATAAAGACACATGCACACGTATGTTTATTGCGGCACTATTCACAATAGCAAAGACTTGGAACCAACCCAAATGTCCAACAACGATAGACTGGATTAAGAAAATGTGGCACATATGCACCATGGAATACTATGCAGCCATAAAAAATGATGAGTTCATGTCCTTTGTAGGGACATGGATGAAACTGGAAATCATCATTCTCAGTAAACTATCGCAGGGACAAAAAACCAAACACCGCATGTTCTCACTCATAGGTGGGAATTGAACAATGAGAACTCATGGACACAAGAAGGGGAACATCACACTCCGGGACTGTTGTGGGGTGGGGGAAGTGGGGAGGGATGGCATGAGGAGATAAACCTAATGCTAAATGACGAGTCGATGGCTGCAGCACACCAACATGGCACATGTATACATATGTAACAAACCTGCACATTGTGCACATGTACCCTAAAACTTAAAGTATAATAATAAAATAAAATAAAAAAAAGAAAAAGAAATTTTTCCAGTGGGTCACTAGAGATAATAATGAGTGGTGCCAGCCCTTTTCCACCCCTTGATTTCTGAACCTGTGAATGATGGCTGTCAGAGAAATAGCACCACATGTTAAACGCTGATTCAGAGCATAGAAACCTGGAGAACCTTGCCCTCTAGCTGGTGCTGTAACTCGGTCTTCGGAAAGCTATTCCATTGTCCTATCAAGCCAGCAGCTTCAGGATGGTGGTGAACATGGTAAGATCAGTGAATTCTTCGACCACAGGCCCACTGCCACATTTCTTTTGCGAGAAGTGTACCTTAATCAGAAGCAATGCAGTATAGAATACCATGACAGTGGATAAAGCATTCTGTAAGTCTGTGGATAGTAGTTTTGGCAGAAGCATTTCATGCAGGGAAGGCAAATCTGTATTCCGGGTAAGTATCTATTCCAAAGATTAGCATTTGAATTGGTAGGCTGAATAAAGAAGCAGTTCAGTGTAATCAACCTGGCACCAGATATCTGACCGATCATCCCAATGAATGGTGCCATATCAATGATCTTAGCATTGGTCTCTGCTGCTGGCAGATTGGGCACTGAACAGTGACTTTAGGCATGTTAGCATTGGTGAATAGAAATCCATGTTGCTGAGCCCATGCTTACCCTCTAACCCTGCCACTCTTAACACTCTGTTCATGAGCCTATTGGATTATGACAGTGGTGGCTGGGGAAAGAGGTTGACTGTTATCTACAGAATGTGTCATCCTATCCACTTGATTTTAAAATCATCCTCTACTGAGATCACCCTTTGGTGAGCATTCACATGAAACACCAATATTTTCACCTTTTTTGGGCCCATTCAGAGAGGTCTATCCACATACTTTTTCCCCAAATATTTTTGTCTCCAATTTTCCAATCATGTTCCTTCCAATTCCCTGACCATTCAGCCAAACCACTGGGTATAGCCCATAAATCGGTATATAATCTCAGGTCTGGCCATTTCTTCTTCCAAGCAAAGTAAACAACCAGGAGCATTGCCCAAAGTTCTGCACACTGACAGGATTTCCCTCCACCACTCTCCTTCAGCGATATGCAGTGAGGGGCAGCAGTGCTGCAGCTCTCCACTTTCAGGCGGTGCCTGCACATCATGCAGAGCCATCTATAAACCAGACCCAAGTCTTCCCTTTCTTGGTCAACTGATTCATCATAGAGAATTCCTCATGTGGCCATAGGTGCAGGCTGGGAGAGAGAAGGCAATGTGGCAGGGGTAGGGACCATGGGTATTTGGGCTACGTCTTCATGTAACTTTCTTATACCTCCAAGGCCTGCTTCCATTTTATGATGGAGTGCTGCCGTGCATGCCCAACTTTATTGCTTGGTGTGTCAGATAATACCCAATTTATAATGGGTAGCTCAGGTCACATGGTAACTTGGTGGACCAACGGAAAGCATTCAGTTTCTACTAGGCCCAGTAGCAGCAAAAACTGTCCCTCACAAAAAGAGCAGTTACCTGCAGATGACGGTAACTAATCCTAAAGGCCTATACTGTGATTCACCTATAGGAGCCTGTCAAAGACTCCAGAAAGCATTCTTATCTGCCACTGACACTTCAAGCACCATTGGATCTTCTGGATCATATGGCCCAAGTAGCAGAACAGCTTGTACAGTAGCCTGGACCTGTTGCAGAGCCTTGTCTTGTTATAGGTCCACTATAAAACTAGCAACTGTTAGAGCCATTTAGTAAATGAGCTGGAGTGACACACCTAAACGAGGAATATATTGCCTCTAAAATCCAAATAGGCCTAGTAAGTATTGTGCCTCTTTCTTCATTGTAGGTGGGGCCAGATGCAATAACTTATCGTTAACTTAAAAGGGATATCTTGATATACCCCACACCACTGGATGCCTAGAAATTTTACTGAAGTAAAAGGCCCTGAATTTTAGTCAGACTTATTTCCCACCCTCTGACATGCAAATGTCTTAAAAATACATCTAGAGTAGTTAGTATCTCTCACTCACTAAGTCCATTTAGCATACTGTCATCAATGTAATGAACCAGTGTGATATCTTATGGAAGGTCATCAAGATCCCAAAAAACTGAATTATGCCATAGAGATGGAGAGTTGATATACCCCTGATATACAAGGTATATTATTGGCCTTGCCAGCTGAAAGCAAACTTCTTCTAATGGGTCTTGTAGACAGGTAGGGAGAAAAAGTCATTCACCATATCAATAGCTGCATACCAGGTACCAGGAGATGTGTTAATTTGCTTAAGCAATAAAACCACATCTGGTAAAGCAGATGCAATCAAAGTCACTACCTGGTTAAGCTTACAATAGTCTACTGTCATTCTCCAATATCCATCTGTCTTCTGCACAGGCCAAATACAAGTGTTGAATGGGGATGTGGTGGGAATCATCACCCCTGCATCTTTCAAGTCCATGGTGGCACTAATCTCTGCAATCTCTCCAGGAATGCAGTATTGCTTTGACTTACTATTTTCCTAGGTAGAGGCAGTTCTAATGGTTTTCACGTGGTCTTTCCCATCATAATGGCCCTTACTCCATAGATCAGGGAATGGATGTGGGGATTCTGCCAGAGGCTAGGAACTGGGGAAATAACCACAGAAAGAGTTTAAGGACCCACTGTGAGATGGACCTGAGCTACAATTCCATTGATCATCTGACTTCCAAAAGCCTCTACTCTGACTGGAAGGCCACAGAGATGTTTTGGATCTCCTGTAATCAGTGTCAATTCAGAGCCAGTGACCAATAATCCCCAAAATGTCTGATTATTTGCTTTCCCCAATGCACAGTTACCCTGGTAAAAGGCCATAGGTCCCTTTGGGGAAGGCTGAGAGAAACATTAAGGCTATAAATTTTTAGTGGTGTGCCAGGATCCTTCCTCAAGGGATACAGCCTGACTTTCATTCAAAAGGTTTTGGATATGTAAACTGGCTCAAGTCTGTGTAGGAAAGGAAAAATAATTTTCTCTCACCTTTCATGAGTTGTTAGCTGGGTCTCTCCATAACAACAACAACAAAGAAAAACAGATCAACAAGTGAAAAACAGAACAAAAGGAAGTTTAATAACATGTACACCTTCTATATACATGGGAGATAACCCAGATGAATGAGTAAATCTTCAGAGTAGGTCTCAAAGAAGTAGTTTAAACTTCAACGTAAATATCATCATTTGCTGAAACAAAAAAATAAGAGTGTGGGGAAAGGCTGGTTACAACAAGGTTACAATAAGTATAGTAAACAAGGTTAAGATTTGTTTTCCAGATTTAAGTCAATGCCTTCTCCATTAAGAGTTTTTATTTAGTCATGCCTCTCCTTCTGGTGCAGAGGAGACAATTTTATATATGGAGATTCTCTTTGCGGATATAAATTTATCTTAGAAAATGATAACTTCTACTCTGTTTTCAAGGCTTCTCCTATATCTGCAGTTTCTCAAAATAGACAGCTTAAACTAGTCCTTATGCCAAAGAGGCACATTTGGGGTGGCATACTCTGATTTCCTACAGCTATATTTTGGGGTAGTGAGTCCTGAACCCCATCATCTGGGAATTGATTAGGGAGCCATGATTCTCTGTTTTTATGATTAGACTTTGTTCACTTGACCTGGAACTTTTCTGCTTATATGGATAAAGTAAGAATTTAGTAAGCTTCCTATCTATTTCACTTCTAGAAACACCACGATTAACTAGCCGACACCCTCTGTCTAAACAAGTCAGAGGGTTCTGATTGTTGCTTTGACTCTTCTGTTCATTACACTAACTATACCCACCCTGTCTTTGGCAATTGAGCGCCATCACTTGGCCCCTCTCACTCCAGGATCCAACTATGCCAATTGCATTTGGCATTTCCAATTGAGCGACTATGGTTTCCTCTATAAAATCTGGCCTACAGAGAAGAGGCCAGATTTCACTGAGCTCTTCAAGGATGCTGGTGGTCCCTTGCCAAATTTATTTTTTCAAAATATTGGTGAAAAATATGTCTTCTGGACCTCCTAGTGTGGGTGAATAGGTCTCAAATAACAATCCACTCTAACATTCCCATCTCCCTAAGTCTTTGAATCCCTTCCTTTACATTAAACCAAGGGTGGTCAGGCATATCGATTTCCTCACAGTGAGTTACCTTTTGGTCCATGTTTCAGCCAAACAAACAAACAAACACGGCTAGAGATCTTTCTAACTCACCAAGCTGCAACATAAATGTAGAATCTCTGCTTAGAGGGCCAATATAAATAAATTTGGCCTGATCCAACTTTATGTTTTTTCCACCATTATTTCACACCTTTAATATCAATTCCCACAGATTTTCCCTGGATTTCTGCTTATATAAATTAGAAAAGTCAAGTAGTTTTACTGGAGTGTAGTGTACTTCCTCTACACTTTGTACCTCACCTTCAAGGGCCTGCTAGGGCTTGAGTTTAATAAACTTACGTAGAAATATCTTATGCAGGTCACTTCACTTCTTGGTAATAAATCTAGAAGCAAAGAGTGGTTGGCAGTGGGGAGTGGTACTGAGGAGAATCAACACTGTTTTGCGTGGCAACTGCTTTAGGGAAGCCATTACCATTTCCTCAGGCAAGGCAGGGTTAATCCCCTCAGATGGCAGTGGAAAGGCTGACACTACTATGGGGTGGGGAAGCTACTTCCACCGGGGATGGGGCGACCTCTTCCACTGGCAAAGAAGACTCATCAGAATTTAGAGACTCAATGTCCCCAGCTTCATCAAGATCTTCCCACACAGGCCCATCTCCACTTGGAATTCCATTCTTTCCCAATTAATACCCTCACTTTAACATTAGACACCCTATGAAGCTGGGAATTCCACTTGCATTGTAATTCAGCCAATGGAAGGATGATGTTCTATCATTGATTTTCAGCAATTCCAGCCCTGCAGCTACAGGAAATAAGGCTCTCTTTCAGGACATACTTAGCTTTTAGATCATTTATGCTGTGCATCAGCTGGGAATTCAAATATCTGAGCTCACCCTTTTCTTTCAACACTTTGTCCAGAGACATTAGGAGCAACCAATTAATGTCACTATATTTTTTAATTTACAAAAAAATGTTTAAAAGTACTATATAGAGAGTCACTTATCTCCCTGCTTCTTATAATCGGTTGATTAAGAGTAAGCAATGCAGATATTTTGCAAAGCTCTATTAACAGTTCATGCCATGGAACTGTAAGTGTTCTCTTTAAGACTGGAAATCAAGTATTAGCAACTTTAATCAAGTTAGAAAGCCAATTCTAGAAGTCCTTGACCTACCCAGAAAACTTATTCTTAAAATTCCTTTCCTCTGGAACCACTGTTGGTACCAATATCTGTATTAGTCAGAGTTCTCTAAAGAAATGGAAACAATAGGATATATATAAAATAGAAAAGGACTCATGCAATTATGGAGGCCAAGAAGTTCCACAATCTGCCACCTGCAAGGTGGAGAACCAGAAAAGCCAGTGTTGTAATTCAGTCTGACTCTGAAGGCCTAAGAATGGGGGCAGAAGGGTACTGTGGGGTGAGAGGGTGGTATCACAAGTCCCAGTTGAAGTCTGAAGGCCCAGGAACCAAGAGTGCAAATGACCAAGGGCAGGAGAGGACAGATGTCCCAGCTCAAACAGAGAGAGAGTAAATTCATCCTTCCTTGGCCTTATTGTTCTGCTTGGGCCCTCAATGAATTAAATGATGCCCACCCATCATCTAACTGGTGAGGATGACCTTCTTACATTCAGTCTACCAATTCAAATGCTAATCTCTTCCAGAAACAGTCTCACAGACACACCCAAAAATAATGTTTTAACAGCTATCTGGGCATTCTTCAGCCCAGTCAAGTGACAAAATTAACCATCACAAGTCCACTGTAGCAAACCTAGGCCCTACCTCTCTGATCCTCTCTTGAGCTCCCCATACCCCCAGCCAGAAACCATGGGTAAAAACCTGCTTTTTCCCATGGTGCCCCTAACACAACTTACCCTCCTACCCCAACATCCTCTCCTTTCTTTATTTCCAAAGAAGCCTCAAGCAGATAGTATATGGGGAGCCTTACCACAAGTTGCACATGCATCAGATAGTGGTATAATAGTTGGATGGCAAAAGACCTCTTCCCTCATTCCTGGTCTGGAAACTTATTGAGACCTGATACTTGAGTAAAATAGTACGGACTGCACAACAATCTTCCCAGGTAGCTACAGAAGGGTAACAGACCCCCAGGAATGTGGACCATCCTTAAGGCAAGGAACAGGCAACAGAGGCCCCTGGCCCCAGGCCTCCTACTTTTGAAAGTCATTAATTACCATCTGCTTTGCCTAAATACAAAAATAAATACATAAATAAATATAGTATTTGCTTGAAATATACTTAGAGATGATACACTATTTCTAACATGTCTGAGAACAGATATCAGCACACCAGCAACTTTCTAACATTTTACTTTATAAAATTGTTTTTAGGAAGTTATTATGTATGGAAGTGTTAGACTCCCTGCAATGACTTTCATTCATTCCCATTTCACTTCTCTTTTTCCAACCAGTGAAGCAATAGAAGTTATTCAGTAAAAAGTAGAATAGACATACACAAGAGATTAGGCAAGTCTCTATCTAAATATTCATTACTGATAAATCAAGATATAAATCAAGATGTTGTATACAAATGTATAAAAATATGAGGGGAGAAGGTATATTTTTCTAGGTAAGTATATGGTTGGGTAACAGAGATGAGGTGAAATCCAAGATATTATCATTAGTATGTAAAAGCTCTGTGACTTGATTTGCATAAAAGATGCCAGACAGATTGATAGTTTCATATTCTGTCCCCTTGTCTGCACTTAGTGAGGTTCACAAGGAGCCAAAAATACATACTCTACTACAAAGATGTGGTAGAGAGTGCTGGTGTCTACAAAAACCCATCTTCCCTTTTCCTATAATAATAGAATTATAGTTAGGTACCTGATTACCCAGGTAGCTGGCATTTCCTAAAGTCCCTTGCAATTAGATATGGCCTTGTCACCCAGGCTGGTCTTGAACTCAAGTGATCCGCCTTCCTCGGCCTCCCAAAGTTCTGGGATTAAGTGATCTGCCTTCCTTGGCCTCCCAAAGTGCTGGGATTGCAGGCATGACCCACTGTGCCTGGCCAGGAGAATGGTTTTAAGCTGAGATGGTGAAGTATAAAGTAGCTGGCTGTCTTAATTTGAGTTTTCCCAGAAGCAGACCACAAGGCAAAAATTTGAAGTTAGTAAATTTGGGTATTTCAGAGAATATGTTAAAGAAGCAGAAAAACTAATTGAGCAACAGAACCAATAAAGAGGACATGGGTAAAGCAGCTACCACAAGGGGCAACTGGAGCTTAATTTTGTAAGAAAACTTTGGGAAAATGGTGCAAAGAATATACCTTAGAAATTATTCCACCCAAGGGTTGAGGTAACTGTGATATTTATGCACCAACAAAGGGGTGAGGTCATTAGCTGAGGGCTGCTCCTGGGGATATGAATTACTTAGCACTTTAGTCTATACCTACTCAGAGCTGGAAGGAAAACACTGAGGCACAGAGACACACATACTGGCAGTTAGGGTTTCACTGGAGCACCATGAAAGGCCCACAGAAAGTGGAATGGGCACTAACATGTCTTCTGCAGTAGCACAATGTTTGCACAGGGTTCAATAAAATATAGCTATTAAAATAAAAAATTAAATTACTTGTTATTAAAAGGTATTGTTATTTCAAGACCAGCCTGGGCAATATGGCAAGACCCCATCTCTACAAAAAATACAAAAATTAGCCGGGTGGAGGCAGAGGTTGCAGTGAGCCAAGATCATACCACTGCACTCCAGCTAGGGTGAGAGAGCGAGACTCCCTCTCAAAAAAAAAAAAAAAAAAAATTAGCCAAGTGTGCTTGTGCATACCTGTGGTCCCAGCTACTCAGGAGGCTGAGGTGGGAGGATTACCTGAGCCTAGGAGGTCAAGGTGGCAGTAAGCCAAGATCATGCCACTGCACTCCAGCCTGGGTAACAGTGAAACCCTGTCTAAAAAACAAAACAAACCAAAAAAAAAACAGTATAGCTATTATTATTAGGTAGTATTAAGCTCTTTTAATGGATGAGGAAATTGGATTTCTGAGAAAGTAAGTAGCTTAACCAAGGTCAGTGTCAGAACTAGAATGCATACCCAGTACTATCTCACTCTGAAGTTTTTGCATCTTTGAAAAAAGTAGATCCTTTTAACAGAGGTGGAAGTTTTCCATTTTCTACTGTTGGAATTTTCAATAGATGGTTATGTTGGAAGTTTTTTGATTGGAAGATACATTTCAGGGAAATTAGATAAAATCAATCAACTCTACATTAGCCTATAATGTTTTATACAAAATAAAATACCTCTGATAACACTTTTTGTTAAGCAGAACTTTTTTTTATGCCTGAACAGGCAAAAAGAGGCACATTAAGGCCATTTGCTAATACAAATTTGATTAGTATTATTTAGATTAGTTAGCCAAAACCTAACTGGAACTAACTCTGTTGAATAAATCTGCTTTTTAAGATGGCCTGTATGTGTATATATATACATTTTATATTTATATAATTTCAGATAAGAACCCAGCTCTACTCACTTCCCTATCAAGACTTGCATGGAGAAAAAAAAATAGGTGAATACTTATCAAAGTATAAATAATTCATAAGGTTTAAAGTGCTGGGGAATTTCTGAATTTGAACAAAGAATTCAATCTATCTACCTAATAGAAGTTTGGTTTAAGTATTTCATAAATTAGTTAATAGATAAGATTCAGAGATATTTGATGAAACAAAGTTACTTGTCCTATGCTTTTTAATTCTTTATAAAGAAAAGCAGGCATACAGACAGGATAGTCAAAATCTTTATCCTTATTGGATTAGCAATTTAATCCAATAAGCAATTTTTTCCATGCATTCTTTTATATTTTAAGTTAATAGTCTGGCAGGAAAAATCCTTCAAAGTTGTCACACACAAGCAATACACTGGGTTAAAATAATGATGTTGTAAATAATATGGAAGTATTACAAGGAATTACAGGAAAAAACGCTGTCTGTTTACTCTTCACCGCCACTAGATATAATCTAAACATTACATTCCTAAAAGGATATGCAATATCACTCACATTCAGGCTAGGCAACTGCATTCCTCTCTTGGTCTTAGCTGAACTCTGCGGCATGATCTTAAGCTTTAGCTATTTGAGGTAAACGAACTCTGTGGTCACGCCTGCCTTGGCTGAAGCAATCTGTCAATATGGATGGGCATAGAGGAGAATACTAAAAGCCTAAAAACTCTGATTATCTTCAGAAAATGTAACGAGTCAGTTCCTATCCTTATTGACGTCAGACTTTTATAGGGAACGTTACATCACATAAAGTCTGAAAAAGAAAGCAAGCCAAAATAAACAGAGCTGCACATCAAAAAGTCTTAAGTCTCACAGCAGGCAGAGTTTAGCTAATGTAGCCATATTCATGATTTTTATTCAGACAACGGCAATAAAACAGAAACATGCACATTAGGGCTATGCACTTATCTAACTTATAAACAGAAGTATGCACACTGGAAATATGCACTTATCTAACTTAAGACCTCACCTATCTCGAGAAATGTATTTGGTTTTTCATTTGTCCAATGATCCACACATGAGATACCTAAGGCTTAATTAAATAATGAAATGTAGAATATATATCTAATACGTTTTATCTTAAAAATCTTTTACTTTTTTTTTTTTTTTTTTTTGAGACGGAATCTCATTCTGTCGCCCAGGCTAGAGTGCAGTGGCGTGATCCTGGCTCACTGCAAACTCCGCCTCCCAGGTTCAAGCGATTCTCCTGCCTCAGCCTCCCAAGTAGCTGGGACTATAGGTGCACGCAACCATGCCTGGCTAATTTTTGTATTTTTAGTAGAGACAAGGTTTCACCATGTTGTCCAGGCTGGTCTCAAACTCCTGACCTCAGGTGATCCGCCTGCCTCAGCCTCCCAAAGTGCTGGGATTACAGGCATGAACCACCACACCCAGACACTTATTTTTTAAAAACAATATTTATTCAACATTCTACAGCATATTCTTATTTCAAACTCTCAAGACAAATATTTTCTTACTGAGGATGGCATACTGCCTGATTGAGCTTTAAAACAAAGTTACATATCAAGTGCTTGGGTAATGGAATAGCAGTATTGTGATTATGTGGGTTTGTTTTTTTGAGGTTCTCATCTATTGGCAATACAAACTTAAATATTCACAGGTAAAATGATATGATCTCTTGTTACTTAGAAGTACTTCAAACACTTCAGAAAAAATAAGCTTGAAGAGTATAGATGAAACAGTGATGCAGAATATTGGTAATTACTGAAGTTCAGTGATGAGTACATGCATATGCAGGGGATTGGCTCCAGGACTGTTGAGTATACCAAAATCCACATATACTCAAGACCCACAGTCAGCCCTGTGGACCGTAAGCAAACAGTCACCCCACATAGGCACATTTTCCATCCACTGAGATAGGTGTTTAATCGAAACAATTCCTGTGTAAGTGGACCCATGCAGTTCAAACCCCCATTGTCAAAGGATCAACTGTATTATTCTCTTTTCTTTTGCATGTTTAGAATTTCACATAATAAAAGCATAAAACTAACATTAAAATAACAATTATGTTTTGATTTTATGCTTTCAAATCACCATGTTAGGTATTTTGTGTAAGTACTAATTCAGCATAGATCTAAGAAGTTTTAATTACATATAGAAACTACACATTTTTCTTCAGTATATTCAAATGCTATATTAAAGTACTTAGAAAAATTTAGTAATAAGGATATAATCTTTTTAGAAAAGTGGTATGAATGTTTATCATTTTCCACATTTTTGGAAGGGATTTGCAAAGTCAGACACCCTCTGGGGTGAAGAGGAGGCCCCTCCAGAGAAACCCCAGGGAGAAGTGCATCTCACAGCGCAGTAACCCTGTATGCAAACTTTTTCCTCTTTGCATGGGAGTTCTGGCCATTTTTCTGACAGAAGATTTTTAGGCACTACGTATTGATATACATTTTCAAGCACCTGGTCAATAAGATAATTATGAATTCCAATCTTGTTTTGCAGTGTGCAAGAGAAAACTATGTATTCATGGCAGATAAGCAATAAAATTTTATCTTAGTTTCAATAGATGTTAACAACGGAGTTTGTGGTTCTATATTAGAATTCATCCATATATGAGAAAAAGTACTTAAAATTAAGTACTTTTATTTTTTCAGCAAAATTGGTTGCTTCATCATACACTAACCTGACCGCATATGCATGTTCTAACATTGATGAATAGTACTTGAGCGCTACCTGGTGGCTCTCTTTCTCCACACAGCATAATTTTAGTCTGATAGTCTGACATGAGAATATCCTTGCACCAGCCTGGCACTCCAAATGCCAAATTAAAAGAAGACATTACTTGCCAGACATATAGATCACCTACTCAAAGACTGTAGAATCCCAAACCTCGCAACACAAAACATCAATTTTTTGAAACATAAATAGCTCTGTTTTATTATGGTCAAATATTCTCTAATAATGCAAAAATTCAAAGGCAAAAAAATAGTAGTATTGGTTATTTTTAACAACATATCATGCTTTAACATCCCAATTGAGTATCATTAATCACGCTCCCCTCTTGGAAGAAGATGAGATTTGGAATTAGAAAACCAGGTATTAGATGTTTAATGTCATCTTTGAGCCATTGGAGAAAATTGTCCCATTCTGAGTGAGAGAAAATATTTTTTAAATATTCACTTCCTTTGTTCCCCATACTTTCTTGTATCCTCCCCCAAATCAGCAAGAAAATTGTTAAGTCAAGAGAACAGGAAATAAACAGTCAATATTCAATGTGGTTTTTTCTAATGACATTTAAAAAAGGTCCCTAGGGGAACAGTATATAAAGTTTACACCATATCAATTCATTGGAAGAATAATAGAAGGCACCAATAAACTCTTATCTCTGCCCATGAAAAAGGAAATGAGGATCATCAGGACTATAAGGGAGGTGGCAAGCAAAGTCAGGATCCAGAGGTGACCAGCACTCCAGTGCTCAAAATTACAGTTTGCAGAATTCCTTCTGTTGAATAACAGGCTTTCATCTTTCTCATTTGCAAATCAGAAATTTTAATAGAAAATATAGGACACACCATCTTGTCATATTAATGCTTTCTATTTCTGAAGCTCCAATCTTTCTCCTGACCCATCTCATCTGACCAAAATTTCTAAGTACCTACACCACAATTGGCCTGAAAGTACATTTCTTCATTTTGCACCACATACTCCTTCCCATCCATCAGCCACAACTCACTATGTCTTCCTCCTCTCAAAGTCGTATTCATCCTCCAAATGCTAATTTAAACCATGCATGTTCCATGAGTCCAAATATTACTAGCCTGAGAGAATCTTTCCATCTCCTACATACCCACCCAGCCCAGAACCACATGGAGTGAGACAGAGGCAGACTCCCCGAGAAGAAAGGAGTGGGGAAAAAAAGCTAGGCAGACAAAAACAAGAAGTAACCATTACAGTTACAACAGGAACAAATTATAAGAGTAAAATTACACACAAACCATTCAAGGAAGTGCACAAAGTCAATTCTGCTGGGGGCTTCAGCGAATAGCGAGAGGAAAGGTACTTGGGGCTAGAATGTGGAAGTTAGTGAAATGACGGGCCGAAGAAAGTGGTACTTAATTAGGCAGAAAGTGAAGAGCCAATGACTTTTCTTTTAAAAACACAATGGCATAATTTAATCTGGGTTGTAGGAAGATTTATCAGTCATCAGTGTGTAACAATGTTTTTCAAAGTGTGGTCCTCGGCTGACCAGTATCAGAAATCACCTGGGTACTTTGTTAAAAACTGCAAATTCCTACATCCCACCCAAATTTACCAAAGAAGAATCTCTGAAGTTGGGCCATGGGTATCCGCATTTTAACCATGCATTATAGGTGGTATTTCTACACTCTAAAAAGCTGAGAACAAATAAGGTAGCATTTTAATAGGAAAAAAGATTTTAACAGTAAACCTACACAATGACTTTAAGTGGAAGGTCATTGAAAACCTTCCACTTAATCCTCATACATTTTGTCTATCACTAACTAGCTGTGTGACTGGGTAATAATTTAGCTGCTCTGAGCCACAGTTACTCAGGCTATAAAAAAGTGAAGTTTGAACTAATTCATCTTCCAAGCCTTTTAAACATTGCAACATCATGATTTTTCAATCCTTCTTGAACTATTTCTACACCAATGTGTAATAAGAAGTTAGCTCAACAGGCTTTGGCTGCTCAAACCGCACAATCCAAAAAAAGAAATGGCTCTTGACCTGGTCCTGGGAGAGAACTTCTGAGTCCTTGCAATATCCTGTCTGATAAGAATGCTTTTGCATGCCTCATACCTTAAGCCATTCTGTACTGGAGCCATTGCATGCCTCCAGCCTTTAGGGGGCTGGAGATTGAGTAGCTAAGGTCAATTACATGGGCACTACATACCTATGTGACTGACCCCCCAAAAAGTCCTGGATACTAAGCCTCAAGGGAACTTCTCTGGTTCACAATACTCCACACATATTGTCACAGGTCATTACTGAGTGAATTAAGTGCATTCCCCCTGCAACTTCACTGCTAGACAACACCGGGAAGCTTGTTCCTGGTTTCTCCTAGGTTTCAGCTATGCACCTTTTCCCATTGCTCATTTTAATCTACACTCTTTCACTGTAATAAACCATAATCATGACTATAACAGCTTTTCTGAGTTCCATGAGTCCTTCCAGAGAATCATCAAGCCTGAGAGTTGTACTGGGAACCCCTGACACAACAGCATTTCAATATGATAGTATTTTCTATTTCATTAAGCTTAAAAATTGTAAGTAGAACATTTTGTATTAATTTTTTATTTTGCTGCTCTTTGACCCAATATCTACCAGAAATTTATTCCACAGAAATTATATAAAATAAGAAAAGCACTACATGAATTTAAATGTTTATTACAGTGTAGCAGAAAATTGAAAACAAGTTTCAAACATTACAGGAATGGCTTAATCAATGATGATATGTCCACCTAGTGAAATAGTCTATAGTTACTAAAATGTTAAATTAAAGAACATAACTCTTACCAAATTGTGTGTGCACATGGACAAAAACTAAAAGACAACATGGAAAACTAAGAGATGATTTATGGTGGTATCTGAATTTTTTAAAGTTTTTATTATTATTGTAATATAATTGTTTTTATATAAGTATACATTTTAAGCACCAAATTATAAATTTAATTTCCTTGTTTATAGTACTAATTTTTTTTTTAATTTGAACTTCTGAAAATCATGGACCACTGATATATAGACCATCCATTAACTAAAACAGAAATTCTAGGTTCTACGTGGAATCCATCTCCCTTTGACAAAGGATTAGGAAATATGAGCACAGAGCAATGTGTTGAGACAACATTATGTAATGGAAGGGGATTGGATATTAGAGTCAAACCCATCTAGGTTGAACACCAGCTTTACCCACTATTAACTATGAGGCCTTGAGTAGCTTTCTTCACCTTGGAGAGACTGAGTTTCCTCATACGCGAGATGAGGATAATAACAGCAACAACTGTATTGAATGGTTATTCTAACAAGTGAGTATAGCACTTTACAGTGTCTGGCATGGAAGAAAAGGTAAATATTAAGTCCCTTCTCCCTTCTTCGATTTTACTCTCCAAGATTCCAGATGTTAATCTACATATATTTTTAAGTGCTTTTCATTCTGTGATATCTAGTTTCAATATCATATTAATTATGAAGCAATATAGTCCTCATGACATAAATAACGATGGCCCAATAGATCTGAAAAAAAATCTTAATTTTTTAGGTGATTGATTTAAGGGTTGATAAATGCATACATTACTGTTGAGCATTTTTCCACTTAGCTAAGTCATAAATACAGTTCTGAAAATCAAATAATCTCATTCAAACTTATGTTACTAATTTTCAAATCCAAAATAGAGTAGCATTGCATAATAAATATTTATCACAGGTCATTAATGAACCAAAACCAATAACAATAAAAAATCAGAGAAATAATGGGATAAAATAATGGATGGAAATTCTTACCACAGCCACTGTCACTGCCTTCCAAAAGCTTCTGGGCATTGTATTTTGCTAAAAAAATTCAAAGATGGAAAATTTTAGAAATCTTTTCTCTACTTTTAAGTGCACAAAAGAAAATTGTGGTCAAATTGTCTTTCCTTGATTAGTTCAAAAGCAAAATAAAAAATGATAGTGCAAAAATATTTTCTTCCAGTTTGCAATGTTTTATTGACCATCCAGTCTATCTGATATGTTGCTTTAATTATGTTGCTGTGTGGGAAGTATTGTCTCCTACCAAAGCATGCTCTTTATTTAGTCATACAGGAGATTTTGAGAAAAACAAGTAAGACAATTTAAGTTTTCTTACCAGTGGGAGTCAAGTATGCATTGAGGAAATATTTGTCATGCTCACCACATTTTTGTGATATGCTCGTCTCACAGAGCCAGTGTACAACTTACATAAAAGAAGAATGGTTGTTGTGTATTACACTGGAGAAATAGTCCCTGCCGCC
The DNA here is from genome assembly GCF_028878055.3 of Symphalangus syndactylus. NCBI lineage: Eukaryota > Metazoa > Chordata > Mammalia > Primates > Hylobatidae > Symphalangus > Symphalangus syndactylus. Next base: position 47,371,310 of record NC_072424.2, on the reverse strand, counting down.
CATCTTCCCTCCTACAGAATTGCCAGGACAATATTCCTAAAACATAACTTTTCAATTCTGAATCTTGTTTAAAATTTGTTAAGGTCTCCTTTTTATCTCCTGCCTCATATTCAGTCTCTCCAGCCTGCTTCCAATGATCCTCCCTGCAAAATCACCCCAATAACAGGATCAAATTAATCCAACCCTGTACCTTTGCTCATTTTGCTATAGCTGCTTCAAATGACTTTTATTTAAATTTGAATCATCTCTCAAGACCCAGATCAAGCCATCTCTCATTCATGAGACTTTTCCTAGTCCTTGTGGCTCACACTAACTCTTTCTAAATGCCCACAGCAGCTCTTATCTGAACTCTTATCTTGGCATGTAATAAAATAGTCCTTTGTACTTTTGCCGTTTCAAGTAGCCATATCCTTTTGATGATCCACCTTCTGCTCCAGTTATTGGAAAACAGTAACTGTGGTATTGTAGAAGCAAAACATCATGATTATAACTGTGGTAGATTATGTTATTGTTTGCAATTATTCATTCCCTCCTTTGTGAATAAAATATATTTCCCCAGCCCACTGATTTGGGGCTTGGACATGTGAATTGCTTTGACCAATGGAATATTTGCTGTATATCATTTCTGAACACAGGCTTTTAGAGAGATTACAAGACTCCAAAAGTACTCTAGTTCCTGTGCCCTCTGCCATAAGAAAGGCATGTTGCACATGAGGCTCTCCTTTAGTTCATGTTGCAAAATAAGGAGATACATGGAGCAGACTCAGCCTGCAAGTCTGCATAGATTCATAGCATCCAACCAGTAGTTGACAACATGAACCGGAGACAAGAAATAAATATTTATTCTTGTAAACCACTGAGAATTCGAGGTTGTTATACAATGAAAGCTGACATAAATACTCACTATTTTGCTTGCACTATATCATGTATTCACAATATCTCATTTAACTGACATACAATTCTATATTTCATTGCTATATCATCCCCATTTTACATATGTGAAAACAAGGATAAAAAACATAAAGTAACTAGCCCAAAACACACAGTACTATAAGATTTTAGAATCAGACACATCTGGTTTTAAAGTTGGATTCTGCCACTTACTAAAGTTAGTATCATATGCAAGATACAATCACAATGAAACTCAGTAAAATAGAGATAATATTTAAATTCTTCTCACAAAGCACACTTTTTAGACCTGTTGGGAGGATTAAATTAAATAATGTATTTGACTGTCCAAATGATTTAATAAATGTATATCTTAATTTATGTCACCATTAAATTGGCCCATGATAAACTCTTAAATGCAGGCAGTTTAGGAAGCATGTGTGAGGAAGAGAGACTGAGAATAAGAAAAGTAAACAGAATGATCAGGTTACAATGTGGGGAAATGGGCTCAAGCCCACTAAGATACTATATGAGATATGTCTCAGATGGCCAAGTAAGAACCTATCAGGACCAACCTTTTCAAAAATAAGAACTCATATTTACTTGTAATCTCTGGACAAAATAAAGTAAAATAAACACAAAAAAGACCCGAAGTCACTGGAAAGTGAACAAAAGCAAGAAGATTCTGTAAGAATTAAAACTTGGAAGGACTAGAAGAGGATGAGTTTCCCATTGTTAACAGATTTTAGCCTGAGGGCAGGCTAAAGTCAGCACTGCACAGGGTGGCTAAAATTCTAATAGAAAGCAATCTTTCTGGCCTGAAGAATCAGAGAATGGAATTCAGAGTGACCACAGAACCTGGAAAGTGTTGAAGGAATCTGAGAAAAAAGAGAGCCAGAAAGGGAGAGGCCTGAATTCTGTTTATGAACTCTACCCAAGTCCCCGAACTATACATGAATGAGGCAGAGACTCTAAGTACCTCAGCTAAGGACAAGAAGAATGAGCTGAGATTTCAGCTGCTGGCCAAGAGAAAGCATGTACAGTATGAGTTTGACAAAGTTAATTTTCCACTTAAAATATTAACACTCTTTGGAGATACACAGGAGAAACGAGTCTTAACTACAAAACATTCTACAGAGTCCACAACACAATGCAAAATTGCCCAACATATTAAGAACAAGGAAAATGTTCATTTTCAAGAGACAAGACAATGAGCCAAAATCAATTCAGCTGAGCACAATGGCCCATGCCTATAATCCTAGAACTTTGAGAAGCCAAGGTGAGAGGATCACTTGAGCCCAGGAATTTGAGACCAGCCTGAGTAACATAGTGGGACCCCATCTCTACAAAAAATTTAAAAATTAGCCAGGTATGTTGTCATGTGTTTATTGTCCCAGCTACTCAGACAATAGGCACACGGAGGATCACTTGAGCCCAAGAAGTTGAGGCCACAAGGAGCCATGATCAGACCACTGTACTCCAGCCTGGGTGACAGAGTGAGATCCTATCTCTCAAGAAAAAAAAGGAAAAAGATCAATTTCAAAGTGATCTAGATGATAAAATTAGCAGACATGAATTTTAAAGCAGATCTTATAACTCTGTTCACTGAAATGAAACAAAATATGCTTATATTAGTGAAAATATAAAGAATATCAGCAAAAAAATAGAAACTTTAAAAACCAATCAAAATTCTTGAAATAAAAGATGCAATTTTGAAAATAAAAATCTAACTAGATGGACTTAACAGCAAACTGGACATGACGGAAGAATCTGTAAACTTAGATTAACAGATATTATCCAGTCTGAAGAACAAAGGTTTTTTATAATTTTTAAAACTATCAGTGTCTTGGAGATCTATAGGACAATGACAGAAGATCTAACACATATGTAATCAGATTCCTAGAAGGAAAACACAGAGAGAATGGAGCTGGGGGGAGGGGGGATGTTTGAAATTTAATGGCCCAAAATTTTGAAATTTGGTGAAAGACATCATTTAGAGTCAAGCTGCCCATAAAGGCCGGGCGCAGTGGCTCATGCCTGTAATCCCAGCACTTTGGGAGGCCGAGGAGGATGGATCATTTGCGGTCAGGAGTTTGAAACCAGCCTGGCAAACATGGTGAAACCCCATCTCTACTAAAAATACAAAAATTAGCTGGGCGTTAGTGGCGTGTGTCTGTAATCCCAGCTACTTGGGAGGCTGAAGCAGGAGAATTGCTTGAGCCTGGCAGGCGGAGGTTGCAGTGAGGCAAGATTGCACCACTACACTCCAGTCTGGGTGACGGAGTGAGACCCTGTCTCGGAAAAAAAAAAAAAAAAAAAGCTGCCCAGAAGGATAAATTTGAAGAAAATCACATTTAGACACATCATAGTCAAACTGCCAAAAAGCAACAATAAAGAAAAAATCTTCTTGAAAGTAGCCAAAGAAAAATGACATATTGCTTATATGGGGACAATTATTCTAATAAACACTGATTTCCTCCTCAGAAACTATGGTGATCAGAAGACAGTGAAACATCTCTAAAGTGCTGAAAGAAAAAAATAAATCTATCAACTCAGAATTCCATATCCAATGAAAATGTCTTTTCAAGTACAAAGGCAAGATAAAGAGATTTCCATGCAGTAGAATATTAAAAGGAGAACTGTACTATATGAAATGTCAAAGAACCTTTTTTTTAGACTGAGAGAAAAATGAAACCAAATGGAAACTGAGATCTTCAGAAAGAAATAAAGAGCTTTTGAAGTGGTTAATATGAGTAAATATGAGAGACCATTTTTTCTTCTTTAAAAGATTAATTATTTAAAGCAAATATGACACTGTCTTGTGAAGTTTTTAATATATGTAGTTGTAAAATATAACATCTACAGTAGTATCCGCTTATCCTCAGGGGATATGTTCTAAGACCTCCACTGGATGCCTGAAACAAGATAGTACCAAACCCTATTGCCATCAAGCAAAACACATATTTATTCATGTCTTTCACTCACAGACTTAAGGCCTTTTCCATCCTAACTAAGCACTCATCATGCACTGTGGCCATAACTTCTGCAGTGTAAGGTGCAACAGCAAAACTAGCATAAATTTCTTTTTCCTTATTCACGATTTCACAGACAGAAGATTTGTTCTTACCACAGATCTTAGCAACCTCAGCATGTGATTTTTTTTCTTTCCTTACTAAGTTGGGAACTTTCACCTTTCCACTTAAAGGAAGCAGTTTATAGCTTCTCTTTGGCATATCCAAATTGTGAGTATCACTACTCTTGCACTTTGGGGCCATTACTAAGTAAAATAAGGGTTACCTGAAGCAAGCACTATGATACCATGACAGTAAATCTGATAACCAAGATGGCTACTAGGTGACTAATAAGTGATGTATTAGTCCATTTTCACACTGCTGATAAAGACATACCCCAAACTGGGCAATTTACAAAAGAAAGTTTAATGGACTTACAGTTCCATGTGGCTGGGGAGGCCTCACAATCATGACGGAAGGTGAAAGACATGTTTCACATGGCAGCAGACAGGAGAAGAGAGCTTATTCAGAGAAACTCCCCTTTATAAAACCATCAGATCTCATGAGACTTATTCACTGTCACGAGAACAGCACAGGAAAGACCTGCCCCCATGACTCAATTACCTCCCACTGGGTCCCTCCCACAGCACGTGGGAATTCAAAATGAAATTTGGGTGCGGACACAGCAAAACCGTAACAGGTGAGTAGAGCATACAGCATGGATACACTCGACAAAGGGATTATTCATGTTCTGGGTGGGATGGAGTAGGATGGCACAAGGTTTCATCACACTACTCATAACAGTGTATAATTTAAAGCTTATGAATTATTTATTTCTGGAATTTTCCATTTAATCTTTGTGGATTACAATTGACTGTGGGTTACAATTGTAGCCATCTTGTATCTCCAGGCTTAGTCTTTATTGCTTCTGCCCCATAAAATAAGAAAGTATCTCTTTTATTGTAGACAAACAAAAGTCTTAGGCCTGACTCTAATCAGTCCAAATAGGGTAGCATGCCCATTTTTAAACCAAACACCCCAGGGAATGCACCATTCTGATTTCCCAGTTAAGTCATATTCCCGCTCCTGAACATGGAATGGACTCAATACCACTTAAGCTACTGTAACAGACTCTTTGGTACCCTGTGTCACTTCCCCTTGTGCCAACTCTGATTTCAGCATCAGCTGTGATAGAATTTTCTGTGCATACTGAACCCACCACACTCAAGCACCTGCCCTGTGTTTCTCCACTTTTCTGCTTCGAGGCTTTCCAAAGCAATGGGAATTTTCCTCAACCTCTACATGGGCACAGGCCCAAAGTGCAGGGGATTTAATGTCCCTAGTGGCAATATTCAACCAAGTAGGGATGGAGATAGCAGATAATTCCGCAGCCTCCCAACCTTCAGAGAGGTTATACCTAGGAACATTCTAATGAGTTCCTATGGGATCTTTGACAGAATTGAGCCCCACTTGCCACAGTGATAATGAACTTGATAAATCACTCTATTGGCTATTGGCTTTTCCATGTTTCATGTGTTTCATACTCTCCCTACTTCCTCACTTCTGCTTCTTGCTATCATTTCCCAAATAAATCCCTACACCCAACTTCTAATCTCAGGCTCTGCTTAAAGGAATCCAAACTAATAAACTATATGAACTGGAAGTGAGATAAAAGATGCTTTTTCTGAAAAAAGTTAGGACACTGTTAACAGAAGGATGACAGCACAAAACAACAAATGTCTAGTACAAACCATCAGTTACCCAAATTTCTCCTATCTTTGTAGGGACAGACCAAGACTTCCCATCTACTCTGGAGAAATTCCCAAGAGTCCTATACACTCTCTAGCTAGACTGTCAAAGGTAACAAACTTGAATCCTATTTTAGCTCTTCTTTTTCCTTTTTTCCTTTATAAAAGTTAATACAATCGATCAACTCTTTATTCTTCTGAGGATCATTTCTGTAAATTATATTAATCTTTTCAGTTACTGTTTCCTTTGGCTACCTGTATACTCTTTGCTGGATTCCAATATTTCCGTTCTTACCTTGTCTGGAAGAATCAATTTTGGGAGCAAAGGTTTTGTTCAGTTTACCTTGATTTTATCACATTTTTATTAATATCCCCAACCAAAAGACTCAAAATAATACATGATATTTCCCCTTCCAATCTTAGACCTAGATGTTGTATATTATCCTAAGAATGACCATGAGCACAAACACTATGGGAATTGGTAAACCTTTTCTTAATTAGTAGACAATTTCATCCATTCAGGAACCCCCTACTATCCCCTACCAAAAAAAGTTCTATACTCCTTTTGTTTAGTTAAAACCCCTCTGTAAGGAAACACTTCCCCTTGAAAAATGCTAATCTCCCCCTTTAACCCTTTCCCCATTTTAAAAAAAGTGGGGGGCAGCTTGTTACCAACGCTCATTTAATTTTACATAAACACGCTCTGAGGCTGAAGCAAATCTGTCTGATTTTTAAAGTGAAAATAAAATATAAAAACTGATCTTGGAGTTATTTCTAAACAGAACTAACATCAGAATCATCTGAATCATCAGAATTGTCTATTTCAGAAAAATTGTATTCATCAAATGAATCTTTGGTCAATAACTGTTCAAGAATGATGTTAACATCGTGCATAGGAATGCTACATTTTCTAGGATTTGACATTTTCAGCAATCGAGAATTACTATATTTTGTAAATGGAAATACCACTACCAAAACCAGAATGCTATAAATAGAATGATGATGTCTTTTGTTTCTAAAGTTGATATACTAGAGCAATGCAAAAATAATAATAAAAATGAGATGTTTAATGGCAAAGTTATCTCAGGGTAAACACTGCAGCTGGCAGGTATTCACAGGGCAAAAGGGGAAAGAGTTAACCAGAAAAATGTAAACAATCTGAAACTGCCTTGGCAAAATTATAGCAGTTAGAAAAACTGACATAACTGATTTCACCTTGTTTCTAACTTCACAAGTTAAGTGCCTTTGCTGATTTCTGTGCATAGACCAAGCTAACTGTGGGAGAAATTTAGTTTACAATTTAACTTTAAAGTGAGGATAATAACAGTCCCTTCCCAAAACTCATCCCTGTGTTTAGGGTCTGAAACCACATTTATAAAACTAATAAAAGCCTACAAAGTTAAGATTACTGTAGGACCCTGAATGCTGTTAAAATATATGCATAAACAGTAATCAATCATTGTCTCTTAGCTCACTTTTTATAATTGCTTACTGCTCGAGGAGTCACATAACCAGTGGTTACAATATTGGTAACTTCTCCAATTACTCTTATAGCTAACACCCCTATTGTGAAACCTAAGACTGATCTTTGAGATATTTTTCAGACTTGGCATTCTGGTGGACCAACTGACACCACCCGGACTGGTTACCCCCACCAAGGAGCTGACTTAACACATGAAGACAGTTTTGACACCTCTGTGATTTCATCCCTGATCCAACCAATCAGTAGAACCCATTCCCTAGCCCCCTGACCACCAGACAATTCTTAAAAACCCTCATCTCCAAATTTTCAGAGAGATGGTTTGAGAAATATCATCCATCCACCTCACCTGGCTGCCTTGTAAGCAGCCTCCTCTTTCATAAATGAAGACTCTTTGTTCTTATTTTTCCTAAATAAGGACATAAAAGGCCGAGCGTGGTGGCTCGTGCCTGTAATCCCAGCACTTTGGGAGGCTGAGGCAGGCACATCACCTGAGGTCAGGAGTTCAAGAACAGCCTGGCCAACGTGGTGAAACCCCATCTCTACTAAACATACAGAAATTAGCTGGGTGTGGTGGCATGTGCCTGTAATCCCAGCTACTTGGGAGGCTGAGGCATGAGAATCACTTGAACCTGGGAGGCAGAGATTGCAGTGAGCTGAGATCACACCATTGTACTCCAGCCTGTGTGACAGAGCAAGACGCCATCTCAAAAAAAAAAAAAAAAAAAGGACATATAAGTTAATATAAAGCACAGAAAATTACTCTGGTAAAACACAGACACTTTGCTATACACAGAATTTTTTTTTTATCTCACCTATTGTAGACAAAGGCATTAATCAGTAAACCAAGAAAGCAAGACCATCAAAACTAGGCAAACTATGCCAAAATTTTAGCCCATTGCATATATTCTTTTCAGACTCAGGTACTATAAACTGAGGCAAATTCATTTTCAATGTTTCATATTCTAGAATAAATTGACACCTTAGAATTGCCTTTTTCACTTATCTTCTCACCAGTGTACAATGAAGTTTTTTTATAAGCCATATGATATATGATATCACAGATTGAATACAGGAGATAGGAGACTCTGGCTGTGTTCTATTAGCCAGCTCTAAAAGAGATTTGCAAAAATTTAAAACAATGCAAGTCTCCTCACTAATTTTTTAAAATATAATTTGTTTTTATTAAATGTGTTATTTAGGTTAGCATGCAATGAGTTCATCATCTCTGTTTTCAAAAGGATCAAATACTTTAAAGTTTTCTTAATTTTCATTTTCAATATGGCAAATGCTGATAAATATAACCTACTTAAACAAAAGCTCTTTAGTTGTCCTTAAAAGTTTTAAAAATGTGAAGGGATCCTGAGATCAAAGGGTTTGAGAATACCTCCATTAGGATAAAACTACTCTCTTTTTCCTTGACAAACAAGGCACATAAATAATTATATTTCTCTAGCACCAATGTTCACAGTATAGTCTCAATGAGCCATATTAATTATAATTTATTTTAGACAAGGTCTCACTCTGCCACCTAAGCTGGAGTGCACTAGTGCAGTCATAGCTCACCACAGCCTTGAACTCCTGGACTCAAGCGATCCTCTCACCTCAGCCTCCTGAGCAGCTAGGACAAACTACAGGCACCACACCCAGCTAATTTTTTTCTTTTTCGTAGAGATGGAGTCTTGTTATGTTGCCCAAGCTGTAGTTATAACTTTTAATCAAAGTAGTTAACCTGTACTTTACACAGAAAATTGGATGAAGGTAGGTAATTGAAAACTGTTTAATATAAAGGAATATTTTAGTAGACTAGCAAAGTTCACGAACACACATAGCACAACTTTCTACAGACATACACATCCCTTTTACATCATAGAGTGGCAAAATGAGCACATTCATTAAATGATTCAAAGATTTAGATTATTTACAGAATATTTAAAAATAAGCAAAAGCATAGAAATAATATGATATTTAATAATCAAAATCTCAGAATTGCATCTTAGAAATTATTTACGTATCCAATAATTACTCATACATTTGCCTAACGTAATATTTTTTTTTTTTTTTTTTTTTTTTTTTTTTTTTTTTGAGACGGAGTCTCGCTCTGTCGCCCAGGCTGGAGTGCAGTGGCGCAATCTCGGCTCACTGCAACCTCCTCCTCCAGGGTTCACGCCATTCTCCTGCCTCAGCCTCTCCAAGTAGCTGGGACTACAGGCGCCCGCCACCACGCCCGGCTAATTTTTTGTATTTTTAGTAGAGACGGGGTTTCACCGTGGTCTCGATCTCCTGACCTCGTGATCCGCCCACCTCGGCCTCCCAAAGTGCTGGGATTACAAGCGTGAGCCACCGCGCCCGGCCCTAACGTAATATTAATTCAAGATTGTAAGCTACCCAAAAATCTCAAAAGTTGTTTAAACTGGAAGACTTTAAAAATTTAATTATTCTTTATATAAAGGTTTGTCAAAATAATTATTCTATTTTATTTCACATAAATTTATGTTATTTATAATCTTAAACATTATGGAGGAGTAATGTTAGCTTACTTGACTGGAAAATCTGTATGTCCTATTTAAGTTTAGAAAAAATAAGCCCCAGTAAAATAAATTGTATAATTGCATTTTATGATTTAATACACTGATAAATCCAGAAAAGATATAGTTGTTATTTTCTCATCAAAATTATTATAGTAATCTCATTTGCTTTAATTATGTGAACGGGGATTCCTAAAATATTCCTAAATTAAGTTTCTATAAGAAGAATTTTTTAAAGTTTAGCACATTTAAAATGTTAGAAGTCAAAGTCCTGGCTGTGCGTGGTGGCTCATACCTGTAATCACAGCTCTTAGGGAGGCAGAGGCGAAAGGACAGCTTGAGCCCAGGAGTTCAAGACCCGTCTAGGCAATACAGTGAGACCCTGTTCTCCACAAAAAGGGGGGGAAAAAAGACCAAAAAAAAGTCCTTCTGTTACACGCATTTTAAGGGATATTTGGTTTATATAAGCACTTATTTAACTCAATAAGCCAATCAGAACAGAGCCCCTTTAATTTAAGAGATTATAATCTAATTTATTAATACTTTCTGGAGCTAAGAAAACATTTTATACTCATAAAATGGGAGGAAAGGGTCTTTCTGAATTATAGACACATAAACACAAAGACACATAGGCACAGATATATAGAAAACTTACAGCTTCAGTTCTACAACTTCAGCCATAGGTCAAGAGTAAACATAGAAACACAAAAGCTCGACAGCCGGGCACGGTGGCTCACGCCTGTAATCCTAGCACTTTGGGAGGCCGAGGTGGGTGGATCAACTGAGCTCAACAGTTTGAGACCAGCCTGGCCAACATGGTGAAACCCCATCTCTACTAATAATACAAAAATTAGCCGAGCATGGTGATGGGAACCTGTAATCCCAGCTACTCAGGAGGGCGAGGAGGAGAATTGCTTGAACTTGGGAGGTGGAGGTTGCAGTGAGTGGAGATCATGCCATTGCACTCCAGCCTGGGCAACAGAGAGAGACTCTGTCTCACACACACACACACACACACACACACACACAGAAGCTCAACAGTGCAAATATTGAAGAACTGTTCTCTTTTCCACTGAACATAACATTTTTAACTGAGTTCAAAATAAACAAAAAAAGACTAGCAAGCCAAATTTTCTGTCATCTCTCACTCAATAGAAATAAATCACTATCATCCATTTACAGAAAGCATCAAATACATCACACCATAAAATCAAATCCCCAGTCACTGCTGCCACCAGTAAAGAATACTTATTTGTCATGTGTGAACAAAAGAAAACACAAAATCAAGAAAAAAATGCGAAAAAACTAGAGAAATAGCCAAGTTAAAGTTCTACTGACACTAGGGATTATTCTGGGATCTAAGAAACAATATCCTACGTTTAAGTAACCCACAAAATCCACTTTTCCAGCAAGGCAGTTTACCTGGCTTTGTCATCAGGCATCTCAGTGGATGACCACCTAAAACTATTAGGGATAATTTTTATAGGTAAAATTATGGCTATCATACTAATATAAAATTAACATATGCCAACGTTGTAACTCATTGATTAATGAGGGAACCAATAAGATGTTACATAGACAGTGAGTTTCTTAAAAGAAAGAAAAGAAAAATTTTCTTTGTAACAAATTGTTCAAAGAACAATCTAAAGAACAGATAGAGGCTGGGCACGGTGGCTCACACCTGTAATCCCAGCAGTTTAGGAAGCCAAGGTGGGAGATTACTGGAGTCCAGGAGTTCAAGACCAGCCTGGCCAACATGGTGAAACCCTTTCTCTACTAAAAATACAAAAATTAGCTAGGCTTGATGGCAGGCGCCTGTAATCCCAGCCACTTGGGAGGCTGAGGCAGGAGAATCACTTGAGCCCAAGAGGCAGAGGTTGCAGTGAGCTGAGGTTGCGCCACTGCACTCCAGCCTGGGCAACAAAGTCAGACTCCTCAAAAATAAAAATAAAAAAATAAAGAACAGATATATAGGCCATTAGGAATAATGAAATTAATTTGTTAATAGATATAAAATGGACCTCTTGGGGAGAAAGGGAAATCAATTGCCTCTCCAGCAGGCAAAATTCACTTACATTACTTCCCATTTTCTCCAACTTAACCGTGTTTAAAATACTCCATTAAGACAGTGGAAGATACAGACTCCTATAGTATTAGGTAACCTAGAAGTGTTCACTAAAAACACTCAGTATTCCATTGAAAAGACACCCAGTAATCTTTTTTTCTTTTCTCTGTTTCTTTTTTCTCATTTCAAAATCTTTCACAATTTTGCCTGACAATACAATGAAATACTATTCAGACATAAAAAGGGTGGGGGGATAGAGAATATATGCACTTTGGTATACAGAATAATAAAATATCTCTGAAAATATTTTTTAAATGTTGTCACTATTGGTTGCCTCTAGCAAGGGTAAGAGGGTGACCAGGGATCAGTGATAAGGAGAAGCTTCTCAGTATATATATAAAACCTTCTAGGGTTTGGCATGGTGGCTCATACCTGTTATCCCAACATTTTGGGAGGCTGAGGTGGGAGGATTGTTTGAAGCCAAAAGTTCAAGACCAACCTGGCCAAGATAGCGAGATCCCATTTCAAAAAAAAAGAAAAAAAAATTTATGTCTTTGAGTTTTGAAACTTGAGAATATATTTTTAAGTGAATAAATAAATTTATTTTTTGAGACAGAGTCTCGCTCTGTTGCCAGGCTGCAGTACTGTGGCGCAATCTCAGCTCACTGCAACCTCCAACTCCCTTGTTCAAGCGATTCTCCTGCCTCAGCCTCCCAAGTAGCTGGGATTACAGGCATGCACCACCATGCCCAGCTAATTTTTGTACTTTTAGTAGAGACGGGCTTTCACCATGTTAGCCAGGATGGTCTCGATCTCCTGACTTCGTGATCTGCCCGCCTTGGCCTCCCAAAGTGCTAGCATTACGGGCGTGAGCCACCGCACCCAGCCAAACTAAAATTTTTAAAAAGAAAAAATAGCATAGCATACAGCCTGGATATCGCCAGTTTCAAAGTAAGTGTGGAAATCTCCCACATCTGTTTAGTTTCTTTTTTTTTTAACTGACTCCTTATTCATAGTTGCTTTTTTAGGTACATATTTAATATGTCTAATTAATCTTTTTTTTTTTTTTTTGAGACAGGGTCTCACTTTGTCGCCCAGGCTGGAGTGCAGTGGCACAATCATGGATCACTACAACCTACATCTCCCAAGCTCAAATGATCCTCCTACCTCAGCCTCCCAAGTAGTTGGGACCACAGGTGTGTGCACTATGCCCGGCTAATTTTTGTATTTTTTGTAGAGATGAGGTCTCACTATGTTGCCCAGGCTGTTCTCAAACTCCTGGACTCAAGTGATCTGCCCACATCAGCCTCCTAAAGTGCTACAGGAGTAAGCCACTTCGCCTGGCCTAATCATATTCTTATAATCCAATTTTCATTAAAATGTCATTGCAAAACCTTGGTACCAATAGGCAAATTCTTTTTTTTTTTTTTTTTTTTTTTTGAGACAGAGTTTTGCTCTAGTTGCCCAGGCTGGAGTGCAATGGCGCAATCTCAGCTCACTGCAACCTCTGCCTCCCAGGTTCAAGCAATTATCCTGCCTCAGCCTTTTGAGTAGCTGGGATTACATGCGTCTGCCACTGTGCCCAGCTAATTTTTGTATTTTTAGTAGAGACGGGGTTTGACCATGTTGGCCAGGCTGGTCTCAAACTCCTGACCTCATGATCCACCCACCTTGGCCTCCCAAAGCGCTGGGATTGCAGGCATGAGCCACCACGCCTGGGCCCAATAGGCAAATTCTTAATAATACCCTGATGATGAATCAAAGTGGCAAATTTTATGTTTACGTATGTTTTACCACTTCTTTAAAAGAGAATACCTTGAATATTCCAGGCACCAAGATGATTCTTTTTCCTGCAATATATCCGGGCTTAGTCTCTCTTTTTATAACAGGTCATTATCTTTTCATGTTTGTCAAACTCAGGATATGTGAGGAATACTGCAATAGACAGACGCCAAAGGTGGGCTGGGTAGAAAAGTTGGCTAATACCATGGGAATCGGGAATCTTCCCAAACCAGGGCCCAAAACATTACAGAAGATCAATAAATCTTTGTTGAATAAATTAATAAGTGACTTATCTTAATAGTCACTTAGCACTGTTTTTGTATTTGAAATACTTGATCCATTTATCCAGTATTTATCCTGGTTCTCTGATCCCTCCGTCAGAAATCAGGCTGTCATCCTGGGAGAGGTAAATCCTCCTAGATGTCATTTAGAGAGAGAAGTATTTAATTGGTTCTTACACAGAGGATTAATCTGAGAGACAGACATATTCCTGTCTTCTGCAAAAATGAGAAAACATTGTTTGAACCTCCAAGAATTCTCTCATAAATTATGTGTGCACTTCTCACAGTGGTAGTCTTCCCTTCCAATGTGGCAACAAACGCAATTTAACCTAAAAATATCAGAGGAAGACTAAAAGAACATTTGCTCTCCTTAGTGACTTCGTGCAGAACATAGTTATGTACTAAGAAATTATTTAAACAAAGAGTAAAATGCTTAAAGCTCACAGACAACTCTCACAAGATTTCCCAAGTGCACTAATATATTCAAATAGTACAACTCTGACACCAAGTGGTAAAAAAAAAGTATAAGCTCTTTGAATAAACAATACTGCAGATGGTATTATTATGGGTAGTCCAAAAATTTTACAGCCTTTCGGTCAGTGATATTGTCTTAGCTCATTTTTTGTTGCTTATAACAGAATGCCTGAAATTGGTATTCTAAACACCGTATGATTTATAGAGAAGAGGAATTTCTTTCTTACAGTTATGGAAGCTGAGAAGTCCAAGGTCGAGAGAGTACATCTGGTGAAGAATTTCTTCCTGGTGGGGACTCCCTGAAGAGTCCCAAGGTGGTGCAAGGCATCACATGACGTTCCAGCTCAGCTCTCTCTTCCTCTTCTTATAAAGCCACCAATCCTGTTGGATAAATGAAAGACGCCATCTTAGGCATCGGTTCCGGGTTCTTCCCCCTCCACTTGGCGCCCCCTAAACCCACCAAGCACAGCCCGCCAAATAAGCACCCAATCAAAAGGAAACACCTCCTGCTAGCCCCGAGGTCCCGCCCTCCCACCAATCACCAATCACCACATCACCCTAAAGGACATAAATACTCAGCCCCAGCAGCTCTCTCTCTCTCTCTCTTTCTCCCCTTCTCTTCGTCTTCTTGCACGCTGATCCTCCAATAAAGATCTCTTGGCTGCCACTGGTGCCGTCTCTGACTAGCCTGTCGCCCTTCAAATCCCACCTCCGTAGCCCATTAATCAATTAACCCATTAATTCATGAATCACTCATGACTCAATCACCTCTTATAGGCCTGACCTCTCAATCCTGCCCCATTGAAGATAAATTTTAACATGAGTTTTGGAGGGGATAAATACTCATACTAGGCCGGGCACGGTGGCTCAAGCCTGTAATCCCAGCACTTTGGGAGGCCGAGGCAGGTGGATCATGAGGTCAGGAGATCGAGACCATCCTGGCTAACACGGTGAAACCCCGTCTCTACTAAAAAAACACAAAAAAATTAGCCGGGCGTGTTGGCGGGCGCCTGTGGTCCCAGCTACTCGGGAGGCTGAGGCAGGAGAATGGCGTGAACCCAGGAGATGGAGGTTGCGGTGAGCCGAGATCGCGCCACCGCACTCCAGCCTGGGGGACAGAGAAAGACTCCATCTCAAAAAAAAAAAAATACTCATACTATAACAGATATATTACTTCTAAGACTCATTGTCAATGCTATTTTTCATCTAATCATTTCTAAAGAAGAACATTAGCATTGTTCCTTGTATAGAGTTGCTGAGAAAATTAAATAAATTAGAAAAGAAAAAAATTTTTAATGCCTGATACACAATTAAGTGCTAAATAGATGTTAATTATTATTACTGCCTAATTTCATGTCTGCTAGTGATAAGGACACTAAGCAAGCTGTCCCTGTCCTCCACATGCAAAGAAAAAAACAAATGAAACTAAGTGTTAACAGGTGCTATGATAGACATGTTTAGTAGATACGTGGAAGGCACATAAAAGGAAGTGATCAGGTCAGGCACGGTGGCTCATGCCTGTAACGCCAGCACTTTGGGAGGCTGAGGCAGGCGGATCACTTGAGGTCAGAAGTTTAAGACCAGCCTGGCCAACATGGTGAAACCCCATCTCTACTAAACATACAAAAATTAGTGAAGTATAGTGGCACATGCCTGTAGTCCCAGCTACTGGGGAGGCTGAGGTGGGAGAATCATTTGAATCCGGGAGGTGGAGGTTGCAGTGAGTCAAGATCGTGCCACTGCACTCTAGCCTTGGCCACAGAGCAAGACTCTGTCTGAAAAAAAAAAAAGGAGGGAATGATCAGTTCTCTCTGAGCACTTTCTTCTTCAAATACAGACCTTTAGCAACTATATTAGTAATATATGACCTCACACACTGCTCATGTGTGATTGACCCAGGGTTGGAAACTCATCTCAGTACGGGTCCATCCAATCCTTTATTTTAGGAATATAGATTTAAAATTTTGATACATTTATCAGTCTGAGATGTTCACTTGAGCCAAGGATGTAAAATGAAGTGCTTTAAGGCTGTAATGTGCAAAAGAACTAGGACAGACCTGTCTACAGAGAAAAATAAAACAGAAATACAGAGGAGAGGCAGAGATGAGAGAGAGTTCAGATGTCTCCAGAGAGACACAGGATCTTCTTCCCAGGAACCAGCTCTCTGCAGTTCTAATGACTTTCCAATACTTGGTTCGAGACCTGAGAATGTTCAGGACAATATCCTTGCCCTTGAGTTTTTAAAGATATCTGTGCATCCTTATAATAAATTTCCTCTCCTTGTTAAATCTTGCCTTCGTTAACTTGTTATTTGCCACTAAAGTAATCTTGGCTTAGACACTGGATAAGCTCAAACATTAACTTCCCACCTAATATTTATCCCGAATAATTAAAATTTTATTCTTTTAAATATTTGAGTACCACAGATATGTAATATAATTTTATACTATAAATTGGATGCTATTTTTCACCAATAGAGTAGCTGTTTACTTTCTCAGATGTAAAAGGCTGTCAATCTTGATTCTTCGATTAAGAAGAAAATAGATTTCTCCACAAAGAAAAGGGTACATTTGAATTTAAAATTCTACAAATATTTAACTAGAACATTTTTCCCAGTTAATTAAATTTACATATAGGAGTATGCAAAGATATGTCTCACACACATAAATATATTAAGGTGAAACCATGACAGAGAAATAAAAACTCATCTAGTGTACAGTAGAGATCAAATAAAGAAGACTATCAAGTTTCTGGGAAGTCAGCACTCCACAGTTTACACATGTGTACATCATAGTCAGTGTTTTTAAGAAAAAAAAATACGGCTGGGCATGGTGGCTCACTCCTGTAATCCCAGCACTTTGGTAAGCCAAGGCGGGCAGATCACCTAAGGTCAGGAGTTCAAGACAGCCTGGCCAACATGATGAAACCCTGTCTCTACTAAAAATACAAAAATTAGCCAGGGGTGGTGGCACACACCTGTAATCCCAGCTACTCAGGAGGCTGAGGCAGGAGAATATCTTGAACCCAGGAGGTGGAGTTTGCAGTGAGCCAAGATCACACCACTGCACTCCAGCCTGGGCAATAGAGCAAGATTCTGTCTCAAAAAAAAAATATATATATCTATATATATAGATGTATATATCTATATATATAGATGTATATATCTATATATATAGATGTATATATCTATATATATAGATATATACATAAAATTTTGTTAGTAACCTTTAAATTTAGAATACGCAGAAATTTTTAAGAAAGAAAATCATCTTTTTAAGAAAGAAACACAATAGTCACTGTTTTTAAGAACAAAAATACATATTAAATCAAATTTTGGAAGTAACCTTTAAATCAAGAATACACAGAAATTTTTAAGAAAGAAATCATCTAGTGCCCCAGTACTGAAAGAAATTTCATTTGTCTATTTTTCCACTCAAATACATTTTTTACACTGACCATAACTCTTCTTCACAAATAATTTGTGAACTTTTTTTCATCATTAAACCATCTCCGAAAATATCTTTTTTGATGACTGAAAGATGGGAAGATAGGAGTAGAAAGAGAAAGGTTGTTCAAACCCTGTTCAGCTACCCCAAATACTGTTTTTTAAATGCTCTCATGGTATATAAAAGCTTTTAGAGACACATAGGACCAGGTATGGTGCCTTTACATACATACAGATATTCCCCTACATCATGCACACATAGGGACAACATGGAGGGACACATTTCTGTGAGTGGTCTGCTGACTAAATAGGAGTAGAAAGGAGGTGAACATATCAAACCATTGTTCTTTTCTAAACTTGGGTTACTTCTATGAGTTCTTCTAACATAGGGGATTTATTTATGATTGTATGCCCCCAAAGGCATCCACCCTAAAGTATACATAAATGGTAAAAGAAATACATATTATCAGTTGAGAAAAAAGGTATCGTCTTCAAGTCTCTCAAAACCCTTTACAACTAGATGTGATTAGCTAGAATGGCTATTCCACATTCTGAGAGCTCCTAACCTTTCTCAATCTTTTTGAATATCTACTAGGAGGAGGGATTTTCACTGGCACCTCTGCTTTGAAGTTTGTTTCTGCATAATCTATTTCTGTTTTATACCAAGAAGTCCCAGGCATGATATTTAGCCTTTCCCTCAATTCAAAATGCATATTCAGAGAGAAAGAGAGAAAATTTGCTTATTAAATTTTTCATACTTCCAGCCTGGTGCGGTGGCTCCTGCCTGTAATCCCAGCACTTTGGGAGGCCAAAGCGGGTGGATCACCTGAAGTCAGGAGTTCAAGACCAGCCTGGCCAATATGGTGAAACCCCATCTCTACTAAAGATATAAAAATTAGCTGGGCGTGGTAGTGAGCACCTGTAATCCCAGCTACTTGGGAGGCTGAGGCAGGAGAATCACTTGAACCTGAAGGCAGAGGTTGTAGTGAGCCGAGATCGTGCCACTGCACTCCAGCCTGGGCGACAGAGCAAGACTCCATCTCAAAAAAAAAAAAAAAAAAATTCATTCTTCCAGAAGAATTTACTGAGGATTGAGACAGTGGATGTGTCTCAGAAAGGATTTTCATACAAATTCAAATAGCATGGTGGATACTGTCATACTTAAAATTCCTCTAAATATTGCACTGGTAATTTTCCAGCAATTGTTTTGCTCCTTTGGCCTCAAGCCATCTCCTTTCATCCTCATCCTTTTTCTTACTTCTTCCTTTCCAAATTACTCAGTGTTCCAAATTTTCTTCCCTCTTTGCCAAGCACTAATAACAAACCTAAGAAAATAACATGGTCAGTTTAACAAGATCTAAACTTGTGGTTTACAGAACAAAGAATACCATAGGAAATTCCCTCTTCTCCTTGCAGAAAACAACCACTTAAAAACAAGATAACATGAAATAAACCAAAATAACATGAAAGAAAAAAATGCATGGTTCATCTCATGAGACTAGAGACAGCTGATATCCAAGCCACAATATATTTGGAAGAGAGGCCAAAACCAGAGAAGAAAAAATAAAGTCAAGAGAAAACAGAGACAGGAGGCCTGTTGGTAAAAATCTCAGAATTAATCAGCAATGTACATTTCTCCTAGGTAAAAGACATGGTATTAGTCAAGGTTCTCCAGAGAAAGAGAACCAATAGGTGATGTGTATATATATATATATATATACACACACACAAAAAATATACATATTTTGTTCCTATATATTAATGTGATATATATTTATATAGTATATATTTTAATATATTATCTATAGTCTATTGTTTCTGATTATATATACACACACAAACACATATACATATATACACACACAAAAAGGCGTATAATAAGGAGGAATTAGCTCATGCAATTATGGAGGCAGACAAGTCCCAAGATCTGCAGGGTAAATCAAGCAAGCTGGAAATTCAGGAGAATTAATGGTTTAGTTCCAGTCTGAGTCCAAAGACTTGAGAACCAGGAGAGCTAATAGTGTAGTTCCCGTCTAAACACTGGCAAGCTCAAAACCGAGGAAGAACTAATGTTTCAGTTGAAGTCCAAAGGCAGTCAGGCAGGAAGACTTCTCTCTTACTCAAGAACAATCAGCCCTTTTGTTTTATTAATTCCTTCAACTGATTGGATGAGGCCCACCCACATTGGGGAGGGCATTCTACTTTATACTTAGTCTACCTGTTTAAATATTAATCTCATCCAAAAACACACTCACAATAATACCCAAAATAATGTTTGATCAAATATCTGAACACATCATGGCCCAGTCAAGTTAACACATAAAATTAACCATCGCAGACATACACTGAGGTATGAAACTGAAACCACTTGTGAAAAACAGGAGACATAATATGCATAGACTAGTAACAAAAACATCCTTTTTGTTCCAAAAAGTAGAGAAGAAAGAGCTAAATGATGAATAATGCCAATTTGTAGGAAGCAATGCTAAACATTGTATTAGCAAAGAAAATCCAGTAGCACAATTAAGGAACAACACACCATAATCAAATATGATTTATTCCAGGAACACAAAGATGAATCAGTGTTTCAGAAAGTCTTTCTAAATATGGCACAAACCCAGAAACCACAAACAAAAGATTTATAAATTCAACCACTTAAAAAAGCTAAAATATCTGCACATTGAAACCATCACAAACAGAAACACAGAAAATATTGCAACTCATGGCACTGAAAAGTGACTGATATTTCTGTATTTATACCTATCTTTCATAAATTAATAAGAAAAAGCTCAAGAGCCCTTTAGAAAAATAGGCAAATTTTATGAAGAGATGGTTTTTTGTTGTTGTTTTTGGGTTTTTGGTTTTTGGCTTTTTGGTTTTTTGGTTTTGAGACAGGGTCTCACTCTGTCATCCAGGCTTGAGTGCAGTGGTGCAATCTGGGCTTACTGGAGCCTCAACATTTCTGGGCTCAGGTGATCTTCCCCACCTTAGCCTCCTGAGTTGCTAAGACTACAGGTCCATGCCACCACACTTGGCTAATTTTTGTATTTTTTTGTGCAGAGACAGGGTTTTGCCATGTCGGCCAGGCTGGTCTCAAATCGCTGGGCTCAAGCAGTCCACCCACCTCAGCCTTCCAAAGTGCTGGGATTACAGACATGAGCCACCATGACTGGCTGGTTTATTAAAAAGTAGAAAGGGTTCTTATGCTGCTGAAAAAGTATTCTCTCTCATAATAAAATAAAAGCAAAACAACTCTGAGATAATATTTCACCTACCAAATTGGCAAAGATTAAAAAATTGATACACTTTGACAGGCAAGATATATTACTTCTGGGAACGTAGATCGGCACAACCTCTATGAAAGGCAACGTTACAGTATCTATCACAATTATAAATATACTTACCCTGTGACCTAGCAACTTCACTTTTGGAATTTATCCTCCAGATACACTCATTTATTTGCAAAATGATGGATGACCAAGATTAATCAAGGAAGTATCATTAGTAATATCAAGAGGTTAGAAATAACCTAAATGCTCACCAATAGGGACTAGTAAATATATTATGGTGCATTCGTATGATATAACGTTATGCAGCTGAAAAAAATATGAGATCTACCACATCACCTAGGACAATACCTTGCATATAGCTACTAAATGAATAAATTACTGAGAGGAAGGAAGAAAGGAAGAGGAAAGATTCTGTGTTCTGACATAAAGTAACCTCAAAGATATATTGTTAAGTGAAAAAAGTAAGGTACAGAAAAATATGTATAGTATTCCGTTTAAAGATGAAAATGACTTATTAATATATTTGCTTTATTGGGTATATAATATCTCAAGAAGGGTATATTCAAAACTAATACCAGTGAATACCACTGACTGGGAAACTCAGGGACTGAGGCATAGGATTTGAAGAGATAGTGTTTTCATTTCAAATTCTTAACCATAGAAATGTATATCACCAAAAAGTATGATTAAAACATTTTAAATAATTTTTAAATACAAAAAATAGAATCTATACTTATTAGAAGGCGATTTTGTTTATAAATATATGTTAGCTGCAAAAGAAACTACTAAGCAACTCCCTCCACCTAGACCTAAGTCTAAACCTATACAAAAGCATTATAAATAGGCAGATGAGATATTTATGTCCTCTCTCTTAGACTGTTCCACTGCAGTCCTGTCTTGGTATCTATCACTACTGGAAATCCTTTGTTTGGTACTTACCTTGTCCACCCTTCCTTGTGTTCAGCAGGATATTTGAAGGAAAAAAAGACAGTGAGAGCTGGGTACAGATGCTCTCACACTTAGAATGGGGTTATGTCTCCATTAACCCATCATTAAGTTGAACATATTGTAAGTCAAAAATGCACTTAATACACCTAACCTATCCAACATCATAGTTTAGTCTAGCCTACTGTAAGTACTCAGAACACTTCCATTAGCCTACAGTTGGGCAAAATCATCTAACACAAAGCCTATTTTATAATAAGGTGTTGAATATCTCACATAATTTATGGAACACAGGACACAGTAGCGTACAATATCAGTTGTTAACGGTGGTGGTCAAGTGGCTGACTGAAAGCAGCAGCTTACTGCCACCTCTAGCATCATGATAGAGTGAGTATATTGCTAGCTTAGGAAAATATCAAAATTTAACAGTCAAAGTATGATTTCTACTCAATGTGTATTGCTTTTGTGCCATCATGAAGTCAAAAAAATCTTAAGTTGAGCCATTGTAAGTCAGGCACCATCTGTATTTATTTTCCTAAATTCTACCCTTCCAAGACATCCCAGGAAGAGCTGCCTTTGTCCACCATGGATCACAGCTCCTGTCAGCAAGCCCTCCCCACACAGCCTGCTGTGTGTCCACATTCCAGTACCAGCTTCTTCATGCCCCTCTCCCCACCCCCACCATATCATTCAGTTGTAGAGATAGTAGCAGTCCCATTATTATGAGAACCAGATTATTGCTGTATTCTTTGTAGGTTCCTTGTACCCCAGCCACACTTTTGTAAATACAGTCAGCCCTCCATATCCAGGTATTCTACATCCACAATTCAACCAAACATGGATCAAAAATATTCCAAAAAGTGGACAGTTGCATATGTACTGGTATGAATAGACTTCTTTTTCTTGTCCATATTCCCTAGACAATAGAGTATAACAACTATTTATGTGGTATTTACGTTGTACTGGGTATTATAAAACCTATTGTAATCTGGAGATGATTTAAAGTATACGGGACAGGATGGGCCCAGTGGCTCATGCCTGTAATCCCAGCATTTTGGGAGGGCAAGGCGGGTGGATCATCTGAGATCAGGAGTTCGAGACCACCCTGGCCAACATAGTGAAACCCTGTCTCTACTAAAAATACAAAAATTAGCTGGGCGTGGTTGTGCGCATCTGTAGTCCCAGCTACTCGAGAGAATTGCTTGAACCCGGGAGGCAGAGGTTGCAGTGAGTTGAGATCATGCCACTGCATTCCAGCCAGGGCAACACAGCAAGACTCTGTCTCAAATAATAATAATAATAATAATAATAATAATAAATAAATAAATAAAGTATACAGGACAATGTGCATAGGCTGTATGCAAATACTATGCCATTTTATATAAGGAACTTGAGCATCTGTGGATTTTGGTATCTGCCAGGGTCCTGGAACCAATCCCTTAAAGACACCAGGGGATAACTATAGTTCCTTTTTAAAACTCTTCTCAAATTATACACTTTGAGTATGCCATTTCATTCCAGGCCCTAACTGATAAATCATTTCAACCCTTGTCATTAGTTCTTAAACTCATATTTGCATGCTTTATCTCAACTCTTTGCTTTTTTTTCCCAAGTTGCAATTCAAAATTCATTTAACCTCAAACTGATAGTCTTTCTTTAAATTTCATAACACTTACTAAAATATATGCAGAATCCTAGCTGTATTCATTTTCACCTGTATCTTTTCAGCATTCAAATTATTTTAAGTTTGGAAGATTATTGTTGAAAGAGATTTTTTTCATCTCCTCCACATAAGTCAGAAAAAAATTTTTGGCCCCAGGTGGTTTACAGCCTTGCTTAACTAAGTGAGTGACCAGGATGGAAAGTTAGACCTATGGTAGGTAGCAGGGCCAACTTCATGGTCATGTGACCTGTATAGTCAGCAGGACCCACACTTAGAAGAGTCCCAGACTTGGTTTAATTCACTGCTGTCATCATCTTGAAAATATTAATATTCTTTGAACAAAGAGCTCTGCATTTTTATTTAACACTGAGTCCCACAAAATCATGATAGGCAGCTTTTAAGATGGTCTCTAATGGTAGACTGCCTTTAAGATGAGTGGGGATGGGGAAAAAAAAGATGGTCCCTAATGATCCCCACTTCCTGGTATTCACAGCCTTGGATAATCCTCTGCTCTTGAGTGTGAGCTGGACCTACTGACTCAACTTCTAACAGTACTGACAGTGATGAAATGTCATTTCCAGGATTAGGTTTAATAGACCGTGGCTTCTATTTTGTGTTTCTCTCTCTCTCTTTCTTTCTGTCTGACACACACACACACACACACACACACACACACACATATTCTAAGGAAGTTAGCTGCCATGTTGTAAGCTATCCTGCAGAGAGGCCTACACGACAACAAATCATTGTGTTTAGCGAACAACCAGTGAAAAGCTGAGGCCTGCCAACAGCCATGACAGGGAGCTTGGAAGCATATCATCCCCCAGGCAAGGCTTCAAATGAGACTGTAGTCCCACCTGATACCTTGTTTGCAGCCTGTGAGAAATCTTGAGACTGAGGCACCCAGATAAGCTATACTTGGACTCCTGACCCAAAGAAGCTGTGAGATAGTAAATGATTGTTGTGTAAGCTGTTAGTAGCTTAAATTTAAATTTTGGGGTAGAGCATTATGCAGGAATAGATGACTAATACAAATCCCCAAGATAAGCTTATTGCCATATGAAGTTCTTAAATAGATTATATAATTTTAAACGCAGACATTACAAAAATATAGCATTTTCATTCATTGTTAAGACTCAGAGAACCTGGTCTATACTTGAT
Organism: Symphalangus syndactylus; assembly: GCF_028878055.3. Classification (NCBI taxonomy): domain Eukaryota; kingdom Metazoa; phylum Chordata; class Mammalia; order Primates; family Hylobatidae; genus Symphalangus; species Symphalangus syndactylus. The sequence goes on along the minus strand of NC_072424.2, from coordinate 47,346,549 downwards.
TTCTAATGCAATCTCAGTTTTTGCTGGATCACAAGTAGTTTATTGCCCTTTGACAAAACCTCAGCAAAGTAACAACAGTGTCCTCCCCTTCCCTTTCCAACCACATTCATTAATGAAGAAACATGGACCTTAACAAAGTACATTTCATTTCATTAAGTACCAAAGCACACACTTACTTTTGCTTTCCTGGATGGGTACAATAGAGTGAAATGTTTCCTGAGCTCTGGGCTAGTGAGTAGAAAAACTACACACTGCTTACCCTCCCCAAGTTTGTTTCAGGTAATCCTCTGTGATTTCTATGCCATTAACATTATTTTTTAGTGCTGTTTTTTTTGTTTCAAAGAAATTAGTTTAATTATTTTCCAAAAGATAAACAACATGAAATTCCAAAACTACTAGCAGATGCTAAAACAAGTTTTCCCAGGCTTCCAGGAGAATAAACAGTCTGGTAACTGAAGATACGACCTAGATCTGGTTAAAACCATAAACTCTAGATTGTATGTTAATCACATTACCCCTGTATTTCTTCTGAAATGCAATTATTTCGGTGCAGTTTTCTTAGGCTCTCTCTAAGTAAATGAGCCAATATACCAAAGCAACTCATCCTTTAAAAGGAATTCAGCCAATCTGAAACACCAACATAGGCTAAAGATAAACCACAAACACAAGCATCGTATCTTAAAATAGACTTTATCAATCTTCTATCAACACTGAACTATATTTTCAATTTCTTGTTTTTAATCTCTTACAGTGCCTAATCCAGTCCTAAAGAAAATATTTACTAGTAAACAAGTATGGAAAGAAGGAAGGTAAATAGGGGAAGAAGGAAGGAGGATTTTATTGGTTTGAAAAATAAGTATTATCTTAACATTTCCTTATAATTTACTAAGTGTTATGGTCTGAATATGTCCTCCAAAATTCATGTATTAGAAATTTAATCGGCCGGGCGCGGTGGCTCACGCTTGTAATCCCAGCACTTTGGGAGGCCGAGGCGGGTGGATCACGAGGTCAGGAGATCGAGACCAGGTGAAACCCCGTCTCTACTAAAAATACAAAAAATTAGCCGGGCGTGGTGGCGGGCGCCTGTAGTCCCAGCTACTCGGAGAGGCTGAGGCAGGAGAATGGCGTGAACCCGGGAGGCGGAGCTTGCAGTGAGCTGAGATTGCGCCACTGTACTCCAGCCTGGGCGACAGAGTGAGACTCCGTCTCAAAAAAAAAAAAAAAAAGAAATTTAATCCCCACTGCCTTTTGCAGGGGAGGCATTTAGGTCATGAGGGCTCCACCATCATGAATGAACTGATGCTGTTATAAAAGGGCTTGACAGGCCAGGCCATGGTAGCTCATACCTGTACTCCCAGCACTTTGAGAAGCCAAGGCAGGCGGATCTCTTGAGGCCAGGAGTTGGAGACCAGCCTGGCCAACATGGCAGAACACCATCTCTACTAAAAATATAAAAATTAGCTGGGTGTGGTGGTGCACACCTGTAATCCCAGCTACTCTGGAGCTGAGGTACAAGAATTGCTTGAACCTGGGAGGCAGAGGTTGTAGTGAGCCAAGATCACGCCACTGCACTCTAGCCTGGGTGACAGAGTGAGACTCCATCTCAAAAAAAAAAAAAAAAAGTAAAATATTTTTGAGATAAAATGTATTATATATATATGTACATATATATATATATATACATTGTACATTTCATTATTTAATTAAGCACTTCATGCTTAGCACCTTTGGGTCTGTAGATGAACTTCAAAGAATCCATGAACTCTCTTTGGCTTTTTTGGCATCAATAATATTTTTCTTATATTTAAAACATTAACTCATGTTTAAGAAATCAATATTATATTTGATTAATAGAAAGTCACAATGTCATTGCTCTGTTGCACAGTTTTTTAAAAATGAAAATAAAAAGCCTTCACCACAAAGCAGATAAACTAAAGATTGAGATCAGGCTACCACAGAAATACTTAGCCCTAATTATGTGACAATTGTAGACTTAAAATCCTGAACACAGTCATCCAGTTAAACATAGCAGATTAAAAATATAGAATGTATTGCCTCTCTCTCCTAAAATCACACTAAAATGACAGTAAGTAGATTTTTTTAACCACAAGGAGAAAGAGAATTTGAAAAAAAGATCATAGCAATCAACATTTTGGCTGAAAAGCAGATGGATGAGTGGTAACTGACTTAACAAACCAGAGAATACTAAAACCTAACAGTGTAAGGGAAATCCAGAAACAGACAACGGAATCCCAGAAATGCTCAGAAAATTGAAGCATCAGTTACTCTTGAAAGTCAAAGTTAGTACAGATGGATTTTAAAATAGAAAATTGATTTTTTTAAATGCTGTATAGTTTGACAGCTTCCTCTCCCTCAGAAACCTGCCCCAAAAGTGAAGCTACTATCCATCCCCAATCCTGGAAGACAACTAAAGATCTGCTCTCTGAAGAAATGGAACTATAGAGATTTTAATTCAAGGACAAGATACTGAAACAGAATGATCAAGTGATCATTATTCATTACCGAAAAATAAGATCTCTGACCCTCATTCCCTGGGAGAACGGATGATTTCTCCTAGCTCAAGAAAAATTACTTGAAGAGTCTGGTATCAGGCCCTGCCAGACGACACTACAGTAAAGTTTACCTGTGACTAGTTCTACATACACATCCAGAGCTTCAGATCAACCTCACATTGCCTTACCATCCAATAGAAGCTGGTAGCTGAGGATTGCCTGATACTTGAGAAGTCTCTAATGTGAATCAGCAATGAAAAAAGAAATAGAAAGAATTTGAGATAAAAAATATGCAGAAGGGGCCAGTGCAGTGGTTCACAGCTATAATCCCAGCACTTATGGAGGCCGAGGTGGGCGGATCACCTGAGGTCAGAAGTTCAAGACCAGCCTGGCCAACATGGTGAAACCCTGTTTCTACTAAAAGTACAACAATTAGCTGAGTGTGGTAGCGTGTGCCTGTAACCCCTGCTACTTGGGAGGCTAAGGCAGAGAATCACTTGAACAAAGGAGGAGGAGGTTGCAGTGAGTCCAGATTGCGCCACTGCACTTCAGCCTGGGTGACAAAGCGAGACTCCATCTTGGAAAAAAAAATGCAGAAGGAATAAAACATTCAAGAATGTTTTTAAATTCTTAGAAAAAAGGCCAGATATGGTGGCTCATGCCTGTAATCCTAGCACTTTGGGAAGCCAAGGTGGGTGGATCACTTGAGCCCAGGAGTTTGAGACCAGCCTTGGCAACATGGTGAAACCATGTCTCTACAAAAAAATACAAAAATTAGTTGGTGTGGTGGTATGCACATGTGGTCCCAGCTACTTGGGAGGCTGAGGTGGGAGGATCGCTTGAACCTGGGAGGCTGAGGCTGCAGTGAGCTGAAATTATGCCACTGTACTTCTGCCTAGGTGACAGAGCTGATACCCTGTCTCAAAAAAAAAAAAAAGAAAATTCTTAGAAAAAAAAAATTTTTTTTGAGAAAACATCTCGTTCTGTTGTCTAGGCTGGAGTGCAGTGATGCAATCATGGCTCACTGCAATCACAACTTCCCAGGCTCAAGCAATCCTCCCACCTCAGCCTCCTGCATAGCTGGGACTACAGGTACACACCACCATACCTGGCTAATGTTTTTTTTTTTTTAATTTCTTGTGGAGATGGGATTAAAAATATAAAAGCAACTTGCTCTTCTGCCTATGACAGAGTAACTAGTCTCAGACTAGCCTTCTTGGCATTAAAAAGCAAACTAACTAAACTAAAAAAACTGGGCAAAATATACGAAATAGTTGTTTTCAGGTATTAGACAACTAGAGCATAGGATGGTGGTTGCTAAGAAAAGGAAAACACGTGAGGTGAGTGAGCCCCACAATTGACTAAACTTTCCCTTGGGAGCATATCCCAGACTATAACATAGAGAGAGAAGGAGGCCAAGTTGAATACAGAGGTCTCATTGCCTCTGAGAAAGCAGAGATCAGAGTTCGGAAGTTGGAACCCTGTGGGGTAGGGTGCTAGAGAAGAGAGAGTTGTGTGGAGAATGAGCTCCAGAAATCTGCATTAGAGACCCTTTAAATTTTTGGCCAAATACTAATAAAAGATGAGACAATGTAAGGCCTGGCAGAGACTAGCTACTAGAGAGCTGTGAAGAAAGGGGGTTCTGGAGGTCACATGCCTGAGAGATGCTGGAGTTCAAATGCCAGGGTAGGGACATTTCAGTTAGCCTAGGCATTCAATTGAGACCCCAGAAAGTCTACACTTCGGAAGAAGAGCTGCTTCAAACCACCATGGCATATGTATACGTATGTAACAAACCTGCACATTCTGCACATGTACCCCAGAACTTAAAGTAAAATAAAAAAAAAAAGAAAAAGAAACAGAGAACAAAACAAGAAGGAGAAGGAGGAGAAGGAGAAGGAGGAGGAGGAGGAGGAGAAGGAGAAGAAGAAGAAGAAGAAGAAGAAGAAGAAGAAGAAGAAGAAGAAGAAGAAGAAGAAGAAGAAGAAGAAGAAGAAGAAGAAGAAGAAGAAGAAGAAGAAAAAGAGGAAGAGGAAGAGGAAGAAGAAGAAGAAGAAGAAGAAGAAGAAGAAGAAGAAGAAGAAGAAGAAGAAGAAGAAGAAGAGCTGCTTAAGCTGTGAAGTAAAGGCTAGACTAGACCTGCCCTAACCACATTTTTTTTAAAGCCTCAAAATTATCAAGCTCATTTGGCAGGTAAATTAATTGCCTGCAAGAACAAAACACAGTCCTCTTCAAAGGAAGAAAACAAAATCTGTACTCACAACAATGTACCACCCAACGTCCAGTGTGAAAGTTTAAAATTCCTAGATACAGAATGAAGCATAAAAATACTACCCATAAGCAGGAAAAAAAACCAGACTTTACAGACTCAGAAATATACATATACACATATATATGTGTATATATATGTGTGTGTATATATATATGTGTGTATATATATGTTTAAAGGGCCTAATGAGTGAATAGATGCAATATATTCTACCAACGGTAAGACTGAAACTTTACAAAAGAACCAATCCTGGAGCTGAAAAATACATCTGACATGAAAATTTTATTGGATAGGTTTAACAGCAGATTAGACACTGCAGAAGAGAAGAATCTTTGTTTTCAAAGATTCTTTGAAACAAAGCAGAGGCAGTAGGAATTATTCAAATTGAAACATATAAAGAAAACATGTTGAATATAATTATGAAATCTTCAGTGACTTGTAGGACAAAATCAAATGGCCTAAAATGTTGTAACTGACATACAAAAGAAGACAGAGGGAAGAAACAATGAAGCAAAAAAAATTTTGAAGAAATAACAGCCAAATTTTTTCTAAATTTGATGAAAACTACCAACCCACAAATTCAAGGTTTCATACACTCTGAGCAGCATAAATGTAAAGAAAAACATATGAAGCCATAATCAAATTGTCAAAAACCAAAGATTATTAAGGAAAATCTTTAAAGGAGCCCAAGGGGGGAAAGCACATTATACACAAACAGAGAAAGATAAGAACTATTGTTGACTTCTCGTAGAACATTGAAATCTGCATACACCTTTCTTTTTTTTTTTTTTTAGATGAGGTTTTGCTCTTATTGCCCAGGCTGGAGTACAATGGCATGATCTCAGCTCACTGCAACCTCTGCCTCCTGGGTTCAAGCGATTCTCCTACCTCAGCCTACCAAGTTGTTGCTGGGATTGCAAGCGCCCATCACCAAGTCCAGCTAATTTGTTGTATTTTTAGTAGAGACGGGGTTTTGTCATGTTGGCCAGGTTGGTCTTGAACTCCTGACCTCAGGTGATCCACCCACTTCCACCTCCCAAAGTGCTGGGATTACAGGCATGAGCCACCACGCCCAGCCTATGTACACCTTTTAATAGCAGAGGTCCAATCTTTGGTGTGCTCCCAGAAGGTGGGCATTTCCAAATTTGAGCAATGTTTATAGAACAGATGAATTAGATAGCTGTAACATCTTACCTGCAGCCAACGAAAAATATTCCCCCTGGAAATGTATCTTGTTCTGATCCACCTAATAATATTCCTCTTTTTTGAAATATTAAGGTGGGTGTGGATAGTAAGTTTCGAAGTTCAGTAGCAGAGTTGGAATATAAAGTTGAGGAAATCTCTCAAAGCATAGAAGAAAAAAAAGAGGGAATATAGGAGAGAAAATGTTAAAGAAAAGTAAAGAATCAGCATAGAAAATTCAACAACATACAAATAAGAGTTCCAGAAAGAATAGAGAAAAGTAGTCAAGAGAAATTTCAAAGAAATAATTAAAGAGTTTTCTTTTTTTCCCCAAGATGGTAGATTAAAGCTTTTAGCATGCCTCAGACACTTGGAAATAGCAAGGTAGTGCATAAAGATTAACTTGGTGACCTTTAATTCAAGAAGGAAAATTGGAATTCACCAGAATCATGAAGAACACCTCAGATCCTGGGAAGGAGAGTGCAAGAAAACAGACGCTGTGATGACATCCAGCTAATAAAAGTAAGTGAGTGAAGCTGCAGTATGTGAGCAAGGCATAGGGCCTCCCTTTGTGACTACTTTCCACTGGGGAGCAGGGCAACTCAGACCAAGGGAGAACACTTTGTTTCTCCCAAGCCCTGGAGCTAACTTGGGGAGAGGCTTGGAGACACTGTGATGGAAAGACACTGGGAAAAGCTATAGGCATTTTCCCAGACGTGGGACCAAAAGTGGAGTGCCATTTTTAATCTGGACTCATACAGTCAGCCATTTCTTGACTGACCTGGCAGCGTTCCCACACAAGCATTTTAATCTCAAGCCAGAGATTGGAGCACCTGCTCTGGAGCAGTGTTGGCCACAGCTGGCTCTTACACATAAGTGCCCCATCTACTGGCTTGTAGGTCAAACTGCACAGCCCAATAAAAACCTGCTGACAAAAGTGCTTAGGGCTATAGAAGCAGAGCCAAAAGACCTTACCCAGCATTCTCTGTAGTCACACTGTGTGTGTGTGTGTGTGTGTGTGTGTGTGTGTGTGTGTGTGTTGGGGAGGATGCAGTGGGAGATAAAACAAGAATATTAAAGGAAAGAAAGAAAAATAAACAATATTACCCACATGAAAATTATTAGGGGTGCCAGCATCTCTAAATTAAAAAAAAAAAACAGGGCAAGAATTCTGGCACCATGAAAAACCTGAATGTAATGACACCACCAAAGGATCACCCTAGCTCTCCAGCAATTGTCCCTAAACAAAATGGAAACTCAGAAATGACAGATAAGGAATTCAATGCATGGATTGCAAGAAAGCTCAATGATATCCAAGATAAGATTGAAAATAAACCCAAAGAAACTCCTAGAGCAATTCAGAAAATGAAGGAAAAGATGAACATCTTAAAAACAAATCAATCAGAGCTTCTGGAATTGAAAAACTCACTTAAGGAATTTCAAAATGCAGTTGAAAGCTCTGCCAAAAGACTAGACCAAGAAGAAGAAAGAATTTCAGAGCTCGAAGCTCGAAGACTAGTCTTTGAAACTAGCCTAGTCAGACAGAAATAAAGAAAAAAGAATTTTAAAAAATGAACAAAGTCTTCAAGAAATATGGGATTATGTAAAGCAATCAAACCTATAAATATTGGCATTTCTGAGAAAAAGAGAACAATCTGGAAAACACACTTTGAGGGACTAGTTTGAGAAAATTTCTCTAATCTTGCTAGAGAAGTAGATGTCCAGATACAAGAAATCTAGAGAACACGTGCAATATGCTACACAAAATGAACATCATCAAGGCATTAGTCACCAGAATGTCCAAGGTCAACACTAAAGAACATATCCTAAAGGCAGCTAGAGAAAAATGTCCGATAATATACAAAAGAAACCCCATCAAACTAACAGTGGACTTCTCAACAGAAACCTTACAAGCAAGGAGAGACTGGGGACCAATTTTCAGCATTTTTAGAGAAAAAAAATTTCAACCAAGAATTTCATATCCTGCCAAACTAAGCTTCATGAATGAAGGTGAAATAATTTTTTTTCCAGATAAGCAAGTGCTGAAGAAATTTGTTACTACTAGATCAACCTTACAAGAGATCCTTAAGGTAGTTCTAAACATGGAAACAAAAGAACGATACCTGCCACCACAAAAACACACTTAAGTATAGCCCCCAGACCCTGTAAAGCAAACACATGACAAAGACTACAAAGAAACCAGCTAACAATTCCACAGTAGGTTCAAAACCACACTTATCAATATTAACCTGGATTGTAAATGGTCTAAACACCCCACTTAAAAGGCACAGAGTGGCAAGTTCTGTAAAAAAACAAGACCCGTCAGTCTATCTTAAGAGAACCATGTCACATGTAAGGACACGAACAGTCTCAAAGTAAAGGATTGGAGAAAGATCTATCACACAAATGGAACACAAAAAATGAGTAGGAGTCTCTATTCTTATATCAGATAAAACAGACTTTAAACCAAACCAACACAAGTTAAAAAAGGACAAAGAAGTGCATTACATAATGATAAAGGATTCAATTCAAAAGAAGACTTAACTATCCTAAGCATATATGCACCCAGCATTGGAGCACCCAGATTCATAAAGCAAGTACTTCTAGAAATGTGAAAAGATTTAGACAGCCACACAATAATAATGGGGGACTTCAACACCCCACTGACAGCCTTAGACAGGTCATTGAGGCAGAAAACTAATGAGGAAGTTCTGGACTTAAATTTGACACTTGACCAATTGGACCTAATAGACATGTAATTAAAAGCCAAAACTATACCAATCATACTCTTGGACCACAGTAGAATAAAAATAGAAAACACTACCAAGAAGATTTCTCAAAACCACACTAGCTGGAAATTAAAGAACTGGCTTCTGAATGACTTTGGATAAACAACAAAATGAAGGCAGAAATCCAAAAATTATTTGAAATAAGTGAAAACAGAGCGCAACATATAATAATCTCTAGAATACAACAAAAGCACAGTTAAGGAAAATTTATAGTCCTAACACTTAGAAAGATCTTAAATCAATGACCTAACAACACACCTAGAAAAAGTAGAAAAACAAGAACAAACCCCAAAGCTAGAAGAAGAAAGGAAATAACTAAAGTCAAAACAGAACTGAATAAAATTGAGTTCCAAAAAACCATGCAAAGAATCAAAAAAACCAAAAGTTGTCTTTGAGAGTACGAACAAGGTCTATAGACCACTAGCTAGATTAAAAAACAAAAAGAGAGAATATCCAAACAAACACAATCAGAAATGACAAAGGTGACATTAAAACAAATCCCACAGAAATACAAAAGATCTCAGAGACTCTTATGAACACCTCTATGGACACAAACTAGAAAATTTAGAGGAAATGAATAAATTCCTGGAAACACACAACCTCCTAAGATTGAATCAGGAAGAAATTGAAACCTTGAACAGACCAATATCAAGTTCCAAAATTAAGTAAGTAATAAAAGACCTACCAACAACAACAACAACAACAACAACAACAAAGCCCAGACCAGACGGATTCACAACAGAACACTACCATACATACAAAGAGCTGGTACCAACTCTACTGAAACTATTCTAAAAAATTGAGGTGGAGGGGCCCCTCCCAAATCTCCTGTCCTTCTCACATTGCAAAATACAATCAACCCTTCTCAACAATCCCCCAAGTCTTAATTCATTTCAGCATTAACTCAACAGTCCACAGTTCAAAGTCTCATCTGAGACAAGGCAAGTCCCTTTACCTATGAGACTGTAAAATCAGAAACAAGTTAGTTCCTTCCAAGATACAACAGGAGTACAGACATTGGATAAACATACCCATTCCAAAAGGCAAAAATCAGCCAAAACAAAGGAGCTACAAGCTCCATGCAAGTCTGAAACTCAGCAGGGCAGTCATAAGATCTTAAAGCTCCAAAATTATTTCCTTTGACTCCATGTCTCATATCCAGGCCACACTGATGCAATGGGTGGGCTCCCAAGACCTTGGACAGCTCTGCCCCTGTGGCTCTGCAGGGCTCAGCTCCCATGGCCGTTCTCAAGGGCTGGCGTTGAGTGCCTATGGCTTTTCCAGGCACATGATGCAAGTTGTCAGTATATCTACCATTCTGGGGTCTGGAGGGCAGTGGCTTTCTTCTCATGGCTCTACTAGGCAGTGCCCCATTGGGGACTCCATGTGGGGGCTCCAACATCACATTTCCCTTCCATACATCCCTAGTAGAGGTTCTTGATGGGGGCTTCACCCCTGCAGCAAACTTCTGCCTGGACTTCCAGGCATTATCATACATCCTCTAAAATGTAGGTGAAGGCTCCCAAGCATCAATTCTTGCCCTCTGTGCACCCACAGGCTTAACACCACATGGAAGCCACCAAGACTTACAGCTTGTGCCCTCTGGAGCAGCAACCTGAGACATATCTGGGGCCCTTTAGCCACAGCTGTAGCTGGAGTTTCTGGGACACAGGAAACAGTGTTTCCCAAAACAGTTCATTCCAAAACAGATTAGAGAAGAAAGCCCCTCTGCCCTCTCACCCTTATCTATTGTTCTCCTTGTCTACCTTAACAGTCAAGCCTCAATAAATTAGAACTGAAGCAAAAACCACTAGCCAAGATGAACTATAAGTATGTTCCTTGCCCAAATGTGGCAATCAAATGATAAAATAAAGTTGTATATGTCACCTAATTTTACATAGGTTAAACAAAAAGTGCTGGAGTTTCACTTATTGCTAGAACCTTTGGAGTCTTCAGAAGTCCTGTTTATTTTATATACCTAATTACTCACTCTATTGTTTTCCTAAAAATCAAATGAAGACAAACTCTTCTCTTCATTTCTCTTTATTTCCCCTCATTTCCCTTCGTATTTCCTTTTCTTCCTATTCACTTTCATTCCTATTCCCTTCCCTTCCCTTTCCTTCCCTTTCTTTTCTTTTTCTTGTTGGTATAGCATAAGGAAGAGGTGAATAGGATGCTGTGCAGATGTACAACAGCTGCCCGTGCATGAGAAGAGAATGCAAGGCAGGGAGGGGGAAGCCATTAGGAGACTAATCAGTGGTGTGCACACTGGCTCTGAAAGGTAAGGAGGCATTGCACAGAGATGGCAAATGAAGGAGACATGAGTTTGGGAAATAGATAGAATGAGATAAATAAGTAAATTAATTGAGACAGTGAGTAATTAAGTTGAAAGTTACAAGAATCAGATTTCCCAGTTGGAGAAGGCATTTACTTACATGGAGAGGGGGAAGATCAAAAAGAAATTGATGTGTTGAGTTAGAATTGGAGATATTATATGAGGGCATGATTTTAAGATTTTCCCTTTTTTTTTTAACTTTTTGTAGAGACAGGGGCCTCACTCTGCGGCACTCTTGGCTTCCAGTGATCCTCCTGCCTCAGCCTCCCAAACTGCAAGGATTATAAGCATGAGCCACTGAGATTTCCCTCAATAGAGCTATCCTCAGATGGCTCCTTCCTTAGTGAGCCACAAGCCAGTTGGTACTTCTGACCATGCCTATAGAGATCCTAGTTGCAGTAGAAGAGGCACTAAAATATGTTTTTCTTCTTGTTTTCTCCTAAAGATCACCAAACAAAACTTAAAAACTAAAAGAAAGAAAACACCTTAAGTAAAAATTTAATTAAAAAAAAAAACGATCAGGACTGACTAGGTGGCTGGCATGACCCATGGAGAGGAAGGAATAGCAGTGTGGTGTGGCAGCCCACCTGAAAGCCACACAGGGCAGAGGAGCACCCAACCCCAGCCAAGGGAAGTGCTGAGTGAGTGTGCTACCTAGCCTGGGAAACCATGCTTTTTCCACAGAACTGTACAACCCATGGATCAGAAGATCCCACTCGGGAACCCATGCCACTGGGGCCTTGAACCCCACCCACAAAACCACACAGACTCTCAACACCCACTCAGCTAGAATCAGCGTAAGCCTGCCAAGTTCCCAGGGGGAGAGGCGGCCATCACCACTCCTGTGGCTGCCTGCAGGCTAAGCCATCTGAGCTCCTTGGGGGAGAGGTGGCAGCCAACACTGTGACTGCAGGGCCTCCCTGTAGGAACTCCAACTCCGGCCACGGGCTCAGGGGCGGAACTCTGATCTCCCTGGGCCTGAGCCCTAGGGGGAGGGGTGGCAGTAGTCTCTGTGGACCAGCAGACTTAGTCTTTCCTCCTGCTAGTTCTGAGGAATCCAGGCAGCCCAGATAAGTAGGTTTCCCCCCAGTTCAGCATACCTCCTCCACCAGGGGATGGCCAAAGTGCCTTGTTAAATGGGTCCTGCTTGCCGTGCCACCCAACTGGGTGAAACCCCCTGTATTAGTCTGTTTTCATGTTGCTGATAAAGACATACCTGAGACTAGGAAGAAAAAGAAGTTGAATTGGACTTACAGTTCCACATGGCTGGGGCAGCCTCAGAGGCATGGCGGAAGGCAAAAGGCACTTCTTACATGGTGGCAGCAAGAGGAAATTAGGAAGAAGCAAAAGCAGAAACCCCTGATAAAACCATCAGATCTCATGAGACTTATTCACTATCACGAAAATAGCACAAGAAAGACCGGCCACCATGATTCAATTACTTCCTCCTGGGTCCCTCCCACAACATGTGGGGAATCTGGGAGATACAATTCAAGTTGAGATTTGCCTGGGGACACAGCCATACCATATCACCCCCCACCAACAGGGGTTGTCAGACATCCTATACAGGAGCGTTCCTATTGGCATCAGGTTGGTGCCCTTAAAGGTGAGAGATCCCAGAGGAAGGAGCAGGCACCCATCTTTACTGTTCTCCAGCCTCCTTGAGTGACATCTCCAGGTGCAAGAGCGAACCACATGAATAGGGCCTGAAGTGAACCCCCAGTAAACCGCAGCAGCCTTACAAAAGAGGGACCTGACTATTGAAAGAAAAACAAACAAAAAGAAAGCAACAACAACAGCATCAACAACAACAACAAAAGTTTCCACAAAAACCTCATCCAAGAGTCAGCAACCTCAAAGATCAAAAATAGGCAAACTCATGAAGATGAGAAAGAATCAACAAAAAAACACAGAAAACCCAAAAGGCCAGAGTGCCTCTTCTCCAAATGATTGCAACATCTCTCCAGCAAGGGCGCAGAACTGGATGCAGGATGAAATGGACGAATTGACAGAAGTAGGCTTCAGAAAGTGGGTAATAAGAAACTTTGCTGAGGTAAAAGAGAATGTTCTAACCCAATGCAAAGAAACTAAGAACATTGATAAAAGGTTAGAGGAGCTGCTAACTAGAACAACCAGTTTAGAGAGGAACAAAAATAACCTAATGAAGCTGAAAACTGCAGCATGAGAACTTTGTGAAGCATACACAAGTACCGATAGCCAAATTAATCAAGTGACAGTAAGAATATCAGAGATGTAATCCCAGAACTTTGGGAGCCTGAAGTAGGTGGATCACCTGAGGTTAGGAGTTCAAGACCAGCCTGGCCAACATGGCAAAACCCCATCTCTACTAAAAATACAAAAAATTACTTGGGTGTGGTGGCACGTGCCTGTAATCCCAGCTACTTGGGAGGCTGAGGCAGGAGAATCGCTTGAACCTGGGAGGTGGTGGTTGCAGCGAGCCAAGATCACACCACTTCACTCCAGCCCAAGTGACAGAGCAAGACTCTATCTCAAGAAAAAAAAAAAAAGAATATTAGAGATGGAAGACTATCTTGCTGAAATAAGGAAGGCAGACAAGATTAGAGAAGAGAGGATGAAAAGGAATGAGCAAAACCTCTGAGAAATGTGGGACTATGTAAAAAGACCAAACCTACAACTGATTGGAGTACCTGAAAGAGATGGAGAGGATAGAACCAAGTTGGAAAACACACTTCAGGATGTTATCCAGAAGAACGTCCCCAACTTAGCAAGACAAGGCCAAAATTCAAATTCAGGAAATACAGAGAACCCACTAAGACACTCCACAAGAAGATCAACCCCAAGACATATAATCATCAGATTCTCCAAGGTTGAAATGGAGGAAAAAAAAGTTAAGCATAGCCAGAGAGAAATGGGCCAGGTCACTACAAAGGGAAGCTCATCAGACTAACAGTGGATCTCTCTGCAGAAACCCTACAAGCCAGAAGAAAGTGGAGGCCAATATTCAACATTCTTTAAAAAAAAAAAAAAAAAAGAGAGATAATTTTCTTTTTTCTTTGAGACGGTGTCTCACTCTGTTGCTCAGGCTGGAATGCAGTGGTGATCTCAGCTCACTGCAAGCTCCGCCTCCCAGGTTCAAGCCATTCTCTTGCCTCCGCCTCCCAATGTTGCTGGAACTACAGGTGCCCACCACACCCGGCTAATTTTTTGTATTTTTAGTAGAGACGAGGTTTCACTGTGTTAGCCAGGATGGTCTTGATCTCCTGACCTCGTGATCCGCCCACCTCAGCCTCCCAGAGTGCTGGGATTACAGGCGTGAGCAACCGCACCCGGCTGAAAAAGAGAATTTTCAACCCAGAATTTCATATCCAGCCAAACTAAGCTTCATAAATGAAAGAGAAATAAAGTCCTTTCCAGACAAGCAAATGTTGAGGGAATTAGTCACCACAAGGCTTGCCTTGCAAGAACTCCTAAAGGAAGCACTAAATATGGAAAGGAAAAATTGGTACCAGCCACTACAAAACACACAAAATATAAAGACCGATGACATTATGAAGAAGTGGCATCAACTAGTGTGCAAAATAACTAGCTAGCATCATGATGACAGGATCAAATTCACATGTAACAATATTAACCTTAAATGTATATGGGCTAAATGCCTCAATTAAAAGACATAGACTGGCAAATTGGATAGAGTTAAGACCTATCAGTGTGCTGTATTCAAGAGATCCATCTCACATGCAAAGATACACATAGGCTCAAAGTAAAGGGATGGAGGAAAATTTACCAAGCAAATGGAAAGCTGAAAAGAGCAGGGGTTGCAATCCTAGTCTCTGACAAAACAGACTTTAAACCAAAAAAGATTTTTAAAAAAAGACAATGAAGGGCATTACATAATAGTAAAGGGACCAATTCAACAAGAAGAGCTAGCTATCCTAAATATATAAGCACCCAATATAGGAACATCCAGATTCATTAAAAAAAAAAAAAAGTTCTTAGCAACCAACAAAGAGACTTAGACTCCCACACAATAATAATGGAAGACTTTAACACTCCACTGTCAATATTAGACAGATCAATGAGACAGAAAATTAACAAGGATATTCAGGACTTGAATTCAACTCCGGATCAAGCAGGCCTAATAGATATCTACAGAACTCTCCACCCCAAAACAACAGAATATACATTATTCTCAGTGCCTCATGGCAATTACTCTAAAATCGACCACATAATTGGAAGTAAAACACTCCTCAGCAAATGCAAAATAACTGAAATCATAACAAACAATCTGTCAGACCACAGTGCAATCAAATTAGAACTCGAGACTAAGAAACTCACTCAAAACCACACAACTGCATGGAAATTGAACAACCTGTTCCTGAATAACTCCTGGGTAAATAATGAAATTAAGGCAGGAATCAAGAAGTTCTTTGAGACCAATGAGAACAAAGAGACAACATACCAGAATCTCTGGGACACAGCTAAAGCAGTGTTAAAAGGGAAATTTATAGAACTAAATGTCCACATAGGAAAGCTAGAAAGATCTCGAGTTGACACCTTAACATCACAATTAAAAGAACTAGAGAAGAAAGAGCAAACAAATCCAAAACCTAGCAGAAGACAAGAAATAACTAAGATCAGAGCAGAAGTAAAAGAGATAGAGACATGAAAAACCCTTTAAAAAATCAAAGAACCCAGGAGCTAGTTTTTTGAAAAAATTAATAAAATAGCTAGACCACTAGCTAGACTAGTAAAGAAGAAAAGAGAGACAAATCAAATGGACACAATAAAAAACGATAAAGGGGATATCACCACTGACCTCACAGAAACACAAACTACCATCAGAGAATACTATAAACACCTCTACGCAAATAAACTAGAAAATCTAGAAGAAATGGATAAATTCCAAGACTAAACCAGGAAGAAGTCAAATCACTGAATAGACCGATAACAAGTTCTGAAATTGATGCAATAGTAAATAGCATACCAACCAAAAAAGCCCAGGACCAGACTGATTCAGTGTTGAATTCTACCAGCAGTACAAAGAGGAGTTGATACCATTCCTTCAGAAACTATTCCAAATAACTGAAAAGAAGGGACTCCTCTCCAAATCTTTTTTTTCTTTTGACAGTCTCACTGTCACCCAAGCTGCAGTGCAATGGCACAATCTTGGCTCACTGCAACCTCTGCCTTCCAGGTTCAAACGATTCTCCTGCCTCAGCCTCCCAAGTAGTTGGGATTACAGGCGCATACCACCACACCCAGCTAATTTCTGTATTTTTAGTAGAGACAGAGTTTCACCATGTTGGCCAGGCTGGTCTCAAGCTCCTAACCTCAAGTGATTCACCTGCCTTGGCCTCCCAAAGTGCTGGGATTAGAGGCATAAGCCACTGCACCTGGCCCTCCTCCCTAAATCATTTTATGAGACCAGCATCATCCTAATATCTAAACCTGGCAAAGACAAAACAAAAAAAGAAAACTTCAGGCCAATATCCCTGATGAACATCAATGCAAAAATCCTCAATAAAATACTGGCAGGCTGGGCATGGTGGCTCATTCCTGTAATCCCAGAACTTTGGGAGCCTGAGGCAGGTGGATCACTTGAGGCCAGGAGTTTGAGACCAGCCTGGCCAACATGCGAAACCCCGTCTCTACTTAAAAAAAAAAAAAAAAAGCCAGGTGAGGTGGCGTGTGCCTATAGTCCCAGCTACTTGGGAGGCTGAGGCAGGAGAATCGCTTGAAACCAGGAGTGGGAGGTTGCAGTGAGCCAACATCATGCCACTGCGTTCCAGCCTGGGCGACAGAGCAAGACTCCGTCTCTATAAATAAATAAATAAATAAATAAATAAAATACTGGCAAACTGAATCCAGCAGCACATCAAAAAGCTTATCCACCACAATCAAGTTGGCTTCATCCATGGGATGCAAGGCTGGATCAACAGCCACAAGTCAATAAAAGTAATTTATCACATAAACCGAACCAATGACAAAAACCACATGATTATCTTAATAGATGCAGAAAAGGCCTTTGATAAAATTCAACATCCTTTCATGCTAAAAATGCTCAATAAACTAGGTATTGATGGAACATAACTCAAAGTAAGAGCTATTTATGACAAACCCACAACCAATATCATACTGAATGGGCAAAAGCTGGAAGCATTCCCTTTGAAAACTGGCAAAGACAAGGATGCCCTCGCTCACCACTCATGTTCAACATAGTATTGGAAGTTCTGGCCAGGTCAGTCAGGCAAGAAAAAAAAATAAAGCATATTTAAATAGGAAGAGAGGAAGTCAAATTGTCTCTGTTTGAAGATGACATGATCCTATATTTAGAAAACCCCATCCTCTCAGCCCCAAAACCCCTTAAGCTGATAACCAACTTCAGCAAAGTCTCAGGATACAAAATTAATGTGTGAAAATCACAAGCATTTCTATACACCAACAATAGACAAGCAGAGAGCCAAATCATGAATGAACCCCTATTCACAATTGCTAAAAGAGAATAAGATACCTGGGAATACAGCTAACAAGGGACATGAAGGACCTCTTCAAGGAGAACTGCAAACCACTGCTCAAGGAAATAAGAGAGGACACAGATGGAAAAACATTCCTTCCTTATGGATAGGAAGAATAGATATTGTGAAAATGGCCATACTGCCCTAGGTAATTTATAGATTCAATGCTATTCCCATCAAACTAACACTGACATTCCTCACAGATTTAGAAAAAACTATTTTAAAATTCATATGGAATCAAAACAATCCTGAGCAAAAAGAACAAAGCTGGAGCTATCAAGCTACTTGACTTCAAACTATGCTACAAGGTTAGCCGGAGCCATCAAGCTACCTGACTTCAAACTATGCTACAAGGCTGTAGTAGTCAAAACAGCATGGTACTGGTACCAAAACAGACATATAGTCCAATGGAACAGAATACAGACCTCATAAATAAGACCACACATCTACAACCATCTAATCTTTGACAAAACTGACAAAAACAAGCAATAGGGAAAATATTCCCTATTTAATAACAGGTGCTGGGAAAACTGGCTAGCCATATGCAGAAAACTGAAACTGGACCCCTTCCTTATACCTTATACAAAAATTAAGTCAAGATGGATTAAAGACTTAAATGTAAAACCCAAAACCGTAAAAACTCTAGAAGAAAACCTAGGCAATATCATTTAGAATATAGACACGGGCAAAGGTTTTATGATGAAATCTCCAAAAGCAATTGCAACAACAGCTAAAATTGACAAATGGGATCTGATTAAACTAAAGAGTTTCTGAACAGCAAAAGAAACTATCATCAGAACAAACAGGCAACCTACAGAATGGGAGAAAATTTTTGCAATCTACCCATCTGACAAAGATGTAATATCCAGAATTTACAAGGAATTTAAACAAATTTACAAGAAAAAAAATGTCATAAGTGGGCAAAGGAGGCCGGGTGCAGTGGCTCACGCCTGTAATCCCAACACTTTGGGAGGCTGAGCAGTTGGGCGGATCACATGAGGTCAGGAGTTCAAGATCAGCCTGACCAACATGGTAAAACCCTGTCTCTATTAAAAATACAAAAATTAGCCAGGTGTGGTGGCACACACATGTAATCCCAGCTACTCAGGAGGCCGAGGCACGAAAACTGCTTGAACCCAGGAGGTAGAGACTGCAGTGAGCCAAGATCATACCAATGCATTCCAGCCTGGGTGACACAGTGAGACTCTGCCTCAAAAAAAAAAAAAGGTGGACAAAGGATATGAACAGACACCTCAAAAGAAGACATTTATGCGGCCAAGAAACATACAGAAACAAGCTCAACATCACTGATCATTAGATAAATGCAAATTAAAACCACAATGCAAATTAAAACTACTGTCATCTCATGCCAGTCAGAATGGAGATTATTAGAAAGTCAAGAAACAACAGATGCTCATGAGGCTGTGGAGAAATAGGAACGCTTTTACACTGTTGGTGGGAATGTAGATTAGTTCAATCATTGTGGAAGACAGTGTGGCAATTCCTCAAGGATCTAGAACCAGAAATACCATTTGAGCCAGCAATCCCATTACTGGTATATACACAAAGGAATATAAATCATTCTATTATAAAGATCCATGCACAGGTATGTTATTGCAGCACTATTCACAATATCTAAGACATGGAACCAACCCAAATGCCCATCAATGATAGACTGGATAAAGAAAATGTGGTACACATGCACCATGGAATACTATTCAGCCACAAAAAGGAATGAGATTATGTCCTTTGCAAGGACATGGTTGAAGCTGGAAGCCATCATTCTTAGCAAACTAACACAGGAACAGAAAACCAAATACCCCTTGTTCTCACTTGTAAGTGGGAGTTGATCAATGAGAACACATGGACACAAGGAGGGGAACAACACACACCAGGGCCTATTGGTGGTGGTGGGGTGGGGCGAGGCGAGGGAGAGCATCAGGACAAATAGCTAATGCATGCGGGGCTTAAAACCTAGGTGACGGGTGATAGCTACAGCAAACCACCATAGTACACGTATACCTATGTAACAAACCTGCACGTTCTGCACATGTATCCCGGAATTGAAAGTAAAAAGACAAAAATAAATAAAAAATAAAAATACCCCAAATGCTAAAAGTTTATTTACATTAAAGTTATCCAAAGAATATAAAAATAAATAGAAATAAAATGTGTTTCAGTGTTTATGTAATGCATATATAACAATTCCATATATATGCAATACGTGATAAAATATACTTCAAGTATATATGTCATGTTGTGGCAAATGCAATAGAGAAAAAGAGCTTGCAAATTGAGTACAAGAAAAAACACCCAGTGGAAGTTGAAAACAACATTCTGGCTGGCAGTAAATTACACAGCTGTTGCCATTTGGGGAGTAAAAAGGAAAAATATATTTAAAGCCTGGTGATTTTTTTAGAAGACTTGAAAAAACACCCTCCAGTTTCTTAAAAATAATTTTTTGTTAACTGGAAACCTCATGCTCTCTGTTTTCCTTATAGGCTTAATAACTCCAGTTGATATTTCAAAGGGATTTTTATTTTAGAACTTGAAAAAAATATGATACTAAAAATTATATAGTATGATTAGGTGAGAATAGAAAGCAATGGGCAGGAAAAAGCCCTATCAATAATTCAAATATATTGTAAAATGACAAGAATCTTTAAAGTACAGTAGTAACATTGGAATAAAAGACCATTAATGAAATAAAATATACAGCATAGAAATATGCCCTGTTTTATGGTTTAATACTAGATAAAGGAAGAATCACAAATCCATAAGAAAGAAGAAAGTATTTTTTAAAATATTGGCAATTTATTAATTTTGAAAAAAAATAAATGTTCACTTCACCCTATAGTTCCAAATAAAATCTAAATAGATTGAATATTAGAATCTTAAGAAATTAAAACCAAAGGAGAAAAGGTAAGAAAAGTGAACATTTGTCAAATATCCGATGAAACACGCTAAACACATAGGTAACATAATATTGACAATATAATAATGTTACATGTATGTACCTTAAAAAAACTGAAATACAAAAGAAAATAACAAACTGGAGAAAAACTTTAGCAGCAAAAACAACCAAAAAATGAGCTGTTACTTTACAGAAAGTTTATACAAATCAGTAAGAAAACTACAAATGAGCAAATTATATCAAGCAGCAATTCTCTAATGAAGAAATAAAAGTAGCCAAAAAAAGTTAGAAAATGGCCAGGCACGGTAGCTCAGGCCTGTAATCCTAGCACTATGGGAGGCTGCGGCAGGAGGATCTCTTGAGGTCAGGAGTTCAAGACCAGCCTGGCCAACGTGGTGAAACCCAACGTGGTGAAAACTGTCTCTACAAAAAAATACAAAAACTAGCCAGATGTGGTGGCATACGACTGTAATCCCAGCTACTTGGGAGTCTGAGGCAGGATAATCGCTTGAACCAAGGAGGCAGAAGCTGCAGTGAGCTGAGATCGTGTCACTGCACTCCAGCCGGGTGACAGAGTGAGACTCTGTCTGAAAGAGACAGAGAGAGAGAGAGAGAGAGAAGAAAGAGAAAGAGAGAGATGAGTTTTTCAAAACAGAAGCATGACTATAATTTTACACCTGTAATCCCAGCACTTTGGCAGGCCTAGGTAGGCAGATCACCTGAGGTCAGGAGTTCAAGACCAGCCTGGCCAACATGGTGAAACCCCATCTCTACTAATACTGCAAAAATGAGCCAGGCGTGGCAGAGGGCACCTGTAATCCCAGCTACTTGGGAGACTGAGGCAGGAGAATCACTTGAACCTGGGAGGTGGTGGTGCAGTGAGCTGAGATCAGGCCACTGCACTCCAGCCTGGACAACAGTGCAAGACTCCGTCTCAAAAAAAAAATTAATTACTGCGAATTGACAACTGAAATAAACACCCAAGGGCAATGGCTCAGTAACATCGTTGTCATATATGCAGTGCATCAGTTTAGAAAAAGCGAGAACTACAGAAGTGTCCAGAGAGCTTTTTTTTTTTTTTTTTTTGGGGTCTGATTTTTTTTTTTTTTTTTTTTTTATTATACTTTAGGGTTTTAGGGTACATGTGCACAATGTGCAGTTTTGTTACATATGTATCCATGTGCCATGTTGATTTCCTGCACCCATTAACTCGTCATTTAGCATTAGGTGTATCTCCTAATGCTGTCCCTCCCCCCCCCCACCCCACAACAGTCCCCGGAGTGTGATGTTCCCCTTCCTGTGTCCATGAGTTCTCATTGTTCAATTCCCACCTATGAGTGAGAACATGCGGTGTTTGGTTTTTTGTCCTTGCGATAGTTTACTGAGAATGATGTTTTCCAGTTTCATCCATGTCCCTACAAAGGACACGAACTCATCATTTTTTATGGCTGCATAGTATTCCATGGTGTATATGTGCCACATTTTCTTAATCCAGTCTATCGTTGTTGGACATTTGGGTTGGTTCCAACTCTTTGCTATTGTGAATAGTGCCGCAATAAACATACGTGTGCATGTGTCTTTATAGCAGCATGATTTATAGTCCTTTGGGTATATACCCAGTAATGGGATGGCTGGGTCAAATGGTATTTCTAGTTCGAGATCCCTGAGGAATCGCCACACTGACTTCCACAATGGTTGAACTAGTTTACAGTCCCACCAACAGTGTAAAAGTGTTCCTATTTCTCCACATCCTCTCCAGCACCTGTTGTTTCCTGATTTTTTAATGATGGCCATTCTAACTGGTGTGAGATGGTATCTCACTGTGGTTTTGATTTGCATTTCTCTGATGGCCAGTGATGAGGAGCATTTCTTCATGTGTTTTTTGGCTGCATAAATGTCTTCTTTTGAGAAGTGTCTGTTCATGTCCTCTGCCCACTTTTTGATGGGGTTGTTTGTTTTTTTCTTGTAAATTTGTTTGAGTTCATTGTAGATTCTGGATATTAGCCCTTTGTCAGATGAGTAGGTTGCAAAAATTTTCTCCCATTGTGTAGGTTGCCTGTTCACTCTGATGATAGTTTCTTTTGCTGTGCAGAAGCTCTTTAGTTTAATGAGATCCCATTTGTCGATTTTGGCTTTTGTTGCCATTGCTTTTGGTGTTTTAGACATGAAGTCCTTGCCCACGCCTATGACCTGAATGGTATTGCCTAGGTTTTCTTGTAGGATTTTAATGGTTTTAGGTCTAACATATAAGTCTTTAATCCATCTTGAATTAATTTTTGTATAAGGTGTAAGGAAGGGATCCAGTTGCAGCTTTCTACATATGGCTAGCCAGTTTTCCCAGCACCATTTATTAAATAGAGAATCCTTTCCCCATTTCTTGTTTTTGTCAGAGTTGTCAATGATCAGATAGTTGTAGATATGTGGTGTGATTTCTGAGGGCTCTGTTCTGTTCCATTGATCTATATCTCTGTTTTGGTACCAGTACCATGCTGTTCTGGTTACTGTAGCCTTGTAGTATAGTTTGAAGTCAGGTAGTGTGATGCCTCCAGCTTTGTTCTTTTGGCTTAGGATTGACTTGGCGATGTGGGCTCTTTTTTGGTTCCATATGAACTTTAAAGTAGTTTTTTCCAATTCTGTGAAGAAAGTCATTGGTAGCTTGATGGGGATGGCATTGAATCTATAAATTACCTTGGGCAGTATGGCCATTTTCACAATATTGATTCTTCCAACCCATGAGCATGGAATGTTCTTCCATTTGTTTGTATCCTCTTTTATTTCATTGAGCAGTGGTTTGTAGTTCTCCTTGAAGAGGTCCTTCACATCCCTTGTAAGCTGGATTCCTAGGTATTTTATTCTCTTTGAAGCAATTGTGAATGGGAGTTCACTCATGATTTGGCTCTCTGTTTGTCTGTTATTGGTGTACAAGAATGCTTGTGATTTTTGTACATTAATTTTGTATCCTGAGACTTTGCTGAAGTTGCTAATCAGCTTAAGGAGATTTTGGGCTGAGACAATGGGGTTTTCTAGATATACAATCATGTCATCTGCAAACAGGGACAATTTGACTTCCTCTTTTCCTAATTGAATACCCTTTATTTCCTTCTCCTGCCTGATTGCTCTGGCCAGAACTTCCAGCACTATGTTGAATAGGAGCGGTGAGAGAGGGCATCCCTGTCTTGTGCCAGTTTTCAGAGGGAATGCTTCCAGTTTTTGCCCATTCAGTATGATATTGGCTGTGGGTTTGTCGTAGATAGCTCTTATTATTTTGAGATACGTCCCATCAATACCTAATTTATTGAGAGTTTTTAGCATGAAGGGTTGTTGAATTTTGTCAAAGGCCTTTTCTGCATCTATTGAGATAATCATGTGGTTTTTGTCTTTGGTTCTGTTTATATGCTGGATTACATTTATTGATTTGCGTATGTTGAACCAGCCTTGCATCCCAGGGATGAAGCCCACTTGATCATGGTGGATAAGCTTTTTGATGTGCTGCTGGATTCGGTTTGCCAGTATTTTATTGAGGATTTTTGCATCAATGTTCATCAAGGATATTGGTCTGAAATTCTCTTTTTTGGTTAAGTCTCTGCCAGGTTTTGGTATCAGGACGATGCTGGCTTCGTAAAATGTGTTAGGGAGGATTCCCTCTTTTTCTATGGATTGGAATAGTTTCAGAAGGAATGGTACCAGTTCCTCCTTGTACCTCTGGTAGAATTCAGTTGTGAATCCATCAGGTCCTGGACTCTTTTTGGTTGGTAAGCTATTGATTATTGCCACAATTTCAGAACCTGTTATTGGTCTATTCAGAGATTCAACTTCTTCCTGGTTTAGTCTTGGGAGGGTGTATTTGTCGAGGAATTTATCCATTTCTTCTAGATTTTCTAGTTTATTTGCATAGAGGTGTTTGTAGTATTCTCTGATGGTAGATTGTATTTCTGTGGGATCGGTGGTGATATCCCCTTTTTCGTTTTTTATTGCATCTATTTGATTCTTCTCTCTTTTCTTCTTTATTAGTCTTGCTAGCGGTCCATCAATTTTGTTGATCTTTTCAAAAAACCAGCTCCTGGATTCATTAATTTTTTGAAGGGTTTTTTGTGTCTCTATTTCCTTCAGTTCTGCTCTGATTTTAGTTATTTCTAGCCTTCTGCTAGCTTTTGAATGTGTTTGCTCTTGCTTTTCTAGTTCTTTTAATTGTGATGTTAGGCTGTGAATTTTGGATCTTTCCTGCTTTCTCTTGTGGGCATTTAGTGCTATAAATTTCCCTCTACACACTGCTTTGAACGTGTCCCAGAGATTCTGGTATGTTGTGTCTTTGTTCTCGTTGGTTTCAAAGAACATCTTTATTTCTGCCTTCATTTCATTATGTACCCAATAGTCATTCAGGAGCAGGTTGTTCAGTTTCCATGTAGTTGAGCGGTTTTGACTGAGTTTCTTAATCCTGAGTTCTAGTTTGATTGCACTGTGGTCTGAGAGACAGTTTGTTATAATCTCTGTTCTTTTACATTTGCTGAGAAGAGCTTTACTTCCAACTATGTGGTCAATTTTGGAATAGGTGCGGTGTGGTGCTGAAAAAAATGTATATTCTGTTGATTTGGGGTGGAGAGTTCTGTAGATGTCTATTAGGTCCACTTTGTGCAGAGCTGAGTTCAATTCCTGGATATCCTTGTTAACTTTCTGTCTCGTTGATCTGTCTAATGCTGACAGTGGGGTGTTAAAATCTCCCATTATTATTGTGTGGGAGTTTAAGTCCCTTTGTAGGTCACTGAGGACTTGCTTTATGAATCTGGGTGCTCCTGTGTTGGGTGCATATATATTTAGGATAGTTAGCTCTTCTTGTTGAATTGATCCCTTTACCATTATGTAATGGCCTTCTTTGTCTCTTTTGATCTTTGTTGGTTTAAAGTCTATTTTATCAGAGACTAGGATTGCAACCCCTGCCTTTTTTTGTTTTCCAGTTGCTTGATAGATCTTCCTCCATCCCTTTATTTTGAGTCTATGTGTGTCTCTGCACGTGAGATGGGTTTCCTGAATACAGCACACTGATGGGTCCTGACTCCTTATCCAGTTTGCCAGTCTGTGTCTTTTGATTGGAGCATTTAGCCCATTTACATTTAACGTGAATATTGTTATGTGTGAATCTGATCCTGTCATTATGATGTTAGTTGGTTATTTTGCTCGTTAGTTGCTATAGTTTCTTCCTAGCCTTGATGGTCTTTACAATTTGGCATGTTTTTGCAGGGGCTGGTACCGGTTGTTCCTTTCCATGTTTAGTGCTTCCTTCAGGAGCTCTTTTAGGGCAGGCCTGGTGGTGACAAAATCACTCAGCGTTTGCTTGTCTGTAAAGTATTTTATTTCTCCTTCACTTATGAAGCTTAGTTTGGCGGGATAGGAAATTCTGGGCTGAAAATTCTTTTCTTTAAGAATGTTGAATATCGGCCCCCACTCTCTTCTGGCTTGTAGAGTTTCTGCTGAGAGATCAGCTGTTAGTCTGATGGGCTTCCCGACCTTTCTCTCTGGCTGCCCTTAACATTTTTTCCTTCATTTCAACGTTGGTGAATCTGACAATTATGTGTCTTGGAGTTGCCCTTCTCGAGGAGTATCTTTGTGGTGTTCTCTGTATTTCCTGAATCTGAATGCTGGCCTGCCTTGCTAGATTGGGGAAGTTCTCCTGGATAATATCTTGCAGAGTGTTTTCCAACTTGGTTCCATTCTCCCCATCATTTTCAGGTACACCAATCAGACGTAGGTTTGGTCTTTTCACATAGTCCCAAATTTCTTGGAGGCTTTGTTCATTTCTTTTTATTCTTTTTTCTCTAAACTTCCCTTCTCTCTTCATTTCATTCATGTCATCTTCTATCAGCGATACCCTTTCTTCCAGTTGATCGCATCTGCTACTGAGGCTTCTGCATTCTTCGCGTAGTTCTCGAAACTTGGCTTTCAGCTCCATCATCTCCTTGAAGCCCTTCTCTCCATTGGTTATTCTAGTTATCCATTCTTCTAATTTTTTTTCAAAGTTTTTAACTTCTTTGCTATTGTTTTGAATTTCCTCTCGTAGCTCAGAGTAGTTTGATCGTCTGAAGCCTTCTTCTCTCAACTCATCAAAGTCATCCTCCATCCAGCTTTGTTCCGTTGCTGGTGAGGAACTGCGTTCCTTTGGAGGAGGAGAGGTGCTCTGTTTTTTAGAGTTTCCAGTTTTTTTGGTCCGTTTTTTCCCCATCTTTGTGGTTTTGTCTACTTTTTGTCTTCAATGATGGTGATGTACAGATGGGTTTTTGGTGTGGATGTCCTTTCTCTTTGTTAATTTTCCTTCTACCAAACAAGACCCTCAGCTGCAGGTCTGTTGGAGTTTACTAGAGGTCCACTCCAGACCCTGTTTGGCTGGGTGTCAGCAGCGGTGGCTGCAGAACAGTGGATTTTCGTGAGACCACAAATTCAGCTGTCTGATAGTTCCTCTGAAAGTTTTGTCTCAGAGGAGTACCCGGTTGAATGAGGTGTCAGTCTGTCCCTACTGGGGGGGTGCCTCCCAGTTAGGCTGCTCAGGGGTGAGGGACCCACTTTAGGAGGCAGTCTGTTCGTTCTCAGATCTCCAGCTGCGTGCTGGGAGAACCACTACTCTCTTCAAAGCTGTCAGTCAGACAGGGACATTTAAGGCTGTGGAGGTTCTCGCTGAGTTTTTGGTTGTCTGTGCCCTGCCCCCAGAGGTGGAGCCTACAGAGGCAGGCAGGCCTCCTTGAGCTGTGGTGGGCTCCACCCAGTTCGAGCTTCCTGGCTGCTTTGTTTACCTAAGCAAGCCTGGGCAATGGCGGGCGCCCCTCCCCCAGCCTCGTTGCCGCCTTGCAGCGTGATCTCAGACTGCTGTGCTAGCAATCAGCAAGACTCTGTGGGCATAGGACCCTCCGAGCCAGGTGCGGGACACAATCTCCTAGTGTGCCGTTTTCCAGGCCCGTTGGAAAAGCGCAGTATTAGGACGGGACTGACCCGATATTCCAGGTGCCGTCTGTTTCCCCTTTCTTTGACTAGGAAAGGGAACTCCCTGACCCCTTGCGCTTCCCGAGTGAGGCAATGCCTCGCCCTGCTTCGGCTCGCGCACAGTGCGCTTCACCGACTGTCCTGAATCCACTGTTAGGCACTCCCTAGTGAGATGAAACCAGTACCTCAAGCAGAAATGCAGAAATCACCTGTCTTCTGTGTCGCTGGGGCTGGGAGCTGGAGACCGGAGCTGTTCCTATTCGGCCATCTTGGCTCCACCCCCGAGAGAGCTTTTTAAAGACTGTGGCAGCACCAATTTAAAATTATTCTTGCCGGTTGTGGTGATGTAAGCCGGTAGTCTCAGCTACTTGGGAGACTGAGACAAGAGGATCTTTTGAGCCCTGGAGTCCAGCCTGGGCAACATAGTGAGATCCTATCTCTAAAATTAAAAAAATTAAAAATTATTATATAAACATATCTTTATTAGGTAATATACATAAGGTACAAAAATTTAAAAGTAGAGAAAGATGTGCAGTGAAAAGTAAATTTCCCTTCCACCTTAGTTCCCCCTCTCAGAAGAAAAGAACTGCTACCAGTTTCTCAGAGCTAAAACCATCTTATGTAACCTTTCTTCCCTAAAACTTTTTTTGTATTTCTATTTCAGTTTTCTACAACCTTAATCCACACACATACTCTACATGTGTAGTCATAAAGAGAACTGTACCACACTACAAAGTTAACCCTCTGAAACAGGCTAATATAATGACTAGGAAACTGATAAAGCCAGCCAACTGTCAAGATGATATTAATGCGCTTAGGATACTATTCTTCAATATGAAAGAGAACTCACTTTTATCAAGGTGTATTTTAGGATTAGATTGGTTTATTGGAAACAATCACTATACCAAGGGGAGTGGGGTTAGCCTGAGTTAGACAATTCAGGCATGCCCCTTAGAGCTGGGGTCAGCCCTAAGCCATAATGACTATATATCAGAACAAGGTGGAAATTGACCTTGTTGGTCAGCCTCAGTGTCCAATACACCACAAATCTATCTGTGACATTGACACAAACATGAAGAAGTCACAACTATTTGATTCTTAATTTAGAAAAACAATCAAAGTACACGACCTGCCTTAGACTATGTAGAGAAAATAAGTATATTTACCTATACAGGGTTAGACAAAGTTCTTCTATGAACTTAATAGAAAATTATTTGTTATAAAATTTCAATAGTCTCGCCTTATCTGGGGAAGATACATTCCAAGACCCCCATTCCAAGATGCCTGAAACATGGATAGTACTAAACCTGATTGCCGTTGATAACCTACAGGTCACATTTGACGGTTTTCTTTAAAAGTAAATAGGTGACTGGGCACGGGGGCTTATGCCTCAAAGGTCAGCATTTTGGGAGGCAGAGGTGGGGGTATCACTTGAGGTTAGATCAAGACCAGTCTGGCCAACATGGTGAAACCCCATCTCTAATAAAAATACAAAAATTAGCCTGGCAGATGCCCGTGATTAGGTGGCAGATACCTGTAATCCCAGATACTTGAGAGACTGAGACAGGAGAATCACTTGAACCTGGGAGGCGGAGGTTGCAGTGAGCCGAGATCATGCCATTGCACACCCGCCTGGGCAACGGAACAAGACTCTGTCTCAAAAATAAATAAATAAGTAATCAGGCTTCCAGAATAACGGCCTAGGGAAGGTTTTATAATTCATGGCAACACCCTGTCCCTGAGTAAAGAATCTGATCATAAATTCCTCAAATTGTTGACGTGCTGATTAATGCATAACCTACTGACACTGAAAGGACACTGATTTATTTCTGAATCATAAAGTTTTACTGACTGTCTTGCACATAGATATTAATATTTTAGCCCATATATTGCAATCTGTATCCAAAATTGCAAACTCTGTATTGTATCCTCCAATAAAAAAGAACAACTATGGTATGAGGAGTCCGCCTTCCTTCTCCTAAACTTTCCTACAAAAGCCCTCCAACTTGTGAGAATCCAGAACGCTCCCAACTTTGTTGTGTGTTTTCCCACACCAATCCTCATATTTGGTTTCCAATAAACCTTTATCAAACTATTTCTACCTCAAAAGTTTTAGTTTTGGTCAACACCATCACTGGAACATGTTTCTGTTCATATCTACCACCCACAAATGTAAGGCCTTTTCCTTTTAACTAAGCACTTATCACCGTCTGTACCTATAACTTTTGCAGTTTGAGATACAACAGCAAAACTAGCATGAAATTCTTTTTCCTTCTTCACAGTTTCACAGATATATTTGTTCTTACCACAGATCTTAGCAACCTTGACATACAATTTTTTCTTTCCTTATTGAGAACTTTCACCTTTTCACTCAAAGGGAGTACTTCATGGTTTCTCTTTGGCGTATCTGAATTACCAACATCATTACTCTTGCACTTTAAGACCATCATTAAGTAAAAGGGTTACTTGAACACATGCACTGCAATGCCGCAACCGTCGATCTAATAACTGAGAAGACTACTACATGACTAATGAGCAGGTACCATATGCAGTGTGAAAATACTGGACAAAGAGTTGATTCATCTCCCAAATGAAAAGTCATGAGATTTCATCATGCTATTCAGAGTGTCCCGTATTTTAAAACTTAGGAATTGTTTATTTCTGAATTTTCCATTTTATATTTCCGGAGCACAGTTGAGCACAGGTAACTAAAACCATGGAAAGTGAAATCTCTAATAATGGGGGACCTTCTGTATTCTATATTACAAAATCTATTGTCTAAAACTATTAAAGACACCAAAGGCAGCCTAATTTATCCATGTGATTTAACAAAAACAGATCAGATGCTTAAATTTTTTTTTTTTTTTGAGATGGAGTTTCACTCATGTCATCCAGGCTGGAGTGCAATGGTGCGATCTTGCTCACCGCAACCTCCACCTCCCGAGTTCAAGCTATTCTCCTGCCTCAGCTGCCCGAGTAGCTGGGATTACAGGTGCCTGTCACCATGCCTGGCTAATTTTTAGAGACGGTGTTTCACCATGTTGGCCAGGCTGGTCTGAAACTCCTGACTTCAGGTGATCCACCCACCTTGCCCTCTGAAAGTGCTGGGATCACAGACATGAGCCACCGTGCTCAGCTCTCTAAAATTTTTTTCAAATAGGCCAATTTACTTATAACAGTAGATAAGAAGCAAATAGCACCACATTCCTATTCCCCTATTCTTTCATGCCTCGCCTCAGAGTGTACTGTTCTTCCAGTCCAAATAGTCTCTCCCCTTCAAGGCACATATGACAGGCTACTGACACAGTGTTAATGGCTCCTCCAGGACCATAGCTTGTCCATAGGCTGTCCATAAAGCCTTTTCTGGAAAGGGAGCTGGAGAGCTAAAGTAGGGTCTATAGCTACAATTCAAATTTTACATAATGCACCCTAGGCTGCTGCTTTCTATCCAAAATAGGCATTTGTCCCACTCATCCAAGTTTCCTACCTAAGAAGCAATGGACTTTGCATAATAAAGACTCATTTATGGAATCAAATACCTAACTGTTTTATCTTGCTTAGGATGACAAAGTTCAGCAATATTTAGAAAATAAATTACTTTCATGAGTATAAAGTCCTGATGAGTACAAAATGTTTTCTAGCTCACTATATAATACATTCTACATTCCCATCCAAAACATTTCAAACTAAATTGTAACTTTTGCTTGTCCTTTTCCCAAGAGGAGATAATCATAAACAATATTGCCTAAGGAATTCCCATTAAATGCCTGACACATCTGCCCTTTCCTGTCTCCAAACGAAATGATCTTATAGAAACTTACATTTTCAATTTGTCACATTACAAATAATTGTTGGTATCTATTCTTAATATTATACTGTTGCTTTTCCTTTTTCAGTTACAAATTTTATTACATAGTGCTAATATATTTGCTGCATCTTTTTAGCAAGATTTCAAAAATGATTTATGTTTCATTGATACAGAGTATAATCAATCCTTTAAAAAATTTTTTAAATTTCTTCCTTTTTTTTTTTTTTTTTTTTTGAGACAGAGTCTCGGACTTGTTGCCCAGGCTGGAATGCAATAGTGCAATCTCGGCTTACTGCAACCTCCACCTCCCAGGTTCAAGCAATTCTCCTGCCTCAGCCTCCCAAGTAGCTGGGACTACAAGCACATGCCACCATGCTTGGCTAATTTTTTTGTATTTTTAGTGGAGATGGGGTTTCACCAGGCTGTCCAGTCTCGAACTCCTGACCTCAGGTGATCTGCCCACCTCGGCCTCCCAAAGTGCTGGGATTACAGGCATGAGCCACCGTGCCAGGGCATTTTTTTTTTCAATCGTTTTGGGAGAACAGGTGATATTTTGTTACATGGATAAGTTTTTTAGTGTTAATTTCTGAGATTTTGGTGCACCTGTCACCCAAGCAGTGTACACTCTACCCAACATGTAGTCTTTTACCCCTCACCCACTTTGTCCCCTTCCTCTCAAGTCCTCAAAGTTCATTATATCATTCCTATGTCTTTGTGTCCTCATAACTTAGCTTCCACTTATAAGTGGGAACACATGATATTTGGTCTTCCATTCCTGAGTTGCTTCACTTAGAATAATGTTCTCCAACTCCATCCAGGTTGCTGCAAGTGCCATTATTTCATTCCTTTTCATGGCTGAGTAGTATTCAATGGTGTATATATGCCACATTTTGTTTATCCATTTGTTGGTCAATGGGCATTTATACTGGTTCTGTATCTTTTTCAGTTGCAAATTGTGCTACTATAAACATGAGTGTGCAAGTGTCTTTTTCATATAATGACTTATTTTCCTCTGGGTAGATACTCAGTAGTGGGAGTGCTAAATCAAATGGTAGTTCTACTTTTAGTTCTTTAAGGAGTCTCCACGTGGTTTTCCATAGTGGTTGTACTAGTTACATTCCCACCAGCAGTGTAAAAGTGTTCCCTCTTCACCACATCCAAACCAATATCTATTTTTTTAATTTTTTAATTATAGCCATTCTTGAACGAGTAAGGTGGTATCTCATTGTGGTTTTAATTTGCATTTCCCTGATAATTAGTGATGTTGAGCATTTTTCTTATATTTATTGGCCATTTGTATAATTTTTTTTTTTTGAGATAGAGTCTCGCTCTGCCCCCCAGGCTGGAGTGCAGTGGTGGGACCTCAGCTCACTGCAACCTCCACCTCCCGGGTTCAAGAGATTCTCCTGCCTCAGCCTCCCGAGTAGCTGGGATTACAGGCACTTATCACCATGCCCAGCTAATTTTTGTATTTTTAGTAGAGACGGGGTTTCACCATGTTGCTCAGGCAGGTCTCGAACTCCCGACCTCAGGAAATCCATCAGCCTCGACCTCCCAAAGTGCTGAGATTACAGGCGTGAGCCACCATGCCCAGCCTGTATATCTTCTTTTGAGAAGTGTCTACCCATGTCCTTTGCCCACTTTTATGGGGTTATTTGTTTTTTCTTGATTTGTTTAAGTTCCTTGTAGATTCTGGATATTAGTCCTTTGTCAGGTGCGTAGTCTGTGAATATTTTCTCGATTCTGTGGGTTGTCTGTTTACTCTGCTGATGATTTCTTTTGCTGTGTAGAAGCTTTTTATTTTAATTAGGTCTCATCTATTTATCTTTTTGTTGCATTTGCTTTTGGGTTCTTGGTCATGAATTTTTGTCTAAGCCAACATCTAAAAAAGTTTTACCAATTTTATCTTCTAGAATTTTTATGGTTTCAGGTCTTAGATTTAAGTATTTGATCCACCTCGAGTTGATTTTTGTGTAAGATGAGAACCAGGATTTTTTTTTTTTTGAGATGGAGTCTCGCTCTGTCGCCCAGGCTGGAGTGCAGTGGCGCGATCTCGGCTCACTGCAAGCTCCGCCTCCCAGGTTCACGCCATTCTCCTGCCTCAGCCTCTCCGAGTAGCTGGGACTACAGGCGCCCGCCACCACGCCCGGCTAATTTTTTGTATTTTTTAGTAGAGACAGGGTTTCACCGTGGTCTCGATCTCCTGACCTCGTGATCCGCCCGCCTCGGCCTCCCAAAGTGCTGGGATTACAAGCGTGAGCCACCATGCCCGGCGAGAACAAAGATTAAGTTTCATTCTTCTACATATGGCTTGCTAATTATCCCATCACCATTTGTTGAATAGGATGTCCTTTCCTCACTTTATGTTTTTGTTTGCTTTGTTGGAAATCAGTTGGCTGTAAGTATTTGGCTTTATTTCTGGGTTTTCTACTCTGTTTTATTGGTCTATGTCAATATCTTTGATGAACACAGGTGCAAAAATCCTCAAGAAAATAGTAACTAACCAAACCCAACAGCATATCAAAAAGATAATACACCATGATCAAGTAAGTTTCATACTAGGGATGGAAGGATAATTTAGCATACACAAGTCAATAAATGTGATACATCACATACACAGAGTTAAAAACAGAAATCATATGATCATCTCAACAGATACAGAAAAAGCATTTGGCAAAATCCAGCATCACTTTATGATTAAAACCCTCAGCAAAATTAGCACAAAAGGGACATATCTCAAGGTAATAAAAGCCATCTATGACAATCCCACAACCAACATTACACTGAATGGGGAAAAGTTGAAAGCATTTCCCCTGAGAACTGGAACAAGACAAGGATCCTCACTTTCACTACTTTTACTCGACATCGTACTGGAAGTCTTAGCCAGAGCAATCAGACAAGAGAAAAATAAAGGGCATTCGAATTGGTAAAGAGGAAGTCAAACTGTCGCTGTTCACCAATGATATGATCATATAACCAGAAAATGCTAAAGACCCATCCAAAAAGCTCCTAGATCTGATAAATGAATTCAGTAAAATTTTAGGATACAAAATCAATGCACACAAATCAGTATCATTGCTATACACCAATAAGGACAAGGCTGAGAAACAAATAAAGAATTCAATCCTTTTTACGACAACTGCAAAAAATAAAAATAAAATAAAATACTTAGGCACATACCTAACCAAATAAGTGAAATATCTCTATAAGGAAAACTACAGAACACTGATGAAAGACATCATCAACCACACAAACAAATGGAAACACATCCCATGCTCATAGATGGGTAGAATCTATATTCTGAAAAATGACCATACTGCCAAAAGCAATCTACAGATTCAATGCAATTCCCATCAAAGTACCACCATCATTCTTCACAGAACTGGAAAAAAAAAATCCTAAAATTCATGTGAAACCAAAAAAGACCCCACATAGCCAAAGCAAGACTAAACAAAAAGAACAAATCTGGAGGCATTACATTATCCAACTTCAGACTATACTACAAAGCTATAGTTACCAAAACAGCATGGTACGTATATACTACCTGCTTTTGTAATACACTGAAACCAGTGTTGTAGTACATCCCTATATTATAGGTTTAATAGTTACCATGTAAGTTCAATACCTTCAGTAAACCAAACTTTCCAATATAGTTTTTATGTGCATATAACATAATATTAAGACAAATCTAAATTTTTCACAATTATTTGCTAGATAAATGTGGAGTCCTAACTGGGAGGAGGTGGGGGCACAGAGTCAGGCTGGTGGGACCAGGGTAAAGCAAAAAGAAGAAGCAAATATGCTACAATACAAATCTGCCTTTCTTCATGGTCCAGGACACATAGCTGTCCTCTGCAAACAACTCACAACCTTCCTGTGACCAGTTATCACCAGACCCTCAGCTGATAGAAAAATTGTTAAGTTAGCTCACTGCAACCTTGGCATTAATACTGCACAAAGCCCTCTTCAGCACACAGCACAAGCTCCATTCTATAAAATCCTATAAAATTTCCAGCAGGCCTTTGTCTCTTTGCAGTTAGCTCCTCTCTTGCTGACTTGCCTGTTGCTTTCTTGCAATGTATTTTCATACTTTCTGTAATAAATCTGTATTTATTTATCTACAACTGTCTTGGGAAATTTTTCTTACCCCCACGTTACCAGCCCCAGATAGTCACTGTTCATCCACCAGAGTAAAGATATCACATGACTTGCCCAGGCATGGTGGCTCATCCCTGTAATCTCAACACTTTGGGAGGCTGAGGCAGGTGGATTGCTTGAGGGCAGGAGCTCGAGACCAGCCTGGCCCACGTGGTGAAACACTGTCTCTACTAAAAATACAAAAATTAGCTGAGCATGGTGGCGTGCACCTGTAATTCAAGCTACTGAGGAGGCTGAAGCAGGAGAATCACTTGGACTGGAGGTGGAGGTTGTAGAGAGCAGAGATGGCAAGACTCTGTCTCAAAAAAAAAAAAAAATCACATGACTTAATCAAAATAGCTATTGATTATTAGATAGAGCCATATGAAAGTACCAACATTCAATCATTTTGACCTACAAAAACAGCCATGTCCAGGTATGGTGGCTCACACCTGTAATCCCAGCACTTTGGGAGGCTGAGGCAGGAGTATTGCTTGAGCCCAAGAGTTCAAGGCTGCAGTGAACTATGACTACATCACTGCACTCCAGCCTAGGTGACAAAGCAAGACCCTGTCTCTAAAATTAATTAATTAAAAATAGCAATCATTTGATTCCATCTTATTTCATAGTGATTTTAAAATAGTATACACAAACCAAATAATAACAAAAGAGAATGGAGGAGGCAGTCACCACAGCAACATCAGCACTGCCTCTAGTTCGCAGAGCTCCAGCCATAGGAGAAGTGGGGTAAGTAAGAAGGTACCATAGCTCATACAAAGCAAACTGCCTGCAAATCGACCAGTGGTAATGCACCCAGAAAGCAAATGGCTAAAAAAGCCACTCGAGAGAGAGTGCACCCTCTACTTAAAGGGTGAAGAAACCTCATTATAGGCCTGGCCACTGTGGCACTCCTTAAAATTAGACATTAACAGAAGTCCCTTGAACTTATGATTTGCCAAATTCCCTTCCAGCATCAGCGTGAGAAATAGCTCAGAACTTTAAAACAGATCTGCACTTCCAGAGCACAGCTATTGGTGTTTTGCAAGAGGCAAGTGAAGCCCATCTGGTTGGCCTTTTTGAAGACACCAAATTGTGTGCTATCCATGTGTAACAAATTATGCCAAAAGACATCCAGGTAGCATGCTGCATATGTGGAAAAATGCTTAAGAATTCACTACAATGGGAAACATTCACTCTAAAAAAATTTATCTTCTTCCTGTTGTTGGTAGTTCTGAACATTATATTTTTTCCTTGGGGTCAAAAGGTACTTAAATGTATGATTGTGAGTGGATAAACAGGGGACAGAAAACAGGTATTGGCAGTTTTTCCATTTTCATTTGTGTGTGAATTTTTAGTATAAATGCCAGGGATGTAAAGCATTAATGCAAGTCAAAATGTTTCAGTGAACAAGTTTCAGTGTTTCAACTTTATAATAGTTATAAATAAACCTGTTAAAATTTTCTAGACAGTGCCAGCATTTTCAAAACAAGTAAATTGTTTATCGATGGCAACTAAAGGGTGTTTGTTGCAAGTTTATCATACAGTAGATTCCATCCATTCACTTTTCTGAATTGTCCCACACGCAAGTACATATTTTTAATGTTGCCTGTCTTCTGTGCTATCCCTGCAAGTTTGCTATCAAAATACATTAAACTACAAAAAAGAAAGAAAGACATGAACCAACTGTTTTTATCTAGAATTAAATTTTGACTGATACATAAAATGTTTTTCCTACTTTCAAGATTATAGAACATGTACGGTCTTCACATCTAGAATTTTAAGAACTTAATGATGGGCAAGTCCTGAAAAATGAGGAAATTTACACAAAATATGAAAATCCGAAATGACCCCCTCCCCTCCCCTCTTCTCCTCTCCTATCTTTTCTCTTCTCTTCTCTTCTCTTTTCTTTTCAGACAGACTTTCCCTCCATCACCCAGACTGGAGTTCATTGGTGCTGGGAGGCTCACTTCAACCTCTGCCTTCCGGGCTCATGTAGCTGGGATTACAGGCTTGTGCCACCACGCCTGGCTAATTTTTGTATTTTCAGTAGAGATCAGGTTTCACAATGTTGGCCAGGCTGATCTCGAACTTCTGCCAAGGCCTCCCAAAGTGCCGAGATTACAGGCATCAGGCACTGCACCTGGCCAATGATCATATTTTCATTAGAAAAGGTGTACTTTTTTTAGGGAAAGTTAAGATAATACTGTCCAACTTTGGAGTTTCAGAGAAAACATCTAAACTGTTCTTTGTTAGCTTAACATTATTTGAAAATCCTGAAAAATACTAGAAAGAAAGTAATTTCTTTCAAACTAAAATTCCATAAAAAAGAAGACAAGCTGGGCACGGTGGCTCACGCCTGTAATCCCAGCTCTTTGGGAGGCCAAGGCAGACGGATCACTTGAAGTCAGGAGTTCAAGACCAGCCTGGCCAACATGTTGAAACCCTGCCTCTACTAAAAATACAAAATTAGCTGGGCATGGTGGCACGTGTTTGTAATCCTCGCTACTGGGGAGGCTGAGGCACGAGAATCGCCTGAACCTGGGAAGTGGAGGTTGCAGTGAGCCAAGATTGTGCCATTGCACTCCAGCCTAGATAAATGCAATCTATCATAGAAACAGAACCAAAGACAAAAACCACATGATTATCTCAATAGATGCAGAAAAGACCTTTGAGGAAATTCAACAATGCTTCATGCTAAAAACTCTCAATAAATTAGGTATTGATGGAACATATCTCAAAATAATAAAAGCTATTTATGACAGACCCACAGCCAATATCATACTGAATGGGCACAAACTGGAAGCATTCCCTTTGAAAACTGGCACAAGACAGGGATGCATTCTCTCACCACTCCTATTCAACATAGTGTTGGAAGTTCTGGCCAGGGCAATCAGGCAGGAGAAAGAAATAAAGGGTATTCAATTAGGAAAAGAGGAAGTCAAATTGTCCCTGTTTGCAGATGATATGATTGCATATTTAGAAAACCCCATCATCTCAGCCTAAAATCTCCTTAAGCTGATAAGCAACTTCAGCAAAGTCTCAGGAAACAAAATCAATGTGCAAAAATCACAAACATTCTTATACACCAATAACAGACAAACAAAGAGCCAAATCAGGAGTGAACTTCCATTCACAATTGCTTCAAAGAGAATAAAATACCTAGGAATCCAACTTACAAGGAATGTGAAGGACCTCTACAAGGAGAGCTACAAACCACTGCTCAACAAAATAAAAGAGGATATAAACAAATGGAAGAACATTCCATGCTCATGGATGGGAAGAATCAATATTGTGAAAATGGCCATACTGCCCAAGGTAATTTATAGATTCAATGCCATCCCCATCAAGCTACCAATGACTTTCTTCACAGAATTGGAAAAAACTACTTTAAAGTTCATATGGAACCAAAAAAGAGCCCATATTGCCAAGTCAATCCTAAGCCAAAAGAACAAAGCTGGAAGCATCACGCTACCTGACTTCAAACTATACTACAAGGCTACAGTAACCAAAAAAGCATGGTACTGGTACCAAAATAGAGATATAGACCAATGGAAAAGAACAGAGCCCTCAGAAATAATACCACACATCCACAACCATCTGATCTTTGACAAACTTGACAAAAACAAGAAATGGGGAAAGGATTCCCTGTTTAATAAATGGCACTGGGAAAACAGGCTAGCCATATGTAGAAAGCTGAAACTGGATCCCTTCCTTACACCTTATACAAAAATGAATTCAAGATGGATTAAAGACTTAAATGTTAGACCTAAAACCATAAAAACCCTAAAAGAAAACCTAGACAATACCATTCAGGACATAGGCATGGGCAAGGACTTCATACCTAAAACACCAAAAGCAACGGCAATAAAAGCCAAAAGAAGACATTTATGCAGCCAAAAAACACATGAAAAAATGCTCATCATCACTGGCCATCAGAGAAATGCAAATCAAAGCCACAATGAGATATCATCTCACACCCAGTTACAATGGCAATCATTAAAAAGTCAGGAAACAACAGGTGCTGGAGAGGATGTGGAGAAATAGGAACACTTTTACACTGTTGGTGGGACTGTAAACTAGTTCAACCATTGTGGAAGACAGTGTGGCGATTCCTCAAGGATCTAGAACTAGAAATACCACTAGACCTAGCCATCCCATTACTGGGTATATACCCAAAGGATTATAAATCATGCTGCTGTAAAGACACATGCACACGTATGTTTATTGTGGCACTATTCACAATAGCAAAGACTTGGAACCAACCCAAATGTCCATCAATGATAAACTGGATTAAGAAAATGTGGCACATATACACCATGGAATCCTGTGCAGCCATAAAAAAGGATGAGTTCAAGTCCTTTGTAGGGACATGGATGAAGCTGGAAGCCATCATTCTCAGCAAACTATTGCAAGGACAAAAAACCAAACACCGCATGTTCTCACTCACAGGTGGGAATTGAACAATGGGAACACTTGGACACAGAAAGGGGAACATCACACACCGGGGCCTGTTGTGGGGTGGGGGTTGGGGGGAGGGATATCATCAGGAGATATATCTAATGTAAATGACGAGTTAATGGGTGCAGCACACCAACATGGCACATGTATACATATGTAACAAACCTGCACGTTGTACCCTAGAACTTAAAGTATAATAAAAAAAGAACTCATAACAATGAAATAGTAATAATAATAATAATAATGCGGTGGTAACCATAGGGCTATCCTGAGATATACACTGATTTAGAGATTTCATGGGTGTATAAGCCAGTCACTGGTTGATTGGTTCTTGGCCAAAAGAACCTGAGAAGGCATGGGTAACAATATGCCTAAAG
The DNA here is from genome assembly GCF_028878055.3 of Symphalangus syndactylus. NCBI lineage: Eukaryota > Metazoa > Chordata > Mammalia > Primates > Hylobatidae > Symphalangus > Symphalangus syndactylus. The sequence continues at coordinate 47,306,304 of NC_072424.2, read as the reverse complement.
CAGAATCCAGGGCTTTTTTAAGTCCAGGCTAAGTTCAATCCAGTCTTTTGCCTTAGTCAGCTCTGCTGTGAGTTCTGAACTCCTTCATTGGCCCTAAATATGCTCCACTTTTTAGTTATGCCCTAAACAATTCCAGTGTCCTGGGTATGGCCTCTTTGGCTTTCCTTAGGTTGAATTCATCCCCTACAGATTCCAAACAGACTCAGAATGAGAACCATTCACAAAGGATCTGGTGTAATTAACACCTTTGGGATATGGATGAGTCATCTTAGGAAAACAAAATCAATAGCAGACTCCCAATGTAGACAGGAACTTCTACATTGTAAGATGTCAATGTGTAAAACATCATTGTTGCACTCAAGATGTGATGAATTTATAAATCCAGAGTTACTTTATGAATGTACTTTGGACAAAATCTTGAGATTCTGTAACTTACTAGAGACTGTGAAGAATAATGCTGGCATAATTTATAACATCACAAGGAACAAAAGCACCTATTTTCTCATATTGATACATGAAAAACTGGAAAAGAAGGCATCTTATAAGGTATGAATTTAAAGTCTATATTCTTCCTGGCTGTGAATCATATCTCTAAATATAGATTTGCATATGTGTAAATGCACACAATTGTAGCATCTTCCCTGTTGACTCAAATAATTTTATTTCAAGTTTTTATTTCTAAGAAGTCACTGTTCTTTCCTATTCCTGTATGCCTGAGTCACCCCACCCCCACCCCCTTTGCTCCCTGTAATATAACAGGGACAGATTTACACAACTCAAGTACAGGGTACTTTTAGAAACAAGCTGCTACTGAAATTTAGGCCTCCTGATGAGAATCAAAACACCATATCATATTTGAAGACAAAGCTTCTCATCTAGTGACTACTGATAAGGCAGCATGCTATTTACACGTCATGAATTATGGGTGTTGAAAACTTAAGTGGGATCCAATAGTTTGTTGCTGAAACTTTCTAGACCCACTATAAACCTATTCAGGTCATTGGTAACAACAGATTAGATAGACAGATTTAGTTTATATGTTTGGATATTTTCTTGGTAATCTACCTGTGCTTAAAATAGACTGAGTGTCATCTATTTATATTTAGGTGTTAATATCACTCCATAGGACACCCAGTCCTCCAACACTCAGCCATGTGACTGAGTGTTGGGAAGTTGGCAATCCAACTACTGTACTGGGGACATGGCAATGTATATGGTAGTATTGTAACAGTAAAGTTAGACCGGCCAAAGGAAGCATTCAGTGTTGAATTTAAACAAGTCTATAGACAGGAAGTTTTCAGAATTGTGAGTACCAAGGATATCCTGCTGGTCTATGAGATTAACTTCCCCACTAAGCCTAAGTCATGAATACTCACAAGAACGAGGCATTAACATCTTTTTAGATGTTAGCACTAACATGTCACCACTCTAGGCAAATCCAGCCCCTACCCTACCCTTGTCCTAGTGAAATAATAAAAAATCTGGACTCATAAGATTATATACGTTAATTGCAGGATAGAGAACAGAATTTAGTTCTGGGATTCTTACTTTTGGCTAAAGCACGAGTGTCATGAGGATTTCTTTCTTGTTCCTTCCCAGGAAGTAAAGTTACAAAAAAAAAAAAAAAAAAAAAGCCAAAGAACTACGAATTAATCTGTGACTGTGCATTATTAATAAAATTACAGTGGGATTTGTGATTCACATTTTATTCCACTTCTTGCCATTTAGAAGCTTTCAACAATCATTTCTGGTATTTTCCAGTGTCTTATATGCTAAATGATGATAGTTATTATTTTCTTTCTTTCCTTCCATCCTTCTGTTACTAGTACTTACGTGATTTTTATATGATTTCTAATTGCCAATTCTATTTAGGAAAAGATTCACACAGAAAACTTTGTTCAAATATGAATGTTACTGTTACACTCAGCTGTGTGTTCTTCTGTCATTTTCTGAATATAGCTGAAGAGACTGAGTGTCTATCAGCAGCTGGTCTGCGCAGACTGCCAAACTATAGCGTTATTACAAGGGTCTGGAGATCAGAGTAAATGAAAACATTTTCCCTTTTCAGTTTCATTTATTACCCTAATTATTCAAAAAGAAGGAAGGAGGTCCACATTCTTCAGATTTTAAGAGTACAAAATAGATTATTTATAAAATTAACTAGTTCCTTGAAGTAGGTCTTTATCAAAAGTCAGTTCTTTTCAGCCTCTAGAGTGTTATGTTACCATCTTTCAAGCTAGGAAACATTTGTGTGTTGTGTTTGTTTTAAGTTTACTCATGTCAAAAAAAAAAGAAAGTTCTATTGAGTCCTAGCATTTGTCCACAAACAGGGAAACATATAGTTTCTCCTTGTTTCCCTTACCATTCACATATTTACCATCAAAATCCTCCTCTTTGTTCAGAACCTAGAAGGCTATGTCCTAGATAACTTTCTGAATTTTTATGCCTTTTACTTGGTATAAATTTGCAGTCCTTGGGAGATGTCTTTTGATCTTTTTGCCTGATTATCTTTCCATGAGAAGTGGACTATATTCCAGAATTTTTTGAAACCCTGTGTATTTCTCTCCCTTCCAGAAACACTTCTTTCAGATTCAGTCCGTTGCTACTACCAACTTCACATGCCAAGTATAAGTACTCCCAGCCATCTCACAGTATCAGAAACTGCAGCTCCATGTGGGGAGAAGGGAGAATGTACATGAGTCTGGTAGCCTAAAAGCAGTTCTTGTATAATAGCGGTGATGTCTGTCTCTCTCTCTCTCCCCACAGTCATCCACCCATCCTCACACCCCCATTCCCCCACAACACTCTTGTCCCAGGGTCAAATGCTCCTGTCTATGAAGTAAGGGGTGTAGCCCCGTGCTTCTGCCTCTTAGCGTCATTCCAAATAATACTAGTTGATAAACTGATAGTGTTAGTAACTTATGAGAGTCACTTTTTGAATTTTCTTGGTGGAGAATAACCCAGAAATCCCTATTAAGCATTTTCAGCAGGGGACTAACTTGACCAGATTCATATTTTCAAAAGACTACTTAGACAACAGTGTGGGAAATGAGTTTGAAGTGGGTTAAGAATGAAAGCAGGAAGCCAAATTAGGAGGATGTGTATGAATCCAGGAGAGCAATAGTAAGAGTTGGACTGGGAATCAGCAGTAGAGATGGTGAGGAGGTGACAGATTTATGAGACGTTTGTGAGGTAGAATGGGCCTGGAAAACTCTTCCTGTGGTAAGTAGGCCAGCTCAAGGTAAACACCTGTAACTGTGATAAATGGGGAAATTGGATGACTCTATGTGACTTCTATGAGTAATCTGAATTTTAAACTGTTTAATTTATTGCAAAAAAGATGCCACTGTAGAAGACAAACCAACATTCCTTCCTAAATGTGTTTACAAGTATTTTTTCTGTTTGTTATCAATCCTTGAATATCATGTTTATTTAATTCTGTCACAGCCCGGTAAATTTTTAGGCAATTTCTTTATTTTATGCAAACAAAGAGTGAATAGTATTAGCTTGCTTTAAATGGATATTCAAAACTGGAGAAATCATAGGCTCTGGTGGTGCTGTCATCTGGATTGCCACCCAGTGACCAACATTTTGCACAGCAGACAAGTTACCCTGAGGATATCACAAACAAGAGTCATTTTGCTACTAGAAATTCATGTGCATCTATTGAGATAATCATGTGGTTTTTGTCGTTGGTTCTGTTTATATGCTGGATTACGTTTATTGATTTGCGTATGTTGAACCAGACTTGCATCCCAGGGATGAAGCCCACTTGATCATGGTGGATAAGCTTTTTGATGTGCTGCTCGATTTGGTTTGTCAGTATTTTATTGAGGACTTTTGCATTGATGTTCATCAGGGATATTGGTCTAAAATTCTCTTTTTTTGTTGTATCTCTGCCAGGCTTTGCTATCAGGATGATGCTGGCCTCATAAAATGAGTTAGGGAGGATTCCCTCTTTTTCTATTGATTGGAATAGTTTCAGAAGGAACGGTACCAGCTCCTCCTTGTACCTCTGGTAGAATTCGGCTGTGAATCTGTCTGGTCCTGGACTTTTTTTGCTTGGTAAGCTATTAATTATTGCCTTAATTTCAGAGCCTGTTATTGGTCTATTCAGAGATTCAGCTTCTTCCTGGTTTAGTCTTCGGAGGGTGTATGTGTCGAGGAATTTATCCATTTCTTCTAGATTTTCTAGTTTATTTGCGTAGAGGTGTTTGTAGTATTCTCTGATGGTAGTTTGTATTTCTGTGGGATCAGTGATGATATCCCCCTTATCATTTTTATTGCGTCTATTTGATTCTTCTCTCTTTTCTTCTTTATTAGTCTTCCTAGCAGTCTATCAATGTTGTTGATCTTTTCAGAAAGATCACTGATTTTTTTGAAAGGCCTTTGACAAAATTCAACAGCCCTTCATGCTAAAAACTCTCAATAAATTACGTATTGATGGGATGTATCTCAAAATAACAAGAGCTATTTATGACAAACTCACAGCCAACATCATACTGAATGGGAAAAAACTGGAAGCATTCCCTTTGACAATGGGCACAAGACAGGGATGCCCTCTCTCACCACTCCTATTCAACATAGTGTTGGAAGTTCTGGCCAGGGCAATCAGGTAGGAGAAAGAGATAAAGGGTATTCAATTAGGAAAAGAGGAAGTCAAATTGTCCCTGTTTGCAGATGACATGATTGTATATCTAGAAAACCCCATCATCTCAGCCCAAAATCTCCTTAAGCTGATATGCAACTTCAGCAAAGTCTCAGGATACAAAATCAATGTGCAAAAATCACAAGCATTCTTAAACACCAATAGCAGACAGAGAGCCAAATCATGAGTGAACTCTCATTCACAATTGCTTCAAAGAGAATAAAATGTCTAGGAATCCAACTTACAAAGGATGTGAAGGACCTCTACAAAGAGAACTACAAACCACTGCTTAATGAAATAAAAGAGGATACAAACAAATGGAAGAACATTCCATGCTCATGGGTAGGAAGAATCAATATCACGAAAATGGCCATGCTGCCCAAGGTAATTTATAGATTCAATGCCATCCCCATCAAGCCACCAATGACTTTCTTCACGGAATTGGAAAAACCTACTTTAAAGTTCATATGGAACCAAAAAAGAGCCTGCATTGCCAAGTCAATCCTAAGCCAAAAGAACAAAGCTGGAGGCATCATGCACCTGACTTCAAACTATGCTACAAGACTACAGTAACCAAAACAGCATGGTACTGGTACCAAAACCGAGATATAGAAAAATGGAACAGAACAGAGCCCTCAGAAATAATGCCACAATCTACAACCATCTGATCTTTGACAAACCTGACAAAAACAAGAAATGGGGAAAGGATTCCCTGTTTAATAAATGGTACTGGGAAAACTGGCTAGCCATATGTTGAAAGCTGAAACTGGATCCCTTCCTTTCACTTTATACAAAAATGAATTCAAGATGGATTAAAGACTTAAATGTTAGACCTAAAACCATAAAAATCCTAAAAGAAAACCTAGGCAATACCATTCAGGACATAGGCATGGGCAAGAACTTCATGGCTAAAACACCAAAAGCAATGGCAACAAAAGCCAAAATTGACAAATGGGATCTAATTAAACTAAAGAGCTTCTACACAGCAAAAGAAACTACCATCAGAATGAACAGGAAACCTACGGAACGGGAGAACATTTTTGCATCTACTCATCTGACAAAGGGCTAATATCCAGAATCTACAAATAACTCAAACACATTTACAAGAAAAAAACAAACAACCCCATCAACAAGTGGGCGAAGGATATGAACAGACACTTCTCAAAAGAAGACATTTATGCAGCCAACAGACACGTGAAAAAATGCTCATCATCACTGGCCATCAGAGAAATGCAAATCAAAACCACAGTGAGATACCATCTCACACCAGTTAGAATGGCCATCATTAAAAAGTCAGGGAACAACAGGTGCTGGAGAGGATGTGGAGAAATAGGAACACTTTTACACTGTTGGTGGGACTGTAAACTTGTTCAACCATTGTGGAAGACAGTGTGGCGATTCCTCAGGGATCTAGAACTAGAAATACCATTTGACCCAGCCATCCCATTACTGGGTATATATCCAAAGGATTATAAATCATACTGCTATAAAGACACATGCACACGTATGTTTATTGTGGCACTATTCACAATAGCAAAGACTTGGCACCAACCCAAATGTACAACAACGATAGATTGGATTGAGAAAATGTGGCACATATACACCATGGAATACTATGCAGCGATAAAGAAGGATGAGTTCATGCCCTTTGTAGGGACATGGATGGAGCTGGAAACCATCATTCTCAGCAAACTATTGCAAGGACAAAAAAACCAAACACCGCATGTTCTCACTCATAGGTGGGAATTGAACAATGAGAACACTTGGACACAGGAAGGGGAACATCACACACCGGGGCCTGTTGTGGGGTAGGGGGTGGGGGAAGGGATAGCATCAGGAGATATACCTAATGTAAATGACGAGTTAGTGGGCGCAGCACACCAACATGGCACATGTATACATATGTAACAAACCTGCATGTTGTGCATATATACCCTAAAACTTAAATTATAATAAAAAAAAAGAAATTCATGTGTGTCAGTATCCTCACAGACTATACATAAGGTGAATGATTGCCAACTGCAATCCAATCAAATTACAGTGTGATTTTAGGCAAGTAACTTCATCTCAGTGGGCTTCAGTTTCCAAATCCATAAAGTGAGCATTAGTTCATTTCTAAGGTGGTTAAAAATTCACAAGAGTTCAAAGGCTTATCTTTGTTGCAGACAATCAGAAACAATTATCCAGGATAAGACATGTGTCTTTTTGCTTTACTTTGTCACCAAAATCAAATATTGTACAGCCAGCTTAAGGTTCTTGAATGACCTGATTTTGAGAGCTCACATTCAGCACAACAGTTTAATCTCATTTCAAGTTCCCCACTATATAGACAATTTCAAGTAATTGTCTACACCGTTAACCCCAGTGATTTTTTTCTAAGAGCCAAATTAAATAATAAAATATTATTATGTCACTATTCAAGACACTCCTATTGTCTTTAGGGACCACAGCAGTCATCTCCAAGACTTTGATTATTTATCTGATTATTTATCCTTGTCAGAAAAAAGATGAACATGCAACTCCTGTGTTTTTTCTGTTGATAAATAATGTGCATGGATAACCAGAATGAAATAGTGATACATAATAAAACATAAAAACAGAAATGTTTAAAGAATGAGCTAATCATGAAATAAAATAATGTTATCTTATTAAGTGATTTTGGAAAAAGAAGCATTTGGCTCATAAAATAATATCTTGATCTTTTAAAAGAGATTTTAAAATAAAAAAAAACGCCTTTTGCACTACCCACATAATTACCATTTCGGGTGTTCTTTGTTCCTTTGTGTAGATCTAGACTTCCATCTGGTTTTATTTTCCTTCTACCTTGAAAGAATTCTTTTAAGATTTCTTGTAGTGCTGGTTTACTGATGGTAATTTTTTTCAGGTTTTTTTATGCCTGCAAAAAGTCTTTATTTTGCTTTCACTTTTAAAATCTTTTTGCTGAGTATAGAATTCTAAGTTGACAGAGTTTTCTTCTTTCAGTACTTTAAAGATGTTATTCCATCACCTTTTTTTTACTTGCATTATTTCCAACAAGAAATCTGCTGTCATTCTTGCTTTTGTTCTTCTTTATTTAATGTGTGTTTTTACTCTTGCTCTTTGTTTTAAGACTTTTCTCTTTATCACTTGTTTTAATTGACTGGATTAGAATGTCCCTTGGTGTGGTATTTTTCATCTTTCATTTGCTTATGGTTCATTGAGATTCTTGGATCTCTAGATATTTAGTTTTCATCAAATTTGGAAAATTTTCAGCCATTATTTCTTCAAAAATGTTTACCCTCAGCCGTTCTTCAAAACTCTAATCATGTATATGGTAAGTCAGTTGAAGCTGTTCCAAAACTCTCTGATACTCTTTAATGTTTTTGTTTGTTTGTTTGTTTGAGATGGAGTCTCGTTCTGTCACCAGGCTGGAGTCAGTGGCATGATCTCGGCTCACTGCAACCTCAGACTCCCTGGTTCAAGCGATTCTCCTGCCTCAGCCCCCCAAGTAGCTGGTATTACAGGCACACGTCACCACGCTCAGCTGATTTTTGTATTTTTAGTAGTGACAGGGTTTGATCATGTTGGCCAGGATGGTCTCGATCTCCTAACTTCATGATCCACCCACCTTGGCCTCCCAAAGTGCTGGGATTACAAGCATGAGCCACAGCACCTGGCCGATACTCTTCAATGTTTTAATGGTATGGTTTTCATTCTAAAGTTTCAAGTTCACGATTTTTTTTCTTCTGAAGCACCTAATCTGCTATTAATTCCATCTAGTGTACTTGTCATGTTAGATATTGTATTTTTCATCTTTAGAAGTTCACTGTGTATCATTTTCGTCTCATCTATGTGTCTCTTAAAACCGCTCATATTACTGTCTATTTACTTGAACAAATAGAATGTATTAATCATGTATATTTTAACATCCTTCTCTCTTAATCTAGTCATCTGTGTTATTTCTGAGTCTGTTTCTAATTAATTGATTTTCCTTCTCATTGTAGATTGTCTTTTCTGCTTCTTGCATGTATGGAATTTTTTTATTGGATGCCAAGTATGGTGAATTTTATATTTTGTCATGCTAGATTGTTTTGTGTTCTTTTCTAAACTTTTTTCTGGGATGCTGTTGAGTTTCTTAGAAACAGTTTAATGCTTTTGTGCCTTGCTTTTAAGCTATATTAGGTAGAACTAGAGCAGGCTTTAGTCTCAGTAATTAATCTCAACCAGAGGCAACATTTTGCAGTGTATGGAAACACTTTCAGTTGTTACAACTGGTGGGAGGTAAGGGGAGTGCTACTGGCATTTAATGGGTGGAGGCTAAAGATACTGCTACACATCCTATAATGAACAGGACAGCACCCCACAACAAATAATTATTGGCCCAAAATGTCAATAGTGCCAGGAATGAGAAACCATGGTCTACAGCTATTTTGGTTCCACTACTGAGACAATACCCTTCTGAGTGCTCTACCTGATGCTCTGTGTATTCAGAGATTTCTCTATCCCAGTGTGGGGGAAAAAAAACTATTTCAAGCCCTATGGGAGGTCCAAGAATTGTTTTCTCTTCTTTCTGGTGGCCTCTGGTAGTTTCCTCACACACATGTCCTGATCAATTCTCAGTCAAAGGTGGAAGGACTCCTCTACAGATTTTCAGAGGTCTGATTCTGTAAAGCTCTTCTTCAGAACTTTGCCCTGTGAAATCTAGCCACACTGGTCTTTCTGGAATCTACGTCTCCTGAATGCAGGGTGTCTGCAGGCTCCATTTGGGATGTCCTTTCTGTTCAGTGGCCCAAAAACTGTCTCTAAGCAGTAAGCTGGGATAATTATAGGGCTCGCCTTATTTGTTTCTCTTCTTCTAGGGATGACTGCCTTGCACTGCCTGTTGTTCAGCGTTTCAAAGTCACTGATTTATATATTTTGCCTGTTTTTTGGTCATTTCACTCAGGAGATTAAGTCCAATCCCTGGCCCTCCATCATGGCCAGGGATAGAAGTGCTTGAATAGTTTTAGAGTTTTAGTTTTTAATATGCTTTTAATCAGTAAGTTGTCATATTATTATTAGCTAATGTCTTAAGACACAATTGCAGGGTTCATCCTTAAAAATATTTCAAATGCTCTTGTTAATTTAGATGATTTCCCCTAGCTTTGTGTCACCTCTAATTAAGCTATAGTCTTTATCTTGTTAGACGGCTGAGAAATAGCTTCTATAAGAGTACATATGTCAGCTCTGTCACTTTCTTGTTCTTGGTATTTGTATTATTTTACTATCTTCAATCTGTGTTTTGTTTGCAGAAATCTATTTTAATTATAGGAAAATTCATTTGCACACAGAAGTAGAGATCACATAATCAAACTGATGTGCCCTTTACTCATTTTCAATAATTATCAGTTCACAGCCAATTTTGTCTTATCTATACTCCCACCCACTTCTCACAGTGCCCTCTCTCACCTTGGATTATCCTGATGTGAATCCTAGGTATTATATTTTTTCATCTATAATTCTTTCAGCGTGTATATCCATAAAACAAACTACTGCTTCATTATCCCACCCAAAAACATAACAATAACTTCTTAATACCATGAATATGCAATCAGTCCTGAAATTTTTTTGATTAATTCCAACTTTTTGGTTTTTGTGTTTATTTGAATCATTGATATGGTACCTTTCAAAACTCATGTTAAAATTTAATTGCCACTGTGATAGTATTAAGAGATGAGACTTTTAAGAGGTAAATTGTCATGAAGGCTCCACTCTCATGAATGGATTAATGCCTTTACTGCAGAAATGTGCTGCTTATCATGGGAGTGGCTCCTGATAAAAGAACAGAGTTCAGCTCACTTACTGTCTCTGTCTTGCATGCTTGTTTGCCTTTCCACCTTCTGCCATGAGAGGACTGTTGCCAGATGCTAGTGCCATGCTCTTGGACTTCCCAGCCTCCAGAACCATGAGCCAAATAAACTTCTGTTCTTTCTAAAGTACCCAGTCTGCAATATTCTATTATAGCAGCAGAAAATGGACTAAGACAATCAGCATCCAAATAATGTGCATATATTGTGGCTGGTCATATGTTTCTTCAGTATCTTTTAATTTATAGGCTCCTCTAGCTCTCTCTTTCTCTGCAATTCATGTGTTAAGGAAACAACTGTTTATCCTATTGAGTTTTTTACCACTGGCATTTTGCTCAGGGGTTAGGTGTCATTTAACAGATTCCTCTGTCACCTGTGTTTCCCATGAATTGGTAATCATATATAGATATTTGATCAAATTCAAGTTCTTTTTTTTTAATCAAACTACTTCATGGGTGGTGTGTAACTCTACCAGTATGCACATTTGGTGATACTGGTAGCCTTGGATGATCATTCATAAATTCACTCATTCATTATGATGTTTAATTCTGTAATTCGTGTTTAATTCTATCATTTTTTTCTTCATTTCTTAGCTAGAATACATGTAAAAAGACAACCTTCTCTTCATGGTTATATTATAATTCTATCATGACTTCTTCGTTTAGTAGACTAAATATTCTATAAACATACTTCTTAATTGCAAGTATTTTTTCACAAGGAATAGGAATTTTATAAGAAAAGAGGGATAACTGCTTATTTTTCCCTTTCATTTACCAGTTTTCAAAATAGTGATTTTCCCCTACCATTCTCCAAATGTAACCAAACATTCTTTGTATCACTATGAACTCATGGATTTAAACATATTTCATGTATTTCAATCCATGGCACTTATGATTCTTGTTAATGTTTGATTTGTCCCATCTTTGATCAGTGGAGCTTATTCAAGATGACTCCTCCACCCTTTTGACATGGCCCCAGTAGTCTTTGATAGTTTCCGTTCTATCTGGTTTGACAAAATATTTCAGGCTTATCTGCTTATACTAGATAATATAAAATCCTCTCCATAGAGACGGTACCTTTTTCATTTCCCCCTGCAATGTATGAGTGCTGGCTTCCCCCACAACCTTACCAACAGAGTACTGAGTCAAACTGCTGGATTTTTGCCAGTCTGATAGGTGGGAAGTGGTATCTTTTTGTGGTTTTAATTTGCATTTATTGCTGTGAGCCAGACTGAATATCTTTTCATATAGTTAAAAGCTATTTGCTGTGAGCTATTTGTATCTCAGCCCATTTTGCAAAAAAAAAAAAAAAGCTTTTCAGTAATCTGTAATTTCTTTGCAACATTATATTAAGCCATGTACCCATTTTTAAAGTTAGTTTAGACAAAATGTAATCAGTAAGTCCATTTAACCAGGCAATATAAATTATAATATGTGCTATATGCTGAAAGCAAACAAAGACCAAAGGAACTAATGAGAGCTTCTCTGGGTTACAGAGCTCCAACTCTCACTCTTCATTCATGATACTTCTTGGTCTATATGTGACATATTGGACAGATGGAGTAAGTGAGAGGGCCATGGCCAATCTATACATTTTAGTTTAGGAAAGTTTCATTTCTACTTTTTTTAGATGAAACAGATAACACAAGATACCCTAGTAAAACTGGTTTCGTTCAAATGAATATAATTGCATTTAGGTTTTCTTTCCACACCCCAGTAGTTCACCTTGCACATCCCCAGTGAGGGTTGGACAGAACCACTTTGGAGACCACTGACCACAGGATGAAACCCAAACTTTCTAGCTTGGGATAACAGAATGTCCATCAGAATGCAATCCCTGTCCACATTTTGGCTTTGACTCCCACCACTTGTTTCCTGGCTTTTGCTCTAAGTCTTTGCAGTTTCCTAAACATGCCCTTCTATTTCAGGCACACTGCATCCTTCTCCCCACTGACCAGCGAATTCCTACAGTGGGCTGCCTCACAAGCTGCACAAGCACACTGGGCAGCTCTGCTCCTACTCCATCATGAAGAGCATCTGTGGAGAACAATCCTGACCCTTTCAGGCTGATTTAGGCCCTGTCTTCCTGAGGCTCACTTTGAATGTTGTGGCAAAACCACTGACAGAGCTTTTTGGAGGGTCTAGGGAGCAAGTACAAGTCACCCTCTTCCCTTAACTGAAGAGTCGTTCTCCAACTCTGCATCATGGGGAAGGTAGCTTCAGAAGGAGGCCTAAGAAGAGGTGACTGAGAACAGGGTCCAGCCTGTGCCCAGCTCCCCACTGCCCCTCCCACCCCCACCCCCCACCAACCATTACTAGTTGTCTTCCTAGAGGAGTGGCTGAAGGGTCAGAGCCTGAGTATACTTCCTTGATGGCAGAAGAGAAACAGGAGTCATCACTCGAGACAATGGGAGAAACTGAGCTGGAGGAAAGAGCTAAGCCAAAAACTGGGCTGGAGAAGTGAGGTCTTGTATTAGGCCATTCTTGCATTGCTAAAGAAAAACCTGAGACTGGGCAATTAAAAAAAAAAGAGGTTTAATTGGCTCACGGTTCTGCAGGCTTTACAGGAAGCATGGTGCTGGCATTTGCTCAACTTCTGGTGAAGCCTCAGAGAGCTTTTTATCACGGCAGAAGGCAAAGCACAAGCAGGAAATTCACATGGTGAAAGCAGGGGCAAGTGAGAGGAGGGGGAGAGGTGCCAAAACCCTTAAACGACCAGATCTCATGAGAACTCACTTGCTATCATGAAGACAGCACCAAACTATGAGGGATCCACAACCCATGATCCAAACACCTCCTACTAGGCCCCAATTCCAGCACTGAGGATTACAGCTCAACATGAGCTTGTGGCAGGGACAAATATCCAAACTATGTAAGGTCTAAAATTAATGGAGAAGTCAAGTGGAATCCAATTTAGAGTAGCTCCAGGAAGCAGAATTTCCATGGGATTCTACAGGGGAACTCTGTCAGCACTGGCCCCTCTTGGGGACAGCAAAGAAGGAGGAGGAAGTCACAAGGTCACACCTGTCTACAAGGCAGTGTTTCCACATTCCACCATAGCTTTGGCATTTTATCTCTCGCTTCCTCTGGACCTACGCATAGGTAACTGGCCCTATCTCCACTCTCTGTGCAAAAAATCCCCCCTGGCAGGGCCTCTCTACCATTCTCCAGCTTCAGCCTGCAAAAGCCCCAAGATCTAACTCCTAACAGAGAGCTGAGAGGCCTCAGCCCATTTGTCAATCTAAGCACGACCAGTGACTACTAAATAAAACTGACACTTAGGCCAAGCACAATGGCTCACACCTGTAATCCCAGTACTTTGATAAGGCTGAGGCAGGAGAAGACCTTGAGCCCAGGAGTTCAAGACAAGCCTGGGCAACATAGTAAGACCCCATCTCAACCAAAAAACAAAAAAACAAACAAACAAACAACTGACACTTAGATTCTCATTTACCTTTCAGTATTTATCATTTAATGGATTAGAACCAAAGAGAAGAAGGAATGAGCTATTATCTCCCCAGACCTCATGGAGTTAGTTCAACTGGACAAAACTCATGAATCAAATGTACTCCACTTGAGGAAAGACTCGAAAGAAAGTGAATGGTTAGCCTAAAACTACAGTTAGCCTTCATAAATTCTGTAGAGTTCATGAAAAATGTAGATTCCAGGGCTCCTCCCTTGAGATTTTGATTATGAAAAGTTTGGAATGATACCTTGGAATCTGAATATTTAAATTCCCCACTAAATTTAGATGAAGGTAGTTTTCAGTGGCTAGACAATAAAAAGGGAAAATGTAAAGTTGCAAAAGTTGCTGGGGTCACCTAAATACTATCCAGAAGATAGTTGATCTCTGTGCAGGTTGCATCCCTGCCGTGAATTATGTAGCTGCTACCCTTGTTCTGATTCTGGGCTTATCTACAACCTTCTGGCCATAGTTTGACATCCCTTGTGGCTTGCCTGCAGGGAGATAATTGACAGATCTGCTGACATGAGCACTCTGCTCTGTTGACAGCTCTTTCTCATTACAATATCAATACATTGGCATTGCGCTTACATTTTTATTTCTGTGGCTTTGGTTACCACAGGTCTCTCCTGAAAAGCAGTTTCTCATGGTGCAAATGAAAGCGGAGCTGATCAGTCTCACATACAGAAGACTGTTCAGAACAGTAACTTCCTGCTCTGATCCCAACAGTGTCTACCCTCCCTAGAGCTCCACCCCTGCCTAGCCTTTGTCTGTAATTTCCAGGGCCACCCACACCATCCCCCCTCTCCCAGTGTCCTGGGGAGCCACTCTCATTTATCAAATGCTCCTTGTTCCCTACCACCTCTCAGCCTATTAAACCGCTCTGCTCCCAGTCTCTGATCTTTTTCCCTTCCTTGGCTTGAAGTTGTTGTCAATCATGCCACTCCATCTGCTTTTCTTTTCTTCCCCCACCACCCCCCACCAGCCCCCTGTGATAGAGCTGCAGACAGTTTACAGTTCTTTTGGTCTGGCATGACAAAAAGACCCCTTTCTGTTATCCTCACTTAGTGCACGCCTGACCCCAGAGGGCAGTTGGGTGTGTGCCATGCTCCTGGGAAAGGAAATGGGGGAGAGAGAAAAACTCATCGTGCCAACAGGGTTAAAGCCAGACCCATCGCCATGTCCAATTCACCACAAATGAATGTCACTCTGTACTGTGTGTTGGCAGCCAGCTGGCTTCTTGGGCGAAACCTCTGTGAATTGCCTGAACCACATGCCTCAGCATTCATACTGCATCACATTCAAGTTAAAGAACAGAAGAAAAGGCACACTAGATTAGACCCATCTTTCTTCCCAGGCAGACCTGCGCTCTTAACAGCAGCAGTTCCTGTCAGGTTGCCCTTCAAGGTATTCACCTCAATAGATTAGAGACATCCCCACACAGCTTCTTTTCTTTAGTAACCTATTATTTAATCCTCTCCTTTATTCTCACTATCAAATTTGTCATCATGTTCTGCCAATTTCTCTTGTCACCGTCATCATTCTAACCCTCATTATCTCACATCCCAGCTATGGAGAGGCTCTGATTTTTGTGTTGGGTCTTCCCCCTCCCTACTAAAATGATCTTCATGAAACACTTTCATCATCTCACTGGTTGGCTCCGAGTCCTACTAGGGAAGTCAGTTCCAGGCTCCCCTTCCCAGAGCTCAATGGATCTCAATAACCAGCTCCACCTGAACTGATCTCATCTCAGACTCTTATCTGCATTCAGGCCCTTCTTGGTACAGTGCCCCAAAACTTCAGCCCCATAGCTTCCTGAAGTAGCCTCACCTATGCTCTCTTCTGAATTCTGCCTTGTTTTAAAATGCCAACTTCAAACCTTGCAATGCTTCAAGTGGGCAGCTGGGATAGAGAGAGCACTGGTCATGGTATCACAGGCAAAACCAGCTATTGGTTAGAAAAGAAAGGCAGCATACACACAAAATACCAGAAAAACTCAGTCCACACTGTGAGCAGCCCCTACTGTGCCCTACCTGTTCACCAGGCCAAAGCCCTACACCTAACTTCCCTGCCCGCTGCATCTCCAAGGCCCCAAACTGTGCAGAGCAGGGCAGCCCCCAATTCTTGACATCCTCCTGGATGGAGGCTTGGGAATCCTGGAGATGTTTTTGGTTGTCCGAACTGCGGTAGGGTTGTGGGGAGAGGCTGGTATCTAGTGGGCAGAGACCCGTGATGCTGCTAAAGCAACCTGCAATCACAGGACACACGTCTCCCAACAACAAATTATCTTGCCCAAAATGTTAATAATGTCAAGGTCAAGAACCTTGGCCAAGAAAGAGACAAAGCAGAAAGTTAGCCTAAAAAAGACACTCATTTGAACTAGCGCAAGTGAAAATTGGAAGATAATGACATAATTTAAGTAATTTTCCAGAAGCCAAGTTTGGAGATGCAGCCTCACAGGACCTGGACAGTGCTTTGGAAGCCATTTCCACCATCTTATTCACTCTGGGGCCACAGACTGCCTTTTTCTGGTCTCTGCTTCCCCACTTCATCCTCCTTCTACTCTCTGCTTCCCTAGCGTGTGGCCCAGATGGTCAGTCACAATCCTGACTCCACAGCAGTTTTGGGGTCAAGCCTGTAGAGAGGAGTTACTTATCATCTTTGAGTTTATTTAATTTTTCAATGGGAGAACTAGATTGTCCAGTCTTGGCCAACAAAATGGTCTGGCTTTGAGTCATATTGTAATCATCTGTGGCTCAAAGGCAAGATCCTGCCCACTGTCCACTTGGCAGGGCTGTGGTGGGCACCACAAGGAGGAGTATTTCCTCTTCAAGGATGAAAAGAAGAAGAAGAAGATTTGAGACAAAGGAAAGAGAAGTCTAAGAAAGTGAAACCATTTGGCCTGAAATCTTGATAAAATAGATGGCCAGGTCACCTACCAAGAGAGGGGCCCTGGAGTAAAGCTTAGGAAACTGCAGATACAGGGAAGATGGAGAAGAGCAGCTCTGGAGAATTTGATATGGGAGAGACCTAGGAGGCAAAGGACCAGCAAGTGGCTCTGAGGATCTCCAGTGTGCCTGGAGTCCTGCTCTAACCCAAGGAGGAAAAGAGTCTTGCCAGGGCTCAGGTTCCTAGGGCCCCACAGATTACAAGCTTTGGAGAGTCACTTTTTGTTTTCTTTCCACCTTGTGGAAAGTTTTTTGAAAGTTTGGTAAGTGACTGAGCAAATGGGAATTGTGAGAGAGAGATATTCCAGAAAAATTAGGCTTCTGAGGCTAGATAATGAGGGGCTAAGAGTTCTCAGGGGCTCAGAGCCTCTGCCCTGGGAAACCAGAGAAAGGAAGCCTGCTTTTGTGGCCTTCCTCAAGTCATCCAAAGTCAGTGTCTGGGCAGGCTTCCTTCCTCCCTTCTGCTTGGGTGGTAGACCAGTTATCAATTTACTGCCCCTCACCTCCAAATACACTCCTCATTACCTGCTCTGGGATAACACAGCTGGACCCTTTAAGCATTTTTCCTTTGTAGCAAACACACTGTTAAGCTTTATCAATGCAGGTACTGGGGGATGCTGTCAGAGGGGGAAGCTTTTCTTCCTAGTTCCAGAGTACTTCCATTTGCTTCTTTATGCTCCTGCTTTAAAGGTGTGGGCTGTGAAGTGTAGAACACACAGTGGTGCTCCACTCCAGCCAAGTGCCAGAACACACAGTGCTTGGGCAAACTTGCAGCCTTGGCCTGGAGACCACCTCACCACAGCCCTCCCAAGGTCATGCATGTGATGTGTGCATATGGTAGTCATCTCCATGCTGTGGGAGTGTGTCGTTTTTATTTTACTATTATGTATATGTCAGGAACTGAGGTCAAAGAAAAAAGGTGTGAATTCTCAAATTGTAAGAGATAGTCTACTTTCTTCTGTCATTTAGAAATGAAATTTCCCCAGTTTAAACTGGTACGTATTAGTAGATTAACTCTCATTGTGTAAGTGCATAGAACTATTCAATTGAGATCTTACGTTGTTTTGGACTCTGCAAAATATATCGAAATAGAGCAGTCGCTTCAGGTCTACTGTTTTACTTGCTACCAAGGGCAATGGCAGCCCACCTGGGAAGATACTGTACATAAAAACTACATCTTGTATTCTTTTCTCAAAACTTGGGAGGTAGGAGGAAAAAAAATGAAAAGGAGAAGAAAGAGGAATGCAAGAAAATATGAGTAATTATTTCTGCAAATTAGATGTGTACTTATTCTTTCGGGGTGTTTCATTTTGCCCTTGCAAATGTGTATTCTGCAACCACACAAGATAATTGGTATATACCCTGAATCTTACTGCCCTGAACCTTACTTGCCCTATTGATATTTTGGTGTTCCACGAGGGAAAGCCCCAGGAAAGAAGGGGGTGGTATATTGGGGAAAGATGTTGCATTTGCAACAGTAATTCTGCTATAATACTTTGTAAGCCCAAACTCTATGCCTTCTTTTCTGTGGATTGGAACTGTTTGTCTATAGTGCCAAAGTAAATTTATTCCTTGGCATTTAAAAGAAACACCCAAGTAACATAATCTCAATGTGCTAAAATTAATTTCAATTTTCTGGGAAGTGAGAGTGCATATGTGTGTGTGTGATTGTGTATGTATGTGTGTGTACACTTTTTCCAAACCTCTTGGATTGTACTGACACCATTGTTATTTCCTGAGCATGAATAAACCCTCTTCCTTACTCACCCACTCATATTTTGAAACTTCTCAGGATATGAAATAATTTGGTGCACTTTTCATGCTAAAATTATCCTTGGAGGAAGAGTTCTACACACCAAACATTCACCCAAAAAAAGACTCTAAAAATGTAAATGTTTGGTTGTTCATGCCAGTAATCAAGGCTAGAGAATTCAACCCTTCCCAAGTTAGGGAGAGAGAAAATCTGCTGTGCATCTTGTAGCACAACTGTCACCATCCGGGCTTGGAAGCTCTGTGTTCCTTTATCTCACTACAGTAATCCCCCCTTATCCACGGGGCATACGTTCCAAGACCGCCAGTGGATGCCTGAAACCGCAGACAGTCCAGAAACTTATGTGTACTATGTTTGTTCCTGTACCTACGTATCTGTGATAAAGTTTAGTTTATAACTTAGACACAGTAAGAGATTAACAACAATAGCTAATAATAAAATAGAACAACTCTAACAATATACCATTAAACAGTTATGTGGATGAGGTCTCTCGCTGTCTTTCAAAATACCTTATTGTACTGCACTCACCTTCTTGTGATGATGTGGGATGATGAAATGTGGTGTGCGTGATGCAGTGAGATGAAGTGAGGTAAATGACGTAGGCATTGTGACTTAGCATTAGGTTGCTACTGACCTTGAACACAAGCACTGTGATTCAGCAACAATCAAGGTAACTACTAAGTGGCTAACAGGTAGGTAGCATGGACAGGGTGGATATGCTGGACAAAGGGAGGATTCCCATCAGAGCAGGACAGAACAGGATGGCGCAAGATTTTATCACGCTACTCAGAATGGCACACAGTTAAAAACTTATGAATTGGTTATTTCTGAAGTTTTCTATTTAGTATTTTCAGACTAGAGTCGACTTCAGGTCACCGAAACCACATAAAGCAAAGCCAAGGATAGAGGGTGGGGGTATTGTACTGGCATTCTGATTTGTGAGAGCTGTCTTTTCAGCTGAGAAAATGGGGAGTAAGTCCAAGACAGCCTCATCTGCCAAAGAACAGGTTGCATGGATGGAATGGGCAAAGACAGAGTGAATAAGTAAATCATATGGTTAGCTAAGAAACTTTCCCCACTTTTTAAAGGCAGTTTTAATAGTCTGGAACATGTATGGTTTTCTTTAGGAAAAAAAATCACAGGAATATCTGCAAATGTGAAATAATTGTATAGGCACCATAACTCCAAAAACAATTATTGCTTGTCTGATTAGATTTAGAAACGCTGCTGATTTAACTCATGATTTTGATTCAGGCCTTAACTGGAGCATGGCTAAGTTACTTCAGTTAGAAGTAACTTAGTTTTTCTAAGAAGCTCCAGTTGCCTGGGCTACAAAGCCCATTCCATAACACTATGTCCACCATACACATAAATAAATGACCAAAGTGTGATGACCTAGAGACTCATTTGATCACAAATGTGGACTTTTTGTCTTCAGGCCTCTATAAGTTGGGATTTCTCTTCATAGAAAGGTCAACTCCATCCGTTGTCTGCACAGCTCTCTCCCTCACTTGCTCACTTTCATCACCCCCAAATCATGCACCCTTCCTCTCTTCTCCTACCAGAGAAACTTACTTATTCTGCCTGATTCCGTTTACCTGCCCACTTTACCTCAAGAGCCAGCTTTAATTAGTTGTCCTTGCTCCGTGCCCCGTTAGTACCTTCTGTTTAGCTGTTCCATGGCATTTATTAAGCTGAATTGTAGCTAGTTTTATCATCCACCTCTTTCTACCTGACTAGGTGTGGGTGGGGGTGTCTGGAGGGCATCTTTTGGGTGCTTTAATCCCAGCATTTTATTTGGCACAGAGCAGACTCTCAGTAAGCGGTAGGTGAAAGATGTTAAGATACCCTCCCTCCCATGGTTGTGTGAGGATCCAATGAGATGAGCCATATGAGATCAAGTTTCAGATCGTAAGACCCTTCCTAGATGTTAGGTAGTTTTGGCAAACTGGAACACGTATAAAATTTGTTTCATTGTACCTATATTTAAGTGGATGTTTGCTATAGCTTAAGCTTGTTTCAGTGATTAAGGGGAGTTGGGAAGGTAATTAATCTTTACAGATTACGTTTGCTGTGCCAGGTGCTTTTTATATACTTTTATTAATCCCTCCAGCAATCCTGGAGATAGGTATTAGTATCTCCTCTTTACAGATAAGAAAATTGGAATTCAGATAAACCAAAACACTTTCCAATATCACACAGTGAGTGGCAGAGCCAGGATTTGACCTAAGCTTTGTCTGCCTCCAGAACCCATGTTCGCTTCCCTACAGGATGCTGCCTTTGCAAAGGGAAAGATCTTAAGTCATAGACGATTATTCCGCTCACCCTTTCACTCGTCCCCTATTCCACACACCTGAAAAATATTTATAAATCAGAAGACACTGCCTAAGGTATGCAGCTGAATGATGGCTGAGCTCAGGATAGTCCAAGGGTCTGCACAGATGCTCACTGGACTCCCAGAAGCCAGAAAGAGTCTCAAGCTTCTTCACAGCAAAAAGAAAAGACACTCACCCACAGTGTAAGCAAATACAACAAATCAACTGGATTGTGATAGTTAAATAGGTTGTGTCTCTGTGAGGTTTTGGTATCAGAATGATGCTGGCCTCATAGAATGAGTTAGGAAGGAATCTCTCCTTTTCGATCTTTGTAATAGTTTCAGTAGGATTTGGTACCAGCTCTTCTTTATACATCCGGTAGAATTTGGCTGTGAATCCATCTGGTCCAGCAGTTTTCCTGGCTGGTAGGTTTTTTTTTTTACTTACTGATTGAATTTCAGAACTCATTATTGGTCTGTTAAGGGATTCAGCTTCTTCCTGGTTCTATCCTGGGGCGGCAGGGGGTGGGTGTTGCATGTTTCCAGGAATTTATCTGTTTCTTCTAGCTTTTCTAGTTTGTGTGCATAGAGGTGTTCATAATAGTCTCTGAGGACTTTTTTTTTATTTCTGTGGGGTCAATGGTAATGTCACCTTTGTCATTTCTAATTGTGTTTCTTTGGATCTTTTGTTAGTCTAGCCAGTGGTCTATCAATCTTATTTATTCTTTCAAAAACCCAACTTTTGGTTTCACTGATCTTTTGTATGGTTTTTCACATCTGAATTTTGTTTAGTTCAGCTCTGATTTTGGTTTTTTTCTTCTGCTAGCTTTGGGGTTAGTTTGCTCTTGCTTTTATAGTTCCTCTAGTTGTGATATTAGGTTGTTAATTTGATATCTTTCTAATTTTCGATGTAGGAATTTAGTGATGAAGGCACTGTACTTCCCTCTCAACAGTGCTTTAGCTGTGTCTCAGAGATTCTGATATGTTATATCTGTTTTCATTCATTCAAATAATTTCTTGATTGCTGCCTTAATTTCATTGTTTACCTAAAAGTCATTCAGGAGCAGATTGTTTAATTTCCATGTAATTGCATGGTTTGCAGCAGTTTCTTAATATTGATTTCTATTTTTATTGTGCTGTGGTCTGAGAGTATGGCTGGTATGATTTCAGTTAGAATTTATTGAGAATTGCTTTGTGGCCATGTGTGTGGTCTGTGCCATGTGCGGATGAGAACAATGTATGTTCTGTTGTTGTTGGGGCTAGTGTTCTGCAAATGTCTGTTAGGTCCACTTGGTCCAGTGTTGAGTTCGGGTCCCAAATATCTTTTTTAGTTTCCTGCCTCAGTGATCTGTCTGATGCTGTCAGTGGGGTGTTAAAGTCTCCCACACTTATTGTGTAGTTACCTAAGTTCCTTCATAGGTCCCTAAGAAATTGTTTATGAATATGGGTGCTCCAATGTCAGGTGCATATATATTTAGGATAGTCAAGTCTTCTTGTTTAATTGAACCCTTTGCCATTATGTAATTCCCTTCTTTGTCTTTTTGATCATTGTTGCTTTAAAGTCTGTTTTGTCTGAAATAAGAAAAGCAACACCGGGTTTCTTTTTTTTTCCTGTTTGCTTGAGAGATCTTTCTCCATCCCTTTACTTTGAGCCTATGGATGTCATTGCATGTGAGATGGGTCTCTTGAAGACAGAATATCTGAAACACTCCTATGCACTTTCCAAGCTGCTGGTGAAGTGTAATGTGTTTGAAAAGCCCTTCTGGATGCACTTAGAGAGAATTAATTATTCCTTCCCCAGAGCACTCATAGACCTTTGTACGTACTCCTGCTATAGTTCCTTTTCACACTGTGCTATGCTGAAATGCATCTTCTGCTAGAATGATAAATCGACAAGAGTAGGAACTGTTTCTTAATTGTCTCAATATCCTCAGAGCCTACCTACACAACAGATATTCAATAAATGTTAAGATGACTACTGAAAAGGAAATGCTTCTTGCACATTATACCGTACTACCACCACTAGAGGGCAATGTAACCAAGATCACTATACACCACAGGTGCAGTTCCAGATGAATAACGAAAGTAACTTTTCAAAAATTCCATATTTCTCACATATTCTTTGTATTTTTTCCATGCATTTTAGTCAATTCGGTATTTAAGTTTGAGGAAACAGTCAACGAATGTAAAAAGAACACTTGAAACAGAGGCTAAGTGCCAGAGTGCTAAGGAGCATAAGGATTAATTGCCTGGCCTGGAGAGAAAAAACTACAAGCTACAAATGGGATTGGAGATGGGATTCATCTCAGACAGAAAGCAGCTATCCTAATAAATTAGTGCTGATGTTCTCACATTCTCAAAATGCTCCATCCTCCACGTTAACCACAAGGTGGAATTAAGCATCATTGTATCTAACAAAGAAATGAATTACAAGGAAATAAACATTTATGAGTGCTTGTAATTGTAATTCAGTAGAATACAAATCGAGTGTAACGTTCAGTTTAAGAAGTTTCTGTATATTTATTTCTGGAACATAGCAATTCTACAGCTGGTTTTCCTTCTGTTTAGATTTCAGACCAGTGATGAAACAAGAATTCAAGGAGCAAGTTTCTTTCTTTTTTTTTGAGACTGAGTCTCACTCTGTCACTCAGGGTGAAGTGCAGTGGGCAATCTTGGCTCTCTGCAAACTGCCTCCCATGTTCAAGCGATTGTCCTGCCTCAGCCTCCCGAGTAGCTCGGATTACAGTGCGTGCCACCATGCCCAGCTAATTTTTGTATTTTTTAGTAGAGACAGGATTTCACCACGTTATCCAGGCTGGTCTCAAACTCCTGACCTCAAGTGATCTGCCTGCCTCAGCCTCCCAAAGTGCTGGGATTACAGGCGTGAGCCATTGTGCCTGGCCTCAGGGACAAGTTTCTGATGTGACATTTCTTCCGTACAATGTAAATAAACTTTAGAGGAAACTCAACTTAGTGCCATTGCCAGGGCAACAGATGACACCTCCTCTGTGAAACTTTTCCCCCACCTTTCCAGCCACAAAAAAGCTCTCCACCAGTTTTGCTCCCATAGTTCTTTATTTGTACCCCCCAGTAGTACCCTTCACATTCTACCTTGTATTGCATTTACCTGGGTTCATGCCTTAGCTCCCCTCCTAGACTGGAAATCCTGGAGGATCTGGGCATATCTGTTCATCCTCATAAGCCAGAGTGTCTATTAATATCTCACATCATAGATGTTTGCTAAGTTTGGTTTAATTAAACTAAATGGAATGGAGTTTGTGTTCCAGTAACTGTGGCTCTGAAGCCTGCTTTTTTTAGTCTGTTTTCACTTTTTCTTCCCACAGTTGATTTAGCAGCAGCATCCATCAGTTTCGAATGTGGACAGATTCATTTTGATTAAATGGCTTTCTATCACACACATTTAGAACCAGTACCACAATTTAGCTAACAGTTACATATTTATTACTTAACCTCACTTGGCTTCAGTTTCCTCATCTGGATTTTTAGAAGTGGGAATGGACAAAAATGTTTTTCAAAAAAAAAACAAAAATTAATAACTAATATCCCTTTTGTTACTTTTTCTTACCCATGAAGCCTATGTTTTGAATGATTTGGCCAATCTAACCGCATTTACACATTCAAAGAAGTTTATTATTATCTCTTTAATGAATTCAAGCATAAGTAATTGTTAACAGTTGAATAATGTGTTGTTATCATACTGATGATATAATTTTGGCCCTAATTATGTATTTGTTTATTGAATGCCTACTGGGTATCAGGTTCTGTTCTTGACATTAAGGATAACTGTGAACAGAAGAGTCAACATCCCTGCCCAAGTGGTGCTTACATTCTAGTGAGCGTAAAAACAAAGAAACTTGATTATCTATCAAGGTTAAGTAGGTCTGTACAGCACTATTTGATTAATAATTCTGTGACTTAATTTAGGCTTTTTAGAGCTTTGAAATAGCTTGGGTTTCACACTGTCTACTGTGTCTAGGGACCTTCTTTGTCAAGGACACCAGTGGTTAGAAGCTCTCTGAGATCTCTTCTACCATGAATGTTTTGCTCATAATTTTCCTGACTATATTAGTTTTCTATTATGGTATCAAAAATCACAAATTAAGTAGATTAATTATTAAAAACATTCATGATCTCATAGTTCTGTGGGTCAGAAGTAGGCTTGGCCAGTTTCTCTACTTAGGGGCTCACAAGGCTGAGGCCCAGGTGTGGGCCATCTGGGCTTTTATCTGGAGGCTCTAGAGAGAGCCCACTTATAACCTCATTCAGGTTGTTGGCAGAATCCAGTTCCTTGCAGTTGTGGGGCTGAGATCCCTGTTTCCTGACTGGCAGTAAGCCAGGGGCCTCTCTTTTAGCTCCTTAGAACCACTTACATTCTCAGTTAGCTCCCTCTGTCATCAAAGCCAGCAATGGCACAGGGAGCCCTTCTCACACTAAGAATCTCTCTGACTTCTGCTGGCAGCATGAGAAAGCATTCCCGTTTTCAGGGCCTATCTGATTAGACGAGGCCCACCTGGATATTCTCCCTATCTTAAGGTTAACTATGCCATATAATACAATACCATCACAGGACTGAATCTCATCATATGCAGAGGGTCTGGGTAGTTGGATATAACATCTTGGGGGATGATTTTAGAAATTCTGCCTACTGTACTGACCAGTGGAATTTTTCCCTCAAGCAGTCATTAAGAGACTCATTGCCACAGATAAGGGTTTTAGAATCATATAACATTATTTTATTTAATGGAATGAAGGTCTTTTAAAAGTTCAGGTTGGGGCGGTGCGTGGTGGCTCACGCTTGTAATCCCATCTCTTTGGGAGGCCGAGGCAGGCGGATCACTTGAGATCGGGAGTTTAAGGCCAGACTGGCCAACAGGGTGAAACCCTGTCTCTACTAAAAATACAAAAATTAGCCGGGCATGGTGGCAGGTGCCTGTAATTCTAGCTACTCAGGAGGCTGAGGCAGTAGAATTACTTGAACCTGGGAAGCAGAGGTTGCAGTGAGCCAAGATCACACCACTGTACTTCAGCCTGGACAGATGAGACTCTGTCTCGAAAAAAATTAAAACAAAAAAAAATGCAGGTTGGAATTTTACGAGACTGTTTTTTTTTGTTTTTGTTTTTGTTTTTTTTGAGATGGAGTCTCCCTCCGTCCCCCAGGCTGGAGTGCAATTGTGCAATCTCGGCTTACTGCAACCTCTGCCTCCCGGGTTCAAGCGATTCTCCTGCTTCAGCCTCCCTGGTAGCTGAGATTACAGGTGCCCACAACCACACCCAGCTAATTTTTGTATTTTTAGTAGAAACAGGGCTTCACCATATTGGTCAGGCCAGTCTCAAACTCCTGACCTCAGTTATCCACCCACCTCAGCCTCCCAAAGTGCTGGGATTACAGGTGTGAGCCACCACGCCCAGCCCTTTATGAGACTATTTTAAGATTATTTTAATCCCTTTCCCTTTATGTCTTTTCCTTAAAAAACATCATCTCTTTAGGAAGGTAAAAGGTTAATTACAGATATAATGAGCAGCTTCAAGTAATTGAATATTAATTCAATTCACATTAAGAATATTCATGAACTGTCATTTATAAAATCTTTTTATGCCTAATCCTTTAAGATATAGGTTAATAAACAATACATTTTAGGGGGTCCATTTTTAACTGGCATTCATTAAATTTTAATATTTAACTATTTCATCAACAGAATATAGATCAATAGAATGAGCTGACATCTGAAAGGGTAAAATTATGATAATTGTGCCTATCAAATTTTATGCAGCATTTTCACTTGTGTGGAGTTGAAGAGTAAAGGAACTTGGTTTTGTTTACATTTTCTAATCTGAGTATTGACAATTTGAGATGACAGTTCAATTTTCACTAAGTAATGATTACTTAAAGCCCATTTTCTCCACTCCAACAGATAAAAAATATATAATTGGTGTCACTGTGGCTGCAATCAAATCATGTCTTATGATAGAAAAGCAGAAAATCTAGGATTTTTTTTCAAAAGCATTTATCTCTGGCAGATGTACTATGGACAAATGACTCAATCCATCAAAATACAATTCATTAAATGTAATTTAGTTAAATGTTTTAACTAACCTATGTGTTCTCCTTAAAAGTCTTCAAAACTAAGATTATGAAGTAAACACCACTACTCTCTGAAAATAATTCTGGCCAAATATATTAGACTAGATCTACTACCATCTACTTCAGAATCACCTGGAGTAGATTATTAAAAATTAGGATTTCTGGGCCCACTCCCAAAGTTGCCATACCAGCTAGGGCTTATTTTGTTGCAAGTGACAACAACAATGATAATAAAACTCAAACTCTTTCTTCAAAGAAAGAGGACTTAATGAGTCAAAGGGGCTCAGTAGCTCATCAATGTCATCAAACATCTGGTTCCTTTTGTTTCTTCCTCTCTGCCCTCCATGGCGTCAGCTTCATTCTGAAGAGAACTATCCCCAATTCCCTGGGAACTTGCTTCCTCCACCACATCTTGGAAGAGAGAAGAGCTCGTTCCTCCAAGTTCTCTGTGTAAGGAAGCAGCCTGCCTTAAAAGTTCCAGGAAAAACACTTCACCTCTTGCTAACCTGAATTAGGTCAAGCTCCCATTCCTGAGCGAATCACTCAAGAGACGTACTTGCACAGATTTACTCTGAGCCATGTGCCCTCTTAAAAGCAGACATGGAGACGTCTTCTCCTAAAGCACATTGGGTGGGAATGGGGGCATGTATATACACCAAGAGATGGAGAAATTGATGATGGGAAGACATCACAAAGCCCATATTTCTCAGACTCTACATTCACACAAACGGTACATGACATTTCAGGGAGCACCCTTCTCATAGAATACAATGTGAAGGCCACCCTCTCCCTTATCCTCCCTTGGTAATTTCTCAACTTGACAGCCCTAGTCTCTGGGTGAAGTCAAAAGTAGAAATTTTAATAAGCTACCCAAGTGAGTCTGCTGCATACAAAAGTTTGAGGATCACTGCACTGTACTGTAATACTTCTTAAGGACAGTTTCATTAATTCTCATATCCTAGGAACCAAGTCAAATATGTGGCCTAATATACAGTAAGTGATCAATAATGTTAGTCAATTCGTGATTAATTTATTGCTTTTGCCCATTAGAAAAAGTTGGTCAGGAAAACCTTCTAAAATTAAAACTTTCAGTGGCACAATATCTACAGTGGGAAATAGCAGAGGGCACTGACCTTCAGCCTGGCTTTTCTGGGCTTATAGACAAATGTCTCATCAGCAGCAATGAACAAAAGAATCTAACAATATAAATTGTTATGGACATCACTAAGAATTCAGATTTCTCCTTAGAAATGTGTTTCCAAAAGAGGTTTATAATCAGAATAAATTACAAAAGCATCTAAGTTTTAAGATCATCATGGAACTTCTGGACTTTGACTATGAGCTTCTTTACTAATATATTAATACCTCTATATTGGTAGCAATTTTTTAAAAGTAGATATTTTAGTGCCATTTAGCATTCTGTGACTAAGAAAATTTCCTTCACAGTGAACGGAAGGGTCAAAGATAGGAAATAGCGGTCCATGATCATTAGAATGCATTAGCATAGACCATGAAGCCAGGAACTCCTTGACATCCTGGAAGGTGTCCTCATGTGGGCAATCCTCATACCACAGGATCCTTTTATCCTATGGCTGATGAAATAACTCAGTACATCAGCCTCCTTTGAAGAAAAACATAATAGAAATGGAGTAGCCCCAGGAAGGCTTAAAGGTACCTCCTTTTTTTGTGGAGATTTACCACGTGAGTGCATCTCATGAATATCAATGCCTTTGCCTAAATAGTGATACTGGAAATCAATCTCATATTTGCCTGCTCTTTAAAAAGTAAACTCCAGAGTTGCATCAGTAAGATGGTGGAATAGGAGCTTCTGTCACTAGTTTCCTCACAGAAACATCAATTTGAACAACCATCCATACATGAGAATACCTTCACAGTAGGTGGAAAATCTAGTTGAGAGATTATGGCACATGGTGGAGCATAGAGATGGGGAAGGATGCATTGGAGAGAGTAGAAAGGACAGTTTCACATTACCTATATCACTCCACCTCCAAGTAGTAGTAGCCTGAGTAGTGTAGTGCGGATAGAAAGGCCCTCTGTGAGTGGGGAAGGAGAGTTCAGTGAGCATCAAATGTCACTGCAAACCCCACACCAGGCCTGCCCCAGTCAACACTAGGGCTACACTGGCCCCCTGAGACTCTGAGGACCCAGGCTCCAAGCCCACCCCAGCCACAGGCCAGCCTCTACAGACTCAGAATCAAGGCCTGCCTCAGTGCCAGTTCAGCCCCCATTAACATAGGCTTCAGGCCTGCCCTCCTGGACCCAAGCTCTAGGCCCATTCTCCCAGATCTAGTCACTAGGTTCACTCCAGTAGACTCTAGTACCAGGCCAGCCTCCATGGATTGAGGCACCAGGCCCATCCGCCCATGGAAAGCGTCACCAGTTCAGACCACTCGGGGACTCTAGTATGAAGTCCACCAATAGACCCTTTCAGTCAGCCCACCCAGAATCCGTGGATAGGCTGACTGGTGAAGTACTTTCCTTGCTGAAGCCAGTCTGTAAAGACTGAAAGACATGCCTCCTTCTTCAAATGCCAGACACCAAAGCAAGGCCAAAAAGATCAAGAAAACATACAACACTAAAGGAGCAAAATAAAGCATCAGTTACTGATCCTAAACAAATAGAAATCTACAAACTGCCTGACAATTAATTCAAAATAATTGTCTTAAAGAGGCTCAGTGAGCTGCAAAAGAATGCAGATAGATAACGAAACAAAATCAGGAAAACAATTCATGAACAAAATTAGAAGTTCAACAAAGAGATTGAAGCCACACCAAAATAAACCCAATAGAAAATATGGAGCTGAGAAACATTATCCAACTGAAAAATTCTATAAAAAGTTTCAACAAGCTGGCAAAATCAAGCAGAAGAAAGAATCAGTGAGCTCAACAACAGGCTACTTGCAATTATCCAGTCAGAGGAACAACAACAACAAAAGAATGAAGAGTCTACAGGACTTATGGGACACCATCAAGCAAACCAATATATGCACTATGAGAGACCCAAATAGAAGCAGAGGGAGAGAGAAGAAAGCTTGAAGAAATAATGACAGAAAACTTCCCAAATATGTAGATGAAATGAACCTCCAGCTTTACAAAGCCCAAAGAACTTTAAATAGATTAAACATAAAGAGATATTCATTGAGACATGTTATAATCAAATTGTCAAGAATCAAAGAGAAAGAATTTTGAAAGCAGCAAAAGAAAAGCAATTTGTCACATAAAAGGGATTTCAGTGGATCAGGCTAATAGTGCATTTCTCAGCAGAGACCTCACATGCCAGAAGAGAGTGAGATCATATTTCTAAGTACTGAAAGAATAAGATGAGTAAGATTTCCAACCAGAAATACTACACCTGGCAAAGCTGTCCTTCAGAAATGAAGGAGAGATAAAGACAAACAAAAGCTGAGGGATTTTCTTCCTACTACACTTGCCTTATAAGCGATGCTAAAGAAAATCTTCAAGCAGAAATGAACGGATGTTCATTAGTAACATTAAAATATACAAAAGTAAAAAATTCATTGTAAAGATAAATATATAGTCAAATTCAGAATACTGTAATACTGTAATGGGGTGGTGTGTAAATCACTTTTAACTCTAGTATAAAAGTCAAAAGACAAAAGTATTAAAAATAACTATAGCTACAATAATTTGCTAATAGACATACAATGTAAAAAGATGTGAATTGTGGCGTCAATAACAAATTATGAGCAGGGGAGACAGAAGTTAAAGTGTAGAGTTTTTGCATGCAAAGTTAAGCTCTTACTGGCTTAAAGTAGACTGTTATAACTATAAGATGTCTTGTGCAAGCTTCATGGTAATCACAAGGAAAAAAACCTGTAGTAGTTGCACAAAAGAGAAAGATATTAAAGCATATCACTATACAAAACCACCAAATCACAAAAGGAGACAGCAAGAGAGAAGGAAAAAAAACAAGACCAATCAGTGTGCTGTATTTAGGAAACCCATCTCACGTGCAGAGACACACATAGACTCAAAATAAAGAGATGGAGGAAGATCTATCAAGCAAATGGAAAACAAAAAAAGGCAGGGGTTGCAATCCTAGTCTCTGATAAAATAGACTTTAAACCAACAAAGATCAAAAGAGACAAAGAAGGCCATTACATAATGGTAAAGGGATCAATTCAACAAGAAGAGCTAACTCTCCTAAATATATATGCACCCAACACAGGAGCACGCAGATTCATAAAGCAAGTCCTGAGTGACCTACAAAGGGACTTAAACTCCCACACAATAATAATGGGAGATTTTAACACCCCACTGTCAACATTAGACAGATCAACGAGACAGGAAGTTAACAAGGATATCCAGGAATTGAACTCAGCTCTGCACAAAGTGGATCTAATAGACATCTACAGAACTCTCCACCCCAAATCAACAGAGTATACATTTTTTTCAGCACCACACCACACCTATTCCAAAATTGACCACATAGTTGGAAGTAAAGCTCTCCTCAGCAAATGTAAAAGAACAGAAATCATAACAAACTGTCTCTCAGACCACAGTGCAATCAAACTGGAACTCAGGATTAAGAAACTCACTCAAAACTGCTCAACTACGTGGAAACTGAACAACCTGCTCCTGAATGACTACTGGGTACATAATGAAATGAAGGCAGAAATAAAGATGTTCTTTGAAACCAACAAGAACAAAGACACAACATACCAGAATCTCTGGGACACATTCAAAGCAGTGTGTAGAGGGAAATTTATAGCACTAAATGCCCACAAGAGAAAGCAGGAAAGATCCAAAATTGACATCCTAACATCACAATTAAAAGAACTAGAGGCCAGGCGCGGTGGCTCACGCTTGTAATCCCAGCACTTTGGGAGGCCGAGGCGGGCGGATCACGAGGTCAGGAGATCGAGACCAAGGTGAAACCCCGTCTCTACTAAAAAAAATACAAAAAATTAGCCGGGCTTGGTGGTGGACGCCTGTAGTCCCAGCTACTCGGAGAGGCTGAGGCAGGAGAATGGCGTGAACCCGGGAGGCGGAGCTTGCAGTGAGCCGAGATCGCGCCACTACACTCCAGCCTGGGTGAAAGAGCGAGACTCCGTCTCAAAAAAAAAAAAAAAAAAAAAAAAGAACTAGAAAAGCAAGAGCAAACACATTCAAAAGCTAGCAGAAGGCAAGAAATAACTAAAATCAGAGCAGAACTGAAGGAAATAGAGACACAAAAAACCCTTCAAAAAATTAATGAATCCAGGAGCTGGTTTTTTGAAAAGATCAACAAAATTGATAGACCGCTAGCAAGACTAATAAAGAAGAAAAGAGAGAAGAATCAAATAGATGCAATAAAAAATGAAAAAGGGGATATCACCACCGATCCCACAGAAATACAAACTACCATCAGAGAATACTACAAACACCTCTACGCAAATAAACTAGAAAATCTAGAAGAAATGGATAAATTCCTCAACAAATACACCCTCCCAAGACTAAACCAGGAAGAAGTTGAATCTCTGAATAGACCAATAACAGGCTTGAAATTGTGGCAATAATCAATAGCTTACCAATCAAAAAGAGTCCAGGACCTGATGGATTCACAGCCGAATTCTACCAGAGGTACAAGGAGGAACTGGTACCATTCCTTCTGAAACTATTCCAATCGATAGAAAAAGAGGGAATCCTCCCTAACACATTTTATGAAGCCAGCATCGTCCTGATACCAAAGCCTGGCAGAGGCACAACCAAAAAAGAGAATTTCAGACCAATATCCTTGATGAACATTGATGCAAAAATGCTCAATAAAATACTGGCAAACCAAATCCAGCAGCACATCAAAAAGCTTATCCACCATGATCAAGTGGGCTTCATCCCTGGGATGCAAGGCTGGTTCAACATATGCAAATCAATAAATGTAATCCAGCATATAAACAGAACCAAAGACAAAAACCACATGATTATCTCAATAGATGCAGCAAAGGCCTTTGACAAAATTCAACAACCCTTCATGCTAAAAACTCTCAATAAATTAGGTATTGATGGAACGTATCTCAAAATAATAAGAGCTATCTATGACAAACCCACAGCCAATATCATACTGAATGGGCAAAAACTAAAATGAACAATTCTATACCAACAAATTGGGTAACCTAGAAGAAATGAATAAATTTCTAGAAACATACAACCTAATAAGACTGAAGACACGAAGTAGGAAATGCGAACAGACCAATAATGGGTGAGGAGATTGAATCAGCAACCAAAAACCTCCCAACAAAAAAAGCCCCAGAACCTGATGGCTTCATTGGTAAATTCTATCAAACTTTTACAGAATAATTAACATCAATTTTTCTCAAACTTTTTTGAAATATTGAAGAGGAGGGAACACTTCGAGATTCATTTTATGGTCATCATTACCCTGAAGCCAAACCCAGACAAGGATTCTACAAGAAAAATATAGACCAATATCCCTGATGAGCGTAGATACAAAAATTCCTCAACAAAATACTAGCAAACAAACTTCAACAGCGTATTAATGGTACCATACATCATGATCAAATGGGATTTATCCCTGGGATGCAAGGATCATTCAACATATGCAAATCAATAAATGTGATATATCACATTAACAGAATGAAGAATAGAAATCATATGATCATCTCAATAGATGCAGAAAAAGCATTTGGCCAAATTCAAATCCTTTTATGATAAGAACTCTCAACAAATTAGGTATAGAAAGAATGTACCTCAACCTAATAAAGGCCATATTACACACCCACAGCTAATATCATATTTAATGGTGAAAAGCTAAAAGCTTTTCCTCTAAGACCAGGAACAAGACAGAGATGCCTACTGTCACCATTTCTATTCAACATAGTACTGGAAGTCCCGATCAGAGCAATTACACAAGATGAAGACAAAATTCATCAAATAGGAAAGGAAGAAGTAAAATTTTCTCTGTTTGGAGGTAGCATGATCTTATATACAGATGCTCCTAAACTTATAATGTGGTTACATCCCAATAAACCCATGGTAAGTTGAAAATATTCTAAGTTGGAATGCATCAAGTTATGTGCCAATAAGTCAATCAAAAGGTTGAAAAATCATAAGGTGAACCATTATAATTCAGAAACTCCTCTATTTACAATGGGATTATATCTTAATAAACACATTGTAAAGTCAAAAATTAATAAGTAATACCATCATAAGGGATGGTGTGCCTAGTAAATTCTAAAGACTCCACAAAAAATCTTAGAACTAATAAATGTAGTAAAGTTGCAGGATACAAAATAAACATACAAAATTATTAGTCTGTAGACTAACAATTAACTTTAAAAAATAAATTTAGAAAACAATACCATTTACAATACCATTCAAAAACAACAAAATTCTTAGGAAGAAATTTAACCAAGGAGGTGAAAATTTTGTACACTGAAAACTATAAAACACTGATAAAAGAAATTGAAGAAGACACACATAAATGAAAAGATATCCTATGTCGATGAATTGGAAGAATTAACATTGTTAAAATGTCCACACTATCCATGGCAATCTACAGATTCAATATAATTTCTATCAAAATTCCAATGGCATTTTTTACATAAATAGAAAAAGCAATCCTAAAATTCACATGAAATCACAAAAGACCAAAATAGTCAGTGATCTTGATCAAGGAGAGCAAAGCTGGAGGCATCACACTACCTGATTTCAAAATATACTACAAAGCTATAGTAAATTAAAACAGTGTGATACTGGCATAAAAACATTCATATACACCAATCAAACAGAATAGACACTTCAGAAATAATTCCACTCATTTAAAGTCAATTGTTCTTTGACAAAGGTGCCAGGGACACACAATGAGAAAAGGTTAATCTATTCAATAAATGGTGCTGAGAAAACTGTATATTCACATGCAGAAGAATAAAATTAGGCCAGGTGCAGTGGCTCACGCCTATAATCCCAGCACATTGGGAGGCCGAGGTGGGCAGATCACCTAAGGTCAGGAGTTCAAGACCAGCCTGACCAACATGGCGAAGCCCCATCTCTACTAAAAATACAAAATTAGCCAGGCGTGGTGGCACATGCCTGTAATCTCAGTTACTTGCAAGGCTGAGGCAGAATTGCTTGAACCTGGGAGGCAGAGGTTGCTATGAGCCAAGGTCGCGCCATTGCGCTCCAGCTGGGGAAACAAGAGCAAAACTCCATTTCTAAAAAAAACAGAATAAAATTAGACCCTAACCTCACACCATCTACAAAAATCAGGTCAGAATGGATTAAAGACTTAAACGTGAGCCCTGAAATTGTAAAACTACTAGAAGAAAATACAGGGGAAAATCTTCTTGAAATAGGTATTGGAAAGGAATTTTTTGGATATTACTCCAAAAGTATAAGAAACAAAAGCAAGTATCGATGAATGAGATTGCCTCAAACTAAAAAGCTTCTGCATAGCAAAGGAAACAATCAAC
Source organism: Symphalangus syndactylus (assembly GCF_028878055.3). Classification (NCBI taxonomy): domain Eukaryota; kingdom Metazoa; phylum Chordata; class Mammalia; order Primates; family Hylobatidae; genus Symphalangus; species Symphalangus syndactylus. The sequence goes on along the minus strand of NC_072424.2, from coordinate 47,270,784 downwards.
AGAGTGAAGAGACAACCTATGGAGTGGGAAAAATTATTTACAAGCCATGCATCTAATAAGGGGTTAATATGCAAAATACATAAGGAATTCAAACAACTCAACAGCAAGAAGACAAATAACCTGATTTAAAAATGGGCAAAGGATCTGAAAAGACATTTTTCAAAAAAAGACACATGAATGGCCAAAATAATAATGGCCAATTTAGTATTAAAAATGCTCAACATCTCTAATCATCAGAGAAATGCAAATCAAAACCACAATGAGGTATCGACTCACACCCATTAGAACGGCTATCATCAGCCGGGTGCAGTGCCTCACACCCGTAATTCCAGGATTTTGGGAGGCTGAGGCAGACAGATCAAGAGGTGAAGAGATTGAGACCATCCTGGCCAATATGGTGAAACCCAGCCTCTACTAAAAATACAAAAATTAGCTGAGTGTGGTGGTGTGCGCCTGTAGTCCCAGCCACTTGGGAGACTGAGGCAGGAGAATCGCTTGAACCCAGGAGGTGGTGGTTGCGGTGAGCTGAGATCGCGCCACTGCACTCCAGCCTGGAAACAAAGTGGAACTCCATCTCAAAAAAAAAAAAAAAAAAAAGAGAATGGCTATTATCAAAAAGATAAAGGATAACAAGTGTTGGTGAGGATATGGAGAAAAGCGAACCCTTATGCACTGTTGGCGGGAATGGAAATTGGTACAACTATTACAGAAAATAATATAGAAATTCCTCACTACCATGTGATCCAACAATCCCATTTCTATTAATAGATATATATACAAAGGAAATGAAATCAGTATCTTGAAGAGATATCTGCATTTTCATGTTCATGGCAGCATTATTTACAACAGCCAAGATATGGAATCAACCTATGTGTCCAGGGATGAATGAATGGATAAAGACAAGCTCACACACCCACACCCACACCCACACACACACACAGGAATGTCATTCAGCATTTAAAAAGAAGGAAATCCTGTCAGTTGGGACAACACGGATGAACCTAAAGGATATTATGCTAAGTAAAATAAGTTAACCACAAAAAGACAAATACTGCATGATCCTCACTTACATGTGGAATCTAAAAATGTTGAACTCATAGAAGCAGATAGTAGAAAGGGTGGTTTCCGTGGCCTGGGAGGCAGGAAAAATGGGGAGATGTTGGTTAAAAAGCAGAAAGCTTCAGTTATGCAGGACAAATAATGCCTTTGGTTTTGTGTTGTTATCACAGAATACTACAGACTGGGTAATTTATAAAGAACAGAAATGTATTGGCTAAAAGTTCTGGTGCCAGCATCTGGTGAGAGTTTTCTTGCTGAGTCACTCCATTACAGAAGACAGAAGGGTGAGAAAGAGTGAGAGAGAGGCAAAAGAAGCCTAAACTGAATCTTCCATAAGGAAACGCACTCTCGTGATACCAAACCCACTCCTGCAATAACAAATACACTCTTGCGACAACAGCATCGATTCATACATAAAGACAGAGCCCTCATGGCCTACTCACCTCTGAAAAGTCTCATTGCTACAATGGTGAGTAAGTTTCTAGCATATGAACTCTTAGGGACACATCCGAACCATAGCAGATAGGTTCTGGAGATCTAATGAACAGCATGGTGACTGTAGTTAATAATACTATATTGTATACTTGAAATTTGCTAAGAGAGTAGGTCTTAAATGCTCTCACCACACACAAAAAAAGGTAGTTATGTGAGATGATGGAAATAATAGCTTGATTGTGGTAACTATTTCACAAGATATCCATATATCAAAACACTGTACTGTATACCTCAAATCTATACAATTTTAATGTCAATTATACCTCAATAAAGCCAGAAAAAACTAAAAAGTAAATAAACTCCAATACCTGATGTGTTTAAAGAATACAAGATTTATTAAAATCTTTCCAGAATGCACCCTACTGACCACAGCATGATTATAATAATATTAATAGTTGCAGGGTCCCCAAAAGCAGTATCTGTGAAGCATTTAACATCTACCCATTCAACACTATTTGTTGAGCCTGAGGGCTAGAAGTGTGCTAAAGACTAGGGATCCTCTGTATATGTCCTCAAACCCTCTGTAGGCAAGAGAAGTTATTAGCCAAAGATGCTTAGATTGGATTTTCACCTCAGTAAAAGCTGATTATTTCAGTATCTCCAGTAGAAAATGTTCTGTTAGGATGCTGGACAACAGGGAAGTGCTGAGTAGGCCTCCAATAGCAGTCCTTTATTATGTGGCCAAATCTACTATGGGGTTTATAATATCCTAAATAGTACGCAATTATAGGATAGCAAAATAAATAAAATGAACATTTATTCTTCCCATAAACATTTATCGAACAGCTAGTCTATGCTTTGTGGCAAGTATGGATGGAGATGAATCTGAACAGTTTACTAGATATAATTCCTTAATTTGCCCATCTATGAAATGGGAATGAGTCCCTACTCTATAGTAATACTAAAAGCAGGTTTCTAAGAAGACATGAACAAATCTATGGAACGTGCTTAGCACAGTCTCTAGTAACCAACAGTGCTCATTAAGTTGGATTTATTTAAATGCAACATAGTTCACAAAGCACTTTTGCATGTTTTTTCACTTTTTTTCCACAACACTCATGCAACGTTAAGCAAATTAATTCAAATACAGTGATTTTGCCAAAGCCACATAATTAGCTAAAAATTGGAAGAGCCAGGACTAAAGCCAATTTTCAGAATTCCTAATTTTATTCTTTCTAATACTTTGAGTTGAAGTGTAGAGACATCTTTTCCAACTCTGAAGAAGAAAATTCATGTTTTTATAAAGGTTATTGTAATTCCTGAACTACTATTAATCATAGAATTGAGATAAGAAGATAGCTATTCTACTTGATTAAAGCTGTGCCTGAAACAACAGGTTAAACCAGTAGAATTTTAACCAGCTGACTAGTTTGGTGATGAACTAAGACAAAAAAACTATGGGTTTGTATGTGTGTGTGTGCACTCATGCGTGTGCACGTATGCGCGTGCATTAAGTGTGACAGGAATGTGTTTAGCTGCAAATGACAGAAGAATTAATATGGATTGAAGCAAGATATGAATTCATTTGTCTCACAAAAAAGAAATCCAGATATAGGCAGTCCAAGCTGGTGTTGCAGTTCTACAATTTCAAGACTGTTCCAGATTCCTTTTCTCTCTCCATCACCCCGTCCTTAGTGTTTTGACATTCATCCTTATGCTTGCAGCCTCCTGTTACAAGATTGTAACACCACGTTGACATCTCATATCTTCATTTCAGGCAGAATAAAGGTAGCAAATATTTTCCCTAAAATGTCAGCATACACCTCATTGGTTAGAATAATGTTACATGGCCACCCCTAGCTGCGAGAAAGTCCAGAAAAGAAATCACTTTTATTTGAGCATACTGTTATGTCAAATTAAATCAGGGTGCTCTTAGCAAGATAAAAGGTAAAAATGAACAGCAGTACATGCCATTCTGACTTGTTTTGATGACTTCAGCAGCCTTGGAATACACAAGTTAACTCAGACTCTATAAAAATTTAAATAGGTACATCATGCATAGGATACTTCTGATGTACAATTTACTGTTTTGTTGTTGTTGTCGTTTTTCTTGGTTTCGTATAGAAAACAAATGTAAAATTGGGGTTAAGATTTAGAAGAGTTATCAATATATCCAGGTCAGACTATTAGAATTTCACATGTGGCAGCTCTATAGAACTAGTTTATCAAGCACAACTCTTTAATTAGCATTAGAACTAATTAGAACTCTTTAATTAGCATTTCCTTGGAAAATATCTAAAGAGGACATCCAAAACCAACTTGAAAACGCATACGGCCACCTCAATTTTTACTGTTACTAACATTTTCTTCTAATTTAGGTCACTCCTCTATAGGACTTGGTCAAATCAAGGTATGGCTAAATATGGTTTCACCAACAAACGCAAATTCCTGTGAATACAATATTTAAAAAGAAACAATAAAAAATGAAGAAGTTACTTAGCCTTTTAGGCTTTTATCAGAGCTCTTTTAAACCTGCCCTCATTACTTTGGTGAATATTTGCTTGCATGTATTCTGAAGAATGAGGTTAAGATACAATGAGGCTCATTAATTAGTGTGCCACTAATTTGAACTTGCTCTTTTACAGCTGAGATGCAGCTCTAAAATTTACTGTCCAATACGGTGGCCACTAGTCACATGTGGCTGTTCAAATACAACTTACATAACATGAACTAAAATTAAAAATTCAATTCCTCTGACAATAGATACATTTCAAGTGCCCAAAAACTACATGAGGCTATTGGCTACCATATCGGATGGTGCAGATACAGACCATTTCCCCTATTACGGGAAGTTCTACTGATAGCACTGCTGTAGAAGATTAAGATTTTAAAGAAGCAATATCAAAACCAAATCATCTGACTGAGTATAGTCCATTACTCAGAGCGTTTTTATAATTTATCTTTGGAAAAGATTTCAGAGCCCCTGTACAAACCACTTCAATAAAACATCTTGTTTCGTTTCTTCTGCATTTGCTGAGTGCCTCCTCAACAGCACGCTCCAGGTAGTGTGCTACATGTGGGGACTCAAGGACTAATTAGACATAGTCTTTCCCCTCTGTGCCATGACTTATTTGGGGAACAAAAAACTAAGATGTAATGTAATAGGTCTATAAAGGTAAGTATGTACAACGTGCTCTGGGAACAGAAAGAAAGGAATTATTCTATTTAGGACATTAAGAAAATGCCTTCTTTTGCAAAGAATTCAGCAGAATGCCACACTAGGGGGAAAATTTTTTAGCATAAAGGCTTTGAAAGACTACTACGGTATTTTAAAACAAAGGGCTGGCAAGAAATTATATATTCTGAAGAGGTCATTCTGGCGGCCATTAGAGTGGGTAAGAAACTGAAGGCAAGACCAGTTGCCAGGCTACGGAAATAATTGGGGTTAGAGATGTTAAGGGCCTTGATTAGGTCAATGGCAATGGGAATCCAGAGAGAGAACAGATTCAAGAGAAGTCTGATTAAAAATACAAAGCTTGATCATCATCTACTTTATTCTTCAGTCTTGACTCTATAGCATTGTGCAATTTTAAAAAATCATTCTCTAAAGATAAAGATTTATCTCATCACTGGGGTTATTCTAAAGAATTAGTTGCAAAGATTCAAAACAGTGTTTCAGTATGTTCAATTTTTATAAAAACAAAGAAACACTGTGGGGTGGGGTGTGTGTGTGTGCGTGTGTGTGTGTGTGTGTGTGTGTAGATAAAGAGATTTTGTAAAGATACAGAGCAAGGTTTTAGTGAGTATCTAAACTTAGTTTAAATGATTCTGCTAATCTGTATTTTCTGTTTTTCTGTAATGACAAAGCATCTTTTTTTTAACAAAGAAAAGGATTTTGTTTTGTTTTGAGATGGAGTCTCACTCTGTCACCTAGGCTGGAGTGCAGTGGCAGGATTTCAGCTCACTGCAACCTCCACCTCCCGAGTTGAAGCGATTCTCCTGCCTCAGCCTCCCGAGTAGCTGGGATTACAGGTGCCCGCCACCACACCTGGCTAAATTTTTTTTTTTTTTTTGATTTTTAGTAGGGACAGGGTTTCAAAATGTTGGCCAGGCTGGTTTCAAACTCCTGACCTCAAGTGAGCCACCTGCCTTGGCCTCCCAAAGTTTTAGGATTACAGGCATGAGCCACCACGCCTAGCCAAGTTATTTTTTAAATAGTAATTTTAAAAATCCACAACGTTATACCTAAGAAAGAGTTCTAAAAATCTTTTTAACAAGGTCAACATGGCTAAAATAATTTCCCCAAGTTTACTTTAGGACAACACTCAGTTGAAATATTAAAATAAGTTGAACTATTTCATAGCTATACCTTCTAAAATTAAGGTATTAGTGGTATAAACCATTCTTGTGACCTGTGCACCTATTTTGCTATTGTTCACTACATTAGTATTACTGTACATAATTAAAATAGAAGTTATCTATAATTTCGACCTTCCATTACCTTGTAATTTTGTCTTTCTTTTTCTTCCAGGGAAATAATGAGTTCTCTAACCCTCACTCCCACCCTGCCAAACCCTATTCCCCATAGGTATAATTAATGAGCTCAGGTCTTCCATCTGGACTTAGAAACATGAAATGCTTCTTCTGCCTCACTTCTAGTTCTTCCAAAGCGAGTGAGTTTATACTTGGATACCCTCACTGTTGCACGTCTGACACTTGGCATAGCTAAAAAGCATCTTCTCCACACTTCTGTACAGAACGGCCAGAGCTCTCTGTATGTCCTGATTTACAACACTCTCTTCTCCCACCTGGGTCTCCAGAAGCACACTGATGGCAGTTGGGAACGTGTCTCTCAAGCACACAAGTTCCCCCACAGCTATAATTCTACAGCTTTCCAGCAGGCCCCATTCCCACCCTCCAGCCCCCTCCTGGACTATGTATGAGGGAGGGATGAGGTGGTGGATTGAGGACATTTATTTAATAAGAAGTAAAAGGAAACATGAACAAATTATCATTTTTTACATGGAACTCACAAACGAATTAATCAGAGAATTTGTTAAGAAATGGGTTATCTACTCTGGTGCAGTAGCAGAAATTAACATTTCTGACTTGCCTTGTTTTGCCAATATTTAAGCATTTTGTTCTATTGAATGTGACTACATGTACAGACACACTTTTATTTAGTCTCACACATGAAAAAAGAAAGCAGAAGGCCTGTTATCCAAGTGGTTTCTCATCCAAGCATTTTTATTGCAAATTACTAAATCTAGTTGAAAACAATAGGAAAGAGGATACTTTTCCCTCTAGTATTTGTTCTATCAACCTAGACTTAGCAGCACAGAATATCTGGAATTGCAGTTAAAATAAAGGCTTCATTTTATAAAATAACATTTGAGTTGTTGCTGTATCCATGATCAGCATACAGACCTGCTAAAAGCAGAAAATAATGTTATGTTCCTCTCTACGGGATGAGTATTTCAGTAGTTTTAAGAAGGAAAGAAAATCCTGAAAAAGAATTTAAGAAAAATATTAATAGAAAGGAGGAGGATGCTTCAAAGTAATGCCGAGATACATCATTTTCCCTCCAAGGCTATTAGCACTGAAATACTTTTTGCTGACTATATGGAACTTATTCTATACCTTTTGTTAATTAACAAGTAAATAGGTGGCAACAGCAACTATATTAAAGTAGAAAGCCTTTCTATACATGAAAGTCAGAATTCAAAATTTAGAAGGCAACATTGTTTGCTTCAGATCTACTTGTTACAAATTGTGGGTTTGAAAACATGCAACCTTATCTCATGATGCACCATAACTAGTATTTAGTTATACTAATAACTCCAAATTATGTAAACAATAGACACCCCGAAATCATATTTGGGTTTCAGAGATATTTTTGGTTCTTATATTTGGAGTTAGGTACTCTTGATCTAAATATTCACTCAACCTCGAATAAAATAATGAAGGCACGGATAAAAAATCTGATAGACCTGAATATCGAAATTCCTTGCTTTTAACAGGCGATACAGAGCATTCTTACTCTCTCCTTTCTCCTAGATCAGCAGGTGTCCCCGCCGCTCCAGTAGACTGAGAAAAAGGAAAAGGAGGGGGCGACAAGAAAGGAAAGGAAATTGTCTAGGTGTCCTGGTGGTGGAGGTGGGGGGTATTTTAATTTCACAATTAAAAGCTCTCTTCTTCGGCTTTCAAGTTTTTACTCCTATTTGTAATGATTTCATTGAGGGCTGTGCAGCAGAGTTTGGGTATGTACATCTCTAACAAACGGAAAGGAACAAGGAAGGGATGGATAGGAGACAGCAAAGGGTTGCGGGGAGAGAGCAAAACGTAGGCGCGTGGGGACGGGAAGGGAGAGGCGGATTTGGCAGTCAAAGAGGGACGAGAGGAACAGGAATGGAAAGTGTGGACTGGCCGTCCAATCCTATGGGGGAAGGGGAAAAGGGGGGCCCACCACGTCGCACTCCTCCCCACCTCCAGGCTTTTCCTGTGTAGGCTGAGGCCATCCAGGCGTGTACAAAAGGGTCGGTTGCTGAGCCAGGAAGGCTGTTTCCCCGGGCTGCGCAAGCTCGGGGCCGCCTCTCCTGGGCTCAGGAGGGCGGGCAAGGATAAGAAGGCAGAGGCCCCAAGGCGGACAGCTTTGTGGGCGCCTGGAAGAAGGCAAAAGGCCACCAGCCCAGACCCCGAGGGCGCTTGCCCGCGGGACTCGGCGCCGCAGGCCAGGGCCGTCCGTGAAGGGTAGTCTGTGCCTACGTCCTCCCCTACTGGTACCACTCGGACACTCTGTCCCCCTCCGACCCTTTGCAGGGCTCGACTTGTCTCCCCCACTGCCCGTCCCTAGTCCAGGTTCTCCTGCGCGGCCCGGGTGCGGGTTCTCCTCCTCGTCATCTCGGGCGACACTCTGCAAACAATATGGCGGTCGGGCGTCGACCGTGGCGCCTTCTCTCCGGGCCCTCGGGGTTGACGAGGGCGGCTACCGCCGGCGCTCCCGACCCGCGACGCGCGAGCCCTGGGCGGGCGGGGGAGGCGAGAGCAAGAAACCTGTAGGACCTGGGGGGAGCCGCGTCCGCGGGGCTGGTGCGCGCGGGGGCGGCCTCGGGCTCGCGCGCAGAGGCGCGGGCGCGGACGGGGGCGGAGTGGCGGCGGCGGCGGCGGCGGCGGCTAGAAGCGGCAGCCCAGAGCCCTCTCGCGGCCGCGGCGGCAGCAGCAGCGCCAGCCCCAGCAGCACTGAGGCCGCCGCCGCCGCCTGGCGCTCCCGCCGCCCGGCCCGACATGAGTGAGGCGGTTCGGGTACCCTCGCCCGCCACTCCGCTGGTGGTGGCGGCGGCCGCGCCTGAGGAGAGGAAAGGGAAGGAGTCGGAGCGCGAGAAGCTGCCGCCCATCGTATCGGCGGGCGCCGGCGCTACCGCGGTAGGTGGTGGGCCGGGGCCGTCTGGCGCCCCGACGGCGGGAGTAGGGAGGGACGGCGGCCGGGCGAGGGCCGTCAGGAGGCCCGCGTCTACCCTGGGCACCCCCTGGCACTCCAGGGAGACGCACCCAGGCCGCCCTTCCTTGGGCAGAAATAAAAGAGTTGTGCCTCGTGGACAGCCCCGAACACTTCGCGAGCTACACCTACCACCCTCGGGAAATGTTGGGGGTGGTCGGTTCCGCTAGATGTTTGGGTTATTTTCTGGGGCTTGGGCCCCCACTTTCTCTAAGAGAATGACCTGCATCTTGAGTCGGCATATCTGTTGGATGAGCATAGGTGTCAGCAGGCGGGAGTGGGTTTTCCACAGAGGATGAGCTTGATTTCCTGCCTGCCTGCCTCGGAGGCGCGCAGATTTTTGTCCTTTTCTTCGCTTTTCTTTCCCTTCCCCCTTCAGATTAAACAGGCTCTGCGGCGAGTTTCCACTTAATTGTGACCTTTCCGTTGCTGTCAGGGTAGTGGGAGGTAGATGCATCAGTGATGGTTTTATTTTTCATATGGTACAGACATGTGACTCAGGTGGGGGGAGGCTTTTTGAACCTTTTATTTAAACCCAAGTTATCTAAGCTTGACAGGGATGATTTCCCAGCTGTATCTTCTTAAGGGTTATTTGGAGAGCGCTCTCAGGCTTCAAACTACATATTGCCAGATGATGTCATGGGACAGCCCCCTCCCCCTCTTTCCCTATTTTTACTGGTGGTTGTGACTGGTTAATTTGAAGCACAATTTAAAAAAAAACCTCGGATTTTGCAATTTTTTATTTTGACATATTTAAGTACTTTTTGAAAGTTTGCTTTGATGTATTATATTTAAAGATCATGACTTGTCATGCAGCTGTGTGTGACAAAATAGTAAAAGTTTAGTGAACATTATACATTTTCTTTATTCCTACTTGCAATTCGTTTCTTAAAACCTCCCTCTTAAATGACTAAGAACTTACTAAAATAGCTCACTCTTCGTTAAGTACTGTATTGGTGTTAGGAATAATTTTTGGATTTGGTAGGTTTTTCAAAAATGTCTGAGGGCCCTGATAACTGGAAATTGTTAAAACAAGCTCTTTAAATCAGTGCAGCAAATTGCGAACAGTAATGATACACGTTTAAAAGCGTAGCTACAATTGATTGGTAGATTGGAGCTGGGGTTAGGGATTACCCTAGAAAATGCTTTGAAGGAATTTGTCACCCAGCTGCTTGGAGACCTGGTTCCTGCTGCTGGTACCCTAGGTTTTCAGATTTTATATAGAAGTCTTTAACTCACAGAATTCCAGCAGTTCATTTCTAAGTTGGTTGTTTAAAACAGTAAATGTATGTACTTATAGAAACAGTTAAATGAGTGGGTTTAGGTCCTCAAGCAAACGCTCTCCCAAAAACCTATTCATCTCAGTGTAACTGAAAAATTGCCGTTTTGGAATAAAAATTTGCAAGTGTGGATACAAGTCTACAGTCTGCTTTGGGATTTCAAGTTTTTCAGATTTTAGAAAGGTAATTCGGTACATATATCGTATGTTATTTAATACCCACAGTAAGGTCCTAGCCAGTTCTCTCTAATCAAGCATATTAATAACTGCAATGAAATGTATGTGTTCATGCTAAAGGGAAAAATTCAGTAGCATCATGTCATTTCTCATTAGGTGCATGTTTTTGCCACCAAATGAGTTGCAAAGACACTTCAGTTTCAAGAATTTATAGGACTTTGAAATTGTAAATAGAGGATTATGGACTCTTACTACTAAACAAAGAGAAGAATATATTCAAGAAAAAAATTTAAATCTTGAATTAAACTTTGAAAAGATATGAGTTGGAATGGAAGAGGATAAGGATAAATATACAAAACTTGAGGGTTTTTTTTTTTGTTTTGTTTTGTTTTTCTGAGACGGAGTCTTGCTCTGTTGCCAGGCTGGAGTGCAGTGGCGCGATCTCGGCTCGCTGCAATCTCCGCCTCTCGTGTTCAAGCCATTCTCCTGCCTCAGCCTTGCTTGTGCCTTATAAAGTCTTTCAGAGTCAGTACCATTGATTTTTTTATGACAGTTTCTTTTTTAAAAAAAAAAAAAACAGAATTTATGACAGGATCTGTGGCAGAATGTGTGTGTGTGTGTGTGTGTATTTGTCAAAGAGAGACTTCAAAGCTAGAATTCAGAGCTATAGCAGTGAAAAGCTTAAGTGTAAAAAATCTATGCTTGGTCCTTAGTCCATCCAAAGGAGAAGAAATCCAGGAGAACTGGGGTGGTGATTGACTTTCACAGCGGCTAGGAAGGCCTTGGTATGTGTGGAGAGGGGGAGGAGGTCTTGGTGTGTGAGGTAGGTGGGCAGGGAAATACAGCTTGTGGCCTCTTGAGTTGTTTTTCAGCCTCCTGTAGATTAAGTAGAGCTTGCAGAGGTTTGCTTATGAACCTAATTGTCATCAATAACTTTTTCTTTGAGACAGTCCAGTGATTCTTCCTTTTTGCCCCAGCCTAGTGGTTCTGCCTGTCTAGTTTGTGTCTATGACTCAATTCGTGACCCTCCAATAGTGGCTTTTTCAGAAAATCATTGTATCACATTTATAAATGAATATATATGAATAAAATAATATAAATATTATAAATAAGTAGAAGGTCAGTTTACAGTGACCCAAATTAAGGTTGAAGAGTTAGGCTGTATCCTTTATGTTTAGAGAAAGGTACAGGGGTGGGAGAAAGAATGCTGGAAAGGGCAGCCCTAAAGTGTTTTATCCTAAGACCATCTAAACGTGAAGGAAGTCCATTCCAGGTAGTGAGGAGGTGCCTAACACAGTGGTTTCAAGCCTGACTGACCACAGAGTTACCTTGGTAGCATGTTGAAGTCCTCATTCCTACATCTCACCCTAGAGCACCGGTTTTCAACCTTAGATGCACAGTAGAATTAACTGAGGAACTTTTGAAGCCATCATTATCCAGGCCCAAATGCAGGCTTGTTAAATCAGAATTTCTGGGGATGTTGCTTAGGCATCTTTTTTTTATTTAGTTCCCTGGGTATACCAAGGTTGAAACTTGACACTCTATATACTGAATTAAAAGCTCCATGGGCAAAGTGTAGGAATCTGTATTTTTTAATTACCATCTCCCAAATCTACTTAGTTTGTGGAGCAGCATTTGAAATGGACTTGTGACAGGTATGGATTAAGTGAACGAGAGACAGTAGAAATCAGGCGTGGTGGGGAATTGAAAGAAATGGCAGTGACAGTGGTTGCAGTTAGAGATGCTCAAGAGGCTCAAGATGGAGCCCTCAGAGACTTTCAGTGTTTGGGTCTTGGCCTTGCTGCTGTGGAGAGGTGATGCAAGTCCATGGAGTCAAGCAGAATAAAGAATTTGAAGTAATCTATGGATATGAAGGGCTGATGATGTGAATATTAAATTTACTGAGGTTGATGGATTGGAGTGGAATATTATAAATTAGTTACTGATGTATTACAGATGGTTAAAAAAGTGAATGAGAAAGAAGAAAATGCTTAGAGGTGGGGCAGAAATAACAGTGGCAGTGAGGACGAATTTGACTGTCTACTTCTACACCTAATCAGGTGAACAGAAAAGAGAGGTTCTACGTGGGGTAGAACCCTCTGGATAGCGTACCAGTACAGTGGGTTCCAGAAAGAGCTAGATTTGTCTTAGGTCAGGGAGGTGAAGAGAAATGGGAGGAATTAGTTGAGAATTTTAAAGGGATGTTAGCCTATAATGGAAGACAAGGGGAAGAGCTTGAGGGTGAGCATAAGGTGTGTCGAGAGAATTTGATGGAAAGTTTAGTAACAAGAATGAGAAGTTTGCTTATCAGGTGTGTATAAATGGGGTTGATGGAGTCCCTGGGACAAAATGTAACTACCAATTATTGAACATCTGTTATGTTTAGCTTTGTGCTAGGTGCTACAAAAAATGCAAAAAGACAAGGTTTTAAAAAATGGTCTCTGCCTCAGGGTATGCAGGGTTAACACATTTGAAAAGCAAAGCAATATGTAAAAGCCACAATGAGCCATAGAAACAATTTATACTCTCAGAGATGAGAGAAAGGAGATCACTGTGTACAGAATTGTGAAGAAAGGCCTTGAAGTAAAGGTAATTATTTAAGCTGGCTGGCCATTGGAAAATGATAGGATTTGGATAGGCAGAAGAAAGTGGGCAAAGTAATCCAGTGATGAAAACAACATGAGCAAGGCTTAAAAGGAAAAATTAGTGAGTAATAAAGCGAGCCCAGTGGAAGCATGCTGGGAACTTGTGGGAGGTAAGAAAGATTGCATGGGGGCTGGAGCCAGATCACTAGGCAGAAAAGCTTAGACAGTTTTTTTTTTTTCCCCTGTGGTTAGTGGGAAGCTATTGGAATTTCTGAAATAGAGGAACAACATAATGAAATCAGTGGTGGTATATAGTTAAACTAGAGGAGGAAGAAAGTGAAGAAAAGAGCTTTGTAGCTCATGCCTGAGGCAATGAGTGCATCCACTAAGGTGGTGGCCACAGGACAGAGTGTAAGGGATGGGAGCATACACACCATGTGGAACCTAACTAGATAGCAGAAATGAAAGAGAAGAAAGATTAATAAAGGAAAAGGACTGAGGTTTCCAGATGAGGTCAATAGCATTCCAAATTAGAGAGAGAAAGGGTGTGTGTGTGTGTGTGTGTGTGTGTGTACTTAACAACAATATGCCCAGCTAGGTATTTGGAACAATCTTGTACGGAAAATGTTGTGCTCTTTGTTCATTATGTTCTAAACAAGAGGTGAGATGGGAAAGAATGAATGCTATGGTGATGATGTTTAAGTAATTGAATAAACTATAGATATTACAAATATACAAAGTAAGTGTTTATAACAATAATAGCTACTTATTGAGTGCCTACTCTGTGCTAAGCATTTGCCATGTATTCTTTTATTTAGTTAAATAATGCAACCAAAAGCAATCACAACAACCGTGTGAGGAAGATATTTTTCCACTTCACAGAAAAAGAATCTGAGAGTCAGTTTATGTGTACCTTGCTAAGGAGTAAAATGGCTAGTCAGGGACAGTGGTTGCTTTATAACAAAGATGTTTCTGACTCATGTTCTTTGCCCAATTCTGAACACTTTGTATTTGTGGTCATAGGTAATAGGGCCCATGTGGTACAAAGAAGCTGCACCTATCTATGGCAGTATTTCTAGTTTGAGAAAGAGCATGTCGTCCAGTAACAAATTTGTTCAAATTTTTGTTACTAGAGATAGAACAATCATGGGAAAGATATGTTCTAGGATATCTAATTGCTTTTTTATGGTATGAATAGATCATTAAATTATAGGTAAAATCAATCTGATTGAAGCAAAAAGTGCAGAGACTTAATACATAAAAAGGGAGGGCTATGGCTTTATAAATACATACCCAGCATGTCTCTAAGTTTGAGTGGGTTGTAAAGTCTCTTTGTCAACTTTTTTTTTAAACAACAAAGCCATAATGTAGTGCTTGCTTATTTTCCCCTTCATGAATAACCCATTAGGCCACAAATAATTTATAACTATATTTAACAATTGGAGAAAAGCGGTCATTATAAATTGTGAGCCAGAGAACCTCCAAAAAAGTCAAGTATGATTCTGCTTTGCTGTTTATAACTCCCCATCTATAAAATGGGGAAAATAATAATTGAACCTACTGCATAGGGTAGAAATGAAGTCTAAATTAATACACATAAAACATTTAGAAAAAAACCTTGTACAAAGTAAGCACTCAGTGTTAGATGAGATTATTAAAGTCATGTGTCACATAACAATGTTCCAGTCAATGACAGATCCCATAATCTGAAGGCGGTCTAATGCCTTTTCTGTTTAAATATGTTTAGATGCATACTTAGTGTTACAGTTGTCTACAGTATTCAGCATGGTAACATGCTCTATAGGTGTTTGTATCCTATGAGCAATAGGCTAATATCATATAACCTAGGTGTGTAGTAAGCTGTACTATCTAGATTTGTATAAGTATACTCTGTGATGTTTGCACAGCTACAAAGTTGCCTAATGAAGCATTTCTCAGAAAATATCCTCGTGGTTAAGCCACACATGATTGTGTTTATAAAGCAACATCTGTAGCTGAAAAGCTGTTTGTAAGCCAGCCAGCCCTTTCTCCTCTACTCCTGTCCTGTGGATTTGGTACTTTTCCTTCACAGCCTTCTGTATCAAACCTCAGGCCCTGTATGTATTGCCTTTGCCTTTATAAACCTCCACCGTCCCCCTCACCTCCGAGTGATTATCCTTCCTCCACCCCACCATCCCCCAGAATTAAGGGATGTCATGCACTCTCTGAACTCTTTGGGGCTGGTATATGTCTCAGTTCATATTAATTTCTTTTGAAAGGGAAAAGAAAGAGGCTTCAAAAGGTGTACAGATACTATTGCCAGAGTAGCAACTTCTTTTGGCATAGTGTTTGGAAATTAACTATTTTTAGTTAGAGTTGAAGAAGAGTAGAGAAAGATCAACAGAAGATGAATGAGGAAGTAGGTGGAGCTGAGAAAGCTCTGAGAAGCTTTGATTTCCCTATTTTTCTCATAGTTTTATAGTTAACTCTGAGTGGAGAATCCCTTCTTGAGTGGTAAAATGTTATACTGATGAGCTGTATGAATAACTACTTACTCTTAAGTTGATATTTGTAACTTGGAGGATATCTGTGTGACATTCTAGTGAGCCATCAAAAAACATTTTTTGAAATGAATAATTAAATGAATGTGCCTTTTTTTTTTTTTTTTGCTTTAGAGACTGCATTTATTCATTTACTTTTTTCTTTTTTTTATTACACTTTAAGTTTTAGGGTACCTGTGCACAACGTGCAGTTTTGTTACATATGTATACATGTGCCATGTTGGTGTGCTGCACCCATTAACTCATCATTTAACATTAGGTATATCTCCTACTAATGCTATCCTTCCCCCCTCCCCCCACCCCACAACAGGCCCCAGTGTGTGATGTTCCCCTTCCTGTGTCCATGTGTTCTCATTGTTCAATTCCCACCTATGAGTGAGAACATGCACTGTTTGGTTTTCTGTCCTTGTGATAGTTTGCTGAGAATGATTGTTTCCAGCTTCATCCATGTCCCTACAAAGGACATGAACTCATCCTTTTTTATGGCTGCATAGTATTCTGTGGTGTATATGTGCCACATTTTCTTAATCCAGTCTATCATTGTTGGACATTTGGGTTGGTTCCAAGTCTTTGCTATTGTGAATAGTGCCACAATAAACATACGTGTGCATGTGTCTATAGCAGCATGTTTTATAATCCTTTGGGTATATACCCAGTAATGGGATGGCTGGGTCAAATGGCATTTCTAGTTCTAGATCCCTGAGGAATCACCACACTGACTTCCACAATGGTTGAACTAGTTTACAGTCCCACCAACAGTGTAAAAGTGTTCCTTTTTCTTACATCCTCTCCAGCACCTGTTGTTTCCTGACTTTAATGATCGCCAATGAATGTGCCTTTTAAAAATAGAAATTATTGAGATTTTACCAATTCAGCTGAATTGAAAAAGTCAGTCTGAAATTTGAGTCTGCTTAATATATTTCAAATTAACTTGGTTTTGTTCTAGATGTTTCTGTTAAAAAAAAGAACAAGACTCTTAATTGGTTGAGGAATTTTGACTGGATCAAATTGCACATTTTAAAAGTAGTATTTTACTGTATAACCATAATGTATTCATGTGTTTTTATCTTTTCCTATATTATAAAATAAATGAATAAAATCTCTAATGCCACCTTGCCTTCCTAGTGATAAATGAACTGAAATTTCTGAGCTTCAGGACTAATGTTTGTAGGGCTAATTTTCAGTCATCTATATGATTAATTGCATTGTTTTTTTTTGTGACAAAATTTTGTTTCAGAATCCACATCCTTATTTCCTAGTCTCCATTTAAAGATATGATTTATATCACTTAAACCAATTCCACTTGGGCTGGTGCTATTTAGGTTGGGAGGGAAGTTTGCACCTTGAAAGTAGCTGACTTTTCATATCTTAGTAGAAGGATGTAGAACAAAGTCAGCATTTCATGATTTTGTAACCCACCATCCTAATAGGGAACTGTGAAAAAAAACATACAAAAAGAGATACAAAATATCTTTACCCAGGATCAGGGCCTAAAATAGTCTCTTTGTAGACTCTAAATTATATCGTTGGCTCCAGGATGGCTCTGATTGGTAGTTTAGGTCAGTTTATTAAAAATTGGTAAAGTAGGGGATCTTAAATGTTTTCTATTTTAACTTGAAACCTATAAATATATGTTTATTTCTCAGTCTTTCATCATAATAACCTTTGCTCAGAATCTCAGGAAGCTACTCATTCTTTTGAAAACGTAGTTTTTATGTGCATCAGAGATTCTTGGACTCATTGAGACTAAAGGGTGAATTTTATAGACATAGATGTTCAATTTAAAATATTTTAATTCAGAAACTCTAAGATAGTGAGATATGGCTTTTAAAGCGTTTCATGATGGAACAGCCAGCACTTACTCCTTTTTTCAAGGATTGGGTTAGAATGTGAAGAAAAATGTTGATCTTCTAAGGCAACTTTTGGAGTATAGAGGATGATCAAAGTAAATTTTACCAGAATTTTGAATACAGTAGCACTTGTTAGTCAATTCAGAAGTGATCATGGAAAACCATGGTTATTCTTCTTATTGGCATTGGTAGAAAAATATGATGAAGAAATCGGAAATTTAAGATTCAGTCTGTTCCCAGTAGAGGTTGAAAATAGGAACTCATGTATTCAAATAAAATTAAAAATAAGGTTGAAAATATTTAACTATATGTTAATACCAGAACAGGTACTCTAAGTATTTGTCTGTTTAACTATCTTGAGATTATTTTATATTATAATCTTACATATAATCTATGTGATTATATCATCAAAAAGACCATTGAAGCCCACATTAGGTACTTGTGAAATAAGATTTTTAATTAGTTATTGTAATTACTACGTTTTTCTGCTGTTTGCAACGTTTATTGAATTCGAGTTTAATGAATGGTCAGCCTCTGCCTAGAGAGTCAGGTCTATTATTTATTAGGTTGAAATAAATAAATATCTATTATTTAAAGGTTGAAATACTTTGAGTATTTCTTTCCCTCAAAGAATTCTTGGTGTTTTTCTCTGTGTTCTCTATTTGTACTTATCTTCAATCTGGAACAGCTGGTTGAGTATCTGGCTACTATTCCGCAACACCCTCAGCCCACTGTTTGTAGGCTGGCCACATTCCAGGCCATCATCTTTAGTGTTCTTCAGTAGGACTCATAGATAGCATATACAAAACTCACGAAGCCAGATGTAATAGCTGTGGTCCAAATTTCAGAAAGTTTGTAAAGTAATGTTCTTTAACGTTTAATTTAGTCTGGAGTTTGGTGTCATATTAATACCCAGTAACTTCTTGATTTGATTCTCTAAGATTAATCATTTTGCCATTGCACAAAATGATGCCCATTTTTCTTCTCATGAAAGTCTTAGGTTGTAAGATTTCTCTTGTATAAGCTGATGTGGGGCAACCAGTGTTTTGAGGATTGACTTTTATTATTCTATCAATGTGTGAAAGTGTCTATGATTAATTTCATGTCATCTCAAGTATAACGTGTCAAGAGCACAATTATTTTACAAACAAGAGACTTATTAGACCAAGGAATTTTTTTTATGTTATTTAAGCTTTTATGATTACAAAAAAAAGAAAATCAGGCTGGGTGCAGTGGCTCACACTTGTAATCCCGGCACTTTGGGAGGCCGAGGCGGGTAGATCATGAGGTCAGGAATTCAAGACCAGCCTGATCAACATGGTGAAACCCCATCTCTACTAAAAATACAAAAAAAAAAAAAAAAAAAAAAGTGGGGCATGGTGGCGTGTGCCTATAATCCCACTTACTCAGGAGGCTGAGGCAGGAGAATCACTAGAACCCACGAGGCAGAGGTTGCAGTGAGCCGAGATCGTGCCACTGCACTCCAGGCTGGGCGACAGAGCAAGACTACATCTCAAAAGAAAAAAAGAAAAGAAAAAAAGAAAATCAGTCTACTATGCCTCCTTTTGGCAAAAGAGAATTTATTGGAATGAGGCACACAGATTGGAAGCAGAAAGCGAAGGAACAGAGACTGGCTGTTTTTTGTGCCTCTGCTATTCTCTTTTAGCTAGTCCGTCTTTTCTATATTCCTCTGTGTAAAATCTGGAAAGACCTCTGATTGACCTACTAGGAAGCATCAATGTACATCATGCCAAGCCAGCTAATACATGGCTACCCTAATTGCAGATGGGTTGCCTCTTAGTTGAGTGCCTACCTCTGCTCTAGTCCACAGCCATTCCTGCACAAAGAATAACAGCAATGCTATGGGGACCATGAGTGGGGCAATTTAAATAGAAGGGAACATCAGATGGCAGCCATGGTAATGTGCATAGTAGATCTTCCCTCAAACCTTTGCATTCTTCCCCCCTCAGGCTTCCCCCCCCGCCCCCGCAGTAAAGCTTCTGAATCATCCTTGCTCATTGCTTTCATTTTCTAACTTCCCATTCGTTTGTCAATTTATTTTGTATAGTCCCTGCCACCACCATTACCCTAAATCTGTTATCTCAGCTGTCCTCAAGATTTCATAGTTGCCCATTTCAGTTAGGCACATTTTAGACTCTTCATTATTTAACATTATTGACCTTTTTTTTTTTTCTTGAAACTTTATCCACCCTTATTTTTAACACATCACTTTCTTCTGGATTTCTTATCTCTTTGGTCATTCATTCTTAATCTCCTTTGCCAGCTCACATCATACATGCCAATATTTCCCACAGTTCTGTCCTTCTATTATCAGATGTGTCCAATCTTTTGGCTTCCCTGGGCCACATTGGAAGAATTGTCTTGTGTCACACATAAAATACACTAACACAAACTATGGCTGATGAGCTAAAAAAAAAAAAAAAAAAAAAATCACAAAAAAAGTATAATGTTTTAAGAAAGTTTATGAATTTGTGTTGGGCCACATTCAAAGCCATCCTGGGCTGCATGCACCCTGGGGGCTGTGGGTTGGACAAGCTTGTTATAGGTTTTCTGTTGCTATATTACAATAACCCTGTTATAAAAATTCATTATTTCGTCATGCGAAGCATACTTTTGCCTAGTGAGCATTGGTTCCTTTTGTAGTTACAAATCATGTTGATAAAACCCAGTCTAGAATTTTCTTCAAAGATGCCTTCTTCTATACAGTGAGGTGTCAAAATATGCCTATTCTTCTGAAATTTGAAGAAAGCATTTTACATTGTTTATTTCATTTACTTTATAATTTATGGGAGGGTTTGTTCGTTCTCATTATGCTTCAGACTTACACCTGAAATGGCTGTTAACAATTTGGTCATTTCTTGGCCCAGGCTGTCATTCCTCTTCATTCCCTATTATTGCTATCTCTATTCAAATTTCATTTCTTCCAGTAGGCCTGGTTAAGCTTCCAGTATTTCTGCCCTTTATTCTATTCCCTAGACTGCTACCATAGTGATTTTTTTCTAAAATACAGATATGATCATGTCATTTCTTGCTTAGAAGTCCTCAATGATTTTTCTCTATCTCTGTTCAGGATAGAATCTATACTGTATAGCCTGAAGGCCTCATAATATGGCCACTGCCTACCTTCCCAGTCATATCTTGCTGGACAATTCTCCCTTTCTGATTCTATATTCCAACTACACTGCTCCCTAAATCCTACTGTTGCTTAGTCGTAGATAACATTCATGACAGTTGTCAATGAAAAAATGCCCTCTATGTGTTAAATTATTGTAGATATTTACAGCTAAGTTAACAAAGGTCTGTTGCTGAGGGACCATTAATTATACAAGCACGGCTAACCTTATTTTAGAAATTGGTTACTTTCTTATAACTGTCAAATTTGTGTGTCCAATTTGGCATTTGTTCACACTATTATTAAGATCTTCTGACAGAACAAAATATACAAATAAGCAAACTTAGCCCCAGTCATTAATAAAATTCTTATTTAAGCATCCTAATACATATAATAAGGAATGATTTACTTTTTCAAATATGTAACCTGTTTATATTTCATTTTCCTAATCAACACACTAGTTTTGTGTACTTTGACAAATTGCTTTAATTTACCAATATTATGCAAATTACGTAATTTACTGACTATTTTATGGAAAGGTATTGTGTATCACTGTCTTACCTCTCTTTTCAATTTTCTCTCTTTGAGACTGTAAATCCACTAGACATTAGAACTGATAGTTGTTGAATAACTGTTAATTGAATTCTTAATTTTTATTATTTGGAGATCCCGCAAGTGAACTCAGCAATATTCTTCGAGACCTCTTTTATTAAGAAGAGGTGAAGGAAGGGGGAAGAAAAGAAAATGTTAGTCTTTCCTAGATGGCTTAGGACATCAGAAGTTTCCCTAAAGTACACTTAGTTGTTCTGCTTATGTAATATTCTCTGGTTAGGTGAATTGCTCCTAAAGCGATTAAATTTAACTCAACATACATCTATAAAAGTAGAGATTACATCAGCCACAAAGGGTTGTTGTGAAAATAGGCTGATGTGTTCAACACACCTACTGTCACATGCTAAGCCCTTAATTAGTGACAGTTGCTATAGTGAGAGACTGTAATATAAGTGTTAAGAATACAGATTTCATGGTCATTCAAACTGGAGTTTGAACCCTGGCTTCCCATTTATCAGCTCTGTGAACATGGGCATGGAAATTCAACTTCCCCATCTATAAAATGGGGTGTGAATACATATAGGAATGTTATAGTGTATTAAAGTGGGTACTGTAGTAGTAGGTATATAACAAGTACTCAACAAATGACTTGTTTCCTAACACAGAAATATTAACCCAGACATTACTGAGCTGAAATCTGGCCAAGAATCAAGGACCAAGCAAAAACAAATTACAGTAAAATTATGAACAGCCAAAAATGTCACACCAAAAAAATGCATATGTGTTTTTACTTTACTCATGGAAGTGTCCCTCAGGTTCCCATTTAGTGTCCATTACATCTCCGTTGCTTGTTAGGTCACTTTAGGTGAGTCTCAGACAGTTCCACTTTCCTTTCTGTGAAATGAAGGAGTTAACTGATTTCTAAAAGTCTCTTAATTCCAGAGACTTTTTAGTTCTATGTGTATAGTGTCTGAAATTTATTTGCTTTGGGGTCTTTTATATTAATTTCTTTAAAAAGTAAATTTAAAGTGTAGCACCTATGCACAAAATTCACTGTATGACAAGCTCTGTGATGAACTTCTAGTCCAGCATGAAGGGCCAACATTAGAATGATTATAATTTTAGTGGAACAATGTAAATAAATTACAAGAATAAATAAGAATGATTGGTTTTATAGAAATGGTGAACACTGGAAAAAGCTTCAGAAACAAGTTATGATGGGCTATTCTGCAGTTACAAATTAGCCCCAAGTTTCAGTTTTGAAAACTATTAAGGTTTGTTATTGCTAATGGTATAGTGTAACATTGGTCAGGATTGGCTCTGTTTCACATAGTCACTCACTCAAGAACCCAAGCTAACAGATGCTCTAACATGTCAACTCAGCCTGGATGGTTGCCACAGTCGAGGAAAAGAGAGAAGAGCTAGAGTTTTGCCCCAGTCTTAAATGCATTGGTACTTTCTGACTCAGAAATGACAGACGTCATTTCCACTTGTGGCCTGTTAGAATGAATCAGATGGCTCTACCTAACTGTAAGAGAATGGGGAATTTAGTGAGCATAAATGCTTCTGCTATATTATATGAGTGAATTCTGAAAAGGTAAATGGCAATCAGTCTGGTGAATTAAGAAGGAGGAGATGAAAAAGAAACTCTTCCTCTACTGTGAAAGTGAAGACGTTACCTTTAGAATTAAAATGTAGATGTTAAAGAAGTTAACTACTGTATTCTCTTAAGCATCTGGAAATTGGAACATAGTATAAAAAGATCCCAGAGAGCTGAGAATAAGCCCTGAAGCAGCTCTATAGTTTAATCTTGCACTTCAAAGTATGTGTAAAGATTTTTTGTATAATTACAAAATACTGATTAAATAAGTACTATGAATTTTATAGAGTTGTTATTTTGTGAAAGATGTGATAATGGATAGATTCCATGTTTTAGAAGATTGCTATTACGTATGCCTAAGGATCCCAAGTGCTTAGCACTACTTCTAAAAAAAAAATCCTGGTATGCCTAATCACAGTGCTTAGAAAAAAATAAACTCTAAAGGGTTATCTTTTTACCTGAACTTGTAAAGTTGCATCAAATGAGAGGATAGCCTTCAGTGAATCAGCCTGTAAGGTATCACATGCATGCTGTTTATTAAAAATAATATTTATAGGGGTCACAAAAATAGTATTATTTAAATACACAGTTAAAATAGTAGTTAACATTAATGGAGGGTGTATAATGTGCAAGGAACAATGCTAATTATGTGCATTATCTCTGTTAAATCTTACAGTAACTCTATAAGATAGGTACTGTTGTTATTCCCATTTCCAAACTTCTCAATTTGTAAGTGGATAGATAATAAGGCTGTTTTATATGTGAGACAGTTAAGTCCTAGAAAAGGTAAGTCAAATTTATATACGTTTTTATCTATTATCTACTCGTCATCAAATTAAAATCTCTTATAAATGTTTGTGATTTTTGCAATAAAATAATTTATAGGTAGTAAGAAGTATACTGCAATGTTAACTTTTCTGTTTTTAGGGTTTGGACAGAGGAGCCAAAGGCCAAATTTCCACTTTCAGCAGTTTTATTTCAACTGTTAGCCCGAAGAAAGAAGCCGCTGAAAACAGAAGTTCACCTGCACATCTTGTTTTCCCTAACATCAAGAATGGTAAATAATTTTTAAATATATTTTGGCTAAAAGTATATTATTAAATTATTTAAAAAGTAGACATTAGTTATTCAGCATTGTTCTGATAGGTCTAGTTAATACAACAAAAAGAAGCTGTATACGTATTTACCAGAAGCAGCAACATCTTTATTTTTAGGTGAATGTTACCTAGAGTAAGAGAATGAAATACAAAACTCGTGAATAATGAGTAAATTTGATTAGAGAGGCGGCTACATTATAAATAAAATAATATATGTATATATTTTATATATTATATAAATGTATGTATACAAATATGTAATGATATCCCATATTTGAGCAATAATCAATTAGAAGACTTTATGGAAAATATATGAAATACATAAAAATAAACCTAAAAGGAAATGTGTAAAATCTATTTGGAGAAAGCTATAAAAGTGTTATCTAAAAACCAAAAGGTAGTTTGAATGGAAAAGCTTATAGATATTATAAAGATATAACATAGGTAAAAAGATAAATGGAAAAAATGTACATTATTTATAGTAGTGATATTGGAAGCAATCTATATTAGTTAACTAAATTATGTTAATCTATACTGCAAATACTATGCTTCTATTAAGAAGAATATGATATGTATGTAAAGTGACTAGGAGAAATGCCCACAATGCACTGTAAAATGAAAAAAGTAAGTTACATCATTATAGGTGGAATATGAATCCAACGTTTTTAAGTGCAGGGAAACCTTTTGTGCTTTGAGCATAGAAGGGTGCTCACCAGTCTGTTAATGGTTTCCTCAGGGAGGTAGAATTGTGTATATATTATTAATGTTTCTTATGTAACTCTATATTGTTTTATCATGGGAAATGTACATTACTTAAGTACTTCTAAGTGCCCCTCACCTTGTAACAAGACAAAACAAACCTTCAAAGGTTTAAATGCCCCTCACACCCTAACCAAACAAAACAAACCTAGAAATGTTTAAGTACATAGTTTCTGGTAAATCACCCATGTCCATAAGCTGCATGTGGTATAAATTATTCTTGCACAGAGATTTTCTGTTTGACACTCTAAGCCAGTGCTAGACCTATTCTACATTCTTATAGGTTAGTATTTATATTGCCTCATTTTTGAACATTTGCTTTTGGTAACTTCTTTCTTTTATTTGCATACACACACACACACACACACACACACCTCCGTCACGCCAATATTGCCCTAAGGAGGCACCTTTGAGTTCACACTCTGATTTCTATCTACTCCATTATTTCTATACTAATATCTTGATCTCTGAGGTCATTTTGCCAACTCGTATGCCAACAAGTTTTTGAGTGGCCATATTGACTCTCAATATGGTCCACTTATTTGAGCTTCCATCAATGTCTGCTTCCCTCTCATCTGTGCCAGTCTTGTGGAATCTGGACTTAACCCAACTTGAACTTGGGGTATTTGCATAAATGACTCTGACTCTAGATGAGTAGACCTTTTAGCAGACTTCCTTTATCTTATTAGAACTCCTGGTACTGAATTTTCCTAGCTGTTCTATCTGGATGCCACCTGAATTCAGGTGTGGCATGGAGTTTATTTGTTAGGGGCACTGCAGAAGTAATTCTTTTATTGACTAGAAAGTTAGACTACATCTTCCAAATGTAAGCATGTTTATAGTTCCTTGATGTTTTGGGAAGCCTCTCTTACTTGCCAATAAGATTGTTTTTTCAAAGATGCCTCATTCTTGGCAGTTATTATAATTTTCCTCCCTCTTCTCTGGTAGCAGGACCTATGCTGGGTATTCTCTAGCAGCTTGTTTCCCCGTCTGATCTTCAAGTGATATTAGGGAAACTGCAAAAACCCAGCGTGGGTTCACCTAACAGCTGAGGAATGCCTTTCCTCCCTGTGGATCACATGACTAGGTATGCCTGTCAAATTGGCTGTCCTTTTAAAAATATGTGAGAAGTGTAGGAGTTTTACCTACTGTAACAGCTGCTAGTGAAGATATCTCTACAGAGAAACAACCGGGATGATAAATGATACAGGAGAGGAGGTTAGCACTACATCCTCCCTTACTCTCTTGTGTCTTGCTTTCTAAAGTTATGATGTCCCTTTCACACTTACTTGAAATATTTTTAAGCAGCATAGAATACCTTTAAAAGAAATGAAGCAATTCTTCCCCAAACTTTTAAAAAATATCTTTCCAGCCTAGGTAGTTCAGAAAAGAGTAGCTATGAACTCTGACATTTACCTTGAGAGCAAGCTCATAGCCAGCTCAGCCCATTTCATGAGTTTAGTAGAACCTTGATATGACATAATGAATTCTGTAGTTTTTACACACCCTGAAGAAAAGCGTACTGTGATCTTTGTCACTCTGAAATAGCCAGGGAAGAACAAGTGGTCTTCAGCTGAAATCGCGATTGGATCTGTGTGTGAGTCCTGTGATCTTCACAGGTCAAGTACTTCAGAGTTTCACATATTCTCTAAGAGCAACTTGAGGGGCAGATGTTAGAAGAAACCTAGCACAGGCCTTGCTCTTTGTGGAAAGCAAAGGACTTGCCACATAAGGATTCCTACCTTAGAAGAAGTATTTTCAAGGCCCAAATAACTCCATCTACAGGTTTCCTTAAAGAATGAACTGATTTTAGACTAAATCTCTAAGATCTTTCCCTAGGTCAGAGTGGGTAACTTGGATTTGACTTTTCTTAACTGTTCCTATGGGAAGAGTTATTTTTTCTTTTTTATATTAAAGATAACTTTTTATTGAATAGATAACACATCTATGTGTTTCAAAAATCAAAACTATAAAAATAAATATGTTTCAGACATCTCACTTTCACTCTCTTTTCTGTTGTCTCTTGTATTCTTTCCTGTAGTTTTTTAGGCAAACGCAAGCAAATATAAATAAATATTCTCATTTTCCACCTTTGGTGGGTAACTATGTATGCATTGTCCAGAACCTTGCTTTTTGTCCAGTTCATGTATTCTAGATATCTTTCTGTATCAGTACATAGAAAACTTCTTTATTATTTTTTACAAATATATTCCATTGTATTCAATGTACATTTGTATTGGAGTAAGTAAACTGGATTTATTTACTCAGATCCCTATTAAAATAAATGATTTGTGTTCATTATTTTGTTATTGCAGACAATGCCACAATGAATGACTCTGTACATATGTCGCTTTGTTCATCTGCAGGTATATCTATAGGATATTTCTAGATGTGGGGTTGTTGAGCCCAGGAGTAAATGCATGCACAGTCTCCTTGAGTTTGAATCCATCTGTTTGTTTCCAGGACCTAGCATTCATGGTACATGTAGTCTATACTTAGTTAATAATTTACTGAATGAGGTAATGAATGGGAGGCACTTTTTCTGGATTTCTGGCATGTTTACCCTGTTGGAATGTCAAACCATCTCAAGGCTGTAATAAATTCTGTAAGATATGTCCAGATTAAGACATCTGTTTCACTAAAGATAACTTTATAGAGAAGGGACTTTTGAATATTTCTATAACTAGGCTCATAAAAGAACATTTCTCCCTTGCTTTTATTACAGTTTTTACAAACACACATCATTGAACTTAGTAAAAAGTACATCTCTAAAATCTAATGAACGTATTTGCTTTATTTGGCTCTGATGTCTAAAGTCCTGTGAGTCAGACTTTTTTTTCCTGTCTTTCTTCCTTTCTTTCTCCCACCTTCAATTTTATTTTTTGCCAAATGTTCAGAAAAGTCATCCTATAGACAGTGATGTAAAAACCACTTGTTATGACTAATCCATTCTGGTCTTTCCTTGTTTCAGCTGCCTGCCACTACTGAAGCAGTCATAAGCAGTACCAAAGTACTAAACTGATACAGGGATCCTTCAACTTGTAGCTTATTTATTATTACCTGGCTGGTACTCACACGTTGTCAGTTAAGAACTGAGTCTTTGACTCAGCTACTACTTGTAACCACCAGTGTGGCCTTAAACAGATAACTTAGCCCTCTTGTTTTTTATTTTGTCAAAACATTTATAGAATGAGGAAATTGGGCATGTTGAGTCATAAAGTGTCATTTTACACCTAAGTTTTTATTATTTAAATGGTTAATTTTCCACTATATTGATTTTGCTTGGTGCTTGTTGAATTTTGTCTTCTTTTTTTGGGACATCTTGTAGTTTAATGGCTCCTACACCCATGTGAAGTTAGTTTTCAATTTTATTATTTGTTTTTATACGTAGTATAAGGTTTGGCATTGTTCGACAGTGGGAATAACATGAGTTTTGTAGCTTCTCAGGCTGGGTTTGAATTCTGGCTCCGTAACATACAAACTGTACAATCCTAGACAATTTATTTAACCTCTCTGTGCTTATTTTCTCATCTGTAAAACTGGGTAATAAAGAAGCTACCTTATGAAGTTGTAAAGATATAGATGAAAGCATTTAAAAAGTATTTAATTCTATATCTTAGGAAGTTCAGTACATGTTATGACAATGTATGTAGATGAGCAGTTTAGTTGTGGAGGAAGGTATTATCATGGGGCAGGAACATTACTCTTAGCAACTGATGGCACACATTTTAAAAATCCAAAATTTGTTATACATGCAGAAGACTATAATCAACATTTCTATACATTTTAATAATAAAATTAAAACCCAAGAACTCAGCACTCAAGAGCGCTACTGGCACTATAAAAGCCCCAGGGAACCCACCCCAATCACATTGCCCTACCCTTCTGTCCAGAGGTTAACTATTGTTCCCTTTTTTATAGTTCCCTCTGTATGAATGAGTCCTGAGAAACAAAGGACACCTCTTGGGACATGTGGCAGAGCTGCAGTTGAGACTATTAGATGTCTGTCAGAAAGACCCCTCCAACTGTCAAGAGTACTATAGGTTCAATCTGTGAGGTGACTGAGTGTCCTCAGCTGAGTCAGCAGAGAAAGAGGAGAGCAGGGACTTCATGACCCCGCTGGCAAGCTAGGAATAAGAAGTAGGCTCACCTGTACATTCTGTCTTCAGTTTAAAAAGAGTACAAAGGCACTCAGGGTCTTGGTGATGACAAGTATCAACACTGCAAAATTTCAGGCCACTCAGTTCCAGTCTGTATGGAGTGCAGCTCCCACCTCAGGTCGCCGTGACTTCTGTTCCTTTGAATCAGATGTCTCTCTACCTCTCTGTCTCTGTCTCTCTGGAAGCTTGTTGAGCCATCTCTTATCTTGGAAGTTTTGAAATTGCACAGTGTTGTGCCTTGGTGTGGGTTTGTATTCATCCCTTGTGCTACATACTTGGTCTAGCAGCTTCATGTTCTTAAATTCCAGAAAATTTTTTTGAATTATTTTGTTGATGATTTTCTCTCCTCTGTTTTTTCTATCCTTTCTTTCTGGATCTCCTGTTATTCAAAAGCCAGACTTTCTGGACTCCTAATTTTCATTTTTACTTGTATTTCTCTTTTCTTTTGCTTTATGATTTAGGGAGTATTCTCAAAACTCTTCTATTGAGTATCTTACTTCTGCTATTATGCCTTTAATTGTGAAGAATTTTTTCCCTTCTGAACATTTCTTTTTTATAGTACCCTTTTATTTCATGGTTGTACTTTTATTCCTCTGAGAAAGCTAGTGATAAGTTTAAATTTTTTTTTCTTCTCCCTGCATGGTGTCTGATTCTTCCACATTGCCTTTGTCTGTTTGTTTTGGTCTCTGTCCTCCATATTGGAGGCTGTCATCAGAAGTTTGGTAGTCTTTGATTTTCTGCTCATGGTTAATGAGGGAACCAAGATGGATGATTGGAAGGTGAGGCATAAATAAGATTTGTTGACCATAAGCTTTATTATGAGGCGATTTGGGTAGCCTGTTGATTGAGGAACCCTGATGTCCGTATCTTTAGTTATTTCTTCTTAGCCTAATCAGATTCCCCACGAAAGTGTCTTCCAGTCTTCTGTCTGAGGGAGGGGCAGGGTAAGCTGTTTGTGGGGAGAAGGAGATTGGGAGTCGCTCTTGATTGGTCAATCACTTAGTATTCAGTAAGTAGTTGTTTACTGCCACTATGTCTTGATATAGTTTTTATAACCTCATCTGTGTCTGGCATTCCCTAGTCCAAAGCACCTCTTTTTTACCCTCTCCAAATAATAGGAACTTCTAGACTTCTGCTTAAGTAGGGATGGAGGAGGGATAGTCAGGTAGTGGCAAGGAAGAGATCTAGGGAGGTTTTTATTCAGTTTTTACCATAGTTCTTATTTTTGCCTTCCCCCTTATATTCCCAGTTCGTGATTCTGTGCCCTTTAAGAATTCTGCAGTATAAATCAGTTACTTTGTGATTTCCTTATTGGGGCTTGGTATTTAGCTGTCTCAGGTCCACTAAACCAATTTTCACTGACATCTCTGCTTCCTAGTTTTTTACCTTTGAGGGTATGGCTATTTCACCTGTTCTGTTTGTCCTTATAGACTTATATCTTTAAAACAACAACAGAACCTTTTACTGTAGTTAAAGTGGAATTTCGGGAGGAATTAAAATATGCTCAGTCTGACATCTTAACCCGAAAAACTTCCATTTGTTTCTTTAACAGATAAGGAGTATGAGATTCTGAGAGATTACGTGATTTCTGTTTATACATGTTCCAGTATCTATTGAATATGTAATAATAAACCTCCCCTAAACTTAGTGGCTTAAAATACCAGCAATGTTTATTTTATTCACAAATACGTAATTTGTGTGGGGATCAGTGGGGACAGCTCATCTTGGTTCTCTTGAGCATTAGCTGAGGGGGCTTGAATACTGGAGCTGGAATCACCTGAAGGCTTGGTCACTCCCATGCCTGATGATTGATGCTGGTTGTAGGCTTGGACCTTAGATGAAACACCTACATATGGCCTTTTCCAGGTGGCTCTTGGCATCCTCACAGCATGGTGATGGAATTCCAAAGACAAACATTTCGAAAGAGAGAGCCAAGCACAAATGTTACTGCCTTTTAATAACCTACTCATGCAGCTTCACTTCTGCCACTTTTGTTGATTAGCAAGGAGTCATTAAGGCTGGCTTATATTCAAAGGGAGGAGAATTAGACTCCATCCTTTGTTGGGGGGAGTATAAAATAATTTATAGACATAATGTAGATCCAGAAAAAGAAGACAAGTTTGGTTGGATGGTTATTCTTTTTTTGTTTGTTTTTGGTTTTTTTTGTTGTTGTTGTTTTCAGATACTTTCTTATACCGTGTTTAAGGTAGAAATTCATAATTAAAAATCAGTTTTTTATAATAGATGACATATACATTGTAAGTTTCCATACTTCCTGAATTTCTCTATTACAGGCCGTTATCTAGGTCACACTATTACAGAATTTTTAAACTTTTTGGTCGGTTTATGAGTCTTTTCCATTTTGTTCTTGAATAATTATAGAGATGAAAGTGATCTAAGAAATGATATAAACTAGTGGTTTTTAAACTTATTTTTGTTCTTGTTTTTGATTGTGACAAAACACTTTTTTTAAAAAAAACAATTTATTAGAACATAATTATATTAAGCAGAGTTGCTGTGAGTAAACCTGTTCATTCAGCACCATTCCCCTGAGATAGACCTTGAAGTTCTTTTTTGAAACCTTAGGAACAACTGACTTAAGCCATCTTCTTTTTTTTTTTTTTTTTTTCTTTAAGTTCTGGGATACATGTGGAGAACGTGCAAGTTTGTTTCGTAGGTATACATGTGCCATGGTGGTTTCCTGCACCCATCAACCCATCATCTACATTACGTATTTCTCCTAATGCTATCCCTTCCCTAGTCCCCCACTCACTGACAGGTCCTGGTGTGTGATGTTCCCCTTCCTGTGCCCATGTTTTCTCGTTGTTCAACTCCCACTTATGAGTGAGAACATGCAGTGTTTGGTTTTCTATTCCTGTGTTAGTTTGCTGAGAATTATGGTTTCCAGCTTCATCCATGTCCCTGCAAAGGACCTGAACTCATCCTTCTTTATGGCTGCATAGTATTCCATGGTGCATATGTGCCATATTTTCTTTATCCAGTCCATCATTGATGGGCATTTGGGTTGGTTCCCAGTCTTTGCTATTGCAAACAGTGCTGTAATAAACATATGTGTGCATGTGTCTTTATAGTAGAATGATTTATCTTCCTTTGGGTATATACCCAGTAACGGGATTGCTGGGTCAAATGGTATTTCTGGTTCTATATCCTTGAGGAATCGCCACACTGTCTTCCACAATGGTTGAACTAATTTACACTCCCACCAACAGTATAAAAGCATTCCTGTTTCTCCACATCCTCTCCAGCATTTGTTGTTTCCTGACTTTTTACTGATCGCCATTCTAACTGGCATTAGATGGTATCTCATTGTGGTTTTGATTTGCATTTCTCTAATGACCAGTGATGATGAGCTTTTTTTCATATGTTTGTTGGCTACATAAATGTCTTCTTTTGAGAAGTGTCTGTTCATATCCTTTGCCCACTTTTTGATGGGGTAGGTTGATTTTTCTTGCAAATTTGTTTAAGTTCCTTGTAGATTTTGGATATTAGCCCTTTGTCAGATGGATAGATGGCAAACATTTTCTCCAGTCTGTAGGTTGCCCGTTCACTCTGATGATAGTTTCTTTTGCTGTGCAGGAGCTGCTTAGGTTAATTAGATGCCATTTGTCAATTTTGGCTTTTGTTACCATTGCTTTTGATGTTTTAGTCATGAAGTCTTTGCCCACACCTATGTCCTGACTGGTATTGCCTAGGTTTTCTTCTAGGGTTTTTATGGTTTTAGCTTCTATGTTTAAGTCTTTATTTTTTATTTTTTTTATTATTATTATACTTTAGGTTTTAGGGTATATGTGCACAATGTGCAGGTTTGTTACATATGTATCCATGTGCCATGTTGTTTTGCTGCACCGATTAACACGTCATTTAGCATTAGGTATATCTCCTAATGCTGTCCCTCCCCCCTCCCCCCTCCCCCACCCCACAACAGTCCCTGGAGTGTGATGTTCCCCTTCCTGTGTCCATGAATTCTCATTGTTCAATTCCCACCTATGAGTGAGAACATGCAGTGTTTGGTTTTTTGTCCTTGCGATAGTTTACTGAGAATGATGTTTTCCAGTTTCATCCACGTCCCTACAAAGGACATGAACTCATCATTTTTTATGGCTGCATAGTATTCCATGGTGTATATGTGCCACATTTTCTTAATCCAGTCTATCGTTGTTGGACATGTGGGTTGGTTCCAACTCTTTGCTATTGTGAATAGTGCTGCAATAAACATACGTGTGCATGTGTCTTTATAGCAGCATGATTTATAGTCCTTTGGGTATATACCCAGTAATGGGATGGCTGGGTCAAATGGTATTTCTAGTTCTAGATCCCTGAGGAATCGCCATACTGACTTCCACAATGGTTGAACTAGTTTACAGTCCCACCAACAGTGTAAAAGTGTTCCTATTTCTCCACATCCTCTCCAGCACCTGTTGTTTCCTGACTTTTTAATGATAGCCATTCTAACTGGTGTGAGATGGTATCTCATTGTGGTTTTGATTTGCATTTCTCTGATGGCCAGTGATGATGAGCATTTTTTCATGTGTTTTTTGGCTGCATAAATGTCTTCTTTTGAGAAGTGTCTGTTCATATCCTTTGGCCACTTTTTGATGGGGTTGTTTTTTTCTTGTAAATTTTTTTGAGTTCATTATAGATTCTGGATATTAGCCCTTTGTCAGATGAGTAGGTTGCAAAAATGTTCTCCCATTCTGTAGGTTGCCTGTTCACTCTGATGGTAGTTTCTTTTGCTGTGCAGAAGCTCTTTAGTTTAATTAGATCCCATTTGTCAATTTTGGCTTTTGTTGCCATTGCTTTTGGTGTTTTAGACATGAAGTCCTTGCCCACGCCTATGTCCTGAATGGTATTGCCTAGGTTTTCTTGTAGGATTTTAATGGTTTTAGGTCTAACATTTAAGTCTTTAATCCATCTTGAATTAATTTTTGTATAAGGTGTAAGGAAGGGATCCAGTTTCAGCTTTCTACATATGGCTAGCCAGTTTTCCCAGCACCATTTATTAAATAGGGAATCCCTTCCCCATTGCTTGTTTTTGTCAGGTTTGTCAAAGATCAGATAGTTGTAGATATGCGGCATCATTTCTGAGGGCTCTGTTCTGTTCCGTTGATCTATGTCTCTGTTGTGGTACCAGTACCATGCTGTTTTGGTTACTGTAGCCTTGTAGTATAGTTTGAAGTCAGGTAGTGTGATGCCTCCAGCTTTGTTCTTTTGGCTTAGGATTGACTTGGCGATGAGGGCTCTTTTTTGGTTCCATATGAACTTTAAAGTAGTTTTTTCCAATTCT
The DNA here is from genome assembly GCF_028878055.3 of Symphalangus syndactylus. Lineage (NCBI taxonomy): Eukaryota > Metazoa > Chordata > Mammalia > Primates > Hylobatidae > Symphalangus > Symphalangus syndactylus. The sequence continues at coordinate 47,236,758 of NC_072424.2, read as the reverse complement.
GTGAAGAAAGTCATTGGTAGCTTGATGGGGATGGCATTGAATCTATAAATTACCTTGGGCAGTATGGCCATTTTCACAATATTGATTCTTCCAACCCATGAGCATGGAATGTTCTTCCATTTGTTTGTATCCTCTTTTATTTCATTGAGCAGTGGTTTGTAGTTCTCCTTGAAGAGGTCCTTCACATCCCTCGTAAGTTGGATTCCTAGGTATTTGATTCTCTTTGAAGCAATTGTGAATGGGAGTTCACTCATGATTTGGCTCTCTGTTTGTCTGTGATTGGTGTACAAGAATGCTTGTGATTTTTGTACATTGATTTTGTATCCTGAGACTTTGCTGAAGTTGCTAATCAGCTTAAGGAGATTTTGGGCTGAGATGATGGGGTTTTCTAGATATACAATCATGTCATCTGCAAGGGACAATTTGACTTCCTCTTTTCCTAATTGAAAACCCTTTATTTCCTTCTCCTGCCTGATTGCTCTGGCCAGAAATTCCAGCACTATGTTGAATAGGAGTCGTGAGAGAGGGCATCCCTGTCTTGTGCCAGTTTTCAAAGGGAATGCTTCCAGTTTTTGCCCATTCAGTATGATGCTGGCTGTGGGTTTGTCATAGATAGCTCTTATTATTTTGAGATGCATCCCATCAATACATAATTTATTGAGAGGTTTTAGCATGAAGGGCTGTTGAATTTCGTCGAAGGCCTTTTCTGCATCTATTGAGATAATCATGTGGTTTTTGTCTTTGGTTCTGTTTATATGCTGGATTACATTTATGGATTTGCGTATGTTGAACCAGCCTTGCATCCCAGCGATGAAGCCCACTTGATTATGGTGGATAAGCTTTTTGATGTGCTGCTGGATTCGGTTTGCCAGTATTTTATTGAGGATTTTTGCATCAATGTTCATCAAGGATATTGGTCTGAAATTCTCTTTTTTGGTTATGTCTCTGCCAGGCTTTGGTATCAGGACGATGCGGGTTTTATAAAATGTGTTAGGGAGGATTCCCTGTTTTTCTATCGATTGGAATAGTTTCAGAAGGAATGGTACCAGTTCCTCCTTGTACCTCTGGTAGAATTCGGCTGTGAATCCATCAGGTCCTGGACTCTTTTTGATTGGTAAGCTATTGATTATTGCCACAATTTCAGAACCTGTTATTGGTCTATTCAGAGATTCAACTTCTTCCTGGTTTAGTCTTTGGAGAGTGTATTTGTCGAGGAATTCTAGATTTTCTAGAATAATAAACTAGAAAATTCTAGATTTTCGAGTTTATTTGCATAGAGGTGTTTGTAATATTCTCTGATGGTAGATTGTATTTCTGTGGGATCGGTGGTGATATCCCCTTTTTCATTTTTTATTGCATCTATTTGATTCTTCTCTCTTTTCTTCTTTATTAGTCTTGCTAGCGGTCTATCAATTTTGTTGATCTTTTCAAAAAACCAGCTCCTGGATTCATTAATTTTTTGAAGGGTTTTTTGTGTCTCTATTTCCTTCAGTTCTGCTCTGATTTTAGTTATTTCTTGCCTTCTGCTAGCTTTTGAATGTGTTTGCTCTTGCTTTTCTAGTTCTTTTAATTGTGATGTTAGGATGTCAATTTTGGATCTTTCCTGCTTTCTCTTGTGGGCATTTAGTGCTTTAAATTTCCCTCTACACACTGCTTTGAATGTGTCCCAGAGATTCTGGTATGTTGTGTCTTTGTTCTTGTTGGTTTCAAAGAACATCTTTATTTCTGCCTTCATTTCATTATGTACCCAATAGTCATTCAGGAGCAGGTTGTTCAGTTTCCACGTAGTTGAGCAGTTTTGAGTGAGTTTCTTAATCCTGAGTTCTAGTTTGATTGCGCTGTGGACTGAGAGACAGTTTGTTATGATTTCTGTTCTTTTACATTTGCTGAGGAGAGCTTTACTTCCAACTATGTGGTCAATTTTGGAATAGGTGTGGTGTGGTGCTGAAAAAAATGTATACTCTGTTGATTTGGGGTGGAGAGTTCTGTAGATGTCTATTAGGTCCACTTTGTGCAGAGCTGAGTTCAATTCCTGGATATCCTTGTTAACTTTCTGTCTCGTTGATCTGTCTAATGTTGACAGTGAGGTGTTAAAATCTCCCATTATTATTGTGTGGGAGTTTAAGTCCCTTTGTAGGTCACTCAGGACTTGCTTTATGAATCTGGATGCTCCTGTGTTGGGTGCATATATATTTAGGATAGTTAGCTCTTCTTGTTGAATTGATCCCTTTACCATTATGTAATGGCCTTCTTTGTCTCTTTTGATCTTTGTTGGTTTAAAGTCTATTTTATCAGAGACTAGGATTGCAACCCCTGCCTTTTTTTGTTTTCCATTTGCTTGATAGATCTTCCTCCATCCCTTTATTTTGAGTCTATGTGTGTCTCTGCACGTGAGATGGGTTTCCTGAATACAGCACACTGATGGATCCTGACTCCTTATCCAGTTTGCCAGTCTGTGTCTTTTAATTGGAGCATTTAGCCCATTTATATTTAAAGTTAATATTGTTATAGGTGCATCTGATCCTGTCATTATGATGTTAGTTGGTTGTTTTGCTCGTTAGTTGATGCAGTTTCTTCCTAGCCTCGATGGTCTTTACAATTTGGCATGTTTTTGCAGGGGCTGGTACCGGTTGTTCCTTTCCATGTTTAGTGCTTCCTTCAGGAGCTCTTTTAGGGCAGGCCTGGTGGTGACAAAATCACTCAGCGTTTGCTTGTCTGTAAAGTATTTTATTTCTCCTTCACTTATGAAGCTTAGTTTGGCTTGATATGAAATTCTGGGTTGAAAATTCTTTTCTTTAAGAATGTTAAATATCGGCCCCCACTCTCTTCTGGCTTGTAGAGTTTCTGCAGAGAGGTCAGCTGTTAGTCTGATGGGCTTCCCTTTGTGGGTAACCCAACCTTTCTCTCTGGCTGCCCTTAACATTTTTTCCTTCATTTCAACTTTGGTGAATCTGACAATTATGTGTCTTGGAGTTGCTCTTCTCGAGGAGTATCTTTGTGGCGTTCTCTGTATTTCCTGAATCTGAATGTTGCCCTGCCTTGCTAGATTGGGGAAGTTCTCCTGGATAATATCTTGCAGAGTGTTTTCCAGCTTGGCTCCATTCTCCCCATCATTTTCAGGTACACCAACCAGACGTAGGTTTGGTCTTCTCACATAGTCCCAAATTTCTTGGAGGCTTTGTTCATTTCTTTTTATTCTTTTTTCTCTAAACTTCCCTTCTCGCTTCATTTCATTCATTTCATCTTCCATCAGCGATACCCTTTCTTCCAGTTGATCGCATCTGCTACCGAGACTTCTGCAATCTTCGCATAGTTCTCGAAACTTGGCTTTCAGCTCCATCAGCTCCTTTAAGCCCTTCTCTCCATCGGTTATTTCTAGTTATCCATTCGTCTAATTTTTTTTTCAAAGTTTTTAACTTCTTTGCTATTGTTTTGAATTTCCTCCCGTAGCTCGGAGTAGTTTGATCGTCTGAAGCCTTCTTCTCTCAACTCGTCAAAGTCATCCTCCATCCAGCTTTGTTCCGTTGCTGGTGAGGAACTGCGTTCCTTCGGAGGAGGAGAGGTGCTCTGCTTTTTAGAGTTTCCAGTTTTTCTGCTCTGTTTTTTCCCCATCTTTGTGGTTTTATCTACTTTTGGTCTTTGATGATGGTGATGTACAGATGGGTTTTTGGTGTGGATGTCCTTTCTGTTTGTTAGTTTTCCTTCTACCAGACAGGACCCTCAGCTGCAGGTCTGTTGGAGTTTATTAGAGGTCCACTCCAGACCCTGTTTGGCTGGGTGTCAGCAGCAGTGGCTGCAGAACAGCAGATTTTCGTGAGACCACAAATTCAGCTGTCTGATAGTTCTCTGGAAGTTTTGTCTCAGAGGAGTACCCGGCCGAGTGAGGTGTCAGTCTGTCCCTACTGGGGTGGTGCCTCCCAATTAGGCGGCTCAGGGGTGAGGGACCCACTTTAGGAGGCAGTCTGTCCGTTCTCAGATCTCCAGCTGCGTGCTGGGAGAACCACTACTCTCTTCAAAGCTGTCCGTCGGACAGGGACATATAAGTCTGCCGAGGTTCCTGCTGAATTTTTGTTTGTGCCCTGCTCCCAGAGGTGGAGCCTACAGAGGCAGGCAGGCCTCCTTGAGCTGTGGTGGGCTCCACCCAGTTCGAGCTTCCTGGCTGCTTTGTTTACCTAAGCAAGCCTGGGCAATGGCGGGCGCCGCTCCCCCAGCCTCTCTGCCGCCTTGCAGTTTGATCTCAGACTGCTGTGCTAGCAATCAGGGAGACTCCGTGGGCATAGGACCCTCCAAGCCAGGTGCGGGACACAATCTCCTAGTGTGCTGTTTTCCAGGCCCATTGGAAAAGCGCAGTATTAGGGTGGGACTGACCCAATTTTCCAGGTGCCGTCTGTTACCCCTTTCTTTGACTAGGAAAGGGAACTCCCTGACCCCTTGCGCTTCCCGAGTGAGGCAATGCCTCGCCCTGCTTCAGCTCGCGCACAGTGCACTTCACCGACTGTCCTGCACCCATTGTTTGGCACTCCCTAGTGAGATGAAACCGGTACCTCAAACAGAAATGCAGAAATCACCCGTCTTCTGTGTCGCTCAGGCTGGGAGCTGTAGACCGGAGCTGTTCCTATTCGGCCATCTTGGCTCCAGTACCCGACACTCTATGTTTAAGTCTTTAATTCATCTTGAGTTAATTTTTGTATGAGGTGTAAGGAAGGAGTCCAGTTTCAGTTTTCTGCATATGGCTGGCCAGTTTTCCCAGCACCATTTATTAAATAGGGAATCCTTTCCCCATTGCTTGTTTTTGTCAAATTTGTGAAAAATCAGATTATTGTAGATATGTGGCATTATTTCTGAGGCCTCTGTCCTGTTCCATTGGTCTATATATATCTGTTTTGGTACCAGGATCATGCTGTTTTGGATACCGTAGCCTTGTAGTATAGTTTGAGGTCAGGTAGCGTGATGTCTCCAGCTTTGTTCGTTTTTGCTTAGGATTGTCTTGGCTATACTCTTTTTGATTCCACAGGAAATGTAAAGTAGTTTTTTTCTAATCCTTTGAAGAAAGTCAGTGGTAGCTTGATGGGGATAGCATTGAATCTATAAAATACTTTGGGCAGTATGGCCATTTTCACAATATTGATTCTTCCTATCCATGAGGATGGAATGTTTTTCCCTTTGTGTCCTCTCTTCTTTCCTTGACCAGTGATTTGTAGTTCTCCTTGAAGAGGTCCTTCACATCCTTTGTAAGTTATATTGCTAGGTATTTTATTCTCTTTGTAGCAGTTGTGAATGGGAATTCACTCATGATTTGGCTCTCTGTCTGTTTTTGTTGTATAGGAATGCTTGTGATTTTTGCACATTGATTTTGTATCCTGAGACTTTGCTGAAGTTGCATATCAGCTTAAGGAGATTCTGGGCTGAGATGGTGGGGTTTTCCAAATATATAATCATGTCATCTGCAAACAGAGACAATTTGACTTCCTCTCTTCCTGTTTAAATGCCCTTTCTTTCTCTTGCCTGACTGCCCTGGCCAAAATTTCCAATAATATGTTGAATAGGAGTAGTGAGAGAGGGCATTATTGTCTTATGTCAGTTTTAAAAGGGAATGCTTCCAGCTTTTGCCCATTCAGTATGATACTAGCTGTGGCTTTGTCATAAATAGCTCTTATTAAGAGAAACATTCCATCCATACCTAGTTTATTGAGAGTTTTTAGCATGAATGTGGTGTTGAATTTTATTGAAGGCCTTTTCGGTATGTATTGAGAAAATTGTGTGGTTTTTGTCATCGGTTCTTTTTAAGTGGTGGGTTGTGTTTATTGACTTATGTATGTTGAACTAGCCCTGTATTCCAGGGATGAAGCCAAATTGATTGTGGTGGATAAGCTTTTTGATGTGCTGCTACATTTGGTTTGCCAGTATTTTATTGAGGATTTTCACATCCATGTTCATCAGGGATATTGGCCTGAAATTTTCTTTTTTTGTTGTGTCTCTGCCAGGTTTTCGTATCAGGATGATGCTGACCTCATAAAGTGAGTTAGGGAGGAGTTCCTCTTTTTCTGTTGTTTAGAATAGTTTCAGAAGGAATGGTAACAGCTCCTCTTTGTACCTCTCATAGAATTCACCTGTCAATCTGTCTGGTCCTGGGCTTTTTTTGGCTGGTAGGCTATTAATTACTGCCTCCATTTCAGAACTTGTTATTGGTCTATTCAGAGATTCAAATTCTTCCTGGTTTAGTCTTGGGAGTGTGTATGTGTCCAGGAATTTATCCATTTCTTCTAGATTTTCTAGTTTATTTGTGTAGAGGTGTTTATAGTATTCTCTTATGGTAGCTTGTATTTCTGTGGGATCAGTGATGATATCCTCTTTATCGTTTTTTATTGTGTCTATTTGATTCTTCTCTCTTTTCTTCTTTATCAGTCTGCTAGTAGTCTATCTAGTTTGTTAACCTTTACAAAAAACCAGCTCCTGGACTCATTGATTTCTTTGAAGGGTTTTTCATGTCTCTATCTCCTTCAGTTCTGCTCTAATCTTAGTTATTTGTCTTCTGCTAACTTTTGAATTTGCTTGCTCTTGCTTCTCTAGTTCTTTTAATTATGATGTTAGGGTATCGATCTTAGATCTTTCCCACTTTCTCCTGTGGGCATTTGGTGCTATAAATTTCCCTCTAAACACTGCTTTAGCTGTGTGCCAGATATTCTGGTACGTTGTATCTTTGTTCTCATTGGTTTCAAATAACTTCGTTATTTCTGCGTTAATTTCGTTAGGTACCCAGCAGTCATTCAGGAGCAGGTTGTTCAGTTTCCATGTAGTTGTGCGAGTTTCTGAATCCTGAGTTCTAATTTGATTGCACTGTGGTCTGAGAGACTGTTTATTATGATTTCCATTGTTTTGCATTTGCTGAGGAGTGTTTTACTTCCAATTATGTGGTCAATTTTAGAATAAGTGCAGTGTGGTGCTGAGAAGAATTTATGTTCTTTTGATTTGGCGCGGAGAGTTCTGTAGATGTCCATTAGGTCTGCTTGGTCCAGAGTTGAGTTCAAGTCCTGAATATCTTTGTTAATTTTCTGCCTCGTTGATCTAATATTGACAGTGTGATGTTAAAGTCTCCCATTATTATTGTGTGGGAGTCTAAGTCTCTTTGTAGGTCTCTAAGAATTGCTTTATGAATCTGTGGGAGTCTAAGTCTCTTTGTAGGTCTCTAAGAATTGCTTTATGAATCTGGGTACTCCTGTATTGGGTGCATATATATTTAGGATAGTTAGTTCTTCTTGTTGCATTGATCCCTTTACCATTATGTAATGCTCTTCTTTGTCTTTTTGGATCTTTGTTGGTTTAAAGTCTGTTTCATCAGAGACTAGGATTGCAACCCTTGCTTTTTTTTTTGCTTTCCATTTGCGTGGGAAATATTCCTCCATCCCTTTATTTTAGCCTATGTGTGTCTTTGCACATGAGATGAGTCTCCTGAATACAGCACACCGATGGGTCTTGACTCCATCCAATTTGCTAGTCTGTGTCTTTCAATTGGGGCATTTAGCCCATTTACATTTAAGGTTAATGTTATGTGTGAATTTGATCCTGTCATTACGATGCTAGCTGTTTATTTTGCCCATTGGTTGATGCAGTTTCTTCATAGTGTCAATGGTCTTTACAATTTGGTATGTTTTTGCAGTGGCTGGTACCAGTTTTCCTTTCCATAATTAGTGCTTCTTCCTTCAGGAGCTCTTGTAAGGCAGGCCTGGTGGTGACAGAATCTCTCAGCATTTGCTTGTCTGTAAAGGATTTTATTTGTCCTTCGCTTAGGAAGCTTAGTTTGGCTGGATATGAAATTCTGAGTTGAAAATTCTTTTCTTTAAGAATGTTGAATATTGGCCCCCACTCTCTTCCGGCTTGTAGGGTTTCTGCAGAGAGATATGCTGTTAATCTGATGGGCTTCCCTTTGGGGTAAACTGACCTTTCTCTCTGGCTGCCCTTAACATTTTTTGCTTCATTTCAACCTTGGTGAACCTGACAATTATGTGTCTTGGGGTTGCTCTTCTCAAGGAGTATCTTTGTGGTGTTCTCTGTATTTCCTGAATTTGAATGTTGGCCTGTCTTGCTTAGGTTTGCGGAAGTTCTCCTGGATAATATCCTGAAGGGTGTTTTCCAACTTGGTTCCCTTCTCCCTGTCACTTTTGGATACACCAAAAAACGTAGGTTTGGTCTCTTCACATAGTCCCACATTTCTTGGAGGCTTTGTTCGTTCCTTTTCATTCTTTTTTCTCTAATCTTGTCTTCACACTTTATTTCATTATGTTGATCTTCAATCTCTGATATCCTTTCTTCTGCTTGATCAGTTCAGCTATTGATACTTGTGTATGCTTCATGAAGTTCTCATGCTGTTTTTCAGGTCCATCAGGTCATTTATGTTCTTCTCTAAACTTGTTATTTTGGTTAGCAATTCCTCTAGCCTTTTATCAAGGTTCTCAGCTTCCTTGCATTGGGTTAGAACATGCTCCTTTAGCTCGGAAGAGTTTCTTATTACCCACCTTCTGAAGCCTACTTCTGTCAATTCGTCAAACTCATTCTCCATCCAGTTTGGTTCCTTTCCTGGTGAGCGGTTGTGATCCTTTGGAGGGGAAGAGGCGTTCTGGTTTTTGGAATTTTCAGCCTTTTTCCGCTGGTTTTTCTTCATCTTCGTGGATTTATCTATGTTTAGTCTTTGATGCTGGTGACCTTCGGATGGGGTTTTTGTGTGGACATCGTTTTTGTTGATGTCGATGCTATTCCTTTCTGTTTGTTAGTTTTCCTTCTAATAGGCCCCTCTGCTGCAGGTCTGCTGGAGTTTGCTGTAGGTCCACTCCAGACCCTGTTTGCCTGGGTATGGCACAGCAGAGGCTGCAGAACAGCAAAGGTTGTGGCCTGTTCCTTCCTCTGGAATCTTTGTCCCAGAGGGGCGCCTGCCAGATGCCAGTTGGAGCTCTCCTGTGTGTGGTGTTGGTCAACCCCTGCTGGGAGGTATCTCCCAGTCAGGAGGCACGTGGTTCAGGGACCCACTTGAGGAGGTAGACTGTCCCTTGGCAGAGCTTGAGCACTGTGCTGGGAGATTCGCCCCTCTCCTCAGAGCTGGTAGGCAGGAATGTTTAAGTCTGCTGCAGCTGTGCCCACAGCCACCTCTTTCCCCGGATGTTCTGCCCCAGGGAGTTGGGAGTTTGATGTATAAGCCCCTGATTGGGGCTGCTGCCTTTCTTTCAGGGATGCCCTTCCCAGAGGTGGGGAATCTAGAGAGGCAGTTTGGCTACAGTGGCTTTGCTGAGCTGAGGTTGGCTCTGCCTAGTTTTAACTTCCCAGAGGCTTTGTTTACACTGTGAGGGGAAAACTGCCTACTCAAGACTCAATAATGGCAGACACCCCTCTCCCCACTAAGCATGAATGTCTCAGGTCGTCTTCAGACTGCTGTGCTGGCAGCAAGAATTTCAAGCCATTGGATCTTAGCTTGTTGGGCTCTGTATGGGTGGGATCTGCTGAGCTAGACCACTTGGCTCCCTGGCTTCAGCCCCCTTTCCAGGGGAGTGAATGGTTCTGTGTCGCTGGTGTTCTAGGCGCCACTGGGGTATAAAAAAAAAAATTCCTGCAGCAAGTTCGGTGTCTGCTCAAATGGCCACCCAGTTTTGTGCTTGAATCCCAGGGCCCTGGTGGCATAGGCACCAAAGAGAATCTCCTTGCCTGTAGGTTGTGAAGACCATGGAAAAAGTGTAGTATCTGGGCCAGAGTGCACCATTCCTCAGGGCACAGTCTCTCACGCCTTCCCTTGGCTAGGGGAGGGAGTTCTCTGATGCCTTGTGCTTCCCGAATGTGGCGATGCCTCACCCTGCTTCGGCTTGCCCCCCACAGTCTGCACCCACTTTCTTTTTTTTTATTTATTTTTATTTTTTATTTTTTATTATTATACTTTAGGTTTTAGGGTACATGTGCACAATGTGCAGGTTTGTTACATATGTATCCATGTGCCATGTTGTTTTGCTGCACCCATTAACTCGTCATTTAGCATTAGGTATATCTCCTAATGCTGTTCCTCCCCCCTCCCCCCACCCCACAACAGTCCCCGGAGTGTGATGTTCCCCTTCCTGTGTCCATGAGTTCTCATTGTTCAGTTCCCACCTATGAGTGAGAACATGCAGTGTTTGGTTTTTTGTCCTTGCGATAGTTTACTGAGAATGATGTTTTCCAGTTTCATCCATGTCCCTACAAAGGACATGAACTCATCCTTTTTTATGGCTGCATAGTATTCCATGGTGTATATGTGCCACATTTTCTTAATCCAGTCTATCATTGTTGGACATTTGGGTTGGTTCCAACTCTTTGCTATTGTGAATAGTGCCGCAGTAAACATACGTGTGCATGTGTCTTTATAGCAGCATGATTTATAGTCCTTTGGGTATATACCCAGTAATGGGATGGCTGGGTCAAATGGTATTTCTAGTTCTAGATCCCTGAGGAATCGCCACACTGACTTCCACAATGGTTGAACTAGTTTACAGTCCCACCAACAGTGTAAAAGTGTTCCTATTTCTCCACATCCTCTCCAGCACCTGTTGTTTCCTGACTTGTTAATGATGGCCATTCTAACTGGTGTGAGATGGTATCTTACTGTGGTTTTGATTTGCATTTCTCTGATGGCCAGTGATGATGAGCATTTTTTCATGTGTTTTTTGGCTGCATAAATGTCTTCTTTTGAGAAGTGTCTGTTCATGTCCTTCGCCCACTTTTTGATGGGGTTGTTTGTTTTTTTCTTGTAAATTTGTTTGAGTTCATTGTAGATTCTGGTATTAGCCCTTTGTCAGATGAGTAGGTTGCAAAAATTTTCTCCCACTCTGTAGGTTGCCTGTTCACTCTGATGGTAGTTTCTTTTGCTGTGCAGAAGCTCTTTAGTTTAATTAGATCCCATTTGTCAATTTTGGCTTTCGTTGCCGTTGCTTTTGGTGTAGATCAATGAAACAGAACAGAGTCCTCAGAAATGACGCCGCATATCTACAACTATCTGATCTTTGACAAACCTGACAAAAACAAGAAATGGGGAAAGGATTCCCTATTTAATAAATGGTGCTGGGAAAACTGGCTAGCCATATGTAGAAAGCTGAAACTGGATCCCTTCCTTACACCTTATACAAAAATTAATTCAAGATGGATTAAAGACTTAAATGTTAGACCTAAAACCATTAAAATCGTACAAGAAAACCTAGGCAATACCATTCAGGACATAGGCGTGGGCAAGGACTTCAAGTCTACACCCACTTTCTAACCAGTCCCAGTGAGATGAGCTGGGTACCTCAGTTGGAAATGCAGAAATCACCTGCCTTCTGTGTTGATCTCGCTGGCAGCTGCAGACCGGAGCTGTTCCTGTTCGGCTGACTTGCCAGCCACCCCCTCTTCTTTCATTGTATAATGTCTAAACTGAGGCCCAGGGACTTTAATTGCTTATCTAAAGTTAAAAATTTCACAACCTGACCAGCAATATGACCTAGTCCCATACTTCTAAGACTGCTTTTTCATTACTTATTACTTATTTATTTAAAAATTATTTATAATGTAACTCAAGGCACAGCATTTTGCAAGAGTGTGTAACCAGCAGCAAACTTTTTTATATCACTGTTTCCTCTCTAGCAGCAGAGGGATAATGAAGGGAAGCCCAGGTTCTTCCTACTGAACCTCCAATCTTCATAAAGACTCTTCTTTACCTCCAATGCTGCTGTTGCCATCTGTGCTGGCTAGCCAGGAACAGTTATCAATCCCCTAATCATGTGGCCAATTCAAAATGTCAGTCTTTGTTTTGTCGGATGTAGTTGTAGAAAGCTGCATTTTCCTAGTTTCCAACGAGAATTGTGACGTTTATGAAAACAGTGAGCTAGCAAAATTTGGCTGATAATCTCACACCCTTACACATAGTTATATTCTGATCTTCACATTTTTGAATATACTGCCAACACCTACCACAGCCCTTATTCTTCTTACATTGGCTTCTAGTGTTTTACTTAATGTTTCTAAGCAACCAACTAAAATTGGCAACAGTATATTAAAAGAAAGGGAAAACGATTACTGCTTATCAGTTTGGTACAGTGTTCATAAGTTCGCTGAATGAACCCTAAATGATAGATTTTCACTGATAAATATATTTTGGCTTTTTTCACTGTATTATGATATTCTATATTGCAGAAAAAGTTGCATATGATAGGACAAAGATTTGCCTCTATTTATAATGTCAGTTTGAGATCTAATTAATCCTTCATCACCATAGTTATTGATTTTCTGTTTTTGAATTATATTTTAATAACCATCTGTGAGAACAGGCAGAAAGCCTGTCTCTGGAAACAATGCCTTGATATTCAGGGACTTGAGAGCAGCTGTGGTCTGTTATTTTTCTTTTCTTAATAGCTGAATGTCACATCCTGTAGTTTGGTTTTCATTCACTAATCTGAGCAAAGGATTACGCCTTTCTTTCTAATTCAAGTTCCATTAACATAGTGTGTTAACATTCTGCATGACTCTTCAGTTTAAGTTACCTTTTCAACTAAAAATAAATCCCATCTGGGCTTCTGGTTTCTAAACTTACCCTATAATCCTCTTGGCCTTGGCATTACTATTTCTCTTATGTAAGAATCTCTCCACTCTCAGGCTCTGCCAAAATGCAGTTCTCTTACTAATTCAAATTCCACTCTTCCACCTCAGCATGGTATTAATAAAATGAGTGGATATAAAACTGTGTATATATGCTCTGTGTGTGAATAAGTTAATTTATATTTGAATGAATCTGTTTGTATTTAATTGTAGGTGTTTATAGCCAGGTTGGGAAAAAGTGTGTGGGAAGGGATAAGAAAGGGTAAGTAAGCCTGGTAAAGAGGAAGAAAAACTCTATAGGAGCCACAAAAGATAATAGTAATAAGACTGGTGTTGAAGAGAGGAGATGACCATCACTTATTTATTTTCTGCTGAGGTGCCCTTTTCTTTCCCTTTAATAAAGATTGCCAAATATAATCTATAAGAAGCCATTTGTGGAGATACCTAATTTTACTTGTTTATAAATTGAACCTCTGTCCAATTAGTGTTTGCAGTAGAAATTACTAGACATTGGATATTTCCATATTTAATAAACGATATAAAATTGTAACACTGAAGTAGATTTAATAAACTCTTCTGTGTCATCAGCACCATTGTTCTCTCATTTAAAACTACGGAAGAGTGTTTCCTAGTATTTTGTGCAGACTAGCAACATCAGCATCACCTGGGAACATATAGAAATACAAATTCTTCCTGGGGGAAGGGGCCACTGTGGGCGCAGCTTCAGCAGACTTAAGCGTTCCTGCCTGCCAGCTGTGAAGAGAGCAGGAGGATCTCCCAGCAGAGCACTCAAGCTCTGCCGAGGGACAGACTGCCTCCTCAAGTGGGTCCCTGAACCCCGTGCCTCCTGACTGGGAGATACCTCCCAGCAGGGGTTGACCAACACCACATACAGGAGAGCTCCAGCTGGCATCTGGCAGGTGCCCCTCTGGGACAAAGCTTCCAGAGGAAGGAACAGGCCACAACCTTTGCTGTTCTGCAGCCTCTGCTGTGCCATACCCAAGCAAACAGGGTCTGGAGTAGACCTCCAGCAAACTCCAGCAGACCTGCAGCAGAGGGGCCTGACTGTTAGAAAGAAAACTAACAAACAGAAAGGAATAGCATCAACATCAACAAAAAGGATGTCCACACAAAAACCCTTCCGAAGGTCACCAGCATCAAAGACCAAACATAGATAAATCCACAAAGATGAAGAAAAACCAGCGCAAAAAGGCTGAAAATTCCAAAAACCAGGACGCCTCTTCCCCTCCAAAGCATCACAACCCCTCATCAGCAAGGGGACCAAACTGGATGGAGAATGAGTTTGACGAATTGACAGAAGTAGGCTTCAGAAGGTGGGTAATAAGAAACTCTTCCAAGCTAAAGGAGCGTGTTCTAACCCAATGCAAGGAAGCTGAGAACCTTGATAAAAGGCTAGAGGAATTGCTAACCAAAATAACGAGTTTAGAGAGGAACATAAATGACCTGATGGACCTGAAAAACAGCATGAGAACTTCATGAAGCATACACAAGTATCAATAGCTGAACTGATCAAGCAGAAGAAAGGATATCAGAGATTGAAGATCAACATAATGAAATAAAGTGTGAAGACAAGATTAGAGAAAAAAGAATGAAAAGGAACGAACAAAGCCTCCAAGAAATGTGGGACTCTGTGAAGAGACCAAACCTACGTTTTTTGGTGTTTCCGAAAGTGACAGGGAGAAGGGAACCAAGTTGGAAAACACCCTTCAGGATATTATCCAGGAGAACTTCCGCAAACCTAAGCAAGACAGGCCAACATTCAAATTCAGGAAATACAGAGAACACCACAAAGATACTCCTTGAGAAGAGCAACCCCAAGACACATAATTGTCAGGTTCACCAAGGTTGAAATGAAGCAAAAAATGTTAAGGGCAGCCAGAGAGAAAGGTCAGTTTACCCCAAAGGGAAGCCCATCAGACTAACAGCATATCTCTCTGGAGAAACCCTACAAGCCGGAAGAGAGTGGGGGCCAATATTCAACATTCTTAAAGAAAAGAATTTTCAACTCAGAATTTCATATCCAGCCAAACTAAGCTTCCTAAGCGAAGGACAAATAAAATCCTTTACAGACAAGCAAATGCTGAGAGATTCTGTCACCACCAGGCCTGCCTTACAAGAGCTCCTGAAGGAAGCACTAATTATGGAAAGGAAAACTGGTACCAGCCACTGCAAAAACATACCAAATTGTAAAGACCATTGACACTGAAGAAACTGCATCAACCAATGGGGAAAATAAACAGCTAGCATCGTAACGACAGGATCAAATTCACACATAACATTAACCTTAAATGTAAATGGGCTAAATGCCCCAATTGAAAGACACAGACTAGCAAATTGGATGGAGTCAAGACCCATCGGTGTGCTGTATTCAGGAGACTCATCTCATGTGCAAAGACACACATAGGCTAAAATAAAGGGATGGAGGAATATTTCCCACGCAAATGGAAAGCAAAAAAAAAAGCAAGGGTTGCAATCCTAGTCTCTGATGAAACAGACTTTAAACCAACAAAGATCCAAAAAGACAAAGAAGGGCATTACATAATGATAAAGGGATCAATGCAACAAGAAGAACTAACTATCCTAAATATAATGCACCCAATACAGGAGTACCCAGATTCATAAAGCAATTCTTAGAGACCTACAAAGAGACTTAGACTCCCACACAATGATAATGGGAGACTTTAACATCACACTGTCAATATTAGATCAACGAAGCAGAAAATTAACAAAGATATTCAGGACTTGAACTCAACTCTGGACCAAGCAGACCTAATAGACATCTACAGAACTCTCTGCCCCAAATCAAAAGAACATAAATTCTTCTCAGCACCACATTGCACTTATTCTAAAATTGACCACATAATTGGAAGTAAAACACTCCTCAGCAAATGCAATACAATGGAAATCATAATAAACAGTCTCTCAGACCACAGTGCAATCAAATTAGAACTCAGGATTCAGAAACTCACACAACTACATGGAAACTGAACAACCTGCTCCTGAATGACTGCTGGGTACCTAATGAAATTAAGGCAGAAATAAATAAGTTATTTGAAACCAATGAAGCAAAGACACAACGTACCAGAATCTCTGGGACACAGCTAAAGTGTTTAGAGGGAAATTTATAGCACCAAATGCCCACAGGAGAAAGTGGGAAAGATCTAAGATCAACTCCCTAACATCATAATTAAAAGAATAGAGAAACAGGAGCAAACACATTCAAAAGCCAACAGAACACAAGAAATAACCAAGATCAGAGCAAAACTGAAGGAGATGGAGACACGAAAAACCCTTCAAAGAAATCAATGAGTCCAGGAGCTGGTTTTTTGTAAAGGTTAACAAACTAGATAGACCACTAGCTAGACTAATAAAGAAGAAAAGAGAGAAGAATCAAATAGACACAATAAAAAACGATAAAGGGGATATCACCACTGATCCCACAGAAATACAAACTACCATCAGAGAATACTATAAACACCTCTACACAAATAAACTAGAAAATCTAGAAGAAATGGATAAATTCCTGGACACATACACACTCCCAAGACTAAACCAGGAAGAATTCGAATCTCTGAATAGACCAATAACAAGTTCTGAAATGGAGGCAGTAATTAATAGCCTACCAACCAAGAAAAGCCCAGGACCAGACAGATTCACAGATGAATTTTGCCAGAGGTACAAAGAGGAGCTGTTACCATTCCTTCTGAAACTATTCTAAACAATAGAAAAAGAGGAACTCCTCCCTAACTCACTTTATGAGGTCAGCATCATCCTGATACGAAAACCTGGCAGAGACACAACAAAAAAAGAAAATTTCAGGCCAAGATCCCTGATGAACATGGGTGTGAAAATCCTCAATAAAATACTGGCAAACCAAATGTAGCAGCACATCAAAAAGCTCATCTACCACGTCAAAAAACTTATCCACCACGATCAAGTTGGCCTCATCCCTGGAATGCAAGGCTGGTTCAACGTACACAAATCAGTAAATGTAATCCATTTAAACAGAACCAATGACAAAAAACACTTAATTACCTCAATAGATGTATAAAAGGCCTCGATAGAATTCAACACTTTTTTATACTAAAATCTCTCAATAAATTAGGTATTGATGGAGTGTTTCTCAAAATAATAAGAGCTATTTATGACAAACCCACAGTCAATATCATACTGAAGGGGTGAAAACTGGAAGCATTCTCTTTAAGAACTGACACAAGACAAGGATGCCCTCTCTTACTACTCCTATTCAACATATTATTGGAAATTTTGGCCAGGGCAATCAGGCAAGAGAGAGAAATAAAGGACATTTAAATAGGAAGAGAGGAAGTCAAATCATGTTTGCAGATTACAAGATTGTATATTTAGAAAACTCCATCCTGTCAGCCAGAAATCTCCTTAAGCTGATAAACAACTTCAGCAGAGTCTCAGGATACAAAATCAATGTGCAAAAATCACAAGCATTCCTATATACAAATAATAGAGACCCAAATCATGAGTGACCCCCATTCACATTTGCTGCAAAGATAATAAAATACCTAGCAATACAACTTACAAAGGATGTGAAGGACCTCTTCAAGGAGAACTACAAATCACTGCTCAAGGAAATAAGAGAGAACACAAACAAATGGAAAAACATTCCGTGCTTGTGGATAGGAAGAATCAATATCATGAAAATGGCCATACTGCCCAAAGTAATTTATAGATTCAGTGCTATCCCCATCAAGCTACCATTGACTTTCTTCACAGAATTAGAAAAAACTACATTTCATATGGAACCAAAAAAGAGCCCATATAGTCAAGACAGTCCTAAGCAAAAAGATCAAAGCTGGAGGCATCATTCTACCTCACCTCAAACTTCAAGGCTACAGTAACCAGAACAGCATGGTACTGGTACCAAAACAGATATATAAACCAATGGAACAGAATAGAGACCTCAGAAATAATGCCACACATCTACAGTAATCTGATCTTTGACAAACCTGATAAAAACAAGCAATGGGGAAAGGATTCCCTATTTAATAAATGGTGTTGGGGAAACTGGCTAGTCATATGCAGAAAACTGAAACTGGACCCCTTCCTTACACCTCATACAAAAATTAACTCAAGATGGATTAAAAACTTAAATGGAAAACCTAATACCGTGAAAACTTTAGAAGAAAACCTAGGCAATACCATTCAGGACATAGGTGTAGGCAAAGACTTCATGACTAAAACACCAAAAGCAATGGCAACAAAAGCCAGAATTGACAAATGACATCTAATTAAACTAAAGAGCTTCTAAACAGTAAAAGAAACTATCATCAGAGTGAAGAGGCAATCTACAGAATGAGAGAAAATGTTTGCAATCTATCCGTCTGACAAAGGGGTAATTTCCAGAATCCACAAGGAAGTTATACAGATTTACAAGAAACCCCATCAAAAAGTGGGCAAAGGATATGAACAGACACTTCTCAAAAGAAGACATTTATGCAGCCAACAAACATATGAGAAAAAGCTGATCATCACTGGTCATTAGAAAAATGCAAATCAAAATCACAATGAGATACCATCTCATGCCAGTTAGAATGGTGATCAGTGAAAAGTCAGGAAATAGATGCTGGAGAGGTTGCGGAGAAATAGGAATGCTTTTACACTGTTGATGGGAGTGTAAATTAGTTCAACCATTGTGGAAGATGGTGTGGTGATTCCTCAAGAATCTAGAACCAGAAATACCAATTAATCTAGGAATCCCATTACTGGGTTTTATCCCTTTACCACCCAAAGGAAGATAAATCATTCTGCTATAAAGACACATGCACACGTATGTTTATGACAGCACTGTTCACAGTAGCAAAGACTGGGAACCAACCCAAATGCCCATCAATGATAGACTGGATAAAGAAAGTATGGCACATATGCACCATGTAATACTATGCAGCCATAAAGAAGCATGAGTTCATGTCCTTTGCAGGGATATGGACGAAGCTGGAAAGCATTATTCTCAGCAGACTGTCACAGGAACAGAAAACTGAACACCACATGTTCTCACTCATAAGTGGGAGCTGAACAATGAGAACACAGGTACACAGGGAGGGGAACATCACACACTGGGACCTGTCAGTGGATTGGGGCTAGGGGAGGGATAGCATTAGGAGAAATACTTAATGTAGATGACGGATTGATGGGTGCAGGAAACCACCATGGCATATGTATACCTATGTAACAAACCTGCACGTTCTCCACATGTATTCCAGAACTAAAAGTATAATAATTAAAAAAAGATACAAATTCTTGTGCCGCACTCCAGACCTACTGAATCACAAAGTTTGGGGAGGGCCCAGTAGTCCATGTTTTAACAAGCTTTCCAGGTTATTCTGATTTACAGTAAAGTTTGGAAACCATTGCTGTTGTATAAAAAAAATAGCATGTTTATACTATCTTCTAATATGGAAGTTTAAACTCCCACACTAATGAAATTGATCTTTGCTTATTAAAGTTGATGGTAGAGCCAAGGATAGATGCTTGAATAGGAGGGTAGGTAAAGAAGGAAGACCTTATTAGCTATGTTACTTCTGTGACTATTGATATGCCTGTGTTTACATAGTTGAAAATATATCCTGATTACAGTAGAATTAAATTCTATATATGTATATTTCATTATTGTAGACCTTAAAATCTATAAGATATTAATCATTCTGTTGTTTTAGAAGTATTAATACTTGAGAAAATACAACAATCAAAGTAAAAAGCTTTATAGATGGGCTCAACAACAGAATGGAGGGGATAGGAATCAATGAACTGGAAGACAGAACAATAGAAATTATCCAGTCTTAACAATAGAAAATAGACTGAAAAACCAACAGAATCTCAGGGACCTCAGATACTATAACAAAAGGTGTTACAGTCCTACTATCAGAGTCCCAGAAGGAGAGGAAAAGACAGTAGGGCTGAAAAAGTAACCAAGTAATGACCGAAAATTTTCTACATTTGGTGAAAGACATAAACCTGCAGATTCAAGAAGCTAAACAAACCTCATTCAGAAGAAATCCAAAGAAATCCACAGCAAGAAATATCATAATTAAACTTGTCAAAACTGAAGACCAACAAAAATATCTTGAAAGCAGCCAGGAAAAAATGACATATTAAAGAAAATGCGGTAGTTTGAGTATTTATTTCCACCAAAATTCATGTTGAAATATAATCCCCAGTGTAGCAATATTGAGAGGTGGGACCTTTAAGAGGTAATTGAGTCATGAGGGCTCTGCTCTTATGAATAGATTAAGCCATTCATGGGCTAATGGATTCATGGGTTATCATGGGAATAGGACTGGTGGCTTTATAAGAAGAGGAGGAGATATTTGAGCTAGCATACTCAGCCCCCTCACCATGTGATGCCCTGCACCCCCTCAGGACTCTGCAGAGTCCCTGTTAGCAAGAAGGCCTTCACCAGATGCAGCACCTCAAAAAAAAAAGGCATTGAAATAACAGATTTCTCATCAGCAACCATGGAGGCCACCAGAAGGATATGCCACTAAATTTTTCAAATGCTAAAAGGACTGTCAATGCAGAATCCTATACCTGATGAAAATATTTTTCAGGAATGGAGGGAAGGGAAATCAAGACATTTTCAGATGAAGAAAAACTAAGAATTTGTTGCCACTACATTTACTCTAAAAGAATAAAGGAGTTCTCTAAACAGAAAGGAAACAAAAGAAGGAAACTTGAGATGTGAGGAAAGGGGAAAGAAGGTGATAAACAAAAGTATGGATAAATACAATAGACTTTTCTTCTCGTCTTATGTTTTCTAAATTATATTTGGTAGTTGAAACAAAAATTATAACACCAGTGTGGTTCTAAATGTATGTAAAGGAAATACTTAAGAAAATTATGGCTGAGTGCAGTGACTCACACCTGTAATCCCAGTGTTTTGGGAGGCCAAGACAGGAGGATGGCCTGAGGCCAAGAGTTTGAGACCAGCTTGGAGAACATAGCGAGACTTTGTCTCCATAAAAAACTTAAAAATTAGTCAGGCTTTTGATGCATGCCTGTAGTCCTAGCTACTCAGGAGGCTGACATGGGAAAATCACTTGAGGCCAGATGTTTGAGGCTGCAGTTAGCTATGGTCACACCACCACACCCCATCCTGAGTGAAAGAGCAAGACCCTGTCACACACACAAAAAGAAAATTATAAACAGGGGAAGGTAAAGGAGGTAGGATTTCTGCACTTCATTCCAACTGGTTAAATGACGATATGAGTAGCATGTGATAAATTAGTATATCTAATGTAATATCTAGAGAAACCTCTCAGAAACACTATATATAAATCAAAAGAGAATTCTAAAACATGTTTAACCTACAGAAAGGCAGGAAAAATAACAGAAATGATAAGTAGAGAGAACAAATAGAAAATAAAATCACAGACTTAAGCTCTACCTTATTAAAAATTACATTAAATGTAAATAGTCTAAATAAAAGATGTCAGAGTAAACAAAAAACATGACCCAACTGTTTTCTATTTATAAGAAATTCGCTCCAAATATAACAGTATAAGCAAGTTGGAAGTAAATGGATAGAGGAAGACATTTTATGCAAACATCAATTGAAGGAAACAGAAATGACTGCATTAATATCAGATAAAGTGGACTTAGAACAAAGAAAATTCATGGAGACAGTGGGGAACATTATATAATGATAAAAGGGATAATCACCCAGAATATATAGTCATCACAAGTGTGTACGCACCAAACAGCAGAATTGTAAAAACTGCGGGAGAAAAACTGGTAGATCTGAATGCAGAAACAAAAAAATCCACAATTAGGTATTGAAGTCTCCAACTATAAGTGTATATTTGATGGAACTAGCTAGAAAATCAACAAGTATGTAGAATATAGAATAACTCGGTGCCACCATCAACCAACAGCATATTTATAGCACGCTCTACCCAACAACAGAATACATGTGACATTTCAAGTGCCAGTGGGACATAGAGCAAAATGGATCATACTCTGGGCCATAAAACAACTGAAATTTTAAAGAATTGAGATAATGTAAAGTGTGTTTTTTGACTGTAGTCAAATTAGAAATCAGTAACAGAAAATAACAGGAGCATCTCCAAAATACTTGGAAATTAAACAACTTCCAAATAATTCATTGGTCAAAGATGAAGTCTCAAGGGAGGTTAAAAAATGGATGAGATGGAATGAAAATAAAAACATAATACAACATATCAAAAGTTGTGGGATACTGCTATAGCAGTGCTGAGAGGGAAATTTATAGCAGTCATTCATACATTAGAAAGGCGGAAAGTTTCTTTTTTTTTAATACTTTAAGTTATAGGGTACATGTGCACAACGTGCAGGTTTGTTACATATGTATACATGTGCCATGTTGGTGTGCTGCACCCATTGACTCCTCATTTACATTAAGTATACCTCCTAATGCTGTCCCTCCCCCCTCCCCCCACCCCACAACAGGCCCTGGTGTGTGATGTTCCCCTTCCTGTCTCCAAGTGTTCTCATTGTTCAATTCCCACCTATGAGTGAGAACATGCACTGTTTGGTTTTTTGTCCTTGCGATAGTTTACTGAGAATGATGTTTTCCAGTTTCATCCATGTCCCTACAAAGGACATGAACTCATCATTTTTTATGGCTGCACAGTATTCCATGGTGTATATGTGCCACATTTTCTTAATCCAGTCTTTCTTTGATGGACATTTGGGTTAGTTCCAGGTCTTTGCTATTGTGAATAGTGCCACAATAAACATACATGTGCATGTGTCTTTATAGCAGCATGATTTAAAATCCTTTGGGTATATACCCAGTAATGGGATGGCTGGGTCAAATGGTATTTCTAGTTCTAGATCCCTGAGGAATCGCCACACTGTCTTCCACAATGGTTGAACTAGTTTACAGTCCCACCAGCAGTGTAAAAATGTTCCCATTTCTCCACATCCTCTCCAGCACCTGTTGTTCCCTGACTTTTTAATGATGGCCATTCTAACTGGTGTGAGATGGTATCCCATTGTGGTTTTGATTTGCATGTCTCTGATGGCCAGTGATGATGAGCATTTTTTCATGTGTCTGTTGGCTGCATAAATGTCTTCTTTTGAGAAGTGTCTGTTCATATCCTTCGCCCACTTGTTGATGGGGTTGTTTGTTTTTTTCTTGTAAATGTGTTTGAGTTCTTTGTAGATTCTGGATATTACCCCTTTGTCAGTTGAGTAGATTGCAAAAATGTTCTCCCATTCTGTAGGTTGCCTGTTCACTCTGATGGTAGTTTCTTTTGCTACGCAGAAGCTCTTTAGTTTGATTAGATCCCATTTGTCAATTTTGGCTTTTGCTGCCATTGCTTTTGGTGTTTTAGACATGAAGTTCTTGCCCATGCCTATGTCCTGAATGGTATTGCCTGGGTTTTCTTCTAGGGTTTTTATGGTTTTAGGTCTAACATTTAAGTCTTTAATCCACCTTGAATTAATTTTTGTATAAGGTGTAAGGAAGGGATCCAGTTTCAGCTTTCTACATATGGCTAGCCAGTTTTCCCAGCACCATTTATTAAATAGGGAATCCTTTCCCCATTGCTTGTTTTTGTCAGGTTTGTCAAAGATCAGATAGTTGTAGATATGCGGTATTATTTCTGAGAGCTCTATTCTGTTCCATTGGTCTGTATCTCTGTTTTGGTACCAGTACCATGCTGTTTTGGTTACTGTAGACTTGTAGTATAGTTTGAAGTCAGGTAGTGTGATGCCTCCAGCTTTGTTCTTTTGGCTTAGGATTGACTTGGCAATGCGGGCTCTTTTTTGGTTCCATATGAACTTTAAAGTAGTTTTTTCCAATTCTGTGAAGAAAGCCATTGGTAGCTTGATGGGGATGGCATTGAATCTATAAATTACCTTGGGCAGTATGGCCATTTTCATGATATTGATTCTTCCTATCCATGATCATGGAATGTTCTTCCATTTGTTTATGTCCTCTTTTATTTCATTGAGCAGTGGTTTGTAGTTCTTCTTGAAGAGTTCCTTCACATCCCTTGTAAGTTGGATTCCTAGGTATTTTATTCTCTTTGAAGCAATTGTGAATGGGAATTCACTCATGATTTGGCTCTCTGTTTGTCTGTTATTGGTGTATAAGAATGCTTGTGATTTTTGCACACTGATTTTAGTATTCTGAGGCTTTGCTGAAGTTGCTTATCAGCTTAAGGAGATTTTGGGCTGAGACGATGGGGTTTTCTAAATGTACAATCATGTCATCTGCAAACAGGGACAATTTGACTTCTTCTTTTCCTAATTGAATACCCTTTATTTCTTTCTCCTGCCTGATTGCCCTGGCCAGAACTTCCAACACCATGTTGAATGGGAGTGCTAAGAGAGAGGGCATCCCTGTCTTGTGCCAGTTTTCAAAGGGAATGCTTCCAGCTTTTGCCCATTCAGTATGATATTGGCTGTGGGTTTGTCATAGATAGCTCTTATTATTTTGAGATACATCGAAAAAGGGGAAAGTTTCAAAACAAATATCTAAGCCTTAGCTCACGGACGTAGGAAAAGAAGAGAAAATCAACCCAAAGCAAGCAGGAAGGAGGAAATATAAAATCAGCGAAACTGAAAACAGAAAAATTGAGAAAATCAATGAAACAGAGATGACTCTTTGATAAGATCAATAAAATTGATAAACCTCTAGGAAGACTGATAAAAAAAAGGTAGATTATCAGTATCATAAATGAAATAGGAGATATTACAACAGACCCTGTAAACATCAGAAAAGATAATAAGGGAATACTGCAAACAACTCTACACACAGAAATTACAGATGAAGTGGACCAATTCCTCAAAAAACAAAAGCTATTGCAGCTCATCCAGTTTGAAATAGTTAATTTGCCTAGTTTTATAACCACTAAGGATTTCTAGTTTTAAAACTTTAAAAAAGGAATATTCACGTCCGGATGGTCTCACAGGAGAATTCTACCAAATGTTTAAAGAATTAACACCATTTCTGTACAATCTCTACCAAAAAATAGACAAAAAGGGAACACTTATTTTTCATTTTACAAAGGTGGTATTACACTGATAACAAAACCAGACAAAGATAGTTTAAAAAAAATAAAAGAAAAAGAAAATTACAGATCAATATCCCTCATGAATATAGATGGCAGAAGTCCTTAACAAAATATTAGCAAATAAAATTCAGCAATACATAAAAAGAGTTATACACCATGACCAAAAGGTCACTCCAGGGATGCTAGATGGTTCAGTTTTAAAAATATCAATTAATGTAATCCACCATACTAACATGTTTTAGAATGATTCCATGCAGTAAAATAATTTGACAAAATCCAACACCTATTCGTAATGAAAAAAATTAAAACTCCCAGAAATATAGGAAAAGAGACTATTTTCTTTTACTTGATAAACAGCATCTAGAAAAAACCTGCAATTAACATTTTATGTAGTTGTGAAAGACTGAATGCTTTTACCTTAAGTTTGGGAACAAGGCAAGGATGTCTGCTCTTAGCACTCTTATTCAACATGCTAAGAATCAAAGGGAGTACCCTTATATTGGTAAAGCTTACCCTTTTTCTTAATGGCTAAAGACTTAATGCTTTCCCTTTTAATAGTGGGAATAATGCACGGATGTTTGCTCTTACTCTTACTCATCTCAGTGTTGCAAATTTTAGCCGATACAAGAAGGCAAAAAGAAGAAAAAAGACATACATACACATTAGAAAATAAGAAATAAGACTTTTCCCTATTTGCAGATGGCATAATTGTCTATGCAAAAAAAAAAAACATGAAATCTCAAAAAAAAAACTTCCTAGAATTAATGAGTTCAGTCAGGTTGAAGAATACAAGATAAACATACAAAAATCAGTTCTATTTCTTTATGTTAACAGTGAACACATGGACACTAAAATAAAAATGCTATCATTTGTAATCACTTAAAAAAGAATAAAAGGTTTAAATCTAGCAAACATTACAGAATATGTATGCTTAGAATTATACCATGCTGGTGAAAGAAATTAAGATCTAAGTAAGTGTAAAGGCATACTGTGTTCATGGATTAGAACACTTACTGTAGTAAAGATGCCAATTCTCCCCGAATTGATACAAAAAGGAATTTTGTGTATTTCCTGTCAAAATTCCCGTAAGTTTTTTGTTGTTGATATAGTTAAGAGTATTTTCAAATTTACCTGGAAAGGTGGAAGAACTGGAATGGCTAAAACTTTTTTAAAGAAGAAGAAAGTTGAAAGAATCAGTCTACCTGATTTTTATTATATAGCTACAATAATCATACTGAGATAACCGTGGAGGAAGAGATACGAGGATTGATAGAATAGAGGGCCCAGAAATAGATCTACACAAATATGCCCAGTTGTAATTTGACAAAGGTGCAAAAGCAATTCAATGGAGGAAAAATAACCTTTTCAATAAATGGTGCCAGAGTGATTGGACATCTATAGACAAAAAATAATAAACATTAACCCCAAACTCACACCTTATACAAAAATTAAGTTAAAATGGATAATGGACCTAAATGTTAAATTATTGGACTTTTAGAAAAAAAATAAAACAATCGTTGGGCTCTAGAACTAGAAAATAGTTCTTAGACTTGACACCAAAAGTACAATCCATAAGAGAAAAATTTATCAATTTGACTTCATCAAAATTTAAAAGTTTTGCTCTGAGAAAGACCCTGTGCAGAGGATAAAAAGACAGGCTACAAAGTGGAGAAAACATTTGCAAGCTATTTTAGTGACAAGGGACTATTACCTAACCTATATAAGGAACTTTCAGTACTTAACAGCAGAAAAGTAATCCAGTCAGAACACAGGCAAAAGATGTAAAGAGACATTTCACTGAAGAAGATATATGGATGGAAAATAAGCACATTAAAAGCTGTTCAACCTCATTAACCGATAGGAAAATGAAAATTAAAATCACACAGAAATATTACACAACTATCAAAAATAGTGACAACACAAAATGCTGGTGAGTTTGTAGAGAAACTGGATCACTAATATATTGCTGGTGGGAATGTGAAATGGTACAGCCACTCTGGAAAACAAGTTTGGTAGTCTGTTAAAAAACTAAACGTGCAACTGCCATATATTTACCTCAAAGAAATGAGGAATTATTTTACCCAATAACCTCTACACAAATGTTTCTAGCAGCTTTATTTACAATAACCTAAAAACAGATGTCCTTCAATGGTTGAATAGTTAACCATATAGTGGTACACCCAAATAGTGGAATACTATTCAGCAATAAAAATGAATGAACTATCTGTATGTGCAACAACTTGGATGAATCTCCAGAAAATTATGCTAACTAAAAGCCAGTATGAAAAGGTTACATAGGTGTGATTTCTTTCATATAACATTCTTGAAATGACAACATTTTATAAGTGGAGAATCTAATAATGCACTTTTCTGTTTCCAGAAATGAAAATTAAAAGACTTACAGAGGACGTAAGTGCATATACAGTCATGACATTTCAGTCAAGAATAGACCACATATGTGACAGTGGTCCCCTAGATTATACTATTATATTTTTACTATACCTTTTCTGTGTTTACATGTGTTTAAATAAGCAAATGCTTATCATTGTATTACAGTTGTCTACAGTATTCTGTACAATCAAATGCTATACAGATATGTAGCCTGGGAGCAATAGGCTATATTATATAGCCTAGGTGTGTAGTGTGTAGTAGGCTATACCATCTAGGTTTGTGTAAGTACGTTGTATGATGTTCACACAGTGACAAAATTGCCTACTGGCATGTTTCTTAGAATGTGTCTCCATCATTAAGCAATGTGTGACTGTGTTCAAAAAGCTAATAAACATTAAAAACATTGAGCCTCATTGAAATATCCCCAGAAAGATGACTTTTGGGAAGAGGGGAGAGGAAAGAAATGCTAAATTACATTAACAAACAATTTTGAGGGGGAAGGGAAAAAGGGAAGAAGCTCTATATTAAGTATGCACATCCATGTAAGATACAGCCTAATATGTGTTGTGAGTGAAGTGGGGGAATAAGCCCTCCAGTAAATGTCCTTCACTATGGTTGGTTTTTCTTTAATCTCAAAGTGAATGTGATACAAAATAATTCATTTTCTGTTCATGTTGAATTAATCTTGTATTTTATAATTTGGAAAAGTTTAATGATTCATTATTTTGAATGTGTTTTTATACTTCACAGTGAGAGACCAACCACCAATTTGCCTTGATGTTAGACAAAAACAGCGTACATCTATGGATGCATCATCATCCGAAATGAAGGCCCCAGTCCTTCCAGAACCTATTCTTCCTATCCAGCCCAAAACTGTGAAAGACTTTCAGTAAGTTTCAGCTCACTATTATATGTAAATGTGTAGTCATCTGCATGTCAGCACTTTACATAATTTCTTTATTTGAGAAATTAGCTTTTGGATCATTGTAAGGTATTAGCCAAGAGGACCTCAAAAGACTATATGTCTCAAGTTGAACGTGAAAGAAAACAGATATACGAATAATAGGAAGAGTTCGATAGGCTGCAGCAAAATAAAGGAAACACTAAGTAAGAGTCTATGAGTCAAAACAGGCAAAAAGAGATAAAGGTGGTAATTAAATAATAGACTGTTACCATTTTAAAAAATAGGAGTTCATTTATGATGTGACACATACTATAAAAATTATGTCACCATTCAAAAAATCCAGATGCATATTTGAAGGACTAAGTGGGAATGATAAAGACAGAATGTAAACAAAGTCTCCAGAAGTTTAGCTATGAAGGGAAGGAAAGAGTGATAATTGAAAGAGACATGTTAAGGATGATCTTTTTTAAAAATAAGTAAATGGGAAAGTTGAAGCTAGATTAATATCTTAATCCAATTAAGAATTATAAATCAAAAACCAAACACCGCATGTTCTCACTCATAGGTGGGAATTGAACAATGAGAACTCATGGACACAGGAATGGGAACATCACACTCGGGGGACTGTTGTGGGGTTGGGGGAGGAGGGAGGGACAGCATTAGGAGATATACCTAATGCTAAATGACGAGTTAATGGGTGCAGGAAATCAACATGGCACATGGATACATATGTAACAAACCTGCACATTGTGCACATGTAACCTAAAACCTAAAGTATAATTAAAAAAAAAAAAAAGAATTATAAATCCATAAACTATATTAACTGGGACATATTTCCTTATTTGGTTTCAGTATTTCGTATTGCATGTTTGGTGACATTTATTAAAAAGTAATGCTAGTTTATCTGAATAATACTTATATATATATATATATATATACGGTTAATGTGTTTTCATTTTAGGGAAGATGTAGAAAAAGTTAAGTCATCAGGAGATTGGAAAGCAGTACATGATTTTTATCTAACAACATTTGATTCTTTCCCAGAATTAAATGCTGCATTTAAGGTAATTATACATAAAACACATTTTTCATTTCACTTTTAGTTTTAAATTTTCCAAAAATGATAAATTTACCTCATTTTCTACCCAATATTGATTTAAACATGCATATATTATGTATTGATTTCAGAAATTATACAGTACATACAATTATGTAATATTACAAATATTATATAAGTATATGGGTTTTTCTGGGGGGGTGTTGTTTTGTTTTGTTTTGAGATGGAGTCTCACTCTGTTGCCCAGGCTGGAATGCAGTGGTGCAGTCTCAGCTCACTGCAACCTCTGCCTCCTGGGTTCACGCAATTCTTGTGCCTCAGCCTCCTGAGTAGCTGGGATTACAGGTGCCTGCCACCACACTGGCTAATTTTTGTATTTTTAGTAGAAACGGGGTTTCACCATGTTGGCCAGGCTGGTCTCGAACTCCCGAACTCAGATGATCCTCCCATGTCAGCCTCCCAAAGTGCTGGGATTACAGATATAAGCCACCACACCCAGCCCTTAAATATTGTTTTTACTTGCTCTAATGTTCATGTTTAACTCCATTCCTTCACTTTTAAAAAAGAAAGTTATTAAAATAATCTTTGTACATTTCTTTTTATTTTCAGAAATTTTGCCCTAACAGTTCTTTTTTATTATCAGACTAAAAAATCATCAAAATTATGAAGGAATAGTGTGGTTCAAATTTTACTAAGAATAGTCTTTAAAATGTTGAATATACTTAATTCTTAAATTGAATTTGCAGAAAGATGCCACTGCCTCATTTAACACCATTGAAGACTCTGGGATTAATGCTAAATTTGTGAATGCTGTGTATGATACCTTACTTAATACTGTAAGTATTATGACATGCAAGTAATATTATTCTGTGTCTCTTCTGTATTTCAAAAGCAGCCACACAAATATTGTAAAAATCACCTTATAATTACCTTGGAAACTCTGATACAATTTTATAGTAAATGTAGCTGGAATTCTCAGAAAGTTAGATTATTTTATTCTTTTATTTTTTAATTATGAATTAAGCAGCAAATACTTTTACATCCAATCCTTTTTTAGAAAGACTTGCTAAAATCATGCTTTACTTACTCAGCAAAAGGAGGTAAGTTATTTAATTATATTGGAATTGCACTGAATCTGTAGATCAGTGGTTCTTAAACATTAGCCTGTATCAGAATCACAAGAAGGGCTTGTTAAAATACAGAATTTCAGATTTATTAGGTCTTGGGTGAAGCCCAAGAATTTTCATTTGTAACAAGTTCCCAGGATATGTTGATTTATGAGTTCATTTATGATGTGACACATACTATAAAAGTTATGTCACCATTCAAAAAATCCAGATGCATATTTGAAGGACTAAGTGGGAATGATAAAGACAGAATGTAAACAAAGTCTCCAGAAGTTTAGCTATGAAGTGAAGGAAAGAGTGATAATTGAAAGAGACATGTTAAGAATGACCACATTTTGAGAACCATACTGCTATAGATCAATTTGTGAAAAATTGACATCTTTTCAATCCATAAGCATACTGTATCCTTTTAGGTACCTAGGTCTTCTTTAATTTCTCTTGGTAATGTTTTGTAGTTTTCTGGGTAGAGGTGTTACACATTTCTCATTACATGTATTTCTAGGTACTTCATGTTTTTTAATCCTATTATAATTTTATTTTCCAATTGTGACTAATATATGGAAATACTTTCATATATTTATCTTTATCTAAATACAGTTGACCCTTGAACAATGCGAGGTTTAGGGGCGCAAACCCCCCATGCAGTAAAAAAAAAAAATCTGTGTATAACTTTTGACTCCCCAGAAGCTTAACTACTAATAACCTGTTGTTGACCAGAAGTCTTACTGATAACATAGTCAATTAACATATATTTTATGTTATATGTATTGTATACTATATTGTTACAATAAAGTAAGCTAAGGAAAAGGCAATGTTATTAAGAAAAAATAAGGAAGATAAAATATATTTACTATCTATTAAGTGGAAGTGGACTATCATAAAGGTCTTCATCCTTATTGAGTAGGCTGAGGAACAGGAGAGGTTGGTCTTGCTGTCTTAGGTGGCAGAGGTGAAAGAAAATAATGTATATAAGCAGGCTTGCACAATTCAAACCTGTATTCAAGAGTCAACTGTACTTTGCTATATTCATCCATTAATTCTAATAGTACATCAGTAAATTAACTTGGATTTTCTGTGTACACAATCTTGTCATTTGTGAAAAAGGAGAGTTTTATCTCCTTCTAATCCTGTATCTTATATGGATGTATGTATGTGTTTGCATTGACTGGGATCTCTTTCACAATTGTGAATAAAAGAAGTAATAGCAGACCTCTTTGTCTTATTCCCAATATGAGTACTTCACTATTAAATATAAACATCCTTTGTCATTGGAGAAATGAAAATAACATTACACATCCATCAAAATTAATAAAATTGTTTCAAAAACCTTACCAAGTATTGGCAATATTGTGGAACAGTTGGAACTTTCATCCCCTGATGATGTAAGTATAAATTGGTACAACCACTTTGGAAAAATACTTCGTGTGATCTCTTAACATGAAGCATATGCATATTCTGTAACCCAACAATTCCATTCCTAGGTACACTTCTCTGAACTTGATTTTTTCTTGACATTTTAATTTCTTTTGAATTTAAGTCTTTTTTTTTGCAAAATAGGAAATAGAATTAACCTAAGGCAATCTAGTCCTCGAGGGATCCAGGCTGAGTCTTATGATCTTCAGCAGAATGACATCATAATGCAAGGTGCTAGCAATAGTGTGTAAATTCTAAATAATAACCACTTCCCTACATTTTTTATTAGGAAACAGGCAAAAGTCCAATTCTTAAGGGGATGGCATACAAAACATCTTAATCTACAAAGGCCAGAATAACCCAGTTATATACTGAACAACCTATTGGTGAACCAAATCAGAGCTGGCCAAGGATTGGTAAACAGAGAAGGTGTTTACATTTTGAACACTTGCTCTGTGGCTTAAAAAATTCCTGGTTACTGTCAGTAAGAAAGCAAGTAAAAAATATTGCAGATGGACCCACCCTGATACTTGATTTTACCAAGGTCTTTCACTGGAACATGACAGTAGAGATAAGTATAGGTATAAGATAATTATCCCTTGTCTCACTATGTTGCCCAGGATGGTCTCAGACTCCTGGCCTCAAGCAGTCCTCCTGCCTTGGCCTCCCAAAGTGTTGGGATTATAGGTGTCAGCCACCGAGACTGGCCAGGAGAGCTTTCTTTAAACTAAAGGTCAATGTAGCCATCATCTGTGCTGCAGAGCCTTGAGTATTTCTCTTTACTATTGGAGATTCTGGTAGCCAGGTTGGTACTGGATGCCATCATAACATGCTGACACAGCTACAGTTGGAGCACACACCATGCTACCAGTGCACCAAAGGCTTGGCCATGGTTGGCCTAAGGCCCCATGACACAGCCCACCTCACAGCCACTCAGCCTACCCCAGCATGGACCAGTCCTCTCTGAGTTCTTTTGACTTGGAATATTAATGTTATATATGTTAAAAAATTAAATATATAGATATGAGGGAAAAAACCCTAAAATGGAATACAAACAGAAAATAAACCTAACTGTATTTTGAATGAATACTATAACCATATTTTCCAAAACTCACTAAAAAACATTCATACATAGTACTTTATATAATCCTAACTAAGAAAACACACACAAAGACTGTAAACAAATCTTTAACTTTTAGTAGTTTGGGTTTTTTTCCCCCCTCAGGGGTATAGACAAATAATTCTGAAATTATATTCTATGTATTGTTGAACTAAACAAATGAGTAAATATATCAATGTTGCTGGGAGTCAGGTTTCTCATTTTAGAAAAGGGAGATAGAAATATGGGATGAGGGAGGCTAAAAACAGTTTTGGGAATTGAATTAGAATTGGAGGCATTGTAATGATCTCATGGTTTTTAATAGATGTAGATACATGTGTGTGCATGCGAGTGTGTATGTTCTAGCCCTGTGCACTGAAAGGGTCTACAGCAATAACATCCCTTCACTATACTGAGCACTTCACTATACTTATCTTGGTTTCTAAATACCATGTCACACTAAAAGAACCACAGCTCCCTAGAGAAATGGCTAATTCTACGACCAAGGCAGGGAAAGTACCAAATGAACCTGGATCATCTAGTATCTCACCATTAATTATGATGTTAGCTGTAGGGTTTTTTTTTTTTTAGATGTTCTTTATCAAGTTGAGGAAGTTCTCTATTTCTTGTTCACTGATAATTTTTGTCATGAATGGGTATTGGATTTCATCAACTGTTTCTTTTGCATCTGTTGCTATGATCACATGATTTTTCTTTTTTAGCTTGTTGATTTGATGAATTACATTAGTTGATTTTCAGGTGTTGAACCAGACTTGCATAACCTGAAATAAATCACACTTGGTTGTGTTGTATAATTCTTTTTATGTATTTTTGGTTCAATTTGCTAATATTTTGTTGAGGATTTTTTTGCATCTATGTTCATAAGAGATATTGATCTATACTTTTCCGTTCTTGTAATATCTTTCTCTTTTGAGTATTAGGTTAATGCTGGCCTCACAGAAGGACTTAGAAAGTATTCTCTCTGCTTCTATTTTCTGGAAGAAATTTTAAAGAATTGGTATCATTTATTTTTTAAATATTTGGTAGAATTTACCATTAAAGCCATCTGGGCCTGGTGCTTTCTGTTTTAGAAAGTTAACAATTATTGATTCTGTTCCTTTAATAGACACAGGCTTATTCAGATTATCTGTTTCTCCTTATATTAATTTTGGTAGATTGTGTTTTTCAGTAACTAGGTTATCAAATTTGTGAGCATAGAGTTGTTCATAATAGTCATAAATTATCCTTTTAATGTCTACAGAATCAGTGTGAGAATGATCTTGCGTTTAGTAATTAGTGTGTTCTCACTTCCTTTTGTGATTAGTCTGGCTAGAGGCCTATCACTTTTATTGTTCTCTTCAAAAAAATCAGCATTTTGTTGTGTTGATTTTCCCTGTTCCCTTTTTTAAATTTCATTGACTTCTCTAATTTTTATATCTTGTCTTCTACTTACCTTGGATCTAATTTGCTCTTTTGTTTTAGTTTCCTAAGGTGGACACTTAAATGATTAATTTCAGATTTTTTTGCTAATATATTCATTCAGTGCTATACATTTCCCTCTAAACACTGCTTTTGCTGTATCTCACAAATTTTGATAGGTTGTATTTTTCATTTGTTTTCCAAAGGTAAACATAGGCTTACCATATGATCCCTCACTTACACTCATATATATTTACCCAAATGAGTTAACAATTTATGTTCACCCAAAAACCGGCACACAAATGGTTACAGCAGCCTTATTAATAATTACCAAAAATGTCCTTCCATAGGTGAAGGGATAAACAAACTGTGGTACATTCCATATCATGGAAATTATTCAGCGATAAGAAGAAATGAGATACCAAGTCACAAAAAGACATGGAGAAACCTTAAATACATATTGCTAAGTGAAGGAAGCTAGTCTTAAAAGGCTGTTAAAAATAACAGTAATGGAGATTTGGAGCCAAGACGGCCAACTAGATGCAGCCAGGAGGAACATCTGCCACGGAGAGACTGGACATCAGGAAGACTGGCACACTCCAAGCAGATCTTCAGAGAGAAGGCATTGAAATTGGACAGATGGAGGACACAGAAGCTGGGCTGAAGGGAGCTGGGAAACCTGGGTGGGGCTACGAAGTAATGGGATTCATTCTTGACCCCCAGCAGCTCCTGTGGAAAGGGTGAGTTGAACAGGCAAGGAGCAGCCTACTTTCGCCATGGACCTCCAGAATCCTGGCAACAGGAGATTCCATGACCCCCATGGACACTTGAGCTGGCAGGGTGAACTGCTTACACATGTGGGAGGGGTAGGACTCCAGCCTGTGTGGCGCCCAGATGGTTTGGTATGGGTGCAATGGAGCATGACCAGGGATTCTCATCCCTCAAGGCACACTGTGCTCCTCCTGGAGACTTTAGCCTTGAGAAGACTCAGACCCGGACAGAGTAGGGCAGTCTTGCCTGTGAGATGGTGCCAGACCAATGTGAGTGTCCCCCTGACTGCTGGCCTCTCCCAGGGCCCCAGCCTGGCCACACTCACTTGCAGTGCACCCTCGATGCCCAACCAGGGTACTTCCTGGGGCATAGCTTCTTCACCAGCAGACCGCTCCTGACCATCATAGGGTCCAGCAGAGTGGCCCCCACCAACACACACCAGCCTACCTGCAACCTCCCCGCATCACAACCTCCCCTCCATAGCTTTGCCAGCATGCATTTCTCCACAGCCACCTTCCCATTGCTTTGCCAAAGTTTGCGAGTGAGTGGACCTCACTTCTTCCCACCAGTATGCGTGCATACCCCACCATGCTACTGCTGCATGAGTACATGCTGCTGCCCCCACTGGCATGTGGGCACCCAATCATGCCACCATTGCTGCCACAAAAATGCACACGGACACTGGCAACTTGCCCCCCCCCATGCTGACACCACTGCTGGTGCAAATGCATGTGCACAGAATCCAGCATTCCTGCCCCCAACCAGCACCCCACACCTACCACACCACCACTGCTGCCAGCTCAAGAGCATGGAGCAATGCCACAAGCCCACTCCCACTAGTACCTTGCCCCAGCAGATGTGTGTGCATCCCACCACATGGCTCTGAGTGGCTGCTGGCACATGCAAGCAATCATGGATCCAACTGCCACTACCCCAGTCAAATGTTTTTTCTGACACCACTCATCAGAATGTTATTGCCAGTGGACCAAGAAGACCTCAGCCATTTTGGCACAGCATGTTCTTAACCTTGAGGGGCCAGAGAAC
Source organism: Symphalangus syndactylus (assembly GCF_028878055.3). NCBI lineage: Eukaryota > Metazoa > Chordata > Mammalia > Primates > Hylobatidae > Symphalangus > Symphalangus syndactylus. The sequence continues at coordinate 47,200,904 of NC_072424.2, read as the reverse complement.
AAAGCCAGGGGCTCGGTACCAGCACCCTACAGAGTTAGAGCATGCAGCCCAGGAGTGCTGAGCTGAGCCTTGGCCCACTAAAATTTTCCAGAAACAAAGCCATTCAACTGAACCCATTTATACCACAATCAAACCCACAAATGCATCAAAGAAGATAAAAGCAAAAAAAAAAAAAAAAAAATCCCATTCAAAGGATAGCAACTCCAGGAACTGAAGGAACGTCAACCCACTCAAATGAGAAAGAACCAGCACAAGAACTCTGGCAACTCAAAAAGCCATGGTAGTTCCCAGCAATGGTTCTTAACCAGGCTGAAATGACAGAAGTAGAATTCAGAATATGGATAGGAACAAAGATCATTGAGATTCAGGAGAAAGTAGAAGCCCAATATAAGGAATCTAAAGAATACAATAAAATAATACAGGAGATAAAAGATGAAATGATTGTTTTAAGAAAGAACCAAATTGATCTGACAGAGCTGAAAAACTCACTTCACAAATTTTACCCCATCTCTACAAAAAAAAATTTTTTTAAGTTAGCTGGGTGTAGTGGTGCATGCTTATAGTCCCAGGTACTTGGGAGGCTTTAGTGGGAGGATCACTTGAGCCCAGGAGTTCAAAATTGTGGTGAGCTATGATTGCACCACCACACTGCAGCCTGAATGACAGAATTAGACACTGTCTCACTCAAAAAAAAAAAAATCAGTACAGTTGCAAACATTAACAGCAGAATTGACCAAGCTAAAGAATTTCAGAGCTCAAAGACTGATTCTCCTAAATAGCTCAGTCAGACAAAAATAAAAAATAATGAACAAAGGCTCAAGAAATATGGGATTATGTGAAGAGACCAAATCTACAACTCATTGACATCTCAGAAAGAGAGGGAGAGAGGGAGAGAAAGCAAGCAATTTGGAAAGCGTATTTGAGGATATCATCCATGAATATTTCCCCAGCCTCACTAGAGAAGCCAACATTCAAATTCAGGAAATTCAGAGAACCCCTGCAATATACAAGATGACCATCCCCAAGACACACAGTCCTCAGATTCTCCAAAGTCAAAATGAATGAAAAAATGTTAAAGGCAGCTACAGAGAAGGAGCAGATCACCTCTAGTGGGAACCGTATCAGGCTAACAGCAGACCTTTGAACAGAAACCCTTCAAGACAGAAGAGATTGGGAGCCTATATTCAGCATTCTTAACAAAAAGATATTCCAACCAAGAATTTCATATATAGCCAAACAAAGCTTCATAATTGAAGGAGAAATAAGATACTTTTCTGATAAGTAAATGCTAAGGGAATGTAAAAAGGCTAAATGTCTACTTAAAAGGCACAGAGTGGCAAGTTGTATAAGAAGAAAGACCAAACTATATGCTGTCTTCAGGAGACCCATCTCACATACAATGACATCCATAGGCTCAAAGTAAAGCAATGGAGAAAGCTCTAGCAAGAACAATAGAAAAGGAAAAAGAGCAGGGATTGTTATTGCAACTTCAGACAAAACAGACTTTTAAACCAATAACAATCAAAAAAGACAAGAGCATTACATAATGGTATAGAGTTCAGTTCAACAAGAAGACTTAGCTATCCCAAATATATATGTACCTAATACAGGAGCACCTAGATTTATAAAGGAACTTCTTAGAGATCTACAAAGAGACTTAGATAACCACACAATAATAGTGGGAGACTTCAACACCCCACTGACAATATTAGATGATTGAGGAAGAAACTAACAAAGATACATGGGACCTGAACTTGTCATTTGACCAAATGGACCTAACAGATACCTACAGAACTCTCCACCCCAAAACAACAGAATACACATTCTTCTGAACTGTACATGACACATACTTTAAGATCTACCACACAATTATAAAACAATTCTCAGCAAACTTTTAAAAAATGAATTCATATCAACACCATTGCACAATAAACATAGAAATCCATACTGAGAAAACCACTCAAAAGCATACAATTATAAGAAAATTAAAACAGTCTGCTCCTGAATGACTTTTGGGTAAGCAGTGAAATTAAAGCAGAAATCAAGAAATGTATCAAAACTAATGAGAACAAAGATAAAACATACCAGAATCTCTGAGACCCAGATAAAGCACTGTGAAAGGAAATTTTATAGATCTAAATGCCTACATCAAAATGTTAGAAAGATCTCAAGTAAACATAATGTCACACCTAGAAAATCTATAGAAACAAGCACAAACTAACCCCAAAGCTAGCAGAAGACAAGAAATAACCAAAATCAGAGTTGAACTGAAGGAGTTCCATCCCAAGATGGAAGCAGGAAGAAATGGAAACCCTGAACAGACCAATAATGAGCTCTGAAATTGAATCAGTAAGAAACAGCTTGCCAACCCCCAAAAAAGCCCAGAACCAGGTGGGTTCACAGCCGAATTCTACCAGATGTACAAAGAGCTGGCACCATTTCTACTGAAACTATTCCAAAAAATTGAAGAGGAGGGACTCTTCCCTAATTCATTTTGCGAGGCCAGCATCATCTTGATATCATCTTTTCTGTGTGGCAGAGCCACAGACACACGCGCACACACACGCACACACACACAAAGAAAACCTCAGGCCAATATTCTTGATGAACATTGATGCGAAAACCCCTGCAAAATACTATCAAACTGAATCTAAACGCACATAACAAGCTAATCCACCATGATCAAGTAAGTATTATCCCTAGGATGCAAGGTTGGTTCATCCTACACATATCAATAAATGTGATTCATCACGTAACAGAACTAAACACAAAAACCACATGATTATCTCAATAGATGCAGAAAAGGCTTTTGATAAAATTCAGCTTCCCTGTATGTTAAAAACCCTGAACAACTAGGCGTTGAAGGAACATACCTCAAAATAATAGGAATCATCTGTGACAAACCCACAGCCAACATCATACTGAATGAGTAAAAGCTACAAGTCTTCCTCTTGACAACAGCACAAGACAAGGATGCCCACTCTTACCACTCCTATTTAACATAGTACTGGAAGTCTTAGCCAGAGCAGTTAGGCAAGAGAAAGAAATAGAAGGCATCAAAATAGGAAGAGAGGAAGTCAAATGTTTGCAGATGATATTATTCTATACCTAGAAAACCCCAAACTCTCTGCCCAAAAGCTCCTAGACATGAAGAACAATTTCAGCAAAGTTTCTGAATGCAAAATCAATATATAAAAATCAGTAGCATTGCTATACACCAACACTAAGCTGAGAGCCAAATCAAGAATGCCATTCCACTCACAATAGCCACAAAAAGAATAAAATCCCTGTGAGTATTGCTAACCAGTGAGGTAAGAGAGCATTAACAATGAGAATTACAAAACACTGCTCCAAAAAATTAGAGATGAACAAACAAATGGAAAAACATTCCATGCTCAAGGATAGGAAGAATCAATATCATTAAAGTGGCCATACTGCCCAAAGCAATTTACAGTTGCAGTGCTATTCCAATCAAACTACCAATGGCATTCTTCACAGAATTAGGAAAAAAAACTATTTTAAAATTCATATGAAACCAGAAAAGAGTTTGATTAGCCAACGCAATCCTGAAAAAAGAGAACAAAGCTGGAGGCATCACATTACCTGGCTTCAAACTATACTACAAGCCACAGCAACCAAAACACCATGGTACTGGTTCAGAAACAGACACATAGACCAATGGAACAGAACAGAGAGCCTAGAACTGATGACACACACCTACAACCATCTGATCTTTGACAAAGTCCACAAAGGAATAAGGAAAAGATTCTCTGTTCAATAAATAGTGCTGGGATAACTCGCTAGCTATATGTAAAAGATTGAAAGTGGACTCATTTCTTTCACCATATACAAAAATCAACTCAAGACAAATTGAAGACTTTAATGTAAAAACTGAAAGTATAAAAAGCGTGGAAGATAACCTAGGAAATATCATTCTGGACATAGGCCCTAGCAAAGATTTCATGATAAAGATGCCAAAAGCAATTGTGACAAAAACAAAAATTGATGAATGTGACCTAATTAAACTGAAGAGTTTCTGCACAGCAAAAGAAACTATCAACACAGTAAGTAGACAACCTGCAGAATAGGAGAAACTATTTGCGAACTATGCGTCCAACAGAGGTCTAATATCCAGAATCTATAAAGAACTATTTAATAAGCAAAAGCAAACGACTTCATTAAAAAGTGGGCAAAGAACATGAGCAGACACTTCAAAAGAACACATACATGTGTCCAACCAGCATATGAAGAAATGCTCAGCATTACTGATCATTAGAGAATTGCAAATCAAAACCACAAGGACATAACATCTCACACGAGTCAGAATGGCTGTTATAGATATTGAGATTATGAACATGAGACTGTCTAAAATATCTTTGATACCAAATAAATTTTTAGAAGTAGAGAAATTAATAGATTAAACAGCAGATTGGAGACTGCTGGAAAAAGAATTAGTAAACTGGAAGGTAGAAGTGAAGAAGAAATTTCTCAGAGTAGAACTCAGAGGGAAAAAGAGATAAACTATAAAAATAATAAAGATATATAGAGGATAGAATAAGAAAGACTAAACTTCATTGTATTTGGAGTCTAAAAATTATGGCACAGAAAGAATGGGGGTGTATATTTAATACCTGGGAGTTTCCCATAACTGATGTAAGACATGAATCCACAAATAACAGGGGAAACACAATATATACTAAGCAAGATAAAAGAAATGCAGACAAAGTAGTGAAATTGGAACGTCGTAATAAAGATACCTTATAAGTAATCAAAGGGAAAAGACAAATCATTCATAAAGGAAAATTATCTGGCTGTCAGCAGACTGCTCCACAGCAATCTGGGAGCCAAAAACCTGAAGTAATATTTTCAAAATACTAAAAGAAAAGAATATAAACATTGATTGATGTAGCCGGAGAAACTGACTTTCAAGAATGAGGGTGACTTAAGATATTTATAATAAACAAAAACTGCCTTTACCACCAACAGACGTATACTTAAACTTTAAAAGATATATTTTAGAGAGAAGCAGAAGGATCTGAGATATAAGAAAGAATGATGAAAAAGAAATTCATAAATACAGTTGACCCTTAAACATCATGGGTTTGAACTGCGTGAGTTCACTCAGACACAGATTTTATTCTGCCTCTGCCATGTCTGAGACAGGAAGACCAGCTCTTCCTCTTCAGCCTCCTCCTTAGCCTACTTAATGTGAAGATAAAGAGGATAAAGACCTTTATGATGATTGCTTCCACTTAATATATAGTGACTGTATTTTCTCTTGTGATTTTCTTAATAACATTATCTTTTCCCTATCATAAGAATTCAGTGTATAATACATATAAAATATGTGTTAATAGACTATATTATTGGTGAGGTTCTGATCAATGGTAGGCTATTGATAGTTAAGTTTTGGGGGAGTCAAAAGTTATACATGGATTTTTCTACTGCATTGGGGATCAGCATTCCTAACTCTCATGTTGTTCAAGGGTCAACTGTATTTATGTGTCACCCTAAAAAATACCTGCATAAGATTGATGTCTAATGTGTGTGATTTAAGATGAAAAAGCCAAAAGATGGGAGAATAACAACACATAAGTAGAGGAAGCTTATTGGAATTAAAAGTATTCTAAGATGCTCTTATTATAGAGCATCCTAAAGAAAGAGTAGGATATTAACTTTAGGCTTGTTAACTATGAATAATAAGAAATTGAAAGTAACCTCTAAAACAGTGCAAATGGAGCAAATAACTTTCTTAACTGGAGAGTAGGGGAATGGGAAAAAGAAGCATTAAAAAGTGAGTTAAATGAAAGCAAAAAGTAAGATTGCAGAAACAAGTCCAAATATAGGAATACGTAATTGAATAACAAATATAAATTCACTAAACTCACTGGTTAGAAGAGACTATCACTTTGGATTTTTAAAAATTATATTCCATGCTAAGCACAAGAGATACCGAAAAAGGTTGAAAATAAGGGTATATAGAATATATACCAGACACCTTCTAACCCAGAGGAAGTTGAAATCATTGTTACTAACTTCAGAAGATACGGCCTTTAGGAAAGTAAATACTACAGATGATCAGATGGGGAGAAATCACTGGAATTGGGAAGGTTATACAGAAGAAGTTGATTTTTTATTTGCACCTTGGAAGGATTCAACTTAAGTATGCAAAGAGTTGAGCAGTTAGCCAGTGAGTATGTATTGTCTTGGCTTTGGAGATACAGTGTTAAACAAAAATGCATGTCATATACAGCTCTAAGTAACTTATATTCTAATTTCTATTGGGGGCAGGTTACAGATAGAAAATAAATGTGAAAACAAATGTGAAGAAAGATAGTTTCAGATATTGATAAGTGCTTCGAGAAGATAGGGCAATGTAATAAGGAGTGATTAGTGGTTGCTTTTAGCTAGGAAGCTCAGGGAGGGCCTCTGTAAGGCAACAACTGAGGTCTTAATGATGAAAATAACTCAAACCACGAGAAGATCTGTGAGAGCAGCACACTAACAGAAGTGACAGCTAATAAAAAGGCCCTCAGAAGGGAACACAATTGGCAAATTCAGAAATAAGGCTTGTGAGACTAAAGCTTAGTGAATTAGGGAGAAAGGAGAAGACTAGGTTGGTAAGAGATGAGCCTGCATATGGCCATGTGAGTTTAATTGTATTGTAATAGAAAGTCATTGAGTGTTTTAAGCAGGGATCATTTATAGTTAAGAACGATCTCTCTAGATGCTTAGCAGAAAATGGTCTGTAGTGTGTCAAGAGAAAGGAGTTAGGAAGGCCTTGTGGTAGTTGAAGCAAAAGTTGATATTTGGATTAGCAATTTTGGCAATGAAAATAGAAATGTTCAGACTCATATATTATGGAGTAGAGCTAGTAAAACTTCCAGTACATTAGATGTGGCACTCAAAGGCAAGAAAGACAGGAAACTGAGTGGATGCTGTTGCCATTTAATTAGATGAATAAGGCATTTGCGAAGGAGAGATCAAAGTGTTTAAAAAAGAAAAGAGTAGTCCACCTTGTCAGATGTTGCTGAGACATTTTGTAAGGTTTGGACAGAGAATTGACCATTGTCTTTCATAAGCTATAGATAATTGATGACTTTAATAAGAGTCTAGTAAGACTTTAATACGTCTATTTGGAATGAGTTGACAGACAATGAGAAGAGATAGTACAGATAATTCTTGAGAGCTTTCACTATAAAGGGAAGCAGAGAAATGAGGTGGTAGCTAGAAGATGGCCCAAACGAGATGTTTTAAATAAAGCCAATACATCAGTCAGGGTCCTGGTAGTAAACAGACAACACACTCAAATTGGTAAATTGGGTTATTTACAAAGTTGTTAGCAGAGTAAGTGAGACCCTAAGGACAGCACAGTGCCCAGGGGAGAATCTAGAGATGAACCATGGGTGAGAGGGCTGCTTTACAGGAGATGGGACTTTCACTCTAGGGACACCACCGACCCATGACAACCATCCCATGGTGACCCTGCAGGTGGGGACCTGAGGGAACAAATACCCCAACTTCACTCTCTTTTCTTTTCTGCTAGTGCTTTCTATTAGCTAACCCCAATAAGAAGGCAAAGAAGTCTAGTTGATACAGTCCTTCAGAATTGGCTTCTGAGGGCATAGAGCAAAGTGGAGAAGGATGGCAAATCAGTGCCAGTGATATTAGTCTGTGTTGTTATACTGATAGGAATGTTTTAGTAGAGAGGGAGAAATGGATGATACAGGCGAGAAAAGAAAAAACTTTAATAACCATGTCCTTGACAAGGTTATGAGAGGGGATGGGATGTAGGACTCAAATGAAGGGGTTGGCCTTGATCAAGTGCAGTTGCAGGCAAAGTGGTAGAATTTACATTGGGACAGTGAATCTCTTATCTGGGTGCATCTGAGACCCAGAAAGCTTCCCTGTCCCAGACAGGTATGGAAGCCCAGAGCTCCAGGCTCACCACACCTGCCCAATCACCCAGAAATAGGTTTGGAATGGGAAACAATCATGACACAGACCCCCATGAAGTTTCTCCCTGATGGACTGGGAAGTCTTCTTTGTTGAAGACATTGAGCCAGACTAAGAAGGCCCCAGGCTTCTCAGAAACAGGGCAGACAGAGCAAGAGGGAGGACAGAGCAGAGGCCAGAGCCCAGGCAGGCAGGATATGGCACAATGCCACCACCGCAGGCATCCGGGGAGGAGTGCCAAACAGGGGACTTGGCCAGGAAGGCCAGCGTTTGAGTGGCAGATGCTTGCCCCATCCTGTTGCTGGCTTCTTTCTCCGTCCCTGTGTCAAGCTGTGGCTAGATTTCTCAATGAGGGCAAAGGGCGAGAGGAGTGAAAACCGTCTTCTTGAAGTTCTGGGGGCACCTGCCTGCAGGTGGACAATGAGCACCTGTGAGGCCTTTGTCCTTAGCTGGGGTGTGGTCATCTTGATCCTAGCAAAGAGGCTGCTCAGGATGGGGAGGGGATGAAAACCCCTGCAGGTCCAACGCAGATGCCAAGTGTGTAGCAAGGTCATAGCTAGGAATGATGCTGGGAAGGAGGTGTTATAGATTTGAGGAATAAGAAGGTTTGAAATATAGTTGTCTTGGAAGTGTAGAGAAGTAAGTGAACTATAGAAATGTTGTGGGACTGTCAGTGGTATTGAGTGTCCTTTTGAGATTTGTGGTCATAAAGTATGTCCAGTCAGCACATTTGTTTGGTTTTTCTCCTGCAGCTTTTGTTGCTCAGGGGCAAACACTAAGTGGTTGAGCAGGGGTACTCTCTGGGTGTGCAGGGTTACTGTAAGCAGAGGAAGAGAAAGGAATGCTATATTAAATATATATATGTATATGGGTATATGACATAAGAGCTAGGCTGAATGAGTGCTGATAGACATGCCTTGGAAGTAATGGTTGTGGTTTTAAATAAAAACATAATATATGTGTATTGGCATTTGCCTCTTTCATATAACATGACACAAATTTTACTGATTATTTGAAGTTTCTTGTTAATGAAGCTTCTATTCTCCTATAAAGTGTTACCTAGATGTATTTTATTTTCATTTATTCTTGGGATGTTTGATAGTAAATAAGGTTTTTAGTATTTGGATTATTAAACTAGAATGGTAATATTATGTTAATAAACATGTTACTCTTGGATTCATGTTCATTACTCTGTCCTGTCAGGTCAAGGAAAGTGAAATTGTTTTCCAGTTATATAAAAATTCTGTTGGTCATCAACCACCACCATATATGTTTGTGCATGTTGTACGCTACACATACCAGGGATATTCTCATTGTAATCTTATGTCATTGATGCTCTCCAGAGTTCTTAAATGTAAAGTCAGTACTACTATTAAGTGTCAGTCCTGAGTCATCAAGTCTGATTTTAACTATTGAAACAGATCTGTAAATATAATTAATATATACACGTCACCTAAGTAGGTAATCCTAATTACCTTACTGTTTTCTTTTGCCTACAGCCTCAAGACATTCAGAAGACAGTATTAAAGGGAATCATTAACAGCCTGTTACGAGAATGGAAAGGGTAAACTAATATTTTCAATATTTAGCTAATCAGTATAGATGTCTAACTTACACATCATATATCTTTAACATATGTGTATGTATTTTACTCTCAGAAAACATTTCAGTTGAGTTATAATAACATAGATGAGAAAAGAATTATAAGCCATTTACAACAAAGCTGTATAACTTGAGATTTGTGACGTCTCAGTAGGATCTATAGATGGGCATAAAAAGATCTGGGAATTCATTTAAATTGTGTGTAAAGTTTTTTCTATGCAGATATATATGCTTTACAAAAATGGATTGGGTACTTACATCAGTAACCTAACTGAAATAATGAGCATTAAATTTAGCCTTGGGCTTCCTGGTAGCCAGAGTGAAATTTTTCTTATTTCTAATATAGGGACACCTAAGGCCAGCTACTAAAATATTTTTTTCTCTCAGAACTAAATATTAGATTCTTATATAAGGAATCATGGACAATTTAATTAGTAATGTTTTGAACCATGAATATGCATAATATAAAAATGTACTTTTAAAAATACATATTTAAATTTATATTAAAAGTATATTATTTAAATAATAACTTCTATTAAAGCCAAAGAAATACCAAGTCTAGTTTAAAAGTAATACCTAAGTAGAATTCTTAAATGTAATATTACATGTACCATATATATTTTAATAATATTTTAATTGTTCTGATTTTGAAAGAAATTCATGCTTATTATAGAAAATATAGAGAAGGCAGAGAAGTATAAAGAAGAAAGTATCAGTCTGGCCAACATGGTGAAACCCCATTTCTACTAAAAATACAAAAATTAGCCAGGCTTGGTTGCACAGTCCTGTAATCCCAGCTTGCTCAGGAGGCTGAGGCAGGAGAATCGTTTGAATGCTGGAGGCAGAGGTTGCAGTGAGCCGAGATCATGCCACTGCACTCCAGCCTGTTGAGCTGTTGAGAATTTCTGTCTACTGCCTTCACTTTTTATATAGCACATTCCTATTATTGGTTTTTTATATATCTCAAAGATAGTGACTGGATTTGCTTGGACACTACTATTTTAATGTATGTCTTTGTATTTTCTATCTGTAACATAAATTTCAGAATCAATAGAGTGAGACTGTCTCAAAAAAAGAAGAAGAAAGTAAAAAATGTTAACATTCTACAATGTTTTTCTTGTCATCTTTTAAAAACAATTAAAATCATACTGTATAGTTTCATGTGACTTTTAACTTAATGGTCTTTTTCTTAGTTTATTACTCTAGTAATTTGTTTGCATTTTCCTTCTTAAACCACACTTTTAATGTCTGACTAATAACTTAGAATAGGAATGTACTGTAATTTACCTAACCATTCTCCAAGGATGGTTGTTATGTGAATAATTCCACAGTGAACATTTTGTACAAAAATCTTCTTTTCTGAGCATTTATGTAAAAATTTTTTTAGAAATATAATTACTGCATCAGAGTAAAAACATTTTAAGACACTTAATACATTTTGTCAGATTTATTTACAAAGCAGTTATGATAATGTATACTTCTAACAGCAGAGGGCCTGAGACTTCATTGGTATCTTCTTTTAACAAAACTTGGCCTAATTTAATAAATGAAAAGTGGATCTCATTTTTATGTACTTTTCCTTAATACTAATAAGCTTAACATTTTATCATTTGTTGCTATTTTTATTTATCCTTTTATAAGTTTTCCACATAGTTTTGCCATTTTTTATTGCAGATTTGCCTGATTTTCTGTTAGAAACTCTTGCTTATTATAAGAAAATTGACCTTTTTCTATTATATTTTCCTATATCTCACATTTCAGAAAATCAGTTACTAGCCTCAAAAAGAAGAAACCCCTGTTACATCTCAGTTAAGTGTCTGAGGACTGAAGGGTTAAGGCCAAACTGGGAGTTAGCTGCTTCCTGAATATTATAGTAAAAATATCATTTAAAAAATTCTAAGAAATCAAACCTACTCATACAATTTATTGTGCATGCCTGATAATTTATGCAGGCATAAATGACCTTGCCAAGATTATGAAGCTCTAGGTAGGATAGGAAAGGACTTGGAGGAATAGGTGATATATACAAATAGATCTTGAGCAGGCAAGAAAGAAACACTCGTCAGCATAGAGAATAACAAAAGCTTTAATATCTGGGTTTTGTTTTTCAATCCAGGACCCAGTTAGGAATCATGAATTGCATCTGGTTGTCATAGAGGTGAACCATTTTCAATTGAAGAAGTTACTTCCAGATATCTGTGATGTACCAAATAGATCTTCAGCAGGCAAGAAACACTCATTAGCCTTGAGAATAACAAAAGCTCTTGGTCAAATCTGAGACTATGAGAATTCATATTAAGATGGAAAAAATTACTTAGTTTTCATGGTTCTTTCCATTAGAAGCATACTGGATGTATTTAAAGTATGATTTGATTTACAGACATTTCTATGTCACTTTAGGAACGAACCTAGAAACACAAGCATATTTTCTTTCTTTAATACATAAATGTTCTTAAGTAAAGATTATCCTTTATTAAAACAAAAACATAAGTATTCTAAAACTGATTTTTTTTTATTACACTCCTAACTACTTCCAGAGTTAATCATATTTACCTCACAAAATGTTATAGCCTAGTTAGCTCAGTCTTTAGTTATCTTCAGAATCAGCCTAGGAGAGGCACAGAAGCACTTGTATTTTCAGCGTATTATGGACTGTCTCAATAATAATGCATATTAATTTAATCCTAGTTTTTGGCTTTTTTCAACTCAATCTTCATAGAAAAGTTTATTGGTCTTTTTCATTAGATGCTATGAGATTAAACATTCATCTATAATTATTCTTGTTTCTTTTTCAGTCCACGAACAAAAGATGATCTTAGAGCATATTTTATACTTTTACAGGTAAGAGAACCAGAACTTAGTTGAAGTTGTCTAAGTCAGATCTCAATCTCTACATGTATATGTGAAATGATATTAAATATTAAATATCATTTTGGGCAACATTATTGATTCTTTTTAGAATTATAGTTACCTGTAACCAGAATATTTTTAAAAAAGTAAGATTAGTAAGATTAAAAGATTAGTAAGATTTTAAAAAGTAAGAAAAATAAGATTAAAGCCGTAACAAATAAATAATAAGAAGCTAAATTACATGTGAGATTAAAATTTTGATTTAGTTCCTGCCAGAGTATTCAGGAACAAACAGAATGGAAGCACTTCTTCCTCCTCCATTCAAACCTCTTTCTTGTAACTAGTTTTAACAGGCTTCAGGATTTTCTTTTATTTTCCCATCTAGTAGGTTTTTCACTTCACTATGTATTTTTCAATAACTTCAATTAGAATTCTTACAGAAAGATAAAAGGTTTTTTTTTAACTTGTTATAAAGCAAAGATGATGAACTTTTTCCTCTTGATAGATACAGATTAATAGATACAAAAAGAAATTAAGATCCAGACAAATGAAAAGCAATTTTTACTTTTTATTATTTTTTGAGGAAGAAATACATTATTACCATAGCTAGCATACTATTAATACATTTGCATTATTCTTTACAATTTATAAAAGTTGTCCATGTATATTATGTCATTTAAAAGTAAGGAAAACTCTATTAAATAAGTATAGTGTTTAGTACAATATTATGATATTATAATATCAATATGTCTAATGAAAGAACATATACAGGGTAGGGATAGAGAAAGTGAGGAAAGAGGAAATAGTGGAAAAGAGGGGGGAAATGACCAAGAGGTAGTTAAGAAGAGAAATGTAAGGAGGGAAAATAGAGAGGTAAGAGGAGAAAGAGCCAAAACTCAAGAATAAACGTATGTAGAGATAGTAAAAGCTAGAAAGATGACATGAAGCTCAGATTTTAGGTGAGTATATTGGTCAGCCGTAAGCTCTGCTCATATTTTGTTCTTCTCAAGAGCCATTACCAGATGAAGTTATCAACTGAGGTCAGTCCCAGATTTTGAGTTGTTCTGTCAGTAAGTCAGTTTCGAAAAACACATGGTGCTCTCTTATTTTTCACAATTTCAGGAGGTTTTTTTCAATAATATTTATTTTTTCCATGATGTGCTGGACTGTGCTAGAATTTTAGATTTTGGAAACAACTGAAGGTTTTTCTTGGTTTACAAGTATTCCTTCAGTGTCCCTTTATCATTTAAAAGTTGTCAGAAGCTGTATGTGGTTCTCCCCGTGTTCTTTGTGATATATGAGGCTAACTCATTTTACAATGGCAAAAGTTTCACAACCAGCTTTTACTTCATTTTTCTAGCTTTTAGTCAAGGAACACCCAGGTTTTTTGCTTTTAATTGGATGATAGTGGTTGGTACCATTTATGAAGGCACTTTTTATGAAGGTGCTTTATATATATTCTCTTTTTCAATACTCAAAACAACCCTTAAGATAGAGAATATCATTCCCATTTTACAGATGAGGATATTGAGAATCAAAGTGTAAGGAACATGCCTAAGGGCATACGGCTAGTAAGTGGTAGAATTAGCCCTCAGACCCAGATCTGTCTTAACTCCAAAGCCCATGCTCTTTTCACTGTATAGCCGCAGTGTAAATGAAAGTCTCTGTTAATTAAATAACAAATAGGTTATTGTTATTTTATAATCTCAAATTTTGTTTCCTGAATTTACCACTTACTTATTAAGCTTAGTGTCTTTCCTTTTACGTGTTAACAGAATTTTAACCAATTATCTTTAATATCTTTTTCAGAATCCTCAGTTTAATAACACATCTACGTATGTCATCTATGCTCACTTGCTACGACAGATAGCTACTTTAGTGGAAGCTGACCATCATTTCCTAGTTCACTGGTTTAAAAAGTAAATCATTCTATGATATTAAGAACTTTTATAGTCTCACAGTTTTAAGTTTGGTATTAGTAATTTTACAATAAAATATGTTTAAATATTTTCAGGTCTTTAGAAATGGTGCTTATATTCACAATGCTTCAAAAGCCAGTTACAAAAATCTACTTTAGTACTACATAAAGGATAATTAAAAATCTGTTTTTAATGTAAGTAACCAATTTGTTTGCACAAGCTGTTGAGAATTTCTGTCTACTGCCTTCACTTTTTATATAGCACATTCCTATTATTGGTTTTTTATATATCTCAAAGATGGTGACCGGATTTGCTCGGACACTACTATTTTAATGTATGTCTTTTTATTTTCTATTTGTAAATTCATAAATTTCACCATTATTTAAATGGCACTTTCTCCTTACCTAAAAATGTCATTGTAAAATATAGGCTAGCCATCAATATCAATTTGTAAAAGCATAATACTTTTTTCACAGAACTATACCCAAATGAACAATGACTTCTCCATGACTGATAAAAGTAGAAAGGCAAAATATTTCCAAAAGAAATTTTAAATGCAGTAAATTATCATTATTCATAGTAGTTATATTCTATAATGTCACCACAAACATGGAATTAATAAATACAGAACCATTGCTTCAAGGGGAAATACAGGGTTAGGTTCCTGTGAGCCTCTGATCACATTTTTGTCAGCCAATCAATATATAACTTTGCTTTATGAGTGTTTTTTTTAAAGACACTTCATTTAATAGAAGTCATTGATTCATTATCATTGAACTCATGGCTAGCAGCACTATAACTCATGCCTGAATGAAGCTTCTCTAACATACATATTTTCTCTGTAGGGCACATCACAACCTTCTTGTTAGGAACACTAGACAGCATTTTAGCACTACACTTGGCCATTTTGAAATTGCAAAATCACCAACAAAAAGCACCAAATGTGAAAAACATGAAGCTAAATGGATTGCATAAAGGACACTTGCAAAGAGAGAATATTGAGCTAAAACAAGGCAGAACATCACTTTGACCTCAGCTGGGAATGTGCATGTCAGGAGACTAACATTTTTCACATGTCCCCAAATGACCATGAAAACACAAGTATTGATTTGGGGATTAACAATTAAATTTTACCAAGTAGGCAAATTTGGAAATACAGAATCTGTGAATAATGAAGACTGAATATTGAAAGTCTTTAAAATGTTTGTTACTAACTTTATAGTAATTTTGGTGTTTATTTCTCATTTAACTAAGACAGTATTCAAGGTAAGATTTTGTATCTTTTCAAATGTTTGGCAATTTAAGAAATAGAATTTGGGGGAATAGTCTAAAATTTTGTGGCTTAGGATGTAGTTTAATATCTAACAGTTAATTTTGGAAATAGAAAATGTGAATTTTGATTGTAATTATTTTGAAATCTTTACCAGATTGTCCCAGAAGAGGTTCAAACAATTGGTAGAGAGATTGCTGCAATTTATTTCTTTACGGTTGTTTCCTGCAAAGCCTGAAGAATTTCCACCTATAACAAAGTGTTCCTGGTGGATTCCATCAGCCGCTAAAGTGTTGGCTTTACTTAGTAGGTTTTTATTATTCTATCATTTTTTACTTTTTTTTGTTCCATATTAGGGATATTTCTTAAGGATTTCAAAAGACTATAGAGGCATTCCTAAATTTTAAACCATTTCTGTGAAGGAAAGAGTTGTAATTTATTTTCTACTTTGATAATAGATTTCATAATTTATAAGCATGAAAAAAGCTTTATGTCTTTTAGTGAACAGTGTTCTGTATTATGGCAATTAAGTGCATATGAGCTAGGACCCTAGGAGAGAACACGCAGAAATAGGAGTAAATGGCCATCTGCATATTCCCTTTAATACTATTATAATCCTCACCACAAGTTTTTTTTTTTTTAAGCAAGAAACTATTGGCTGCATTTTAACCACAATTTTTAAATTACCCTTTTCATTTGGAGCTACATTTATTTAAAATAGGAGTTGCTAGGTCAAGGCTGTCTTGTAGACATTAAAATGATGTTTTTATTATTAGAATGAATCTTGTACATGTTGGAAAAAGTCTTTATGTTAGAATTTATCTTTACAGATACTGCAAACAGTTTAGTTCACCCTCCCCTTATTCCTTATACTGATTTCTATAATTCTACATTGGATCACATTGATCTCATGGAAGAATATCATACTTGGCAAAACTTTGGAAACTCTCACAGGTATGAACAAAAGTTCCTTTGATTATCCACCTAAATGAAATACTATTCAAAAGAATGACTAGATTTTAAGTTTATATAAAGTTTACACATACGTTTACATATAAATGTATAAATATAGTTCAGACAGTCTTGAAATACCATATTAAAGTATTTTTCTGCTACATTTTGAATTTATGTACATGTTAATGTGGTTTTGGTGTGGTTAATAGCATCTTTTCAAGAAGGGAAAGGTTCTATCTTAGTATGCAGTCTCTTATCTCTTACTATTCTATGCACAGGGGTCAGCAAAACTTTTTCTGTAAAGAACTAGATGGTGAATATTTTCAACACTATACACAGATTCTATTTTGCTATTTTAGCACAAAAGTAGCCTTAGACAGGATGTAAATGAATAGATATGTCTGTGTCCCAAATGACTTTATTTACAAAAACAGGTTGTAGGCTATATTTGTCTCGGGCCCATGGTTTGCAGATGCCTGATCTAATATATTGATCACACACAGACACACACACACATTCATTTCTCATTTCTTCTGTAAGAAAAAGTGGTTGTCCGTTAGGTGCAATATAAAAAGAGTGGATGTTACAGAGAAAGGGCCTTACCACAGCTTATTTATTACAATAATTAATAGATTTGTAAAACAGTCACCAAATTATTTAATACACTGCACTTTATATCCACACTTCTAGTTTGGATTAAACTAGCAAGACTATTCCAAACATAATTTATCCTCAGGTCATGAGATGTTCAGGAGATTGCATTTAATTGTAGAGGAATCTGAGTAAAGAGATACGGTGTGGATATAAGTAACTTCAAAACCCCAGATTAGTTTGTAAATTGGTTAAACTTTTCCAGGGACCCTCTTTATCAGAATTGGCCTGAAACATAGAATGGCCTTCTGGACACATCTCAGTTCACATCTGAACACTCAGAACTGAGTAAGAATAAGAATTTAAGTTCTGGGCACCCTAGTCCCAGATGGATATTTTCTTGGCAACGTTTATTTTACAAAGATACTTTTTCCTTCCATTTTAATGTAATTGTAATGTGTTGTAGATACAACCACAAAACAATGCCAAGAATTATTATGCATATTTCACTGACAACAACATCTTTTAATATAGAGCTTCCTCTAACCACTGTGCCACAACACTGGTGTACCAAGAATGAGTTACATTAGGGTTTTAATCCTAGGATCCCATCAACCCTTGGGTAGCCAGCCTGAACCTAGAGGGAAACAGGAGCCCTATGGCAAGTGACCTCTGGCCATGAGCAGCCTCATCTGTTCATTTCAGTGTGTCATTCACAAAGTGTCATTTCTCTTGTGCATAACAAGGGAAAGGTTGAGAACCCCTGTCCTAAAGTACGTAATAAAACTAATATATATCTTACTGAGTTCATTGCATTTTCTTTTTATTTCCAATATTTTTGTTAGCATTAATGATTCAAAATAATTATACACCAGTACCGAAGAACTCTTTTATTAACAATTTTGTCCCATGGTAAAAGCCATCTCACTTTCAGTTTACACTAAGGCTATATCCATTTTCCTAATAATGCCTTTTTTCTCAGTGGCCACAGTTGTACCACCTGACTATGCTCAGAGGGATTCCAGCTGTAACTGCTAGATTCATTGTAGTCACTTTGAATGGCAGTCTAACTCCTGAAGTGTCATTACTGCCGTATTCATTCTTTCTAAATGCATTTATCTCTGTGTAGTTTGTGGCTTTTGTGCGTAGCATAGAATGTTCTAGCCCAGGAGGGGTTATTTTCATAACCTTTGATTATAATGTGTAATTACAAATACATACCATTTCCTATTACCACACCATTAAATATATACTAAATGTAACATACATTTCTGATTTCTTTTTATTGGCCTTAAATATATTACTTTACTTTTTACATACTGTAGTTATTGTTAGATTTTTTCATTTCTGGAACTCACACATCAGAAGTCACCATATAATGATGGATTCTTATATTAATTTTGAGCTCCTGGGTTTTCTGTACTTCTTCACCAACACTTCTCCCTCCTGGTTCTGGTGTTGGCCATGTTGTTCACAGGTGATGATATACAATGAAATTATTTGTATAGACAATGTGAGTGGTTAGCACACATTCAGAACCTTTGATGTAGCTTCTGCAGAGAATAAAGGTTTGCACATCTAGTAATGATACATTCTTCACATGGCTGTGAGAATTAAAAGAAATTATACACATACAATCATTTTGTATATGGTAAAACACAATCTAAAAGTAATGTTTTATATTGCTACAAGGGGTACCTTAGATTCCCTTAGTATAATTTTGTTAAAAATACACCATTTTGCTTTTTCTTTTTTTCACTTGTTGAGCAGGTTTTCCTTCTGTCAGTACCCATTCGTTATTTCTGTAGCTGCAAAAAAAATCATTATTCAAAGAGACTCAGAGCAACAGATGATAAACATCGCAAGGGTAAGTCAGCCATAAAAACATATTTATGCTGACTATAATCAATATAGCAAATAATTTAATAAATAATTTAAATGTCTTGTGAATTGTTCTAGCATAATCAGGAATGTTAAAAGCAAAATTCGTATTATACTCACCCAAAAAGTGCTTAAAAACTATTTACAATTTGGGAGACAAGATAACTCTCATCTCTTCTGATCAACTTCTTATTATATTATAAATATAGTAGGAAGAGTAAATGCTTCTCACAGATTCAAATTACTGAGAGCTTGTTGGACCTCATTTTGCAGATACCATACCACCAACCTTAGATAACCAGCACAGCATTGAGAACTGCGGTGAGGCAGAGTGTCATTAGGCAAACCACTCAAACTACTGAAACATTTTCTAGGTTTTATGAAAATCAGAAACAACTGAAAAATTAGAAAATGTAACAAAAAGTGTGTCTTAGAGAACTGAGAAATATGCTCAAAGAAGGTGAAAGATGTTTTATTGGTTCTTAGGAAACCAAAATGCATGGAGACTCAAAGAGGCTGGGGATAGCAATCAGACTGAGTTTAGGCAAATTGTAGAGCAGTATGAAGTTATCTCTCAGTCTGTCCTTACCACTTCCTATCCCTTGTGTTTCAGCTCAGCACAGTAATGTACTTTATCTAATAAATATCAGATTCAGTGAGGTTTTTCTGTTAGAGCTCTAAACTATATGTTTAAGTGCTTATGTATTTCAAACATCTGCTTGTGTTACATGATTGCTCACAATTTTAAAAGAGGGAAGCTTGGCTGTGGTCTTCTTAATTGAAAAAGAAATATAGAGTAAAAAGAAATGATTTCCATCTTGTTCAAGAGTATAAAAAGAATCCTAAAGCATAAATTGTAATACTTCAAAATGCTATAAAAAATAAGAATGTTTATTCTTCAGTAATTCAGTTCCCAGAAGGTGAGTATTTCTTTCTATCACAGAGAAGGACAAAAGATTTGAGTAACTGGTGACATCCCAAAGTCATCTTATACTGAATATGGGAATATTAGAAGAAATTTTATTGCCTATGCCCATCAAGGGAATTCCAAAGCCACACTACCCCCCTGAAGAATGAGTTTAAACAGGTATATTCAGCACCAGAATTGTTACTTGATCTTGGGTAGATATTGGCTCAATGATTAGCTGTATAGCTACTCATTCTGACATTTTCTGTTAGTTGTACTCATACAATGTCATGTGCCTTTTTAGTATTTTTTCACCTTGGTCTATGATTTTTTTATATTTGTAAGACAAAATCTACAGTGCTTTTGTACATAACAGAATGAGCTAGTTTGTGTTAAACTAGCAAGACTAAACAGTTTTTTCTGTGTCACTCACAGGATATCAAATATCTTTTTGTGGAATTTTTCTTCTACTTTAAAGAAGGAGAATGGCAGGTGTAGACTCTGTAACAGGCTAAGTTTTCTACAGAGCATGCAAATGAATGAGTAGACACTTGACATTGAGAGCTAAGTGGCATTATCAGTTTTTTATGGGTGTTTCCCAACATTTTAACTCATAAATTGCCATATCACTTGGAATTAATGACGGGTGACTATTTTGACACAAGGGGACAGTCTTACAAATAGTGTAAGCAAGAGCTTATATGGTACAATCTAAATATACAAAACTGGTTTCCTAACCTAAAATAAGTTCCTCAGTCACACTGTCGAGAATTGTATCATTGTTGGGTTATTTTTTCATTTGGAGCATTTTCCAGTAAATATGAATTCCTGATGGGAGGAGTAGCTACTACTCTTGTTTGCCATTAGCATCCTAGCATAAATTTGTTTATTAGTTATTTCCAATGTGACAGCTTCCCAAGAGCTAGACTGGGAACAGAAGATAGGAAAAGATAGGAAAAAACAGTCTGTAACATAGGATACTATGCTAGGAATGCAGACTTCTTTGATAAGTGAGGACACAGAAATAAAAGGCTGTTAATAGCATTTAGCACTGTATATGGGAGAAATGGAGAAGGCTCCAAATTAGTGTTTTATTATAGTAATCTTCAAAATCGTAAGTAGCCTTAAATTATAGATTCGTGATACTAAAATTTTATCTATTAAAGCAAATTGCTGCATGTATTTAAAATGTCTGAAATGTTTATCTTTAATCTGCACAATAGTTTTCATTGTTACCAAAAAAGATATAGTCTAATAAAGACTATTTAGATAAATATATAAGCATATGGATTTTATATGACAAATGACATATATTCCTTATAGATATTTTTAAATATTTTTTACCTATTCAGTGCTTATATTTTGAAAAACGGTGACAAAAGAATTTTGAGTCACTCATATCTCTATCCCCCAAGCAAAGCCATTAACATTTTAGTAAATTTTCTTTTGATATTTGTTCTATATTATCTTTAAAAGACAACAGAGTTGAAATAGTATTGTAAACACAATTTTATTTCCTACTTTCTTCAGGTGTACCTTCCTTGTACTATTTACATAGTTTTCATGACCATCATTTTTTTCATTAGTTGGATATGTACTTAAGATATTTCTAAAGTTTTGTTTTTATAGATAATGCTGTGATGAACATTGTACTGTATAAAATATGTTCTAAGTTAGAATTCTCAGTGGAAGGATTATTGGGATAAAGCACATGAATGTTGTTACGCTCTTTGATACATATTGACAAGTCACTTTTGTAAAGTAGACTAATTGTACCTTTAAAGAAAATTCAATATCTAAAAAATCCTAAGTCCAGGTTTATCATCAGGAATGTATACCTTGTTTTGAATGTTCCCATTTTATACTTGTATTTATTAAACAGAAAACTTTGCTATTTAAGAGATGAGACATACGGAAACTGTGATGCAACATTTTTTGTTATAGAAGGTGAATTATTTTTGGTCCTCTACTTTGGATCCCCTTTGGTTATCATTGTTACAAAATGAAATAATAATAAGCCATTTTCACAAATCAAAATGTGTATAATTAATTATTTTTATAAAATTTTTTATATAAGAAATGGCATAGATAATAATTGTTATTTTTACTAAAGTGTTTAAATGTTTTAAATGAAATTATAGTCTAAGTAAAAGCAAAACTGTTTACTTTCTTATTTAATTAGCAAAGTCTGGTGGATAAAGTATCTCGAAGACAGAGACCTGATATGAATATGTTATTTCTAAATATGAAAGTAAGACGGACTCATCTGGTTAGCGATTCACTTGATGAGGTATAACTTATTCCAAAATGATATTAATTAAAGCTTAAAATTGTATAATATGATTTATTATAAAAATCGTAGTAAACTTTTTTATTTCTGTATGCCAATAAGTGTGCTTCCTTAAATTTTTTTGAAGATCTTGTTGCATACCAAGCTTCCTTAAAGTTTGATACCATAGTTAAAATCAGATCTGTATTCATAATTGTCTTATATTCATGTTTGTATGTTTATTAATAGTTTGTTAATTCCCTAGAAAAGGATTTGATGTAGAACACTTAAATGAGTAATTCATGTTTCTTAGTATATAACCTAGATTCCAGACCCACCTTTGTTCCTGGTTATGTGTGTAACAAGTCATTTAACTTCTTCAGGTCTCAGACCCTACACACTATAAAATTAGAGGTCTGACCTACAGGGTGTATTGGGTCTATACAGGTTCTAACATACTTTGATTGCATTTTCATGTATTATCATAAAAAATGCTTCAGCTAGATCTTAATATGGTTATTAGAAGATAATGGCTGATTCAGCTATGTGATTTATTTATTTATTTTATTTTTTATTTTTTTGTGACAAGTTTTATTCTGTCACCCGGGCTGGAGTATAGTGGTACGATCAAAGCTCACTGCCGCCTCAAACTCCTGGTCTCAGGGTCTCAAGCCATCCTCCTACCTCAGCCTCCCAAGTAGTTGGGATTGCCAGCTCAAGCTACCACACCCAGGCCTAGTATGTGATATTTTAAAGTTTAGCATTGAAGGAGAGATTTTTAAAAAAAGAAATGAATTATCTTATATTGTGCTAAATTAAAAATTTGAAGGCAGTAGATACCAGGAGGTAATACTTCGGGTGAAGTACCTGACCTCTCTAATTCTGTTTCCTGATCTATAAGACATAGTAAACACCTAGCTCACACAGTGTCTGGCAGATTTATTGGATAAATGGAGGGATGGAGTTTTGTAGCATTGCAAATAAGTTAAAGACTGCCTAACACATTTCCCAGAATTAAAAATGTTAATTCTATTTTCACTGCTCTTTGTTCTCCTCTACTGTATAATGTCTTCAAATAGCTAACCCGGAAAAGAGCCGATCTGAAAAAGAAGTTAAAAGTTACATTTGTAGGGGAAGCTGGTTTGGATATGGGTGGTTTGACTAAAGAATGGTTCCTTCTTCTAATTCGCCAAATTTTTCATCCAGATTATGGTAAGTATGTAATCTAATTTTTATAAACTGTGTTTCTTCATAAGTGTTAGAGTCAAGTAGTCACCCTTATTTTTAACCTCTTCTATGATTTTACAGACTTTTTGTCAATCGTAAATGTTGAATAATTGTTTAAGGACTGTTATTTACATTTTAAAAACTCGTTTGACCGAATTGTTGATCAGTTGATTCTCTTACTGGGAATCCTACACAAAATGTATCAAGATTAAAAGTAAACATTTATGAGGAAACATCCATATCTTTTCTGAATAAGTCAAATGCATGAAAATTTAATTTGTCATTGAAATAAAAAATATTTGAAATTAAAACACAAAACTATAGTTTGCTCTATAGTAACATTTAAAGCCTCTTTCATTAATAGGTCATTTTAATAAATAAGAATTCATGAATTAATTTTTTAAGAAAAAATAAGGCTTTGAAATTTTTTACTTTACAGAAACTACCTGTATAATCCTTACTATCAAACTTTTCAAAGGAGATTTTTCAGTGTTTTCCTTATTCTTTAGTTTTCTTTTCTGTATGTGTATGTGATGGGAAGTAGGGATGACAGTGATAAATCGAAGTCTCCAGATATCCTCAAAGTTAATTTTGATCATAATTTATAATCTACAAAACTATACTTTTTATAAAGTTATCTGATTAGTTTCTATCTTTCTACCCTTGGTTCAGGAAAATAAAATGTTCTCCCTATATATTTAATAAATATATTTATATTTGCTGAGATTTGCAAATATATAGTCCCATAAATAATCCAAAATTTTTAACTTGAAAGATGGTTTGTAACAGAATTATTGTTGAATTGATTAGCTTCTAATAGATGAGATGTCATGTACATGTTTACCACTTTGATTTTTTTAAGTCAATCATGTTAATAATAAAATTATTTGTGTTTTTTTAGGCATGTTTACATATCACAAGGATTCACACTGCCATTGGTTTAGCAGCTTTAAATGTGATAACTATTCTGAATTCCGATTGGTTGGAATTGTATCCTTTAAACTTTCCACTAGGAGGTGCTAATAGATTAGAGATTTTTAAAGATTTTATCTGTATTTTAGAAAACTGTTTTCTTTAGCCATTTTATCCAAATTAAATATTATTGTCAAATGTACGATTAGATTTTCAGTAATCTTCATTATGTGTAATATATGTCAGTAGACTTAATTAATTGAAAGAAATGAGAGTTTGATTTTTTCTGAAAACCTTATCTCAAAATAAAAATGGTTTTTTCCTATTTCACATACAATTGAAGTTATCACTAATTTAAGGCATTTTTTTTAAAAAAATCAAAGTATTTCCCATTTATAATGAAGTATTTTTTTCTGTTCTTTCACTTTGTGCTCATTTCCCTCAGTTTACTGAATTGAAATTGGGGGAATTAAATCTAGCTCTTTAATATGCCTCCAAATACTGAAACATAAAGGAAGCATCCATAAAAGTTGAATGGAATGGGAATATTTAAAGCATATAGTATTATTTTGTAGTATTTTCTTAAATTTTATAAGTCCATTTGCAATCCTATGATTCCTATCAGGTATATTGTAGAGGGCATTTCTGCATTGGGTAGGAGATTGGACAAGATGCCTTCTACATTAGCTTTTTAGATTCCAAGAAATGTAATTGTTTGTGGAAGAAAGGAGGGAAGAGTAAATAAATAAGCACTGGAGATAAGAAAGTTTAAAAGGGGTGGGGGGGAATTCTTAATCTGTTCTCAGAGTCAAATGACCATATGGCAGTATAGTACTAAGGAGTTCTGAGGAGGAAAATATACAATGTGTTTCTCCCAGAGAGGATAGACATTTAAAAAATGGAACAATTACATTTGATTAACATATGGCTGGTGAGAGTGGTGGGACATTATAAGCTGAGAGAATGGTGAGAATAAAAAAGGCTAAATTGTGCTGGGCTTGGTAGAGAGCAGCAGCAAGCGCACTGAAAGTTATGGAAAATACCATCAGAAAATGAATGAAGAGCATCTTTGAATGTCTGTCTTTGTTACATCTGTTGGAATAAATTATGAGACATATATATGGAAACTGAGAGACCAGATTAATAAAACAAAGGGTAGTAGGGAACAAACTACACATTGAGATAGTAAACTCAACTTGAAATTTTGTATATATTGTTGTGTCTAAAGGTCCAAAGTGCTAAATTCCACAAAGAGAATAACGCTTAACAATTCTGAGACTCCTGTTTATATTCTAGTATCTGTAGTAATCATTTGTTGAATGTTTCATCTTCATTGAAGGGCCTAATCATTGATGCTTGTCACTGTACTATGAGCTATTTATATGTTCATACATATATGTTTGTCGTGCTTTATATTCACATATCACAATTTAGATTTGGATGATATTTTGACTCTAATATTTACAATAAAGTATTATAGCTTAGTTATATTTTTAAGTGATACTATACATAAAATCATTAAATTGCTCATTGTTTTTTTTGCAATATATATTAGTTTCTATTTAGTCATTACCCAAAAGAGCATGTTAAGCATGTTTAGATATTCTATATTTCAAGTTAAACAATTAAATCTAAAAATTATAATTGCTACTCTCATTATTATGTGTGTTTATCACACACACAGATATAAAACGTATAGAAAGCTAAATTGATGCTGTAAAAAGCATAATACTATATAGCAGAAATGTGAGATGAGAGTGGATTGTGGTCAGGTAAGGGGTTGGGAACTGAAATTTGAGAAATAACAGGTATATGAACATTGAGAAAATAGAGTTGGTTTCATATATATCTCCAGTTTTAAAATTTCACCAAAGATGTGTTGTTCTAGTAGTTCTGACAGTATTGTGTTTCTAATACAATTATTTTGAAGTATAAGGCCTTATTATCAGCCTTCATTACACCTTAGCACATTGAAATTTTGGTGGTCTTCCAATTTTTAAAAGTTATTTTCAGTAATTTACCCAGCTCGTATGTTTAGATTTCCTTATGAGCCTATAAAATGAATTACCTCCTTAATAACTTTATATAATAATTGACTGTTGAAATATTATGAAATTTGATCTAAAACCTCTCTTTCCATAAATGGATAAGTTACATTCCACCATATAACTAATAAATAATCCTGAGCAAAATTTGTAACATCTGTAGCTTTTTAACTTTGACACTGAAACTCCAAGTAACAAGTCTTTCAAGTTTTACTGTTGGAAATTACCTATTCTATTAGCTTATCAATAGCATGTTTATATCTATATGTTTATTCAGTTTAGCTCTTTTCTTCACACATAGTCTGTTTTTAATTTTAAAATAAATAAAATGGCTATCTCCAAAATCAGTACTCTACAGTGAGATCTACTGAATAAACCATTGCTGCTGCTTATAAAATTGCCAGCGTCTTTGTTTAAATTTAGAAAATGTTTTCTGTAAAATAATTACAGGCAAGTCTTAAGTTGCTGCCTGTTGTGATCTTAGATAAACTTTTCTAGGGAAATCATTGAATACTATCAACTAAACCACTCCTTTTTACATGACTTTTTGTAATCAAGGAATTATATTATGTAAAATAAAGGGGAAATAAGTGAAAGAGGGGAAAGGAAATATGTGATACTAATTAGAAAGTCAGTGTTAAATCTGAAAGAAGTATGCAAAAAATAGACTGATGCATAATTCAGAACTCATTTGTTGTCATGGATTTTATGTTAATGCTTAACATTTAGTATGCATAGCTTATGGGACTAGCTGTTTATAACAGCATCACCTTGGATATTCGTTTCCCTCCCTGCTGTTACAAGAAATTATTGAGCCCTCCCATCATTCCTAGTGATCAAAATATACCAGTAGGCATCTGCAGTGTTACCGTTGACGACTTATGTCAAATTATGCCTGTAAGTATAAAGTTATTAATATCTTGTCCTTTAATGCTAAATCATCTTTTTTCTACCTGCACAGTCTCTCTCCTCCTAATGCTATTCTTACTTTTAAATATGGTTTCCTTCTACCTTTATAACTCATCTCCTTTTTTCATCTAGCTTTTTCTTTCCTTAGAGACACATGTCACCCACTTTGCAGTGCTCCTAAGCTTTTACAACATAGTCAGAGAGGCAGTAATTCAAATCCAGGCTCTGCCACTTACTAGCTCTATGAATTTGGATAAGTTATTTAACCCTTCAATTTAGTTTCTTTATGTGAACAATGGGATAGTTTTTATTGATAATTTTTAAATGATGACAATTATATCAAATCTATGCCAGCCTAGATTTGTATGAAAATTTGTGGTTTTAAAGGAATAGAAAATGTATTGTGTAAAATATAGAAAATCATTCTAATCATGCTATTATTTACCTTTTTCTAATAATTTAAAACTTTAATTTTTTCATAAAAATTGAAAATTTTGAAATATTGGATCAATTTTTCTATTTTTAAATCTTTATTTATGGATAACTTCAGTTATAATGTAAGAAAATCCTTTTTTTTTTTTTGAGACAGAATCTCGCTGTGTCACCCAGGCTGGAGTGCAGTGGCTCCACCTTGGCTCACTGCAACCTCTGCCTCCTGAGTTCAAGTGATTCTCGTGCCTCAGCCTCCTGAGTATCTGGGATTTTAGGCACATGTCACCGCACCTGGCTAATTTTTTTTTTTTTTTTTTTTTTTTTTTTTTTTTTTTTTTAGCAGAGACGGGGTTTTGCTGTTGGCCAGGCTGGTCTCGAACTCATGGCCTCAAATGATCCACCTGCCTCAGCCTCCCAAAGTGCTGGGATTACAGGCATGAGCCACTGCGCCCAGCCAGAAAATGTTTCTTTTCCCCCGCACCCCCCCACCACAAGACAGAGTCTTGCTCTGTTGTCCAGGCTGGAGTGCAGTGGAATGATCTCAGCTCACTGCAACCTCCACCTCCCAGGTCCGAGCAATTCTCCTGCCTCAGCCTCCCGAGTAGCTGGGATTACAGGTGAGAGCCACCACACCTGGCCTTTTTTTTTTTTTTTTTTTTTTTGTATTTTTAGTAGAGACAGGGTTTCACCATGTTGGCCAGGCTGGTCTTGAACTCCTGACCTTGTGATCTGCCCACCTCGGCCTCCCAAAGTGCTGGGATTACAGGCATGAGCCACCGTGCCCGGCTAACCAGAAAATGTTTCTTTCAGTGTACTTAACTTTTTCTTGGGAGAGGAGGGCACTGTACATGTATGAACTGTATATTCATGCATGCACGTGAATGAACTGTGTGTTTTATGTTTAAAATATGAATCCTAAAACATTAGCAGATTTTTGTAGGAATATAAATTGAAAGTGAGAAATACTACAAATTCATAAACAGTAATGTGGCAGATAGCAGTGAATTATGATGGACACTACATTAGAGGTATGCTTAGCTTGCTGCTCAAGAATAGACCCCAGAGTTATGCCCCTGTAGTTTGAACTGGATAGTTTCCCCATCTATGACCTATAATGATTTTTTTCTTTGCCTCTGGATGGTAGAAATCATTAAGCATTTTGTGCCCTGGAAAATACATGTCAAATATGATCTTTATATACATATGCATGAGCTATAGAAAAGCCACTTAATTATCCTAGCTAATGCTATTCGATTGAAAAAGTCATTAACAGATTGCTTTTTATAGGAGTTGGCCCATGGATTAAGTGAACTCTTATCACACGAAGGCAATGTTGAAGAAGATTTCTATTCAACATTTCAGGTACTATTAAGGGCAAGTAGTTATCTGTTAATCATATATTTCATATATGAACAGCGCAATTTGTTATCAAATACCCACTGTTAGAAAAGATGAACAAGGATTAACCAATAAATACAATCCTCTGTCTTAAAGGACCTTAACCTGATAAAGTAGGCGTGTAGATGAGCAGTCAATGAAAGTGCTTAATGAAATTCACTAAGGGTTCAGGGTACTCTCTAGGCAATTACGTATCCCCTTGACTTGGTTACTTTCTCAGAGCTTTTTAGTTTCTAAAAATAAGCCTCTCCTGTAACTTCAACATTAGAAATTAGGAGTAGAAACTAATGAGTCAGACCAAAACTCTCATTTCCACTCCTTTCACAGTATTTGGGAAATGGAAATTACAGTGATCTGCAGAGCTCCAGGGACCCGTGGATTATCTAGATGGCCACACAGTTTTGTGGACTTCATTAAAGTATTTAACTGTATTAGGCAGGGTTAAGTTAAGGCACTATTTTTTAACCCCATAATTCTTTTATGATCCCTCATTCTTAATACAAATATTACAAGAGCTTAGCCTTTTATAATTTATGTGTTTAGAAGGAAGGGGAAACAAACTGTTCTTTTTAAATTTTACAAACCTGTTCACCAAAGTATGTTATTATATCAACCATATTAATATGTGTAATGGCATCTCCCATCAGGTTTTTCAAGAAGAATTTGGAATAATCAAGTCCTATAATTTAAAGCCCGGTGGTGATAAAATTTCAGTTACCAATCAAAATAGAAAAGGTAAGTTAATACGTTTTTTAATTAAAATGAATTAGTATTTGCCATTTACTTTTACTATTTAAGAGATGTAAAATTGCTTTTCAGAATATGTACAGCTTTATACTGACTTCCTTCTGAACAAATCCATCTATAAGCAGTTTGCTGCATTTTATTATGGATTTCATAGTGTGTGTGCTTCACATGCCCTAATGGTGAGTTTATAACTTTAAATCAAGCTTTCAGTTAGGTTTTGTAGTACTATCATGTTAACAAATAATTAATAAATATTTTAGTAGATAAGCTTTTAAAATAGAAAATATTTTCTACTTTTTAAAAGTAGAGCTATAAACAAAAATAGTTCTCTCATTTCAGTCTTAATTCTTTAGAGGGGAAAAACACTCCAGTGAGTTCATTTTCTCTCCCCTTCTACTAAGTCTTTTAGAGCTTTACAAACTTTCTCCAAGTAGAGTGGATGAAGGGATCCATGGACTCAGGATCTTAATACTGAAGGACAAGGCACACAACGCAGTTAACATGTAGCTCTAGGGCAAAAGTTACAACTTCTTAATGATTAAGGAACATATGTATAGCTGCTTCCTGCTACCTCAGGGGTCCCTCAACAACTCTGCATTGCCTTTTACCCTTAGCAAGTAGTTTATCTCTAGAGTTGTGGTGGACTCAGTTTGGTCTGACTTTTCTTAACCATGTGAATATGAGTCAGCTACTATTTAGAATACCATGTCAGAAGTATCATAAGATACCTTTCGGTCACCCCAGCTACCCCGCACACACTTCATCATGCCATTTGTATCTCCCTTAGTTTCATTATGAGGGATTGGAGTAAGGTCTTTCATTTGAATTATTTTTCATGGGAGACAGAAATGGACTATAGAAGTTGCTTTGGGGCAAAAGCAAGTGGCTTACATTATTGCCAGCTTGTTTTAGAGAAACCTTTGTAATATGTTTGTTGTCGAAAATACCTTTGAAAGAGAAACACTTTATTGAGCTCTAGTTAAGTTTTGTTTATTACACTCTGGTAATTGTGAGAGTGGACAGAGGGAAAATAAGAATTAAATAGCATAGCATGGTCTCTGTTTTTAGAGCTTTAATCTCTGTAGGAGGTAGACTAACCCAACTGAAAGTTGAAAAAAACAAGAAAACAAGAGACACAAGACAGACTATAACCAAGTACCCAAACTCTACAGTGCACACAGGAGGTGTTATGGGATATTGGAAGGAGATATTAGGATATGGGATATTAGGCAGATCAGTAGATGTTGGAGCTTCATGCTGGGTTTTGGAGAAGAGTAATTTGGATTTGTGCAAAGTCATTTGCTTGTTTTTCTGGCAAACTGCTAATTACTATTTTACAAGATCTATAAACTTCAGAAGCAAAAATATCTTGCCTTGGTAGGAAAAATATACCCAGAGTAGATTTTTCTTCAACAAAAATGGTTTGATTTACTATGAGAAATCATGACTTTTGTGATTTGATCCAGTGAAAATAGTTCCAATTTCACTTAAAACCATCACTCTTTAATTATTGTTTTTGATAAATAATTATTGGCAGCTGCTTCGTCCAGAAGAGGTTGAAATTTTGGTCTGTGGAAGTCCTGACCTGGATATGCATGCTCTGCAGAGAAGTACTCAGTATGATGGCTATGCAAAAACGGACTTAACTATAAAGTGAGCCCTTTATACTTCTGATAGTGGGGGATGTGGAGAGGGAACAGCAGACAGTGTGGTTCATTTATTTGCATAACTTACAATCTTCGAATCAATTAAGTTAGTCGAAATATTAGAGAGTCCCACAGTCTTATTTTATCTCTGGAAAGTCTATGAGAATTTTAATATGAAATCACTCCCTTTGGGAGAAAATTCTATAAACAAGTTTCTACAAAAGTGTAGAGATTTTACTTTTAAAAAAATGACTTTGCTCCTAGAATTTCATGGATGCTATCCTTATAAATAAAAGTTTAATAGCACTATGTTGAAAAATAAGACTTGAAAGTTGTGCAGGAGAAAAATGGTTCCTGTACTCCACTGCTGAACTTACATACTTTTATAAAAATATTATTTTATAATGTTAGTCAAAAGTCTAATACGTATATAGAAGCTCACCATTCCTTAATTTTACAGAAATTCAGGATATTATGTATGCTTAAGGAAAGTCCTTTCCTTAGAGCTTCCTTTACATTACTTTATTATAGGATTTTTGTCAAGACATTTGATGTTAATTTCCTTTGGTATTCTCTAGATACTTTTGGGATGTCGTGCTTGGATTTCCTCTTGATCTTCAAAAGAAGTTGCTACATTTTACTACAGGGAGTGACAGAGTACCTGTAGGAGGGATGGCTGATTTGAACTTTAAAATCTCAAAGAATGAAACTTCTACTAACTGGTAAATTTCTGGATCTAATTTTATTTTAAATCTAAAGGTTACTGCTAATACTGCTAATAATAATACATTTGGAATCAAGATATCTACTCTGTTTGAATTTATTTTCATAGAAAAATCTTCAGAGTAAACATGGCCTTGAAATGTAAGAGATTTTGATTAAAAGTTCTCTTACTAGTTTTTGAGACATACTAACTAATAATTCATTTCTAACAACTTTTTACTTTGCTAGGTCATATAAGTGCTTTGTAGTCTCTTTTAGAACCTAGTTACTTTGTAGTAGTATATTGTCTAATGTTCATTTTTATTTAAATGTGAAATGTGTTTTTTATTTTTAGGAAAATCATTAAGTTGGGATATCTGGTTTGTTTGTGGAGTTTTCTTTCTTTTCTAGGGGGTTGGGGGATACTATAATTATTACCAGAAGTACCTCTAATACTAATCCTCTTTTTTTTTATCTCATGCTTTTTCTATATGAAGTGATGGTGATGATGGATTTAAATTATTTTCTAGCAGTGTTAATGCATTAATGCTTATCAACTTACTCCTTTTCCCAAATAACTTATAATTTCTAAAGCTAACTTGAATAGACATAACTTTGATTATAATCATTTTTGTCTCCTGCCCCATACATTGAGCATTCCCTAAGTGCTCTTAGTTCTTCCTTTCATTTTAAAGCTGGAATCTGTTCTTTGCCTTTCCACTGCCTCTACCTTGGTAAAGTTACTTTTTATCTTCATTACGAGCTTATTTTATCCTATTAAATTCATGTGCTTTAACACTATTTAGATCATATTTCCCTGGGAAATAACTTTATTGCCAGTTTAAGTTCTAGAATCTAGAGACTGTAAAATAAAACTCTAGTCTTCTACCCCAGGCTATCTACCAGTTTTCATTTCTTCCCATGCTTTAGTCAACAGGCTGTTTGCGGATTCCTTAGATATATTTTATGCCTTTCTTTCTCCATGCTTTCAAGTTGTTCTCTTTACATATGACATGTACCAGCTACAACTATTAAAGACACAGTTTAATGTTAACTTCCTCTGTAAAGCCAAAAGTCATTAGGTATTGAATTTCTCAAATATCTTGTAGAAGTTATGTGCTAGTTATCATATTGCACTTTATATCTGAGTCATTTAGTTCTTCAAGAAAGAGGTTATGCCTTATACATATTTGTATTCTCCAAGTAATCACACATGGCAAGTGCCCAATAGCTATTTCTTGAATAGTATTTATGTCATCGTCAAGATTATATTTAAAACACAAAATAAGGGGGTGGAGCCAAGATGGCCGAACAGGAACCGCTCCGGTCTAAAGCTCCCAGCCTGAGAGACACAGAAGACGGGTGATTTCTGCATTTCTGTTTGAGGTACCGGTTTCATCTCACTAGGGAGTGGCAAACAGTGGGTGCAGGACAGTCGGTGAAGCACACTGTGCGCGAGCCGAAGCAGGGTGAGGCATTGCCTCACTCGGGAAGCGCAAGGGGTCAGGGAGTTCCCTTTCCTAGTCAAAGAAAGGGGTAACAGACCTGGAATATCGGGTCAGTCCCACCCTAATACTGCGCTTTTCCAACGGGCCTGGAAAACGGCACACTAGGAGATTGTGTCCCGCACCTGGCTTGGAGGGTCCTAAGCCCACGGAGTCTCGCTGATTGCTAGCACAGCAGTCTGAGATCAAGCTGCAAGGCAGCAGCAAGGCTGGGGGAGGGGAGCCCGCCATTGCCCAGGCTTGCTTAGGTAAACAAAGCAGCCAGGAAGCTCGAACTGAGTGGAGCCCACCACAGCTCAAGGAGGCCTGCCTGCCTCTGTAGGCTCCACCACTGGGGCAGGGCACAGACAAACAAAAAGTCATCAGGAACCTCCACAGACTTAAATGTCCCTGTCTGACTGACAGCTTTGGAGAGAGTAGTGGTTCTCCCAGCACGCAGCTGGAGATATGAGAACGGACAGACTGCCTCCTAAAGTGGGTCCCTCACCCCTGAGCAGCCTAACTGGGAGGCACCCCCCCAGTAGGGACAGACTGACACCTCACTCGGCCAGGTACTCCTCTGAGACAAAACTTTCAGAGGAACTATCAGACAGCTGAATTTGTGGTCTCACGAAAATCCGCCGTTCTGCAGCCACCGCTGATGACACCCAGCCAAACAGGGTCTGGAGTGGACCTCTAGTAAACTCCAACAGACCTGCAGCTGAGGGTCCTGTCTGGTAGAAGGAAAACTAACAAACAGAAAGGACATCCACACCAAAAACCCTTCTGTACATCACCACCATCAAAGACCAAAAGTAGATAAAACCACAAAGATGGGGAAAAAACAGAGCAGAAAAACTGGAAACTCTAAAAAGCAGAGCACCTCTCCTCCTCCAAAGGAGTGCAGTTCCTCACCAGCAACGGAACAAAGCTGGATGGAGGATGACTTTGATGAGTTGAGAGAAGAAGGCTTCAGACGATCAAACTACTCCGAGCTACGGGAGGAAATTCAAAACAATAGCAAAGAAGTTAAAAACTTTGAAAAAAAATTAGAAGAATGGATAACTAGAATAACCAATGGAGAGAAGGGCTTAAAGGAGCTGATGGAGCTGAAAGCCAAGTTTCCAGAACTACGTGAAGATTGCAGAAGCCTTAGTAGCAGATGCGATCAACTGGAAGAAAGGGTATCGCTGACGGAAGATGAAATGAATGAAATGAAGCAAGAAGAGAAGTTTAGTGAAAAAAGAATAAAAAGAAATGAACAAAGCCTCCAAGAAATTTGGGACTATGTGAAAAGACCAAACCTACGTCTGACTGGTGTACCTGAAAATGACGGAGAGAATGGAACCAAGTTGGAAAACACTCTGCAAGATATTATCCAGGAGAACTTCCCCAATCTAGCAAGGCAGGGCAACATTCAGATTCAGGAAATACAGAGAACACCACAAAGATACTCCTTGAGAAGAGCAACTCCAAGACACATAATTGTCAGATTCACCAAAGTTGAAATGAAGGAAAAAATGTTAAGGGCAGCCAGAGAGAAAGGTCGGGTTACCCACAAAGGGAAGCCCATCAGACTAACAGCTGATCTCTCTGCAGAAACTCTACAAGCCAGAAGAGAGTGGGGGCCGATATTCAACATTCTTAAAGAAAAGAATTTTCAACCCAGAATTTCATATCCAGCCAAACTAAGCTTCATAAGTGAAGGAGAAATAAAATACTTTACAGACAAGCAAACGCTGAGTGATTTTGTCACCACCAGGCCTGCCCTAAAAGAGCTCCTGAAGGAAGCACTAAACATGGAAAGGAACAACCAGTACCAACCACTGCAAAAACATGCCAAATTGTAAAGACCATCTAGGCTAGGAAGAAACTGCATCAACTAACGAGCAAAATAACCAACTAACATCATAATGACAGGATCAGATTCACACATAACAATATTAACTTTAAATGTAAATGGGCTAAATGCTCCAATTAAAAGACACAGACTGGCAAACTGGATAAGGAGTCAGGATCCATCAGTGTGCTGTATTCAGGAAACCCATCTCACGTGCAGAGACACACATAGACTCAAAATAAAGGGATGGAGGAAGATCTATCAAGCAAATGGAAAACAAAAAAAGGCAGGGGTTGCAATCCTAGTCTCTGATAAAATAGACTTTAAACCAACAAAGATCAAAAGAGACAAAGAAGGCCATTACATAATGGTAAAGGGATCAATTCAACAAGAAGAGCTAACTCTCTTAAATATATATGCACCCAACACAGGAGCACCCAGATTCATAAAGCAAGTCCTGAGTGACCTACAAAGGGACTTAAACTCCCACACAATAATAATGGGAGATTTTAACACCCCACTGTCAACATTAGACAGATCAACGAGACAGAAAGTTAACAAGGATATCCAGAAATTGAACTCAGCTCTGCACAAAGTGGACCTAATAGATATCTACAGAACTCTCCACCCCAAATCAATAGAATATACATTTTTTTCAGCACCACACCACACCTATTCCAAAATTGACCACATAGTTGGAAGTAAAGCTCTCCTCAGCAAATGTGAAAGAACAGAAATTATAACAAACTGTCTCTCAGACCACAGTGCAATCAAACTAGAACTCAGGATTAAGAAACTCACTCAAAACTGCCCAACTACATGGCAACTCAACAACCTGCTCCTGAATGACTACTGGGTACATAATGAAATGAAGGCAGAAATAAAGATGTTCTTTGAAACCAATGAGAACAAAGACACAACATACCAGAATCTCTGGGACACATTCAAAGCAGTGTGTAGAGGGAAATTTATAGCACTAAATGCCCACAAGAGAAAGCAGGAAAGATCCAAAATTGACATCCCAACATCACAATTAAAAGAACCAGAAAAGCAAGAGCAAACACATTCAAAAGCTAGCAGAAGGCAAGAAATAACTAAAATCAGAGCAGAACTGAAGGAAATAGAGACACAAAAAAACCCTTCAAAAAATTAATGAATCCAGGAGCTGGTTTTTTGAAAAGATCAACAAAATTGATAGACTGCTAGCAAGACTAATAAAGAAGAAAAGAGAGAAGAATCAAATAGATGCAATAAAAAATGAAAAAGGGGATATCACCACCGATCCCACAGAAATACAAACTACCATCAGAAAATACTACAAACACCTCTACGCAAATAAACTGGAAAATCTAGAAGAAATGGATAAATTCCTCGACACATACACCCTCCCAAGACTAAACCAGGAAGAAGTTGAATCTCTGAATAGACCAATAACAGGTTCTGAAATTGTGGCAATAATCAATAGCTTACCAACCAAAAAGAGTCCAGGACCTGATGGATTCACAGCCGAATTCTACCAGAGGTACAAGGAGGAACTGGTACCATTCCTTCTGAAACTATTCCAATCGATAGAAAAAGAGGGTATCCTCCCTAACACATTTTATGAGGCCAGCATCATCCTGATACCAAAGCCTGGCAGAGACACAACCAAAAAAGAGAATTTCAGACCAATATCCTTGATGAACATTGATGCAAAAATCCTCGATAAAATACTGGCAAACCGAATCCAGCAGCACATCAAAAAGCTTATCCACCATAATCAAGTGGGCTTCATCCCTGGGATGCAAGGCTGGTTCAACATACGCAAATCCATAAATGTAATCCAGCATATAAACAGAACCAAAGACAAAAACCACATGATTATCTCAATAGATGCAGAAAAGGCCTTTGACAAAATTCAACAACCCTTCATGCTAAAAACTCTCAATAAATTAGGTATTGATGGGACGTATCTCAAAATAATAAGAGGTATCTATGACAAACCCACAGCCAATATCATACTGAATGGGCAAAAACTGGAAGCATTCCCTCTGAAAACTGGCACAAGACAGGGATGCCCTCTCTCACCACTCCTATTCAGCATAGTGCTGGAAGTTCTGCCCAGAGCAATCAGGCAGGAGAAGGAAATAAAGGGTATTCAGTTAGGAAAAGAGGAAGTCAAGTTGTCCCTGTTTGCAGATGACATGATTGTATATCTAGAAAACCCCATTGTCTCAGCCCAAAATCTCCTTAAGCTGATTAGCAACTTCAGTAAAGTCTCAGGATACAAAATTAATGTACAAAAATCACAAGCATTCTTGTACACCAATCACAGACAAACAGAGAGCCAAATCATGAGTGAACTCCCATTCACAATTGCTTCAAAGAGAATCAAATACCTAGGAATCCAACTTACAAGGGATGTGAAGGACCTCTTCAAGGAGAACTACAAACCACTGCTCAATAAAATAAAAGATTATACAAACAAATGGAAGAACATTCCATGCTCATGGGTTGGCAGAATCAACATCGTGAAAATGGCCATACTGCCCAAGGTAATTTATAGATTCAATGCCATCCCCATCAAGCTACCAATGACTTTCTTCACAGAATTGGAAAAAACTACTTTAAAGTTCATATGGAACCAAAAAAGAGCCCGCATCGCCAAGTCAATCCTAAGCCAAAAGAACAAAGTGGAGGCATCACGCTACCTGACTTCAAACTATACTACAAGGCTACAGTAACCAAAACAGCATGGTACTGGTACCACAACAGAGACATAGATCAATGGAACAGAACAGAGCCCTCAGAAATGATGCCACATATCTACAACTATCTGATCTTTGACAAACCTGACAAAAACAAGAAATGGGGAAAGGATTCCCTATTTAATAAATGGTGCTGGGAAAACTGGGTAGCCATATGTAGAAAGCTGAAACTGGATCCCTTCCTTACACCTTATACAAAAATTAATTCAGGATGGATTAAAGACTTAAATGTTAGACCTAAAACCATTAAAATCCTACAAGAAAACCTAGGCAATACCATTCAGGACATAGGCATGGGCAAGGACTTCATGGCTAAAACACCAAAATGGCAACAAAAGCCAAAATTGACAAATGGGATCTAATTAAACTAAAGAGCTTCTGCACAGCAAAAGAAACTACCATCAGAGTGAACAGGCAACCTACAGAATGGGAGAACATTTTTGCAACCTACTCATCTGACAAAGGGCTAATATCCAGAATCTACAATGAACTCAAACAAATTTACAAGAAAAAAACAACCCCATCAAAAAGCGGGCAAAGGACATGAACAGACACTTCTCAAAAGAAGACATTTATGCAGCCAAAAAACACATGAAAAAATGCTCATCATCACTGGCCATCAGAGAAATGCAAATCAAAACCACAGTGAGATACCATCTCACACCAGTTAGAATGGTGATCATTAAAAAGTCAGGAAACAACAGGTGCTGGAGAGGATGTGGAGAAATAGGAACACTTTTACACTGTTGGTGGGACTGTAAACTAGTTCAACCATTGTGGAAGTCAGTGTGGCGATTCCTCAGGGATCTAGAACTAGAAATACCATTTGACCCAGCCATCCCATTGCTGGGTATATACCCAAAGGACTATAAATCATGCTGCTATAAAGACACATGCACACATATGTTTATTGCGGCACTATTCACGATAGCAAAGAGTTGGAACCAACCCAAATGTCCAACAACAATAGACTGGATTAAGAAAATGTGGCACATATACACCATGGAATACTATGCAGCTATAAAAAATGATTTCATGTCCTTTGTAGGGACATGGATGAAATTGGAAAACATCATTCTCAGTAAACTATGGCGAGGACAAAAAACCAAACACCGCATGTTCTCACTCATAGGTGGGAATTGAACAATGAGAACTCATGGACACAGGAAGGGGAACATCACACTCTGGGGACTGTTGTGGGGTTGGGGGAGGGGGGAGGGACAGCATTAGGAGATATACCTAATGCTAAATGACAAGTTAATGGGTGCAGGAAATCAACATGGCACATGGATACATATGTAACAAACCTGCACATTGTGCGCATGTACCCTAAAACCTGAAGTATAATAATAAAAAAAAAAAAAAAAAAAAATACCTACCTCAAAGCATAGTTGTGAGGATTTGAAGAGATCATCTTCATAATGCCTAGCACAGGGCATGGCCCATTGTATGTACCAATATGTAGCAGTTGTGGTGGTGGAGGTGGAGGGGGCAGCTGTGGTGGCCGTTAATTGCCTGCACAATAAAACATAAAAAGTGAAAAAAAAAAAAACACAAAATAAATATTTACATATATAATTAAGAAATTTCTAAACAAAATTTACAATTAAAGTCCTAAAATGAAAAAATTCAGGAGAATTTTTTTAGATTATAGATTTATTTGCTTAACAGAAGTTAATTTTTCAGAATATTTTATATTAAAAACATTTCCAATTTTAAAAGAGTAATCTGAGTAATCTGTTTTAATACAAAGGTGACATTACTTCTAAACTTTCCCAATAATTATTATTATTTCAAGAATATGTGAGCTAACATGGCTTCAACATGAACCTAGAACCTCTAGGATTCCCAGGGGAATCTCACATATATTAAATAAAGCTGACTGTCAAAGACATACAACATTTCAATTTGACACAATAATGGTATGCCTCAAAAGACAAGGACAACACTCCAGCTGAAAGAGGAGTTTCCATTCATCTTACAAGGTCCACCATTGAAGATTCACTAGATTTTTGTTAAATAAGAATGGTAATTCCATTAAAAAGTGGGCAAAGGACATGAACAGACACTTTTCAAAAGAAGACAACATGCAACCAATAAGCATATGAAAAAATGCTCAACATCACTAATCATTAGAGAAAGGCAAATCAAAACCACAATGAGATACCATCTCACAGCAGTCAGAATGGCTATTGTTATATTAAAAAGTCAAAAAATATCCGATGCTGACAAGGTTGCAGAGAAAAGGGAATGCTTATACACTGCTGGTGGGAATGTAAATTATTTTAGCCATTGTGGAAAGCAGTATGGAGGTTTCTTAAAGAACTTAAAACAGAACCATCATTCAACCCAGCATTGCCATTATTGGGTATGTACCCAAAGGAATATAAATTATTCTGTCATAAAGACATGCATGCATATGTTCATTGTTCATTGCAGCACTATTCACAATAGCAAAGACTGGATAAAGAAAATATGGTACATATATACCACGGAATACTATGCAGCCATTAAAAAAAAAAGATCACGTCCTTTGCAGCAACATGGATGAAGCTAGAGGCTCCATCCTAAGCAAACTAACACAGGAACAGAAAACCAAATACCGCATATTCTTACTTGTAAGTGGGAGCTAAATATTGAGTACATGTGAACACAAGAAAGGGAATGACAAACACTGGGACCTATTTGAGGGGGTAGGGTGGGAGGAGGGTAAAGATAAAAGAAACTACCTATCAGGTACTTACTTATTACCTGGGTGATGAGATAATCTGTACACCAAACCCCCATGACATGCAGTTTACCTTATATAACAAACCTGCACATGTACCCCTGAACCTAAAATAAAAGAGGAAAAACATGTTGTATTGTATCTCAACTCATTAGCCGTTAATGAAGAAGAGGATAACAGGAGTCCAGAAAAAGATAGTGAATAGTATCAGTGAAAAGGGCCAAAAAATGAAGACATATAATGGGCACAATAAGCCAGTGCAGGATTTCAATTTTAAATTCATAGATAAGACCAGATGCCTTCTCCCAGTGCCTCTTAGAATAAAGTCCATGGAGAAAATAATCTTCAGTCATTAATTGTATTCAGAATGCTTTTTCCCCTGAAAGGGCATGAACCCTTGGCAATATTGTGTGGTTATCCTGATTCTTTAGTACAGAGTGTAATGTAGAATGGCCAAGATTGCAAAGCAAATTTCAAATTACATCCTTTTTCATCTCTGAAATTGTCCTTAAGTAGCTTCCTTTGCAAATCATCCAAAGAGTCAGGCTTAAAAGATATACATAATTTGGTCCTGCACCTCATCAAATACATGTTATTGAAGCCCCTGATGGATTAAGAAAATCCTGGACACATTTTTTCTTCAATAAACATTTTCATAAGATATTCTTCTGGTAGAATCTTGATATTGTTTTCTTTCAGTTTTAAGAGACCTTGTATCTAGTTAGATGAGTATTAAATAAACTTGGAAAGCTCAGCCTTAACAGAATGAAGAGAAAACAAATGTTTTAAATAACTCAGGAAATGTTATTGAATGGATGCATGAAACACTGGCATAAAAATAAGTTGTTGTGTAGCTTAGGACCTTGTAAACAGCAGAGCACTTTAGAAAAAAATATATTAAAAACTGAGTTGGCATTTTCATTTTTTTCTTTGCTTTGTTATTTGATGATATTTTTAATTCATACAAGTGTATGTCTGATGCATAAAAATAAAGAATGTTAAATCTTACGTATTAACAACACTGGTTTTTTAAGTCAGACTGATCTGGGTTTGAATACTGGGCCTACATCTTTACCAGCTCTGTATCCCTGAACAGGTTACTTGTATATTTACATGTCTATTTTCCTCACCAGTAAAATGAGAACCACCACTTTTAGGTTGCTTTGAGGCTGAAATTAAAGGAAACAGTGCATGTAAATCAGCACAGTGATTATCATAGACCAAACACTGAGTAAATGCTGATTCTAGTAGTTTTAAGTCTTTTAATACAGAGGGCTCTCAAAATTTAGTTTTAAATCTTACAAACTTCTTTAAAAATGTTTTCCTTTTGTGTATTTACATTTTTATTCATTGATTTCTCTGACAGCTGTTCTGATGCTGTGAAGTTCATAAAGACTGAAGGAAAGACTCTTAAGATAGCTGTAAGAATCCTAAATGATGATAACAACATTATCAGATAGTGGGTTGGGGAGATGACACCAAAAGGATTCAGAAGATAATTTTTACATGTGCATCAAGGGGCATCTACTGTCCCCAAAATGCTTTTTAAATTACTTTTTAATACTAAAAACCAGAATAATAGTATCACTCATTATATTGTCTACTCCTCAGCTGCTAGATGTTTTGTGTATATCACTCTTTTAATCTTTTTAACCATCAGTCCTCAATCTTTTTGGCACCAGGGATCGGTTTTGTGGAAGACTATTTTTCCACAGAAGCAGGGAGGAGTGGGGAGAGTGGGAGGTGGTGGTAGTTTTGGATGAAACTGTTCCACCTCGGGTCATCAGGCATTAGATTCTCATAAGGGGCATGCAACCTAGATTCCTTGCATGTGCAGTTCACAATAGGGTTCTTGTTCCTATGAAAATCTAATACTGCCGCTGATGTGACAGGAGGCAGAGCTCAGGCAGTAATGCTCACCTGCCACTCACCTCCTGCAGTGCAGCCCAGTTCCTAACAAAGAGGCCACCGACAACCATACCCATCTCTGGCCCTGGGGTTGGGAACTCCTGGTTATTAAACAACCTGATTAGGTTATTAAACAGCCTAATTGGATGGTTTACCCTATATTGTTGATGAGGAAACTGGGATTTGGGGATATTATGCAACTCGAACAAGACCCCACAGCTAGTAAGTGGGGAAAGCAGAATTCAAATTCGTATCTGTCTGACTCCAACAAAATGCTTCTTAAATGAGTTTCATGAAAGTGGTAACTTCGGTTGTCTTGTCCGTAACCATAGCCTTAGTGTCTAGAGTGGTGTCTGATACAAAGTGAGGTACTCAGTAAATATCTGTTCAGTGAAGGAATAGATGAGTCATCTCTTAACGAGTGAAACAGATTTGAATGTGTGTGTCCTGGTATTTTTTAAAGTTGCATAGCAGTCATTTTGTGTGTGTTTCAAGACTTAGTATTTTTTTTCTAATTTTTTTCCCTAGCTTACCTGTGGCCCATACCTGCTTCAATCAACTTTGCCTTCCCCCCTACAAGAGCAAAAAGGATCTGAAACAGAAATTGATCATTGGAATTTCAAATTCAGAAGGTTTTGGACTTGAGTAACCTAGAAGACTTGAAATATAATCTTTTATATGTAGCATTCACTTCCCTCTTACTGTGCCTTTAGCCTTTTCATGTTTCTGTCTCAAAACACTTTGACAAAGCTCACCAACTTTAAAATATTAAGTTTTTAAAAAATCAAATATGAAGTATGTTCAGCAAAGGCATAATTCTTTAACAACATAGAAATTGCTTGAGTGAGGAAAAGTCCACATGGCTGAGACAGGTATGGTCCAGTTCCTCTTTTTTATAGCACTGTATCATTCTCCACAAGTAGTTTGTCACAGGCATTCCACTGGGAAAGCAAAGTACGGTGAAGAATGAATTTATGGTATAGTTGAACCCAGTGGCAGATTGTACACTGCTAGCACTGCTAGCACACAGTAGCAAAGCAAACAGCTACATTATCTTTAACATAAGGCATGTAGCCATATTTTCATATAGTGGTATACAACACAGTATCATTGCAAATGCAGTTTACAGGGATTTTTGATATACTGGCTTGGGACCTATAAGATTCTTCTCAGCTGTTGCTGAAAAGCATGTAAATAACTACATAATAGCCTGAGAATAATGGGATTTTGATAGTGCCATTTATTGTTAAAGATTTATTTTTACAAAGTAAATTCAGGGTTTTAGATGTGTACACAGCTTTTACAAATCAATAAAGATGATTGTACAAGAGTATTTTCAGACTAATTGGATTCAAGGTTATATTCTTTTAAGTGTTGTTAGTCTGCATGCACATTGGCAGTAAACTAGTTACTTGTGTACTCTGTAATATTTGTATAATGATCATTTCTTCTTAAGGCTCAAGATATTAG
The DNA here is from genome assembly GCF_028878055.3 of Symphalangus syndactylus. Taxonomy (NCBI): domain Eukaryota; kingdom Metazoa; phylum Chordata; class Mammalia; order Primates; family Hylobatidae; genus Symphalangus; species Symphalangus syndactylus. The sequence goes on along the minus strand of NC_072424.2, from coordinate 47,156,510 downwards.
AAAAGAAATCAGACCTAAATAATCATTGATGAAGTATGTCAGTTACAAGCACAAAAGAATATAACTGCTTTTATAAATCTTTTGAATCATGTACAAGACTTATATCTACATTTTTTGATCACCAGTTGTACCAAAACACTAATTTTTGAAGAAGGTAGGTTAAAGTATTTGACAAAAGTGAATACAATAATAACATTTGTGTCAAAATGATATAGCTTGGTATAAAAATAAAATTCAACGTTTTGGCCAAAATGTTTGTTTTTCACTGGATTCTGAATATAGTAAATTCAAAGTACTCTTTTTTTAGAGTTTCTAATAAAGTAATATGTAAAAAGAAACCGCATTTTAAGTCAGACAGTAAATGTTTTTTTTTAATTTATAGCAAATGAAGCAGTTTTATTAGCATGTTACAAATATTGCCAAACCAAGACTTCTCTACCATACTTTTAACAGCTTTCCTTCAGAAAACTCTGAAGTTATATTTGCAATAATAATGAAACCAGCATTTAGTACCAGCATATGGTTCATATGCAAATAATACTTTCCCCAAAATCTTTCTGGGCTAGGCTATTTTCTTGCTATGCTTCCTGCACCCAACCAGCAGAATTCTTCCAGGGTGGAGGAACTAATCAGCCTGTTCTCCAACAGTTCTGAAGCCAACCCACAAATCTTTGAGGAAAAGGGGTCACTTTGTTTACTATTCTCTTTGAGATGGAAGTGATTCTGCTCTTCCATTTGGGTATATTATTTCAAGGGTATTTCTTCTTAAAAATCTTGGAAAGCCTAGGAGAGTTAAAGGCATCCTGGTTTTGTTTTCGTTTTGCTCTGTTTTAAATCCGTATGCAAATAAAACTGCTTCTCTCTTACACTGCTTGAACTAGAAAATCAGCTTTTTAATGTAGGTTACCACTTATAAGCACAAAAGAAACATGTATAAGAAACCAGATGTAAGTGTTTTAAATAAAATGTAAACAGTTTTTATTTGGTAGAGATGACTCATGGAAAAATTGTGTTGGCTTGGTCTGCATGTTTAATGATGTGCTTGTATATCGATTGCTGTGTCACTTTTAAATAAGTCCACACAAGCAAGCCAAATTTTTAGATGACGAAGTCCATAAATAACTAGAGAATTTTTGTTATCTGTTGTTAAGTTGAAATGTATAATCATTTATCACTAAATTGCACATTGCCTTTATTTATTTATGCTCTGTTTTTGGTTTACAGTGTAATAATACCTCATTTAAAAAATAAAAACCACTACTGTTACATTTTGTTAATTTAAAAAGCTAGAAAGTTCATGTAGTTACTTTTTTACATATATAATCTGTTGATGAATTCTTGATTTTTGTATCTGCCACAGTAAAAGCATTACACAGTATTTATCAGTATTTTTTAAACGTCCTGTCCTTTTTTAAAATCTTTGCTTAGTCATATTTTTGTCTGTATTATTAGAAGTTTTTATGTCCTTCCTTTTTTGTACAAATCTGTATTGTATTAAATTAATTTCTGGATGCAATTTTTCAAATATTAAAATTATACAGTCAGTCAGGCTTCAGTTTATTTTTTGAACACTGGGCAATTAATTAAAGCCATATGTTTAAAATATTTTATAAATGCAAGCTATTCTTTTTGCATTATACTGTCTCTTAATCTAGTGCTTAGGAAAATTGCTAACACATAACTTCAAAAGATGTATGTTGTTGACACTAAGTGTTACCAACCTCTTTCTTTAGCATATTTTCAACATGAAATGTTTATCCAATATTTGAAAGATCACACAGCTATTCCACCAAAGGAATGTATAATACCATTTGGAGTACACCCAGAAGTGAACCAAGTGTAACATTTCATTGGCCGTAGATAGATAACTTCAGCTCTTAAGTAAGTATTCCTCTCCAAAACCATTCATTTGGCCCTTTTCCCCTTGTCCACATATCTCATGCTTAAGGAAGGAAGAGTGGAGATTATAAGAATGTAAGAGAGAATGTTATGGGTGATTAATGCAAGAAAATATGTAGCTGGATGGAAAAAAGACCAGGATGGGTTTTCGCAGGAGGGGACACAAGATCAATTCACCCAGCTGGCCGCAAATCCTTTAGTCTAGGGCCTAGGTTTTGGAGCCAGACTGCCTGGGTTCACCATTTACTAGCTGGGCAAGTTAACTTCCTCATTCCTCAAATGTACAATGGAAATAATTTGTAAAATGGAAATAACCTACCTACCTCATAGAGTTGTAGGGAAGATTAAATGAATTAATGTGTAAAGCACTTATACAGTGCTTGGCACATGATAAGCAATAAAAAGTGATGCAAGACAAATTATGGTACGATGTAGAAACATCTTACAACCACTGCTTCTGACGCCTTCCGGAGGCTTTTGACTCAAATGCTGGGTTCAACCACAGATTAAAGAATACAAAGTGCTTTTGAAGCCTTGAAATTGTGTTGGGAGAATCTTTCTTATTCTAGAAACAGTACTTTAGGATTATAGATGTCTCATGATGCAAGGGTTTTAAATACTATTTTATAGCTGTATAACAAGATACAATTTTATTTTTAATGAAATAGTTCAAGTAAACAGAAAAATTTCAGGATTAACGTAATGAAATACCATGATCCCACACTCAGACCTAAAAAATGATAATGTGTTAATATTACGTTTTTAAAAAATAATTTTGCAAATGGGATTGAAGGCCCTTTTGTGCCCATCTCCAATCCCCCTCTACTCCCTCTCTGTTCTCTGTTAACCTGTAGTTCGTGTGAATCTTTCCCATGCTGTCTTTACAAATTTGTATGACATATGTACCTATGTGTAAACACTATGTAATATTGTTACAGTTGCATACATCTCATGCTATACATATCTTTCCAACCTTTTTTCACTCAATAATGTCTTTTTTAGATTTATTTACATTTCGATATAATGCATTTTTAACTGCAGAATAGAATCATGAAATGAATGTACCACTTTGTGGATCCATCCTCCCACACACTAACATTGAGTTGTTTTCCAGTGTGAACCAGGCTCTCTAGACTATAGCCCAGATGTAGACTTCCTGGATCACAGGGTGTACATCTCTGGCTTTACCAGATATTGTCCACTTGCTCTCCAGAGTAGTGGTTCCGGCATTAATTTCCATCCGCATTATAAAGAGTTGTCATTTGTCCACATTCTCCCCAACACTTGGTTTTAGCAGACCTTTCTTGGCTTATTTAACTAGTGTGATTTAATTTCTATTTCCATAATTGTTAATGGCATTGAACACCTTTGTGTATATTTACAGACTATTCAGATTTCTTCTGTGAATGGCCAGTTCAATATTCTTAGCCTGTTTTTTTCTATTTTTTTTTTCCTCATTGGTGTTCAGGAGTTTTTTCCTTATTCTGGTTGTTGATCCTTTGTTAACAGGAGCTACATTGCTTCAGTTGAATTCCAGATCTGCCAATGACTAAGTGACTTGGAACAAATTACTTCAAATTACTTAATGTTTCTTTGTCTCAGTTTACTCATCTAGAAAATAAAGAAAATAATACTTAGCTCACAGGGTTGTTAAATAAGTTTACATACAAGTATATTTGTATATATGTACATATGTATGTATATGTGTATATTATATATAAGTTTATATGTGTATCAGATATATGCATATGTATAGACTTACATACTTATAAACTTACAGAACATATATATGAAGGGCTTACATTTATGCCTGACCCGTAAGTGTTCTCTAAATGTTTGGTATTATTACTATTGTTATTACCTGTATTCTAACTCTTATTGTGCTTGCATTACAAATATTTTCTAATATGTGGCCTAATTTTTAACTTTATCTACCTCATCTTTTATACTATGAATTTTTAATGTTAATATAATCCATAAAATAAGGTGTCATTATTATCATTTTATGTAGATAATGTTTGGATTTAACCACACATTTACAATTTCTTCAAACACCATTCCCTCTTCTATGGTCCTTCACCTACCTTTGGAATCAAATTTCCTCCTCATAAAGAACAGCTATTGGAAATTATTTTAATGAGGGTTGGTTGGTAGCAAATTATTTTAAATAACTGTCACCTTTATTCATGAAAGATTTATTAAGCATACATTTGTAGGTTGATAATTGTTTTATAGTTTTTAATATATTAATCCATTACCTTTGATTTCGTTGTTGACATAAAGTTAGCTATTAGTATAATTGTATGCGTTGGTAATCTCTTTTCTCTGGCTACTTTTAAGATTTTTTTTTTTTTTTTTCAAAAAGTGGTAGAACATCAAAGACAACATGTGTATGTGTATTTTTTCTCTCACTTGAGATTCATTGTGGTTCTTCAATCTATAGATTTGTATCTTTCATCAATTATGGAAAAATTCTTAAGCTGTTTCCTCTTTGGCTATTGCTTTTTCCTGTTCTAATTTTTCCTGTAGAACATATGTTGGACCATCTCATTCAACCATTCCATCTCTTTCTCTGTACCTAATGTGTTGTTTAGCCAACCTAGATTAAAAACTCAGGTTTAATCAGTGGCTTCATTTTTTAATTTCTAGAAACTTCTTTGGCTTCTTTTCAAATTCACATGCTCTTTTTCCATACCATTTCTTCATATGGTTTTCTTTAATAATTTTGGCATACTTGTTTAATGTTCTCTTTTAAATTGTTCTACTCTCTTTAGTCCTTAAAGCGCTCATTTTTCTATTTGTTCATCCATTGTCTCACAGTGGTTTATTTCCTTATGTGATCTGTAATTTTTGATTTTGCATTTCTACTTAAAGGATGATCTTTTCCACTGGACACCCTGTGTGTCCTGAATACTGTAAGTAGCCTAGCAAAGCAGTTTTATGTTGTTCTTAACCAAGAACTTAGGGGTTTCCTACAGATTTTTATGTTAACTTCTTCGATTGGAGTTCCTTCTCCACCTGTGTAAATTTGGACTCCACACTTACAGTGGCACAGTTGGGATTTATGAGTGGGGTTCTTCTATCTTCTTTTCATAGAGCAACTCTTTTAAGGTCTAGGATTTATGCAAGAGAATTCGTTTTGGCTCCTCACCTTGAAGAGGCCTACAGCATGTCTGTTGAGCTCATGTGGACATTAACATCCATTAGAGAGCTCATCCTCATGAGTCACCCTAATATCAGCACCTGCTTCCTACTTCCGGCTTTTCATTTCTTCCTTATTTCCTATATCTAATTATTTCCCTTCCTTTCAAGCTTGGATATATATTTTTTATAGATATATGTTGTCCAAAATTTATAAAAGTTTATAGTACAAGATGACCTCTTCCATTTCAGCTTGGTCTATAGAAGCATACCCATTGCACTAATGTTTGTGAATTTGTTCAACACTTGTTTATTGAGTCCCCATTATATTTCAGCAGGAGGCTAATCCTCAGCTTCATACTCACTTATTCTTTATAAACATAAGCAGCAAATGTAATTCTGAATATCTTATGAAACCTTAAATGTGTATCATAGCAAGAAAATTTCTTAAGGGTTTTCATGACAATTATGCAACTCAATGTTTTCATGCCCTTTAGAGATTATGACTGAACACGTGGGCATACATACAGAAGCATTAGTCGCCACTGAGTTAAGCTCGTAGGTTTTTGTGATTTGTTTTTTTGTTTTTTTTTTTCTTTAGACAGAGTCTCGCTGTGTTGCCCAGGCTGGAATGTAGTGGCGTGATCTTGGCTCACTGCAAGCTCCACCTCTCAGGTTCACACCATCCTCTTGCCTCAGCCTCCCGAGTAACTGGGACTACAGGTGCCCGCCACCACGCCCGGCTAATTTTTTTGTATTTTTAGTAGAGACAGGGTTTCACCATGTTAGCCAGGATGGTCTCAATCTCCTGACCTTGTGATCTGCCTGCCTCGGCCTCCCAAAGTGCTGGGATTACACACATGAGCCACCGTGTCCGGCCACTGGTAGGTTTTTCCGTAACCAGACTAGTTTTTCTATGTGTACTTGCACACACACAAATTCCAATGAAAAAATACAGAATTATTTCAGGAGTTTCTCAAGCACAGTCTTGTACTGTGTTTCCAATCATATAGGCCACCTCCACTTACAAGACTTTCAATATGGCTGCCTTGTCTATTTCTGTCACTGGCAATCTTATTCTTCTGATTTCCTTGGCTTGTAAACGTTAGTCTCATTGTGACTTTACTTTCTCTTTAACGTCCATGTCAGCAAGCTTTATCTTTACATTGTCCTTCTGCTCAATTTCTACAGCCTCCTCCATGGTTTAGATAGACATCAACCCTTCATAACTAACTTACTTCCTTGTCTGTAGACTTACTCTTTTCCCTGTTTTCCTAAGGCCCCTACAGCTAATCTTTATAAAATTCTGTTTTTATTCTGTGCCTCCTTATTACAAATCAAAGATGTATCTGGTGCTTATTTGGCCACCTTCTAACTGCAAAGCATAGCATAAGTTCCACTTTTATTTTGCATAATTTATTTTTGTTCCCTAATACCAACTTCCAAAAGGATAGGTCCTTTACTGTCTCCTTAACACACCCTGCTCAGTCCTATCTCTGCCTGCTCAGCCTAGTGCCTTCTGTGGTCTTTCCGTTCCTTTCTTCTCCCTGTCTATCCCAACTTAGCTGAGTCTCCTGCCCTCCACAACCTCCCAAAACAAGAATTTTCTCTCCCCTGCCAAACCTTATCCTGAACCATCACCAACCCCTGAAACAAAAAAAATCCAGCTGAAAAGCAAATCTTTTTTTTTATACCCCTCACACAAATCTTCATTTCTCAGATGTCAGTATTTTCACACTGGTCTGTGGTTAAATGTGTGCATATCAGCAGCTCAAGAGCAGAGGTATTTCTTATGTCCCTGCCTAGCACCTGGCACAGTGCTGGGACAGTAAACTCAGGTAAAATCCTGCCTGACTTCTTAACTTGACTGGGCAGGTGAAACACCTACCAAATCAGTGTAGTGAACCAGAGACCTGCATGGGTAAGTAGTTTCATCTTGAATTCATAGCCTGTTTCCCTGACTCACACAAACCTGCTCACACCCCGACTGTCAACCTCCAGGAAACGCCTCCGAACCCCCACCCCAGGTCCTGTGTTCCCATCAGTCTTGGGCTGCCTTTCCACTCCAAACTACACAGAGCCTCAGCCTGCCCATCTCCCATTACCAAGTTGCTCATTCACCGAAGGAAGCAGCAGTGAGTGGCAGTGGCCACTGTACATTAACTGAGAAGGGAAAAAACAAAAAACAGGTTACAGGGTAGCTTTATGGTACAATCCAAATTTTGAGTGTGTGTGCGTGAGAGCGTGCATGTATGAATGTGTGTATACATGTGTATGTTCTAAAAGATATTGCACTTTGTTAACCATTGTTATCACTGAGATTATGCATGCTTTTACTTTAATTTTTATCCAGTACCTTGGGCATCTATAGGATATTAATTAAAGGAACAGAGATAAATATTTACGGATCACTTATGATGTATGTGGCATTCTATGCACACAATTTTACATTTCATTTAATCTTTACAACAGCAGCATAAAATTCATGTTATTTTCTCCATATTACAGACAAGGAAGTTGAAACTCAGGCCTAGAGCCTGTCCAAGGTCACACAGCTGTCAAGGAGCCAAGGCAGAAGTTGAAGTCACATCTGTCTGACTTAAAACATGATTTTCCATTTCACATGCCCCCACCAGCTAGTGAGGCTTTCCAGAAACTCCCAAGCTTGAACCATTCCGAAGTGGAGAAAACATTTTCTTGCTGATTAGACTAGAAGTCATTCAAGCTGGATTCTAGTCCTAAATATGACACTTAAAGATTGTGTAACCTTGCATAATATACTTCCCTTTGCTTCCCTTTCTGCCTTCCAAAAACAAATTATGTATATTCATGGAATTTTAAAATATACAAAATAATTTCTTCTGGGTCAAGAGAGAAATTATGTCTATAATAATGACTACTTATAAAACCATGACAGTGAGTGCCTATATATCCGACTACCTGGGATATAGGCAAAGCAGTTTTTGTGGGGACATTTATAGCTCGAAATGTTTTTATTACCAAAAGATAAAATTAATGGATCAACAAAAAAATTAAAAATTCAAGGGAAGGGGTAGCAAAGAAAAATAAAGAGAAAAAGAGATAAAAGCATCAATAAATAATTAAATGAGGAAACATAAAAACAGTATAATTGAGACATAAGCCCAAGAGCAGTTTTCTGAAAAGACTGAAAAATCAATACATTTCCAGCAAACATCACGAAAAAGAGAGAACACACAAAAGTGGAATCAAATGCAGTTGCAAACAGCAGAGGGAAGCCATGGAGCCCAGGATTCTCCTGCTCTTCAGGGGCTGCAATTTTGTCACTTCCTAGAAGAAAACAAGTTTGGTAGGGCAGAATTTCAGAGGCTGATTTCACAATGCCTTCTAGAAAATGACTAAGGATTTCCCTTTAGAAAGAATCTATACTGGACATATTCAACACACTTAGGGACTATTTCCAATTCTACTCTGTCCCTCACCCTAACCTCTTCTCTGAACTCCAGTTCCAGATTTCAGCAGCCTCTGGGCAGCTCCACCAGCTCCCCCAAAATGCAGCCACTCAGATCTCACATTCTCCCATTCTATTCTCCTCCCCCTCCCCATGCTGTTCCCCTTTTCTCTTCCTCATCTACTCTTTCTCTGGCTCTACAAATGACACCACCTACCTGCTCACCCCAGGTTAACCCAAGGCATTGTTGTTTAACAACTCCGTCTCTTTTGTCTGTGTCCCTTTTTTACCCAAGCAGTTGCTAAGTCCCATCAATTCTGTATCCACAGTGTACCTGTACATAAAGTGCCACATACACCTGTTTACAGGCCTTGACCACCTAATCACTGCAGTAGTTCTAATCTGGTCTCTCTGTGACAGGTCTCTTCCGCCTCAAATTCATCTACATACAACCCACCACCACATTGCTCAGAAACTCTCAATGATCTGACAAAGGTCTCATATCCAGAGTCTACAAGGAACTCCAACAAATTTACAAGAAAAAAACAACCCCATTAAAAAGTGGGCAAAGGACATGAACAGACACTTCTCAAAAGAAAACATTCATGCAGCCAACAAATATATGAAAAAAACTCAACATCACTGATCATTAGAGAAATGCAAATCAAAACCACAATGAGCCCAGGTGCAGTGGCTCACACCTGTAATCCCAGCACTTTGGGAGGCCGAGGCAAGTGGATCACCAGAGGTCAGGAGTTCACGACCAGCCTGCCCAACATGGTGAAACCCCATCTCTACTAAAAATACAAAAAAAAATAGCCAGGCATGGTGGCAGACACCTGTAACCCCAGGTACTTAGGAGGGTGAGGCAGGAGAATTGCTTGAACCTGGGAGGTGGAGGCTGTAGTAAGCCAAGATCATGCCACTGCACTCCATCCTGGGAGACAGAGCAAGACTCCGTCTCAAAAAAAAAAAAAAAAAAAAAAAAACCACAAGCGATGCCATCTCACACACACCAGTCAGAATGGCTATTATTAAAAAGTCAAGACACGACAGATGCTGGTGAGGTTTCAGAGAAAAAGGAACGTTTTTACAATGTTGGTGGGAATGTAAATTAGTTCGATCATTGTGGAAAACAGTGTGGCGATTCCTCAAAGATCTAGAAGCAGAAATAACATTTGACCCACCAATCCCATTACTAGGTATGTACCCAAAGGAATATAAATCATTCTTTTATAAAGACACATGCATGTGTATGTTCATTGTAGCACTATTCACAATAGCAAAGACATGAAATCAATCCAAATGCCCATCAATGATAGACTGGACAAAGAAAATATGGTACATATATACCATGGAATACTATCCAGCCATAAAAAGGAATGAGATTATGTCCTTTTCAGGGACAAGGATGGAGCTGGAAGCTGTTATCCTCAACAAACTAACGCAGGAACAGAAAACCAAATGTCACATATTCTCACTTATAAGTGGAAGCCGAACGATGAAAACATATGGACATGTGGAAGGAACAACACACACTTGGTTCTGTCAAGGCGAGGGGCGTAGGGAGGGAGAGCATCAGGAAGAATAGCTAATGGATGCTAGGCTTAATACCTAAGTGATGGGTTAATCTGTGCAGCAAATCACCATGGCATATGTTTACCTACGTAACAAACCTACACATCCTGCACATGTACCCTGGAACTTAAAGTTGATGAAAAAATAATATGAAAAGAAAAGAAACTCTCAATGGCTGTCTATTGCCAACAACAGCAAGTCAAAACACATTGGCCAGGGATTAAAGGCTTTCAATTGTTCAACCCAATTTGTTCAACCTTAGTTCTCATGCATTTCCTTCAGATATTCCATAATTTTCCCAAACTGCACAAAAACTTGTCATAAACCCATGACAAGAGTTCTGAGAAAAGGGGTTACTAAGAAATTGTGCACCAACCTGAGTTGTCCTTCAAACAAAGAAGTAAAAAATATGTTTGAACATGCATGAATTTAGAGAATGCAGCCCTTAAATGCCCACCTAAAACAAACAAACGAACAAACAAAACCTACTAGATGACAAAATTCAAGCTACAAGTTGATGAATTCTTAACATAATAAAATAGAACAAAAGCAAACAAAACATCATGTCAGGCAAATGAAACCCTGTGCATGGAGCAAAGGAAACTCGTTCTTTGCCATCCTCAACAGAAGAAAGGATGTGGAGCTGGGTTTTCATACCCCCCCAACTTTTTTTTTTTTTTTTTTGAGACGGAGTCTGGCTCTGTAGCCCAGGCTGGGGTGCAGTGGTGCAATCTAAGCTCACTGCAACCTCCGCCTCCCAGGTTCAAGCAATTCTCCTGCTTCAGCCTCCCAAGTAGCTGGGATTACAGACGTGTGCCACCACACCTAGCTAATTTTTTTGTATTTTTAGTAGAGATGGGGTTTCAGCATGTTGGCCAGGCTAGTCTCAAACTCCTGACCTCAAATGGTCCACCCGCCTCGGCCTCCCAAAGTGCTGGGATTACAGGAGTGAGCCACCACTCCCAGCCTGAATCCCATGTCTGAGTCAAACTAGACCTAAAGTTGAACCCTCTTCTGTCACATGCTAGTTATATGACCATAAGAACCTACCTCAATAACTCTGAGCCTCGATTTCCTACCTACTTACCTATCTAGCTACCAACCTATCATCTCTCTACATATCAACCTATCATTTATCTGTCTCTATCATCCTTATCTGTCTACCGTCTCTATTACCTAGGTATAATCTATCTATTGATATATACCATCTATCCATCCACATTATGTATCTCTTTATAAATTGTTGAAAGAATTGAATTTTCCCATTGTTGGGGAAATGGCTCCTCTTGCTGCATACCAACCTTGCTACAGAAAACACAGGACTTTTATTTTCCTCTCCCTCAAGGAGAGTTAGAATGAGAACTTATTTTCTCTCCACTCTGACTGCTGCCCCCAAGGGAGAGCAGTTGCTTCTTTATTGAGGAGAGCCTGGTAGCAATTGGCCACATTTTGAAGTATGGATCTCTGCACAGAAAAGGCACCTCAAGCCTTCTTCTTCTCTCTTGTTCTCTGGGAATCTCTGGCCTGCTTGAGCCTAGGTACAGTGGGTACTTGAGCTTCCAGGCAGTTCTGATCAATGCCCCATCCCCACCCCGAAAGACCTGCCATTGCATCTGGAGAGGTAAGTGAGGAGAGGAGAGAAGTTTCAGTAGACCAACTAAAGTAACAGATGCCCAAATTTCAGCAGCTTTGTATAGTAGAAGTTCATTTCTAACTCACTTAACAGTTCTGGAAAGATGTTCAGGTCAGCGAGGCATCTCTCCTTCTCAGGATCACCAGGCTACTTCCATCTGGTGGCTCCACCATCCCCTAGGGCACCACTGGAGTCCATATTCAGCGGGCTGAAGGAGAAAGCAAGATGGATTCACTCCAAGTATTAGGAGGCAATATTTGTGAATGGAAATGGAGAAGAAACAGAATTGGTCAGAAGGAGAAGTCAAGCCGTGACACAGTCCTGACAAACCAACGGCCAACCCAGTGGGGACCTCTACAGTGGATGTTACCCATTGGAGGTGTCCTTTATTGGGCCAAAATAGCTGTGCCTCATGTGGTCCCCAGAGATGGGAGGCTCCTGGAAGGGTGTGACATTGGGCAAAGTGGATGAGGCTCTGTAGCTGAGGCCGGCCCTGACGGAGGTGATGGCAGGAGACTGTCTACTGACTGCACTTGCTGCAGCAAGGCCCGTCTGGAGGCATACCTGCATGTCTACATACACAGCCACACCTCACTGTGAAGGAGTCTGGAAAATTAGTCCAGCTGTGTATCTAAGAGGAGGAGAAAGAGATTTGAGTGACAGCTAGCAGTCAGGCAATATCTTCTCCAAACTGATTTGACAAAAGAGCCCTGTACTTGGGAGTTGAATGCTACAGAAGACAGTTTGTTCTTCAGTTAGCCTTGTGTTGACTCCATCTATTAGAACCCTGCGCAGAGCAGGGGTGATGGATGCCAGGTACCTAACCCTAGCAACACTGCCTGTGAAGTGCCTAGACAGAAGGTGCATGATCAACGTGGCTTCTGTCTCCAGATTTTGTTGCCAAATTGGGCTTCTTTGAGAGTATGAACAGCCCCAACCAGAGCCCACCTAATCAGTGCTCAGTGATTTATTAAGTAAAAGTTACACAACTGCCCTTGTTTATTATGCATTGACCTCTGAGGTGCCGAGAGCCTACGATCACTCTCCTGGTCCAAGGAGATCTAAGAATAAATCCCCCACTTTGTACCAAGTGGCCTACTTTTCTTTCTCAACTGTCACCTCTGAGGTTCCAGTGGTCAAATGAAAAGTTGGGAAGCTCTCTGTGCACATCACAGCTGAGGATGCAGCTGCCAAGCTCTCCCTGCTCTGACCCTTCAAAGGAGGGCATTGGGAAATTCAAACCAAAATCGTGGCCACCCAGGGAGACTGCCTGGGTTATCACTCTGTTATCTAGAACCACAGGGACCAAGATTGGGGTACCAAACCCACACTGGTGATTCTGAGCAGGGAGCTTGGCAGGCTGCCAGCTGAGCTGGATAAGGAGCAAGCAGGTTGCAAAAGAAGTCCCCCCAGGATAGGCAAATCTCGGCCCACCCATCTTCTGCCTGCCACCCCTCAGTGGAAGCGTGGCAGAGAGTGGATGGCTGACAGAAGACGCTGATGGCCCTGTGGCAAGCCCCAGCATGTTCCCGTTAAAGAGCAAAGGAACCATCACAGGACTGGAGAGAGAAGACCATCTTTTGCTCAGGCCCTAGCTCACTCTGTGACCTTGGACAAGTGACCTCACAGAGCCTCCATGATTCATCCATTAAGTAGGGTGAGTATATCTAGTCTACCTCCTTTATGGCACTTTAAATCCTTGAGTCCATGGGCTTCCAGGGTCTGTGTACATCCTCCTGGAAGTCAATAGCTTTTCCTGTCATTTTTCTTTTTGATTTCAATAACCTAAAAAGATTTCCACACACCAACTTTTGTTCCCCCAGAGGACCATGTTATATGGAGAACTGGGTTAGTTAGTTCCTAGTCACCCAGAATCACAAGATGTGTCGTGGTTTCACGGTTTCAGACCCAGCATTTGTAAGCATGCCAAACGAATGAAGGTGGGCTTGTTTCCTACGGCTGCTATACAAATTACCATACAGATTTATTTCAGAGGCTTAAAACCATACAAATTTATTATCCCACAGTTCTGGAGATGAAAAGTGCAAAATAGGTCTTACTGGGCTAAAATCAAGGTGTCAGAAGGGCTGCGTCCCTTTTGGATGCTCTAGGGGAGAAACAGCTTCCTGCCTTTTCCAGCTTCCAGATGCTGCCCACTGGCCTTGGCTGGTGACCCCTTTCCTCATCTTCAAAGCCACAGAGTGTCATCAACTCTCCTGCCTCCCTCTTTCACTCACAAGGGCCTCTGTGATTACCTGGGGCCCACTCAGATAATCCAGAATAATTTACCCATCTCAAAATCCTTCATTCAATCATATCGGCAAAGTCCCACTTGCCACGTAAGGTAACATTCACAGCTTCCTGAGACTGGGGCATGAACATCTTTGGGGGCCAGTATTTTGCCTACCACAGAAAGTTATTATCTGAATAGTTGAATTGAAGACAAAGTGGACATAATAATAAGGAATGGTCAGAATGGCATACTGAGTCTTTCCCATGTATTCACTGATTTTCTACAACAGTACAACTATCATTCCTGTGATTTTTAAAATGTAAATGCTATTTAAAGTATTTGAAAACAATTTCAGATGTTCTGCTCTTCCCAATACAGAAATAATATTTAAAATGAAAGAAAAGCTTTATATGCTTCATGGTTTCTTCCTTTTTCTAGATTTCCCAATGCATTAAGATGTCTTATTAAAAGGAATAAAATAGATCACATGTACAGACATGGACAAATGTCAAAAATACACAGTTAAGTATAAAAAGCAACCTGCAAATCAGCATGTGTACTGTGATCTCATCTTCATAAGATAATAGATTTATATGTTTGTTTCTATGGAGAAAATACCCACAAGAATATAAGCCAAACTGTTAACCACGTTATCCCGGGGGCTGAGGAAGCAGGGGGAAGGCAGCAGTAGGCTTCCTAGTCCATCATGCCTGCAATGTAATATATAGAATAAGCTCATATTATTTTTTATAACTAGGAAAATATTAGGACAGTGCTTCTCTGTGTTTAAAGACTTAGTGGATCTTCCAAAATCCCCTTTACATTGATGGAGAATAGCATCAACCAGAATTTCACAATTCTGCCCAACCAATACAAGCCTTAGGGCCTCACCTCTGAGTGCTTCCTATTAGCTCCTTTCCAGTTCCTCCTTAGAAATGTGCAGATATGACACCTGCCATTGCAATCACAGGGAATGTAGGTCAGGTAATTAGTAACCAGACTTTGTTTTGGAAAACACTCAGTACATGCCGGTAAAATAGGTCAGTTCCTACTCCTCGGGGCAGAACCCCTGAGCTTTCAAGAGGGAGGGACCCTGGAGGTCCCTGAACATAAGCCCCTGTTGTCATACCCTGAGGCCCCGAACTAGGTCACCAGCTAGCAAGCAGCAGAGCTTGGATTCACGGCAGATGCGTGGGACTCCCAAAGTCACATTCTTCCCACTCGGCTATTCTGTGGTCAACTACTGAATAAGATCCTTCCTGGGATTCCAATCTGGACTCCTCAGAGTTTGCTGGGCCCAGATGTGCAGTAATGGCCCGCTCATGCCTCTCTTCACCTTGGGCTGGGACACTGGGGATTGTGAGGAGTGATGGGGAGCATTTAGCGGTTAGCTCAGAGATGCATGTGTAACAAATGGATCAAAAGCTTGAGGGGCTGGGCTGTTCCCATTGCAAAGCCACACCATCTGTGTTAAAGCTGTAGTCTTGACAATTTCTTAGGGAGCCTTGGTTCCCTGAAGTTTTACAGCCAGGCCTTTCTCTTGACAGAACTGAATGTGATATGATTCATGGACCTCAGAATGGTTCTGGCCAATGAGAACATGGGTGCAGACAAATCACTGAGGTTGTTTACTTCACCCACCCAGCACCAGGTGAGCTGGAAGGGTCACATAAAAAGCCCGAGATCCACCCAGAGTCTCAGGATAGGGCATTTGCCTGGGGCTCACAAAGACCTGGAGTCTGTACAGAAAGGCAGTCCAGGTGGTAACCAGCCTGGAGGCACCACCTGGCACTTTCTTATTGTACCCTTTGCTGGTGTTAGTGCAGCCACCATACTCTCCCCCAACCATGAAAGAGCATCCAGCACAGGATGATGGGGACATAGAGCATTAGTGAGCAGCACAGTACTGATTGTGTGTGACACCCCAAGGGGCCAGAAAAAAACAGGCTTTCACTACCTATGAATAAAGTCTGTCCCCAGGAAGTCATCAAGCTTTGTCTCCAATGAACTCGAATCCCAGTGACACCATATGGATCCAGCCACTGCACTGCTTCATTCTCTTGAAAGCTGGAAGCATGTGCTTTCTTCTACAGGGGTGAAATGAATAAGAACCAGAGCACCTATTCAGATTCAGCCTCCTCTCACAACCAAAGCACCTCCTCCAGAGCTGTCTAGAGTTTTGCTCTCATCAGTTCCAACTTTCAAGGACACAACGACGGGGGAAACAATCAGATCATCTCTGTCACAAATGGCTGATCCTTCTATCTCACCCAAGAGCACAGAGAAGGCCTTGGAAAAGGAGGCCTCCCACTCCCTCACTGGCTAAAAAGCCAGTTTTGATAAACGGGGAGACAATCCCCACCCAGGTCTTCTACCTAAAATCCCATTAGCGATGGCAGTGTTGGAGTGTTGGGAGGATACAAGACCAGGTCTGGGACTTCAGGAGGTGTTATTTTCCAATGGAAGGATCATGTTCCTTCTGAGCTTCTATATGCAGATGCAAAGGGGCTATGGTGAAGTCATTTTTGTGCCACTGAAAGTTGATTTGTTGAAGGCCTTCTCTTTCTTGCCTATTACTGTGGCTGGCTTTGAGAAAGGATGGAACCCATAGAACCAGAGACCCTCTAGGCTAAGTTAGAACTCAGGGACCACCCAGGAGGGAACATTCACACCACCGGAAACTTTGTAAACAAGATTGCAAAGGAGATGGATGATCTTAGGGCAAATAAAGCCCATAGAGATCTGGTCACCTTTTCAGGAGAGTAACTGCTTTTGCTGCACCGGATTTTCCATTTAGCCATCCAGGATATGCGAGAAAACACAAAAAGGCAAGTGGTTCCCTGGGTCCCCAGCCACCTGGCCAGCCTTCCCCCTCCCTCTCCAGCCCTGGAGTGGGATGAAGCATCGCAGCATTCCCTTCCCTTCCCTTCCCAAGGTTTGAAGATGACCTGGTCTAGGGGAGTGGACTACGGGGTGAACTAGTCCAGGGCCCTGAGTAGGTGCAGAGAAGGGTGTGTAGAAGAGAAGTGGAAGCCTGGGGAACACTGCTTGACTGACTCACCTGAGGCATCCCAATGCACTGGCAGACAGGCCCCATGCTGATGGAACTGCCCTCAAATGAGGCCTCTAGACAAAGAGCTTTTCATTCCTTTCTGTAGTCTGAATTTTCTTTTCTTTTTTTTTTTTTTGAGATGGAGTTTTGCTCTTGTTGCCCAGGCTGGAATGCAATGGTATAATCTTGGTTCACTGCAACCTCTGCCTCCCAGATTCAAGTGATTCTTCTGTATCAGCCTCCCGAGTAGCTGGGATTATAAGCACGGGCCACCATGCCCAGCTGATTTTTATATTTTTAATGGAGATGGGGTTTCACCATGTTGGCCAGGCTGGTCTCAAACTCCTGACCTCAAGTGATCTGCCCACCGCAGCCTCCCAAAGTGCTGGGATTACAGGCGTGAGCCACTGTACCTGGCTGAACTTTCTAAAACATCACTGTGAGCCTACAGTAGAGAACTGAGTGAATTTTCCTTGTGATTTTGTGTGCACATGCACTATCCACAGAGGGAGAAGAGAGAGGAAGATTGCTCAGTCCTCATGTCAGTTTTATGGATGGCATAGGCAGGAAGAAAGAGTCTTTCTGGAACCGTGATCAGCTAAGCACAGAAAGCAGGTGGGAGAGGAGCTGCTTCATTGAAATGAGGGTGAGGGTTTCAGGGCTCCTACCACCCAGCTTCTCTCTCTCATGGCCTCTTTGCAGAACTTCAGAGCTTCTAGAACCCTAATAAGTAGAAAAAGTCCCCCATCTAATCCAGCTCCTCAGTGTGAGGCTGCAGGAGGAGCCTAAGGGGAGGAGAGCATGACCTGTCCCATCACGCACCTGGCAAGGGCCGCACTAGGCTCCACCCTGTTTCCCCAGGAAGCTTGACCTTTACAAAGCTGCTCTTCCTCGAATGGAACCAAGTTGGAAAACACTCTGCAGGATATTATCCAGGAGAACTTCCCCAACCTAGCAAGGCAGGCCAACATTCAAATTCAGGAAATACAGAGAACACCACAAAGATAGTCCTCGAGAAGAGCAACTCCAAGACATATAATTGTCAGATTCACCAAAGTGGAAATGAAGGAAAAAATGTTAAGGGCAGCCAGAGAGAAAGGTCGGGTTACCCACAAAGGGAAGCCCATCAGACTAACAGCTGATCTCTCGGCAGAAATTCTACAAGCCAGAAGAGAGTGGGGGCCAATATTCAACTTTCTTAAAGAAAAGAATTTTCAACCCAGAATTTCATATCCAGCCAAACTAAGCTTCATAAGTGAAGGAGAAATAAAATACTTTACAGACAAGCAAATGCTGAGAGATTTTGTCACCACCAGGACTGCCCTACAAGAGCTCCTGAAGGAAGCACTAAACATGAAAAGGAACAATCGGTACCAGCCACCGCAAAAACATGCCAAATTGTAAAGACCATCAATGCTAGGAAGAAACTGCATCAACTAACGAGCAAAATAACCAGCTAACATCATAATGACAGGATCAAATTCACACATAACAATATTAACTTTAAATGTAAATGGGCTAAGTGCTCCAAATAAAAGACACAGACTGGCAAATTGGATAAAGAGTCAACACCCATCAGTGTGCTGTATTCAGGAAACACATCTCACATGCAGAGACACACATAGGCTCAAAACAAAGGGATGGAGGAAGATCTACCAAGCAAATGGAAAACAAAAAAAAGGCAGAGGTTGCAATCCTAGTCTCTGATAAAACAGACTTTAAACCAACAAACATCAAAAGAGACAAAGAAGGCCATTACCTAATGGTAAAGGGATCAATTCAACAAGAAGAGCTAACTATCCTAAATATATATGCACCCAATACAGGAGCACCCAGATTCATAAAGCAAGTCCTCAGAGACCTACAAAGAGATTAGACTCCCACACAATAATAATGGGAGACTTTAACACCCCACCGTCAACATTAGACAGATCAACAAGACAGAAAGTTAACAAGGATATCCAGGAATTGAGTTCAGCTCTGCACCAAGCAGACCTAATAAACATCTACAGAACTCTCCACCCCAAATCAACAAAATATACATTCTTCTCAGCACCACACTGCACCTATTCCAAAACTGACCACATAGTTGGAAGTAAAGTACTCCTCAGCAAATGTAAAAGAACAGAAATTATAACAAACTGTCTCTCAGACCACAGTGCAACCAAACTAGAACTCAGGATCAAGAAACTCACTCAAAACCACTGAAATACATGGAAACTGAACAACCTGCTCCTGAATGACTACTGGGTACATAATGAAATGAAGGCAGAAATAAAGATGTTCTTTGAAGCCAATGAAAACAAAGACACAACATACCAGAATCTCTGGGACACATTTAAAGCAATGTGTAGAGGGAAATTTATAGCACTAAATGCCCACAAGAGAAAGCAGGAAAGATCTAAAATTGACACCCTAACATCACAATTAAAAGAACTAGAGAAGCAAGAGCAAACACATTCAAAAGCTAGCAGAAGGCAAGAAATAACTAAGATCAGAGCAGAACTGAAGGAGATAGAGACACAAAAAACCTTTCAAAATATCAATGAATCCAGGAGCTGGTTTTTTGAAAAGATCAACAAAACTGATAGACCACTAGCAACACTAATAAAGAATAAAAGAGAGAAGAATCAAATAGACACAATAAAAAATGATAAAGGGGATATCACCACCGATCCCACAGAAATACAAACTACCATCAGAGAATACTATAAACACCTCTACACAAATAAACTAGAAAATCTAGAAGAAATGGATAAATTCCTCGACACATACACCCTCCCAAGACTAAGCCAGGAAGAAGTTGAATCTCTGAATAGACCAATAACAGGCTCTGAAATTGAAGCAATAATTAATAGCTTACCAACCAAAAAAAGTCCAGGACCAGACGGATTCACAGCCGAATTCTACCACAGGTACAAGGAGGAGCTGGTACCATTCCTTCTGAAACTATTCCAATCAATAGGAAAAGAGGGAATCTTCCCTAACTCATTTTATGAGGCCAGCATCATCCTGATACCAAAGCCTGGCAGAGACACAACAAAAAAAGAGAATTTTAGACCAATATCCCTGATGAACATCGATGCAAAAATCCTCAATAAAATACTGGCAAACCGAATCCAGCAGCACATCAAAAAGCTTATCCACCATGATCAAGTGGGCTTTATCCCTGGGATGCAAGGCTGCTTCAACATACGAAAATCAATAAATGTAATCCAGCATATAAACAGAACCAAAGACAAAAACCACATGATTATCTCAATAGATGCAGAAAAGGCCTTTGACAAAATTCAACAACCCTTCATGCTAAAAACTCTCAATAAATTAGGTATTGATGGGATGTATCTCAAAATAATAAGAGCTATCTATGACAAATCCACAGCCAATATCATACTGAATGGGCAAAAACTGGAAGCATTCCCTTTGAAAACTAGCACAAGACGGGGATGCACTCTCTCACCACTCCTATTCAACATAGTGTTGGAAGTTCTGGCCAGGGCAATCAGGCAGGAGAAAGAAATAAAGAGTATTCAATTAGGAAAAGAGGAAGTCAAATTGTCCCTGTTTGCAGATGACATGATTGTGTATTTAGAAAACCCCATCGTCTCAGCCCAAAATCTCATTAAGCTGATAAGCAATTTCAGCAAAGTCTCAGGATACAAAATCAATGTGCAAAAATCACAAGCATTCTTATACACAAATAACAGACAAACAGAGAGCCAAATCATGAGGGAACTCCCATTCACAATGGCTTCAAAGAGAAAAAAATACCTAGGAATCCAACTTACAAGGGATGTGAAGGACCTCTTCAAGGAGAACTAAAAACCACTGCTCAATGAAATAAAAGAGGACACAAAGAAATGCAAGAACATTCCATGCTCATGGATAGGAAGAGTCAATATCATGAAAATGGCCATACTGCCCAAGGCAATTTATAGATTCAATGCCATCCCATCAAGCTACCAATGACTTTCTTCACAGAATTGGAAAAAACCACTTTAAAGTTCATATGGAACCAAAAAAGAGCCCACATTGCCAAGTCAATCCTAAGCCAAAAGAACAAAGCTGGAGGCATCATGCTACCTGACTTCAAACTATACTACAAGGCTACAGTAACCAAAGCAGCATGGTACTGGTACCAGAACAGAGATATAGACCAATGGAACAGAACAGAGCCCTCAGAAATAATACCACACATCTACAACCATCTGATCTTTGACAAACCTGACAAAAAAAAAGAAATGGGGAAAGGATTCCCTATTTAACAAATGTTGCTGGGAAAAGTGGCTAGCCATATGTAGAAAGCTGAAACTGGATCCCTTCCTTACACCTTATACTAAAATTAATTCAAGGTGGATTAGAGACTTAAATGTTAGACTTAAAACCATAAAAACCCTAGAAGAAAACCTAGGCAATACCATTCAGGACATAGGCATGGGCAAGGACTTCATGGTAAAAACACCAAAAGCAATGGCAACAAAAAGCCAAAATTGACAAATGGGATCTAATTAAACTAAAGAGCTTCTGCACAGCAAAAGAAACTACCATCAGAGTGAACAGGCAACCTACACAATGGGAGAACATTTTTACAACCTACTCATCTGACAAAGGGCTCATTTCCAGAATCTACAATGAACTCAAACACATTTACAAGAAAAAAACAAGCAACCCCATCAATAAGTGGGTGAAGGACATGAACAGACACTTCTCAAAAGAAGACATTTATGCAGCCAACAGACACATGAAAAAATGCTCATCATCACTGGCCATCAGAGACATGCAAATCAAAACCACAATGAGATATCATCTCACACCAGTTAGAATGGTGATCATTAAAAAGTCAGGAAACAACAGGTGCTGGAGAGGATGTGGAGAAATAGGAACACTTTTACACTGTTGGTGGGACTGTAAACTAGTTCAACCATTGTGGAAGACAGTGTGGCGATCCCTCAGGTCTAGAACTAGAAATACCATTTGACTCAGCCATCCCATTACTGGGTATATACCCAAAGGAATATAAATTATGCTGCTATAAAGACACATGCACACATATGTTTATTGTGGCACTATTCACAATAGCAAAGACTTGGAACCAACCCAAATGTCCAACAATGATAGACTGGATTAAGAAAATGTGGCACATATACACCATGGAATACTATGCAGCCACAAAAAAGGATGAGTTCATGTCCTTTGTAGGGACATGGATGAAGCTGGAAACCATCATTCTCGGCAAACTATCACAAGGACAAAAAACCAAACACCACATGTTCTCACTCATAGGTGGGAACTGAACAATGAGAACACATGGACACAGGAAGGGGAACATCACACACTGGGGCCTGTTGTGCGGTGGGGGGAGGGGGCAGGGATAGCATTAGGAGATATACCTAATGTAAATGACGAGTTAATGGGTGCAGCACACCAACATGGCACATGTATACATATGTAACAAACCTGCACGTTGTGCACATGTACCCTAGAACTTAAAGTATAATAAAAAACATATATATAAATAAAAAAAGATGTTAAGGACATGAGCAAATCCTTAACCAATGTAAGTATGCTTTATGCTCCTCTAGTAATGTATAAGGTGTATTTAACCTCACGATTCTTAAAGTTTTATTTTTAAGTGATAAATGATAATTGTATATATTAATGGGGTATAATATTACATTTTGATACATGTATACATTGTGAATTGATCATATCAGGGTAATTAGCATATCCATCATCTCAAATATTTGTCATTTCTTTGTAGTGAGAACATTTAAAATCCTCTCTTTTTTAGCTGTTTTGAAATATATATAATAATAGCCAATCGGAGAGTTGTGATGTGATGTCTCATTGTGGTTTTGATTTGCATTTCTATGATGATTAAATTTGTTGAGTATTTAAAAAATAAAAATGAATAAAAAAAACAAAGCTGCTTTTCCTCTTTTCAAGATCTCTTGGAGCCATGTCAACTTGCAACAGCTTGGCCTGCAGTTGTATCATTACTGGCCCTAGACAGTTTGCCAGATGGCTTTGCAGCCCTGGCTCCTCACTGTGGGGCGGCCAGCGCTGCATCACGTGATTAGGATGGCCTCTGCCTTTTCTTTCTCCGTGATCCACCTTCTGCCTCTGCTCAGTATGCCTGAAGCCTCCAGCCAAGCCCCTGCACAGCACTGAGGGAAAACCATGTGGACAGAGGAGTGACAGTGGGGTGAAGCCACGGTTTTCCTGTTGTCTCTGAAAGGGCAGTCCAAAGAGAAAAGAATGTGAGAGTGATGGGTCTCTATGAAGCACCTCACACTATGACTATTGGTTGGCATCAACTGTTCGAGCCTCTTCCATGTCTTTTCCCTGCACCCCCATCCCTACTACTTTTACCTATTTCTTCCAAAGTACTTGTCCAGGCAGTTAATCCCCAAAGCACTAGAATTCCTACTACCCTCCCTCCAACAGAGATCTTTGTCCCAATTCACTACCCTCTGCCAATAAGATCTCAGGATCCTTCTTGGTAGTCTCAACCCCCAAAATTCTTCCCAATAACTCTACGATCAGGTTCTCTACAGTCCAGCTCTGAATCTCATGCAACTTAGCCTGTTTTCTCTGCTCCCTTGGCCTGGGGACAAAGAAAACACAAAGATGAAATAACCCTAGCCTTACCCTTTCAAAGCTCTCCACCTAGTAGGAAGATAGGATTTATATGCACTGGTTCACATACAGTTCATGGCTGTATGCCCTGTAGGAGAGACTAAAAGAGCCACAGAGCCCAAGAAGGGAGGAATCATTTCTGAGTGAATGCTCAGAGAGGATCAGGAGGGCAGAGGGATGAAGAGCAAGGACTCTTGGGCTAGGCCAAGCAGATTTAAAATGTTCACTTCCTGTGACTTTTTTTTTTTTTTTTTGAGACGGAGTCTCGCTCTGTCACCCAGGCTGGAGTGCAGTGGCGCAATCTCGGCTCACTGCAAGCTCCGCCTCCTGGGTTCATGCCATTCTCCTGCCTCAGCCTCTCCGAGTAGCTGGGACTACAGGCGCCCGCCACCACGCCTGGCTAATTTTTTTTTTGTATTTTTAGTAGAGACAGGGTTTCACAGTGGTCTCGATCTCCTGACCTGGTGATCCGCCCGCCTCGGCCTCCCAAAGTGCTGGGATTACAAGCGTGAGCCACAGCGCCCGGCCTGTGACTTTGTACTTGTTAACATCTCTGGACTCGTTTCACCTATAAAGCAAGGATAACAATACCCACCTGAACCTCACAGGGCCTGAAGATCTAGGATTGTGCATTTGGTGCTTGCCTCCTTGTGGTTGCTCAGTAGGCATTATTTCCACGGTGGAGGCAACAGTGTAAACTCTCTGAGGCCAAGGGCTACAGGAGGATCTAGGACATGAGCTGTGGAGTTAGAAGATGTGGATTCAAATCTTAGCAAAGTATGTGTCCTTTCTGAACTTCAGTTTCTTCACCTATACAATGGGAATGATAATAGGACCCAACTCAGAGGGCCATTAGCAGGGCTAAATGGAACAAGCTTGTAAGACATTAGCATAGGCCCTGACATTTAGTAAGCACTTAATAAACATTGGCAACTGTCACTGCATGGGAGCTCTCACAGCCTGGGCTGACTGGCAGGTGTCACTCACTGGCCAAATCCCAAATGTTCTATGTGGGGGTCACAAGATAAGGGTCTCATAGGGACCACAGACAGGATAGCCACAACCATCTGCTCCCTTTCATCGGGAGAACATTTTGCCCAATGTTGCAAAGGCTTTGTGGAAATTTCTGTTTGCTGAACTGATTTCAACGCCCATCTCCATCCCATGAATTCCAGCCTGTTTGTCTAAAACTTTCTTCCCAAAAGACTGTTTACAAGTTCAAGTAATCAATGGTATCATCAATAGTACACCCACTCCTCAACTCAATCATGCTAAAGACAAGTTAGACTATGACCTTGCCTTAGAGCTGCTATGGTAACACAATAACAAATCATCTCTGTCCAGTTTACACAGCATCTTTGCTGTAGACTGTCACACTGGTTCCTCACAACAACCTCGTGTGACTGATGGGCAAGAGTAAATGGACCTTCAGTGACCACTCTAGGTCTTCTAAATTGGTGTTGCTTAGGGTCAGTGATCTGGAAGGGGAATTGTCTTGATGCGTGGTATGCATGACAAGCACGCTGCTGTGGGTTGATTTGGGGTTGTTTTAGGGAACTGATAGCTGCCCTGGAGACCACCAGATCTTTGATGTCATCTAACTCAACTCTCTCACTTTACAAATGTTAGAAAATGAGGCCCAAAGAAGGGAAGCAACTTGCCCAAGGTCATGAGATGGTCAGTGCAGAGCTGAGAACAGGACTCTGGTCTCTAATTTTCACTTCTGAGATTTTCTCACTAAATCTATATCACCCAGAACATTTTTGTTTGGTAAATTTTTAATAAAGTTTAAGTAATCTGCACCCATATCAAGAAACAGAACATCACCCTAGAAGCACCACTATACCTCCTTGCAGATGCTAGACCCCGAAGATAACGACCGTCCTTATTTCTCACGTCTCAAATTGAGGTATTTTTCTGTGTTTAGATCTTTATAAAAATGGAATCATGTAGTATTAATATTTGTACCTTTTTTTCTCAATACCGTGTCTGTGAGATTCTTCCAGTGATCTTGCATATAATTGTAGCTCATAGCTTTTTCATTGTTACATAGCATTTCACTGTCTGAATATAGTACAACATATTTATCCATTCACAGTAAATGGACATTCAGGTAATTTCCAGTCTGGTGTTATTACAAAAGTGCTGCTCTGCACATTCTTGTAGGTGTCTTTTGGAATTTCTGAGTCATAGGGTGTGCAGATGCTTAGCTTTACGACGTAATACCACACTATTTTCAAAAGTTAAACTAATCCATCATCTGTGTGTCAAAGTCCTGCCCCAGCACTATTTTAAGCTGAGGAAAACTGAGGCCCAGTGAGGGCAGGTGACTTGCCCTGGGTCAACACCCAGGAAGGGGCAAAGTTGGACAAGTATCCAGGTATCCTGGGCCGGATTTGTGTTCTTTCTCCTGCCCGGTTACTCCAGCCCCATGTATCAGCTTGAGCCTTAAAGCTCAGCTCCAGGTGTGCCCTGCAGACCCTCCTCTCACTCCGCCATATTGTTTGTATGTGTGGCAGTCTCCCTGGTTGCCTGTTTCCCTGGAAAACCAAGGCCCCTTGATGGGGATGAACCCAGCTGTGACAGAGCATAGCGAGGCTGCAGCTCCTGCTCGGAGGAGGCAGGGAAAGTGCTCTGGGGCCTGAGGAGTAGGGTTGGGAGGATGTGAAGCAGATGGAATTAAGCACCTTCCACTCCACAATTTCCTTTCCTTAGGTGTCTTGTCTTCACAAAATGGTCCCACTTACTTGGTGAGACTTTGCGAAGGTAGGCTATTCGAAGAAGAGTGGCATTTGTGGATCTTTCCTCAGTCTAGGCATGTGGTGCTATAGAAGATGCAGGCTAGGTTTCTCATACCTGGGTCAGTGGGGTACATGAGGCAAGTGAGAGTGGAGAAAGAATACAGAGGAGGAAACTGCAGCTTTCTGTTCATTGTGAAGGCCTGGGGAAGAATGAAGGGGTGATTTCCTAAAAAAAACAAGCCAGAACAGCCTAATAATGCTAATAAGAGCTACCATTTATTGGGCATCTTTTACAAGTGACGTTATTCTAAAGAGACATTCAAATCACAACTTACAGATGAAGAAATCAAGGCCCAGAAAGCCCCAATTCATCAGCGATCATGCCAGGGGTGTAAATAAATATTTTGTTGACCACCCAGTAGGTGGCCAAATTAAATAAAATTGAAAGATTTCTTTACTGCCAGAATTCTTAGAGTCTTTATGATAATAATGTGCATTAATTTCTAAGGGGAAAGTATCATTTATAAAACTTTTCCAAACTTTTTACCCTTTGTCCCCAAGGTGCATGTATTAGTCTGTTTTCACACTGCTGATAAAGACATACCCAAGACTGGGCAATTTACAAAAGAAAGAGATTTAATGGACTTATAGTTTCAAGTGGCTGGGGAGGGCTCACAATCATGGTGGAAGTCAAGGAGTAGCAAGTCACGTCTTACATGGATAGTGGCAGGCAAAGACAGAGCTTGTGCAGGGAAACTCCCATTTTTAAAACCACCAGATCTTGTGAGACTCATTCACCATCACAAGAACAGCGCAAGAAAGACCCGCGCCCATAAGGCAATCACCTCCCACTGGGTTCCTCCCACAACACATGGGAATTGTGGAGTTACAATTCAAGATGAGATTTGGGTGGGGACACAGCCAAACCATATCAATACATTTATTAAAGTCTTAGTAAATAACACAGGTGGGAAATATTGGTTTCATCTTGCCTACGTATTTGCATTAAAAACATCATTTTCTAAGCCAAAATCAATCATGATTAAGAAGAAAAAGACAGGGACTCTTTCTTGAAAAGAAAAACATAACCCTCCCCACACCCCACAGAGATTCAGAATGAGCCTGGCATTACCCTGACTGCAGGTGATTTAGGTGATTTGAATGTCTCATCCCCCAGTGTCCGACACATAGAAGTTGGTTACCCACCTATCAGCAGGTGAAGCTTGAGAGAGTGGGCCAGATTGTATTTTCCAAAGATGGCTACAAAAATATCATCCATCCCACATTCTCTTCTACAATGTGACCTTGCCAGGACCCCATCAGGAGGCAGTGTCAATTTCCCTTCCCTTTGAATCTCAGTGGCCCTGGAACTGCTTTGACTAATAGAGTATGGCAGGAAATGACCAGTGTGACATCTGGGGCTGAGTCATAAAAAGTGAAGCAGCTTCTACCTTGCTACTGGAACAGTTCCAACCATGTAAGAAGTCCAGCTACCCTGAGGCTGCCATGCTATGAGGAAGCCCAAGCCACACAGAGAGGTCACACATAGGTACTCCCGTCAGCAGTCCTGGTCTTCAAGTCATAGCAGCCTAGAAGCCTCAGGATGATTCCAGCCCCACCTGTCGAGTCACCTAAGCCTTTGAGTCTTCCCAGCTGAGGTCCCGGATATCATGCAGCAGAGGCATGCCACACCCTTTGTGCTCTGTCTAAATCCCTGACCCATAGAATCTATGACCATAATAAAAAAAAAGGTTGTTGTTTTAAGCCACTAAGTTTTGGGGTGGTTTGTTATGCAGCAACATTAGCTGGAACAGGGTATGTGTGTAATATGGGCATGGGTGAGTGTATTTAAGTGAAGGGTTTAGGTTGATACTAGTGTTCTTTTTTACATCAATGGGTGATTCTTTTTCACACGTTTTGATTAGTATACAACCTTTTGATCAGGAACTCATTAATTCAAGAATATATATTAAGATCCAGCTATTTTCCCCCAAAGAGACAAAGCCCCATGTGGCACCACCTCCATGGAGCTTATATTCTATGTGGACACTTAATCAAATGCTAGTATCACACAACTGAAAATAATCAACAGGAAGGAGCAGCCGGGGGAGGAAAAAGGCATAGAAACCCCTGGCAACGAGGAGACAAATGAAATTCTGGGTGCTTGAAGCCATGGAGACAGTAACTCAAATGGTTTGAAGCCGGAAATGATTTCCTAACCAGCTGTAAATTTGAAAATCCCATATGTGGTACAACATTAAGCTGCTATTTTGGAAATTCTTTCATCTTTTTCGGAGGCATCTCAGGAGCCCTTCCTTCCTCTTGGAAGGCAGCCAGTTCTCTGCAGAAATCACTTCATCAGCAGGAGCTGAGGCATTTCGCATGCAACTATAGAATTCTGCAAACGTGGCTTAAAAAATATTTTCTCCTGGGTAGAAAAAGAAACATCTCAGAGCAGTGTTTCTGTAAGCACCAGCTGGGCAGCTTTGAATGCACTTTTTTTTCTTTTTCCCCTTTGAAATGGCAGGATCCTGGCACCTGCATTTGAATGTAATGCAGCATTTATTTATTTATAAGATGGAGTTTCACTCTGTCACCCAGGCTGGAGTGCAGTGGTGCGGCTCACCGCAACCTCCACCTCGCAAGTTCAAGCCATTCTCCTGCGTCAGCCTTCCAAATAGCTGAGATTACAGGTGCCCACAACCACACCCAGCTAATTTTTGTATTTTTAATAGAGATGGGGTTTCACTGTATTGGCCAGGCTGGTCTCGAACTCCCGACCTCAGGTGATCCACCCTCCTTGGCCTCCCAAAGTGCTGGGATTACAGGGGTGAGCCACCACGCCCAGCCTAATGCAGCATTATTGATTTCATTAAAAGAGTGACGAGTCCATTTCTGAGTTACTGGGATTTTCTCATTACCATCAGTGTCCATGGCACCAGTGGGCAGTCACAGCATTCTTTTAGATGTTCAATTCCATTTATAATTACTTATTGAGTATTTGTGCCAGATGCTGTATCAGGAGTTGGAGAGTCATAAACAAGACAGTAACAGTCTTGTTGAACAGTCCCTCCCTCACAGAGCTCACACACTAGCAGAGGAAGCAGACATTAGACAAAAACTGGAAGTGTTGTAAGTGCTGCACCGGGAGAGGAAAGTACAGGGAACACGGAGAGTGGACGTTCTCCTGAAGCAGACACTTGAAGGGGTAGTGGGAGGTGGCCGGAGGAAAGAAGGGCTGGTGGGAGACAGCACAACCACCAGCCCCTGGTCTGGTCTGGCCACTAGAGAGAACCCGGGACACTGGAGCAAAAGGAAAATCAGTATGGATGGCAAGAGCAAGAGAGAGCCCTGATGAGATGAAGATGCGGAGCAGGCAGGGCTGGACTCAGGCAGAGGCTTCCTTGAGAGCACATTGAGGGTTTGGGCTCTCATCTAAAGGACACTTGGGTACCACTGATTTTATTTTATTTTATTTATTTATTTATTTTTTGCGACAGAGTCACATTCTGTCACCCAGGCTGGAGTGCAGTGGCATGATCTCGGCTCACTACAACCTCCACTTCCCAGGTTCAAACAATTCTTCTGCCTGAGCCTCCTGAGTACCTGAGATTACAGGCGCCTGCCATCATGTCCAGCTAACTTTTGTATTTTTAGTAGAGATGGGGTTTCACCATGTTGGCCAGGCTGGTCTCAAACTCCTAACCTCAAGTGATCCTCCCTCCTCAACCTCCCAAAGTGCTGGGATTACAGGCGTGAGCCACTGCACCCAGCCCCACTGATGCATTTTTAGCAGGGAAGTGGTGTGATGACATGATCGTCTTGGAAAGAACGCTCTGGCTGGAGAGTATGGGCTGAAGAAAGCCAAGCATGGCATCCGGGAGGCAGGTATAAGGCCACTGCAATGGGCCAGGTGAACAATTGTGCTGGCCTGGAACAGGACGGTAGCAGAGCAATAGAGGATATAGAAATGGGAGTTTGGGGAAGTGAGGAACTCTGACTTAAACAAAACACTCTGATGAGTCCTTTCACAGCAGTAAGAAGTCGTAGAGCTTGGTGCTGAGGCAAAGTAGTCAGACTTAAGGAACTAGGTTCCTTGTCTAATGATGTAAGACGTTGAAGTTTCCATGGGCAATCCCGGAGGAAGGCAACAAGGAGCACAGGAATGGGGAGACATTGCTGCAAGGGGAAGATGGGGGACCCGACAAGATGGCAAGAGGCCAGGATTCCTAGGCATAGCAAAGAGCAGTGAAAAGTCTCAAGTGACAGAGTGTTAGAGGGACATTTAAGAAGCAGGATGTGGCTGGGTGATGGTGGCTCATACCTTAATTCCAGCACTTTGGGAGGCCAAATGGGAGAACTGCTTGAGGCCAGGTGTTTGACACTAGCCTGGGCAACCTAGCAAGACCCCAACTCACAACATAGTGAGACTCCAACTCTACAAAATTTCTTTAAAAATTAGCTGGGCATGGTGACGTGAACCGTAGTCCCAGCTACCCTGGAGGCTGAGGCAGGAGGATCGCTTGAGGCCAGGAGATCAAGGCTGCAATGAGTTATGATCGTGCCACTGCACTCCAGCCTGGGTGACAGAGCAAGACCCTGTCCCAAATAATAATAATAAAGAACCACAATGTGTTTGTGTGCTGCATGTTGCTACAGTTCAATGAGTTCTCTGCCCATACCACCCCTGCTTCCAATTTCCCCTAAATGCCCTGAGAGCCCCGTACAAGTAGTGGTTTGAGAAATGAAGGGATATAGGACAGGAAGGAAGGAAGGAAGGAAGGAAGGAAGGAAGGAAGGAAGGAAGGAAGGGAGGGAGGGAGGGAGGGAGGGAGGGAGGGAGGGAGGGAATAAAAACTTTGATTCCTTCGTACCAACCAAATTATTTTTCAGTTAAAAAGCTAATAGTCAAGTGATTTTGAACATGTAAAAACAGGAAATATTGTTCTCATGAGCCCTCTTGAGGAACATAGTGGAGGACTAACTTATGTGAATCACACAGTGAGCACAAAAATTGTATAAAAGGACTGGCAGTGAATGTAGTAGATTTCACTTAACCACAGGTCTATGAAGAAAACCCACGTGGGGATTAAGCTGACAGCAAAGAAGGCAAACACTATATGTTCCAACAATGTAGAAAAGATATAACTAACCAAAGGAGAGAAAAGGGAAAGCAATGTGGTAGGTAATAGAGAAATACACGGATGCCCTTTTCTTTACAATACAATGAGTTAAAGGATGTCATTAAAAGCTGACAAGCCAAGTAAGAGAGAGAGGTAAAGCACATTTCACAACACAAAGATTAAAAACTAAGAATAATAATATTATTGACTAAAATTAGGTGGTAAAAGAGGATGAGAAGTTTATAAAGGAAAAGGAATACATTGAAATACACTGATGTTATTATTGCTCATATTTGGAAATGAATAGGGACTATAATGGAGGATTA
The DNA here is from genome assembly GCF_028878055.3 of Symphalangus syndactylus. Lineage (NCBI taxonomy): Eukaryota > Metazoa > Chordata > Mammalia > Primates > Hylobatidae > Symphalangus > Symphalangus syndactylus. The sequence goes on along the minus strand of NC_072424.2, from coordinate 47,124,715 downwards.
AGAATTAAGAATAGAAAACTGTAAGTGGAAGATTAAGACATTAAACTAAGTTATAAAAGTAAACTGGGACAGGCACAGTGGCTCACGCCTGTAATTCCAGCATTTCGGGAGACCAAGGAGGGCAGATCAGGAGTTTGAGGCCAGCCTGGCCAACACGGCAAAACCCCATCTCTACTAAAAACATACAAAAATTAACTGGGCCCAGTGGTGCATGCCTGTAATCCCAGATATTCGGGAGGCTGAGGCAGGAGAATCACTTGAACCAAGGAGGCAGAGGTTGCAGTGAGTTGAGATCACACCACTGCACTCCAGCCTGGGCGACAGAATGAGACTCCATCTAAAAAAAAGGAAAAAAAAAATCATAAATGTGGAAAACACACATAAACATTTCATTAATGAAAGAAGAAAATCACCATGATGTAACTTCTAATTAAATGATCTAGAGAACAATCTTCAGCAACTGAATGTTTTTTATGAACTTTAAACAAAGAGATCAGGTTGGCAATATCTGAACCCACTAATCAAGCACCAAAAATAAAACAACCAGATATTATGTGCCTGCTGATATAACTCAGCACTACCTTTGAAGTATTTTCACACAAAAAATTAATCAAGAATATGAATCTAATGGATCAATTTGCAGAAGATGGAGAAGATAGAGGATAAATTACACAATGCCGTGGGAAAGCAATCAGCCCATTCCAGAAGGGAGGAATTTTATAGGACAAATGATTCATGGAAAAAGATCAGAGAAAAGGAGATAATCATCGATTGAAAGCGAATTGGGGAAAAATATAAAATAGATACAATGTGTGGACTTGGTTTTGATTCTGATTTGAAAATTAACTATAAAAAGTAATTGAGCTTTCAAGCTATGATGATGTCTCCATGAGAACAAGGCTCTTGAAAAAGATCGCCTTCATCCCTCTCAGGTAGAGAAGAAGGAACCGAAGAAGCAACCAGGGTTAAGCCCCAATTCCTACTGCATAGATGTGAAATGCCCAGGATGCAACACAGTCACCTTGGTCTTCAGCCACGCACACACTGTGGTTTTGGGTGTTGAGTGCTCTGCTGCTCTTAGCCAGTTTGCAGAAGGAAAAGCAAGGCTCACAGAAGGCTGCTCCTCTGACAGAGCAGCACTGACGGCACCCTGAATCAACAAGAGTGGGAAACCATCCCAATAAACATGTTTTGGATACAAAAAATTGAGACAGACAGGGAAATTTGAATAAGGACTTGATATTAGTGGTATTTAGGAATTATTAATTATATATGTAATAATGGCATTCTTTATTGGTGGGTTTTGCTTTTTTTCTTTTCTATTACAGGCATATATTGAAATGTTTGCCATATACAGGCATATATTGCATATATTATGAGTGAAAGAAGATGCTGTCTGGGATCTGACTTTAAATGTCCAGGAAAAACCTACCCACCCATTCTCTCACACACACATACAAAGGCCCTACACCCAGATGGCTTCCCAGGAGTATTCTACCAACCCTTGAATTTAATGTAATGGGTAATCACAATGCTATTGAATGTGTTCCAGAATACTTGGAATGCATTCACTCAATCCTCATGCCAACCCTCTGAGGCAGGGATCATCCTCACTTTACATATAAGGCCACTGGGTAACAGGCTCAGTGAAGAATCTAGCCTACGGTCACACAGTTGGAGGTGGTGGAGACTAATTGTAAACCAGGAAATGCAATCTCAGAGCAAGTGCCCCTCACTTAGCGCTGCTCTGTACCATCCTTGTGAACCACACCCCTGGCGTTGTGCAGAACACACAGAACAACCTTGAAGAATGTACATGTGGGTCTACCTTAAAAACTATGTAATTCAGTCTTTCACAAATAAATTAATGGATTAATATATAATAAATGAATGAATTTTCTTCATTTAGCCTTACGAGTTTCACCCTCAGCAAACGGACTCCCTAAATCTTGCCTTGTTCTCAAAAAGGCTGAATGCAGAGGTAGCCATGCCAAGACCACACTGACTGAGTTCCAGCAACCTCATTGCTAACTCTGCTTTACTGGTTGGGAACAAATCAGTTGTCAAAATTGCTTGATAGGAAATGAAGTGACATTGGCCTAGTTCCTTTTGGCTACTCTGGCTTTCTCCAGCCGAGAGGGACAGCGGTCGGCCTCCCTGTCAGAAACTCTGGCCTGAGATAAAGAAAAAAGCCACCAACACAGCAAGATGTAAAAGAAGCCAGAGGCCCACCTGCCCCAAATCATTCATCTCCCTGGACTGCTTCTGTGTGTGAAACTCCTGCCATTGGCTTCTCTTCCCTGGATTAAAGACCAGTTAAAATATGGATCTGTAAACTCAAGGTAAGAGCACAAAGGGAACTCTTGATAACACTTTTCACATGAACACAAGATTCCTTTATCAGTGAGCTAAAAGAAAGTAGGACCAAGAGGAATTTGGGTCCAGATGGGAATGTTGAGGGCAGAAAGGAATCATAAAAAGGCTCAAATGTGGAGCTATTTGTTGAGAAAAATCTGTCTTTGTCTGGTGCCATTTTGAAGGAAGGGATGGCTTGGGAAGATGGAGCCAGGTGGCATGTGGGCATTGGGTGACCAGCAGAGGAGGATCTGGGAGACCAGGAGCTGTAAGAGAAAAGACTGAGAGAGGCTGTGATTCTTTGGGGAGTTCCTCTCCGTTTCATATGTTACCTGGTGAGGCTGTCAGTCACAGGGTTAGACCACATGTTCCAGGCTAACCAATTAGACTCTTTCCTGAGATTGATACATGGATGGTAAGAGACAGAGGTCTGCCGTCAACACCTTTTTAAAATAAATTTAAATTTAAAATAATTCAACCATGAAGGCCGGGCACAGTGGCTCATGCCTGTAATCCCAGCACTTTGGGAGGCTCAGGCAGGCAGATCACTTGAGGTCAGGAGTTTGAGACCAGCCTGGCCAACATGGTGAAACCCTGCCTCTACTAAAAAAAAAAAAATACAAAAATTAGTTGGGCATGGTGGCGGTGCCTGTAATCCCAGCTATTCGGGAGGCTGAGGCAGGATAATCACTTAAACTGAGGAGGCAGAGGTTGCAGTGAGTTGAGATCATGCCACTGCACTCCAGTCTGGGTGACAGAGTGAGACTCCATCTCAAAAAATAAATTTATTTATTTATTTTTATTTTTTTATATTTATTTATATTTTTATATTTATTTATTTATATTATTTATATTTAAATATATTTATTTATATTCAACCATGAAAAAGTAGCAATAATCATATAATGATTTTAGTATGCCCTTCACCTAGATTAACACTTGGCTATATTTGCTTTATCAATCACTTTCTCTCTCTCACCTTCTCTGTTCATATTACTTTATTACATTATGTAATACAGGATTTTTGTTGTCATGACTGAGCTATTTGAGAGCACATTGTAGACATTATGATCCTTTATCCTTAAATACTTTGCATTTACCTCTTAGGAAAAAGAATATTCTTTTACGTAATCACAATACAATGACAAAATTCAGGAAATTTGACATTGAAACAATCTTCTTATCTAATACACAGTGCATTTTAAAGTTCTACTAATTGTCTTAATAATGTCTGTTATAATGAATTTTTCCCATCTATCTCATCTAGGATCCAGGATGGCATATTGCATTTAGTTTTCATATCTCTTTAGTCTTATTTAATTTGAAGAGCACTTTAGCCTTTCTATGTCTTTTACGACATTGACTTTTTTAAAAAAAGATAGGCCAGTTGTTTTGTAAAATGTTTCTTGGTGTAGGTTTGTTGGTTCTTCCTCATGGTTAGGTTCCATTTACACACTTTTGGCAGGAGTACCAGCAGCTTTCTTGACAGTCATGGAGGGAGAGCCAGTCAAAGGAGTGAAGCCATATAGAGAAAAGACGAACAGAGAGGCAGAGGAAGAAAACCAACCCGGATGATCCCCTTGATCCAGTGAAACTCGACTTGCTAGTTACATAAGCCAATAAATTCCTCTTTTTCGTTTCAATTAATCTGAGTTGGTTTTGTGGCTACTCTGCCTCACTCACACTTTAGCCAACATGTGGGACCAGACAGTGTCCTTCCAAAAGCCCCAAATTAGTAGGACCAACTCAGGTCTGACCAGAAGGACATATCCAAGGCAGCCCACACGAAATTGGCCATCTTCCCTAGTAATGAGTCAGAAGCCACACAGCAGTAACTGCTTTCACTTGATTCTCACCTTAGAACCGTGCCTCCACAGAAAGCCCATAACCTGCTGTGGCTTATCCAAGCCCCAGTGACACAAAGAGAAATCTGATTTATCAACATTTCCAGGAATACAGACTTTTTCTTCTCTCTGCCTTTGTCCCTTCACTAGGGCCTCCCCCTTCTCTCTTTTGTGCATTAACTATGGTCACCAGATATCCTATCTCCATTTACCATTTACCTCAAGCTTGTCCAGTCCACAGCCTGCGGGCTGCATGCAGCCCGGGATGGCTTTGAATGTAAACTTTCTGAAAACATTAAGAGATATTTTTGACAATACATTTTTTTTTAGCTCATCAGCTATCGTTAGTGTATTTCATGTGTGTCCCAAGACAATTCTTTTTCCAATGTGGCTCAGGGAAACCGAAAGACTGGACACCCCTGAACCTGCTGCCTCTTTACTATCTCATTATAATTAGTACAGTTGTGTAGAAGCTTTAGCCTCTGGAAGATGAGAGATTGAGTGGGTGCAGCTGGCTCTCCTCTGGGGGCATTTGGCCAGTCCATTCTCTTGGCTCCCCTACCTGGATCCTTTTCTTGCCCGGGTGTTGTATGTGACCACCAGATCTGACCATTTCATGTATGTTTCCACTTTTGTCAGTTATAATTTGCTATGTTTGCTCTTTCCATATCTACACATGGAGAGCACATTAGGTTGCTAGAACTGACAAAATAAAATGCCACAAACTGGGTGTCTTAAACAACAGAAGCTGATTTTCTTACAGTTCTGGAGGTGAGAAGTCTAAGACGAAGGTGCTGGCAGGTTTGGTTTTTAATGAGTCTCTTGCCTTGGCTTGTAGATGGCCTCCTTCTTGCTGTGCCCTCACAGGATCTTTGCTCTGAGCATGCACATGTGTGGCTCCCAATTTTCTTTCCTTATATGGACGCTAGTCAGATTGGAGTAGAGCTCTACCCCGACAGCCTCATTTTAACTCCTGATCTCCAAATACAGTCACATTCAGAGATATTGGAAGTTAGGGCTTCAACATACCAATTTCAGGGGCAGGGGCCACAAGGCAGCCCATAACAGAGAGGAACACATTATGTCAGGAGTGCATCTGACCTGCATTCAACTTAACCCCACTCAAAATTACTCAAGCAATAAATACATTTAATTATCTCACATAACAACAACAACAAAAAGTGTGACAATATTTTATCCCTGGAATGGTGCATTGACTTAAAGATATTACCAAAGACTCCATTTCTTTTCACCTTTCCATATGCTGCCTTTGATATATTGGGGTTTTGTCCTTGTACTTGTCATAAGATGACTGCCAGGATTCCAGATACTATCACAACCCTTTCCCCTTGGAATTTATTGGCTATGGTTGAGTCATGTGGCCACTCATAGCTGCAAGGGAGGCTGAGTAAGCAAGTGCCAGACATAAAATTGATTGTATGCAGGCTGGGCGCTGGGATTACACCTGTAATCCCAGGACTTTGGGAGGTCAAGGTGGGTGAATCACTTGAGGTCAGGAGTTCAAGACCAGCCTAGCCAACATGGCGAAACCCATCTCTACAAAAAAAACACAAAAATTGGACAAGCATGGTGGCACATGCCTGTAATCCCAGCTACTTAGGAGGCTGAGGCACAAGAATCGGTTGAACCTGGGAGGCGGAGGTGGCAGTGAGCCAAGATCATGCCACTGAACTCCAGGCTGGGCAACAGAGCAAGACTCTGTATCAAAAAAAAAAAAAAAAAAAAAGCATTGACTGTATGCAGAAAAGAGTTAACATAATAGGCCTGAGACAGCTATTCTTAGGAAGGCCTGATTACAAGGTTGGCCCTTGGTTGGCATCTGGGAACTTGGATTTTGGGAGGGGTCCCACCATTGTCAAAACTGATAACCATGGTTCACTGTGCTGAAACTGTGCATGCAAACAATATGGTACATGCTGACCTGCTTGTTTTTTCTGGAGGTCTGGAATGTTGGTATATACTAGGCAAAGGGTGCCTGTGTGACCAGTCCCCATTAGAAACCCTGGGCAATGAGTCTCTAATGAGCTTCACTGAGAGACAACATTTCACATGTACTGTCACAACTCCCTGGAGAAATGAAGCATGGCCTGCATGACTCCAATAGGAGAGAACTCTTAGAAGCTTGTGTCTGATTTCCTGTAGACCTTGCTCCATGCACATTTCCCCTTTGCTGATTTTGCTTTGAGTGTATCATTTTATTGTAATAAATCTTAGCCATGAGTGTGACTATACGCTGAGTCCTGTGAGTCTTCCTAGCAAATCACTGGCCTGGGGGTGATCTTGGGGACCCTAACAAAGATAGTCACCATGGTCTTAGACCAAGCATGATTCATCTTCTGGGGACTGGTCATCTTGGGGTTCTGTCAGTGGAGAGGAAGAGTGGTATGGCTGTGGGAAGTGACACACTGTCTGCCACACAAACTGGTATTTCACTGAAAGATGTACTTACCAGAACAATGAGGACACCTAAAGACATCTGTAGGGGTTTTGTCACTTGCAACCAGATTCTCTGACTCATTGTGATAAAGATGCTTATTACAATTTGAACAGAAATCTAAATGGTAAAACATTTTACTGATAATCTCATTCAAATCTACCCTCCTTGACCTCTTATCTTGTGGGAATAAGAGACTGTAATGCCATGGAGAGAAAGTATGGGGAGGACAATTCCAAATGCCCGTGGCAGGATGGCCAGCATGATGCCCCCGGCCGGCAAGCTTGCCCCCGAAGAAGGGTGAATGCTCCTGTGTTTGTAAATACTGGAGGCTCAGTGGATTGTCTTGAGAGGAGGGAGTCCTGATCAATTTAGTGACTGGTTCTTTTTGTTTGTTTCATTTTGAGACAAAGTCTCACTCTGTTGTCACCCAGGCTGGAGCACAGTGGTGCAATCTCAGTGCACTCCAACCTCCGCCTACCAGGTTCAAGTGATTCTCCCATCCTCCCACCACAGTCTCTTGAGTAGCTGGGACTACAGACACACACCACCACGCCCAGTTAATTTTTGTATTTTTAGTAGAGACGGGGTTTCACCATGTTGCCCAGGCTGGTCTCAAACTCCTGACCTTAGTGATCCATCCACCTTTGCCTCCCAAAGTGCTGGGATTACAGGCATGAGCCATAGTGCCCAGCCTCAAGTGATTTATTCTTACATTAGAAAATGAGCAGGAGAGCTGAGCCCCAAATCCATTTCCATGCTGATGTTTTCCCATCCTGAATAATCTGCCTGCATGTGGAAAGGGAAAATGCAAACGGCTCCATGCAACTGAACACCCAAGGGTTTGCCATAGTATTGGCAAAACACAGCGTGGCCAAACGTGGAAAATAGCCCCAGAGAATGCCATTTTGCTCAAGAAGACCTTGGAGGAATATCTGGCCTATTCAAGCACTTTCCCTACCCTGAATCTCTTTGGCTATAATTTGCCCATTTTTAATCAATCAATCATCACATTTCTGGGTTCTGGGGCTGAGGCAGAGATTGAAGAAAGTGAAAGGCATGGTTCATGCCCTTATAGAGCCTACATATAGCTAGACCAAAAACAATGAGAAGCAAAACTGTGGGTGCTCTGAACTGTACATGCAGTGGGAATTAAGGAATGATGTAGTCAGGCTGAAGTGACCAGGGACGTTTCCTAGGGACAGGACTTGAAGATGAGTTGGCTTTAGACTAATGCTGGGGAGTGGGAACTGACCTGGGCAGCAAAGCAAGGCACAGAGGCAGAGATGAACTCTGAATGTTCAGGGCTCACCAGGGAGACTGGCTGGGGGCTTCCATGGGGAAAGAGAGCGAAGCCTGGTCGGAGAATAAGACAAGATCAGGGAGAGAAGATCTTGAGAACAGATGAAGGGCAGAGCAAGGAGTTTGAATTTGATGAGGACTGCCATCTACTGGCAGCTGGCGCAGGCTCTTGGGCAGTAGTGTGGCCTTGGTCCCGCTGAGGTGGGCAGGGGGAGCTAGAGACAAGGAGAATCTCTAGGGACCCCCAACCCTGAAACAGAAGCCTGAGTTTCAAAGTGGCTGGAGGCAGGAGAGGAGAGTCAGCGAGAACAAAGATGGACAGATTGGGGAAACATAAACGAAGGTAGGAACAGCGGAGCTCGAAGAGAAATGCAGAGAGTGGACACGGAGGCCAAGAGGCTTGGCTCCAGGGCCTTCTTCCTAGGAGACCAGAATTTCCCCTTGTGCAGACTGAGGACACATACAGATGCTCCTTGTTCCCATTAAGCCTCACACTGACACCCCAAGATGGTTAGGAAGTGGCTTGGCAAGGTCCCTCCCAGGCCTTTTGGAAATCTCCATGAAGGAGTGTGTTTCTCCTCCCCATTCTTCCTTCTCCTTCCCCACCCCCTGACCCACCCCTTTCTCTTTCCCTCTCTCCTTCTACCCCTCCTCCTCCTATTGGAACTTTCTGGCATCTGCAGGAAAAGCAGCCACAGTTTCTTACTGCCCGCCCCTGCACCCCTGCACCCCCGCCCCAATGCTTGGAGGACAAACCCACCCCATTGCTGGGTTCAGGAAGATTCTAAAACACTTCGGCCTGCTGCTCCCACCAGCCTGGCTCCAGCTGCATCCCCAGAAACCTGTCCAAAAAGAAGGGTTCAGAGCACATAGGGAGCTCCTCTTGCTCTTCAACCCCCCAAACTGCTGCTAACCAGCTTGTGGAGAGAGGGGATGAAGCAGCATTTAGGGCAGGAAGAACACGAGCCTGCTAGCATAATTGACTTCTATTGCAAAGCGAGCGGGTATGCTCAGGCCTGCGGCCAGGTACAGGGCGCACAACCCTCTGTCAGCTGTGTCTCCTCAAGGGGGCAGGGCTGTCTTCTTACGTGTGTGCATGTGTGCATGTGTGTGTGTGTGTGTGTGTGTGTGCGCACACATCCACACATGCAGGAGCGCACCTGATATTAGGGAAAAGTCATTCAAACCCCCCAGTTGGTCTCAATGGACTCTTGCAGCTATAGATGGGAATTTGAAAGCCCAGATCAGCACAGAAACCAGCCTTAAGCAGTTGGCTGAGCCACGGTCAAGTAAATTAATAAATCCTGGTGCCTGGAAAATCTAGATCTCAGGAATAATGGGGTGGGGGGAGGAACCTGGTTCTGCCTGTAGAATGTAACTGACCAGCACAGGCTGAGATTTCTTTGTTTGTTTGTTTTTGAGATGGAGTCTCAAACTATCACCTGGGCTGGAGTGCAATGGCACGATCTCGGCTCACTGCAACCTCTGCCTCCAGGGTTCAAGCGATTCTCCTGCCTCAGCCTCCCAAGTAGCTAGGACTACAGGAGCGTGCCACCATGCCTGGCTAAGTTTTTGTATTTTTAGTAGAAAGAGCGTTTCACTATATTGGCCAGACTGACCTCAAACTCCTGACTTCATGATCTACCTGCCTCAGCCTCCCAAAGTGCTGGGATTACAGGCATGAGCCACTGCGCCTGGCCCAGGCTGAGATTTCTAAGCCCCATCCTTTGAGCAGCTGGCCTCCCAGAAGAACCATTTCCTACCGCACACAGCGCTCTGCATACTGGAGGCACTCCACAAACACCGTGCAAGGGGCTGTGGATTTTCCTGGAGAAGGCTCTAAACCACCAGTGGTCTTGGCTGCAAGAAGCAGCCTCTCCCACTTGTAATTTATCCAAGGCCATTTGGTTAAGCCAGGAGCCCCAGAACAGCCCACACCTGCAAGGCAAGTGGTGTTTATGTCAAAACTTTCAAGTAGGTGTACACCCTTGAGGTTTCTTTCCAAAGCACAAAGGTTGGAGGATGTGACCAGTATCTGGAATTTGCACCAAAAGTTCTGCTCTCCTTTGAGACTCCCTCCCCCATACGTACACATATACAACACACATAAACACAAAGTCACGTATGGACGTATGTGCACACATCAACATAGTCATGTGTACACATAATTACATACTTTCTTTTTTATTCAAATTTTTTATTAATTGTAAAGGTGGCAGACTCTGTAATAGGCCAGATATTACAGAGATGATTTTTTTTTTTAAAGTAATCTTCTCAATCCCTTAACACAGCAGTCCCAACCTTTTTGGCATCAGAGACCAGGTGTGTGGAAGACAATTTTTCCATGGATGGGGGGGTTGGTGGAGGATAGTTTCAGGATAAAACTGTTCCCCCTCAGATCATCAAGCATTAGGTTCTTATGTGGAGCATGCAACCCAGATCCCTCACATGCGCAGTTCACAATAGGGTTCACGCTCCTATGAGAATCTAATGCTGCTGCTGATCTGACAGGAGGCGGAGCTCAGGCAGTAATGCTCACTGGCCCGCTGCTCACCTCCTGCTGTGTGGTCCAGTTCCTAACAGGCCAGGACCAGTACTGGTCCATGGTCCAGGGGTTGGGGACCTTGTCTTAACATAATCAGTGTTAGCAGTTTGCAGCGTATCCTTCTGTATCTTTCTCTGTACTGATGCAAACATATATAAACATTCATCAAAAAATGTTACATCTAAAAATAGGGTTATTACTAAACTTGTTTTTCAGCAATTTGCATCTTTAACACTATATCTGGGGCATTCTTCAACTCGGTACATACAGGTCTAACTCTTCCTAATAGCTGAAGCACATAAGCACATCTACTTATGCTAACACAGACACATTGTATACATGTGCACACACCCCGCCTCATCCCACACCACATCATCCTCACGGCTATTGATACTGGCACTGCCCCCGCTCCTAGCCCTAACCTGCAAAACATGAGGTTACTGCTGTGTGGTTACCCCTCACACCCTCCCTTCCAGACCACACTGGCTTGACTCCCATAGAAGGGTTAAGATGGTGCACTTGGCCCAGGCTGTGCTTCTGAGTGGGCTGCTCTTGTCATATCCCCACCCCCCACTCAGACCCTCAGGGGTAAAAACTATCACCTGGGAACACGGACCAAGCTTGGGGCCAGGCAGACATGCTTGGAGGCTGTTGTGGTAAGGAAGGGAAGGCAGGAAATTGGTCAGCCCAATAAGAAGCAAGGGGTGTCCTAGAACAGCAGCAGACCACCAAGCTGAAGCATCAGCAATCTGTGTGCCAGCCCCACTCTGACATTAACTCACCGTGTGACCTCAGGCAAGCCTTTCCCTCTCTGAACCTCCTTTCCTCTTCCATAAGATGAGCGTGTTGGCAGTGAGGTTCCTAAGGCCCTTCCAGCACAAACACAGGGTTTGGTCAGTGAGTCCTGCTTCTCCCTCAGTGCTGGGAGCTCCCTCTCACACCAATGCTCCCGTGGGACCCTGCCCCCTGCACCCTCAGGGTGAGGGGAACTGGAGGGGAGCTGGTGAGGCAGAGCTGAAGCTGAGCCTGACCAGAGAGGCAGGCAGGAGGCTGCCCTGAGGCCAGATCCAGATGAGGATTTCATAGGCCTGGCAAAGTCTCCCCTCCTTCTAAGGCAGAAAGTGCTTTTGCTGTCCTTTGGAAACATGCTGCTCAGTAACTACACCTGGGAACACCAAGCACTTTTTCTTCTTAATTAAAAAAAAAAAAAAGTAATATTTCAGCAGGCCCTGGGCACTTCCTGTCTTGCTAAGTGAGTACTTGTCTGATCTTTCCGGTTGAACTGGGTCCCTTAGTGCAGCATCTACTGTTTACTTACTGCTGTATCCCCAGGATCTAGGTAATACCTGAGATATACTAAACGTCCAGTAAATATTTCAGTGCCTCTCTCACTGATTCTGATTACAAATGTGATACCCTCATGTTGTTTTAAAAAATCCCCAAAATTGATATAAATGATTAAACTTAATAAGTGGAAAGGTTTCCAAAATGCTATTCTACAGGCCTCCCCATAAGTAATCATCATTAAGAGTTTGGTGACATGCTCCTGTCCCAGTCTTGTACTGTTGACGTTTTGAACCAGATAATTTTCTGTTGTAGGATGATTGGCAGTATATCTGGCCTCTGCCCACCAAATGCCAGTAGCGCTCCCCCAGTTGTGACAGCCAAAAATACTTTTAGACATTGATAAATGTCCCCCAGCGGACAAAATTATATCCTGTCACTCCCTCCTACTCCCCTATGTCCCACTCCTGTTGAGGAGCACTCTATATACATCCACAGAGTGAAAGTGAAGTTGAAAACAAGAAAACAAGGGCAAGAAAGAGGAGATAGTGATACGTAGATGTAGGTATCAACAACTGTTTATAATTGGTTAAATGTAAATTAATATTCCTGTTCTCTGATTTCCAGTCTTGTGTGAGCCTTGTTCAATTAGTCAATCTTTATTTCATTCCCCAAATATTTATTAAATACCTATGATGTGCTAGGAACTATGCTCATAGATACATTTTCAATAAACTTGTTATAACTAAATATCTACTTCAGCCCCCGAAAATGAAGTAGATATTTAGTAGGGAGTGACAACAAATCCCCAGGTTCTAACTGGTTAAACCTCAATCTCTTACGAGTCCATCACTCTTAACCCTGACCAGCTCCCACACACCTCCAGCTGCCATATTGGTCTGCCATGGTAGGCCAGGGAGAGAGAAAAAGGAAGAAAAGAGAATAGAAAAGAAAAATGTGTTGCCTACTGCCCCTGCCTTTATTGGGATGGACAGCTGGAGTAAACATCATCCAGAAAGACTGGGACTCTGGGTCCTCTCAAACCCAGCACACCCACACCACGAATACCAGCCCCCAGCAAGAAACCTCTAAGCACTTCTTGAGTATTCATCGCCTAAACATATTTAATTTCCAGTCTTGCCCAACTGATCTCAGCCTTAACTGTTTAACCGGGCTGGTCTCTGAGCAGACTCTGTAGCTGCCCTGAAATCAGGTTACTGGCACAGCCTGTAGATATTGACTGATTCAAAGATTACAGTTGAGCAAACAGGAACATGTTAATTTTTAATTTCACTTTGTTGATAAATCGGGCTTCCTCTTTGTCCTATAACCGATAATTACCTGGTCAGAAGAAACATGCGATACTTGACCTGCAATGAAAGTCCACTTGTCTGGCCTTCCTGGCCCCAGCTGGGTTTTTCAAAGGAGCTCCCATACTGGTTTGGCCTCAGTCAGCTGTTAAAGAATTGAGGGACTTCTGAGTTGCGCAACCCTGGGTCAATGTGAGACTCAAGCTGAACAGCATGGGACTCTTAAGAATTAAAGTGGAGACCTAAGTAAGATCTTTGAGGTTTGGGCTTTGGGGTAGGAATGGGGTTTTTTTTCTAACAAAAGAGAGACTGTGACAGAGAAAGTGTTTCTTTCATGGCTTCCAGTTTACAATAAGTCACCCTCATACTGGAGCCAAGGTTGTTCTCAAAGGTGACTTTACCACAGTACAACATGAGGACAGAAAACAGCAGCCGTGTATCCGCCTCATCACACAAGAGCCCTACTGTTTGCTAAGCCTCTTAGTTCACACAACCGTGGTGCCATGCTGGGAAATAATTACCAGTACTCGCATTGTATGGAGAAGGAAAAAGGATAATTGACCTGCCCAGATTTGCAGTTTATATCTCTAAAGGGTCCAATTACTTAATATAGAGACCCGTCACATTGTTTTTCTCTTCCTTTTTTTTTTTTTCCTGTTGCTTTTAGGGGCCAAAGTGGTTTCAGTTTGAAACCATGATGAATTTAACATAAATCAAGAAAAGCAACAGAAGCAATTTTTCCCATCTGGAATGGAGTATAGCCTTCTATTTTATGCTATTTGTCTACCCTGTCACTAACTGCAGAGAAAACGTTCTAAAAACTGCCCTTTGTAGCCTCAAGCCATTTCCCTAGGGCTGTTTGACTTAAAAAAAAAAAAAAGAGCCAGAGAAATAAAAAATGTGGTCAGAGCCTGAGTGGTTTTAAGTCAAAGACCTACTGAGCAGGGATTCATTTAGTGGGTTATTTTAAATAATTCAATCCAGAAAAAAACTACTTGAATATATATATATATATACCTCACCAATTTCATTCGCAGATGTTGGCAAGTGACTGAAAAAAGGAAGGGAAACTTTGTTCAATGCTCGGAGATGAATGTACCAAATTATGCAAGCCCTGCAGAATTTGAGAACTGGAAGGGGACTAAGAAATCAGTTAGTCTAGTAAGTCAGGGCTGGCAATCTTTTTCTGGGGAGGTACTTCTGAGTTCCCTTACACTTTATGATCATCAGAGACACGATTCTTCGTACAGCTACAGAGGGGAAGGTGGGATTTTATTGACCATGTAATGTTATCATCCGCCTACTTTGAAGATTCCCAAGTCTTCCCATTGCCTATGGGAGTATTTCTGTGGGACATCAGTACCGTGGATTCTTCTCTACAAAGGTTTCCAGGGTCACACCTGTTTAGGAAATGCTGTGTGTTATATCCAACTTTGGATATTTGCAAAGTACACCTGCATCATAAATGCTGTTGCACTGAGTGAGAAGCCCTGGAATTTTAAAAGCCTCATTATTTTTGCTTAAGCCAAGCCTCCCATCTTATTTTATGATCATATCATGTAGGATATAGCTACAAGTGACAGAAAACCTGACTCAAAACTGGAATAAACAATAAGGACTGTTTGTGACGCTTTACAAACCAGATGTCCAGAGAGGTAGGACAAGCTTGGGAGATTTGTGTCCACATTTTTCTACTCTAGCACCCTCAATGTCAGCTTCATCTTCACGCCAGCAGTGGGATGACAATTACAGGCATCACACTCAGGCCTGACAGAGGAAAAAGAAGGATCATTTCTTCACGTGGCCTCTCTTAGGAGAGAAGTTTCCCGCAAGCTCCCTGGTATACAATCAAGTCTCATTGGCCAGAATCTGGTCACATATCCACTCATGAACCAATCACTGACAAAAAAAAAAAAAAAAAAGGCATTTTTTCCTCTGACGAATCCCTCTCAAGCTGGTGAGCCAGCTTCCCTAAGCATGAAGCTGCATGGAGGAAGAATAGATTCCTGAACAAAACTAAAGCTCCGTTAGGAAGGCAAAGAGAATGGGTAAGCAGCCAGCATTGTTCACTGTAACTGTAGACATCTTTTCACACCTAACACCCTGTGGTGGTTAATTTTATGTGCCAACCTGACTGGGCCACAGGGTGCCCAGACATTTGGTCAAACGTTATTCTGGGTATGTCTGTGAGAGTATTTCAGGATGAGGTTTATATTTGAAGTGGTGATGTTTGAAGTGGTGGGCTGAGTGAAGCAGACTGCCCTCCCTAATGTGGGTGGGCCTCATCCAATCAATTGAAGGCCTGGATAGAACAGAAAGGTTGAGTAAAAGGGATTCCTCCCACTTGACTGCTGGAGCTGAGGTATTAGTCTTTTCTAACCTTCAGTCTTATACCAAAACATCAGCTCATCTTCGGTTTCAAGCCTGCTGGCTTTTGGACTGGAACTTACACCATCAGCTCTCATGGTTCTCAGGCCTTTGGACTCAGACTGCAACTGGACATTGGCTCTCCTGGGTCTTCAACTTGCAGACTGCAGATCTGGACTTTTTCAATGTGTAATTCTTTAAGATGAGTAAACAAGTAAGTACATAAAAACATAACTTATTGATTCTGTTTCTGTTCTGTGAAGAACAGAGCCAGTAGTCTGTTTCTCTGACTAATACACAACTATATTAAGGTTCCTCAGAACTTAAGTTCCTCCAAACACTTTGGAAAATGCTGAAAGCTTTCTTAGGTAGAGGCCAAATTTTCTAATATAGCATTCAAAGCCCATTATGCTTTGATTCCCCACTCTTTTCTAGTCTCATGTACTGTTCTAGCAAACAAAATGTTATTTCAGACTCTTGCGCTTTTACATGTACTAGTCTCTCTGCTAGTTGCCCCTTTCCCATCTATCAAATGTGGAAACATGAGAAAGTTACTTAAGCTCTGTGCCTCAGTTTCCTTTCCAGAAAATAGAGATCATAGAAATAACTACCTCATTGGTTATTACGATGATTAAATACCTGCATGAACTTTGAACACTTCCTGACACATGGTAAGTGCTGAATACACGTTAGGGATCATTCTGCAATCCCACTGCACTTTGTGCATCCCTCAGTGAAAACACACTCCATGCAGTAATAAATGATTTTCTTGTACATATATCTCTCCAACTAAATCACAAAGTCTTCAAAGACAGGAATATCATATTGTTCCTCTTTGATTCTCCCAAATGTAGCACAATATGTGGTTCTTGGCTATGATCAACAAGTGCTTGGTGAATGAATGGCTGAATGATCTTCACACCTAAAGAAACTGAAATTCCAATAAGGTGAAATAAGTTGCATATCACATAGACAGACAAGAAATGCCAGAACTTGGAATCTGGGTATCCCAGTTTCTGAAACCAGGAGCTCCATTTAGCACCCAGAGACTGCTTCCCACTAGGTGACAGCATTCTTGTAATTCAATTCAACAAGTCTTTCTTGAGCACTTACTATGCATCAGACACTCCACTTGGGGACTGGGGATGATGAAAACTCAATCCATGCCCTCGAGGCATCAGGCAGCCATCCCCTGGACCCAATCCTCCAGCTGGCCTCCCTGCCTCCAGACCCCTACCCCTGCCACTCATTCTTCAAGGCACCATCAGAATTATTGCTTGGGCTTACATGCTCCAAAAGCCATAGCCTCTGGGAATAATGCCCACATTTCTGGTCTGCCACCACAACAACCCATCCATAATCTAACTTCATTGTATTAGTCCATTCTCACACTGGTATAAGGACATACCTGAGACTGGGTAATTTATAAAGGAAAGGGGTTTAATTGACTCGCAGTTCTGCAGGGCTCGGTGGGGGCAGGCCTCAGGAAACTTACAATCATGGTGGAAAAGGAAGCAGACACGTCCTTCTCCACATGACGGCAACAAAGAGAAGTGCAGAGTGAAGTGGGGGAAAACCCCTTATAAAACCATCAGATCTCATGAGAACTTACTCACTATCATGAGAACAGCATGGAGGTAACCGCCCCCATGATTCAACTACCTCCCACCGGGTCCCTCCCACGACATATGGGGATTATGGGAACTACAGTTCAAGATGAGATTTGAATGGGATCATAGCCAAACCATATAATTCCTCCCCGACCTCTCCCACATCTCATGTCCTCACATTTCAAAACACCATCATGCCTTCCCAACAGTCCCCCAAATTCTTAAGTCATTCCAGCATTAACTCAAAAGTCTAAGTCCAAAGTCTCATCTGAAACAAGGCAAGTCCCTTCTGCCTATGAGTCTGCAAAATCAAAAGCAAGTTAGTTACTTCCTAGATACAATGAGGGTACAGTCATTGGGCAAATACACCCATTCCAAATGGGAGAAATTGGCCAAAATTAAGGGGCTACAAGCCCCATGCAAGTCCAAAATCCAATGGGGCAGTCAAATCTTAAAGCTCCAAAATGATCTCCTTTGACTCCATGTCTCATATCCAGGTCACGTGAGATGCAAGAGGTGGCCTCCCATGGCCTTGGGCAGCTCCACCCCTTGGGCTTTGCAGAGTACAGCCCCCACTCCCGGCTGCTTTCATGGCTGGCATTGAGTGTCTGCAGCTTTTCCAGGCACATGATGCAAGCTGTTAGTGGATCTACCATTCTGGGGTCTGGAGGACAGTGGTCCTCTTATCACAGCTCCAATAGGCAGTGCCTTCTGTATGGGGGCTCTGATCCCACATATCCCTTCTGCACTGCCCTAGCAGAGGTTCTCCATTAGGGCTCCACCCCTGGAGCACACCTCTGCCTGGACATCCAGGTGTTTCCATACATCCTCTGAAATCTAGGCAGAGGTTCCCAAACCTCAATTCTTGACTTCTGTGCATCCACAGGCCCAACATCATGTGGAAGCTGCCAAGGCTTGGGGTCTGCACCCTCTGGAGCAATGGCCTCAGCTGTATGTTGGCCCCTTTTAGCCACACTGGGACAGGGCACCAAGTCCCAAGACTGCACAAAGCAGCAAGGCCCTGGGCCTGGCCCAAGAAACTATTTTTTCCTCCAGGCCTGTGATGGGAGGGGCTGCTGTGGAGAATCTCTGACATGCTCTAGAGACATTTTCTCCATTGTCTTGGTGATTAACATTTGGCTCCTCATTACTTATGCAAATTTCTATAGCCAGGTTGAATTTCTCTCCAGAAAATGGGTTTTTTCTTTTCTACTGCATCATTGGGCTGCAAATTTTCCACTTTTATCCTCTATAACTTCTTGAATGCTTTGCTGCTTAGAAATTTCTTCTGCCAGAAACCCTAAGTCATCTCTCTCAAGTTCAAAGTTCCAAAGATCTTTAGGACAGGGGCAAAATTCCACCAGTCTCTTTGCATAGCAAAAGTGACCTTTACTCCAGTTCCCAACAAGTTTCTCATCTCCATCTGAGAAAATCTCAGCCTGGAGTTTAGTGTCCATACCACTATTAGCATTTTGGTCAAAGCCATTCAACAAATCTCTAAGAAGTTCCAAACTTTACCACATCTTCTTGTCTTCTGAGCCCCTTCAAATCTCTAGGAAGTTCCAAACTTTCCCATATGTTCCTGTCTTCTTCTGAGCCCTCCAAACTCTTCCAGCTTCTGCCTGTTACGCAGTTCCAAAGTCACTTTCACATTTTCAGGTATCTTTACAGCAGCACCCCACTACCTGATACCAATTTACTGTATTAGTCTGTTCTCACACTTCTATAAAGACATACCCAAGACTGGGTAATTTTTAAAGAAAAGAGGTTTAATTTTCTCTCCCGGGCTGTGGAGGGGGTGGGCCTCAGGAAACTTACAAACATGGCAGAAAAGGAAACAAACATACTTCTTCACATGGCAGCAGCAAGGAGAAGTGCAGAGCAAAAAGGGGGAAACCCCTTATAAAGCCATCAGATCTCATGAAAACTCACCCACTATCACAAGAACAGCATGGAGGTAACTGCCCCCATAATTCAATTACCTCCCACTGGGTCTCTCCTATAACACATGGGGATTATGGGAACTACAGTTCAAGATGAGATTTGGGTAGGGACACAGCCAAACCATATCATTCATTTACCCACACAAGCTCATATCTGACCACTGCCAACTTGACCCTTCTCACTGTGGGTTCCCCACAAACCTCACAGCAGGCTCATTTCCATCTCCACCCTCTGCTCATTTGGTGCCTCCTGTGTGACAAAGTTCCTTTGTTTCTCAACCTGTAATTGGTACGACCTACTTCACTAGCTTGGGATAAAAACATAGTCACACTTTGTTTTTCAGTTCACCTTTTGGAGGTCCTATATGTTCCTATTAGAACAATGTTTCCCTCTTTCTGTTCTCTCAAAATTGTATAAGAATTTGAGGGACTTCTTTTTGTCAAATGAAATGACAACTTAAAAATCTAATCTGGTCACTACTGCCATTGCTTCCTGCTGCCTCATGCTGTTGAAGTCCTGCCTTTGCTAGCTTAGGACATTTGTCTGCCCTGTGGTTATGCCCTTGGCCCAGGTCCTGACCCAGTTTACAGGTTTCAGCTCCTCTAATCACACCTATATGCTGTGCCATGTGCCCAGAGCTTGATGCTGGTGGCTCCCACAACCATCATTAGGGTTTGTGTTAAGCCCAAGTCACAAAGCCAGACACCTTTTCCCCCACAGTAACTCCCACTCTGAAGACATTAGAGTAATTTTCTGCCAATCATTCCAAGGTCTTGGCTACCCCAGGATACACTTGTGACGTTCCTCCAAACTCCATAAAAGGAGCCTGTGCTCCTGTACTTTCCTACCCAGAAAAATCCTGAGCCTCTTATGCAAGTCAACCCAGCTTCTGCACGCTGCAAACCAAAGGGAGAAGCAGTTGCTGTTAAGCCACAAAAGAAAATAAGTCCCCATTACATCTTTTTCCCAGACCAATAGGTGTCTGCTTATATTTGCTTAACTAAGAGACACCATTTGAGCAACTTTTCATAAACCAAAGTGACCCAATGTGTCCATCTTCTCAAAGGAATGCTGGCAGCTTCTACTCTAAGTTGTGGTTTTTGTAGGTTGTTTCCTACCCAGTAATTTATTGCACAGCGATCTCAGGTTCAAGGTCTAGAGAAAGTCCACAATAATATCTCTTCTAAAATTCCTATAGCGTTTATATATATAGTGCATATCTCAATTTGTTCATTTATTTAACAAATACTTATTGAGCACCAATTATGTACCAGGTCCAGGCAATGGGTATGCAAAGCTTAAAAGGCCACAGCCTCTGTCTCCAGAGCCTGCCAAGCTAGAGGATTCTATATTGGTCTATGTTGGTCAGTGTGACAGTTGCCAGTGTGCTGGGCCTGCAGCTAGAACACTTGAAGGCCGGGCAGCACAGGGCTCTGCAGTACCCCACTTGCCCTCTTACAGTTAATCTGGTGGATGATAAATAAGGCTGCAGCTTTAATCAAATTGCAGCGCAAGCTCTGCCTTCATTACTGTTACCTCTTTCTGCTCCCTAGCCAGTTACCACCTCTTCCATTTGAAAAGACTACAAAAAAGGGTCTCCTGCCTTCCTACAGAAGTACTTGCAAGTTGGCCAGGCATTGTGGCTCACGCCTGTAATCCCAACACCTTGGAAGCCCGAGGCAGGAGGATAACATGAGTCCAAGAGTTCAAGACAAGCCTGGGCAACACAGTGAGACACTGTCTCTACTAAAAAAAAAAAAAAAAAAAAAAAAAAAAAAAAAGAAAAGGCAGGCATGGTGGCACATGCCTGTAGTCTCAGCTACTCAAGAGGCTCAGGCAGCAGGATTGCTTGAGCCCAGGTATTGGAGGCTGCAGTGAGCTATAATTATGCCACTGAGCTCCAGGCTGGGGAACAGAAAAAGACCTTATCTCAAAAAAAAGACAGAAGTACTTGCAAGTGATAAAGCTGAAAGCATCTTAGCTGAGACATACACACTAAGGATTGGGTTGGAATTCTGAAAAGTATGTAACCTGATATATTCATCAAAAAATTAATTCAATTCCATAAATACAGCAACTGCTGTATTTATACAGCAACTGCTATATGACCTGGTAAGTAGTCAGGTTCAATTAACACTGTGGATCTTTCCTGTTTTTGCTGAGACTAAAAATAACCTTAATATAGAATTGTTTTATAAACATAAATTCCTCTTTGAGTGAAGAAGTAAAAGAAAGAAGTATGTCTGGGAGTAAGTGGGTACCTGCTTGTAGAAAAGATAACTATTTTAAGTTGGGTGCGAAGGGGAGATACTGAACATCAGTAAAATATTCCCCTGGCTTAAGGTGGCCTTGGTGGAGGAAATATTACAGATTTCCAAGTGAGTGAGTATAGAATCCAGCAGAAGGAACCGATAGCACTTAGTGACTGTGGAAGACCTGGACTTGAGCTCAAGCCAGAGAAGACTCAGTTTCACCAAAAGCTGGGGCTGAGCAACCTCACTGGCCAGACTGGGAAGTGAGTAGAATGCATACAGCTGGGCCAAGCTAGACTTTGGAGCACGCCTGCAAATTGCCTTTCTGCACATCACATATACCCTGAAATTCCTCACAGGGTTGTAAAATTGTAAAATAGCTCTGGGTCATATGCTTTAGATGATTCACTGCAAAACAAGTTTAAGGGGGATGGAGGAACAAGGAGCCATGTCTTAGCTCTTAGGTCACAGACTAAAGAAGGAAAAGGCCTACATTCCTTTAGTGACTGGAAGTGGGACTGACCAATGGTGAAAGAGGTAGCCTCCCATTTGAGGGTGTCCTGGGTAATGTTATCAACAAAGAACTGACCCAGAGCTAACATCAGAATCCTATGTCTAGCAGAGGGAACACAACGTCTCTTATAAGGAGCCAGTTGGGAGGGGAAGGTAAATTATACTGCCCACCTTGGTGAGCTCCCAGCCAGCAGGGGAGGGCTGCAGTCTGGCTCTCATCTTAGTGAGAGGACCCCCAACTCCTTCCTGGGGCTGAGTTGGCTGGCATCTGTGGGCTGAGAGTGAGACCTTTGAAGCAATGCACAGTTCTGAAATCTTAGCTTGCTATCAAGGTGGTCCCTGCAAAGGACACCTGGAGCAAGGACTGGCTAAGGGTGTGTTGACACCAAGCTTCCACGGAAACCAGACAATGAAGGGAGAGGACACTTTTGTCCATAGACACCATCCGGGGAGTCAGGATGGTCCAGTTTTTCAAGCCATTCATGGAATTAAAAGAGAAATGTCTTGGGAGTGATTGGTGGGTGGTTCTAAGGATAAGAGATCACAGCATTAGGAGAAGGAGAAGGGTTAAGAAGTAATCATTATTGATTGTCTACAATGCGGTGGCTATTTTATATACACATTATCTCTCTCAATTCTGACAAAATTCTATAAAGGGAAATGTGACCTTTCTGCATTTGACAAATAAGGAAGCAGATTCAGTGAGAGAAAGTGAGCTGCCCACGCATGCTAGCCAGTGACAGGTCTCTTGCTTTCAGCACGGCCCATGTTTTTCCCAGCAACAACAAAAAGATATTAAATACCTGCTGTGACCACAGCATAGAGTTGGGCCCTGTGGGCACACATAAATAGGTTCCTGCCTCACAGGCTAAAGGGAGAAGCAAGACCTATAACTATAGTGGCTGTAAACTACTAGCAGTTAAAATAATCAATATTAACAACTCTTCAACCTCTCACACCCTTCTCTCCTTGGTCACTAGTCTGACTAGACTGGCCTTCTTTTTGTTTGTTTGTTTGCTTTGTTTTGAGACAAGGTCTTGCTGTGTTGCCCAAGCTGGTCTCAAACTCCTGGGCTCAAGTGATCCTCCCGCCTCAGCCTCTTGAGTAGCTGAGATTACAGGCGTGAACCACGGCACCCAGCTAGACTGACCTTCCTGCAGCTCCACACAAGTCTAGCTCATTCCTGCCTCGGATTCTCTGCATCGGCCCCTGCCTCTGCTGACTATGGCCTTCCCAGCCTCATGTCACCATCTCAGAGTCCTTCCCTAGCCTCCCTTACCCGCTATGGGTACACCCCTCAGCCTTTCCTCTTTCCTGGCTTTATTGTGTTCCGAACACTGAAGAGCAAGCTTTGATGTCTAATTATCTGTCGGGATCCAAGGCCTGGCTTCAACATTTTCTAGCTGTGATCTGGGACAAATTACTAACTCCCTGAGCTTCCACTTCATATTTGTAAGCAGGTAACAATTTTATGTAGCTCAAGGGATTTTTGTGAGGACAAAAATAGAACAATTAATGAAAATATTTACAGCAGTGACTGGCACATAGAAAATGTTTAATACTTGTTAGCTATTATTGTTAAGATTTGTTTGTTTGTTGTGTTTCCTCTTCACTAAAATGTAAGCCCCATGAAGGCAGAGATTTTGTTCATCATGAGATCCTCAGGACCTGGCACATAGTAGGCCCACAATAAAAATTTATTGAATGAATAGCTAACTTTCTGTGTCCCAGGAATGGCTTATTTCATTTAGGCCTCACAATAACCCCACGAGGCAAAAACCATTGTCATCATTTTACAGATGAGATTCAGAGAGGCGACATACATGTCCTAAGACCAAAAAGCCAAAAAATGGAGATCCAGGCTGCAAACCAAGTAACTCCAAAGACAGCGCCATTACCTGCTATGCTACACTACACAACTCACAGTGTCATACTTTGGAAGCGTCCACTGAGCACAGGAGAGAACCAAATACTATGACCCTGGATCTGAGAGCGCCGCCCTGCTGTGGTCACTCAGAGCTCTCTGTACAGCTCAACCATTTCTTGGTATTGGTACCCAGCCTGTGTAACACCCTTCAGTGATGGACAACCTGGAATGGTGCCATTCCCACACACCAACACCTCCTGCAGCCAAGCTTTTCTTGAATTATCCCCATCCCATCTTCAGAGAAGAGAGTTTCTGTAGAGTCCCACTGTACCAAGTGCCACAGATGCCATTCCAAGGGTTACTATGGAGAGCCAGACTCTGCCCATGGGATAATCAGAGATGAAGGTGACAGACATCAGTTTAGACCCTAGTCACAAGGTACAGATGCAGGATTCACTGTAGCTTGTTCACCATCAGATCCACCAAACCTGGCACAGTGCTAGGAACTTGTAGAGGCTCAGCAGATGCTTGGTGAATGAGTAAAAGAATCGCTGAGCCAGGACATTAAGGTTTGTTTCTGTCTCTATCACTAGTTAATACGTGACTGAGGCAAGTCATTTCTCCTCTTTGAACTTCAATTGCCCAATTATAAAATTGGAAAGTTGTACCATATAAGTTGTTCTATGATACTAGAGATTCCTCAATAAATATTTTTCACTAAAAAATGAAAATTCTAACTTCCTGCAAATCCATTCGTCTTTGTTATTTGGGTATAAATTTGAGTTCTGCATAAATTTAATTTGAGAAAAGTGGGGGAGATCTCTTTAAAATGTTTGTGAACTCCTGAACCGAATGATCTATAGTATTCCGTCAAGCTCTGATTTTTTTCCAACTTAATTTCCTGGGTTATTCATAGCCTGTTCCAAAGGGATAATGAAGTCGAACTGAAAAAAAGTGAATTTAATTTCCACTTGGCTCCACCTCCAGGAAAAATTGTGAATGAAATTAAGATAGGTTCCCATATCCTCTGTACATCTCTCATTCTGACACCACCCAGCCTAGACACGCCATTGTGTTGCTGGGCCAGTAAACAGCAAGAGCATAATCCTGATATACACCTTCACATCAAATCTGTTTTTTCATCATATCCCCCCTATTCAAGGTTCTTAGATAAGTGGAACCAGTAAAATATATAGAGATGTATTTAATATTTTAGAGATTTGTTTTAGGTATTGGCTTACATGATTATGGAGGCCATGAAGTCCCACCATCTGCCATCGGCAAGCTGAAGAACTAGGAAAGTCAATATTGTAATTCAGTTTGAATCCAAAGACCTGAGAACTGAGGGGATGGAGTCAGGGAGAGTGTAAGTCTTAGTATCAGTCTGAAAGCAGAGACCCAGGAGCTCTAATGTCCAAGGGCAGGAGAAATGTACATCTCAGTAGAAGAAGGGAAAGCAAATTTGCCCTTCTTCCACCTTTTTGTTCTATTCAAGCCCTCAGTGGATTGGATGATGCCCACTTGTCACCGATAGAGGATTGTGACTGCAAGTTGTTTAGGTTCTTGGTGTTTTGAACAAA
Source organism: Symphalangus syndactylus (assembly GCF_028878055.3). Lineage (NCBI taxonomy): Eukaryota > Metazoa > Chordata > Mammalia > Primates > Hylobatidae > Symphalangus > Symphalangus syndactylus. Next base: position 47,099,487 of record NC_072424.2, on the reverse strand, counting down.
GAATTGGACAAAATGCTCAGCAAGGCAAAAAATGAATGAAGCAATAAAAGAATGAAAGCAGGGATTTATTGAAAACAAAAGTACACTCCAGTGTGGGAGCAGACCCGAGCAGCAGCTCAAGGGCCCGGATACAGAATCTTCGTGGGTTCAAATACCCCCTAGAAGTTTCCCATTGGCCACTTGATGCTCACCTCATGTAATGAAGTGGTAGCCCTCCATGGGTCTGATTGGTTGTGGACAGCAACCATTCAGAGGCTGGAGTGAAGTTGCAAAGTTGCAAACAAAGACTTGACCCCCACTTAGTATGATTTGTTGCAGGTAGCCAATCTCCCATCTGCCACAAGAAAACGTCAAAGGAAGTAGCCTCTGTCCCTTTTGTTATTTAGGCGTGGAAAGTTAGGGTTTTCCTCTTAATTTACTTCTAGGAATTCAGTGTGAAACAGCCTTAGGTTCCCTGCATCCAGACCCTATTCTCCTGCCCCACATCCACATTGGTGAGAGCCATTTACTTTGCTCAATTTACCAGTTCAAATGCTATTCTTTTTTGGAGGAGAATGGCATTTGACACACCTAGAAATAATATCTTACTCTCTATCTAGGCATCCCTTAGCCCAGTGAAACTGACACATAAAATTGAACCAACATACCCCATCAGAACCTATTAATGTCAACTAATCTGTTTGATTAGAAAGACATTATAGGGCTGGTAGGAATCAGTCATCTGCTAAGTCCCCTGTTAACCAAGGCCCAGAGCAGGAGGTGATTTATCTGTGGCCACTCCACAATTTGGCAACAGAGCCAGAATCTAAATCCAGGTTTCCCTGTTCCTAGGCTCCTTCCACTAGACCAGTGGTTCTCACCTCTTGCTGTACATGAAGATTGCCTGGGGGGCTTTGTAAAGTATTGTATGTGGGCTTCACATCCCCACAGAGGATTCAATTTGTCTAGAGTGGCATCCAGACATCACTAATTTTTTAAAAGACTTTTATCAAAGTATGCTATGGTCTGAATGCGTCCCCATAAAATTAATATGTTGAAACATAATCACTAATGTGATAGTATTAAGAGGTGGGGCCTTTAGAAGGTGATTAAAAAGATCAACAAAATTGATAGACCGCTAGCAAGACTAATAAAGAAGAAAAGAGAGAAGAATCAAATAGACGCAATAAAAAATGATAAAGGGGATATCACCACCGATCCCACAGAAATACAAACTACCATCAGAGAATACTACAAACACCTCTACACAAATAAACTAGAAAATCTAGAAGAAATGGATAAATTCCTCGACACATACACCCTCCCAAGACTAAACCAGGAAGAAGTTGAATCTCTGAATAGACCAATAACAGGCTCTGAAATTGTGGCAATAATCAATAGCCTACCAACCAAAAAAAGGCCAGGACTAGATGGATTCACAGCCGAATTCTACCACAGGTACAAGGAGGAGCTGGTACCATTCCTTCTGAAACTATTCCAATCAATAGAAAAAGAGGGAATCCTCCCTAACTCATTTTATGAGGCCAGCATCATCCTGATACCAAAGCCTGGCAGAGACACAACAAAAAAAGAGAATTTTAGACCAATATCCTTGATGAACATTAATGCAAAAATCCTCAATAAAATACTGGGAAACCGAATCCAGCAGCACATCAAAAAGCTTATCCACCATGATCAAGTGGGCTTCATCCCTGGGATGCAAGGCTGGTTCAACATATGAACATCAATAAATGTAATCCAGCATATAAACAGAACCAAAGACAAAAACCACATGATTATCTCAATAGATGCAGAAAAGGCCTTTGACGAAATTCAACAGCCCTTCATGCTAAAACCTCTCCATAAATTACGTATTGATGGGACGCATCTCAAAATAATAAGAGCTATCTATGACAAACCCACAGCCAATATCATACTGAATGGGCAAAAACTGGAAGCATTCCCTTTGAAAACTGGCACAAGACAGGGATGCCCTCTCCCACTACTCCCATTCAACATAGTGTTGGAAGTTCTGGCCAGGGCAATTACGCAGGAGAAGGAAATAAAGGGTATTCAATTAGGAAAAGGGAAGTCAAATTGTCCCTGTTTGCAGATGATATGGTTGTATATTTAGAAAACTCCATTGTCTCAGCCCAAAATCTCCTTAAGCTGATAAGCAACTTCAGCAAAATGTCAGGATAAAAAATCAATGTACAAAAATCACAAGCATTCTTATACACCAATCACAGATAAACAGAGAGCCAAATCATGAGTGAACTCCCATTCACAATTGCTTCAAAGAGAAAAAAGTACCTAGGAATCCAACTTACAAGGGATGTGAAGGACCTCTTCAAGGAGAACTACAAACCACTGCTCAATGAAATAAAAGAGGATACAAACAAATGGAAGAACATTCCATGCTCATGGGTAGGAAGAATCAATATCGTGAAAACGGCCACACTGCCCAAGGTAATTTGTAGATTCAATGCCATCCCCATCAAGCTACCAATGACTTTCTTCACAGGTCTGGAAAAAACTACTTTAAAGTTCATATGGAACCAAAAAAGAGCCTGCATCGCCATGTCAATCCTAAGCCAAAAGAACCAAGCCAGAGACATCACACTACCTGACTTCGAACTATACTACAAGGCTACAGTAACCAAAACAGCATAGTACTGGTACCAAAACAGCATAGTACTGGTACCAAAACAGAGATATAGATCAATGGAACAGGACAGAGCCCTCAGAAATAATACCACACATCTACAACCATCTGATCTTTGACAAACCTGGCAAAAACAAGCAATGGGGAAAGGATTCCCTATTTAATAAATGGTGCTGGGAAAACTGGTTAGCCATAGGTAGAAAGCTGAAACTGGATCCCTTCCTTACACCTTATACAAAAATTAATTCAAGATGGATTAAAGACTTACATGTTAGACCTAAAACCATAAAAACCCTAGAAGAAAACCTAGGCAATACCATTCAGGACATAGGCATGGGCAAGGACTTCATGTCTAAAACACCAAAAGCAATGGCAACAAAAGCCAAAATTGACAAATAGGATCTAATTAAACTAAAGAGCTTCTGCACAGCCAAAGAAACTACCATCAGAGTGAACAGGCAACCTACAGAATGGGAGAACATTTTTGCAACCTGCTCATCTGACAAAGGGCTAATATCCAGAATCTACAATGAACTCAAACAAATTTACAAGAAAAAAACAAACAACCCCATCAAAAAGTGGGCGAAGGATATGAACAGACACTTCTCAGAAGAAGACATTTATGCAGCCAAAAAACACATGAAAAAATGCTCATCATCACTGGCCATCAGAGAAATGCAAATCAAAACCACAATGAGATACCATCTCACACCAGTTAGAATGGTAATCATTAAAAAGTCAGGAAACAACAGGTGCTGGAGAGGATGTGGAGAAATAGGAACACTTTTACACTGTCGGTGGGACTGTAAACTAGTTCACCCACTGTGGAAGTCAGTGTGGCGATTCCTCAGGGATCTAGAACTAGAAATACCATTTGACCCAGCCATCCCATTACTGGGTATATACCCAAAGGATTATAAATCATGCTGCTATAAAGACACATGCACACGTATGTTTATTGCGGCACTATTCACAATAGCAAAGATTTGGAACCAACCCAAATGTCCAACAATGATAGACTGGATTAAGAAAATGTGGCACATATACACCATGGAATACTATGCAGCCATAAAAAATGATGAGTTCATGTCCTTTGTAGGGACATGGATGAAACTGGAAACCATCATTCTCAGCAAACTATCACAAGGACAAAAATCCAAACACCGCATGTTCTCACTCATAGGTGGGAATTGAACAATGAGAACACATGGACACAGGAAGGGGAACATCACACTCTGGGGACTGTTGTGGGGTGTGGGGAGGGGGGAGGGATAGCATTAGGAGATATACCTAATGCTAAATGACGAGTTAATGGGTGCAGCACACCAACATGGCACATGTATACATATGTAACAAACCTGCACATTGTGCACATGTACCCTAAAACTTAAAGTATAATAATAATAAAATTAAAAAAAAAAAAGAAAGAATGGTGGTAACCAGAGGCTGGGTGGTTAGTGGGGGTGTTAGGGTAATGTTGGCTAAAGCATATGTAACTATAATTAGATAGAAATAAGTTCAAGAGATCTATTGTACAGCATGCTGAGTATAGTTAATGATGATAATATTGTATTATTGAAAAATGCTAAGAGTAGATGTTAAGTGGGCCTAACATAGTGATAACTATATGAGGTAATGCATTTGTTAATTACCTAGATTTAACCATTCCACAATGTATATATACTTTAAAACATCATGTTGTACATAATAAATACACACAATTTGATCTTTCAACTAACAAAAATTTTAAAGAAGCTAAAAAAACAAGATATACTGATGATGAAGAGAGGGACAGATTGTTGGATAGCTATATGATAAAGCCAGTATAGATTCTGCCAGGTGGTGCATATACACATATTCACTCAAAAATTCTTTTACTTTTCTGTATGCTTGAATATTTTTATAATAAAGTGATGATGGAAAAATAAAAAAATTTTAAAAAAGGAGGTGGTTAAATCATGAGGGCTCATGAATAGGATTAATGACTGCTATAGTTTGGATGTTTGTCCCCCAAAACCAAATGTTGAAACTTGATCCCCAGTGTTGGAGGTGGGGCCTAATGGGAGGTGTTTAGGTCGTGGGGTTGGATCCCTCATGAATGGCTTAGTGCCGTCCTTATGGTAAAGAGTGAGTTCTCACTCTATTAGGTCCCACAAGAGCTGATGGTTAAAAAGAGCCTGGCCCCTCCCCCTCTCTCTTGCTTCCTCTCTTACCAGGTGATCTCTGCACACACCTGCTCCCCTTCGCCTTCCCCCATGAGTGGAAGCAACTTAAGGCCTTTCCAGATGCAGATGCTGGTGCCATGCTTCTTGTACAGCCTGTAGAACTGTGAGCCAAATAAACTTCTTTACAAATTACCCAGCCTTAGGCAACAGTACACGGACTAAGACAGTAACCCTATAAAAGAGGCCTGAGTGAGCTGTTTGCCCCTTTCTCCCTGTGAAGACACAGAAAAGGCATTCTTGAGGAACAGGCCCTCACCAATACTGAATCTGCCGGCACCCTAATCTTAGACTTCTCAGCCCCTAGAACTGTGAGAAATAAATTTCTATTGTTTAAAATCTATCCTGTCTAAAGTAGTTTGTTAGAGCAGCCCAGACTAAGATAAAACATAACATATATACAGAAAAGTGAATTATAAATGTACACATTAATGAATTTCCATACTCATGAACCCAGATCAAGAAACAAAAGATCTCCAGAACCTAAAACTCACACCAAAGATAATCATTACCCTGATTTCCAATATATAGATTACTTATGTCTATTTTTGTACTTATATAAATAGAATATACAAAATGTCCTATTTTACATCTGATTTCTTTTGCCAAAAATTATGTCTGTGAGATTCATCCACATTGTTTGGTGTGGTCATAGTTTTTTCACTCTTATTGCAGTATAATATTCCATTGTGTGACTACACCACAATTTGTGTATCTACTCTACTGTTGATGGACATTTGGGTAGTTTCCAGCTTGGGGCTATTACAAATGATATATATTCCAATAGATATATTTTGATGAACATCTTATATGCATTTCTTTTGAATAAACACTTGGGAATGGAATTTGAGGTGACTGCATATGCCTACATTCTTTTTTAACAGATATTGTGAAAGTTACCTAAAGTGATTATACCAATTATACCCCCTGTACTAGAATTGTGTGAGAGTTCCAGTTATTCCACATCTTCACCAACATTTGCTATCAGCAATTTTATTGTTAAGCCATTCTGGTGAGTGTGTGAAGATATTATCTTGTTTTCAGTTCCCCTGATGATTCTAATGAATAACAAAGGATCAGAACCTCAGCTTTATCCCTACACTCATGATCACTTGGGGCTTATGAAGATAATGCTCTTCCTTTTTTATCTAACTCAGTACTTCACGATATTCTACAGGCCAACCCAAAGTGTTAAGCCACGAAAATCCTTTTTAAAAATCTTTTTTTATGCAAAAAATTAGTTGGTGGATAACATTTTAAAGTTGTCCAGTGAATTTTTCTTACATTTTTGGCATGCATGGCTGTTTTCCACTAGTGAATACTAAAGGTCAATAGAATACCAAGTAACAAATGAAACAATAGCATCTTCCAATCCACACATGGAATTCAAGAATATGTCTTTTGCTTCTGTAAATTTTTTTTTGGAAACCACAAACATTTCCTGCTAAGTATACAAGTTCCTCTGTGCCTAAGAGTCCTAATGTCCTTCATCCTGCTCTTTATGTGCCATGTGATCCTTCCCCGACTATAATCAATTATAGTTGTAAACACCTGACCCAAGCTGGGCCAATCTGATTCTCTTTCTATCTCTCTCAGAAATTTAGAATTAAGACTTAGAGGCTGATTCAATTATTTAGAGCCATGCAAATGTGTGAAAATGGAACTAGAATTGGCAATGAGTTAGCTGAAAGCCAGATAAAAAGCAAGTGTGACATTAGCATGAACAGAGCTAGGGTTGTATAGCTACAAGACAGTATGAGAGAAAAATTAAATATGGGTTGCACAAAATAATTTCAATCTCAAAAATCCAAATTATTTTAGTTCTCAGGTACCAGCGAGGACTAATCGAGATGGATGCCTGCCACCTCTTGTCATTGAATGAGAAAGACATGGAGTCTGAAATAGATGACCAGACTCAGAAGAAAGAAGCCTCTTAGCATGTGAAGGAGAATGATCCCCAAAAGGTCCTTTTGGATAAAGATGATAAATAGAAATTAATGGTTCAGACTCCACTGATACTAATTTATCATGCATCAAATATTGATTTTGTCATGATATGTTGCACCATCTTTGTGGTCTATTTAATGCATGTAGATCAGTTCATCTACAAACATTGTCCATTTAATATATATATTTTTTCCTACACAGTTTTAAATTCTCTAATCACATAGCTCTTTGGTACAAGACTTCCAAACTTAGAGATGAATCATATAGCACTTTGGGAAGCAAGGTAGGCAGATCACTTGAGGTCAGGAGTTCGAGACCAGCCAACATGGTGAAGCCCTGTCTATACTAAAAATACAAAAATTAGCTGGCTGTGGTGGTGCAGTCCTGTAGTCCCAGCTACTTGGGAGGCTGAGGCAGGAGAATTGCTTTAACCCAGGAGGCAGAGGTTGTAGTGACCTGAGATCATGCCACTGCACTCCAGCCTATGTGACAGAGCAAGACTCTGTCTGAAAGAAAGAAAAGAAAGAAAAGAAAGAAAGAAAGAAAGAAAGAAAGGAAGGAAGGAAGGAAGGAAGGAAGGAAGGAAGGAAGGAAGGAAGGATGGAAGAAAGAAAGAAAGAAAGAAAGAAAGAAAGAAAGAAAGAAAGAAAGAAAGAAAGAAAGAAAGGAGGGAGGGAGGGAGGGAGGGAGGGAGGAAGAAAGAGAAAGAAAGAAAAAGAAAGAGAAAAGAAATGAGTTATGACAAAATCCGTAATGTCCCATTTAACAGCTCATTGGTTTATTTTTGATAAATGTCTGTATCAGTTAGGATAGGCTGGGTTTTGCTGTGGTAACAAAACTCCAAAATATTACTTAAACAAACAGAAATGTATTTCTTGTCCACACTGTATGTTCGATGTGGGTTGGCAGAAGGGTTGTACACCTCATAGCAACCCTGGGACTCCAGTGAACAGAGACTCCACCTCATCATGGACTTTCACGAACACTGCACCATAGGCAAGGAGATGAAGATGATCATACACTGACTTTGAAAGCTTCCGCTTAGGTTTCTTTGGCTAAAACATGTTATGTGACCATGCCTTATCAAAGGATACAGAGAACCAAAATATGTGCAACTGGTCTTAGCAACTAACAGAGTATGTGTAATTTACAATGTTCTACTGTGTGCTTATCATACAATTAGCTTTCATACTTGGTAAGTTGCTTATCATTTGTGTGATGGAATTAAGCACTCAAGAATTCTTTCCTCAGCTGCACTGGCACCTGAGTTCATTTGAAAACTGCTGGCCTAACCCATAGTGGGAATTCCAGTTAGATGAGAATTTACTGGGGGCTGGCCGAGGCCCACACATATCACACCACACAGGCAACTCCGGCTACCAGACCTGAGGCCAGTCCTCTTTCTAGACCATGGTGTCACTGGAATATTGGAAATCTGGGCACTAGCTTGAGTTTTGGAGGGGTTGAAACTGCAAAAATGAAGCAAAACAAGTAGTCTGCTCTAAGAGGAAAAAATCTAACATGCTGTTTAGGGTCTTGTTTAACCTAGAGTACCTTGGTATCACCACACCCTGTCGGGGAGAACGCACGGTGTTATGTCACGAACGAGCTGTAAGTCTTTAAAAAGCCATCTTTCTCTTCTGAGCTATAAAATAAACAGGTCAGAAAAGAACTGCAATTTTTTTTTTTTGAGACAGTTTCACTCCATCACCCAGGCTAGTGTGCAGAGGCATGATCCTAGCTCACTGTAACCTCGCTTCCCAGGCGCAAGCGATTCTCCCACTCAGCCTCCTGAGTAGCTGGGACTACTGGCACGCACCACCATGCTTGGCTAATTTTTTTTTAATTTTTGGTAGACGTGGTCTCACTATATTGCCCAGGCTGGTCTCAAACTGCCAGGACCAAGTGATCCTTCTGCTTCAGCCTCCGAAAGTGCTGGGATTACAGGCATGAGCCACTGTACTGGGCCACAACAGCAATTTTTAAGTGCAAGACCCTTTACAGAAATAAATCACATTCAGAGTCCCCATGTGGTAAGACAGATACAAAGGGATTCCAGAATGGAAGAGCAGCCCCACGTCCTCATAGACCTCACAGTAAACAGCAGTCCCTAAAACACCTTTGCATCGACTCTGTAGAGCTCCAGGGAACTTGGTTTTAAAATGTCAGGATTCTGTAACCTCAAAGATCTTTTCCTGTGATTCTGTTGTTCTAGCTTTAATGCCAGCATTTCCTGGTTCCAAATCCGAAGAAACAGTGAGTATGTACAATGCTCCTTCCCTGGCCCAAGGCTGAGCCCTGCCTGGGCCCGGTCCCATCACTCCTCCGTGGCACCAAACATCCCTCCCTGGCCTACTCCCCAAGTGTTGAAAATCTTTACCATTTGCAGTCCCAAAGATTCATGCCCGGGACTGTCAATAGCACCGAAATCCTTTGCCTCTGCTTGAGAAAGAGCAAGCCATGTCTGTGCGTTGGAAATCTCACAGGTCAATGCCCTTCTGCTTCTGTGTGCTGGCTCCATTCCTCTTCTCTCCTCATCGAGTGCTGTTTTTCGTCATCCAAGTGTCATAAGGGTTGGTGAGCTGCAGTGGAAGGAGGCTCTCATCCTGTCCAAGAACCCCTTGGTAATTCTCCAGGTAATTAATGAGGACTCTGGGGCACACTGGGAACGCCTTTGGAATGTTAAACAAAGTGGCTTTTATTCTGGCTGCCTTGCTGCGACTTCTTCCACATAATGAAGGGGCCGATTGTGCTGTTGGTGGGTGTATCCGAACCGCCCTCTGCCACCATGGCCCTAGGCTTTCCTTTGGCCTGTTGAGTTGGTCTCATGTCAGGGTGTTTCTGGCAGAAGAGGGACGAGACCTTTATTTTAAGACTCATAACAACCAAGAACACCCTTTCCATCATCAGCATTTAAAATGCTGTATTATTTGCCAATAAGCCATGTCTTTAACCTGAGCCATTCTCTAGCTTCTTGCTACTCTAAGAGTGGTTTGGACCATAGGAATCAGCTGGGAACTTGCTAGAAAGGCAGAACCTCGGGCCCCACTCCAGACAGACTGGATCAGAATCTACATTTTAATAAGATCCCCAGGTCATTGCTCTAGTCTAGACAACTACAGAAGTTTGAGTGACTTGGTCACTGGCCAGAGCCCAGGTATCGTGGAGAGGCACATTGTTTGTCAGAGAGCACTGGTCTGGGAGTCAGGAGACCCGGCTTTCCATTCTGAGTCGGCCACTAACTCTCTGAGTGGCCTTGGCTAAATCACTTATCCACTCTGGAATCTTGGATGAGCTGGACTCCTGGCTCCCCAAGTGCTTGCTCTCAAGACAGAAAACAGAAAGGTATGCTTTCTCCTGCATGCTGATGACATGATTTGATTGCCAAACACTTAACAGACAATTGTCCCTGAGATCTAATTTCTCTCAGGAGCTTCAGAGCAGCTACCATAGCTTTTTGTTTTGTTAACTGTCCCCCAGCATTTAATTGTTTTAGCACATTCAATGTCTCTCTATGGCAACTCACTTTGTTAAGTTCCCTGGGGGTATCTGTTTGCACTTGAGTTTTTTCAGTTTCCAAAAGATGAGTCATCATATCTGCCTTGCTTATCACACAGGGCTGTGCTGAGAAGCCACTGAGACAGCACCTTAAAAAGTATGAGGTGCTGTCACATATACTGCAAACTGGCAGAGTCTTTCTGGGAAGGCCATTTAGTGACATGAGCTTTTTTAACCATTAAAATATGTACAACCTTTCCAGAGAATCATCTGATAAGCCCTGGGGAAAAAAATCATGGATGAGTGCAAAGGCTGTTAATCGCCACAGCATTATTAGTAATGGTGGAAAAAGTTTAAACAACCCAAATGTCCAACAACAGGAAACTGGGTAAATAAACTAGTAAATGATGATGTCCCATAACATAGAATTCTATGAGCTATTAAAAATGCTGCTGAAGACGAGTATTGAAAGATGTGGAAAGCCATTGGTGATTTCTCATCAATTAATGAAAATATGCTGAAGACTGTATTATGGATTGTGATCACATTCCAGTTTGAGAATAAAGTATATAAATATTTATAGGAAAGGGGCTGAAAGCATCCATATTGTTTGTTAATACTGATGACACACTGTTGATTATAGGTATATTTTCCTCATTTTGTTTATCTATATTTTTAATTATGAGAGTGCAATACAATTTTCAAAAGGAAAACAGGTTTTTGAAAAAGGAAGATATAGCAACATTCCTTAAAAATTAGAAGCACTCCAGCCTGGCCAACATGGTGAAACCCCATCTCTACTAAAAATACAAAAATTAGCCAGGTGTGGTGGCAGGTACCTGCAGTCCCAGCTACTTGGGTGCCTGAGGCAGGAGAATTTTTTTTTTTTTTTTTTTTTTGAGACAGAGTCTCATTCTGTTTCCAGGTTGGAGTGCAGTCATGATTTCGGCTCACTGCAACCTCCAAATCCCTGGTTCAGACGATTCTCCTACCTCAGCCTCCCGAGTAGCTGGGATTACAGTCATGTGCCACCACGCCCAGCTAATTTTTGTGGTTTTAGTAAAGACGGGGTTTCACCATGTTGGCCAGAATGGTCTTGATCTCCTGACCTCGTGATCTGCCCACCTCAGCCTCCCAAAGTGTTGGGATTACAGGCTTGAGCCACCAGGAGAATCTTTTGAACCCAGGAGGCAGAGGTTGCAGTGAGCCAAGATCACACCACTGCACTCCAGCCTGGGCAACAGAGCGAGACTGTCTCAAAAAAAAAAAAAAAAAAAAAAACCAATTGGAAGCACTGTTTTTATCATCACTTTACTCGTCAGTGAAGAAAGCCCTCTCTGGCTGGAGAAGAGGGGAGCCAAAACACAGGATTTCACGTTGGTCATGCTGCTGTCCTCGCATCCACCATGTGAGCAGACTTTAAATGGTACCCCACAGCATCTGCAGGTGGTAAAGGAAGCAATGTCTTCATTCAGGAACTCAGAGGAGAGGGGGAACTAGGGAGGAAATCATAAATTTTTCCTAGAAGACAAACTGAAATTCATAGTCCTGCAAAGAGAGCAGTGCATAGGTATGTTGCATGCCTCCTGCAAGGACCTCAAATCCCAAACACAGTTACAGAACCAGGCAGCGGGGATGCAGACAACATTTCTCCTGTCTGGCCTAAAGCAGTAAGACCAATGTACCTGCCAGATATTCCTTCCAAAACCCAAAGGAAGGTGATTTGTTTTCAAGAGGGAAAAGGAATTTGAGTCTATGGTTTTATTTCCTCCTAGTTCATTGAAAAGAAGGTTTGTCTTCCTTATTTAAAATACCACAGAAGAGTGCTAACAGTGATGGGAAGCCTGCTTTGTCTCTTGCATTACAAATCATAGTAGTAGTGGTAGTAGTAGTATCAGTAGCAGTAGTGGTGGTGAACAGCGGAAGTAGTAATAGGGGTAGTAGTGGTGGTGGTGGTAGTGGTGGTGTTTGTAGTGGTAGCAGAGGTAGTGGTAGTAGAAGCAACATTATATGCCTGACATTTTGCCTGTATGATTTTATTTAAATCTTCATAACAACCCTGTCAGGTAGGTAGTATTACAAAGAGGGACACTAAAGCTCAGAGAAAGTAATTGGCTCAGAGTGACACAGTTAGTAAGAACTGGAAGTTGGATTCCAACTAGGAATTCCAAAATACCTTCTTTCTAGTATAACACACCAGAAAATTAAGATGCTACCAGCTTTACTTATATTTATCAAAAGCCTGATGATTATGAGTTAATTCAGCCCTTGTTTTGCTTCCATACATGGCATGAACTTTGTTCTAGAATTGTCTACAAGAGTCCAGTTACATTCAACAAACTCATGATGCTTTTTACATTTTTTTAAGTCAATCTCTTCTTACATCAATAGCGAGACTCTTAAAATATTTTCTCTTCACTTCACTAAAGATCCACTTCACTTTCCGGGAGATATTATTCTTCCGCCTGGATAATGTACCAGCCAACATTCCCTGCACTGGCTATCATCAAGTGAGAGGCTTTCCCTGGTCTTCCTCTGCTAGAACACTGTTTGCTTTTGAGCAGAATTTGATATAAGACCAGTTCACTGTAACCCCATCCAAGCATGTTTAGTTAGAAAAGGATGAAGAGAAATTGTTTTCTTAGCTTTTATTGAGTAATTTGTTGGTTTATGTTTCCCAGTGATGAAACTGTGACTGAGTTAAAGGATATTATATAGCAGAGACATTTCTGCCATGGCCTAGGTATTGTAAACCTGTCTGCAGGTTCAGGGAAGCACCATCTCTGCTGAATCGAAAAAGAAAATTGTCTGGGGATCAGGAGAAAGGATTCTCCAAAAGGCCAATGTTCTTATAGAGAAGCTCCTAGTACCTAAGAAGATACTCATTAGTTCAGTTTATTCATTCATCAGGCATCGTCTGTGTTCAGGCATACTTCTTGGCACTGGGTATCCAATGGGATGCATATTAGACAGAGTATCTGCACTTGTAGAGCTTAGAAAGAAGCAGGAAATGTATCAGGAATGCTCTCAGCTACAAGTGACAGAAAAACCAGCAAGCAGTGCCTTTTTAAAAAGTAGAGTTATTTTTCTCCATAACAAAAAGTCCGTGAGGATAGAGTCCATAGCTATTGCAGCAGCTGAAAGTTCTTATGTGTTTCCTTCTTTCCACCCCAAATCTTCAGCATGGTGGCTTTTCAGTTTTTTTTAATTGCATGTCTCAAGATGGTGACCACAGCTCTAGATAGTATATCTACATTTAAGGCAAAATGAGAAGGTAGAGGAGTGCCAGTCATATCTGATTATTTTATGCAGAAAGCAAAGGCTTTCCAAGAAGTCCTTTGGCAGACTTCTGCTGAGACTGCCTTGGCCAAAACATTTACATGAACCACCCCAAGCTATGAGGGAGGCTGGAAATGTAAATATCTGGTGAGTGGAATTACAGTCATTGACTTTGACTAATCACAATTCAACCTCAGAGGCCAGGCCATTGCCATCCTAAACAAAATCAGGGTAATTAGAAGAGGCTGGGGTATGTGGTGAGAAGCGAGGGATGAAAGGTAGCTAACTAAAACTGTCTCAATGAGAAAGATTCAAACCAGCATTAGGAGACCTCACTGAAGCTTGATGTCTAATGTTGTGAACTTTTGGCCATCCCAGCTGCACATCAGGCTGAAGACATTCCTTGGGTTCCCAGGCATGCCTCACTCAGGCGGAGCATAAAACCAGGGCCAGAGTCAACAACAGCTTCTCTGGAATCGGTGATGACAGTATTGTATATTAATGCTTTCCTGTGAATGGTTTTGTGTCTGTATGTGTCCTGGCCTTCTGACCTACCTTGTCCCCTGAAATCCAAAGGTCTCTTTGCTCCCTAATACCACTGCCAACTTTTTGGAATTAGAGACCCGGAAGCTTTTCTTTGGATTGTGAGCCTCTAAGAAGTGACCCTTTTCTTAGAGGATCACTTAGGCCCTTACTTAGGCCCTTGCTTTCTGCAAAGAAAGAAAAGTAAAACCCAAATACTCATCAAACAGAAAATGGTTGAAGAAACTATGGTATATCTTCACAATGAAATATACCATATGGCAGTCAGACAGAATGATGCAGCTCTATATGCACAAAAAGCAAACTGCAAGGCAGCACATAGAACACAATAGAATGTATGTCTGAGATCACCTTTGTGGTGGTTGTAAAATATGTCCATAAATTCTTTCATACAATTCTTCAATCCATCTCTCCTTGAAAACTAGTGATTCATGACCCAGTGCGGTGGCTCACGCCTGTAATCCCAGGACTTTGGGAGGCCGAGATGGGCAGATCACGAGGTCAGGAGATTGAGACTATCTTGGCTAACACGGTGAAACCCCATTTCTACTAAAAATACAAAAAATTAGCCGGGCGTGTTGGCGGGCGCCTGTAGTCCCAGCTACTCGGGAGGCTGAGGCAGGAGAATGGCGTGAACCCAGGAGGCGGAGCTTGCAGTGAGCCGAGATTGCGCCACTGCACTCCAACCTGGGGGACACAGCGAGACTCCATCTCAAAAAAAAAGAAAACTAGTGATTCATTTGTAATGAATAGAATGAAGTAGTAGCAGCAGTATGCAACTTCAGAGACAAAGTCATAAAAGACATTGTGGCTTCCTCCTCATTCACTTTCTCTTAGATTTCTTACTCTGGGGGAAGTTGGTTGCCATGTTACAAGGACATTACAGTGGCCAACAGAGATATCGATGCAACAAGAAGCTGAAGCTTCCTGCTAACAGATATGAGTAAGCCATCTTGGAAGAAGATTCCACACACCCCTAGTCGAGCCTTCAGATAATTGCAGCCCCTGCCAACATCCAACCCTATGAGAGACCCTGAGTTAGAACCACCCAGCTAAGCTGCTCCTAAATTCCTGATCCACAGAAACTGCAAGATAATAAAATTTTGCTGTTAAGCCATTATGTTTTGGTGTAATTTGTTTGCAACAATAGATAACCAAAATGGCCTTATTTGCATATGTAATAAGACTCAAGCCCCTCCTCTGTGTTAGTCACTGTGTTTAAAGTCTCAACATCAAATCCTCATAATAACCCTGTAAGGTAGAGTCTAACATTATCCTTATTTTACAGAGGAGGAATCCAAGGCACAAGGAAGCAAAGTAATTTGACCAAAGATATATAGCCCTTTGAACCCAGGCAATCTTTGAATGATTACCTGTAAACTTTTATACTATACTACACTACACTATTCTATACTGTACTTTCATTTGTGTGTGTGTCTGTGTGTGTGTGTTGCAATGTATTCTATGATGTGTGCAGAGAAAGTATGTATGACCGGCCAGTTGCAGTGGCTCATGCCTGTAATCCCTGCACTTTGGGAGGCCAAGGCAGGCAGATCACTTGAGGTTAGGAGTTTGAGACCAGCCTGGCCAACATGATGAAATAAAATAAAATAAAATAAAATAAAATAAAATAAAATAAAATAAAAGTATGTATGATCACAGTTACTTCTTAGAATTGGAGAGAGAATAAGAGAAAGGGAGGTTTTTAATTTTCCTCTACTTACTTCTGTACTGTTTGAAGGTTTTGTTTTTTAGGGGTTTTTTTTGTTTTGTTTTGTTTTTTCTGAGACACAGTTTCATTCTTGTTGCCCAAGCTGGAGTGCAATGGTGTGATCTCAGCTTATTGCAACCTCTGCCTCCCAGGTTCAAGTGATTCTCCTGCCTCAGCTTCCCGAGTAGCAGGGATTACAGGCATGTGCTACCATGCTGGGCTAACTTTTTGTATTTTTAGTAGAAATGGGGTTTCACCATGTTAGCCAGGCTAGTCTCGAACTCCTGACCTCAGGTGATCTGCCCACCTCAGCCTCCCAGAGTACTGTTTGAAGGTTTTTACAATAAAAATGCATTAATGTAATAATTGTGTAGTTAAAATTTTAGCTAAGCTGGCAAATAGCTGTATGCTATTCAAGAAATGAAGTGTTAGGGAAGGAAGGGGCACATATGACCAAATCTAAGTCATCAATCATGGATTCACTTTGGAGTGAATCAGATTGACTGCTTCTGTGGATTTGCAGGGGGAGACGGGGTACTCTCAGAGCCCTTTCCCCTCCAATACCACCAACCCAAGGCTCCTTCCTTTTCCTACAGTCCATGAGGCAGGTAGAAGATGTGCCCTCCTGACCCAAAGACTTCTCCCAAGACATGCCCAAGAGTCCTGCCATCTCCTCCACAGCTGCCTACATGCTTGTCAGGGTGTGACACATTGTATCCCATCTGGAGACCACAGGTAGGACAGTTGGCCAGGACACAGGGAATCTATTCTTGTTCTGGGCTTGAGCCTGATTCAGGAATAGACTCTGAGAGCAAAGTCCTCAGGATCTCTCCACTCGTGACCGGGAAGGATCATGCGGCTGGTGTGCTCCCTGGCACCGTCCTTGTAACTGTGGGGAAGATATATTTAGCATCTGGCCTGTGAGAGAGCTGTCATTACAATCTCACTATGAGGCTGCCTCAGTAACTCCAGGGCACTGGTCACAGCCTAATCCCGTCTATTTTTACATGTTCAGGTTTGTAGAGTGGTGATAAGAGTTATCTGTCTGATGCAAGACAGGATCAGATAGGCCTGCCCTGGTGATAGATGGCCTTGAGCTTCTGATATGTGATAAGTCACACCACTGCCCACTCCCTGATGGCTGCAGTGTGGCTGGAGGTTCACCTAGCTTGTAGAAACAGGGCTATTCTATGTGAATGCCAGATACCTTGTAGGGTAAGCCCATGAAAGGGGCTTTTTCACAGTCCCTGAAGGAAAGAAGCCAGGGCTCAGATGAACTCTTGCCCCAAGAGGCACCATTTCTTGAACAACCACAGCAAACCTCATTAATCAATCTCAGTACTCTTTTTCACTGAGCCCTCAGAATTATCCATGAGAGAGACCATCCCTGGAAGCCTCTACCAATCAATACTAATTGCTCCTTATGATGAAAACGATGAGCTAACTTTGGGCTGGAGGGACTGAGAAAGTCATTAGTGAAGAGTTGATTGGGGCAAAGGGTGAGATGGTGCCAAGTTTAGAAGGTGGTGGGAAGGTAAGAGGGCCTGGGTGCCTCACAATGGCAGGAAGGAATCAATGAGGGCTAAATGCTGTGATTTAGACATTAACAAGAGTTGGTGAGATATCGAGCACAAGACAGAGTTAGAAGGACAGCTTCTCTTATCATGTGACCATGGATAAACCCCTTCACTACTCTGTTCCTCAAATGTCCTACCTGTAAAATGAGCAACCACTTCTAGCATTGACACCTTACAATTCACATTATTTACTACAGCATGGAATTCAGTGACTGTTGACTGCAGCATCCCATAGTTTTCTTTTCAGGGTCATGTGAAAGAGACTACTAGTTGCTTTCCAATATCCTTTCCTCCTTCATTGGTAAAAGAACTCCAGCTTTTAGCTGAACAACTGTAACTCAATAAAAGACTAAATGTCCCAGGTTTCCAGCAATATAACTGTTCTATCCAACGAGGTATAAGAGGAAGCCTCAAGCCGGGTGCGGTGGCTCATGCCTGTAATCCCAGCACTCTGGGAGACCGAGGCGGGCAGACCACCTGAGGTCAGGAGTTCAAGACCAGCCTGGCCACATGGTGAAATCTGTCTCTACTAAAAATACAAAAATTAGCTAGGTGTGATGGTGGGCGCCTGTAATCCCAGCTACTCGGGATGCTGAGACAGGAGAATCGCTTGAACCCAGGAGATGGAGGTTGCAGTGAGGCGAGATCACGCCATTGCACTCCAGCCCGGGCAACAGAGCAAGACTCCATCTCAAAAAAAAAAAAAAAAGAGGAAGCCTAATATCGAACTTTGGGGAACTCTCCTTAAAAAGGAAGAGGTTGGTGTGATGGATAATATGATCTCTGTCTTTGCGTGCTTAGCCTCTAGTTTGAGAGAGAGAAATAAAACAACACTAGAACAACTAACAAATATATAACAAAAGACATGAGTGCCTTTGTCTTTCATCAGTTGCTCCACATGTTTCATTTAATCTTCTGGGAGAAAAAAAGCAACTGGAAAGCTTTAATATATTCATTCAATAAACATTGAGTATTCATTATATTCCAGATTCTGCTGAACTAATCAAATATAACATTTGACCTCAAGATTTACTCCCAACCCAAAAAACATGCAGTGTTGGTCTAATATTTAAAAATTATATTTAGGCTGGGTGCAGTGGCTCACACCTGTAATCCCAGCACTTTGGGCGGCTGAGGCAAGAGGATCACTTGAGTCCAGAAGTTTGAGACTAGCCTGGACAATATAGTGAGACCTCATCTCTACAAAAAATTTAGGAATTAGCCAAGTGTGGTGGCACGAACCTGTAGTCCCAGCTACTTGGGAGGCTGAAGGAGGAGGATTGCTTGTACTCAGGAGGCAGAGGTTGCAGTGAGCCAAGATCGTGCCACTGCATTCCATTCTGGGTGACAGAGCCAGACCCTCTCTCAAAAATAAATAAGTAAAAATCATATTTAACATTAAAATATAGATTTTCAGCTTCTGTTGAATAATGGAAGAGTTGATAACATGGAACTTGTATTCCTTCTTGACAACAATTGGCAGCAGCTGAATAACAATACCTCCTTTCAGGAGGGTTACTACCACTCCTCATTTTTCTCTCTTTTTTTTTCTTTTTTGAGATGGAGTCTCGCTCTTGTTGCCAAGGCTGGAGTGCAGTGGTGCGATCTCTGCTCACTGCAGCCTCCCCTTCCCAGATTCAATAATTTCTCCTGCCTCAGCCTCCCAAGTAGCTGGGACTACAGGCGCATGCCACCACGACCAGCTAATTTTTGTATTCTTAGTAGAGATAGGCTTTCACCATGTTGGCCAGGCTGGTCTCAAACTCCTCAGGTGATCCACTCACCTCATCCTCCCAGAGTTCTGGGATTACAGAAGGGCCTAGCCCACTCCTCATTTTTCTTATACCAAACTGTTATATCAATTCTATCATTTCCTGCCTGGCTCTGCAAGGCACTGGGGAGTGTCAGCCCTGCCCCAGAACTTGGAATGCAAAGGGAGTCATTTGTTCCCTCATCAGCAGAAACAAACATTTATTGCGCATTTACATATCAAAAGACTAACCTGAAATGTAGGAGGCTCTACTTTGAGCCCCTGTGTTGGCATTTAGGGATGAGGGAGAAAGAAAAGAGGGGAGAAGAAATGAGGAGGAGCAGTTCAGAAAACAATATAATCTTATTGCAGCCTTTAAACAAAGGAGGGGTAACATTCTTCCCACCTTTCCTATTTGGCTGTCTGGGACATAGATATGATGGCGGATCTCTAGCAGCCATCTTGGACATGAGGGTGAGGGCTACACCCTGGAAATAATGGACCAGAGATGTGTGAGGAGTCTGAGTCCTTAATGTCTTCATGGAACTGCCACAACTAGTGTTATGTGACAAAATAAAGCCTTGAGGGTAAAAATCATTTTTTTGTGTTTCCTGCCTCATAGGCTATCTCAAAAAAAAAGTAAATAAATAAGTAAAAATCATATTTAACATTAAAATATAGAAGCCAACCCTAATTCTACTGATTACAAAGTTTATGTCCAAATCCAAGGCTAGTCTATGGGATCTTCCTAGGAGCCTCTAATATTCTACAGGAGCAATCGAGACACAACCCAGGGGATAATCCCAAACACTTCTTTACTTCTGCTATTGCTTCCCGGTGGTCTCAGAGATCACTCCAGCCACTCCAAAGGGCCATCTAAACACTGATATGGGAATCTGATCCTACCTGGTGATATGTATCAATAAGGATGCATTGGGTGACTGGTCATAGAAAGCTCAAGTCAACTATTTTAAACAATAAAGGCATTTTGCTGTCTCATTTGATAAGAAGTCCAGAGGGAGAACAGTTCCAGAGCTAGTTAATTCAGTGGCTCAGTGACACCACCATGGATTCAGGTTCTTTTCATCATGCAAATTGGCCAACCACAGTGTGCCGGCATTTGTCCTTGGTGTGACTCTTTTGGTTGCAAGTACATCAAGCACCCTGTCCTCATCCAGCAAACTCTAAAACCATAGAGACTAAGATTGTGTAGCCCTTACTGTCATTGTTCTTTAAGATGGAGGAAAACTTTCCCCAAAGTCCCCCACTTCATGTTTCGTTGGTTAGAATTCAATCACATGCTCATCCCAAACCAGTCACTGGCAAAGAGGATAAAATGATTATGATTGGCTCAAACTAACCAAGATTTATTCTATAGGGACAGAGAGGGACAGAGGGTTCTGCTGGGAAGGAATAAGGAGCAAGAAATGGCTATTGAATATGCAATGAACAGTTCCACCAAGCCATGTGGCCTTGGGTCATTCATTTTCCCTCTCTGTGACTCAATTTCCTAATCTATAAAATGGGAAGAATAGACTAGAAAATCTCTAGGGTGCTCTAAATTACCTCCCCAATTGATTATGAGTGCCCAGTTCTAGTGGCACAAGATGCTCCCTCACTGACTGACATTTAGTGATCACAGCAGCATCAATAATAGCTTAAAACCTAGAAGTGGAGGTGGTAAGGTTATGGTGTCCTTGGTGGCTGTAGCCTCCTCCTCCAGGGAGCCCTGCAGAATATAAAGCCCCACCTTGGCTTCTCTCAGGCCATTGGCCTTTCCAAGGGGATGCTGATGCCCATCACTGACCAGACTTCATCCACCCACTCAGTTATTCATTCATTTATTTGCCACCGACAACCTCATATATTCCAAGCTCTGTACTGAGCCTCCACTCTGCTCTACCATTACCAAGGGATAAAGTGTGAACAGATTTGGGGTAAGGAGCAGGGAATGCATGGAAGAAGAGCTGTAAGATCCAGGTCCCAGTTTTGCCTCTGCCAGCCAGTTAAATTCTAGTTCAGAACTCACTTCTCCCAGGAAGCTTCCCAGGTTCCCCCAGCCCCATGCTCAACCTAGAATGCGCATGTCTCTGGTGGTCTGCCAGGAGAATGGGAAGCCACAGGACAAACATGGTGCATCTTTCTGAAGCATCAAGATAATACAAAGTTTGGGGGAGAGCATGATTTAAGTAATGAAACTTGTCAATGGCTTCAAATATTAATTTAGATTGAATTAACCATAGATATATTAGAAAGCAAGATGGCACAATTTTTTTTAAGAAATAAGCATTAGGAGATATACCTAATGCTAAATGAAGAGTTAATGGGTGCAGCACACCAACATGGCACATGTATACATATGTAACAAACCTGCACGTTGTGCACATGTACCCTAGAACTTAAAGTGTAATAATAATAAAATTTAAAAAAAAGAAATAAGAGTCTAAGAAACAGCAAGCTTCAAGCTACGGCCCACAGATAACCTAGAGAATGACAAACACTCGTCTCCTCTGGCCACTATGGGAACCATCAAAGGAGATTCTGATAACCCATTCACTTAAACCCCTGGCTCTGCCACTTACCAGCTTGACAGCTCGGTATCCTAAGTATTTAACCTCCGTATGCCTGTTTTTCCTTCCGTTAAAGGAAATCATATTGCTAAATGGGGTTATTAACCACAACTTCATTGAATGAGTATAAGGGGCAGAAGTGATACTGTCTTGAAATGTTTAGCATGGAACATTGATAAATAGTCATTTTTATTAAGTACTAAGTGCTACTAGTAAAAAAAAAAAAAAAAAACAACTAATATGTATTAAGCACCTACTATGTGCCAAGCACTGTGTTAGACATTAGGGAAATAAAGGTACAGATGAGAGTATCTTACAATTAAGTGCCTACTTTTTGCCAGGGACTGAGCCAGTATATTTTGTATTTTTTTTATTTAATCGAATACAAATAATGCAATCCCTGCTTTTCAGGTGCAAGGTGGTGTGAGCACAGAACGCTTATTGCTTGGAAATTCACTTCAGTGGAACGTCATGGCTATGACAATCATTTATGCTGCCCCAGGTATCTACTTGTAAAATCCATTCTCTTTAGTCTGTGACAATATTCTTACTAGACATTTGTTGTCTATATCTGGTTAACAAAACAAAGGGGCTAGAGACAACATGAGACTGACAGTCACCAGAACTCCACCACCTCTAATTTATTTAGCCCTCACGTCCAGCCTCCTGAGAGGCAGTACAGGAAGTGTTTTCACACCTGAGCTCTGGAGTCAGATCACGTGCCTCAGCTGGAATTCTGGCTGTGCCCCTTACCGGCTAAGTAACCTTGGGCAAGCCACTTGACCACTCCAAATTTCATTTTTTCATTTGTAAAACAGGAGTAAAAATAGTTCCTTTCTCATAGGATTGAATGGTTGTTTGTTATCTGTCAAGCAGGACAAAAATAGTTCCAACCTCAAAGAAATGACTGAGGTAACACACCTAAGCCTTTAGCCCATTGGCTGGGACATAAAAAGTGTAAATTAAGTGAAGCAGTAGCTGTTATAATTATTATTATTATTAGCTCCTTACTGCCCCACACAACGTTTTACCGGAGCTAGCATGCTGGCTCTTTTTGCTACTTGGTATGAGTCATCTCCTGTCATCTCCCATGAGACAAATATGAGAAAACCAGTGGGAGTCGGTGAAACAGAGAAGCAAGTAAGTCTTCAGCCAGAATCATCCATCTTTAGGGATGAAAACAGAACTACCCGTTACTGGGCAGGTACCGTGCTGAACCCTTTATGCATCCCTTCATAGCTAATCCTCAAATTACTCTATGATGAAGCCTCCCAGCCCACTGCTCCCTATGACTCATCATGGCCCCCTTATTCTTCCCCCAGAATCTAGAGGGGAAACATCTCCCCCGACACCAATAGTCATGACCCAGTTATGAGTTTCCCTGGCTAGCTGACATCCAACAGGATGACATCACATTATACAATCAATCCTTACCCACAAGTGGGTCCATGTTAATTTCTTTTCAGTGTGTTTTATGTACATCTGTATGTTTTCCATGTTCAGCCCCAATGAGCAAACTGTCCATTGGCTTATTAGGGTGCCTGTCAGATACATTTTTAGCACTGTAACTCTTCAGAGACACAAAGTCGTCCTCTTTCACGAATAGAAAAACAGACCATTACATGTTGGTTCCAGAGGCCCTTCAGAATTAAGGAAGAATATCCTGGAGAAAGAGCTCATGGCAGAGGGCTCTGCCCAAGAGAATTAACACTAGGTTTCTTAAGCTTTCTGGGTCTGAGCTCCCTTGTCTGCAGAATGAAGACTCTGAACTCCATGGTCTTCAGGTTGCTTCACTTATCCATAAATTAATAACTATTGTGTTCTAGCTACATGCATGCCAGGCACTGGGACACCAGTGACCACGACAAGCAATGTCCTGCTCTCATGGTGTTTGCTTTGTAGTCACAAAGACAATAAGCAAAGAAATAACTTCAGACAGTAAGAAGTAGAATGAAAAGAAAATGATGAGATAGTGCCTTGGATGGGGCAGGAGGAGTCACTTTCAATGGGATGGTTAGACAGGCCCTTAAGGAAGCAACAATGAGCCTGAGAATTCTAAGGGAAGAGGGCAGAGGAAACAGTTATAAAAGTTGTTGAGTTTTCATTAGGGAAACAATCTGGGTTTATGACAAAGGAGCCACTGAACTGACCAAGATGAGAAAATGCTGTTTTTCATAGCTGTGATAACATAGACCCTCCAGGCCCTGGCAAGGGGCAGGACCTGACTCCTCCTCTTCAAACATTCATGAGTGCTGACTGCATGCAAGGCTCAGCCTCCAAGTCTAATCACAGCCCAGAGCCAAGCGTCTGGAGGCAATGAGAGGAATGCGCTCTGACCTTTCAGAGTGGCAATGACAATGATAAATGAAGGGGCATTTGGATGCTCACCCTTGACTATAAGAGGAAACAGGCAGACTGTGAACTGGGGCTCATGTTCTGAAGCTTAAGTTTCACCCGTTATGCAGTTTCTAGGGTCACTTGTTGCCACAGAGTAGGGCAGGAATTTGGACTTAAGGACTGCCCTGGTGGACTTACAGACCCCTCAGCTGTCAGCATAGATCTCTGAGCTGAAAGCACGTGGGCAACCTCAAAGCTTGCAACACCTTCTGCTGGGGGAGTGTGGGGTAGAGGGAAGGAGGGGGAAGTGAGGAGGGGAGAGGGAAGGAGGGGGAAGTGAGGAGGGGAGAGGGAAGGAGGGGGAAGTGAGGAGGGGAGAGGGAAGGAGGGGGAAGTGAGGAGGGGGAAGTGAGGAGGGGAGAGGGAAGGAGGGGGAAGTGAGGAGGGGAGAGGGAAGGAGGGGGAAGTGAGGAGGGGAGAGGGAAGGAGGGGGAAGTGAGGAGGGGAGAGGGAAGGAGGGGGAAGTGAGGAGGGGAGAGGGAAGGAGGGGGAAGTGAGGAGGGGAGAGGGAAGGAGGGGGAAGTGAGGAGGGGAGAGGGAAGGAGGGGGAAGTGAGGAGGGGAGAGGGAAGGAGGGGGAAGTGAGGAGGGGAGAGGGAAGGAGGGGGAAGTGAGGAGGGGAGAGGGAAGGAGGGGGAAGTGAGGAGGGGAGAGGGAAGGAGGGGGAAGTGAGGAGGGGAGAGGGACGGGGGACAGAGCAAGGAGTGACCTGGTGGGCACGGGGGTGACTGAGGCAATATAAAATGCTGTGCTGAAAGTCAAAACACTTGGGTCACAGTCCCAGCAGTACCCAGACGCGTCAGGTAACCTCTCCAGCCATTATAATAGTACCAGGGCAGCACCGGCTCGGGCCAGGCTTGGCGTGGGCTCCTCGCTCACAGTATCTCATTTAACCCTCAACACAACCCTGGGGAAAGTACTGTTATTATCCCTAATAGACAGAGGGGGCTTCAAGAGATTTCACGCCTTGCCCAAGGTCACATAATGGCAGAGATGGAATTCTAACTTGGGTCAGGCCAATTTCAGTTGTTAACTCGTTGGTTAAATGGGAAGGGTAATCACATGTGCTCTACCTGTCTCGTGCATTTGTTGGGAGATCAAATGAGATGAGAAGGTGCTTTGTTAACATTAATGAGCTGTTCCAGGGTCTGCTGGTGCCAGCATGGTTCCTAGCAGCGCTGCTGTCTGCACAGGTTCCTGTCCCCCCACCAACTACACACCTATTTCCCACTCTCCCACTATCTCCTGAAATTCTGGCCCGTGCTGCTCCCCTGGGGTGGTGGCACATCCCCCCATGGCCGCCCTTGCCCAGAGCAGCAGCAGCCCTATCCCTAGCCAAGTCTTGGTACTGGGCCAGCAGGATGGGGAGGGCATGTGGAAAATCTGAGGAGATGTTTTTCTTCCTTGGGAAGGACTCCAAACTGCAGTTTGCTGGCGTTCTGTAAATTATGCACCCAGAGAAGATTTAGTTTAGGAAGAAAAGGGGGAAAGAATCCCTTACTATTTGCTTAGTGAGCTGGGTTGGCCAAACCAGAGCCAAACCCCACATATTTGGGCTAACTTGCTATGTTTACAAAACAGGCCCATGTTCCAGGGGATGACTGGGGAGGCAGCAAAACAGTCAGGAAGGAGGGCTCTGCAGGCCTCTCTCCGGCCTACTTTCCAACCCCCCCTCTCCAGCCCACATCTGTGGCTTGCTTTCTTGGGCCTGGAAGGCTGGGGGTGGGTCAAGGGAAAGGTGGGCCACCATGACTTCTTTTGCATGGTGGCTTTCTCACTCCCTACCCCTTCAACTCCATGAAGCCCACTGTCAGAACTGACCAGAGGACACCACCTCCAGGGAGGCTTCCTAAGCCCTGAGGCTGGGTCAGGGCTCTTTCCCAAGGGCTTCCTCAGGCTCCTTGAGGGCAGAGACCCCTCCAGTTTTGCTCACTGCAGTGTCCCCAGGATGGTACTTCAATGAACAAATAAATGACTAACAGCTCTGGCCTCCTATATCCCACCCTGGGGCTTTTCCCCAGTTCAGATCCAGAATTCCTTGGATCTGAACAGTGACATCCTGGGTGTTGTGTTGTGTTTGTTTTGCGTTGCATTGTTCTCACTTGCTTTCTCAGCCTTTCATTAAATGCTGCGTCAACAATGAACTGCTTGCAGTTTCTCACCTGTTTCTGCCTCATGCCTTTGCTCAACCTGACCCCTCTGCGCCCACCCCTCCCTGCCACTCCTAGTCAGCCTTGAAGAATCAGTCCCAACCTTTTTTCATCCGGAAGTCTCCCCTAACCCTCCCCACCCTACCCTCTCTGTCTCCCCCTTTGGTTAGAGGTCCCTTATCTCAGAATCCCATAAAAACCTTGCCACACTTATCACTGTTTACACAGCTGTCCCTGCTCCCAGACTCCAGGCTACTTGGGAGCAGGGAACGTGTCCTAATTGCATCTATCCCGTGCCCTTAGCACAGTGCCTGATATGCAGCAGCTGTTCAATACATGCTTGCTGAATTAATTCATTAACTAACATATGCAGAAGCTAATAATAGCATGCAATGTCATGGGGCCGAGTGTGCATGAGATCCCAGCAAATGCTATGAGCAAAGAGGAAGAAGCCATTGCCGTGGGCCCGAGTGATTTGGGTTGGGGAGGAGATGATGTGGAAAGAGAAACCGACAGGAGATACAGCGCAGAAGGCAGAATGGAGGCAGGATGGAGAACGGTCATCCGGTAGCAGGGTAAAGTGAGAAAAAGGCCAGGCTTTTAAAAACATAAATCAATCACGGCCTACTCCTGCTTAAAACTCCAGTGGCTTCTCTCTGTATTTTGGGAAAAATCCAAACATCTTGTCAAAGCCTGCGAGGCCCCTAGATCTAGCCCAGACCTCAAACTTTGGAAAAGGGGAAACTATGTCCCAGAATAACAGTTACAGGGATGCTATGATCATGGTGTTTTTATTTAAAACACTGGTTTTTGTCTAAAAAAATTTTAGCAAATCATGTGTAATATTTTTTCACCACAGATGTATTTGCCTTCGGTTTGAAATCCCAAGTACAATTTTCCAGAGCTTTTTTCTTATGTGAACCAAGTCCTGTGAGCCTGCTTTTACATAACACAGTTGAGAGTTTTGTTTTTTCCATCATGACCCATTTGAAAGTTGCCCTATTTAATGCTGTAGGAGCCTATTTTGGGTTTGTTTATGTTTTAAATTGCTACGGGACCTTAATGTTACAGCCTTCAAACAGGGTCTTCTGAGAACTAGGGAGAGACAAGTTATGTGTTTGATCCGTTGCTAGCTGCTGAGGCCTCTCTTCGTGCCAGTCACTGAGCCAGGAGTGACACCGACATGTTCCTTCCCACAAAGAACTTATGATCTGAGAGGAGAGGGCACACCCAGTATCAGGCAGTGATTTTCAAGGCAGGCACTGAACGGACCACTTTACATACCTTATCTCCTACTCTTCCAATAATCAGGGATTGGATAATATTACCCCCATTTTATAAATGAGAAAACTGCAGCTGACAGAGACCAGAGACTTACCCAAGGGTGGCATCAACTGAGTGGCAGGATGGGAACCTGAGCCCAAGTGTTCCTCCACCGCTGCACTTTGCCTTGGTCTAAAACAAAACCAGACTAGCCGTACAAAGGAAGAGAAGCAATGGCTACAAACATTCTGAGTAGAAGCAGCTGTCCCGCATTTCACCTAACCCACCCCTGCCCCCACGGAATGAGGTAATAGTTAACAGCTAACAGGTGTTGAAGATCTGTGCTTGCCCGGCCCTTTCGTCTAACTCTATTCCTTGTAATAACCTCCAAGGTAGGTAATGCAATTCCATTTTACAGTGGAGTCTCTGGAGATGCTCAGAGAGGCTAAAGAATTTGTGCTGGGTGACACAAGTAGAGGCAGGGTCAATATTCAAATGCTGTCTTAAGGCAAAGCCTTTTTCCCCTACTGCTCCCAGCCTAGAGAAAGCAATGAGCATCGGACAACTTGGTTTATTATAACTCCAGGAAGATTACTGAGAAAGGATGTCCAAAATTGTGCTCAGCAGAGAAACACTTGTCCTGAGGCAGGAACTTATGGAAATGCAGAGAAAAGACTTAGTTTCTAAAAAGGCCAGTAAGAACAGGCCCAGGACAATGGGAAGGAAGATCTCCTACAGCATCACAGCAGAGCAGGGGAGTCTGTGGCTATCATCACCAATTCTAAAATAGCATGGCTCTAAACAGAGCCTGGGCCAAAGCCAGATTACCCCAAGGCCTAACTGATCAATAAGCACATTCTACAGTGAAAGGTATATAGTCAAGTTTAGGAATCAAAAAAACAGCAAGAGCCACCAAGGACAATCAAAGATGAGAGCCCACAGAAAGTGCTGACAGAAAGGTCAGAGAGGACAGGAAGTGATACTGACAGAGCAGGACTTGTTCGACCCCCCCCAGGGCTTGGCACAGAGCAGGCAGGTGTTTACAGCACAGTGGAGTTGCTTCCTATTCCAAGCAAACTGTATGCACTTGGGGAGTGGAGACGGAGACAGAGAGAAAAGAGAGGGAAGAAGAGAGACACTAAAACGATGCTTGGACTCCACCAGACATTATACTCCATGAACACATGCCCCTGAGTAAACATGAGAAGGGAGACAGGCCGGGTCCCTGGGATCTCTTAGTGAGAGCTTCACATGACATTAAAGGTGACTGTTGTGTTCAAAGGTATTTTTCATTCATCGCGACTTCTAAATGCAAGCCAACCAATTCATCTTGTGCTCATCCAAAGAGAGTGAAATGTTTGAATGCTGAAAAATAAGATCTCTGCGATGGCCTGAGTGAAATACTGCAAAGGGTCACTTCCCAATGCAGAGTCATGGGGAATTTTTACTGCATAAGCTTTTAATCTTTTGTGCTGACTTTGGAACCATCCCCAGGTCCATAAGACTCCACTGTCTGGATGCCTGATACTCTGAAGGCCCAGGGCCCAGAGCCTGAAGTCCGACATGAACTGACATGTGTTTCATGAAAATTGGTATTGTTTTTAAAATAAAGACAGTTAAGTTTCTCACCACTAGCAAGTACAGTGTGGCTGGATAACCCCGCTGGGGAATGTATTTGGGGAGGATTTTCAGGAAAGAAAGAAAGGCATTTTCTTTTCCCCTATTGCTTCCTCCTATATTCCTTTACTCCAGGAAATCTGAGGTTCTCTTCCACCAGTGGAGAGTTTAGGGGCATTTGTTTTCCAAAGCTAGCCCTACTGGGATATAGACAGGGCTGATACAAGATGGAATGGAAGTAGCTAAGGAAAGTAAAGGAGAGTTCCTGGAGGGAGAGAATGGTGGACAGAGGAGCAAGGGTAGCTGAGAGGTAGGGTCCTATACCCTGTTCCCATGCAGTGTCCCATAGAGCCTGGATTTTGGGTAGGAGGTGACTGCCAGATGGCCGAGACTAAGCACAATGGCCTTGAGCCATGGAAATGGTCCCTGTGGCTGAGCCTGTAGTCAATAGGTTTAAAATCTGCAAGGGAGAGCAAGACAAGTACAATACTCTTTCAATAAGTTGTGTTGGGCAGATGGTGGAAGATCACAGCACCAGACACCATCAGGGAAGCAAAAGGAGCAAGGCAACAATGGAGTTACCATGAGCCATAGCTTGGGTGCCTCCCACATTTTCCCAGAACCAGGAATCCAGTACACTCCAATGCAAGAGAGGGTAGAAGCCCCACTAATGGCTGATATTGGATTTCTCCTTTACCTGAAGAATAGGGTCAGGGTGTTTGAGCTGTGTTACTTTCATTTAGAAAAAGCCATCAATGCATTGCTTCTTAAGCCTGAGTTCTGCTCCCAGTTTCTCCCTGGATATAATTATTGTGTCTAACAGTGGCAGAGTCCTCCTCCCTTTATACTTCCATGTGCAAAAGCTTCTGAGCTCTGAATATCATTAGGAATGGATTATGGAAAGGTCTCATGGCCTTTGGCTTTATCCTCAAAGGCTGAGACCTCTTCCACAGCCCCCTTTGGATGTTCATTGATGTTTGCCATTATCCATTTCAACCTTGTGGAGAACTGAGTTTCTTTAAAAAAACAACATTGGTACACCCTCTAAATGCCATAGATGACCTCAAGTGTGTGGGCTGTGTAGTGACCAGCATGACTGACACCTTTTAGGTGCTCAATAAATGTTTCTTGAAAATAAAAAATGAATAAGTGAATAAATGAATTGATTAAGCTGGGTTTCTTACTTAATAGACTATTTCTCAGATAAGTTTTGGATCTACAGAAAAAGTGAAGAGAAAGTACAGAACATTCTCATATACCACCTCCTGCCCCCCACTACCCACCCCACCTCAGCTACATACAGTTTCCCCTATTTTTGTTTCTTTGTTTGTTTGAGACGGAGTCTCACTCTGTTGCCCAGGCTGGAGTGCGGTGGCACAATCTCAGCTCACTGCAACCTCTGCTTCCCAGATTCAAGCAATTCTCCCACCTTAGCCTCCAGAGTAGCTGGGATTACAGGCATCCACCACCACGCCCAGATAATTTTTGTATTTTTAGCGAGACAGGGTTTCACCACGGTGGTCAGGCTGGTCTCAAACTCCTGACTTCAAGTGATTCGCCCACCTCGGCCTCCCAAAGTGCTGGGATTATAGGCATGTGCCACAGCATCTGGCCAGTTTCCTCTATTATTAACATCTTGCATTGGTGTGGTACATTTCTTACAACTGATCAACCAATATTGGTACATTACTATTTGTTAAAGCCTGCAGTTTACCATCAAGTTTACTCTTTGTGTTGTATAGTTCTCTGGGTTTTGCCAAATCCATGGTGTCATGTATTCACCATCACCATAGCATAAAGAATAGTTTCACTGCCCTGAACACCTTCTGTGTGCTGCCTATTCATCCCCACCTCCCTGCTAACCCTTGGCAACCATGCATCTTACTTTCTTTACAGTTTTGCCTTTCCCAGAATGTCATATAGTCGGAATCATACAGCACATAGCCTCTTTAGACTGGTTTCTTTCCTTAGCAATATGTAGTTAAGCTTCTCCCATGTCATTTTGTGGCTCGATGGTTCTTTCTGTGCAATATTTCTTTGTCTGAACTTACAAGTTTATTTACCCATTCACCTATCAAAGGACATCTTAGTTGCTTCCAGTTTTTGGCAATAATGCATTAAGCTGCTATAAACATTTGTGTGCAGATTTTATGTAGGAAAAGTGTTTTCAACTCATTTGGGCACATATCAGTGAGCACAGTTGATGGATTTTACGAGAAAGACTGTGTTTAGCTTTGTAAAGCCCGATTTTTTAAAAAACCAATTTCTAACTAGCATTATCTAATAAAATAGGGGGAGAGTGGTAAGTTATGAGTTTACTTCCCACAGTGTAGAACTATAAAGCAGGCCCTACTTTTATTGGTACTAAACAAACTGTTCAAACTTCAAAGTGTAATCCTAAATTGCAGTATACTTGGATTTGGTGACTAATATGCTACATAATTGCCCTTTGATTTCATTTTTGCCTTTTCAATTTGACTGCCAAGTCAGACTATCTGAGAAGGCCCCTACCCACAGGAATAATATATTCTAGTGGGAGAGACAGTGAATAAGTATACAATGAAAACCTATAATCAGGGGAAAGTTGCTGGATAGAAAAATACCACAAATAAGCAGGCAAGAAAACAAAAGAGTTTTCCCATTAACTTATAGTGCTGAGTCTGCTTGGAGAGCTAAACTAGAATTTGGGGAGGAGGATGGAAGAGGGAGGGTAACTCAGAGACAATTTGGCTTCAAGAAGATACAGTTAGAAGTTGCCAACGATTCAAGTTGCCCTCCAACAGGGGAAGGCAAGTATATTAAGGGAAATGATTCATGTGTTGGGTGAAGAACTTTAAAACATGAAGACAGAAAACAGGATGTCTTTACATCTTCTGTCTCCAAAGTCAGCAGCCTTTTGCTTCAGCTTACGTCATACCCACTTCACCTCCTCCAACTAGAAGAAGCTTGCCTTTTTCTTACCACCCCACACATGGCTGTTTTGCACAGTCAGTGCTCAAGAAGAGTTTACTGCATTCAGAGGGGAAGCTTTTACCAAAACACATATGCAAAAAAGGACTTCACTTTTGCCTTCAAAGTTTAACTACACAAAAATCAAACAAAACCAGAAATACTGTCCTCTCAGTAATTAAGGATTTTTTTTTCTTTTAGTGGTATTGAAATGAAACCAGCATATACATTTTCAGAGCTTTATAATCATTAACTATTCTCCACCATCCTGGGAATTGTGAACTTGGATGAAGCCCAAGAATCTTAGCAACAAGACAGCAGCTCCCAAACACAACCCCAGTCCTCTGATGGGGCCAGAATCTCTGAGACAAAGCACTATTTATCGACATGAACTGTCTTGCTTGCAGAGCTGGAATCCCAAGGACCGAGCTAATGAGAAGACTCAGAGCCAGGGTGTCATATGGAGTTAGGAAGGCCAACCCATTAACAGTCTGTATCTCTGTGCTCTGCCCAGATTGGAGGAGATGCAGAACAAACATGTATGGTGGCTTCTGAAAGGCTCCAACACTTGACACTTGAATGCCAAGACAATCACTTTGTTTAACTGGGAGTGTGGGAAAGGACGCAGACCAGGCAATGTTTTCTGATTAGATGGGCAGGGCCCCGCCCGCATGGAGCAGCAGAGGCAGCCAGCTGTAGGTCCAGGGGGCAGGAATGTTCACAAACTCCTGAGCATGATGGTCAGGGCTTTCTGCTTGATGAATCTGAGGGTGAGACCCAACCCCTCTCCTCTCTTTCTAAACCTACCTCTTCCAAAGGCATCCCCTAGGGCCCAACTACTGGTGCCAATGAGAGATGCAACCTCAGCATAGCAGTAGGTGTCCCGTGATTTTCAGGAGGATAATTTACTTCCCTGAAAACCCCTGAAAAAAGGAGGTAACATTTTTCTGCCCTCCATCTAGAATTTCCTTTGAATGTTAGCAAGATTTAGCAAGTCAAGCATAGAAGAGGGCTTCAATTTATGTTAATGACAGCCAGTGATCACCAACATTTAGCTTCACACAAAGCAATGTGCTAAGCACTTTATATTCATCATCTTACTTTATCCTCACAACTCTATAAATTAGCAACCTCACAAATCCCACTTTACAAATGGAAAAACAGAGGCTTAGAGAAACTAAGGTTGGCAGCTCTCAAAGTGTTAGTCCTAGGACCAGCAGCATCAACATCAGGAAACTTGTTAGAAATGAAATTTCTCAGGCCCCACCCCAGCCACACTGAATCACAATCTCTGGGAGTGGGGCCATCTAGCCTTTAACAAGCCTTGAAGAGAATTCTGATGCACACTCAAGTGTGAGGACCTGTGGACCAGGCAACTCGGCAAAACTGCACAGCCAGTAGGATCTAAACACCAGCAGTTTGGCTCCAGAGCCCTGTTTTTAACCCCTGTGCTACAAATTTACCTGGATGCTAGACATAAGAGCTCCCGTCCTACCTACAATCACAAACTCCAAATGTAGAGCATCAGCAGACATTAGTAAATGGTTGGCCTTTGAAAATGTCTGTCAGATTTATGTGGAGGGATAAAAGGGATAAGCAACCTGACTTTTCTACATTAAGGCTGTGGCATCTCACTGGCGTCATAAGGCACTGTCACATTCCTCACGGGAATGAAGATTTCCTGCTTGTGAATCACCACTCCCTGCCCCTGCCAGAGGGCACACCCACAGGCTACACCCAGGCCTTATGGAAGCTTCATTTCATACCCAAGAAGTAAGGCAGATCAACTCAGTGGAACAAGGGAATGACGTGCAGAGAGCTGATATTCAAAATTAAAAAATTAATTTCAAGGGCAGAGGGAATGGTAGAGGAAGAGATTTGTTAAAGAATACAATATTACAGCTAGATAGGAGGAATAAGTTCTAGTGTGCTACACAGCATTGTAGGATGATTATAGTTAACAATAACATAGAGTTTCAAATAGCTAGAATGATATCAAATGTTCCCAATACGGACAAATTACAAATGTTTGAGATGATGGATATGCTATTACCCTGATCTGATCACTATACATTATTTGTATCAAAACATTATTATGTACCCCATGAATATCTACAATTATTATTTGTCAGCTTAAAAAAAATATATTGTAAAAAAACTAAAAAATTACTAGCATCTGTATTAGAGTCTTGGGCTGCCATCATAAATTAATATAAAGCAGAGCCGAGCGCAATGGAAATTTATTATTACACAATTCTGGAGGCTAGAAGTCTCAAAGTACTGGCAGGCCTGTGCTCACCTGAAACCTATAAGAGAAGGATCCTTTCTTGCCTCTTCCAGTTTCTGGTGGTCCCAGATGTTCCTTGGCTTGTGGCCGCATAATTCACATGGCACTTTCCCTGTGTCTCTTCATATCATCTTCCCTCTATATGTGTCTGTCTCTGGGTCCAAATTTTTCCCTTTTTATAAGGACATGAGTCGTGTTGGATTAGGCGCCCATTCTACTCTAGTAATTATACATCCTAACTAATTATATCTGCAATGAGCCTATTTCCAAATAAGATCAAGTCTTGAGGTACTGGGGGTTAGGACTTCAGCATTTGAATTTGAGAGGGACACAGTTCAATCTACAACAGCATCTATTTTGAGGGTAAGAATTAGACTACAGAAATTTTCATGCATGGTGTTTGCTACAGGACCGTTTCAAAGAATCCAAGACTGACATTAATGAGCCACCTACGTGAGGGCAGTTTCCATCATGGCTGATTATCAGAATCACCTGGTACTTGTTAAAACTAGAGTTTCCCAGGCCTCATCCTGTATATCGTGAATCAGAAAGGGATTCATGAGTCTGTATGTTAACAAATGCCCCTGTGGCTCTGATGTAGTCAGCTCTTCAGTGCCCTCAAATTTGGGAAGCACAGTTCTGGCCTAGTGGGATGTTCAACATTCCGGCCCACAGGACAGCCAAGTCTAAGGTGGTACCCAGGCTCCCTGCAACACTCTAGCTCCATGATGTCCATGGTGAGCCCTAAGCTCAGACCAGCTACTCTGGAATACTCAAGGGGGAGTGCCCAAGACTTCCCCAGGTTTTTCTTTATTATGCTTACACCCTAGTCTACCTGGTTTTGTCCAAAATATCAGGGAAACCTGACTTCTAAGCCGGATGACTTCACTGGATGGGAGCCAAGTTGAACCAGATCCCCTGGGATCCATTTCCACTAATCCAATAACTTCTCCCCTTCAGAGAAACATGGTCAGGGCCACTGCGAACCAGTGCCCAATTCAAGGAGGAAGACACCAGAGGCACCTTCATAGCTCTGAGTGGAGCCTGGATGAGCAGCTGCATGGAACATGGGGAAGGCAGGAGTCAGTGAGGGAAAATATCAGGCAGGGTCAGCACCACATCTTCCCTCCTAGGCCACACCTCCTTCCCCAACCTACCTCCACAGACTCCCTATTAGCAGCCCAAGACCAGAGAGAAGGGCCATTGTAACAACTGCACTTGCCAGACATGGCAGCCAAGAGCAGAAGCCTTGGCCTGGGCGTCTAGGCCCATCAAGTAATCGTGCCTCGCAGAACTCCCATTTCTTCATCTTTCTGCCCCTCATCATGGATCTTCTCACAATGAGGAATAGATACACACTCAAGCCAGATGGCAAAAGGCAGCTGACTCATTATAATACAGGTCCCATGGAATCCAAGGGCAGGAAAGATTCCACCTGGCTTCATGGGAACCAGGAAGCTGTTAAGAACGATGGCTCTATCTTCCAAGGTCTGCGTGACCCATCTCTCCTCATTATGCCTCTTCTCACATCTCCCATTCTTTCCATCTAAGGGCTTCCCTGCCGCTACCTCAGTGTGCACAGTCGTCATCACGGTTGCCTCAGTTCCCAAGACCTTACAACCTTTCAGCTCAGTTCCCAACAGCTCAACGGCTCAGGCCCTCAGTGTCCCCATTCTAAATTCCCAGGAGAGGAATCCAAGTCCATCCTAGTTAAGCAGGCTTCCTTCACCCAGCTAGCTGCAATTAAGGGTAGGGCACTCAGTACAAACCCAGGAGCCTCAGCAGGGCCAGAGAGGGCTGCTGGGGGGATGGTGGGCAGCACCCCACAGCGTGTCTACTGCAGTCATGATAAAAATACTCAAGGGGGATTCTCAGGACCTCCCCAGGTTTTTCCCCCGATACATTTTTCCCTGGGAAAAAAGTTACCCCCATTTGTCAAGCATCTATTGGATGACAGACACCGAGCCATGTAATGTAATCCTCACTTCAAACATTCAAGGTCATTACTACAGATACAGAAATTGAGGCTCACAGGGTTGTGGTAACTTGTCCAGGACCACTCAGATAGTAACGGGTGAAGCAGGAATTCCAGCTCAAGTTGGCCAGGTTCCACAGCCATGCACTTTCCTATCTGCCATCCACCTCAAGGCGATTGCACCAGGAGATGGTACCATTTCCTCGAATCTGGAAAAAAAGCAGAAGTTAACCATCTGCACTGCCTGTCCCGCCAGGCTATACTGAAAACAACATGAAATCACGGACTGGAAAGTGCCTTGGGAAACCTGAATAAAGACAAATGCGAAGTCTCAGATGTGCCTGTTACTGCCCTCCCATGGCATGGCGTTTGCTCACTGGACATTCCCCTGAGGACCGCAGAGCATTTTTTCGCCCCTTTTCTCTGTAGTCAGAATTAGTCAAGACCACAGCAGGGGACTTAGAAGCTCTCCAAGACCCCTTGGAAAGAACTGCCTGCTGCTTACAATCCAGTGGTGTGGCCCCCAGTAAACAGGATCTGAATTTTCAGCCCTGTGCTTGGCACTCCAAGGTAGGTAGCTGTTTGAATTGGAGTGACCTTCTTGTTTTTCACTAAAAAGCCAAAGGAGTTCATTAATTAGGCCCAAGTTGGGCATAACAGAGCACAAACCACCTCAAATGCAACTCTCAAATGCTAATGCCACCCTTCAAATCCCAAGGTGGGGGCCAAGCCCATAGAATCTGTGCCCCAGAAGGGAGGTGGCTTTCCAGGGGTTCGTCCACACTCTGACACGGAGGGGATGAAAGGTATGATCTGAGGCCATGGAACAGGCCATGTTCTTTGGCCCTCGTGTTGGTTAATTTTATGTGTCATCTTGGCAAGGCTATGCTGTCCCGGTGTTTGATCCAATACTAGTCTAGATGTTGTTGTGATGGTATTTTTCAGATGTGATTAACATTTACAATTACATTGGCTTTAAGGAAAGCAGAAGGTACTCTATAATGTAGCCAGGCCTCATTCCATCAGTTGAAGGCCTTAAAAGCTAAACTAATGGCTTTCTGGGAAAGAAGGAATTCTGCCTCGAGAAATTCTGCCTGAGTTTCCAGCTTGCCAGCCTGCCCTACAAATCTCAGACTAGGGATTTCAATATCAACTCTTCTCTGAATTTACAGCATGCCAGTCTGCCCTACAGTCCCTTAAAATAAATCTCCCTCACTTTCTCTCTCACTGTTGCTCTCTAGTCATCTCTGAAGAATCTTGACTAAAGTCCTCAAACACTAGACCACTAATGGCGGCTGATGACATTCACCTCACACTGACTGAACAGCTTCTGCAGGTGAAAAGCAGACCATGCCGTGCAGTGCCTGGGCGCAGGTGTTATAGACTGAGTCCCCTCCTCCTCCCATGGGCTCCTGTCTTTCCTCCAGAGACAGGTTCTCACTGTGAAGCTTAGTGATTATACTATGCAGAAATGACCCCGGGGATTATTCCAATTTTTGGACACTCGGTGTGTGCCCCACAGACCAGCTGCATGAGCATCGCCCGGGAGCTTATTGGAAATACAGGTCAGGCCCCATCTCAGACCAGCTGAATCAGAAACCGCATCTTAACGAGATTCCTAGGTTATTCAGGCACACATAAAGTTTGAGAGGCACTGTGATTGAAAGCAGCCCCATATTCCAGGATGTACACTAGACAAGATGTTCATAGATATGGGTGGAGTTCCTCATTAAACTCTTGCCAGATCTGAGCGCTTGGCAAAACTAATAAGGAAACAGACATTTCTCAGAACTAAATAAAAATAGATTACATTAATGAGGTTTCACTAAGTGCCAAGCACTGAACTAAGGACTTTGTATGTATTAACTCTCCCAGCAAACCCGAGGAAAGTACCATTAACATGCTCATTTTACAAAGGGCAAAACTGAAATACAAAAGATGTTAAGCAACTTGCCCAAAGTCACACGGCAAATAAATAGCTGAGTCAGTATTTGAACTCAGGGAGCCCAGCTCCATAGGCTTATTCTGCCTCTCAGATTTAAAACACAGGGTCCTGTCAATGTTGTATCAGGTATATAAGAGAAGATCTAGCATGAAAATAATTGCATCTGACTGTGGGGTTTGAGGAATGCTTCATAAAGGAGTCAACTTTTGAAATGGTCTTTGGATGACAGGTAGAAGTTTGGTAGGTGTTATAAGCTGTGGTGTCTTCCATGGGTAAGAAGGCTGTTCCCATGAAACAAGATGGAGTTTTCTACACAGCCAAGTACTCCTAGGTGGATGCTGTTCCCTCTACCCGGAAAATCCCCAGCATCACCCCTTCCTGCTTCATCTGGTTACCTGGTTTCTCCCAGTGGGTGTCATCCTTCAGATATCAGCCTTCAGAGACTCCCACACTAGGTCAGGTTTCCCTTCTGGGCCCTCCTAACGCCAATGGCTTTTCCTTCATGACACCTACACCAGCTTATAATTCAAGTTATTAGGAGAGTATCTGATTAATGTCTGACTCTCCTATTAGACTGTGAGCTTCTTGAGGGCAGGAACTATGTCTTTCTCTACTCACTTGTGAATGTCTGGGGGCTAGCCAGTGCCTGGCACACAGTCAGCACTCAGCACTCAGTAACTTTTAAGTGGATGCACAGCAAGGATTATCTGCATTTCTCAATCATCACCACCCATCCCCTGCACGCGCACAGAAGTTGGAGAATGGGCTGCAACCCACAGCAGGAAGCCAGCCTCCCCTTGATTAATAAATGACAAACAAGTATGCTGCCAAACCTGCATACCTTGGGTTTATCCGTTTCAACTCATTCCTAATGTGAACTCACAATGAGCACAGACAAATAGCTGTTTGTAATCCTAACAGCTGTTACTTGTGAAAGGTTGTACTGTTACCCCCAAAGCATAAATCAGAAGATGGAAACTAAATCATGCATTTAAATTAAAAACATGGAACACATTCCAACAATGCTGTGGCTTCTCCAAATCTCGAGATCAAAAAGGAACGAAGTTAAGTTGAATCCTTCTGACTTTAAGGCACTGCAAGGTTAGTTCAAACACCAGTACCATTGACCTAAGGGGCAAATTCTCCAGGACTGTATAATAGATTTGACAAATTTTTGCCAGTAAATTCTCTGTTCAGTATGAAAACCTTCTTTCAGAGGCAAGCACTATTTTGATAAGGAATTAACTTAGTGGTAAATGAAAGAATCCATTGCAATTCAGAGCCCTGCCTCATGTGGTCAGCTTGGGAACCTATTGCAAACCCTTCATTTCAGGCCACTTGGCCACTAGACTGTTTAATAAAGGCATCTCTTTTCCAAATCAGGTTGCCGTTTATCAAAGCTGCAATTCTTCTCCTGAGGGTCCAGTTCCATGTTCATTTGCTTGTTTACCAGGTCTCATTTGGTCTTTTTTAGCTCCAAATATAAATCTGTCTCCAACTTTGACTTAGGATCAAGGATTTCTAAAAGCAAGTCAGACTTCAGAATGTTGTTCTTTCCTGTAGCAAAGTCTTATCAGATCCCATCACACACATACTGATCTTGTGAAAATAAACTTAGTGGAAAACCAATAAGAAGCCCAGCTTTGGGACTGGTGACAGTGAAAACAAATCATAAATGTAGCCCATAGCTACGGAAGGCTCTACTGGCAGAGGCTTCTTTTATTCTCCAAATATGGCAAAGGATTTGCTAAGAGACATTCAATTCTCCTGCAGTTCTGGATTGCCCAAAGCAAATATAATTTGAAGCATCAATATCTAGTAGCCCAGTGCAGTCAGAGTTGACATGAAGTCAGAAATAACTGATTTCAGAAGGAAGGATTTCTCTAGACAAAGGAATGATTGCGTTTCCAGTTGCCCTTTGAGACGTTTGAGTCTCAAAAGGGCTAGTTTCTTCTCAAGAAGACAAAAGTTTTAGGATACTGTATGAAGAATTTCTTCAATGTGGTTTGTTAATCTCCTTGCTAAGTCTGAGACTCCTAAAGAGAAATGACTCATTTATGACTCAGTTCATCCTTCTGCTTCGTGACCTAGTACATTAAAGACAACAGAAAGGTCAATGTTTTCTCTGCTAGACAAGGTCCTGTCAAATATTTATGATTGAGGGCCAGGCTATTTACATCTAGGAAGCAAATTCTTCCTCATTCAGGACTTTCCAAAACCCTTCCAGCATTGAAACTTAAATTTAAGCACTTATACCAAGAATCTCACAGGGGTATCCTGATGGCCGAACTCAGCTGGTATATGTGTTTCAGTTGGCACTATTTTTTAAATTGAATTTCCGAGTCTTTGGACATGCCACCCCATCTATTATACACCTGATTTGCTTCACTAATGTACTTTACCTGCTGGCCCTTGAAAGTATTTGAGTTTCTGAACCCTCATAAAGATGGAATCTTCCTAAAACGTGTTGTGTCCTTCCCACTATTCTTAAACAGAATATCTAGAATATTGAAACCAACCCAATACTCCCATAGACTGTTCTTTTTGATAAACATAGAAATCGGCCCTTGTGCTGTTAAAGCTTGAAACTTGTATTTGTTTTATCTGAGTTCCTTCCTCCTTCAGAGCCTCTCAAAAAAAGTATCAAAGAATTGAAATGCACCAGAGCATGGCACCAGATGCCTCCTTGCTCTCCCTAGTTCTTGTTTTCTTACCCATTGTTACATTTCTTCCCTGCTACATAAACCCTTAGTTTTAGTCAGTCAGGGAGATGGATTTGAGACTGAGCTCCCATCTCCCTGATGGAGCACCCAATTAAAGCCTTCTTCCTTGGCAATACTTGTTGTCTCAGTGACTGGCTTTCTGTGTGGTGAGGAGCAGGACCTGGACCAAACCTCTGGTGTTTCAGTAACAAAATAACTTAACATTCTCTTTATAATTTAAAGTTATCACTGTGAAACTCAGTGATTATACCACGCAGAAATGCCCTTGTGGATTATTCAGATTTGGGGAAATCAATAGTCCCAGGATGCTATGCTTCTTGAGCTTTTTAAAGTTGCTTCATCTTGCCCCATCTACGTGATCATTAGCTATTCCATTTCACTGTTGCCTCTATGCCTGCCATCACCATAACCAAACACACATACACACACACACACACAGAGACTCTTGACACATATAAACCCTTTCTAACCCTCCACTGTTCTGTGGTCTAGAAAACAAGAAGTTAATTTGATTAGAATTGTGTGCAGAATAGTAGTAAATAGGATCTGAGTTAGGAAGTCCTTAAGGAAGTTGTCTCTCTTTTTAAAATTTTTTTCACTTTTAATTTTTGTGGGTACATAGTAGATGTATACATTTATGGGGTACATGAGATGTCTTGATA
Organism: Symphalangus syndactylus; assembly: GCF_028878055.3. Taxonomy (NCBI): domain Eukaryota; kingdom Metazoa; phylum Chordata; class Mammalia; order Primates; family Hylobatidae; genus Symphalangus; species Symphalangus syndactylus. Next base: position 47,057,779 of record NC_072424.2, on the reverse strand, counting down.
CAGGCATGCAATATGAGATAAGCACATCGAGATGGCAATAATAAACTTAAATACAAATTCTTCATCACCATTTTGACTGCTCAGAAATCATCACTGTTTCACAGGCTCTTTAAAAAAAGGTCAGTAAATACATGACTCCTGTCTAATGAAAAAAAAGTTAGCAATTGAAATTCTGAGAATACAATCTCCCATAAAAAATCAAAACCCACTCACTGAGCCAAACAAAAAGCATGCTCACTGACCTCCAATTCTTGGCCATCACTGCCAACTACAAAAAAAATAATTAGAAACAAACAGCCACAGATGCTATACTCTTGAGTTGATGAGGAAACATCAAGAGTGCATTGCATCCAGTACTGTCATACGAGTCATTCACATAAGCAGAAAGCCACTTTCCAGTCCCTAGATAACTATGGCCAAGGTAGCCCAGCCAAGAACCTCTTCTCACTCTGTACTTGAAGGCCACAAAAGCAGCTCACTCAGAGGGGCTGGGCTGCCTTGCTCCTCTTAATCCAGTCAGGCTCATTGGACATCCTCAGCCCAGGATTTTATCTCTTCTCACTTGAGCTACTACAATGACTCCCCCAACTGACCTCTCTCTCTCCCTGAGCCATCCGGCCACTTTTTAATCCTCTGCTCACACTGCATTGCATCCAGAGAAAGACAAATTTCAGTCTGTCTCCCTTTTACCTAAATTTAAAAAAGACTACTTTCCTCAACCTCCATCATTTGGCTACATTCAGCCTCATCACAGCCCCAGACTGTGGCCAACCACATTTCTCTCTGCTTTCCCACCACACCATAGTCATCGCCACCTCCTGCCTTTTTTCATGCTCTGTGGCTTCCAGAAACAGCATCTTTTCCTCTGTGTCTGTCCAAACTCCACCCATCCTTCATATCGCCACTCAAGAAGCTGTTCCCAGACACCCTATCCCTTAAGGGTGCTCCTTTCATTCAACTCCTTACAGCTCCCAATATTTTAAGCACTCCTTTTATTTTCCACTGTCCTGGGTGTAGGCCCTGGCCCTGGAGTAGAGCAGGAATCTGACCCAAAACTTCTTTGGCGTCTCCTACTCAATATCTATCCCTCTAAATCCTAGTATGTTCTATGAACACAATTGCCCTTGTACATGATGACCCTAAGAACAGCAAAGTTTATATTTGGAGAAACTGCAGACCTCTCCCAGAATGACACATTGCCCTTCAAATCTCATGGAGAAAGAGTGTGTGGGCCAAGTGCCCAGATATCTAGCAAAGAAAGGCAAGTCAGCCTCCTCCCTTCCCCCAACCCACCGCTCTCGCCAGACAGCATTTAAAATGCCCTTCAGCGCGTTCCTCTTTTATTTGGAAAGGAAACAAGTCTTGACATTCTGTTTCTCCCATTTCATTAAGGACAGAGGTCATCCCAGGAAGGGGAAGGGTAGTTTCCAAAGAGAACTTGTGAGGGAGTGGAGGTGGGGCAGGGGACGCTCTCGTCCCTTCTCGTTAGCCCACTTTACCCTTTGAAGAGAACAAGCCCAGCTTTCACAGTGAATTATTTGCAGGGTGGCCTCTGCCAGGACTGGGCTCTTCCTGGCTGAGGCAATACCCGGAAGGATTACATGATAGCTCAAGGACAGACAAGGTGTCCAGAAAGAACTGGCCGGAGGAGGTGACACTGAGACAGCCTGGAGATAAGGGAGTAGAAAAGGGAGAAGGGAGAAGGTCGGGGGTGTGTGTTAAATAGAAACCCAGAAAAAGCTAAACCTGTACATTTCTCTCTCTCTCTCTCTGTCTGTCTCTCTGCTCTCACACACACACACATACACACACACACACGCACGCACAGAAACACATTCTTTGCTTTCCCTCCCCATCTCTAACTCCCCAAGGCATTTCTATAAATAAACGATAGGCCCCTGAGCCTGCAATAGGACGATTATTAACTCTTGCAGTGTTCTGGCTATACGTGTGTGAACACTTTTCCTCACTTCATGGTTTGCAAAGCCTTTTCCCATATGTAATCTCCACCTGACTCCTACATCACACACTTGAAAAGTCCTTTAGCTTCTCCTCATCATTCCCATATATAGAATCGGGCACCCCACACCCACACTCTCAAAGTTCTTAGCCTTAAAGCTGTAGATTTCAGGTTGGCTACTCCAAAAATCTCTTATGGTTTCAGCCATATTATCTATTTTCAAAATTATCAAATATTGTACATATTTATGGGGCACAATGTGATATTTCGATATATGTATACACTGTAGAATGATCAAATCAAGCTAATTTAACATGCTCATCAACTCACATACTTAGGATTTCTTTGTGATGAGAACATTTAAAATATATCTTTTAGCAATTTTGAAATATGCAATACATTATTATTAACTATAGCCACCATGCTGTGCAACAGATCCCCAGAACTGATTCCTCCCGTCTAAAAATGAAACTTTGTACACCTTGACCAACATTTCCCCATTCCCTATCTGCCCCCACCTATCAGCCTCCTATAACTACCATTCTACTCTCTACTTCCATGAGTTTGAAGTTTTTAGATTTCACATTCTAAGTGAGATCACACAGGATCTGTCTCTCTGTGCCTGGCTTATTTCACTTAGCATGATGTCCTCCAGGTTAATTCATGTTGTCATCACAAATAACAGAACTTTCTTCTATCTTTAGGGCGAATAGTATTTTGTTGTGTATATATACTATAATTTTTATCCATTCATCTATTGATGGGCACTTAGGTTATTTCCATATCTTGGGTATTGTGAATAATGCCACAGTTCACATGGGAGTGCAGATATCTCTTCAACATACTGATTTCAACTCATTTGGATGTACACCCAGAAGTGGGATTGCTGGATCATATGGTAGTTCTATTTTCCATTTTTTCAGGAACTGTCATACCGCTTTCCAAAATGGCTGTACTAATTTACATTCTCACCAACAGTGTACAACAGTTCCCTTTAATCCAGAGGTCTTTACGTGCATAATGTCACTTAAATTCCACAAGAATCCTGAAGGGTGATTATGATCAAGGCATGTCAGAGGAGGAAAGTGAAGCTCTAATGTTACGTGACAGAAGTGTAGAGTCTGGGGTGCAGTGTCTTGAACCCAGGTCCGTATAACTATAGTGCACGTGTTCTTCACCCCTGCCTGAGGCCCTCTTCCTAAAAGTTCTTTATCATCTAAGATTCCAGAGCATCTACCGGGGGGTTTAGTCAGACATCTGGAATGCCAGGATTCATAACCAATTAAGCTTCCCCATGCCTATAGTGGTGTCTTTTACTTTTCACTACAACATTTATTTTGCCAGACTCCATACTAGGTAAAGTGGGTAAAGCAGTAAATAAGACACACATGTCCTGCTCTCATAGAACTTAAAGTCTGATTAAAAGAGACGGTTCATAAATGCACACACAATTAAATAAATGGACCAATTTGCCAAGAAGCTTCAAATCCACAGAGAATAAACATAATGTAGTTTTCATTTTTTCCACCGTCCTTGACTTACTATGTCAAATCATCTCCTCCTCTTCCCTCCCCTTTAAAATATCTCACAGTTTCCATTACTTCCTGTCACTTTCAGCTATTCAGTTTAGTCCAGACCAGTTTAAACCTCCATCTCAGATCTGATCCCAAGCCCTCTGCCCTCCCAGAGTAGCCAAGATTTGCTGCCATGGGGCTTGGCGTAGATCCGGGTGGGTCTGCTCTGTCTCTGTTCTCACCTCTCTATCCACCTCATCAGGATGTTGTTCCCTCCATGGCAGGGGTGGGAAGGGGAAGGGGTGTTTGAGCTCTTCCTCCCCAGGCCCCAGCCCTTGCCACTTGTAGCCCACCTCACAAACTCTTATTGCTGGAGACCCTCATCCAGAGGGTGGCTATCTTCGGGGGTCAGAGGGGGGCACAGCAAGTCAGCCCAGGCCCAGTACCTTCCTCAGCATTCTTTTGACCCATGGGAAATCCAACCATCCTGCTGTGCCAAGCTGTGGGAAGGAGCCTGCGCCACGGCCACACTGTATTTCAGCCCTGCCTTCTCTCTCCAGTGTTTCTCTTCTCCCGGGACAGGGCTGACAGCAGGACTGCTGCCCAGGCAGATGTCTAGCCAGTAAACATGACACTAGTGATCCCTTTAGCACCCCCAACTCTCCTTTGGTTTGGAAGAGGGAAAACCCCTGTTCCTGGTCCTGCTCCTGAGAATATGCTCACAAGGAACTCTGTACCTCCTCCAGGCTGAAAACTCTGAGCCCCTTATTCCAGCCCAGACTTCTCCTTACAGACCCAGGACAGGGGCAGGGTTAGTGGTATTAAGGCCAGTTCTGCCACTGCATTGTTAAAGGCTGGTTAAGAGCTCTCTTTAGAAAACCAGAGTGCTTAGCACTTTCTGGGTCACCTTTGGGCAATGGCAGCCATTCCAAGACAACAGAAAAAAATCTCACTCACACCCTATTACATACAATTCTAATTGTGAGATGTGTGAGGAAGGAAAAGAACAGAGTGCTATGACAGGAAATGCCCACGGTCAGGATCACACTTCTGGATCTCAAATCCCAGCTCTGCCCCTTATTAACTGTGTGACCTTGGGCAGGTTACTTCGCCTCTCTGTGCCTCAGCTTCCTTATTTGTAAAATGGTGATGATAACAGTACATACCTCATAGGACGAAATGAGAAAATGTAAATAAAACTCTTAACATAGTGCCTGTCACATTAATAAATGCTCAGTAAATGTAAGTTCCCTGAGGGATTCAGGCACCTCACAGGCACCCAACAACACTTGATGAAATAATGAATGAGGTAGTGAGACCCCCACCTCTACAAAAAATTAAAAATTAGCCAGATATGGTGGCACATGCCTATAGTTCCAACTACCTGGGAGGCTGAGGTAGGAGGATCATTTGAGCCCAAGAGGTTGAGGCTGCAGTGAGCTGTGATCATGCTACTGTACTCCAGCCTGGGCAACAGAGCAAGACTCTGCCAAAAAAAAAAAAAAAAAAAAAAAAAAAAAAAAAAAAAAAAAACAAACCAGAATTACACTTACACATAGATTTTCTTTTTCTTTTTTTTTTTTTTTTTTTTTTGAGATGGAGTCTCACTCTGTCGCCCAGGCTAGAATGCAGTGGCGCGATCTCGGCTCACTGCAAGCTCCGCCTCCCGGGTTCACGCCATTCTCCTGCCTCAGCGTCCGGAGTAGCTGGGACTACAGGCACCCGCCACAGCGCCCAGCTAATTTTTTTTGTATTTTTTTTTAGTAGAGACGGGGTTTCACCGTGTTAGCCAGGATGGTCTCAATCTCCTGACCTCGTGATCCCCCTGCCTCGGCCTCCCAAAGTGCTGGGATTACAGGCGTGAGCCACCGCGCCCGGCCTACACATAGATTTTCAATCCATATTAGAAAGGCTAACAAGAGCCATATTATGTGTAGTTTGAGAAAAGAGAGGGCAGGAATATATCTTACTTCTGTAGATTCAATGCCTACCACATAGTAGAAGCTCAGCCAATTTTTTTTTTTTTTTTTTGCGTTGAACTGAAAATATTTATGTTATGCTGAAATCCCTCCCATGGAATCCGGGGGATATCGGTGAAATTAAACCACGTGAAACTTGAGTAGTGTTAATGTTTTGTTCATAACTTTCATGAATTTTGCATATATTTCATGGCATTTATATTAAATTCATAAATAAAATTTTAAAAAATAATAATGAATGAGGGAGAATGGCTGGGAATACCTATTTTAGATGGGGTAGTCAGAGAAGACCACTCTGAGAAGGTGACACTTCAGCTTTGACATAGACAATAAGAGAGAAGTCAGCTGAAGAGCAAAGGGATCATATTGCCCTGGAATCAGATTACAGAATAGACCTAGAAAATTCGCCTTTGACATTTTAATATCATGTATAAATATGGGGTTATAAGATATTAATTCCCTCCAGACCAAAGATTTTCATAACTCCCAGGAGCCAAAGTCCTCCAGATACCTCTGTCTCCATCACAGCAGCTCTAACTGTGCAGTTATTTGCCACCAAGGCAGTTCCTTTGGGGGTTTGTTTCCATTTTTTAAAGTTGTTAGTCAGGACTTTGGTAGCAACGAGCTCAAGATCCTGGCTAGATGGTAAGTCAGATTTCACATGATCTAAATAGAGCCAGAGAGTGTCAGCTACCACAAGGAAGACAGTATATCATAAATCCAGAGTAGACATATGAACAAGCATTTTATAGACTGGGCTTACCCAAAGATTAATTTTGAAGGTCATATCATCCAACAGAGTACATAACTGGACACTTGAGTCTGTGCATGTCTCTGGTTACAGCTGGTTTTAGTTACTTTGAATCTGGTCAGCATTATAAATGGCTGGGATAAAGTATCTGCCGGAGGAGTTGGCGTAAGCATTTGACTCACCAGCCCCTCTGACTCATGGGACACACAGTTGTCCTGAGCTATTAATCCATTGACAGAGCATGAGTGAGACAGAGGGGCTGTGAGAAGCTGTACTGACAAATAGCCGGGAGCACCCACTGCCCATCATTATGACTGTATCCTTTTGTGATATGGAGCATCGATATCTTTTGTTGCTGTAATAGCAAGTTTTTGGCATAGGTGTGGCCTGATCATTATTTTCAAGCACACTAAACCTAGATGGTGATATAATGGAACTGTTGACACTGTTCCCAAGACAGGAAGCAGGATGTCTCCACCCTGGTTTGATGGTGTTCGTGTAGATAAATAAGGGCTGGGATGCTGTGCTAGGAGTCAGAAAGGCAGTGTGGTCTAGGTGCCTATTGTTGTAGGTGGTGGTATCAGCAAGGGGCTTTCATTACATGGTGCCAATTAGAATGTCAAAGGAGGTTGGTTTCCATGTTAAATAGGATTGACCTTTCTGTCACCCAGAACCCCAAGTGTAAGCACTAAGAATCTAGAGAATAGCTGATCCTTCACAGAAACACCTAAGGATTTAGCTTTTATTTCCGTGTCTGCAGCAGCAGTGAGAGCCCAATGGAATGTTAGACTCAACTTGATGCAATCTGGCATCTCAAAATCGTAAAGAAGGTTTGAAACAACACATAAAAATGATCTACTGTCATGAATTCAAACCACATCCTAAAGGCTGCCAGAACAATGCTTTCAAATCCCAGATGTTCCAAAACAATTTATTATTCTTAAGGGTTATACAGGGAAGCAATCACCCCCACCCCACCCCCCAAAAAACCGGAAAAGAAAATAAAAGTCCCATATAGGATGCAAATGAAAACATTTCTACTGTGCTTGTAGATACTAATAAAACCTGTTTATAATTTTCTTTTATAAAATATTATTCACGGCCGAGCTCATGCTTGTAATCCCAGCACTCTGGGAGGCCCAGGCAGGCGGATCAGGAGGTCAGGAGATAGATTCCATCCTGGCCAACATGGTGAAACCCTGTCTCTACTAAAAATACAAAAATTAGCTGCACGTGGTGGTGCGCACCTGTAGTCCCAGCTACTCAGGAGGCTGAGGCAGGAGAATCGCTTGAACCTGGGAGGCGGAGGTTGCAGTGAGCCAAGATCGCGCCACTGCACTCCAGCCTGGGTGGCAGAGCCAGACTCCATCTCAAATATATATATAATATATATTATATATATAATATATAAATATTAATAAAATATATATTTATATAAATATATAATAAAATATATATAATATAATATATATTGTATATAACAGAAATGTTTGCTTAAGAAGGAAATTATTAGCAATAATTTGGATCCTCCTTTGTAAGCCTCTCCAATTTCCTCCATCCCTCTACCCAGAAGTAATCACTAGGCCAAGTTCCACTTTTTATTTCCTTGCTTTACTTTATTATTTTCATATATATGAAATATATATTCATTAAATATATATGTATATTCAGTTTTGTGTGGTTTTGAACTCTATGTAAATGAATCATATTGTATATATTTTCTGTAACCTGCCTTTCTTGCTCAGTTTTATGTTCGTGAGATTCATTCATGTTGGTAGGAGTAGCTGCCATTCATCTTCACTTATGTTTTGTATTCCATTGAAATGATAGAATAGAATTTATTTCTCCAGTCTACTCAGTGGATATTTGTGTTGATTTCCATTTTTGCTTTTACAAACAACACTGGTATAAACATACGTGTATATCTCTTGATATAGATGTGCAAGAGTTTCTTTGTAGGATATATACATAGAAGTAGAATTGCTCTGTATCTTCAACTTTACAGCGTCAGAGTGTTCCCAAATGGTGGTGGTGGCACCAGTTTATACTCTCACCAGCAGAGTATGAGACCCATTGTTCACAAACTCACCAACACTTGCTTTTTACAGATGTTTAAATTTTTGCCATTCAGGTAGATGTGAAATAATATCTCCTTGTAGTTTTAATTAGCATTTCCCTGGTTATAAATGAGGTTGAGTATCTTTTCATATGTTTATTGGCCATTCATGTTTTCTGTGAAAAGAGTGTTCAAGTCTTTTTGCTTGTTTTTCTATAGGTTTTTTTTCTTATTAAGTATTGGACTTCTTTATATATTCTGGATACTACTCCTTTGTCAATTACAGCTGCTCTTAGTTTGTTGCTAATCTTTTCACTTTCTTTATGTTGTCTTTTGATTTTTTAAAAAAACAAAATTTTAAATTTTAATGTGGTTAAACTAATCAGTTGTTTCCCTTTGGCTTGTGTTTTTTCTTTTATTTTAGAAAGCCTTTCCAATTCCAAGGTCCTAAAAGACTCCTCATCTCCAAAAGGTTTTTAATAGCTTTCCCTTTCATCTTTAATTATTTAATCCCTTGGAATTGATTCCTGGGCAAGACATGTGGTGGGAGCCTGGTTTCATGTTTTTCCATGTGGATAACCATTTGCTCCAGAGCCAAGTACTGTGAAGTTCATTGTCTTTCCACTCAGCATCATCTCCAGCTCTGTCATAAGCCAGGTCTTCAGGTATGGGTAGGCTTCTTTCCAGGCTCTATATTTTGTTTCACTGGAAATTTGTCCATCCCTGAGCTAACTGATACACCCCACTGAATTAGTTACATAATTTCATAAGAAATCTTGGTATTTGTTACACTAAGTCCCCCATTATGTTCTTTTCCTTTAGAAGGCTTTTGACTCTTCTTGACTCTTTCTGCTTCTACATGAATTTTAGAAACAATTTGTCAAGTTCTTAAAAACACACACACAACCAACCCATTGGTATCTTGGTTTTAATTGGCAATGCATAAAGTAGTAGATAAATATCTTCATAATATTACCTTCCTAACCATAAATATGGAATAGTTTTTCATTTGTAGAGCTCTTTTAAAACCTTTCAATACATTTTTATGATTTTTTTCCATAAAGATCTTGTGAAACTTTTGTTATATTTATTCTAAAGAAATTATATTATTATAATTATTGATGCTTTTGTAAAATAGCCTATATATAATGTATATATAAAAGGACTATTTTGCAATAGCAGCAATAATATAAATATATATAAACAGAATACATAATATATTATATACATAGAATGTACATATACACAGAAATATACCATATATATTGTTTATTGCCTATATAGAGATATTCAGTTCACTTCTGGGTGTTGATCTTTGTATTAGTCATCTACTGCTAAGCCATAAATCACCCCAATTTCGTAGCTGAAAACCACAAATATTTATCATTTCACAGTTTGTTTAAGTCAGAAATTCAAGAGCAGCTTAGCTGGGAGTTTTTGGCTCAGGGTCTCATATAAAGTTGTAATCAAGATGTCAGGCAGGGTGCAGTCATCTGAAAGCTTGACTTGGGCTGGAGGACCCGTTGCCCAGCTCACCCACACAGTGGTTGTCAAGAGGCCTCAGTTCCTCATTATGTGGGGCTCCCCGATAAAGCTGCTCATTACAATGCAGCTGCTTCCCCCAGCACAAGTGAATCTAAGTGAGAGAGAGAGACGGGACAACTAAGATGAAACACATAGTGTCTTTCATAACCTGACATGGAAGTGATACACCATTTCTGATGTGTTCTATTGGTCACACAGAAAAGTGCTGGTGCAATATGGGAGGAGATCACACAAGGAACATGTGAATTTCAGAAGGTGGGAAGCACTGGGGGCCGTATTGTGGCTAAAACTACCATAATCTTATATCCAACGACCTTGCCAAATTCTCAGATTTATTCTAATAATTTAGTAATAGATTCTTTGGGGTTTTCTACAACGGGCAAACATATTATCTGTAAATAATGCCAATATTATTACTCTTCCTCCAATCTCACTTTTATTTCTTTCTTGCTTTACTTCACTGGCTCAGATTTTTGACATAATATTTTAAAGAGGTAGTAATAGAAGACTTACCTTAAAAAGAGTTTCAACATTTACCATAGTGTGATGTTCGTAGCAGGTTTTAATTGTTTTTCCTTTTGGTAGATATCCTTTTTTCAAACCATGAAAGTGTCTCCTTATTTGTTGCTTGAGTTTTTTTCATTAATATTGGGAAATTTTATAAACTTTCTTGGTATTTATTGAGTTGACTGTATATTTTTATTCCTTTAATCTATTTATGTGGCAAATCAACATAATTGAAGTTCTAATGTTAAACCAATCTTACATTCTTGGAATAAGCCCAACTTGATCATAATACATTTTTAAATACATTATTGGATTTATTTTAATAATCTATTGGGTAAAAATTTTTTGCATCTACCTATTTGCAAGATTGGCTTATAATTTTCCTTTCCTTTACTGTTCTGGTAAGATTTCAGTATCGAGGTTATGCTAACTCACAAATAAGTTGGGCAATGTTCCCCCCTTTTTTATATACTCTGAAATATTTTGTGTAAGATCAAAGATATTTGGCCTTTGAATGTTTGATACAAAACATTTATAAAAACATCTGGGCCAGGTATTTTATTTGTGAGTAGATTTTAAACTACAAGTCTTAAACTACTAATCTTATATGTTTATAGGACTAGTCAAGTTTTCCATTTCTTACTGAGATTATTTTGATACAATATACTTTTTAAGGAATGTTTCCATTTTATCTAAGTTTTCAGATATATTAAAGTTATTCACAATTCCTTATTAATTTTTTCATTTCTGCATTACCTATAGTTATGACATTTAACAAAAGCTTCCCATTCTAGTATTCTCACTTTTATCTTCATTTATTTTCTCAAAGATTTGTCTTTTTATTGCTTTGTGTGAGCTTGTATTTCATGAAAATTCCTTGAGGCTTAGGCTGAAGGCACTCTTACAGAAAGCATGTGTGCTTGCTTTTACCGAGCACCTGGGTACTGCAACCAAGGACCATATTTATTTATTTATTTACTTATTCATTTATCAGAGTCTCACTCTATGTCCCACACTGGAGTGCAGTGGCGCTATCTCAGCTCATGGCAACCTCTGCCTCCCAGGTTCAAGCTATTCTCCTGTCTCCCGAGTAGCTGGGATTACAGATGTGCACCACCACGCCTGGCTAATTTTTGTATTTTTTAGTAGAGATGGCATTTCACCATACTGATCAAGTGATCAACATGCCTCAGCCTCCCAAAGTGCTGGAATTACAGGTGTAAGCCATGGCACCCAGCCACCAAGAAAAATTTTTTAATAAATTCTGGGCTTGAGGTTTTTCAGAGCACAAAGAATATGAATTCAGGTTGGAAAACCATAAGAAGGCCAGATTGTGGTTATGAATTTTAGGAAGAGTTGATTGGGGCTTTTTTCCATCTATTAGGTTGGTGCAAAAGTAATTGCAGTTCCAGTCATTATAACTAGGCTCAAACATATCTTTATTAGTCAAAATAGGACCCATTACAATCAACATATTTTGCCAATGAGAAATAAGTTTGTTTATTCCTGTAGCATAAAAAATCCATACTTCGGTATTCAACAAACTTTTGGAAAGCATTTTCTGCATCCTGCTTGTTGTGGGAGCGTTTTCCCTGCAAAAAGTTGTTGAGGTGCTTGAAGAAGTGAAAATAGCCAGTTGGTGAAAGTTCAGGTGAATATGGCCTAGGAGGCAAAACATCATAGCCCAATTCATTCAACTTTTGAAGCGTTGGCTGTGCGATTGTGTGGTAGGGCGTTGTCATGGAAAAGAACTGGGCCCTTTCTGTTGACCAACGCTGGCTGCAATCATTGTGATGTTCAATGCATCTTATTGATTTGCCAAGCATACTTCTCAGATATAATGGTTTTGCCAGGATTCAGAAAGCTGTAGTGATGGGACTGGCAGTAGACCACCATACAGTGACCATGACTTTTTCTGGTGAAAGTTTGGCTTTGGGAAGTGCTTTGGAGCTTCTCGGTCCAACCATTGAGCTGGTCATCACCAGTTGTTTTATAAAATCCACTTTTTGAGATACATCATAACCCAATCAAGAAATGGTTCATTGTCGTTGCATACAATAAGAGAAGACAACACTTCAAAATGACTATTTTTTAAATTTTCGCTCAGCTCATGAGGCACCCACTTTTCAAGCTTTTTCACTTTTCCAATTTGCTTCAAATGCCAAATGACTGTAGAATGGTAGACAGTGAGTTCTTAGATAACTTCTCATGTAGTTGTAAGAGGATCAGCCTTGATGACCGCTCTCAATTGGTCATTGTCAACTTGCGATGGCCAGCCACTATGCTCCTCATCTTCAAGGCTTTTATCTCCTTTGCACAAGTTCTTGAACCACCACTACCCTGTACATTTGTTAGCAGTTCCTGGGCCAAATGTGTTGCTGAAGTCACAAGTTGTCTCCGCTGCTTTACAACCCATTTTGAACTCGAGTAAGAAAATCACTCAAATTTGCTTTGTCTAACATCATTTCCATAGTCTAAAATAAACATACGCAGCAAGTAACAAGTCATTAGCAAAAAAAAAAAAAAACATAAAGCGAGAAATGCCCATTAAAATGATGTATAACATAACCACATTTATCTAAGAATGTATTCCAATATCAAATGGTAAATACCAACAATGCAAAAACCACAATTACTTTGCACTTACCTAATATCTAAAGCTAATGTTGAGACAGGCACCTTTCCTAGTTGAATTTCTCTGTAAAAGTTATGTTATTTTTCTTACTGACAGTGTATCCTTTCTAGGTCTTAGCTATACTAGATATTAACTGTGACACTCCCAACCCACCCACACACCTTAATGGGCCCTAATCCTTTGTCTTCTGTCCCCTTAGTCATAGCTGTCCCCTTAGTCATAGCTGTTAAAAACAAATGTTGGTAACCTGGGGATTAGCAAACAACTTCAGGACAGGTGCCAGCTTCAATACACATTTATCTCTCTAAAGACCTGCTTTTTCTTTTCATTTAGGAGGGCAGAGAAGGCCTTTAAGGCCATCCTTACTCTTCCCAGCTCAGTCAATAATTCTAAAGATATAATTAGAAAGCATTTTATCTAGCATTTTTAGATGTTTTGTACTGGGAGGATTTGGGAGAAGGCAATCTAGACTTTAATTTTAAATTTTAAAGGCCAAAGTCATCTTGGTCATGTTGTACAGGGTATAAATTTGAGGATGCTATCAAACACTGCTTTAGGTACTAGAATAATCCCTAGAGTACTTTTAGAGAGCAGAGGTGAAATAGTTTTCCAGCCAGGCTACCAGCCTAGTTATACTCTTCAATTTTTATAATAGTAAAGTATATTTATTCCCTTCTTCTTAGAATAGGATGAGGCACTGGATTAAGTGCTTTATACAAGTTATTTCATTTAAGATACAACAGGTAAGGTTATGACAAAGTAACTTGCAATAAACTAATGTTCCTGATGAGAATAATTAGAAGCCATTAAAAAAATACCCCAAAACTTTTTTGAAGACATTAGAGAGTTTCTGAGACAACCGGGGCTTGAAATAAGCAGAAACTATACAGAGAGAATCAAAGATCTGATGGACTTCCACTTCTTAACGTGAGAGGGGCTTTGAGGAAGATCAATAATAACATATAGGTCAACTAAAAATGCAGGAAAAAAATACCAAAAAAATCATTTAAAGGCATTAAAGAGCTACTTAAATAAGTAGGGCTTTATAGTTAGGTTGAGCTGATGTACTGCAGCTATTTTTTTTTTCTTAGCTGGATGTATTTGCTGATTCTGGGAAGGCAAAAAGCTGAGAAGCTGAGTGTTGCCTGGGAAGAGGGCCAATAGCATTGATTGAGCTATTGATGGCCTCATAGAGCTGGGAAGAAGAAAACTTAAGAATTCAGAAGTCAATATCCTGGTGAGGAGGGTGTATATGGAAAACTGAATCTAACACTCAGCTCATTTTCCACTCAAGATATTTGCCAAACTCTGAAGGGAAGGAGAAAGAGGGAAGGAGGCTAAGAGGCTCACCAGAAAGCCTGAAAAGCAGAGTGGAGTTCTGGCAGACTCAGTGTGCTGAGGAAACAAAGATTAGAGTTCAAAACCTTCCAGGAGGAGGAACCCTGGCGCAAACATCAAACTCTCAGCTTTAGAAAGTCATAGATTAGAAGCAGAGGTGAACCAAAGATAAATTTAGCTTTATCAAGACTGCAACTTTGCCTTGACTCAGTTCAATCCCTGATTGGACTGAGGCAAGCAGCCCTGAATCTGTCTGGCAGAAGAAAGAGTGAATACACTCTGAAGGAAGATTACACATCTGGTGAAATTCTCTATCTTTTCATCTATTTTCTTGAAAAAAAAATTTTTTTTAAACACACTCTCACTATGTCACCCAGGCTGGAGTGCAGTGGCATGATCACAGCTCACCGCAGCCTCAATCTCTCGGGCTCAAGGGATCCTCCCACCTCAGTCTCCCAGGTAGCTGGGACTGCAGGCCTACACCATGACACCCAGCTAATTTTTGTGGGTTTTTTTTTTTAGAGAGACAGGGTTTTGCTAAGTTGTCCAGGGTGGTCTTGAATTCCTGAGCTCAAGCAATCCACCCACTTCAGCCTCCCAAAGCATTTGGTTTACAAGCATGTGCCACCATGCCCAGCCCTGAAATTTTTAATATCTATTTTTGTTATACATAATACTTGTCATTTAATCAAATATTACTAGAATACCAAAAGGCAAGACCACATGAAAAAAAAAAACAAGAAAAAAGTATATAACAGAATCAGACTCGCAGGAGATTCAGATTTTGGAATTAGTAGACAAGTACTTTCAGATTAACTATCATTGCTATTTCCAAGAAAAAAATAGAGGAAAGGGGGGAAATGGATGAAAAATGAAGATGTTCCCAGAAAATTGGAAACTATAAAAAATAACTAAATAAAAATTTTAACTCAAAAATATAGCTGAAATAAAAAATGCAGGAATGTACTTAAAAGCAGAATTAGACATAGCCGAAGAAAGGCTATGTGAACTGGAAAACAAGTCAATAGCAAATATATGAACTGAAGCCCAGACAGAAAAAAGAGTGGGAAATAGAGAAAAGAGGATAAGACAGTGGGGCAAAGTGAAAACATATAACATACGTCTAACCAGAGTCCCAGAAAGAGAAGAGAAAGAACATGAAACAAGAAATATTTGAAGAGATAATAGCAGAGAATTTTCTAACCTCCACCTAAATCCCTACCTAGAAATATATATTTACTGAAACTATCTTTCAAAAATGAAAGCTAAAGATGTTTTCAATTAAACAAAAACTGAGAGACTTCTTCACCAACAAACATACATTCAAAGAAACAGTAAAGGGATTTTTTTCAGGCCAAAGGAAAAATGATCCAAGATGGAAACATAGAAATACAGAAAGAATAACAGAAGGAGTAAAACACAGATAAATAAAAAAATAATGATGACTGAACAAAACAACATGATCCTATCTCATGAGGCTTAAAGTATATTTAGAATTAAAATATATAATTAAAATGCAAATGATAGGAGGATGATAAAGTGCTTAAGGTCCTAGCTTTATCAAAGAAGGTGTCAAAATGATCATTTTCACTAGACTATAAGAATAGAGGATGTGTGTTGTAATCACTAGGGTAATCACTAAAAGAAAAGGAAAAGAATCTGTAACTAACAAGTTAATAAACTGGAAAATATAGAATAACCAAAAAAATCCAAAAGAAGACAAGAAATGAAAAGGAACATAAACAAATGGGTCAAATACAAAACAAATAATAAAATGGTATACATCAACTCAAATATATCAAGAACTGGGTTAAATACAAATATACAAAATACTTAAAAGGTACACTACGAATAAGAGTTTTGAGAAGTATCATGGTGTAAATGTTGTGACCACAAACTAAGTTTGAGCTCAAGTCTTAGCTCCAACACTTACTAACCCTCTGACCTTAGACAAGTCACAAATCTTGCCTGTGCCTCAGTTTCCTCATCTGTAAAATGAGGTTAATAAGAGAAACCAACTTCATAGAACTGTTGTGAGAGTTAAATGAGGCTATTAACTTAGAATGGTGCTGACCACATAATAAGGGTTATATAATTATAAGCCACTTGATATGGTTTGGCTGTGTCCCTACCCAAATCTCATGTTGAATTGTAATAATCCTCATGTGTCAAGGGCAGGGCCAAGTGGAGATAACTGAATCATGGGGGCAGTTTCCCCCATACTGTTTTCATGGTAGTGAATAAGTCTCAAGAGATCTGATGGTTTTATAAATGGGAGCTCCCCTGTCCAAGCTCTCTTGCTTGCCACCATGTAAGACGTCCCTTTGCTTTTCGTTTGCCTTCCGCCATGATTGTGAGGTTTCCCCAGCCATATGGAACTGTGAGTCCATTAAACCACTTTCCTTTATAAACTACCCAGTCTTGAGTATGTCTTTATTAGAAGCATGAGAATAGACTAATATACCACTGTTGTTATTAAGTCTCACAACAAGCTTGTAAATAATCAACCCATTTCATAGAGGATTAAATTGAGACTTGAGTGACAGCGCAACTTACCCAAAATTATCCATCTGGGGTGTTACGATGAAGTGATAGGGTAAAGATGTGAAAATGTCTCATGCTTCATGACAGCAGAAATCATGTTTGTCTTGTCTTGTTCATCACTATATATTCAGTGCCAAACACATAGTTGGTGCTCTACAAATATTTGTTGGATGAATGAGTGACTCTTACTACAGTGCTATTCAGATACTGTACTGTCCCAACCAGTAACACAGAATACTAACATTAGTACTAAGTCCTTATCTGAGAAAAGAATCTCAAACTCTAATATCAATTTCCAGATTGATTTAGCATTTGAGAACCACACTGTGAAAAGAAAAATTTGTGGGGAAACTTTTTATCATTAGTATTAGTGACAATACATATTTATTTATTATATACTATTGGCCAAATATTTTGTTAACACATCATCTCCATGGTCTCACTTTATTCTCATAATCACTCTGTGAGGTAAGAATTGTTATTGTTCCCATTTTAAAGATGGGAACACTGAGACTTGGAGACATTGTCACTTGATGAAGGTTGCACCACAAAACTGGTGGGATAGAGATTTAAATCTAGTTCTGTCTGACTCCAGACCTAATCTCTTAACATGTGAAAAGTATGTGATTCATCTGCTTCTCTGGATAACTCAATTCTATCCTTAATTACAAACTGAAAAGTTGGCTCGTATTACCTTGGCCCTGTGAATAATTGTTTTTGAGTTGCTGCTGAAACAATGGGCCTCAACCATTTATGAATGCCTGCGTCAAGGGGAGCCATGCGATGGAGTCCCAGTATCCTTCCACTAAATGACTTGGTGATTCAGAAGGCTAGATCTTCTCTAACCCCTGATTGGGTGGGCAGTTGCGGGGTGGGAATCCTGACTTACTTGAGCCAATCATGAAGTCCCATTTCCCTGTCCAGAGACTAGTTCACGTACAGAACTGTGACTTAATTCTGGTCAGTGAAACATAGGGGAGAGTCTGCAAGTCTGCAGTGGAGGATAAGAAAAGCTTCTGGACAAGGTTTATTCGTCCTTAAAAAAAAGTGACACAAGGAAGAGATAGGCTCCTTCTCCTGGTTAGGTTATTGTGTCTGCTTCTCATGCCTGGAAACTATGGCAGCCATCTTATCATTAGGAAGTTAGCACAGGGACAATCAAGAGTAATGAGGATAGGCTGGGCACGGTGGCTCACGCCTGTAATCCTGGCACTTTGGGAGGCTGAGGCGGGCAGATCACTTGAGGTCAGAAGTTCGAGACCAGCCTGGGCAACATAGGGAAACCCCATCTCTACTAAAAATACAAAAATTGGCTGGGCGTGGTGGTGCGCGCCTGTAGTCCCAGCTACTTGGGAGGCTGAGGTACAAGAATCACTTGAACCCAGGAGGCAGACGTTGCAGTGAGCTGAGATTGCACCACTGCACTCTACCCTGGGTGATGGAGCAAGACTGTCTCAAAAAATAAAAAAAGAAAGAAAGAAAAAAAGAGTAAAGAGGATGGTAAAATGAAAAAATGGAAATAGGTTAACCTGAGTTTAAGCCACTGACTTAACCAACTTTGAAAACACTCTACCTTGCATCTTGTATTGTAGGATAATCTATTTCCTTTATAGTTGAAGATACATGAGTCAAGGGATCATGTCACTTGTGCCAAAAAGCCTCCTCATTAACCTACTCCTATACACAAAAGATCAGAGAAGAGAAAAAGAGATAATCAATTAGTAAAATCAAGAAGTCCATGTCCAGGTTGTTTAGCAGGAGATGGTATGGGCAAGGCTGGGGGTGTTGGAGAAGGGGCAGTAGGCCAAGCTCTACTATTTCTGTAATCTTCAGCAAGTTTTAATCACTATGGACCTCTATTTCACCATCTGGTTGGTTTTTGGTTTTTTATTTTTTAATTTTTAATTTTTAATTTTTTTATTTTTATTTTGTGTGTGTGTGTGTGTGTGTGTGTGTGTGTGTGTGTAAGTGGGTAGAGGAATCCTCTGAGCCATTACGTGACTCTGTTATCTGAATCGGGACAGTTGAAAACACTCCACACAGCTTAAATCAGAGGTCCTCAAACTTGATGCATATTGGAAACATCTGGAAAGCTTTCAGAACTGTCCAATGCACAGACCACGACTTGGACCAATTAAATCCAAATATTATGAGCTTCAGGGGGAAGCATCAGTATTTTGTAAAGCTTACCAGTTAAATCTGATATGCAGGCAAAGTTAAGGACCACTGGCTTAGAGGGATCATCCAAATCCAGGAATGGGTGGCCACTCATTGTCAAAAAGAGGGAAAAGTCAAGGCCAGGAGTCAGCAACAGTGCACATGGACTGCTCTGAGTTTGGGATCCTTGCCCACTAATGAGAGGGTTTGTTCAGATTACAGCTCCCAGTAGCTGCCAAAAAACTCTATGAGGAACCTAGAGATGAAAGCTGAGGAAGAGATTCTCCCTTTGCAGCTTGAAAGGTCACTCAGACTTGTGCAGAACTTTTGGATTCACATTGATAAAGATGCACAGTTCACTCCCACCCTAGATATTTCCAGCCTATCAGTTTGGGGATGAACTAAAAGGAGAGCCATCAATCTAGAGAGAAAAAAATAGTCCTTCCTTAAATAACTAAATTAAACTTAATATTTTTTGGAACAGAATATCATGCATTCCAAATTCAAGTTATTCTTTCACGTTAAATTTTTAAAAGCAAAGTTGCTTCTACTATTAGGCGAGATATCAGGATGTGAAATGCAGTTAATTCTATTTGATAGTAAAGCTCCAGGAACACCCTGCTCTTTGACCAGCTCCTCCCTCAACTGCCCAGGGTCACCCCAAAATTGGGTCAAGCTGGCACAGGTGACCAGCACAAGCTGGTCATGCCTGCCTGAAAATAGCTCTCCTGTAACAAGGGGGCTGCAGGAGAAGGGGCAACTCCATGGGAGATTTCAAGGAGGCTGTGTGAAGCAGAGGGAGGGACACTAAGTGACAAGTCACTGTTCAGCTGGCTCACCCTGGCCACACTACCTTTAACAAGTCACTTCACCTATCTGGATCTTAGTTTCTTCTTTTACAAAGCTAGGCACTTGAGCCCCATGGTCTTCGAGGTCCCTGTCAGACCCAAGTTTGATTTTTCTCCATCCCTTGGGAACAGGGCAGTCCACCGAACCATCAGCATAAATAGAGAGGAAGCAAAATAGGGGCTATAAATTCTAGCTCTTACAGAGCTCGGCAGATAATGTGAGAGAGTGAAGCCATGAGTGGAGACTGTGGCCAAAACAAGGCAGTATGACCCATCTAGGATGCATGCCCCATCTAAGGGGCACAGCTGCTATTCAATTTCATGTATTTGTTGCCATGTGGGGAGACCTTACAAATTTTTTAGGAAAAAAAGTAAACCCAGATTTTTTAATGTAGTCCGCTGATTGTTATATCATGGCAATAAATTGTTTAACAATCTCGTGTCAAATAAAATACATCTGTGCCCAGATACAGCCTGCAGGCCTGTGGTTTACAGCTTTGACAAAGAGGATTCTATGATATGATAACAGTTTATTCTTCATAATTGGGCCTTTTTAGTAGATTGGTTAACACTGTGCAGCTCTCTTTAGATACACTGTGCAGATGTAGGCAGAACTGGAGCAACAACTTAGGTTCATGGACCTGTTTCCTCTCACCCCAAGGAGCTGTGCTGCTCCCTTCAGTCCAGGACTGGCGCCTACTGCCCCTTCCCTATGCCACTCTGTGCAGCTGAAAGTTCTGCCCGTTCAGGAAGGTGCTGTAGCTCGAGACGTAGAAGCCACTCCAACCTTTCCCACACCAACTCCTTCCCCATTTTAAAGCTGAGACATGGCCTCCAACATAACCCTGACCCAGCAGATTGTGTGTGTGTGCAGAAACCATAGATGAGGACAGTCAGGGTGGGGGAAGAAGCACTAGCAACAGCTCAAGTTATTGCCCCTGCTCTCCAGCCCCAGTGGTCAGGTGGTAGGAAGTGTGCTCACTAATGAGACTGGGGCCTTGTGAATATCCTCAGATGGATCCATGTCTTGGTCCATACTAACTCTGCTCAGTTGTTCCTAAACGAAAAATGAGAATGTCAGCTGAGTTTCTTATTTGACTGTGGCTTTGAGAAAGAAAATATACTCAGGCCTTATATCAAACACATTTATTCTTAAAGCGAGAAGCTCATCAAGGATAGCTAGAGGAGAGTGAAATATTTACAGTAGAAAAGTATGGATGCTAGCCAAACTTCAGATTCTGTCACTGCAGAGTTATTCCGATAGTACTTTTCCACCATGGCACATCACACATGTTAAAATTAACTGCATTCTTGTAACACCTCTCAATGGTTGTGCACAATAATAGAAGCAACATTCTGGGACTCCTTAAGATCCTACAGAATGAATTTATGCACACACAAAAACAAGTATAATACAAAACATTCAAAACAAGTCACATCCATTTTTAAAAAAAAAAGAAAACAGCAAGATGAAAATAGGCAAGGGATGGGTTGTTACTTCTATGTGCAAGGTACTGGATTCTTCACTGAGAATCCTAGTGTCGGGCCTCACGTCAAACATCACATCAAAAAAGTGTGCAGAAAAATGAGTCACCTTCAATATGAAGGATGTGAGTTGTGTACACTGACAACGGTCTCAAAGATATAGCATTATTGCAGGAGGAATGCCTGTGTACAGAGTGGACCATCTTATGAGGCAAAAAACTCATGAGTTATCAGATGACCATTCAGATATTTGGGTTAAACGATGACAGTTTTCTGGTTTAATCAAGGCACTTGCAAAGAGCTATCTTTGACATGATATGAAGTCCCTACGTGTTGTTAGCCATTGATGATGGCATGGTTTTTCTATACCAAGCATTCTATAACAAGAACCCAAGCCTGACAGTTTGATCACAAAGTCACTTATAACATCAGGACTACAAAGGCAGATTTGCTTAAACTTTCCCCAAATTATGATTTTTGATAGATCACATCTGAACAGAAAGGCTTCACTTAAGATCTTGATTCTCCAGAGCTATAATTCATCTTCTTTCTCCAATACCACCCACATTCTTAAAGGTTATTTAGCTTTTCTCCACAAGGATACGTAGAATGGATCTTTTTCCCCTCCAGAAATAATTTCCCCAGGAAAGAATTGTAAAACCAACTTAAAAACACAAAATAACCTTACATTTTTCCACCAACAATGATCAGACCTCCCACTCCTCTGACTTGAGCTTCAGAGCCCTTTGTGTATACTTTTCACACATTTCTCATACCATTAACACAGCTTTCCATCACCATCAGCCATCCTTCCTCAACTTTTCCTTGCCCGACATGAAAGCTAGCGGATTGAGAGGGAAGGAGGAAGGGCACTGAAAAAGTATTACCTTTATAAAAATAGTTTTCAACCGGTTACTTGATCCTGCAAAGCCAAATTGGGTAGCATCATCTGTACAGACCCCAACACTAAATTCTCAAGTGTCTTTCTTTTCCATAGCCAGGTCTCAAAAGCTCAAATCTAAACCTACTGATGGAGTAGCAAAGGCTTCCTAAAATTGAGCAATACAGACCTAGGATTGCATGGGGGAATATGACAAGTCAAGACCCGTTACATTGTTGCTTAATTCATCGATAAGAGGCCAAGTTCTCCATTCTCCCCCAGCTCTGCCACTCTGGGAAGAGCCCACTAGCCAGCCTCGGACTGCCAAAGATTGTTGACTCTAACTCTGTCTTAGGAGACGTCTGGTGGAATGCACAGTCCTGGGGTGCCATCTGTGTCTGCACCCCATCAGGCTTCCATTGAACATGAACAATTCTATAATTCTGACCATCATTGTTGTCCCAAAAGACTTGCCCATTAGCATGGTAAGAAATGCAGAACTCAATTTTCTGCTCAGTTGGAATGACAGGGGGTAAGTCAATGGCAAATGAGAAGGTATCACTATCTGAGCCACCATACACATTTTTCATATAGACACAGTCTACGTCAGTGTAGTTTTTCCAAGAATCGAAAGTGATACGGATCTGAACTTTCTTCTCAAAACTCACATTTTTGACTTTAACAGTCCCTGTCACTGTTCGCTCCTGCAACGAGCAGTTCTCCAGACAGACAAAGTTCTTCTGAAAGTGGCTCCGGAAACTTAAGTAATCGGTTGAAGGCTGTGGGAAATCTAAAATCAAGTTTTTCTCCTCGTGGTGTTTTAAGGCAGAGGAGATATCATTAAGGTCTAAGAGATCAAACTGGAGATCCCACGCTGGTTCTTCTGGGAGGTCGGAGAAGACATGGATCGCGGTGAGAGAGAGGCCCTTGGAGTCAGCAAACACAACGCGCTTCTTGGCTTGGCTGTGTGAGCACTTCCAGTCATTCTGTGATTTGGCTTCATGTTTTATGTTGAGACATGATTTCAGGGGCTTTAATTTATTCACAAAATGTCTTCGTTGAAATTCGTCGTAAGGGCCCAGGAAACTCTTCACAGGTGGTGAATGAGCCAAGCAAAGCCTCATGGCCACATCCACGGGCATGACCGAACTTGTCAAAGGACGTGGATCTAAAACCTGGATCATTCTGGAATGCAAAAGGAAGAGGGATTATCACCTGGATCGGAAATGCTCTTCCCCAGTGCCAAATACATATGTACTATTTTTGTGCTGACTGAATTATAGCCAGTGCAGTAGATATCAGGCAGGTGCTATCATACGTAGTAAAAGAGAACAGTATTAAGTGATCAGATCTTCTATGTCTACCTCTACCCTTGGCCGGCTAAAGGCTATTAATTGCTTAAAACACTTAGAGGGTGATGGGGGTCTCAGTTTCCCCATCCGAGAAATAAAAGGGTTCGATTTGATTATCTCCAAGGCAGCCTTGAGAACCGTGTGCTCTGTTCTGGACCAGTGATCCTCAAACCTGTCTGGTCACTATGCCTAGGGAATTCATTTTCTTTCTTTCTTGTCTTCCCTCCTTTCCTCCTTCCCTCCTTCCTTCCTTTCTTCCTTCCTTTCTCTCTTTCTCTCTCTCTCTCTCTTTCTCTCTCTCTCTCTTTCTCTTTCTTCTTTCTTTCCAATTCCTGGGACTCAGAACTACTGAGGCAGAACTTCTGGGGCTAGGGCCAAGGGATGGATATGTCCTTAAAGCTTCCCAGGTGATTCTAATGACCAGACAGGTTCAGGAGCCACAGTTCCAGACCCTCTGCTCCCTCTGGCTACGTTGGCTTATTTTGCCGCCAAATTGATTGACACTTCTCTGGTAAGGTAATTCACTTGAAAAAAAACAAAAATAACATGCAACAGTTTTCAGAGTGAGAAGGCTAGAGAAGAAGTCAAAGAATTATCTTTGCACTTTGATTATCATGGTCTTCCTTATTTTTCACAAATAACAACTGAAATACAAGCCAACAATTCATATGCACTTAAAAACTATATAATTGATAATTCACCTAAAGAGATGCCCATGACAAGTCCACATTTAAGTGGAAAAACTGATTACCTGAAAGTTGGAGTGTTTTAAAATATACATTTTATATACATAAACTTATAAATATTGAAAAACTCTATAGGAAATACACCTTTCCTAATAATTTAATAATTATTATTTCTGGGTGATAGAATTATAGATTATCTATTTTCATTTTTGTTCTTTTTTGGCATTTTCTAATAGACATTTATAAGTAGAAAGACAACAAAGCCATTTAAAGTTTTAAACATGACTATGCTCAGCAATATTAAACCAAGAAGCATCTATAAAGAAGACTTTTCTCTGACCTTTAGCCCTCATTATATATTTCCAAGCTTATGGTATTAGGATTTTTTTCCTGTCTTAGCCTTACAAGTAAGAGGTGTGTGTACATGACATTTCTCAGTCTGGCTTTAGTAACTCTCCTCACAGCAGCTCTAAACATGTATGCAAATGGTCATTATCACAAAAATGTGTAATGACACTCGCAGAACTGTATTAGCTCTGGGGTTTTTTTGGGAGATCTGCAAACTTAGAACAAATGAAAGCTAAAGCTATATTTGTGGGTCTAAGAATAGTTAATAGGATTTTTAGAGAAGTCTTCTGCTAAGCTATGTCTGGAGAAGCTATTTAAACTAGTTTTATGGGAGGTTGTTTTTTTTTTTTTACTTTTTGCATTTATAAAAAGACAGTTTTAGTTTGGGTGATTTCTTTGGAACTTTAAGTCCTGGACAAGAGTTAAAAGTAATCGTTTGCTCAAACTCATGAGATTTTGCTATGGCAAACTGTGATAAGAAGGACGAATGAATGCAAACGTCGTCCTGTAATTTTTTTCCTCCAAGATAAACCACCTAACCAGCAATGTCAGAGTGCTGTTCTCACCACTTCAGCTGCCCGAGTCTTTGGGACATTTGGGCAGGACCAAAAGAACAGCCGCATCCATGAGAAAATCCGAACTCAAGCTGATTCACGTTAAGATAATATCTGCTTTAAGATGCTGATTACTAAAATAGGCTCTGCTTAAGAAATAGAGCCAAATTTCTACACCTCTAAGGCCTCTCGGTTGCCAGATTCAACTACGTAGTCAGTCCACTTGTCCTCCCCTGGGGTGTCCATTTCCAGAGATGATAGAACTGAAACGCCCCCCAACTTCCCCACAGCTGCGCGTTCCCCTGTGTTCCTAGCGCGCAGAGTTGCAGCGAACCTACCTGGTGCAGCTCATTAGGCAGAGAGGCGGCGGACCGTAAAAGCCAGCACCGGCTGCCTGCACAAATTCGAATCACAGCTCCGGGACTTGCCCCCGCCGCGGTCGCTAGGAGAGATTGAGGGCCCGGCGCCTAGAGGCCGCTTATGTGCTCCGAAGCACGTGACCCGATCCCTGGGACCAATCGCCGGGCCTCGAGCCCCATGGCGCGACCAACCAGAGCCCAGCTGGGGCGCGAGCCCTCGCCCCGGGAACGTGATTGCTCCGGCGCCGGACGTGCAGAGAGCGAGCTGGGCATCCCGGGGAGGTTCTGGGACTCCGTGGCCAGCTGGAACCAGCCGCGTAACGGGAACCCTGGGCTAGGGGCCGGGCAGGCACGTACCGCATGCACCGGGCGCCGGCCAAGAGAGAGCGCAGCCAGCCTCGCCCAGGCGGGGCGCCAGTGCCTCAGGCTTGGGGCGGCTGTTAATTGGGAATAGCTTTGTGGGTCACTGCGGGTGAATCTGCACACAGAAGATGTGGCTCAAACCGAATGTGTATCGCATTTGAAATGTTTATATCGTTCATTACCCGGTGTATCCGCATTTCTCCCTCACCTTAGCCTGCGCGATCCCAAACTGGCTGCATGCTTTTCGATTAGTATGAGTTCACAGATGCACCACACAGTAGACAGCTGCCGGGAATTACCAACTTACCTAACAAATGTTGTTAGGAAAGCATACCAGCCCCATAAAACACCAAGGTGGCATTTAATTAAAAGACACTTTGTATTTCTGTCTATTCTTCAATTTTCTCCCCTGCGGGGAACACTAAAGCTGGAAGTGAAATGACCCTTTTCACACATACAGCGGGTCAAGAGGCAGCAGTCAACCCAAACCCCTTACTCAATTCTGACGTTCTTTGGCAGTGGTGTGGAAATCAAAATGTTAAAATAAAATTTACAAAATCACACCATATGTTTCATGAGCCTTCTGAGCCACTCACTTTGGCTGAGGTTTCATTATTTTGATTAGTTTGAGGAATTTTTAGACCATCATTTACAACTGTAAAATTAGATGTCTAAGTCAAGTCTAAATTATTTTTATAAAATCCACGTCCTAGTTTTGCTCTACTAATTGAGCTATCCATTAGTCAATTAAAATATACAAAAATTCCTATGTCTTTTAAACAACTGTCAAACAGTGGAATTGCTAAAATTATTAGAGTGAAGAAAAAAATCACACTGAATATCACCGGTAAAGGCACTTCATGCCTGGGTTTTATTTTTGAAATGAAATATCTAACTAATGGCAGGTCTTCTAGCCCCTTTAGCTCAACCAAAACTAGCTGGAAGGTCTTTGGATTGACACTTACTAGCTACACGAATCTAGGCAAGTTCTAACCTCAGTTTCCTCATGTGTAAAACGGAGATAGTAACGTTCTGAGGATGAAGTAAGATGGTGCCAATGAACAGACTCAGCACGATGCCCAGCTCCTGTGTTCAATCCGGGCTAGTTTCCAAGTTTCTACTTGATCTCTGAGCTAGAGTTTTTACTCTATCACCTCAAGGGGCCTGGTGCCTGAGCTAAAATATTGAGAATAGCCGCTGCTTGTTGAGCCTTTACTCTGTGCCAAACACTATGTGCTATCAATTCAATCCTCACAACAACCCTATGTGATATGTCCAATTATTAATCCCATTTTAGAGAAAAGAAAACGGAGACACTGAGTGGTCAGGAACCCTGCCCCGTGGATCACTTGAGGCCAGGAGTTCAAGACCAGCCTGGCCAACCTGGTGAAACGCTATCTCTACTAAAAATACAAAAATTAGCCAGGCATGGTGGTGCACACCTGTACTCTCAGCTACTCTGGAGGCTGAGGCAGGAGAATCGCTTGAACCCGGGAGGTGGAGGTTGCAGTGAGCTGAGATTGCACCACTGCACTCCAGCCTGGGCAACAGAGCGAGACTCTATCTCAAAAAAAAAAAAAAAAAAAAAAAAAAAAAAAAAAACCTGCCCAGGATCTCACAGGTAGAGCAGGGATTAGAGCCTGGCTGATGCCAGAGCAATAACCGCTGCACCATATTGTCTTATTTTAATGACCCATCAATGGTTAGAATTATGGAGGTAGAAGGAGATGATAGGCATCAAACTCTTTATTTCACAGATGAGGAACTGAAAGCTTAGAGAGGTCAGGCTGCTTGCCAGGGGCTGGCTAGGTCTGAGCCAAAACTAGAACCCTAGGTATTCTTTTCCTTTACCCATGATTATATGTCGAGCTAAATAGTAAATATTACCAGTTAAAACTATGGAGAAACATGAATAACAATTTATGGTGATTGCATTTTGAGGGAAAGGTATCCATGCATAGAAAACAGAATGTGCCCTACAGAAATGTGAGCAGTTCATTTTGGAATGGTGAGATTATGAGTGATTAAAAATGTCTTCATTGTTTTGCTGCTCTGTTGTTGTTTTTCTTAATTTTTCTACAATGAACATACACGACTTAATTAAGAAATAATTTTTCAAGGGCGTTAAAACTCTGGGATTCAACTAACACATATAGCGTACTGCTAGGTGCCAAGAACTGTGGTGGAAATTTTCACATGCTTATGCCATTTACTCACACCACCCTTTCAGCCTGTTCCATTCATAACAGCTTTCTCTCCTGCCCCCTGGTGTTGACTAATGCCATAGAAGTCACTCTCCCTTTCAGCTCCTTCAAATGGAAGATTCAGGGAGAACATGCT
The DNA here is from genome assembly GCF_028878055.3 of Symphalangus syndactylus. Classification (NCBI taxonomy): domain Eukaryota; kingdom Metazoa; phylum Chordata; class Mammalia; order Primates; family Hylobatidae; genus Symphalangus; species Symphalangus syndactylus. Next base: position 47,029,578 of record NC_072424.2, on the reverse strand, counting down.
TTCTCCTAAAAGGACTCAACACTCACTCAATAAACCTCTAAACTGGATGATCCAGGCTTTTCACTTCTGTCTCCTTCCCAGCTTTTGCTCCCCTCCATTACTGGATGAGAGAAACTAGGATGGAATCAGTGTTCTTAGTTGTGGGTTGCACCAACGAAGACAGAGTAGAAAGGAATCGTGGGGAGTTTTACTATTATTCGTAGGATTTCTCCCACTGTGGTTTGGCAGCATCTAAACATTGCTTGGTCCTACCCATCTTAACAATCAATCTATCAGCAGGAAATTATTGAGCTATGCAGTATTTCCAGCTCCATGCCAGGGGTTACAAAGTCTCAACAGTCATAATCCTTTGACCTTGAGGAGGTTACAATCATTATTACAGAAAAACAAATTCATAGAATACCCAGTGGACATTTTAAGAAGCTACTAAGCAAGGAGCTGATAATTGTGGGGGTTACACAAGTGGGTCTCTTACAGCATTCACTCAACACGTTGCCTGAGAGCTGCCTTTGGAAAAACACCCTGGGGGGTTGCCAAGTTGCCAACTCATTTTCTGCAAACTTGTCTTTTTTCAGTGCCTAATCAAGAAAGTACTTGAGAATTCAGCCTCATAATTATTAATATAAAAATGTCAGTACTTTAACCACAGTTAGTGGTGACCGAGAGAAACCTCAGTGAAGATCACTTATGAAGTTTCAGTGAAGAGTGAGGGAAGTTGAGAACTGGTTTTTTTTTTTTAATTATTATTAAAAGGAGCAGGTTTTGCATTTTGGAGAACAAAAAAGGTGCCAATTCATTTGTCTCAGTTAATAGTAAGCGCTCTCGTACAGTATTTTCTTCTTCCTTCTTTAGCTACATTCAACAGGAACTCCAATATTAAGTAAAAGGATACAACGTGAAAAACATATAGTGCTTACTTTGGGCTCGGCACTGTTTTAAGCACTTAGAAATATTAACTCATGTAATCTTTATAAGAATCCGGTGAGGTAGAAACCCATTTCACAGATGAGGAACATGAAGACATCGAAGGGGCCAATTGTCCAAGATCACACAGCTAGTAGGTGACAGGATCAGGTTTCAAGCCCCTCTAGAATCCACGCTCCTAGTGTGTGAGTTGCTCTGAAAAAGACAAGCACCACACTGTAGCTACCAAGACCAAAAAACAGCTCCGAAGGCCAGAGAGATCCTGAAAGGAGAAGGCTAGCTGTGGAATATCTGTGGAAGCTTCAAGGAGGTAGGGGGAATTGGGAAGGCCAGGAAAATGGGAAGAACTTAAATATGATGTGCTATCATCCTTAGGGCATTTAGATGACTAGAATACAGCTTTGTGGCTCAACAAATGAGAGAGCAAATAAGATAACCATTGAAACGGTGCCAGCCACCCACCATTCTACTCAAAGGGCATATTCCCAGAGGCAAATGGGGAAGTGAAAGGACTAACAAATCTGCTTGTTGCCAAGCAGACTATGCTACCAGCCATTCAGTTTGCACTAAAGGGATTTTCGAGTATAATGTTCACTACTGGAAATTTTTTAGTTTTTACGTCAAACCCCATTTGTAAAATAGTCCAGTAAGAGCAGAGAATGGTCTAGGTGTGGTGGGAAAGCATAATTGTTAGCAACATAAGGGGTTAAAGAAAGTGCAGGGCTGGGTGAGGTGGCTCACGCCTGTAATCCCAGCACTTGGGAGGCCGACGTGGGCGGATCATTTGAGGTCAGGAGTTCAAGACCAGCCTGGCCAACATAGTCAAACCCCTTCTCTACTAAAAATTAAAAAAATTAGCTGGGCGTGGTGGTGGGCGCCTGTAATCCCAGCTACTTGGGAGGCTGAGGCATGAGAATCGCTTGAACCTGGGAGGCAGAGGTTGCAGTGAGCCGAGATCGTGCCACTGCACTCCAGCCTGGGCGACAGAGTTAGACTCCCTCTCAAAAAAAAAAAAAAGAAAAGAAAAGAAAGTGCAGGACGCCGCCTGAACCATGTAGGTATCTCAGGTGAGGTGAGGAAAAGGAGAGGGGAGAGCAGATGAAAAAAAAGAATGATATAACTGTATCAGGTTGGCTTAGTGGCAAATGGATCATGTGAATATTACACACATTTGCTACACATGCTTCAGGACTTTAGAGAAAGGGGAGGCCTCTGAGGGTCAGGATGGCCAAACAGGACCAGGACTTATTGAGTAACTACAAGGAGAAGAATTTGGCTAAAGGTGAGGATTCTGGCTGGGGAGCATGAGGAGGAGAGGTCAAAGGAGAGAGGTTTTTTTTTTAGACAGACTCTCACCTGTTGCCTAGGCTGGAGTACAGCGGCGCTATCTCGAACCTCCGCCTCCCAGATTCAAGTGATTCTCCTGCCTCAGCTTCCCAAGTAGCTGGGATGACAGGCATGCGCCATGATGCCCGGCTAATTTTTGTATTTTTAGTAGAGATGGGGTTTCACCGTGTTGGCCAGACTGGTCTCCAACTCCTGGCCTCAAGTGATCTGTCCATATTGGCCTCCCAAAGTGCTAGGATTATATACGCTTGAGCCACTGTGCCAGGCCAGGAGAGAGAATCTTAAGTGTAAAAATTGTTTAAAATCTGCCGGATTATCATGAACAAAATTAGAGATCTAAGTACTACAAAATGAAATAAGCGGAGAGCAAAATAACAATCTGACTGTAGGGGAGGTACCATCCTTTTGTGTCAATAGTTACATCAAGTTGCTGCAGTTTCTCTGTATTCATCGAAAGATTAGGGTGAATAAACATGTAAGTTAGAAATAATCCATGCAGAAATTATTAAAACACCTACTGAAGGGCATTTTAAAAGGCTTTAATGTGAATGTATAGAAGATGGGAAAGGGATGACTTGTTCAGGAGGAGAATTAGAAACTAGCCAAAATGTACAAAAATTCATAGGAAACTTCAACATCAGAAAAATCAAAATAAGAAGAAAAAGTATTTTCGAAAAAGAAAAATGAGGAGATACTAGCCCTACCAGCTTAAATTTGTTATAAAGTTAAAGTTTAAAAAAATAAACTGGAACTGGTGTGTGAGTAAAGAAACAGATCAGTGAGATGAAAGAGTTCATAAAATAGACTATTTACATATCACAATTTCATATATATGATACAGTGAGTAATTCTCATAAGGTGCTGAAGAACGGCTTATTCAATAAAAGGGCAGCTGGCTAGACATATAGGGTGGGGTGGGAGGATTGGGAGGATGTATGGAAGAAATTATTTTATTCACACCTCTGTGGAGGGGGACTACTGTGCTTTGATGGCACAGCAACATGTATGAATAAAGCACCTCAAGAGGGAATTCTGCAAAGGGATGGCTGGCCTGGTTCAACTGCCCTGCACACTGTAATTTGGGTGACTTAGAGAGTTTTCTTTTCTTTTTTTTTTTTTTTAGACAGAGTCTCGCTCTGTCGCCCAGGCTGGAGTGCAGCGACGCAATCTCGGCTCACTGCAAGATCCGCCTCCCAGGTTCACGCCATTCTCCTGCCTCAGCCTCCCGAGTAGCTGGGACTACAGGTGCCCGCCACCATGCCTGGCTAATTTTTTTGTATTTTTAGTAGAGGCAGGGTTTCACCATGTTAGCCAGGATGGTCTTGATCTCCTGACCTCATGATCCGCCGGCCTCGGCCTCCCAAAGTGCTGGGATTACAGGCGTGAGCCACCATGCCCAGCCGAGAGTTTTCTTTTTAACTTAGGACTTATGGGATAGAGAAAAGTACTGGGGCAATTACTCAGTGAGAAAAAACTCACTGAGACAATGTATTAAATATACTCCTTTTTTTTCTTTCTTTTTTTTTGAGACAGAGTCTCGCTCTGTCACCCAGGCTGGAGTGCAGTGATGTGATCTCGGCTCACTAGAACCTCCGCCTCCTGGGTTCAAGCAATTCGCGTGTCTCAGCTTCCAGAGTAGCTAGGATTACAGGTGTGTGCAACCACACCCAGCTAATTTTTGTATTTTTAGAGGAGATGGGGTTTCACCACATTAGCCAGGCTGATCTCAAACTCCTGACCTCAAGTGATCTGCCTGCCTTGTCCTCCCAAAGTGCTGGGATTACAGGTGTGAGCCACCATGCCCAGCCTAATGTATACTCTTAAGTACACATTCTTTCCTATCTCAAGTTCCTCCTTTCTAAGAAGCAGGAGAAAAGTCTTCATGGGTACAGCTGATGGGATGTGTCAGCACTGGGTGGGCCTGGATGCTTTGTGTGTGTTCTCATTGCTCTAGCTGGACAGGGATGTGCACCTCTAGTTTTTTTTGCTAAATCTTTATATCCTGACTTTGCAATCTGTATTTTTACTTGAAAACCCAATAGCCTATGAGATGCAGAGGCTTTCTGCCTACCCAGGCCACTATTTACTCACCAGATTCATATTGTCTAGAGTAGTCTATTTTTTAGCTCTGTATCTGGTTTCTGGGACTCAGCTGTGAACTTTAGCTGTTGGAGGGGTTTTGAAGACCCTTTGGCAGAGGAGTCCAGACTGAAAACAAGTCCCCCATTTGTAAGGTACCATAACACTTTCTTTCTCATATGACAAAATTAAACCTCTCCTCCTCTACGAGTCCACTCCCCTCACACACACACACAAACATATCACATCAACTTTTTCTTAACTCTGGACAAAACTGTTAATAACTACTCGCTCCACAAGATGTTCAGAACTCTTTGTTCCTCTCTTTTAAACCAGAATGCTGTATTTTCTCCTTTAACCATGAGGAGAAAAAGCAGATCTGGTCGAAGTCAGAGCTTTGTGTCTATCAGAGAACTGTTTCTGTTTAGCCGCTAAATGGCTGGTAAGTGGTTGAAAGTTCCAACTGGGGAAAGTTGGAGAGGATTAACAATTTTCCAGATCCTACTGAGTCAACTATTTTTACTAGGGCTTTAATATTTTGTCTGAAGTGTAGTAAATTCTCTAGAATGTTAGCCACAGTTTTAAAAACACATTTTTTAAGGTCAGGGGTACATGTGCAGGTTTATTATATAGGTAAACTCATGTCACAGGGAGTTGTTATACAGATTATTTCATCACCCAGGTATTAAGCCTAGCACCCATTAGTTATTTTTCCTGATCCTCTCCCTCCTCCCACCCTCCACCCTCTGGTAGGCCCCAGTGTCTGTTGTTCCCCTCTATGTGTCCATGAAAAACACATTGTAAAGCCAGCTTTCTCCAAGTCTTATTGCTGTCTATTAGCAAGGTATTAATTTTTTTAATGAACAACTAGTAAACTCTTAAGTCACTTAGTAAAACTGGCAATTATTTGAGAGCCACTGATAAGAAGACAAAAAACTTCAAAATGCTGTTACTTCCCGTCAAAAAAAAAAAAAAAAAAAAAAACTTCCAATAATTAAAAGTGATGATGTTCAGCAAAAAAGCATTAGGTTTTGCTTTCCTATATACATTGTTGGGTTTTCTTTGTTACAGAAATTTGGAGCTCAAACCACTGGTGATTAAAATAAACTTTTCTTTCTGAAGAAAGAAGAAGAAAATTAATTTTAAGAACAAACTACGAATCTAGCACTGCTCGGTCCTTTTACATATTTTATGATGTAATCACTGCTACAATATGACTACAATCTAATGGTTTTTTTTAAGTTAAATGCTATTAAATTAAAAAGAAGATGGGCCGGGTGTGGTGGCTCATGCCTGTAATCCCAGCACTTTGGAAGTCGGAGGTGGGTGGATCACCTGAGGTCAGGAGTTTGAGACCAGCCTGGCCAACATGGTGAAACCCCGTCTCTACTAAAAACACAAAAATTAGCCAGGCGTGGTGGCAGGTGCCTGTAATCCCAGCTACTCAGGAGGCTGAGACAGGAGAATTGCTTGAACCCAGAAGGCAGAGGTTGCAGTGAGCCATGATCATGCCATCGTACTCCAGCCTGGGGGACTAGAGCAGGACTTCATCTCAAAAAAAAAAAAAGAAGAAGAAGAAGAAGAACAGAGGACTACTGCTTAAAACAGGGCAAAAGATGATTAGGTATCACTTTATCTTATCTTGCTTCTACTCTGTCCCACCCCCAAATTCAAAGTTTTAATGCTATTTACAAAATTTAGTCTTCTTCATAGTTGATACTGGAAGAAGTTATTATTTTGCAAACCACAAACAGAAATGCAAGATCCAATTGGTCAAAATCACAGTGGCAACACGTGAGCAATAACATTTTACACGTGATTAGCTCTTTCAACTTTATATAGCCTTTATTTAATCCTCATTAAAACTCTGTGAAGCCACTCCTCTGATTTCATCTTACAAAAGGGGAAACTGAGACCTGATAAGGCTGAATGACTATAGAAGGTTCACAACTATTAAGTAATTGGGTCAGGCTTCCAAGCCAGAACCTAACCTCATGTGTATACCTTATCTGAGTAGTTAACTGCTTCATTCACAGATATTAAAGTAGGATCTAAGCATGAACATCTTGTTGGACACTTTTGTCTTCTTCACCTCCATATTTAATCAATCACCAAGTCCTACCTGCTTTGACCTTCTTACTACTTCCGAAAATCGATGTCCCCTTCTCCACTCCCTTGCCACTCACCATCCCTCACTTGAATTGTAATAGCCTTCGAACCAGCTTTTCCCAGTCTATCTTGTGTCACTCAGGTATATGTTTCTCACAACCAACAAAGTGTCTAAAATGTAGTTCTGACCACAGAATCTTACTATCGCTGCCCATAATCTCAATCTACTAAAAATAAACAACTAGGCCGGGCGTGGTGGCTCACGCTTGTAATCCCAGCACTTTGGGAGGCCGAGGCGGGCGGATCACGAGGTCAGGAGATCGAGACCACGGTGAAACCCTGTCTCTACTAAAAATACAAAAAAAAATTAGCTGGGCATGGTGGCGGGCGCCTGTAGTCCCAGCAACTCGGAGAGGCTGAGGCAGGAGAATGGCGTGAACCCGGGAGGCGGAGCTTGCAGTGAGCCGAGATCGCACCACTGCACTCCAACCTGGGTGACAGATCGCTCCGTCTCAAAAAAAATAAATAAATAAATAAACAACTGAAACAAATTGCTGACATTCATAGTCCTCCAGGATCTCTGCCTGTCTCACCGACTTCATTTTCATTTGTCATTCCCTATCCCTACTGGTACTCACAAAGTGCCCATCCCACCTGGAGCATCCTCTCTCCATTCGCCTTTGTTTGACTAATGCCCAGTCCTTCTTTGAGGCTCAGCTCAGATGTCACCTGCCCAGGATGCCTTTCATGCCCTCCCTCCACCAACTCAGGGACTTTCCTCTGTCTTTTCCATAAGACCTTGTGACTATTTTTATCATTTCATTTACCATCTACTTTTATAAAAATCTGGTTTGTGTTTATCTTCTCCATTCGACTGTAAGCTCCCTGAGGGTAAGGGCAATGTCTTATTCATCTGTGTTTCTCCAACACTGAGCACAATACCCAGCACAAACAACACATGCCTGTTGGGTAAATTGTATATATTAATTATGAAAAATACTTGCTGGTTTCAGAATCCTGCACAGAAATTGAGAAAATGATGTTGAAATGATGTGAAATGACATGATGTCAAATGAATGTGGTGAATCAGCAGGTGACAAGACCATGAACTGTCAAAAGATGCTTTCAGAAACAGTCTAAAGAGGAGTATTGACAAAAACTCTAAATAAGGAGAGTGTACTATTAAGTTGGTAGTCGGGGGAAATGTTATTTCAAAAGTACCACAGAGCAGTGCCAACCAAACCACCCAATGCCCCAGACTCAGGAACCTCAGCAAAAGCACAAGTTGTCCTAGGACATGACAGATTTGTTTTCAGATCGTAAGTCAAACACCAGGACCAGGACTGATGGAGACTTGGGTTTTTTTAAGGGATAACTCATCAGGAATTCTTTTAATATATAAACCCATTTGTCATCCTTTGAGTCTTCTTTGCTACTTCTGGCTATTTTCCAACTTCCCCTTTTCCTTGTGGGTCTTCAAATACCTCTTCCTCCTCTGTTTTCCAATGTCTCCTTGCTTTCTGCCTCTCATGTTATTAGTTGTGGAAGATCACCACTGACATTAAAATTTCCTGGAAAATTCCACTGGCTAATGTACACCTCTAATTGTGGAAAGTACATGGGTCACCTAAGTCCCTCCCTTAATGTGCTATGTTCTCCTGTTTGTTTCCACTGTTCCATCTCCCTGGAAGTCCTTCACCTGGCCAAACCATATCCATCCTTCAAGGTCTGGCTCAAATGTCCAATGTTAAACTCCCCACAACCCTAAGACAGAGACAGAATGCCCTGCTCTTTTATCTGTACTCCAGAGATGAATTTGCTTAGACAGCTAGAATAGCTTTTGTAGCACTCCGTGTTTTTACTTGTTTATGCAACTATCTCCCCTATGAGACTATGCCCCACTGAGGACAGGCACCAAATATCATCCATCTCTGTATCCCCTACCCTTAGCAATGCCTAGAAAATCGTAGACACTCAAAAATATTTCTTGATTCCCAGGCAAACTGGCCAAATAGGAACAGCTCCAGTCTGCAGCTACCGGCGAGACCTGCAGCCACCACCAGGAGGCGGGTGATTTCTGCATTTCCAACTGAGGTACCTGGCTCATCTCAGTGGGACTGGTTAGACAGTGGGTGCAGCCCATGGAGGGCAAGCAGAAGCAGGGTGGGGCGTTGCCTCACCTGGGAAGAGCAAGGGGTCAGGGAACTCCCTCCCCTAGCCAAGGGAAGCCTTGAGGGACTGTGCCGTGAGGGACGAAGCTATCTGGCCCAGATACTACACTTTTCCCATTGTCTTCACAACCCACAGACCAGGAGATTCCCTCGGGTCTACACCACCTGGACCCTGGGTTTGAAGCACAAAGCTGGGTGACTGTTTGGGCAGACACCGACTTAGCTGCAGGAGTTTTTTTTTCATACCCCAGTGGCACCTGGAATGCCAGCCAGAGAGAACCATTCACTCCCCTGGAAAGGGGGGTGAAGCCAGGGAGCCAAGTGGTCTAGCTCAGCGGGTCCCCTCCCCACTCCTCTCCCCACCTCATGGAGCCCAGCAAGCTAAGATCCACTGGCTTGAGATTCTCGCTGCCAGCACAGCAGTCTGAAGTTGACCTGGGATGCTCAAGCTTGGTGGGGGAAGGGGTGTCTGTCATTACCCAGGCTTGAGTAGGAGGTTTTCCCCTCACAGTGTAAACAAAGCTACTGGGAAGTTCAAACTGGGCGGAGCCCACAACAGTGCTGCAAAGCCACTGTAGCCAGACTGCCTCTCTAGATTCCTCCTCTCTGGTCAGGGCATCTCTGAAAGAAAGGCAGCAGCCCCAGTCAGGGGCTTATAGATAAAACCCCCATCTCCCTGGGACAGAGCACCTGGGGGAAGGGGCGGCTGTGGGTGCAGCTTCAGCAGACTTCAATGTTCCTCCATGCTGGCTCTGAAGAGAGCATCAAATCTCCCAGCACAGTGCATGAGCTCTGCTAAGGGACAGACTGCCTCCTCAAGTGGGTCCCTGACCCCCGTGCCCCCCGACTGGGAGACACCTCCCAGCAGGGGTCGACAGACACCTCATAGAGGAGAGCTCTGGCTGGCATCTGGCAGATGCCTCTCTGGGATGAAGCTTCCAGAGAAAGGAACAGGCAACAATCTTTGCTGTTCTGCAGCCTCCACTGGTGACACCCAGTCAAATAGGGTCTGGAGTGGACCTCCAGCAAAATCGAGCAGACCTGCAGCAGAAGGGCTTGACCATTAGAAGGAAAACTAACAAACAGAAAGGAATAGCATCGACATCAACAAAAAGAATGTCCACACCAAAATAGACAAACTGATAGACACCAAAATCAAAGACAAAGGTAGTTAAATCCACGAAAATAAGGAAAAACCAGTGCAAAAAGGCTGAAAATTCCAAAAATCAGAACACCTCTTCTCCTCCAATGGATCACACTGCCTCACCAGCAAAAGAACAAAACTCAAAACTGGATGGACAATGAGTTTGATGAATTGACAGAAGTAGACTTCAGAAGGTGGGTAATAACAAACTCCTCTGAGCTAAAGGAGCATGTTCTAACCCAATGCAAGGAAGCTAAAAACCTTGATAAAAGGTTACAGGAACTGCTAACTAGAATAACCAGTTTAGAGAAGAACATAAATGATGGAGCTGAAAAACACAGCACAAGAACTTCGTGAGGCATACACAACTATCAATAGCCAAATTTACCAAGTGGAAAAAAGGATATCACAGATTAAAGATCAACTTAATGAAATAAAGCATGAAGACAAGATTAGAGAAAAAAGAATGAAAAGGAATGAACAAAGCCTCCAAGAAATATGGGACTATGTGAAAAGACCGAACCTACATTTTATTGGTGTACCTGAAAGTGTCAAGGAGAATGGAACCAAGTTGGAAAACACTCTTCAGGTTATTACCCAGGAAAACTTCCCCAACCTAGCAAGACAGGCCAACATTCAAATTCAGGAAATACAGAGAACACCACAAAGATACTCCTCAAGAAGAGCAACCCCAAGACACATAATCAGCAGATTCACCAAGGTTGAAATGAAGGAAAAAATATTAAGCGCAGCTGGAGAGAAAGGTCAGGTTACCCACAAAAGGAAGCCCATCAGACTAACAGCATATCTCTCTGCAGAAACCTATAAGTCAGAAAACAGTGTGGGCCAACATTCAATATTTTTTAAAAAAGGAATTTTCAACCCAGAATTTCATATCCAGCCAAACTAAGCTTCACAAGCAAAGGAGAAATAAAACCCTTTACAGACAAGCAAATGCTGAGGGATTTTATCACCACCAGGCCTGCCTTACAAGAGCTCCTGAAGGAAAAACTAAATATGGAAAGGAAAAACCAGTACCAGCCACTGCAAAAACATACCAAAATGTAAAGACGATTGACACTATGAAGAAACTGCATCAACTAACGGGCAAAATAACCAGCTAGCATCATAATGACAGGATCAAATTCACACATAACAATATTAACCTTAAATGTGAATGGGCTAAATGCCACAATTAAAAGACAGAGACTGGCAAATTGGATAAAGAGTCAAGACCATCAGTGTGCTGTATTCAGGAGACCCATCTCACATGCAAAGACATGCATAGGCTCAAAATAAAGGGATGCAGGAAGATTTACCCAGCAAATAGAAAGCAAAAAAAAACAGGGGTTGCAATCCTAGTCTCTAATAAAACAGACTTTAAACCAACCAACAAAGATCATAAAAGACAAAGAAGAGCATTACATAATGGTAAAGGGATCAATGCAACAAGAAGAGCTAACCATTCTAAATATGTATGCACCCAATACAGGAGCACCCAGATTCATAAAGCAAGTTCTTAGAGACCTACAAAGAGACTTAGACTCCCACAAAATAATAGTGGGAGACTTTAACACCCCACTGTCAATATTAGACAGATCAATGAGACAGAAAATTAACAAGGATATTCAGGACTTGAACTCATCTCTGGACCAAATGGACCTAATAGACATCTACATAACTCTCCACCCCAAATCAACAGAATATACATTTTTCTTAGCACCACACTGCACTTATTCTAAAATGGACCACATAATTGGAAGTAAAACACTCCTCAGCAAATGCAAAAGAATGGAAATCATAACAGTCTCACAGACCACGGTGCAATCAAATTAGAACTCAGGATTAAGAAACTCACTCAAAACCACAAAACTACATGGAAATTGAACAAGCTGCTCCTGAATGACTACTGGGTAAATAATGAAATTAAGGCAGAAATAAATACGTTCTTTGAAACCAGTGAGAACAAAGACACAACGTACCAGAATCTCTGGGACACAGCTAAAGCAGTGGTGTTTAGAGGGAAATTTATAGCATTAAATGCGCACAAGAGAAAGCAGGAAAGACCTAAAATCAATGCCCTAACATCGCAATTAAATGAACTAGAGAAGCAAGGGCAAGCAAATTCAAAAGCTAGCAGAAAACAAGAAATAACTAAGATCAGAGCAGAACTGAAGGAGATAAAGACACAAAAAACCCTTCAAAAAAATCAATGAATCCTGGAAATGCTTTTTTTGAAAAGATTAACAAAATAGATTGACTACTAGACAGACTAATAAAGAAGAAAAGAGAGAAGAATCAAATGGACATAATAAAAAATGATAAAGGGGATATCACCACCGATCCCACAGAAATACAAACTACCATCAGAGAATACCATAAACACCTCTATGCAAATAAACTAGAAAATCTAGAAGAAATGGACAAATTTCTGGACACATACACCCTCCCAAGACTAAACCAGGAAGAAGTCATACCTCTGAATAGACCAATAACAAGTTCTGAAATTGAGGCAGTAATTAATAGCCTACCAACCCAAAAAATCCCAGGACCAGATAGATTCACAGCCAAATTCTACCAGAGGTACGAAGAGGTGCTAGTACCATGCCTTCTGAAACTCTTCCAAGCAATAGAAAAAGAGGGACTCCTCCCTTACTCTTTTTATGAGGCCAACATCATCCTAATACCAAAACCTGGCAGAGACACAACAAAAAAAAAGAAAATTTCAGTCCAATAATCCCTGATGAACATCGATGCGAAAATCCTCAATGAAATACTGGCAAACAGAATCCAGCAGCATATCAAAAAGCTTATCCACCACGATCAAGCAGCTTCATCCCTGGGATGCAAGGCTGCTTCAACATACACAAATCAATAAATATAATCCATCACATAAACAGAACCAATGACAAAAACCACATGATTATCTCAATAGATGCAGAAAAGGCCTTCGATAAAAGTCAACACCCTTCATGCTAAAAACTCCCAATAAACTAGGTATTGATGGAATGTATCTGAAAATAATGAGAACTATTTATGACAAACCCACAGCCAATATCATTCTGAATGGGCAAAAGCTGGAAGTATTCCCTTTGAAAACCGGCACAAGACAAGGATGTCCTCTCTCACAACTCCTATGCAACATAGTATTGGAAGTTCTGGCCAGGGCAATCAGGAAAGGGAAAGAAATAAACGTTTTCAAATAGGAAGAGAGAAAGCCAAATTATCTCTGTTGGCAGATGACGTGAGTGTACATTTAGAAAACCTCATCATCTCAGCCTAAAACTCCTTAAGCTTATAAGCAACTTCAGCAAAGTCTCAGGATACAAAATCAATGTGCAAAAATCACAAGCATTCTTATACACCAATAACAGACAAACAGAGAGCCAAATCATGAGTGAACACCCTTTCACAATTGCCGCAAAGAGAATAAAATACCTAGGAATACAACTTACAAGGGATATGAAGGACCTCTTCAAGAACTACAAACCACTGCTCAAGGAAATAAGAGAAAACACAAACAAATGGAAAAACATTCCATGCTCATGGATAGGAAGAATCAATATCATGAAAATGGCCATACTGCCCAAAGTAATTTATAGATTCAATGCTATTCTCATCAAGCTACCATTGACTTGGTAGAAATAGAAAAAACTACTTTAAATTTCATATGGAACCAAAAAAGAGCCTGTATAGCCAAGACAATCCTAAGCAAAAAGAACAAAGCTGAAGGCACCATATTACCTGACTTCAAACTACACTACAAGCCTACAGTAACCAAAACAGCTTGGTACTGGTACCAAAACAGATATATAGACCAATGGAATAGAACAGAGGCCTCAGAAATAACACCACACATCTACAACCATCTGAGCCTTGACAAACCTGACAAAAGCAAGCAATGGGGAAAGGATTCCCTATTTAATAAATGGAAAACTGGCTAGCCATATGCAAAAAACTAAAACTGGACCCCTTCCTTACACCTTATACAAAAATCAACTAAAGATGGATTAAATACTTAAATGTAAGACCTAAAACCTTAGAAGAAAATCTAGGCAATACCATTCAGGACATAGGCATGGGCAAAGACTTCATGACTAAAACATCAAAAGCAATGGCAACAAAAGCAAAATTGACAAATGGGATCTAATTAAACTAAAGAGCTTCTGCACAGCAAAGGAAACTACCATCAGAGTGAACAGGCAACCTACAGAATGGGAGAAAAATTTTGCAATGTATCCGTCTGACAAAGGGCTAATATCCAGAACCTACAGAGAACTTAAATGTACAAGAAAAAAACAAACAACCCCATCAAAAAGTGGGTGAAAGATATGAACAGACACTTAAAAGACATTTATGCAGCTGACAAACATATGAAAAAAAGCTCATTATCACTGGTCATTAGAGAAATGCAAATCAAAACCACAATGAGATACTATCTCATGCCAGTTAGAATGGCAATCATTAAAAAGTCAGGAAACAACAGATGCTGGAGAGGATGTGGAGAAATAGAAACGCTTTTACACTGTTGGTGGGAGTGTGAATTAGTTCAAACATTGTGGAAGACAGTGTTGTGATTCTTCAAGGATCTAGAACTGCAAATACCATTTGACCCAGCAATCCCATTACTGGGTATATACCCAAAGGATTATAAATCATTCTACTATAAAGACACATGCACATGTATGTTTACTGCAGCACTATTCACAATAGCAAAGACTTGGAACCAACTCAAATGTCCATCAATGATAGACTGGATAAAGAAAATGTGGCACATATATACCATGAAATACTATACAGCCATAAAAAAGAATGAGTTCATGTCCTTTGCAGGGACATGGATAAAGCTGGAAACCATCATTCTCAGCAAACTAATGCAGGAACAGAAAACCAAACACCGCATGTTCTCACTCATAAGTGGGAGTTGAACAATGAGAATATATGGGCACGGGGAGGTGACCATCACACACTGGACCTTCCAGGGGGTAGGGTGCAAGGGGAGGGATAGCATTAGGAGAAATACCTAATGTAGATGACGGGTTGATGGGTGCAGCAAACCACCATGGCACGTGTATACCTATGTAACAAACCTGCACATTCTGCACATGTGTCCCAGAACTTAAATATGTTTTTTTTTAAATTATTGAACTATCTTGCTTTATTTGCTCAGTAAGGTGTCAAGTTCACTCCTAAAGTTAGCAAGACCGACTCTAATCAAAGTTTGGTAGCATATAAGGAGAAATTTAAAGATTGGACAATATGAGTATTAGGTATTCAATTATTTAACAAATATTTATTGGTCTTCTACTACGAAGCCCACTGTTCTCAAGGCTGAGGATACTGTGAGAAAAAAAAAAAGACCACTGGGTCTTATGTTCTCAGGCTAACAGAGAAACTATGATTAATCCAATAATTATACAATTAATTACGATGCAATTTTCATAAGCATATCAAAAGATGACTAGAGGATGCCATGAGAACATGTAATGACCTAAACTGAGGGACGTTAAGGAAGGCTTCCTCAGTGAGTGAGTGATACGCAGACTAAAAGTAGAAGAAAGCAAGCATCCCTAGGTGAAGGGGGACGTATGGGGAGACAAAAAGAAGCCGCATATTTGAAGTATATGGCACCTTAGAGAAACTATACAAGGGCCTACTAGAGACTTCCAATTGCCCCTCCAGATGCGTTTGCCACACACTTACAACCTATTTTGTGCCTGTATGAACTATATCGATGGCCTTCCCTGCCTTCTAGTTTCTGGTTAGATTCTGTCAACAAGAGGCCCTGGCAAGAGAGCAGAGGGTAGGAGGAGAATGAAATCAAAGTATTTATTCTCCCAGCTTCCACCCTGACAGGTGGCTATGGTTGGCTTCACTCCTCTACCTATGGCCATGGCTTCTATCAGGCGGTCCTCTCTTTGGAATTGCTCCATGGGCTCTGCAATGGCTCTCTCCACTTTTCCTACAGACCAAGAGGTAATAACAGCTCCCTGAGCTCTTACCCACAGGGAACTGCACCACCTCTTGTTAGTTTTCTCAGATCCTGTCCACACCCTTGTAATTACCCATTTTGACTATGCTATCTTCCTGCTAGAATGCTAACTGATACAAGGGCAAATAAGAAGCTAGATCATTCAGAAGGTTTTAAACTATTATAAGGGCTTTAGATTTTTGCCCTGAATGCCATGGGAAACCATCGAAGGGGTTAAGCAGATGAGGTAGGTGGTCAAGTTTGCATTTTTTAAATGTACACTCTTTGGGTCATGTCTACACTAAAAGTCCAGACATCACCATTACACAATATATCCATGTAACACAACTGCACTTGTATCCCCTAAATCTATAAAAAAATTTTAAATGCAAAAAAAATCACTCTAACAGCTTCTGTGTAGAGAAGAGATGGAAGAGGTGCAAGAGGAGAAAGAGGGAGTCTGGTTATGAGGCAATTAGAGTCACAAAGTTGGCAAATGATGAGCCACAGTGGAAAAATCTGAGGCTGGCTACAGAGGTGTGACACAGAACTAGGAGGGACAAGGGAGCAACAGAAGCCCAGCAAGATCTTGAACGTCATGCACATAAGACCACCGGGCTCTCTCCACTCTCTTCTTTGCCTCATGGAGTTTATATTGCCCAGCTGCAGTGACCTCCTCACCAATAGCAGTGACTGCCTCACCAATCGCAGTACACCTTGTGCCTGGGGTACACTATCTATCTGGAATGTTCTTCCTCTCACCCAAATCCTACCCATCCTCCCAAGACTAGCTCAAAAGATAGTAAGTAACCATAGCTAACAATTTCTGACAACTTACTATTTTCCAGATATTATGTTAGCATTAGCTCATATAATTGGCCTACCTATGAAGGAGGTACTGTCACTCACTCCATTTTACAGACGAGGAATTGGGCTCAGAGCTGTTAAGTGCTCATAATCACACCACACTGGGCTTGAACCCAGGCCTGGGTACCTTCAAAACCCTGTGTTTGATCCTGACCTAACACTGCCCCTGAAATAGCAATAGTTAACTTTATTGATGACTTACTAAATGACAGGCATTAAGCACTCCCTCAAACTGTTTTATCTGATGCTGGTAACAACTCAATGAGATAAGAATCAATTTAAATATCATCTTCAGAGTATGAAACTAAAGTAGAGAAAGTTAGAAACTTGCTCAAATGCCACCTCCTCAACAAAGTTTTGCCAGATTCCCCACAGTCTTGAACATGATTCCTCCCCCCTCTGAAATCTGAGGCACTGCAATGCATCTCCAATAGCATCACCACCCTGTGCTTCATATGCTTGCTGCTTAGCCTGTATCATCTTTTTATTAAAAGGGCAATCTAAGTCTGACTCACTGTCAATTACCCCAAGCACCTGTCTGTAGTTTCCCAGCGGCCATTCCCTGACAATTACTTGCTTCAAGTAAGCACTTGCAGTATATTAATGAATGAACACTGGAATGCCTGCAATGTGCCATCGAGGGACTCAACTAGTGATGACTCACAGAGTGCCCCTCAGTATTTGCTTAGACCACACCACTGGGCCCTCCAGCCAGGGCAGAGCCAGTTATCTCACAGCCACTAGACTTCTGGATCACATTCAACATTAACCGGGGCACTATATACACTGCCTGAAGAGCAGAAAAAAGAAATTCAATTTCTATATATTGTAAGTAGCTCATAATGTAGTAAAATAACCATAGTGGTGCAGAGTTGTAGGTTTTGGAAGCCATCACACCCAGTCCTGCTCTTCACTGCTCCATAAGCTTGATCCCATTAGTGACTTAACTTACTTGAACTGCAGACTCCTTATCTATAAAATAAAAAACAGTAAGAACCACCTGCTTGGGACCGTTAGGAGG
Organism: Symphalangus syndactylus; assembly: GCF_028878055.3. Taxonomy (NCBI): domain Eukaryota; kingdom Metazoa; phylum Chordata; class Mammalia; order Primates; family Hylobatidae; genus Symphalangus; species Symphalangus syndactylus. The sequence continues at coordinate 47,011,945 of NC_072424.2, read as the reverse complement.
ACTAAGTGAGACAATACATGAAAAGCATCTATAACTAAGGTGCCTGGCAGTAAATGGTAGTTATAATTAAATATGAAAGTAGTATATTCTGCATACTGCATTTAAGGGGGATCACCAGCAAACAGGAAATCCGAAAGAGGACAAGAGGATTGTTCCATATGCTGTCAAAGGAACTGGAGGAGTTTGGCCTATGACGTCTAGGAGAATGTACAAGACATATCTTAATAGATCTGCAGAATTCGCCTATGGAATAGAAAGATGAATTCTGTGTGGCTCCTAAGCTGAACTAGAACCAATGGATAAAGTGGTAAAGCCTAAATTTTGATTCACTATAAGGGAAGACTTTCAAATGACTAGGCTGTCCAGTTGGACTGGAAAACTAGCAGGAGTTTGCTCATTGGACTTGCTCAGGCAAAGCCTAGAAGATATGTCAGAGATACTAAAGGCAGAAATGCTTTATGTGGGAGGTCAGCCTAAATGGCAAGGAAGTTTCATGCTAATGCCAAGATTTTGTTATTCTGTTGTCCAAAAACACAAATGCACATGGGAAAGTTGAATAATGAAAGATCCAAAGGTTTCATGCACTTGATTATTAATTCTGGAGTGGCATAAATTAATCAGCTGCAATGATTTATTTCCACCCACATCCAGGTAGACTCCTATTCCTGAATACCTACAAAGATGATTCAGAGCTGTCATCTTGGCATCTCTCCAGACAATAGATTCATAGTTTCCTAAAGTTGGGCAGAACCTGTGAGTTTTTTTAAACCAACTTCTGATCAAATGTCTTTGAATAGAAGAATAATCTCACTCCTTAGCTGGTTAGCAGTGCACAGAGAAAAACAATCCCTACACAGTGGAGATAAACACATAAAGTGATTACTGAGAACATCCAAACTTTAGGCACCAGGACTGCTGTCTAGCGAGGGCTATTCTCTGCTTCCAGGATGGCGCCTTGTTACTGCATCCTTCAGAGGAGCGGAACCCTGTGGCCTCACATGATGGAAGGCAGAAACCAAGTCAATCAAACCCTGCATAAAGCCTCTTTTATGAGGGCCTTAATTTCACTGGTGAAGAAGGAGACCTCATGGCCTAATGACCTCTCAAAGGCCCCACCTCTTAATCCTCACACTTTAGCCATTACGTTTCAACACCCGAATTTTGGAGGGGACACATTCAAAGCATAGCACTCCCCATGCTCCTAGAAAAAGGAGAGGGAATCACCAAAGCAGTTGAGAAGCAAAAATAGGTGCCCTTACTTGTACCCACAGACACAAAAGCAGGGACTATTTTTACCTATATTACATTAGGTATGCAGTTGGCTATGTTTTCATAGATACCATGTCTCTCGTCTAAAGTCTACTTTGACTGATGTTGATATATCTTTCAAGATTCATTTTTTCATGGTATATCTTTTTCATCTTTTTGCTTTTAACCTGTGTCTTTATATTTAAAGTAGGCTATTTGCAGAAGTATACATTTGGGTATGGCTTGGTTTTATTTTAAATCATGTCCGACAAAAATCTTCCTTTTAATTGGAGTGTTTAGATCATTTTTATTAATATAATTACTAGTGTGGTAGGAATTAAATCTGCCATTTGCAATTTGTTTTTTATTTCTTGAATCTGTTATTTATTCCTTTTATTTATTTCTTTTTTTTTTGAGATGAAGTTTCACTCTGTCACCTAGGCTAGAGTGGCGTGATCACAGCTCACTGCAACCTTGAACTCCTGGGCTCCAGTGATCCTCCTGCCTGAGCCTCCTAAATTGCTGGGATTACAGACATGAGCCACTGCATCTAGCATATTTATTCCTTTTCGCATCTTTCCTTGCCTTCCTTAAAGTCAATTGAGTATTTTTAAAGAATTTTATCTCAACTAAATGCTTATTTCCCACGCTTTTTGGTGGTTTTTTTTTTGGGGGGGGGGGTTGCTCTAGGTTTTACATTGTGCTTCTTTCCCTTATTGCAGTACACTTTCAAATAGTATTATGCCAATTTACAGTGTAAAAACTATAATGTTTTAACAGTATATGTATATTTCACTCTCCCAGCCTTTATGCTATTGTTGTGGCACATTTTACTTCTAGAAATATTATAAAGCCTATAATGCGTTGTTATCTTTTCTTCTGCAGTGTCAAACTTGCTATTAATCCCATCTAGTAATTTTTAAATTTCAAATATCAAGAAATTCCATTTGACTCTTTTTTGTATCTTCCATTTTTCTCCTTGCTGCATTCATGTTTTTCTTTTTTTTTTTTTTTTTTTTTTTTGAGACAGAGTCTCGCTCTGTCGCCCAGGCTGGAGTGCAGTGGCGCAATCTCGGCTCACTGCAAGCTCCGCCTCCCGGGTTCACGCCATTCTCCTGCCTCAGCCTCTCCGAGTAGCTGAGACTACTGGCGCCCGCCACCACGCCCGGCTAATTTTTTTGTATTTTTAGTAGAGACGGGGTTTCACCGTGGTCTCGATCTCCTGACCTCGTGATCCGCCCGCCTCGGCCTCCCAAAGTGCTGGGATTACAAGCGTGAGCCACCGCGCCCGGCCTCATGTTTTTCTTTAATACTTGAACATAGTTATATTAGTTGTTTTAGCATTCTTGTCTCCTAATTGCATCATCCCTATCATTTCTGAGTCTGTTTCTATTGACTGATTTTTTTCCTGGTTATGAGTCTTATTTTCCTTCTTGGAATGTCTAACTATTTTTTTTTTTTTTTAGAGGGAGTCTCCCTCTGTCGCCGAGGCTGGAGTGCAGTGGAGCGATCTCAGCTCATTGCAAGATCCGCCTCCCAGGTTCACGCCATTCTCCTGCCTCAGCCTCCCGAGTAGCTGGGACTATAGGCGCCCGCCACCACACCCAGCTAATTTTTTGTATTTTTGGTAGAGACGGGGTTTCACCGTATTAGCCAGGATGGTCTCGATCTCCTGACCTTGTGATCCACCCGCCTCGGCCTCCCAAAGTGCTGGGATTACAGGCATGAGCCACCGCACCTAGCCAACAATTTTTTATTGGATGTTGGACATTATAATTTTAAGTTGTTGAGTTACTAAATTATATTGTCTTCCCTTAAAGAGTGTTTGGCATTGTTCTGTCAAGTAGAAAATTTACTTGAGGTTGGCTGGGCATGGTGGCTCATGCCTGTAATCCCAGCACTTTGGGAGGCCAAGGAGGGCAGATCACGAGGTCAGGAGATCGAGACCATTCTGGCTAATACGGTGAAACCCCGTCTCTACCAAAAATACAAAAAAAAATTAGCTGGGCGTGGTGGCAGGCACCTGTAGTCCCAGCTACTCAGGAGGCTGAGGCAGGAGAATGGCATGAACCCAGGAGGCAGAGCTTGCAGTGAGCCGAGATCACGCCACTGCACCCCAGCCTGGGCGACAGAGCGAGTCTCTGTCTCAAAAGAAAAAAAAAAAGAAAATTTACTTGAGGTTCAACGCAATTGTTTTCCAGATTTGTTAGAGCATATCTATAGTAGCCTTCACTCTATGGATAATTTAGCCCATTAATAAGCTATGGTGGCCAGGCACGGTGGCTCATGCCTGTAATCTCAGCACTTTACGGGCCTGAGGCAGGCAGGAGAATTGCTTGAGCTGAGAAGTTCAAGACCAGCCTGGGTAACATAAGAAGACTCCATCTCTACAAAAAAATTTAAAAATTATCCGGGCATGGTGGTGTATGACTGTAGTCCCAACTATTTAGGAGGCTGAAGTAGGAGAATCACTTGAGCCTGGCAGGTCAAAGATGAAGTGAGCTGTGACCACAGGGCCACTGCACTCCAGCCTGAGTAACAGAGTGAGGCTCTGTCTCAAAAAAAACAAAAACAAAAACAAAGCTATGGCCATTCTAGGGTCTCTTGTGAATGCTCCAAATGATCAACAAGAACTCTCAACCCTGGCCTATGGGAACTCAGTGATCCCAGTCCTATGTGAGCTCTAGAACCTTTTCAGCTCAAGCAATCCAGTCACTCTTTGCCCATAGTCTCACTCTGTCACCCAACCTGGAGTACAGTGGCATGATCTCAGCTCACAGCAACTTCTTCCTCCAGGCTCAAGCAATCTTCCCACCTCAGCCTCTCATGCAGCTGGGACCACAGGTGCACTCCACCATGCCTGGCTAATTTTTGTATTTTTTGTAGAGATGGGATTTCGCCATGTTAGCCAGGCTGGTCTCAAACTCCTGGGCTCAAATGATCCGCCTGCCTCAGCCTCCCAAAGTGCTGGAATTACAGGCATGAGCCACCATGCCTAGCGAATAATAATTCAAAAGATTGGTGTGAGCATAAGATCATTTATGTGAGAATTTTTTTGCAAACTACAAATATCTATTATTATTACTGTTATTATTAGATTATAAATTCCAACAGGAAGTTAAAAAGTACCTTGAGCTTAACTATAATTTCTCAGTTTTGACAGGGTTTAGGGGACAGGGTGAAGATTTGAAAAGGATATATATGAAGTGCCTAGCAGGATGTCCAAAATATATTTAACATTTTAAAAATCTTGGTATAAATGGATTATCCTTTCATACATATGAGACTGTATGCACGAGGGGACTCCAAAAAGCTCACAGAATCTGGGTGCAGTGGTGTGTGCCTGTAATCCCAGCTACTGGAGAAGCAGAGGTAGGTGGATCATTTGAGACCAGCCTGGGCAACATAGTGAGACACTGTCTCTTAAAAAAGAAAAGAAAAGAAAATGTTAGTGGAAAATGAAATTAAAAGATAAAAATAGAAAATATAAACTGTATTTCTCAACATAAGCTCCATCAAGGTTAAGATACTCTATAAGCAATGATACCAGCCATATAGTCCAATCCTTAAAGAACTGGGAATTTAACAATGTCAATGCAGTTTTTTTTAAATAATTAACTGAAGAAAAGTGGGTGCCCTTTAAAGATCTTTTCAAGATTGGAAAACATAAATAAGTCAGAAGGAGTCAAATCAGTACTGTAAGGTGGATGCCTAATGATTTCCCACAGAAACTCTCAAAAAATTGCCCTTGTTTGGTGAGAGAAATGAGCAGGAGCATTGTCAAGGACTCTCTGGTGAAACCTTTCCAGGTGCTTTTCTGCCAAGTCTTTGGCTTTCTCAGAACACTCTCATAATAAGCAAATGTTTTCATTCTTTGGCCCTCCAGAAAGTCAACAAGAAAAATGCCTTGAGTATTCCAAAAAACTTCTGCCATGACTGGACAACTTCCACCTCTTGGTAGCCATTGTTTCGATTGTGCTTTGTCTTCAGGATCATACTGGTAAAGCCATGTTTCATCTCCTGTTACAATTCTTCGAAGAAATGCTTCGGGATCTTGATCCCACTTGTTTAAAATTTCCATTGAAAGGTCTGTTCTTGTCTGCAGCTGATCTGGGGACAGTGGTTTTGGCACCGTTGAGTGGAAGTTTGCCCAACTTTAATTCTTGAGTCAGAAGTGTTTAAGCTGAACCAGTTGAAATGCCTATGGTATTGGCTATTGTTTTCTGGTGTTAATCATCAGTCCTCTTCAATTACTGCATGAACAATATTAATCTTTTCCTCACAAATTGATATGGATGGTCTGCCACTGTGGGCTTCACCTTCAACAGTCTCATTCGTTCTTAAAATGAGTTATCCATTTGTAAACTAATAATTTATTTTGGGCATCGTTCCCATTAATTTTTCATAAAGCATCAGTAATTTCACCATTTTCCACCCAAGCTTCACTATAAATTTGCCATTTGTTCTTGCTTCAATTTTTGTAGAAATCATCTGTTCTGATAGGGAATCATTTCAAACTGATGTCTTATCCTTCTTAATGCCTCAAGCTAGATCCTGTTCAGGCATATTATAAAAATTTAGTGTGATTTTATTTTAGTGCAAAAACATTTTGAAATGCATCCATGGTTTTTTCATAATATGCATTTTCCATGATTTTTTGAAGACCCCTCATGTAAGAATATATGTGATCATATATATGTGTGTGTGTGTGTGTGTGTGTGTATATATATATAAAATCACATATGTAAGGATATATGTTAAAATGTAAACAGGTTATATTGAATTTTCCCTGAGTCACTCACTATTCTAGATATGGAAGATACAATCGAGAATTACATGGACAAAACGCCTTCAATTTTTTGTCATTTACTTCTCTTCAACTGCTCTCCCATTTACAAGGACCACTTTTTTAATTGGTAAAATGAAAACCAAACTACAGTGTAGAGGTGATAAAAAGATCAGTGGTTGCCAGGGGTTTACAGAAAGAAAGGGAAGGGATGTAGAGTTAGAGCACAGGAGATTTTTAGGGCAGTGAATTACATTGTCACTTGGTAAAACCCATAGAACTGTACAACACACAGAGCAAATCCTAATGTAAACTATGGATTTTAGTTAATAATAACATACCTCTATTGATTTTCATTTGTAACAAATGTACCACACCAATGCAAGATGTTGATAATAGGGGAACTGAAAGTGGAATGGGGTATATGGGAACTCTCTGTACTTTCTGTGCAAGTTTTCTGTAAACCCAAACCAGTTCTGAAAAATAGTCTTTAATTAAAAGAAAAACTGAAAAAGAAAAGAAAAATCAATGAAAATTCTGGCTTGCTTAGATGGACACTTTCCAAATACTAAATTGCAATTGAGTTATTCTTCTTGGCAGTAAACAACTTGTGGCCTTTTTTCTTTTATAGCAAGAAATAACTAGCTGCATCTCTCTTTTTGACTCAAGTATATTGAACAATAACAAGAAAACGCCTGGTTGGGTATAGAAAAACTGTCTTGTTCGCTATTTTATTTATGATGTGTGCTTTAATATTTGTTTATATGCTAATACTGGTTGCTTGGCAACTAAGTTTGGGGCTTCCTTCAGGTAGAAGTGCATTGTCTAATAGCACCTCATTGTCTTCAGTGCTGGATTTCCAAAGCCACCCACCATACCCTAAGTTATGGAATTCTCGGTTTGAATAGATCTAGTTTTTTTCTTATTCATTCAACAACTATTTATATAGAGTGTCTACTACGTGTCAGTCACAATTCTAGATTCTGAAGATAGAGTGAAGAATAAACTGAACAAAGTCCCTGTCCTCAAGGAGCTTATATTCTAGTAGGGTGGGGGGATAAACAAATACAATTTTTCAATGATAATATTCAGGTAAAGATGGAAATGAGTGCTATGAAAAAAGTAAAGTAGAGTAACGAGATAAAAAGACTTTGGAAGAATGTTTCTTTTTGCTAGTTTATGAGTAGTTAGTGAAGATCTCCCCAAAGAGGTAATATTTGAAGATAGCTGAATGAAGTGAGGGGTGTGCCATGGAAATACATTTGTACATGGGATTAGAGGCATGCCATGGAGGAAAAGCTAGTGCAAATGTTAGGTTCTGAAGGGAAGGCAAGGGTTAAAGAAAGACACGCACACAGTAAGACGGCAGCTCAACAGCAAATTCAGAATTTACGTCCAGCATAAAACCTACAGAAGTAGGGGACCAGCCTAATGCCAGAGCCCACTGCTGCTTACAGGCTGGGACAATTTATAGCTATGAGTGGGAGGGGTCTGGGCAGTAGGGCTTGCTTCCTGGCAGGATACTGATAAGACGTTCTCGTGATGAGGTGGTTCTGGCCCTTGTTCAGGTGGGATGTCATCGTGATATTCCTTGGACCTTTGTCCAGCAAGATATGATTGGGATGTTTCTTTCTTTCTTTCTTTCTTTCTTTCTTTCTTTCTTTCTTTCTTTCTTTCTTTCTTTCTTTCTTTCTTTCTTTCTTTCTTTTTTGACAGTTTTGCTCTTGTCACCCAGGCTGGAGTACAATGGCATGATTTTGGCTCACTGCAACCTCCACCTCCCAGGTTCAAGTGATTCTCCTGCCTCAGCCTCCCATGTAGCTGGGATTATAGGCACCCACCACCACGCCTGGCTAATTTTTGTATTTTTAGTAGAGATGGGGTTTCGCCATGTTGGCCAGGCTGGTCTTGAACTCCTGACCTCAGGTGATCTGCCCATCTTGGCCTCTAAAAGTACTGGGATTACAGGCGTGAGCCACCACATCTGGCCTGGGATTTGGGCCTTTGTCTGCCTTGTGGTCAGGTGGTTACGCACGATGTTTCTCAAGGCCCAAACCCCTGTGAAATGTTTCACTTTGACCAAGGTCTGCAAAATAGTGGGAAGCTTACAAAATGATGCAGTTTAGACTAACAGCAAAGACCCTAGAACAGGGGCATGCTTGGAATTTCCAAAGACGGCAAGCTGAGTAAGTCAGTGAGTTAGCCAAAGAGGATGGGAAATAAACTCAGAGCTATGGAAGGCCACTGGGGAATTTTGAGCATTTTTAAAAATGTGGCATGATAGTTGCTATATGGAAAGTAGACTGTGAGGGATATTTAGAGGCAAATGAAGAGATCAGGCAGACACTACTATAGTGGCCAGAAGAGAGACCGCAAACTGAATGAACCAGTCAGGTGGACAACCAGCAATCCAGGTTTAATGCCATGTTCTATGTCAAAGAAAAACTACTATTTATCTCCAAATTAGAGCTAACAAACCAATTTGGGAAACAAAGACTAACTGATTAGGTAAAAGCAAAGTTCAGCAGTGATTTCTGTAGAAATCACTTTTCCCTAAGCTTCAGGGAAAAGCTGATTTTCTAAGCAATATTCTCCTCTCCCACATTGCCTGAAATCTTTTTCACTACCTTAAAATCAATTTCTCATACTGACAAGACATATTAGACAAAAGCACTTATATTTACATCTCAGTAATACAACTTACATCTCAATAATAAAAATAATCTAATTTTTTAAGTAGACAAAAGGTTTTGAATGGACATTTCACAAAGATATACAAATGACTGATAAGCACATAAAAAAGCATTCAACATTAAGTCAACAGAGAAATGCAAAATAAAATCACAGTGGGATACTACAAGACACCCATTAGAATGGCCAAAAGTAAAAAGACCAAAAATACCAAATGTTGACGAAGACAGGGAGCTACTGGAAGTCTCTTATCTTGTTGGGAGTATAAAATGGCACAATAGCTTTAGGAAACAGTCTGGCAGTTTCATTTAAAATTAAATGTAGCCCCTACCTTATGATTCAACAATTTCACTCCCAAATGTTTACCCAAGAAAAATGAAAGCCTGTGCCCACAAACAGAAAATAATATATATATAGCCTTATTCAAAATGTTCCAAAACTGGAAACAGACTAAGTATTGTCAACAGGAAAATGGATGAACAACCTGTAGTGTACTTGCACAACAGAAGACTACCCAGCAATAAAAAAGAATTCACTGATGATACACAAAATAACATAGATGAATCTCAAAAACATTATGCTAAATCAACAAAGCCTTACATTTAGAAGCACATATATTGTATCATTCCACTTGTTTTAAGTTCTAGAACAGCCAAAAATAATTTATGTATCTCTTTAAAAAGTCAACAGTGGTAAGTTACCTCTGGGCAGAGGGGCAGGTGGACAGGGATTAACTGGGAAGGAAGAAAAGAGAAGTTCTCATAATGTTTCATAATGTTCTATGTCTTGATAGAAATTTAGATTACACCGATGTCTACATTTGTTAAAATTCCTCCAAAGCCTGGCATAGTGCCAAATAGTCCCAGCTACTTGGGAGGATGAGGCAGGAGGATCTCCTTGAGCTTAGGAGTCAGAGTCCAGCCTGGCCAACACAGTGAGATCACATCTCTAACAACAACAAAAATTCTTCCAATGGCACATTTAATATTTGTGCATTTCACTATATGACAACTAACCCAAAAATTTAAAAGAACCATAAACAAAGATTGAACTCATGTTAATGATATTCATACTGAAGCATTTAGGGGTGAGGTATACAGATAGTTGCAACTTACTTTGAAATTCTGCAAAGTAAACAAAAAAAGTGAATTGATGGAGAGATAGGCGGATGGATATGTGATAAAGTAAATGTGGCAACATGTTAATTGTAGAATTTAGGTGGTTTATAAATTCTTTTAACTCTTCTGTATGTTTGAAAATTTTCATATTAAAATATTGAGGAGGAAAATTTCAATTTCTCCTATTTGAGTTTAGCTCTTCAAGGGCAGTAATTTCAAGTTGAATGGTGGAGAATTATATTTTTAAAAACAAGCAGAAATTGACTCTCCTTAGCATAATGTTAGTATTCAATACATTTTGATTAATTAGTTAATTAATTTTTTGAGTACAGGGGACTTTATTGATAGTACATGACAAAGTGCGCTTCCTAGGCCCCTCCCTCTTCAGGGGGGTCTGTGTGGAAATTGTGGGGAGGGGAGATTCTCAGTGTGGTGGGGAACTGAGTGTGGCAGGGACTCCCTAGCAGCTGAGGGCCTCTCTCCTCCTCTCATGCTCTCACTGTGGCTGGTGGTCTGGGGTCTTACTCTTCAGAGGCTTTGTGGGCCACGAGGTCCACTACCCTGTTGCTATAGCCAAATTCATTGTCATACCAGGAAATGAGATTGACAAAGTGATTGTTGACGGCAATGCCAGCCCCAGCGTTGAAGGCAGAAGAGGGGGTGTTGCCGTTAAAGTCAGAGGAGACAACCTGGTGCTCATGTAGCCCAGGATGCCCATGAGGGGGCCTCCAATTCCTGCTTTACCACCTTCTTGATGTCATTATATTTGGCAGGTTTCTCCAGATGGCAAGTCAGGTCCATGACCAACACGTTGGCAGTGGAGACATGGAAGGCCATGCCAATGAGCTTCCCATTCAGCTCGGGAGTAACCTGGCCCATAGCCTTGGCACCACTAGTAGATGCAGGGATGATGTCCTGGACAGCCACATGGCCATCATGCCACAGTTTCCCAGAGGGGCCATCCAGGGTCTTCCGGGTGGCAGTGATGGCATGGACTGTGGTTATAAGTTCTTCCATGATGCCAAATTTGTCATGGATGACCTTGGCCAGGGGAGCTAAGCAGTTGGTGGTACAGGAGGCTTTGCTGATGATCTTGAGGCTGTTTTTGTACTTCTCATGATTCATGCCTATCATGAACAAGGGGGTGTCAGCATTAAGGGCAGAGATGATGACCCTTTTGGCTCCCTCTTCTAAGACATCTCCAGCTTTCTCATGGTATTGAAGATGCCAGTGGACTACACAACATAATCAGCACCAGCATCACCCCATTTGATTTTGGTGGGATCTCACTCTTAGAAGATGGTAATGGGATTTCCACTGATGACAAGCTTCCTATTCTCAGCTTTAATGGTGCCATGGAACTTGCCATGGGTGAAATCATACTGGACCATGTGGATCATGTAGTTGAAGTCAACAAAGGGGTCATTGATGGTGACAGTATCCACTTTGCCAAAGTTAAAAGCAGCCCTGGTGACCATACATCCAACATGGCCAAATCCATTTACTTTGGTCTTCACCTTCACCATGGTGTCTCAGGGATACAGCTGGTGCTACATGAGAAGATGCAGCTGTCTGTCTAACGGGAGGAGCAGAAAGCAATTGTATACATTTTCTACATGTCTTTCTTACTAATATATGGCAAGCATCTTTCCTTTTCATTAAGTATTCTTCTAAAACACCATTTTTAATAATAGAAAATTTGGGGATCTATTGCCCTCATTCTCACCTACATTGGGTTTTATCTTTTCTTTTAACTCTTTGCCAATTGAGGGAACAAAAAAGATATCTCTCCTTTATATTTCTGATTGCTAGTGAGGCTCTTCATGTTAATTGGTCTTTTATCTTTTCTATGAAAGTGCTTTTATTGGTGTATAAACACTCTTTATATATTAGGGTTGTTAGCATTTTTGTCATATGTGTTACAAATGCATACACAAAAAATATATTTGTTTCAGATTTTTAATTTTAATAGACTTTTTTATCATGATGCACTTAGATCTCTTGAATTCATTCTTCCTAACTAAAATTTTGTGTCATATGACCAACATCTCCTCAATCTGCCTTCCTTTGCCTCTACCATTTTACTCTCTGCTTCTATTAAGTCACCTTTTTTACACTCGACTGTAAGTGGGAAAATGTAATATTTGTCTTTCTATGCCTGGTTTATTTCACTTAAATAATGTCCTCCAGGTTCATCCAGTTGTCACAAAAAAAAAAAAAAATAGGATTTCCTTTTTTTTTTTTAAGGCTAATGGTATTCCATTGTTTATACATGTTACATTTTCTTTATCCATTAATCCATTGATGGGCACTTAAGTTGATTCCATATCTTGGCTATTGTGAATAGTACTGCAATGAACATGGGAGTGCAGGTATCTCTTCACCACACTGATTTCATATCCCTTGGATACATACCCAGTAGAGGGGTTGCTGAATCATACGGTAGTTCTATTTTTAACTTTTTTAGGAACCTCCATACTGTTTTCCATAATAGTTGTACCAATTTACATTCCCACAAACAAATTACAATTTTTATTCACAATACTTTGATATAAAATTTTGTTTCTTATTTATTGTTTGCTTTTTTACCATGCCACCTTCAAAGAGACCTGGAGACATTGCCGGGGGTTGGAAACTGACTTAATAAAGAGGCTTCAGAAAGGAAAGAAAGAAAATGTATTAAGGGAAATGTTACAAGGAGTAGACAGATCTAGTTTTAATTCCATTTCAGCCATTAACTACTAAGTGGTCGAGTGATTAAATCTCTCAAAACCAGTTTCCTCTTTGGGGATTGGGGATAAGAACTAAAAGTAGAATTACCATTTTACTCAGCAATCCCATTGCTGGGTATATGCCCAAAAGAAAATAAATTGCTCTACCAAAAAGACACCTGTACTCATTTGTTTTTCACAGCACTAGTCACAATAGCAAGATATGGACTCAACCTAGGTGACTATCAACAGTGAATTGGATAAAGAAAATGTGTTACATATACACCATGGAATACTACAAACCATAAACCATTCACAGCCCCAGCATTGAAGGCGGAAGAGTGGTTGTCGATGGTGGCTGTGAATACTACACAACCATGATAGCTGGAGGCCATTATCCTATGTGAATTTTTTTGTTTGTTTTTTGAGACAGAGTTTCACTCTTATTGCCCAGGCTGGAGTGCAATGGCACGATCTCAGCTCACTGCAACCTCTGCCTCCCAGGTGCAAACGATTCTCCTGCCTCAGCCTCCCAAGTAGCTGGGATTACAGGCACCTGCCAACACACCTGGCTAATTGTTGTATTTTTAGTAGAGACGGGTTTCCACCATGTTGGCCAGCCTGGTCTTGAATTCCTGACCTCAACTGATCTGACTACCTCTGCCTCCCAAAGTGCTGGGATTATAGGCGTGCACCTGGCCTATCCTAAGTGAATTAACACAGGAACAGAAAACCAAATATGCATGTTCTCACTGATAAGTGGGAGCTAAAGATTGGGTACACAGGAACATAAAGATGGGAACAATAGACATTAGGAACTCCAAAAGTGGGAGAGGGAGGGAGGAAGTCGGAGAAGGACTGAAAAACTTCCTATTCGGCATTACGTTTACAATATGGGTGATGGGATCGGAAGCCCAAACCTCAGCATCACGCAATATGCCCTTATAACTAACCTGCACATGTAACCCCCTGAATTTCAAATTAAAACAAATTTTAAGAACCTCCCTTGAGAGATAGCAAGTTGTAACTGTATGTAACTAAATGAAAAGGTGTTCTAAAACACTGCTTCCCAAATGTTAAAGGTGCATGTGAATCACCTGGGGATCTTGTTAAATGCAGTTTCTCATTCAGGACACCTGAAGCGGCGCCTGAGCTGCTTCATTTCTAACAAGCTCTCAGATGATGCCGATGCTGGTTGAAGATTCTAGAGTCTTCTGACAATGAGAATCCTTAACAAAAAATATTTAAGAACCAATTTAACAACTGATGTCTGTTTTCAGAAGAGTTGTAACTCGTGGTACTACATGGAATTTGCAAGATGGAAGATGTGGCTAGCCCTTAGAGGATGCAATTTGAATCTAACATTATCTTAACAAGGTCAGTGTTTCACCAGATGAAATTTCATTAGAGTCATGTTGCTATACAGGGAAGCCAAACATCTGATGAATAAGAAATTGTGCATAAAGAATAAAGAAAAGGATTCAGGAGCGGTAGCACACCTGTAGCCCCAGCTACCTGGAAGACTGAGGTGGGAGCATCACTTGAGCCCAGGAGTTCCAGTCTAGCCTGGGTGAGAGAGCGAGACCTCATCTCTAAAAATAAAGATAAAAATAAATTTTTGAGACAGCGTCTCTCTTCGTCATCCAGGCTAGCGTGCAGTGGCATGAACCCGGCTCACTGCAGCCTCAAACTCCTGGGCTCAAATGATCCCCCCATCTCAACCTCCTGAGTAGCTGGGTTCACAGACAGGCACCACCACATCCGGCTATTTTTATGATTATTATTTGTAGAGACAGGATCTTGCTATGTCGCCCAGGCTGGTCTCAAATTCCTGGGCTTAAGCAATCCTCCCACCTCCACCTCCCAAAGTGCTAGGATTACAGGCCTGAAAAGATCTAATGGTCACGGTCCTCCCGATGACTTCCTCCCCAAAGACCTACCCAAAACACCCATCCAAAGGAAACATCCCATATGAAAAACGAGTTGTTTGGAGGAAACTAAATTGCAGTATTCTGCGTGCAGCTTTCTCCTATAGCAGTGTTTCTCAGCCTCAGCCAATCAGAAGCTCCCAGCCTCAGCCAATCAGAACCATCACTTGGGTTACCTGCTACCACCCCTAGAGCGTGGGAGAGTTTGTGGAAGGATATGGGAGAAGCCCAAGCAACTATGTTTCTGAACAGAAATGGTTTGGGAAACCTGCCTCACTATGTTCATCTCCCTTTTTTTTTCAGTTTAGAATTCATAGCAGAGGGGAGCTGTACATAGTGGACAGAGGTTCTACCGTGAGGAAAACTGACACTCATCTGTGATACTCAGTAGCTGTGTAATCTTGAGCAAGTTACTCATCCTTCCTGAGTGTGAGTTTTCTCATGTGTAAAACAAGAATAAAAAAAGCTTCTACATAAGGTCATTATAGAGATTACCTAAAGTCATGGATTTGACTGCCATTTGTAAACTGAATACAAATGTGATTGCCATAAATGCATTTACTATGTCAAATCTTCACTGAACAAAGCCGTTGAGAGGTCCTTTGGGATTCATTAGTGTGAGATTTTATCCACTTAGCAAGGCGGAGTTGGTAAACTAAAGGTCAAGTTGACATAAAACCTGGATATAAGCCCAACTTTGCTTTTATTGTTTGAGCCCCCGCGGGGAAAGACAGCAACCTTCCAGTTCTCCACTGTCTCATCTATAAAACAGTGATGATGATAACTCCTGGCTCCCTGCTTGGAGTGGCTGAGAGGCTTTGTAAATGATACTACCTGAAGGTGGTTTGTGAACTCTAAAATGCTGTACATATTGTTGATGCCTGTCACGAAAGAGCTGGAAAGGCGAAGGCATCAGTTTTCAGATACACTAATATCCCATCCCTACCCCACCTATCCTACCTAATCCCTGTCCCAAAGGGCAAGAAGGCTTGCTAGCAAGAGGGCTGGGGAGGCAGCACTTTCCATCAGCAGCTCAAGAAACTCAAGAGCACTAAGAGTTTCTGGGGCAAAGGTCAGTCCCCCAGGGTGGGCTTGAGGGGTGGCTGGTCAGCAAGCAAGGATGTTGGCCATTGTTTGTGCCTGTTGTCTGTGTTCCCAAGTGTTTAGTGATGGATGGTGCCACACATTTCCCCTGCTGCTGCTGCTGCTGCTGGCTGAACCTGTCATGACACATCAAATTTCAAGAGCAGAGTTACAGAATCTGTGCCTTGGAAGAAGAACAAAGTTTGAATATCTGTGGAGTTGAGGACAGACTTAAGAGATTAGGAATGGGTAAGGTCCTGCAACGGGAAACTGCTCACGATGACTAAAAGTGAAAGTGAGTACAGTTTAGAGAATGCCACTCAGAGACAGGATTCAGGACAGGAAGTGGAGAGATGAGGAGCAGAGGCTGCAAGCAGATGGGAAGTTGGAGTGGCCACCAGAGCTAGCAAGTAGAGCATGGACAGATTGGCTGCTCGCAGCCATGGCCGCTTCCAGGGTGGAATTCCAGGAAACCCAGGAGTGGGACTCAGCAGTGAGGTTTGAGTGAGGTGGGCTAAGGAGACTCAAACCCCCAAAAACAGCCTCCGTTGCTTCTATTTTTTAGATTTTTTTAAACTAATTTTCTTATCAAATTTTACTAACTTAGAAACCAGCAAGAAATGTAATATCACATTTATTTACAGCCTAGAAGTAACAATTCCTGCATATGCTGTCCTCTCATGGTACATCTCCTCATAATACACAGCATTAAACAGGATGACCCTTTAACTTAAAAATATACTGAATATGCCTTATGGGGGTGAAGATACATGTGGCAAGAAAACTATAGCCTTAAACTAATGGTTCTCAAACTAATTTAAATCAAATCATTTGGAGGGCTCGTTAAAACACCCAGGGCTGGCTCAACCATAACTCACTGCAGCCTTGAACTCCTGTGCACAAGCGATCCTCCTACCTTAGCCTCCTGAGTAGCTGGGACTACAGGCATGTGCCACCACATCCAACCAACTTTTTTTTTTTAATTTTTTGGAGATTTTTCTTAAGTTTTTGTAGAGATGGCATCTCACTTTGTCACCCAGGCTGATCTCAAATTCCCAGCTTCAAGGGATCCCCTCCCTCCTCAGCCTTCCAAAGTGCTAGGATTACAGGCATGAGCCACAGGGCCCCACCACAGTTTCTGATCCATTAGGTCTGGGGTAGGGCCTGAGAACTTGCATTTCTACCAAGCTCCCTAGTGATACTGATGCTGCCGTTAGAACCACTGTCCTGGATAATTAGGGATCCTTGACAGGAAGAGAAATAAAAATACACAGACTAGATGGGCAAATATATTTCCTTAACATTCCAGTTTTCTAAGTTGAAGTTCAGACATGTCACCCCTCCCCAGGAGATCACTTGCAATATTAGCCAGTTTCTCACTATGTGGAAAATATTCATAGAAATGCTGAAGGTAATCCTAAAATGGAATCCTAGAATGGTTCATTGAACTAGAGCCATAGCATGAGGTGGAGTCCACTCAGATGCTCTTGGGTGTGGTGACATTGAGATCTGTCCGCTATGGGGACAAGCCTATCAAGAGCAAGGAACACAGAACCACCTCCCTCAGACAGCACTTCCAAGTATGTTACCAAAATCTTGGTCTTTGAATCCCATGTTAGAGAATTTGTCATCCATTTAATCAGTCATTCAGAGAGCGATCCCTCTCAGGACTGTATAGAACCTGCTTTCTGAGGACACAGGTTCTATTAGGACAGTCAGTGTTTTCCAGTAAAAATATAACAAAAACAACATATATAATTTTAAATTAAAAAGTAAAAATAGGCCAGGGCAATGGCACATGTCTGTAATTCCGGCACTTTGGGAGGCTGAGGTGGGCAGATCGCTTGAGTCCAGGAGTTCGAGACCAGCCTGGGCAACATGACGAAACCCTATCTCCACAAAAAAAAAAATACAAAAATTTAGCCAGGTGTGGTGTTGCACACCTGTGGTCCTAGTTACTTGGGAGGCTGAGGTGGTAGGATGGCTTGAGCCTGAGAGGTGGAGGTTGCAGTGAGCCGAGATCGCGCCACTGCACTCCAGCCTGAGTAACAGAGCGAGACCCTGTCTCAAAAATAAAATAAATAAAAAGTAAAAATAAGCAAGTGAAATTAATTTTAATAATATAATTTATTTAATCCAATACAGACAATATATCACTTCAACATGTAGGCATGATAAAGCTAAATGAGCTATTTTACACTTTTTATACTAAGTCTTCAAAATCTAGTGTGTATGTTACACTTACAGCACATCTCAATGTGGACCAGCCACATTTCAAATGCTCTATTGTCACATGTTGCCAGTGCCATTGCAGTGGACAATACATTGAGGGGTTGCTGGTCAGCAAGCAAGGATGGACCCCTTATAGTATTAGAGTAATTCTGGATGATATTTTCTTGATAAGATCAAATTTATCAAACATCAACTACTTTTAATCATTACTTTTCCCTGTGTCATTAAGCTCCATCAGACTCCCAAAAGCCTCCCTGCATTGGCTGCCCCAGAAAATGGCTCTCTGTGACTGTCTGATAATTGGCCCCTACTGTCCATTCTCTGTCTTTTCCATAGTAATAAAAATTTTAGCTGGACAGTTACCCAGAATAATATATTTTCCCCGGCAGCCAGATGAAACCATGGAACTACATGTTGGTCAATGAGATGTAAACAGAAGTTCATGCAGCACCTTCTTAAAGAAATAGCTGGCATCACTCTTTGTCCTATTCAATCTCCTTCCTCCTTCCCATTGGCTGGAATGAAAACCTGATGGCTAGAATTAGAGCCACCATATTGGACCATGAGATGACTGGGAAATGGAAGCCACACAGTAGACTAGGTGCCAATTTCTGGGGATTTTATGAAGGAGAGCTTACTTCCTGACTTTAAAGTAAAAGAGGAATACATTTCTACCATGTTTAAGTCAATATTGTTTGTCCGATTGTTATGGCTGAACTTTAACCATTTCACATTCCCACCCATTCATCCTGGCTTGTGAACATACAGCAGAAATCCTCAAGAAAGGAGCTAACAGATGTATTGTGCATTGTTAGCACAAAATAAAACTAATAAGAGCTAATTATTATGGAGCTCACACTCTAAGTAGCCTTATGTTAAGTACTGTACACATCTCCTTTAATCCTCGCAACAACTTTTGTGTATAAATAAGAAAATTTAAAACAGATTAAGTGACCTGTCCAAGATCACATAGCTGAAAATGTGAAGCCAGGATTTGAATCCAGGTCTAGATGATTCCATAAACGAAGTTCTTTGCTAGGCATATTCCCATCGGTAGACTCTGCACCATACAACAGGAAGATAGAAGGGGGCACATACCCTATTTTTTTTTGAGTCAACAGAAGCTCTGAATTTAAACTTGAAATCACATCCTTCTCCTGGCAAAATTCAACCAATCAGTACAAATGTGAGAATCAGCTGCATTCTGTAAGGTACTTTAGGAGAATAAGGTCACATGACTTACAGCCAGTTTCCTAAAACTCAACTCCCTTTTGAGACCTTTGGCACTTGTTCAGGTGTTCTATCCTTTTTGCCATTTTAGCACTTTAAGGATTAAAAATCGACATATTTAGGGTAAAACATCATGCTTAATATTGAATTTCTGATAAGCATATATTAAATATACATTATTTTAAGCATCATGGAATCATTTTCTGCCCTGGCTTATGAGCAGGTCACCAACAGAGATATCTTGGAGCTCTGTTACTCAGTTCCAACAGTGCCACAAATAAAACTAGTAACAACAAATAACTATTGAGAACTTACTTTAACAGACCTTATTTTAAATACTTGTGTACTTTTAAGCTTACAACCAAAAACAGTGGGTTCCCTGAGTGTGGAGCTTGTGTTGTATTGGTCACTTCTGCATCACCATTTCTTATCACCTTACCTGGCAAATAGCATGTCTGTGATAATATCTTGTTGAATGAATTGTCAGACACTCCTTAGGCCACTTCACATTCTCTCAGCCTCACCTGTCCCTTGATCCAGCTGCTGCAGAGGCCAATACTACATTAGGCTCTGAGCAACTCCACATAGGTAAAAAGGGCATGCCTTACCTGCACTTGATGTTTCCTGTTTCTTGCTCTGGGGGTTCCCTTTTGACACAGAGGTCCGGGGCACCATAACACCTCCCCTGGCACCTGTGCATGTGCAAAATGAAAGTATAGAGGAGTTAACACCTCATGGGAAAAACCTTTGACCAGTGGGAGACAGGAATCAATGAACAGATTGCTCTTTCTTCTCTCCAATGGACTATTCTGATACACAATTTATTTGGCTTCTCAGAAGACAGTTATGATGGTCCCTTGGGATCAAACAATTAGCAGTGACCAAGTTGGTAACACACCCTCCTATTGACTCCCTCCCTCCCTGACTGCCACTCTTCCTTTGTCCCTTCATCCTGCTCTAATAGAAATAGCACATACATGCTTTATCTCAGGTTTTTCAATCTGGAGAGCTTAGACAAGACAAAGAAAGTGAATTTACCTTTGAATACTTTGTCTAAAAACATTATCCAAATGAATCATTAACCACTGGGCCATCTTACTTTAATTGTCAAATTCAAATCAAAAGAAATGACAGATGCCATCTTCCAGAAACACATAACCCATGACCCGTGGATGCCAATGGTAGTTATTTCTATAGGCCCTAGGAGTATGGCCAAAGGCATCTGGCCCCACTCTGATTCCTGCAAAGGTCTTATTTCTGCACAAGAAGCACCGCCTCTAAAGGATTCTTTGAGGGCGGGAAGATGTGATATTGCTGCGTCAGGGTTCATATCAGAACACTTAAAACAATTGTTTACAGTACATGGTGTCACAGAGATGCCTGCAGCTAATGTCTGAAAATTACACAAATCTGGACATTTATTAATTTACTAAAAAGCAGCAAATGTAAAGGGGCTGATAAAGCAAACAACTAGCAGTAATAATAAAATAATAGATGTCATTTTTTTTCTAACATTTATTGAGTATTTACTCTGTGCCAGGCCAGGGTTTCACTGTGTCCTCACAAAAGCCCTGTGATAATATTATTAGTTCACATTCACATTGTGTCTTCACAAAAGCCCTGTAATAATATTATTAGTTTAATTTACAGCTATCTGAAGGATTTCAAACTTACTGACTTATCCAAGGCCTCACTGCAAGGAACTGGAAGATGACATTCAACCTTCAGACTTCTTTTATATGGAAGAAGAATAAATTTCTCTGTTTAAGCCAGTGTTGTATTGTTGCTATATGTAGTTTCTGTTATATGTAGTGAAAGCTGTTATGCTTACCTAATTACAAGAGATTTCTAATACTCCTTTTGGTTCAAGCCCAATCAAAAAACTGAGGAAATAGGCCAGGCACGGTGGCTCACACCTGTAATCCCAGCACTTTGGGAAGCCAAGCCGGGCAGATCACTTGAGGTCAGGAGTTCAAGACCAGCCTGGCCAACATGGCGAAACCCCCATCTCTACTAAAAATACAAAAAAAAAAAAAAAAAATTAACTGGCGTGGTGGCGCGTGCCTATGGTCCCAGCTGCTCCCAAGGAGGCTAAGCACAAGAATTGCTTGAACCCAGGAAGCAGAGGTTGCAGTGAGCTGAGATCGCACCACTGCACTCCAGCCTGGGAGACAGAGAAAGATCATGTCTCAAAAAAAAAAAAAAGAACAACTAGAAAAATCAACCCTGCTGGACATTCAAAACAGTTGTAATCATAAGATACTGAGTGTGCATCACAGAAAGGAGAATCAATTACCATCTGATATACGGAAAGGTATATCACAGCGAAAAATAAGCCACACAAGGGTTCCAAGGCCTTTTATAGGAATAATGACTATTTTTTCCTTTAACCCTAAAACTGACACATAGGAAGTGATAAATAGGAATGTACTTATTTTCAATAAGAATTTTAGAAAATAGTTATCATATTTCACTACTTATTCACTTAAGAGTCATTTATTAAGCCCAGGGGAAATACAGAGATGAAGAGGTGAGACCTTCCTTGTAGGAAGCCAGGCCTACTGAAAGAGGCACACAAGGAGACAGCCTACACAGTGTGCGGAGTGCTGTGGTCCAGAGAGCACGATCTAATGTTGAGGGAGGAAGGAAGACTTTCTGGAGGAGACGATACCCAGTTGATTAGGTGTCCTTGGGAAAATAAATCTGGGTAGGGGGTGGCAGGGGGAGCAGAGAGAGAAGCAGGGCATGCTGGGAGAACAAAGTAGTGAGGTATGGTAGGAAATTTAGGAAGGAGGGAGAAGATATGAAGGGGCCAGGTCACTGCAGTATAGAGAAACCACATCATGAAGACCATGCACTAAGGCGTCCAGACCACCTCAAAAGCTATGAAGAGCTGCAGAACACTTTTCAAGGGGGAGTAATGTGAGAATCATTGTCATTTAGAAAGATCTGTAAGGTGATTTTCTTCAAGTGAGCTCTCTGACCCTTCCTGTTCTAACACTATGAATCAAGGAACTGGTGCAATTTTAAAATAACAATAACTTGTCTGAGTCTAGACTGTTAGGAACCTGGAAGTAACTCTTGCTGTCATTTGGGAAGCTAATTTGACTCACCACATATTCATGCCTGATACTGTTCTATTGGAGCATGCCTGGTGGCCATGCCTAAGTTGGGAAGATAGATGTTACTTGCTATGTCTAAATGTTTGTGTGCCCTCAAAATTCAATGTTAAAACCTAATCCCCAGTGTGATGGTATTTGGAGGTGGAACCTTTGGGAAGTAACATTAAGTCGTGAAAGCAGTACCCTCATGAATGGGATTGGTGCCCTTACAAAAGGGACACCAGAGAGCCTCTATTTTTTATGCCATGTCAGGACACAGCTAGAAGGCACCATCTGTGAACCAGGAAATGAACCTCATCAGACACCAAATCTGCAGGCACTTTGACATTGGACTTCCCAGCCTCCAGAACTGTGAGAAATAAATTTCTGCTGCTTATAAGCCTCCAATCTATGGCATTCTGTTATAGCAGCCCAAATGAACTACAACAGTACTATTTGTTTCGGATACCAATTAGAGCAGAAGCCAGGAGCAAAGACTAGAGCTGAGAAACAGTAAAGCCTTCCCTGAGTACCCAGTCTAAATCAAGACTTAGGATTTAAGAGCACTCAGTGATAACATGATGTCAACTAACTAGATGGCAGCAGAGGCTGAGGACCCAATGGGTGCCCATGTTCACTGCCACCAGATGGTTCTTCCAAGGAAATTCTCTTTATATTTGAATATTATCTGCAGAGTCCAGGGGGCCTTCTAGGGGATAGGACCTGGGTTGGACTCCCAGTGGCTCCTGGTGTAATAAAGCAACCCTTGTACTGTTCCTTGCCCCTTTCCACATACATTGGCCAAAGCTGGTGGGTCCCTCCTCAGCAACCGCATGCCTCTTTTTACATACAGTAAGGTGCAAGAAGCCAGGTGCCAGGCAGGGACAAAGTCTGGCCTGCTTATAATTGCGTCTCAGCACTTGGTACAGCACCAAGAACATGGCAGGTACTCAAGAAATATTTGTGAAATAGATGAACAAATGTATCAGTCAATTGTGCCTTTGCATATAGAATAATAGCAAACACATCATGTTTACCATGTGATCTACACATTTTACAAACATTTTATCCTCAAAACAACATTATAAGAGAAGTACTATTATTCTCCCCCTTTTACAGATGAGAAAAGTTAGGCAAAGATAAGTGAGTGACTTGCCTAAGGTCACACCGCTTAAAGCCTAGACTGCGTATCAACAACAAAATTTGTCAAATGAATAAATTCTAGCATTCGTGGTTTCTTTAGGATCCCATTATTTTGTCCAGTTGAGGTAGCTGTGGGGTTTTTTTTGTTTTTTTGTTTGGTTTTGGGTTTTTTTTTCCTTTCTTTCTTTACCGTCTTATGGTGCTGAAGCTGTAGGTTTTGGTTGTTAACAGGGTGGTAATACTAAATTTGCACATCTTTTGGATATGATTGCATTGCACACACTGAAAAAAGGGAATGAGGCTCAGGTGAGAGAAAACCTTAAAATCCTCCAATGCAGTCTCATTACTCTTAGAATAAAACCCAAATGCCTAGCCTTGGCCTGTGTGATGAGGCCTTCTATATTGCCTCTGTCCGCATCTTGTGCCACTGTTCCCCCAGGTCCCTAAGGTCTCTGTCACACTAGCCAGCTTTCTGCTCTTCAAACAAGCCCAGGCGTGTTCTCCCTCATGGGCTACACCTGCTGTTGCATCTGCCAGGAATACCGTGGGCTTTCTCTTAGCTGGGTATCTTCTCACCATTCAGGTCTGAGCTTAAATGTTACTTCTTGGTAAAGCCTTCCCTGAGCCCTAATCTAAAGAGCGACTCGCCAGCTCCCACCTCCAACTCCATCTGACCTGTCAATCTCTCTCTATCCCATTAACCTGCTTTATTTTCTTCATAGTACTTATCACTAACTGAAATAATCATTTTTGTCAGCTTCTTTGTCTCCTTATTTCTTTCTTCTTCCCACTTGAGAATTTAAGATCCGTGAGCTCAATCTGGGATGTTGGCAGCATAGAGAAGGTGTGCAGTGCATATGTATTGGATAACAGATGATTCAACAAATTACTAAGCTTTGCCAAGCACTGGCCATCACCAAGTCAGATGAGGAGAGGAGTCTCAGATCTCCATGCACCCCATGTCTCACCACTGGAATCATGCAGAATAAAATGCCCAGGCTTCTGGAGCTTCTGTGTCAAAACTCACTGATGACACCTGATTGCCCCCAAAACAAGGCCCCCTTGCAAATCTGGGAGATTAAATTAGGAAAACTTTGGGAATAAGGGGGATAACTGTGAAATCAAACCAAAGAGAGGGTTTGGCACCACCATGGATGTTGGAAATATGTGGAGCCACCTCCAAGTACCTGGAGAAAGAGTTGGTGCGGCCTCTATGACCATCAGGGAGGGTTTCCTGTTGTTGTTGTTGTGTACATTATGCAGCATAAGATTTCACATTTTTAAAAACATCCCTCCAATTTAAAAACATAGTTTGGAGGCCACTTCTTTAGAGAATTTCTCCTGATTATATGCAGAGTATAAATGCTAGAGGAGAATTTTTTTTTTACTTAGGTATTTCTCAATAGTCACAGTAAAAATTTTAAATGTTGTCCTTCCCAGTTAGAAATTTGAAAACTTCAAGGCCAAATGCCCTGCCTGCTCCAGCTTGGAGGCTGAGGGAGCTGAACACATTCATCTGCCCTGTGTCCACCCATCTCTCCTCACCAGGTGGTGGGTAGGCTCATTGTCTGCTCCAGGCAAAACACTTTAGAAATGTAGGGCGCTCAAACGTGCTACCTTGACATGGGTAATTTTTTTCCTGCAGGAAGAGAAACCAGGAATATAATTGCCCTAGAAATAACTCAATCAATGGGCATCCTATGCCCAAACCTCTCCAGGGGACCACGCTTGTGAGGCATAAAGTAATGGCATGCTTGCCAGCAGCTAATGATGCACACCAGCCCCCCAGAAGGCTTCGGCAAAATGTCTCTTCACAGCCATTGTAATGATTTGGAATGTTTTGCCAAAACTAAATGCCTTCCTCTCATTTGCACTTCATGCCTTTAAGCTCCCAAGGTGCCACTGCCCCTGCCACTGGGTGAAGAGTGGCAGGGATTTTGCAGGAATGCTCCCCAGTAGCACAGGCCTAGAAACACACAGCAGCCGCCCACACACTTCTGCGTTGTGACTGCCGCCTCACTGCTGCTAGGCAAGATAATTGGTGGCGCTGGAATGTGGCCAAGATTTGGCAGGATGCACAGCAGGCATCTAAATCGGGGTGTTGGTGCCAGCATCAAAGCTCTGACCATGGGGCAGGAGCCAAGGTCACCACGAAGCTCAGTGTGACCTTGGAGGTGAGGACACCCCTCCCTATCTGTGCCCTGAGTCCCACTCACTCAGCTTCCATGCCAGCTTTGTGCCACTCTTTCTACATACCAGGCTCCAGCTAGGGCAGCAGCGGGAAGCTGTTAGGTGACACATGAATCCTGTAAGGTATGCAGGTGGCGACAGCATACCACCCACAGGTTGGATGGTGACAGTCACAGCTATATATAGGGAAAGGGATTACCACAGCCCTCTGTGGGTACTGCAAGTACTGGTACATGGGCCCTTTGCATTGTGCCATGGAACCTGTTAGCAATGTAAAATTCAATCTGTGCCAGTTGGACACACAATCACTTTTAACATTAGCAGGAGAACAGAATCTGACATTTAAAGGGAAAGAAAGAGTCACACCCTGGTGATCAGCTGAATGACTGAATCCAACAACTAGTGTGTCTGCAGCTTTTGTTGGAGGCTCACCCTCACCACCCTGACCTTAGTCACTGAATTTTCATCCCAAAAGTCCAGCCACAGCCCTACTCCCGAGGTTGTATGCCACTGGGGGCAGGGAGGGAGCGCTCGCTTGAGTGGAAGGTTTGAAGTGGAATCCCTAACACTCTCAGAAGCAGAGGCAGGCATCCCATTTCACAAGGGGGTGCCAAGATACCATCTGGCCCAGGACTCAGCTCACAGAGGGCCTTAAACTTAAAATTTTGACATTCTCAGCAAAAAGAACTTACAGCCATAGAAATACCCTGACAAGAGTAAAAAAAACTGGCATTCAAGACAAAACTCAATAGTGTCAACCAGATGACACTGCTTGGAGTACATTAAGACAATAACAACAATAATAATAACTAACACTTGCGTAGTGCAGACTGTTGTAAGAATCTAGGTACTTCTCTAAGACTTACCTTTAACCCTCACAAAAACCCTATGAGGAGACACTACTATGCCTATTTTATAGATTGGAAACTGAGGTACAGAAAGACCACATCATGTGCCCAAGATCATATGGCTAATAAATGCTAGGCCAGAATTTGAACTCAGGCTGTCCAGGCTCCATTGTCCCCATGCTTAATCACTATCCTCTGAAGTAATGGTTTTTAAAAATAAAACCTTGCTAATAGCACAATCACACCGCAATATTACTCATTAAAAGCATCTACCTCTTAGCATGGAAACACTTGACACTTCATCATTTTTTAGTATCTCAGGAGTCTCTAAAAGGCTTTAGGTCAGGCTAGAAACAGCCTTTCTTCTTCCAAGGATTGCTCTTACTCTAGAGAAAAGTAGCACACAGGCCGGGCACGGTGGCTCATGCCTGTAATCCCAGCACTTTGGGAGGTCAAGACAAAAGGATCGCTTGAGTTAAGGAGTTTGAGACCAGCCTGGGCAACATAGCAAGAAACCATCTCTACCAAAAAAAAAAAAAATGTAATTAGCATGGCGTAGTGGCATGCACTTGTAGTCCCAGCTACTCGGGAGACTGAGGCAGGAGGATAGCTACAGCCCAAGAGTTTGGGGCTGCAGTGAACTATGATCATGTTACTGCACTCCAGCCTGGGCCACAGAGTGAGACTCTGTGTCAAAAAAAAAAAAAAGTAACACACTTCTGGAAAACAATCATAGAGCCCCGTGTGTGAGCCTCCTCTATGCTGCAGAGGCACTCTTTATTTGGCCATGTCAGGTCCTCAACTCAAATCTCTCCAATTAAGGAAGCAGTGAGAGCTTCTCTGTTCCTAGTAACATGATGCCAAGGCTCTCTGAGGGCTCAAGCCCTATCTTAGCCCCTCCAAAAGCATGGCAGCATCGGTGCAGGAAGGAAGTGCAGGGCACCTCAGCCAAGGCGCTGAGAGGTGTTGAAATATGATCCCAAGTATGCTGGAGGAAAGCACTGTGTACAATTACTATTTGACATATGGACAGTGGGATTTAATCACTCACAACAGAACTCTTAACCCTCCCCAGGAAGACACACTAGGCACTGTCGAAACGGAGCTGAATGAGGCACACAAGGGCTCCGAACGGAGGTAACGAACACAGTGACAAATCACTCCAGTACAGTGTTGTTAGGAAAGTAGGTCAGGGCACGGACAAGCGCTGCACGAGCCTGGAGGAGGGGGTTTCCTATTTTGCATAGAGAATTTGTAGAAAGGCTTTAAGGATTTCCAATCCTTAAAGAATTTGCAGTCAGCCTTTAAGGATGAGCAAGTGTTGACTCAGCTCAGCAGAGAGAGCTGGAAGAAAGACAAAGGGAGGCTGCAGGAAGATTAATGAAAGCAAGGCCCCAAACACCATCCAATCTGCAATAAGCCTTCTGCCTTTGAGCAAACTTGCCTGTTAATTAACTGATTTAATGAACATTTACTGAGCACCTTCCATTTGACTCATAATCCTTGAAAATTTGGCGGGGAGCGGCTGCCTGGAATTCTTAACAAATGTTCTAGAAAGACAGAGCTAGATATTTCTCAACTAATTCTTGTAATGCATGTTTCTCTTCCAAAACTGAAGTCAGCAGGGGCCATAGGAAAAAATGCAGAGTTAGGCACACTCACACCCTACCTATCCCTCCTTGAAGATGGGGACGGCGACAGGGTTTTAGAGCATCTCCATCTTCAAGTTTGACTCCTGCTCTGACTCCTTAGATAATGTCTGTTGGGTTGGCATCCTTTTTAGGACTGTCAGCAACAGATCCCACTCCCAGTGGGCCTTGGGGCATGCCTGTTCCCATTAGAGTGCTATTGATCAGAGACAGATGCCACCATGTGCAAGCACAGTGAGGTTGCCACGTCATCTCTAGGGATGTTGGATGCCAATCTGGCTCTTTGTTCTTTATCTCTTCATTGCCCCCAAATACTTTAGAAAAAAAATATGCTTGCATTGGAAGATCTAGTTTATATTTTGGTGATCAAAGAATTCTGCATCTCAAATGGGCCTCCTTTATTTACATTTTTTAGTGTGTGTATTCTTTAAATACTCATCTCTCCTTTGCATCTGACTAACTCCTCGTCACCCTCCAGACCTCAGTGCAAATGTCACTTCCTCCCAGAAGCCTTCTTGGCACTACCACCATGCTCCAGTCGGAATTAAGGGCTGCTTATGTGGTCCTATCCTTCTCTGGACTTCTGCCTTTATCACAACACATTTTAACTGCTGTTTTATTTATCTAACTCCTGATGGCAAATTATAAAATTCTGTGATGGTGAATCTTCTTGTTCATCATTGTATTCTCAATCCCCTAATACAGTGTAAGCAACATATTAGGTAGTCAGTAATTATTTGCTAAATTAATTTATTGTTTAATCAATACTAATGCTTTAAATGACTACACATCAACAATAAGTAATTTTGTTACTTCAAAATGAAGTACATTCTGCTTTTTAGATCGTTCATAATTCTTTAGCGAGCCTAAGGGTAGAAAAATATAGGTATCTCAGTCCTTCTGAAGGGCTTCGTAGAAATCCCAAATTTAGAACTTGCACAGTTTAGGAGTTTGAATGAAAAAGTGCTGTAATTCCTAGTCCCTACTTCCAACTGCTAGGGAAACTTTAAATCAGATTTCCAACAACATATGGTACAGCTCTGTCCCTATTCCCTTCCTTAGTTCTCCCTTCAAAAATTTATATCATATGGTTCACTTTCCTTTTCTCCCTCATTCAGGAAAATGTATATAAATCTTGCTATTGTGGCTGTCTGTTGAAGTTTGTCAGAGAAGTCAGGGTCAGGGGAGGGGCATATAAAATTGATTTATGGTATCAGCGAATCAATAGAGTGTGTTAGTAGATCTCTGCTCCACCACATTTAGGATAGCCTTGATGAGGTTATGCCCCTTTTTTTCTTATTTTATTTCCTATCTCAATTTTAAAGATTGATACACCTTTAATGAATTGTTAGCTACAATTTTAAACAGTAAATAAAAAGCTCAGCCTACACACTTCTCAAATTCTTAAAGTGTTCTCTTTAAATGCAAATAAAAGAGCTCTCAAGTCCTTGGGAGTAAAGTGTATGGAAAGGGAGCTCTTGAGGGAATCATAAGAAATGCATAATTTATAATAATAATAATAAGGATCTTTCATGGGACTCTTTCTATCTTGGTGGTGGCTAAAGCCAACCAAGCAAAACTTGCAAAGGACATGGCTAGCCCGGTTTTATTACCCTTATCCCTCACATACCTCTGAGATCTAAAAGGTCTGGGGTTGAAGTATGACTGTAAATTGAAGCATTTCTTTACAAAAGTTGTTAGAGAGTTATGTACTTTCCTCCCATCCTGCTTAGAGGGTTTGACATGTGTTCATCGAGTCTGCAGAAGGCAGTGAACACGGTGGACTAATCTGATGCATGCTGGAAAAGCAGTGTATTAGTCTGTTTTCACACTGCTAATAAAGATATACCTGAGACTGGGTAATTTATAAAGAAAAAGAAGTTTAATGGACTCACAGTTCCACGTGGCTAGGGAGGCCTCACAATCATGGTGGAAGGAGAAAGGCAAGTCTTACATGGCGGCAGGCAAACAGAGTGAGAACCAAGCAAAAGGGGAAACCCCTTATGAAATCATTTGGCTGGGTGGGGACATAGCCACACCATCTCAAGCAGAAAGGCAGCAGCCAGTAGCCAGAGCAACTGAATGGAAGAGTGGCTGAATGCAGACACACCAGTATTCCCAGTGTTTTTTGGACAAAGGATACATGAATATTCCCTGTGAACCAGAAGACTGCTCAGGAGAGAGAACTGGCCTGGAGGGGGCTTCAAACCTAAGCTGGGAAAGGACCCAGGATTCTGGGGAGCTGAAGGAAAAAACATAAACAGTCACAGAGAACATACGTCTGAGGCACGACACAGGCAGTACAGTCTAATGTTCCCAGTGTAGGCCTCCAAGAACCCACAAGTACAGCCCCAAAAAGATCTGCTTTGAAATTCCCCCAAGCCCGGAGTCAGCTTGAATCATCCACCACAGCCAGCAGAATCCATCGCCATATGTCATTGGTGCCAGTCAAACTTGACCTTTCCTATCCCTGACATGTCCTTCCTATTCCCTCTCCTAGTGAGTAGCTGGAGCTACGGAGAAAGTAGCAGGAGTTGAGGGTGGAGGACCAAGGTAAGGAAGTCTAGAGGAAGCCAGCCCTGCCCTACTCCAGGCCCAGCAAGAAGAATCTTAAATGAAATCTAAAGTGTTGATTAACACCTATGAATGGGTTTTTTTTTTTTTTACTGAAATGAGATTATCTTTGTGAAAATAAGTAACTGGAAAACCTTTTATTATCTACAGGTGACTAGAAACATCAGGGTACCTGCCCTAGACACACCCAGAGGGCAGAAGGGAACTAGTTCCACAGAGCAGGTTCAAGCATATGGTGGGGAAAAGAATGAAGCTGTTTTCTCCTTGTGCCCTCCAAGGTTCTGCTCTTACAATATACTACTTACCTTGTTTCTCCTGGAATTCTCAATATCCTGCTAGCCCAGCAGGTTGAAAGACGTCATAAGCACGGTGGCCGGCTGAGACCAAATCCCATTTTTGCACTTAATGGTTTGTAGGAAAGTAGGCAGAATGCTATCCTCCACGTACCTTGATTCACTTATCTGTACGATGTGGATAATCATAGGATCTACCTCATGGAGCTATTGTGAAGATTTAACAGCCACAAAGATCTTAGATCAGGGTCTAGCTCACGGTAAGTGCTCAATCAATTATAGCAATTATCATCATCCTCTTCATTGAAGACCCTGATGTTCATCAAAAATTTAATGCTCATTAACCTCTAAAGAAAAAGGAAAAGAGAAAGAGATGAGTAAGCATTTGGAATCTTGCTCCACCCAGAACAGAGCTGATGCCACTAGATGTGAGTCCCTCACAGGGCAACAACATCCTCTTTTCTAGAATTCTATCTCCCAGACCCAGTTCAACACCTGCTCATAGTCATTGCCAAGAAAGGATTCTTGAGCAAATGAATGAAGAAGTGAATGGATGAATGTCTATACTGCCTACACCCTGACCACCTTGATCTTGTTGCTCTGGGGCCAGATGAGTGGTTAGAATCTCTCATATTTCCTTACCCTCAAGGGAGGTGCCTCCTGATTCTACTGTGGCTCTTCAGAAACTCTTCCCAGCATGAGGCCCTCACTCCAGACTCTTGACAGCTGAATGAGAATTGTCCTAAGCAGTGAATCTCAAACTTTAGCATGTATCCGAATCACCTGGAGTGCTTCTTAAAACATAGACTTGGAGTACTTTTTTTTTGAGATGGAGTTTTGCTGTTGTTGCCCAGGCTGGAGTGCAGTGGTGCCATCTCGGCTCACCGAAACCTCTGCCTCCTGGGTTCAAGCAATTCTCCTGCCTCAACCTCCCTAGTAGCTGGGATTACAGGCATCCACCACCTCATCCAGCTAATTTTTGTATTTTTAGTAGAGACAGAGTTTCACCATGTTGGCCAGTTGGTCTTGAACTCCTGACCTTAGGTGATCCACCCACCTCGGCCTCCGAAAGTGTGGGGATTACAGGCGTGAGCCACTGCGCCCGGCCCTGGAGTGCTTTTTAAAACATAGATTTCTGGGCCCACTCTGGAGTCTCTGGTTTAGTAGGTTTGGACCAAGAATTTGCATTTCTAACGATTTACTGGTCCTGGGAACACACCCTAAGAAACACAGTCCTGTTATTTTTTGACTGTTTAACAAAATCCATGGGGCTGTGGAGAGAAAGGGGGACATTGATACACTCTTGGTAGGAATGTAAATTAGTCCAGCCACTGTGGAGAGCAATTTAGAGATTTCTCAAAGAACTAAGAGTTGAACTACCATTTGACCCAGCAACACCATTCCTGGATGTATACCCAAATGAAAATATATTGTTCTACCGAAAGGACACATGCATTCATATATTCATCACAGCACTATTTGCAATAGCAAAAATTTGGAATCAACCCAGGTGTCCATCAAGAGTGACTGGATAACAAAAATGTGGTACATGTACACCATGTACTACAGCCATAAAAAAAACAATGAAATCACATCCTTTGCAGCAACATGGATGCAGCTAGAGGCCATTATCCTAAGTGAACTGAGGCAGAAACAGAAAAGCAAATACTGCATGTTTCACTTATAGGTGACAGCTAACATTGGGTACTCATAAAGTGGCAACAGTGGACACTGGAGACTACTAGTGAAGAGGGGGGAGAGAAGGAGGGGAGCAAGGGCTGGAAAACTACCCGAAAAAAAACCATAGTAGTACTATGTCCACTACCTGCGTGATGGGTTCAGTCATATCCCAAACCTCAGCATCATGCAATATACCTTTGTAGGCCAGGCACGGTGGCTCATGCCTGTAATCCCAGCACTTTGGGAGGCCAAGGTGGGTGGATCACCTGAGGTCAGGAGTTTGAGACCAGCCTGGCCAACATTGTGAAATCCTGTCTCTACTAAAGACACAAAAATTAGCTGGGCATAGTGGCATGCACATGTAATCCCAGGTACTTGGGAGGCTGAGGCAGGAGAATCGCTTGAACCTGGGAGGTGGAGGTTGTAGTGAGCTAAGATCGTGCCACTGCACTCCAGCCTGGGCAACAGAGCAAGACTGTCTCAAAAAAATAAAAAATTTTATATATATATAAGTATATACACAAGTATATATACTATATATATGTATATATAGTATATATACATATATATAGTATATATACATATATATACAAGTATATATATACACCTTTATAACAAACCTGCACATGTACCCCCTAACTCTCAAATAAAAGTTAAAAACAAAGCACTGTTCTAAAGCTTGGCTTTGATTGCATCATCCACTGCTTAAAAATCTCAGAGAGTTCCTTTTAAAAGTCCATGAACTAAAGCTACTAAATAAAGTCCTCACTCCTTAGTCTCAGGCCCTTCCAACACAGCCCAGTCCAACTTTCTAGCCTCATTTCCTGCCACTCCCCTCCATTCTCTCTAACCACACTGGGCTGCTTTCCCTTTTAGGGACTCTCCAGCGGCCCTGCCTCTGCACTGTTCCCCAGGCCTGCAGTGCCCTTTTCTCCTTCCCTCCTGAGCAAGTCTTAGTCGTCCTTGAAGACCTGATCCAAATGTCCTCCTCTGTGTCACTTTCCCCAAGTCCCTCCAGGCATGCTGTGTGGCTAGAACATACTGTACACAGCCTTGCTATCACCCTTGTGCATTGGCATTGTCTGTTACATGTCTGTTATGTTACTAGATTGTCCTTGCCCCTCCAGCCATGACCATGCTATTTATTTTCATTTGATGCTCCAAGCCCAGCACAAGGCTTGCCAAAAGGAGCAATTTAGCACACATATGATAAACAAGTGAATTCCAGACTGTGGTTGCCCCAGTTGATATCTGTTGCCTGCTCCACAGATGTTTACTGTATTAATCAACTATTGCTGTAATAGTGGTGCATAACAAAACACACACACACACACATCCAATCTCCAACAATGAACATTTATTTTTCTCACTCAGCTAGGGCAGCTCTGCTTCAGGCAGCAGTTTGGCTGGGCCTTGGTTCCAAATTGCAAGTTGGGTTCAGGTTTGCTCTACACACATTTCCTCATCCTGCAGCTGGGAGCTACATGTGTGCACTCTGCGCACATCAGATCTGCCAACATTCCACTAGCCAAAGCAAGTCATATGGCCAAGATCAATATCAGTGGAGCAGGGAATATACCCTGTCCTCCACAGTGTCAACAAAGCCATGGCAAAGCATATAGAGGTATAATATTATAACAGGGAGCCAATCAAGAATTGGGAAGGAGTCATTGGAAATAATAATCTAACCTACAAAATGTACCTTTTCCCATTTTGGGGTCCTCCCTCATCTTTGTTCATTCTGCTCAGATGACATCATAGAACCTGCTGACTCCCCAGGGCACAACCTGAAGCCAGTGAACTCATTCTTGTCTTACTCCTTCATCCTTGAAGTTTTGTCTACCATATGCCTAAAGCTGGAAACCCAGAAGGAATAGACCTAGCCATTGTATTTTTTACTTTTTTTATTTTTATTTCTGCTCCCACTCTATTGGGATCAGCCATTGTATTTTTAAAAACATCATTTGCAAAGTCACTATATTCATTAGTGGAAACTCTCATTGTTAGAGAAATACCACTCCACTCTGTCATGGTGAAAACACAATTTCTGTTCTTTCACAAAATGCTACAGGCTGTGAAATTTCTCTTTACCCACCCAACCTCTCTATTCATAACCACAACTTCCTTGCACTAGAGGCCTATTCACTATGACTTTAGCTTTGCCTAACCTAAATGCTGACAAGCCACCCTCCCTAAACCAGTAAGTAGAGGGGGACCAGTAGGGATCTCAGATGATTTCCATGGAGGTGGGAGAGAAAGCAGCAAGCCCCTCCCCACCCCCTACACACGTGTTCTATTGCTAAGGATTACATCACACTATAGGTCTTTTCCAGGACAGAGCAATGCCCTCTAAAAGTTTGCTGTGTCTTGTCTCTGTGAGTTGTTTAGAGACAGGTAGCAGCACGTAGCACACCTCCAGCTTGTAAACCTCTCCTCTCTCCCTACTCAGCCCTCCCATCTGCTTTTAGAAACCAGCCAAGACATCAGCCAGTATCCACACAGATTTCCAAAGAACAGAGGGCAGATTCTATGTCAAAGCAGACAACACACATCACATAGTCAACAGATCCTAGCAGTTAGGAGATGGGGGTTCAGGCCCTACCACTAACTGTGGTGACCTGGGTTAGGCCCCTTCACCTTTCCGCACCTCCGTTCCCTTTCTGAGCTCCTTTTTCTCTGTTTCAGCCCATTGTTTGACTCCTTCATAACTTAATAGGGTTTGTAATCATTTGATTTATGGATTTTTCTTTTTACTTGCTCTTAGTCTGTGCTCCCCACTAGAATGTAAGCCCCTTTGGGTGATCTGATCATCCCATTGAATACCCAGCACTTGGTACATTGTCATCAGTCAGTAGATATCCATTTAAATTAATGAATAAATAAATTGATACCAAATGATCTAGTTTTAATATTCTATAACTTTTCATCTATTAAAGCAAAAACAAAAACAAGTGAACATATATGAAAGAAAAATTAGCTTGCTTCGGTAGTTCCCAGGGATGAAATGGGGCAATGGATGACTAAGTGAACATTTCCTGTTCATCAGCCTCCTTCTTATAACACTTCGTAGGATCGTAGAGAACAATTTATTATTTTTGTATGTCTAACATAACCTGAGTAATTGTGAGCACAGCAATTGGAAAGTCTTTCTTATCTTTCTGGCATTTTCTCGTCCTTCCTAGCATTTCTTTCCTGATTTGATAAATCGTTTTAATCAACACTTACGTACATGGTCTAGCCTACTCACCAAGTCTAGGCTAGTTTCTCCATTTCCATTATGCATTTGTTCCTTGGAATTTTTGCATTACTTCTACCCAATGTTGCCATTAACCCCAGAGAATTTAAGATCAAATTGAAACTTAAAAGTACAAAAATATTCAATGGAGTCCTTCAGACCAGTCTAATTTTTGTGTTAGCAGAAACCATCTGGGCAAAGTCACTATAATGAAAGCCATTAGCCACTGTTTCTCCATATAATATTAATATTTAATTAAGACTATATTGATGGTTGGTCAATGACCCTGGTCTCCATCCTCGTGCCTCTCCACAGCTATTGAACTTTCATCCAATCAGGCCATCCCAAGCTAGTGGACCAATCGCAGATCATTGCAGCTTATTTCTCCCACATACACACACTCTTTTATTTGGTGGATTTGGCCAGAATTTTCATCCTCTCTTTGCTTATTTGTGTCCAAGCAGCTAAGATGATGTATCTGGTACTTGCTGTTCATAGTTGCTCCTGACGGAGAAGTGAAGAGCTGCATTTCCTTGAAATGTCTTTTCCAGAAAGGTAATAGATTTGATCCTCTGTTCTGGCCTTCTGAGAACTTCTGGCTAGGGCAAAAACATTTATGTGATTTCAGATGTTTATGGCAAAAGTTAAACCAAACAACCGATGCTTTTGTTTAGAGCTTTGCCCTATGTGGTCAAACTGCCATGCCTAAGCTTCTTTCCCGTTTTCATTCATTCTTCCTTCATCCTACTCAGATCAAACCATGCCTTGTTCCTCCTACAAGCTTGGTGCTTTCCTGAATCCTTGCCTCCTGAGTAGTCAGCCCTGAAGGTTCAATACACCTGTTGCCTCCTCCATAAAACTGTCTTAGATCGCCCTAACTGGAAATAATCTGAACCCCCATAGCACTCTTACTTCTCTTATAGGACTTTTCTTTCTCTACCTTATTTTATAGTTTTTTATAAAATTGTTTGTCTCCTACATGAACAATAAATTACTTGTACATAGAAACTATCTCTTCTTCATCTTTATCTCTCACAAAGTGATCAGTATTACTGTTTGGTTGGATGATGTATTAGTTCTTATACTGCTAATAAAGATATACCAGAGACTGGGTAATTTATAAAGGAAAGAGGTGTAATTGACTCACAGTTCCACAGGGCTAGGGAGGCCTCACAATCATGGTGGAAGGTGAAGGAGGAGCAAAGTCACATCTTAACACTACATCAGGCCAGAGAGTGCGTGCAGGGGAACACCCCTTTATAAAGCCATCAGGGTTGGGCAAGATGGCTCACACCTGTAATCCCAGAACTCTGGGAGGTCCAGGTGGGTGGATCATTCGAGGTCAGGAGTTCGAAACCAGCCTGGCCAACATGGTGAAACCCCCTCTCTACTAAAAATACAAAAATTTGCTGGGTGTGGTGGTGGGCACCTGTAACCCCAGCTACTCGAGAGGCTGGGGCAGGAGAATTGCTTGAGCCCAGGAGGCGGAGGTTGCAGGCAGTGAGCCGAGATCACACCATTGCACTCCAGCCTGGGCAACAGAGCGAGACTCTGTTGGAAAAAAAAAAAAAGCACACACACACACACACACACACTTCGGATCTCAAGAGACTTATTCACCACCACAAGAACAGCACAGGAAAGACCCACCCCCATAACTCAATTGCCTCCCACGGGGTCCCTCCCATGACAAATGGGAATTATGAGAGCTACAATGCAAGATGAAATTTAGATGGGGACACAGCCAAACCATATCAGATAAATAAATGTCTCTAGCTTGTGACATGAGACATCTGTTATACATTTGAAACTCAATACATGTTGTTAATAATAGACACCTTTATTATCCTTTTCTAACTCCAATGTCAGCAGGGAGCTGGAAAGCTAGTCAATGAACTAGAGAAGAACATAGGGAGGGTTATTTGTCTTTGTGTACATTCAGGTGTCCAGGTATATTACAGGTTTATGGCGGGAATAGTCATTCCAGACTGAGCCAAGTAAGTGATAAACTGTCTACAAATAGAGGGCACCAGCACCTCCTACTGGGAGAAGGTAGGACATGCAGGTACTGATAGAGAAGTTTTATTGGAAAAGGTAAAGGGTACAAGGTCATTTTCATCCTTGTTTGGTTGACTTGTACTTGTACTTGTTTGTTCAGGTATAACCCATGAGTTTGGGACACAGCGAGTGAGCATATATAGAACAGAATAGAGGTGGGATGTTTCCAGGGGCCTGGTTAAGCCTGGAAAAACACTACCCAAGATAGTCCATGAATGTATAACTAGACCTAAGAGCTGAAAGCACAGCCAAGGGAGTATTCTGCACTGGGATTGGAAAAGATGACAACATTCAAAGAACTAAAGGTCTGAGGAAAAGCTATATTGGTGATTTGAGCAGCAAAGTTGGTAATCTTGGGAGTCACAAGCAGAGAAACAAGTAAGGTATGGATCAGTCAGGTAATTTTGGAAAAGTGCTTAGAGAAGAAAGTAAGATACAACCCAAGACCTCCAAGAACTCATTCACCAAGTCTTTTGTTATACTCAATGAAACTTTGTTTCCACACTCCACTCATCACTTCAGGAAGCCAAATTACTGCTTCATTTACTCATTCAAAAATATCTAAATAAAAAATATTATTGAGATAAATAGAATATTTTATTTTAAAAAGATACACACTATTTCTGGTTAGTTTTTTAAAAAGTCAATTCTTCCCCCATATGCAAGCAAAATTCAATTGGATTTTTTTTTATTTTGGCCAAATAAAGTTTAAAAATATATAAAAGAATCAACAGGGAAAATCAGCTTCAAAATTTTTTAAATAGAAGTGTTTAGAGAAGGTTCTACCCTGATAGCCATGAAAACATACTATAAAGCTGACATAAGTTATTGTGGTCTTAGCACAGAAATTATCACAGATCAATTAAACAGAGTAAATAAACCAGCAATGTACATCAAGATCTAAAACATTTAATATATAATAAAGAAAGTATCACAAACAAGTGGGAAACATGAATTATCAAATACATGGCAGTTTAGAAATTAACTATTTGGGGAAAAGTCAGCTTTGAGCCTCACCTCATGCACAGATAAATTCTATATGGATCATAAAAAGATGTAGAATTCAAACTTTTAAAACATAGGTGATTATGCCATATTGCTGGATTGGAAATGATTTTCTAAACATAACAATGGGAAAAAACATAAAGACTTAGATGTAAGATCCAAAATTATGAAACTACTAGAAGAAAACATAGGGGAAACACTTCGTGAAATTAGACTGGGCAAGAGTTTTTTTAATAAGACCTCAAAAGCACAGGCAAGAAAAGCAAAAATAGACAAATAAGATCACATCAAACTAAAGAGTTTCTGCACAGCAAATGAAACAATAAAGTGAAGAGACAACCTACAGAATGGGAGAAAGTATTTGCAAACTATGCATCTGACAAGGGGTTAATATCCAGAATATATAAGGAACTTCAGCAACTCAATAGCGAAAAAAAAAAAACCCAAATAATCTCATTTTAAAATGAGCAAAAGACCTGAAAATATATTTGTCAAAAGAAAACATACAAATGGCCAACAAATCTGTGAAAATATGCTCAAAACCACAAATCCATCAGAGAAATGCAAATTAAAACCGCCGTGAGACATTACCTCACCCCAATTAGAATGGCTATTATCAAAAAGACAAAAAAGGCCGGGCGCGGTGGCTCACGCTTGTAATCCCAGCACTTTGGGAGGCCGAGGCGGGCGGATCACGAGGTCAGGAGATCCAGACCACGGTGAAACCCCGTCTCTACTAAAAAATACAAAAAATTAGCCGGGCGCGGTGGCGGG
This sequence comes from Symphalangus syndactylus, assembly GCF_028878055.3. Taxonomy (NCBI): domain Eukaryota; kingdom Metazoa; phylum Chordata; class Mammalia; order Primates; family Hylobatidae; genus Symphalangus; species Symphalangus syndactylus. The sequence continues at coordinate 46,972,368 of NC_072424.2, read as the reverse complement.
CGCCTGTAGTCCCAGCTACTCGGAGAGGCTGAGGCAGGAGAATGGCGTGAACCCGGGAGGCGGAGCTTGCAGTGAGCCGAGATTGCGCCACTGCACTCCAGCCCGGGCGACAGAGCGAGACTCTGTCTCAAAAAAAAAAAAAAAAAAAAGACAAAAAAAAAACTGACAAGGATGCAGAGAAAAGAAAACTCTTACACACTGTTGGTAGAAATGAAAATTAGTGCAGCCATTATGGAAAAAAATATGGAGATTAACCAAAAAATTAAAAATAGAACTACCATACATCCAGCAATTCTATTACTCAGTATATTTCCAAGGGAAATGAAATCAGTATATCGCAATAACTCCTGGACACCCATGTTTATTCCAATGTTATTCCCAAAAGTGAAGCTATGAAATAAACCTAAATGCCCATCTACAGATGAATGGATACAGAAAATGTGGTGTATGTATATATATAATGGAATATTGTTTAGCCATAAAAAAGGATGAAATCCTGTCATTTGTGGCAACGTGGATGAACCTAGAGGCCATTATGTTAAGTAAAATAAGCCAGGCACAGAAAAACAAAAACTGCACGATTTCACTCATATGTGAAATCTTAAAAAGTTGATTTCTTAAAAGTAAAAGGTAGGATAGTAGTTACCAGAGGCTGGGGAAGGGAAGAGAGAGGGATGATGGGGGAGGCTGGTCAATGGGTACAAAGTTATAGTTAGATAGAATACATTTTTGGTGTTCTATTATACATCAGGATGACAATAGCAAATAACAATGCAGTATATATTTCAAGATAGCTAGAAGAAAATATTTGGAGTGGCTGGGCGCGGTGGCTCACGCTTGTAATCCCAGCACTTTGGGAGGCCGAGGCGGGCGGATCACGAGGTCAGGAGATCGAGACCACGGTGAAACCCCGTCTCTATTAAAAATACAAAAAAATTAGCCGGGCGTGGTGGCGGGCGCCTGTAGTCCCAGCTACTCGGAGAGGCTGAGGCAGGAGAATGGCGTGAACCCGGGAGGCAGAGCTTGCAGTGAGCCGAGATTGCGCCACTGCACTCCAGCCTGGGCGACAGAGCGAGACTCCGTCTCAAAAAAAAAAAAAAAAGAAAGAAAATATTTGGAGTATTGTCACCACAAAAAAATGATAAATGTCTAAGGTGATAGATATGGTAACTACCTACCCTGATTTAATCATTATATTATGTATACATGCATTGAAACATCACATTGTATCCCATAAATATGTAAAATTATGTCATTATAAATTTAAAAATTAAATTTTAAAAATTATAATGAATATATTTGTTTCCATTCAATTTTTTAATTACTATACTTCAAAATAATGTCATTAATAAAACTAAGTCACAAGCTGGAAAAGTATTTGAAACAACAATATTCTTTTTAAAATTTTTTTGAATTTTGCTAACTCTTCATTCTGGTCTGAAACAATATTCTTTTTTTTTTTTTCTTTCAGAAGACAAGGCCTTGGCTATGTTGCCCAAGCTGGTCTCCAACTCCTGGGCTTAAATGATCCTCTCACCTTGGCCTCCCAGTGTGCTGGGATTACAGGCATGAGCCACTGTGCCCAGCCCTGAAACAATATTCTTGGTACATAAAGAACTTCTATAAGTCAGTAAGAAAAACACTAACAATGTAAATATTAAAGGACATAAAATAGCTAATGCACAAAAAGTAGAAATGTTACAGTTAATAAACAGGAGAAATGCTTAACCTCACTAATAATAATGAAATGCAAATCAAAATAATAATGAAATACGTTTTAATAGTTATGTTTTTCAAATAACATTCTGTACTAGCGAAGTATTTAGGAAGAGATGCTCTCACATTCGACTGGCAAGAATATAGAATCTTTCTGATCAGAAATCTGAAGATAAGTAGCATTTTAAAATGTTTGCAACCAGACTGGGAACAGGTGCCTTTGACATCCCAGATGCCCAGGCCTGGCTGGGGCAAGGTGCACTTACCATCCCTGAGCCAGTCTAGCTGCACAGTGGGGAAGTGTGAGATGCCACAGAAGCTACCGCACAGCCCACAGCCTGACATTCCAGAACGTTGGGACACTCTGGAGCATCCACAGGGAAAAGATGTACACCAGGAACTCAGCCTCAGCCTGCTAGAATGCACACCATTCTGAGTTTCTATGAAGGTGGTTATGTCCAAGATTGCCCAGGACAATTCATTCCAATAAGGAGGAAAGAGTATGAGGATTCGAGGAGCAGGGCCAGGGTAGTGTTCTGACCAGGTTGGTAGCATGGTGGGGAAGAGCATGGGCTGCCTCTGCTCAAATTCCAGCCCTGCCTCTCACTCAGCTGCATGACCCCTGGCAAGTTACTAATCCACAGCTGTGCTTCAGTTTTCTTGCCTATAAAACGGAGGCCAATACTGGTGACTTTAGTCAGAGTATCAAGTACAAGATGCCCTTTTCTGGCACAGATGGGAAATACTTGATAAATGTTCATCTTTTATTATTTTATTATTATCATTGCTCCCTTTCCGGTTCTGGAGTTGCGGAGAGCTTTCCTCATCGAGCTATCAAATATGCATCTGCCAGGCAGAGGCCACAGGCACTGCTGGGCTGCCATCAACCTTGTCTGGTAGCCTTCTTCTCCTACTCAGATACCTTAGAGACAAAACTTCTTGAAGCCCAGGGCCATGAAGTTTTCCTAGTGCTGCAGGAACTCAGGCAAGCAGCCAGAGTCCCAGGCCTCTGCTGAGGCTGTGTAAGGCCCTAGTGAGGACAGCGTTGATTTGAGAACCAATGAGTAAATGCAGACAGTGGCCAACCTCCTTTCCCACCAGAAACCTGGGGGTCCATGACAGCTCATCCCAGCCAGGCCCTTGTGGAACCAACAGAGGATGGCTTAGCTCCAGGCCAAGTCACAGGCCATGGGCCAGGCCCAGCTCTCCTGGGGCAATTGGACCTCAAGAGGCTCTGCCTAAGACTGGGCCTTGCTGCATTCTGCCAGGGGCAGGCTTGTGTGGGGGCATGTTGGCCAGGAGCCCATGATAGCTTTCATATGTGGGGCTCCTTGTAGGAACAAAACAATTACCAACCTCTTGGCCCTATTGATGAGGGCACTAAGAACCTCTGTTCACAGCCTCCCCAAAACAATGGTGGCCCACAGGCCCACAATGATTTCTAGCTCTTGTAGAAACTCAAACAAATTGGGCTGCTGGTTGTATGGGAGGGGAAGACTGTACATGTGGCTGTGGCTGTGCTGCTGGAAAGACAGTGCTTGATCCAGGACAGATATCGGTCCTCTAGAAGCCCCCCACTCTCATCAAGTGAGCATCTGTCCTTGGGGCAGCTCCTTCTTCAGGCAAAGAGAAGGGACTGATTTAGGTTCTGCTCATTCTCCTCTCCTTGCTGCCCTGGTGCCCCTGGGACCATGGACCCCTAGAATAATGCCCAACCCCCGGTCCCCAAGGCCAGGGAGAAAGAAGCACCTGCCCCCAAACCTGGGCTTAGGGCTTGAGCCACTAGGGTTTCCCAAGGAAGACATTTGCAAATGCCTAGCTCCAAGAAGTCAGATGACTAAGAAAGGAATCCAAGAAGACAGGCCATCAACTTAGAGATTTATGGACTATGTTGAAATGAACTAAATTGTGTCCCCCTAAAATTCACATGTTGGTGCCCTAACTCCTGTATGATGGTATTTGGAGATAGGACCTTTGGAAGTTACTTAGGTTTGGATGAAGTCGTGAGACAGTTTTAGATGAAGTATTGAGAATGGGGCCCTCATGATGGGAAGAGCGCCTTTATAAGAACAGACACCAGGAGGTTACTCTCTGCCTCCCTCTCTCCCCTGCCCCATCATGTGAGGGCACAGTGAGAAGCCAGGAAGAGGGTCCTCATCAGAACCTGACACCCTGGCACCCTAATCCTCAAGCTTCTAGCCTCTAGAATTGTGAGAAAAATGTCTGCTCTTTGAGTTGCCCAGTCTATGGTATTTTGTTATGGCAGCCTGAGCAGGAAAAGACACTGGTGCTCATAAACAGAAAACAGAGGTTCCAACACCACAAACAGGGCAGAAGAAAGCAGGACCTGAGAACAATGAGTCAGACATGGGGCGACAAGGCAGACCCACTGAGTGTGCAGTGTGGATGGTTCAAGGCAAACCTCATGGAGCCAGACTCCAGCCCCAACATCTCCATTGGAAATGTTAGAATTCTCCCGCCAGCCCTGGCTGCCGGAGTCCTCAAGGGGCAGCTCCTCTGGACAAGAAGGGTCCCAATAGCCATTCTTGGGAAAACAGCATTCAATTCGCAATACTGACTAGGTACCAATATATGCCAGGAGCCATGCCAGGCACTGGGGTACAGCTGTGAATAAGACCAGCCTAATCTCTGTCCTCACAGAGCTTCCCACATAGCAGGAATTATAGATATTACAGTAGAAATTACAGATGCACTAAGCATTGCAGAAAACTCCTGTTAGTGAAGAATTTGAAAAACAGACAGACTTAGCAGCTATCCAACCCTAGGCTCACAAGAGGTAACAAAAGGCTATTTTGAAAAAGCTTGGGAATCCTTCATAATGGAGACTGCATGATGGTAATTTACCCTAGATGTCCTCCAAGCTGCTCAATAATCCATTTCGATTTTATCATCCATGAACATCTAAATCCCTCCTGAACTTTACCTCTTTACTGTTTCATTCTATTTTACCATTGCTGACTTAACACTTCTCTTGAATTCATTCACGGAGTCTCAAGCTTTTTCTTTCTATGAGGGGGAATTCTTATCCCATCAATGTATTCTCTCCCAGAACGTGCTCCTTTCCCTTCAGCACTTAGTTCTCCCCTGGACTTTTCCCAGCCCAATTATGTCATTCCTGAGATGGGTGCTCATAAATGCCAGTAACCCTAGTTTTGTTGCCAGTGCCCATTGCCAGGATCTGCCCACGTATTCCCTCTGGCCAAGAGCAACCCCTTCTCTGCCTGCCCCTGCAGGCCAAGGAAGGCCATGGCCCCAGTGCCTGCCCCTTTGCAGAATGGACCCCTCTCATTCATAGCATCTTACTTGTGCCCAGGTTTTGTAGTTTGCAGAGTTCTTTCATAGACATTTTCTCATTTGATACAAAAATCTTGAGAAGCAGGCAAGGTAGACATGAGTTTTCTCATGATTTACAAAACAGAAGTTCAAAATTAATTCATTTATTAAATAAGTTGCCCAATGTCATAAAACTGCTAGTGGCAGATGCAGGAATTCAACTTGGGTCTCCTGAGTTGTACCTGCTCAAACACCCCCTTTCTTTAACCCCAAGGCTGCATGCTCTATCTCTTAATATCTGCCGCAGATCTCTTCCTCGTCTTGGTGGAAACCTTGGATTCAGAACACTGGAAGCTCCAGGTAAATAGCACTTCCTCCAGAGTCTCAGTTCCCTGGGACCCACACCTGGAAGGCTGACCTTCCCCCACACTCTTCTCTACCTGGCCCCTCACTTCCCAAGGGGGCAGGGGCGATCAGGCCATTTCTAACTCGCTACTGTTCCTCTGAATAGTGGCATCTCAGTGTTAAGTCCCAATTTCTGCCCAGCACTAAGCCATGCTTCTAACGATCTTCAATAAATGTTTGGCAAATTGATAGAAAATCTGCTGTCTGCGTATTTTCTGACTTTGCCTCACATTGCCCTCTGACTCGTGTATTCTTTAAGACTTGATTTTAGACCAAATTTCTGACAAGCAATACCAACCCTTCCAATTTAGAGACTCCAGTATGACCTATTTCTTGCTATAAACAGCATTCTTTTCAAAGGGTACTTATGTGTGCACCAAATACTGGAACCCCCGCTTTATCCAATAGTGTGATCAAGGCTATGATGGAGCTAAAGGGATCCAAAGCTGCTTAATCCAAATGGATTGAGGGTGGAAGAGAAGACAGATGGGGCAGGTAGGCTTCCAAGAAGAAAGTGCCTGAGCCGGTTCTTAAAAGCAAGTAGAACTAACCAAGATGGAGGAGAGGGGAGAACATTCTAGGCAGGAAATGTGGAACATGAAAAGACACAGTGTTAGAGATTATGGTGTGTTGAGGAACTATGAGTTCCTCACAGTTGAGCATAGCTAGAGGGCAGGTTGGGATAGGATGGAGAAGCGAGGTCTGGAGAAGGGCATGGACCAGGTAAGAAAGGGCCATGCGGGCCATGCTGAGGTGATCAGACTTCACACTGAAGGAGATGGGCAGCCCTTGCAGAATGTTAATGTGATAGAATCAGATTTGTGCAACCACTCTGGCTGCATAAGAACAGATCATAAGAGAGCCAAATCTATTGAGATGGTGCTGCTTTAACCTGCATAAGAAATAACTAACAGAAAATCAAATGATGTACAGAAGCTTAGAATGTCAGTGCTGAAAGGGGCCTTGCAGATGGGTCATCTTATCCAAATGCTCCATTTTAGAAATGAAGTAAGGTGGTCAGAGAGGGAGGCCAAGAATTAAATGCTACTCTGGGGCCATAAATGCCCCTACCTGGCCCATTTATTAGTCCTCTCTCCCATCTGTGGATTTGCTTGCTAGGGCTGCCATAACAAAATACCACAGACTGAGTGACTTAACCAACAGAAATTTATTTTCTCATAATTCTGGAGGCTAGAAGTCCAAGATCAAGGTTTTGGCAGGTTTGGCTTCTTCGGAACCCTCTCTCCTTGACTTGAGAATGGCTGCCTTCCAGTTGTGTGCTCACATGGTCATCCTTTGGCTGTGTGGGTCTGTGTTCTAATCCCCTCTTTTATAAGTGCACCAGTCATATTGCATTAGAGCCCATCCTAACAACCTGGTTCTAACTCAACTCTTCTAATTCTTCTAATGATTCTAACTCTTTAAAGGCCTTATCTCCAAGAACAGTCATACTCTGAGGTACTGAGGGTTACAGCTTCAACATATTAATCAGGAGACGGGGAACAGAGTTCAACCCCTGAATAACAGGAAAGTGTATTCACAGGTGCACAGGGCAGAGGAACATGACTCTAGCCATTTGGGAGTTAAAGGATGAATTCTCAAGCAGAAAGAGGGAGCAACGGTAATCCAGGCAGAGGGAAGAAATGAGCAGCGTCCCTCCTGGAACGTTGATCATATGACAAATTTCCTTGGGTCACTGAACACACATCGAGGGCAGAACCTCACATCCAAGCTGATACAAACCCACTGTGCTCCTGCCCTGTCACACAACACAGTTTGCAAGACACCTCCTCAACAGGTCACCTTTAGCTTATTATTTACCACACAGCCAGGGGAAACCAGAAGTGAGGCCTCTTCCAGGTCACTAAGGAATGTGCTGTCTCATCATAGCGCTGACCCATGAGAGAGTCCCACCACTAAATTAGCACTCTGTGACTGTCCCCCTTGCTGGAATACTCTGCAGTCATTATGCTGTGATAATCCCAATGATCACAGAAATGCTCACAATACAGTATTAAATGAAGAGACACAATTCAAAGGTACATTATAACTTTCATGCTGTCAAAGAAAGGACTGGGAAACATTTCAAGAAGATGTCAATAACAATGGTTTATGAGAGTAATACGTAGTTTTCCAAATTTTTTTTATTATACTTTAAGTTCTGGGATACATGTGTAGAACGTGCAGGTTTGTTACATAGGTATACACGTGCCATAGTTGTTTGCTGCACTCATCAACCCATCATCTACATTAGGTATTTCTCCTAATGCTATCCCTCCCCTAGGGCCCCATCCCCCAACAGGCCTCAGTGTATGATGTTCCCATCCCTGTATCCATGTGTTCTCATTGTTCAACTCCACTTATGAGTGAGAAATGTGGTGTTTGGTTTTCTGTTCCTGTGTTAGTATGCTGAGAATGATGGTTTCTAGCTTCATCCATGTCCCTGCAAAGGACATGAACTCATCCTTTTTTATGGCTGCATATATTCCATGGTGTATATGTGCCACATTTTCTTTATCCAGTCTATCATTGATGGACATTTCAGTTGGTTCCAAGTCTTTGCTCTCGTGAATAGTGCTGCAATAAACAATCGTGTGCATGTGTCTTTATAGTAGAATGATTTATAATCGTTTGGGTATATGCCCAGTAATGGGATGGCTGGGTCAAACGGTATTGCTGCTTCTAGATCCTTGAGGAATCGCCACACTGTCTTCCACAGTGTTTGAACTAATTTACACTCCCACCAACAGTGTAAAAGCGTTTCTATTTCTCCACATTCTCTCCAGCATCTGTTGTTTCCTGACTTTTTTTTTTTTTTTTGAAACAGTCTCGCTCTTTCACCCAGGCTGAAGTGCAGTGGCGCAATCTCGGCTCACTGCACGCTCCGCCCCCCAGGGTTCACGCCATTCTCCTGCCTCAGCCTCCCGCATAGCTGGGACTACAGGCGCCCACCACCTCGCCCGGCTAATTTTTTGTATTTTTAGTAGAGACGGGGTTTCACCGTGTTAGCCAGGATGGTCTCGATCTCCTGACCTCGTGATCCACCCTCCTCGGCCTCCCAAAGTGCTGGGATTACAGGCGTGAGCCACTGCGCCCAGCCGTTTCCTGACTTTTAAATGATCACCATTGTGACTGGCGTGAGATGGTATCTCATTGAGGTTTTGATTTATATTTCTCTAATGACCAGTGATGATAAGCCATTTTTCGTATGTTTGTTGGCTGCATAAATGTCTTCTTTGAAAAGTGTCTGTTCATATCCTTCGCTTATTTTTTGATGGGGTTTTTTTTTCTTGTAAATTTGTTTAAGTTCCTCGTAGATTCTAGATATTAGCCCTTTGTCAGATGGATAGATTGCAAAAATTTTCTCCCATTCTGTAGGTTGCCTGTTCACTCTGATGATAGTTTCTTTTGCTGTGCAGAAGCTCTTTAGTTTAATTAGATCCCATTTGTCAATTTTGGTTTTTGTTGTCATTGTTTTTGGTGTTTTAGTCATGAACCCTTTGCCCATGCCTATGTCCTGAACTAGGTTTTCTTCTAGGGTTTGATGGTTTTAGGTCTTACTTTTAAGTCTTTAATCCATCTTGAGTTAATTTTTGTGTAAGGTGTAAGGAAGGGGTCCAGTTTCAGTTTTCTGCCTATGGCTAGCCAGTTTTCCCAGCACCATTTATTAAATAGGGAATCCTTTTCCCATTGTTTGTTTTTGTCAGGTTTGTCAAAGATTTGTTTGTCAAAGATTTGCCAAAAAGGTTTGTTTTTGTCAGGTTTGTCAAAGGTTGTAGATGTGTTATTTCTGAGGCTTCTGTTCTGTTCCATTGGTCTATATATCTGTTTTGGTACCAGCACCATGCTGATTTGGTTACTAGTTTTTCAAATTTTAATAAAATGATTTGGAAAAAAATATGCTGAACAAAACTGCAAAACTCTATCTACAATAGAGTCACTTTTTTTCCCTACCCTTTGTTTCCTAGTACAATGAAACCCGGGGTATTTAACTCGAATGAGATTCGCTACCATGACAAAACATGTCCTCTATTCCATAATCATCAAGTTAAAAAAAAAAACCACCAGTTGCTGACTTTTAAAACTAGAATTAAAGGCAAGTTTTATAATATTCATTTTTGTTTACCTATCTATAAAATAAACTTATTCTAGACTAGTAAAAAAATAGAGACAAGCACATAGAAAAAAAGAAAATCACCTAACTTGCTTCTTTACCTATGAATAAATCACAGACATTTCCCCATATCATTATTATTCTTACACATCATTGTTATGACTGCATATTATTCTATTGTATAGATATATTTTAATATATTTAATGAAGTCTCTTTTGATGTAGATATAGGTGAATTTTTTTCTTTCAGTTAGAAATTAGACTGTAATGAAATGGAATGAGAAAGCATAAATCCATTTGTATAGGATAAATTTCTAGCAGTGAAAATGCAGTCAAACACATTGAAGACTTAGGATATATATTGCCTAATTATCTTCCAGAAATGTTGTACCTGCCAGACTTACTGTGAAAATAATTTACCAGCCCATAATTGCCATGATTTCTCTGGAACTTCCTAATAGATATGAATTATGTTGCTAATTCACTAGTTATCTGGTAGTCTTTTGTAATTATAGGGTTCATATTTTAGTCAACAGTTCCCCAATTTTATCTCCAGGAACAGCTAGGTAGATACCATATGCTCAAATGATTTATTTACATCTAAATCGTCCTTATGTTCAAAAACACTTTTTGTGCGTATCACCATTAGCCCTAATCCATCTGGGTTGACAGTTACCAAAGGCAAAGTGTCCAGCCTCTTTTCTGAGGTGCCATTGCTAGAGTGTGTCAGAGGCACTAGACAATAATCATGTGTGCAAACACACCACTGAAAGGAAGGAAAATAAAGGTTAAGGCTTTAAAAAATATTAATAATCATAAGGAATCAGCCTAAAATGTACTACTATCTTTATTTACTAGTTAGGAAGCAGTGGGTTTATTTCAGTAATAGGAAAATGTCTTCAGTGTCTGGAACATGTATTAATCAGGGTCCACTCAGGAAAATGGAGCCCATACCAGGTGGTTCCAGGGAGGTAAGTTAATTTAGAGAACCAGTTAAAAATGTTTTGGAAAAGTTGAGAGGCCAAACAAAGGAAAAGGAGATAACTCAGGGATTCACAACAGCAGGAGGTTGCTACAACCATATTATCAAAATCCAGAAGCCAGGGCAACATGACAGAAGCTAGAAACTCAAGACACTCTCTAAATCAGAGAAATAGGAAATGGAATACCCTGACTTCTCTTTTTCTATTTTTCTCCAACTTCCCCACTGGGTTCCCAATGGATAAAACATAGACAGAAGCCAGTTGGCAAAGAAGCTTGGGAAATGCGGTGTACAGGGAAGCCCTCCTGGAATTTAGAGCAGAACAGAGGAAGTATTAGGTTGGTGCAAAAGTAATTGAGGTTTTTGCCATTGCTTTTAATGGCAAAAAATGCAAGAGTTCAAAGCTGCTCAGCCAAAAGCTAGAATTTGCCATGAGGAGAGCACTCCTTCTCAGCTCATGGAAGAGAGCCCAGTACCTTGGTCTCTCCAGATATTCAAATTTCTTATCCTTAAACTCTAGTCTTCCCATGGATGGGTCCCCCACACCAGCCCCAGGCCCACTTGAGCTTCCCACTCTTAATCTCAGTTTGCACTTTGACCAATGGTATTCACATTTCATCAATGGTACTAACATTTCATCATCTTTGTCCTTGGAGGCCAATCCAGATGCTGAGCAGCTCTGAACTCTGTGTGTCTGTCTCTTCAAAGGCTCTGGACTCTGTGCCCATATCCAGACCTCTGACCTTTGCCTAACCCCAGGGATCTGTCTGCACTCCCCTATTGCAGCAGTTCTTTCCTCACAAAATCAATGGAACCAGAAATAGAAGTCTGAGTGCATTAAAGTTATAATAGTAGCTAATGTCATGACTAAAACTCATGTATGTCTATCAAATATAGGATGGAATAAGGAGAGGAGGCAGAATGATATGAGCAAAATCCTCATCTGATGCAGGAGGTTAACAGATAACATTTAAAACTGATAAATCAAGATGGAGATATATATGCATATTAATTAGGATCTGGAAGTAAGTGACAGAACTAAAACCAGAAACAATTAAAAAGAAATAAGACAATCACCTTTGGGCATTGATGCTGCCAGAAGAAAGGATGGAACAAGGGTCTGTTGCCTTTTATTATAAGTCCTCCATATTCTTTTTTTTTTAATCATCATAGATTCTGTGCTCGGTTTTTACACTCGCAGATCCCTCTACCTGGAATACTCTGCTCAGATATCCGCATGATTCATTCTCTCAGTTCTTCCTTTGGGTCTTTGCCCAAATATCACCTTCTCAGTGGGGCCTTTCTTGAGCAGTCTATTTAAAATAGCAAATTCTCCCTCTGCTTTATTTCTCTAGATATCACTTATCACCTTTTAACATCTATATAATTTTCTTATTCATTTTAGTTCTTTTCTGTCCAACCCAATTACAGAGTAACCTTCACGAGGTCAGGGGTTTTGTCTGTTTTCTTCATTGGTAAATGCCCAGTGGCTGGGCAATGACTGGCACTATTAATTGACTGTGTGAACAAATGGCATGTGTAAATTACTAGGTGCAAAAGATTGTAATGACCAACAAATGTTTTCAAAAAACTCTCACTTCTTTTTGCTTGTTCTTTTTGTTGTTTTACTTTGAGGTCATTCTTGGAGGATTAACTGTGCCTGAAGTTTTCTAAGTGGATTACTTTTGTGTCCCTTTTTGTCACTCAGAGATTCCTTTCAGTTCATCCTGATGAAGCATCAGGCTGGTCAAGTGCAAGGAACTGATGTGAGTGGGGAAAAGGAAAACAGGTTTCCTGGTGGCTCACTTTCTTACCCGTGAGGATACACACTTTTCCCAAAAGGGTATAATCTGAGAAAGGAATGAGGTCAAGCTCCAGAGGAATGACATAATCAAAAGAGCATAATGAGTGTTGGGTCTTATTTGTTTGTTTCCTTAAACATTTCAATTATTTAAGTCTTAAAAACTAAACAATTAAAGGTTAGACAGCCTTGTTCACGTATGGGTCTTTTAGATAAGGGAGTCTAAAAACTGCACCTTTCAAAGACCTTATTAAGTCCATTGTAGTCAATGTGCTCTTAGCCCATTTCTTTTGAAAATACAAGTAATTCCTCATATCAGAATCCAGATAGTAACAGCATCAAAAACAGCCCCTCTCTTCAGTCCCTTCAGAAGACTTCACCTTCTACTTTCCTGGTGAGTCCTCTCACTACCGTGATTAAGTTGAGTAGAGGAGCCTGGAGTGCAGAGTTGACACACCAGTCTGGGTTCAAGACTGTGATAGTTAATTTTACGTGTCAGCTTGACTGGCCATGGGGTGCTGCCTTTTATATATTTTATCATTTTAAACATATTTTTATAGTATACTTTAGCTCACTGATCTCAAATATGTGGGTTACTCATTCCATTTGGTCTGTTGACTCTCCCTCTGGGAGTATTTCTTCCTTATGGGTTTGTATTTTTTGATGTGAGCGTATTTCCAGGAGGGATTTGGTCAGGGGGCAAGTGGGAGGTAGGTAGCGGGGACCTGTGTTACAGAAGAGTTGCTACAGAGAGGTTTGGTATTTGCTTCCACAAGTTGCACTGGGTTGTTACCTATGTTTATGTTATTTCTTAGCTTGAGAATTCTAGGACTGCTTGGGTAAATATAAATGTGAACTCTGTTCACACAAGACACAAGCTGGGTCTCTGATTTCTCTAAGGTGGAGAGATGTTTTGGATCACTTCCCTGGGTAGGCAAACAAACTGTTTCTTGTTCTATTTTACTAAGAGTGCAGCCATTTAAGGGTTCTAGCTCTCAGAACTAGTTTCCTGTCTTACAAGGGTTCAAGCCCACACCTCCTGTCCTCAAATGAAAACAGATATTCAATCCCTAGCTACTAGTCTCATGGGTCTACTTCCAGATTCATATCTTCCTGAGCCACTGTGGCATCGGCTCATGAAGTTACACAGCTGGCTTCACATTTCCTCATTGTTTTTTGCACCAAGAGAGTTCTCTCACTTTGTTGTAAGTTTAAAATTTAAATTTTTTATTACAATATTTTGTCTTGTATTTATATGTGTTGGAAGTGACAAAAGAAGATAATATGGTGGTATTTCAGTCAGCCATGTCACCAGAACCCAGGATAAATTTTTATAATAAATTTTCCTATATGGAAAATATATAGTATCTTGGCAAAATTCTTATTCTTATTTTTTCATTTCCCAAATTATTGTGGTTTATTTCCTCAGGTGAAATTCCTTTGTTAAGAGTAAGTAGTAGATCCCAAATTGGGCACATGCTATACAATTTTATAAGCTATCTCTTTGTATATGGATTTTATCCTGAAATATTAGACCATTACCATTTCCTGCATCATTAAAAATGTATCAAAAAACTAATACTTATGACCTGCATTTTATTTCACTGCAGTATCATAATTTATTTAGCAGTCCCTCTACATTAAACATGGGTATATTTTTCAGTGTTTCATATAAATAATACTATTTGGCTGGTGCAAAACTGCAATTACTTTTGCACCAAACTAATATGATTATCTTCACACTTAAATATTTATCTACACTTTTTATTGTTTTCTTAAGACATATTCATAGCAATGTCTTTACTGGAGATTGCATTAACTCATTTAAGCCGTTGAATGTACTACACGGCAAATGATTGTTTAAATTGTATCACTGCCAAGAACCTAACCAGCTAATGTGCTAGCAGGAAGAGAATGATTAGCAATTACCCTCCAGTAAACCACAATGTCATAAGATTATCGTTTGTTTTACTAAAAGTTGTCACATGATTACAGGTCATTAGCAGCCAATGATAATGAAAACCCTATACGGGTTTCATAAGTGTGTTTAAATTTCACAAGCTTTGTATATTCCACCAGAAAGCCAAATGCTTGCAAATGTTCTCCCAATCTTACTTCTCAAAGACTGCTCTTCATTTTCCTCCCCTCATTACTGAATGTCTTCAAAGACCCATATCAAATGCTGTTTCTTTCAGGAGCTCATCTATCCAGGAGAATAAAACGTAAGCCTCACCTCTCCTCTGTTCCCCCAGCACTTACGGTACTCTTACAATGTTGAATAGAAATAGTCTCTGCTCTGTCTTACAGTAGTCATGCTGACACTCAACTATATGCTTTGAGGACAGACTCTTGGTCTGATCCATCTTCACATTCCCCAAAACACCTAGAACTCTAACTCTGTCTTCAGCATAGAAAGGACTCAGTTCTTTTAGACTTTAATGCACAAATGGTAACATTCCTAACTACACAAATCAATTTCATTAACAACTAACCAACAATATGTATTTATACTATTGAAGTGTAAAAAATGGCTGGGTGCAGTGGCTCATGCCTATAATCCTAGCACTTTGGGAGGCCAAGGTGGGAGGATTGCTTGAGGCCAAGAGTTCAAGACCAATCTGGCCAACATAGCGAAACCCTCTAACTGTCTCTAAAAAAAATTTTAATTAAAATTTAGTTTTTACTCATTTTCACTTAATTTTTATAATATAATACATATTATATATAATAATTTTCATAAATAATAATTAATTTACCTAATTTTACCCAATTTTTTGAGGAAGTGTGTCTCTTGGAATGTAAATATTACCTTGATAAAAAGCCACTAAGTACTCCAAGTTGAGAGATGAAAACCTAAATAAATCAATATAATTCAAGCAGAAATAAAGTAAAATTCAGAAATTCAGTTAATCTGGTTTTTGCATCTAACATTGTAACTAATGTTATTATACATGATGGCTGAGAATAAGCCTAATGATAATGACAAACAGCAAACTTAAGTGATTTTTCCCGTTTTTGAATTTAGTTTTTTCTCTTGGAATTTTTACTTATAGTAATAATCCTTAACTGTTTCAGGAATGAGTCTGACCACCAAATGACTATCTTATATTTTTTTCACTGTTAACAATAAGTTTATCATGGCCTGATGGATGGATAGGCGATAAAGCAAATACAGCAATATGTTAACTATATCATTTAAATCGGGGTTGGCAAAATTTTCTGTAAAGGGTCAGATTGTAAGTACTTTAATCTTTGCAGTCTCTGTGGAAACTACTCAAGCCTGCTATTGTAGTGCAAAAGCAGCCAGAGACAATATCTGAACTAATGAGAAAGGCTGTGTTCTAGTAAAACTTTATTTACAAAAACAAGCAAGTGGGCCAGGCACGGTGGCTCTTGCCTGTAATCCAAGCACTTTGGGAGGCCGAGGCAGGCGGATCACAAGGTCAGGAGATCGAGACCACCCTGACTAACACGGTGAAACCCGTCTCTACTAAAAACACAAAAAATTAGCTGGGCGTGGTGGCGAGCGCCTGTAGTCCCAGCTACTCGGGAGGCTGAGGCAGGAGAATGGCGTGAACCCGGGAGGCGGAGCTTGCGGTGACCGAGATTGCACCACTGCGCTCCAGCCTGGGAGACAGAGCAAGACTTCGTCTCAAAAACAAACAAACAGGCAAGCAACTAGATTTGGCCCACAGGCCAAGTTAGGGTTTGCCAACCCCTAATCTAAATGGTGGGTATACAGATGCCCACTGTAAATTATTTCAACTTTTCTATATGCTTTAAAGCTTTCAGAATAAGATGTTGAAAACCATATGTCTATGAGTTATCCAAAGGTTTTTAACCATTATGCAAAGGCTTAAACATTAAAAGCTTATAAATTGTCCCCAAGTTTTTGTTTTTGTATATGCTCTTTGTTATAGCTTCCAGATGGTAAAAGTTAAATATCTAATTTTCTGAAGTCTTTTGTTTTGATCAGGAATGACTGATCCAAAAATGGCTAGTCCTTGGCAATAGTAAGATAAAAATATTCCTCTCTGCTTTTTTCCACTGGAGTTACACAATGGTTTTCTACTTAATTGTGACCTTTCCATTTCTGTCAGGAAAGGGGAGGTGGATGTTTGTTGCACTATTATTTTATAAAGAGCATATGTACCTTTTTCCAGGCTTTCTTTCTAACATTCCATTATTTAAAACTGACACTACCTGAAGTTGAGAGCAGTGACTTTTCAAATTAAGTTATTTCCTTTTGACTATTTTCATCTACATGGTACCTAATTTGACATATTTTCTCTTTCTTCACAATATGGGCTTTTTAAACAACTTTTTTTCTGGAAACTGTGACATGATTACTTTAAAAATCAAACAGAATCTAAATTTGCATGTGTTCATAATATCAGCTCTGCTAGACAGAGCAAGATGACAACCAGGCCATAAGACACCCTTTGGGATCTATGTAGAGTTTGTGAATTGAAGCAGAAAAACATTCTAGTTTCATACTCACTGGCTTAGTTAATGATCCAAACCAAACATTAGGAGACAATCGTAGTGTCTTTGACCCTGGCAGAATTTTTGTTCAGGCCTGTGAAATCTTTCTGGCCTTACGGCCAAACCATACCGTATAGAAAACAAAAAATAGGATCAGGGAGAAAAACAGTATATAATTAAGCATTATTATAAGATCATTTCAGCCACCACAATCACAAGTTCTTCTGTTGTGATTCTCAGTCCTCCTGGATGTTGAACGCTGCCTGCCTGCCAAAACCGAGGGTCCTCACCGAGGCTTCCTGACACTTGGCTTTTTTATTAGAAACACTTTGGGTAAGACCCAGTGAATCTCCCCAGAGGATCTGGCCCTCTTCCTATGCAGTCCTTCTGGAGAGTTACCATTTTAAATAAAGAAACCAAAACAAAGAGAAAATAGATCACCACACTGCCTCCCCCGCTGCCAGGTGAATCCCTACTTCTGAACTCTTTTGTCTCTGTCCCATCACCACTGCCTATCACTGTTTCCTGATAAGAAAGCTATCTTACAAATGCCTACTTTGAGAAATGGTGCAAAGACTACAAACTCTAAAGTCAAATAGATTAGGGTTCAGCTCTCACAGCTACCACTTACTGGTTATGAATTTGAGTCAAGTTGCTTAATCCTACTGAAGTAGGCTGATAATGACTCCAACAATATGTCCACATCCTAATCCCTGGAACCTGTGAATGTTACCATATGTAGTAAATTTTTTGAAGGTGTGAGTTCTTAAGGATCTTGGTCTGAGTGGATTATCCTGATTACCCAGATGGGACCTAAATGCCATTATAAGTAACCTTATAAGAAAGAGACAGAGGGAGAATAGGCACCACACACACACAGGAGAAGGCAATATGAAGATGGAGGCAGAGATTGCAGTGATGCGGCCATAAGCCAAAGAATGCAACAGCCCCCAGAAGCCGGAAGAGGCAAGGAATGGATACTCCCCTGGAACCTCCAAAAGGAACAACCCTGCTGACACCCTGATGTCTGACTTCTGGCCTCCAAAACTGTAAGAGAATAAATGTCTATTGTTTTAAACCATCAAGTTTGTGGTAATTTGTTACAGCACCCACAGGAAACTAATACACCTGCTAAGCCTCCGTTTCCTCATCTGTTAAACTGAGATAATAATATATGCCTTGCTAGGTTGTTGTGATAACAAAAATTAACAAATGCAAAATATTAGCTCAATGTCTGGCACATAGTAGGCATATAGTACATAGCAGCAGCTATTATTTTTATTAGTATTATCTTCACTATTTTTAATATGGATAAAAGAGTATGGGCAGCTTATCCTAAACCCAGTACTGCTCCTTTAAACATCAGTCAAACCAAACACCAAGTGGTATAATCTTCAACTAGGGAGAACTGCATATTTATTTATAGTTTGTATAAAAATAGTGCCTTTCATCAAAAAACTGACTTCTATTCTGTTGCCATATTATTATGAAATGCTCCATCTATTCATGCCAATAATTAAATAAGCCATGTTGCATTTTTCCAAGTATTTAATTGCATGTTTCACCATAAACTACATGTCTAAAATGGAAAATAAACATTTCCAGCTGTTTTGTGGACAACACATCTAAATTTGAACTGCTGAATTCTGGAAAACTACAGATCTTTTAAGTATGCTACAATTATTTCTTAAAGCAATGTCAACTCCTGCTTATTCAGGAATTGAACATTCAGCTGAGGTGCAATTAGGGGAGAGTGGGAGTTTTATGTGATGGAAGATTGCCTCCCCAAACACAAAAGTGTAGTATGTAGGGGGTCAATCATTCATTTAACAAATGATTATTTAGTCATTGTGCTGGGCATTGGAGGACGCAAAGGTGACTAAGATAGAGCCTTTACCTGGAGGGCACTCACGGGACAGCGAAGGACATAGAAATATAAAAGCAGATAGATTAAAATTCAGAATGGTAACAGTGAAGCTAACATTTACCAAGTATCTACTATGTGCCACGCACTATATAACCCTTTACATACATTTTCTCATTGAATCTTCACAACCACCCTGTTAAGTGGGGTTTTGGTAAGGTTAGGTTGCCCAAGGTAACACAGCTAGTTTAAGAACAGTCTAATTCCTGGGTCCTCACTTTTAACCACTGCTGCAGAGGCATAAACCATTTAACATGATAACACAGAAAAGAAAGAAAGTTACTTTGCCTGGGGGAAGTGGGAGGGTTCCATCCAGAAACACAGTTGACTTGGATCAAGGATAAATGGAATTTAGGAGGACTTTGTTTTTAAAGGTGAAAAATACGCCAAAAGGCACTCCAGAAGGAGAGAAGTGCCTGTGCAAAGATGAGGCATCAGGAAAGGGCCATGTATTCAGGGCAACTGGAGTGCCATGAGTCTGGAGTGGTCAGGAGTATTATACTGGACACAAAGAAGAACATCAAGTTACTAAAGCCTTTTGGGGGTGATATGGTTAGGCTTTGTGTCCCCACCCAAATTTCATCTTGAATTGTAATCCCCATAATCCTCACAGGTCAAAGGAGGGACCAAGTGAGAGATGATTGGATCATGGGGGCAGTTTCCCTCATGCTGTTCTCCTGATAGTGAGTTCTTCCAAGATCTGATGGTTTTATAAGCATCTGGCATTTCCCCTGCTTGCACTTCTCTTTCCTGCCACCACGTGAAGGAGGTCTTTGCTTCCCCTTCGCCTTCCACTATGATTGTAAGTTTCCTGAGGCCTCCCCAGGCATGTGGAACTATGAGTCAATTAAATCTCTTTCTTTTATAAATTCCCCAGTCTCGAGTATTTCTTTACAGCAGTGTAAGAATGGACTAATACAGGGAGAGACAGGATTAGATTTGCATTTTAGAAAGATGCTTGGGGATCCATGTAGGGGATGAGCTACACAAAAAAGTCAAGCCTGGAGGCAGGGGTTTCTAGTCTGATATGGGAATCAGATTACTACTCACTTATCTATTCCTATTGGAATAACTTAAAAATACAAAAGAAAACATGTTATATTACTGCTGGAAACAATGGAAGGCAACCATTCACATAGCAAAAGGCATTGTAGCAAAAGACATGCCTGATCTTACTGGTTAGTCAGATTCATGTAAAAATGTCTGAAACAAATTTTAAGGTCATCTGGGACCCTAACTATGTTAATATTAGACAAAACAGGATTTATGCCAAAAAGAATTTTTAAATGAGAAAGGGGGTCATGTTAGATAAAAGGGAGCCATACAAAAAATATAGTATGAATTATCATGCACCAAATAACATAGCATCAAAATAGATAAAGCCAAAGTTGCTACCAATAAAGAGAAAAGTGAAAAATTAGAACTATAATAGGCTTTAACATACCCCTCATTTCAGAATAGATCTAATTAACAAAAGCAAACATAGTTTATAAAAGTATAATTAAAACTTTGTGTTAATAAATATATATATCACACTTTGTATCTCATGAACATTAAACTATATCACATCCTAGTGAACAAGAAAATCACAAGTCCTAAAAACTAAAAATTGTACAGTTTACATTTCCTAACCACAATACAATTAATAAACTAGCAATTAATTTTTTTAAATGAACAAAAATAAACAATTTGGGGTTATAAAACACCATCTTAAATAGATTGGAACAGAAAAAGAGTATAAAACTGCAGTCAAAGATTCTTTAGGAAATAAGTAAAACATTAGTTATCTAAACTTTTCCTCAGAAAAGTACTCAGAAGAAAATGTGAAGTCTCAAGTATTTATAATTAAACAAACAAAAAAATAAAAATAAGTTAAATACACATCATTTCAAGGAGCCATAAAAAGAGCCACAAGATAAGCTTAAGGGAAATATGAGGAAAGAAAAAATACAGCAGCTGACAGCAGAAATTAAACAATTTAAAGTATTAAATAGTTCAAGAGATGGTTGTTTTTTTTTTTTTCTTTTTTTTTTGAGACTGTCTCGCTCTATCACCCGGGCTGGAGTGCAGTGGCACAATCCTGGCTCACTGTAACCTCTGCATCCCAGGTTTAAGCGATTCTTGTGCCTCAGCCTCCGAAGTACCTGGGATTACAGGTGCCTGCCATCACGCCTGGCTAATTTTTGTATTTTTAGTAGAGACAGGGTTTCACCACATTGGCCAGGCTGGTCTCGAACTCCTGACCTCAAGTGATCTGCCTGCCTCAGCCTCCCAAAGTGCTGAGATTACAGACGTGAGCCACCATGCCCGGCCAAGATGGTTTATTTTTTAAAAAGACCAATAAAACTTACCTCTGGTAAGTCTAATCAAGGTAAGGAGAATCTATACAAACATACAATATAAGAAATGAGAAAGGAGACACAAACACAGATAAATTTTTAAAGTCTCTATTAACAAAACAATTCTGGAAATATGTATATTACAAAATCTTCTATGAAAAGGTGATAAACTTCATAGAATAATAACCAAAGAGAGAAATTTTTAAATGTGTCAAAATATATTCCCCCAAGTTACAGTCCCATGTGGTTTCACAGATATTTTTTCTTTCAAATCTTAAAGAGGAATACATAATTTATATGCTAAAGAGTACGGAGAAAGAAGAAATGTTTACCAATTCATTTTACCAGATGATATAACCTTGATATTAAAACCTAAATAAAAGTGAAAATATATAATTATTTAAGATATAAATGGAGATTTTAGATCTTACATAAAATTTGAAAATTGTAACCCAGAAGTATATTTTTGGAAAATTTTCTTTCATAATTCAATTAACACAAATCACCATGTAAACAAACTAAAAACCTAAAAGTCATCTCAGTAAACACATAAAAAGCATTTGATATAACCCAACATTCATTCCTGCTAAAATACTCAGCAAACTAAGAATAGAAGGGAACTTCTTCAACACAATAAAAAATATCTTTGAAACCTACAACTAATATCAAACTTAATGGTAAAAGCCTAAATGTTTGCCACCTAAGATCAGGAACAAGACAAGAATGTTCACTCTTACCACTTTTATTTACCCTTGTACTGGAAATTCTAGCCAGTGCAATAGGCAAGAAAAAGAATAAAAAGCATTCTGATTGGAAAGGAAGAAGTAAAACTGTCTTTATCCACAAATGGCATGTTTTTCTGTAAAAATCTGATGGAATCTACCAAAAAGCTACTAGAATGAATAAGTGAGTCTAAAATGTCACAGGATACAAGATCAATATATAAAAATCAATTTTATTTCTGGATGTATTAGCAATGAAAAGTCAGAATTGAAATTTTAGAAACAATATTATTTATAATAGCACCAAAAAATGAAATATTTTAAGAACAAATCTGTGGATGTAGAAGACAAATAATGTCAAGGGCCTGTGTAGTGAAAACTATGAAACATTGAAAAAAAATTAAAGAACTAAATACATGGAGAGATATATCATGTTCCTAGAGTGGAAGAGTTAATATTATTAAGATGCCAATTATCCCCAAATTGGTCTATAGATTCAATGCAATCCCAATCAATTTTCCAGAAGTTTTTTTTAGAAATTGACAAGCTAATTCTAAAATTCACATGGAAATGCAAAGAACCTAGAATAGCCAAAACAACATCGAAAAATAACAAAGTTAGAAGACTAACACTGATTTCAAGACTTATTAAGGAACTATAGGCCAGGCCCAGTGGTTCACTGTAATCCCAACACTTTGGGAGGTTGAGGTGGGTGGGTTGCTTGAGCCCAGGAGTTCAAGACCAGCCTGGGCAACATGGCAAAACCCCATCTCTACTAAAAAAAAAATTACACAAATGAGCTGGGCATGGTGGCCCATGCCTTTAGTGCCAGCTACCTGAGAGGCTGAGGTGGGAGAATCAACTGAGCCCAGGAGACGAAGGTTGCAGCGACCCCAGATCATGCCATTGCACTCCAGCCTGGGCGACGGAGCCAGACCCTGTCTAAAAAAAAAAGAAAGAAAGTAAATTTCGGCCCAGTGAGGATACTAAAATAAACCACTATTCCAGCTAATGTTGTGCCACTCACTGGTCTTTCCACACTGGGGTATGTGGGAGGATCGCCAGACAAGAGGTCAGTCTAGCACCTTCCGAGTTCTGGCTCTGCCACTTAGCAGTTGCTTCAAGCAGGCACTTACTTTCTGTACTTTGGTTTTCTCTTCATAAAACGTGAAGGTTGTGCTACATATGTCCATACCAAGACTTGTATATGAATGTTCATAGCAACTTTACTGGTAATAGCTAAAAACTGGAAAAAACTCAAATGTCCATCAACAGGTGAATGGATAAACAAAAGTGATATGTCCATACAACGTAATATTAGCAAAAAAGGAATAAACTATCAATACATACAACAGCATGGAAAAATCTCAAAATAATTATGCTACGTGAAAGAAGGCTGCATTTGCTCATTCTCACACTGCTATAAAGAAATACCTGAGACTGGGTAATTTATAAAGAAAAGAGGTTTAATTGGCTCACAGTTCTACAGGCTGCACACAAAGCACAGTGGCTTCAGCTTCTAGGGAGGCCTCAGGAAGCTTCCAATCGTGACGGAAGCAGCCATGCCTTATATGACCGACCAGGAGGAGGAGACAGAAAGGAGGGGAGGTGCCACACACTTTTAAATGACCAGCTCACACAAGAACTCACTCACTAACTCAAGAACAGCCCCAAAGGGAAAACCCGCCCCCATGATCCAATCACCTCCCACCAGGCCCCACCTCCAACACTGGGGATTAGAATTCCACATGAGATTTGGGTAGAGACAGATACAAACCACATCAGAGGCAGACCCCCAAAAAACCTTATACTGTATGATTACATTTACAGAAAATTGTAAAAAATTGAAAACTACGATGACAGAAAGCAAAACAGTGGTTGCCTGGGGGTGAGACATGGGGAAGAATGTGAGGAAAGAAAGATTATAACTATCGTCAATAATAATTTAATTCTATATTTTACAATAACTTAAAAAGTGTAATTGGATTATTTGTAATGCAATGGATAAATGCTTGAGGGGACAGATAACCCAGTCTCCATGATCTGCTTATCGCACATTGCATGCCTGCATCAAAACATCTCAACTGCCCCATGAATATGTACACCTATGTACTCATAGAAATTCAAAATTTAAAAAAAGAAATTCAAAATAAAAAAAATTTAAAGGATGAAGAAATATTTGGGCCTGATTATGTTATTGATTTCACAATTATATACATATGTCAAAACCTATCAGATTTTACAGTTTAAATAGATGCAGTTTAGTTTACGTCAATTGTACCTCAATAAAGCTGTTTTGTAAATCCTAAATAAAACATTAGAAATTTTGCTGGGCATGGCATCTCATGCTTGTAATCCCAGCACTTTGGGAGGCCACAGCAAGAGGACTGCTTGAGCCCAGGAGGTCAAGACCAGCCCGGGCAACAGAGTGAGATCTCGTCTCTATGCAAAAAGAATTTTTTAATGTTTTTAAAGATTATATAATATGGAAAATATATTACTATGATCAATTATATTAATTAATTGAAATAAAAATTTCACTTAACATTTTTAATTCTAAAAGAAGAATATTTCATAAAATGATTTTAAAAAGGTATCTCAAACTGATGTTCAAAATGGTATTAATGGTAAGATACTAGGTGGTTTTAAGACACTAGATGGTTTCCCATTAAAGCCAAGAATGTTCACTATTACCACAGGCTTGGGTTTTTCAAAAATTAATCTGACATTTCTAGCTAGTTGAATTAAATAAGTAAATTGAATAACAAATAAATATTTAAAAAGAGCTGATAGAAATGTCATTATTTATAGATGAACTGGTTTTCTACTAGAATAGATTAAAATAAGTCCAGTGAAAGACTAGTGGAAGAAACTCCAGGAGGTAGGTGGTTTGTTGCAAAATGTATGCTAAAATAATGGTTTTCATATACACCAGTAATCACAGAAACATAAAATACTTAAGAATACCTTTAAAATAAATATGCAGATCTAATATGAAGAAAACTACAAGTCTTTACTGAGGGGCATAATTGACACTTAGGAAAACTGGAAAGATAGTCCATGTTTCTGGAAAGGGAAGGCTCAGTGCTGGATTTCAATTCTCTAGAAATTAATCCAAACAGCACAATGACAACTAAAATGCCAACAGGATTTCTCTTCAATTTGACTTGATTCGAAATTTCATCTACATGAATAAACATACATAAAAAAGCAGCAGTATTGAGAAAAAAATCAATGTGGGGAAAGGTATCCAACAAACTAATAAAATGTACTAAGAAGCCACCATAATGTAAATATTAGGCTGGAATTTGGGTAATCATAGGCAGATTCAAGGAACAGAATTTAATATCCAGGAAAATCCTCAGATATTATAATATAGCACCTCAAATCAACTGGTGTTCTACGCATAAACCGAAATAAATCAAAATGTAAAATATAAAAATTTTGACAATATAAAACCTTTAAACTTCTTTATAACAGAAAATATCACAAACAAAAAAGAAAAGGCAAACCTGGGGGGGAGGAAAATATAACTTATATGACAGGAAAAGGGTTGGGTACTCAAATATAAAAAGTTCTTTAACAAAATAATGTGCCTCATTAGGAAAACATGCAAAATAATTAACTGTGCATTAAATACAAATGATGACTAGACACAGAATAAACATAGCATTACTATTAATCTAAGCAGTGTATATTAAAATAATGGGACTAAGATTTTGTTGAGACAAAGAGACTTTTATCTGTCAAATAGGCAAACCTATAAAAGCATAATAATACTAAGAATTTGCAAAAGTGACTTTATGTTGCATTTAGCCAATGGGTGGCACCAAAAAGACAGGAAGTGGGAGATATTGAAATTTTTTATTCCCCACTTGAGATATAGTTTGTCATACCTGTGGTCCTCTACCTAAAGTCACAGTTCCTGTTAAATGGCCCCTTCCTCACAGTAACAACTCTCACCAGGTTCCAGTGACAACTTCCTTGCCCTGCTTATTTAAGCCCAGGGAACTAGGATGCTAAAAGCTTCCTGCAATATCTAGACCCTGGATGTTTTCACACCTGCTGGTTCCCCTAACCCCCGCCCCCCCCGTTCCACACCTCTGTAAATGGCCCCTCCATTAAACTCCCTTTAATGATCCTTGCAGTGTGATTTCCTGACAGGACCCTGACTGATACACAGCCAACCACATGAATGTATTGTTTAAATCTCTTTAAATCTCTCTCTGTCTCTCTCTCTTCTCTCTCTCTCACTCTGTGTGTGTGTATATAAATGTAGACTTAGACACAGATACAGACACACAGAAAAAATCAGAATGTATACAGACCAAAATGTGTGAGAATAGATAACTTTTAAATACACACTCACACACACACATACATATACATACATATGTCAATTCAAGAAATGATAAAGGGTATAAAAAGGAATTAGTCAAAAATAATGCTATTTCTCAGCTTCTTGTACAAAAAGGCAATTTAGACCATCATTATACACAAACTACTTAAAAATTGCACATAAGTGATAAAATCACACAGAACTAAATACACACACACATACACGTGAATGCTGGCAAAACTGGTAAAATCTGAGTTAGATCACTGGATTTTATCAATATTAATTTCCTGGTTGTAATATTGTACTAATAGTGTTGTAAGGTATTAACCATTGGGAAAAACTGGATGAAGGGTTCACATGATCTCTCTGTATTATTTCTTACAATTGCATGTAAATCTACAATTATCTCCAAATAAAAAGTTATTTGTTTATGTATTTATTTTTTGACAGAGTCTTACTCTGTTGCCCAGGCTGGAGTGCAGCGACACAATCTTGGCTCACTGCAACCTCCACCTCCCAGGTTCAAGCGATTCTCCTACCTCAGCTTTCCAAGTAGCTGGGATTACAGGCATCTGCCACCACGCCTGTCTTATTTTTGTATTTTTAATAGAGACAGGGTTTCGCCATGTTGGCCAAGCTGGTCTCGAACTCCTAGCCTCAAGTGATCCACCCACCTCAGCCTCCCAAAGTGCTAGGATTACAGGCGTGAGCTACTGCGTCTGGCCCAAATAAAATGTTTGTTTGTTTTTGAGACAGAGTCTCGCTCTGTGGTTCAGGCTGGAGTGCAGTGGCACAATTCTCAGCTCACTGTAACCTCTGCCTCCCGAGTTCAGGCGATTCTCTTGCCTTAGCCTCCAAGTAGCTGGGATTACAGGCGTGTGCCATCACGCCTGGCTAATTTTTGTATTTTGAGTAGAGATGGGGTTTCACCACGTTGGTCAGGCTGGTCTCAAACTCCTGACCTCATGATCCGCCTGCCTCGGCCTCCCAAAGTGCTGGGATTACAGGAATGAGCCACTGTGCCCAGTCGAAACTTTTTTTTAAATTGCATATGAAAAAATTAAAACCTTAGAGGAATAAAATATACATTAACATTTACCCAATCTCTAAAAAGGAATTTATAAGCTCCAGAGGAAAGTGGGGAGGAGAAGGTTTGAAAAAGATGGATCAATTTGACATTTTAAAAGTTTAATTGCTACTGGCCACAAACAAGACTTGAATAAACATGTATACAAAAAAAACAAAGGAAATAATTACAATGAGACCAACAAAAAGTTCAGATTATTAATATAGAAAGGACAATGGCCAATAAGAAAAGGACATTAGGCCAGGCACAGTGGCTCACGCCTGTAGTCCCAGCACTTTGGGCGGGCGGATCACGAGGTCAGGAGATAGAGGTCATCCTGGCCAACATGGTGAAACCCCATCTCTACTAAAAATACAAAAATTAGCTGGGCGTGGTGGCACACCCATGTAATCCCAGCTACTCAGGAGGCTGAGGCAGGAGAATTGCTTGAACCTGGGAGGAAGAGGTTGCAGTGAGCGGAGATCACGCCACTACGCTCCAGCTTGGGCAACACGAGACTCCATCTCAAAAGAAAAAGAAAAGAAAGAAAAAGAAAAAGAAAAGAAAGAAAAGAATATGAATGGAAAGTTCATAAAAGAGGTGACAATTTTTTCCTCTTTTCAAAACTTCAAAGCCTCGTCTCTCCCAGTTCCTCCTCAAACCTGCGCCTATTTCTTCCACTCAGAATGATTATTCCTTCCCATTCCAACATTATTCCAAACCTCCACAACCTCACCAACTCTCACTTTTTCTACTCAACTTCACAGGCAAATATTCCACATGGCAGAATCCCAGCCTGAACTCCACCATCAATGTGCTTGCCCCTAAACAATTGATGTTGCTGAAAGAAACCACACAGCTGTGCAGACTGGTGTCCCTTTAAATTATTGACCAGAAATTTCAATAGGGTACTCTACAGTGCCCCGCAAATCCCACTACATTCCCCTAATATACTTGCTTTATTAGACGATAATTTCATTTGCAAGCATGTCTACAAACTCGATCCACTTCCTCATCTCTCATTCACTTTTTAATCTACTAATCTATACCCACATCTCCCATCTGTCCCTTTTACTCACCCATGCTAGAAAAACTTTTCCTACTAAGGTTGTCAAATCCCATAGACACTTTGAATCCTTATCTTACTAAGCCTCTCAATCAACTGCATCCTCATATCAAAACACTCTTCCGATTTCCATGAAACTTCATTCTCAGTTTCTTCCTTGCCTTCCTGCTTGCTTTATCTCACCCTCCTGTTTCCCTTCTCTTCCCAACCTCTGAAGAATGGAGCTATCCCAGGTCCTCATTCAAGACTCTTCTCGCTCTATACTAGATGATCTCATTCATTTTCACTAATTCATCAATTGCATGTTACTAACTCCCAGATTTTTACCTCCAAATCAGGTTTCTCTCCCAGCCTCAAGATACATGTCACCAACTGCCTTCTTGACATCTCCACTTGGATGGCTTATAAGCTTCTCACATCTAATATGTACTAAATAGAGCTCATTATTTCTACACCTGCCCCATGCAAGCCTGGTGTTGCTGTCTTCCACATCTCAGTAAATGACACCTCCATCAAATTAGTTGTCAAACCAGAAAACTGGAAGTCATCATTGAGATTTCCCTCTTCCTTACTCCCCGTAACTAACCCATCACAGTTCTTGCTGATTCTACCTCCAAAATATACCTTAAACCCAAACTCACTCCAAGCCATCTTTGCTTCCCTTATCAACTACCATCAGCCTTATGACCGATCTTCTCACTTCCACTCTTCCCCTCCCCAGTCCATTCATCACACAGGTCCCAGAAAAATATTTTTGAAATGTAAATCTGACCAACACTCTTCAGTGTCTTCCTATTAAAATTAGCATGAAAATCCGGAATCCTCACCATTACACTATATGATCTAGCTCCTTGTACATTTTTGAGCTCATCTCGCACCTCCCAGACCTCCTATTTTCCTCCAGCCAAACTACTTTTATTTCAAGTCCTCAAACATACAAATTCTTTCCATTTCAGGAAGTTCATGTTTTTCTCTTTACTGAACCACTTTCCATGAGTCTTAGCCTGTCTATTTATCCTTCTGTTCTTAATTCAAATGGCACTCCCTCAAAGAGAATTTCCCTGGCCACCACCACTCCCAATCTAACTTAGATCTCACTATAATATCATCTTGTAGTTTGCCCTCACAGAATTTGCCTTGGTTCATACTATATACCAGGGGTCCCTAACCCCCTGTTAGGAATGGAGCAGCACAGCAGGAGGTGAGTGGCAGGTGAGCCAGCATTAACACCTGAGCTCCGCCTCCTGTCAGATCAGCAGCGGCATTAGATTCTCGTAGGAGCACCAGTCCTATTGTAAACTGCGCATGCGAGGTATCCAGGTTGTGCACGCCTTATGAGAGTCTAAGGCTTGATTATCTGAGGCGGGACAATTTCACCCTGAAACCACTTCCCCCACCCCCATCCATGGAAATATTTTCTTCCATGAAACCAGTCCCTGGTGCCAAAAATGTTGGGGACCACTACTATGTACCTATTTATGTGATTATTTCTAGTGTATTTTCCCACTAGGGTTACATCGTACAATGCATGAGGGCAGGTGCCAGGGAATATTTGTTTGGCTTATCACTTTTAGACCCAGCACTCTGCCAGCACCTGGCACATGATCTTGTGTGGAGTTGTGTGTTTTCAATGACTGCATTAATGAACAAGATTCAGCTCAAGCTTCACTTCTATAACTCTTTTCTCCACCACCCTTGCTGCTTCTCCACCCTGGTAGATCTCAGTACTTGCTTCTTTATTCCCCGCTGGATACTGTACCTCTATCTCATACCTGACAAACGGTGCCATTGAAATTCTTTGGGGTTCTTAGACAAGCCAATACTCTGTGTCCCTTCTGGACCTTCACACATGCTGTTCCTTCTACCTGAACACTCTTCCTTTCTTATATTCCCACTCCCTCCGTTTACCTAACTACTCCCTACTCGTCTTTTATGTCTGAATTTAGACATCACTTCCTCCAGGAAATCTCCTCAATATCTCCCTCCATTCCGGGTTAGATTTGCATTGTAATTGTCCATTTGGTTAACTACATTCCCCTCTAGACTGTGACCTCAGGACCTGTGTATTTCTTGACTACCACTGTATCTTCAGAATCTAGCATAGAATTTGTCACATAGTAGGTGGTCAAAAAATAGTTGTTGAATCAGTGAATTGATACCTGCTTAACAGTTGTATGTTGTTGAAACAGGAAACTTACTAGACTATGTAGCATTCCAGTCCTAAATGCTTTCCAACTCACATGGCCAGGGTCAATTAAAATTAGAGAATTAATTAAGAACCCATTTGAATAGTTCTCTCTCTAGGAAGGTGAGAGTAGATCTGCTTCTACCTTCTCAAACCAACACTTTACAATGTGGAAAAAAATTAGAAATAGAAAATTATTTTTTGTTTGTTTGAGATGGAGTCTCTCTCTGTCATCCAGGTAGGAGTGCAGTGGTGCAATATTGGCTCACTGCAACCTCCACCTCCTGAGTTCAAGCAATTCTCCTGTCTCAGCCTCCTGAGTATCTGGGAATACAGATGCACACCACCACGCACAGCTAATTTTTGTATTTTTAGTTGAGATGGTGTTTCACCATGTTAGTCAGGCTGGTCTCAAACTCCTGACCTCAGGTAATCCACCAGCCTCGGCCTCCCAAAGTGTTGGGATTACAGGCATGAGCCACCGCGCCCAGCCCAGGAATAGAAAATTCTACAATAACCCTCTACTGGCCCTGGAATCACACTTTGCTGCTGAAAATATTACCAAATTAACTCCATCTCCCACTAATGGAATGGAAATGAAAAAAAACAGATTCTCTAACTTGGCTTCAAGGATAGTGCCAAAGCTGTCTATGTTAACAACATTTCAGGCAAAAAGAAGTGGTTATGTAAGATAAGAGTGCCCAGTTTTCCATAAAATCAATTACTTTTTTCAGAAGAGCAACCTTGAAACTATCTGGAAATCTATTGATTAGATAATGCACATTCAGCAACTGCAAAGTCCATAGAAGGCTTAAATCACCAAGTGAAAACCAGTAAAGAGGTACCCTAAGAACAGAGTGCATGAGGTGGGAATGACTAAACATGTGCTGAGACAAACTCAGTCATCAATGGTACGGTATATGCTATTTTTTAATAACTATGTTGGAGTCTTTATAGGAGATTGGCTCACTTGGCATCCATCTCTACCTTTTCTTCCTAGGCTTCTAGAAGCTAGAAATGCTAAATAATCACTCACCCATCTCTCTCGCAACTAGTGATAGCTAAATAAATAGTTTTGTCTGAATAAGACACTGGGAAAGTATTTCCTGATAAATAAGGCAGATGTAACCAGCACTACCCCTTCCCTAGATCATAGATGAAAAGTCTGCAACAGCAGCAGCCATCTTGCAACCATGAGGCACGAAACCAATATGCAGACAATAAATTGATAGAAGGAGCCTGGCAATTTGATGGTATCATGGAGTTTTTACACCTACCCTAAACTTCCTACATTCAGATTTTTTATTGTATAAGGAAAATAAATGCTTCTCTGTATAAGCCACTATTCTTGCAGCTAAAAATATGTAAACGTGGTATTATGTCCACAACAGTGCTACTCAAACTATGGTCTGCAAGCTAGTAATATCAACATCAACATACCTGTGAGCTGTTAGAAAGGCAAATTCTCACCTTTTCAATTCCCTACCTCCATCTCTACTGTTGGCCACATTTTATTTCCTGCCTTCCAACCTTGCCTTTCTCTTCCAATTTTCATGATGTCATTTCTTTTTTTTTTTTTTTTTTTTTTTTTTTTTGAGACAGAGTCTCGCTCTGTCGCCCGGGCTGGAGTGCAGTGGCGCAATCTCGGCTCACTGCAAGCTCCGCCTCCCGGGTTCACGCCATTCTCCTGCCTCAGCCTCCGAGTAGCTGGGACTACAGGCGCCCGCCACCGCGCCCGGCTAATTTTTTGTATTTTTTAGTAGAGACGGGGCAGAAAGGAAGAAAGTTAGAAGAGAAATATTTAAGAAAAGAGATGTCATTTCTTAAATATTTCTCTTCTAACTTTCTTCCTTTCTGCCCATATTTTGATTGTCCAAACCACTGGGCCAGAAAAGGGAAATAGTATAATAGATGTGCATGATGCCTTGCTGGTAAGAATAGAGTGCTTAAAACATTATGTGGACATTGCCACATACCTAATATGAACTCAAATTTTTAAAATAGAAAACCAAACTGTTTATTTTTCTCTGCCAATCTACTCCTCCCCTACTGTTTAATTTCAATTGATGGTATCTTAATTCTCCCAATTGCTTAAGTGAAAAACTTGGTGTTATCCATGATTCCTCTCTCCTTCCCACACCCTACATCTAATCCATTAGCAAATTCTATTTGTTTCACTTTCATAACATACTCCAAATATCAAGTATTTCTCACCCCTCCACCACTACTGCCTTGATCTCAGCCA
The DNA here is from genome assembly GCF_028878055.3 of Symphalangus syndactylus. NCBI lineage: Eukaryota > Metazoa > Chordata > Mammalia > Primates > Hylobatidae > Symphalangus > Symphalangus syndactylus. The sequence goes on along the minus strand of NC_072424.2, from coordinate 46,939,685 downwards.
GCATTATCTATTGCTTGGGCCACCGTAATAGTTTCCTATTTGGTTTCTCTGCTTCCATCCCTGCCTCCCTACAATCTATTTTCCAGAGAACAACTAAAGCGATCTTTTTAAAAATATAAACTTCATTATATCACTCCTTTACTCAAAACTTTCCAATCTCTTTTGGTAGAATAAAATACAAACTCCCTAACATAATATACAAGGCCTGGCATGATCTGGCCTCTGGTTATCTCATCACCATCAGCATTTGTATCACCCTCCAACTTGCTCACCCTACTTTAAGCATTGCCAGCCTTGTTACTCAAGCATGCCAATCACATCTCTCTTATTGTTCCTTCTGCCTGGAGCAGTCACCCTCCAGATACATTTCCCCTCATTTGTTCAGGTCTCTACTCAATGATCACCCTATCAGAGGAGCCTTTCCTGAGTGCTTTATCTAAAAAAAAATGTCGCTCATCATATGCTGACTCTCACCTTCCCTTACATTACTGAATACATTACTGCTTGACTTTATATTAAATATCTATTATAAATATGTTTATTGTCCCCAACACAAATACAACAAACATAAATTATTATTTACCAGTACATCCCTAGCATTTTTTAAAAGTGCCTGACATGCAAGAGGAGCTCAATAATTGTATTTGTTGAATTAATAAACTTCTTGTAGACCTCTGCCCAAACTTGAGTTATACTATGTTACCATTCTTTGCCATTTCCTCTACGTTTTCCAAGTTAATGGTTATGGCAAATTTTGTCCAACACTTAAGCCCCACTTAAATGACAATAAAATTCTGATTTGTTCAAGTAAGCATAGAGCCATTGATCTAACTCAGTCCCAAGCAATGAATCATCACTGGTTTAAATCAGTCATGGTAATCTCATTCCATTTTGCCATCAATTTTGTTGTACAATAGACATGTGATCTGATTTCATCAAATGCGGTGTAAGGGGAAGTTTACTAAAGGATTTCCTTTCTGAAATAAAAAGAGAGCCTTGGAAGTAACCACTGTTTTGTACCTGTCTCTTCTTTTCTTCTTGGAATGTAGATGTGATGATATAATGCCCAGGACTGTTGCTGCTATCTTGCAACAATGAAGCGACATGTATTGAGGCAGGAAAATAGGGTCTGGTGACAGGGAACTTAAGGCTAATTTGTGCTAACTTCTTAAAAGAGAAAGCACCAAGGTGTGGCGGCAGGAAATCTAAGGCCAATTCACGCTGACTTCCCAAAGCTGGATCAAAAGGAAAACCCCTGGGTCTGGCAGCAGAAAACCTAAGGCCAATTAACACAAACTTCCTAAAGCTAAACCAAAAGGGAAAAACCCCATCTCCCCTAGCTGAGTAGCAAAGGATCAAGGCTACTCTCCCTGCAACCTTCCCCCTTCCACCACACCTCAGATGGAAAGGGAGAGTGCCTTGGACTGGCCATGGGCCAAGCAGGGACCATCCCTTTACTGCATAGGGTGCCGATTCACCTCACCCTTCAATTAGCCATAGACAAAATCCTTCATACAGATCAGGGGTAGCTGAGAAGAACCTCAAATGGGGTACTTAAAACCCAGAAAACTTTGTAACTGGGTGTATTAGTCTGTTTGCATGCTGCCGATAAAGACATATCCGAGACTGGATAATTTATAAAGCAAAAGAGGTTTAATGAACTCACAGTTCCACATGGCTGAGGAGGCTTCACAATCATGGTGAAAGGTGAAAGGCTAAAGGTACGTCTTACATGGTGGCAGACAAGAGAGAAGTAAGAGCCAAGTGAGGGAGTTTCCCCTTATAAAACCACCAGATCCCATGAGGCTTATTCACTACCACAGAACAGTATGGGGGTAACTGCCCCCATGATTCAATTATCTCCCGCTGGGTCCCTCCTACAACACACAGGAATTACGGGAGCTACAATTCAAGATGAAATCTGGGTGGGAACACAGCCAAACCATAACACTGGCCCTTTGAGCTGCTTGCCCGGGCCCACTCTCACCCTGCAGAATGCTTTCTCACTTTAATAAATTCCTGCTTTCACTGCTTCTTTCTTGTGTTTCATTCCTCTGCTACTTTGTTTGTGTGTTTTGTTAAATTATTTATTCAAAATGCCAAGGACCTGGACAACTCATCATTCAGACCCTCCACTGGGAACAGCATGAAGACTAAAAATCAACCCAGAGAGGATAGCAGAGTAGAAAGATAGAAAGACCCTGGTCTTTGATTACATCATTGAGCAATTAAATAAATCTGGAACTGCCCATTTCCAGACTTCCTATTAAGTAATAATAAATGTTCTTATGGTTTAAGCTATTGTTAGTTTAGATTTCCCTTTATTTGAAACCAAATGATATCCTAACTAATTATTTTATTTATAAATGTATTTGTGAGGACAAATGTGTTTTTCCTTATATAGAACATTCTGGGTATAAAAAGGGAGGGAAGAAGAAAGAGAAAAAGGAGAAGAGAAAGGGAGCAACAAACCCAACTAATTTGTGGATGAAATAACCCTGGAGGCAGAGTGAATTACAGAAAGGATAAGGAAACAAAAAAAATAATTAATCAGTATTTTCCTTGCTCATCATCTAGTCTCATCCCCCTCCAATCTTCCTTTATCTGATCTTTTCACTTATATAGAAGTATCACAAACTAAACCACTGCTCTTATAAATATACCACAATCTGGGTAACCATATGCACAGACTCAAAAAATTTTTTAATTAAAAAAATGAATAAATAAATAAATCTACCACACACTGTAAAACCTTTAATGGATTCTCATTACAATCACAGAATATTCATCTAGTTAACATTCAAAGGCTAAAATCCAATCACACCAATCCACTGAATTTATCTCCCACTATTTTTTAATCTAAACCCTCCAGTTCAAAAAAAACAAACAAATAAGGAAAAAGTTCTCCTTATTTCCCTCTATTTCTTATTTCCTCTAAGCCATGAATCTCTCTACTTCCAGTGTTGGACGCCTCAACAGAGGAAATAAATGCTTAAGACAATAAGCCAAGGAGGAGCAGGTGGTGGAATTCAACTATAATAGACTCGTCCAAAATTTTACAACCAGAAAATCTGCAATAAACTGTTTTAATTTCATCATGCATGCAATTTTTATGTTTTACAATATTACAATTATTTTATTTTGAATTACATAAGATAAATGTACCTCATAAATTTTCTTCCAAAGGTTAAGTCAGACCCTAACCATTCAGAATGCAGTCTTCTCTCCTCCTAATCTGATTGTGTTTATTTGGATCTTCTCTCTTTTTTCTTTATTAGTCTAGCTAGCAGTCTATCAATCTTATTTATTCTTTCAAAAGCCAACTCCTGGATTAATTATCTTTTGTATGGTTTTTGGTTTCTCAATTTCCTTCAGTTCAGCTCGGATTTTGGTTATTTCTTGTCTTCTGCTAGCTTTGGGGTTGGTTTGGTTTTTTTTCTCTAGTTCCTCTAGATGTAATGTTAGGTTGTTAATTTGAGATTTTTCTAACATTTAGGGGGCTGTGTAGAGATGGGTTTTCATCATATTGCCCAGGCTGGTTTCTAACTCCTTTGCTTAAGCAATCCACCCACCTCTGCCTCCCAAAGTGCTAGGATCACAGGTGTGAGCAACCATGCCCAGTCATGTCTCAAATTATTTGATGTGGATATTCAGCACTAAAAACTTCTGTCTTAACACTGCTTTAGCAGTGTTCCAGAGATTCTGGTTTGTTGTGTCTTTATTCTTATTAGTTTCAAAGAAATTCTTGATTTCTGCCTTAATTTCATTGTTTACCGCAAAGGAGCAGGTTGTTTAATTTCCATGTAATTGTATGGTTTTGAGCACTTTTCTTGGTGTTTATTTCTATTTTTATTGCACTGTTGTCCAAGAGTGTGGTTGGTATGATTTCAGGATTTTTAATTTGCTGAGGATTGTTTTACGTCCTATTGTGTGGTCAGTTTTAGAGTATGTGCCATGTGCATATGAGAAAGATATATATTCTGTTGTTTTGTGTTAGAGTTCTGTAGATGTCTATTAGGTACACTTGGTCAAGTGTAGAGTTTAGGTCCTGAATATCTTTGTTAATTTCTCCTCACTGATCTGTCTAATACTGTCAGTGGAGTGTTGAAGTCTCCCACTATTGTTGTGTAGTTATCTAAGTTTCTTCATGGGTCTCTAAGAATTTGCCTTATGAACCTGGGTGCTCCTCTTTTGGGTGCATTTATACTTGGGATAGTTAGGTCTTCTTGGTGAATTGAACACCTTAACATTATGTAATGCCCTTCTTTGTCTTTTTTATCTTTGTTGGTTTAAAGTCTGTTTTGTCTGAAATTAGAATAGCCACCTCTGCTTTTTTCTGTTTTCTGTTTGCTTGGCAGATTTTCCTCCATTCTTCTACTTTAAGCCTATGGGTGTCATTGCATGTGAGGTGGGGCTCTCAAAAACAGCATCCTGTTGAGTCTTGCTTTCTTATTCAACTTGCCATTCTGTGCCTTTTAATTGGGCCACTTAGCCTATTTGCATTCAAGGCTAATATTGACATATGCAGAGTTGATTCCGTCATCATGTTGTTAGCTGGTCATTATTCAGACTTGTTGAGGTGGTTGCTTTACAATGTCAGTGGTCTATGTACTTAAGTGTGTTTTTTAGTGGCTGGTAACTGTCTTTCCTTTCCATATTTAGCACTCCCTTCGGGACCTCTTATAAGGCAGGTCTGGTGTTAGTGAATTCCTTTGGGATTCACTTGTCTGAAAAGAATCTTATTTCTCCTTCACTTATGAAGCTTAGCTTGGCTAGATATGAATTTCTTGGTTGGAATTTATTTTCTTTAAGAATACTGAATACAGGTCATGATCTCAACTGGCTTGTAGGGTTTCTGCTGAAAGAACAACAGTTAGCCTGGTTGGGTACTCTTTGTAGGTGACCTGCCCCTTCTCTCTAGCTGCCTTTAACATTTTTTCATTCATCTTGACCTTGGAGAATCTGACTACTGTGTGTCTTGCGGATGGTTATCTTGTGTCTTCTTACAGGAGTTCTCTGCATTTTCTGAAATTGAATATTGGCCTCTCTAGTGAAGTGGGAAAATTTTTCATAGATTATATCCTCAAATATGTTTTCCAAGTTGCTGGCTTTCTGCCTCTCTTTCAGGTATGACGATGAGTTCTAGATTTGGTCTCTTTACACAATCCCATATTTCTAAGAGGTTTTCTTCATTTTTCTTTAATCTTTTTTCTTTATTTTTGTCTCAATGAATTGTTTCAGAGAACTAGTCTCTGAGCTCTGAGATTTTTTCATCAGCTTGGTCAATTCTGCTGTTAACACTTGTAATTGTATTCTGAAATTCTTGCAGTGAGTTTTTTAGCTCTATCAGATCAGTTTGGTTCTCTCTTAAAATGGTCATTTCATCTTTTATCTCCTGTGTCATTTATTGTATTCTTCAGAATCCTTGGATGGGGTTTTGACTTTCTCCTGAATCTCAATAATCTTCATTCCTATCCATAGTCTGATTTCTACTTCTGTCATTTCTGCCATTTCAGCCTGGTTAAGAAGCATTGCTGGGGAACTAGTACAGTCAATAGGAAGTAAGAAGACACTGGTTTTTGAGTTGTAAGAGTTCTTGCACTGGTTTTTTCTCATCTACATGGGCTGACGTTCCTTCAATCTTTTAAGTTGCTGCCTTTTGGATGAGTTTTTGTTTTGTTTTGTTTTGTTTTTACCTTTGAAACAATTAGCCCCTTGGGGGTTAATTGTGGTATAAGATGGGTTCAGTCAACTGGCTTCATTTCTGGAAGATATTAGGGGGCCAAGTCTCAGGTCGGCATTCTAGGGCTGTGTGCTATAACTCTGGAGGGCTGCTATTGGGCCCTGGCTTTGTTCTCTAGCCCCTCTAGATTAGAAATCTGCTGCACTAGAGGGACTAATGTGTTCCTGGACTGCTGGCAACAATACCCCAATGGGTGGTACCAGCCAAAGCACTTCATAAGGTTGGTGACAGCAGGATCTGTGCTCATTCACATGTGCCAGCAGCACCAGCAGCATGGCAGGGTGCACACTTGTCAGCTGGTGTGGAGCTCTGGTAGGCATGGGGCTGCCAGCCTCTGTACATGTATTCACAGCAACAGCAATGGCAGTGTGAGTCAGGAACAGGGCCACTGGCATCCATGTGTGTGTTCACATTGGTGGTGGTGTTTGTGCCAAGGCAGGGTGCTGGCCTGCACAGGACTGCCAGCCTCTATGCACTTATTCATGCCAGCAGCAATGGCAGCATGTGTTGGAGGATGGGGCCACACTGGCTTCTGAGTGCATGTTTACACTGGCAATAGCAGTGCAGCAGTGGATATGCGAGGTCCACTCACAACAGCAGCAGTGGTGCAGTGGGATGCAAGCACACATGTGCTGGCAGGGGAGGTGAGGCAAGGTCCACTCACACACACACACACACACACACACACAGGCAAAGCAGTTGGGGGTGCGGCCATAGGCAAGTTCATGACAGCAAAGTAGCACAGAGGAGGCTGCAGTTGTGGGAGGGCGTGGGTGGGTTGATGTGCATCAGCGGGGGCTGCTCTGCTGGAGCTCTCTGATGGTCAGATGTGATCTGCCAGTGCAGGTGCTATGATGTGGGCTCCCAGGAGTCACCCCAGTTGTGCACCCGAGGCTACACTGCAAGCAAATATAGCCAGACTGGAATCCCAGGAGTGGGCAGCAGACAGGAGAGTTCTCAGATTGAACTGACCTTGTCTCATGAGCAAGACCGCCCCGCTCTATTCAGGTCTGACAGTTCCCCTAAGACTTAAGTCCCCTAGGGGAGCATAGCAAGCCCTGGGGGATGGGCATCCCTGGCCATGCCCCACTGCAGATGTTTCCCCACCAAACCCTCTGGGCTCTGCACAGTCTGGAGTCCTGCCCCTACCACCTCTCTAAGCAGCTCTCCCTGCCAGCTCAAGTGTCCGTGGGGATCATGGGGTCTCTTGCTGCCAGGATTCCAGAGGTTCAGGACAAGAGTGAGCCACTCCTCACTCCCACTTCAGCCTAGTGTCTGTGTCTGTCTCAATGCCTTCCCCTCAAATACCTGCTTGGAGTGTACTGGTCTTCCCGATGTTTCAGTCCCTCAGTGGCACATGTTCCGCCTGGCTGTGTCTAGTCAACCATCTTGCCGAGAATCAAAAATATGTGTTCTAAATCAGAATGTAGTTTAGCAACCAACAGCACTCATGCCATATCAGAAGTGATTGCCAACACATACCTACCTTCCTGCTGACTATGACAGTCTGCTACCCACCTCAGTGACAAAAATTGGCAGCCAGCATGCTTCTTCCCCCACCTCAGTGTTAGTGGGCTATCCTTCTCCCTCCCTATTTGGAAATTACTAAGGTTTAAGACCCTTTCTGTGAGCTGCCTCTAACAAGCCAAAGGGAAGGGAGTAGGAACTTTGGCACCCTAATTTTAAAAGAATGCCAGCCCATGATGTAAAAGGAAGAGTATATTCTTCTCCAAATGTGGACACTGCCTGTTTCCTTTATTGCTGTTATTAGCTGATGTCTTTGGCAGAGAACATGTTGAGTAAGTTTTTCCAGGATGGGTTTGTAACATTGGAAATGTAACATCTAAATATAACAAACTTCTGATTGTTTCTCAGTTTGCACCCACACATTTATCAAGACACCTCATTTTTTGAAAAAGTTTTTAACAAAGCAAGAGCCAAATTTACACTCCCTTCTTCTCCCTTCCCAATGGCAAGTCATGCAAATATTTATTTTTCTTTTTTTTTTTGTCTATTCTTTCCCTTCTTCTTAAGTAAAAGAAGATGTTTTTTGTCACCCGTAAACACTGCAATTCCTCATTTTCCCTTTTCTGTAGGCTGGCCTCATTTTTCCTGCCCTCTACCTGAACAATAGAATTTAAAAAAAATAAATAAACTGAATTGTTAGTAATTTATAATTGAGATTTTAAGTTTAGCATATAAAAACTGAATATGAATAGGATTTGACTCAACAGATTATTTCTTTATAAATCTAAATATAGATGTGTTTAATGTTCATTATAAATGGCTTTTAAAAAGGCAAGTGACAGTACTGGAAAAAATAAAGTGCTTTTAAGAAGAAATGTAAACATTTTTCTTAGGAAACTCATTTTGGAAGTTTGCATGCGGTCATTATGCCAATATCACATTATAATAAACAATAAAAATGAACTACTATAAACTCTCTTCTCCTGGAATCAATGGTATGAATTTAATAGGCAATCCAGAGCTCCAGCTTCAACTTTAATCAATTCCAAAGTCAAATTTCTGATTATCATATGCTCTACTTAATGAGTAACTAACTGGAGAGTAAGACCTCAGTTTGATTGCAGCATGTTATGTACAAATCAGACCACTAGTTTTTCTATTTTTACCACAGTTAAAGAGTAACAAATATGTCTTAAAAGACCCTGGAAAAGTACCACAAAGCTGGAAGAACTGAAAAAAAAGTAATGCTTCTAAGTACAAGTTTTTTTATATTCTAGGTTTGATTTTTCCATACGATCTCAGAATATAATACAAAATACCAAGCTACAAAAGCAATAAATAATTTCCACCATCAGTGTTACTTAAGCCTTGGTTGTCTTGTGTGAGAACTAGGTCACACAGATTCAAGCATAACCAAGACTTTTTTAAACTGTTCCCTAAGAATGCCTCAAGATTTTAAGTCCCAATTCTGCCACTAAAGAGCTATGTGACATTAGGAACACAATTAGCTTTTCTGGGTCGCAGTTTTCTTATTTGTAAAGCAGAGATAATAATTCTCCTTACAGGGCTGTTGTGAGGATTAAATTAGAGAATATACATGAAATATCTAATTCAGTGCCTAGATTCTAGTGAATTTCCTTCAAACCCCTTTCCCACACTCCCCATCACCAAACTTCCATGCTTAATATTATGTGCCAACAGGGATGTGAGTATTCCTTCCATTCCTCAACAGCAATGAGTTGAACATTGATTTGTGTTGATAGATGTTCTTGAAAAATACAGTTTTGTATGCAAATAATTTTAATTGTTATAAATAGTATTGTGTAATGTATCTCATTTAACTTCTTATTCTATTTCTTATTTGGTTTGGGGCTTGGTGTTCTTTGTTTCTTATTGTGGTTTGGGAAAAAAATAGAAAATCTGTTATAAATTAGTCCCTCACAGCCCTTTTTCAAAGGCAAATTCAAAAGTGAGATTTTATAGGTCAGGTATGTCCAAAATCAAATGCCAATGAGTTAAATTAATATATTTTTGCTTGTAAGTATTCTTGCAAAATACATGCTTTTGCATAAAGGTAAAGATAGTTTTAATTTACTTAAATAGTATTGTGCTATATATCGTTCTATTTATCTTTTCTCCCCTCTGCACTGTGCTTTGAAGTTCATCTATATTGTCAGATGTATATCTACTTAGCTGCTTCTCATTTTTTCCCTTATTCCCATGGTACACAATCTCCAAATTATACCTAGCCACTTTTCTAATGATGGGCACTCAGGAGGGCATTCAACCATCTACCACCATAACGAATTCTGAAATGAATATTCTTATGTGAGTTCCCACACGGGCAGCCAAAGCTATGAGGAAAAGTATATACACACAGGGCCTTGTTATGAAATTGCTGACTCAGCCATGAACAGAGATTCTAGATAGAGAATCAAACCAGTTAGAGAAATGAGCTTAGAGATCACAATCTTCATTTTTGTTTTGTTTTGCTTTAATAACAGAAGCACGAAGATTTTAAATATTACTTTTAAAAAGCTTGGCTGCATCATAGTTAAATAGTGTTTAGAAAAAGTTCCACCTACCTGTTTTAATAAAGCTGTTTTTTGGATTTGTTTGTTGGTTTCTTTTTAAAGATAAAACTACTACATCAAAAGCCATCTCTAGTGCAAAAAGTTAACCAAAATTTTTTAGTTTAGAATCAAAGTTTTCAGAGTTAATTTTTCGAAAGCCAAAGTTATCCCCTAAAAAATACTAACATGATTTTTATTTTTGTTGTATAAAGTTTGCTGACAGTGAAAAGAAAATCCATTTTTTAGTTAAAGATGGAGTAAACTATCTTTTCAACTCATTCCTAAAATTCTAGAACAATTCATGGTCTTATAAAGATAATGGAACATAAGAAAAATTATGTGCTATTAAAAATAACTATCCTCAAAAGGAAAGAGGCTTTCGGTTCAAAAATGGTGATGTAGAAGCAAGGTGGCTTCACTCCCCACGACACAAAACAAAAAACAAATGTACAGCACCGAGATTATCATCAGCAATATCCCAGAACTCAGATGGAAAGACGACACAGTTGCCAAGGCCACAGAGAAGTGAAACAACTCTGAACAGATGGTGAGGGAATCAGACTTCCACAGCTACAAAGCCCATCCCTCCATTTTGTCTGACATCCAGCGCATAGAAAATTTTTCCTGTTTCAGAATAGAGACAGCATTAGGAGGAACAACTAACGTAAATGACGAGTTAATGGGTGCAGCACACCAACATGGCACATGTATACATATGTAACAAACCTGCACGTTGTGCACATGTACCCTAGAACTTAAAGTATAATAATAAAAAATAATAATTAATAAATAAAAATTTTCTCCAGGGTGCACAGGCTCACGTCTGTAATCCCAACATGTTGGGAGACCGAGGCGGGCAGACGGCTTGAGGCCAGGAGTTCCAGACCAGCCTGGCCAACATGGTGAAACCTCATCTCTACTAAAAATACAAAAATTAAGCTGTGTGTGGTGGTGCACCCCTGTAATCCCAGCTACCCAGGAGGCTGAGGGAGGAGAATTGCTAGAACTCGGGAGGCAGAGGCTGCAGGGAGCCGAGATTGCGCCACTGCACTGAAGCCTGCGCAACAGGGCCAGACACTGTCAAAAAAAAAAAAAAAAAAAGGAAAAGAGAAAGAAAAAAGAAAAGAAAGAAAGGAAAATTTCCTGCCAACTCATGGTTTCTATACTGCAAAAAGTGAGATCAAGGTGGACAACCAGCTTCCCCATCAACTCGGTTTCCCTGGCAGGAGGACCGTCCCTGCCTTAACGCACAGGAAGCATTGCAATTGCCTGAAGGAAGAAATATCCCTGAGGACAGCCAGGGTGGAGAAAAGGGTGGAGATGGGAATGCTATCCCCGGCCCTGAAAACTATGCTCTGTAATTTAGCCGAAGGAGGCGCCAAATTAAAGTGGCCATTCAACAGCACCATGCCGTGGGAGGTACGTTCCACAGGTCTCCAGGGCACAAACCCCTGGCCGGCATTCCTACACTGCCGGGATATCCCTCTCTGATACCTCCCCGATTCTGGGCCGTCATTGTTCCCATCATTTACTAGAGCTGAGGTGAACCTGGGCTTAAGGTGCCACCTAGAGCTGCAAAGACGGCAGTGACCTAGTGGTAAAGAATCTCTACTCAGCCAGATGCAGCGGCTCATGTTTAATCCTAGAGCTTTGAGAGGTGGAGGCAGGATTATCTCTTGAACCTGAGTGTGAGACCAGCCTGATCAGAACCCCAACTCTACGAAAAATGTCTAAAAATTACTCAGGCATGGTGGTGTATGCCTGTAAGTCTCAGTTACTCAGGGGAATGAGACAGGAGCATTGCTTGAGCCTAGAAGTTCAAGTCTGCAGTGAACTATGATCACCACTGCACTCCAGCCTGGGTGACCGAGCAAGGCCCTGCCTCAAAGAGAAAAAGAAGAAGGAGAAGGAAGAAGAAAGAAGAAGAAAAGAAAAAGAAAAAGAATCTCTAAGCAGGTGTATCCAATAAAAACCAAAACAAGTCAGACAGAGAAGATTGGAATAAATAACTAATCCTTTGATGCAAAAACATAGATGTACACTCACAAGAAACAGGAAACCATGACCTCTGCAAAAGAACAAAGAAAGGAACTAGTGACTGCCCCTAGCAAGACAGCAATATGTGAACTCTCTGACCAGGAATTCAAAACGACAGTTTTAAGGAGACTTGGCCAGCTCTAAAATAACACAGAAATCAATTCAGAAATTTATCAGAGAAATTTAACAAAGAGATTGAAATAATTTTAACAATAAAACAGAAATCTTGGAACAGAGACATACATTTGCTGAATTGAAAAATCCATTAGAGATTCTCAACCCCAGAATGGATCAAGCAGAGAAAAGAATCAGTAAGCTCAGAGACCAGCTATTTGAAAATACATAGTCAAAGAGAAAAAAAGAATAAAAAGGAACGAGGGCCACCTATAAGATAGAGAAAATTACCTCAAAAGACCAAATCTAAGAAGTATTGGTGTTCAAGAGGGAGTTGAGCAAGAGCAAGGGGTAAAAAGCTTATTCAAGAAATAGAAAACTTCCCAAAACTTAAAAAGAAAAAAATGTCAGGATACAAGAAGGTCAGAGAAAACCAAACACATTCATCCCAAATAATACTACCCCAAGGTATATAATAACCAAACTCTCAAAGGTCAAGGATAAAAGAGGGGATCCTAAAAGTAGCAAAAGAGAAGAAGCAAATAACATATAAATGAGTTCCAATTCATCAGGCGACAGACTTCTCAACAAAAACAATGCAGGCCAGGAGAGAGTGCAATGACATTTTCAAAGTCCTGAAAGAACAAAACTGCCATTCAGTAATACTGTATCCCCAAAGTTATACTTCAAATATGAAGGCGAGAGGATAAATATTTAAGGTAATGGATGTCCCAAATACATTGATCTGATCTTTACAAATTTATGAATATATTATATGTGCCCCAAGACTCTGTATATCTATTAAGCATCAATAAAAAAAAATTGTTTCAGGGCCAGGTGCAGTGGCTCAAGCCTGTAATCCAGCACTTTGGGAGGCCGAGGCAGGCGGATCACCTGAGGTCAGGAGTTTGAGACCAGCCTGACCAACATGGTGAAACCCCATCTCTACTAAAAATACAAAAAATTAGCCGGGCGTGGTGTCAGGCGCCTGTAATCCCAGCCACTGGGGAGGCTGAGGCAGGAGAATTGCTTGAACCCAGGAGGCAGAGGTTGCAGTGAGCTGAGATTGCACCACTGCACTCCAGCCTGGGCGCAACAGAGCAAGACTCCGTCTCAAAAAAAAAAAAAATTGTTTCAAAAGACAAAAGTAATAATTTTTAAAAGAAAATAAATAATAAAAGTAATTATTTCTTAGAAAACCTCACAGTTACATGTATTGACTCCATTATAGTTATACTTATCCTTGATGGTGAACATATTAGTTAACACATATATTATATATACAGTATATATAATATGTGGATATATGGATATATCCCAAAATTACTATGCATTCAAACAACAATCAGGCTATTTTTAGGAATAAGGCACTAACAAATCAAAAATATTGCAATTTTTCTATAACCAATATATTTTGAAAATGAAAAACTAATGCATAAACAAAAACACAAATGCAGTATTTCTTAAAGTAACAAATTTTTGCTTATTTAAATATATGCCATTATATACATAGAATGGATAAAATTTAAAAGACTGACCATATCGAGTGTTGAAGATAATGCAGATCATACACTGCTGATTAGAAACATATAATGGCAGGCTGGGCTCAGTGGCTCACGCCTGTAATCCCAGCACTTTGGGAGGCTGAGGCCGGCAGATGACGAGGTCAGGAGATCGAGACCATCCTGGCTAACACGGTGAAACCCTGTCTCTACTAAAAATACAAAAAAAAAAAAAAAATTAGCTGGGCGTGGTAGCTGGCGCCTGTAGTCCCAGCTACTCGGGAGGCTGAGGCAGGAGAATGGCTGAACCCGGGAGGCGGAGCTTGCAGTGAGCTGAGATCGCGCCACTGCACTCCAGCCAGGGCGAAAGAGCGAGACTCCGTCTCAAAACAACAAAACAAACAAACAAACAAACAACAACAACAACAACAAAATATATATATATAATGGTACAACCACTTTGAAAAACTGGCAGTTTCTGATAGTATTAGCCCTACAACACAGCAATTCTACTTTTAGGCATCTATCCAAGAAAAATGAAAATATAGGTCTATATGAAGACTTGTGCACAAATCTTCATAGGAATTTTATTTATAATAGCAAAAATTGGACACAACTCACATTTTGATCCACAGAAGGATGGATAAACAAATTTTGCCCAGCATACTGTCTGTGACATTCATCCATGTTGTGAGTATCAGTAGTTCATTCCTTTTTCTTGCTGAGTGGTATTCCATGGTAGTATTCCATGTAAATACAATGGCACAAGTGATCCTTCCTCCTTGGCCCCTCAAGTAGCTGGGACTACAGGTGTCTGGCTAATTTTATTTTTTTTGTGGAGATGATGATTGCTATTCCATGTAAATACAGAGGACTACCACTTAGCGAGAAAAAGAATGAACTACCGATGCTCACAACATGGATGAATCTCACAGACATTTTGCTGTGAATGTCAAAAGAAGCCAGACACAATTGCTTGGCACAGTGGTTCACACCTGAAATCCCAGCACTTTGGGAGGCCAAGGTGGGCAGATCACTTGAGTCCAGGAGTTCGAGACCAGCCTGGGCAATGTAACAAGACCTCATCTCTACAAAAAATATATATAAAATTAGCTGGACCTCATCGCTACAAAAAATATAAAATTAGCTGGACACCTGTAGTCCCAGCTACTTGGGAGGCTGAGGAGGGAGGATCACTTGAGCCCAGAAGGTCGAGGCTGCAGTGAGCCATTTTTGTGCCACTGCACTCAGCCTGTGTGACAAAGTGAGGCCCTGTCTCAAAAACAACAACAGTGAAAAAAAGAAGCCAGGCACAGAAAAGTACATGTTATATATTTATTTGAAACTCAGGAATAGGCAAAAGAAATCTACGATGGTTACCTTGGGTTGGGGACAGCAGGGAGATTAACTGAGAAGAGGTATGAGAGAATTTTCTAGGGTAATAGAAATGTTTTTTTCTTAATTTGGGTGGTGTTCACACAGGGATATGTAGAGGTAGACTCATCGAGCTGTACACTTAAGATTGGTGCATTTTACTTGTATATAAATTAAACCTCAATAAAGAACTAAAAAAATTTAAACATACATTTGTACCTGAACACATGCACACATACACACACACACATATCCATCCTGAGGATTTCCTTTTGAAGAAGTGGTACTATTTTTTTAAACTATTTTCTTTATGTAAAAGTAAAAGTAGATACTTGGGCTTCCAATATAACTGATGTCTAATCTTTCTCAAAGAAAAGCAATTGAATTGCTTCAAGGGAATTATTACCAAGAATTCAACATCTCAGTGTCAAAGATTCCCATTCACAAAGTATTCCTGTTGTCTTCAAAAGCCAATGCTCTTTATATTCTTCCATCCAAAATCAATGGGGTTAAAATTCCCAGAATCTATGAAAAAAATTTTCAAACTAGCATTCAAATAGTCTGGAGGCAGTTTGGCAATTTCAGAAGGAAAAAATGCTAAAAGTATTTTGCTTATGTACACTTGACAAATTTGAAGTTTGGTTTATTCTTTTCACAGAAATCCCACTACAGTTTTAAAGGCCAATCTGTTTTTTTTTTAAGTTTTCATATATGCTACAAAGACTATATTAATCTTAGATAAAAATTAAGTAAATAAAGTTCATCAAAACTAACTTTTTAAACATGATTTGGCATTAATTTTTATGTTTGTAAAATGTGCAATTTTTTCTATTATATTGAGTAATATCCCTGATTTGAAAATATACATTGAAGCTCAACAGTGGCTCATTAAGGTATAAAAATAGTGATTAAAATTATAACAAAATATTACAATCATGAATTGTATCACAAGTCTATAGTGTGAATACAGAACTAGAATTGGTTCAGGTACATCTGAGTGTAATTTTTCCATACAGAAGCTTTAACGGACAAGTTCCACTAAGTATGATGATTGACATCAGAAGACAGAATTTTTGAGAACTGATGAGCCATTTGCTCTTAGTCTCCAGAACATTATCTCTTATGAAAATTCATCAAATAGTTAATAACTTTGAAATATTAGGGTCATTTTCAGTTAAAGCACCACAATCTCTCCAGTAACCAAATATGCACAGAATAATGCTCTCCAGTCTTAAATTGAGGAATCTTTATTACAACAGGCACAAAAGAGACCGAATTACAGAAACATCATTCAAAGTTTCATTCCTTACAGTAAAAACAGGTATAAGTTATAGTATTGGTAAGAAATTTGTAATAATAGCCATAATCAATAAAATTGATGGTTTTCTCCCAGAAAGCATAATGAGCTATTTGCAAAATTTGTCAAATAACACTATTGAACACTGAGTATCTGAAATATAGCTATGTGGAAGGTAATTACTATCACATATCCGTGCTAGAAGGTACTTCATTCTATATAGTTGCTCAAACCCACTGAAATGATGAGTCACCTCTGTCTTAGTCCACTTTCTGTGCTTATAACAAAATACCTGAAACGGGGTAATTTATAGAGAAAAGGAATTTATTTCTTAAATTCTGGAGGCTGAGAAGTCCAAGGTCAAGGGGCCACATCTGGTGAGAGCTTTCTTGCTGGTGGGAATCCTGTAGAGTCCAGTGGTGGTACAGGAGATCACATGGTAAGGAGACTGAACATGTTAACGCACTATACTCAGGTCTCTCTTCCTCTTTTTATAAAGCCACCAGTTCCATTCCCATGATACCCTATTAATCCATTAACCCTCTAATCCATTAATCCATAAATAGATTAATCCATTCATAAGAGCAGAGCCCTCAAGGTTCAGTCGCCCCTTAAATATCCTACCTCTCAATACTGCCACATTGGGGATTAAATTTCAACATGAGTTTTGGAGGGGACAAATACTCTAGCCATGGCAACCTCTTAACATTATATATATTATATAGATCAATGGTCCCCGATCTTTTTGGCACCAGGGGTCAGTTTCATGGAAGACAATTTTTCCATGGATGGGGATGGGGGATGGTTTCGGAATGAAACTCTTCCACCTCAGATCATCAGGCATTAGATTCTCATAAGGAGCATGCAACCTAGATCCCTTGCATGAGCAGTTCACAACCGTGTTCGCACTCCTATGAGAATCTGATGCTGCCAATGATCTGAAAGGAAGCAAAGCTCAAGTGGTAATGCTCACTCGCCAGCTGCTCACCTCCTGCTGTGCAACCCAGTTCCTAACAGACCACTGACTTGTACCATTCCACAGCATAAAGGTTGAGCATCCCGATATAGGAAGGACCTCATGACTTTATGTGTTTACCACTGAAAATGCATGCTACAGAGGAAGAGAATATGGTTAACATCTATTTTATGTCCATCTATGATGTGAAATGGAAACTGTATCAAGAATTTGGTAGTGATAGAATACTAGCTATGGATAGAGCAAGAGCATATTTTAAAACTACAACCAAACACTGCAACAGAATATCAAGAAATATTTCTTAGATGCACACACAAGCAGAGTGTTATTAGACATTCATATGTTTGAAACATTTGAAATATCAGCATCTGAACAAGAAGAGAACCAAATGTGCTGCTGAGAGAAAAATCTCTCCAAAATTTCTGGATTAATATGCAACTCAAAAGTCCAAAATTATCTGATAAAGTCTTCAAATATTTGCTCTTTTAATGACTTACAATTGTGAATTAGAATTTTCTAATTTAGAAGAAAATAAAAGGTAAGAAAAAGTCTGCGTTTAAAACCTGACCTACAGCTCAGGGCATCCATTATCAAACCTGTTAAAAGTTAGAGAAACACATTAACGATAAGCCATAATGACAGAATTTTACTAGGTGCCTCTGGGTACCACTAATTCACAACTAACATCCAACAAACCAAAAAAAGAGAGTTGCTCTCTCCCTGGGCACAAGTCATTGGAGTGGATTTTGTTACTATAAAGTTTTTATAAATAAGAAAACTGTAATTCGGGTAAGTAAAATAAGCAAAGTCATAAGATTATACACACCAGAAGCATACCTAACTCACATCTTCATAGTTCTAATTCAGACTCTTTGCTTTATACCATTCCTTCTCCTAATCAGAGCCTGTAGTGTGCTTTTGATATATTGCAAGGCTCTAGTTATTTAAACCATCAACTTAAAGGAATACTTATTCTAGAACTCTTACTGAGCTGCTGGCTACCAACTAACTAAGCTTCGTACATCACAACTAGGCACTGGTTGTTCAGCTTACATAAAAAAAAAAAAAAACAACTTCCTGCTGTCCTACCAAATCGTCTTCTTTCTGCCACCTAGATAGAGCATTCAATACAGTCCAAAGCAAGGCATATTTGAGTCCAGCACTCTCTCTATTCTAAGGGCACTCTCTTCCTCCCTGGACCAAAGTGCCAATTTCTTTCCCTACCCCACAACCTACACTCCCTCCCCAGTTCCAGACCTGGACATAAGATAAGGAGCATCCAAATACTGGATCTTTTTTTTAATACCTCTTCCCTTTTTTTTTTTTTTTTTTTTTTTTAGAATTAGTTGAAATTTTATTAACACGTTGTCCATAATTAGTTCACAAAAATGAATGAATTTTACCTTGTGAACATTATTAAAATACTTTCCAAATGCAAATTACGATGTATGCCCCAAACTTTATAAATGTCCTGTTAAGATGGATTACCTCTTCTTAAGCCTTAAACCAACACTGAAGTTTAAGTTGAACTGAGGGTTCATATTCATTCTATTTGCCAGCCTTCAAAAGTCAATAGAACTATTTCCACTAGATGGCTGTCTTTACCAAGAACTGTAAGAGTTATGCCAACTTGCAGCAATTTGCAAGTTTTAAAGCTTACCTTTTACAGAGGCAAGCATATATGCAACCATTTAATAGGCTCACTCCTACAAAATGTCCATGTATTACTTTATTTGTTCACCCCCACGTTGCAAAAAGTCAATATGATAAAAATGTAATGTGTTCTAGAAAATAATAAGAGAGAAATTTTATTTGTTTCAGGCCGAAAATTTTCTAAAAGATGTAAGGAATTTTGCCCTGGAGACTGAAGGACATATATAAAAATTATCTCAGTGTAATTGTATATTGTCAGATCAAAAGTTACTTGTTGGTTATAAAAATTGTGTTCTTTAATATTTAAGAAAAGAGATCGGCTATCACTACTTATAGTTGGAATTTGTTTCGCACCTTTCTCTAGGGCATAAAGGTATTTTAAAGTTAAAATATGATACATTGAATAGAATTTGTTATACGCTACAATTTCTACTGTATCAAGGAAATTGTTTCTTTCACTCACATGTTTTGTTATTTCCTTAGTATTTGATTCCTTGTTATTTGATTAGTACAAAAATTCAGCACCAAGTTTGGAGAGGATTGGTTGGGTGGTTGTTTTTCAGTAAACTTTTTATTGAGGTATAACAAAACTAAAGAAAAGTGCACAAATTGTAAACATATAGCTTGACTGATTTTCAGAAAGTGAAATTAACATAAATGTTTTTCTGCAATTGTATATTTTACCTTTTTAAATTTTATTTGCTATTTGTTTAGTTACATCCAAGTAACCAGCACCTAGATCAAGAACTAGAACACTACCAGCCACCCAGATGTTCCTAATCACCTCCCCGAAGTGGTGACCATTATTCTGACATCTAATATCACACAGATGGCTTTCGCCTGTTTTGAAGTTTATATGAATCATCCCACTTGTTTGGCTTTTCATTGTGTTGATGAGAATCATCTACTTTGTTTTCACTGCTGTATATCACAACTTACTTATTCATGATCATTTGTGTGGTGTCCAGTTTGGAGCTATTATGAATAGTGTTGTTATGAAGTTTCTATATATACGCTGAATCAACATGTGTATGCATTTCTTTGAGTGAGCATATACCTAGAAGTGGAATTGCTGGGTCATGAAATTTGCATATGTTCAGCTTTAGTAAATACTGCCAATTTTCTGAAGTAGTTGTACCAATCCACACTCCCACAAGCAGGATATGAACTCCACTATTCCATTTCCTCCTCAGCACTTGGTATTGTCAGTCCTTTAAACAGCAGCCATTCTGGTGGGTATATAGTGATATCTCATTATAGTTTTAAATTGCTTTTCCATGAAAACTAATGAAATTGTTTATGTGCTTATTGGTTAAGAATGTTCCAACCTTTTCTTCATTTTGTATAATATTTTCAGGCTAGGTACAGTGGCTCATGCCTGTAATCCCAACACTTTGGGAGACCAAGCTGAGAGGATTGCTTGAGCTCAGGAGTTTGAGGCTGAAGTGAGCTATGATTGCACCACTTCCCTCCAGCCTGGGCCATAGGGCAAGACCCTGTTTCCAAAAAAAAAAAAAAACACACATATTTTCTATCTTTTCTTTATTAATTTGTGTGAGTCAGTGGTAAGATATAAATATATTGTAATTATCTTCTCCTACTCTGGGGCTTGACCAGTTATGGTCTTAATATTACCTTTGATGAGTAAAGTTCAGTTTATTAATTTTATCTTTTATGGTTAGCACATTCTTTAGGTCCTCTTTTTAAAATCTTTGCCCAGATAGTCATCAGACTATCCAAAGTCAGTGTGAAGAAACAAATGCTAAAAGCAGCAAGAGAGAGGCAACTAATCACCTATAAAGAAAATCCCAGCTGGGTGAGGTGGCTCACACCTGTAATCCCAACATTTTGGCAGGCAGACACAGGTGGAGGCAGGTGGATCACCTGAGGTCAGGAGTTCGAGAGCAGCCTGGCCAACATGGTGAAACCCCGTCTCTACTAAAAATACAAAAATTAGCCAGGCATGGTGGTGCGGCCTATAATCCTAGCTACTAGGGAGGCTGAGGCAGGAGAAATGCTTGAACTCAGGAGGTGGAGGTTGCAGTGAGCCGAGATCACACCACTGCAGTCTGGGCTACAGAGCAAGACTCCATCTCAAAAAAAAAAAGAAAATCTCATCAGACTAGCAACTTCTCAGCAGAAATCTTATAAGCCAGAAGAGATTAGGGTCCTATTTTCAGTTTTCTTAAAGAAAAGAACTGCTGGCAATTAGCCAGGCATGGTGGTGTGCACCTGTAATCCCAGCTACTTGAGAGGCTAAGGCAGGAGACTTGCTTGAGCCCAGGAGGCAGAGACTGCAGTGAGCCAAGATCATACCACTGCACTCCAGCCTGGGCGACAGAGTAAGACTCCATCTCCAAAAAAAGGAACTGCCGGCCAAGAATTTTGTATCCTGCTAAACTAAGCTTTATAAATGAAGAAGAACTAAAGTATTTCCCAGACAAGTCAATGCTAAGGAAATCCATCAACACTAGACCAGTTGTACAAAAAATGTTCAAAGGAGTTCTAAACATGGAAATGAAAAGGCAATACTCACCATCATAAAAGCACACAAAAAGTATAAAGCTCACAGGTCTTGCAAAGCAATTTCACAATTGAGACTACAAAGCAACTAGGTAACAATTAACATCATAATGGGAAAAAAAATTCATATATCAATATTAACCTTGAATGTAAATGGACTAAATGCTTCACTTAAAAGACATACACTGGAAGAGTGGATAAAAAATAAAATCCAACCAAATACTGCTTACAAGAAACCCACCTAATGAGTAAAGACATTTACAAACTCAAAGTAAAGGAGTGGAAAAAGACATTCCACACGAACAGAAAACAAAGAAAGCAAGAGTGGCTATACTTACATCAGATAAAACAGACTTTAAACCAACAACAGGAAAAAAAGACAAAGAAGGTCATTATAAAATGATAAAAGAATTCAACAAGAAAATGTAACAATTCTAAATATATATGCACCCAAAACCAAAGTACCCAGATTCATAAAACAAATACTACTAGACATAAGAAAAGAGATAGACAGCAATACATTAATAGTGGGGAATTTCAACACCCCACTGACAGCACTGACAAGGAAGTTTATAGCTTGCCTACATCAAAAAGACAGGAAGATCTCAAATTAA
The DNA here is from genome assembly GCF_028878055.3 of Symphalangus syndactylus. Taxonomy (NCBI): domain Eukaryota; kingdom Metazoa; phylum Chordata; class Mammalia; order Primates; family Hylobatidae; genus Symphalangus; species Symphalangus syndactylus. The sequence continues at coordinate 46,917,812 of NC_072424.2, read as the reverse complement.
CAACCAAATGTTGCACCTCAAGGAACTAGAAAAACAAGAACAAACCACACTAAAATACCGAAATCTAGCCTAAGAAAAGAAATAACAAAGATCAGAGAAATTGAGACCAAAAAAAAAAAACAAAGGATCAACAAAAAGTTGGTTATTTGAAAAGGTAAATAGGCTGATATACTCCTTGCTAGGTTAATCAATAAAAAAATAGAGAAGAGTCAAATAAGCACAATCAGAGATTATAAAGGAGACATTACAATGGACACTACAGAAGTACAGAAGATCATCAGAGACTACTCTTAGCACCTCTATATGCACAAACTAGAAAACCTAGAGAAAATGGACAAATTCCTGTAAACATACAACTTCTCAAGATTGAACCAGGAAGACATAGAAATCTTGAGCAGACCAATGACAAGTAGTTAAATTGAATCAGTAATTTTTAAAAAATCTCCTGACAACAATAACAAAAATCCGGGACAAGACGGATTCACAGCCAAATTTTGCCAGATGTACAAAGAACCAGTACCAATCCTACTGAAACTGTTCCAAACGCCGAGGAGGGAATCCTCCCTTACTCATTCTACAAAGCCAGTATCACCCTGACAACAAAGCCAGGCAAGCACACAACAAAAAAAGAAAACTATAGGCCAATATCCCTGGTAAACATAGATGCAAAATCCTCAACAAAATACTAGCAAACCAACAGCACATCAAAAAGAACATCATGATGGGTTTTATTCCAAGGATGCAAGGATGGTTCAACATACACAAGTCAATAAATGGGATACACCACACTAACAGAATTAAAAACAAAAATCACACGATCATCTCAACAGATGCAGAAAAAGCATTTGATAAAATTCATTATTTCTTCATGATAAAAACCCTCAACAAACTAGGCATCAAAGGAACATATGTCAAAATAATAAAAGCCATATATGACAAACCCACAGCCAACATCACACTGAATACGGAAAAGCTAAAAGCATTCTCCCTAAGAACTGGAACAAGACGAGGATGCCCACTTTTACCACTCCTATTCAACATGGTACTGGAATCCTACCTATGGAAAGAAATAAAAGTCATCCAAATTAGAAAGAGGAAGTCAAAGTATCTCTGTTCACTGATGATATGATCTTATCTCTAGAAAAATCCTAACACTCCTCCAAAGAGTTTTAGATTTGATTAATGACTTCAGTCAAATTTCAGGATACAAAATCAAGATACAAAAATCAGCAGCATGTCTATCCACCAATAAAATCAAGCTGAGAACCAAATCAAGAACTGAATCCCATTTACAATAGCTAGAAAAATAAAATAAAATACCTAGAAATACATTTAACCAAGGAGGTAAAAGATCTTTATGAGAAGAACTACAAAACACTGATGAAAGAAATTGTAGGTGACACAAACAAATGGAAAAACATCCCATGCTTGTAAATTGGAAAAATCAATATTGTTAAAACGATCATACTGTCCAAAACAATCTACATATTAAATGCAATTCCTATCAAATTACCAATGTCATTTGTCATGGAATTAGGGGAAAAAAATCCTAAAATTCCAATGGAATGCAAAAAGAGCCTGAATAGCCAAAGAAATCCTAAATAAAGAGAACAAAGCTAGAATAAAGCATCACCTTACCTGACTTGAAATTATATTACGAGGCTATAGTAATCAAAACACCATGATACTGGTATAAAATAGACACATAGATCAATGGAAAAGAACAGAGACCAGGAACAAACTACATCTATAATAGACAAAGTCAGCAAAAACATACACTGGGAAAAAGACACACTTTTCAATAAATGATTCTGGGAACATTGAATAACCATACGTAGAAGAATGAAACTGGACTCATATCGCTCACCATATGTAAAAATTAACTCAAGATAGATTAAAGACTTAAATATAAGACCTGAAACTATAAAAATCCTAGAAGAACACCTCAGAAAAAGTCTTCTAAATGTTGGCCTAGGCAAAGAATTTCTGACTGTCATCAAAAACAAACAAAAACAGATATAGACAAATGAGACTTAATTGAACTAAAAGCTTCCATATAGCAAAAGAAATAATTAACAGTAAACAGGCAACCTACAGAATGGGAAAAAAATGTTTGTAAACTATGCATCTGACAAAGGGCTAATATCTAGAATCTACAAGGACTTCAAACTCAACAAGAAAAAAATAGATAACCCCGTTAAAAATGGGCAAAAGACATGAACAGATATTTTTCAAAAGAAGACATACAAGCAGCCCACAAACAGGTAAAAAGGCTCAACATCACTAGTCATCATTGAAATGCAAATTAAAACTACAATGAGATACCATCTTATATCAGTCAGAATAGTTATTATTACAAAGTCAAAAAACAGATATCAGTGAGAATGTGGCGAAAAGGGAATGCATATACATTGTTGGCGAGAATGTAAATTGGTACAATCTCTATGGAAAACAGTATGGAGATTTCTCAAATAACTGAAAGTAGAACTACCATTCAAACCAGCAATACCACTACTAGATGTCTACCCAAATGAAAAGAATCATTATATCAAAAAGACGCCTGCACTCATGTTTACTGTAGCACCATTCACAATAACAAAGTCATGAAATAAGTCTAAGTGTTCATCAATAGATGATTGGATAAAGGAAATGTGACATATATATACCATGGAATACTATGCAACCATAAAAATAATGAAATCATGTATTTTGCATCAACATGGATGGAGCTGGAGGCCATTATTCTAAATAAAATAACTCAGAAACAGAAAGTCAAATATAGCATGTTCTCACGTCTAAGTGGGAGTTAAACAGTAGGTATACATGGACATCAGAGGGCAATAATAGATATTGGAGACTCCAAAGGGTGAGAGGGGCCAGGTGCAGTGGCTCACGCCTATAATCCCAGCACTTTGGGAGGCCAAGGTGGTCAGATTGCTTGAGGCTAGGAGTTTGAGACCAGCCTGGCCAATGTGGTGAAACCCCACCTCTACTAAAAATACAAAAATTAGCTGGGCATGCTGGCAGATGCCTGTAATCCCAGCTTCTTGGGAGGCCGAGGCAGAGAATCACTTGACCCCAGGAGGCAGAGGTTGTAATGAGCCAGGATCATGCCACTGCACTCCAGGGTGGGTGACAGAGTAAGACTCTGTCTCAAAATAAATGAATAAATACATTTTTTTAAAGGTGAGAGAGTGGCAGAGGGGGTAAAGGTTGAAAAATTACCTACTGGGTACAAGGTTCACTATTCAGGTCATGGGTACACTAAAAGCCTAAAGTTCACCATTACACAATATATCCATGTTATAAAACTGCACTTGTATCCCCTAAATCTATGGAAATAATTTTAGAATATCACTGCCTATTCCAATTTCATGAATATAGTCATCTATGCCTTCTTCTTGGAACTTTTTTTTTCAGCCCCCTTGGTCATTGCAAAACCGAAACAAAATTATTCATAAATTGTGGGCAGTTCAAGGAACATCTCTGCTGTGTAATTTCTCTTCCCTCTCCTCTCCAGAGGTGGGAGAAGCAAGTCCTCAGAAGATGCTGCAAGTAGCTGGTTGGTGGAAGTTTTTCACTCTATTTTCCATAAAACCAAGAATCAATGAGAACTAGTGGGAATGTCCCCTTCCCCACTTGGGACAATGGATGAGTTGAAGGGGAAGAGTCTGTTTACCGGACGGTGCATGCGCAGAGGCCATCAAGAAAAGGTGAGCTTGCTGAATGGGTACGTTCATTGCTAACCTTGGGTACACACAAACAAGTTGTGATGTCTTGCAGGCAACATGGCTTCTGATCCTTCCTTTGGATGCAGCAGTCTTTTAAAAAAATATATTTCATAATAATAATATGAATTTCTCTCTCTTGGTTTTTGTTTCTGTTTTGTTTGTGTGGTTTTCTGTTTCGTTTAGGGATGGGAGTAGGAGGGGAGAGGAAGAAAAAATGTCATTTGTCGATTAGATCCTAAACAAACAGAACTCCTGTATGGCTGAGTCCAACCTCTGGCAGCATAGGGGAATTGGGCAGCACTTGCCTGGAAAAACTGGCTTCAATCAGAAGCTTTTCAGGGCTTTTTTTCAAGGAGAATAAGAAGTCATGGATTATTTCATAGAGACTGTGAAAAGTGGAATCATCTCTCTACTTGAGAATCACTGTGTAATTTGAAGATAATCTTGACATTTTCAGGGTCATCGGGGAAATTTCAGGGGGCAGGCATTCCAATTTCCTTTCCTTTTCCTCCTGTAAATTCCGCTACCATCTCTTCTCTGCCAGCTTTTGCTCTTGCACCTCCTCCTCCTTCTGCTGCTTAAGCTCCCACTCCTCCCATTTCTTCATTTCTTTCTCCTGGTCAGCCCTGGGAGAAGCCAGGTAGGCCTCATCCTGCTTTTGTCTCAACACCTGGGTCTGTTTTCTTTCTTCCCTTTCCAGGCATCCCACACCAGGTAAGTCTGGTTTGTATCCATGATAGATGTCAGTTGGTTAATGAGGTCATCCGGTTGAAGGAGGCCTTCTAGCCATCCCACCACAGCCATCCACTGATCCTTCAGCATCACCATGGCCAGGAATGGATAGGTGTTCTCTCATAAAGCCCACAAGACCCTGTATCCCTCAGGTTTGTTTGTAGAGCATGCCCAGAAGAGCATCCTAGAGAAAGAATTTTAGTGAAATAACTTTGGGTTCACAGAGTGTGTTGCAACAAAACTTATCAGAGACCTGTTGATCATCTCCAAGAAGATAAACCAAAGAGTGAAGCTCCAGCTTGGCATCATTAAGTGCCTGGCTGCGTGTTCTGGGCTAGAAGACAAGGTGTGCCCTCCCGTATTTCTATTCAAACGCTAGCACAAATGAAACAATGTCCCCAACAGGGTCAGTGATCTGGCTGCAAAGGTCAAGCCATATAAAACAAAGGGCAAACCTAAATATATCAAGTATCGTGTAATAGGTAGACTGGAATGGAAGCATTATCAAGTAATAACCCCATCCAAGCAGACCCCTTGGTTTTGGTGTTGAGACAACATAGCTGTAGATCCTGTGGTCAGCTGTATTAACCTGCAGGGGCGGGGACGGAGGCGGGTTGAAAACACTTCATACACCATCTTGGTCATTCAAGCTGTCCTGTTCAGCAACCTCTATGTTCCAGTTATGCTGTTCCAAGGTATGGCAACACTGATCCATAGATTCTATGCCAGTTAGATCCTGAAACTGCAGCAGCTTCTCTGTCTGCTCCTGTGTTAGATCCTGCTTCTCAGACATCGCCTCTATACTCCTGCAGAGTTTTATTATTTAACCTTTTATATCTATATCTAATATATCTGCAATTGCTTTTGAGTGAGAGCAGAGTAAAAATTCATTTTTGTATGGATATCAAATTGTCCCAGCACCACTTATTGAAGACTTTCATTTCATTACTATACTACAGTTTCATCTTTGTCATTAATCAGATAACTGCATATATTGTGGGTTTGTTTTTAGATTTTCTATTCTGTTGCATTGGTCTATTTGTCTATCTTCAGGCCCATGAGCTTTGTTATTTTAGCAATATAACAAGTCACAATATCTGGTAGTCTAAGTCCCCAGCCTTCTTCAGAATAGTCTTGACTGTTCTTGGTTCTTTGCATTTCTAGGTGAATTTCAGGATAAATTTGTAAATTTCCACAGAAGGAACAAAAACAACTACTGGGACTGTTACTAAAATTGAATTAACCAATAAATTCATTTGGAAAAAATTGACGTCTGGGTGGTTTTGTGATGGATTGATTTAGCTAGGCAAAACTATATCTCCGAGAATTCTTTTCCCTGATGGTTTTTGGTTAGGGTGGACCATATGAGGCCTTTCTTGCAAGAGATTTGGAGAGCAGAAGCAAAGTAGCAGCTATAATTTTTACGTTCATATGTCAGAACAGGCATTGTTATAGCTCATGTACATTGTAGCTAATCTCTTGGCTCACCTTTGTTGGTGTGGAAACAACAGTCAGGTTGTAATTGCTCCAAATTACCCTGAATCCTCTTTCAACCCCTCCAGCTCCTTAGCAAGTGGCACTAGTTTCTACCGCCGGACACCCACATCACCAAGGCTAGAGGCAATGAGACTTAAGCTGATCCAGGTTCTGCCTCTGTTCTACCCCCTAATATCCTTCTTTCCTTCTCAACTGTCTGTCATACAGATTTCAAGGTCCAGCATTGGACACAGAGACAACAGCCTTATAGAGGCGGTTTTACCAGCTCCTATATTGTGCAAGGTTAAATTCCTATAACGAATCATACATACATATGCATGTGTTTATATTTATGTATGTATATATATATATAGTGTGTGTGCACATGTGCATGTATGCGTGTACAGTCATGAGTTGCTTAATGATGATGATACATTCTAAGAAATGTATCATTAAGCAATTTCATCATTGTATAAATATCCTAGAGTGTACTTACACAAACCTAGATGGTACAGCCTACTCCACAGCTAGGTTATATGGTATAGCCTATTGCTCCTAGGTGACAAAGCTGTACAGTATGTTACTGTACTGAATACTGCAGGTAAATGGTAACACAATGATATTTGTGTATCTAAACATATTTAAAGAGCATATGCTTGCTCTACGCTATTACCACTGCTACAGCATCACTAGGCAGCATAAAGTTTTCAGCTCCATTATAACATTATAACATCGTATATGCAGTCTGTCATTGACCAAAACTTTGTCATGAGATGCGTAAGTGTATTTATTTATCTTATCTTAGTGGTTCTGCCTCTCTGATTGAAACCTGACTGATACAAACATCTTTACAATATTGGGTCTTCCAATTCATGAACATGATATATCCCTCTACTAATTTGGTCATCTTTAATTTCTCTCAATAATAATTTGTAATTTTTTGGTGTGATCTTGCCCATGTTTTATTATACTTATTCCTAGTTATTTGATGGTTTTGATGCAATTGTACATTTTATCTTTTTAATTTTCACTTGCAAATGTTTGTTTCTGGTATATAAAATACAAATTACTATTTTTATTTTAATCATGTATCTTGCAGCCTTGCTTAAAGTCAGTTATTAATTTTAATAGCTCATGAACTGTTTTGATTTTCTACATACACACTCATGTCATCTGAGCTAATGTGAGCTTCCTTCTTCCTTTTCTTGCCTTTTTGGACTGGATAGGACCTTCAATAAAATGTTGAGTAGAAATGGTGATAGAAGAGAACCTTGTCTCATTGCCCATCTCAGAGAGATGTCTTTAAATACTTTACTCTTCAATATTATATTTTCTTTAGGTTTTTCTGTAAATACTCCTTATCAGATAAAAGAAATTCTTTCCATTCTTAGTTTGCTAAGAGTTTTTATCACAACTATTCTTTGCATTATCAAATGCTTTTTCTGTATCCAATAAGTAGGTCACATGATTTTCCCATTTTTTCTATTAATGTGATGAGTTACACTGATTAATTTTCAAATGTCAAACCAACCTCAACAAAAGCCAATTTGGTCATGATTATTGTCTTTTTATATATTGATAAATTCAATTTGCTAACATTTTGTTTAGAATTCTTCCATTTCTGGTTTTGAAAGAGATTGGCCTATAATTTTCATTTCTTAAATGTCATTTTCAAACTTTGGTCCTAAGGTAATGCTAGCCTCTTAAAATTAGTTAGGAGTATTTTACCTTTTTATATTCTCTGAGGAAGTTGTGTAAGATTAGTGTTACCTCTTCCTTAAATATTTGAAAGAATTCACCCATAAGGTTATCTGGGCCTGAATACTTCTTTATGGGAAGGTTTTAAATTACAGAAGCAATTTATTTAGTAGCTTTGAGTCTATAAAACATTGGCAGGTTGTGTTTAATATCACCTTTTTATATTTCTCATGCCTACAAAATCTGTAGAAATGTCCATTTTTCATTTCTGATGTTGGAATTGTGTGCTTGCTTGCTCTCATTTGCTCATGCTATCTCCCTCTTTCTCTCTTTCCCTTTGATTTATTTGCTAGAGGCCTGTCAAATTTATTATTATTTTCCAAGATCCCACTTTTGGTTGTGTTGGTTCTCTCTATTGTGCACTTGTTTTCTGTTTAATCAATTTATTTTCTTACATGTATTATTTACTTCCTTCTACTTTGGTAGATTTATTTTGCTGGGTTTTTTCTAGTTTTTTTTTTTTAGATAAATATTTAGAGTCTTCATTTCAACCTTCCTATTTTCTTTTTTTTTTTGAGACAGAGTCTCATTCTGTCGCCCAGGCTGGAGTGCAGTGGCACGATGTCGGCTCACTGCAAGCTCTGCCTCCCGGGTTCACGCCATTCTCCTGCCTCAGCCTCCCAAGTAGCTGGGACTACAGGCGCCCGCCACCAAGCCCTGCTAATTTTTTTGTATTTTTTAGCGGAGACGGGTTTTCACCATGTTAGCCAGGATGGTCACGATCTCCTGACCTCATGATCCGACCGCCTCGGCCTCCCAAAGAGGTGGGATTACAGGCGTGAGCCACCGCGCCCGGCCAACCTTGCTTATTTTCTAATAGTATGCATTTTAAAGCTGTAGAATTCTCTATAAGCACAGCTTTAGTAGAAGCTATGGGTTTTAATGTTATATTTTCATTATTATTCAATTCAAAATACTATCTAGTTTCCAAGTTCTTATTTGAGCTCTAATGTATTTAGAATTATACTGCTTAATTTAATAACAGTTGAGGGTTTTCCAGTTAACTGTCATTTATGTCTAGCTGGATTTCACTGTTTCAGAGAACACAATCTGTATGGTTTTAAACCTTTGAAAACTTTATGTATACTTTATGCCTCAGCATATGGTCAATTTTAATAAATGTTCCACATACACTCGAATTGAATGCATATTCTGTTGTTGTTGGCTGTAATGTTCTGTATGTGTGTTAGATTAAATTTTGTTAATCATATTGTTCAGATCTTCTATATACTTGCTAATGTTTTGTCTGCTTGTTCTACCAGCTTTTGAGAGAGCTACGTGAAAGCATCCCACAATGACTGTGGATTTTCCTATTTCTCCTGGTTCTGTAAGATTTTTGCTTCATATACTTTAAAACCATTTACTGGGTGTATATAAGTACAAACTTGTATATCTTTCTAAAGGATTCACCCTGTCTTACTCAGCTTGGGCAGCTATAACAAAATACCCTAGACTGAATGACTTAAACATTCAACATTTATTTCTCACAGCTTTGGATGCTAGGAGATCCAAGATCAAGGTACCAGCACATTCATTGTCTGTGAAGGCCTTCTTTCTTATTTGCATATGGCTGCTTTTTTTTATCCTCACATGGCAGAGACAGAGATCATCTCTCTCGTGTCTCTTATTGTAAGTGCACTAATCCCATCATGAGACTCCACTTTCCAACCTCATGAACTACCTCCCAAAGGCCCCACTTCCATATACCATCACAATGGGGATTAGGGCTTCGATAGAGGAATTTGAGGGGGGAACAGAAACATCCAATCTATAGCACACCTGTTCCAAATCATTAAATGTTTCTCTATTTCTAGTAATATTTCCTGTCTTAAAATGTTCTTATTTATATTGATACAGCTACATTCATTTTCTTTTGACTAGAATTTGCATGATATACTTTTTAATCCATTTACTTTAAACTGTCTACGTTCTTATATCAAGCTATGTTTCTTACAAGCAGCTATAGCAGAGTTTTGTTTTCTATCCAATTTCTGACAATCTTTTAATTGGAATGTTCAGTACATGTACATTTAATACAATATAATAAGAAATATATAATATCATTACTAATATGTCTACCATTTTATTACTTGTTATCTCATCCGAGTTTTTTTCTCTCATTTCTTACTTTCCTTTGGATTTAATTAAATAATGCAATATTATTCTATTTTTCCATCTATTACTTATACTTTTTTAGTTGTTCTTTTGGTGATTAACCTAAATATTGCAATTTATTACAGTCTATATTAGTTTTCTAGGGCTGTCATAACAAATTACCTCAAACTAAGTGGCTTATAACAACAAAAATGTTATAGTTCTGGAGACTAGAAGTCCAAAATCAAGATGTGAGCACGTTTAGTTCCTTCTGAGGGCTCTGAGAAACAGCCTGTTCCATGCTTGTCTCCTAGCTTCTGATGACAGCCAGTAATCTTTGGCATTCCTTGGTGTGATGGTTAATAATGAGTGTCAACTTGATTGGATTAAAGGATGCAAAATACTGCTCCTGGTGTGTCCGTGTGGGTGTTGCCAAAGGGGATTAACATTTGAATCAGTGGACTGGGAAAGGCAGACCCACCCTTAATCTGGGCAGGCACAATCTAATCAGCTGCCAGTGTGGCCAGAATAAAAAGCAGGCAGAAGAATGTGGAGAGATTAGACTGGCTTAGCCTCCCAGCCTACATCTTTCTCCTGTGCTGAATGCTTCCTGCCCTCAAACACCAGGCTCCAGGTTCTTGAGCTTTGGAAACTCAGACAGGCTTCCTTTCTCCTCAGCTTGCAGATGGCCTACTGTGGGACCTTGTGATCATGTGAGTTAATACTCCTTAATATACTCCTTTTTATATATACATCTATCCTATTAGTTCTGTCCCGCTAGAGAACCCTGACTAATACACTTGACTTGTAGGTGCATCACTCCAATCTAATCTCTGCCTCCATCTTCCCATGGTATTCTCTCTGTATCTCTTGGCCTCACATGGCTGTTTTCTACTCTATGGTGTCATTCTACTCCAGTATGCCCTCATCTCTACTTTAATTACATTGGAAATGACCCTGTTTCCAAATAAGGTCACATTCTGAAGTACTGGGGTTAGGACTTCAACATACCTTTTGAGGAGGACACAATTTAACCATAACACAGCCTAAAATTTTTTTTTTTACCACTTCCCTGAGAATGCTAGTACTTTAGAACACTTTAAGCCGGGCGCGGTGGCTCACGCTTGTAATCCCAGCACTTTGGGAGGCCGAGGCAGGCGGATCACAAGGTCAGGAGATCGAGACCACGGTGAAACCCTGTCTCTACTAAAAATATAAAAAAATCAGCCGGGCGTGGTGGCGGGCGCCTGTAGTCCCAGCTACTCGGAGAGGCTGAGGCAGGAGAACGGCGTGAGCCCGGGAGGCGGAGCTTGCAGTGAGCCGAGATCGCGCCACTGCACTCCAGCCTGGGCGGCAGAGCGAGACTCCGCCTCAAAAAAAAAAAAAAAAAAAAAAAAAAAAGTACACTTTAACTCCATTTACCATATCTTGTCTTTTGTTTTGTTGTTATTGTATGTTCAATTTTATATATTTTACATTTTTTAAATTTTTCCTTTTGTTTTCCTTTTTTTGAGACAGTGTCTTGCTCTGTTGCCCAGGCTGCTGGAGTGCAGTAGCATGATTATGAATCACTGCAGCCTCAAACTCCTGGGCTCAAGTGATCCTTCCATCTCAGCCTCCTGAGTAGCTAGAACTACAGGCACACACCACCATGCCCAATTAATTTTTGTAGAGATGGGTCTCACTATGTTGCCCAGGCTGGTTTTGAACTGGCCTTGAGAGATCATCTCACCTCATCCACCCAAAGTGCTGGGATTATAAGCATAAGCCACCAGACTTGGTGAAATTCTGTATGTTTTAACTTCTAAACAGCATTACTGTTGTTGCTTTATACAGTCAAAATCCATTCATATATACCCATATATTTAGCTCTTTCATTACTCTTCATTTTTTTTCCACTTTCTTTTTCCATCTTAGAACATTTGCTTTCCCAGTTTTTCCTAGTCTGCTGGGACTCCAGTTACATATATGTCAGACCTGTTCATTATGTCCCATTTGTCTCTGGTGAAATTCTTTTTTTTTTTTCTTAATCTATTTTCTCCATATTTTTCTCTATTTTCTTGAATACATTTATTATAGTCATATTAAAATATTTGCTGACAGCTATAATTCTGGGTCACCTGTCTTATTTCTCTCCCCCTCTCTCTTGCTCTCTGCCTCTCTCTTTCTCTGTCATTTTGTCCTATTTCTTGGTATGCCTAATACTTTTTGATTGACAGTCAGATACTATCTTGAAAAATTACAGAAGTTCTGGATGATGAAGGAATCTCCAGAGAGGGCTCATCCTTTCCTCTGATAGGTAGGTAGAGTTAGAACCGGCCACTTCAATTCAATCAGGAACTGAGCTAACTCAAAGTTAGGCTGCAGTTTTACTAAGGCTTTTTCCACCTCTTCTTTTATTTATTTATTTATTTTAGAAACACTCTGTTGCCCAGGCTGGAGTGCAGTGGCACAATCCTAGCTCACTGAAGGCTCAGACACCTGGGCTCAAGCAATTCTCCCACCTCAGGTTCCCAAGCGGCTAGGACTACAGGTGCATGCCACCATGTCCAGCTAAATTTTTTTATGCATATTTTTTAGAGACAGGGTCTCACTTCATTGCCCAGACTGGTCTCAAACTCCTGGCCTCAAGCACCTCAGCCTCCCAAATTGTTGGAATTACAGGTGTGAGCCACTGCACACAGCCTCTTTCTACCTTTGTATTACTGCCACCCTAGAGCATAGCTGCTTAAGTTCCAACTAAAAGCCTGGGACTTCTCCAGGTTCCAGCCTCCATGTCATGTTCTGAACTCTAATCCTTGACTCCTCAGCCGTGTGCAACTGCCAGGAACTCCATTCTTTACCTGGCTTCTTAGGTTCCTGAATTTTATAGCTTCAGAATTCAGCAAAATGGAAAAAAACAAAAACAAACAAAACAAAACCACCCTGCTGGGCATGGTGGCTCAATCCTGTAATCCCAGCACAAAGTGTGACGATTTCTTGAACTCAGGAGTTTGAGACCAGCCTGGGCAACGTAAGAAGACCCCGTCTCTACAAAAAAATAATAATGATAATAAAACAATTATTCAGGCATGGTGACATGTGCCTGTAGTCCCAGCTACTTAAGAGACTGAATTGGGAGGATCACTTGAGTCCGGAGATTGAGGCTGCAGTGAGCTGTGATTGCGTCAATGCACTCCACGCAGGACAACAGGGAAACCCTGTCTCAAAAAAAAAAAAAATGGTCAATTGCTGGGCCCAGCTTTCTGTCCCTCCAGTCCACAATATGTATTTCTTCACACCCACAGGATTGACAAATGCTCTGATGGCTACTGTGCCTTCCAGCAAAAGCCCTTTCCCCAGGCCCTTTACTGGGTTTTCAGTGACATTCCTTGAGCCCAGAATTGCGAAACTCCCCATGGGAAAATATTGCTGCAGAATGTCCTTTCAGCTCTCCACGGTTCTCATCTCTCCAGAATCTTGACTTCTCAAGTTCTGCATTGCCTTAGCAGCTTCCCAATACCCAAAAAGAGCTTTTGGGTTTTTTTAAATCCAATTTTTATACTTTTTCTTAAAGGGTGCATTTTTCTGCTGTAAGTTACTCTGCCTGGCTAAAAGTAGAAATCCTAACCACAAAGTTTAGATCTTCCGTTTCAATGAAGCTATTGATTATGTTCAGGAAGTTAGACTGCTAAATAAGAGAGTTTCTCGTTTTTTTCATCAGGTATATCATGGACTTTAAATCCAAACTGTATAGTAATTAGTGTGCCCTATGGGAAAACATGAATTTAAATTAACAAAATAATGTCATTGGACTATTTTATCAAGAAATTAATGAGAAAAATAAATATGCAAAATAAAAAAAGTACAATTAATAAAATACATTGAAAACAAATTTTATTCAAGATTGAAGCAAAAATGTTAAATTTATTTTATGTTGGTATAGACAACTTAATCAAACTATAAAATAAAAGTGGAATTCTTTCCAAAAGTGGTATAGCTCAGTGAATTACTAGCAGAGGCTTTTTTTAACCTCAGAGGTACAGAATTGAGTTGATAATAATTAATTTCTTAGCAAGCTACCATTATCTATCCATGTTAAACCCCACTTTTTAAATGTTTTAATGTAATTATTAGCTTTTTCCTTTATCTCAAATCCCCAGTTCTCAATTCAATTTCCTTTCATAAGCTCTATCTTTTATGTATTTTAATTGATACATAATCATTATACATATTTATGGGGTACATAGCGATTGTTTGTTTGTTTGTTTTCAACACAAGGTCTGGCTCTATCCCCCAGGCTAGAGTGCAGTGGCATCATCTTGGCCCACTGCAACCTCTGCCTCCCAGGCTCAAGCCATCCTCCTACCTCAGCCTCTGGAGTAGTTGGGACTACATGCACGTGCCACCACACCTGGTTAATTTTTGCAGTTTTAATAGAGACGGGGTTTCACCATGTTGCCCAGGCTGGTCTTGAATTCCTGGGCTCAAGCAATCCGTCCACTTCAGCCTATAGTGATGTTTTGATACATACAAAGTATAGTGATCCGATCAGGGTAATTAGTATATCCATCATTTCAAACATTTATCATTTCTTTGTGCTGGGAACATTCAAGATCCTTCTAGATATTTGAAACTATGTAATACATTATTGTTAACTATAGTCATCCTACAGTACTATAGAACACTAGAACTTTTTCCTCTTATCTAGCTAGTTTTATAGTTTTGGTCTCACATTTAGGTCTTTGTCATGCCAGACCCTTATTGACTTCAGTCAACAGAGGCTGAAGAAGAGGCCCAGAGCCAGTGAACAAGACACAGGGCTTATTGAGAAGCCTTATATACAGGGCAGTCCGGTGGCAATGGACTGGGCAGGAGAACCACAACTGCTTATAAAAAGCATGCAGTTTATATAGTATTTTCACATAGCACCCTTCCCCTAGCAATCTCCACCTGGCAACCTTCATTTAACCCAAAACAAAGTACCTTGATCCCCTATGATACCTGAGTTCCACAGGATATCCCGGAGGGTTCAGATGTTCCTCACAGATAAGGAATGAATCTGTGGGTTGGCTGTTCCCAGGTTCCTTAGCTCAGAAGTCTGAACATACATTCTTAAACCACAGGGTCATTCTTAAGGTATGCTTAAGTTATTGCTGCTAGGTGTACCTGCCATACAGTCTTTGATCCATTTGAGTTTACTTTTGTATAGAGAGAGTGGGGAGAGAGAGACAAACATTTAGGTCCAGGAAGCTTGCCCATAATGAAACTATGGCAGGGGCCAGGAAGGAAGATTGTAAACAAATAATATTACCTTCCACATTATTATTATTATTTATAAAATTTTCATACACCCATGGGTCTATTTGAGTTTTAAATTCTGTTCCAGGGTTGGGCTCAGTGGCTCACGCCTGTAATCCCATCACTTTGGGAGAACTAGGCAGGAGGATAGCTTGAGCTAAGCAGTTCGAGACCAGCCTGGGCAACATAGTGAGACCTCATCTCCACAAAAAATTAGACAGGCATGGTGGCACGTGCCTGTAGTCCCAGCTACTTGGGAGGCTGAAGTGGAAGACCACTTGAGCCTAGGAGGTTGAAGCCAAGGAGGTTGATGCGAGCCAAGTTCGCATCACTGCACTCAAGCCTTAGCAACAGAGTGAGACCCTGTCTCAAAAAAATGAAGAAGTAAATTATGTTCCAATCGTCTAGTTTCCTGTTCCTCTGACAAAAACATAAGTTTCTATTATTATAACTCCATAATATACTTTCATGTCTTGTAGATTAGGCTCCTTTCTCTGCCCTTTTTTATAAAATTGACTTTCCTAATTTTTACTCCTTAATTATTCTATATAAATATGAGAAAAAGTTTGATTTCCTCAAAAATTCTAAAACTTTAATTAGAATTGCTTTTATTGATTAGTCAGGGGAGGACTGACATATCCACACAGTGATTTAAGACAATAAGAGACCATCTTACACTTACTATGTTATTAAATAATACTAAGTGCAGGTGGGGATACTAGAAAACTGTTTATGGTTGGATGGAATGGTGCTGCCATTTTGGAGAACAGTATGGCAGTATTTAATAACATTAAATAGGCAGTATTGAATAACATTAGATGTGTATAAATGTTATGATGTAGCACTTCCTCTAATGAGTTTTTACCCCAAAGAACAGTTGTAGAGATATGCAACGAGACATACACAAGATATTCATTGCAGTTGTTTGTGGTAACTAAGAGTTGGAGAAAACGTACATGTCCTTTTATAAAGTAATGGATAAGGAAACTATATAAGCATATGATCGAATATAATGCAATGATCAGAAGCTGCCATTGAGAAAGGCATGGTGGCAAAAAAGCAAAAATTAATCAGGTTTTAGAATTACATTTATTAAATAATTTAGGTGTAGTTACAGACATGGAATTGACTAGAAGTAAACTGATCAGAACTCTATTAAGTTTTTGAAGGAATTATTTTGCCAAAAACAAAAACTAAAAAATGGAGTCAACAACAGAATCTGGACTAAAAAAAAATTTTTTTTGACTATTCTAGTCTTAAAATAAACTTCTTGTAATCCTAACACTTTGGGAGGCTGAGTTAGAAGAATTGCTTGAGGCCAAGAGTTCAAGACCAACCTGGTCAACACAGTGAGACCCTGTAACAAAAAAAACAAACAACAACAACAACAACAAAAAACACAGGCCAGGCATGGTGTCTTATGTCTGTAATCCCAGCACTTTGGGAGGCCGAGGCGGGCGGATCACTTGAGGCCAGGAGTTTGAGACCAGCCTGGCCAACATGGCGAAACCCCATCTCTACTAAAAATACAAAAATTAGCTGGCCGTGGTGGCACATGCCTGTAATCCCAGCTACTTGGGAGGCTGAGGCACAAAATCCGGTTGAGCCCTGGAGGCGGAGGTTGCAGTGAGCCGAGATCACACCACTGCACTCCAGCCTGGGCGACAGATGGAAACTGTCTCAAAAAACAAAACAGAACAAAAAAATCAGGTTCTGAAATTTGCATAGCTGAAAGCAGGCTGAGAAAGCTGTGCAGTCTCCAAAGACATATTCCTCAACAACCTCTTCAGGTATGGCCGTGAAAAATAGACAAAGAAGAACATCCGGCAGGAAAAACCCAAGAACCATGAAAAACAGTGGATAAGGGAATGCCTCAAAGGGAGTAGAACCCAGCTCTAATCACAAATTAGCCTACACCCCAGGTAAGAGGAATTCACAATGCATGCCTTAGAAGATTTTATCATTGTAATGAACCAGCGATTACTATGTGTCTCCCATTATTTTTCTTTTCAAGTTAAGAATTCTTAATTGTAGCCATCTAGCCCTGTCCCTAATGAATGTATTAGGTATGTGGGAGTAGGAATGAGAATAGGTGCAAATAATTTATCTCTTTAGTTCATGGGTGGCTTGACCACAAGAAGCCACTTCTATGATTGAAAGAACTGTTTATCACTGGGAAATCCTAGAACTTGAATTGGATGCACTGATTGAATGATACTTTGAGCAGTCACTCTTAAGATAAGGTGTATCTTATGTGTGGGAAGAAGAGAGTAAAACAGATCTATTTGCCAGAAGAGTGAACTATGGCAGAAATTGGTCAGACATTCTGCAAACCTATTTTTTCTCTCCTAGACTCTCAGCTAGACCATATTTCCCAGCCTCCCTTTTGGTGAGGTGCAATTATATGACTTTCACCCTATGGAAGGTGGAAAGAGTGATGATTATACACCACTTTCAGACTTGGCTTGTAAAAATCCACCAATCATTCCTTCACTTTCTCTCCTCATAGTTGGCTGGATAGTGACACTTAAAACCACAGCAAAAGATGGCCGAGCTTCTACCAGCCTAGGTTCCTGAAAGACCGCATGGAGCGTGCCCCAGCCCCTGCTGACAGTTGGACTTTATGTGAGTGGGAAATTGTTATTACGTTAAGCCACTGATATTTCAGGAGTTATAGCAGTTAGCTTAATACATGAATACACTTTAAACCAGAAATACCAGTTTTTAAAAGCTTTTCACCTAGAGGGAACATGTAAAAACATTGGTCATGGTAGTTGGGGTTAACTTTGGTATTCATCACTTAAAAAGATAGGTAAATATAAAAACACCCCGGAGCCTAGGAAAAAAACAAAAACAAAACAAAACAAAAAGATAGGTAAATAAAAATGAAGCATCTGGAAGCAATGTACTAGATGAATGTACAATGAGATGGATAAACCTCAAGAACATAGTGTTGATCGAAAAAAGCAATGAGTAGAATTATAGATAGCAGTAGTACAATATCATTGATGTAATTTTGAAAGAAAATGGGGACAAAAACTATAGCACAATAACACTGATATAAATTTAAACACATAAATACACAAAACGGTATTATATATTTTTCAAAGATACACACATATCCAAGGGTATATACCCAACATGTCAGGGAAGAAGAATGGGTCTGGGAGTCAACTGAATGGGAAAAAAAGAAAAGAAAGGGGATATTGCAGAAACAATGGTGATAAAGTGCCATCAACTGAGGGCTATGATTGACTCAGTTTTCTGTATCTATGTGATAGATGCTGCAATATGCCACCCAGATTTCTTCTCCAGGCATGGAAAATTTGTTCCCCCAGCTGCTAAAGTGCTGCAGGAAGACAGTCCTCAGCTCTCAGTCCTCTTTGGGGATTGCTGTGGCAAAAGAAAATGGAGGTCCAAGATGATACCTCCTTCCAAGAGTAGCTCACATACAATGATTGAGAGGTGCCTGTTCTTGCTTCAACTTGGGACAATTTTGAAGGGCCATCCCAGATCCAGAGCTTGTCATCAGGTTGACTAATTGATTACACTTCAACTTCTCCCTCTACCCAATCCTGCTTTCTTTCCCTCCCTTCCACAAGTGCTGATCCCAAGACCACTGCCTAATAAATGGCCTGCACACTAGTCTCCATCTCTTCTTCAACTGTATCTCCACCTCTTCTTCCTGAAGCATCATGCTGTGACACAAATGTTAATGTATGTTCGTGTATCTTAACCCTTGTTGCTATATATTTCTCTTCTGCTCACCTCTATTTTTCAAGTTTACAGCAACATTTTGTGAAAATAAATAAATATAAAAGTTTTTACAAAATATCATGAGAATGTATTTCTATAGTATAAGCTTTAGCAATAACAAAACATGCTAGAATTTCTGCCATGAACATAAAATAGCTAAAAGTACCCTAGCCATTGAAAAGAAATCATCCTTATTTATCAAGAAAACTTAAAGGAATACAAATGATGAAAAAATAAATAGACATGTAATCAGTTCCCATTAGGTAGCAAGTTAAATGCCAAACCAAAGCTTCCTCATTAAATCAGTTGTGCAGTTGTGTTATTTCCAAACTCCTACAACATCACACATGAGTAGAAGTCACTTAGAAACCTCTTTAATTCCCTTAATACTTGTTCATTTAATCCACTTGCCTAGACTGTTGTTCTCTTGTGAGCTTTTGATGAGTTTTCAATCCTACGGGTCCCTATGTTTGACAAGTGTTTCCTACAACTAACTGTGTTATTAGCTTCCCAAGGCTGCTGTAACAAAGTGCCATAAACCTGGTGGTTTATAACAACAGAAATTTATTCTCTCACATTTATGGCAATGAAAAGTTCAAAATCAAGATGTCAGCAGGGCCATGCTCTGTCTGAAACACTTTATGGCAGAATTCTTCCTTGCCTATTCTAGCTTCTAGTGGTTGCCAGCAATCCTCACATGAGTTTCTCCCTGTGTGCCCTCTCCTCTTCCTTTAATGTAATCACTAAATGCAGTGATTACATTTAGGGCCCACCCTAATCTGATATGACTTCATCTTAATATACATCTTAATTATGTTTGCAAAGATCTGATTTCCAAATAAGGTCCCATTCTGAGGTTCCAGGTGGATATGAATTTGGGAGGGACACTATTCAACCCAGTAAAGTTTGCCCTCTGCTTCCCCAAAATTCACACCCATCCCATGCACAAAATACATTCACCCCATCCCAATATCCTCAAAAGTCTTAACCCATTCCAGGATTAACTCTAAATTCAAAATCTCCCCTAAACATCCACTAGTAAAGTTCCAAATATCATTATCTATATAATCTAAACCAGGTATGGGTGAAACTCTGGGTATGGTCCATCCCAGGGCAAAATTATTCTCCATCCACAGATTTGTAAAACTAGAAAACAAGTTCCCTGCTTCCAAAATACACTGATGGAACAGGCATAGGCCAGGCATTCCCATTCCTAAACTAAAAAATTGGAAGAAATGAAGGACTTACTTGTTTATAGCAAGTTCACAACCCAGCAGTGCAAATTCCCTCAGGTTTCAAAGCCTAAGAGTAATCCTTTGTGGCTTGATGCTATGTCCTCTGGGCCCTCTGAGGCAGGAACTCCTTTCTCTCTGACCTCTGCATCCATGGCTCTGCCCTCAAAAGTCATTCCTCCTTCATTTTGTCTTGTCTCTGTCCCTTTCAGTCCAGGCTGGCAGTGTTTCTGCTGGTATAAAAGTCTCAAAAACTTTGTAAGTCTTTCATGAATGTCAAGGAGTCTCACATTGTTAGACATGAAGGTGCTCCATGGGTCCTTCCTGGATAACCCCATCTTTATTGCAGGCTGTTACTGAGATGGTTGACTGGATCCCTAAATCACACACCTAATGTCTATCGCAAACAGCTGTCCAGCTACACCTTAGCACTTTCTTCATAGCATGCTATTTGGATAGCGTAAGAATCTTCCAAATGATCAACTCTTGGTTTCTTTTTCCTTAACAGTGCATTTCTCAATGTATCTCTTTCTTCTCTCATTTTACTGTAAGCAGCAAAGAGAAATCTGGCTGCACCTTTCATACTTTGCCTGGAAATCTCCTAATCCAAATATCCAAGTTCTTCTTTTACAAGTTCTACTTTTCACCGAAAAGTAGAGCATAATTCAGCCAAGTTTTCTGCCACTTTATGACAAGGATTGTCTTTTCTCTAGTGTCCAAGAATATGTTCCCATTTATATCTGGGACTTCACCAGAAGCACCTTTATTGCTCATATTTCTAGAAACATTCTTTTAATGGTAATATATATATATGCCTTAACACGATAGAAGCTTTCTCCATAGCTCTCCTTCCTTCTTTCTGAGCCCTAACCAGAAGTCCCTTAAACTTCAGTATTTCTACCAACAATCTCTTCAAGGCAACCCAGGCTTTTTCTGGCATGCAACTAAAAATTCTCCCAGCCTCTACCCACTACCCAGTTCCAAAGCCACTTCCACATTTTCAGGTATTTGCTACAGCAGCATCTCACTTCCCAGTACTACCATGTTTATTAGTTTCCCAGGGCTGCCATAACAAAAGACCACAAACTAGGTGGCTTATAACAACAGAAATTTATTCTCTCACAATTCTAGAAGCTTGAAGCGTATAATCAAGGTGTTGGCAGGGCCGCGCTCTCTCTGAAGGCTCTAGGAAAGGACACTTTCTTGCCTCTTCCAGCTTCTGGTGTTTACCAGCAATCCTTAGTGTTCCTAGGCTTGAAGATGCGTCACTCCAATCTCTGTCTCCATCCTCCATGGCCACATTCTGAGGTGCTGGGTGGATATGAATATCCAACACATTTCAATCTGGTATAGTCTTTTTCTGCCGCCTTCTTATTTCTGTTTTAACTCACTGTCTCCAAGTCCAAGCTGTTCAATTCCCTTTATAATGAAGAGAAAAATAAATGTTGGCAAGGGAAAGTATTCTGTTTAAAGTTAAGAAAACTACTTGTCAGAGTCAGTCCCATAGTTGCTTTAATCATATGTATAAGTACCCCTGGAGTTATTTGTTGTATGTTTGTTTGTTTGGGGTGTTTGCTGCAAGCACCCACTGGTTCCACACAATCTTTTCTGGGTTCTGTTAGCTAGTATTCTATTCAGGAATTTTACACCTATGTTCATGAGTGAAATTGGCCTGTAATTTCTCTTTCTTGTTTCTTTCTTTGTTTGCTTTGGTTATACTAGCTTCATAGACTTAGGGAGTATTTCCTCTTTTTCTAGTCTCTGGAAGTTTGAACAAGATTGGAATAATCTATTCAATGACAGTTTGGTAGAATTTTTCTGAACAATTCTTTGGGCTCATTGTTTACTTTGCGGAAAAAATTTAAATTATTGATTGGTTTGACATTAGGAAATCCATAAACATAATTGATTATGTGAACAGAACAAAAAAAAACACATCTCAATAAGTGTAGAAAAAAAAGCATTTAGGCTGGACACGATGGCTCACGCCTGTAATCCCAGCACTTTGGGAGGCCAAGGCGGGCAGATCACGAGGTCAGGAGTTCAAGACCAGCCTGACCAACATGGTTAAACCTTATCTCTACTAAAAATACAAAAGTTAGCCAGGCATGGTGGCACACACCTGTAATCCCAGCTACTCAGAAGGCCGAGGCAGGGGAGAATTGCTTGAACCCGGGAGGCAGAGGTTGCAGTGGGCCGAGATGGTGCCACTGCTCTCTTCAGCCTGGGTGACAGAGCAAGACTCCATTGTAAAAACAAAACAAAACAAAAAAAACAAAAAAACAAGAAAAAAAAGAAAAACATTTAATAAAATTCAACATCTGATTATGTTTCAACATCTGTTCATAACTACTAAAACATTACCAAAGCTAATGTTTTTTTAAAACATCATACCCAGGCATAGTGGCACATGCCTGTAGTCCCAACTGCTAGGGAGGCTGAAATAGAAGGATCACTTAAGCCCAGGAGTTCAAAGCTGCAGTGAGCTAATGATAGCACCACTACACTCCAGCTTGGGCAACAGAGTGAGGGTCTCGGTATAGGAAAAAGAAAACAGAAAAAAAAAAAAAAAGAAAAACATCATTCTTAGTAGTGAAACTTAGCTGTCTTTTAAAAAACCAGAACATGACAAGCATGCCCAACATTAACACTTTTACTCAATATTATATTTGAGGTCTTAGCCAACCCAGCAAGGCCTAGGATTGGAAAAGGATAAATTTTTTCCACATATTCACATTCACAGATGATAAGACTGTCTAGAACACCCAAAACAATAGACAAATTGTTGGAAACAATGAGAGGGTTTGGCAAAATGGTTCTCTCTTTCTCTCTCTCTCTATATATATATATGTATATATAAATAAAACAATCCCTTCCCTTCCATATATATAATTTCTATACCTCAGCAAAAAATAATTCAAAAATATAATATTAAAGTCTTTATTATACAACTTTTCAAATATACACAAAAATTGGGAGGATAGCATAATGAACTCTCACATACCCATTACGCAGCTTCACTTCAACAATTATCAACACTTGGCCATTCTTCTTTCATCTCCCCTAACTTTTTTAATGAACTACTTAAAACTAAAAATAGTGACACTGTGTCATATGAACTATTTTAAACAAATGTCATGTCACCTTACCAGTAAATGCATATGAGTTTCTAATAAAAGCCTTTTATTTTTATCATAATGAACACGATTTTAGCATATAACCTAATCCAATTCATGCTAATACCTTAATATCATCTAATACCCAGTACGAATTAAAATGTATCAAAGTGCTTCAAAAATATCTTTTTACACTGGTTTGATAAGCCATACTTTTTTTTTTTTTACTATTATAGCAATAAAACAAGGATGTGTGAGACCTATATGAAGGAAACTGTAAAGCTTTACTGAAATTCTTTAAAGAAGAAAATAAATGAAGAGATATACCATGTTCAATGATGAGAGAACTCAATATCTTTAAAATCACAGTAGTGAACTATAAATTCAGTGCAAGTCTCATCAGCATTCAAATGGGGTTTTCAAAGAACTTGAGCCTCTGATTCCAAAATTTATATGGGAGATCAAAATCTCAAGAAAAGCAAAGAAGGATATAGTGGAAGATTTGCCCTAACAGGTAACAAAACTTATTATAAAGCAATATTAAGATAGTATGGTGTAGGAGGAAGAATCTATAGATCAATCAGTGGAATGAAATAGAGTCTATATGGAAGCTTGATGTGGCACTGCAGCTTTCTTCTTAAATGAGAAAACACTTACTAGATGGTATTGAGAGGTGACAGCGTGCTTGGCAGTCCTCACAGCCCTCCCTCGCTCTCCGCGCCTCCTCTGCCTGGGCTCCCACTTTGGCGGCACTTGAGGAGCCCTTCAGCCCACCGCTACACTGTAGAGCCCCTTTCTCGGCTGGCCAAGGCCGGAGCCCGCTCCCTCAGCTTGCAGGGAGGTGTGGAGGAAGAAGCGCAAGCGGGAACCGGGGCTGCGTGCGGCGCTTCCGGGCCGGCTGGAGTTCCGGGTGGGCGTGGACTTGGCGGGCCCTGCACTCGGAGCAGCCGGCCAGCCCTGCCAGCCCCGGGCAATGAGGGGCTTAGCACCCAGGCCAGCGGCTGTGGAGGGTGTACTGGGTCCCCCAGCAGTGCCAGCCCACCTGTGCTGCGCTCGATTTCTCGCCAGGCCTTAGCTGCCTTCCGGCGGGGCAGGTCCCGGGACCTGCAGCCTGCCATGCCTGAGCCTCCCACCCCCTCCGTGGGCTCCTGGACAGCCCGAGCCTCCCCGATGAGCACCACCCCCTGCTCAACGGCGCCCAGTCCCATCGACCACCCAAGGGCTGAGGAGTGCAGGCGCAGGGCGCAGGACTGGCAGGCAGCTCCACCTGCAGCCCTGGTGCGGGATCCACTGGGTGAAGCCAGCTGGGGTCCTGAGTCTGGTGGGGACGTGGAGAACCTTTATGTCTAACTCAGGAATTGTAAATACACCAATCGACACTCTGTATCTAGCTCAAGGTTTGTAAACACACCAGTCAGCACCCTGTGTCTAGCTCAGGGTTTGTGAATGCACCAATGGACACTCTGTATCTAGCTACTCTGGTGGGGCCTTGGAGAACCTTTGCGTGGACACTCTGTATCTACCTAATCTGGTGGGGACGTGGAGAACCTTTGTGTCTAGCTCAGGGATTATAAACGCACCAATCAGTGCCCTGTCAAAACAGACCACTCAGCTCTACCAATCAGCAGGATGTGGGTGGGACCAGATAAGAGAATAAAAGCAGGCTGCCCGAGCCAGCAGTGGCAACCTGCTCCGGTCCCCTTCCACACTGTAGAAGCTTTGTTCTTTCGCTCTTTGCTATAAATCTTGCTACTGCTCACTCTTTGGGTCCACACTGCCTTTATGAGCTGTAACACTCACCGCGAAGGTCTGCAGCTTCACTCCTGAAGCCAGCGAGACCACGAGCCCACCGGGAGGAACGAACAACTCCAGACGCGCCGCCTTAAGAGCTGTAACACTCACCACGAAGGTCTGCAGCTTCACTCCTGAGCCAGCGAGACCATGAACCCACCAGAAGGAAGAAACTCCAAACACATCCGAACATCAGAAGGAACAAACTCCAGACGTGCCACCTTAAGAGCTGTAACACTCACCGCAAGGGTCTGCAGCTTCATTCTTGAAGTCAGTGAGACCAAGTACCCACCAATTCTGGAGACAGTATGAGGACTATCTGTTATTCTCCTGGGGATAAAATAAAAGAAATTGAATATCACACTATAATCCAAAATCAAGTCCATAAAGATTAAAAACTTAAATGTTAAAAGCAAAAATTTGAACTTTTAGAAGAAAATATTATATCTTTACAACCTTGAGGTAAGGGAGAATTCAGAAATAAACTTGATTAAAGGATGTACAAATTTAACTATATTATAATTCAGACATCTTTTCATTGGGGTAGTGAAAAAACAAACTATAAACTTGGGGAAGATATTTTTCAACACATACAACTGATACAAGATTAATATCCAAAATAGATACAAAATGCC
Organism: Symphalangus syndactylus; assembly: GCF_028878055.3. Classification (NCBI taxonomy): domain Eukaryota; kingdom Metazoa; phylum Chordata; class Mammalia; order Primates; family Hylobatidae; genus Symphalangus; species Symphalangus syndactylus. The sequence continues at coordinate 46,892,211 of NC_072424.2, read as the reverse complement.
TACAAATCAGTAGCAAAAGATAAACAACATTAACACAAAAATGGGCAAAAGAAAAATAAGCATTTTACTGCAAGGAAATAGACCATAAACATAAGAAAAGATATTGCTGCATTTTGAATGATGTTATCTCATCCAAAATTCAGGTTGAAACTTAATCCCTAATGCTGCAGTATTAAGAGGTGTGGCATTTGGGAGGTGATTAAGTCATGACCTTAACCTCTTGAATGGTATTAGCACCTTATTAAAGAGCTCAAGATTGAAGGTACTGTTCTGCCTTTCCGCCTTCACACAGTGCTCCTCTCCTCCAGAGGATGCAGTAACAAGGCACCGTATTGGAAGCATAAAGCAGCCCTCAACAGACATCAATCTTTTTTATTTTTTTATTTTTAGTTTTTGTGGATACATAGTAGGTGTATATATTTATGAGATACATGAGATATTTTGATACAGGCATGTAATGTGTAATAATCACATCATAGAAAATGGGGTATCTAACCTCTCAAGCATTTTTCCTTTGTGTTACAAACAATCCAATTATACTTTTAGTTATTTTTAAATGTACAATTAAATTATTATTAACTATAGTCACCCTGTTGTGCTACCAAATACTAGACCTTATTCATTCTTTTTTTCTGTACTCATTAACCATCCCTTTCTCCTCCCCTGACTCCCCTCCCTCCACCAAATACCAAACTTGCCAACATCTTCTTGGACTTCCCAGCCAAGTCCAAGAACTGTGGGAAATAAATTTCTATTGTTTATAAATTGCCCAGTCTCTCAGGGGTTTTGTTATAGCAGCACAAACAGGCTAATATACTTGACTTTATTTGCTTTCTTTTTTAAAACTTTTTTTTTTTTTTTTTTTTTGAGACAGAGATCTCAATCTGTCACCCAGGCTGGAGTGTAGTGGTGACATCATGGCTCACTGCAGCCTCAAACTCCTGGGCTCAGAAGATCCTCCCATCTCAGCCTCCTGAGTAGCTAGGACTATAGGCACACACCACCCCACTTGGGTGATGTTTATATTTTTTGTAAAGACTATCTCGCCCAGGCTCTGTATTAACCATTTTTAAGTACAGGCATGCCTCAGAGATATTGTAAGTTTGGTTCCAGATCACCACAATAAAGCAAATATTACAATAAAGGGAAATCACATGAATTTTTTGGTTTCTCAGTGCACATAAAAGTTACGTTTACATTATACTGCAGTCTATTAACTGTGCAATAGCATTATGTCTAAAAAAACCAATGTGCATACTTTAATTTAAAAATATTTTGGAGGAGGCAAGACAACTGAATAGATGCTTCCACTGATCATTCTCCCTACAAAAACACCAAATTCAACAACTATTTACAGAAAAAAGCACCTCTATAAGAACCAAAAATCAGGTGAGTGATCACAGTGCCTGGTTTTTAACTCCATATCTCTGAAAGAGGCACTGAAGAGGGTAGGAAAGACAGTCTTAAATTGCTGACACCACCCCTTCCCCATCTCTTGCACAGAGAGAGAACCTGTGTGCTTGGGGGTCAGGAAGAGCACAGCAATTTTAGGATGTTGCATTGGAACTAGTGCTGCCAACACTGTGCAGAACTCAGCTGATACCCACAGAGGCAGCACTGAGATGAGCCCTAGCCAGAGGGAAATCACCCATCCCAGGGGTCGGAACCTGAGTTTCTGCAAGCCTCACCTCCGTGGGCTAAAGTGCCCTGGGGTGCTAAGGAAACTTGAAAGGCAGGCAGTCTAGGCCACAAGGACTGCAACTCCTAGGCAAGTCATAGTGCTGTGCTGGGCTTGGAGCCAGTGGACATGGAGGGACATGTACCTAGTGAGGCACAGCCAAGGTAGCTAAGGGAATGCTTGCACCACCACTCCCCCTATCCCAGGCAACATAGTTTGCAGTTTCAAAAGTGACCCCTTCCTTCTGTTTGAGGAGAGGAGAGGAAACAGTAAAGATGACTTTGTCTTGTGACTTGGATACCAGCTCAGTCTCAGTAAGATAAGGTACCAGGCAGAGTCCTAACGCATCTAGCTCCCAGACAGCATTTCTAGACACACCCTGGGAAGAAGGGAACCTACTGCCTTGAAGAGAAGGACTCAGGCCTGGTATGATTCACCACCTGCTGACTAAAGAGCCTTTGGGCCCTGAATAATCAGCAGTGGTAACCAGGTAGACACACCACGGGCCTTGGGTGAGACTCTCAGATATGCTGGCTTGTGGTGTGACCCCGCACATTCACAGCTGTGATGACAAAAAGGAGAGACTCCTTCTGCCTGAGAAAAGCAGAGGGAAGAGTAACAGGGACTTTGTCTTGCAGCTTAGATACCAGCTCAACCACAGTGGGGTAGAGCACCAGGTAGTAGGCCCATGGGATTCCTGATTCCAGGCCTCAGTTCTTGGCAGGTATTTTTAGACCTACCCTGGGACAGAAGGGAACCCACTTCCCTGAAGGGTGAGTCCCAGGCCTGGCAGCGTTCACTACAGCTGACTGAAGAGCCTTTAGGCCTTAAGGGAACATCGATGGTAGTGTGGGAGTACTCCTCATGGGCCTGTGCTGGTGGTGACTGAGGGGAGAGACTCCTGTGCCTGGGGAAAGGAGAGGGAAGAGTGGGAAGGACTATGTCTTGTGGTTTGGGTGCCAACTCAGCTGCAGTAGAATAGAGCACCAGGTACATATCTCAGGTTTCCAACTCCAGACCCTGGCTCTTAGACAGCGTTTCTGGACCCACCTAGGGTCCAAGGGAACTCGTTGCCCTGAAGGGAGGGACACAAGCCTAATTGGCTTTGCCACCTGCTGACTATGGAGCCCTAGGGCCTTGAGCAAACATAGGCAATAGCCAGGGAGTAGATACAGTGGGCCTTGGGTGAGATCCAGTGCTATGTTGGCTTCAGGTCTGACCTAGTGCAGTCCCAGTGATGGTGATCACAGTGGTGCTTGTGTCACCCCTCCCCCAGCTCCAGGCAGCTCAGCACAGATACAGCAACTGTGTTTGTTTGGGAGGAAGTAAAAAAACAAGAGTGTCTGCATGATAATCCAGAGAATTCTTCCAGATTTTATCTGAGACCACCAACATTGTCCCTCTGTGAATATGCAAGAACCACAGCGTTACTGGGCTTGCGGTCCCCTCTAATGCAGATATGGCTGCAGTGACCAAAAACTTAGATCACAATACTCAAGTCTCTTTGAATACCTGGAAAGCCTTCCAGGGGTGGGTACAAGCAAGCCTAGACTGCAAAGACTACAATAAATACCTAACTCTTCAATGCTCAGAAACCGACAAACATTCACAAGAATCAAGGAAAACATGGCCTCACCAAACAAACTAAATAGGGCACCAGGGTCCAATCCTGGAAAGACAGAGATATGTGATCCTTCAGACAGAGAATTCAAAATAGTGTGTTGAAGAAACAAAGAAATTCAAGATAAATTCAAGAGAAGGAATTCAGAATCCTATCAGATAAAATTAACAAGTAAATTTAAATAATTAAAAAGAATCAAGCAGAAATTCTGGAGTTGAAAAATGCAATTGACATTTTGTAGAATGAATCAGAGTCTCTTAACAGCAGAACTGATCAAGCAGAAGGAAGAATTAGTGAGCGTGGAGACAGGTTATTTGAAAATGCACAGCCAAAAGAGACAAAAAAGAAAAGAATAAAAAAGGATGAAGCACATCTACAAGACCTAGGACATAGCCTTAACAGGGCAAATCAAAGAGTTATTGAATTTAAAGAGGAGGTAGAGACAGAAATAAGGCTAGAAAGTTTATTCAAAGGAATAATAGCAGAGGACTTTCCAAACCTAGAAAAAGATATCAATATTCAAGTATAAGATGATAATAGAACAACAAGCAGATTTAACACAAAGAAGACTCCTAAAGCGATTTAATAATCAAACTCCCAAAGGACAAGGATAAAGAAAGGATCCGAAAAGCAGAAGAAAAAAGAGAAAAAGAAAGAAAGAAAGAAAGAAAGAAAGAAAGAAAGAAAGAAAGAAAAGAAAGAAAAGAAAGAGTTCTAATATTCCTGGCAGCAGACTGTTCAGTGGAAACCTTATAGGCCAGCAGAAAGTGGTATGACATATTTAAAGTGGTAAAGGAAAAAAACCTTTTACTCTAGATTAGCATATCTGGCAAAAATATCCTTCAAACATGAAGGAGAAATAAAGACTTCCTTAGACAAACTAAAGCTGAGGGATTTCATCAACAACAGACTTGTCCTACAAGAAATGCTAAAGAAAGTTCTTCAATCTGAAAAAAAAAAAAAAAAAGGATTGAGCAATAAGAAATTACCTGAGGCTGCACGCGGTGGCTCACACCTGTAATCCCAGCACTTTGGGAGACCGAGGTGCATGGATCACCGGAGGTCAGGAGTTCGAGACCAGCCTGGCCAACATGGTGAAACCCCATCTCTACTTAAAATACAAAAATTAGCCGGGCGTGGTGGCAGGCACCTGTAATCCCAGCTACTCGGGAGGCTGAGGCAGGAGAATTGCTTGAACCCAGGAGGCGGAGGTTGCAGTGAGCCGAGATCGCGCCATTGCACTCCAGCCTGGGGGACAAGAGTGAGACTTCATCTGGAAAAAAAAAAAAGAAAAGAAAGAAATCATCCAAAGGTACAAAACTCACTGGTAACAGTAAGTACACAGAAAAACACAGAATATTGTAACAGGGTCATTGTGATGGATAAATACTCATATCTTAAGTAGAAAGATTAAAAGATGAACTGATCAAAAATAATAACTACAACAACTTTACAAGACATAGTACAATGAGGTATAAATAGGAACAACAAAAAATTTTTTTAAAAGGAGGAATAAAGTGTGGAGTTTTTCTTAGTTTTGTTTGTTTATGCAATCCATGTTAAGTTATCATCAGTTTAAAATAATGGGTTATAAGATATTATTTGCAAGCCTCATGGTAACCTCAAATTGAAAAACATACAATGAATACACAAAAAGTGAAAAGCAAGAAATTAAATCATGCCACCAGAGAAAATCAGCTTCACTAAAAGCAAGAGAGGACGAAGGGAAAAAAAGGAGGAAAAGACCAGAAAACAAATAACAAAATGGCAGGAGTAAGTCCTTACTTGTCAATGACATTGATAGCAAATTGACTAAACTCTCCAATCAAAAAACATAGAGTGGCTGAATGGATTTAAAAAACAAAACTCAACAATTTGCCTATAAGAAACACACTTCACATATAAAGACGCATACAGACTGAAAATAGATAGTTTTCAAGACAAAAACTATAAAAAGAAATAAAGAAGGTTACTTTATAACAATAAAGGGGTCAATTCATCAAGAGGATATAACAGTTGTAAATATATGTGCATCCAACACTGGAACATCCACATATACAAAGCAAATATTAGATAGATAGATACCAATACAATAATAGCTGAAGACTTCAACACCCCCACTTTCAGCATTGCATAGATCATCCAAACAGAAAATCAACAAAGAAATATCAGACATAATGTGCACTACAGACCAAATGGAACTAATATGCATTGACAGAACATTTCACCTAATGGCTGCAGAATATACATTCTTGTCCTCAGCAAATGGGTCATTCTAAAGGATAGACCATATCTTAGGCCACAAAACAAGTCTTAAAACATTCAAAAATTGAAATAATAGCAACTGTCTTCTCTAACCACAATGGAATAAAACTAGAAATCAGTAACAAGAGGAATTTTGGAAACTATGCAAACACATGGAAATTGAACACTATGCAGCTGAATGAACAGTGGGCCAATGAGGAGGTTAAGAAGGAAATTGAAAAATTTCTTGAAACAAATGATAATGGAAATACAACATACCAAAAATAATGGAATAAAAAAAAGCAGTAATAAGAAAAATATAAATCTGTAAGCACCTACATCAAAAAAGTAGAAAAACTTCCAATAAACAACTTAATGATGCATCTTAAAGAACTATAAAAGCAAGGGCAAACCAAACCTGAAGTTAGAAGAAGAAAAGAAACAATAAAGATCAGAGCAGCACTAAGTGAAATTGAAATGAAGAAGCAACACAAAAGATCAATGAAACAAAATATTGATTTTTTGAAAAGATAAACAAAATTGACAAATCTTTAGCCGACTAAGAAAAAAAGAGAGAAGATTCAAATAAAATCAGCAGTGAAAAATGAGACATTACAATTAATACCACAGAAATTCAAAGGATTGCGGCTGGGCGTGGTGGCTCACACCTGTAATCCCAGCACTTTGGGAGGCCGAGGCGGGCGGATCACGCGGTCAGGAGATCGAGACCACGGTGAAACCCGTCTCTACTAAAAATACAAAAAATTAGCCGGGTGTGGTGGCGGGCGCCTGTAGTCCCAGCTACTCGGAGAGGCTGAGGCAGGAGAACGGCGTGAGCCCGGGAGGCGGAGCTTGCAGTGAGCCGAGATTGCGCCACTGCACTCCAGCCTGGGGGACAGAGCGAGACTCCATCTCAAAAAAAAAAAAAAAAAAAAAGGCTACTATGAGCAACTACATGCCAATAAATTGGAAAACCTAGAAGAAATGGATAAATTTCTAAACACATAAAACCTATCAATATTGAATCATAAAGAAATCCAAAACCTGAACAGAACAATAACAAGTAATGAAATCAAAGCCATAATAAAAAATCCTCCAGCAAAGAAAAGCCTGGGATCTAATGGCTTCACTGCTAAATTTTACCAAACATTTAAAGAAGAACTGATACCAGTCCTACTCAAACTATTCCAAAAAACAGAGAAGGGAATACTTTCGAACTCATTCTACAAGGCCACTATTATCCTGATACCAAAAAGAAAAACACATCAAAAAAAGAAAACTACAGACCAATATCCCTGATGAACATTGATGCAAAAATCCTCAACAAAATTACTAATAAATCGAATTCAACAAGACATTAAAAGATCATTCATCATCACCAAGTGGGATTTATCCCAGGGATGAAAGAATGGTTCAACATACACAAATCAATGTGATATATCGTATCAACAGAATGAAGGACAAAAAGCATATGATCATTTCAACTGATGATGAAAAAGCATTTGTTAACATTCAGCATCCTTTTATGATAAAAACCCTCAAAAAACTGGATATAGAAGTGACATACCTCAACATAATAAAAGCCATATACAACAGACCCACAGCTGACATCATAGTGAATAGGGAAAAACTGAGAGACTTTCCTCTAAGATTTGGAACACTGCAAAGATGTCCACTTTCACCACTGTTATTCAACATAGGACTGGAAGTCCTAGGTAGAACAATAAGACAAGAGAAAGAAATAAAGAGTATCCAAACTGGAATAGAAGAAGTCAAATAATCCTTGTTTGCAGATTATATGATCTTATATTTTGAAAACTCTAAAGACTACCAAAAACCTTTTAGAACATAAAAACAAATTCAGTAATGTTGGCTGGCTGCAGTTGCTCATGTCTATAATCTGAACATTTTAGAGGCCAAAACAGAAGGATTGCTTGAGCCCAGGAGTTCAGGATCAGCATAGGGAAACTCCATCTCAAAAAAAAAAAAAATTAGCTGGGCATGATGGTGCATGCTTGTGGTCCCAGCTACTCAGGAGGCTGAGGTGGAAGGATTGCTTGGGCCCAGGAGATTGAGGCTGCAGTGAGCCTTGATCACACCACTGCGCTACAGCCTGGATGACACAGTGAGACCCTGTTTCAAAAAAACAAAACAAAACTCAGTAAAGTTACAGGATACAAAATCAACATACAAAAATCAGAAGCATTTATATATGCCAGCAGTGAACAATCTGAAAAAGAATTCAAGAAAGTAATCCCATTAACCCACTTATAATAGCTACAAATAAAATTAAATACCTAGGAATTAACCAAAGAAGTGAAAGATCTCTACAATGAAAACTAAAAAACATTGATAAAAAAACAATTTTCAAATTTATACAGATCCACAAAATACCCATAATAGCCAAAGCTATCCTGAGCAAAAGAGTAAGACTGGAGAAATCACATTACCTGACTTATCAAAACAGCATGGTAGTGGTATAAAAACAGACACATAGACCAATGGAACAGAATAAAGAACCCAGAAATAAATCCATACATCTATAGTGAACTCATTTTTGACTGAGGTGCCATGAACACATATTGGGGAAAGGACACCGTCTTCAATAAATGTGCCAGGAAAACTGAATATCCATATGCAGAAGAGTGAAACTAGACCCCTATCTCTCACCACATACAAAAGTCAAGTCAAAATGGATTAAAGATTTAAATCTAACACCTCAAACTATGAAACTACTGAAAGAAAACACTGGAGAAACTCTCCAGGTCATTGGACTGGGCAAAGATTTCTTGAGTAATACCCCAGAAGCACAAACAGCCCAAGCAAAAAATGGACAAATGGGATCACATCAAGTTAAAAAGCTTCTGCACAACAAAGGAAACAATCAACAATGTGTAAAGACAATCCACAGAATGGGAGAAAATATTTACAAACTATTGATCTGACAAAAGATTAATAACCAGAATATATAAAGAGCTCAAACAACTCAAAAGGAAAAAAAAAATCTAATAATCTGATTTAAAAATGGGCAAAAGATCCAAATAGACATTTCTCAAAAGAAGACATACAAATGGCAAATAGAAGAGGGCACGGTGGGTCACGCCTGTAATCCCAGCACTTTGGGATGCTGAGGCGGGCAGAACACTTGAGGTCAGGAGTTCAAGACCAGACTGGCCAACATGGTGAAACCCCATCTCTACTAAAAATACAAAAATTAGCCAGTCATGGAGGCAGGCGCCTGTAATCCCAGCTTCTCGGGAGGCTAGGACACGAGAATCGCTTGAACCCGGGAGGCAGAGGTTGCAGGGAGCCGGGATTGTGCCATTGCACTCCATCCTGGGCGACAGAGTGAGACTGTGTCAAAAAAACAAAAAACAACAACAAAAAAAAACCAAATGGCAAATAGACATGTGAAAAAGTTCTTGACATCATTGATCATCAATGTAAAAAACATCTTCTTTGCTCATCCAAAACTACAGTGAAATAACATCTCATCTCACATAAACTGGCTTTTATCCAAAAGACAGGCAATAACAAATGCCAACAAGGATATGGAGAAAAGGGAACCCTCGTACACTTTTAGTGGGAATGTAAATTAGTAAAACCACTAGGAAGAACAGTTTGAAGTTTCCTCAAAGAATTAAAAATAGAGTTGTCATATGATCCAGCAATCCCACTGCTAGGTATATACCCTAATGAAAGCAAATCAGTATATTGAGGAGATATCTGCACTCCCATGCTTATTGCAGCACTGTCCACAACAGCCAAAATTTGGAAACAACCTAAGAGTACATCAGCAGATGAATGGATAAAGAAAACATGGTGCATATACACAATGAAGTACTATTCAGCCATAAAAAATGTATGAGAGCTTATCATTTGCAATAACATAGATGGAAATGGAGATCATTATGTTAAGTGAAATAAACCAGGCAGAAAAAGACAAACTTTTCATATTCTCACTTATGTGGGAGCTAAAAATAAAAACAATTGAACACATGGAGATAGCAGAATGATGGTTACCAGAGGCTGAGAAGCGAAGTGGGTGAAGGATGTTTAATGGGTACAAAAAATAATTAGAAAGAATGAATAAAACCTATTATTTGATAACACAACAGAGTGACTATAGTCAATAATAATCTAATTGTACATTTAAAAATAACTAAAATAGTATAATTGGATTGTTTGTAACGCAAAAGATAAATGTTTGAAGTGACTGATACCCCGTTTACCCTGATATGATTATTAGGCATTGAGTGATAGTATCAAAATATCTCATATACCCAATAAATATATACACCTGTGATACACCCAAAAAATTAAAAATTCAAACAATTTTTAAAATTAAAAATATATATTTTGTTGCTAAAAAATGCTAACAGTCATCTGAACCTTCAGCAACTTGTCATCTTTTTGCAGGTGGAGGGTCTTGCCTCAATGATATTGAGGGCTGCTAACTGATAATGGTTGCTGAAGGTTGGGGTGGCTGTAGCAATTTCTTAAGAGAAGCTAAAATGAAGTTTGCCATATCAATTGACTGTTCCTTTCACAAAAGATTTCTCTGAAGCATGCAATGCTGTTTGATAGCATTTTACCCACAGAACTTTCAAAATTAGAGTCTATTTGGGTGTTGAAACTTAATGGCAAAACAAACAAAAAAATAGAGCCTATGCTCTCAAACTCTGCTACTGCTTTATCACCTATGTTTATGTAACATTCTAAATTCTTTGTTGTCATTTCAACAATTTTTACAGCATCTTCACCAGGAGTAGTTTCCAACTGAAAAAAAAATTTTTTTTTTTATTGCTCTATAAGAAGTAACTCCTCATCCATTCAAGTTGGTTTTTCTGTTTGTTTTCAGAGACAGGGTCGCTGTCACCCAAGCTGTAGAGGAGTGCAGTGACATGATCACAGCTCACCACAGCCTCAAATTCCTAGGCTTAAGTAATCCTCTCATCTCAGCCTCCCAAGTAGCTAGGACTACAGGTGCAACCCACCACATCCAGCTAATTTTAAAAATTGTATCTTTTGGCCGGGCACGGTGGCTCATGCCTGTACTCCCAGCACTTTGGGAGGCCAAGGCGGGTGGATCACGAGGTCAGGAGATCGAGACCATCCTGGCTAACACAGTGAAACCCCGTCTCTACTAAAAATACAAAAAATTAGCTGGGCGTGGTGGTGGGCGCCTGTAGTCCCAGCTACTCGGGAGGCTGAGGCAGGAGAATGGCATGAACCCGAAAGCTGGAGGTTGCAGTGAGCTGAGATCGGGCCACTGCACTCCAGCCTGGGGGAGAGAGCAAGACTCTGTCTCAAAAAAAAAAAAATTGTATCTTTTGTACAGATGGATTCTATGTTGCCTAGGCTGGTCTCAAACTCCTGGCCTCAAGCAATCCTGCCGCCTCAGCCTCCCAAAGTGCTGGGGAGCCACCACACCCAGCCTCCGTTCAAGTTGTATCATGAGATTGCAGCAATTCAGTCACATTTTCAGTCTCCACTCTAGTTCTCTTGCTATTTCCACCATGTATGCAGTTACTTCTTCCAGTGAAGTCCTGAATCTCTCAAAGTCATCCATGAGGGATGGAATCAGCTACTTCTAAATTCCTATTAATGTTGATATTTTGACCTCCTCCCATGAATCTTAATGGCATCTAGAATGGTGAATTCTTCCAGAAGGTTGTCAATTTACTTCGCCCAAGTCCATCAAAAGAATCACTATCTATGGCAGCCATAGCCTTATGTAATGTATTTCTTAAATAATAAGACTTGAAAGTTGAAAGTACTCCTCGATCCATCTACAGAATGGATGTTGTGTTCATAGGCATGAAAACAACATTAATTTCTTTGTACATCTCCACCACAGCTCTCTAGTAACCAGGTACAATATCAATGAGCAGTAATATTTTGAAAGGCATCTTTTTTTGCTAATAAATGAGTCTCAACAGTAGGCTTAAAATACTCAGTAAGTCATGCTATAAACAGATGTGCCATAATCCAAGCTTTGTTATTCCATTTACAGAACAGAGACAGAATAGACTTACCATAATTCTCAAGGGCCCTAGGATTTTCAGAATGGTAAATAAGCATTAGCTTCAACCTAAAGTCACCAGCTGCATTAGCCCCTAACAAGAAAGTCAAGCAATCCTTTGAAGCCAGACATTGACTTCTCCTCTCTAGGTATGAAAGTTCTAGATGGCAGCATCTTCTTCCAATAGAAGGCTGTTTCATCTACAACGATAATGTATTGTTTAGTGTAGCCACCTTGATCAATTATCTCAGCTATATCTTCTAGATCAGTAGTCCCCAACCTTTTTGACACCAGGGACTGATTTCACGGAGGACAATTTTTCCACGGAGTGAGGGGTGGGGGTGGAGGGGCATGGTGGGGGTGGGAAATGATTTGGGGATGAAACTGTTCCACTTCAGATCATCAGGCATTAGGGCTTTAGAGTCTCATCCTAGATCCCTCACATGTGCAGTTCACAACAGGGTTTGCACTCCTGTGAAAATCTAATGCTGCTGCTGATCTGACAGGAGGTGGAGCTCAGGCGGTAATGCTCACTCCCCGCCCATCCCCACCCTGCTGCCACCCCCCAGCCCCCCACCTTCTCTGCTCACCTCACGCTGTGCGTCCTTGTTCCTTATAGGCTAGGGACCAGTACCGGTCCAAGGGCCGGGGATTGGGGACCCCTGTTCTAGATAACTTGCTGCAGCTCCTACATCAGCATTTGCTGCTTCACCTTACACTTCTATATTATGAAGACAGCTTCTTTCCTTAAACTTCATGAACCAACCTCTGCTAGCTTTTAACTTGTCTTCTGCAACTTCCTCACGTCTCTCAGCCTTCACAAAATTGAAGAGAGTTAGGGATTCAGCTTTGGCTTAAGGGAATGTTGTGGCTGGTTTGATCTTCTATCCAGACCACTCAGACGTTCTTCATATCAGCAGTAAGTCTGTTTCACTTTCTTATCATTCACGTGTTCACTGGAGTAGCACTTTTAATTTCCTTCAAAAACTTCTCATTTGCATTCACAACTTGGCTGTTTGGTGCAAGGGGGCCTATCTCAGCTTTCAACATGCCTTCTGCACTAAGCTGAATCATTTCTAGCTTTTGATTTAAAGTGAAGTGAGAGATATGCAACTTTTCCTTTCACTTGAACACCTAGAAACCATTGTAGCGTTCTTAATTGGCCTAATTTCAATATTATTGTGTTTAAGGGAACAGATAGGCCCCAGGAGAGGGAGATGGCAGAGTAGCCTGTCAGTAGGGCAGTCAGAACACACACACTTATTGATTGATTGCTGTCTTCTATGGGTGTGGTTTGTGGTGCCTCAAAACAATTTCAACTTATCACTGATCATAGATCACCATAGCAGATTTATGGGAAGAAAAATGATAAACGCCATCATATTGGTAGTGTTCTAGTCCTAGGTACGTTCACGCATGTTCATGTTATTGATAAGCACCATAACTTCAATTTCATATGTATAAAAATGCTCAAAAAAGTGTACATCCTCTTTTAGCACTGTAGTGAGTCAACACTCCCCAACAAAAACTGGATTTCCTGAAAAACAGGTTAAGGTAGGAGGTGGGGGGTGATGCTTTTCAGAATGCCAAAGGTCAACATGTATCATCTTCTGTAAGTAAAATGTAAGTATATACATACCTTTCTTTCAGTTTAAGACAAAGGGCTGTAGTGGGGAATTACCGTGTAAAACTACACCACTACCTTAAGCATGAAAATCAATTATATGCTTTTCTTTGGTTCGTCGGTCAAAGAAAAAAATTACAACTCAGAAAACTTTCTTGGAGATGCGTATGCTCAGTGTATCCAAACTTTAAGCATGTCGGGTACAATACTGATTTACAAAAAGTTCCTCTAATCAATCCTGAGCTAATAACTTACTGTGGAAAGAGTAATTGATCAGAGCCATCCCTCCAATTGGAGTCAACTTTCATGACTGTTCTGATTTCCTTTATTTTGGGGGCAGGTCATCCAAACTTCTAATTAAACGGCAACTAGTTCACTTTTGAGAAGTGGTTTACAAGAAACAACAAAAACAACAACAACAAAGCAGTTGCAGACGAAAGAAAAGAGACACAGTAAAAAAAAAAACGGAAAAGAAATCTCCCAGGAGAAAGGGATGTGGAAGCTGAAAATACGGACAATTTCCACAGTAAGACTTCCAAAAGAATGTGCAAGACCGGAGCAAAACTTTCAAGGGCTCTTTTCCAGTGTAATGGTCGTGAGAAAGTTCAGCTTCGAAAGCCCAGGGCTTAAAACAACAACAACAAAAAAGACAATATGCAGGATCGTTCGGATTCAGCAGAACCCACAGCAAAGATGGCGGTGGGACGAAGCCCCTTCTCCCGCCGCCGCCGACGCCTCTCGCCTCACATTTCCCACAAACCCTTCGCGCCGCCCCGCTAGCCGAAACCTGCCCGGCCGGTGCCCGGCCACTGCGCATGCGCGGGACGACGTCACGTGCTCCCAGGGCTCGGCGGAGCTGGCAGGAGGGGCCTTGCCAGCTTCCGCCGCTGCGTCGTTTCGGGACTCGCACGGCGAATTCGTGCTGCCTCCGCCGCCGCCGCGAGGCAGCCGGGGGGCAGGGAGCCGAGCGAGGGTCGCGCGTGGGCGCGGCCATGGGACTGCGCCGGATCCGGTGACAGCAGGGAGCAGAGCGGTCCGGGCCCTGAGCGCGTCTTCTCCGGGGGGCCTCGCCCTCCTGCTCGCGGGGCCCGGGCTCCTGCTGCCGTTGCTGGCGCTGCTGCTGGCTGTGGCGGCGGCCAGGATCATGTCGGGTCGCCGCTGTGCCGGCGGGGGAGCGGCCTGCGCGAGCGCGGCGGCCGAGGCCATGGAGCCGGCCGCCCGAGAGCTGTTCGAGGCGTGCCGCAACGGAGACGTGGAACGAGTCAAGAGGCTGGTGACGCCTGAGAAGGTGAACAGCCGCGACACGGCGGGCAGGAAATCCACCCCGCTGCACTTCGCCGCAGGTAACCGGGGCCAGCGTCCCCTCGCCTCGCTCCAGACTCCACCTGCGCAGCCGGGGCCCACAGGCCTGAAACCAGTGCTCCTCCGCCCCCCGACCTTTCTCCAGGACTCTGGTCCTGGTGATCTCGCTCTCTTCCAGTGGGGACTAAGGAGATTAGGGGTGGGGTGAGCGTGCCACACTCACTGGAAGTTTTTTGTTTTGTCTTGGTTTGGTTTCTTTTGCCAGGTGTTGGGGGTGGTTTGGGGTTTTGGCTTTGTTTTGTTTTACAGTATCAACAATACCTGTACCAACTTCCGGTCTTGTTACCCTGGAAGGCCTCTACACACCAGAAAGAGTAGGGGACGTATTTGATAGACCTTATGATTTAAAAGGTCAGTTACCTCCAAAATTTTTCGTACTTGCAAGTTCCATTTGGGTTAGGGTCTTGAAGGACTTTGTAAAATACAAGGATGTAAATTAGGAGGAGTAGCTTAATAGGACGTTGACACATTAGCGTTAATTGGTTTATCAGAATAGCCAATCATTACCAAGTTTCTGGAGTGACTAGAACGGGAAATAGGCAAGTTTGGGAGAACTGAAACCTGACTTAGGCTGGGTGCGGGAAGCCTTAGACACACACACACACAAGTTGGGGTGGAAAGTGGTAGTATAACAGAAAAGATAGTGCAAGTACTTTAGCTTGAATCTAGAATTTAAGTTGGGACTAACCTTGCTTCATTCTGAAATTTAGATCGTTTGAATTACATTATTTTAATATTTATTAGGTTCACTTTATGATATAAGCATATTAAATTTAGTCGAAAAATTTAAAAGAGCCATAGATGGGATATTCAGCTTATTCCCATAAAGCATGCATGCTTTTCACTTGTAGGAAAGATTATGACTGTTTCTAACTTTAGGTGAGTCATGCGTGATTGAAAATGGGAGTACCTCCTCTTACCTCTGACAATCCTGGTTTTTTGTTTTGTGTATTTCATGATTGTTTAAAATAATTTTTTGAAAAATCAGGGAATACCTTTTAAAGTACTCCTGTTCTTTTGGGGCTAGATTGATGAAGAGAAAAGGAGCAGTGAGAAAGATTTCCTCTTTCACAGATACTACTTTAACACTTCCTACCAAATGGAGATTTGTTCGCTTTAACCTGTTCCGGATTTTAAATGTAAATACTACCAGGAGGTATGCTTTTTTGATCAATTGCACCTTTGTTGGATTTCCATTGGGGAGTCTTTTAAAAAGAAGGAAGTTTGGGGAACCTAGGTGGGAGAACTAGAAACAGTTTGTGGGCAATGGAAAGAGAAGGAAGAATACTTCAATCAGATCACACCTAGTTAGCCTTTTTGCCCGAAATTTTGGTGGTAAGTGCTGCCCTTCTTCAGCTAATTTAGATTGTCCTGTTTGACCATGTAGTCAACATTTAAACAACTCATTTGGCAAACTGTCACGATCAACTGATACATAAGCCAAAGGGTAGGGTTACTTAGACTCTGTTCACTTGATCTGTGGGATAAAAATAACCAAGAAAGATCTTAGTTGCTACCTTTCAAGAATTTGGTGTATTAGTGAGTTCATATCTGAAAATAGTAATATTTAGAGGTGTAAGGTTATGGTATTAGATCCTCAGTGACCTTGTTCCTTCTCTGCCTTCCCACCTTCAGTTTTGTCCCAACGTTTCAAAGCATATTTTTTACATAGGTTTCATTTTGTTTGTTCAAGTTTAGAAGACTTAATATTTTGGAAACCAACCCACCCCTCACAACTTACCCAAATTATCAGGTATAGGTTATCAGATTAAGAGTTAAAGGTATAAAAAGGGAGTAATAAAAATTATGAAGTGAGGGTTCTTCATTCAACCAGAGCTTTTGAAATCCTGCACTTCAATCATATAAGAAACTTTTTTAAAAATTGGGTTTGTAAATTTAATCTGAATTTTAGGTTCATCAGAGAGAAGCTTTTTAAGTGCATCCAGCTACCTTTTCACTTAATATGTGGAGAATATACTTTATAATCTGTTGTAGGTAGTGAGTTATCAGTCATGTTAATGTGCCTGCAAGCATACTGTTGGAAGTTCAACATAGGTAGTGGTATTATGTAACTGCCTGACCAAGCAGTTTCTTGTGTTTGTACATCAGTCATAGAGTGAGCTATTGGAGGTGATGGGGGACATCATTATTTTAAAATTTTTTTAGCTGATTAAAGTTTGGAGATTTTATTAGGGGAGGCATGTTTTTGCCTTTTTGTTTTGATTCCCAAGTAGTATTAGGACTAAGAGATTCATGCAGACCACAGAAAATGAAAATCAGTTTAGAAAACATTTGGTTTAATTTCATCCCCAAAAGCTAGTTCAATTAAAAGAATAATCAGTTGCCAGCACCAAGACAGTTAAATTCTGTTAATGAAGAAGATAGTCAGCATAAACAGGAATTTTCCTTCCACTAGGTGTTTTTTAATCATTGAACTAGATTGCATACTTTTCTTCTAGATAAATATTATTTAAGAAGTAATTCCTTAGGAGAAAAATGACTCTGAAAATTGTTTCCTTTTCAGTCCGCCTACCACTGCCCGTGACCATACACAGATACACACAAGATAGGAATTTTTTTTTTTTTTTTTTTTTTGAGACAGAGTCTGGTTCTGTCTCCCAGGCTGGAGTGCAGTGGCACAATCTCAGCTCGCTGCAACCTCCACCTTCCAGGTTCAACCGATTCTCCTGTCTCAGCCTCCTGAGTAGCTGGGATTACAGGTGTGCACTGCCACGCCCGGCAAATTTTTGTATTTTTAGTAGAGACAGGGTTTCACCATGTTGGTCAGGCTGGTCTCAAACTCCTGACCTCATGATCCGCCTGCCTCGGCCTCCCAAAGTGCTGGGATTACAGGCGTGAGCCACTGCACCTGGCCAGGAATGATTTTTTTCCAACACATAACAGAATTTGTAGAGGCAAGTTGGTGGTAGGGTGGCTGTTGCTCTAATTTTGCCAAAAGCAAAAGTATCTGAAATTCTTGACAGTTAATGCCCTAGAAAACAGCAAATTTCAGTAGAGAAGACTCTACTTCTGTGAACTTATTTCTAAAAAGTAAAGAAGAGGTGACACAAACTTGGGGAGAAAGTCATCTTGATGCCCTTCATAGAAATGAAAGAAATATGTGGCATTCCTTACAATCTTAGAACTCTTGGAGTGGGGGTAGGAGCTTGCATTGTAGAGTCCTAGCTAAACAAGGTAACACTTATTTTATATTTATAGTATGTTATGTTACTGTTAGTATGAGTATGCTACTGAACCACATACATAGGACCAGTTAGACTGGACTTGGATTATTATATTCAATTGTGTGAATCAAATATAAGAGGGGATTTTTTTATTCAGAGGAGGAAAGTGGAATCAGAGCATCCGGAATTTATTGCACAAGCATAGATAGGAAAATTAGTGCTGCTTATTCTAGAGATGAAAGAAGACTATACCATGTTACCGTCTTCACATATGTGGAAGGATCACAAAGAGTGAGTGGATATTACTTGTGTGGCTTTGGGAGTCAAAACTAAGGCCAGCAGGTGGAAGGTTACAGGGGTCAGACAACCTTTAACAATATTTAGCCATCGAACTGGCTGGAAGTATCCAAGCAGTGGCTGAATTGGCATTTTTCAGAGATGTTGTAGAGAGGATTTCAGCCTAGTTCGACCAACAAGTTACAATCTCACTGGTACAAGAAAGTGGGATGATTCCTCCAATTGAAGGCTTTAGCTGCTCAGCTACCAAAGATATACTAGCTTTTGTGATTGCCATTCATATCTTTTCCTAAAATGATAACTATTGGAGACCTCCAATAACCTCTCAGTAACATTTCCTTCTTTGGCTGTAGGCCAACATCATAGTTAGATGCACAAAATTTATTCCAACACTCTTCACCTAGAAATACAATTATAGATTGTTGTTTTCAGGATTGGTTTTTGCTATGGGAGATAAATCATACATCAGCAGGAAACCCTAGTATCAAATAAAGATCAGTCTATTTAGGAATTCATCATCTTTCTTGACTTATCAAATCTCCCAATGTATTATCAAGATTTTGAGCTATACCTTTGCCCTCAGCCCTTGCTGGATTTAGAGTTAGACAGTTGACTTCAATAACAAGAGTTTGGAGTACTCCTTTCAGTATACCCCCATTCAGATGGTCAAAATTTCATCACCGTAGAGACCGTGGCATTCTTTTCCAAGTTTCTACTAATCTGGCCAGACAGTATATCTATCCCAAATTGAAATGGGCAAAGTCCTCTCCCTTGTATTCTTCGTTCTTAAGAAATATATGTGGGAAATAATTTTCTGGATCTTAGCAAACTAAAGTTAATAGTAAATGAGGCCCAGGCACGGTGCCACAGGCTATAATCCCAGCACTCTGGGAGGCAAAGGCAGGAGTATCACCTGAGCTCAAGAGTTCAAGACCAGCCTGGGCAACATGGTGAAACCTCATCTCTACAAAAAAAAATAGAAAAATGAGCCGGGCATGGTGGCACAGACCTGACACTCTGGGAGGCAAAGACAGGAGTATCACTTGAGCTTAAGAGTTCAAGAGCAGCCTGGGCAACATGGCGAAACCCCATCTCTACAAAAAAATAGAAAAATTAGCCAGGTATGGTGGCGCAGGCCTGTAGTCCTAGCTACTTGGGAGGCTAAGGTTGGAGGATTACTTGAGCCAAGGCTGCAGTGAGCCGAGATTGCACCATTGCACTCTAGGCTGGGCAACAGAGGGAAACCTTGTAACACAAAATAGTAAATGAGAAGTTTAAAATGATATTCCTCAGAAAAAAATCCGTCACTGAGAGTCCTGGCTAAAGGTTGCTTGAAAGCTGAAGGCTACTTGATTATACCTTCCAGTCTCCTAGACTACAGGAGCTTTGTTTTGTGGCATCTGTTGACATTTCTCCAGAACTTTGCCTTTGGACAAAACCCTGTGTGATAGCCTACCTTTAGATATTGCAAGACATCACCATCTCATATGGGACCAATTGTATTATCAGTGATTAATCCCACCTTTGGACTATAAAAGACAGGAGGGGGATAGCATTTAGTTAAACTTCCTAAGAGTCTAAGTTGGTTTCTCTGTAGGGACTTGACTGCCTCACAGTTTTTGGGAAACCATTCAGATGAAAACATGTCTCCAGTGTAGCAGCAAAATGTGATATTATTAACAATAGTCATAGTTAGCAAGCAGTACCTGGAGCTGCTGAAACTGATGGCATCTAGATAAGTAATAAATTTGACAAGAGGCTGCTTTTCTCTGTTTTCACAAATCATTAACACCATATTCTTTGTGAGGATCCTTTCCTATTCCAGCAGAGTATTAGACATGCATTAAACAAATGTTTGTGAAGTCCTACTATGTGCCAGACACTGACCTTGTCCCTGAATAAACGGAAATGAACAGCACACAATACCTGCCATTAACTGACACATGGTTAATGTGGTCAACAAGTATACTTTACAGATAGGCCTGCTTTGCTTCACTGTAAGTACTATATAGTAGATTCATACTCTGTGTTTGGTTTCATCAGGATTTTCACAAGTAGAACAGTGTTTGAAGTTGAGTGCTGTTCCATAATTACAAAATAAACTACAGTGTGTCCTGAGCAGCCACGACTACCAACTTTATTTAGGCTTCTGGTTCCTCATAAAGAGATCCTTAGAATGTGGAGATTGACATTGACTCTGAGGATGTGCCTATTCATGTTCTACCTGGCCAGTGAGAACGTGATCAGAATATACCCTGCAAAGCATTTTTTCTTCCAGAAATTGGTGCTTAACAGAAGTACTTTGAACTATTCTTGAGACTATAACAATAGGGATTTTATTAAGGATTACTCCTCAGATTGGGAAGTATGGTTTTTTGGGGGTTGGGGGGGTGAGGCACAGAGTTTCACTGTTGTCGCCCAGGCTGGAGTGCAGTGGTGCAGTCTTGGCTCACTTCAACCTCCACCTCCCAGGTTCAAGCAATTCTCCTGCCTCCTGCTTCAGCCTCCCGAGTAGCTGGGATTACAGGTATGTACCACCACGCCTGGCTAATTTTTATATTTTTAGTAGAAACTGGGTTTCACCATGTTGGCCATGGTGGTCTCGAACTCCTGACCTCAGGTGATCCACCCACCTCTGCCTCCCAAAGTGCTGGGATTACAGGTGTGAGCCACAGCACTCAGCCAGGAAGTATCTTCAATCTAAAGATTTTGCCAAACTCCAAACAGCTTTTTTTTTTTAAACATAGCTACCTATTGACTGCCTCCAAGTAATTTCCTTTAAGTGCCCAAGATGTGGCTTCAAACATTAAAGTCTGAGACTATTCATCTACTGTCTCAGCATAGCAGATTACATTCACTCATATATTGTAGTCCTTACAGTGTGACTGTAAAATCATGCCTCTACTATGAGTCACCAGACTGGTTTCAGACATCTTAATGACTAGGGAATCATGTTGATACAGACATTGACACAGAAGTAATCTGTGTCTTGGAATGTTGGTAACTATGTGGATATAATCACTTCACCCATTCTACCCGTATCGATTGCCTCAGCTAAAACTTCAGTTTCAGTAATGTCTTTCTCTTTAACTCTGAGTTCATGCAACCCTCTTCTCTTTCCAGCCTTGTTTTGACAGAAGGCCACTACTTGACCTTCCTTTAGATCACTAATCCTTTGGGACAGATATCTTCCCAGTTGACACTGTCTCTCATAACAGCTAGGTATTTTAATCCAGCTATTTCTGTGCACACCTAACTCTCCTTTCTGGGGGAGTTAGCCTGTGAGTCACCATTTTGATTACTTCAGATATGCTTATTACTGCTGAAGAATAGTAATCCTTATTCTAAAATGCTTGAGTACCTCAAATAACTTTATAGAGTTAGCTTTACAGGCTTTTCTTTATTTTGATTCTTTTTCTCTTACTCTCCAATTTAAGAAGCCTTTTTCTAAAAGCATTTCCTGCAGGTGGGTGCTAAGTGGTTGGGATAGCAGAACCATACATTAGGGCAACTGTGGATAGCCTACTTGGGGAGGACAGTGTGATCAGCAGTGCCCAGGAAGTGATCAGGAAGGAAGACTGAAGTCAGGGCTGATGACAGCAAGAGCTGACCTTCCCCTCTTTGACATTTTCCTACTTGGCTTCTGCAATGCCATTCTTTCTTAGTTTTACTTCTCAGACTCCTTTTCATATATTGTGATACCTTAATTCAGCAAATATCAACAAATTGCTCTATACCATGTACTCTGAAGGATGCTGGGGAAGTAGTGATGAATTAAGATGCACAGGGCTCTTGTCCTTCATGGAACTAAGAGTCTAGAAAATGCCGGGTGCGGTGGCTCACGCCTGTAATCCCAGCACTTTGGGGGGCCGAGGCGAGCGGATCATGAGGTCAGGAGATCGAGACCATCCTGGCTAACACGGTGAAACCCCCGCTCTACTAAAAATATAAAAAAAACTAGCCAGGCGTGGTGGCGGGCGCCTGTAGCCCCAGCTACTCCGGAGGCTGAAGCAGGAGAATGGCTTGAACCCAGGAGGCGGAGCTTGCAGTGAGCTGAGATCGGGCCACTGCACTCCAGCCTGGGGGACAGAGCGAGACTCTGTCTCAAAAAAAAAAAAAAAAAAAAAAGTCTAGAAAATAAGTAAAGCAGCAATTACAAATTTTAATAAGTGACAAATACTGCTATGAACAGCAAAGACAAAAATCCCTGTTGTATGGAGCTTGCATTCTAGTGAAGGAGGTGGTAGATAGACCAACTAAATGGTGTGAAGATAGGAAAAAATGTGGATGGGCAGAAGGGACCATTTTAGATACAGTGGTCAGGGATAGCCTTAAGGTGTTGACATATAAACAAACCAGGTAGTGAGTAGAAGTGAGGATGCTTTGTGCGAGGGAAGAGCATTCCAAGCAGAAGGGTGGCATGTACCAAGTCGCTGGCATACTTGACAAACTGAAAGAAAGTATATTATAGTTGGGAAAGGGAAGAACCATGTGAAATGAAATTAGAGAAGAAGGTGAGGGCCAGTTCATGAAGGAGCTTTTAAGGCCATAGTAGAGTGTTTGAATTTTATTCTAACAGCATCAGTGGGAAGCCAAGGAATTATTTTAAACAGGGCTGTGATATTATTATTTTTAAAAGGTCACTAGAGACAGAAGTGGAAATGAGAGACCTATTTAGGGGAGACTATTGCAGGAGCCTATGCTGGAGGTGATAGTGGTTGGAGTAAGGTAATGTCAGTGGAAATAGAAGTTGGAAACATGTTGAGTTTGAGATACCTTTAAAATATCCAGAAGGAAATATATTAAGTAAACATTCTGGAATTTGGGCGAAAAGTCTAGACTGGAGATTTAAATCTGAGAGTTGTGTATCTAGGTGGTATTTAAAGCTATGGGATCAGATAAGATTATCTAAAAAGAGGTTAGAGAGCTGAGTCTTGAGGAATCCCAGCATTTAGAAATTGGGTAGAGGAAGCAATAAGCCCTGAGTGAGATATGACATGTCTAAAACTTGGACTCTTCATCTTCTGCCACAGATCTATTTCCATGTGCAGCCTTGCCCCCATTTCAGTTGATGGCAACTTCACTCTTCCATTACGGAGGCCAAAAACCTTGGCAGTAGTGTGTATAGTAGTAAGACTGGAAACAACCTAACTATGTATGAGAATGGAACTAGTTACATTTGGATACTCCCAATTAAGAAAATATATACAATACTGATAGGAGGTGATTTCTAGGATATTATTAATAATAGATGATTTTTAAGAAAGGAAGATGTGAACACTATCTTTAAAGATACATATTAGCAGATGTTTGCTTGCATGTATATAAAATAACTTCAAGGTATGTGAAAAAAAGTGGTAACCAGAAGGAAGGGAACTGGGAAGCCTTGGAATAGGGGTGGGAGGAAGGCTTCACCAGCCATGTGAATATTACCTAGGGTGTTCACATGAACCAGTGGGTATACTGTCCTAACCAAATCAGTCTTAATCTTAGCCCTTATCATCTGTCACCTAGACTATGGCACATAGCATTCTAAAACCTTAAGGACCTGTCTACTGCCTATCTCTGCATTTGATTCGTTTATTCACACAATTGCCGAGGTGATCTTTCTTTAAAAAAAAAAAAAAAAAAATGGGCAAATAGTCACTGCCCTAAACACATCATTCTGTGACTAATGATGTGTTGTAGCAGTATTTTTCAAACTGTTTCTAAGAGGTGCTCAGGGATACAGGAATATTTTCTTTTGGGTCTTTGTGAGGGGAAGAAGGAGGATTCAACCAGAATAGTTTTTATTTTATTCAATTAATTTGCAATTCTGTGAATGCCAACTATGTACTAGGCATTGAGTATTTAGCAGTAAACATGACCTGCACTTATCATAATCTTAAATAAGATCTAATTGAAATCTGTCTGGGCCCGGTGCGGTGGCTCGTGCCTGTAATCCCCACACTTTGGGAGGCTGAGGATTACTTGAGGTCAGAAGTTCGAGACCAGCCTGGCCAACATGGCAATACCCCATGTCTACTAAAAATGCAAAAAAATTAGCCAGGCATGGTGGCGCACACCTGTAGTCCCAGCTACTCGGGAAGCTAAGGCAGAAGAATCGCTTAAGCCTGGGAGGCAGAGGTTGCAGTGAGCCGAGATCACGCCATTGCACTCCACCCTGGGTGACAGAGTGAGACTCTGTCTCAAAAAACAAAACAAAAACCCTGCTATCTGAAAACAGTTTGAAAAACACTAATTTATGGGACAAAGGCCAGGTGCTACCTTAGCCTAACATACTCTTTTCGTTGTTGTTGTTTTGTTTTGTTTTTTTTGAGATGGAGTCTCACTCTGTCTCCCAGGCTGAAGTGCAGTGGCCCGGTCTCGGCTCACTGCAAGCTCCGCCTCCCGGGTTCATGCCATTCTCCTGCCTCAACCACCCAAGTAGCTGGGACTACAGGCGCATGCCACAAAGCCCGGCTAATTTTTTTTTTTTTTTTGTATTTTTAGTAGAGATAGGGTTTCACCATGTTAGCCAGGATGGTCTCAATCTCCTGACCTCATGATCTACCCGCCTCGGCCTCCCAAAGTGCTAGGATTACAGGTGTGAGCCACCACGCCCGGCCAGACTGACATACTCCTGATCTAGCATCTGCCCACTTTGGCATTCTGTGTCCTGGTTGTTATGGAGCATTTGTTTGTTCTTTTCTTTTCTTTTCTTTCTTTCTTTCTTTCTTTTTTTTTTTTTTTTTTTTTGAGATGGAGTCTCTGTCACCCAGGCTGGAGTGCAGTGACGTGATCTCGGCTCACTGCAACCTACACCTGCTGGGTTCAAGCAATTCTGCCTCAGCTTCCCATGTAGCTGGGATTACAGGCACGCGCCACCACACCCAGCTAATTTTTTGTATTTTTAGTAGAGACTGGGTTTCACCATGCTGGCCAGGCTGGTCTCAAACTCCTGACCTCGTGATCTGCCCACCTGGGCCTCCCAAAGTGCTGGGATTACTGGCGTGAGCCACTGCGCCCAGCCCAAGCATTTATTCTTTCATACCTCCATGTCTGTGTACATTTTGTTTCTTCTGTCTGGACTGCAGTACCCTTCCTTGCTCATCTCCTTTCCCTCACCTCTCTCTCCTCATTTTCCTAATCATCCCTTATTTTTCTGTGTGCTTTCAGCTCAGATGTCATCACTGGAATTGCCTTGGGCAAGTCTTTTCCTTCCATTCTCTGCTTTCCCCTAGTTTAGGAGTTCCCTTCTTTGAGCTCTAGTAGCACTTTATATATACATAGCAATTATATCGTATTGAAATTTAAAATCTTTATATCTTAAATTATGAGCTCTTTGAGAGGAGGAAGAATCAAAGATACAAAGGTACTCATCTTTGTGACCAGAGCCCAACAATGTTAAAACAAAACAAAAATAGTTAATCTTTTCAACTATCTTTAGCTCTTCCATCAGCTGCAACCAGTCCAACCCCAGGCATCGACCTTAGAAAGACTGTACCATTACTTTCTTATCTGTTCTCATTGCTGGTCATCTTGGAAGAACTACAGTCAGACTTGGTGGTTTTAAGAATAGAATGGAGGGCCGGGTGCAGTGGCTCACACCTATAATCCCAGCAGTTTGGGAGACCAAGGCAGGCGGATCATGAGGTCAGGAGATCGAGACCGTCCTGGCTAACATGGTGAAACCCCATCTCTACTAAAAAATACAAAGAATTAGCTGGGCGTGGTGGCGGGTGCCTGTAGTCCCAGCTACTCAGGAGGCTGAGGCAGGAGAATGGCATGAACCCGGGAGGCGGAGCTTGCAGTGAGCCAAGATCACGCCACTGCACTCCAGCCTGGGCGACAGAGCGAGACTCCGTCTCAAAAAAAAAAAAAAAAAATTGAATGGAGAAATTTCAGAAGAGTGAGCAGTTCCTTTCTCTCTACCCAAACACATTATAGACCACTCCATCTGCTTTAACATATGCCTGAAAGCCTTGTCATTTCACAACTAGGTGTAAAAAGGTTTTAAGTAGTAATATATGGGAATGATAAGAGATTGAAACTCATTGGTACTAGATCTGTGAACCAGTATAAATAAATTACCAGACTTTTTTTGTTTTATTTGATTTGGGGGCAGTTAAGCAGAACTGTGGAATGTTGGTACCTAAAGGAGGCCTCCTACATGGAAAGAAGTTATATATGCATTTTGCAAGTGGCAAAGTAGGGACTCCTTTGAAGACACTGGATTTCATACTTTTGCCTGGGGTTATCTCTCTGTGTCTCACTACATAGACAAATATTAGCTGTAAGCACATCTTTTTTTGTTGCTTCTCATAGTCCCCCAGTTTGGCAGAAGTATTCTGTGAGATAGATGTGGGAAAGGAATTCTAGCAAGAGTTTTGTCACTGTATCATAAGGTTGTGATTTACATATTTAAGTTTTATACTTTGAACATCTGAAAATATATACATACTAAATATGCAGAACTCTGTTGTAGAGTGAGAAACATTTGAACTTTGTTGAGCTTTCAGTCACTTATTTTGTATTCTTTCTTTGGGATTAGTAGTAGTAATACCACCCAAGGTGCTACTTAGGTACCACTACTGCTTAGTGGAGAGTCCCTCTGGCTTTATCATTAAGGTTAGTTATTGATATATTTCTGATCACCTTTCCATTAATTAGTTCTTGAATTGTTGAGTCTGTTATTAATTTTCAACCTGAAACATTTTAGTATGGATGGTACTTATCTAATTTGATATCTTTTCCTTGTTGAACTTACATGTAGACAATTTGTTTTCATCTAGGTTTTGGGCGGAAAGACGTAGTTGAATATTTGCTTCAGAATGGTGCAAATGTCCAAGCACGTGATGATGGGGGCCTTATTCCTCTTCATAATGCATGCTCTTTTGGTCATGCTGAAGTAGTCAATCTCCTTTTGCGACATGGTGCAGACCCCAATGCTCGAGATAATTGGAATTACACTCCTCTCCATGAAGCTGCAATTAAAGGAAAGATTGATGTTTGCATTGGTAAGACTTTACTTTTCTGACTTTTACTAATGTTGTAACTATTCTGAATCTGAACTGAATTAATCTGTTCATATCATCAAATTATGTCAAGCTGAATTTAAATATTTAAGAACATCCCATGATTTAATCTACTATTTACTGAGTGTCTTTTTGTGTGTAGTACTGAGCCTAAATTTCTTTGGAGAATGGACTACAAAGTGCCTATTATACTTGCATTCTCTTGGGAGATAAAATACACAAAGAGCCAGATAAAGGCATGGTGGAAGGGAACAGAAAGTGTTAAGAGGATAATGAGCACAGTGACTTGGCAGGATCAAGTCAAGGCCCTACTTCCTGGAGTCTTTCCGTGGGAAAGGGAAAGTCTTTCCAGTGGGGAAAGGGTTAAAAAGGTAGGTGGGGATTTCTTTATAAAAAGCTTTAAATACCGGGTTAAGGAGCTTGATATTAGTATGTGCAGGCAGTGTGGAGTATTGAATATTTTTTGAGGAAGGGAACACCGATAAGAGTACATAGTATGCAGTCATGCTCCACGTAACTCCATTTCAAAATGGATGACATACATAAGGGTGGTCCCATAAGATTATAATGGAGCTGAAAAATTCCTGTCACCTACTGACTTCGTAGCAGTCCTAACTTCATTGCACAGAGCATTACTCAGGTTTTTATGGTGATGCTGGGTTAACAAACCTGGTGCACTGCCAGTCATATAAAGGTATAGCAAATAAAAATTATGTATACTACATAATACTTGATAATAACCAACTTTGTTACTGGTTTATATATTTACTATACTTTTTATTGTGATTTTAGAGTATACTCAGCAATTTAAAAAAAAAAGTTAACTGTAAAACAGCCTCAGGCAGGTCCTTTAGGACGTGTTCCAGAAGAAGGCATTATAGGAGATGACAGCTCCCTGTATGTTATTGCCCCAAAGACCTTCCAGTGGGACAAGATGTGGAGGTGAAAGACAGTAATATTGATGATCTTGAGCCTGTGTAGGCCTAGCTAATATGTGCGTCTGTATCTTAGTTTTTAACAGAAAAGTCGTAAAAAAAATTTTTTTGAATAGAGAAAAGCTTATAAAGACATGAAATATTTTTATATAGCTGTACATAGTGTTTGTGTTTTAAGCTGTTATTACAAAAGTCAAAAAGTTTTTAAAAATTTAAAAATCTATAATGTGAAAAGGTTACAGTAAGCTAAAGTTAATTATTGAAGAAAGAAAAATATTTTAAAAAATAAACTTACATAGCTAAGTGTACAGTGTTTATGTAGAGTCTACAGTAATGTATTATAATATCCTAGGCCTTCACATTCACTCATCACTCACTCACTGACTCACTCAGGGCAACTTCCAGCCCTGCAAGCTCCATTCATGTTAAATGTCCTATACAGATATACTATTTCTTATCTTTTATACTATATTTAGACATATTTAGTTACAGATATACTTACCATTGTATTATAGTTGCCTGCAGTATTCAGTACAGTAACATGCTGTTCAGGTTTGTAGCCTAGGAGGAATAAGCTATACCATGTAGCCTAGGTGTTTGGTAGACTGTACCAGCTAGGTTTGTGTAAGCATACTCTGGTGTTGGCACAATGATGGACTCACCTACCAATGCATTTCTCAGAATATATCCCTGTCATTAAGTGACACATGACTGTATTTTATAAAGAATAATCTGGTAGGGGACTGGGTAGGATGGATGGCATCAAGGATACCAGTTAGGAAACTGTAAAGTAACCCAGGTGAGAAATGATGCTACTGAATTATAGGGTTATAGGAGAGTAGAAATAGCAGGATAAGTAAGAAAAATACACAGTATGTGAGAAGACTTTTTGAGAATTCGTATAACCTGGTATTTACTTTTGTGAGACAAACAGATTCAAGGATTTTGGACTCATTACCACCTTAACTCCATTATTTCCTGATGTAAATAAAACAGGGACAGTTGAAATCCTTAACAGATAGAAAGCCAGTTCAGTGCACTAGAAAAAGTCCAGGTGTTCTATGCTAGACTTAATTTGGACCTCATGGTCCCCAGCATCCCAAAACACTATTTATGTCAACTTCACCAACTTAGTTTAAATTAGGTCATTTATAAAGATGTGAAATGGATTTCCTAGTTACCTCTGCCCAATTCTCGTTTTCTGTATGTTGTCTTAAATTGTTCCTGCCCTACATTCAAATACATCATTTTTACCACATAACCCAACTCTGGTACCTCAGAATCTTAGACATATAATTAATTAGTTTTAATAATGTAGAGTTTTCCAAACATAGTTATAATCTGCATTATCCAGTATGGTAGCTAAGGGCTTGCAATGTCTGAATTGAGAGGTACTCTAAGGGGAGAAAGCATACCACATTTCAGAGACTTAGTACAAAAAAAAATGTAAAATATCTAATTTTATATTGATTATAATATAAATGTAAATATTGAATGTTTGGATGTATTAGGTGAAATGTGTTCAAATTAATTTGAACTGTTTCTTTTTTTAATGTAGTTACTAGAAAATGTTAAATTATGTATGTGGCTCACATTTTATTTCTGTTGAACAGCACTGGTATATATAGGAGTAGAGCAGAATGGAAATTCACCCTATCAAAGAACAGGAGCTGAGCTTCCTTTCTGCACATATTTGCCTGTCTTCCTCCAGCTCCTTATTTAGAGAGTATACTGGAATAGCTTCATAATAATACAAATAATAATACAGTACAGAGCAAAACACAAGACTTCTCTTTTTTTTTTTTTGAGACGGAGTCTTGCTCTGTCACCCAGGCTGGAGTGCAGTGACGTGATCTCCGCTCACCTCAAGCTCCGCCTCCCGGGTTCAGGCCATTCTCCTGCCTCAGCCTCCTGAGTAGCTAGGACTGTAGGCACCCGCCACCATGCCCAGCTAGTTTTTTGTATTTTTAGTAGAGACGGGGTTTCACCATGTTAGCCAGGATGGTCTCAATCTCCTGACCTCCTGATCTGCCCGCCTCGGCCTCCCAAAGTACTGAGATTACAGGCGTGAGCCACCACACCCAGCCAAGACTTCCCTTTTTATGTGCCTTGAATTATAATGTAGTAGTTTTGATTTGGGGTAGGTTAACCCTACTAAGGGTATTTGGATTTTAACTTAAAATTCAGTGTAATTAACCTCAAAAAGCTAACTACTCAGCTAGCAACCCTTATTTATATATCCCTCAGTTAAGATTTTTCCAAAGAAAAATTGTCCTTGTAAGGAGTAATTTGCATCTTGGTTTCAATGTACCTACTCCACTCCTTAGACTGTTTACCTTGCACCTTACAAGCGCATTGTATTATGGGATCAGTAGTGGACAAATACAAGCAGCCTCCTGTTAATTATTCAGCTTTCCTGAAGAATAGAAAGATAATGACTGACGACCTTACAGAATTTATTGAAAGCATAAGGAAGCTATTCAGTTTTTTGTTTGTGTTTTTTAAAAAAGAATTTACCTGTGTGATTTTTTTTTTTTTTTTTTTTTTTTTTTTCTTAAAAATCCTACAGATCTCTGTTCCCAGGCTATCTATAGCTTTAGACATTTTATTTCTGTCATGATGAACAGTCTTTCTAGCATAAGCAGTGTTCTTTTGGAATGAGAAAAGAAGCTTTCAAGCACACTTGCCTTTTCTCTTACACACTCTTATCTATCCTTAGTCACTTGTCACCAGCTATATAAATAGCAAACGAAAATCTACACTGAACTGAGGGGTAACTTATTTAATGTGTCTTTAATGCATTAAGTAATAGAATACTTTATGTTTTATTTTTATATTTAAAATGTAACATTTCCATTCTGACAAGATATGAAAGGTCTTTAAACAACTTTGAGACTTTGCTGGACCAGAATTCTTGAGAAAATGATTTACTAAAATCAAGTTGTTAAGATTACCATTGAACTTCAAAATAGTGTTGCTATTTTGCAGTGCTGTTACAGCATGGAGCTGAGCCAACCATCCGAAATACAGATGGAAGGACAGCATTGGATTTAGCAGATCCATCTGCCAAAGCAGTGCTTACTGGTAAGTCTGTATACTCTGGTTATTCCAGGAAGCCTGTAAAGAACAAGCTTGCCAGGTAGGAAATTTGCCTCCTGTGATTAATGACCTCAGCTAGATTTTTAAAATAGTGTCAGTTCAGTAGCTATCCTTTTCTACATCTAGATAGCTGACATTCGATTCTCCTCAAAGAAAAATAAAGCTTTCTTTTTATCTTCTAATTGATGTTTAAGTATGTCATTGTTGCCTTATTGGGGGTGAGGGTGATAGATAATTGTATGTTGCTGTAGTATATTCAGGATATTTTTTAAATACCCCTGAGTTTTTCAGATAACTTAAGCCTGCCCTTTACATACAGGTTGAGTATTTCTAACCCAAACTTCAAAACACTTCTGGTCTTAAGCATTTCAGATAAGGGATATTCAAGCTGTACTATTTTTTTTATGTATTTTAATAATTTTTGATGGAATTCCTTTCAAAAGCACTAGCCATTCCATTAGCTTTTCAGAAGAGGATTCTAGGCACACTCATTTCAGTACCATGAAGCAAATGCTAGTTGTACTCTGCTGTAACATTGTCCTTGGAACCTATTGCTATGCATAAGGCTATAGTTTAGATTGACAAGCTTTCCTGAGTTGTATCTACTTCACATATTATCTGCCTTGTCAGTGTGCTTTCCTCTTAGCAACTCAGCCATATTGTTTACCAGATTCTTACCTACCTTGTGATGACTAGAATCATACCTAATCTGAAGTCAAGAGCCTAAGGGGCTTTGCTATGAGCTTTGTGCCTGGATTTTGTGATATTTCTTCTACCATTGCTGAGAAAATTTAGACTTCTTCATGAGAAGACTTCTTCGTGAAAAGACTTCTAGAAGTGTGTACTGTTAAAGCCTTTAATAAAGAAAAGAAATAAAAAGTTCATAGTTAATCCTTTTTTATATTTGTATACATTTAAAGTAGCATTAAATAAGCATCATATTAGTGTTGAAAAATCTAGGTTCATAAAGATGTTAATGATTATGTTTAATCAGTGATGCTATAGATTCTTTTGTCATTTCTATAATGTTGGTATATTGAGTTTTGTTTGTTTTGTTTAGGGGTTTGCTTTTGGGGTGTGTGTGTGTGTGCGTGTGTGTGTATCAAGGTCTCACTGTCGCCCAGGCTGGAGTGCAGTGGCACAGTCACAGCTTACTGCAGCCTCAACTTATCCAGGCTCAGGTGATCCTCCAACCTCAGTTTCCCGAGTAGCTGGGATTGCAGGCGTGCCTCACCACACCCAGCCAATTTTTGTATTTTTTGTAGAGAGAGGGTTTCACCATGTTCCCCAGGCTAGTCTCTAACTCTTGGACTCAAGCGATCCGCCCACCTCAGCCTCCCAAAGTGCTGGAATTACAGACATGAGCCAATACGCTCGGACATTTTTAGGTTTGGAACAAAGTTGCAGGTACATTTTGTTTCTCTGTTATAAAAGTAACATACTCATTTTAGGAAATTTGAAGGGAAAAACGAAAAGGTCACCAATAACCTATGACCCAAGATAAACTTTGTTAATATTTTGGTATATTTTCTTTTGGGCTTTCCTTTTCCTGAGCATATTGTTTTTATATAGTTGAGGTTGCCTTTCATTATATAAAACAGAATCATTTTTTTAATCCCATAGCAAAGGTATTTCATGTTTGCTCTTCATGCAAATATTTTTAAACTACACAATATTCTGTTAATGAACTATTTTCCATTTATTGGAAATTTATTTCCAAATTTATCTACTTTATAATTTATTGGGCATCTTTTTGCATAAAACTCATTAATTTTTCTTTTTAATTTCTATACTTTTTTTTTTTCTAATTCACAGGTGAATATAAGAAAGATGAACTTTTAGAAAGTGCCAGGTACGTACTAATGTTATAAATATGTGACAGGAATACTTTACCATTAACTTTTTCTTTTTTTTTTTTTTTTACAGTAAGCAAACTTTAAAAAGAATTTTTTTTTTAATGGTTACAGTACTTATCTTGAGAAAGATCTGATGAACAATGCAAATTACTAATACTTTTTTTGTATTCTAGGAGTGGCAATGAAGAAAAAATGATGGCTCTACTCACACCATTAAATGTCAACTGCCACGCAAGTGATGGCAGAAAGGTACTTCCTTTTGCAACTGAGTTTGTGCTTATCTCCTGGTAACATAAAGATGTGTTTATCTTATGATAAATTGAAATATATTTGAAGAGAGTGCTGATGTTTTAAGTGTTTCAGTATTTTCGGTATTTCAAATTCTTAAGCCTAGTAAAACTTTATTGACGATAAACAGTTATTTGCTTCCTGTATGCAATAGTGAATTTATAAACTTGTATACTATGCCTTCAATATGTATGTTGTATTTTGTAAAACCAAATTGATAACTACTTAGATAATGAAGTTATAACTGGATTTTCTGGTTTTATATTTGGGTTTTTTCTCTCTCACACATTTTATTCAACCATTATTTGAATTTCATTAATATATTTGATTAATATTTCAGTCAACTCCATTGCATTTGGCAGCAGGATATAACAGAGTAAAGATTGTACAGCTGTTACTGCAACATGGAGCTGATGTCCACGCTAAAGATAAAGGGTAAGCATTTGAACAAAAACAAGGACTTTTTAAATGTTACCCTCTTCTTAAAACAATCTTTGTAACCTTATAAAAATAATATTTTTTATTAAATAACATTAGTATCTATTGAGCTTTAACAATGTACAGGTTGCTCTGAGGGCGCAGGAAATTATAAAACCTTAAGCCCACAGCTCATAGAAGGTTTATATTACACTTCAGAGGGCATGAAAAGATACCTAAGAATACAATGAGGTCTCTACCAAGTGTTGAGTCACAGAGAGGGATAGCACTGCAGGAGTTCCCAGGAGGGAACTCTCAGTGATGGTTGACTGGAGTGGTTGGGAAATCCCTCAGAATGAGGTGTGACTTGACCTGGACTGTAAAGTCAAGTCTCAATTCAAGAAAGCAGAGTTTGCGGGACATTAGTCTGCAAGACAATTGGGATAAGTGGGGGCTGCTAAAGCAGACATTAAAGCACATTTAAAAAACAGTGAGTAGACTAGCTTTTATGGAGCAGATGATTCACACAGGAGACAAATGAAGGTTAGGATTAGAGAAATAGGTAAGAACCAGGTTTTGGAGGACTCTCGGTATGTGGCCTAAGTAATTCAAACTTCACTCTGTGATCTGAAACAAAGGGGATGATTATTCTAAAAGAAGTTTTAGGAGGTGCATTTGAAAGCAGTGTGTTGGCTAAATTGGAGAGAGAGGACACTAGATGCAAAAGCAGCAATTAGGAAAGTGAGCATTCTAGAGGTTTAAGCATAATCAGGATCCATAATAATGGTGGCAGAAGAAATGAAAATGAAGGCATAGATGCAAGAGATATTGCAGTGTAAGAATGGATAAGATTTGTTGAATGGATATGATGAGCGAGGAATAAAAGGAAAGCTACACTTCAAGTTCTGAATGAGTTAGATCCAGTGATACACATATGAAATACAGGAGGCAAAATTGTTTGGGGGGAAAATGTTGAATTGACTTCTAGAACTCTTAGTTTTTTATTTGTTTGTTTGTTGCATTTTTTATTGTATTTTATTTTAGACGGAGTCTCGCTCTGTCACCCAGGCTGGAGTGCAGTGGTGCGATCTTGGTTCATTGCAACCTCCCGGGTTCAAGTGATTCTCCTGCCTCAGCCTCCTGAATAGCTGGGATTACAGGCACAAGCCACCACGCCTGGCTAATTTTCATGTTTTTAGTAGAGACGAGGTTTTGCCATGTTGGCCAGGCTCAAACTCCTGACCTCAGGTGATCTACCTGGCTCGGCCTCCCAAAGTGCTCAGATTACAGGCATGAGCCACCACGCCTGGCCTAGAACTCTTAGTTTAAGGGGATGCTATAGGAACATAGTGGAAGCATCTAGTAGGTAGTTAGGAACAAAATTGGTGCTCAGGCAAGTGAAGAATCATATATTCAAAAATAGTAAGGAAAGCCATGAACCTTTAAAGAGAGGACTCATAGAACTAAAGACTAAACCACAGGTGACCATCCCTTACCCGAGTTTGGCATGATGGTGGCTATGGCAGCATATTAGTGAGTGATCCCAAAGGAGAAAGAAAAGCTTCAAGATAGAAGTCAAGATTTTAAAGTTTCACTGTATCTTCCCATAGAGAAAATTCTTCCTCCATTCCCATCATGGAAGAATTGGGTTTCAACTTATTAAAGATCTCAAAAAAGTTTTAAAAATGAGCCAATATTTGAGCTAAGTCTGGAAAAGACATGTAGAAATGAGCCAGAACAAAGGAGGGAGGGAAATCTATACCCAGGGAACAGTATGTGTAGAGACATAGAGGGTATGTATGAAGGGTAAGCCTAGAGAGGGAGCCAGATAATTGTGTGTGCCACGTTAATAAGTTGGAACCATCTCTTGAAAGCAGTGTTAAGGTGTAACTACATCAGACTTACCTTTTAGAAAAATCTGCCTCACCTTGGAGGATAAAGTGGGGTGGGAGCTATTTCAGTAGTGCAAGGGAGAAATAACAGGCCCAAACTAAGGCAGTGGCAGTAGCAGTGAAGTATAAAGGAAGATGGATTTGAAAGAGACTTGGGAGTTCAAATTCTTAGGACTTAGGGTTCAAATGGATGTTACTAAATTTTGAACATTTTTATTAGAACATCACATAATCCATTTGCTATTTAAGTGTAAGTAATTAAATAAATTTTAATTTATAAATTTACGTAGGCCTAAGAAATCTATACTGAAACAGGTTTTTCCCCCCCTTCTCATTGTAGTGATCTGGTACCATTACACAATGCCTGTTCTTATGGTCATTATGAAGTAACTGAACTTTTGGTCAAGGTTAGTGCTCTTGTACTCTCCTAATTACTTTCTAGAGTTATATAAAATAACTTGAAATACATTAGTATATCTGGGTTTCTTTTTATTTTCTGTGTTCTTAGTGCTTAAAAAAGTAGAAGTATTTATAAGCATTATAAAATATAGGTGACTAATAGCTCAGCATTTGACTGCTTTGAGATTTTTAAGATACCATATTTTTTTTTGTTGGTTTTTTTTTTGTTTCATTTTGTTTTTGAGACAAAGTCTCACTCTTGCCCAGGCTGGAGTGCAGTGGTGCGATCTTGGCTCACTGCAACCTCCACCTCCAGGGTTCAAACGATTCTCCTGCCACAGCCTCCTGAGTAGATGGGATTTCAGACAGGCGCCATCACGCCCAGCTAAGTTTTGTTAGAGATGGGGTTTCACCATGTTGGCCAGGCTGGTCTTGAACTTCTGACCTCAAGTGATCCACCTGCCTCGGCCTCCCAACGTGCTGGGATTACAGCCATGAGCCACCATGCCCAGCCTGGATACCATATGTTTTTAAATATAAAGTAGCACTGTCATCTTGCTACACATCATCTTGTGACACATCATCTGAAATCCCGTCTACTCAGGAGGCTGTGGTAGGAGAATCGTTTGAACCCTGGAGATGGAGGTTACAGTGAGCCAAGATCGCACCACTGCACTCCAGCATAGGCAAGAGTGAGACCTTGTCTCAAAAAAAAAAAAAAAATCATATAGAATAGCAGATAAAGTGATTCCATAATTTATAGCTAAAGGTGAAGTTTCAAAACTCTAAGAAGCAGTTTTTAGTGAATCATATTTTGTTAAAACCACCAGATATAATAGCAAGATTTGCCAGTTGTACTTTGAGTTGGAGCAGGCCCATTTGGTAAGGTTCACTTCTTCCAGTATGCTTAACAGCTGTTTAACAAACAGGTTCTCAAGACTAGCAAGAAACTTTTTGTTGTTTTTTTGTTTTTTTGGGTTTTTTTTTGAGACGGAGTCTTGCTTTGTCTCCCAGCCTGGAGTGCAGTGGCACAATCTCAGCTCACTGTAGCCTCCACCTCCTGGGTTCAAGCGATTCTCCTGCCTCAGCCTCCCGAGTACCTGGGATTACAGGTATGTGCCACCATGCCCAGCTAATTTTCTATTTTTAGTAGATACAGAGTGTCACCATGTTGACCAGGCTGGTCTTGAACTCCAGAACTCAAGTGATCTGCCCACCTTAGCCTCCCAAAGTACTGGGATTACAGACGTGAGCCACCATGCCCAGTCCGAAACTTCCTATTTTGATCTCTTTTAGATGAGAGTAGAAGATATATATTATCTTTGGAAGTGGATCCCAGGATGTTACCTATACTCTTTAACTTCTGTTACCCTGCACCCATTCTACTCCTTCAGCACTTTTCCCCACTCTCGGCAGCTGTTATGGGAAGAGAAAGAGGACACTTGTTTCCAGTGCCTCTTTGGTTCCTTTTGGGCCTGCGTCTTATGAAATACATTTTCCCATAGAAACAACTTTATAATAATAATTAGATACTCTAAGTAGCATATTAAACTTATAATATGGCTGTATTGTTATACATTTGTAACAGTAATGCTTTTGCTTCTTGTAAAACTGAATCTTGACTCCAGCAGAACATTTGAAAGTTGCTATGTGATAAGAATGAAACATCAAGCAGATTGCACTTGGACTTAAAGACAACTGAGTGGTATTTTCCTAAGACCTAGTGTTTTACTAAATAAGAATGAAAGGCTGACTAGAGGTCATACCTACAGAGGGGCTTAGCTAACGTGAGGGTGTAAGTAGTTACCAGGAGAGTAAAGTAAGCAAAGTCAGGAGAAAGCAAGTAGATAGGGATTGAGAATGCAGATTCTGAGCAGTGCTGAGTCAGTTGGCAACACTTACCTAAATATTTTGGCTAGCAGAAGCTGGCATTTAACAGCAAACACCCAGTGACTGCTTTCCATGACCAGGGCATTTGCTAGCCATGGAAGGCACTAAGACATGATCCCTGGACAAAGTGTTCAGATAATGAAGGTCTGGCTCTAACAGGCACAAGAATAACAGGGAATTCTCTTAACATTCTTCCTCATAGTCTCTGAGTACTAGGAAGCAAGTAGACAGATCTGGCTAGAATGGAGGGAAAAATTACGTCAGATAGATTCATAATTAATTGAACAACTGTGCAGAGTGTTGACTGATATTTCTTTGCTTGGAAGGGAATGTTGGAACCTCCAGTGGGGCCTGAAGTTTCTATCTTTATCTTTATTGTGGTGCACACTTTTATGGTTGACTTGATAAAAAATTAGAAGGAATGCTTATCCAGTTTGCAGATTAATATGAAGCTGGGAAGGATAACAAATATTCAAGTTGATAGAATCAAGGCTCAAAACCATCTCACCAGGCTGTAAGCTTTGGGTGAAGCCAGTAAGATTAATGGGGCTCAGCAAGGACACTTAAGTTCACGAAATAAGTCGCACAAGAACAAGATGGGAGAGGAGAAAATACTTTGATGTTTACTTCTTGTTTAAACAATAATCCAGGGTTTTTAAATGACCCATTAACTCAATTTAAGTATAAATTATAATGTGACAGCTTAAAAAGCTGTCATAATTTTGTGCCAATAGTAGAATAGTATTGCAAGCAAATATAATCATGGATACACTGTACTCTGCACACCCAAACCACACTGGAATCTGTTATTTTAGACTCTCGGTTTGGTTTGGTTTTTTTTTTTTTTTGGTCGGGGGGAGAGGGTCTCACTCTGCCACCCAGGCTGGAGTGTAGTGGCGCAATCATGGCTCATTGCAGCCACGACCTTCCCAGGCTCAGGTGATCCTCCCACGTCAGCCTCCCAAGTAGCTGAAATTACAGGCGTGGTGCCACCACATGTGGTTAATTTTTTTATTTTTTGTAGAGATAGGGTTTCACCATGTTGCCCAGTTTGGTCTTGAACTCCTAAGCTCAAGCGATCCACCCACCTCAGCCTCCCAAAGTGCTGGAATTATAGGCATAAGCCAGTGCCCCTGGCCTCAAGTGTTTTTTAATGAATTTTTTAAACTAAAGTATATTTAGTTGAGGGCCACCACGATAAGTGGAAACCATCTGATATGAAAGATGAGTGTCCTTTATGATGTCTTTTGCTCCAAAGGCAAATAGATGAAAGTTAAAAGTGCATATTTTAACTTAATATAGAAGAAAACTTTCTAACAACAGAAGTTCTGTAGTGATTATAAAAAGCCATATTAGCTGCAAATTAGCTCCCCATTGTCAAAAGTACTGAAAGACTAAGAAGCTGGTTTACCTTAGTTGAATGCTGTAGAAGGAAATTTGTGTTTGATTGGTTTGTATGACTTCAGTGGTCCATACTTAGCCGACTCCACTACTTGGAAATGGCTAAAATTAAAAAGCCTAAGAATACAAAGTGTTAGCAAGGATATGTAGCAACTGGAACTCAAACATTGCCATGTAGCAGTGGAACTCAAATGTTGCTGGTGGCTGTATAAAGTGCTATAGCCACGTTAGAAGACTCTGACAGTTTCTAATAAAGTTAAACATATATCTACCATGACAGCATATGTTCATAAAGAAATGTTTATGATAGCTGATCTGTAACACAGGTTGAGTATCCATTATCTGAAATGCTTGGGACCAGAAGTGTTTTAGATTTCAGATTTTTTTTGGATTTGAGAATATTTGCATATATACTAAATAATGAGAAATCTTGAGGATGGAACCCAAGTCTACACATGAAATTCACTTATGTTTCATATACACCTTATACACATAGCCTGAACATAATTTTATATAACATTTTTAATAAATTTTGTGCATGAATTAAGTTTGTGTGCATAAGGTTAGGTGTGGAATTTTCCACTTGTGTCGTCATGTCGGTATTCAAAAGTTTTGGATTTTGGAGTATTTTGCATTTCTGGTTTTCAGATTAGAGATACTCAACCAGCCAACTAGAAACAGTCCAAATCTCCATTAACAGGATGATAAATAAGCAAATTATGATATATGTATACTGTGAAATACTCCTCAGCAATGAAAATGAACTACTTGTGCAACAACATGAATGAATCTCAGCAACCTTATATGTATGAAAGAATCTAGACAAAGAAGTATATAAGTTAGAAATTTATATTCTTCTGTTTTTATGAAATTGAAGAACAGATATATCTAATATGTGGCCAGAATGGGGGCAGGAATTGTCTGTAAAAGGAGCATGAGGAAAAATTCTGGGGTAATGAAAGTGTCTTGTATCTTGATTTGGATGATGGTATCACAGATATATACATTTGTCAGAATTCATCAAAGTTGTGTGTTTCACTGTATGTCAGCTATACCGCAAGAGGAGCATTCGTTCTTGGAAAAGATGCAGGTTAAATCTAAAGCTTCATTCTTAACTGTTCTTAAAAGTAGAAAAGTTAAGTAGACCCTTGTTGGTAGGGCTAGCAATCAGCTACTGTTTTTTCCATTGGGAAAAATGTATACTCATTCTGAAATAATTGGCTTAAAAAGTGAACTTTGGGAACATAACCTGCTTTAGCATGTATGATGTTAAATTACACAGTATGAATTAATCTGAATTCTTTTAAAAATTGAACATTAAATATATGCTTTTTGCTCTCCAGCATGGTGCCTGTGTAAATGCAATGGACTTGTGGCAATTCACTCCTCTTCATGAGGCAGCTTCTAAGAACAGGGTTGAAGTATGTTCTCTTCTCTTAAGTTATGGTGCAGACCCAACACTGCTCAATTGTCACAATAAAAGTGCTATAGACTTGGCTCCCACACCACAGTTAAAAGAAAGATTAGCATGTGAGTATAAAATTATGAATGTTCAGGTAGGATATTATATCAATAAACTGAACATTTTTTCTTTCCTGTTTGTTTTTAGAAATGTTTAAGTAATAGAATATTTTTCTTAGCCATGGGTATCCACTGTTGTTTAGCATATTTAATAGTTTGGAAGTTTCTACTTAAGATGCTATGAAAAGAAAATATGTTTGTATTAATTTTTTCAAGTCAAGTTATATGTTTTTTATATGTACTGTATTAGACTTATTAGATGGTATGCCTTTGAAATGAAAGCATTTGATTTGTTTTCATCTTTGATATGACTTTTCTGTTTAATCTATGAAGCTTATGAATTTGTGAAGTTAAAGCTTCATAAGATTGCCATCTTGTAAACAGTCTCCAGATCTTAACATCTGATATTCGTTGGCACCTGGGCCAAGGTCTTTGGTTTTCTGTCTATAGCTGAAGTAGATGTAGTGAGAAATAACCATCTAGTTTGGATATGGTATTAGTGCATACAGACAAGCAACTTATATTAGATTTGTATTATCCTGGAATAATAAAGAATGATTGGTAGTTCCACAAGTCTGATGAGTAAAAGAGAACCTTAAGGAAAACCTCTTTTATTTTTTCATCATCATAGGTGGCTTTTGCAAATATCCAACTTGTCTAGTTCCCAGTTCCCTGATGGTATGAGCAACACTGTCTGCTACAGCTATGATGTCAGTGTAGAGATCAATATTTCTTTACTGGGAAAAATTTTGTGCTTGAAATATTCTAAAACCTCTCCAGTCTAGGAATATATTGTAGTA
This sequence comes from Symphalangus syndactylus, assembly GCF_028878055.3. Classification (NCBI taxonomy): domain Eukaryota; kingdom Metazoa; phylum Chordata; class Mammalia; order Primates; family Hylobatidae; genus Symphalangus; species Symphalangus syndactylus. The sequence continues at coordinate 46,850,660 of NC_072424.2, read as the reverse complement.
CTCCAGATATCCCAAAGAGAATTATGAATTAGAACAGACCATGAATCTGCCGTGGGCTAAACCTGTGTATACTCTTGAGGCCATATGTCTATACAATTGCACCATAACTTTGGGGAACTGGAGTACCACTGTCTGTTTTCAGGGGTTAAATTTGGAGAATATCTTTAGAGCCTCAATCTGGCTATTTTGGAAGATTATTTTGAAAATAATTTCAAGGAAAATACTAGATGTCTTTTAGATAAGCCTTTTCAATTTGATCTCGTTATAGATGTAAATGCTTTTTCTTCATCTAGATGAATTTAAAGGCCACTCGTTGCTGCAAGCTGCACGAGAAGCTGATGTTACTCGAATCAAAAAACATCTCTCTCTGGAAATGGTGAATTTCAAGCATCCTCAAACACATGAAACAGCATTGGTAATGTTTCAGATTTAAGTTTTTAAAATACAATAACCAAGAACATGCTAAACTAATCATAATATCCTACTTTTAGAACTAGCATTTTTTTGAGTCTGCAGTTTTAAAAAATTACTGCCTATACAAATATTTTTAAAAAATTTAAACAGTGCCAAAAAATAGACAACCTCACCCTGCAGAAGGCAATGCTATTATCAGTTCAAGAATCTTCAGAAAAAAAAAATTTATTCAGATTCTGGCATATATTATATGTAATGCTCTTATTATCATAAGTGATACATATAGGGGCTATAAAAATGAATGCTTTTTAGGGGCTATAAAAATGAATGCTTAGGTTAGAAAATTTGGAACCCAATGAAAATAATGAAAAATAAAATAAATACCACCATCCAGATGAAAACACTTGTTGTAGTCCCTTCCTTCTTCAAAATTAGATATAGAATGTGAATAAAGTATTTTAGAGGTTACTTCCCTGATAGAGGTAATAATAACTGTGGAGCTATGACAAAGTAGATGTGAGTAGAGAAGTCTAAGGAAAAACAGAAAAGAATGGGAGCTAATAGGGATACATGATAAAAGATAAGAGAGGGAATGGTAAAATCAGGGGCGACCTTAAAATTTAAAGGTAGAAAAAAACTTAAAGGTAGAAATTTAAAAGGAAGAAAGTAAATCCCGTTGTATGAGTTGCAGAATGTGCTTCGGGTAAGAGAAGATAAGTAAGTTAATGTGTGTAGAAGCAGATTTAACTGATGGTAGCCTTACTTACCTAATATCTTTTATGAGAAGTTTTCTTCCTTATATCATAATGTAAACTATGAAATTTATGTAGAAACCTACCTATAAAGCATTTTGGACCTTTTTACTGCTTGTAAGAAACATCTAAATTAAAAAAATAGCAAAGCTATAGACTAATAAGAAATGCTAGTACAAAATTAAAACCACAACAGCATTAAAACTGTGCAAAGAAACATGGAAAGACTGACGTGGAAAATTCTGGTCGTAACTACTGTTAAGCAACTCGTTTTTGTAATTAACCTTAAAACACACTAGGAGTTGTGTTGGTGAGTAGTTATGGTGCAGTAGCAGTTTCTTACGGGTTCCCAGAGATCTATAGGCCCTGCTCCATGGTGGTGCAGAGGAGTAGGGTGTAATTTGAGGTGGATGTGATTAAAAAAAAAAAAAGTCTTTAAAAAACCATGTCCGGTCTCTGTGCTCTCATGATAGATGTCCTGGAATGATTACCCTTAACCTACCAAAGGAACTATGTTCTCCAGTTAGAATTGGTTTTATTTAAGGTAAAGGAATGATTTTGGTGACAGCAACATCAAAGAATGGATCTGCAGCAAAGTCATGAGGATCTGATAAGCTTTATGATTAACAACAGGTTAAAATCAAAGAATAAATTTCATGTGTACTGTATTTTTAGATGTATAGAGCAACTTAGCTGAAAAATTACCCAGAACTTTTATTCTATAGGTTTTCAGGTTTCAGTTTTAACTTAACATATATACATTGGTTTAGTCATGTGTCATTCAGACATTATTGAACACCTATTGTGCAGATATTAGGCTTAGGCTTATAACTGGCAAATCTCTACTTCCTGTCTCCTTTCCTCCTGAATACATCATAGATAGAGATGCTGCAGCCTCAAACTCTAGATTATATCATTTTCCACCACTGATTTTACAAAGAGGTAATGCATGCTCCTTATTCTGCTGAAGCAACTGGTTGAGAGAGATATAAATACTGCTCAGCTTATCAGCTGTATCGGTGCTCTTACCATACAGAATCCAGAGCTGATGAGTGTTCTGTTATTTCCTTTTTTTTTTTTTTTTGAGATAGAGACTTGCTCTGTTGCCCAGGCTAGAGTGCAGTGGCATGATCTTAGCTCACTGCAACCCCCTCCACCTCCCAGGTTCAAGTGATTTTCCTGTCTCAGCCTCCCAAGAAGCTAGGATTACAGGCGCGTGCCACCACGACTGGCTAATTTTTGTATTTTTAGTAGAGGGGGGTTTCACCATGTTGGCCAGGCTGGTCTTGAACTCCTGACCTCAGGTGACCCGCCTGCCTCGGCCTCCCAAAGTGCTGGGATTACAGGCGTGAGCCACTGCACCCAGCTATATTCTGTTATTTCTTCATGTAAAGAAACTTCAACCTTTGCAAGGGTGTTTTCTTAACCTTTAAAATATTGCATAAACACAATGCTACTTCAAAACAGTTTTGAAAAGGATATTGGTCACATTAAGGTTTTCATCACACCAATGGTAGCTTTTTCAAAGATACAGGACAACTGTAAAGTTTGATTGGAATATTTAATAACAGATATTACCTGATAGGTAGGATTTTCAGGTCCTGTCAGAATTTGGTAATTGTTGCAATTCAATCAAAAGTCAAGAGCAAAGTTGCGTCAAAAGTAAAACAAAAAGATTAAATAACTACTTGATTGTTCTTGATTGGAAACATGAATGTTCTTAAACCAATTATGTATAGTCCTTGATTAATGCTGCAATTTAAATTATTTAGCATTGTGCTGCTGCATCTCCATATCCCAAAAGAAAGCAAATATGTGAACTGTTGCTAAGAAAAGGAGCAAACATCAATGAAAAGACTAAAGAGTAAGTATACATTTAATGATTAAATATTATTGAGATTTTAGTCTTTTGGAAAATATGTTCACTGTCTGGCTTTTTCTCTTTAAGATTCTTGACTCCTCTGCACGTGGCATCTGAGAAAGCTCATAATGATGTTGTTGAAGTAGTGGTGAAACATGAAGCAAAGGTATACTTCCTTTTTGGTAATCTTTGGTGATCCAATGAGTTATTTTTTATTTAGCAGGTGAAATGCCTGACTTCCTATTTACTTTCTCATAAGTATTACTCTTTTTTCCTTATAATCTATGCTTAAGAATTGTCCTGCAGGTAACCTTTTCTATATCTAATTTTTGCTAGAACATCTATGGGTTTATTCAGATACATATTATTCCTGTATGTCCTCCCTCCTCCATTCCTTTTAACCACAGCCCACAGGTCAAAGTTATTCTTAAGGACTTTTCTGACCTATCATCTTTTCTAATCCATATCTTCTAATTCTTGGTTGTCATGATAACTTCTGTTATTTACCCCAACCACCACTTTTGTTTTTTTGTTAGTTTGTTTTTTGTTTTACCCTCTGTTATTTCTGTAACTAAGCCAAAGGACTTGAACGGAAGGAAATATATTATTTAAATAATTTGACTAAGAACATAATAGCTCCCCATGTTGATAAGCTACTGTTCTTTAGTTGGCATTTGTGCACAAAGCATTTTATTCACCAAATATGCTTTCTTCAAGGCTAGAAATCATCTCTTACCTAGGAACTTTTAAAAGTACTACTCAGTAAAAGATATACACAGCATCTCAGATTGGAAGAGATGACAGTAGTCACCTAATTCAGCAATTTTTACAGTTTTTAGCCACAGATCCTTGCCTACTTCAAATAAAATCTTTAGTTGAAATTCAGTATACTCTGTAACAGAGAAAGAATAGATATGCTGTAGATGAAGGGAGAAGAAGAATAGACGCTCTTCTCCTTGGATGGCCCTGAAGCCCTTCCATAAATGAAATTTGCAGGATAGTTTATTCTTACCTGTCCTTTCTTGAGTTTCCATTCATTCAAGGAACTATTTAGAGTTCTCCAGTTTCTTTTTGTGTTGCCTCTCTGTGTCTTAATTTCTCTTTGATTTGGGGGAATTCTTGATAATGTATAATCTTGATCTTTCCTATTGTAAATTATTGAATAAAATAAAGTTTATTTCTGCTTGACTGCTTGGCATATCTTGTCTCTCTGTTCTATAACTGTTTGTTGATTGCTGTTTTCATACTTGTGGTACATTGCTTGAAGAATATCTGGATGCATATTGAATTAGAGTTGTGACACTCAATGAAACAATCTTGACTAGGGTGACCAACCATCCAGTTTTGTCCAGGGCCGGATGTTTTTTTGGGAACACAGGACTTTCAGTGCTAAAACCAGGAAAGTCCTAGGCAAACCAGAACAAGTGGTCACCCTAATCCTAACACAGTGGTATCCAAATAGTTTTTTTTTTAAGTGGATATTTTTCACATTTCGGCGAGTTAGGGTATGTGAATAAATAGTTTGATTGTCCTGAGCATGTTAAATCAATTTTTCAGGCCCTGTAAGCATGGAGACTAGCTATTCATACTCTAGTTTTAGGTTCATTGAGGTCTTGATTATATTCACATTCACATATTATCTGATTCCATGAATATGAATTGGTCAGTGTCTCAAAACACACTAGTGTCCACAGGATTTATTACTGAGGAACTTAATTTCATAGCTATGTTGAAGAATTATTTCCATAGCAGGGAGGTAGGGATAAGGTTGGTGGAGTCTTACAGGTGATTCTTTTTATTGTGAAAAATTTCAAAGATACAACCCAAGTAGAAAGAATTTTGCAGAAAATACCTGCCTACCACTTAGATTCTATTACTAACATTTTACTATAGTGTTGTATTACATATCTTTCCATTTTTTTCCTCCATCCACGAATATATCTTATTTTTTTCACACATTTCAAAGTAATCTGCAGACTATTCCTCCTAAATACTTTCACATGCACATCAACTAGAGTTTAATCTTTGTTTACAGTTTTTCTTTAGATATAAAATTTGCAGTGAAATGCAGAGATCTTAAATGGATATTTGCTGAATTTTGACTAGTACATACAGCTGTGTAACCAAAACTGTAGAGATATAGAACATTATCTCATGGCAGAAGTAATGCACAGTCCCAGGCAATCTCCACTTTTGACAGATAACCATTTTATTTTTTCTGACATAAAAGTGCGTTCTAGGCCTTGACATACATGGAATCATATAAAATGCACGCTTTTGTGTAAGGCTTTTCTCACATTGTATAATGTTTTGGAGATTCGTCCATGTATCAGTAGTTCATTTTTATTGCTGAGTATTCCACTGTGTGACTATTCCATAGTATGTGTATCTATATATTTTACATAATAAATAAGGGAGAAGATTAAGCCAATAGAAATAAGCATTTTAATGATAATTTATCTCTGGTTTTGTTACTATTGTCTATCTTGGGGTTAAGCTTTACATTTCTACACTTTAGAGATCCGTAAAAATACATGAGTTCGACTTTCTTAGGCAATGTCTAGCTCTAAATATTTGTGAATGCTTTAATGATAAACACAACTACTATTCAGCATCTCACATTTAACCCAAAATTGAGTCTTCCTTCTAGTGATAGCCTTCATGACTTGGTAAATTTATTCTCTAGATTTGGGCAAAAATACTTGCTTTGGCATTGGATAATAGGCCTCATAAAAGAATTGAGACTTAAAAGTAGTAAAAAGTGTTAAATACCTGATTGTATGGTTTTAAATTTTGCATTGCAAGACTAACTTCAATTTTTTCTGCATTGTTAAGGTTAATGCTCTGGATAATCTTGGTCAGACTTCTCTACACAGAGCTGCTTATTGTGGTCATCTACAAACCTGCCGCCTACTCCTGAGCTATGGGTGTGATCCTAACATTATATCCCTTCAGGGCTTTACTGCTTTACAGATGGGAAATGAAAATGTACAGCAACTCCTCCAAGGTATTATATGCTTCCATGAAATTAATTTTTTTAATTAACCTTTAAAAATTTTTCACATATCAGGTGTGATAGGTAGGAGTTGGTAATAAGAAAAATTGAGAATTTTTGGTTATTTCTTCTTAGGTTATTATACTTTTAATCAGCTGAATATCCTCAGTCCCCAAATGTCATTAAGTGATAATTATGATTTTTGTTCCAGTAGCATTTTCTGCCCAGTTTCTTAAGTTAAATAGATGGCTTTCAAGTTTTTATCGAGAAAGTTTTAAGAGTAAGATAAAATGGTGGCTATTTATTTTTAAAGAAAGGAATTTTTAGATCCTACATATTCAAGGCAGGTAGAATTTATATAAGGTAGCCAACTATTTGGCTTATTGAAACATTTAACAACTGAATACACTCATATTCATTACATCTTAAAAGATTTAGATCAAGTATCTACACACTTGGCATAGATGAAACATTTCAGCCAGGTACCTGGTCCCATAAATTTTAAAGTATTTTTGTCTACATCTCTACTTTTATTAGAATTTAATGCAGTAGCTTTGACATCTGAAAGCTCAGATGAGAAAAATGTAATAGATTAAGCTTTTCTGTCTTTTAACAGTAAATACTTGATGATCTTTATGCCTTTATTCTGGGAACCACGTTTTAAGAAACACTGCTTGAACAGATGAAAGCAGATTGGTACAACCTCCTGGAATCTGCCAAAACTGTGAACTTACAAGACTGTTTTCAAGATCCCCATTACTTCCCCCATACATCACACATTCATTTTGTTGTCAGTTTTTGGGGTAATAACACTGGTCCTATTCAGTTGGCTAGTGATAGAATGTAAAGTCTTGTCAGTTTTATACTAAGTGCCATTACATACAGCTTTTTACTTGCCTTTCCAACTAGTTTCTTACAATAAATTACTGAAGTGGAATTTCCAGGTCAAAGGGTAGCATATAATTGTCAAATTATCTTCTATTAATAGAAAGCTGGTATTTAGCATTTTACAGCCGGAATATATGAAAGCACCTGTTTTCTGTCAGCACTAGATATTACAATTCTTAATATTTTCCTTTAGTGAATATGCATGTGTGAATTACAGAAGTAATAGATTTTAATGCTAACTATAAAAGTCTCATCAGTGTAGCTCTCCATTTTCTCTCTGCCTACTAGCAGATGGAAAAAAATGATATTTTAATTTGCATTTCTGATTATGAGTAAGTTTGAACATAATTTTAATGTGTTTATTGCCCATTTCTCTTTTTTTCTTTTTTTCTTTTTTTTTTTCCAGACGGGGTCTCGCACTGTCGCCCAGGCTGGAGTGCAATGGTGCAATCTCAGCTCACTGCAACCTCTGCCTCCTGGGTTCACATGGTTCTCCTGCCTCACCCTCCCAAGTAGCTGGGATTACAGGTGCACACACCGCACCCGGCTAATTTTTTGTATTTTTAGTAGAGACGGAGTTTCACTATGTTGGCCAGACTGGTCTCGAACTCCTGACCTTGTGATCCCCCTGCCTCGGCCTCCCAAAGGGCTAGGATTACAGGCATGAGCCACCATGCCCGGCCTTTTTTTTTTTTTAATTTTTCTTTTATTTATTTATTTTTGAGATGGAGTCTCACTCTGTCACCCAGGTTGGAGTGCAATGCTGCGATCTTGGCTCACTGCAACATCTGCCTCCCAGGTTCAAGTGATTCTCATGCCTCACCCTCCTGAGTAGCTGAGATTACAGGCGTGCACCTAACTTTTGTATTTTTAGTAGTTACGGGGTTTTACCATGTTGCCCAGTCTGGTCTCCAACTCCTGACCTCAAGTAATCTGTCTGCCTCGGCCTCCCGAAGTGCTGGGATTACAGGCATGAGCCACCACGCCCAGCCAACCATGTCTCTTTTGTGTATGTGTGAATGTCTTGTGCATGTCTTTAGCTCATTTGTTCAAGCGTTTCAAACTACTCCTTTCATAAGAACACCATATATATATATATATATAATTTTTTTTTTTTTGAGACGGAGTTTCATTCTTGTTGCCCAGACTAGGGTGCAATGGCGCTATCTTGGCTCATGTAGCCTCAAATATATTCTCTTTAAAGATACATGTTACAGTTTGGTTTTTTCCTATTTTATTCTTGTTTAATGCTGTTATTATCTGACATATTTTTCCAAATACCAATTTTCTTTTTTTGATGCTGCTTTTGATGTACTGCTCCAAGAAGCTTTTTTATTGCATGTTATGAAAATATTCCCGTTTTCTTCTAGTATTTTTAAGGTTTTTCATACTTACGTCTTTAATCCATCTGGAGTTTATTTTGTTCTAAGGTGCAAGGTAGATGTTTTCCTTTTCTGACAGTTTAAATGAGCTGTAAACATAGAATTTCAGACCTGGAAATGATGTTACATTTCTACTAGTCTACCTTATGTCTTCAGAACTAAAAAAATCTGAGGCCCAGGAAGTTCCAGTGACTTGCTCCAGTTCAGATTAGCTAATTAATGACAGAACCACACAGTTAGATTTCTGTTTGCTGTCTTAATTTAATACTTTTGCACCATTCCAATGGCTTGCTTATAGAGCAGGCCATCTTTAGTCATCTCCTTTATGTTCCTTTATATTGCTTACGTCACATTTTGTAATCATTATACACATTTACATATTTTGCTTATATGTGTTGTATTTCAAAGAGTTTTAAGAGAATCTTATTTTTCCCTCCCTAACCCTCACCCCCTTACTACCATGGAGATTTCGTACATAATCTACCAAATTGTAAAAGAACTTTGCTTTCTGATGAGATGCCTTCCGTAAAGCTTGGTTCCATCTTCCAAATAGAGGTTAGTCACTCTTTCTCTCTCTCTCTTTTTTAGAGGGTATCTCATTAGGTAATTCAGAGGCAGACAGACAATTGCTGGAAGCTGCAAAGGCTGGAGATGTCGAAACTGTAAAAGTAAGATACAATGTTATGTTTCTGTTAACTTTGGGTTTTTATTTTGACATTGTTATTTAATCTGTACTGTTATAATGAAGAGCCTGGTTTATTTGTATGTGCCTTGCCTTAAAAGGTCAATAATACAATCTTAATTGTTCTCTACAAATGAGTAGCCTTAAGTAATGAAAGAAAAAGACTTCACTTTCCCATGCATCCCAGTGAATATTACATTCACAAATATAAATAAATTCAGGTAATACCAAATGGGTTTTGCTTGAAGAACCTATTCATTTGTCCCTTTAACAGAATAAAGTTTATCAAATTATTTTATATTACTGTTTACATATGACAGGTAAGAAAGGGGAAAAAACAGTGTATCACTTCTGTCTATAGATTTCTTCTGATTTCTTCATTTCTTTGCCCCCTCTACCTCTAGGGATCCAGGGCTTAGTATAGTAATAAACACAATGTTGCCACTTCTCTTTCCCAGGGCTTGCAACTTCATCGCTTACCTGTTTCTCCGACAAGAGTCTTCCCCAGAGTAACCCTTACTGTTTTGACTCTTACTGTAGAAATATGTATGTAAAACTGGGCGCAGTGGCTCACGCCTGTCTGTAATCCCAGCACTTTGTGAGGCTGAGGGGAGTGGATCACCTAAGGTTGGGAGTTTGAGACCAGCCTGGCCAACATGGCAAAAACCCGTCTCTACTAAAGACATAAAAATTAGCCGGGCATGCAAGTACCTGTAATCCCAGGTACTTGGGAGGCTGAGACAGTATAGACATCTCAGATAACTTCAGATTTGTTTTTTAAATTCATTTCTCACAGAAAAATGCAACTATCATGCAGTTTTATTATTTGACATGTTTTTATTTTGATCCTCATTATTCTCATTCCCTTAAGTAGGAGGCTAATAGGATATTGAAAGGAGGATTTTGTTTCTATTACTACTGACTTGTGGAAATACAAATCACTTTGAGTTAAAAGGTTGTGAACTGATTTTTTCTTTTCAGGAGACATGAAAATTAAGTTGAAAGCAATTAGCTGATTTTTTTTTTTTTTTTTTTTTTTGGTGTTTGTGGGCAAGGAGAGATACAGAATTGTAAATGCTCATTCTCTTACAGATATTAAAGAACATAAAACTATATTTAGTAAACATGTTAAAGACTAAACTTTGTTTTTGTAAAGATAGAGGGAGTCCAGAGGAGGGAATAGATAAAGAGGAGATGAAGTTGGAGGGCAGGAAATGGACTTAGAGAACACAATAATGCCATTGGATTCAGGAAAACCTGTGCTAGGCATCAGGCTTTCTTCCCTCCCCTCTGCTTTTAAAATCACTTGATGGACATTTATCTCCATCAGCCATTCTTATCTACCTCCAGACAGATGGCTCTGTACGAATCACTGGGACAAGAACATCTGCGTATTACCTAATGAACACTTAACTATTGTGCTCAGTTGTGTTTGTTTACTGATAATCCACCAGGCTGGATACTTTATTCGACACATGCTATTAGAAAACCTGTCTCAGAGTGGGCAAAATGAAACTGACAGGTAAAGAGTAGAATGGCCTGTGATAACTACCAAACCAAGCAGCACCGGGTACACATGTTAAAAATAGTCATTTCTAGGGACCTGACTTGAGACCCACTGAAATACCATCTCTTGAATGGGGCCCTGAATCTGTATATCTAGCCAGCTCTTATTTGGGAAGCACAGAAGAGCTTTTTACCAGGACAATGATTAAACCCCTTGAGGTAAACCCACTGATAGCAGGCTCCTTTATTTTATTGAGCTTAGGTTATCCCCACTTTGGGAGTAGGATAGTAAAAAGGGGGAAAGAGTTTTTACTAACATGGATATATTCTTTTTGTTTGTTTGTTTGTTTGAGATGGAGTTTTCACTCTTGTTGCCCAGGCTGGAGTGCAATTGCATGATCTCAGCTCACAGCAACCTCCACCTCCCGGGTTCAAGCGATTCTCTTGCCTCAGCCTCCCGAGTAGCTGGCATTACAGGCACCTGCCACCACGCCCGGATAATTTTTTGTATTTTTAGTAGAGACGGTTTCACCATGTTGGCCAGGCTGGTCTCGAACTCCTGACCTCAGGTGATCCACCCGCCTGGCCTCCCAAAGTGCTGGGATTACAGGCATGAGCCACCGTGCCCGGCCTAAGATGGATATATTCTTTTGACTCTTTAAGCACTCTGATTTATTATCTATGTTGCTTTTCTTCCCCAGACTTTCATACTTTTCATAACTACACTTTCTCATCTGAACCAAAGAACACAGAAAATTAACTGTTTTCTTAATTCTCCTCAGGACTGTATAAACCATCAGCATTTTTTTTTTTCTTTTTTCTCTTTTGGAGATGGAGTCTGGGTTGGTCACCCACGCTGGAGTGCAGTGGCACTATCTCAGCTCACTGCAACCTCCGCCTCCCAGGTTCAAGCGATTCTCCTGCTTCACCCTCCCAAGTAGTAGAGACAGGGTTTTGCCATGTTGGCCAGACTGGTTTCGAACTCCTGACCTCGAGCGATCTGCCCACCTCAGCCTCCCAAAGTGCTGCGATTACAGGCGTGAGCCACCACATTCAGCCTAACCATCAGCATTCTATTAGTTATTTCATTCCATATAGAGTGGTGTGGTTACTGAACCACCAGCATCAGCATCACCCAAGAACTTGTTAGAAGTGGAGATTTTTAGGCTCCACACCAGTTACACTGAAAATTTGAGGGTTGGACCCAATGCACATTAAAGTTTGAGAACCACTGCTCTAAAGGAGTACTTTTCAAACTTTAATGTGTTTACATATTACCTAGGGATCTTGTTAAAGGGCAAATTCTGACCCAGTAGATAGAGATCTGAGATTCTGAATTCTTAATAAGCTCCTTGGTAATGCTGGTACTACCGTAATCTCATGTACCTCTATGTATATTTGCCACAAAATGCAAGTTACACTTGCTGATGATTGGCACTTAGTTTACCTGTATGTGTGTGTGTGTGTGTGTGTGTGTGTGTGTGTGTGTATATATATATATATATATATATATGTATATACAGTAGCGGTAATGATAAAATTTACCCTTGAGCTTTAGAAAAAGTAGAATATAAAGGCATACGTGAGGCCAGGCACAGTGGCTCACACTTGTAATCCTAGCATTTGGAAGGCCAAGGTGGGAGGATGCCTTGAGGCCAGGAGTTCGAGACCAGCCTGGCCAACGTGGTGAAACCCCGTCTCACTAAAAATATAAAAATTAGCCAGGTGTGCTGGCATGTGCCTGTAGTCCCTGCTACTCGGGAGGCTGAGGCAGGAGAATTGCTTGAACCCAGGAAACAGAGGTTGCAGTGAACTGAGATTGCACCACTGCACCCCAGCCTGGGCAAGAGAGTGAGACTGTCTCAAAAAAATAATAAGACACACAAAAAAGACATAGATGAGAGGACTGGAGGGATTCCCAGTAAATGACAAGATGAAATAAGAATACTAAATAGATTCTGAGAATACTGATTTAATGAGACAAGAAAATAAGTCAGACACTTTGAAAATTCCTACTAAATGACTTGAAACAAGAAATAAGAATATGTAGATGTAGTATCATGTATGTTGTGTTTTGTCCTTCAGAAACTGTGTACTGTTCAGAGTGTCAACTGCAGAGACATTGAAGGGCGTCAGTCTACACCACTTCATTTTGCAGCTGGGTATAACAGAGTGTCCGTGGTGGAATATCTGCTACAGCATGGAGCTGATGTGCATGCTAAAGATAAAGGGTAAATGTCAACGATTGTTATGGACTCTCTTCCTTACTTTTACTTGACCTTTTTAGGAAAACCTGGAAATATGATATGTTTTATTTTTCAAAGAAGCCTGTTTCCTAACACTGGCCTAAATATTAAATAGAGCTTCTTGATTTCAATTAAGATTTTATATGGTTAGCATTCATATAAAGACTTTACTGGCAAAATGCCTGGGAATTTTATAATGGCCAAGGAGATTACAGCATTAGTGTGATACTGACTTTTAATGTAGTAAATTTTTCAGTTTTCATGGAGGGTTTTTGAATTCTTCCAGTTTATCTTGAAGTTATTTTTTATTAAAAATATACAATTCTAGATGTTGCATATACGGATGAATGTTATAGTCTCTGCATTTAAAACATTTTTTAAATGTTCTCCCCTGACTCACCAAAAAAGAACTTACTTCTGCCTTAAATAGATTTAGGTTCTACAAAGTATAATCAGTATAATTCCTTATGTAGTTCAAGAATTATCTTTCATCAGTTATATGTAATTATTTAAATTAAAACATGTTCTTCTGTGACATTATTGTTCATTTATTACTTTTCAGAGGCCTTGTACCTTTGCATAATGCATGTTCTTATGGACATTATGAAGTTGCAGAACTTCTTGTTAAACATGGAGCAGTAGTTAATGTAGCTGATTTATGGAAATTTACACCTTTACATGAAGCAGCAGCAAAAGGAAAATATGAAATTTGCAAACTTCTGCTCCAGGTATATTTAAATACTTAACTGTAAACAGTATGAATTACATAGAATATGTTTATGGTTTTCTAAATAATTCTAGTACAAACTTAAACTAGTAAGCGATGGGAAGCAATGTTACCTAATTCTGTACCTAGATTTTAGAATAAATATCATAAACATTATTTTATATTTTAATCCACAAGAGATATACCTAATGCTAAATGACGAGTTAATGGGTGCAGGAAATCAACATGACACATGGATACATATGTAACAAACCTGCACATTGTGCACATGTACCCTAAAATCTAAAGTATAATAAAAAAAAAAAAGAAAAAAAAATCCACAAGTATGTTTACTAGCACCTAGAGTTATTTTTGTCTAGAGCCAACTATCATGTGATAGTTCTCTTATTATTTTTAGTTTTTCTCTTTTTTTTTTTTTTTTTTTTTTTTTTTGAGACGGAGTCTTTCTCTGTCCCGCAGGCTGGAGTGCGGTGGCGCGATCTCGGCTCACCGCAACCTCCACCTCCTGGGTTCACGCCATTCTCCTGCCTCAGCCTCCCGAGTAGCTGGGACCACAGGCGCCCGCCAACACGCCCGGCTAATTTTTTTGTATTTTTAGTAGAGACGGGGTTTCACCGTGTTAGCCAGGATGGTCTCGATCTCCTGACCTCGTGATCCACCCGCCTCAGCCTCCCAAAGTGCTGGGATTACAGGCTTGAGCCACCGCGCCCGGCCTAGTTTTTCTCTTTAGTACTTTAACCTAAAAATATTTGATGAATTATTTACTTACAAGCCAGATTTATTTAGCATTGATAAAATGGATGATACTGGTTCAGTACAGATACCAGTAGATATTTTACAATAACAAGAATACAGAGATTTGTACGTTATTTAAATGTTCATGAAAAGTAAAAATAGTATAACATGAAAGTTAATTTTTAATGAAATATGACTTTATTTTGAATGTAGTTTAAAATTTTGACTACATTAATACATTAGAAAAATCCAGTAATATTTAACTGCCTCTGTATTCTTTTTTATATTAATTCTGTGTATAAAGTAAACATTAGTAACAGTGATGTTAACCTTTAAGGTAGAGTCTCAATATAAATTTAGTTTTTCTTTGGTATAGTTACATTGACTATTTTCTCATTGACCAACGGCACATTTAAGCCATTTCCCCCTATTTTTCTGTTTTTCACATGCCTAGCATGGTGCAGACCCTACAAAAAAAAACAGGGATGGAAATACTCCTTTGGATCTTGTTAAAGATGGAGATACAGATATTCAAGATCTGCTTAGAGGAGATGCAGCTTTGCTAGATGCTGCTAAGAAGGGTTGTTTAGCCAGAGTGAAGAAGTTGTCTTCTCCTGATAATGTAAATTGCCGTGATACCCAAGGCAGACACTCAACACCTTTACATTTAGCAGGTAAGTGAATGAAGTTTCACAGATTTAGGCTGGTAATATCTGAGATTCATTTTACCCAGGTAAAATATTTTATGTAACTAAACTTTAAAAATTCAAATCAGGCCAAGCACGGTGGCTCATCCTTGTAATCCCAATGCTTTATGAGGCCAAGGCAGGAGGATTGCTTGAGCCCAGGAGTTTGAGAGCAGCCTGGGCAACATGGCAAAACCGCACCTCTATAAAAAATTACAAAAATTAGCCAGGAGTGGTGGTATGCACCTGTAGTCCCAGCTATTCAGGAGGCTGAGGTGGGAAGATTGAGCCCAGGAGGTCACGGATGCAATGAGCCTTGGTTGTGCCACTGTACTCCAGCCTGGGCAACAAAGTGAGACCTTGTCTCAAAAAATAAAAAATAAAATAAAAATTCAAATCAAGTATCTTCTAATGCCACCATTATACTCTTTAGTGTATTTGTACAGAACAACCATACTTGAAGCTATTAGCTGAGTTCGAGTTCACTTTATTACTAGTATGTTACATTCAGTAAGAACAATTGAAGTAGGCTCTGCCAGTCCCCATGTACTTTGGGAATCATTATTCCAGGTCATCATTTTATTGGTATCACCTTTGGTAAACAAGTTTTGAAAAATATGCCTACTTGAGCCAGCCTTCCTTATAGGAAGCTAAAGCTTTCTATTCTTCCTGATGATAGCTGCTAAGCACAAGCAGGAAAAAAAAAAAAAAAATCTCAAAACTCTCAGAAGTTACATAAGCCTCTCACCAAAGTTATTTGTTGTTTTGGTTTGTGAGAGTTCTCATAACAAAATACCAAAGACCGGGTGGCTTAAACAACAGAAATTTGTTTTCTCACAGTTCTGGAGGCTAGGAGTCCAAGTTCAAGGTGTTGGCAGAGTTGGGGTTTCTTCTGAAACCCCCTCTTGGCTTGCAGCTGTCTACCTTCTCAGTGTGTCCTGCCATGGAACATGGTGTCTCTTTCTATATATGTCCTAGTCTCTACTTTTAAGGAAACCAGTCAGATTAGATTAGAGCCCACCCTAATGGGCTCATTTTAACTTTTTTAGCTCTTTAAAGGCTCTGTCTCTAAATAGAGTCATATTCTAAGGTACTGGGGTTAGGGCTTCAACTTAAGAATTTTGCAGGGTACAATTCATTTCGTAACATTTGTTTTAAGTTTTCACTCATAAAACTGACACAGTGTACCTTTGTTTTCAGTGCAAATATACAATATATTGTGGTTTCAGTACAGCTTTCTCAGCTGCATTACAGATGTTAGGAAATCATTAAAATCACTGAGCTATAGCTAATACCTCAGTAGAGTGCCATCATAGGCATAGTAGACTCATACAAGTTTGTCTAAATATACATGATTTAAACATGGTATAAAGAGCAAAAAATAATGCAAAATTTCTGCCATTTCGTGTAATGTGGGAGATGGAAACCTATTATGTTCATTTCAGTCTTGTATTATAACTTGGTGTTATACATGATTTTTACCTTTAAATTCTCACTTCATGTAAGTTGAGACCTCACTATCCAAAGAAACCAATACTCTATGTGTCTTTCAAGTATTTTGGAAGCCACAAATGCTAACATGGTGAGAAAAAGCTTTACTTCCACTGGCTATCAGGAGTTTCTAGTCCGTGCAAGACAAAATATGACTTGACCTCTGATTGGAAGTTGTGCTGTGCATATTTATGTTAGCTTTTAAAACTTTATTGTAGCTTATCTAGAACACTTAACATTACTGTGTCCAAGTTGTCTTTGTAAGTCACAAATAATTTGTATGCACAAAATATTTCTGTCCACTTCTGCAGTGTTAAATACCATACCTTGAGACCTAGAAAGACTTTCAGATTAATGTAGTATTTTATGGCAGTTTTATAATTGTATTCTTCTTTACGTGATCTTTTTAAATTCTTTTGCTTTAAATCCTTTAGCAAAAGGATAAAAACTATAATAGAAATAAGTTTTATTTCATGGCTTTAACAGCACTTAAGTTCCTCTACTAGACTTGCAGAGATGTGTACCTCTGAGTTCTCTCTAGCTAAAAAGCATGCCTCTTGTGGCCTTCTGGGGAAGAGGACTCTGAGACCCACTCTGGTTTGACTTGTATGTGATTGCAGACCTTTGACTTGCAGCCTCTGAGACCCATGTACCTGAGTTCAAGAAGTGGTATGTAACACCCATGAAGGCAGAGACTTTGGTAGGAAGGTTTTCATAGGAAAGATACGAGCAAATCAGTCAATATAATTTTGGGAATCTACAAAGCTAATCGATAACACAAAAAGCTTCCAACTTGAGGCAAGGGGGAAATGTTTTCCAGAAGGTAAATTGTTAATAGAGTCCAATGAGCTATTTCAGATTTATACAAAATCTTTTTTATGTTTTCAGTAATGTCTATGCCTTATAAATACATATATATATGTATGTATACATATAGTGACTTTTTTATATTAACAAGTGGAAGTATTGTGATATAGGACTAAAAAAGAAAAAACAAGTAAAGTAATTGTACTTCTTTTCTAAATTAGCTGGTTATAATAATTTAGAAGTTGCAGAGTATTTGTTACAACACGGAGCTGATGTGAATGCCCAAGACAAAGGAGGACTTATTCCTTTACATAATGCAGCATCTTACGGGGTAAGTTCTTCCGTGTTACCTTTAAAAATTTGTGGAATTTTGGCCGGGCGCGGTGGCTCACGCTTGTAATCCCAGCACTTTGGGAGGCCGAGGCGGGCGGATCATGAGGTCAGGAGATCGAGACCACGGTGAAACCCCGTCTCTACTAAAAGTACAAAAAATTAGCCGGGCGTGGTGGCGGGCGCCTGTAGTCCCAGCTACTCGGAGAGGCTGAGGCAGGAGAATGGCGTGAACCCGGGAGGCGGAGCTTGCAGTGAGCCGAGATTGCGCCACTGCACTCCAGCCTGGGCGACAGAGCGAGACTCCGTCTCAAAAAAAAAAAAAAAAAAAAAAAAAAAATTTGTGGAATTTTAAAGTGAAAGTCAGTATTGCAGCTCAAATGGAATGTAGTTTGATGTTCTCATTTTACAGAGAAGTAAGTGGGAGAGCTAAAGAAGTTAAATAACTTCCAAATTTCGGTTCTGAATCTGTTCTAAGCTTGCTGTGTGATATGCGGCGTATTGTTGTTTATTTTGTTATCTGCCTTAACACCTGTCTCTTATTTTCAGTGAGATGATGGTGATTGTGTTTATTTGTTGGTACCCAGAAAATCCACTGGGGCACCAACGGGATAGATGGAATCTGTACAGATTCAGATGCATTGTTGCTGACTTATCATAGTCCTGAATGTTAAATTCAAAATTGACCATCTTCAATGGTATAGTTTGAATAATTGAGGAAGATTGCTGCTTTATAAATTGACATTTAGTAGTTATAACATTTGAATAAATTAGAAATTATTGAAGTCATATTAGTCTAGTTTCCTGCTAAATAGAATTCTTAACTCTTTTCTAGATAGTTTCTCAAGTTATTGAAATGTCCACTGTAATTTTTAATCAGCTACCCGTAAGTTGTGATGTTGGGGAGAAAGAGTTTTTCTTTTCATTTCCAGAGTAAGTTTGAAAATGTGGAAGTAGGTACATAACTAGTTTCTTCTTAAGAAAGTAAAGTGTGACAAAATAATATTTCAGACTGTAATGGGTATTTTCTTTTACAGCATGTAGATGTAGCAGCTCTACTAATAAAGTATAATGCATGTGTCAATGCCACGGACAAATGGGCTTTCACACCTTTGCATGAAGCAGCCCAAAAGGGACGAACACAGCTTTGTGCTTTGTTGCTAGCCCATGGAGCTGACCCGACTCTTAAAAACCAGGAAGGACAAACACCTTTAGATTTAGTTTCAGTAAGTGATGGGCTTTTTGAAAAATCTCAGTGTTTTTCTGACTTTTTAAAATTCACTTGATGTTATTATAAAATGTCTTTATAGTCAATGTGAATGGCAAAATTTGGGTTTTAGCCCGATTTTAATGTAAGAGTTCTTTAGTATTAAAATAGAATTATAAAGTAATATAATTATTCTTCTGTAGAATAGAATTATCAATCAGTTATTATATACTGAGTATTTTGGAAATAGGAAAAAGAAGTACATGATATAACTGCTTACGTTAGTTAGGAAACTAAACAGACCCCGGCCCTCAGAGAATGCTGTTACTTACAGTGCATACAGCACAAGATGGTACAGACCACGGTTCTTACACACGACCCCAACTGGGAACATTGCCCCCAAGGTGCAGCTACAAAGCCTGCTGCCAGTAGAGATAGATTCCTTTTCCTACCACACTGCCTCATCCCAGAGTTCTTGTTGCTCACCCTACCTTAACTGTTCATGAAACAAGCCTATTATCCACTTTCCTGTGGAGGTCCTGTTTTCCTTCCCCTCTCTCCAGAGCATGGAGCAGGTTTAGGAGCTTCCACTGAACCTTCCACCTCTGCTTTGGGCACTGAAGCAGATGCCTCTCTTGCCTCTACCACTGAGGACATTGACTAGAGCAGTGGAAACAAAGGAGGAAGGAATTCTTTTTGAGGTGAGAAGGAAGGGGAATCTTTTCTGCAGACTGCTTTCTACTGAGAGAGATTCCATTGTTCCACATTACAATAAGAAACTGAGGTAGTTCAGCTGCATTGGGGCTTAAGTAGATTTTTCTCAGCCAGCTAACAACCCAGCCATATTTACACATTATCTCTTCAGGGAAATATCTTTCTAGTTCCAAGTTACCTTAAAAGTGAACATTTGGAATTCATTCCACCCATATGTTAATCGACCAGATACAATTAAGCTACAATGAAGCAAAATGCTGCAGAGAACATACAGGGGCTTTAGAGTCAGACAGACCGTCTGGGCCTAGAATTCCAGCTGCACCATTTAAGTTGTACAATCTTATGAACTGCCTAACCTCTAAACCTTAGTTACCTCATCTATAGATAGAGGTAAAATATATCTGGTTAGTATGAGAATTAAATGGGGTAATTTACTTAAAGTCCTTGGCATGGTATCAGGTACATAAAAAGCACTCAATAAATGGTACTATTATTATAAACAAATGTCATTTACAAACTGTGAGTGCAATGGGAATGCATAGACTGGGGGAAGAGAAAGGTGATGACTGGAATAGGCAGAACAAATGACTATGAAACAAGTACTGATTTACTCCTTGCTGGATATTAGTTGAACGTTATGAAAGAATAGTACATATTACTAATTAAACAAATTAATGTACCAATAAATGTGAGGACTTTTTTCCATTCTAGCAGATTTTTTTTATTTTTATTTATTATTATTTTTTTGAGACGGAAATCTCACTCTGTCTCCCAGACTATAGTGCAGTGGCTCAATCTGGGCTCACTGCAACCTCTGCCTCTCAGGTTCAAATGATTCTCCTGCCTCAGCCTCCCCAGTTGCTGGGATTACAGGCATGCGCCACCACACCCGGCTAATAATTTTTGTGTTTTTAGTAGAAATGGGGTTTTGCCATGTTGGCCAGGCTGGCCTCAAACTCCTGACCTCAAGTGATCCACCCACCTCGGCCTCCCAAAGTGCTGGGATTACAGGCATAAGCCACTGCACCTGGCCCCATTCTAGCAGATTTGATTAAAATGATTATCTTTTCTACCCACCTCCTCTCCAAAAAACTTTCAATTTTAGGGAACAAATACATTGCTGAATATTTTCCAGGAAATACAAACAATTCTGTTTGCTAAAGTTCTGTGTAGGTTGAATTACTTCTTTCGGAGTAACTACAATAGGACTGAAATCTCTTACCTTTTAAAATTGATATTTCTGTAATTCGTTGTGCTTCTCAGTCACAATATCAGAATTAGGGTTTTGTTCATGCTTTGCCATATTTAAATTGTATTTTGATAATATGTGTTTTGGAAGAGATATTCTCAGTTATGTCTTATATTTTAATAACAGTTTAGCTGGATACAGGTTGAATATCCCTTATCGGAAATGCTTAGAACCAGATGTGTTTTCGGCTTTTGGATATTTTTTCAGATTTTGAAATATTATACTCAAGCATTATACTTACTGTTGAGCATCCCCGATCCCAAAATCTGAAATCCAAAATGCTCCAATAAACATTTCCTTTGAGCTTCACGTCAACATTTAAAAATTTTCAGATTTGGGATGTTTGACCTGTATTAACCTGTTTGCTTCACTTTTTAGAATGAATAATCTTCCATTGTGATAATCCTGGCACAAATTGCTGGGATTTCTCATATTTTTAAATATATTTTATTAGGTATAATAGCATTTTAAAACTTGCTTATGGCAGATATTGTCTCTGACACGTACCCTAGGCGGATGATGTCAGCGCTCTTCTGACAGCAGCCATGCCCCCATCTGCTCTGCCCTCTTGTTACAAGCCTCAAGTGCTCAATGGTGTGAGAAGCCCAGGAGCCACTGCAGATGCTCTCTCTTCAGGTCCATCTAGCCCATCAAGCCTTTCTGCAGCCAGCAGTCTTGACAACTTATCTGGGAGTTTTTCAGAACTGTCTTCAGTAGTTAGTTCAAGTGGAACAGAGGGTGCTTCCAGTTTGGAGAAAAAGGAGGGTGAGACGTTCTACAAAAATAACTTTCTAACTGTATTGTAGCCCCATATTTGCCATTTGGCATGCTAAAAAGTCATTTTTAACCTTAAATACAGTGTATTAGTATCAAATTAGTTAACATAGCCTTAAAAAGGTTTAACCTTGTATTGCTTTCTTCCTTCCAAGTTGACAGTTGAAGAGTCTTGTGCTACTAACCTACTATTTATTTATCTATTTTTGAAATGGAGTTTTGCTTTTGTCACCCAGACTGGAGTGCAGTGGCGTGATCTCGGCTCACTGCAACCTCTGCCTCAAGGGTTCAAGCAATGCTCCTGCCTCAGCCTCCCAAGTAGCTGAAATTGCAGGCACCCACCACCACGCCCAGCTAATTTTTGTAGTTTTAGTAGAGAGGGGATTTCACCATTTTGGGCAGACTGGTCTTGAACTCCTGACCTCAGGTGATCCACCTGCCTCGGCCTCCCAAAGTGCTGGGATTATAGGCGTGAGCCACCACCCCCAGCCCTTAATCTACTCTTTAGACGTAAACCTCTTCTGTTAAAATTCATCTCACCTTATGCATCAATGTAGAGCTTGTTTTCATAAACTTTTTTGTGAAGTAGCTTACATCCTGAAAGATAGGAAAACTGGTTTTAAAAATATAGATGCAATTAAAAACAAAGTTTAAAATAAAAATGAGAGTACTGAGACTGCCCCATTGATTAACTTTTTTCTAATGTTGAAATTTTATAGCTTTCTCTTGTTCAGTATTATATCCTAAGTGGCTATTAATATTATTTTCTTCATATGTAGTAACATTACAAGACTTTATTGTTATAGTGATGAAATACATTATTCTGATGTGAAATTCCATTTGTTTTGGATTTTTTTATTTCCTAGTTCCAGGAGTAGATTTTAGCATAATTCAATTCGTGAGGAATCTTGGACTTGAGCACCTAATGGATATATTTGAGAGAGAACAGGTGAGTAGATAAATCATATTGTTTGGATTAGTGTTTTATGGAAACTCAAGGAAAATTTGGAACATACTTGAAATGAGCTGAACCATGTAAGCTATGGGGGAAGAATGTTTTTTAAGAAATGACATCCCTCAGCCTTCTAATTTGGCTTGACCTTGAAACTTCCATTTAGTTTATTTGCACACAATTGACTTGAGTAGTAATGGTAAAGTAGCTTTCTTGAATGGAAAGTTTAGTTTATTCAGTTCTTGAAGTAAGTTATCCTTGAGTACTGCCTATTCAGTTCTCTGTCAAGCCTGACACTTTTCTAGCTGCTATGGAAAGGTATATGAATATGCCAGCCATATCTGGGCTTTTCTAAGCAGTCTCAGTTTAAAATACTCTGTCAGAATACATTTACTGATTTTTGTTGTTGTTCAGAAAATAATGTTACTGTAGAGTTGCACTCTAAGGGACTTTCAGTGTAGTTATGGAAGTAGAATAAGAACATATGACTGGGTGCAGTGGCTCATGCCTGTAATCCCAACACTTTGGGAGGCCGAGGTGGGTGGATCATAAGGTCAGGAGTTCAAGACCAGCCTGGCCAAGATGGTGAAACCCCTGTCTCTACTAAAAACACAAAAAATTAGCCGGGCATGGTGGCAGGCACCTATAATCCCACCTACTCGGGAGGCCGAGGCAAAGAATTGCTTGAACCCAAGAGGCAGAGGTTGCAGTGAGCCAAGATCACACCACTGCACTCCAGCCTCGGTGACAGAGCGAGACTCTGTCTCAAAAAAAAAAAAAAAAAAAAGGAAGAACATATGAAAATTCAAGTTGTAGCATAGATTTTAGAAATTTGTAGAAGGGAGCCGGGCACGGTGGCTCATGCCTGTAATCCCAGCACTTTGGGAAGCTGAGGCGGGTGGATCACCTGAGGTCAGAAGTTCAAGACCAGCCTGGCCAACATAGTGAAACCCTGTCCCTACTAAAAATACAAAAAATTAGCTGGGCGTGGTGGCAGGCACCTGTAATCCCAGCTACTGGGGAGGCTGAGGCAGGAGAATCGCTTGAACCTGGGAGGCAGAGGTTGCAGTGAGCTGAGATTGCACTTTTGCACTCCAGCCTTGGCAACAAGAGTGAAACTCCGTCTCAAAAATAAAAAAACAGAAATTTGAAGAAGGAAAAGATTACTGTGAGCTAGGCTTATCAGGGAATGCTTCATGGAACGTGTGTAAGTAAAACAGGATTTTAAAGAATGGCTTCAATTTCATGAAGCCATAGTGTATTACTGTATTAAAGGTAAAAGGGTTACTTTGAACAGTGATGCAGAAGTACCGCTTGACATAGTCCAGACTCAGCAGGAACCATTGAAAGACATTATATAAATAGGGTTGGATGTAGAGTGATGGTAGAAAAGTATTATGGAAGAGATAAAATAGAATACCTGAATGTGGTTAATTTGAAAGTACGTTTTTGTTTTGCGTTTTAGTTCTGCTCAGGTTCTTACGCTAAATGGAAATAATATTTTTAGAAATGTTTAAAATAATCTGGAGTAAATGTATGAATCTTATATATTATTAAAACACCAATATATGAATGTCCACCAAATAAGTAAGCATTCTAAGTAGTTTCCTCCTCTTTTGTAAGATCACTTTGGATGTATTAGTTGAGATGGGGCACAAGGAGCTGAAGGAGATTGGAATCAATGCTTATGGACATAGGCACAAACTAATTAAAGGAGTTGAGAGACTTATATCCGGACAACAAGGTATTTTATTTTAATAATTGCTGTTGTCAGTTTAACAGTTTGCATAAAGGCAACCCTCAGTGTACTAAGTTATAATTTAAAAATATGTATGAGAGAATCTGTTTAATAGGAAGAATTCTAATTTAGGATTTAGGAAACTGGGATTATGTCTTAGCTGTGCCACTAACTTAAACTTACTGAGCTGCTGCTGTTAACGATGTGAACCTAAGTAAAATTTCTGGACCATTCAGAAATTTGGGACTTGTTTTAGCTCCTGAAAATAAGTTAGTTTGAGATTATTTTCTGAAGTTATTCTAGCTCTAAAAATGTATTATTTTAAAGGTCTGAAACTTAGGTATCTCATTTCTTGTGGTAATATAATAGATAATAACTAAGTGTTCCAGCTAACCCTTAAAGTACTGTAGTAGATCTCTTATGTAGATAAAATTTTAAGCACTTGGGATGAAAATACTGGAAAGCAATAATGTTGCAACTGAGGAAATTGAACAAAACAAAGTTGAATAATATTTTTATTTCTCCTTAATGTTGGTGCTTAAGGAAAATGCAAATTGCATTTATTCAGCAGATGTTAACACTTTATACCAGGTCTGGGTATAAAAAGGTGAATTGTGGCCAACGTGGTGGCTCACGCTGTAATTCCAACACTTTGGGACGCTGAGGCAGGTGGATCACGAGGTCAGGAGATCGAGACCATCCTGGCTAACATGGTGAAACCCCATCTCTACTAAAAATACAAAAAATTAGCTGGGCTGGGCGTGGTGGCGGGCGCCTGTAGTCCCAGCTATTCAGGAGGCTGAGGCAGGAGAATGGCGTGAACCCGGGAGGCGGAGCTTGCAGTGAGCTGACATCACACCACTGCACTCCAGCCTGGGCGACAGAGCGAGACTCCGTCTCAAAAAAAAAATAAAAAAATAAAAATAAAAAGGTGAATTGTTTTAAGTGTCAAAACCACATTTAACTTTATTGTTCAACTGAGGAAGTGATTTATCTTGGGGTCAAAAATATCCAATAATTGAACGTCCTGGCTGTACACCTGGGGTTAAAGAGAAACCTCCATCAGTAAAAATGAAGGTATTTTCAGGAACGAATGTATGCTAGCCAGGATGGGGTCCACCTCTGAAGAAATAAGAGCACCTCTAAAAATGTAGATGATTCAAGCTAAGGAATACTTTAAACTGGTATTTTAGAGTAAGCTCAATTAAAGGTAGATGTGTTTTACTGCCTGATAGGGACTAGGATAAGATATTTTAAAGTGCAATATGGTCTTGGCTATTTCTAGTATAGAGGACAAATTTTTATAAGATAAAGAGGAGGGAAAGTCCATGATTTCCTGAAATATTAGTATACAATATAATTAGCACTAAAAATGAGGAACTAGAACCCTCAGTTGTAGACCATCGTTGTAACTCTACTGGAATAATACTGATCTGGTATGATAACAATTATGTTACAGTACCAGGATAACAAGAGTCTTAGGGAAGAGGCAGGGTAGAAAAGGAAAGCAGGCAGTATTTGTATATTAAACATATAGCTATTAGGGCTGCACTGAAAAGCTGAAAGGCTCAATGACAGAAATGGATACATTGCCTCCAAATGGCAGAGGTACTTCCATGCCACCTCTGGTCCTGTAGTCACTCTGATACATCCAGCTCCACTTGGATAGGAACATTCATTCCTATATGAAGAAGAAACGTCATGAGACAAAATGCTGTGTCTGATCTAGCATATCAGGGTCACTTTCCTACATAAAGTTACCATCTTCTTTATGTTCATTCAAAGCCAAGATTCTTTTTTTTTCCCCAACCTGATGTTAGTCAACCAACAGGGATTCTATACTTACACCTGATTTGCAAAGTGAAACTGGTAGCTGCCTGTGATGATCTTCTAACAATCTATCATGCTGACTTAACAGCCTTACCTATCATTCAGTGCATCAAGTCAGTAGATGACTAGTACCATACTGATCTTTCAGTATTGATAAACATCATCTTGTATATGTTGCAGATGCCTCAGTCAAGCATTTGTCACAGTCTTTATTCTGTAAAATACTCTCCGTATGCTCTTCATAATCCTTAAAGATTATTGCAGTTCAGCCACTTCTTTTTTTTTTTTTGGAGACGGAGTCTTGCTCTGTGGCCCAGGCTGGAGCGCAGTGGCACGATCTCGGCTCACTGCAAGCTCCGCCTCCCAGGTGCATGCCATTCTCCTGCCTCAGCCTCCCGCGTAGCTGGGACTACAGGCGCCCGCCATCACGCCCGGCTAATTTTTTGTATTTTTAGTAGAGACAGGGTTTCACCATGTTAGCCAGGATGGTCTCGATCTCCTGACCTTGTGATCCGCCCGCCTCGGCCTCCCAAAGTGCTGGGATTACAGGCTTGAGCCACTGCGCCCGGCCCCAGTTCAGCCACTTCTGTAAGTGTTTATTAGCATTGGCATGTTGGTAGTAGTCCTGTTCTTCAGACCATAGCTTTGAACCAGAATAGTGCTCGTCATCTCCAGAGACAAACTTCCATGCACTAACCCAGCAGTAAAGGATTTGGCCCCTACAAGGGAAAACAGCAGTGTTGGAGATATTGTTGTAGAGATTAAAGGAGAGAGTTATGCTACAAATACACCAAAGGAATTAGAAAATTCTGTTTAAAATTCCATTTAAAAAGCTTTTATAAGAGTAAAGATACAAAAATAGATATGATTATCTTGATCATTGACATTTGGAAAACATCACAAATTCATTGCTGAGGTAAACAATCTATTATGGGACAGAATATACATTCAATAGGTGGTAAACTGTGGATTTCTCATTCTAGAGTGATTTAAAATTACCTGAGGCTATGCAAGTTTCTGTCATAATTCTTCCTCATATTTACAAAGAAGAAAGAGATTAAATGTTGAAAGGACTGCGTAGTTAGTAAAGAAAGTAATTTGAAGAAGAAAATGTGTTACAAACTCATTAAGAATAGGAGATAAGAGAAAGATTTTCTGAAATATTTCCACAAAACCCCTTATAAATTGTCAGGTCAAAAAGTAGTAGTCTAAATGCAATGTAGTATGTGTACTGGTTTTGATCCTAGAACAAAAAAAGACATGAGTGGGGAAAACTAGTGAAAAAATGACATCTATAATTTAGTTAATAAGTTTTGACAAATGTGCTATGGTTATATAAAATGGTAACATTAGGGGAAAGTGGGTGAAGGGTACAGAGGAACTCTGTACTTTCAGCCTTTCTAAATATCTAAATTATCACACTATGAAATGTTTTTAAAATCGATAGTAAGCGGCCGGGTGCAGTGGCTCACACCTGTAATCCCAGCACTTTGGGAGGCTGAGGCGGGCGGATCACCTGAGGTCAGGAATTCAAGACCAGCCTGACCAACATGGAGAAACCCCGTCTCTACTAATAATACAAAATTAGCCAGTCGTGGTAGCGAATGCCTGTAATCTCAGCTACTCGGGAGGCTAAGGCAGGAGAATTGCTTGAACCCAGGAGGTGGAGGTCGTGGTGAGCCAAGATCACCCAGCGTAGCCTGGGCAACAAGAGTGAAACTCTGTCTCAAAAAAAAATAAATAAATAAAAATAAAGTTTAAAAAAAAAAATTGGTAGTAAGCATCAGAAAAATTAGGTGGTTATTTTTGGTTTTGATATTCATTGTTTATTGACAATTTATTTTTCTACCTTCAAATTTTGTTTCTTAGGTCTTAACCCTTATTTAACTTTGAACACTTCTGGTAGTGGAACAATTCTTATAGATCTGTCTCCTGATGATAAAGAGTTTCAGTCTGTGGAGGAAGAGGTATGTTCATATAACTTCAATAGTAGGTTTGCCTTATATATTTAGTTCACTTTGTATCCTCTTGTTTCTTTTTCTTCCTTTAGTTTGCATTATATAATTTTCACCTATAAATTCTGTTTTCAAGCTGATTATCTAATAACTGTCTCTAGAAAATATTACCCATGAATTTATAAGACTCATATTCTTTGTTTTTGTGTTTGTGTTTGTTTTTGTTTTTAGTAGAGAGGGGTTTCGCCATGTTGCCCAGGCTGGTCTCGAACTCCTGAGCTCAGGCAGTCCACCTGCCGTGGCCTCCCAAAGTGGGGCACCATGCCCAGCCCTCATATTCTTTGAATAAGAAAAATATTAAAACCTGTTTTGTATTCTCAAAAGTAGAATCAGATGAGTCAAGAACCATGTTCCCCAAATCAGAAAATACGCAAATGCTAATGCACATATATTTCAAACCATTTTTCTGACAGATGCAAAGTACAGTTCGAGAGCACAGAGATGGAGGTCATGCAGGTGGAATCTTCAACAGATACAATATTCTCAAGGTAATAAATTAGTGAAGGTAAAGTTTTCTGAGACCATAGTTTTCAAAGCCTGAACCCATAAGTAACTTTCGTAAGGATCTAATCTAGCCTGTTAAGTCCTTGAATTGGCATCAGAGACTATTTTGGGAAAGAAGATACCCTTAGAAGGTTAATATTCTCCAAATCCCTGTGCTATTTTTAATAAAGGATAATAATTCAATTCTTGTTGAACATATTCAAGTTTATGGGTTCTGCTTTATCTTGGGGTAATACTAAATACTGTAGGTTCAATACTTTATATAAAGTACTGTTAAAGTACTCTATTGTAACAAAGCTGAATTTTTTTTGTGGCGGATACCATCTTTATAGTCATACAATGCTTATTTTTTTATCCTGATTGACTACAGGTTTCTGAAAGTCCCTAAATATATTATCTTTTTATAAATTTTAATAGTACTCTCTTCATCTTTTCCAAAAAAATATATTTTAAATTGTTTTGAGTCATTTAGTGACTGCTGTCTTACTGATTTCAGTTATTCTTCTTAGGAACTTTTTCAACATTATGTTTTTCATGAATTATAGTAATCAAAACTGCACACCATACTTGATGCATAATGAATTCGTATTAACTACATTGATGCAGTATATTCCTAATAATTGTAAAAATAAGACAGAATTAAAATGTGACAAATGCCTTTCTGATACACAAATGCTAAACTCTGAACAGTGTCAAATCTTTGAGCCGTTATTGTATTACTGTTTCATAACATACTATGAGTATAATATGTAATCAGACAAATACAGCCTACTACAGGTACATTTCAGTCAAGTCCACTTTGTCTACAAGCATTAACAAAATGTGTGCAGTTTTGTTAGGAGTGAGCAGGAGAGAGATTGTGTGTTTGACTTCTAAAGTAGTTGGATTTGAGAAAGATACCTTCCCCTAATAAAGGTATTTTCATGCATTGTTTAATAAAAATTTTTTCAGTGATGAAACAGGGCTTTTTGTTGTTGTTGTTGTTGTTCCTTTTTAATGCATAAATGAGATCTATTTGTGACAGTTATGGTCCGTGATTACATCTGTGGCAATATTTTGCATTATTTGAGCCAAGAGTAAAACCGTCAGCTTCCAGGTGTGCTCTAGGAACCAGCAGGGGGCTGTAGCACCTTTAAACACAGCTAAGAAACAACAGTAGTATTGTGAATTTTGTTCCTAGAAATACTCCTAATGAGACTGATATCCACGTTAAAATCTTTTGCAGATAAAAATTTTCTGAATTAGAAGGTCGAGGGAGTAATTGTGTGTGTGTTGATGGGTGGGGGACGCTGTTTCAAATATTCTTAATTTAAAACAGATTAATATGGAGCTCTGAGACAAATACATTGGGGGAAAAAGGATACTCTTCTCTTTCTAGTACTTTATACAGAAAAAACTCGGCATGTCTGATTTGGAGGTGTTTTTGTAATCGTTTTAAGTTAATAGTTCAAGTTTTGTAATAGTTTAATAGTTTAAGTCTAAGTTAATTTAAGAATGGAAGTGTTTTAATAAATTAACAGTATTCCTGACCTTCACATATGGCCTTTTTCTCTTTGAATTTTTTTAATCTCCAAAATGTAGCTATACTTCCAACTTTATGGTTGGGATGAAGTATTTTTAGTTGATTAAAATAACACATTTTATATTTCAGAGAAAAGTTTTGCCAACTTCTAGCTAAATGTATGGCCCATGTTTGATTTAGATGAAGAAATCAGTAAGTAATTCCTAAAGATTTTATTTTTCTGGTTTATTTTTTATAGATTCAGAAGGTTTGTAACAAGAAACTATGGGAAAGATATACTCACCGGAGAAAAGAAGTTTCTGAAGAAAACCACAACCATGCCAATGAACGAATGCTATTTCATGGTAAGATTCCTCCCCACCGACTCTACCACTGTCTTCCACGTTAGGATAGTTTTTTTTTGTTCAGATATGAAATAATAATAAGCCTATATATTCTTTATGTCATTATTTTAAAATAAACCTAGTATTTCTGTAGCTTTCACATTTATATTTTCAACTTCTTTTGAATTTGTGTATTTTATAATGGATTGTTTTTAAATAAGATTACCACAATAAAAAATAGAAATGAGAGTGTTGACTATCTTTTCCTTTTTTCTTTCAATAGTAAATTTTGCTTATGGTCACTCTAAGAAATTTTGTGTTTTACTTTTAACTAGTTGATTGAATTAAAAATAAGACCTGGGAATCACCTCAGAAGAAGGTGTACATCCTATTCTTATTTTGATTCTAAGTATCAAACCGACACAATTTGAAAAGAGCCATTGTTATTGAACCTGTAGAGGTTTCTGATGACTGTAGAATTGAAACCATAGAATTGAATTGAAAGCACAATTACTTATTCTTCTTGGAATTTTCTACTTTTTTTGTATTATAAGCCGGCAGGTGTTGATTAGTCTTTCAAATTTTAGCAGAGTTAAACATATTAATGTAGTATTTATGAGGCCTTCAAGTACATTACCCATAGTAGTTCCAGTCTGCTTCTTCATTTGTCCTTGATTGCAGAAAAATTTTAGAGACCTGTAAAGTTCTCTAAAACACAGTAAATTTCATAATACCCTGGGAGAATGTCTGTAACAGAATGGATTCATGTGCAGAATCTAAACATGTTGCACTCCTTATTCCAGAATCCTAAATAATTATCATGATAATCTCTTGACACCGGGCATATTTATTTATCTGTTAACGTGATGGTTATAATGTGGTTTTTCTAATTTGTAATATAAATAATTTTGGTTTTCCCAAGTTAATTCAAAAAATGATTCTATTCATCTGTATTTCTGTAAAGTAGAATTCAGTATATTTTCCTGTCTGTCTGTGGAAAGGGAACATGATCTTGATAAATGAATTAGCTGTGGTTTTTTGACTTTTTCCGTCCCCTACCCTACTCCACTCCCAAGGAAAGAGGAGAGAGAAGTCAATGTGCAGGGGGTGAGGGAAAGCACCACATTTGCAGATATAATCTTGTATCACAACTGATGAAAGGCAGAAGTGGAAGGATAGAAGAGAAGAGGTATAAGAAAGAGAATAAGAATGTGAAATTTGGGCCGGGTGTGGTGGCTCACACCTGTAATCCCAGCACTTTGGGAGGCCAAGGTGAGTGGATCACCCGAGGTCAGGAGTCTGACCAATATGTTGAAACCCCATCTCTACTAAAACTACAAAACTAGCCAGGTGTGGTGGTGTGCACCTATAGTCCCAGCTACTCAGGGGGCTGAGACAGGAGAATTGCTTGAACCCAGGAGGCAGAGGTTGCAGTGAGTCAAGATCATGCACTCCAGCCTGGGCCACAGAGCGAGACTACATCTCAAAAAAGTTTTTAAAGAAAGAATGTGAAAGTCTACTTGAGCCACTTGATATCTTCAAAAAAGCACACAGGCATAGGCATCATTCTGAGACCTAATTACATTTAGCTTTGCTATCTAAAGTGAATTATGAGCCTCTTGGTTTTAGATTTTTATGGATTTGCAGTCTGGCATTTAGTAACTCTTACATTGATATTTCAAGTAATCTATTTTTCTAGTTCAATCTGTGTCCTTATTTTAGCACATGAACCAGCACTCTATTAGAAACATCAGTTGATGTTAGCAGTTCTTTATTCTAAAATAGCTGGCTGACAGTTAACTTGTTACCCTTTTTCGTTTTGGCCTTATTATGGTGGGGCTGTATATTTTAAGAATTCAATTTCTAAGAAACTAGTTTTTTACTTTTCTAAAATTTTAAATTATTGTTACCCATCTATATGTGTTTCAGGGTCTCCTTTTGTGAATGCAATTATCCACAAAGGCTTTGATGAAAGGCATGCGTACATAGGTGGTATGTTTGGAGCTGGCATTTATTTTGCTGAAAACTCTTCCAAAAGCAATCAATATGTATATGGAATTGGAGGAGGTACTGGGTGTCCAGTTCACAAAGACAGATCTTGTTACATTTGCCACAGGTAAGAGATCACTTGTTCTCATTTATTTTGGTGGTAATCAGATAAGAACTAGTTACATTTTTGAGGGCAAAGCATTATGTTGGACAGCCTTAGGAATGCAAGCTAGGCATGTTTTAGATTGCTTTTGGCCCTCTCACCAATTATAATAATAGCTAATATTTATTAAATAATCCGTATGGGCCAATTATAATTTAAGCACTTGACCTGTTTGACTAATTTAATCATTAGAATATCTGGTGCCTTAA
Source organism: Symphalangus syndactylus (assembly GCF_028878055.3). Taxonomy (NCBI): domain Eukaryota; kingdom Metazoa; phylum Chordata; class Mammalia; order Primates; family Hylobatidae; genus Symphalangus; species Symphalangus syndactylus. The sequence continues at coordinate 46,817,969 of NC_072424.2, read as the reverse complement.
AGCATACTGAGTAGAAAGTAACATTAGGCATGAAAGAGGCTTTATTGTAGCCCTTGAGTATTGTAGGACTCTGTGGACTCTTTAAAAAATCTAGTATTCAAATGCTAAAATGGCATTATTTGTCAAGTTTAATTATTTGATGGCAGTGCCTGAGCCTCTCTTCCACTGTGATACGATCCTAATTCTCAATTTGCAATATTACTATAAGAACTTAAAACATTGATCCTTTTTGAAAGGAAATAATAATCAAATAACTACTTTGCACTTTTTTTTCCACTTTTAATTACCTGTTCTAACTCACTTGTTAAAAATCATTTAAGTAACTTGTCCCTAACTTATAAAATCCTTATAGGCAAAAAGTAATGCCATTTGAAAAATCTAGTAAGATTAATTCCTGAGATTTATTCGACAGGGCACTGCGTATTGAATATATAGATCAGTAGTTTATCAAGCATTAGCGTGCATTAGAATCACCTAGATGGCTTGTTTAAATCACAGATTCTTAGGCTCCACCTCCTCAGTTGCTGATTTAGTAGATCTGGGGTGGGACTCTAGAATTTGAGTTTCTACCAAGTTCCCAGATGTGACGCTGTATTTCTGACCACTGATCTATAAAAAACCCCTAGAGCAGTACTTTGCACTTTGGAAGCACATGGGAATCACCCAGGGAATATTAAAAAACTATTAATGCCTGTGTCCCATCCTCACAGAATCTCTTTTAATTGGTCTGGGGCATGATCTGGATATTAGAATTTTTAAAAGCTTGCCAGTTGATTTCAAAGGGCTTCCGAGCTGAAGAATTGCAGTCATGGAGGGAAACAGGTTCTTTCTTTGTGTTTGTTTTGTTCTTACTGTTATCCCTCTAAATTTAGGCCTGCATAGGTAGTACACAGTAGGCCCTCCTATGTATGACATCCCACTCCTATTTTAGATCATAAATTGGAGTGGTTAGGAGGCATGTAATTTCCTGTAAATTGAACACTGCTGTTTTTATTTGTCATATATGGTGTGAAGGCTAAATAGTTTTGATTATTAGTAATAAGCAACATTCTAATACCTCCCTCTTCTTTGGAAGGTAGAACCATCAACTGGTCTACCGAAATCTCTTGTTATCTTCTAAAAAGAAACAATGACGTTAATACTAAAAGGTTGTTTGAAACTAAGAAAGGCCAGTCACGTGCCTGAGAGGAGTGAGAGGGTAATCTACTGAAACTGGTGGTGAGGAGAGACCACCAGTTTACTTCCTATAGATACCATTCCAATGGTGGAGAAAATTCTATGGATGGGGACCATTAATAAAGGAAGTTTGGCCTTTGTGAAGAAAAGAAAACTAATGTGCTTGGGGCATAATGAACATAAAATGAGATTCAAGAAATTGGAGCCATTGTACAGAATTTGGATTTTCTCCCAAGTACAATGACAGCCTCTAAAAGGTTTTAAGCAGAAAAGTGACTTGATCTAATTTTTGTTTGTTTTAATTACTTGGATGGGAAAGGTTTGGGCAGGAATTAGAGAAGAAACAGGAAGACTGGTTTAGAAAGCCATTGTGTGATAGTCCAGGTGAATATTTCAGTAATTTGACTTAATAGTGACAGTAGAATTAAGAAAAGTAAATGGATTTCAAATATATTTTGAAGGTAAAATCAACTGGACTTAATTAGATATGTGTCCAACTTTGCAAGCCACTTAATGGAAGTCTGCTAAACCTTCTCCTTCCCACTTGGCCAGTGACTTCTGGTTTTTGCTGAGATACAAACAAGGTGGTAGAGTCTGCATCTCTATAAGGTTATTACATTTTTCAGATTTTATAGTTAAAATAAGGACTAACTAAATTGACAAATTATTTCATTAATAAGAGTAGTAGAAGACATTCTTAAAAAGTTCTTTTAGGGGTGAAATGATAAAAACAATTATAAGTATTTATGTATAAATAAATTTTTAAAACTTACACCATGTCCACACATTGTCATATTTATGTATCAAATTTGACTTCAGGTGATCTTTTCCTTTTCATTTTATAGGCAGCTGCTCTTTTGCCGGGTAACCTTGGGAAAGTCTTTTCTGCAGTTCAGTGCAATGAAAATGGCACATTCTCCTCCAGGTCACCACTCAGTCACTGGTAGGCCCAGTGTAAATGGCCTAGCATTAGCTGAATATGTTATTTATAGAGGAGAACAGGTAATGTAGTTTTATTTGTTCGTCTTCAAAAACGTTAGAGAGGCATACTTTAACTTTCTACTAATCTCTTGAATTGACAAGACATATTGCCTTAACTGGATTTTTAAAAAATTTTATTTGGAGATAATTTCAGATTTGGAAAGTTACAGAAATAATAAAGAGAATTCTCTTATATAACCTTTACCTAGATTTCCTAAATGTTAATATTTTGTTCTCTTTTTCTCTTATCATTCTCTCCTTCCTTCCTTGTGTGTGTACATATTTTTTTGTGAACTGTTTGAGAGTAAGTTGCAGGGCATGTCCCTTTACCATTAGCTATTTCAATTGTAAATTTCCTAAAAACAATAAGACTTTATTCAAATTTTGCCAATCGTTTCGGATTTTTCTTAGCTCTTACAAATAATTGAAGTCTTGTATTTAACAGCCTGTCCGTAGCAAAGTATATAATTGTGTTTTGCTGTCAGTGAGAGCCAAAAGTAGTTCTAGAGCAGTGTTGTGAATTGGGGGTAGGTATCGGAATCACCTCAGTTACTAAAATCAGACGTGATTTTAGTCTTATCTGATACTTATGAACTTAGTATTCAGCCTAGACTTGCTGATTGAAAATCTAAAGAACTGTAGTCAGGGTAAAGATGTTTTGAGAAAATGTCCCTAGATGATTCTGATCTACAACAGTAATTTAGAACCTCCTCCCTAAGATTAGGAATACTTACGGAAAGTATATCTTTCAAGAAAATTTTTGTACCGTTATTTGAATTTATCTTTCTCTTCCAGGCTTATCCTGAGTATTTAATTACTTACCAGATTATGAGGCCTGAAGGTATGGTCGATGGATAAATAGTTATTTTAAGAAGCTAATTCCACTGAAGCTAAAATCATCAAAGCAGCAGTGGCCTCTACGAATTACTCCTTTGCTAAAAAAAAAATCTTGCCCATAGGCCTGTGGCAAAAGGATAAAAATGTGAACGAAGTTTAACATTCTGACTTGATAAAGCTTTAATGATGTACAGTGTTTTCTAAATATTTCCTGTTTTTTCAGCACTTTAACAGATGCCATTCCAGGTTAAACTGGGTTGTCTGTACTAAATTAAAAACAGAGTTAACTTGAACCTTTTATATGTTATGCATTGATTCTAACAAACTGTAATGCCCTCAACAGAACTCATTTTACTAATACAATACTGTGTTCTTTAAAACACAGCATTTACACTGAATACAATTTCATTTGTAAAACTGTAAATAAGAGCTTTTGTACTAGCCCAATATTTATTTACATTGCTTTGTAATATAAATCTGTTTTAGAACTGCAGCGGTTTACAAAATTTTTTCATATGTATAGTTCATCTGTACTTCATCTTACATCGTCATGATTGAGTGATCTTTACATTTGATTCCAGAGGCTATGTTGAGTTGTTAGTTGGGAAAGATTGAGTTATCAGATTTCATTTGCCGATGGGAGCCTTTATCTGTCATTAGAAATCTTTCTCATTTAAGAACTTATGAATATGGTGAAGATTTAATTTGTGATACCTTTGTATGTATAAGACACATTCCAAAGAGCTCTAACTATGATAGATCCTGATTACTAAAGAAGCTTCTTTACTGGCCTCAATTTCTAGCTTTCATGTTGGAAAATTTTCTAAAGTCATTCTGTGAAAATTAGAGCAAAGTGCTCCTGTTTTTTAGAGAAACTAAATCTTGCTGTTGAACAATTACTGTGTTCTTTTCATGGAACGTAAGTAGGATGTTACATTTCCAGGGTGGGAAGGGTAATCCTAAATCATTTCCCAGTCTATTTTAATTACCTTAAATCTAAAGGGAAAAAAAAAAAATCACAAACAGGACTGGGTAGTTTTTTATCCTAAGTATATTTTTTCTTGTTCTTTTTACTTGGTTTTATTGCTGTGTTTATAGCCAATCTATACATCATGGGTAAACTTAACCCAGAACTATAAAATGTAGTTGTCTCAATCCCCTCCAGGCCTCCTGAATGGGCAAGTGCAGTGAAACAGGTGCTTCTTGCTCCTGGGTTTTCTCTCCATGATGTTATGCCCAGTTGGAAATATGCTCTCAGTTTGTGCACTATATGGTGACCAGGCCTGTGTTCAGTTTGGCAGCTGTAGAAGGAAATGCTGTCCCATAAAATGCCATTCCTATTTTCTAATATAACACTCTTTTCCAGGAAGCATGCTTAAGCATCTTGTTACAGAGACATACATCCATTGTGGCTTGGCAGTCTCTTTTGTTTGTTGACTTGAGCTCCCTTCAAAGTCGAGGAAAGATCTTTACTCACTTATTGAGGACATTCCCCATCACTGTCTGTACCAGTTCACCTTTATTTTACGTTTTATTCAGTCTGTAAATTAACTGGCCCTTTGCAGTAACTTGTACATAAAGTGCTAGAAAATCATGTTCCTTGTCCTGAGTAAGAGTTAATCAGAGTAAATACATTTCTGGAGTTGTTTCTGTGATGTAAATTATGATCATTATTTAAGAAGTCAAATCCTGATCTTGAAGTGCTTTTTATACAGTTCACTAATAATTACAAATATCCTAAAGTCATTTCTTGGAACACAAGTGGAGTATGCCAAATTTTATATGAATTTTTCAGATTATCTAAGCTTCCAGGTTTTATATAATTAGAAGATAATGAGAGAATTAATGGGGTTTATATTTACATTCTCTCTCAACTATGTAGCCCATATTACTCACCCTATGAGTGAATCTGGAATTGCTTTTCATGTGAAATCATTGTGGTCTATGAGTTTACAATACTGTAAACTGTGTTATTTTATCTAATCCATTGCTTAATGAGTGTGTTTTTCCATGAATGAATATACCGTGGTTCATATGTTAGCATGGCAGTATTTTCAGATAGCTTTTTGTTTGTTGGGAAGTTGGGGTTTTGGGGGGAGGGGGCGTATTAGTATGTTGCATGAAATAGCTTACTTTATAATGATGGAATTGGTTTTTCTTTTGTCTTGTGATTTTTTTTTTTTTGAAGTGAAATTTAACTTTCTGTGCAAGTAGTACTATTATACCCATCTTCAGTGTCTTACTTGTACTGTATCACATTCCATACTCTCATTTAATTCTTAATAAAACTGTTCACTTGTTTTTCTGGGTAGCATGGTAATTACTGGAATAGTATAAATGTGTTGAATGGTCTTTGAGAAAATGAATTAAGATTACAATAAACCACAATTGCAGGGAAACAATGTAGTTCTGAGTCTAACAGTGACAAAGAATGCAGTTTGAAGTTTGAAATATTGAATATTGTAGCTGTACTTGCTCATTAAAATGAAAGTAGCTGTGAGATGCTTTCAACATTTAGTCTATTCAGCACAACTTTGGTAAACCTTAAAGCTCATTCCTGGGAAATTAATCTTCTTAACTTATAAAAAGGAATATATTTTTATTTCTGTGTCATATGAAAACATTCTTAATAAGTTTCCAAATCTCAAAGTTAGTAGTATTTATTGCTATTAAAAGAAAGTGTAATCGCATATGTATATTAGACTTCAGTATGTTAAGTTTCCTTGTGTGTAATCAATTCCCTGATTTCCATAATAAGAGAATGATGGTGCGAATAATTCTTAAGTCTTTTGGCTTTGAAATACATTTCAGCAGCTGTGTTCCTATTTCATTTAGAGTAATATGGAAGTATTTGCTGCTATTTCAAGTATGCATGCCAGTCTCAGGTGTTTATTGTGATCCAGTTGTTTGCAGGTTGATGAGGCAAGGAAGCATGCAGATTTCCCAGAGCTCTTACAGTCTACTCCTGACTGTGCCTTTACCTGCTGTCCTATTACAGGACTAGAGTGACAAAGGAAGCAAGTAGTGGTGGTACTCATTTGTCACCAGGAGAACTGTCAGACTTCTATAAAATTAAATTGTAATATGCCTTTCCCTGTCTCCTGTGTCTCCACACCTCCTACCCTTTTGTGCTGACTAGTTTAGACAGGCTGTGACCTAAAATAACTTAATTACTGCTCTTCACATAAAGCCATTATTATTAGAAGTGTTGTCTCCACCTTGTCACCCACCCACAGCTGTCATTTCCATAACACAAATATATACAGAGCCCCTCAAAGCAGTATGCCCATATACTATAAAGCAGCACTATACAAAGGTGTGATCTGCAGATGGGATTGGTCTGCAAACTGATATTGTTACCAGCCCATGGAGATATGAATACAAAAAGTAAGGGTAAACTTTTAAAAACTTTTAGAGCAAGACATTGTTGTAATTTTTTTTCTAATTTTCAATTGAAATATTGGCCTGCAGTGGATTGGAAACTTAGAAAGAAACTGATAATTCACAGATAATTTGAAAGGTTTCACATCTGCTTTGTATACCAGTAGACTTAGCACCTAGCATATCTGGCACATAGTGTTCCTCAGTAAATTTTTTGTTGGGTGAATAAATAGTGATTAAGTGATGAGGCTATAAGGTCAGATGTATATGGATTTTAATTTTTATTCTACCCCTCACCATCTGTGTGATCTTGAACAAATTATGTAACCTTTTAAGATTTTTGTAACACTTTATAAGGTTGTTGAGAGTAATAAATGATTTTCTATCTGTGCTACTAAGCATTGTACTTGCCAATAATTGGTTATTATAATTAATATTATTTCCCTGAATACTCCAGAATTAGGGGCTTGAGTTTTCCCACTTGTCACAGAAACATAGAGCATAGAATTTTAAAACTGCAAGATATATTAGCCACTAATTCTTTTATTCTAATGAAATCTTAAGAAGCTCAAAATGTAAAGTATATAAATCCCTAACCCACAGGAATCTCAGTTCAAAAATTACTGATATGAGTGCACAGACAGACGTACCCATAATCCAGTCTGCATCATATTTGTTAGAAAAAAGCCTCACTCAGATGAACTCATCAAAAATCCAAAACAGTGTATTGTAAGCACAAATCAGTAGAGACAATCTTGGAGGATTAGCACCTCCCACAAACGAAGTAGTAAAGTAAATATTGTTTAAAATGATTGGGTTGAGGGTGGGAATAAAAGAAATCGTTAAAACCATTAAGATGACGCTGTGAAGGCAAAGTCTTTGAAAAAGTAAGTCTTTAGAACTAAATATATATAATTAGAAATTAAAAACTCAGATTAAACTACAGACTGGGCATATCTGAAGATAGAATTGGGGAACTAGAAGATACAGTGGAAAACACACAGATGGTAGCACAGAGGAAGATACGGGAAATATCAGAGGGCTAGGAGACGGAATAGAATGAGGAGACATAAAGAATAGGGGAGGGAAGAGACTTGAAAAATACCCAAGAATTCATAGAGAATATGAATTTAAAGAAGCAGCCGCTTAAGAAACACCTAGGAGGATGAATAAAAGCAAGTCTGCTACTAGACATAGTGAAACTGCAGAGCATCAAAAGACAAGAAAAAAATAGAAAAGATAAAGGGTTAATATACTGACAGCAGATCAGTGGCAGCAATAGAAGCCAGAAGACAAAATAACTTAGAAGTGCTGAGGAAGCTACTGTTAGCCTAGAATTCTATACACAGATAAACTAGTACTTAAAAAAGAGGATGAAAAATGCATCCGTTCTTTCGCTGAGAGATCTAGTAGATTGTTCTTTAGCAAAGAAAGCAGTTGAATCCAAAAGGAGCAGGATGCAAGAAGCATAGTGCACAAAGAAATCGGCAAACATGTCAGTAAAAAGGCTGAAATAATATAACTGATAAGGAATAATATTCAAGACCAGTGTGTATGATTTGCTAGTATTTGTATACGTAGGAAAAAGTGCAACATGCATTTGCTTGTTTATGAATAAAATTCCTTCAGGATACACGTGAACTATTTGGGAGGAAACCTCAGTGCAACTGGGATCAGATGTGAAAGAGACTAAACTGTATATCCTTTTATTCCTTTCGAATTTTATAACAGGACTATTTAAAGCACTATAATAAGCATTGTCTGCAATAGTCAAGTAATAGATTTGAGATTTTTAAAACAAGGTGGAATGAAAGTACTAGTTGACAATAGTATGGGAAATAGAAGCTTTAAGATGCTGATGAAATTTAGACTCTAAGTCAAGTGTGCATATTAAATTTTCAAAGATAATCACTAAGAGTAGAAATCGAAGTGTAAAGATGGGAGAAAGGTAATAAAAATGAACCAGTCGAATAAAAATAAGAATAGCAGGTGACTCGTGCACTTTTTTCCCCAAAAATGTCAAAGAATCAGGTGAACAGGAAATATCTGTAAAAGGTTAAGAGTATCCTGGACGCAGGCCGGGCGCGGTGGCTCAAGCCTGTAATCCCAGCACTTTGGGAGGCCGAGGCGGGCGGATCACGAGGTCAGGAGATCGAGACCATCCTGGCTAACACGGTGAAACCCCGTCTCTACTAAAAATACAAAAAATTAGCCGGGTGTGTTGGCGGGCACCTGTAGTCCCAGCTACTCGGGAGGCTGAGGCAGGAGAATGGCGTGAACCCGGGAGGCGGAGCTTGCAGTGAGCCGAGATCGCGCCACTGCACTCCAGCCTGGGGCACAGAGCAAGACTCCGTCTCAAAAAAAAAAAAAAAAAAAAAAAAAAAAAAAAAAAGAGTATCCTGGACGCACCTGAAGAAGAAAAATAAAGCAGGAGAACCAAAGATGAAGAATAGTATTAATGCTGTCGTAACTGAGATAGTGTGATATTGATATAGGTATAGAGTCTGACCAGTTGAACAGAGTTTATAAGGGCTTTTTATATGCCAGAGTAGCATTATAGATCCTGAGGAAAGGAGGAACTATTCAATAAATTGTAATGGGACAGCTGGTAATCCACATGCAAAAATACATATCTGGATATATACACAAAAATAAATTTCACATAGATTTCATATAGGACTTATATGTGAATAGCAAAATATTTTAAAAGTTTAAAAGAAAATATAAGAAACTGAGATAAGGAAGAACTTTTTATTTTTTATTTTTTATTTTTTATTATTTTTATTTTTTTTGAGTCGAAGTCTCGCTCTGTCGCCCAGGCTGGAGTGCAGTGAGACGCAATCTCAGCTCACTGCAGGCTCCACCTTCTGGGTTCACCCCATTCAAGGAAGAACTTTTTAAGTGACCTTCAAACAACACTGACCCTAAAAGAAAAGGTTGGTAAATTTGACTGTATTAAGTTTAAAAGCATCTGTTTATCCAAAGGCCACTAAGAAGAAAGTAAAGAGACAAGTCATAAAGTGTGAGAAAATATTTGAAACACACAAAGGGCAAATAATTTATATTCAGGATATACTGAAAACTACAAGAAAAAAATGAAAAACTCGGGGGGTGGGGCGCGTGTGAACAAGCGTTTCTCAAAATGGGAAACTCAAACATCAAAAAATGCTCAGCCTCATTAGTAATCAAGGAAATTCAAATTAGGTACCATAAGGTACCATTTTATACCTGCCAGAATTGACAAAAGTAAAAAACTTAGCAATGCAAATGTTGGGATCTGGATCCCATACATTGCTGTTGGTGTGAGTGCTTTTGAAATCCATTTGGCATTACTGGTAAAATGAGAAATTCCTCTGACATCCAGGTATAGAGAGAAACCCTTGCTCAGCGGCTCAGGAGTCATATGAAGGAGCACAACACTGATCACAATGTTTATGTAATGACTCTCTTCTCTTTCCACTCTTCACAGTTCTCCAGCCTCCTTTTTGCCCCAGAAATCTAATCTTGATGGGCTACATGGATAGATTCCCTGTTCTCTGGCTTTTCTTTGGGTTTAACCCAAGGGGAGTATCAGCCGGATGTTGGAGGGTGATTAGGAAGAGAGTGAAATTCAAACATGTATTTCCCAGCTCTCATCCTGATCAGTCTCAGGACAACCTTGGCACTGTTGACGTTTTGGGAAGATAATTACTTGTTGGGGCTATTCTGTGCATTGTCGGATGTTTAGTGGCATCTCTGATCTCTAATCACTAGAAGCAAATAGTACAGCTGCCCCTTGTGACAACCAAAAGTATCCCAGACATTGCCAAATGTCCCCTGGAGGACAAAATCGCCCTGGGTGAGAATCACTGGGTTAGCTATCCCCTTCACTAAAGGTCACCCCTCCTTACAGAGTGGCCTTCCTTCTTACACAACTTTGGAGGTAGAAGCAGTAAATGTAAAAACTAGCGATTTAAGGGAATAAAATAGGTAAGGTAACCAAGAAAAATCAGAAATCTACAATATAAAAAAGTTCCAATAGAGAAGTAACCACAAATACAAAGAAAAATGTTTAAAAATTTTGAAGACCAGTTTGCTCAACTCCATACAAATAAATTTGGGAACCGAAATAACACCTAAAGTAATATTCTAGTAAAACATAAATGACTAAAACTAACCCAAGAAAAGGGAGCAAGTCTAAACAAACCAGATGCCAAAAAAGAAAGAATTCTGTCAAAGAGCTATCCCCAAACAATTCCCAGGCCCAGGAAGTTTCATGGTAGATTCTTACAAAACATTAAGAAACAGATAACTCCAATGTTATTTAAACTGTTCTAAGAGTGTAGACAGTTTCCAATTTTTTAATAAATACACATAGAATTAATATCAAACTTCAACAAGGTGATAGAAAAAGGAGTGGACATTAATGCACAAAATGTTAAATAATTGCAAGCAAAATCTAGCACAACATTAATACCAGTAGGAATATAGATAAACTGCAAATGGATATGAGTGAACTTTGAGGTGATGGAAATGTTAAAGCTGTTTTTTAAAACTAGTACATAATGAATGACCAGTTGGACTTTATACCAAAAGTGCAAGGCTGGTTCACCACTAGAAAATAATATAGGCCGGGCACAGTGGCTCACGCCTGTAATCCCAGCACTTTGGGAGGCTGAGGTGGGTGGACCACAAGGTCAGGAGTTCAAGACCAGCCTGGCCAACATGGTGAAACCCCATCTCTACTACAAATTAAAAAAAAAAAAATTAGCCAGGCATGGTGGCGCATGCCTGTAATCCCAGCTACTTGGGAGGCTGAGGAGAATCACTTGAACTCAGGTGGTGGAGGTTGCAGTGAGCCAAGATTGCACCATCGCACTCCAATCTGGGTGACAGAGTGAGACTTCGTCTCAAAAAAAAAAAAGAAAATAATATAATTCACCTTATCAGTAGCTGACAGGGCAAAAATTAGACAATAATCCCCCTGAATTCTGAAAGGCATTTGATAAACGCATCTAAATTTGATATATATATATATATGTGTGTGTGTTTATATATATATGTGTGTGTGTATATATATAGTGTGTGTGTACTATATATATAGTGTGTGTATGCAAGAATATATATATACACACACACACAAAAATAGATACTTCCAGATGTAATATTTATACAGTTGCTCCTTGATTTACCATGGGGCTACGTGCAAATAATCCATTGTGAATCGAAAATATTGTATGTCAAACATGCATTTAATTCTAGTGATATGATAGTTCATCTTAGAATTTTTTGACTTAACAATGGCACAAAAGCATTATTCAATAGAAATCATAATGGGTTAGGATTAATGATTTAGTAGAAATCTTAATCCCATTGTAAGTGGTAAGGAGCTCTTTGACTTATAATAGGGTTACATTCCAATAAATCCATCAGTAAAGAAGAAAAATCGTTAAGTCTAAACATTGTAAGTCAGGAACAAACTTTACCATGCAACACACCTAGACAAGGAGCATTTTGTTTTGATTCACCATTCGTGTGAGCTCTTTGGTGTTTTCTTGGCCTTGTACCAATTGGACTTTTGTGCTGCTGGAAAAGACAGATGTCTGCCTGTTGCCTCCTTCCCCTAACACTCTCCCAGTGGTTCTGCCGGAGTGCCCAGAATGTCCACTTTTTAAGCAGTTCTTTGGGTTCAGGTGGTGATGACATGCACAGATGTCATCTAGAGGGGCTCGATAAACCCTCCGTTAACTGTCCTAAGAAGGTGGAGCGCCTGTCAGGCAAACTTGAATGGAGAAAAACCTTGGCGTGAGAAGACAAAGATGTGGGAATTGCTTGGGAGACTCAGGTTCTGGTCTTGCTTCTACCAGTTGGGTGAATTGAACAAGTTGCTCAACTTTTCTGGGCATCACTAACCTCTTCTGAAATCCAAGGGAGTATAGCTGACCCAAGTCCTTATTCCTAACAAAATCTTATGCTGAAAACCAATGTGTAAAATAGGTGAAGGCTGAAAAGAATAGGAGAGCTGTGAGGAGCCCAGTGACAGATTCCAGGAATCCACCAGGACTTAGCAAGTCAGATTTTGCAGAGCACATGAGGCTTCATTTCAATTTCCACCTTCTTGAATTATCTTTCTTCTCCCCGTATCATAGTTCAAGAGAGGAAATGCAAATAAAAATTGCAAGCCCCAAAATTATACACATCATAGAAACAGATATGACCTCTACAAGTTCTTCCAACTCTCAGTCTGTGAGTTTATGAGAATCCCAGGCTGAAGTTAAATTATTTTCTAGCTGGATGATAACAAATTTAAAAGAATGATTACAATACAAAAAAATTAGTCAGGCATGGTGGTGGGCGCTGTAGTCCCAGCTACCAGGAGGCTGAGGCAGGAGAATGGCATGAACCCGGGAGGCGGAGCTTGCAGTGAGCCGAGATCGTGCCACTGCACTCCAGCCTGGGCGACAGAGCGAGATTCCGTCTCAAAAAAAAAAAAAAAAAAGAATGATTACAACTATACCACACTAGAGTATGATTAGAAAATTCCCCTTTAGATTGAAGTAACACTATACTGACCTGCAAGTATCTTTAAGATATATTGTCAAGAGAAAAATAAAGCAAAATGTCTTGTATACTACCATTTGTAAGAAAAAGAAGAAGAGGAGGAGGAGGAGGAGGGGAGGGGGAGGAAAGGGGGACGGGGAAGGGGGGAAGGAGCAGAGGAGGAGGAAGAGGAGGAAAGAAGAAAAAAGAAGGAACGGAACAAGAAGAGAAAGGGCCAGTGCAGTGGCTCATTCCTGTAATCCCAACACTTCGGAAAGCCAAGGCAGGAGGATCACATGAATGAGGCCAGGACTTCAAGATCAGCCTGGGCAACATAAATGAGACGCCATCTCTACAAAAAATTTAAAACAAAAATTAGCCAGGCATGGTGGTGTTCACCTGTAGCCTCAGCTACTAGAGGTGGGCCTGAGGTGAGAGGGTCACTTGAGCTTGGAAGGTCAAGGCTGCAGTAAGCTATAGCCATACCACTGCACTCCAGCCTGGGCAACAGAGCAACACCCTGTCTCAAAGAAAAAGAAGAAAAAAAACTCCTGTATATTTGATTATGCATAGAATCTCTGAGAAAAGGCCGGGCACGGTGGCTCACGCCTGTAATCCCAGCACTTTTGGAAGGCCAAGGCGGGTGGATCACGAGGTCAGGAGTTCGAGACCAGCTTGGCCAATATGGTGAAACTCCGTCTCTATTAAAAATACAAAAATTGGGTGTGGTGGTGCACACCTGTAGTCCCAGCTACTCTGGAGGCTGAGAGGCAGAAGAATTGTTTGAACCCGGGAGGTGGAGGTTGCAGTGAGCCGAGATTGCACCACTGCACTCCAGCCTGGGCGACACAGTGAGACTCCATCTCAAAAAAAAAAAAAAGAATCTCTGAGAAAATACACAGGAAACTGATAATGTGGTTGCTTCTATGAAGGAAACAGCATGGCAGGGGATGGGATGGAAGGGAGGCTTGCTTTTCACTCTTTTGCCTTTTGAATTCTGTACTGTGTGCATTTCAGTTTTTAAAATTGCTCTTTGGTTTCCCCCATTCATTCCCTTTGACCAGCAATTTCACTTCTGGGAATTGATCCTACATATTTGCTCACACAGAAATATTACATGATCATATAATTGTTCGCTGAAGCATTTTTTTCTTTTTCTTTTTTTTTTTTTTTTTTTGGTAATGTTTGAAACATTGTCAATGTTCATCAGTAGGATACTGGTAAAATAGAAGGTGGCACATTCACAAGATGGAATTCCTTGCATTTCTAAAGTTGTAAAGAAGGCTGAGGATGTGTTTTATGTACTAGTGTGAAAAGATCTGCAAGATACATTGAGTGAAAGGGAGATGGCCCAGCATGGTGGCTCATGCCTGTAATCCCAGCACTTTGGGAGGCCAATGTGGGAGGATCGCTTGAAGTCAGGAGTCAAGACCAGCCTGGCTAACACAGGGAGACCCTGTCTCAAAAAAAAAATTGTTTTAATTAGCTGGATATGGTGGCATGCACCTGTAGTCCCATCTGCTCAGGAGGCTGAGATGGGAGGATCACTTGTACTCAGGAGTTTGAAGCTGCAGCGAGCTATGATCACATCACTGCACTTCAGCCTGGGCAAGAGAGTGAGATTCTGTCTCAAAAAAAAAAAAAAAAAAAAGAAAGAAAGAAAAGAAAATAGAAGATGCAGATGGTGGATATAATATGAATTTTAAAGGTGAGGTTAAAATATATACATATAATTATATGTGCTCATATATGTATTAAAATTTCTGGCAGGATATGCTAGAAACAAACAATAGTATTTAGTAAATGTTGGAAAATTGGGTGTAAATGGGGAATAGGGATAGAAGAGAGACTTTACTGAATACCTGTTTATACTTTAATATTTTTGAACTATGAAAGCAATACGTATTCAAAAATTAAATAATTTATATTTTAAAACCAACAAATACTTTAAAATTACACTTTGGCTTCCCCTCCCACCAAGCACTGCCATTAGGATTTTGCTTCAAGACCAGAAAAACAAAACAAAACAAAACAAACACTCTTCTAAAGAAACCAGCCCTTGGGCCTCCCTTTGTCCTTTCAAATAGTGACTTGCAGAAATTCCAATTCAGCAACATTTCTCTGGCTTCAGAACTGTTGCGTGCTAACTTTTTATTCCCCTCTCCCCTACCTACTCCTTTTTCCCAGTTCTCATTAATCTTCCCTGGGCCTCCTCTTTAAACACTACTGTAGCCACCAGAGCTCTCCGATTTATAGCACAATGTTGTGCTTAGAATTATAGAAAAACAAAAGCACAGCTCTGAACATGGATGTCCCAATGGCACCTCAGCCTTAACCAACTTCTGCCTCTATTGCAAGCTCTTAACTGGCCTCACCTCTCACTTTCCTCATACAATTGACATTCCAGCATCCTTCAGGGGATAAAGAATTGCCTTACACATGGACTCTGTCTTCTCACACTCAGCACCAGCTGAGTCTGCCCCCAACCCTTGCTAAAACCCCCACATACCCTGGTTGCTCATCATGTGTTTATCTTGTCTCCTCCAGTTACTCTCAAACTCGGCTCAAACCAGTTCTCAGGGCCTCTAGTCTCCCCTGAAACCCAGTGGTGGATCTAAACAGGCTGCCATTCACTGCTTGAATCAATGAACTCCAAGGGCATTATTGGATTCATTTAATACAAATGTCCCTGGCATTAGGCTGAATGCTGGGAAGACAGTCAAGAACAAGACTGACAACATGGTTCCTGTCTGCACCGGCCAGCAGCCTTAGAGAGAAGGCACCAAGGAGTCAAATACTGCGGCTCTCAACTCTGGCCGCATATTAGAAATTCTTGGGAATACTCTAAGTCCATGCTGGACTGATTGAATCAAAACCTCTGGGAGTGAGGCCCAAGCAACAGTATTTTTTAAATTCTAATGACTGGCTGTCATTAGAATCTTTAAGAGAATTGATTTACAGGCAACCTCCTATTTAATGACATAATCTAAATGTTCCTGGGCAATAGTCCTTAACTGAATCATAATAATTGAATTTATTTCCTATGAGTATAAGGCTAGGAACTAGGGTACTGAAAGCCCATTTCATACCACAAACAACAAAGACAAAAATTTAACCTTGAAAGTAAAAGACAAGAAACCCAAATACATACTTTAAGAAATATCCAGTGGCAGGAATACATTCCTGCCAATATTAGAACATGGCATAGTC
Organism: Symphalangus syndactylus; assembly: GCF_028878055.3. NCBI lineage: Eukaryota > Metazoa > Chordata > Mammalia > Primates > Hylobatidae > Symphalangus > Symphalangus syndactylus. Next base: position 46,801,865 of record NC_072424.2, on the reverse strand, counting down.
CATGAGACAGGATGAACTACCTTGATGGTAAGAGTCCTAGAGAATAAGAAGGTATTTTCCAACCTATTTCACACACTGGGTTTTGGATTTCTTGGCTTCACTCCATCCCTTAAATGTTCTATGAAATTTCAACTACATATAGAACCTTCTACCACCCCAGTCATCCCTTGCCCCTATACTGGGGTGTTACTTCATTTAACAGGACCCAAGAGTATGTGGTGTGATGATGTGACTCAAGTCAATGGGCCTCCCAGTACAGAGTGTCACTCCTTCCACACTCTCTCTGGTTGTCACTGAAGATCGGAAAAGGCAGCTGCTGCAAGAGATTTTTCTCTAAGCCTTATTTGTGAGTAGGGCAGTGTTAATGCTTTTAACATTATCTCCATTTGGGCCAAATCAAACCGAATGAGAAAAACACATGGGAAACAGTGTCAGGACAATGAAATTCATAAAACTTACAAACATTTAGCCCCCCGTTTCCTCATCTGTAAAATGGGCATCATTATAGATTTATGTATATAAAACATAGGTTTGCTATGAAAATTAATGGTGATCTTTGGATAAATTGTCTGATCTATAATACTACACGATAGACAATATTTAATATTATTTATTTCAATAGCTAAAAAAGAGGGCTGGGAAATGCTGCTTTATGATTTTATGACTTAGAGATTGACAAGTTGCCCCTGCAGAGGAGTTACACCAATTTACACTCCCACCAGTAGTATATAAGAGTACACATTTTTTAGCACCTCCAACAGAGTATCATTCTTTAAAAAAAAAAAATTGTTGGCCAGGCATGGCAGCTCATGCCTGTAATCCCAGCACTTTGGGAGGCCGAGGCTGGTGGATTACCTGAGGTCGGGAGTTCGAGACCAGCCTGGACAACGTGGTAAAACCCCGTCTCTACTAAAAATACAAATATTAGCCGGGCATGGTGGCAGGCACCTGTAATCCCAGCTACTCGGAAGGCTGAGGCAGGAGAATTGCTTGAACTTGGGAGGCAGAGGTTGCAGTGAGCCAACATCACGCCATTGCACTCCGGCCTTGGTGACAAGAGTGAAACTCCGCCTCAAAAAAGAAAAAATTGTTAATTTGACAAATAAAATTGATACTAAGTTGTTTCAACCTGCATTAATTTCATTAATTGTAAGGTTGAATATCTTTATTGTCATAATTTTGGTCTATTTTGTATTTATGATTATTTGTTTGTTTGTTTTTTAGACAGAGTCTCACTCTGTCGCCCAGGCTGGAGTACAGTGGCGTGATCTCACTCACTGCAACCTCCGTCTCCCAGGTTCAAGCGATCCTTCTGCCTCAGTCTCCCAAGTAGCTGGGACTACAGGTGCATGCCACCCCGCCTGGCTAATTTTTTATATTTTTAGTAGAGACGGGGTTTCACCATATTGGCCAGGCTGGTCTCGAACTCCTGACCCCGTGATCCGCCTGACTCAGCCTCCCAAAGTACTGGGATTACAGGCGTGAGCCACTGCACTTGGCCGTATTTATGTATTTTTTCAATATCAAATTAAAATTTTTTATTTAATCATATCTCTTAATTTTCATGTTCTTCTATATGTCCTCATCTTGAGATCATATATTCATCATTATCATCCCCTAGCTCTTTTTTTCTTTAAATATTTGACTCCTAGATCTATTTGGAATTTATTTTAGAATATGAGTGAAGTAAAGATTTGACTTAATTTTAATTTTTACCTAAATCTTTTGTATTAGAACCACTTATTATATTATTTATTCTTCTCCCATTGATTTGAAATACCATTTTTTATTGTTTCAATAATTTTCACTGTTTCTTCTTGTAATAACACATTTTAATTAATTATTATAACTTAATAATACATAAAGGATCCTCCTGCTTCAGCCTCCTGAGTAGGTGGGACTGTAGACAGAGCAGCATCTGTAATGCAAATTCAGGGAAGGAGTCTTAACACTGCATCTTGTTTACATGGTACACACTTTTTATGCATGTTTTCCCCTAAAGTAAAACCCATTACTTTGGCTAATGCAACCTAAATTGAGATATTTTATTCTATATGATGGAACACTACGCACCCCTTCAAAATAAACTTCCCTAGGCCAGGCATGGTAGCTCATACCTGTAATCCCAGGACTTTGGGAGGCCAAGGCAGAAGGAAAGCTTGAGGCCAGGAGTTCTAGACCAGCCTGGGCAACATAACCAGACCCTGTCTCTAGCAACAAACAAAAAATTAGTCAGGCATGGTGATGATAATCAGGCATGGGACCTGCCTATAGTCCCAGCTACTCAGGAGGCTGAAGCAGGAGGACACTTTGAGGCCAGGAGTTTGAGGCTACAGTGAGCTATGATCGCACTACCATACTCCAGCCTGCGAGACAGAGCCAGATCCTCACCCTTTAAAAAAAAAAAAATGCCGGGCACAGTGGCTCACATCTGTAATCCCAGAACTTTGGGAGGCTGAGGTGGAAGGGTGGCTTGAGCCCAGGAGGAGTTCAAGACCAGCCTGGGTAACATGGCAAGACCTTGTCTCTATTATAAAAAGAAATATAGGCCAGGCGCAGTGGCTCACATCTGTAATTCCAGGTGTGATTTAAGTCAAATCCTTACTTCACTCATATTCTAAAATAAATTCCAAATAGATTTTGGGAGGCCGAGGAGGGTGGATCACTTGAGTCCAAGAGTTAGTCCAGCCTGGGCATCTCTACCAAAAAATATAAAAATTAGCCAGGAATGGTGGTGTGTGCCTCGGGTCCCAGCACCCAGAAGGCTGAGGTGAGAGAATTTCTTGAGCCTCAGAGGCAGAGGTTGCAGTAAACCATGATCATGCCACTGCACTCCAGCCTGAGTGACAGAGGGAGACACTGTCTCAAGAAGAAAAAAAGAAATACATATATAATATACATTATATAATATATAGTAAATATATAATATATAGTAATATAATATATATTAATTGTATAACCTTTTCCAAATAAGTTTTTTGCTTTTTTTTCGAGTGTCACTCTGTCACCCAGGCTGGAGTGCAGTGGCTTGATCTCGGCTCACTGCAACCTCTGCCTCCCAGGTTCAAGTGATTCTCCTGCCTTAGCCTCCCGAGTAGCTGGTATTACACACATGCGTCACCATGCCCAGCTAATTTTTGTATTTGTAGTAGAGACGAGGTTTCACCATGTTGGCCAGGCTGGTCTCAAACTCCCGACTTCAGATGATCCATCCGCCTCGGCCTCCCAAAGTGCTGGGATTACCGCGCCCAGCAGAAGAAATGTATTAAAATGCGTTGGATATAATATTAAAAAATTTAGGATAAACAATATGATCCTGCTTTGTTAAAGCAAAAATAACAAATCACCTGTCTACATGCATAGAAAACAGATTATCAATAAATTAATACACCAAAATATTAATGGCAAGCTATCTCTAAGTAATGGGACGATGGGTGATTTTTACTTGGCTGTATTTTTCAGCATTTTCCAAATTTTCTACAATAAATATGCATTACCATTATAATCAGAACAATCAGTAATCATTATGACTTAAATGGATATTTTAAGGTCCACTCCAGTCCTGGTTAGGGTGGTTGGATTGTCAATCTCACCCCAAAGAAGAGACCGCTCTTTCTCTCCATGAAAGCAAAGATGAGCATCCAGCCCTGAAAGGAGATGCATTCACCACTTCAGTTCAGTTCTTTTGATTGGGAGACACTGCCATTAGATGTTAAATGCCAAATAACATCATCTGGAATCACATGGTGACCCTTTGTGTTGCCAGCCGGGAGAGGGGTGTGTGGCATCACCTCCCTCTTACCCTCTCCCAACCCCACCCAGAAGGGCTGGGAAGACACAGAGATGGTGTGGTACTTCAGGGTGGTATGCTAATGCAGGCCTCTAATCCTATCAGGAATGCTTAGGGTGTTAATTTGACCATCTTTCACAGCTCATAAATCTACTGAAGCAAAGCCAAGCTGCCAGACACCATCAAGCAAAACTCCTTCTGAGGCTGGCAGTTGGAGTAAAGCAGCCGGGATTATGCCACAATAAAGTCCAATAAAGAGCTTTGTATGTGGGGGACTGGAGAGCAGCTTCTCACATTTGGATACAATAGAACAAAACAGTGGGAAATGTGAATGTCTGATTAGTCAGACTGGTGGTCTCCCCCGTGCCCCGCCTGCCCACTGAGCCATAGATCCTCATTCATTCACAATTCTTTGCACGCAGATGATCTATCTTGCTCCCAAACAATCGCCAGCACAGACTCCCATCGGATTAGTTTGCTTAATCCCTGTGTATAAATACAGATCAACTGTATTCACTTCCATTGGAATCTGCTAGCCTTTTTATATTAAAACCTATTTAACTTCAGTCAAATTACTCCTGCCTAGATCCATTCTCTCTTTATTCGGTGGTCAGAATGGAAACATTCTTCTCTTTCAGGAACAGAGCATTCCCCCAGAAGAATTCCCACTGTTGACAAATAGGTGGGGTTTAAAACTGTCAACAGAAATCAGTAGCAACCTCCGGATTACAGCTTCATCCAGAGTCCATCTGTTCCTCAAATCAATCTGTTTAAAAATCAGCTGATTAGGGATTCTAAGTAAAAACATCCTTTGGAGCATCCATTTCAAGAGACATTGAGGCAGGCAGTTAGATTTTCATCAGCTTCCTCTTTGGTCCACACCTCTTGGAGGGCAAGTTGCAGCAGTTTTCTGCCTCTAGGGACAGAAATCTCTTCTGATCGTATCTGCAGGCTGGCAGGGGTGGGGAGGGAGTGGTGGTTTCACGTGGTACAAGACTGGAAGTACCAGAAAAACTGAAGAAAGACCCACCCATTCTACAGTTCTGTACAGGCAACCAGTGACATTCCCACAGAGTGTGAGCAAAGACTCCTATTTCCTCAGGGCGGACTTACTGCATGCCAGGAGCCCAGCACATTTAGGAGTTTCCAAACACAGTGGAAAAAGGAATCAGAAAAGATCCGCCACTTATTGGCCTTGGGCCTTGGGCAAGTTTCTTTAACCCTTGAGCTCTAGTTTTCTCATCAGGAAAATGGATTTAATAATTTCTTCTATGTGGGATTATCTGGCTCATAGTACAGGGATGTGATACATGCCAATTGCGATTTTTGATAGTGTAGTTTGAAAAATAACTGTTATTGATATTATTATTAGTGGTGGTAAATTTCAAAAATAACTATGATTATTGATATTGTTGTTGCTGGTAGTGCATTTGATAAATAACTATGTTGTGGTTATTATTATGGCTGGTAGTGCACTGTTAGCTATTGCTCTCTCCATATAATGATGAACAGACTTTAAAAGAACTGACTAAAGATCACATAAGCCCATTCACTCACCTGGCGGGTGTTTTATTGAACACCTTCTATTTGCCAGGCACTATTCTAGACACTGGGGCTACATCAGTGGAATCCATCCATGTGAAGTTTACCTTTTAGTTGGGGGAAGACTGACAATAAAAACAAGTAAGTAGGCCGGGCGCGGTGGCTCACGCTTGTAATCCCAGCACTTTGGGAGGCCAAGGTGGGCGGATCATGAGGTCAGGAGATCGAGACCATGGTGAAACCCCGTCTCTACTAAAAATACAAAAAATTAGCCGGGCGTGGTGGCGGGCGCCTGTAGTCCCAGCCACTCAGAGAGGCTGAGGCAGGAGAATGGCGTGAACCCGGGAGGCGGAGCTTGCATTGAGCCGAGATTGAGCCACTGCACTCTAGCCTGGGTGAAAAAGCGAGACTCCGTCTCAAAAAAAAAAAACAAAAAAAAAAACAAGTAAGTAAATTATATTGAATTTAGAATGTGATTAGTGATATAGGGGAAAATTGAGCAGGGTGGGGAGGATTGGGAGTGAGTTGTGAGAGAAGGGGCTGGTGCAGCAGAATTTAACATGAGGTGGTTTGGAAGGCCTCACTGAGAAGGTGGCATCTGAACAACTGTAAAGGAAGTGGAGGAGTAGGCCATGGCGAGTGTTGGGGGAAGAGCATTCTACGCACAGAACAGCAACTGCAGAAGCCCTCAGGGGATCCTGCCTGTGTGCTTGGAGAAGGCTGGAGTGGGATAGAGTAGGAAATCGTGTCACAGATGCAAAGGTGGGTCACCCAGGGTCAAGCTAGGCATTTTTAGGACCTTAGCTTTTTACTCTAAGTGAAATGGGGAGCCACTGCAGGGTTGTGAGCAAAAGGAGTGACATGGTTTGACTTAAGCTTCAACAGGATCACTGGATCCTTAGCTAAAAACAGACTGAGCTCTGGGGAGAAGTAGTGGTGGACAAGGGTGAAAGCAGAGAGACCAGTGGGTTGATGTGAGTGGTTAGAAAAAGGGAGGATGATGATTCCAAGGATTTTGTATTCAACAGCTGGAAGGATGAAGAGGCCATTAACTAGGAAAGGGATTGAAGGTAGAGCAAGTTGAGGGGAGATTAGTTTGGTTTTGGCCACAGGTTTGCAGACTTAAGCTTAAAAGAACCGTTAGATATTACCTAACTCAAATCTCATCTTTAAGCAAATTATAGGCTGGGTGCGGTGGCTCACACCTGTAATCCCAGCACTTTGGGAGGCTGAGGCAGGTGGATCACAAGGTCAAGAGATCGAGACCATCCTGGCCAACATGGTGAAACCCCATCTCTACTAAAAATACAAAAAATTAGCCAGGCGTGGTGGCAAGAGCCTGTAATCCCAGCTACTTGGGAAGCTGAGGTTGGAGAATCTCTTGAACCCCAGAGGCAGAGGTTGCAGTGAGCCGAGATCGCACCATTGCACTCCAGCCTGGGCAAAAAAAAAAAAAAAAGTGTGTGTATGTATATATATATATAGTTTTTGTTGTTGGTTTTGTTTTTTGAAACAGGATCTCCCTCTGTCACCCAGTGTGGGGTGCAGTGGTGCGATCTTGGCTCACTGCAGCCTCTACCTCCTAGGTTCAAGCAATTCTCGTGCCTCAGTCCCCCAAGTAGCTGGGATTACAGGCACGCACTACTATGTTCAGCTAATTTTTGTATTTTTGGTAGAGACGGAGTTTCACCATGTTGGCCAGACTGGTCTTGAACTCCTGGCCTCAAGCGATCCGCCCGCCTTGGCCTCCCAAAGTGCTGGGATTACAGGCATAAGCCACCATGCCCAGCCAACAAATTATATTTTTTAATGAGTGCACACAGTATGATGGATACAGAGTGGAAAATTAGCTTTCATTCCATCCCATTGTCTCTGGCCACCCAGATCTCCTCCTCAAACTACTGTACCACTTATTGGCATTTTTTCCCTCTAGAGATAGCCTATGCACACACAAGCCTCTATGTTTACACTTCCTCTGTATTTATTTTTACGATGATAACATACTGTACATGCTGTTCTGAACCTCGCCTCTTTTTTCCAGTCAATAATCTGTCTTGATAGGTACACATAGGACTGGCCCATTGTTTTCATGATTCCAATTTTCTGGTGTATAAATGCACTGTAATTTACAGAACCAGCCCCCTATTGATGAACAGTTGTGCTATTTATAACGTTGTATTTTCAAGTAACACTGTGATGTATTTCATTCTCATGCATCCGTTTAATCAAAAGATATCTTCATTTAAAATACGAACATGTATTGCTTAATTTTCCTTCTAGATACCTTTTCCCATTGGTATAAGAGAAGTATTCTGTTACACTGGGGCCGATGGGTAGCTATATCGCATCAGAGGGGCTGTACTGGTTGTTAAAAGATCAGCATATTTATGCACTCACTGTTAACTAGCTGCCAAGTGCCTTTCTCATAATTATGTCTGAGAGCCTTTAGTTTGCTCACAATCCAGCAACTTAAAAATTGACACCAGGCGCCAGGCATGGTGACTCACACCTGTAATCCTAGCACTTTGGGAGGCCAAGGCGAGTGGATCACCTGAGGTCAGGAGTTCAAGACCAGCCTGGCCAACATGGTGAAGCCTTGTCTCTACTAAAAATACAAAAAAAAAAAAAAAATTAGCTGAGCATGGTGGCAGGTGCCTGGTGGCTCATGCCTGTAATCCCAGCACTTTGGGAGGCTGAGGTGGGCGGATCACGAGGTCAGGAGCTCAAGACCAGCCTGAACAATATAGTGAAACCCCGTTTCTACTAAAAAATACAAAAATTAGCCGGGCATGGTGGTGCATGCCTGTAGTCCCAGCTACTCAGGAGGCTGAGGCAGGAGAACTGCTTGAACCTGGGAGGCAGAGGTTGCAGTGAGCAGAGATCATGCCATTGTGCCCAGCCTGGGTGACAGAGTGAGACTCCATCTCAAAAAAAAAAAAAAGAGAGAGAGACAGAATTGACACCAGGCAGAAGAGGGACTGTTGTCACTGGACTGTTCTGACTGTCCAGTGCCTGGGTGTTAACTATTTTGAATATCACTCTTTTACCTTCACTAATATGAGAGATGAAAATGGTCTCACAGTACAGCTAATTTGCAGTTCTCTTTTTAAAATGCCATTTTAATTTCCCTTTCTGTATATTGTTCATATTCTATTGGGTTGCTTGTTTTGCATCTTGATTTTTTTTTTTCTTGAGACAAAGCCTCTCACTGTGTTGCCCAGGCTGGAGTACAGTGGCATGATTACGGCTCACTGCAGCCTCAACCTCCCAGGCTCAAACAATCCTCCCACCTCAGCCTGCCGAGTAGCTGGCACTACAGGCACACACCACCACACCGGCTAATTTTTTACATTTTTTATAGAGGCTGGTCTCAAGCAGTCCTCTCACCTCAGCTTCCTGGGCTCAAGCAATCCTCTCACCTCAGCCTCCCAAAAGTGCTAGCATTAGAGGCATGAGCCATCACACCTGGCCAGAATTGATTTTCTTAACATGTAAAAAGGTTTTCAGCCTGGCATAGTGGCTCACACCTGTAATCCCAGCACTTTGGGACGCCGAGGCTGGAGGATCGCTTAAGCCCTAGAGATTGAGATCAGCTTGGGCAATTTGGTGACACCACAGCCTCTAAAAAGTTATTTTAAAATTAGCTGGGCATAGTGGCACGAGCTTGTAGTCCCAACTACTCGGGAGGCTGAAGTGGGAGGATCACTTGAGCCTGGGAAGTGAAGGCTGCAGTGTGCCACGATCAAGCCACTGCACTCCAGCCTGGGTGACACAGTGAGACCCTGTCAATAAAGGGAAGGGGAGGGGAAGGGAGGCAAGAGAAGGGAGATATTTCAAATTTTTATGAAGTGGAATTTATCAATCTTTCAAAGCTTCTGGATTTTGTGGTTATACTTAGGACTTCTCTATATCAAGATTAGTAAAACTTTTTTTTTCTTGTAGTTTTGTGATTTTGTTTTCCGTTTTTACATATTTGACTCATCTGAAGTATATATATATATATATGTATATATTTTTTTTTTTTTTGAGACAGAGTCTCGCTCTGTCGCCCGGGCTGGAGTGCAGTGGCGCAATCTCGGCTCACTGCAAGCTCCGCCTCCCGGGTTCCCGCCATTCTCCTGCCTCAGCCTCTCCGAGTAGCTGGGACTACAGGCGCCCGCCACCACGCCCGGCTAATTTTTTTGTATTTTTAGTAGAGACGGGGTTTCACCGTGGTCTCGATCTCCTGACCTCACGATCCGCCCGCCTCAGCCTCCCAAAGTGCTGGGATTACAAGCGTGAGCCACCGTGCCCGGCTCTGAAGTATATTTTTATGTAAGGGGTAAGGTTTGGATCCAACACTATTTTCCCCAAACAGCTCCCCAATTGTTGCAACACCATCATCTTTTCCACGATTACATAATATACTGCTGTCTTAGCTCAGGCTGCCATAACAAAATAATATAAATTCCGTGACTTAGACATTTATTTTCTCACAGTTCTGGAGGCTGGACGTCCAAGATCAGGGTGCCAGCATGGTCGTGTTCTAGAGAGGGCTCTTTCCGGCTTGCAGACAGCTGCCTTCTCACTATGCCCTAACATGTTGTGAGGGGGATCCACCCCTCATGATCAAAAGAAAGAAAATTAATTCCTTGTCTATGTCAAGGGGCACAGTGAGAAGCAGTTGTCTGCAAGCCAGGAAAAAGTCCTCACCAGACCTCAGTCATGCTGGCACCCTGTTGTCTTGTTTTCAAGGTCACTAATCCCATCATGAGGGCCCCACCCTTATGACTTTAACTAAATCTAATTATCTCCTGAAGGCCCCATCTCCAAATACCATCACATTGAGGGGTAGAGTGCCTGTAGTCCCAGCTACTCGGGAGGCTGAGGCAGAAGAATCACTTGAACCCGGGAGGCGGAGGTTGCAGTGAGCTGAGATTGTGCCACTGCACTCCAGCCTGGGCAACAAAGTGAGACTCTGTCTCAAAAAAAAAAAAAAAAGAATCCTTGTAGTTTATTTTTCCATAGTGGCTTTAGAATCAGTTTATGAAATTTCACACTTCATCCCTCAAATAGGTTGATATGTTATTAGGTCATGAAAATTTTATATATTAATTTAGGAAGAAATTAAGTTATATTATTGAATCTTTCTGTACAAGAATAGTATACAAGCAGCCTGGGAAACACAGTGAGACCTGGTCTCTACAAAAAATTTTTAAACAAAAATTAACCAAGCGTAGTGGCACGCACCTATAGTCCCAGCTACTGAGGAGGCTGAGGTGGGAGGATTGCTTGAGCCCAGGAGGTGGAGGTTGCAATGAGCTGAGATCTCGCCACTGTACTCCAGCCCAGGCAACAGAGTGAGATCCTGTCTCAAAATAATAATAATAATAGTGTCTCTAAGTAACAATTCTGCTCATTGTTACATTTATTCTTAGGTATATATTTTTTATTACTATAAATGGAATATTTTCTTCCATTACATATTATGACTGCTTTTTATGTATAAATAGGAAAGCTATTAATTTTTATTTATTAATTTTATATCCACCCATCTTACTGAATTTTTTTATTGTTTGAAATGGTTTTTCAGTTGATTTTCTTGGGTTGTTCAGATAATATCTGAATTGGAAGTAAAAATAATTTTACTTTATCCTTTAAATTTTTTAAACTTTTATTTTCTCTTGACTAATAGCATCAGCTACTATTTGCAGAACAATGTTAAATAGTGATGGTGGGCAGTCTTATCTGGTTCTTGACTTAAAAGAAATGTTTCTGGTGTTCTTCCCTTAAGCATGAGGCTGGCTTTTGGCTTATATATAAGGTTGACTTATATATTGTAGTTACCAAAAGTGATTCTTACCAGAATCGGCTGGGGAATCTTCAGGTTAAAAATAGTCTCTTGCAGCCAGGGCAACTAGTGAAACTCTGTACCACAAAAGATATATCTATATTCTTAATAAGCCAGGGGCGGTGGCCTGCGCCTTTAGTCCCAGCTACTCGGGAGGCTAAGGCCGGAGTGTTGCTTGAGGCCAGGAGTTCAAGACTGCAGTGAGCTATGATCCTGCCACTGCACTCCTGCCCAAGTGGCGGAGTGAGACCCTGTCTCTAAAAAAAAGGTTCCTGAGTGTTGCCCAGAGGGTCAGGTTCAGAAGGTCAGAGTGGGGCCCAGAAATCTATATGTTTCCTAACTTCCTTGGTGGTTCAGGAAAGTAACGTTCAGCCCAGACTTGAAGAATTCCAGTGGATAGAAAGCACTTTAGAGTCAGATCTGGGCTCAAGAAGGCAGCTCTTTCCCCCATGTCATTTACTCCCTCTGCGCCTCAGTTTCCCATGCTGCTAAAAGAGAGAATAATCACATATGCCCTGGCAACTCGAAGAGGGGCCAAGAGGCTCAGATGAGGTAATGTCTGTGAAAACATTTGGCAGATTAGAAACTGCACATAAATGTGAGGAGGCGTGACCTCACTGTGCTCAAGAGGAAAGATATTTGGAAGAGCCTGACTGATTTTCAGGGCTTGGCGACAGCTCCCAGCGAGACTTGGAGAGCCTGCTTCAAACCCCACACTTACATTCCACGGAACACCCTCTGCTTCCTTGTCAACAGGCTTTGCTTCATGTTAGGTCAGCTCCCACCGCTCAGGGCTTTGTGCTAATCACGCACTACGGGTTGGTTTCAGAGGCACAGACACCTTACTGCCTGTGTGTGATCCAGGACTAATGAAAAAACCGCTCCGGCCACACCCCATTCCCTGCCTGGTCCCCTTGGAGTCTCCAGCATTTGAGAGAGCTTTCGTGGCTTGAATCTAAGTCACAAAACTCCCCCTGCTGATCCCATGGGGTCACAGTTGGACCTAGTGCTTCAGAGGAGGACCAATAAGACAGAATCCATTCTGCATTTCCCTTCCTGCTTTCCTACGGAGAGATGTAAAGGTTCCTAGAGGTGAATATAGTAAGATAGAGCCAACGTGGGGATGTTGCTCCCTGGGGCGCTCCGTGAGTGGTGTGACATCATGTTCTTAGTCTGAGCTTCAGTGGATCTCTTAGAATGTCAGAGACCTGTCTCCTCCTAGAAAAGGAGTTCCTACGCTGTGGTCTGTGAGCTAATGAAAATGCAGCCTGCCTCAGCCTGGATTAAAAGAGGTTTTCTTTCCCGTTTCCCATTTAAAGACCCTGTAGGCTTGAAATTACCATTTAAAGCAGGAGATAAATTGCCAGAGGCCATTTCATGCCAAGGTACATTAGAGAGCAGAATGTCAAAGTGTGCTTAGCCAGGAGACAGTGATGGGCAAATCCTGCTCTCTCAGAGCAGCAGGCATAAAATGTGGTGCCTGAGTAGAGGGAGGGCCCCTGCTTCCAGTCCCCGCAGCTTGTCTCCCTTCACCAACAGGAATATTCTTTCTTTTGTGGCCTCTTGTTTAGGCTGTTCTTGACCTTTCATAATTAAAATACTCTGAATTTTGGCAGGCCTTGCGCTTTTTTTAATAAAGAGGGGGAAGCCATTTGAAGATAGAAACAAAATTGCTCGGATGGTTGTCTGTGAAGTTACAGTTATAGCAATGACTGAAGATGGAGAACAGGAATTGAGAGAAGAGGGATTTTTTTCCCCTAGCTGTCAAAATGCTGGATTTTATGTCCTTCTGTGAGAGCCTGCCGCTATAAATTTTAGACCCTAACTCGTCAACAGTGAGTACTAAAAGACATTCTTGAGGAAGACCTGGTTTTTGGATACATCTGGATTTTTATTAGCTTTTGCTCGAGCATCAGTAAACATTCCTGAGTGCTTACTAGAGGCAGGGCAGTGAGAAGCAGAAGGACGAATCAAAGAACAATTATATCCTAGCACCTGCACCATACCTGCTGGCCAAGTGTTTTCCTTGAGAAAACCTAAAAACCTTAGCTTCACTCCCTTTGCCTTAGTAATTCCCCAAACTGTGCTGTTCATTGGAATCACCTGGAATGTTTTTTGGAAAATTCTGATCCCAGACTCTCACTCTAGACATTATGATTTAATTGTGGGGAGTTTTTTAAGCTCCCCAGGTGATTCCAACATCCAGCAGTGTTGGAGACCCACTGGCCTAACTTCCGCTCTTTCTTCAGGTTTCAGTTTAGCAGTTCTTCCTTCAGGAAACCTGCCGGAATTCTCCTTCTTCCCCGGTCTTCACACACCTGTGACCCCGAACTCGTGGAGTATCGCTCCTTGAGGGGCTCCTGCAGCACCTGGTACTTGGCTTTGGTGATATGGGCCACCTGACTCAACACTGTTCCTCAGGATGAATGGGATCTCCCTGAAGGCAGGACCAGTGGCCCGCTCATTCTCCAGAGCCTGGCTCATCATGAGCCCTTGAAGTACTATTGAAGGAGTAAATGCACATTCTCCTTGGACATTTCCTTTCACTCTTTCTGTGCATGCTAATTTACTTTCTCTAGTAATAATAAATGTCATTTTGTTTGCATGCTGCTATGGTTTGAATGTTTGTCCCCTCTGAAATTCATGTTAAAACTTAATCCCCAATATAACCGTATTAAGAGGTGGATTAGGGTCAGAGGGCTCTGCCCTCATGAATGGATTAATCCATTGATGGATGAATAGATTAATGGGTTATCACAGGAGTGGGTTAGTTATCATGAGAGTAAGTCTCTTATGAAAGCCAGTTTGGGTGTCAGTGCACCCCACCCCCCTTGCCCTGTGATGCCTTCTGCCATGTGATGATGCAGCATGGGACCCGCACTGGAAGCCAACCAGATGCAGTTGCCAGGTCTTGGTCTCTCCAGCCTCCAGAACTGTAGGAAATAAATCTCTTTTCTCTGTAAATTACCCAGTCTTGGGTTTTCTGTTATAGCAACATAAAATGGACGGATGCTCACTTAATCAAACTGTCTCTAATTTTCATGGTCATTGAGTCATGTAATAAACGTGAAGCATTTACACTCTTTTAACTTAATGTATTTATTCTTTTGAAACAGTCTTGCTCTGTTGCCCAGGCTGGAGTGCAGTGGGGCAATCTCAGCTTACTGCAACCTCCACCTCCCAGGCATAAACGATTCTCATTCCTCATCCTCCTCAGGAGCTGGAATTACAGGTGAGTGCCACCACACCGAGCTAATTTTTGTATTTTTAATAGAGACAGGGTTTTCCCACATTGTCCAGGCTGGTCTAGAACTCCTGACCTCAAACCATCTATCTGCCTCGGCCTCCCAAAGTGCTGAGATTACAGGCGTCACCCACTGCCCCTGTCCTCTTTTATGCTTTATTGTATTTATTTATTTATTCTGAGACGGAGTTTCGCTCTTGTTACCAGGCTGGAGTGCAATGGCACCATCTCTACTCAGTGCAATCTCTGCCTCCCAGGTTCAAGCGATTCTCCTGAGTCAGCCTCCCGAGTAGCTGGGGTTACAGGCACATGCCACCACACCCAGCTAATTTTTGTATTTTTAGTAGAGATGGGGTTTCATCACATTGGTCAGGCTGGTCTCGCCTGCCTGATCTACCCGCCTCCGCGATCTGCCCACCTCGGCCTCCCAAAGTGCTGGGATGACAGGTGAGCCACTGCACCTGGCCTCTTCTTTATGTTTTATATATTTTATAAGATTTTTTAAAACTAGTGCCAGCTGAAGCTGTCAAATAAAAAATCCCAAAATGTGGTTAATCACAAGAGAAGGTTAAATGATTAGACTTGGTTCTGGAGCATTATTTGTGAAAACATGTATTTTCATTTAGGTCTCCATAGACCTAAAACCTGATTTTCTCCCTATTATTAAAAAGGTTTATATTTTGTAAAATATGCTTCATAAATTAGACAAAGGCAAATCAATGAAAGTGTCTCCTGTTTGTTTGGTTAATGCGGATTTAATGAAAGGGCACACACACATTTCTGAAGTTGTAGCTCACTTTATAGCCAAAATTCAGACAAAGAAACAAATCTGCAAACACTGGGCCCCCTGTAACATCATGGAAGGGGTCAGATTACAAGGCTGGGCGACAGGGGCCTTCAGAGCCGCGGTAATTGTCCCCACGTTCCGGGCCCCTGCGATGCCCACAGACTTCTTAATGTCCCTCTTTGTAAACCCCCAGGGCCGCGTGAATAGCGGGGAAGGTAACGTGACTGCGGAGCTCAGGGCCAGCCCGGGAGGGGCGCGGGCCCGGCCAGTGGGAAGGTCGGACGCCGAGGGGCGAAATCACCCCACCGGCATCAGACCACCGCCTCCATTCAGCGGAGGAATGTGGGCGGGCAGAGGATGCGCGGTCCCCTCCCCCGGCGTTAACCCTGTGCGCGCCCGGAGCTTCGCCCGGAGCATCTCAGCATCGCTCAGCGCCCGGAGCAAGGAGCCGTCACAGCTCCACCGGTGCCCGGAGCATCTATCTCCCCGTGCGAGGTGCTGCCGCTCGCCACGTTCACATTCCTCCACGTGCATGCGTGACTCTTTTGGTGTTATTTTTTAAAATCTCACTATTTAATCGCCATGTTTGCCTTCCCCAGAACCACACAGTCTCATCGCAGTTCAAATAATTTAGAAAATATTTTAAGATAATCGTGGAGCCCACGAAGCCAGTGCAATGTAGGTGGCTTCCCTTGCTAGAAGTCACCGCACCGAGGCCAGAAGAGGGTAGCCAGCGCCCAGGCAAGCGCTTAAAACTGCAGCCTCCTCCACACCTTTGCATGTGGGGAAACCCTGTCTCTTTCACTTTTCTTCCCTTCGCTAAGACTTTATATTTGTAAGTGGAGGCGCGATCCAGTTAGTTTTTCTCCAAACTTTTAATGCAGAAAATATGCAAATCTACAAAAAAGTTAAACGTGTAGTGCAGTAATACAATTAACAACCGTAGATCCTTCACCGAAATTCACTTCTTAGCATTTTGCCCTACTCGCTCTATCCTTTGTCTGTATAGAGAGATTACTCTCTCCTACATTATTTGAAGGTAAATTGCAGACCTCATGACAATTTGCCCCAAAATAATTCACATGCAGCAACTAGGAATAAGTACATTTTCTTATGTACCAACACCACCATTTATCACACCTAAGAAAATCAACGCTAATTTAATATCTCCTAAAATATAGTCCTTATTTAAATTTTCTTAGTTTTTCCAAAATGCCTTTTAACTATTTTTTTTAAATCCAGAATATGTTAAAGATTCATGCATTGCATTTCGTGATGTTATTTGCTTTTTATGATAATTTCGGTTTAAATTTTAATTATTTTCAGCCTGTATAGCATATTTCTGGAATTTAAATTTAGGGGCTGTAGTTATTCTAGATCTGTGTCTAGTTAGCACATTTAAAAACCAGGCTTTTGAGGGAAATTATTTGTTGCTGAGCTTCTGGTACACACAGAAAAAGGTAGGCTTCCTACGCAGACCAAATTTGCTTCCCTGGCCGGGGGTCTGATGCAATAAAACCCCCTTTCCCAGGCTTTCTCCTCCAGAGTCAAATGTCCCATAAATAAAGACATTTAGTCTTTTCCTTTTTTCTTACCTCCTGTTTAGATCTTGATGGTTTTCTGCTGCTTTACAACAGCTCTGCCCAAACCCAAATTAAACCATTCTGTTTTCTTCTTCTTCTTCTTTTTTTTTTGAGACGGAGTCTTGCTCTGTCACCTAGGCTGGAGTGCAGTGGCGCGATCTTGGCTCACTGCAAGGTCCACCTCCCAGGTTCACTCCATTCTCCTGCCTCAGCCTCCCAAGTAGCTGGGACTACAGGCGTGCCCGCCACCACGCCCGGCTAATTTTTGTATTTTTAGTAGAGACGGGGTTGCACCGTGTTAGCCAGGATGGTCTCGATCTCCTGACCTTGTGATCCCCCCGCCTCGGCCTCCCAAAGTGCTGGGATTACAGGCGTGAGCCACCGCGCCCGGCCTAACCATTCTCTTTTCTCTTGTTAGATGACGATTAAAAACATTTTTAGGCTGGACGTGGTGGCTCACGTCTGTAATCCCAGCACTTTGGGAGGCCAAGGCGGGTGGATCACTTGAGGTCAGGAGTTTGAAACCAGCCTGGCCAACATGGTGAAACTCTATCTCTACTAAAAATACAAAAATTAGCTGGGCGTGGTGTGGTGGTGGGTGCCTGTAATCCTATCTACTCGGGAGGCTGAGGCAGGGGACGCTTGAACCCAGGAGGCAGATGTTGCAGTGAGCTGAGATTGCACCACTGCACTCCAGCCTGGGCAACAGAGCGGGACTCTCTCTCAAAACAAAACAAAATAAACAAAAAAAAAAATTTAAATCTTCACAAGCCCTGTTGCTCTTCTTATCCCATATGTGGACCTCGGAATTCTTTCCCTCTAACGCCATTGCCTTTTCATCCACGCCTACCTATAGCAAATGTCTATCAAGTGCTAGCTATACAGCAAACACTATATTAAGTGCTTTATACATATCTCACCCTCAGAACAGTCTTATAAAGTTAGCATCATTAGTATTACTTCCACTTTAAAGATGAGGAAATTGAGACTTAGGATAAGTAATTTGTCTCCTAAGTGTGACATGGTAAGATATCACTGGGACTCGAACCTTGGTTATCTGAATCCAGAATCTACATTCTCAGCCGTCCCCAAACTTATTGGCACCAGGGACCGGTTTTGTGGAAGACAATGAAACTAACTGTCCCATCTCAGATCATCAAGCACTAGTTAATTTCTCATTAAGAGCACTCAGCCTAGATCCCTCGCATGCGCAGTTCACAATAGTTCTCATTCCTATGAGAATCTAAGCCTCCGCTGCTCTGACAGGAGGTGGAGCTCAGGCGGTAACGCCTACTCGCTGGCCACTCACCTCCTGCTGTGTGGCCCAGTTCCTAACAGGCTGAGCTCAACCCAGAGGTTGGGGATCCCTGCTCAGTACGACATACTACCTTTGAGACTTTTAGCTTCTCCAGAGCTCTCCCTTTATTTAATATGTGAAGAGCCTGTAAAATTGGGAGGTATTTCCATATACCAGATTACTTTGCTGTGCCACTATTTTCATAAGTCGTTTGGTAGAAAGTGGTGATACTCGTGTGCCTATATTAAGCACGAGGCTAATATTTTCACTAAATGACATTTAGGAAACCCATAGCAGCTACTACCTCACTGAGGCATAGAACACCACTGGTGACACTCTAGGGAGTCAGAAAATATTAAGTCACCCCCCAAGCCAGTAGTTCCCAGATGTCTAGAATTCCAAGACTAATAAAACCTTCTAAGACATTTTGGGGAAAGACATAAGGTTGCCACTTTGATACTTTGCCAAGTGAAAACATTAAACTTTTCAAACTACCATCTATAATACTAGCATCATCGTTTTATTAAAAAAAAAAGGATATTTTAAACCCACCTGCCTCCACCCCTGCAAAAAAAAAAAAAGGGCATAATCTCAGAATAAAGAATAATCCTTTATCTGATCAATTCAGTGCTACCAAAATTCACTATATTGTCCTTGTTTTTCTCATTTTGTGGTAGACAGGTCTAAACGTCATCATGAACTGACTTTGGGTCTACCCATAGAGGCTGGCACCATCATCTTACAAATAAGGTAATGATTCATCAGGCACATCTTTATGTTAGCCAGAGTTACCGTGATGGAGTCTGCAGGCAAAGATGGAAGGGATTAGGCCCCTCTGTCTAACAAAAGCATGGAGAGTGGCTCCTCCTTATTAAGGGGGAAGCTCTGATGCATGTGGAAGGCTATGAATTTGGGACTGGTAGAAAGGCATTCTGGCTGAGCAGAAACAACGGATTAACAGAGACTAAAGGACTGAGGTATTTGGTGGAGGATGTTCAAGGTCTATGGCCTGATGATGAGACAGCTATGCTGTATTGGAAAGACCTTGGTTCGAGTTTCAGCTCTGTTTTGTGTCCTTGGAGAAGTCACTGAATGTCTCTGAACCTGTTTCCTCACTCACAAAATGCCATCTCATGAGGTAGATAAGAGGATGTACAAAAAGTGCTTTGTAAATTAAAAAGAAATACAAATGATAGGAATTATTATTGTTGAGTTGTTTTGTTTTTTGTTTTTTCAAGACAGCATCTGGCTCTGTCACCTAGGCTGATGTGCAGTGGCATGATCATAGTTCACTTCAGCCTTTGACTCTTAGGCTCAAGTGATCCTGCCGAGTAGCTATGACTACAGGCACATGTCACTACACTTGGCTAATTTTTAAAATTTTATTTCTTTAGAGACAAGATCTCCCTATGTTGCCCTAGCTGGTCTTGAACTCCTGGCTTCAAGTGATCCTCCACTCCTTGGCCTCCCAAAGTGCAGGGATTACAGGTGTGAGTCACCATGCCTGGCTGTTTTTCCCCTGTTCGTTTTGTTCTGTTTTGTTTTGTTTTGCTTTTATGATAAAGACTTTAAAACAAGTATATGTGTTACAATTCTGGAGGAACAAGGATTTCATTTTGGAGCACTATTTAGATTTCATAGAAGTTGGAAAACAAAGCAGTGGCCTTTGGAGATTTCATTCTTAGGCATGTGGGTAGAATACAGCTCCTCTCTGTTTTAAGTCAGTGCCAGTTCCAGGCTTCCTGGCCCTATCTAGGGGGTTGGTGCCTGGGAAAAGTCTGCAGTAAAGGGCAGAGGTGACCTTGCACAAGGGTAGTGAGTCAGTGTGTGTGCATCCTTCAAGCTTATGACAGTAGCACAAGCTCTTAAGGGATCAGCACTACCCTTATGGCCAGATGAGAAGGGCTACTGCCTGAGCCTGCTCTGGAGAGGGTCCTGCATATCACACATACATTTACAAAAAAAATATTAAAGAGCACCAAAGTTCGTCTGTCATTTGGGAGGGCTTGGGTCTGCCAGTACAACATGACCTGGCCATACTGTTTAGTCCCCAGGGAAACGCTTCTCCATATTTCTTGTCCAATGTTCTCAAACCAAAAGGGACTGCAGGTGACTGCTCCTGATGTTGGCAACTGAGTTACTCCAGAGCATGAGGAACTTGGTCGGCAGAAATCCTTGGGAATGAGAAAGGGTAAACTTGTCATGTCCTTCCTCTCAGATAATAGGAATGCAGTAGATTCTTGCATTACAACTTTTATTTATTTTTTATTTTTTGAGATGGAGTCTCATTCTGTGGCCCAGGCTGGAGTGCAGTGGTGCCATCTTGGCTGACTGCAACCTCTGCCTCCAGGATTCAATTGATTCTCCTGCCTCAGCCTCCCAAGTAGCTGGGATTACAGGTGTGTGCCCCCTTGCCTGGCTAATTTATATATATATATATGTATATAATTTTTTTTTTTTTTTTGAGACAGAGTCTTGCTCTGTCACCCAAGCTGGAGTGCAGTGGCGTGATCTCGGCTCACTGCAAGCTCTGCCTCCTGGGTTCACGCCATTCTCCTGCCTCAGCCTCCCGAGTAGCTGGGACTGTAGACACCCGCCACCATGCCAGGCTAATTTTTTTTGTATTTTTAGTAGAGACGGGGTTTCACCGTGTTAGCCAGGATGGTCTCGATCTCCTGACCTCGTGATCCGCCTGCCTTGGCCTCCCAAAGTGCTGGGATTACAGGTGTGAGCCACCATGCCCGGCCAATTTTTATATTTTTAGTAGAGACGAGGTTTCACCGTGTTGGCCAGGCTGGTCTTGAACTCCAGACCTCAAGTGATCCACCTGCCTCGGCCTCCCAAAGTGCTGGGATTACAGGTGTGAACCACCGCACTCAGCCTGATAGAAGGTTTAATATTTCATTTTCCATCAAAATTCCTTCAAATGGAGAAACTAGACATTTTTATATGCTAAGCACAAAGCCGAAGTTCTGCAGCTACTCTCATGTTTCACAACTATCTTCATGATTGGCTTTGGCTAGTGAAGAGATTTGTGAAAGGACACATTTAGGTTCTCTATTAAAGGAAAATGACTATCACTTGTGCATAAAAGGAGCACATGAATCACTGGAACTGCAAAAAAAAAAAAAAAAAAGCTGAATAAACAGCAATTGACAGTATTCCACAATAACAACTAAAAGCCAATATAAAAAACATTGATATAATATTCCTAAAATAATAATAAACGTTCAGTACTTAGCCACACACAATGGCACTTTTCATGGCATTAACAGCACAATATTTACAGAAATAATGGGAAATTACTAGATTTAGTAAAAACGGTTTCAAAAGCTAAAACTAGAACAGCCAAACATGGAAGATAGTTAAGAAATAATAAAATAAAAGATTACTGTGTGGATGAAGAAGTCAAAATGAAGCTATTAATTTAATGGACAATAATGTAGGAGAAAAATATATAATTTTATTTATTTTTGTTTAACTTTTATTTTAGATTTGCGGGTACATGTGCAGGTTTGTTATACAGGTAAACTTGTGTCATAAGGGTTTGTTGTATGGATTAGTCACCCAGGTGCTAAGCCTAGTACCCAATAGTTCTGCTCCCCTTCCTCCTCCCACTCTCCACCCTCAAAAAGGCCTCAGTTTCTGTTGTTCCCCTATTTGTGTCCATGTGTTCTCATCACTCAGCTCCCATTTATAAGTGAGAACATGCAGTTTTGGTTTTCTGTTCCTTGTGAGCCAAAGATTACCTAGGTGCCGAGGCAAAAGACTGAAGGCACAAACTGTTTCAGTATAATAAAGAAAATAGAATAAAAATAGTCATAATACAAATCAGATATAGAGATGATCATGGATAATTATCAATCATTATTATAAGCATTATTAATCATTAGTTTTTAATATTACTCTTTGTTACATTACTAATATAACCTAGGAATAACCGGCGCGTATAGGGTCAGGTGCTGAAGGGACATTGTGAGAAGTGACCTAGAAAGCAAGAGGTGAGCCCTCTGTCATGCCCGCATAAGGGCCGCTTGAGGGCTCCTTGGTCAAGCGGTAATGCCAGTGTCTGGGAAGACGCCCATTACTTAGCAGACCGCGGAAGGGAGTCTCGTTTCCTTGGAAGAGTCAGGGAACAGTCTGCTCCACCAGCTTCTTGTGGAAGGCTGGATATTATCCAGGCCTGCCCGCAGTCATCCGGAGCCCTAAACCCCTCCCTGTGGTGCTGTGCTTCAATGCTCACGCTCCTTGTCCACTTTCATGTTCCTCCTGTACTCCCGGTTCCTCTTTGAAGTTCGTAGTAGATAGCGGTAGAAGAAATAGTGAAAGTCTTAAAGTCTTTGATCTTTCTTATACATGCGTAGAAGAAAATGCTGACGTATGCTGCCTTCTCTCTCTTCTTCAGCTACGTAAAAGGGAAAGCACCCCTGTCCTATGATCACGTGACTTGCTTCACCTTCTCAATCACTTAGAAGATTCACCCTCCTTACCCTGCCCCCCTTGTCTTGTATACAATAAATATCAGTGCGCCCAGCCATTCGGGGCCACTACCGGTCTCCACGTCTTGGTGGTAGTGGTCCCCTGGGCCCAGCTGTTTTCTCTTTAGCTCTTTGTCTTGTGTCTTTATTTATTACAATCTCTCGTCTCTGCACACGGGGAGAACACCTGCTGAGCCCCCTGGAGCTGGACCCTACAGTTCCTGCATTAATTCACTAGAATAATGGCCTCCAGCTCCATCCATGTTCCTGAAAAAGACATGATCTCATTCTTTTTATGGCTGTATAGTATTCCATGGTGTATATGTACCACATTTTCTTTGTTTAATCTGTCATTGATGGATATTTAGGTTGAAAATCATATATATAATTTTAGAAAGTGATACTCAGTTCAACTAGTTTGTAACAAGAACAAAAGGCATGTTGAACAACTAGCACTTATTCTTTGTATGTTGAACTGGCAGAAGAAAACAAGAAAATCAAAACTGGTATTTCATTAGTTTCACACCTATGGTAAGAAGTACAGGTTTTGACTCAAAAGGCAGGCTTAAAATGGTGCTAACACCTTTGGTAAAGAGAAAAATGTACATCCAGAATTTTGGCCAAAAATCCAGAAGCATTCTTTGTGCTCTACACCAGCACCGTCCAACAGAAATATAATGCAAGCCACACATGTAATTTTAAATTTTCTTTTCTTTCTTTTTTTTCTTTGAAACAGGATCTCATTGGAGTACAGTGGCTTGATCATGGCTCACTGCAACCTCAACCTACCTGGATTAGGTGATCCTCCCACCTTAGCCTCTCGAGTAGCTGAGGCTACAGGCATGAAGGGCCATGCCCAGCTAATTTTTGTATTTTTTGTAGAGATAGGGTTTTATCATGTTGGCCAGGCTGGTCTCAAACTCCTGGGCTCAAGCAATCCGCCTGTCTTGGCTCCTAAAGTGCTAGGATTACAGGCATGGGTCACCGCGCCCAACCTTAAATTTTCAAGTAGTTACACTAAAAACACATAAACAGGTGAGATTAACAATTTATTTTATTAAATCTAATATATCTAAAATATTACCACTTCAACATGCAATCAATATTTTTAAATTTTCGGCGGCACATGGTGGCTCACGCCTGTAATCTCAGCACTTTGGGAGGCCGAGGCGGATGGATCACTTGAGGTCAGGAGTTTGAGACCAGCCTGACCATCATGGTGAACCCTCATCTCTACTAAAAATACAAAAGTTAGCTGGGCATGGTGGAGCGTGCCTATAATCCCAGTTGCTCGGGAGGCTGAGGCAGGAGAATCACTTGAAGCTGGGAGGCAGAGGTTGCAGTGAGCTGAGATTGCACCATTGCATGACAGTCTGGACTACAGAGTGAGACTCCATCTTAAAAGACATATATATATATACACATATATACACACACACACACATATATAAGAGCATACATATATATACATATATATTTTAATTTTTTTAAATTGATGAGATAGTTTACATTCCTCTTTTGAAACCTAGTGTGTATTTTATGTTTGCAGCACATCTCATTTCATACTATCCACATTTCCAATGCTCAATACCTCATGTGACTAGTGGCTGCCATATTGGACAGCACAGTGCATAGTTTGAATTTATTTCAGGAGACATGGCCTCAGCTGTGTCAATAGCCATGCAATTCTTTGGAATGATTCAAAGGTTGCATGCAATATTGGATCTGGCTGGGGATGTCACATCTTGATGTAATATGTATCAAAACTGACCTTACAGCCACTTTCATGCACACAACGTTAGTGCCTTTTAAATGCTGCTAAAGCACCCCTTCCGCCTTGTGAAGTTACAGTGAGAAGAGAGCCATCTATGAGGATGCAGGCCCTCACCAGACACTGAATCTGCCAGTGCCTTGATCTTGGACTTCCCAGCCACCAGAACAAATCCTGGCAGAATTTAAGTTCAGAGCTGTGGAATGCCACCCCAACAAGCATCCTGAAAATTCCAAAGCAATGGAGACTGTTCAGAAACCACAGAAGGCAAAGGAGATTCTGACCAATGAAGAGACTCATGCCCACTATCATCACCAGTGAAGGAGCCAAATCTTGATGCCAGTCCTGCAGTGGGAAGCTGATATGGTTTGGCTCTGTGTTCTCATCCAAATCTCATCTTGAGTTGTACTCCTATAATTCCCACGTGTTGTGGGAGGGACCTGGTGAGAGATAATTTGAATCATGGAGGCAGTTTCCCCTATTGTTCTTGTGGTAGCGAATAAGTCTCACAAGATCTGATGGGTTTATCAGGGGTTTCCACTTTTGCATCTTCCTCGTTTTCTCTTGCTGCTGCCATGTAAGAATTGCCTTTTGCCTCCCGCCATGATTCTGAGGCCTCCCCAGCCATATAGAACTGTAAGTCCAGTTAAACCTCTTTTTCTTCCCAGTCTCTGGTATGTCTTTATCAGCAGCATGAAAACAGACTAATACAGAACCTTGCAGTGAGCGGAGACTGTGCCACTGCACTCCAGCCTGGGCGACAGAGCAAGATTCCATTTCCAAAAAAAAAAAAAAGAAAAGAAAAAAAAGAAGAAGAAGGAGGAGGAGGAGGAGAAAGGAGAGTAAATAGCTGCCTCTAAATGCTGATAACTATTTTTATCCTGTAAAATAGCCAAAGAATACTTACCCATCGTTAAGCATCAACTTTGACATCTCACCCTTCTGGGGATTCCACACTGGCACTGTTTCTTTCACCTCTCTCTGCACATCTTAAAATCAAGGCACAAGGGCCTTATCCCTGTCTTGATTCAGAGGATAATCTTTCTCATTGTAATCATTGTGCATGGCAACAAAGAACATATGGATCAAAGGTTTGGGATCTTCAGCCCTACCACGATCACATGACCACCCAGCTCAAAGGCAGCAACTATCAACTGAAGTGTTGTTTCCAAGCTTCAGGCCTTTTACAGAGAGTCTCTGTGGCTACCTAGAAACAGCCCGCCAAGGCCATTTACGTTGTTTTTCACTGTATTGTCAATGTTTCTTTGGGAGAGTCTGTACTTAGCCATTTTGTGTTGTACGCCTTAATGAAAGCATACCTTTTTTCCTCTCTGTCTCTGAAACATACAACTTTGCATCTCTCCAGCCTCCCAATTTACCTAGGTTTTCCATTGGAACTTTACAGTCAGTTTGCCTAGTTCTCACACTCCCAAAATCCTGCTGGTACCGTTTTATTGTAACCATGTTTAATTGTATACATTCATCCAGAGGGAACTGACACTTTTTTAAACGCTAAGGTTTCTTATCTAATAATCATCATAATAAATCCATATGTTTTCATTTATTTGAATCTTTTTTTCTGCTCTCAGAAGTATTTCTGTGTTCTTCATATACCTCATGCATATTTCTTGTTGAGTGATTCAGTATTTTACCTTGTGTGGCTATTATTAATGATATCTTTCATTATATTTTAAACTACTTGTTTGCATATGACAACCACTCAGTAATTTTAATATGGCCAAAGTAGGCATCTTGCTTTAAAAGGGAGAGGAGGACTGTGGCCTGCTTTCATGGCTGCTTTCAAATTTTGTAATAGGGAAAAGTTTGAATGTGGTGAACCAGAGGTCACAAGAGGGACAAAACTTGGGGTAAGTTCACCAAAGCCCTGCAGCTGTAAGCATTAGTCAGGAACTAAAGAAAATTGTTCTTTGAAGTTACAAGAAAGTCATGGACCTGGGAGATCAGCTGTGGTTCCCTTGCCTGCGAGACCACATATGAACTGGACACATGCAGTCTCATCTCCTTTCAAGTCCTCCACATGGAAGGAGGTCTTACAAGCCCACGTGCTTCACCATTAGGGATAGGAGTACTGTATACAGCTCTCATCATCAGACAATTCTCTCTTCTATAACTACAGATTTCTTGCTTTTTTTTTTTTTTTTTCACCCAGGCTGGAGTGCAGTGTCGTGATCTTGGCTCACTGCAAGCTCCGCCTCCCAGGTTCACGCCATTCTCCCACCTCAGCCTCCCAAGTAGCTGGGACTACAGGCGCCCACCCCCACACCAGGCTAATTTTTTATATTTTTAGTAGAGCTGGGGTTTCACCATGTTAGCCAGGATGGTCTTGATCTCCTGACCTCATGATCTGCCCGCCTCGGTCTCCCAAAATGCTGGGATTACAGGCGTGAGCCACCGCACCCAGCTGCTTCTTTCTTTTTATGCTGTCCCCAGCTGAGATGGAGAGTTGCTGATCACCATTTTGCATATGTGCTCTTTAAAACTGAAAATTACCTTCAGATGCCTTTATTGGTATACTAAAGGAAACTGGAGCCCTAACGATGTGTTTATTACATGCTTACAACATGCCAGACATTGTTGTGTGATTTACATGAGCATTTCATTTAATCCTCTCAACAACTCTATGTTACAGATGAGAAAACTGAGGCTCAAAAAGATGAAATGAATTTTCCAAGTTCACAGAGCTGGGTAGTGGTAATACCAAGATTTGAACTCATGCATGTTGGTCTCCATCACCCATACTCTTAGTAGAATTTACCTATAATTATTTTTATAATGGGAGGAAAAAACACCCAAATCATGCCCCAGCCAAACCAAAGCTTTAGTATTTTTTTAACCGTTTGTGGTAGCTATGGGGAGTACGCTGGGGAATGCACTGCTCAAATCTCCCTTTGAGCGAGCGCCTCTGTGAGGAGTGTAGTTAGCTGACCATGTCCAGCAGCAGCAACTTCAGAATCCACCACAGTATTCTCACCAAGAGCATAGTCTCTTTGGGACGCTCCCAGCCAATGACTGTGCCCACGGGGGATCTAGAACCAGGTCATTCCTGTCCAATGGGGCCTGTCCAATGCGAGGCTCCTCCAATGAGCAGTCTCTGTTCTGGGTGTCCCCACTAGCACAGCTGAGATTTTCTGAGCTGCACAGAGCTAAGTTTCTTCCTACCCTATCCTCCTTCCTCCTACTTGCCCTGCACCTGACTCAGGTTCTCCCCCTCTTCCCTTTCCCTCCTACAGTCATTTTCCCCTGTACCTCCTGCCAGCTGATTCCTAGAGGGCCCACTGCGATATACCTTTCCTCAAAGACATTACATCTTTGTGACTCTCC
Source organism: Symphalangus syndactylus (assembly GCF_028878055.3). Lineage (NCBI taxonomy): Eukaryota > Metazoa > Chordata > Mammalia > Primates > Hylobatidae > Symphalangus > Symphalangus syndactylus. The sequence continues at coordinate 46,774,201 of NC_072424.2, read as the reverse complement.
TATGAATACTATGCTATGTCATATTCATGCTATGGGCCATGTCATATTCATGTCATATTCATGCTATGACATGCTATGTGCCCATGTCATATTCATGCTATGGGCCATGGGCACACCCTCTGGTCCAGTCCTCAACAGATCAGCCGTGCCTGTACATACTTAGTTGTAAAATACTCATTTGTCGTCTGAGTTGCACTGTTAATATATTCTTCACTTATTACTCCTGTTCCCTTCCCTGGACAGGACACATAGAACGGGGTCTCATATGTCTATATTTCTGTCAATCCTGAATACCCAACATTACATTTATTAATGTATTTTATTGAGCCTGAGACTCTATCAGTTATAATACATGCCATTTTTAATGTAGCACTAAGAAAGTAAAAAGATACTGGCCAAGCGCAGTGGCTCACACCTGTAATCCCAGCATTTTGGGAGGCCAAGGCAGGCAGATCACTTGAGGTCAGGAGTTTGAGACCAGCCTGGCCAACATGGCGAAATCCCATCTCTCCTAAAAATACAAAAATTAACTGAGCATGGTGGCGCATGCCTGTAGTCCCAGCTACTTGGGAGGCTGAGGCACAAGAATCGCTTGAACCTTGGAGGCTGAGGTTGCAGTGAGCCGAGATTGCGCCACTGCACTCCAGCCTGGGTAAGAGAGTGAGACTCTGTGTCAAAACAAAAAACAAAGATACTACCAATTAAACGATGACATGCCATTGATTATAAGCTGACTTCAGATGTAAGTGTGAGGGAGAAAACATGCGCCAAATAGTGTTTGTTCCTACAGATCCACTCTCCACGAAGGCTGACCACTAAGCACTGTAGCACCCAGATGCCCTTGTCTCTGGCTTCTAATCAGGTTCAGTCCATGAAAAGGGGAAACAGAAGGCCAGAGGGTAGCTGGAGAGAGAGCTTAAGGTATTTATTCTCTTGGGTCCCTCCCTATAGACCAAGGTTTTGACAATGGTTACATTTTAGGTACCTAAGACTATAGTTCCTGTTGAGAGACCCTTTCCCCCACAGTCCTGAGTTCGATCTCTCTCTCTTTCTCTGGGTTCTGGAAGCCACTCCTGCCCTTCCCACTTTGGGTCCAGGGCTGATAATAGCATCTCCCTATACAGTCCGAGGTGTCCCACTGTGCCTTATTAGCCCCCGAATTAGTTTCCTAAGGCTGCCTTAACAAAGTACCACAATCCACATGGCTTAAACTAAGGGAAATTTATCCTCTCACGGTTCTGGAGGTTAGAAGCCTGGAATCAAGCTGCCAGCAAGGCCATGCTCTCTCCGCGTGAAGACTAGGGAAGACTCCTTTCTAAGCCTATTCTGGTCCTGGTGGTTGTTGGCAATTTGTGGCATTAATCAGCTTGTAGATACATAATTCCAGTATCTGCCTCCTTCTTCACGTGGCCTTCCCCCATCTGTGTCTCTTCTCTTCTTATAAGGACTCCAGTCAAAAATGGATTTGGGGCTTACCCTGCTTTAGTATGACCTGATCTTAACTAATTACAAAGACCCTATTTCAATATAAGGTCACATTTTGGGGTTCTGAGAAGGATGTGGATCTTTGGAGGCCTATTCACTCCAGTATTACTCTACACTCTTGTAAATAGTTCCTTCATTAAACTCTAGTTACCCCCTTCTGAGTGTGCAGTATGGGGACACTGATGATACAAAGTATACCTTAGAATCAATAAATACAGTATTTATTTTTGACTAACAGGAACTGCACTAGAATCTTATATTAGTTAAGGTAAATGATAATCTCAGAATACAGGGGCTTAAGTAAGAAATACAGTTGAATCTCGCTATTTGCAGTAGTTTTATTCTATAAAGTCAGTGTGAACACTGACTTACCAAATACAGAACCACTGCTCCTGGGGAATATACAGGATTAGGTTCCTATGAGCCTTTGGTCACAACATTTTTCATCAACCATTCAATACACAATTTGTTTTATGGGTTTTTCTGTTTAAGGACACCTTACTTAATATATATTATTGATTTATTAACGTTGAACACTGTGACTCATGCCTGTGACTCATGCCTGAAGGAAGTTTATCAACACATGTATTTTCTCTTTAAAGCACATCACAGCTTCCTGTGCTTAGGAACACAAGATAACACTTTAGCACTGTGTTTGGGGGCCATTTTAAACTGAGAAATTACTAACAAAGAGCACAAAAGTGCAAAAAATGTGGCTCTAAATAAACCATGATAAAGAGACTTATTTACAGTATTAGAGCTGAAGCAAAAAGGCAGAGTGATGCCTTCTTTGACTTCAGCTGGGAACAAGCATTTTGGATGACAAATTTTTCACCACTCTCTGCAGGTGTGTTTCCACCAATGATTGCAAAGACACCATCAGTATTGCTTTTGGAGTTACCAATAAATTTTAGCAAGTAGGGAAAATCACAAACACAGAATCCACAAATATTGAGTATTTATTGTACATGTTGTTTTTCTTGTTTTTCTCTCATATAAAGGTCTAGCCTATGCAGAGTGGTGAGGCAGTTTTCCACCAGGTTGTTCAGGAACTCAGATTCCTTCCATCTTGTTACACTGTCATCCTCTAGGATAATGTATTCCTCTGCGTGGTTAAAGTTGAATTGCCCTTCCTTCCTTCCTTCCTTCCTTCCTTTCTTTTCTCTTTCCCTCTCTGGCCCAGGCTGCAATCTACTCCGCTTGCTGCTGCCCGCGCCGCGGACTGCCTGGGACTGCCGGCGCGCGCGACCGCTGCCCTTTTCTCCTTTCACTGCAGGCACGCGTTCGCCATCTTGGCCACGCTGGTCGCCAGCTCCTGACGCCGAGTGCTCTGCCCGCCTCGGCCTCCCGAGGTACTGGGACTACAGACGGAGTCTCGCTCACCCAGTGCTCGGTGTTGCCCGGGCTGGAGTGCGGTGGCGTGGTCTGGCCTCGCGGCAGCCTCTGCCCCCCAGCCGCCTGCCTTGGCCTACCAGAGTGCTGGGATTGCAGCCCCTGCCCGGCCGCCGCCCCATCTGGGAGGTGGGGAGCGCCTCTGCCCGGCCGCCCCGTCTGGGAGGTGAGGAGCGCCTCTGCCCGGCCACCCACCGTCTGGGAAGTGAGGAGCGCCTCTGCCCGGCCACCCACCGTCTGGGAAGTGAGGAGCGCCTCTGCCCGGCTGCCCCGTCTGGGAAGTGAGGAGCGCCTCTGCCCGGCCGCCCCGTCTGGGAAGTGAGCAGCGCCTCTGCCCGGCCACCCCGTCCGAGAAGAAGTGAGGAGCGCCTCTGCCCGGCCGCCCCGTCCGGGAAGAAGTGAGGAGCGCCTCTGCCCGGCCGCCCCGTCTGGGAGGTGAGGAGCGCCTCTGCCCGGCCACCCATCGTCTGGGAGGTGAGGAGCGCCTCTGCCCGGCCACCCATCGTCTGGAAAGTGAGGAGCGCCTCTGCCCGGCTGCCCCATCTGGGAAGTGAGGAGTGCCTCTGCCCGGCCACCCATCGTCTGGGAAGTGAGGAGCGCCTCTGCCCGGCCGCCCCGTCTGGGAAGTGAGGAGCGCCTCTGCCCGGCCACCTATCGTCTGGGAAGAAGTGAGGAGCGTCTCTGCCTGGCTGCCCCGTTTGGGAAGTGAGGAGCTCCTCTGCCCGGCCGCCCCGTGTCTGGGTAGAAGTGAGGAGGTCCTCTGCCTGGCCGCTCCGTTTGGGAGGTCTACCACGGAGGCCAGAAGCAATGTGGGGGCTGGACGTGGTGGCTCACGCCTGTGGTCCTGGCACTCTGGGGGGCGAGGCGGGTTGATCACTTCGGGCTAGGAGTTGGAGACCAGTCTGGCCAACTTGGCGAAACATGGAGAATACAACAGACAAACCAACCAACCAACTCAGTGACAACAAAACAGGTCTACCCTGGAGTCATACTCTAATTTTTTCTATTTTCCTCCCTTTCTGATCCTTTATCCCACTTTCTTTTTCTTCCTCTTCCTTCTCCCTCTTCTTTGTCAAATAGAGGATTGAGTTATTATCACTGATCCATATAAAGTCCCTCTCTCATTTATTTTAACTCCCACCCCCCATTTCTATTCCCCGACTTCCCATGTGCAACCTTCCTAATATGTTTGATACGCATCTTTTTGTTTGTATGTATTTTTAGAAAATGTTTATTGTTTTTGTATGCAAAAAAAATTAATAAAAAAAATAAAATAAAGTTGAATTGCAAGAGCATCTAAGTCTCACCTCTTAGAGAGGAGAAAGGAGAGAAAGTTCAAGGCAGGCAATATCTTTTAAAGCACATTGAAATTGAAGTTGCGTTTGGAAAAAATTTGGTCATTTTTATCACATCTCTCTACAAGAAAGGCTAGAAAATGTATCTGGTTAGGTGGCATGCACTCAGGGGAAAAAAGGGGAGACTAGATTTGGGGTGAATAACTGGCAGTTTACCACCAAGAGCAGTGAAGAAACTCTCATCCTGAAACGCCGGCAATGCTGTATCGTAGAAAGCCTGGGGAGAGCTGGCTTCTGTTCTAGCTCCGCCACTAACTTCTCTAATATGTGCATTTAATGCTCTATATTTATCTCTAAGTAACGCTTTAGCTACAATAGACAAATTTTGATATGTCCTATGTTCATTTAGTGAAAAGTTTTTTTTTCTTTTTTTTTTTTTTTTTTTTTTTGTGACGGAGTCTTGCTCTTTCACCCAGGCTGGAGCGCAGTGTCTGATCTCGGCTCACTGCAACCTCCGCCTCCCAGGTTCACGCCATTCTCCTGCCTCAGCCTCCTGAGAAACTGGGACTACAGGCGCCCGCCACCACGCCTGGCTAATTTTTTGTATTTTTAGTAGAGACGGGGTTTCACCGTGTTAGCCAGGATGGTCTCGATCTCCTAACCTCGTGATCCGCCCGCCTCAGCCTCCCAAAGTGCTGGGATTACAGGCATGAGCCACTGCACCCGGCAAAAAAATTTTTTTTTTTTTTAATTTTTTGTAGATACAGGGTTTCGCCGTGTTGTCTAGGCTGGTCTCGAATTCCTGGGCTCAAGCAATCTGCCCGCCTTGGCTTTCCAAAGTGCTGGAATTACAGACATGAGACATGAGCCACCGTGCCAGGCCAACATTTTACATTCTTTTTCTTTTTTTTTTGAAACGGAGTTTCACTCTTGTCGCCCAGGCTGGAGTGCAGTGGCACGATCTCAGCTCACTGCAACCTCCACCTCCCCGGTCCAAGCGATCCTCCTGCCTCAGCCTCCCGAGTAGCTGGGACTACAGGCCCCCATTACCATGCCCAGCTAATTTTTGTATTTTTGGTAGAGACGGGGTTTCACCGTGTCGGCCAGGCTGGTCTCAAACTCCTGACCTCAGGTGATCTGCCCGCCTCGGCCTCCCAAAGTGGTGAGATTACAGGCGTGAGCCATGAGCCACGAGCCACCGTGCCCAGCCATTTGTGTGTGTGTGTGTGTGTGTGTGTGTGTCGCAATCTCGCTCTGTCACCCAGGCCGGAATGCAATGGCGCGATCTCAGCTCACCGCAAGCTCCGCCTCCCAGGTTCAAGCGATTCTCCTGCCTCAGCCTCCCGAGTAGCTGGGATTACAGGCATGCACCACCGTGCCCAGCTAATTTTGTATTTTTAGTAGAGTTGGGGTTTCTCCATCTTGGTCATGCTGGTTTAGAACTTCTGACCTCAGGTGATTCGCCTGCCTCAGCCTCCCAAAGTGCTGAGATTACAGGCGAATTTTTATATTTTAAGTACAGACAGGGTTTCACCTTGTTGGCCAGGCTGGTCTCAAATTCTTGACCTCAAGAGATCTGCCTGCCTCAGCTTCCCAAAGGCTGGGATTACAGGTGTGAGCCACGGCACCTGGCCTGACATTTTATATTCTATTTTCTTTTCTTTTCTTTTTTTTTTGAGACGAAGTCTCCCTCTGTTGCCCAGGCTGGAGTGTAGTGGCACCATCTTGGTTCACTGCAACCTCCGCCTCCCTAGTTCAAGCTATTCTCCTGGCTCAGCCTCCTGAGTAGCTGGGATTACGGTCACGCGCCACCATGCCTGGCTAATTTTTGTATTTTTAGTAGAGATGGGGTTTCACCATGTTGGTCAGGCTGGTCTCGAACTCCTGACCTCATGATCTGCCTGCCTTGGCCTCCCAAAGTGCTGAGAGTACAGGCGTGAGCCAGTGCACCCGGCCTATATTCTATTTTCTTTTGTCCTTTTTTTTTTTTTTTTTTTTTTTTTCAATGCACTAAATGGATTTCATGACCTCATTGGCTGCGTATCTCCTTTTGAAAACACTATAATATTTCAAAGAAAAGTGGCTTCTCATAGCAAACAATGAAATCCTACCTAAAGAAGAGAATCTTAAAACTTCTAGGCAGAAGAATAATTTTTGGGTGCAAAATATTTTCTGATTTCCCTTATGACTTCCTCTCTGACCCATGGGTTATCTAGAAGTATGTTGTTTGATTTCTAAGTATTTGGAAAACTTCCAAATCTCTTCCTTTCATTGATTCCTAACTTAAATGCTTTACAGAGAACATACTTTGTATTAAATTATTTTAAATATGTTGCAATTCATTTTATGGTCCAGAATATGGTCTATATTGGTGAATGCCCCATGCATATTTGAAAATGTGTAGTCTGCTATTCTGCTGTTATAGGATACAGTATTCCAGAAAGGTCAATTAGGTCAAGTTTGTTGATAGTATTGTTCAGGTCTTTTATATTCTTACCGATTTTCTATCTTCTTTTTCTATTGATTACTGAAAGAGAAATGTTGAAGTCTCCAGATAAAATAGTGAATTTATCTATTCCTCCTTTTGATTCTATTGGTTTTTGCTTCATGTATTTTGTTGCACTGTTAGGTACACTCACATTTAGGATTGTTGTCTTTTTTGTGAGTTGATCCTTCTCTCTCTCTCGTTACGTAATGTCCCTCTTTATCCTTTTCCTTTGTTTTGGAGTTTACGTTGTTGGACGTAGCCCTTTGTGGTAAGCAGAATAATGCTCGCACTCCCCACCCCCCACCCCCCACTTCTCCCACCCCTGCCCCGTGTTGACATCTTAATCCCCAGAACCTGTGAATATATTGGGATAAATTGCATTAGATTTCAATGGGAAATTAAAGTTGCAGATAGCATTAAGTCAGCTAACCAACTGATCTTGAGATTGAAAAATTATCCTGGATTATCTGAATGGGCCCCGTGTATTTATAAGTGTCTTTTTAAGTAAAAAAAGAGGGAGGCAAGAAAGAGGGAGTCAGAGAAGGAGATGTGATGATAAAAGCAGAGTTTGGGGCCGGGCGTGGTGGCTGACGCCTGTAATCCTAGCACTTTGGGAGGTCGAGGGGGACGGATCACGAGGTTAGGAGATCGAGACCATCTTGGCTAACATGGTGAAACCCTAAAAAAAAAAAAAATACAAAAAATTAGCCAGACGTGGTGGCAGGCGCCTGTAGTCCCAGCTATTCGGGAGGCTGAGGCAGGAGAATGGCGTGAACCCTGGAGGCAGAGCTTGCAGTGAGCCGAGATCGCGCCATTGCACTCCAGCCTGGGCGAGTGAGCAAAACTCCGTCTCAAAAAAAAAAAAAAAAAAAAAAAGGAGAGGTTGGAATGATTGTTGGATTCGAAGATGGAAGAAAACCAAGGGCCAAGGAATGTGGACAGCTCTAGAAGCTGGAAAGGGCAAGGAAACTGATTCTTCCCTAGAGCCTCTATTGTTCATTTCTACTCAGGTTGGCCTGACTTCCTGCTGCTTCTAGCTTGACCTTTTCTAGGACTCTTTTTTTGGCCTTGAACCTTGTCCTGTTGAATAGCAAGATTGGAACTTACCCAGAGTTTTCTTTCAATCAGCAGAATGTGGAAAACTAAGAGATACATCTTTCAGGTGATAGTATACCCACCATGCTTAGAAGCAATTCACAGGCCCTGCGCATAATCAAAGAGAGGGGAATACACAGAGGTGAGAATACCAGGAGGTAGGGATCATGTAAGTAAATATATTATATACTTATAGTCTGCCACCATATGTAACTTGTAGAGTTAAGAGAATAATAAAGTAATGATTTACTCTTATTTGAAGAATTAGAATTTAACTTTCATTTATTATGAACAAATTTTGTGTTCTTGAGATCATAGGTGTTTAGGGTGCAAGGACTATGAAGTTGTTGTTTTAATATAGTATACAATGGTATGCTTCAAATGGAGGACCAAAATGTTCAGAATAGAGCGATCTCACCTTGTTAAGAAGAGAATGACCATGAGGATTTAACTTCAAACTCCCAAATAAATGGTTGCAAACACACATACACACACATATACACATACACACACACACATTTATATATATAATGGAAAAACATATATATATATGTTGCCCCTCCACATCCGTGGGCTCTGCATCCACAGATTCAACAATGGGTGGGAGGAAGGTGGGGAGGAAGGGAAGGAGAAAGAGAACCAGGGTGCAAATCAAACAGAACAATGATAAGGCCAGGCGGCTGCCAGTTTGTGACTCTTGCTTTATGTCAACTTCTTAGTTTCTGCCTTTTCCCAGCAATTCAAGATGTGTTTAAGAACTTAATTCAAGGTTGGAAGTAGATCAAATGCAGGTAGAATTTCCATTACCTTGCCACTTCTTTAAATCTAACCATACAGTTTTTATTGAGCACCTAACAGACACAGTCTATCATTACATCACACTAAAAATGAAATACATTAATAATTAGTTACATGAAACAGAGATACAACTTCCATAATGGTCAAAATGACTCTGAGATACATACTTACATTTTAGCTGTTTAAAAAAAAATCATCAGATATAAAGAGAATCACTTTTTACTGGAGCACTCAACATCTATAATTCACTTCTAAATGCACAAGGTTAATGGGAAAATTCCAGAACATTAGTCACCATTTTGTTAAAAAGTAGCACTTCTAGTGGCACACCCCTGTAGTCCGGGCTACTCTGGAGGCTGAGGCAGGAGGATCACTTGAGACTGGAATGTCAAAGCCGCAGTGAGCCATAATTGCACCACTGCACTCCAGTCTGGATGACACAAGACCCTGTCTCAAAAATAAAAATAAAGTAGCACTTCAAAGCCAAGTGCAGTGGTGCATGCTTGTAGTCCCAGCTACTCCTAGCTATTCTGGAGGCTAAGATGTGAGGATCCCTTGAGGCCAGGAGTTGGAGACTGCAGTGCCTATTATTGCATCTGTGAATAGCCACCGCACTCCAGCCTGGGCAAGCCAGCCCCTGTCAGGGGGAAAAAAAAAAAAGTAGCTCTTCTAAAAGAATGGAAAGGAAATCATTCTGCAAACCTTTCCTTGGAGCCAGTTTTGACCTGTGAGGCTTCTGTCCCTATAGAGGTTATCTATGACACCCACCACGCCGCATCCAAGTTTATACCAATTCAGAAAGGGAAAAAAAGTCTGCAGTCTTGTTAGCTGATTAGGTGAGAAGACATTGATTCAACCTGGCTCAGGTTGGCAATTGCTCATGGCTGCATTTAATAGAAATGTTAAACAATAAACATTGCATCCCCCTCCCCACATGGGACTCACATCACTTTAGTCACTCTATCTCCCCCTTATTCTCAGCCTCTCTCTGCATCGATTTCTCTCCCCAGTATCCAGTTTTGGCACATTTAAGGTACGCCTATTTCTGTTTCCATTATTTTTCCTGCTCTTAATCAGGACTGAGACTTTTCAAAATTTTTAACTTCTCTGCTATCCCAGAGATTCTCCATACCCCTTACACTCTCATCCCAAGCACCCCACCCTTACCCTTGCCCCCACCCCCATTCGAGAACCTGGACTTCTCCCCAGTATCTATCACAGTACCCCCCCGGTCTAAGACGTCCTTAGCTTTCCCTTCCCCACGCCTCCCCCATCATTCCTCCCTAAGCCGGCAGGCAGTCTCAGCCGTTCCAGAAATTGACAAAGAAGTTGCAGAGGGAGTGCCACTTCTCAGCGCAGTAGGTCTCCGTGAGCTCCGCGTTCCCATCCAGCCCGTCGGGGTCGGGCCCGGTCCCCATGGGTCGCTCCTCGTTGGAGACCAAGGCCGCCTTCCTCTTGCCCCCGTTGGTCTTCCTCTCAGAGGGGTTTTCTTTGGGCGGTGCGCTTTGGGGAGGCGGGGTGCCAGCGACTGGGCCGGGCGCACGCTCCCGGGTCCGCCCCCGGTTCCGAGCCCGGGGCTTGGACTCCCTCGTGAATCCCGCGGCGGTGGGGCGTGCGGGCGGGGACGCGCGGGGCACTAGCCGCAGCTCGGCGCCGTGGCCCTTCTTGCCCGCGCACAAGCGGGCCTGGAGCGGCGCGGGGTCGTGACAGGGCCTCCGCTTCTTGCGCAGCCCTCCCAGCACCTGCTTCCAGAAGTGCGCGCGGCGAGCGGCGTAGGCTGCGCAGCGCTCCGGATCCCCGCGGTAGGCGCACTGGTGGCGCGCCCCGTCCGGGCTCTGGCAGCGCAGCGCCAACTCGCTGTCCGCTGCGGCCCCCGGGGAGGGCAGCAGGAGCTGCCAGCTGCACGCGTGCTGCTCGGGGCTAAGGAAGCGACCCGAGGAGCCGCCAGTGGGCCCGGAGACCCGCTCCGCCACGTTGCTAGCCGCCCCTTTCTCCCTCCGAGCAGCCGCGAGGAGGCAACCACTCAGTAGCAGCAGCAGCGACGGCGACAGCGACGCTCGCAGCCTCGGAGGACTCATGCTCCGCGGTTTCCGCGCTCCGCTCTTCTCAGACCACGTCTGTCGGGGCTGGACCAGGCAAAGAGCATTCCCTGGACCTGCGGACAGAGACAGAGACGGCTACCAACTGAGCCAGGCGCAGCGCTTCGCCCAGACGCATGCACCTGCGAACTACCCTTCCGCAGACTTTCTGGAAGCTGCAGCCTGCGAGGAGACCCTCTGAGGAGCTTTGCTGGGGAAACTGCTCACTGTCTAAATAATCACTTTCAAAGCATGTATGCATTGAGATTTTCTTCCCCTTGCAAATACGATAGCAAAACGATGCGTGATAATTGCCCCCTCTACCCCCTTCCTTCATTTTCTCCCTTCTCCAACCTGCAATAAACTATCTACAAAATCATTTCAGATGATTCCTTGGAAACATGCACTTTACTACACTTTGAACTTACCGAGTTCTGGGAGAGGCGCCAAAGCCTTATTAGGGTAGAGGGAACGACTGCACGGGGGAGTAGTCTGTTTTAGCCGGCTCCCTGTGAATGAACGTGGTATCAATGGAACAGAAGAAGCCTACCCTTCTTCGCCCCTCCCCGATTTCTCTCACACTGGGAGACTTATCACCGCCGCGCTTCTCTCTCTCCCTCCCTCTCTTTCTCTGTCTCTCCAGATGGATGATGGAAGCGGTCCTGTAGTATGAAATACAAATCTTGTATTTTGCTTCCAATGTTTAAAATAATCAGGCAAAATTAACCAAGATTTTCTTCTTTCACGTACTTAACCTCCAAAAAATAAAAATTAAACAAAAGATCTAAGTTTTAAAAGTTAAATAAAATGAAACAAAACAAACTTCAGTATTCTAAACTAGGCATTTTTTACACAATTATATTATTTACATTCTATTTCTCATATTCTGAGTTCTACATTTTTACCTATTATTTCCAATAGCCTTTCTTAAGACTCTCAATCTTAATAATTGTTACTACTAATAAAAATATAATATCCTAGTTTATTAACATACAATAGTGCCCGGCAGTTCACCCAGGAGTGGACATTTGGGCTTTTGATTATTTTTAGGTATTATAAATCAGTTATAAATGTCCTCCAAAAATTAGAAGTTTAAAAAAATTATTTGTATTATAGTAGTTGAAAGGTAAGATTACCAACTGAAATGGTATAATAGTTAAGAATGTGAGACCAGCCTGGCCTGGTGAAATCCCGTCTCTACTAAAAATACAAAAATTAGCCAGGCGTGGTGGCAGACGCCTGTAATCCCAGCTACTCAGGAGGCTGAGGTAGGAGAATCACTTGAACCCGGGACAGAGCGAGACTGCCTCTCAAAAAAAAAAAAAAAAAAAGAGAGAGAGAGAATGAATGTGTTCTTGGATCTTGAAAATGTTACATTTAAGCAAAGCTGCTTTTTTTGGAGGGGGGGATTGTGTGTGTGGGGGGGGGTTGGTTTATTTTGTTTTGTTTTTTGTTTTGAGACGGGGGCTCACTCTGTCGCCCAGGCTGGAGTGCAGTGGTGCTATCTCGGCTCACTGCAACCTCCGCCTCCCCGGTTCAAGCGATTCTCCTGCCTCAGCCTCCCGAGTAGCTGGAATTACAGGCGCCTGCCACAAAATCCAGCTAATTTTTAGTGGAGATGGGGTTTCACCATGTTGGCCAGTCTGGTCTCAAACTCCTGACCTCAGATGAGCCACCCGCCTCAGCCTCTCAAAGTGCTGACAAAGCAAAGCTGCTTTTTTTTTTTTTTTGCTCTTTTTAAAAATTTTATTTAGAAGCCAACTTGTAGAAGTTAGCATAATTTTACAGATTATTAGAAAAATTCAATTATTTTCTCTCTGCAAACAGTTATAATAGGTTAGGAATAATAGATCAGAAATGTACTACATTACAAAACAGTGGCCTATAACTATCTGTACATTTACTGTGCACCTTAAGGAAAAGAATTTGACAGTGTGCTGTACTTACACTGCAGATAACATATTTTTATTCTAGCACACAAAACTGACCAGTGGTAGTGCTTGAATTTATAAATGGCCATTAAACACAATATTTAAACTCAGATGTATATTTAGCATGCTAAAAAGTGAACAAAATTTCAACTGAAGTTCTGTGGCTCATCAGTTCAAATGTTTCATGGCATTTTTTTCTTTAAATGAAAGATTTTGATATTGTAAAACAAATAATTTTACATAATAAATGCAAAAGGATAAAATTTTCTAAATTTTTAGAAAGAATATTTACATTCATTTTGTCATGGGTTTCGTGTGGCTCTTCTAAATATATTAATCATATTAATAAGACACGTCCTATACAATTTTCAGAGTCCATCTTCAATTAAAAACTGTAACAAAAATAAACAGTATGTAAAGAGTAACAAAAAGTAAATTAAATATACTAAACTCACACAACAGGTAGAATAAAATGAAACCAAATTACATAATGGCAGGTTATACATTTTAAAGAATCTCTTTCGGCTTAGTCAAATAAGATAGAAATTGAAATGCTAACTTACTGATTTCTGTGAGGTTTTCCCCACTGGTTCAAATGGGAAAATTTGATATAAATCTAATATTTTATTTCTGTACATTTAACATGTTTCAATATAATCTGCAGTCTCATGTATAGCTTGTCAATAATGCCATCATCACTATATGTCAAAAAAAAAAACTGCTTACTAGAAATGCTAAACACTGGAAAAAAATGGAATTTTATACATTTGTTTTCTTAAATTTTGACAGATATTCTTCAAAAAGTTAAAACTGCCTTCCACAAAATTTTGTGTGACAGGCAAAAAGTGTGAATTCCATCGAAAAGGCACTGTTAACAATACTCAGAATAATCTGACAAGGTCTACATCAATGTCTGAGTAAAGAATAGGTAAATAGACAAACCCTCAAAAAAGACAGCATTATTGTTTAAATATACTATAGCTATATAAAAAGAAATAAAGTGACACACAGAAATGACCCTTAGCAAAGCTGTTTTTAAACTTCAGAATATTCCATCATCTTTAAAAAATGTTCTCATTAATAAATGTGATTTTTTTAATTGCAAGAGTTTATACCTCTGACTGTAATTTTTTTAGACAAGTAAATATTTTACTTAAATACTTCCTCAAGATATCAGGAATTCTTATTACATTTCCTAATGTCCTCTTGCATATAGCATTTTCTATTACTGAACTCCTGTTAGTATTATATTTGAACAATTATAGTTTGGTTACTACTATAAAAACCAAAATACTTTAGAATTAGAAAAATGTGTTTAAATATATAGTAGTATATATTAAATATATAGTAATGTATATTGACTTCAGAAAGGAAGTTTTTACCACTCTGGTAAAATCAGAGAAACTAGATAACTTGTCCAGGGTCACACATCATTTAGTGATAAAACCACTAACATCTTTCAGTGACCAGTGATCTTTATGTTTTGTCTTTTTATTTTATATTAGTTATGTTTTAATTATACCAATTCAGGCTGGGCATGGTGGCTCACACCTGTAATCCCAGCACTTTGGGAAGCCAAGGCACGTGGATCACCGGAGGTCAGGAGTTCGAGACCAGCCTGGCCAACATGGCAAAACCCCATCTCTACTAAAAATACAAAAATTAGCCGGGCGTGGTGGTGCACACCTATAATCCCAGCTACTCGGGAGGCTGAGGCAGGAGAATCACTTGAATCCAGGAGGCAGAGGTTGCAGTGAGCCGAGGTCACACCGCTGCACTCCAGCCTGGGCAACAGAGCAAGACTCTTTCTCAAAAAATAAATAAATAAATAAATAAATAAATAAATAAATAAATAAAATAAAAAATTGATTACACCAATTCAACTTATAATGAAAACCAATTTGTACCTATGAAGATTAGAAACATTAACATGTTTCATAAATAAGAGTAGCTAATTAATACATTTCACACTTGGAAGCCCTTTCTTTCCCAGAAAACTGTCTTTGTATGTGTGAAGCATGGATGAGTAGTCACAAGCTTTTGTCTGTTGCCTTGGCATTACCTTTTGTTAACAACTACTGAACCGAATTGGTACCATTTTTAACGAAAGAATGACATCTTGTGGCATAATGCTCTAATTACAATAAAAAAATTTATTATCTGAAAGCTGTAATTAAGAGATACTCCAGAGACCATGCTTCGCTGTCACAAACATTGTTCCCAGAGTAAAAAGTAAGGGCACGTAGATATACAATATCAGAAAAGGGGAGTTATTTTTTTAAAAACTGTGGCATAATATGCATAACATAAAATTTGTTGTTTTAACTATTTTTAGGTGTACTCTTCAGTGACATTAAAAAGGTTCACATTGTTGTGCAACCATTATAGCTATCCATCTCCAGAACTTTTTTTCGTCCTCCAAAACTGAAACTCTGTACCCATTCCTCCCTTCCCCCAGCCCCTGGCAACCATCATTCTACTTTCTGTCTCTGTGAATTTGACTACTCTAGATACCTTATGGTAAGTGTAATCCTACAGTATTTGTCCTTTGTGATTGGCTTATTTCACTTAACACAATGTCTTCAAGGTTTATCTGTGTTATAGTATGTATCTGAATTTATTTCACTTTTAAGTCTGAATAATATTCCATTGTATGTATACACCACATTTTGTTTACCCACTTAGGTTGTTTCCATACCTTGGCTATTGTAAATAATGCTGCAATTAACATGAAAGTGCAGATATCTTTATGAGGTGGTCATTTCATTTTCTTTGGATATATGCCCAGAAGAGGAATTGCTGGGTCATATACTAGTTGATTTTTAATTTCTTTACAAATCTCCATACTGTTTTCCATAATGGCTGTACCAATCTACATTCTCACCAAGAGTGTACAACCTTTTCCCCACATCCTTGCCAACATTTATCTTTTGACTTTTTGGTAATAGCCATCCTAACGGGTGTGAGGTAGTGTCTCATAGTGGTTTTGATTTACAGTTCCCTGATGATTAATGGTGTTGAGCACCCTTTCATATACCTGTTGGTGATTTTCATGTTTTCTTTGGAAAAATGTGTATTCAGGTCTTTTTGCCCATTTTAAAATCAGGTTATTTGTTTTTCTACCCTTGAGTTGTATGAGTGCTTTATAAATTTTGGACAGTAAACCCTTATTTGATATATGGTTCACAGATATTTTTTCCCAATCTGTAGCTGCCATTTATTTGTTGATTGTTTCCTTGGCTGTGCAAAAGCTTTTTAGTTTCATGTAGTACCATTTATTTATTGTTGCTTTTGTGGCTTGAGCTTTTGGTGTGATGTCCAAAACTCATTGCCAAGGCCCATGTCCAGGAGATTTTCCCTTATGTTCTCTTCTGGGAGTTTGATAGTTCCTGGTCTTACAATTAGGTTCTTTATCCATTTTGAGTTGATGTTTCTGTATAGTGTAAGATAATGATCAAATTTCATTCTTTTGCATATGGAAATCCAGTTTTCCCAGCACTATTGAGACTACCCTTTCCCATTGTGTCTCTTGTCAAAAATTAGTTGACCATATATGTTTGAATTTATTTCTTGGTTCTCTATTCTGTTCCATTGTTCTATGTGTCCATTTTTATCCCAGTACCATTACTGTTTTGATTAATAAAGCTTTATAATATAATTTTTTTTGAGACAGGGTCTCGCTGTGTTGCCCAGCCTGGAAGGCAGTGGCATGATCATGGCTCACTGCAACCTCAAACTCTGGGCTCAAGCAATTCTCCCACATCAGCCTCCTGAGTAGCTGGGACTACAGACATGTGCCACCACACCTGGATAATTTTTTCTACTTTTCATAGAGACACAGTGTCACTATGTTGCCCAGGTTTGTCTCAAACTCCTGGGCTAAAGCAATCTTCCTGCCTCAGCCTCCAAAAGTGCTGGGATTATAGACTTTAATGTAATTTAAAATCAGGAAGCATAATGCCTCCAACTTTGTTTTTCTTTCTCAGAATTGTTTTGGTAATTCATGGTCTTTTATGTTTCCATACAAATTTTAGGATTGCTTTTTCCATTTCTGTGAAGAATGGCATTGGGATTTTTGTAGGGATTGTGTTGAATCTGCATACTGCTTTAGGTAGTATGGATATTTTAACAATATTAATGCTTACAATCCATGAGCATGGGGTAGCTTTCCATTTATTTGTGTTTTCTTCAATTTCTTTCATGAATGTTTTACAGTTTTCAGTGTAATTTTTATACCTCAGTTAAATTTATTCCTATTTTATTTTATTTTACTTTTTCATCCTATCATAAATGGGATTGTTTTCTTGCATTCTTTTTCTGTTAGGTCATTATGTGTATAAAAATGCTACTGATTTTTGTATGTTCATTTTGTATCCTGACACTCTACTCAATTCATTTAGTGGTTCTAATAGGTTTTTGTGAAATCTTTAAAGTTTTTAAAAATAAGATAATGTCATCTGAAATAGAGATAATTTTACTTCTTTTATAATTTAGACACTTTTTATTTTTCTGTCTGATTGCTCTTGGTAGTACTTCTAGTACTGTGTTACACAGAAGTGGTGAGACTGGGCATCCTTGCCTTTGTCTTTTACTACATCTTAGAGGAAAAGTTTTCAGTATTTCCCCATTGATTATATGAGGAACTAACATTATATGTTAGCTGTGGGTTTTTCATAAATGGCTTTTATTATGTTGAGGACTTTTCCTTCTATACCTAAATTATTGTGAGTTTTTATCAAGAAGAAATGTTGGACTTTATTGAATGCTTTTCCCAAATCAATTGAGATGATCATGTGGTTTTTATCTTTCATTCTGTTAAATCTATCACATCGATTGATATGCATATGTTACACCAGACTTGCATGGCTAGGATAATTCTCATTTGGTCATGATGTATAATCTTTTTTATGTATTGTTAAATTCAGCTTGCTAATATCTTATTGAGAATTTTTGCATTGATATTCATCAGAGAGATTGTCCTATAGTTTTCTTTTCTTGTGATGTCTTTCACTTAGGTATCAAAGTGAAGATGGCCTCATAAAGTTTATTTGGAAATATTCCCTCTAGCTTTATTTTTTGGAAGAGTTGTATTAAGAAGCATTGGTATTAATTCTTCTTTGGTTTGGCAGAATTCAGTGTGAAGCCATCTGGTCCTGGGCTTGGCTTTTCTTTGTTGGGCAGTTTTTTATTTTTTTTTGTTTGTTGGCTTTTTTTTTTTTTTTTTTTTTTGAGACAGAGTTTCGCTGTTGTTGCTCAGGCTGGAGTGCAATGGCGCAATCTCGGCTCACCGCAACCTCTGCCTCCCAGGTTCAAGCGATTCTCCTGCCTCAGCCTCCCAAGTAGCTGGGATTACAGGCATGCGCCACCACCCCAGCTAATTTTGTATTTTTAGTAGAGACGGGGTTTCTCCATGTTGGTCAGACTGGTCTTGAACTCCCAACCTCAGGTAATCCACATGCCTTGGCCTCCCAAAGTGCTGGAATTACAGGCATGAGCAACTGCGCCCGGCGTTTCTTGGTTTTTTTTGAGATGGAGACTTGCTCTGTCGTCCAGGCTGGAGTGCACTGGCTCACTGCATTGGGTCATTTGGCTCACTGCAACCTCCACTTCCCAGGTTCAAGCAATTCTTGTGCCTCAGCCTCCTAAGTAGCTGGAATTACAGGCACCCACCACCAGGCCCAGCTAATTTTTGTATTTTTAGTAGAGATGGGGTTTCGCCATGTTGGCCAGGCTGGTCTTGAATTCCTCACCTCAGGTGATCTGCCTGCCTTGGCCTCCCAAACTGTTGGGATTACAGGCGTGAGCCACCGCTCCCAGTTTTTTATTACTACTTCAATCTCTTTATTTGTTATTAGTCGGCTCATGCCTTCTATTTCTTCCTGACTCGATCTTGGTAGGTTGTATTTTTCTAGGAATTTATCCATTTTTTCTAGGTTATCCAATTTCTTGGCATATACTTGTTCATAATAGTCCATTATAATCTTGTTTTTTATTTCTGAGACATCTGTTGTAATTTCTTCACTTTGATTTTTTGAGTCTTCTCTTTTTCTCTTAGATGATTTATCAATTTTATTTATTTGTTCAAAAAACCAACTCAGTTCTATTCTATGGCTTTTCTGTTCTCTGTTTTATTTCGGTTCTGATTTTCATTGTTTCCTCCCTTCTATTAATTTTGGGGTTAGTTTATGCTTCTTTTTCTAGTTCCTTGAGGCATAATGTTAAACTATATGGGATCTTCTTTTTTAAGGTAGGCATTTGTTGCTATAAACTTCTCTCTTAGAACTGCTTTTGCTGCAGATGTGTTATGTTTCCATTGTCATTTGCCTCAAGATTTTTGTAAATTTACCTTTTGATTTCTTCTTTGATCCATCGATTGTTCAAGAGCATGTTGCTTAATTTCCACATACTTGTGAATTTTTAAAGATTCCTTCTGCTATTGATTTCTAGTTTCATACCTCTATGGTCTGAAAAAATACTAGATACGACTTTATAAGCTTGTTAATACTAGTTTTGTGGCTTAACATATGCTCTATCCTGGAGAATGTTCCATGTACACTAGAGAGAAAATGTGTATTCTGCTGCTGTTGGGTGGAAAGTTCTCTGAATATCTGTTAGGTTCATTTGGCCAAAAGTGCAATTCAAGTCCAGTATTTCCTTATTAATTTTCTGTTCAGTTGCTCTATCAGTTGTTGAAAGTGGGATATTGAAGTCTCCTACTATTATTGTATTGCTGTCTGTTTCACCCTTTATGTTCATTAATATTTGCTTTATGTATTTAAGTATTCCAATGTTAGGTTCATATATATTTACACTCGTTGTGTCCTCTTGATGGATTGACCCGTTTATCATTAAATAATGACCATCTTTGTCTCTTGTGACAGGATTTGACTCAAAGTCTATTTTATCAGATGTAAGTATAGCAACCTCTGCTTTTTTTTTTTTTTTTTTTTTTTTTTTTTTTTGAGACAGGGTCTCATTCTGTTTTCCAGGCTGGAGTGCAGTGGCACAAACATTGCTTACCACAGCCTTGACCTCTTGGGCTCAAGTAATCCCCCTGCCTCAGCCTCCTGAGTAGCTGGAACTACAGGTGCATGCCACCACGCTTGGCTAATTTTTACATTTTTTTGTAGCAATGAGGTCTCCCTACATTGCCCAGGCTGGTCTCCAACTCCTGGGCTGAAGCGAGCCTCCCACCTTGGCCTTCCAAAATGCTGGGATTGCAGGTGTGAGCCACCATGCCTGGCCTCCCTGCTGTCTTTTGGTTACCATTTGCATATAATACCTTCTTTCATCTCTATTTTCAGCCTGTGTGTATCCTTAAAGCTTAATCCATCTCCTGTAGATAGCATATAGTTGGATCTTGTTTTAAAAATCTATTTAGCAATTCTATGTCTTTTGATTGGGGAATTTAGTCCAATTACATTCAAGATTATTATTAAAGGAAGGACTTACTATTTTTACTTTGTTATTTTATATCTGGTTGTTTTGTAGAATCTTTGTTTATTTCTGGTTGTTTTGTAGCACCTTTATTTCTTTTTTAATTAAAAAATTTGATAATCCTCTGTAGTACTAAGCTTTGTTTTCTTTCTCTTTATTGTTTGCATAACTGCTATGGTTATCATGAGGCTTACGTAAAACAACTTATAGTTATAGTCAACTGTTTTTAGCTGATAACATCTGTTACATGCAAAAACTCTGGACTTTTCTCCTCTACATACTGTGTTTTTTTTTTCTTTTTTTTTTTTAAGAGACAAGGTCTTGCTACATTGTCTAAGTGATCCTCCCACCACAGCCTCCTGAGTAGCTGAGTTTACAGGCATATGCCATGCCCAGCTACACAATTTGTGTTTTTGATGTCACAATTTACACCTTTTTATATTGTATATTATTTAACAACTTATTATAGCTTTTGTTATTTTTTTGACCATTTTGACTTCTGACCTTTATACTAGAGATATGTATGCTTTACATACTACCAGTACAGTATTGGAATATTCTGGGTTTATCTACATATTTATCTCTACTAGTGAGTTTTATACTTTCATTTGTATTCATAATAATTATTATCCTTTTGTTTATACTGGAACTTCATGGCTGTGCATGGTGGCTCATACCTATAATCTCAACACTTTGGAGGCCAAGACAGGAGGATCACTGGAGTCCAGGAGTTTGAGACCAGCCTAAGCAAGATGGCAAGACTCCATCTCTATAACAAATAAATAAATAAATAAATATTAGCTGGGCACAGTGGTACATACCTATAGTTCCATCTACTTGGGAGGAATTCAAAGTGGCAGTGAATCATGATTGTGCCACTGAATTCCAGCAACAAAGCAAGACCCTGTCAAAAAAAGAAAGAAAGAAAAGAAGGAAAGAAGGAAGGGAAGGAAGAAAGGAAGAAAGCAAGAAAGCCTAGCACTTTGGGAGGCTGAGGCAGGTGGATCACCTGAGGTCAGGAGTTCAAGACCAGCCCGGGCAACATGGTGAAACCCCGCCTGTACTAAAAATGCAAAAATTAGCCAGGTGTGGTGGCAGTTGCCTGTAATCTCAGCTACTCGGGAGGCTGAGGCAGGAGAATTGCTTGAACCCAGGAGGCGGAGGTTGCAGTGAGCCAAGATTGCACCATTGCACTCCAGCCTGGGGGACAAGAGCAAGACTTCGAAGAAAAAAAAAAGGAAAGAAAGAACCTTCCATTAGGCATTTCTTGTAGGGCAGACCTAGTAGTGATGAGTTTCTTCAGCTTTTGCTTGTTTGGGAAAAACTTTATTTCTTCTTCACTTCTGAAGGCCAGCTTTGCTGGGTATGGTATTCTTGGCTGACAGTTTTTTTGTTTTTGTTTTTGTTTTTGTTTTCCTTTCAGTACTTTGAATATATAATCTTATTCTTTCCTGGCCTATAAGGTTTCTCCTGAGAAATCTACTGGTAGTCTAATGGAGATTCCCGTATATGTGACTTGACACTTTTCTCTTGCTGCTTTTAAAATTCTTTATTTTTCTTTAAATTTTGACAGTTTGATTATCATGTGCCTTGGTGAGGATGTCTTTGGGCTGTATTTATTGGGGGATCTTTCAGTTTTATGAATCTGCCTCTCTATATCTGTCCCAAGACTTGAAAGATTTTTTTAGCAATAATTTCACTAAATAAGCTTTCTTTTTCATTATTCTTCTCCTTCTTTAACTCCTATAATGTGAATATTTGTTCACTTAATGGTGTATATTTAGTTATTATTATAAATAATAATAGCTAAACTAGTTAATCATAATAGTTAATATTTATTTAATACTTAGTCTTTTCTTTTCATTGAAACAGGGTCTCCTTCTATCACCCAGGCTAGAGTAGAGTAGCATGATCATGGAACTTGTTGCCTCAAGTTCCTGGACTCAAGGGATCCTCCCACCTTAGCCTCCTGAGTAGCTGAGATTATAGGCACATGCCACCAACAGCTGGCTTTTTTTTTTTTTTTTTTTTTTTAGACGGAGTCTTGCTCCGTCACCCAGGCTGGAGTGCAGTGGCGCAATCTCGGCTCACTGCAAGCTCTGCCTCCCAGGTTCACGCCATTCTCCTGCCTCAGCCTCCCGCATAGCTGGGACTACAGGTGCCCGCCACCATGCCTGGTTATTTTTTTCTATTTTTCACAGAGACTAGGTTTCACCGTGTTAGCTAGGATGGTCTCGATCTCCTGACCTCATAATCTGCCCGCCTTGGCCTCCCTAAGTGCTGGGATTACAGGCGTGAGCCACCGTGCCCGGCCTAATTTTTAAACAAATTTTTTTGTAGACATGAGGTCTCCCTATGTTGCCTAGGTTGGTCTCAAATTCCTGGGCTCAAGCAATCCCCCCACATCAGCCTCTCAACGTGCTGGGATGACAGGCATGAACTATCACGCCTGGCTAATACTTAGTATTTTCTAAGTGTGTCATGTATGAACTCATTTCTTCCTTATGACAATTCTATAAGTACAGGTTTATGATCTATTATTTACAATTCTGAAATTGAAAATGGTCTGAAAACCACACTTTTAAAAACTCACCTATAGTCCCAGCTACTCATGAGGCTGAGATGGGAGGACTGCTTGAGCCCAGGAGTTCAAGACCAGCCTTGGAAACAACAAGATGCCATCTCCAAATATATATATTTGGCAGCAAATCCTGGCCTGAACTGGCAATGCTTATCTATAGTCTTTTACTTATTCCTCTTATTATGGTTAGTCATACATTTTGCTGCAGCTCTATAAATGTATATGATTATAGAGTACTGCCCTAGAAGCTGTTGGGATGTTGCATAATACAAGGTATATTCATTGGATTACTTTTCAAAACCTAAATAGTTTTTAACTCAGAAAATCATCTGGCAGGGGTGATGAACTGGTATAGATAAGGGTGGTGAACTGGTACTATTATTATCCCCGTTTCACAGCTGAATAAATTGAGACTAGAAGTTGCCACTTACTCACGTTTCCATTGTTAACAAAAACAGTAAGCAATGTAGTTAACAATATTTTTGAGGGCTTCTTGTGGCAGTCACTTGGTTAAATGTTTTATGTGCATTAATTTAATCATCACCACAACCCTATGAGTACTATTATTATCCTCATTTCCCAGATGAAGCTTAGAGAGGTTCTAAAATCCCCCCTGGAGACACTGCGATTAAGTGTGGTGAGAAAGGATTTAAAAACAAGCCGGTCCAATATCAATATATTTGATTATTACACTATCCTTTACAAATCTACACCACCAGTCCTTTCCTCTCTTCTAATGCCATTTAGACTATATACCCAATTATCTGATATTAAAAAGGTTTAAAAAATATAACTAAGATCATTTTACCCACTTTCTTAAAACTCTACGACTTTCTACTTCATATGGAGCAAAGTCCAAATTCCTTACGATGACCCCTTTCTACTTCTCCCATCTCATTTCCCAACAGAGCAGACTTCTCTTACACCTTTGCACTACGTATACCCTCTTCCTGGAAGGCTCCCAGATTGTCACACATTTAGCTACCTCTTGTCATTTACTGCTCAGCTTAAGCTAATCCTGTTTTTCCCTGATTTACCCAGTAAGAGTAGGTCTTTAATCATACCATTAATCCCATCATTCTCTTTACATAGCACATAAATATATTTTCAATGTTTATCTATTTTCTTTTTCCTTTCCTTTGAATGTAAATTCAACCAGAGTAAGCATCTTGTCTGTTCTGGTTTCTTCAGAAGTTCCAATCTCTCATACGGTAGGTGCTTAATTTTGGCTAAATGATTGTTGTACACGATCAGTAAAAAGTATCTGCTTGTTATTGAATGGTGGGAGATAAAGCGATGAGGCAAGTAGGCGACTAAAGTGAAAGTGTAAAAATATCTTGAACATCAACTTGATTAGATGTTAATAGCATAAACACCGCCAAGCAGAGTTTCTGGTACAGAGAGGTGACAAACATTTGTTGAATGACTGGACAATAAATATTATTACTAGCTTGAACCTGGAGGCAAATTACTTAACCTTTCTGAGCTTAGTTTCCTTGTCCACGAAGATTAAAACTAACTTTTCAGGGTTTCCCTACAAATTATATGGATAATGCATGTCATGTGCCCAGCACACAGCAGGTACTTGTTAGTTGCTTTCTCTTTACATACATATATACTACTTTATGGTTTACAAAGTTCTTGTAAGCTCTTCTAGATCCATGACCTCATTTTATTCCCACAATCTTCTGCAGTGCTTCTCATTAGCCTCATTTTACAGATGAAAAACAGACTCAAGGATTGAGACATAGCCTCTTCAGGTAATGAGAAGCCAATGGACATGCTTTATAAGCATAGGAGCGACATGATAAAAAGCAGTGAGGTTTTTTGAAGATTAATCTGTTGGTGGCCTATAAAATGGGCTGAATTGAAAATTGGAGAAATATTATTTTGACTACTAGCATAAAAATCAAGTTTAAGGGCCGGGCGCAGTGGCTCACACCTGTAATCCTAGCACTTTGGGAGGCCGAGGCGGGCGGATCACTTGAGGCCAGGAGCAGACCAGCCTGGCCAACACGGCGAAACCCCGTCTCTACTAAAAAATACAAAAAATTTGGCCAGGCGTGGGGCCCGTGTGCCTCCCAGCTACTCGGGAGGTTGAGGCACATTTAGAATCGCTTGAACCCGGGAAGCGCAGGTTGGCAGTGAGCCGAGATCGCGCCACTGCACTCCAGCCTGGGCGACAGAGTGAAACTCGGTCAAAAAAAAAAAAAATCAAGTGTAAGATGATAAGCGCCTGGCAGAAGTGTTTAAAAGCCTAATGAACTTAAAAATATTGAAAAGCCAGGTAAGTTCCCCAAAGGAACAAATGTTTAAAAATGGTAGTTTTCAAATCTGGCTGGCTGAGAAAATGATGGTACAAACAACATAAACAATTGAGAAATGTTAACTTGGCAAAATTGTTGGTCAGAAGACCTTCTCTCCAATACCTAGGCAGAACTTCTGGTAAATAATGACAAACATCTGAGCCATTTCTTCAGTGTCATAGCGACTTCTTGCTTTCACTCCTCCCACTGGCTTCACCACCTGGACAAGAGCATGTTAAAGTCCTTCTGATCTTGCTTCCTAGAAGCAGTATGGTGGCAAGCAGAATCTGGGTAGTATGGAATTAGAAACCAAGCTTTTGAAGTTCCAGGACTTGGACTAAATCGCCTTTTTCCTTCTCTGTCAAATAAGGGGACCCTTATTTCACCTCCTTCTCTAGTTTTAAGACTAGACATCCTCTCCATATCAGCACAAAGCGCTTTTATTTAGGCGCGTGCCACCAAACCTGAGGCGCTCGCGCCGAGCTGAGCCCCTGTCGGTGACCTTACGTCACTTCCGGCGCGCTGACGCTCAGTTGTGCGTGCCGACGCCCGCGTCAGCAAAGAGCGGAGCTGAGGGTACCCGGTTTGAAGTCGTGCGGGTCGGAGGACTGCCGCCTCCGCTACCGTCTTGGACGCCTGCTTCCCGGCCGCCGCGGGGACGAGCTCGGGTAGGCGGCAGGGCAGATGCCCGAGGGCCTGCGCTGGAACGCCCCACGCCGCACCGGCCGCTCCCCTGTGCTCCGCGGCCTGGGCCTGCGCCGCTCAGCTCTCTGGAAACTAGCGCCTCAGCTGCGCGGCGCGTAGGTCGCGGGGAGCTCCGAACCGCCGGTGCCCGGCCATGGCGGTCTCCAGGTGGGTCTCGCTCCTGACGAGCGAACTGGAAGGCGACTCAGGCAAGGCACGGTCTCCTCTCAGAGCCCCCACTCCTAGAGAAGTGCGGTTCTCATTGTCACTGGGCTCTGGCGCTTTCTTCAGTAGACTTCGGAGTTCGCACCGTGGTCGGCGGGGGTTTGGGCTCGGGTTACTCCTGGGGAAATCGGTTCAATAATGCCTTTTTCTTGTTAATAGACCCTTTGGCACGTTAGAGCTGTTTTTTTCTCTTTCCTCACCATGTTTCTGTTCTCTGGTTTCTCTTCCCTCTTTCGATTCTAGGAGAGTCTCTTATCTTTCTCAGTATTCTAAGGCTGGTCCCTAACCTCCATTTCATGGGAAAACTTGGTAGTTACTGTCGATGGAGGGGAAACCTGAATTACTATTATCTAAGAGACCGTCTAATTATGTTAACAGTTTTAATTCACGTTCTTAGGGGTATATTCTTTCCTGAGATGTTTTTTAAAATTAAGTATAATTTCTCCTTTTGTTTGGCAGTAAACATTCCAACGTCAGCGTTGTTAACCTTAAGCCAGTTATCGTATTAGCATCATTTTCCGTAACTAAGGCGCGGAAGATAAATCACAAATCTTATGTTCTTTTGAAATGTTGCCTGTCAACAGGAAAGTCCAGGAAAACTATAGAAAAACTAACAAGACATTTATTTGTCTAGCTATGGGAGAAACATTACTTTTTCCTCCAGTATGGTAGAATGGTTGGAAAGCTTTTGTAAGCGGATTTGGGTGGCCCTCTGTACATGTAATTAAGGGATAGTTCCTCTGTGATAGTGAACGAGTGGATTCACCAAGTTCTTTAGAGTTGATATGGTAACTTTTAATGAGAATTGGATTCTTTTACCATATAGACTGAAGGAATAAGTGATGAAAACAAATAGTTTTCATTCTTTTTTATAATTAACTGAACACATTCTTTGAGCATATTAAGTGCGCAAGTTTTATCTGTTTTGCAAGGGAAAGGATAACCCATTCCTTACAGACTCCCTAGATGACTGATGAAATAGTGTGTGGGAGAAGCCCATGGGAGTTGGGTGAAGGGGGTTGCTAGGTACCGTTGTATGGGGCATCTGATTTTTTATTTTATAATCTATTCAATGTGAGGAAATTCTTTTTTTTTTTTAGTAAAACTGCCTTGAGAGAATACAAGTGACATTTTACATTTTTGCAAATATAGAAAGGTGTATCTTCTAATTTGTTACCTCCGGTATAAATGCATGAATATATACATTGTAAATGCATTGATATATAAACTTAATATAACATTTATCAGGTAATAGTGTTTAAGGAGATGAGTACTTCCTTTCTTAGAGCAACTTGTGTATTTTCACAGGATTGGATGTAGCTTTATAAAGACAAAATGAAAGTGTTTAAAAAGAACCTAATTTTCGGGCAACACTAATCTCTCTCTCTTTTTTTTTTTTGGAGACGGGAATCTGGCTCTGTCACCCAGGCTGGAGTGCAGTGGTGAGATCTCGGCTCACTGCAAGCTCCGCCTCCTGGGTTCAGGCCATTCTCCTGCCTCAGCCTCCCAAGTAGCTGGGACTACAGGTGCCCGCCACCACGCCTAGCTAATTTTTTGTATTTTTAGTAGAGACGGGTTTCACCGTGTTAGTCAGGATGGTCTCGGTATCCTGACCTCGTGATCCGCCCGCCTTGGCCTCCCAAAGTGCTGAGATTACAGGCGTGAGCCACCACGCCCGGCCAACACTAATCTCTTTATGGAAGTTTAGGACGCTTAATATTTCTCAATGACTGAGTGGGTTTGGAAGGTACCGTCTTTTGTTCTGGACGTTGTGTTTCAAAGAGTAGCACTCTTTTTCTGTAGATTTTTTTCTTGTTCACTTTTTAAAAAGCCTGTCATGTTTTTATGAAAGAGCTATTTCTGTGCTTAGTTTCCTTGGGCTCAGTAGTAGGCCCAAGGAAAACATTTTGAGACACTTTGTGTGTTTTGGGGGTAGTGTCAATTCTTGACTTTTTCATCTGTGGATTTCTTTGAATGGCAAATTTTAGTTTCAAGCTGGCCTTCTCCATGCACGAAGCACAGTTCTGTGCTAACTAAACTTCCTTTCTCTCCTGTTGGTGCAGACTCATTTTAATACTATTTTATGTAAAATAGGTGGAAAATAGCCCAGGAGATAAAAATCATATGCCAAAATCAAATCTAAAATATTTTTTGCACTGTTTATTTCATATGCATAACTGAAGAGAAACTGTAATATTTTTAGGACATTTCCACCAGAATTTCCAACAGATGGGAAATAGTTAAGTTAGTACCATTATTCCCTCAATTGTCTGGTCAAGAAATTTGAGAATATTCTTTGACTTCCCTTTTCCTCCCACTCCCCGTGTCCAGCCAGTTACCAGATCCAATCCTGTATATTTTGCCTTTCTAATCTTTCTCCAGCTGATCATTTTTCTTTCTATACCAGTTACCACAATCCTAGAACATGCCACCATCTCTAGTCCAAGACACCTTTAGAGAGACACTTCCCTTTTGTCACTGTAAAGCTACATCCAGTGTTTTGAAAATATACACTCGGCCGGGCACGGTGGCTCACACCTGTAATCCCAGCACTTTGGGAGGCCGAGGCGGGCGGATCACGAGGTTAGGAGATCGAGACCATCCTGGCTAACACGGTGAAACCCCGTCTCTACTAAAAATGCAAACAAAATTAGCCGGGCGTGGTGGCGGTTGGCGCCTGTAATCCCAAGCTGAGGCAGGAGAATGGTGTGAACCCGAGAGGCGGAGCTTGCAGTGAGCCAAGATTTCGCCACTGCACTCCAGCCTGGGCAACAGAGGGAGACTCCGTCTCAAAAAAAAAACAAAAATACACTCAACCCTAGGAAAGGAAGTACTCTTCCCCTTAAACATTGTATCACCTGATAAATCTCATATCAAGTTTATGTATCAATGTATTTGGTATTTGGACTAGACATGTTTAGTACAAGACAGGAGCCTCTCCTTTTCCTGCCTTCCATGGCGTCGCATTCCAATCTATTCTTCACTTCAGTCGTATTATTTACTGATTTGCAGATTTGAACATGAACATGGTCATCTTTCTAATTAATACCCTTTAGTTGTTTCCTGTTGCCTTAGGATAAAGTCCACATTCTCAAACAAACCTATCTTACCAGGTCCTTTGTGGTTCCTGCATCATCTTTTTAGATTCATCTTGTGTCAAGTTCTCTGTACTTCCACTTCACCTTCTCTCCTATTCTCCACCCTCCCCAGAATTCATTTTCTTACCCCCTATTCTTTATCTTTGGAACACTTCTTAGCCCCATCTCAGGTATGGCTAGTTCTGACCTTAGTGTTTTTTTGTTTTTTTGTTTTTTTTTTGAGACGGTGTTTTGCTCTTGTTGCCCACACTGGAGTGCAATGGTGCGTTCTTGGCTCACCGTAACCTCTGCCTCCCGGGTTCAAACGATTCTCCTGCCTCAGCCTCCCGAGTAGCTGGGATTACAGGCATGCACCACCACGCCTGGCTAATTTTGTATTTTTAATAGAGACGGGGTTTCTCCATGTTGGTCAGGCTGGCCTCGAACTCCTGACCTCAGGCAATCCACCTGCCTCAGTTTTTTTATCTAAGCTTATATATCACCTTGTTCAGGACATTTTCTCTGGTTTTACTTCATCTGAGCTATTTGCACCAATACATATTCCTGTCAGTCATAATATTTATATTTTGTAATTGGTTAATTGTTCTCTTACTTGCTAGATTAACATAAACTCTGTGAGAGAAGGAAATGTGTCTTTGATTTTTCCATCCTCAGAATGCCTGGCTTCTAGTGGGTGTTCAGTACATTTAAAAAAAAAAAAATGAATGAATGATTTTGCTTCTTGCTTTAATACCTTTTGAGTTGCCATATGAGTTGCCTCATAAAGCAAAATAATGGTATTCAAAGATATAACAATTATTATTTAAATTATTCACAAGAAACACAGAAAGCCTGTAACATATACTAATTTGTTTTTTGCTGAGGTTGACTTTGTGGAAGCAAGTCAAGTAGCTAGTGAATGACTAGCTGACTTTCCAGCATCCACATCTTAAGGACAACATTGTTCTCTACTCCTACATTTGTAGGAGTATGATTTTACCGTAATTTGTGCATAATAGACTATTTCCAGTGTTTTTCAGTGAGTGCTTTTGAGTTTAACTACCTTTTTTCTTTTTTTTTTTTTTTTTTTTTTGCAGTAAGGAAAACTTTCACTATAGCTTTTAATATTGGCCATTTTCTAATTTTAGCAATCATTGGAATTTTTTTTCTTTTTAAAGCTATCTCTTACAGGAAGGAAATTAGAATAATTTTTTTTTTTTTTTTTTTTTTTTTTTGAGACGGAGTCTCGCTCTGTCGCCCAGGCTGGAGTGCAGTGGCGCAATCTCGGCTCACTGCAAGCTCCGCCTCCCGGGTTCACGCCATTCTCCTGCCTCAGCCTCTCCGAGTAGCTGGGACTGCAGGCGCCCGCCACCATGCCCGGCTAATTTTTTTGTATTTTTAGTAGAGACGGGGTTTCACCGTGGTCTCGATCTCCTGACCTCGTGGTCCGCCCGCCTCGGCCTCCCAAAGTGCTGGGATTACAAGCGTGAGCCACCGAGCCCGGCCAGAATAATTTTTTAAAGTTTATAATACAGTAAATTCTGTGATGGCATGACCATTTATAATGCAAAATTGATATGATGTATTTTGTGTGGTCAAATTTTTTAGACCCTGCTTAATAGGCTTGGTTTTACTGTACTTTCAATTGTAAGAATGTGGCAGATTATGAAATGCATGGCCAACTCTTGATCTGTAGCTGAGTTACATCTTGCAAAAATAACTTTGTTACTCTCTAAAATTGTAAATGCAATCATAGCATTTGAAGTTCTGTGTCACATGCAATGAAATATCACTGGAAAATGCTATGACTCTTTTAAACCCTTAGTAAAAGACCCAAAATCCAAATGTAGGAGTAGAGAACAATGTTGTCCTTAAGATGCGGATGCTGGAAAGTCATTCACTAGCTACTTGACTTGCTTCCACAAAGTCAACAAATTAGTATATGTTACAGGCTTTCTGTGTTTCTTGTGAATAATTTAAATAATAATTGTTATATCTTTGAATGCCATTATTTTGCTTTATGAGGCTTTTTCTCATTATCATATATTACTTAGTTAGGATTTTGCCACCAACAGTAAAAGCAACCTTCGCGATCGCACCACTGCCCTCCAGCCTGGGCAACAGAGCAAGAATCCATCCCCCCTGCCCAAAAAAAAGCAACCTTAGATGGATTTCTTAGGCATTTTTGTTGTTTGTTTGTTTGATTTTGGAGGCAGAGTCTCACTCTGTCCTCCAGGCTGGAAAACTGGAGTGCGGTGGCACAATCGCGGGCTCAAATGATCCTCCCACCTCAGCCTCCCCAGTTGCTAGGAACACAGATGCACACTACCATGCCTGGCTAATTTTTTTTGTATATTTTGTAGAAGTGGGATTTCATCATGTTGCCCAGGCTGGTTGCAAACTCCTGGGCTCCAGTGATCCACGTGGCTTTGCCCCTAAAGTGCTGGGATTACAGGTGTGAGCCACTGCACCTGGTTTAGGTTTATTCATTGGTGGGGAATCTGTAGCTGTGTTGGGAACCATGACTTAATACAATTTTTTAAACAGCTTGTTTTTGCTACCTTTGCCTGTTTATGCCACAATTAATGGAACTGATCATTGTACATTGGCTAGTTAATAGGAACATGGTTTTTCCTTAATCAGCTAGAGAAAGTTTCAAAAATATATAGTTTTCCCTCAGCGATCTGTGCTGTAAAGGTCATGTCTAAAATGTCTAGACAGTACTTATGATATGACTGTTTTAAAAGCCATACCTTAGATTTCTCACACATCTTTGTATTTGAAAATGTTACAGTGTTCAGAAAGGGTTCAGAAAAAACAAAAACACATCCTTTTATGGAAGAAACAAATTGCTACATATGAGCAGATCTTTGCTCAATTTTGTTAATTTTCTCTTTGCGCTGTTGATACTTCAGAGCAACATTGTTTCAACAGGCCTATTCTGTCAAGTAAAAGGAAGTTTCTTGATGTAGGGGCTGTTCAGTGGATCCTGGACAGGAAAATGTTAATGTAGAAAAAACTACCTTAATTACCAATAAAGGACAACATAGGTTTTCTAGGCCTGTTCCTCCCTGACTGTTAATTTATTTTTAATGCTTTTTTAAAAATAGAGATGGGGTCTCTCTGTGTTGGCCAGGGTGGCCTTAAACTCCTGCCTCAAGCGTTCCTCCCACATTGGCCTCCCAAATGCTGGGATTACAAGCGTGAGCCACCTCACCTGGCCCTTATTGTTAATTTCAATCCATTATAAGATGACAGAAGGCACAATTGTAAATTATAATTTATCAAATATCTCATACTTTTAAAAATTTAGAGATAAACTAGAAAAAGTAGAAGAGGCATTATCAAAGCTTTTCCATTTCAATCCCAATGGTAAATTCCTCCTTATTTCTTTGGTATATTTCTCAAGGTACTTGAAGTATTATTTAAAAAATTTTTTAATTGTGACACACACATAAAAATAGACTATTTTAACCATTTAAAAATACACTTTAAAATGTATTATGAAGTTTACATATAATACATAATATGTATTAATATGAAGTTTTAAAACCACCCATACTTCTGCTAAAGAACCTAGATTAGGATGTACTATGTTTCGTCATTAAGATAAAGTCACGCAAGAGGCTATAGGTTGTTCGATCAGGGATGGAGGGTAGAAAAAAATGTCTTGAAGGAAATAGCATAGCTTGGTTGTACATTTTCACCATTCTTCATTTAACCAATATTTACTGAGTGCTTTCTATGTTATAGGTGCTAGAGGTATAGCAGAGAAAAAAGTGTACTCTCCATTCTCATGGAGTTTATGGTCTAGGGTAGAGTGGGGTAACTTATCTAGCATGCACCTGCCCTTACACCTGGCTTTGGTATGGTTTCACACCTTCATATTGATTCTTAGTACTCTGTGTGATATCTTTATGTTTAAAACAACATAACATTAACATAGTTTCAAATTACCCACAACATGACCTAGAAAGTACATGTTTAAAAACACTAATCTAGAGAATTTGTTGGAAGTTGTTTCTTTTGACCTTAGTGATAATACGTACACTGTATTAAGTTCCATGTATGAAGTTCACACTGTACACTGTACTAAGTTATGGTCATTATCTTTCCTTATTTCTTGAGTAACACAGAAAACATTCAAATCATCTATATTTAAAATTTTACTGTACTTTTGCCACGTGTAAAAAATGTATAACTAAATGGATACTCTTGACTGATCATGCTTTTTTAGTTAAGGCCACAAAGCTATCTCTGTGAGGTATTCTGTCACTTGACCTTCCCTAATTTATCAGAGAGGTTAAATTTATTTCGAAAATTATCAGTGAGGCTTTTTGCCCCTCCCCCCCGAGATGTTTTAGAGTGGATATACAGCATGTAATTTGTTTATTAACTATGACATAGTAATCTAGGACATGTTTTATTGTTTAAAATGCATGGCATTTCTTTCTGTTTATTTTTATGGCTTTACTGTTACGAATTAACATAATGCAAACATCTGGAGAGGAGAGGGGTTAGATTGCAACTGCTAGCATAACCTCTACTAACTTCTGTGTACTCTTTCCTTTTTCTAGGCAGTCTTTAGAACAGTTGCCTGAAATCACAGGTTACATGAATCGTATCTTGTTTAGTTATTTCTCGGAATTGACATCCAGATTGAAAATGGGCCAGATTTCTTACTCAATAAATTTATAACCAGTGGATATTATAAAATATAATTTTCTTATGTTTTACTTATTCTTCTATAGTCTTTGGTACCTTCTATGCAACTTGACGTCTGTTACCTGTGTCTCCTCCATCTGTCTGTCTGTCCTTCAGAGAATGAAGAATGTTATTTTTTCCTGCTAGCTGTGTGCAACAGAGATTTTAGCCAAAAGTAGTATGGGAGTAAGTACTGTGTTCCCTCAGTCAGCCCTCCTTTTAACTTTCCCTTCTCTTCTGACCATCTAGATTCCTTCAGACCTCTCCCTCACCAAGGGCCCTGTCTACCCTCCAACATAATACTGACTCTGTCTCACGTTCTTTTCCTCTTCCCCACCAGTTCACTGTACCAGCCTTTTCCATTGTGGCCTGGCCCTGATGCTTACCCTGCTTGCCTCATAGCTGGCTACCCTGAGATAACAGGTCAGACTGCCCTCTTGTCAGATCTTTGTCTGCTCATCTCTTTGTTCTTCCTTTTATGTGGTGTCCAATCTGCTGTCCTGGAGAGAGGAATGGAGAACTACGAAAGTGGCTTTAAGTCAAGAGAATCAAAGAAGCATTCGTGTGTCTCCATTTCTCTATTCAGGGAGGCAATTTTGGTTACCATCCAAAGTGGAAGAAGTAAGGATAAACAGGCTTGGAATGGATGAGAGAATGAGCTGATCTGCTACCCTCAGGGCATTTGGCTGGTGGGAGAGCAAAGGGGACCTGACATGGCACTGGAATAAAAGGATCTGCAAAAAGGAGAGGCAAGAGGAACTGTGTGGCTGTGGGACAGGATCAGCAATTAGGTTAGAGAGGAGTCTGAGGTCTTTGGGCAGGAGTTCTAAGTGAAGCTGGGTAGCAGAGGACCAAAGGAAAGTTTAGGAAGGATGGAAATTATTGAAGGAATACAGTGCCTGTTGCATGGCATTTTTCAGTTTGCTATTTGGGACAAGCGTAACTGCCTTGTTCAGAATGCTGAAGTACTGCTGTGCTGATCTTTTCACTTACTGAAGCATTACATTACCAACTGGTTTTTTATGTAATACTGCTATCACAGATTAAGGATGTTTCTCAAAGGAAGCAGGAAAAAAAAGGTAATATAAAATACTTCTTTCCTTAAAGTTGGTTCTTAAACTTGTCCCCAAGAAACTTGAACTTTTCCTTAAGTATAGTTTTAGTTACAGTAAATGTCAACTACATAACAAATATTTGAATACTGTGCAAAGTGTTGTGCGAGACAAAAAGAATGATTGAAGGAGATGAAGCCTAATGAGGAAAATTAGACCTCATATGACAAATTAATGTGAGAGATGCCACAAAAAAATATAATAAATAAGTAGCTGTTCAAGATGAGAATTCATGTGGGTTTCAGAAAAGGAAGTAATCTCTGTTGCATAGTAGTTTGAAATGGTTTCAAGAAGGTGAAGAACTTCAGCTGAATCTTGATGGATGGGAGCTAGCTGAAAAGTTGAACAAAGAGAAAAATATTTTGTTTGCCCTAGCACATTTTATTCTCTTGTTAGAGAAGCAAGCTCAGGCACACCTGAAGATCACCTCTAATGGTGTATCTTGTTAAATTCCAGGTGATATACCCATATTCTCAGCTGTGCCTCCCACCAACAGTTCCCAGTCTCACACCTGGGGTCATTATATCTGCACAGCTGCCTGCTGTTGCAGTGAGGCAGAGTACGTACCCACTGCAACCCCAACCAGTGACCATTCTGGCGATCTGGCAGAAACTGGCCAGGAAACCACCCCCTCACGGAGGGGCGAGCCACTGTAACCCTAGCTTGGAGGGGTGTGAGAGACATTCTGAGTGGAGGAAACAGTATAGACAAAATTGTGGAAACCAGAAACACCCACATTTGGGAGATACTTTTTGTTTTGGATTACTTTCTGGTAGATAAGTGTGAGCCATTGAAAGTTTTAGAGTAAGGTAGTGATTTATTCAGAGGGCGTTTTAGGAAGTTAATCTGGCAACAGGATGACAAGGCGGTTGGGAGTGTGAAACTGGCACTCTCAGATGGCCTGGATTTGGGGACTATTTGTTCTGGATATAATTTAAACAAATAACAGTATACAGTTTCCTCAGGGAGAAACTGATGGGAGTTGAGCAGCCAAGGATTGAATATGAGTATTCTCCCGATATTCATATTAAGAGTATTAAGAAAAAGAGAACTAAGGAAAGAAGAGTTTGGAGAACAGGGTAATATAATGTGCAACTTAGGAAGGAAAGTATTGTCCAAGAATGGGGTGCTTGCTGGTCGCAGGTGTCAAAGAAGAGTCAAGAAAAATTGGCCTTGTAAAAAACTATTGGATTTGGAGCCTAAGAGTTCATTGGTGACCTTCAGGTGTGGTATTTTGGTATGGAAAGATGGAACCTCGATTTATATGGATTAAATTGTGTATGATGAGGAAATGATATATTAAACACTTGTTCAAGATACTTGGCAGTTAAAGTATTCTAGAGAGTGGAGATCAAGCAGTTTATTTTCTCAGTAGAGAGAGAGCTCTGCATATTGGAAGAAGGGAATGGATTAGTAACACTGATCTGAGATATTGGAGAAAGGATAATTGAATGAGGATAGGAGGGGGATGGTATCAAGATAAAAGTAGGTCAAGAAACCGTTTTTTCCCCTTTCTTGGTCCTACTATCTTGTCTGATTGACTGTTCACCAATCCTATAGCAAAAGCCAGTGAATGAATGGGTAAAGGCAAGTGTTTAGATAGCCTTGAATGAGGAAGGAGAAATATGGTGTCAAAAGATTGGATATGTCTGTGCATAGTGTATGTGTAAAGTAAATTAATTTTAGAATGTCATTAGAAATTAACTGTGTTGTATTACTCTCTTTGTATCACTAGCTTCATAGTTTGAGGTCTTAGATTTAAGACTTTAATCTATTTTGATTTAATTTTGCTTTTTTTAAGACACAGTCTCACTCTGTCACCCAAGCTGGAGTGCAGTGGTACGATCTCAGCTCGTTACAACCTCTGCCTCCCGGGTTCAGAAGCAATTCTCCTGCCTCAGCCCCCCTAGTAGCTGGGACTACAGGTGGATGCCACTACACCTGGCTGATTTTTGTATTTTTAGTAGAGGTGGGGTTTAACCGTGATGGCCAGGCTGGTCTCGAACTTCTGACCTCAAGTGATCCTCCCACCTTGACCTCCCAAAGTGCTGGGATTACAGACATGACCACGCCCAGCTGAGTTTCTTCCCATTTTACTTCATGTATCACACTGCTCCCAGATTAATCTTCCTAAAGCATAGTTTCAGTTCTATTAGTTTCTTGACCCAAGACCTTCATGGTTGCAAGTTCATTAAAAGGTCTCCACAGTAGGGTTCCAGCTACTTCTGTAGCTGTATCTCCCACTCTTCTCTTAAGTATACCCTGAATTACAACCAAACTGTGTTATTCATTTCCCTGAATATACTCTCCCTTCTCTTATTGTTATGTTCTTGTTTTCTTTCTTCCAGGTATTTCTTCCCCTTTCCCTTTCACCACCTAATCTCCACCAGTGTTAAAATTCTTTTCTACCACTAAGATCCATCTCATACACCATTTATTTTATGAAGCCTTTTCAGTATTACATAGTTGGGGATATAGTATTTGCTCCTTTCTTTCATAATCCTCAAAGCACTTTGTACTTTTTTTTCTGCCGTGTATCTTATTGTACTTGCCTTACCTTACCTGCTCCCCTCAACCCCAGTAGCAAGTTCCTTAAAAGTAGCGATTAGGCATCTCTTGTAGTCCTAGCATAGGTCACTTTTATTTTTATTTTTGCCATTTTAGAAAAAGTATTATTTTAATTGACAGATAATTGTACATTATTATGGGGATACAGTGTGATATTTTCATACACATATACAATGTAATGATCATATTAGCATATTATTCACCTTAAACATTTACCGTTTCTTCGTATTGGGAACATTCAAAATGCCTCTCTTCTAGCTATTTGAAAATATATGGTAAATTGTTGTTTAGTCACTCTGCAGTGCCACAGAACACTAGAACTTGTTTCTTCTATTTAGCTGCAAATAGAAGGTTAACTAGCCTCCCCCATCCCTCTTGCCTTTCCTACCCTTCCCAGCCGCTAGTAACCACTATTCTACTCTTGACTTCTATGAGATCGACTTTTTAGCTTCCATTTATGAGTGAGAATATGCAGCATTTATCTTTCCGTGTCTGGCTTATTTCACCATAATGTCCTTCCGGGGCTCATTTATGTTAGCCTAGGTCTTCATTTGTAGCATCTGCTCAGTACATTTATTGACTCAAACTCGTGCATATGAGGAAAAACATTTCAGAATAACCATTGTATTTTTGTTATTTCAGGCTCGATCGCCTTTTTATTTTACTGGATACTGGCACTACTCCTGTTACAAGAAAAGCTGCTGCACAGCAACTTGGAGAAGTGGTGAAGCTTCATCCCCATGAACTAAATAATCTCCTGTCTAAAGTAAGAACTTTTTTTTTCTTTTAGCATAATACAATTGTAGAGACTTATTCATGAATAGGAACACGAAAATAAAGGTAAACATCATCTTAATTTTTAAACATTTTTGCTATTTCTTTTTTTTTTTTCTGGTCACAAGACTTAAACTTTTTTTTTTTTTTTAAATCAAGTTTAGTAGTTTAAGGAATTTGAGTATAGATCCTTTTGCCTTTGGCACAAATTTGAATCTGTCCCAGTTTGGTAATGAACTAAGTTGTTTATCTGGTTTGTTAGTGGTCTAACTTGTTCTTAATGACTAATAATTATATCATAGTTGGTAGTCTTCAAATGGATGAGTACTCATGGGCAGTGATTGAAATACATGAGAAGCTGGAGTCTTGTTACATTCTTAGTTATCAGCTGTTTGAAAATGAAGGCTTTCTGCTTTGGTGGATCAGTGTTTTCATAATCCTAGTCCATTTTCTTCCGTTAAGCAACTGCTGTATTTTTACTGAACTCTGTATGCTTATTGAAGTGTACCTGTATGATAATAAGTGGCAAATTCTACACATTTAATTTCCTGATGTGCAGAGTAAAGCAGGAGTGCTTTGTGTAGGAGGGGAGTTGGGGAGGTAGATACAGGATAGGGTAGGGGAGCAATGTGATTGCCCAGATATTGGGAGCCCCAGGATCTCTCTCTCTTTTCAGTTTGACCCCCTTTTTTCGTTCTCATCTGCCCATCTCTGTTACAGAGTATGAGTGGAAGTTCTAAGCCCTTTCTCAACATACACACATCTGTACTGTGTGGTTGCTACCACAAGGACTAACAGTGACTCTCTTTCCAACGTAATTCCCCCTTAGATATTATCAGAACTTTCTAACTAGGATGTAGATGGAGAGACAGTGATTTGATACCTACAGGCTCCACGTTCTTAGAATGAAGAAGGATGCATATTAGGCAGTATTCGTGTGTAAGGTGGAGACAGAGAGAGGCAACACATTTCTTCTCCTCAGCCCAAGGGAGGAAACGGAGGACTGAATGACCTGAAACTGTGAAACAATGAACAGACCCCATCTGTGCTGAACTGAGAAAAGTTTACCAGCCTTCCAAGTGAGTTCTGGTCTTCTTCACTCAGACCTCAGCATATTGGCTACCATCAAATCATTCCCAAAGAGGCAAAGTTTGCCTTTAGCACTGTCTCACCATCTTTCCTTTTTCCTTGCTGTCAGCGTTTTCCTGTTGCCTGTTGGTTTTGTTTCTTTTTTTTTTGAGACGGAGTCTCAGGCTGGAGTGCAGTGGCATGATCTCGGCTCACTGCAACCTCTGCCTCCTGGGTTCAGGCGATTCTCCTGCCTTAGCCTCCCGAGTAGCTGGGACTACAGGCACACACCACCATGCCCAGCTAATTTTTGTGTTTTTAGTAGAGAAGGGGTTCACCATGTTGGCCAGGATGGTCTTGATCTCTTGACCTCGTGATCCTCCCACCTCGGCCTCCCAAAGTGCTGGGATTGCAGGTGTGAGCCACCGCACCCGGCCAGTTTTGTTTCTTAAACAGCTTTATTGAAATATAATTTACATACCATGAGTGTCAATTTAGTGGTATTTAGTATATTAACGTTGTGTACAGTAGCCATTACCATACTCTAATTTTAAAACATTTTATCACCACAAAAAGAAACCTCATACCTACTAGCAGTCACTCTTCAATACTCCTTCACTCATGTCCAGATCCTCGAGAACCACTAAACTTTGTAGGAAGATTTGCCTATCGTGAACATTTTATATAAAATGAATTGTAATCTATTGTGATTGATTTCTTTTGCTCAAAATAATGTTTTTATATTGTAGCATGTATATTCATTTTTATTGCCAAATAATATTCCATTGCGTGGGTATACATGTGTACATCTTACTGATTTTTTGGTTGATGAATATTTGGGTTGTTTTCACTTTTTGGCTACTGTATTATGAAAAATGCTGCTATGAAAATTTGTGTACAAAATTTTGGAGGTTTTTTCCATTCTCCAGAGTATATATATACCTAGGAGTAGAATTACTGTACCATATGGTAACTTTATGAGGAACTGCCAAACTATTTTCCAAAATGGTCCCATTATTTATGTTTTCAACAGTAGTGTATGAGAACTTAGATTTCTCCACATCCTTGTCAATACTTCTTAACTGACTTTTTGATTGTAGCTATCCTACTGGATATGAAGGGGTTTGATTTGCATTTCCCTGATGACTAATGATATCAGGCATATGTATTTATTATTCATTTGCATGTCTTCACTTGATCTTAGCCAAAAAGCAGAGAAGCAATAAATTTGTATATCTTCTTTGGAGAAATGTCTACTCAGATCCCTTGCCCATTTTAAAATTGGGTTATTCGTCGTTTTATTATGAGTTGCGAAAGTTCTTCGTATGGTATAGTTCTTCATATACAAGGTATCCAAACTATACAGAGGTATATGATTAGGAAATAGGTATTTGATTTGGAAATATACTCT
This sequence comes from Symphalangus syndactylus, assembly GCF_028878055.3. Taxonomy (NCBI): domain Eukaryota; kingdom Metazoa; phylum Chordata; class Mammalia; order Primates; family Hylobatidae; genus Symphalangus; species Symphalangus syndactylus. The sequence goes on along the minus strand of NC_072424.2, from coordinate 46,733,692 downwards.
TCTATGACCTGTCTTTTTACTTTCTTGAACATCACTTCTGCTTTTGGTGTCATATCTAAGAAACCATTGCCTAATCCAAGGTGACAAAGATTTACCCCTAAGTTCTCCTCTAAGAGTTTTATAGTTTTAGCTCTTACTTTTGGGTTCTGTGGTCAGTTTTTTTAGTTAATTTTTGTATATGTTATGAGGTGGGTGTTCAACATCATTCTTTTACATGTGGCTTTCCAGTTATCCCACCACCATTTGTTGAAAAGACTTCTCCATTGAATTGTCTCAACACCTTTGTTGAAAGTCAGTTGACCATAGACATAGGTTGTTTATGAACTCTTAATTCTGTTCCACTGATTTGTATGTCTGTCATTTTGCCAGTACGACACTGTCTTGATTACTGTTGCTTTGTAGAAAGTTTTGAAGTCAAGAAGTGTATGTTTCCGAGTGTGGTGGTACATGCCTGTAGGCACAGCTACTCAAGAGACTGAGACAGGAGAATAGCTTGAGGCCAGGAGTTTGAGGCTGCAGTGTGCTATGATTGCACCTGTGACTAAGACACTGCATTTCAGTCTGGGTACCATAGAGAGCCCATCTCTAAAAAATAAAAATAAAAAAAGTGTGAGTCTACTAAATTTTATTTTTCAAGATTGTTTTGGTAATTCTGAGTCCCTTGCATTTGCATATACATTTTAGGATCAGCTTGTCCATTTCTGCAAAAAAAAAAAAAAAAAAAAAAAAAGCTGGGATTTTGATAGGAATTGTGTTGAATCTCTTGATTAATTTAGAATATATTGCTGTTGTAACAATCTTCAGTCTTTGAATCTGTGAACACAAGGTGTCTATTTAGATCTTTAATTTCTTCAACAATATTTTTAGTGTTTTGTAGCTTTCATTGTACAAGTCATACACTGCTTCTGATAAATTTATTCTTAAGTATTTTCTACATTCTGATGCTACTGTAAATGGCATGGTTTTCTTAATTTCATTTTCAGATTGTTTAATACGTGGAAATACAATTGATTTTGTGTATTGATCTTATATCTTACAACCATACTGAACTTGAGTTTTTGTAACTTTCAATTCTTTGTATTAAGTAATGGGACTTAATGAATAATATGTACTTTGCTTTTTAGTATGTTAAATGGCTGTTTTTTTTTTTTTTTTTTTTGAGACGGAGTCTCGCTCTGTCACCCAGGCTGGAGTGCAGTGGCACGATCTTGGCTCACTGCTAGCTCTGCCTCCTGGGTTCACGCCATTCTCCTGCCTCAGCCTCTCCGAGTAGCTGGGACTACAGGCACCCGCCACCACGCCCGGCTAATTTGTTTTTGTATTTTTAGTAGAGACGGGGTTTCACCGTGGTCTTGATCTCCTGACCTCGTGATCCGCCCGCCTCAGCCTCCCAAAGTGCTGGGATTACAAGCGTGAGCCACCGCGCCCAGCCAAATGGCTGTTATTTTTAAAATGCAGTTAAACATTCTTTTATTACAAATTTCTTTTTTTTTTTTTTTTTTTTTGAGACAGAGTTGCTCTTGTTGCCCAGGTTGGAGTGCAGTGGCACTGTCTCGGCTCACCGCAACCTCTGCCTCCCAGGTTCAAGTGATTCTCCTGTCTCAGCCTCCCAGGTAGCCGGGATGACAAGCACATGCCACCGTGCCTGGCTAATTTTGTATTTTTTGTAGAGATGGAGTTTCACCATGTTGGCCAAGCTGATCTTGAACTCCTGACCTCAGGTGATCTGCCCACCTTGGCCTCCCAAAGTGCTGGGATTATAGGCGTGAGCCACTGTGCCTGGCCACAGGTTTCTTAAATCCCCTTTTTAAGGTGGTAGTGATTTTTCTGTGAATGATAGAATCTTGTAAATAAATTTAATAATTCTAAGGTGTTTTATATGTATTTGGATGGCTGCCAAATTATACATTAATAACAAGTAAATTTGTATTTCTTTGTTCTGGCTACCTTGCACAAACAATATTTTTGTATACGTAACTTTTATTTTATAATTTTTAAGGTGTTGATATATTTAAGGAGTGCAAATTGGGATACCCGGATTGCAGCAGGACAAGCTGTTGAAGCTATAGTGAAAAATGTACCTGAGTGGAATCCAGTGCCGAGAACCAGACAAGGTGCTTTTAAGTGGAGAAAGTAGTTTTAAGTAAAAACCTAACTGTAGAATTAATTATAATATGCATTTTGTATTTTAATAATTTCCGTTTTAAAGTCTTAATTTCCACGCTTTTAGGTACAGCTTTGTCAGGAAATGATAGTGAATAAGGTGATTTTTCACCATATTAAAAAAAAAAACTACTGGATATAGAAAATGTTTTCGTATACATTTTAAATTACAAATTCTATAGTATGCTTGATTTACAAGGGTTATTACTTCCCTTCAAGTAATTGACATTCTAAAAAAAAGAAGTTAAATCAGTACAATGTAAATATTTGAAAGTCTATTTTTTTCTTGTTGCTGGGAGAATAGTATAGGGTAGTTATCTTCTGCATTTAAGCACAATTATATATGGATATTTGGAATGTTAAGTCTTGTTTTTTATGTGCCCTTTTTTGGATTTCTTGTAGTGGGAAAAAATGTGTTCTGATTGCCTGTAATGACACTTAAAAACAAATTATATCTTTTGAAAAGCTGGAAAGTTGCCCATTTTAATTAAATCAAAATTTAATGGTACAACTAGATTCGTTTTCAACTGACTTTTATTTTATTTTTTTGAGACAGAGTCTCACTGTGTCACCCAGGCTGGAGTGCAGTGGCACAGTCTTGGCTCACTGCAGCTTCCGCCTCCTGGGTTCAAGCGATTCTCGTGCCTCAGCCTCCCAAGTAGCTGGGATTACAGGTGTGCACCACCATGTCCAGCTAATTTTGTATTTTTAGTAGAGATTGGGTTTTGCTTTGTTGGCCAGGCTCAGGGGGGCGGGGTTTGAATTTAGTCAAACTCAAGCATGATTTAGTCTCAAGCTGAGGCCCACCTCAGCCTCCAAAGTACTGGGATTACAGGCATGAGCCACTGTGCCCGGCCTCAACTCACTTTAATAACATCACTTTTATCATAAATCTTAGCTTGCCTGAAACTGTTGCTTTATATTTGCTGATACCTGTTATTTTGAGTTATTTTGTTAATTTGTCTTCTCTCATTAAATGAAATGTGTGACTAGAGAAGTTATAACTTGTTTTAGAAAAGAGCCTTTTCCTTTTCAGCTTGTTATCCCCACTTAGTTTGGTACGTAAAGATGGTACAACTTAGTTCCATTTTTCAAAGACTAAATTTTTTTTTAAAAAACTAGTATTAAGCTAGCATTAAATTTTTAACTAGCTTTAAAATTTTTAGTAAATGAATTTGCTTATCATCACTAGAAAACTTAAAATACTAATAGAAATTCCTTTTAAGTTAAGCAGTTATACTTTAGTTTACAGATGAATTTCATGCAGATGCCAGCTAAACAAACTATTAAGTCAGTAAGTAATTATATTTTAACATTTATAACGTATAGCTTTTTGAGGAAGGAATACAGAACATGTTATATATGTTTTTAGACCTCACGTGGATATATGATTTTAGCAAGTTACCAGGAGATTCTTATTTGCCCAGAGTATGGGAACTGAGTCCTGTTGAATGCATAGTTGCTTTGTGGCTCAGCCTGTTCCTCAGGTATGGGGAGGGATGATTCTTATTAGCCTTATTCATGAATACATTCTGTGAATATTTTTGTCTTCTAACTGAGCACTATAATAAACTCATGCTGTTACCTTGGTATTTTTAAACTCTAACAGTAAGTGGAGACAGCATGATATTTAACATATACATTTTAACATGGGAATGCATTTATATAAATAACATTTTGCTTTTGTGGTTGGACACAGTTACACGTATACTCACTAACATCTGATGGCCTGTGGAAAAGGAACCACCAACTTATTCACCGACAACTAAGAACTGATCAGAAACCCACAGTAGCTTTTCTACTTCCTCCACTTTTACTTTTCCCAAAATATTACTATCCGGGTACAGTGGCTCATGCCTGTAAATTCCAGCACTTTGGGAAGTTGAGGCAGGAGGATTACTTGAGCCCCAGAGTTTGAGACCAGCCTGGGGCAAGATGGTGAGACCCTTGTCTCTACAAAAATAAATAAAAAACACTTACTAGGCGTGGTTGTGTGCACCTGTAGTCCTAGCTACTCTGGAGGCTGAGGCAGAAGGAGTCCTTGATCCCAGGAGTTCGAGGATACAGTGAGCTGTGATTATGCCACTACACTCCGGCCTGGGCAACAGAGCAAGACCTCACTTCTTAAAAAAAAAAGTTTGTGTGTGTGTGTGTGTGTGTGTGTTGTGTGTAACCCATGCAACCCAAGTAATGATACGCTATTTTCTTTCATTCTGCACTTTGGCTATATGGTCAAATTAATATTTTTAAACCTCATGTAGAACCTACTTCCGAAAGTTCTATGGAAGATTCACCTACTACAGAGCGATTGAATTTTGACAGATTTGATATATGTAGATTGTTACAACATGGTGCATCACTCCTGGGATCTGCTGGTGCCGAATTTGAAGTCCAAGATGAAAAATCAGGTCTGTAGTGGTTCTGAGAAGAAAGTCTAAAATTTGTTTTTTCAAACTAATTTGTCACTTGGTTTGCTGTTCATTAGTCACACATAAACTAACGTGTCATGCAATGTAAATGAACTGAAGTTTGCAAGTGGCGGGGGATGCTATGAATGGGGAAGGTAACCCAGCAGTATTTGGTTTAAAGCTACAGTATGAGTATTTTTCCTCCTTTAAGTGAATATGTGCACCATTAGTTGATACATATTAATATTTCAGCAACAGTTTTATTATGTAGTATAGAAATTATAAAGTGTTCCCGAAGAGCCCCAGTTTAATATATTATAAAATCAGGATTAGTACAGATTGTGGTAATGTTTTCACAATTCTGGAAATTTGAGAGATTGATTGTTTTGTTTTTATCACATATTTCTGATATTATTGGGTTTACTCATGCTGGTGTCCAAAGCAAAAACTACGAGTGTAAAATAAGACTTGGATAGGTATTCACGCCTGTAATCCCAGCACTTTGAGAGGCCGAGGTGGGCGGATCACCTGAGGTCAGGAGTTCGAGAGCAGCCTAGCCAACATGGCGAAACCCTGTCTCTACTAAAAATACAAAAATTAGCCGGGCGTGGTGGCGAACGCCTGTAATGCCAGCTACCTGTGAGGCTGAGGCAGGAGAATTGCTTGAACTTGGGAGGCGGAGGTTGCAGTGAGCCGAGATCATGCCACTGCACTCCAGCCTGGGCAACAGAGGTAGACTCCGTCTCAAAATAAGAAGAAAAAAAGACCTGGATAGGTATTATCCTAATATTTTTACACTTACAGAATCTATCTGAATATAAAATAAATGTTTTGGCCATTCAAGATAATGGCCTGGAGTGGGGAAAAACCTTGATGTTTTAAATGGATTTTTGTAAGTAAATAAGTTGCCTTTTTGACTAAAAAACAAAACAATAACACTCTGTTGCTAATTAATCGTCATTTAGAGCCTTATTAATATAGTCACTTTTTTATCATAAAAAATGTCAAATACTCATCTTGTTTAGTATGGTTTCTATTAAAAAATCTAGTTATTTTTGCAGAGAATTAAGAGGATAATTTGCTTAAGTTTTGGAAAAGCATAGTTTTTCTAATAATGGAGGTAAAGCTCTTCAAAAGCTTTTCATTTATATCACTAAATAGTAAGTTTACTAACTTTACTAGTGTACTCATGGACGTTATCAGAGATCAAAATTATGTATGTTTCGGTTTTGCCGTATTCTGATTTCATAGATCTATGAAGAAGTCTAGGTAATTGTATTTCAAAGAAAAGCCCGGCTCAGGCGCGGTGGCTCACGCCGGTAATCCCAGCACTTTGGGAGGCCGAGGCGGGCGGATCACGAGGTCAGGAGATCGAGACCATGGTGAAACCCCGTCTCTACTAAAAATACAAAAAAAAAATTAGCCAGGCGTGGTGGCAGGCGCCTGTAGTCCCAGCTACTCAGAGAGGCTGAGGCAGGAGAATGGCGTGAACCCGGGAGGTGGAGCTTGCAGTGAGCCGAGATTGCGCCACTGCACTCCAGCCTGGGCGACAGAGCAAGACTCCATCTCAAAAAAAAAAAAAAAAAAAAAAAAAAAAGAAAATCCCGGCTCAGTGTGGTGGCTCACACCTGTAATCCCAGCACTTTGGGAGGACGAGACGGGCAGTTCACCTGAGATCGGGAGTTCAAGACCAGCCTGGCCAACATGGTGAAACCCTGTCTCTACTAAAAATATGAAAATTAGCTGGGTGTGGAGGCAGGTGCCTGTAATCCCAGCTACTCTGGAGGCTGAGACAGGAGAATGGCTTGAACCTGGGAGGTGGAGGTTGCAGTGAGCTGAGATCATGCCATTGCACTCCAGCCTGGGTGACGAGAGTGAAACTCTGTCTCAAAAAAAAAAAAAAAAAAAAAAAAAAGAAAAGTACTATAGGTGATTCTGATATGTAACCAGGATTGGGAACTGCAGTTTCTTGGGAGCTCAGTTTTTTAGTGCTAATAAGTCACAGCTTGCTGAACAGTGCTTGTTTAAAACCCCGTAGTTAAGTTTTCTTTAAATGTTGATCTGTGTTTGTCCCCTCATATGTATTAATGACACCATATATGATTAGTATACATACTGGTCTGGGTTTCCTTTGCAGCTGGTTGTGTAGATTATTTCCCTCAATAGGACTTCGCCTGGAATGAGAGGACCAGTTTTAGGCTCTGTGTAAGTGTATTGGGGTTGTGATCAAGCAGTCTTTTGGATGCCTAGTGTTTTTCCCTCCTGGGTAGACCAATCTTTAAAAAAATTTTCAAGCAGCTTTATTGAGATATAATTTATATGTTATACAATTCATCATTTAAAGTGTACAATTCAGTGGTTTTTAGTATACTTACAGGTATGTGTAGCTATCACCACAGTCAGTTTTAGAACACTTTCGTCACTTTAAGAAGAAACCCCATATCCTTAGCTATCACCCTTTTATCCTCTTACTTCCTTCCCTCCTCTTCCCAGCAACCACGAGTCTACTTTTGGTCTCTTTAGATTTGCTTATTCTCAGCATTTTATATTTGGTCACATACCACATAACAGCATTTAAGTCAGCAGCAGACTAGGACTGCATTTTTACTGTACCTTTTCTATGTTTAGATATATGAATACTTACCATCGTGTTACAGTTGCTACAGTATTTAGTAACATGCTATACAGGTTTGTAGCCTAGGAGCAACAGGCTATACCATACAGTGTAGCTGTGTTGTAGGCTGTCTGATCTAGGTTTGTGTAAGTACACTGTGATGTTGACACAACCACAAAATCACTGAATGATACATTTCTCGGAATGTACTCATCATTAAATGGCATGTGGCTGGTGAATGGAATCATACAATATGTGGTGTTTTGTGAGTGGCTTTTTTTACCTAAGAGAATATTTTCAAGGTTCATCTATATGACAGCGTATATCAGTACTTTTTTTTCTTTTCTAAATTTTATTACTGTTAAGGGATGTATCAGGTTTTTAAAATTGTGGTAAAATATATATAACAAAAAATTTACCATCCTTAACCATTTTTAAAACTTAAGTTTAGTAATGTTAAGTACAGTCACATTGTTGTGCAGCCAGTCTCCAGAAGTCTTCATCATGCAAAACTGAAACTACCTATTAAACGTCAAATCCCCATTTCCCCCTTTCCCCAGCCCCTGGCAACCACCATTCTTTCTGTCTCCATGAATTTGACTACTCTAGATGCCCCATGTAAGTGAGTCCTACAGTGTTTGTCTTCTTGTGATGGGCTTATTTCACTTAACATGATGTCCTCAAGGTTCATCTGTGTTGTAGTATGGGACAGAATTTCCTTTCTTTTTAAGGCTGAATAATAGTCCATTGTATGTATATAAATTTTATCCATTCATCCGTCAGTGGACACAGGCTTATTCCACATTTTGACTGTTGTGAATAATGCTACTGTGAACATGGATGTACAAATACCTGTTTGAGTTACTGCTTTCAGTTCTTTGGGGTATGTACCCAGAAGTAAATTGCTGGATCAGATGGTCATTCTATTTTTAATTTTTTGAGGAGCTGCATTCAATTTTCCCTAACAGCTGCATCATTTTACATTTCTACCAACAGTACACAAGGGTTCCAATTTCTCTACATCCTTGCCAACTCTTATTTTCTGTTTTTTGATATTGCCATCCTAATGGATATGTTGTGGTAGTATTTCATTTTATGGCCAAATAATATTCCATTGTATGAATACCACAATTTGTAAAAGCCTTTCATTAGTTAATGGACATTTGGGTTGTTTCTACCTTTTATCTGTTTTGAAAAATACTGCTGGGAGGCCGAGGCGGGTGATCACCTGAGGTCAGGAGTTTGAGACCAGCCTGACCAACATGGAGAAACCCCGTTTCTACTAAAAATACAAAAATTAGCCAGGCGTGGTGACGCATGCCTGTAATCCCAGCTACTCGAGAGGCTGAGGCAGGAGAATCGCTTGAACCCAGGAGGCAGAGGTTGCAGTGACCCGAGATCACTCCATTGCACTTCAGCCTGGGCAACAAGAGCGAAACTCCGTCTAAAAAAAAGAGAAAGAAAGAAAGGGAAGGGAAGGGAGGGGAGGGGAGGGCAAGGGGAGGGGAGGGGAGGGGAGGATACTGCTGTAAAAATTCATGTACAAGTTTTTGTTTGGACATACGTTTTAATTTCCCTCAGGTAGATACCTATGAGTGGAATTACTGCCTCATATGGTAACTATATTTTACCATTTGAGAAACTGCCAGAGTTTTCCAAAGTGGCTCTGCTATTTTACATTGGATTTCTCAACGTCTTTTTGTGACAGTTGTTATTATCTGATGTTTTGATTATAGCCATACTAATGATGTGAAGTGATATCTCATTGTGATTTTGATTTGCATTTCCCTGATGTCCAATAACGTTGAACTTCATTTCATGTATTGACCATTTGTATACCTTCTTTAGAGAAATGTCAATTCATATAAGTTGCACGTTTTTCATTGGGTTATTTGCCGTTTTTATGAGTTGTAGGAGTATATGTTCTCAATACAGGCTTCTTACCAGATATGTGATTTACACGTTTCCTTTTTTCTTTTTTTTTTTTTTTTTTTGAGACAGAGTGTCACTCCATCACCCAGGCTGGAGTGCAGTGGTGTGATCTCTGCTCACTGCAACCTCCACCTCCTGAGTTCAAATGATTCTCCTGCCTCGGCTCCTTCCCGCAGTAGCTGGGATTACTGGCACCTGCCCCCACACCCAGCTAATTTTTAAATTTTTAGTAGATATGGGGTTTCACTATCTTGGCTAGGCTGGTCTCGAACTCCTGACCTCAGGTGATCCACCGGCCTTGGCTTCCCAAAGTGTTGGGATTACAGGCATAAGCCATCACGCCCAGCCTGATTTACACATATTTTCTACTGCTCTATAGGTTATCTTTTCATTTCCTCTGTGGTAAGAAGCATAAAAGTTTTTAATTTTTATGAAGTCCAGTTTTTTTTTGTATTGTTTTGTTTGTTTCTCAAGTTTTTGGTATTATATGTAAGAAACTTGCCAAATTCAAGCTCATTTACCTCTGTTTTCTTCTGAGAGTTTTATAGCTTTAGTTTTTAGTTCTTTTATCGATTTTGAGTTATTTTTTGTATATGTTTTGAGGTTAAGAGTCCAACTTCATTCTTTTGCATGTGGCTATCCTGTTGTCTCAACACTGTTTGTAGAAAATACTGTTCTCTTTCCCATTGAATTGCTCTGGAACCCTTGTCAAACATAAGTTGACTGACACATAGGTTTATATTGCTCTGGAACCCTTGTCAAAAATCAGTTGACCGACACATAGGTTTATTTCAGGACTCTTAATTCTATTCCATTGATGTCTGTTCTTAAGCAAGTACCACATTGTCTTAATTATTGTTGCATTGTAGTAAGTTCTGAAATCAAGATGCATGAGCCTCCAACTTTGTTCCTGTTTTTCAAGATTGTTTTGGTTATTCTGAGTCTCTTGCATTTCCATATGAATTTTAGGACCAGTCTGTCAATATTTACAAAAAAAAAAAAAAAAAAGCCAGCTGGGATTTTGGTAGCAATTGTGTTGAATCTGTGTATACATTTGGGAAATATTAGTGTTTTAACAATATTCACTCTTATGATGCATGAACATTTTCATTTATTTTCTAATTTTTTTCATTTTACACTTTATAGAGTACAAGTTGCTATCGTAAATAGAATTGTTTTCTTAATTTCATATTTGGGCTTTTGTTTCTTTATATCTTTTTTTCTCTTTGTTCTTTAGATTGGGTACTTCGTATTGCTTTATCTTTTTTTAATTATACTTGAAGTTCTAGGGTACATGTGCACAATGTGCAGGTTTGTCACATATGTATACATGTGCCGTGTTGGTTTGCTGCACCCATTAACTCGTTATTTACATTAAGTATTTCTCCTAATGCTATCCCTCCCCCATCCCCCCACCACACGACAGGCCACGGTGTGTGATGTTCCTCACCCCGTGTCTAAGTGTTCTCATTGTTCAATTCCCACCTATGAGTGAGAACAGTATTGCTTTATCTTTAAGTTCACTTGCATTTTGTCCTATTATCTTCCATTAAGCTGTTAAGTTTATCCAGTGGTTTAAAGTTTTTTTTTTTCAGATACTGTATTTTTCAGTTTTAGAACTATTTATTTATTTAGATAAGAGGATCTCACTCTGTTGTCCAGGCTAGAGTTCAGTGATATGATCGTAGCTCACTGCACCCTTGAACTCCTGGGCTCAAGCAGTCCTCCCATCTTGCTAGGACCACAGGCACGTGCCACCACGCCTGGCTAATCTTTTATTTTTTTTTCTGTAGAGATGGGGGTCTTGCTGTGTTACCCAGGCTGGTCCCAAATTCCTGGCCTCAAGTGATTCTCCCACCTCGGCCTCCCAAAGTGCTGGGATTACAGGTGTGAGCCACTATGCCTGCCCCAGAACTTCTTTTTTATTTTAAAAAAAAAGGTTATATCAGCATATTTTGCATATTATTTAATTCACCCTTTTAAAGTGTACAATTCTATATATTTAAAAAATTTTTTGTACAGATGGGATTTTGCCATGTTGCCCAGGCTGGTCTTGAACTCCTGGGCTAAAGCAATCCTCCTGCCTTGGCCTCCCAGACTGTTGGGATTACAGATGTGAGCCACTGTACCCAGCCTGGTTCTTTTTTATAGTTTCTGATTCTCTACCAAGGTATCCTATCTTTCATTCATTGTGACAGTATCTTCTTTTACATTGAGCGTTGTTATATTAGTTGCTTATGAATCTTGCATTCTGGCTGGGTGCAGTAACTCAGGCCTGTAATCCCAGCACTTTGGGAGGCTGAAGTGGGAGGATGTCTTGAGCCCAGGAGTTTGAGACCAACCTGGGCAATCTAGAGAGACCCCACCTCCACAAAAAGTAAAAAATTAGCTGAGTGTAGTGGTGCATGCCTGTGGTCCCAGCTACTCAGGAGGCTGAGGTGGGAGAATTGCTTGAGTCAAGGAGGACAAGGCTCCAGTGAGCTGTCATCATGCTACTGCACTCCAGCCTGAGCAGCAGAGCAAGAGCTTGTCTCAAAAAACAAACAGAAACCCTAAAACCTTTTAATTCTAACATCTGAGACATCTCAGAGTTGGTCTCCATTAATTGTCTTTCTTTTGAAAATGGGTTACATTTTCTTTGCTTTGCTTTTAATTTTGTCAGTTATCCTGCACATTACGAACGTTATGTGGTGTAGACCAGATTCTGTTATATTCTTCCAAAGATTGTTTTGCTTGTTTTTGCTTGCTTGCTTTAGCAGACATTTACTTGGGTGGAACTCAAAATTTCAAACTCATTCTTCTTTGCTCTGGGCAGTAGCTTAAATCTCAATTTTAGCTTTTTAGATTTTAGCTTTTTAGATTTTAGCTTTAGCTGCATTGTTTGGAGTCTGCTCTGGGCATGCATAGTTCAGAGGTCAACCAGACATTTGGGCTGAGTTTACAGAGAATTTTGGCCCTCTTCTCTCTGACTCTCTCTTTTTGGGGGTTTTCCCTTTCTAACTTCCTGGGATTGTAATGGCCCTTAACTCTCTTCTCATTCTTCAAGTCAAGCCAGAAAGACTGTGGGTTTTGGCCAGGTGCAATGGCTCACGCTTGTAATCCCAGCGCTTTGGTAGGCCAAGGCAGGAGAACTGCTTGAGGCCAGGAGTTCAAAACCAGCCTGGGCAAACACAGTAAACCCCATCTCTAAAATTAAAAATTAAAAAAAAATTAGCCAGGAATGGTGACACATGCATATAGTCCTAGCTACTCAGAAGGCTGAGGCAGGAGGACTCCGTAAGTCCAGGAGTTTGAGGCTGCAGTGAGCTATGATTATACCTACTGCACTTCAGCGTGGGTATCAGAGTGAGAGACCTTGTCCTTTGTAGGGGAAAAAAAAAGAAGACTAGGTTTTTAATTCAAATTTTAGCTGCCGTGTATTTCATGGACTGGCTCTATCTTCAAGCTAAAAGCTACAAAAAGGGGAAACTTTTTTTTTTTTTGTAGCTTTTAGCTTTTAGTGCTATTCCCATCTTTTTAAGTACTGACAATTCTCCAAAGTAAATGCCTTTTTTTTTTTTTTTTTTTTTTTCCTGGTGCCTTTAGGTAGTTTGTTTTTTCTGTTTTGGCCAGAGTTTGTTAGGTGCAGAGGGTTAGTCCAGTAGGAACTAACTCAGCCATTATTAGAAGCAGATCGTTATTGTTTTTAAAATATCAATTTTTTTTCAATACGGTATAACTGTCTTTTACAGCTTAGCTGTTTTAAGGGCAAATTTTTATTTTTAAATACCCTTTGGTATGTTCTGTTTTGTCTGTTTTGCACCGAAGGATTGAGGGTTTTACTTGAGACATTTAAAAACCTGTCTATTTTTATTCTCTTTGTTATTTGGGATATTAGGGCTGTATCAGCTCAGAATACATAAAAGCTACACTTGGAATAAGCATTTGTTTGTTGAGCCCTTTTACTGTTGAACAAAAATCTAGATTTTTTTTAGCCCAGTGACAGCTTTCATAGGAGGTACCGGTGTAGCTATAAAATAAAATTGATTTGTTTCCATGGAGATGAATTTTTTTTTTTTTTTTTTTTTTTGAGACAGGGTCTCACTCTGTTTCCCAGGCTGGACTGCAGTGTTTTGATCACAGCTCACTGCAGCCTTGACCTTCTGGGCTGAAGCAAGAGGCTTGGAGTAGCTGGGACTGTAGGTGTGCACCATCATGACCTGCTAATTATTTTTTATAGAGATGGGGTCTCCCTACGTTATCCAGACTGGTCTCAAACTCCTGGGCTCAAGTGATCCTCCCACCTTGGCCACCCAAGGTGCTGGGATTACAGGTGTGAGCCACTGCACCTGGCCCAGGAATGAATCTTATTATTTTATATATATTTACTAATCAACAGTTGGGGAACGCGGGAATCTCAGTGAAAACTCCCAGAATGTTTTGTTAACTAGAACACTATTTTCCAATGTGATTAGGTAGCAGAGTTTATGAGATGTTCAGAGATGATCATGAATGAATATGGTTGGTTTTATTGGCAGAAGGGATGCTTTAATAGTGTATTTTTTTATTTTGGTAGAGTTCGATGTGCACATATTAGAAAACTTCTTAACTGGTTTGGAGAAAACGTATTTCTTTTCTGTTGAAAGGTGAAGTGGATCCCAAAGAGAGGATAGCACGCCAACGAAAATTATTACAGAAGAAACTTGGCCTTAATATGGGAGAAGCAATTGGAATGAGTACTGAAGAACTTTTCAATGATGAGGATTTGGATTATACCCCAGCTTCAGCATCCTTTGTTAACAAACAACCTGTAGGTAAAACGTTTGGTTATTTGATTGCAAGTAATAATACAAAGGGTTTGCTTCATTTTGCTTATGTAATTATAGTTTAAGAAAATGTTATACTTAGCTGTGTTCATTGCTGCTTAGTGCCACCATAATTTAGCATCTTTTTTAACTAGATTTCTGATGACAGATTCTATAGAGAACCTCCTCCCAGACACTGGACTGTTAAGTTGTAGTAGACCTTTTAGGAACTACTGGTATTGAAAGATTCTAATTGCTCCATTTGCTCTTTTTGATATGTTCTTTGACGTAGGGAAAAGTCATTTTTTGAGAGAGTGAGAGATAGTAAGGGCTATTATAGTCAGATATGATAGTAGAAGTGTTTAGTGTTATGATTTATTCTTTTTTTTTAAGTGAGAAATAAGACTTGCAAACAACCAAAAAAGGGTATATAATATGAAGTAAAAGGAAGTTTTTTTTGCCAACAGGACACAGACATTTCCATGCCCCATAGACCACCATTTTCAAGTTACTTGTGCATCATTTCTGAAACTTCTGTGTACAAGTGCATGTGTGTGTTTGTGTGTGTGTGTATATATGTGTGTGTGTGTGTGTGTGTGTATTCCTTTTAAGCCATGTTTGCCTTTTCTCACTTCATACAGCTTAATGTATCAGTATATTCAGATTGACCACATTCTTTTTGGACAGCTTCATGCTGCTTTGTTTTGTGGCTGTACCATAATTTCACTCTTTTCTTCCTCTTCCTCTATTCCAGTTCCCAGTGGATACATTTGTGCTTCTTAATTTTTTTTATGCCACAGACTCTTTTGAAGCTCTGGTAAAAGCTGTGGCTCTCTCTTTAGAAAAATGCACATATAATGAGATATTACATCTCAAGCGGTTCAGTACTCTTTTACCTGACCCCCAGTATTCTTTTAGGGGTCCACGGGCTGCATTAAAAATTCCTGCTTTGCAGTTACGAATCTCCTGTCTTGTCATTCCCTTGGTCATTTCCTTTGCTTCAGTGGAGAATGGTTCTATTTGCCTTTATACGAATGGCACTTCAAACCATTAGAATTTGTAAAGTGTATTTTTTAGGGTTGGGGGTGTTAGTGATGATGAGTAACTTCTGCAGACAAGGGGGAAAAAGGCAGATACTAGGAGAGAAAAAAGAGTATGAAGAGGCCGAAATACAGCAACACCCTGAAAGGAACAGAAGGAAATGGGGTAGAAAGGAAAGTGTAAGATGTAACTAGAAGATAAAGAGGAAAATAGAATAAAATAAAGGAGAACAAAAATGCAATAATGTGATCACAGTATGGGTAATTGAACATGGTGTAAGAAAATGAATGGGCAGGTGTATTAGAAAGTGGGCTATCCACATCAGATTAATTGGGTGCGGGATAGGCAACACTAATTTGGGTTTTGCAAAATCCAGGTTTATATATCATGGACCTTTGGGGGAAGTTGCTTAAGGTTCATCATTTCCATAGGTCATTACAGCTGCATTGCTTGTATATGTGCCCATGGTTCTTGATCAAGACTGCAGCAGAACATCCACACCAGTGACCTTAACTGGTTGCAGAAGTATAAATTTCAGTTGAATCTTATGGTTAGGCACAGAAGGGATTTTTAGGCTTGAGCTTAAAAATCTGACACAGAGACTTTATAGTGTCTTCTGTGAATGGAAAAGAGCAAAAAGAGTAGACAGTAAGTAGTTAAGAGGAAAGGGGCATATGAGCTAAGTTGGACTATAGTATGCTGGACCAATCACTTAAGGCTATAATTTATTTATTTATTTTTTTCAGCAGATGGTGATGATCAGTTTCTTTTATTGACATTTATTCTCATAACTTTTTGGTGATATTATTTTTATTTTGAAGTCTTACCTCTTTAAGGCCTTCTCTGTGGGTTAGGATCATAACATTTGTGCCTCATAATGTAGCATAAAAAAAGTTAAGAAGCATATGTGTATCTGTAGGGAGTTGGAATAATAGAGAAGAAGGAGGAAAAGACTGAAATTGTGGTACAGTCATACAACAAAAGAGTGTGAGCCTGTCAAAAAAGAATGTGATCGATGTATATATACTGAAATTTATAGACTTGGTCTTCTTCTGAGGCTGAGACTATAGGTACTTATTTTAATTTCAAAAGTTCCAACTCAGCATTCTTTTATTCTTTTAGACTCTTCAGGCAGCTGAATTGATTGACTCAGAGTTTCGAGCAGGAATGAGCAATAGACAAAAGAACAAAGCCAAAAGGATGGCCAAGTTATTTGCAAAACAGAGATCCAGGGATGCAGTGGAAACTAATGAGAAGAGGTAGTAATCTTTTTTTGCTTATTCACTTAAAACAAGAGGGCTGTGTGGCTTTAATCTGTGTCTGCTTGATTTATAGAAACATTCTGCTGACATATTTAGCTGGGGAGTACCGTTGGATTCTCTTACTCAATTGTCAGAGAGTATTTATTGTTACTAGGAACTGAGACCACTTCCCCAGAAAAATCCACATGTACAGACTTTTTTCCTACTAATTATCGGTTTTGAATGAGGGCTGAGGATCTCCAAAGGGGAGAGCATTCCAGACAGAAGAAACAAGTTTAAATGCCTTAAACATGGAATAATCAAGAAACAAATAGAAGGGCAGTATGTCCTTCTATACTGGGATGAGTGCACAGGAGAGTGATAAAGAATGAAATCAGAGAGGTGTCTAAGGACCACAAGTTAAGAATACTCCCCTAGTAAAGTGGGAGGTATTGTCACGATGTTACCTCACCTGTTCCTTAAGCTGGGGCTATGCTAAATAGCCAGTGATAATCTAGGCTAGTTTATGTAGTCCTGTTGAAGAAAAGAACTCTGTGGGTAAAGTCACTGTCCTCTGTTTCTTCATGAGCTACCGAAAGTGATCATCTATGCATGGCTTGGAGCAGCATTTCTCAAAGGGTGGTTCAAAACTATTTCCTTCAGGTGCTCTTTGAGGACCTTGTAAAAAAAAAAAAATGCTGGTTTTTTTTTTTGTTTTTTTTTTTTTTTTTTTTTTTTTTTTTGGTGTGTGATTCAATCTCTGTCTTCCAGGCTGGAGTGCAGTGGCACGATCGTAGCTCACTACAGCCTCAAACTCCCAGGCTCAAGCAATCCTCCTGCCTCAGCCTCCCAAGTAGCTGGGACTACAGGTGTGAACCACCATGCGTGGCTAATTTTTAAATTTTTTGTAGACATAGGGTCTCCCTATGTTGCCTAGGCTGGTCTCTAACTCCTTGGCTCAAGTGGTCCTCCTTCCTTGGCCTCCCAAAGTGTTGGGATTATGGGCTTGAGCCATCACACCTGGCCAAAAATGTATATTCTTGGGTCCCACTCAGATCTGTTAAATAAGAATGTTTAGTGGTGCTCAGGAAATGATTGTATAAATGCTGAATTAATAAAAAGCCTCGAAAAATAGGATTTGCAAATGATAGAACTTTTTGTTATATGTATTCACATAAAGCTAAAAAGTGTTTAGTGTTTAAAAGCTAGGCACAAAGGGGGATAAATAATAAACATATATACTTGGTAGAAATTTATACCTGAGGTTAAATCTTTAACTGCAAACTTTTTATTCAGCTTGTTAATGACAGATTTTTAAAAAGTTAACAGCTCATTAAGATCATACAGTAACCTAATAAGTTTTTCTACTGGTTTTTATTCATACAAGCACTTTTAGCCAAAGATTTGAATGTTGGAAATATTAGACTTTATTTTTCAGAGTTCACGAGTCATTCATTTCACAAACATTT
Organism: Symphalangus syndactylus; assembly: GCF_028878055.3. Taxonomy (NCBI): domain Eukaryota; kingdom Metazoa; phylum Chordata; class Mammalia; order Primates; family Hylobatidae; genus Symphalangus; species Symphalangus syndactylus. Next base: position 46,716,040 of record NC_072424.2, on the reverse strand, counting down.
ATTAAATACCTTCTATTTGCCAGGTATTGTTCTAGGCCCTGAGGACATGTGTGAATAAAATAGAGAAGAATTCCTGCCTTTGGAGGTTATAGTCTGGAGGGAAAGAAAGATAGGAAATAAATAAGTAAAATGTAGTGTGTGTGTATATGTGTGTATATGTATAAAATACAGATAAAGTTAAGAGTTAAGGAAAAGAAGATAAAACAGGGAAGGAACATGTGAAATATTTTTGGGGTATAGAGTTTGAAATTTTAGATAGGATGGTCTAGGAGGGCTTCATAGAGGTGACTTTTGAGTAACAATCTGAAAGAAATGAGAGTGCTAGTCCTGTGAATATCTAGGAAAAGTTTCAAATAGTTTTAAATAGTTTAGGAAAATGTTATGCTTTCCAAATAGAGGGAATTACAAGGACAAATGCCTGCAAGTGGAAACATGCCTAACAAGTTCAGGGACTTAAGGTGACCTACTAATGTGGCTAGATGTGGAGATAATTAAGGGAAGAGTAATAGGAAATGAGGAGAGGGAGGCTCAGATTTCTTTTATCACCTTATAGAAAAAATGGTTGGCCAAATAAATTTCACTATTAAGATGGAGAGAGGTGAGAAGTATTTATAGAAAATAATGCTGTATATACTTTAAAATGTGTTGTTTTTCTTTTCCAAATACTGAATAAAAGTAGTTTGACTTGTCTTCTCTTTTCCAGTATTAGGCTAGCCTCAAAATTTTTGGTCTTTAAGTCATAATAGAATATTTCCTCAAATTTTCTATATCCTTTCTTGATTGGTCAATTGTTTATCTCTCCATATTTTTCAAGAACTGGTAAGATTATACTGTATTGCTCAGTGTATTAGTTTTCTCTAGTATATAAAAGCCTAAAAACATTAGTGTTAGGACGGACCAGATGCAGGTTATATGCAGGTTATAAAAAAGATGATGAGCTGGTTGTAGAGAGGAGGGAAAAGTGGCCTATTAAATTCAAGATCCAATTTGAAAAAAAAGAATTCACCAACCTATAGTGTAGTTAGGATATATTTTGCTCAAATTTTAAGCAGTTAGTCGTTTGATACATGGGATTTTAAGTAAATCATATAAGCAGAATATGGTGTAAAACATTTGTTTAAATGATGGATTGTCTTAAATTTGTCGTGATTCACATTATCTTTTATTCATTTCATTCATTGTGGTTCACATTATGCTTTATTCATTTTCTAAATGGTGACTTTTATTTTTTAGCAATGATAGCACTGATGGGGAGCCAGAAGAAAAGAGACGGAAAATAGCAAATGTTGTTATTAATCAGTCTGCAAATGATTCCAAAGTCTTGATTGATAATATTCCAGACAGCTCTTCCTTAATTGAAGAGGTACTCTTGAAAGACTCTAAAGTATCCATTAAAATTGCTTATAATCTTTGGGCCAGCAGCGGTGGCTCATGCCTGTAATCCCAGCACTTTGGGAGGTTGAGGCGGGTGTATCATGAGGTCAGGAGCTCGAGACCAGCCTGGCCAACATGGTGAAAGCCCGTCTCTACTAAAGATATAAAAAATTAGCCAGACGTGGTGGCACGCGCCTGCAATCCCAGCTACTTGGGAGGCTGAGGCAGGAGAATCGCTTGAACCCGCGAGGCAGAAGTTGCAGTGACTCGAAATTGCGCCATTGCACTCTAGCCTGGCCTACAGGGCGAGACTCTGTCTCAAAAAAAAAAAAAAAAATTGCTTATAAATCTTTTTCAAACTAATATATCAGTTGAAAGTATTGAATAATCTGTCTATTGAGAGAAATTTTATTAGTAAAAATATATCTTAGTTAAAAAAATTAAATTTTTAAAAGCCTGATTGCTACTACTAGACTTACAAATAAAATTTATTGAGTTACTTAAATTGTTAGCATAAAATAGACCTTTTGAACTAGTAGTAATTCTGTTTTTCTTATTCAGACAAATGAATGGCCTTTGGAAAGCTTTTGTGAAGAACTTTGCAATGACCTTTTTAATCCCTCCTGGGAGGTAAGATTTCTTCATTACAGTTTCTCTCAGCTCTATTTTCTGTGCTAGTGAAGGGAACAATGTCAAGAGCAATATACTTTGTCAGAATCCCTATTCTTCTCTGTTTGTCTCAGGACTCAGGGCACGTCATATCATTGACCTAAATAGAAAACTATAGATTGAGTTTCAACTTTCATATCCTTCAATCATATTCTTTAGTGAATTATTTCTTTTCGTTCTTTCAATTATAATCCAAAGGCTTGCATATCTCTCCCAGGCAGTAAAAAAATACTTCCTTTCCTTTGGAAGTGGACAATTTTGATTGATCAAGAGCAGTAGTTTCCAAGCCAGCTTTTTAGCCTCAGAAATCTTTAGAGAACATCGTGAACAGTTCCCAGTGTGTAGAAGAGAAGAGTGAAGTTCCTCTGCTTGAAGTTGAGGATTGGTAGTTTCAAACCATTGTTTCTCCCTTCTGTTGGCCTCTGTGTAATTTAAAAAACATTTATTTAGAATACCTTTTAGTTGCCTTCCCTTGGTGTAATTCTATTTAAAGTTACTCACGTCATAACTCATGGGGTATTAAGAAGTGGGTACAGTGTCAATAGCTTGTTCTTTTCCTTTCCAGATGACACTGCAGAAAGTAGCCTCACCTTCTCAAAGAAAGGTGATTTATCCCAAGGGGTATAGTGATGCATTAATCATAAGACATTTTATTTGTATTGTCTTCTTTTGGCACTCACTTATCATTGGTAGCTTTGGAGCTTAGGTTTTTTGCTTTTTGGTTTTTTTGAGATGGAGTCTCACTCTGTCTCCCAGGCTGGAGTGCAGTGGCACGATCTTGATTCTCTGTAACCTCCACCACCCAGGTTCAGGCGATTCTCCTGGCCTAGCCTCCTGAGTAGCTGGGACTACAGGTGCACGCCACCACACCTGGCTACTTTTTTTTATATTTTTATTAAAGATGGAGTTTCATCATGTTGGCCAGGCTGGTCTTGCTTGAACTCCTGAGCTCAAGTGATCTGCCTGCCTGGGCCTTCCAAAGTGCTGGGATTACAGGTGTGAGCCACCATGCCCAGCCTGGAGCTTAGTTTTGATGCACATATTTTGAAAATACATGTGTTGGGATTATAAAGAACACCTTGGGCTGGGCGTGGTGGCGGGTGCCTGTAATCCCAGCTACTTGGGGGCTTGAGGCAGGAGAATTGCTTGAACCCGGGAGGCGGAGGTTGAGGTGAGCCAAGGTTGCCCTCAAGCCTGGGCAACAGAGTGAGACTCCATCTCAAAAACAAACAAAAAAAAAAACCAAAAAAAAACACTATACGATACTTTCTTTCCTCTCTCTTGCTGTAGATAGTGCTGAATGAAGGTAGAGGATAAGGGAGTGAAAGCAATGTGGATTTATATCTCAAAAGGATTTTAGAATAGCTGTTTTCTTGCTTGATTTTTAAAATCCATATAACCAAAAGCAGTCTGAAATTTATATGTGTAATTCTTAGATAGTTGAAGAAAAATGCATTGTTGTAAAGTTCCACTTATTCTAATTTCTTAAAAATTCCAGTATCCCAGTTTCTTATAGAAGAAAAATCAAACTTCGTTTCTTAAACATTTAACCTCTGACATTTGCTTCTTGGTTCTTTTCAGGTTCGACATGGTGCAGGCACTGGACTTAGGGAAATTCTTAAAGCTCATGGGAAAAGTGGTGGTAAAATGGGTGACAGCACTTTAGAAGAGGTAAGTGTATTAATGCAACAATTATCACCAAGTATTAATAGTTGGCATCTTTTTCCAATGTAGGGAAGTAACGAGTATGTGCCGTGAAGTAGGAATGAGAGGTAAATAAGAGGAAGAGATATGAAAAGGTAAATATCATACAATGGATTGAAAAGTAGAGTAAGATGAATAAGAGGCTAGTTGAGAGGTCAGTGAGCAACATAATTGGTATTGCCTGGAGACACTGGTAATAGTATAAATAATAGATATGTGACCGGTGTACTTGATATGAGAACAACCTTAAGTAATTAGTTGCTTAATTTCTCTTGGAGTGCAAGTAGCATAATATAATCCATGAATTTTAAGAATTGTGCTACAGTATATCTGAATTGAATTAATAATCAAAGGGGATATGGGATATGTTTAATATTAAAGACATTAATTGAGACTATTCTACTTTTTGGTTATTATTCCTACAGCTAAAATAATCTGTCCCCATATTTTATTTTTGATTTTGGACCTAAGGTGTCACCCAAGTCCCCAGTACAAAGTGTGATCTTTGTTGTAAAAAAAATTATGTTAAAAATGTGTGTGTGTGTGTGTGTGTATGTATATATATATATATATATATATATTATATTTTAACAGATGATTCAGCAGCATCAAGAATGGTTGGAAGACTTGGTTATTAGACTCCTTTGTGTTTTTGCATTAGACAGATTTGGAGACTTTGTTTCTGATGAAGTAAGTATCATTTAAGGGAGGCTTTGCCCAATCAAATTTCAAATTCTACAAAATATGTTTTTTGCAGATACGAGTTTTCTTCCTTTTTCATCTGTAGGTTGTGGCACCAGTTCGTGAAACTTGTGCTCAAACATTAGGTGTGGTTTTAAAACACATGAACGAAACAGGAGTTCATAAGACTGTGGATGTGCTGCTAAAATTACTTACACAAGAACAATGGGAAGTTAGACATGGTGGTCTGCTGGGAATAAAATATGCTTTGGCAGTCCGTCAGGTAAATATTTCAAGTTTTGAAGCTTATGTGGGAGAGTTTTTTCCCCTTATAGTTTATTTTCACTAATTAGACGAAATGGCCTTAGATTCTTACTGTTACAGAGAAGCCAGTCTTCCAAGATTTGTCCTCTTGAGACAGTGTCATAGAGATAGGTGGCGCTCATAAGAATTTTAAGTATAAATCAAAAGATGGTTAGTTACATTGTTTGCTCTTTAAGGTCAAAGATTATTTTTCCTTTTTAATCCATTGCTACAGTTAATTCAGTGCTCTTCATGATTTGGTTTTACTGTTTTAACTCATTTAAATATTGAATACATGCTCTGAGGGCTATACAACATGGTGCCAAGTTATGCAGTATACGTACAGGAGTAGACATCAAAGTGTAAAGCAGACAATCTGTATGGTCATGTACTTTTTACATAAACTGTCAGTGTTTTTTTTATCCTTTATGACAGCTTATAAGAAGAAAATCCATGTAGTCTTATTATTTTCATATAGGGAAATAAGTTCTGAAAAATTAGATGCCTTGCTGATGGTCACAAAACTAGTTAAGGTTAGTACTAGAACTAGAAACTAAATGGCATGTCTTATAGAACAGTGTTTATTGTAATGTTATACATCATCTAGGATGAAAATACCTGCATATGCACATAGTCCCCTACTTAGGAACATTTATGTTCCCTTAGTGGGTTATTAAAAACTCTGATATATTCTGGCTAGGAATTTGGTTCTTAGATTGGCCCACAAAAGCCTATTTCATATATAAATATATCTAAAGTCCTTTACTAAACTAATAAGTGCTGTGTAATCTATATATACACATAACATTTTTGTGGAAAAATTGATTCTGATTTCCAATATGAGATGCCAGTAACACATCTCTTTTCTCCTTCTCCCTACTTCCCCACCATAGATCTAGTGGCAGAATTAGGGACTTCCACAAATAGTTGTCTTTACTCTGAACATAATGGGTCAGCAAAGAGTGAGTGTTGACGAAAAAGGAGAGACATGGAAGTAAAGGAGAGATTATGAATGAGGAGCTAGAGAGAGACCAGGACCTTTTCTTACCAGTTTAATTTCCCTTAATACTTTCCAGTTGGGATCAGCATTGTCAGGGTGTTAGGCATTGGCCTATATAGGGATTTCACTATCCATTATGGCTACTTAATGGTTTGTGCCAGCTTTTCTTCTCTTCCCATGCTCACTGTATAACAGATTGGAACCTCCCTTTCTGTCTCAAAAGGCAAGCTAAAGGCCTTTTGAAGTTTTCTAAGATTGTCTTTTTCTTTTTGCTTTAACTGCCAATAACAAAGCATTCGTGATTCTGCTGAGAGATCTGAACTCTGTCCAACTCTTTTCTCCCTCTGCTCCCTTCCTTTCTTTTCCTGCCCCTTTTAGTTCTCTTCTCCCCTTGGCAGCCACCTTCTTACCCCCCACAAACAAAACCTTTTTTTCTGTGTTCCACACTAGCCTCTGTAGGTAACAGTAGACTTATATGGAAATGGAAAGCACCTTATTGGTTTTTGAAATGTTATCCCTATTTCATAGTAAGACCAGTTCTCAGTGAGATTCCTAGTATATGATCACAGGAGTAAAGTCCGAGGGCTGGTCTGTTGGGGGAAATGAAAAGACATTAAATTGGAATAATGAGAAGCGGGAAGGTATGGCTTTTCTTTCACTCTACTGTCATTCTCCTTTTGGTTGTCAGTGGCATTGAATGAGATATGGAGGCTAGGATTCTAGCAGAGGGGTTTGTGTGTGTGTGTATTCACACAGAGAATTCATAGTCTTACGTATAAAACATGTTTTGATGTTTTATGTCTCATTGGATAAAGTACTTGATGCTCTTGTCTTTCTCAAATGGCATTAGTTAGGCTTCTATTGATGTTACATTTTTGTTTATGTGATTGTTTCTTAGATACAGTCATAATGATGTTTTGGTCAATGATGGGCCACATATATGATGGTGGTCCCATAAGATTATAATACTGTACTTTAATTGCACCTTTTCTGTATTTAAATATACCAGTATTTATCATTTTGTTAGTAGCTGCCTATGGTATTCAGTTCAGTAACATGCTGTGCAGGTTTGTAGCTGTATCACACACATAGTGGTATAGGCTATACTGTCTAGGTTTGTGTAAGTACACTCTATAATGTTCACAGAATGACAGAATTGCCTGATGTATTTCTCGGAACGTATCCATTGTTAAGCGGTGCATGACTGTAAATATTGGAATTTAGCTGTCATGTGGCAAATTTAAATTTTAAAATGTTTAAGCACAGTAACTGTAGAATAGAAAATTTATTTTCATGTACTGTTTTACAGGATGTGATTAATACTTTGTTGCCTAAAGTTTTAACTAGAATAATTGAAGGACTCCAGGATCTTGATGATGATGTCAGAGCTGTTGCTGCAGCATCATTAGTGCCTGTAGTAGAAAGCCTTGTCTATCTTCAGACACAAAAGGTAAATTAAATATTTTTACAGTTTTCTTCCTACAGAGCTTTTTTCATTTGGGATATGGAGTATTAGAGAATACATTGAGTACATTTTTCTCCTTCATCTTCAATTTTTTTTGACCAACAACCCTCTGATGCACGCAATCTTGATTATATATTGTACTTTGGAAGAGTGAATTGGATCCGTTTGTCTACTTTCCCTTCATGTACATAATATATAGGGAACTTCCTCGAGAAGAATGCAGCCATTTCTTCCTTATTTTACTCCTGGTTTTTAGATGTATTGGATTTTTGTTTGTTTGGATTTTAGTTTTTGGATTTTTTTTTTTAAATCTAGTCTCCCCTCCCCTCCCTGTCTCTCCTCTCCTCCCCATCTCTCCTCTCTCATTATTAATTACTAATTATTAATTAGTATTAATTATTAACTAATAAGTGCTGTGTAACCTATATATACACATAACATTTTCTTTCTTTTCTTGGGTCTCACTCTGTCACCCAGGCCAGAGTGCAGTGGATGACATGTAGCCTCACTCTCCTGGGCTCAAGCAGTCCTTCCTCCCTCAGCCTCTCAAGTAGCTGGGACTACAGACACATGCCACTGTGCCTGGCTGATTTTTTAAAAATTATTTTTTGTAGTGATGGGGGAGCCCCCGTGTGTTGCCCAGGCTGGTCTCAAACTCCTGAGCTCAAGAGATCTTCCCAGTCTTGGCCTTCCAGAGTGCTGGGATTACAGGTGTGACTCATCACACCCACCCCTCTAGTCTCATTTCTTGAAATGACTTTTTTAAAGATCTGGCTGACTTTCCACCTTATTATCAAAATCAGAACACAAAGTTAGAATTACAGTAAGCAGTATTTTAAGAGCTTAAAAACTAAATTTTTTTTATCATGATTGGTACCATTTTAAATGCAGTAAAGTTACATAGAAGAACATGTCTTGTGTCTCGATGCTCTGTTGTCTTCACAGTAAAGTTTTTTACATAAAATAGTTGTGGCTCTTTTTTTTTCTGAATTCTACCCATTATGAGTCTGGTCAGGAAGGGAAGTATCAAAGTAGAGTTGAATGGCATTAAAAAGAAGGAATAGAGAATTGTTAAAGGCAAATAGTGTCACCGCCTTAACTTTACTCAAAACTGACACTGTCCAAGGTCATTGGAATTGCATGTGTTGTTGAATCAGTAGTGACCCCTGGGATACAATTTGGCAGAGTTTGTGAGTATTTTGTGCAAAACTGATAACTTTTCTTGAAAACTGATCTTATAGGTACCCTTCATTATAAATACATTATGGGACGCTCTTCTGGAATTAGATGATCTAACAGCTTCAACAAATAGTATTATGACTCTCCTTTCATCCTTGTTAACTTATCCTCAGGTCCAACAATGCAGGTAATTATTTCTAATTCGTGGAATAAAGTAAAAAGTCTTTACATACCTTTTGAGATAATTCAGCCTAAACATACAATATTTTAGCACCTTTAAGAATAATATTATTTAAGCTGGAGATGCCAAAGACTACCGTTTTCAGAAGGCCTTGTCTTTTTTACTCTAGCCATTTGGGCAGCAGCTTACAAAGATCTTTTTTTTTACCCTTGAAATATTTCAGTTATATAATTCATCATCTTGTTCATCTTATAATTCTTTACTTAGGAATATAATCATTGAATAGTATTTTCAGTTCTAGCCCTAGAATGTAGAATTTTAGCTTTATTTAGTAACATTTAGTTAACAGAATTATCATCGAACATCAGCTTTATGTTTTCTAAAACTTGCCCCTCTGTGAACTTTTTTTTGTAATGTTCATTTCTTCAACTCTTGTTCTTGATTTCAGTAATTATCAGGAAGGGAATACATAATAATGTAATATAATGTCTAAAGGCAGAGATCAAGTGAAGCCAAAAACATACATCAAAAATTTAGTGTCACCAATTTTCCTGTCCTGATACATGAATCTCAGCTCATCTAACTAATATATTCCCCACCTTTTAGACTGACCCTTGAATGTTGTTAGAGATAAGTGTCCTTAGAGATAGAGAATAGTGTCCTTAGAGATAGAGAAGAAAAAATTATTATGCAACTTTAAAAAATTCACAGATGAGAAAATTACTGTTCTTGTCCTAGTGAGGGCGTTCAGTGAATGTTCATATAATTATGCTTATATGTGGTTTCTGGCTCTATGAGTATTTCCCATGAAACCCATAGATGTATAAAAAAAGTAGAAAATATTTCAAATAATACTGACCCTACTGGAAGTTCTTTAATGCTAAGTTTAGATTAGTTGAATAGCCCATAAGTAGGAATAGCAAAATAAGTGCCTATCAAAGCAAAAGAAGAGAAAAATTGAAGTGGTAGTATATTTATGGGGTTTCCTAATTTTTGATGTTTCTATTACTAATGAAAGCTGTACAAACTAAATGAGTTAATCTATGTGAAAGCCCTCTTTAAGCTGCAAGATGAAGGGGTTTTTAATTACTATAAATCAAGGATTGGTAATCTTTTTCTGCAAAGGCCCAAATAGTGAATATTTTTGTTTTGTGAGCCAGTCTGTCTGTCAAAACTACTAAGCTGTCACTGTAGTGTGAAAACAGCTGTACATAGGTAATACATAAGGGAATGAACGTGCCTGTGTACACATAAAACTTTTACTTAAAAAAAATGGGTGGAATGGATTTGGCCTATGGGCCTTCGTGGATGGTGTCAGAAAAACTGGATAATATAAGAAAGAATATAGTGAAAATTCTATTAATTCAATGTGAAATAATGTAGTTTTCCATCTTTTTTGTTTCAAATTTGCTTCATATATTGTGATACTTGGCAGATACTTTCTTCTAGCTTATGTAAGAAGAAATGTAGCATGTTATTTAGAGCATGAACAGTTAGACACTTAAACTTTGTTAAAATGCTTTTATGTATTTTGTGTCTTTTATGTCTGTGTGTACCTGTGTTTAAGGTAGAATTTTATAAATAAATTTGCTAAATATGAAAATAAATACAAGAAGGTAGTGTTCATACAAACCTGCAAGTAATGAAAATAGAGTTAAAACATGGGCCTCCTGGGAGGAACCACAAAAGACCAAATACAGTGGCATATTATTTTTTGCCCATGTCTTTTTCTATGGAGCTATGTATTTCAAATGCTGCTTATGAATTATTTCCTAGTTCCAGATAACTTTTACAAATGACTTATGAATGTGACAGGAATCCCGTGGCCCAAGTTAGTCTAGACTTGGCTTTGTTTGCTTCCCCATTTAAAACTTAATCTATGAGGAGGAAGAAATTTGAGTTTTCCTAACTTAGTAATGCTAACCAGGATAATAAATGTCAAAGTTGCTACCATACCACCACTTGCTCATTTGATACGTGACAGAAACGGCCCCAAAGGGAGATGGAAATTATGTGTATTTACCCATTAGGGTTAGCCATGGGGAAGAAGTAAGGATTAGCAATCCTGATCATGTAGGCTGACTACCAGGTAGGATACATGTCCCATTTTCCTAAGAACAATTATATTGGAAAGTCCTAACTTGATAAAGGTGACTCATAGCATTAGTGCCATAGAAGAACCTGATGTTAGTATTTCTACCCTTCTTTTTCACTGCATTTGCTCTGGCTTTTCTGGTGCTACGATAACAGTTGTGAATGACATTGTTACATGAATGTTCATATGAAAACTGTATTATCTTTTAAGAATTTACTCATCAAAAAAGTCACATGATGTCAGCATCACTAGATCCCATGAGAATATTTAGATAATGTATCTACAGAGTTTCAACTTAGAATAGGTAAGATTAATTTGTGTCTTCTTTATTAGTATTCAGCAGTCACTGACAGTTTTAGTTCCACGTGTCTGGCCTTTTTTGCATCACACTATATCATCAGTTCGAAGAGCAGCATTGGAAACTCTGTTTACGTTATTATCAACACAGGACCAGGTAAGAACTGATAACTATAGCAGTCTTGAAACTTATATAAATTAATTTTATCAATTAAACCTGATGTTTAGCTTACCCTTGCTGTATATCCAAAGATCAGGACAATGTTGGGCCTAGTGGTATGTAACCATGTAGATGAATATAATCACTGTAAGAGCAGAAATATTTTAATATTTTGTTCTAGGTTGTATTCTCAGCACTTGAAATCATGCTTAACACATAGGAAGTCCTCAGTAAATGTTTGTTGAATGAATGATTGATTGAATAGTCTCTTCCTGTCAGAGACCTGTTATATAGTCTTTGCATGCTCTTTGTCTGTATGGCTGACAGTTGAGTGGCTGTCAGAACCCATGGCCCAGGTTAGAAGGCTACATTTGAAGGTCTAGAGTACAACTCTTAAAGACTTACCAAGGAATTCCCAGGCTCTTGCCTTTATTTAAAGATTTTTCAGTCTTAAGAGTATGCTACTTTCTTTTTTTTTTTTTTTTGAGACGGAGTCTCGCTCTGTCGCCCAGGCTGGAGTGCAGTGGCGCCCTCTCGGCTCACTGCAAGCTCGGCCTCCCGGGTTCACGCCATTCTCCTGCCTCAGCCTCTCCGAGTAGCTGGGACTACAGGCGCCCGCCACTACGCCCGGCTAATTTTTTTGTATTTTTAGTAGAGACGGGGTTTCACCGTGGTCTCGATCTCCTGACCTCGTGATCCGCCCGCCTCGGCCTCCCAAAGTGCTGGGATTACAAGCGTGAGCCACCGCGCCCGGCCGCTACTTTCAAGGATAGTATACTTCAGGAGTCACATCGAAATGTCTACAGAGATCATTCAGATAATATCAGTGTGTAAATGGAGCCTGTGGTGAGCTTAGGAGTCCTTGCTCTGTTTATAAAAGGCTTCACATTACCATTTTTAAAATAACCTTATAGGTCAGACAAAATACCTACATTTAGGAGACTATCAATAAGAAATTCAGTTTTCTAGCGTGCTGTTAATAGGTAGTACAGTTTGGGCCAATCTTTTTTTTAAAATAGTGACTAAGTAGTGAATAAGTGCCTCTTTTGTGTTCACTAACCGTGGATTCTCATGTGAATTAGGAACATTTTGTGTAGACTTGCTTTAATGTGCAGCATGATACTGTGTTGAACTTCTGTAAATAAACATCTGTAAATTTTGTTTTGCATTATCGTTTTGATTTTGTCTAATCCAAATCTCTGAGAACAACTGCCAGGTCTGTTTTACAGTTCTCAGTTGATCAAGCATGGGCTGATATGACAGCTGGCATGGGTTGTTCTTAATTTTCATTTCATTTTTGCTTTATTTTTATGGTTTTTGCCTAAATGTTTGTGAATTCTTAAATTCATTTTATATAGACCTTTTGAAGTTACCAAATTTTTTCTCTTCATGTGGTTCTTTTTGTATATATGGACTTTATTTTTAATAGCAGTTTTAGATTTACAGAAAAAAGTGAAGGAAAAGTACACAAAGTTCCTGTAATACCCTTTTATCCCTCCTACTACCCACACATAGTTCCCCTTATTGTTAACATCTTGCATTAGTGTGGTACATTTATTAAAACTGATGAGCCAATATTGATACATTAAAGTCCATACTTTACAGTAGGGTTTGTTCATTCTTCTGTACATTTTGTACATATTGTACATTTACAAATGTACAATAACGATATGTACCCACCATTACAGTATCGTACAGAGTAGTTTTAGTATCCCCAAGATCCCCGGTGTTCCACCTATTCATCCTTCCTTCCCTGTTCCTGAACTCTTAGCAGCCACTGATCTTTCTTACTGTCTCCTTAGTTTTGTCTTTTCCAAAATATCACATAGTGGAATCATATAGTATGCTGCCTTTTCAGATTGTCTTCTTTCACTTAGCAATATGAAAGTAAGGTTTCTCCATGTCTTTTCATGTCATGGTAGCCCATTTCTTTTTATCACGGAATGATACTCCATTGTCTGTACCAGTTTATTCATTTGCCTTCTAAGGACATCTTAATTGCTTCCAGTTTTTGGCAATTATGAATAAAATTGTTATAAACATTCATGTGCAGGTTCTTTTGTGGGCATTAAGTTTTCAGCTCACATGAGTAAATACCAAGGAGCGTATCTGCTGAATTGTATGGTAAGAGTATGTTGACTTTTGTGAGAAACTGCCAACTGTCTTCCAAGTGGCTGTACCATTTTGTGTTTCTGCCAGCAGTGAGTGAGGGTTCCTATTGCTTCACATTCTGGCCAGCATTTTTTGTCTGTGTTTTGGGTTTTAGCCATTCTAATAAGTGTGTAGTAGTATTTCATTGTTGTTTTAATTTGCAGTTTCCTGGTGACACATGATGTTGAGCATCTTTCCATATGTTTATTTGCCATCTATCTCTCATCTGTGGTGAGGTGTCTGTTCAGCTTTTGCCTATTTATTTATTTTATTTTATTTTTGAGACAAGGTCTCACACTGTTGAGTGGGCGTGATCATAGCTTACTGCAACCCTGAACTCGTGGGTTCAAGTGATCTTCCCATTTCAGCCTTCTGAGTAGCTGAGACTACAGGCACGCACCACCATGCCTGGCTAATTAAAAAAAAAAATTTTTTTTTTTTTTTTTTTTTTTTTATTAGAGATGAGGTCTTGCTAGGTTACCCAAGCTAGTCTTTTGCCTATTTTAATATTGGGTTGTTTTCTTATTGTTGAATTTTAAGCGTTCTTTGTATATTTTAGATACAGTTTCATATTGTTTTTTAAAGCCTTTTTATTCCTTATTAGGTGATCAAGCCACCTGCAGGCTATTTTTAACTTGTGACTTTATTATTAGTAATACCAACTTTACATTACTAGAAAATAAGGTATTCTGTATAAATGAAATTTTCAGATAACTGAAATATACTTTTTTTGCCACAAAAAAATAGTTAACTGTTAAAATAACTGCCACAGTAAATCATCATTTTAAAGTATATTAAACATAAGCTAACTTTTTTTTGGTGAATCAGTCACCAGTATTATTTGTTGGTTATTAGTTTTTATACTGTTTATTATAGCATACTGTGGGAATATTGAGATACACGAGTCACTGCTTGCAGTAATTGAACTGTTCTTTTTCGGTTGCTTTTGCCTAATTTTTATCTCCTCTCTGCTGTCAATTGTGATTTCTCACTTTTGTTAGTCTTGTAATACCTCCTCCCTTGTTCTAAAATTTTTGCTATAAATAAGATCCCAAGATTGTTATAAATCCCTGTTGGGCCCAGCGCGGTGGCTCAGGCCTGTGATCCCAGCACTTTGGGAGACCAAGGCGGGTGGATCACTTCAGGCCAGGAGTTCGAGACCAACTTGGGCAACATGGTGAAACCCTGTCTCTACTAAAAATACCAAAATTAGCTGGGCATGGTGGTGTGTGCCTGTAATCATAGCTACTCGGGAGGCTGAGGCACGAGAATAGCTTGCACCTGGGAGGCAGAGGCTGCAGTGAGCTGAGATTGCACCACTGCCAAGCCTGGATAACAGAGCGAGACCCTGTCTCAGAAAAAAAAAAAAAAATTCCCCTTCCAATTTTTAGTCCCTGAATGATTATGGATATTGACTTTTAAAATTTCCTGGTTGTGAAAACATCTCTGTGTTCTTTGATGTTGATTTTCTTGTCCAGGGATTTTTTTTTTTTTTTTTTTTTTGCCTTTTGAATTTGCCCTTGCTGGCTCATAAATGAAGGCTTTGGTACTGGCCTTCATTTCTTTATCATTTAATGATGACTCTTTATCTAATTTCCTATACCAGAATGCCATTGTCTTTGTATGTAATTTGTGGCATGTCAGCCACCTGTTAAGCATAGGCCCTCAATGTTTGTTAAGTAAATTAGTGTGAGATTCTGTGCTGGGTTTTCTGGGAAGTTAAAAAAAGAAATCCTATGCATTAGCCTTTTTTCACACTGCTGATAAAGGCATACCCTGAGACTGGGCAATTTACAAAAGAAAGAGGTTTAATTGGACTTAGTTCCACATGATTGGGGAAGCCTCACAATCATGGTGGAAGGCAAGGAGGAGCAAGTCACGTCCATGTGGATGGCAGCAGGCAAAGAGAGAGCTTGTGCAGGGAAACTCCTGTTTTTAAAATTGTCAGATCTTGTAAGAATTATTCCCTAGCATGAGGACAGCACAGGAAAGACCCACCCCATGATTCGCTTATCTCCCACTGGGTCCCTGCAACAACACATGGGAATTATGGGAGCTACAAGATGAGATTTAGATGGGGACACAGAGCCAAACCGTATCATCCTACATGTTTCTTACCTTGGAAAAATTTACAGTATGGTTGCTATAAGACTATTACATGGTAAGTTTAATAACCTCTGTGAAGAGTTAAATAACAGAAGACCAATATGTGAGAGATGTCAGACAGCAGCGTTAAAAGATAAACTAAGCTGAAAAGTCAGGAAGATTAGGTGATGTGGTTAAAAAAACTATTATTCCCTCACTTCTCTTTGATTCATATTTAGTATCTTTGATATGTACTTTCACAGACATTTTACTGAATATGTCAATTTCAAATTAGACAAGCGTACAGAATGTGTTTTGAACAAAAGTGCTTTTCTAGTCTGTTCCCTTTAGACTTTTAAATACATTCTGCTTCCATATTTTTCTTCCAGTTATTCTGACATGTTTGTGGTCCTTTTTTGTTGGAGTCTTCACGTTTATTGTGTTTCCTGTATCCTTTTGTGTTGATTATGCTTTTAGCTTCTTTTTCTCTTATTTTTAATGGCATCATTCATGAAATTTCACTCGTGTTTAGCCTTTATCTTCAGCGTATCTCTTTACTGAAAGAGATGCTGTCTATGAAACTTAATATTGATGCTTCCAGATTTTGTGCTTTGTCACTGCACTGATGCTTGCTGTTTATTATCCTCACCACCAAAGACCGTGGCTGTGACACTAATCACTAATTCTTAGCAGGGTCTGATTTTGGTCCCCACAAATATGCTTTACTATTTTTGTTGGCTATTTCATTCTGTTTTTTCAAATAATAGCATAAAGCCAAACTTTTTTTTTTTTTTTTTTTGAGATGGAGTTTTGCTCTTGTCGCCCAGGCTGGAGTGCAATGGCATGATCTTGGCTCACTGCAACCTCGGCCTCCCGGGTTCAAGTGATTATCCTTCCTCAGCCTCCTGAGTAGCTGGGATTACAGGCATGTGCCACCATGCCTGGCTGATTTTTGTATTTTTAGTAGAGACAGGGTTTCGCCATGTTGGTCAGGCTAGTCTTGAACTCCTGACCTCAGGTGATCCACCCGCCTCAGCCTCCCAAAGTGCTGGGATTACAGGCATGAGCCACCGTGCCCAGCCCAAAGCCAAACCTTTCAGGAAGCTTTTCTTAATACTACCAGCTATTTCCTTTTTTTAAATTTTGGGATTTTTTTTAATAGAGAAAAGAGCAGGGAATTGTATGAAACAACATTCATTTATGTTTACGCCATCCATAATTGACATTTCTTATAATTTTGTCTTGTTTCAAGTTTTTGTAATAAAAAATTAAAATTAAGTTATAATCCTATCTTCTAATTTACCTACTTCTCCCTTCTGTATATTCATAAAAATTATCATCCTTTCTCCAGTATGCTCCTTAAAGTTTGGAATTTTCGTTTCTGCATGGTCATAGTATTTCTAAAAGGAAAGAATTTTAAGTTTCAGAAGGATTTGGGGGACCATAGCTTCAGTTACTCACAAACTGGTTAGTAATTTGTAATCACCTACCACTATATTAGAATTAAATTCCTGTCTTGCTTGGTCTTCTAATACTTGGCTCTTGTCAACATTTTCCCCTAATATTTCCTAATATTTATTCTGGAGTCAAGAACATTTTCTAAATCCACTCTTGTATCCTAAGTGTAATCATGTCCAAAGTATCTTTGGACATGGCTCCTTGCCCCCTGCTCCCCTACCCCCACTTCCTCCCACTCTTACCTTCCTAAATTTTAGCTCCCTTTCTTCCTCTCTGTACCTTTTCTTTCATGAGACAGATCAAATCTCTAGTGCGACAAAGCATTTCCAACTTCTATAACTCATTTTATTTAAATCATTGTTTAAAGTCATTATGCAGTGAAAACTCATTTAGTTTTTATTGTTAATCTTGTGATCCCAGCAACATTATTTGCTTTCTGAAAAGCTGTACGAATAAACCATCTCTGATGCTTTTATCTGTTATTGTATTCCTCTCCACAAATTGCCTGAAAGTTACTTATTGATTAATTTATAGCTGTGTGCAAACTGTTTGTAGTGCAGTTCCATGATTCCTTTCCTGCAACTTTGAAAGCCAAAGCTTTTTGTGAGTTGGGTCAATTTATAAAACTACTAATTTGGTGGCAAAACCTGACCATTCTGAAGAGAAACTGTTTAGTCTTTATCCCACTTAATGTGCCTATTCACACATTTTGCTGCAGAAATATTAATATATTTTATTCAGGTGCTACCGGTATTCTATTGGAGATATTATATAATATACACTTTAAACAATTCATTATTCTAAAATTTGAAAAATTTCTGAGTTTCAAAACACACCTGGCTCCAGGGAATTTGGATGAAAGATCATTGACCTATTGTGATAATAAAAATCTACTCTCACTTTTAATTTGTGTTCCTTTTTCTGAGCTGCCTCCTTGCCTTTGATTTCTTAGTGTTGTTAAGTATTCCTAATTAGTCAGCAATCCTTTATGGAAGCAATCATAAGGTAAAGAGCAGTTAAATAGAGCTTTTTATCACTGTTGTTACCCCTTCAATGGTATAATGAAAAGATCCCTTAAGTAGACAGGATCTGAGTTCTCACTTTGGCTCTATCATTTGCTAATTTATGACCTTGGTCAGTTTTGTCTCACCCTCTCTGGTGATTATCTCTAGCCTCTCTCAGAGTTACATGGATCAAGTGAGATAATGTATATGAAAGTGCTTTGAAAATGTTAATGCTATACAAGTATAAATAATAGTACAGATACTAAAACGATAATTAGTAGTTCCATTCTGAGCATTCTTTCCTTATTCTGGGGTATAGGAATGATACTTAATTGTGGTAATAATAATCTAAGCTGTTGAGGGCTTACTTTATGCTAGGAACTGTGCTAAACAGTTTACATGAGGTGGCTACTGCCATTCCTGTTTTGCAGATGAGAGAACTGATAATCAAAGATTAAGAAACTTTCCCAAGCTCATATAAGCAGCTCACTTCAGTTTCAGGTCTTATTCTGGCTTTCAGCTTTTACTAAATTTTATATGGGGACAAAATAATTATGTGTCTAATTGCTTTCCCACTTCTGAATATGGAGTCATTTTAACTACAAAGTGAGAAAAGGAAACTCACCTGAATTGCCAGTAGCTGTGTCCTGGTTTCAGTTTCAAACTTCTCAAGCTATACCTCAATAATTCTAAAGTAATTTTTCAAGGTCAGACTTGGCTATAGCTCAGTGTATCACTGCGTTGTAAAGATTGATGCTTCTGTTTCCTTGAAATTATCCTGGTTATCTTTAGTAAATTTTTGGTTTTGTTTTGCTTTGTAAAATCAGTAGATTTTATAAGGGACATGTCCTTATTTTTAAAAGGTATCCGTTATAAGTATGTGTGCTGGCATGCACATCTCTAAAATGTCCTTAAATAGAACCACAGTTAATACAGTTGTCTCTGAAACATTATTTCCTTTATACTTCCCTGTGGCATACCATGGCATTTGTGAAAATATATTGTTTAATCAGTGTGCCTTCTTCTGTGATGTTAACATGTGAAAGAATTAGCAAGCTTGTCATCTTGAGGAGCATGAAGTAGGAACTCTTAAGAAAAACCATGGCCGGGCACAGTGGCTCACTTCTGTGATCCCAGCACTTTGGGAGGCCAGTGCAGGCAGATCACTTGAGATCAGGAGTTTGAGATCAGCCTGGCCAACATGGCGAAACCCTGTCTTTACTAAAAATACAAAAATTAGCCAGGAGTCGTAGTGGGTGCCTGTAATCCCAGCTATTCGGGAGGCTGAGACAGGAGAATCACTTGAACCCGGGAGGCAGAGGTTGCAATGAGCCGAGAGATTGTACCACTGCACTCCAGCCTAGGTGACAGAGCAAAAGTCCGTCTCAAAAACAAAAAACAACTAATTTTATTTCATAATGACTTACAATCAAGGTATAACTTTTTTTGCTAAACTAGCAGCTTAGTAATCAAAGTGAAGGAATTTACCATTTGTTTGTCCTTTCTATATTGTCTCTTTAGCCAGTATGTTTGTACATGCTAGAGTATACCTATTAATATATATGTCTATCAGTGAATTACTGAAATATCCAGATTAACTAGTGTTGATAACTGGTAACTGTTGTTGCCAGACAAACTCCTAGACACGAATCTCCTATTTTGCCTTCTTTACTGACTGGGTCAACTTTTCCATTCCATTGCATCTCAGTCACTTTGTGAGTCATTCCAAAATTTCGGTTACAAATACATTAACTTTTGTTTGAAGGGCAAGCTTAGTTATTACATGAAGATATACATGAGATTGAGTTGGAATCTGAAGCGTAATTTAGAATGTTAGAAAATTTAACATACACAAATAAGTAGGAAACAAAAGACCAGAAGAATAGCCTGAACTAAGACTTTGGCCTTAGAGAATGCTAGCATAATTGGGTATTTTTATAAAAATATGAAAAAGAGCAAAGTTGAAATATTTAGCTGACCTTCAATAAATGTTGGTTGGAGAAATGAATAGAACAAGGCATAAACTGTCTGATGTGGAAATTTTCTTTTCCTTTGGCTGTGGATCAAAATAGGGTTTCAGAGCAAATTAGTAAAATTAGTGAAAGAACTCAGTGTGATTCATCACCAACTTACAGGTTCTCTCCTGATTTTCTTCCCTACAGTCTGAGAACATTTGATATGCTGGTAGAAATGATGAATTGGCCTGCAGGCAAGAATCAGGTGTTTGTGGTAATGCTCAGATTGCTCCTTTTTTCTGAGTGTACCCATTTTGTGGGAAGATAAAAGAGGGACCATAACAAAAGGGTACAGACAAGATCTTATCACACCTGAGATGCCGAATCTGCCAGTTAGGGATCTATTGCTGAGCCATTTTTACAATACGACATTCCTGACACCAAATGTGTGGGGTTTTTTCCTTACACCAACCAGTTATCCAACTCCCTGGATGCCAACTGGGTATCATACAATTCAGTTCAGTTCTGACAGTCTACCTGGAATTAGTGTCAGCTCCCACAAGTTAGAGGGCTCAGTCGCACAACAGATACCAGTTGCAAGTGTTGGGCCTTCCATACTTCTGACCTACGATCTGTAAACTGGGTTCCCCTGACCCTCTCCTCAGGTTTGATAACTTGTTAGAATGCTTCACAGAACTCAGAAAGGCTGTTAAACTGGTAATTACAATTGCCAGTTTACTATAAAGGACACAACTTAGGAACAGCCAGATGGAAGGAGATGCACAAGGCAAGGTATGGGGATGAGGTGCTTGGAGCTTCCATGTCTTCTTTAGGCACGTCACCCTCAGCACCTCTGTGCACTCACCAAGCCATAAACCCATAAATGTAAGTGTTTTATGGAGACTCTATTATGTAGTCATGATTGATTGAATTATTAGCCATTAGTGAGGTGATTGACTTAATCTCCAACCCTTCCAGCTCTGGAGGTGGGGAGCAGGAGGCAGGCTGAAATTTTTTAGGCCTCTAATCAGATAGTGAGTTCCTCTGGCAACCAGCCTCCATTCTGAAGCTATCTTGGGGCCCACCAAGAGTCACTTCTTTAGCACAAACTAAATTATGGTTATTATGAATAATCCCTATCACTCAGGAAGTTTTTTGGGTTTTAGCAGCTCTGTGCCAGGAGCTGGGGATGAAGATCAAATATGTTTCTTTTTAAGACCCTGGACAAAATGCTGAAAAAAATTTCTTATATTACAATATCACTATTTTGGGAAATTTTGCATATTGGCAGCTATTCCTTGTGATACGAATTTGGATCATTTCCAGTGGCTAAGATGGATTTCAACAACTATTTAAGTGCCTGCTGTGTGCTCGAACAATTTTCTAGATAGTAGTAAGGGACAAGGCCTTTGCTCTCCTATAGTGCTTAAAATAGGAGACTAGACAGGAGAAGACAGATAACTAAACAAGAATAACTTAATGAGGTAACTATCTGATAACGGGAGGTAGAAGACACTATTGGATCCTAAGTGAGATGGGTGATGGACAGGGAAGGCATCATGTTAGAAGTGAAGTTTAAGCTGAAACCCGAAGGGTAAGTGGAATTTAGCCAGGGGAAAATAAGGGTAAGGGTAAGAGAGGAGGGAGTAGTATGTGTAACTCTGGAGGCAGGAGAGAGCAGAATGGCACTAAATTAGTAAGTGACAGGAAGTTGGTTTGGTGGAGGGCAAGATGGAAGGGGGGTATAGATGGTTAGAAGTTTTACCTTCATTTTCAGGTACAGTGAAACGTCCATTAGTCTTATTTCTGTTTGTCATCAACTCTCCTTATTCTGAGTCTCAGGAAGGCAGATCAGAGGAAGAAACACCATTTCCATAGTTTTGCCTTTTCTAGAATGTCATATAGTTGGAATCATACAGTATGGAGCCTTTTCAGATTGGCTTTTTTCACTTAGTAATATGCATTTAAGATTTCTCTGTGTCTTTTCATGACTTGATAGTTCATTTTCTTTTTAGTGAATAATACTCCATTGCCTAGTTATACCAGTTTGTTTATCCATTCACCTACTGAAGACATCTTGCCTGCTTCCAAGTTTTGGCAGTTATGAATAAAGCTGCTATAAACATCTTGTGCAGGTTTTTGTGTAGACTTTTTTGCCTCCTTTGGTTAATATCAAGAAGCACAATTGCTGGATGGTAAGAGTATTTTTAATTTTTGTGAGAAACTTCCAAAATAGCTGCCCCATTTTGCATTTCTACCAGCAATGAGTGAGAGTTCCTGTTGATTCATATCCTGGCCAGCATTTGTTGTTGTCAGTGTTCTGGATTTTGGCCATGCTAACAGGTATAGAGTGGTAGCTCATCATTGTTTTAATTTGTATTTTCCTGGCAACATACGATGTGGGCCATATTTTCATATGCTTATTTGCCTAGACTTTATTTTTCAGAGCAGTTTAGGTTCACAGCAAAATTGAAGGGAAAAGTACAGTTTCCATATATCCCATCCCCCATCCTCAACACTGCCTCCCCCACCATCGGTATCCCATACCAGACTAATACTAATTTGTTACAATCAGTGAACCTGCATTGACACATTATTATCAACCAAAGTCGATAATTTACATTAGCGTTCACCCTCAGTAGTATACGTTCTATTGGCTTGACAAACATGATGTCATGTATCCACAATTACAGTATCACACAGAATAGTTTAACTGCCCTAAAAATCCTGTGTTCTACCCATGTATCCTTTCCTTCTCTGGTTGTTTTTAATAATTATAAAGTAGAATTTAGTAGAGTAACGATGTTTGTAGCCTGAGAAGACAACTACAGTTTATATTACATGTATTGGTCATAAATATAGGGCGAAAATCTTCCTCTATAGAAGTGACTTTTGGGGACCTACGGGCAACTGCTTGGATTGCCAGTGTTGGGGTTGAGGGTCGGGGAAGAGAGTTGGTAAATATTTTGGGGGGAATTTCAGAAATTAAGAGACATTATGGAAGAGTAACACCAAATTATTTGCTTATTGCTATTATAGCTTTCCTAATTCTGTTAAGATTGTCCCTGATTCCCTCCAGTGAGAAAAGAAGAACTTTTTTCTTCCCAGCTTCCCTTTCTCTTTCTCTAGAACTTAAACATTTATTATCCCTAGAACTTGTGGATTTCTGCAATTTCAGTTAAAATTTCCAAATTTCTCTTTTTTTTTTTTTTTTTTTTTTTTTTTTTTTTTGAGACAGAGTCTCGCTCTGTCGCCCGGGCTGGAGTGCAGTGGCGCAATCTCGGCTCACTGCAAGCTCCGCCTCCCGGGTTCACGCCATTCTCCTGCCTCAGCCTCCGAGTAGCTGGGACTACAGGCGCCCGCCACCGCGCCCGGCTAATTTTTTGTATTTTTTAGTAGAGACGGGGTTTCACCGTGGTCTCGATCTCCTGACCTCGTGATCCGCCCGCCTCGGCCTCCCAAAGTGCTGGGATTACAAGCGTGAGCCACCGCGCCCGGCCCAAATTTCTCTTAAAAACACTGTATTTAGTGCTTTAAAAAAGTCATGTGGAGGGCAAGGGCCGATAGGTACTTTGAGGTAGTTAGTAGAATTTCTCTGATGGACATTTCTATCCAGTGAAATGTCCTATGTTATCAGAAAAGTAGAGTTAAGACATAGTGAAGTAGTGAGAATGCTCCTCCAATTGATTTATGGCTTGTTTTTTTTTTTTTAAACTTTAATTTTAGGTTCATGGGTACATGTACGGGTTTGTTATATAGGTAAACTAATGTCACGGGGGTTTGTTGTAAGATTATTTTGCCACCTAGGTACTAAACCTTAATAACCAGTAGTTATTTTTTCTGATCCTTTCCCTCCTTCCCACCCTCAAGTAGGCCCCAGTGTCTTTTGTTCCTCTCTGTGTCCATATGTTCTCATCAGCTAGCTCCCACTTATAAGTGAGGATATGTACTTCTCTGTTCCTGTGTTAGTTTGCCAAGTATAATGGCCTACTGCTCCATCCATGTTCCTGCAAAGAACATGATCTTGTTCTTTTTTAAGGCTGCATAGTATTCCATGTGTACCATATTTTCTTTATCCAGACTACTGTCGATGGGCATTTAGGTTGATTCCATGTCTTTGCTCTTGTGAATAGTGTTGCAGTGAACATATTCATGCATATGTCTTTATGATAGAATGATTTATATTCCTTTAGGTATATACCCAGTAAAGAAATTGCTAGGTCAAATGGCAGTTCTGTTTTTACATCTTTGAGGAGTCATGTGGCCCTTTTAAAACTTGTTTCAAACCATGTTGAGAACATAAAACCCTGGTCCTACCTTTGTCATTAGTTTTCCATTGGCTACAAATTATAGGTAGCTTTCTAACTTAAACATTTATTATCCCTAGAACTTGTGGATTTCTGCAATTTCAGTTAAAATTTCCAAATTTCTCTTAAAAACACTGTATTTAGTGCTTTAAAAAAGTCATGTGGCGGGCAGGGGCTGTTAGGTACTTTGAGCCAGTTAGTAGAATTTCTCTGATGAACATTTCTATCCAGTGAGCTTGTAGTTGTTTAAATAGCAATAGACAGTTTGGGATTCCTTATTCTGGGAATTCTAGACACACATTAGATACTTGGTGAAGCACTATTTGGTTGCTTGATTTGGGTGGGCCTTTGAATTGTTAGGAAATTCCTTAAATTGTGGTTTATAACCCAGGCTTTAGGAGATCCCTGAACCTTGGAAGCAAAATATTGTTTGTAATTATATGTTTTTCTGATAACATAGTGTGCATAGTTTTCATCAGAGTTTTAAAGGGTCTCTGACCCAAAATAGATTAAGAACCTTTACCTTAATTTTGTAGTGAACTCCAAGTAGAAGTTTCTAGGTTGGATATTATGGTATAATTCATTACTTGGATTGTTGGTGAGCATATAGAACTTAAACTCTGATCATCTAGCACAACAGCAGTAACCTGATTATTTTATAGATTTTCTTGACAAAGCAGTGATGTATGATATAACCAGAGAGATGTTGCTGGTTAGGGGATGGTTCCATATGGAGGATGATTTCAACTTTGAGGCAAAATTGTTGTTAATGATAATCAGACTTTTTTCAGCTTCCCAGTGATTATATGCTGTTATTTTTTCAGACCATTGGTACAATAAATATGGTGTTTGTTGCCTTAGAATCTTGTCAAAGTTTATCACCTGTTTAGCCTTTTTAATGAAACCATGCAATCTTTTCATGGTAGTACTTCTGTTATTTGACATATAATTCTTCAGGTAAGCTAACATCCAAGAATTATATGCTACAGCTTTTAATTCTGTTTTTGTTTTCAGAACTCTTCATCTTGGCTTATACCTATACTGCCTGATATGCTCCGACACATTTTTCAGTTCTGTGTTTTGGAAAGCAGCCAGGAAATTCTGGACCTTATTCACAAGGTACACAGCAAATGTATTTGTATTCCTTTTCCTAGTAACTTTTGTAGATTTTTAAAATTTTTCATAATTGCTGTTCTGTTGATCATTCATATCTCTTGGAGATTTGAAAAGTCTGGAGATTTGAAAAGTCTGGAGATCTGCAAGATGAGACAGAGAACTAGGCTTCTTACATGTAGCATGTAATAGTTAAGTTTTGGTTGGCCATGCTTCTTCCTCTTATTATGTGACTTACACAGGTATTTTAAGCACTTTCTGATAGCCTCAATACAGAAAATGAAGTGAGGAAAAGATTGCTTTTCTCTAGCCCTCATCTTGCTGTTTATCAGTATGCTTATAGATCCTGCAAAGTACCTTTTAGGATCTATTGGTAATACAGAGTCTAATTATTGTTGAAACTTGTACTTTTTTCCCTACTTAGAAAGAGTGATCATATGTGTTAGAATCATTAAAGGAGGAGCCATTTGATATATTTAATAGCATTTATGGAGGGGAGTGGCACTTTTGTACCTTTATAATCTGTTAAATTACTCTTGAATTGTTGGCCTCTAAAGTGACTCATTGTTAACAACCTTGGATTAACAGTGGTGATCTTGCTATAGGCTAGTCCTAGCCCATTAAGTGTTAGGCATCAGGAAAGGTACCTTATCCTTATTAAGTAAGATCATGAATCAAAACTTAAGCTGTTTTAAATTTATACTAGGTTATTACCACCTCTGAGTTTAGCAGAGAATATTAGGAGCTATTTTTAAGTGTGTGTTGAATATAGGACTGCATTAATATTGAGTCTTATGATATATGCAAAGGATTTATTTCAGTGACTTACTGAGATTTTGACAATTTTATATTACTTTTATGGCCATGTTTTTTTTAAAAAGAGAATTGTGTTCTTTTTTTAAAAAAAAAAAACTTTCCTTTGCATTAGTTTTTTTTTAGTGCACAAACCTATTAGAAAACAGTACTATATTTCAAAATAAGCCTCTATAATGAATTTCTAAATTAATCTCTGTGCTATTTCCTACTTTAAAAAAAACCTCAGTATTCCTAAAGATAAGTGTTAGAGTTTGTTATTTTTATTAGAAAAAATTCACTTTCATGTACCCCTTTTACCCTGCAGGTTTGGATGGAACTGTTGAGTAAGGCTTCAGTTCAGTATGTGGTAGCAGCTGCTTGCCCATGGATGGGTGCTTGGCTTTGCTTGATGATGCAGCCTTCTCATTTACCTATCGATTTAAATATGTTGCTAGAAGTAAAAGCCAGAGCCAAGGTAAGTGTAGAGGGACATAATGTATTTGTGTGTTCATCATCTAATTATTAATAACAGTAACCATATTTTTAAAAATCTGTATTGCCTTGTTATAAGTGTGATTTAATTAACATAAGTAAGGAGAAACCGTTATTTTATTAGGTCCCTGACAAAATGAATAGTAATGTTTATCCATTAAAATTTTGTGAAAAGAACTGTATTTTACTGGGATCATTTTAAAAATATCATATTTTTGTTGTTGCCTATTCAGTTTTAATGATTAATCTTTATTATTTTTTTTTTTTTCCCTCCCTCTGTAGGAAAAAACAGGTGGTAAGGTGCGCCAAGGCCAAAGCCAGAATAAAGAAGTACTTCAGGAGTATATTGCAGGTGCTGACACCATCATGGAAGACCCAGCCACCAGGGATTTTGTGGTTATCCGGGCCAGAATGATGGCAGCCAAGTGAGTGTACATTAAGTGTCAGGTAGACATACATTTACAATCTGGCCTTCAAAGGTTATTTAACCAACAGAAGATTCCTCTGCTGTCTCCATCAATCCTTCCGTCCTTCATTACACTAATTATAGCCTAAGGAAAAATTAGAGTAAGCAAATACTTCTAATTATTTTAAAGCTTTAAAATAGAATTTATATCTTCTTACGAAGACCAGATAGTCATTATACCTTCTGTGGGAAAAGTTATGGCTTCAAAAAGCCAAATTTTGCTTCAAGGAATTATAGGAAATTGAAGTAATTTCCCGAAGTATGGAGAAACTTTACTTCAAGTAATTTCTTATAGTAACTTCCTTTTTCTCCCTCTTAGGTTGTTAGGAGCACTTTGTTGCTGTATTTGTGATCCAGGTGTAAATGTGGTAACTCAAGAAATTAAACCAGCTGAATCCCTGGGCCAGTTACTACTCTTCCATTTGAACTCCAAGTCTGCTTTACAGAGGATTAGTGTAGCTTTGGTAATCTGTGAATGGGCTGCTTTACAAAAGGTAAGATTTTGCCCCAAAAGTAATGAAGACAAATTAAGTAAACCAATTTCCATTAGCTGTTAGGATTATTTACAACAGAAAAGTGAAAATTTTTGATGTATAAAAATCCAAGAGTTATAGAAAAGTGTCCAAATTATATTGAACATTATTTCTCTCCCATTTACTTTTAACTCTGGACTTTTGTCTTAGAACCCCTACTCATACCTCCAACTACTAGTTATGCTCATACTTAATATTTGCTCTTGACTGTACAGTCTGTTAAGAAATGTCCCTATTAAAAACCATGTATATGTGAAAGTAGTCCAGAAACTATTGGTCATCCATTCCTCTATATATCTCTGAGGTATCACTGAAAACTACAAAGGATGAGGCTTTGAGTATTAGAGATTCATCTGTGTGGGTAGTAGCAAAGGCAGAATTTTTGGTCACAGGAAGAATAACATCTCTGTATTTAAACCAAAATCTTCATGTTTCCAAATCAACCATTCCCTTCCAGCCTCTTTAACTTCTAGGGAGATGTATGATTTTGTATAAGACATACTTCTGTAAATCAAAGAAACTTTCTACTGGCTTTGTTTATTCCATTGACTGGAATTCTGGAAATTTAACTGTCTGCACTTGCTGTGAGAGTTACTTGTTACTGCCTCTTAGCAGTTTGTCAAAACAAAGCTGTATCTAAAAGTAATTGAGCCATGCTCCATTGCAGCTGACACCTCTGCTTGACCTCTGGAAAGAAGCAAAGCTCATCTGTTTTTAGGCAGGAGTTGGTGTGCTGGAAAGGCAGTGATGCTATGTTTTTGTGCCTCTCAGACTTAGCAGCAAGTGTTGACATTTCGGTTTCTGGACACTCACAGAGCTTCATGGACTTACTCTGTGAAGCCCAGGCTGATCACCCAGATCCCACAGAACCCCTCATGGCTCACCACTGAGGCCATTTCCCCTCAGTTTGGGGCAGGCAACAACCAGAGAGAGTGGGAAGGGTTAGTTAAATTTGGGGGTAGGTAATCAGCTTTTAAAATTTATATCCACTTTTACAGTATGCCATGTGAAGCTTAGGGTTCAACTGTTATCTAATGAGTTTTTAAATAACATTTTTAATTAGTGCTTGATAGATGTTCTTTTCTGACTGATTTTTTTTTTACCGTAATATACTTTAAAATCTGTGATATATATACACACGTAAACTTTGGATAGGTAGAAAATGAAATTGTAATAGTTCCATATGCATGTTCTGTAGTCATTCATGTTAAAATTTTACAATAATTTGGATGTAATACCTTTTTTTCTGTGCAATTAACTGTTGTTCAGAGAAGTAACAGAATATAGATTCAGTATAAGTAAGAATTTAGAACTTGGTAGTCTGCAAATGACGATTTCTGTATCTATAAAGTTAATGTTCATATAGTTACCCTATTTGTTGTCTGTTGTATTTTAGGAGTGTAAAGCTGTTACCTTAGCTGTGCAGCCACGTTTACTTGATATCCTTTCAGAACATTTATATTATGACGAAATTGCGGTTCCATTCACACGAATGCAGAATGAATGTAAACAACTTATATCATCATTAGCTGATGTACATATTGAAGTTGGTAATCGAGTAAACAACAATGTTTTAACAATAGATCAAGCTAGTGACTTGGTGAGTAAAGAAATAACTTTCTTAATTATAGATAGAACATGAAATATAGGTTAGAAATTTGTCATGACATGTTTATCACAAAAACACATTAATTTGTTGAGTCTGTATGTGGCTTGGTAGCCTGTCATCTCTACCCTTGAGAAAGGTTATTTCATTGTATAGGCTTTTCTTGAAATAAGAGAATAACAAAGGATTTTTTTTAAACTAAAATTCTGATAAGTCAATGCACCTTTATTAGAAAAAACTATTATATTTTGTCATTTCAGTTTTGCTTAACACTGCAGAGTACAGAAAAAACTGTTTCTACAAGTTCCTGAGTACTTCTTCCTGCTCTCAGCCTATAACGAAAATATTCAAACATATAGAAAAAGTGATGAAATTACATAACACTCATACTTAACAGCTAGATTTCATAGTTAACATTTTACCAAATTTACTTTATCACATATGTATTCACCTACCTACCCGTCTATCCAACCATGAATCCATCCAGGGCAGTTTTTTTTTAATGCATTTCTAAGTAAGTTTCAGATATCAGTATACTTCAGCATTTTATGTAATTAACTAAAATTCAATATTTGTTTATGATTTTTTGCTGTTCTGAGGCAAAATTTATGTGCTAAAGCACACAAATCTTAGGTGGACCATTTGGTGAATTTTGACAGATGCATATGCCTATGAAACCTGAACCACTGTCAAGATACAGAACATTATCATCACCACTTCGCAGTAATCTCTGCCTTTCCCTGCCACCAAGTAACCATTATTCTAATTCCCCCTCTGAAGATACATTACTTTTGCCTGTTCTAGAATTTCATGTAAATGGAATCATACACTGTGCTCTTTGGTGTAAGGATTTTTCTTAGAATGGTATTTTTGAAACTAATCTGTGTTATATATATATCAATAGCTTATTCTTTTTTTATTGCTTGAGTTTTATTTCATTGTATTATTATACCACAACTAGTTTAAGCCATTCTCCCGTTTATGGACACTTGGGCTGTTACCACTTTTTGTCTATTGTGAACAAAGTCGCTATAAACGTTCTTCTGCAAGTCTTTGTGGACATATGCTTTCATTTTTCTTGGGTAAATATGTAGGAGTGGAATTGCTAAATCCTAAGATAGGTGTAGGTTTAGTTTTAGAAAAAACTACAGACTTTCCCCCAAAGAGATTGTATCATTTTGCCCTCTGACCATCAGTATGTGAGAGTTCTGGTTACTCCACATCATCAATATTTGATGTGGTTAGTCCTTTTAGTGATTGTGTGATAGTGTTATTGTGGTTTTAATTTCCATTTCCTTGATGACTAATATGTTGAATACTTTCTAATTTTTTATTGATCATTTGTATATTTTCCTTTCTGAAATATCTTTTCAAAATCTTGTCTACTTTGAATTAGGTTGTTTGTTTGTTATTGAGTTGTGGGAGTTCTTTATGTATCCTGGATTCCAATCCTTTGTCAAATAGATGCTTTCTGAATATTTTCTAGCAGTGAGTGGCTTGCCTTTTCATTCTCTTAATGCTGTCTTTGGATGAGCAGGTATTTTAAATTTTGGTGAATTCTAATTTATCAGTTGTTTTCTTTCATGGCTATTATGTTCTGTGACTTCAGTAATCTTTTTTTTTTTTTTTTTAACTTTCCAAGTGTCAAAGGTATTCACATGTTTTCTTTTAAAGTTTTGTCATTTACTTTTTGTCACTTATCATTCATTTGGAATTAATGTTTGTGTATAGTATGGAGTAGAGGTTGGGGTTTGTTTTTCTTACAGATATCTAATTTTTCCACCATTATTTATTGAAAATACTTTCATTTTCAATGAAAGGATTGTTTTGGCACCTTTGTCAAAAACCAACTGAAGTTATATAAGTATGCTGTGTATCTGGGCCATTTGTTCAATCTATTTGTTTTCCTTATGCCAGCATCCATGCTTCATTACAGCAGCTTTGTACTTAGTAAGTGCGTGAGGTTAGGTGTAGTATATATGAATTCTTCCTTTTTTGAGTTATAGGATCAGAAATTGAACCACTTCATTTGTGTTGGTCCCCATGAAAATAGTAATCTTCATTTCTTATCTCCATTTCTAGTTGAAAAACAATATAGTTGAATTTTTTTGTTCTCATCTGTGGAGAGAAAGCTAAAATTGCTGTTTTTTTCCCCCGGGTTCTCTTCTTTTATAAAGTTATTTTCCTGATTGTTGTTATTCTGTAAGTTTTCCATTTTGCCTCCTTTCCCTACTTTTTTGCCTGTCTGGAATTAAATCTCAAATTTTCTTTATAGTCTGGGTTCCCTGCCTACTATTTCTGGGAACTTTTCTTTTTTAAGCTCATCAAATGGCCCCTTTAAGATTTGCTTATTCAGGCCGGGCGCGGTGGCTCACACTTGTAATCCCAGCACTTTGGGAGGCCGAGGCGGGCGGATCATGAGGTCAGGAGATTGAGACCACAGTGAAACCCCGTCTCTACTAAAAAAAAAATACAAAAAATTAGCCGGGCGTGGTGGCGGGCGCCTGTAGTCCCAGCTACTCGGAGAGGCTGAGGCAGGAGAATGGCGTGAACCCGGGAGGCGGAGCTTGCAGTGAGCCGAGATTGCGCCACTGCACTCCAGCCTGGGCGACAGAGCGAGACTCCGTCTCAAAAAAAAAAAAAAAAAAGATTTGCTTATTCAGGCCGGGCGCGGTGGCTCAAGCCTGTAATCCCAGCACTTTGGGAGGCCGAGGCAGGCAGATCACGAGGTCAGGAGATCGAGACCATCCTGGCTAACACGGTGAAACCCCGTCTCTACTAAAAATACAAAAAATTAGCTGGACGTGTTGGCGGGCACCTGTAGTCCCAGCTACTCGGGAGGCTGAGGCAGGAGAATGGCGTGAACCCGGGAGGCGGAGCTTGCAGTGAGCTGAGATCGCGCCATTGCACTCCAGCCTGGGGGACAGAGCAAGACTCCGTCTCAAAAAAAAAAAAAAAAAGATGTGCTTATTCAGATCTTTTACTTTTCAGTTGTTTTGACTTGGGCTAGAAGATAAGCATAAATATCAGAGTCTCTGGGAGAGACTATTTTTCTTTTTTTCTTTTTTTTTTCTTGAAGGGACTTTTGAGGGAAGGGCAGTTTTCAAAGGAGCCACTGCCTTTTGTATCTTTCATTGAATCCCTGTTTTCCTGTTACCTGCCAAATATAGACATTTCCCTACGATCTTTGTCTCTTGCACCATTCTCATGATTTAGTTCCTACCCATGTACTGTGTGCTATCTACTCTCAGTCTTTCTTACATTCTTCTTTTAGGCATTTTTACTTAAATATCTCACTGTCACTTCACACTGAACACAACAAAAACTGGCTTTTTTTTTTTTTTTTTTTTTTTTGACAAAGATACTCTTTTTATTCCAGTCACAAATCTTGTCAGCATTTTCTTTCAGAAAGTCTCATGTGTTTAGGCTGGGTGCGGTGGCTCACGCCTGTAATCCCAGCACTTTGGGAGGCCGAGGCGGGTGGATCATGAGGTCAGGAGATCGAGACCATCCTGGCTAACACGGTGAAACCCCATCTCTACTAAAAATACAAAACATTAGCCGGGCGTGGTGGCAGGTGCCTATGGTACCAGCTACTCGGGAGGCTGAAGCAGGAGAATGGCGTGAACCCAGGAGGCAGAGCTTGCAGTGAACCAAGATCATGCCACTGCGCTCCAGCCTGGGTGACAGAGTGAGACTCAGTCTCAAAAAAAAAAAAAAAAAGAAAGTCTCGTGTTTAATCTCTTCTCTATTTCCATTATCAGAGCCCAGTCAGATCATAGTACTTTGTATCTAGGTCCTGACTCATCTCTAGGGTTTCAGGCAGCCTCTGGTCCATTTCATCCTACATGCTGTGCTATATACTAGCAATGCTCTTTTTGTGCCACCCTGAACATCCCTCTCCTGCTTAAAAACATTATTTTCCTTTTCCTTGCTTTTTCATTTTTATCTTTCTTCTTTTTGTCACCTTCTTCTAAATTCTCTCTTATCTCCTCATTATTTCTCAAACTTTCTCCACTCACGCCCAGTTAGCTTTCTTCTTGTGGAAGTACGCTACACTCATTCACTTCTGCTCATTCTCACTTCTGGGCCTGAGCTTCTATTTCCTTTGCCAGGAATTCCCCACCCCTAACCCTCTGTGTTCATCCAGAGTTCATCTCTTTTTCTGCATGTCGTGCTCAAGCTATTTGATAAACTTCAATTCCATGGACAGTGTCCTGTTTTCCACTCCCTACCTCACTTTGTTTGCCAAGATGTCCCTATAATCCCTGATTGGCCTATTCTTTAAAAACCAAGCGTAAGTGTTATCCTCCTCTGGCAAGTCTCCCACTAATCTCTTCTTCTAAGAAGGGTTAAGGAGTGCTCTGTATTCCCACAGCAACTTGCACTTACCTCAGTTATATGTTACATTTTCTTAATTCTTTATTTATATCTCTCCCACATTAGTCTCTGCATTTTTTGAGCGTATTAAGACATTATGTCTTATTTATCTTTTGATAAATATTGGTTGAATGATTGAATTAATTGGGGGTAACTGAGTCTTTTCCTCAGTTGACTACAGTCATTGAAAAGTGACATGAGCATAGTGGATTTAGGACAATGTTTTTAAACTTTTAGCATTGTAACCCTATTTCAAATAAATCTTATACATTGTACATTTCAAACGGGTAGTTTTTATGGTATGCAAATTATATGAATAAAGTTAAAAAAAGATGGACTGAACAGTCTTTTAATGGGGCTTGTAAAGTAGTCTGGTACAACGGTCCTATAGCCTTAGACAGCTCTTGGTAATTAAGTGAATGATAACTGTACCATTTTGTTCTGTTCTGTTTTGTTTTGTTTCTTTTTCTTCTTCCATTGCCTGGGCATTTCCACCAGAAGGGAGGTTAAAGAAAGAATGAGAATAATTCAGTTAGCAACACTTAGCCACTTAGTAAACAGCCACTCTAAGTTTTCGTGAGTTTTAGAGTTGAAAACAATATTTTTCCCAAGAAGAAGTTTGTGAGTTTTGGAATTCCTTCATGAACAGTTAGTTTATATTTGCCTGTAGCTTTCTTGTTTCACCAAAGTATTCTGTGGGTGTTAAATGTGGTTTTCCTCAAAGTCATTAGACTTATTTAAAGGTTGGGTAATTTTATTCTTCTCAAGAGAATGTCTTTCTTAAAGAATATAATGCTAATGTTAAATTTTAGTCAGATTAAAATAAAATTTAGTTGGGAAGTTTTAGACATTAGTTTACTGAGTACTAAAACAATATTACATATTGTGGAAACCAAAATTGAAACAGAAAGCTTGCTGTCTACCCTTTAGGAGCTTACAATCTATTTGGGGTTGATATGATTAATGATTTTTAATTTCTTTTTTTTTAATAGGTCACTACTGTTTTTAATGAAGCCACATCATCTTTCGATTTAAATCCTCAAGTGTTACAACAGTTAGATAGTAAACGACAGCAGGTCCAAATGACAGTTACAGAGACCAACCAGGAGTGGCAAGTGTTGCAGTTGAGAGTGCATACTTTTGCTGCCTGTGCAGTTGTGAGCTTGCAGCAGCTTCCGGAGAAATTAAATCCTATCATAAAACCATTAATGGAGACAATTAAAAAAGAAGAGAATACACTAGTGCAAAACTATGCAGCTCAGTGCATAGCTAAACTCCTTCAGCAGTGCACAACAAGGACGCCCTGTCCCAATTCAAAAATTATTAAAAACCTCTGTAGCTCACTTTGTGTGGACCCATATCTAACTCCTTGTGTCACATGTCCAGTACCAACACAAAGTGGCCAGGAAAATTCTAAAGGTATATACCTAAACTTTTATTTGGGGTAGAGAAATAACCTTTTAAATTTGTTTTTGTTTACTTATGGGTATAATTTAAGCACAAATCCAGTTCATGTTAGTGTTTTTTCCCATTCTGAGAGAAAAGGCTTGATTATAACAAAACTCTTTGTTACATGAATTTGCACATATTCCTTATCAGTCACAACCCTTTAAGTTCAAAAAAGCCATTCATGGAAGATCTGATAGCTGATATAAGGTGACTGAAATCTGTAAGACAGTTGTTCACCCTTACCTTTGCCTTCAAAACCATCATTATATGGTTTACTGTATCAAGCTAGAAAAGGTAATTGTATCAAATGTTATTTAATTAATTTTTTTCCCTTAACCAAAGGAGCAACCCTATTGACTGAAAAACTCATTATCAAATCTCTCGTTTCCCTAATTTGTGCATGTATTATGAGATTAGTGAATTTTTAGTATTTTTAGTAAATAATACTTAACCAACTTTTTTGTTTTCACTTGGAGAATTTATATGGAAAATGAGAACTGCCCTCTGTAGGCAGGTCTTAAAGACCAATGTTTTCTTCATATGACTCAGTCCTGTGTTCTTTTTGTATGTGTGGTTGTTAACAAGATTTTGGGAAAACAAATTATTTGAAATGTAGTAGACTTACAGCTTTGGTGCAGCATAGATCTTGAAAGATATGTGAATGAACTAGAAGAAGAAAGGTGGACATTTTGAATATTAACATCTTAAAAATACAGTGGGGTCATTTTCCCCCCTCTTACTCCCCTGGTCCATTGCCATGTAAGGCAGCATTATTTTGCAGTGACCAATTTTTTTTTTTAATTCATGGTGACTCTGGACATTTCTTTTAGAGAGAACTTGCTTGAGATATTTTTGTTTCTTGTTATGCTTAGGCACAATAATTTTTTAAAAAGTAATAGGCCAGGCTGGACACGGCGGCTCACGCCTGTAATCCCAGCACTTTGGGAGGCCGAGGTGGGCAGATCACCTGAGGTCGGGAGTTCAAGACCAGTCTGACCAAAATAGAGAAATCCCATCTCAACTAAAAATATAAAATTAGCCAGGCATGGTGGTGCATGCCTGTATCCCAGCTACTCGGGAGGCTGAGGCAGGAGAATGGCCTCAATCTGTGAGGCGGAGGTTGCAGTGAGTTGAGATCGTGCCATTGCATTCCAGCCTGGGCAACAAGAGTGAAACTCTGTCTCAAAAAAAAAAAAAAAATTAATTAATTAATAGGCCAGGGACCAGGCAGTGGCTCATGCATGTAATCCCAGCACTTTAGGAGGTCGAGGTGAGCAAATAACTTGAGGCCAGGAGTTCGAGACCAGGCTGGCCAACATGGTGAAACCCCATCTCTACTAAAAAAATATATAAAAATTAGGCCGGGCACGGTGGCTCACGCCTGTAATCCCAGCACTTTGGGAGGCCGAGGCGGGTGGATCACAAGGTCAGAAATTCAAGGCCATCCTGACTAGCATGGTGAAACCCCGTCTCTACTAAAAATACAAAAAATCAGCCAGGCGTGGTGGCAGGCGCCTATAGTCCCAGCTGCTCAGGAGGCTGAGGCAGGAGAATGGCGTGAATCTGGGAGGCTGAGCTTGCAGTGAGCCGAGATCGCACCACTGCGCTCCAGCCTGGGCGACAGGGCGAGACTCCATCTCAAAAAAATATATAAATATAAATATATATATATGGATGTGGTGGCGTGCATCTGTAATCCTAGCTACTCAGGAGGCTGAGGCATGAGAGTCCCTTGAACCTGGGAAGCGGAGGTTATAGTGAGCCAAGATCGCACCACTGCACCCCAGCCTAGGTGACAGAGTGAGACTCCATCTCAAAAATAACAACAAAAAATTAATAGGCTGGGCGTGGTGGCTCATGCCTATAATCCCAACATTTTGGGAGGCCGAGGTGGGCAGATGGAATGAGCTCAGGAGTTTGAGACCAGCCTGGGCAACATGGTGAAACCCTGTCTCTTCAAAAAATATAAAAATTAGCTGGGTGTGGTGATGTATGCCTGTAGTCCTAGCTCCTCAGGAGGCTGAGGTGGGAGGATTGGATCACCTGAGCCCAGGAGGTGGAGGTTGCAGTGAGCTGGGACTGTGGTACTGCACTCCAGCCTGGGCAACAGAGCAAGACCCTGTCTCAGAAAAAAAAATTATATATATATGTGTGTATATATACACACACATACACAAACACATTAACTGAAGTCACAATAATTTTTTCATGTGCTGTTTCTCATTGTTCAGATGGCTCTGCAACCTGGATTGTATTAGGTATAAATCCTATGCAAATAGACTTTTATTGTAGTTTCATTGGCTAAGGAAAATGTCATTGGCCTATAAAAGTTGAGGCCTAAAAGACATAGTTTAAAAATGTTTTATCTCTTATGGAGCCGAAAACATTTGGTATCACCAATATTATGATTAAAAGGTTATTTAACTTTTTTCTTATTAGGATCCACCTCAGAAAAAGATGGAATGCACCACACTGTCACCAAGCACAGAGGTATAATTACACTCTACAGGCACCAGAAAGCTGCCTTTGCTATCACAAGTAGGCGAGGTCCTACCCCCAAAGCAGTAAAAGCTCAAATAGCAGATCTTCCTGCAGGAAGTAGTGGAAATATTCTTGTTGAACTTGATGAGGTAAATAGTTTTTTTTTTGAATGCTTTGATTTTTAAATAAATATCTGGCTTACAAATTAAGAACTAAGTTGTATTAGATTCCAAAACTGTTAAAGAACTGGGATTAATTTTTGGAGTACTCCAACAATATGATCCAGAAAAATGGCAAACTTCAAATTTCTCATGTCTCTTGTAATTTTTACCAGCTTGACTTTATCTTCCTAGGCAAGACAGCCTTGTAAACTAATTCAGTCCTATAGCAGTGAGTGTAGAGAAGGTGTTCAGTAATAGTGAAAGCTAACTTTTCTTTGTCCTTTCAATGCACAAATATCATATAATTGCTACCCACCTGACTTTTTAGTCAATTTGATATTTATTAAATGCTTAGTATGAGGTAGGGTTCTAAATTTATTTTTCATATGAACAGCCAGTTATCCCACTATTGAATCCTTTCCTCTCTGATTTATAATGGCACCTCTGTTATATATCATGCTTCATATGTGTGAGGGTCTGTTCAGGCTTTCCATTATCTCCCATTGGTCCACCTATTACACTGTACAGTCTTAACAACCAGTGGTTTTTAAAAAGTGTTTTGTTTTTAAAATCTCACAGTCACATTATTAGCAATAGAATGAATGCTCTAGTTAGTTCTTTGGAATGCAAGGCTTAGGAATTTACCTCGGTTCAGCAGTAAACCATCAATATTAAAAGACATGTTTCTGTAAAATACAGACCCCTTTTAAGTTTCTTTTTAAAGTCAACAGCTTATTACCTATATTTCCCTTAAAACATTCTGTAAAGTCTTTTTCATTGACAATATTTCCCTATAATAATTGTAATAAAAATTTTACTGTGATTTTAATATTTATATCTCTATAGTTTGCATAGTTATTCCTCCAATTAAACGTAATTTAAAAAATATGTATTAATATCTTTTTGGGGGGACAGATTTATGGGCTGTAATTACTGCTGAATAAGAATTATTAATCTTGGGGTTAGCTTAAACAGATGATCTTGTTCTATCCTTTAAGTGAATATAAATAAGGACACATCATTTCATCTATCTTCTCTCTAGCTGACAAGTTTCTTTGGGGTAGAGAGAAGGAGGAAAAAAAATGTCACTTAGGACTATCTCTAGAAACAGCACATATCTTTCTGTTCCTTATCCTCAACCCCAAAAAAGTGTTTTACTTTGGACACAAAAATCTAGTTAGGTGTTGTAGGCCCCTGTAAATTTAATTATTGGGAAATGTTTATAATTGAGACAAATATGTCTGATAATTGCTTACTTGGTTAATGATAACATTATGAATTCTTAGATGGTGACTTTTAAATTCTCTTGTTAAAATTTTAAATGTATTATGATTTTTTCTGAAATTCTGTTTTTATCTAACATTTAATTTTAAGGCCCAGAAGCCTTACCTGGTACAACGGAGAGGAGCTGAATTTGCTTTGACAACTATAGTAAAGCATTTTGGTGGTGAAATGGCAGTGAAGTTGCCACATCTCTGGGATGCCATGGTTGGCCCATTGAGGAATACAATCGACATAAATAATTTTGGTATACACATATTTTTATGAGTCCAGTTTTTAACAAATTTTAATGTCTATTAATTAAATATATCCTTATAAAATAAAAATGCCCCTATGCCTCTACCTGTTTATTCCAGACCAGCTGGTAAGTTTTAAAATGGAAACTTGGTTTAAAAAAAACCTACATTTATTTTAAAAAAGAGGTATTTGGGTTGGGCGCGGTGGCTCATGCCTATAATCCCAGCACTTTGGGAGGCCCAGGTGGGTGGATCACTTGAGGTCAGGAGTTTGAGACCAACCTGGCCAACATGGCAAAACCCCGTCTCTAGTAAAAATACAAAAATTAGCTGGGCGTGGTGGCACACTCCTGTAGTCCCAGCTACTCTGGAGGCTGAGGCAGGAGGATTGCTTGAACCCTGGGGGTGGAGGTTGCAGTAAGCCAAGATTATGCCACTGCACTGCAGTCTGGATGACAGAGCGAGACTGTGTCTCAAAAAAAAAAAATTGTTTTTAAAGGGATACTTGAAATGGATCACTATGTTTAAGTTCTTTGGTCGCTGTACATGTAATACCCCAGCACTTAAATTAAGGTCATGGCATTTAATTTTAACACTAAAAAGCAAAATTGACTCTCCTATGCTAGCTGAAAAAGTGCTAAAAGTTTTTGTGTGCTCTAGATTTTGAAAAATTATTTGCCAGATAATACAGACAATATATTTTAACAGATGGAAAATCCCTCCTGGAAAAGGGAGATATCCCTGCTCAAGAATTGGTGAATTCTCTGCAAGTTTTTGAAACAGCAGCAGCTTCAATGGATTCTGAGCTTCATCCCTTGGTAACTAACTAATGCAAGTGTAATATTTCTTCAGATAAAACAAGTGGTCTTATTAAAAAGTCTTAAGGTTTGAAAGGTACAACTTTGATGTCATCCTTAGTAATTGCATTTTTCTTTGCTGTGGTATAACTAGATTCCTCCTTTACTAACAGTGCAACTCTTGTGGGCTTTGATGTAGACCTGGCTGCTTGAATTTGATAGAAAACTCAACCTGGAAGCTTAGAATGTGGGGGCATTGAGGAAAGGACTCTAATGGCACAGGAGCCAGATGTAAATAGGAAAGAAAACTGCAGCCCTGTTCATCCAGATGATCCTAATAATACAGCTCAAAGAAAGGAAGAGCATACATAATGAAATCTGTTTCCTAGATAAATATAAAGGTGAAAGGAGTCACCTGCCTAAGGTGAAGCTGGTCAGTGGCAAAGATAGAACACTGGTTTAGGATATTTTTTTTTAACTATTAAAATGTTGCTTACAAAAGAATTAGGACAGAGGGAGGAGGAAAATAGAGAATTACCTGGTTTTTTTCATAAGAGAATATTATTCTTTTCATATCTCTGCAATAGGAAGCTGTCTGCAATTTACCCCATTTTGAAGGGTATTAGCCCAGTTCTCTATTGTT
The DNA here is from genome assembly GCF_028878055.3 of Symphalangus syndactylus. Classification (NCBI taxonomy): domain Eukaryota; kingdom Metazoa; phylum Chordata; class Mammalia; order Primates; family Hylobatidae; genus Symphalangus; species Symphalangus syndactylus. The sequence goes on along the minus strand of NC_072424.2, from coordinate 46,675,539 downwards.
ATTTAACACAAAAGGGAGAATCTGTGAGAGGGTGGAGAAGAATGGATTTTTTTTTTGTACATAGTAATAACGTATGTCCTTTTACTTGTTAAAAGTTTTGCTGATTTACTATTAGTAAAGAAAAGTAGGCCAGGTGTGGTGGCTCACGCCTGTAATCCCAGCACTTTGGGAGGCCGAGGTGGGTGAATCACGAAGTCAGGAGTTCAAGACCAGCCTGGCCAATATGGTGAAACCCCCATCTCTACTAAAAATACAAAAATTAGCCAGGCGTGGTGGGACATGCCTGTAGTCCCAGCTACTCGGGAGGCTGAGGCAGGAGAATCACTGGAACCTGGGAGGCAGAGGTTGCAGTGAGTCAAGATCGCACCACTGCACTCCAGCCTAGGCTACAAAGTGAGACTCAGTCTCAAAAAAAAAAAAAAAAGAAGGAAAAAAAAAAAAAGAAAAGTAGAGTCCATCTGTATGCTCTTAACCTCTATAATTAGCAACATGCATTTAGCTGAACTGCAAGGCTCATCAAACTGTTGAACAGATACCTGGCTCTCATCAGCATTAATTCTGGTGTTCCTTGTAGCAGACATTTAATAATAAGGTGCTATTGTGATGCTGTTGTGGTTATAACACCTATGGTAAGCCAGGAAGCTACAGTGGAAGATACCTACTAAAGTATGGTGCTAGAATAAAATCAGGAACACTCAAGCCGCTGAATAAAAATTATGTACCTAAACCTAAATTAGTGCTACCAAATTTGGAGGGGGCTGGTGATGTGTGGTGCTGTTTTCCAGCTTCAGTAGGAGAATCTTGCCAAGTACTTTTTGGTTTGTTTCCTGTTAATTTTGGAAAGAATTGAGTGTTCCTGTATGCCTAAGAGAGGATATGAGCAGAGGAGAGGTTCTATACCTTTTTTTCCCTTCTTTTTGAAGGAGTTGTAATACATTAGTTTGGATTTGGATTAGTTTTCTATTGAGAATGTTTTGGCAGTAATGTTTTGAAGTATTTGGAGATATTTTTAGAGTCACTTAGAATATTGAAAACTTCCCTGAGTATGGGCTATTATAGTTACATATTAAATAGTATTTCCTAATAAGAATTCTAATTGCCATTAACTTTTTGTTTTTAGTTGGTCCAGCATTTGCCACATCTTTATATGTGCCTTCAATACCCCAGTACTGCAGTGAGGCACATGGCTGCTCGTTGTGTAGGTGTCATGAGCAAAATAGCTACCATGGAAACAATGAATATTTTTTTGGAGAAGGTTCTTCCGTGGCTGGGAGCAATTGATGACAGTGTCAAACAAGAGGGTGCAATTGAAGCACTTGCCTGTATCCTTTTTTATTTGACAAACTGTTCAGGAATTATATTCATTTCGCTTAAGGATAATTAAAATGAAATTGATGTATTCTAATATGCACATAAATAACCTGCCTTGTTCCAAAAAATACCTATTCTTTTTACATCTTATTTTGAAATATTTTTGTATTTTATTACAAATGTGTTACAAATGAATTTGCATTTTATGATAAAAATTTTCATGTGGAAAGTTTGGAAAATTGCTATTAATTTTAAAACATCTTTTTAATAGGCAAAATAGTTTTATGTACTTTATGAACTGTATGTCTAGTAAGTGATTTATTTGTTTATAATCAGTGTCTTATTAACCAGGTATTCTATAGGTAGTCCCTATGTTATAAACATTTTATGTTTTTAAAGTTTGTTCATTACTTGGGTTTACAAATGACCAAATTATACTAGATAATTAGAAATATACAGGCAAGCCCTTTGCTAAGGGTATGGCAGCAGCTAACATTCTTTAACTCAAAGTATCTGAAAGATATTTCACAGAGCACAAAAGATGGATGAAGATCAAATCAGTAGAAACTCTGGTTCAAAAATACTGAAGATTACAGGAGAACTGCGCTTACTAGGCTCACTATATCCTGCTGGTGATTGTCAAGATCCTGGTGGGAAATTTGGAATTAATCTTTGAGTGACACTCAGTTGTATTCCTTTACTTACAATGTGACTTATTTTATTTTGATATTGGAATTCCAGACGCTTGTAGCAATTTCTCTATGAAAAAAATCTTATTAGTAAAGCTTCCTTCGGCCTTCCTCAGAAGAAAAACATAATTTTATATTCCTAATCATGAGAAAGTTACATAATATTTTCCAAGGAGCAACAAAATGGGCAGATACTGTTATAATTGAATCATAGGCCTAGAGGATCAGTCTCTTCCCTCATAATGCAGATGAGAAAAATGATGAGCCTTTTAAAAAGTTAAAATCTTGGTATCAATTTGTTTGTGAAAACATCTGTCTTGGAACCATTTCACAATTTCCTTAATCACTTACTCAGGTGTAATGGAACAACTAGATGTTGGTATTGTTCCATATATTGTCCTTTTAGTTGTTCCTGTATTGGGAAGAATGAGTGATCAGACAGACAGTGTGAGATTCATGGCCACACAGTGCTTTGCAACGCTAATTAGACTCATGCCACTTGAGGTAAGTCAAAGATACTTGCTTTATAGACATAATGTTTTCTATAACTTGATCCATAATAATTGTAACCCTTTTTAGGGCCAGGTACAAAGGCTTATGCCTGTAATCCCAGCAGTTTGTGAGGCTGAGGTGGGTGGATCATCTGAGGTCAGGAGTTTGAGACCAACATGGGTGAAACCCTGTCTCTACTAAAAAAATACAAAAACAAAACAAAACAAAAACCAGTTAGTTGGGCATGGTGGTGTGTGCCTGTAGTCTCAGCTACTCAGGACACTGAGGCACAAGAATTGCTGGAACCTGGAGGCAGAAGTTGCAGTGAGCCGAGATCATGCCACTGCACTGTATCCTGGATGACAGCAAGACTCCATCTCAAAAAAAAAGAAAAGAAAAGAAAAGTAACACTTGTTAAAGAACATGTCAGGCTAAAAAAAAGAAGGCATTATTTCAAAAATGTTTATATTACAGTAATTAAGATTTTTAGGCTTTTAATTGGTACTTTTTTTCTTTAACACACAGAGTTTTAATTTAAGTAAAACAAGAAATCAGACACTGTAATTCCTACAAAAAATTTACTAATAATTTTCTAGAAATAGAATTGTTCCTAAGTTTTTCTGGTAACATCTAGGTGTAGACTGTGGGCTAAAGTTTAGGCAAAAGATAAATTTGAGAGATGGTAATTAAGACTGTAAAAAGCAGATGAGGTCTCTGTGGCAGTATGAAAAAGAAGACCAGAAGGATCATGTTGGAGTATTTTGGAGTACATTCATGGGGGCACAAATAATGTGTGACCAGTGCAGGAAACTGAAGTGGCTTGAAACACAGAAAGAGCCAGGATTAATTCAGGAAATAGTAGGTATGGCATGTCATCCATGTTGTAACATTTATAAGTACTTCCTTTTTATTGCTGAATAGTATTCCATTGTATGGACGTACCACATTTTGTTTATCCTGTCACCAGTTGATGGATATTTGGATTGTTACCAGCTTTTATTAATAGTTATTATGGGCTGGGTGAGGTGGCTCATGCCTGTAATCCCAGCACTTTGGGAGGCCACAGTGGGTGGATCACTTGAGGTCAGGAGTTCGAGATTAGCCTGACCAACTGAAAATACAAAATGGTGAAACCTCGTCTCTACTAAAAATACAAAAATTCGTGGAGCGTGGTGGCACGCACCTGTAATCCCAGCTACTCAGGAGGCTGAGGCAGGAGAATCGCTTGAACCTGGGAGACAGAGGTTGCAGTGAGCCAAGATGGTGCCACTGCACTCCAGCCTGGATGACAAAGTGAGACTTCCTTTCAAAAAAAAAGAAAAATTAAGTTATTATGAATAATGCTACTCTGCATTTATAAGTCTTTGCGTGGTTGTGTGTTTTTATTTCTTTTGAGTAAATAAGAGTGAAATGCTGGGTCATATGGTAAGTTTGTTTAATTTTTTTTTATAAAACTACCTTATTGTTTTCCAAAGTAACTGTATCATTTGACATTCCTACCAGCAAAATAATGAGTTATAAATAGGATAGCCTCTTTGAAAAACAGTTTGGTTATATCTGGTAAAATTGAAGATAGCAGCCTAATGACCTGAAAAATTCATCCTACATATATACCTAGAGAATTCAACACATTTTCAAGAATTTTTTTTTTTTTTGAGACGGAGTTTTGCTCTTGTTGCAACCAGGCTGGAGTGCAATGGTGCGACCTCCGCTCACTGCAACCTCCGCCTCCCGGGTTCAAGCAATTCTCCTGCCTCAGCCTCCCTAGTAGCTGGGATTACAGGCATGCGCCACCACACCCTGCTAATTTTGTATTTTTAGTAGAGACGGGGTTTATCCTTGTTGATCAGGCTGGTCTAAACTCTCAACCTCAGGGGATCCTCCCGCCTCAGCCTCCCAAAGTGCTGGGATTACAGACGTGAGCCACCACACCTGGTGAAGAATATAACATCATTATAGTAGTCTAAAACTGAAAATCAATAGAAACAGTTCCTGAAGAGACCCAGGTAGTAGACAAGGACATTAAAATATACTCCAAGGCTGAGTGCAGTGGCTCACCTCTGTAACATCAGCACTTTGGGACGCCAAGGCAGGCAGATCCCTTGAGCTTAGGAATTTGAAACCACCCTGGACAACATGGTGAAACCCTGTCTCAAAAAAAAAAAAAAAAATTTATATATGTATGTATACACATGCACATACACACACACACTCCATATATTCCAGGTACAGGAGGAAAGCATGAGTGTGATGAAGAGCACAATGAAAAATATAAGAATGACCCAAATTGAACTTCTAGAGATGAAAAATGCAGTTATAAATAAAAACACACTGGATTGCATTAATAGGTTAGACACTGTGGAAGAAAATATTAGTGAATTTGAAGATACATAGTAATAGAAACAAGAATGATGTCGTGTAAGTTCATTCCTCACTCCTGTTCTTCTTTATATTGATTCTGTTAAGTCTTCATAGAAAAAATCGTCTACTTTTCTGAAATGCATGTTGTCAAAGAATCTTGGAATATCAACCAGTGATTTTTATGGAGGTTCTAATTCCCTGCACTGTTAGTAACTTTTGCTGATTTTTATGGACATTGGAGTGAGAAAGACACTCACAAGAGGGGTTGCTGGCACTGAACCAATATTTGTAACACTTGGGTTTAGGGTTTCGTTGTTAGGGAATGGACCTAGTTATATGGCCCTATGTCTTGTCATTTCTTAAAATTCCCATGAGGATAAATATATGAAGATTTTGGTATTTGTAAAGCATTGTGCAGAAAGACTATTTTAATGATTATCATTATGTTATTAGATGTTCTAAAATGTTAGTTTTTCTCTTAGTAGATAAAGTTAATTCCAAAACCTTTGAAAATAGACTCAATCTACATACCTCACTGCCCTGATGCTATTTTTAGTGTTGTGTGGAATATATATTTTAATTAGATTTAATTGAAATTCCGTTTCCAGGATTTTAAATTTCTTAAGTTGAGAGACATCATAGGGCAGTAGTTCTCAAATTTTTTGGTCTCATGACTTTTTTAGTCTTTCATTTTTTATTAATACAAAAAATGTGGCTGGGCATGGTGGCTCACGCCTGTAATTCCAGCACTTTGGGAGGCCGAGGAGGGCGGATCATGAGGTCGGGAGTTCGAGACCAGCCTGACCAACTGGTGAAACCCCCATCTCTACTAAAAATACAAAAGTTAGCTGGGTGTGGTGGCATGCACCTGTAATCCTAGCTACTCAGGAGGCTGAGGCAGGAGAATCGCTTGAACCTGGGAGGTGGAGGTTGCAGTGAGCTGAGATGGGGCCACTGCACTCCAGCTTGGGTGACAGAGTGAGACTCCGTCTCAAAAAAAAAAAAAAAAAGTTACGGCGTCCAACGTGATGTTTTGAAATGTATCAGACCAATTAATATATCTTAGTTCATACAGTCATCATTTTTTGTGGTGAAAACCCATTTAATTAAGTTTTAATCTTTTAGCAGTTTTCAAGTGTACATTATCATTAACTGTAGTCACCATGCTGTACAGATCTACAGAATGTATTCATTCTACATAAACTTTGTACCCTTTAACCAACATCTATCCATTTCCCCTCAGTCCTCTCCCTTCCACCCACTAAGCACCTAGCAACCACTATTCTACTCTGCTTCCATGAGTTTGACATTTTAGATTTCCACATATAAGTGAGATCACATATTTGTCTTACTGTGCCTGGCTTGTTTCCTTTAGCATAATGTCATCCAGGTTTATTCATGTTGTCACAAATGACAAAATTTCCTTCTTAGAGGCTGAATAGTATCCAATTATATATAGATACACTACAGTTTCTTTATCCATTCATCACATAGACGAACATTTGGGTTGATTCCAAATCTCAGCTGTTGTGAATAATGCTGCAATGAACACAGAAGTACAGCTATCTCTTCAGTGTTCTGATTTAATTTCCTTTGGATGTATAACCAAAAGTGGGATTGCTAGATTATATGGTAGTTTTATTTTTAATTTTTTGAGTAACATCCATACTGTTTTCCATAATGTTGTACTAATTTACATTCCCACCAACAATACGCAAGGGTTCCCATTTCTCCACATCTTCCTCCGCACGTTTTGTCTTTTTAATAATAGCGATTCTAACAGTTGTGAGGTAATATCTCATACCAGTTTTAATTTGCATTTCCCTGATGATGTTGAGCATTTTTTCATTTATCTGTCGGCCGTTTGTATTTTTTTTAAGAAATATCTATTCAGGTCCTCTGCCCATTTTTACATCTTATTTTCTTGAGTTGAGTTCCTTTTATGTTTTAGATACTAACCTCTTATCAAGATTTATGATTCGCAAATAATTTTTCCCATTCTGTTGGTTGTCTCTTCAGTCTGTTGATTGTCTCCTGTGCTACGCAGAAAGCATTTTAGTTTGATGCAGTCCCGTTCGTCTATATATGTTGAGTATCCTTTATCTGAAATGCTTGTGACTAAGAAGTATTTAAGATTTCAGATTTTTGAATGTTTGCATTATACTTACCAGTTGAGCATCCCTAATCTGAAAATCTGAAATCTGAAATGCACCAATGAGCATTTCCTTCATTTGTCATGCTGGCAATAACAATGTTTTAGATATTTGGATTTGGGATGCTCAACCTATGTTTTGATTTTGGGTTTTTGTTTTTGAGACAAGGTCTCACTCTGTTGCCCAGGCTGGAGTGCAGTTGTATGATCATGGCTTACTGCAGCCTCAACCTCCTGGGCTCAAGTGATCTTTCCACCCCAGCCTCCCAAGTAGCTGTGACTATAGGTGTGTGCCACCATGCCCAGCTAACTTTATTTTGTGTAGAGATGGGATCTCCCTCTGTTTGCCCCAGGCTGGTCTTAAACTCCTGGGCTCAAGCAGTTCTCCTGCCTCAATCTCCCAAAGTGCTGGGATTACAGGGGTGAACCACCATGACTGGCCTGTATTTTGATTTTGTTTCCTGTGCTTTTGGAGTCATATCCAAAAAATTTGCCCAGACCAGTGTCAAAAAGGCTTTTTTCTTACTTTTTTCCAGTAATTTTATAGTTTCCAGTCTTACATTTAATTTTTTGATCAGTTGTGACCTGAGCTTTGTACGTGGTGTAAGATACAAAGGTCCAGTTTCATTCTTCTGCATGTGAATATCCAGTTTTCCCAACACCATTTATTGAAGAGGCTGTCCTTTCCGCTTGTGTGTTCTTTTGTCAAAGATTAACTGTAAATGCATATATTTATTTCTAGGCTCTCTAGCCTGTTCCATTGGTCTTTGTCTGTTTTTATGCCAAGATCATTACTGTTTTGATTACTATAGATTCGTAGTATATTTTGAAATCAGGTAGTGTGATCCCTCCAGCTTTGTTCCTTTTGCTCAAGATTGCTTTGGCTATCTGGGGTTTTTGTGGTTCCACATGAGTTTTTTTTGTTTGTTTTTATAGAAAGCTTATTCAGAGGGATAATAGAGAACCATATGAGTTTTAGGATTGCTTTTTCTATTTCTGTAAAAAATGCCACTGGAATTTTGGGGATTAGGGATCCTCAATGCAATGTAGGGATTGCATCACATCTATAGATTGTTTTGGGTAATATGGACTCTTTAATAATATTAGTTCTTCCAGTCCAAGAACATTTATTTTCCATATTTATGTCCATTTATTTGTGTCCCCAGCAGTTTCTTTCATTAATGTTCTATAGCTTTCAGTGTATAGATCTTTTACCTCCTTAAATTTATTCCTATTTTTTTTGTTGTTGCTATTGTAAATGGGATTGTTTTCTTGATTTCTTTTTTCAGATAGATTGTTGTGTCAGGACCTTGTTACACTCTTAAAAATTGAAGACACCAAAGAGCTGTTGTTTATTATATTTTCTATAATAGATACTAAAACTGGGAAATTTTTAAATAATTCATTTAAATAACAAACCTACATGTTAACATAATTAACTTTTTTGATGAAAAATAACTTTTCTAAAACAATGTGTTAGTGAGAAGAGTGACATTGTTTTATAGTATTGCAGATCTTTTTTATGTCTGGTTTATGTTTTTTTTTTTTTGGGTTTTTTTCCCCCCTTGAAACAGGGTTTCACTCTGTCACCCAGGCTGGAGTACAGCAGCACAGTCACAGCTCACTGCAGCCTCAGCCTCTCCTGGACTCAAGCGACCCTCCTACCTTAACCTCCCAAGAAGCTGGGACTACAGTCCCTTCTCACCACACCTGGCTTTTTTTTTTAAATTTTTTGTAGAGATGGGGTCTTGCTCTGTTACCCAGGCTGGTCTCAAACTCCTGGGCTCAATCCTCCACCACACCCGGCCAGTATTTCTGGTTTAATGGTAGATAGCTGGATTCTCATGTTTGCTTGGCCATTCAGTCTGTTGCAATATGTTGTTTTGGCTCAGGGATATATAAAGGAAGTCCAGCCTCACAGAGATAGTTAGAAAAGGGAGCAATATTTTGACAGCCTTCTCAAATAATTGCGGATATTATTTTATCTGATTGCATACCAGAACTTAAAAAGAGAAAGTTTGTTAAGTGTTATGTGCAATATAGAATCTAAATCCTATCAATGAATGTTTCATACTCTCTTACATTGAAATTCATTGGTTTGTCTTACACTTTTGTGATCATGGTATCTCCCCTGCCAGGTAAGTATGTCTTATACTTTTGAATGGATCTTTTATTACCCATACATGTTTTGTAACATTATGCATCAGTCATTTGGAAAATACTCATTCATTGAGTTATGTAAATCTTCCACAGGTGGACACAGTTTATTATATAATATTTTAAAAATCATGTTTATTATCAACAGCAGAAAATTGTTTTTATTGGAAACTGTCAACTTCTCTTGAAAATATGAATTTTATCAGTGACAACAAGTTAATGTCAGTTGTTTTCCTTGAAGTGACAGGTTCATTTTTGAGAAAATGTCAGCCAAATACCAAAGTCAGAATACTCATACTTTATGAGTCCTTTCAAGTAAAATGTTGTTCCATTAAAAAATGGCTATGTTAATATACTTTCTTTCTCCTGGGCACAGTTTGTCTAAAGAAAAGTAATAATTATTTTCTGGTGTTTCCAAGTTTCATACCCATAAATCTTTATTTTAAGAATATGAAACATCAACCACCAACAAAACATACAATTGAGTACATCCAGGATGGATATATAATATAAACACTACTGTGTTTGTCAAGGAAATTCTTGGAGTATTAAAGACTTCATATTTGGATTTTTTTTTAAATGGCTAGTCAGCTCCTCAATAGATTGTACTTTACTAAGCAGCAGAATTCACAGTTTTTTTCTCACAGAATGTTAAAAAAGACATGCATTAAAGGGTTGAGATTTATTAAAATCGATCATTTTTACTGCTTTATCAAGATATTTTTTGTCTTTTTTTTATTATTTTTTTTGAGATGGAGTCTCACTGTGTCACCCAGGCTGGAGTGCTGTGGCACAATCTCAACTCACTGCAATGTCTACCACCCGGGTTCAAGCGATTCTCCTGCCAGTCTGGGGTAGCTGGGACTAGAGGTGCACACCACCACGGCCAGCTAATTTTTGTATTTTTAGTAGAGAGACAGGGTTTCAGCATGTTGGCCAGGCTGGTCTTGAACTCCTGACCTCAAGTGAGCCGCCTGCCTCGGCCTGCCGCAGTGCTGGGGCTGGGATTACTGGTGTGAGCCACCACGCCTGGCTTATCAAGGACATTTTTAAGTAATACTGGCTATTTGAAAAAATGCTAATGTATGGTTCTAAGAAACATGACTACTAGCACATTTTGGTACCATTGCCTTGATTCTTTCTGAGGTACAGGCAGTTTTCTCCACTGTAACTTTTGCAACATCCACGCAAATATCAACACGGCGATTAAAAGCAAACAATGTTTTTCTTTTATTATGAAATAGTTGAAAAGGTCTTACAGATCCATAGGGGTCGCACAGACCACATTTTGAGAACTAATACCCTAGGGTATCAGAACACTAAAATTGAGAAGTGCCAGTAATAATAGCATTTAATTCAAAAGAAACTATGCAACCTTATATGCCTCTTTATCAAATAATGCATAGTGTGGGAAAATGAAGTTGTAGATTGTGGTCTTTCAGATACTCCATATGTATTTACTAGTAGTCTAATTGTAGCACCTTTAATGCTTGTCAGTTTCTTTAACCTCATGTGTCTTCAAGTCTTTGTACGATTTTCAGAATTCTTTTTTCTGTGTTTGTTTTGTTGTGTTTATTTGATCTAAGAATGAAAACTGTGAGTACGTAGTTTTTAATAACTTAAAAAAAATCATTTTAGGCAGGCATTCCAGACCCTCCAAACATGTCAGCAGAATTAATCCAATTGAAAGCCAAGGAGCGACACTTTTTGGAGCAATTGTTAGATGGGAAAAAATTGGAAAATTATAAAATTCCAGTACCAATCAATGCTGAACTCAGAAAATATCAGCAGGTAAGTTTTATACAATAGTGAGTTTTCCTTTCAAATGAAACTTGAAGCGTTGTAGGTTTAGGTGGGGGCTTTTGTTTGTTTTTTGAGACAGAGTCTTGCTCTGTTGCCCAGGCTGGGGTGCAATGGCAGAATCATGGTTCACTTTAGCCTCAAACTCCTGGACTCAGGCCATCTTCCCACCTCAGCCTCCCAAGTAGCTGGGACTATACATGTGCACCACTATGGCCAGCTATTTTTTTATTATTTTTATTTTATTTATTTATTTATTTTTTGGTAGAGGCAGGGTTCTCATTTTGTTGCCCACGCTGGCCTTGAACTCCTGGCTTCAAGTGATCCTCCCACCTCGGCCCCCCAAAGTGCTGGGATTAGAGATGTGAGCCACCATACCTGGCCTTAAAGCATTTTGTAAAATCGATTTAGTAAAATCTTGTGTTTAGTGTCTTATACCCATTTATTTCTCTTTTGCATATAGAAATATTTTTGTTTTGTTCAAACATTTTTTTATAAGAGAATGTTTTTATAAGAAAAAATAAATTTATGATGTATTCACATTTGTGATTTTTCTCTCTAACAGGATGGTGTGAACTGGTTAGCATTTCTTAATAAGTATAAACTTCATGGAATTCTGTGCGATGACATGGGTTTAGGAAAAACTTTACAGTCCATCTGCATTCTAGCAGGAGATCATTGTCATAGGTAATTTAAGATGTTATTTTAAAATAAGGTTTCCAGATTTGGAGAAATGTAAACAAGCTGGTTAATTTATTGTGTTTTGTTATTGTAAAGGGCCCAGGAATATGCAAGATCAAAATTAGCAGAATGTATGCCACTTCCTTCCTTAGTGGTTTGTCCGCCAACATTAACAGGCCATTGGGTGGATGAAGTAGGTAAATTTTGCTCTAGAGAATATCTCAATCCATTGCATTACACTGGACCTCCCACTGAAAGAATAAGGTAAGAGGTGTATGACAGTAACAAAATATTTCATCTTTTGTCGTAATTAAGATAAGGAACAATAACATTTATTAAAAGTGAATTCTAATTAGCTCTTTTGGTTGTATGACATAGAAACTTCACTTAAGAAAAGTGAGTGTACTTTGGGAAGATATAATCAGTGAGGCTCATCAAAATTGAGGAATTTAAACCATTGTACAATAAATTGAGCTTTCCTAGAGCTGGGGAACTATCAGGAACCAAAGCCATTTTGTATGCCCCTTTTGGGAGTCTGTGACCATAGCATCTTTTTGGTGCTTCTGTTTTATTCTCATTTTCTACCCACTTTCCTGAGAGCTCTCCTTTGAGCCATGTGCAGGGGAACATGCCTGTAGTCCTAACTGTTCAGGAGGCTGTGGCAGGAGGATCACTTTAGCCCAGGAGTTCAAGGCCAGCCTGGGCAACATAGTGAGTTCCCCTCTCTTAAATAAAAAAGAGTTCCCCTTTGCTTTGTTCCCTTTCCTTCCCTCTCCCCAGAAGTACTTTTGGTCCACTATGGCTGCTTTAGCTGCCGCTGCAGTCATGGCTGCACTAAATTTTAGCGTTGTTTATCAGCTTTACCCCTTCCCTATTAACTAATACATCTCTTATGTTCCTAACTGTAAATTTTTTCAAGTGGAAGCTCATTGATTTCAGCTCATTGATGTTTTAAAGGTTGGATAGTCATAGTTGCAGATTAGTCCGTAGATTTGCTGTACTCTTGTGTTAATAATAGCAAATATTATTAAATAATGTTGTTATTAAAATTTTTAGTTTTTATCTTGAGCACTTACTGGCCAGGCACTATTCTAAGCAGTTTTTCTTTTATGTAAAATTGTGTATTATGTATATAAGGAGCAGGATTGAAAAAAAACTAAACAAAAAATTGTGTATTATGTATTCTCACAGTCACTTTATGAGGTAGGAATACTGTTGTTCCAGTTTGCAAGTAAGGAGTCTAAGGCGTGGGGTCTGGGTCCAAGGTCACTCAGCTAATTAAGTGGACAGAGTGAGGATTTGAATACAGTCAGCTCAAAAACTTGCACTCTTGAGCAGTTTACTATAGTGCCTCTTTTGATAGAATTCATTCATTTGTAAGTGATAGAAACTCAACTCAGTTCTCAATTTCAATATTCGTTCTCAATATTCAATTCTGTTAGCTTAAGCAAACAGAAAATTCATTAATTCACTAACTTGAGAATTTCAGGGGTAGATTGTTGCTTCAGGCCCATCTAGATTACTCTCATTCACCCTTCCTCCCCTTACATAACTTATTGTTACTATTGGGCTTCAGTCTACAGTTGGTAGATAAGATGACAATGGGCAGTCTCTGGCCCATATTGTCTTAGCTTGGCAACTATAGTAAACAGATCTTCCCTCTCTCTCATGAATATATCAGTACTGGAGATGACTGACTGGCCTTGTTTGGGTCATGCTCCCAAAACAACCTTTGTGGTTAGGGGATTAAATATTGTGAATAGCTTAACCTGGTTCAAATGCTTCATTTCCTTGGTGATTATGGGGGCACATGATTGGTAGTTCCCCACATCACCTAAAACAACATGGAGTGATAAAGGAATAGTGCCCCTAAGGAAGAGATGTTGGCAAATAAAGTTGAAATGTCCACCATATTTTCAGTCTGATGTTCATCTCTTTTCTAATCAGATTGAGTAGGGCAACACAGCCAAGTCATTAGAAGAGTAGCTCTTCGGGGTCATGTATATAGAGTAAGCAGAAGGGAATGCTGGGCTTGGTGGGCAGATTGAAAGCACTTTATACAAATGGTAGCTATTAAGAACTTTTCAGGGTTTCTGTCTTCTAATTTTATTCATTTCTAAATAAAGGTTACAGCACCAAGTAAAAAGGCACAATCTAATAGTGGCTTCATATGATGTTGTGAGGAATGACATAGATTTCTTTAGGTAAGAATTAAATTTTTTTTTTGGAAAATTAATATCAAATTTGAAGACTCTTAATATTTTCCCACTTTAAAGATTCTTCATATAGCTCCTGACATACAGCAAAAGTTGTAAAATTTTCTATTTATTCTCCCTTAGAAATATTAAATTTAACTACTGCATTCTTGATGAAGGCCATGTCATCAAAAATGGAAAAACAAAGTTGTCAAAAGCAGTAAAACAACTGACTGCTAATTATAGGATTATTCTTTCTGGAACACCAATCCAGGTAATTATTTACTATTCTTTTTTTTAATTTTTTAATTTTTATTTTTTATATTTGCCAGGTGGAGGGTAGGCTTGGTATTTGGCAGTGAATTAAAGAAGATTTTTTATTGTTGTTATAGTAATGATAATTTTCCAGTATATAATTATTGCCTGTTTAATGGTTCATTGGTAAACAAACCAGGTTTTAAAAGTCATTTTTAAAATGTAATTTTAGACTATATAAGTAGAAATCTTGTGTCAAAAGTATGAAAGACATAAAAATCAGACTCTACTCCGCACTGGCCATTCTCCTTCTGTAGTAGTACACTGCAATCTGATTTAGCATTGAAAAGCTAGAGCTGAGTCAGAGGTGAATTATATAGTAGAAGTGCGAACACCTGAAGTCAGAAGGAAATTGAAGGCAAGCGATTGTAGAAGTTTATTTTATAAAAGGAAGGAGATAGGTATGTATATATCTTTAGATACTTTTGAGAAATTATCTTGTCCTCCAGAAGAATTGGTTGCAAATGTTCACATCTAGCTTGGATAGCAAACTTTGGTAGGAAGACCTTCAGTCATTCTCAGTAGAGAAGTAAACACCACGTGACCTCTAAGATTCCTTCCAACTTTAAAAACTGATGGTTCTTTATGTACTTACCTACTCTTTCTTTCTTTCTCTTTCTCTCTCTCTCTCCCCCTCCCTGCCCCCTCCCATCCCCTCCCTTCCCCCCTCCACCTCTGCCCTCCCCTCCCCTCATAGGGCCTCACTCTCACCCAGGCTGGAGTGCAGTGGTGTGATTTCAGCTCGCTGCAACCTCCACCTCCTGGGCTCAAGCAATCTTCCCACCTCAGCCTCCCAAGTAGCTGGGGCCACAGGTGCATGCCACCATGCCCAGCTAAATTTTTTTGGTATTTTTTTGTAGAGACAGGGTTCCGCCATGTTGCCCAGGCTGGTCTTGAATTCCTGAGCTCAAGTGATCCACCTGTCTTGGCCTCCCAAAGTGCTGAGGTTACAGGCATGAGCCACTGTGGCTGGCCGCTTTTCCTTTTAAATATATTTTTGGTGATGGACTGATCGTTATAAGTATTAGTGTTCTTTTTTTTTTTTCTTTTTTTTTGAGACGGAGTCTCGCTCTGTCGCCCAGGCTGGAGTGCAGTGGCGCAATCTCAGCTCACTGCAAGCTCCGCCTCCCGGGTTCAGGCCATTCTCCTGCCTCAGCCTCTCCGAGTAGCTGGGACTACAGGCGCCCGCCACCACGCCCGGCTAATTTTTTGTATTTTTAGTAGAGACGGGGTTTCACCGTGGTCTCGATCTCCTGACCTCATGATCCGCCTGCCTCGGCCTCCCAAAGTGCTGGGATTACAAGCGTGAGCCACCGCGCCCGGCCTATAAGTATTAGTGTTCTGTTCATTAAGTAAACACTGCAGATTTTAATAACCGCAAGAGATAATTACAAGCCTTTCTAAATTTATCAAAAGTTTAAAAATGTAAGGCTCGGCGCGGTGGCTCATGCCTGTAATCCCAGCACATTGGGAGGTTGAGGCGGGTGGATCACTTGAGGTCAGGAGTTTGAGACCAGCTTGGCCAACGTGGCAAAACCCCATCTCTACTAAAAATACAAAAATTAGCCAGGTGTGGTGGTACACGCCTGTAATCCCAGCTACTCAGGAGGCTAAGGCAAAAGAATCACTTGAACCCGTGAGGTGGAGGTTGCAGTGAGCCATGATTGTGCCATTGCACTGCAGCCTGGGTGACAGAGTGAGACTCCGTCCGCCCCCCCCCCAAAAAAAAAACGTTTAAAAATATAATTAAAAGGGAAAAAAGGCTCTTTAGGCTGAATTATCAAGATTTATTGTGCTTCAATTTGAAGTTATATGGAAACAACATAGTAATTTAAAGTACGTATTGCTTTTACTTGGTTCAGACATCAAAAGAAGTTTTTTGGTTTTTAGTTGTTTGCTTTTTAAAGGCCCTTTGTTTTCCTCTTCCTTATAAAAGCCATGGTGGCCCAGAATCAGGGGGCAGAGGCCCTGAGTAGGATAAGAAGGGTGTCCAAATGAGAGGATAGCCACTGAGCAGGGTGAGGAGGGATTCTTAAAGGGGAAGGTGGGTAAAAGGGTACCTTAGGACCCACACCTATCAGGAAAGCATCTGAAATGAAAAAATGCTGGTTTCTTTTTCTTTTTTTTCCATGAAACTTTGATGATAGAATTGAAAAGAATCTGTGTCTTTGCATTGTGACCCATAAATACTGAGTGGGCTTGACTTATAACCAAATTCTAATAGGTTTTTGTTGTTGTTGATGTTGAAATAGTGATATTGGCCACATTCCTTAAATCTTGCTGTTGAGTGTCAAAATAATCAGAAAGTTATCTTTCTGCTCTTCTATTTACTACTTCATAAATGCCAACAGTAAATAAACACTGTGGACCAAGGCTTATTCTAGGGAAGGAGACTTGAGGATTTCCCCCAGATAGGATAGAATATTTTCTCCAAGGATACTGACCTGAATTTTACACACTAAAATAAAGACTTACACCATATGCCTAAAAATATAGTGATAATCTCTCATCTATATCATTATAATAATGGGCTTTCATTAATGTTACATTTTTTAGTTGTAAGGAAGTTATCCCAGTACAAAAGATAATTGGTGTTCTTGTTTACAGAACAACGTTTTGGAGCTGTGGTCATTATTTGATTTCCTCATGCCAGGATTTTTGGGTACTGAACGCCAGTTTGCTGCTCGATATGGTAAACCCATATTAGCAAGTAGGGATGCTCGAAGCTCCAGTCGAGAGCAAGAAGCAGGTATGAAAGAGATATAATTATAACCCTGTGTAAGTGAATATAATTTATTCTTAACTTTTTTGAAGCCATTTTCTCTTAACTATTAACAGGTGTTCTTGCTATGGATGCGCTGCACCGCCAAGTACTGCCATTTCTTTTGAGAAGAATGAAAGAAGATGTTTTGCAGGATCTTCCACCTAAAATTATTCAAGACTATTATTGTACTCTTAGTCCTCTCCAGGTTAGGTATCTCATGTTTATCATTGTTAGTGGTATGTTTATTAGCAGATCGTTTTGTATGAGCCACAAAACTATTGAGTAAAGGGGCTTAGCCTTTGGCTTTATCAGATGCAGATAAAGCCTAAATGATGTGGATATAAGTTTGAGTGTATGCATTTTGAATATAGCATTAAAACAAAATTCAGTATCATAGTTGCTTTTTAAATTTTTTTTTTTAAGAGACAGGGTCTTACTCTGTCACCCAGGCTGGAGTGCAGTAGCACAGTCATGGCTCACTGCAGCCCCGACCTCTGGGTTCAAGTGATTCTCCTGCCTCAGTCCCCCAAGTAGCTGGGACTGCAGGCACATACCACCACGCCCAGCTAATTTTTTAATTTTTGTAGAGACTGGGTCTTGCTATGTTGCCCAGGCTGGTCTCAAACTCCCAGGGTCAAGCAGTCCTCCCACCTTGGCCTTCCAAAGTGCTGGGAGTACAGGTATGAGCCACCATCCTGGCCTGTAGTTGCTTTCTTATGTGTCTAGTCAATTGAAAAGATTGCAAGGTATTAAATTGCTAAGGAAATAAGCCAATGTTTGTAAAGGCCAAAAATCTGCCTCTGAATGTTGTCATGCTGTCCTCACGACATTATAGGTATTATTAATCCCCATTTTTGCAAATAAATTGACATTCAGAAAAGTTACGTAGCTTGGCTACAGTCATAGAGCTAATACACAATTGTGCAGTGCTAATGGCATGGGTGATTTCTCAGAAATGCATCATTAGGTGATTTTGTCATTGTGCAAACATCATAGAGTGTACTTACACACCTAGAGGGTATAGCCAATTGTTCCGAGGCTACAAACCTGTACCACATGTTACTGTACTGAGTACTGTAGGCAGTTGCAACACAATTGTATTTGTATATATAAGCATAGAAAAGGTATGGTAAAAACACAACATTGTATCTTATGGGATGACCATTTTATATGTAGTCCATTGTTGACCTCAGTGTCCTTGTGCACTGCATGACTATATATCAGAGCTGAGTTTTAAACCTTGGTCAGTGGGACCTCACTCATTCCCTTTTTGAAGTATTATTTCATTACCTAAAAATGTTCAAAATAAATTTTGCCTTCTGCACAGTTCTGATTTTGTACATAAAGACCATTATTAAAGGAATTTATTGTGAGCCTTTCCTTGTACTTTTCTAAGGAACTAAATGGAAACTGTTCCTTGTCTTAGTAAGACATGGCCTCTGGGTTAGAATTTTCTCTTTGAAAATTTTTTTATGTTCTAGGTTTGTATGTGTCAATCTGTCTTACTATTAGGATTTGATTCACTACAGTCAAATGAATAAGAGATATATATACCCAGAAACTTACTTTTTCCCCCTCCATTGTATAGATAGTTAACCTGTTAGCAGGTACTCATCTATTCAACTTGGGCAGGATAAGAAGTTGAGAGTTCTTTGATTTTTCTGTACTATCTGCCTCATCTCTCAGGTCTCTCTTCCTTCATTTGCAAAAATTAATATTTCTTGAAAGGAATATTTTTGAAGTAATGAAGACTTCTTAAAGTAGGTACAATAAAGAAAAGATGTGAAAAAAATCTGTGGTGATTTACTGGTTGTGGTGCTATAACATAGGCATAAAACACATTTAAGTAATCAATCTAGAGAAAGCGAGCTCCAAAGAGAAGTGGCATTTTGGCTTTGTTTAGCTTTCACAGATTTTTTATTGTCTGATTTCTGTCCTTTAGCTCTCTAGATTTTCTTTTCTTTCACATTATTTTAGCTTGTACAAGATAGGAATCCAGACCCCAGCATAGTACTTTAAAACTTGACATATATTCCCCTTTTAGGCTAGCAGTAACATTCTTGTAAAATTTGGTGTCTTGAAACATACATACAGGGTCTTGATCATGTAACTTCATTTAAGGAAGATTTTTCTCATTTACTTCTAAGAGTTTCTTTTTCTCTAAGACTCAATTTTTCTAAGATTTTCTTTTATTGGTAATGTATTTATTTTCCTGAACAGTAGAAAAATTGAGTCTTGGACTATTTGACTTGTATTTTTCATATTTTAGCAGCCGAACTTAATGTGTTCATACTTGTTTTCTAAATGTAATTTTAAAGGAATTTACCAAGATGGAGTGGATAACCTGTAATACCTATAGTGAATTAGAGATATCACAGTTTGTTTTCATTAATGAGGGCTGATTTAAATTACTGCTGTTATTGGCCTTTGCTGGTTATGTGTTTTGAACAGTTGGAAATAAATATACTTAAAGCTTCTCCCACGGGGGCCATTTTACAGGTTCAGCTCTATGAAGATTTTGCTAAGTCTCGTGCCAAGTGTGATGTCGATGAAACAGTTTCTTCAGCTGCACTTTCTGAAGAAACTGAAAAACCAAAGCTTAAAGCTACAGGCCATGTATTCCAGGTATAGATTACATTCTGCTTTTTTTTTTTTTGAGATGGAATTTCACTCTGTCGTCTAGGCTAGAGTGCAGTGGCACGATCTCGGATCACTGCAACCTCTGCCTCCTGGGTTCAAGCTATCATGCCACAGACTCCCGAGTAGCTGGGAGTAGAGGTGTGCGCCACCACGCCTGGCTAATTTTTGTATTTCTAGTAGAGATGGAGTTTTGCTATGTTGGCCAAGTTGATCTCAAACTTCTGACCTCAAGTGATCCACCTGTCTTGGCCTCCTAAAGTGCTAGGATTCAGGCATGAGCCACCGTGCCTGGCCTATTCCACTTTTTAAATGTTGAAGAATGATTTTTAATGAGGCACTTTTTATATGGAATAATAAAATACGGATCTATGTATATTTGTTTCAATATTATGTATATATTCATTCTTGAAAATAAGTTAAAATACCTATTTAATATTTTATTAGTAAGCATTTTAATATTAAAAATAAATGTATAAAATGCAATATATGTTTGTATATTACATGAAAAGAAAGGCTTTAGAATAGAGAATCTTTTGCTTTTTTATTCAAAAAATATTAGAACACCTACTACATGGCAGTAGTTTTTCAAAGCTCTGGGGTTACTTAAAACAGCGGATAAAACAGACAGATTCCTTCCCTTGTAGAGATGAAAAATACTTAGGTATGTATTATGTGTAAGACAAAGCTGATAATGTGCTTATAGTGTATCAGAGTCCAGGGTAGGTTGTGGTTTCTTAATCGAGGGGCTAGGGACTGCCTCACTGAGAAGGTGACATTTGAACAACGATCTGAAGGAGGATTAAGGCATGCAGGTGTATGGGGGGTCTTGATTCCAGGCAGAGGATACAAAAAGTATAGAAGTCTCAAGTCAGATCATGCTTCATATGCTTGAGAGAATAGCAAAAAGAGGTGGCAAGTGTCACTTTATCTTTCCCTCTTGAATAGTCCACCACAGAAAACCTCCTGCCAATAGATTAAGTACTGTAGCATTTTTAAAGATAGGAGAAGGAAAAGTTAGTTGTGAAGATCTAGTTTTTTGTTTTTTTGTTTTTTTAAGAGAAGGGGTCATGTTTTGTTGCCCAGGCTGGAGTGGTGGAATCATAGCTTACTGCAACCTCAAACTCCAGGGCTCAAGCGATCCGCAGCCTCAGCTTCCTAAGTAGGTAGGACTACAGGTACACACCACCACACCTGGCTAATTTAAAAAAATTTTTTTTAGTGATAAGGTCTCACCATGTTGCCCAAGCTGGTCTTAAACTTTTGGCCTCAAGTGATCCTCCCTCCTCAGCCTTCTAAGTAGCTGGGATTATAGGTGCAAACCACTGCACCTGGCCTCTCCCACAAGTTTTAATCCTAGTGCTCAGCACTGTCTTGAGCCTTGCCAATGGAGCTTACTAATAAAACAACTGTGTGCCAAGGCTGAGACCCAAATCTTAAGCCAAGTAAGAGGCAGAAGAGAAAGTGTGGCTGAATCAAAGAGACCATATAAGGTTCTGTTTCACAAACACAACCACTTGAGACAGTCACCTAGCTCCCCTTCCCTGCTCTCCTCCTCTCATCTACTGAATCAGAATAATGTGTAGAAGGGAGAGAATTTCAGGTTTATAAGGTCAAGAACTTTTTTTTTTTTTTTTTAAAGACCAAGTCTCGCTCTGTCACCCAGGATGGAGTGCAGTGGCGTGATCTTGGCTCACTGCAACCTCCGCCTCCAGGGTTCAAGTAATTTTCCTGCCTCAGCCTCCCGAGTAGCTGGGATTACAGGCACACACCACCATGCCCGGCTAATTTTTGTATTTTTAGTAGAGACAAGGTTTCACCATGTTGGCCAGCTGGTCTTGAACTCCTGACCTCAGGATCCACCCACCTCGGCCTCCCAAAGTGCTGGGATTACAGGGGTGAGGCACCATGCCTGGCCAGAAGTTTTTACACTCACTGAAGTTTGAGCAACTTTTGTGTCCAAAATGATGCCTGGTTCCAGAAGCATCTGTCTGCATTACCAAGTACTTTGGGAAAGGGTTTTAAAGAAAACAACTAAGACGCTCAATTTGCCATGCGAAGCTCATTGGTGGGGGAGACAGACATAAACAGTACAATTTATATGAGTTGTAAATGTCCATATAGAAACTGCACAAGAACCTCAAATGAGACATTTGAACTGATTCTTGAAGAATGAGTAGAAGTTTGCTGAGCAAGAAGAGGGAGAAAGGCATTCTAAACAGCATAGGAAATAGCATAGGGAAAGATATAGAGATAAAAATATTTGTGATATGCGAAATTGACTCATATATACTTTTTTTTCCTCTTAAAGGCATTACAGTACTTACGTAAACTCTGCAACCATCCAGCATTAGTCTTAACACCTCAACATCCAGAATTCAAGACCACTGCCGAAAAACTGGCAGTTCAGAATTCTTCTCTACATGATATTCAACATGCCCCTAAGCTCTCAGCTCTGAAACAAGTATGTATGTCTTTTAAGTGCTAAATGTGTGTTGCATCCCAGGAATATAAATTCTTGGTAAATTTGCTTTTCTTAAAGATTACTACTGTGTTTACCATTTATTTTTAAATTTGGTTAAATTTTTGATACAGCTTTTTATAAAAATGTGGTTAAAATATATACAGCACAAAATATGCCATTTTAACCACTGTAAGTGTGTAAATCTGAGGCATTATACTTACAATGTTGTACAACCATCAGCATTATCTTATTGCTAAAATATTTCCACCACCCAAACGGAAACTCTATATTCATCAAGCAATAATTCTTCGTTCTCCCTTCCTCTAGCCCCTGGTAATCTGTAATCTAATTTCTCTATGAATTTGCCTGTTCTAAATATTTCATTTAAGTGGAATCATAAAATATTTGTCATTTGTGGCTTATTCATTAGTCAGTTTTATGGATATACCACATTTCATTCATCCATTTCTATGTCAGTGGACACTTGGGTTGTTTTCACCTTTTGGCTGTTGTGAATAATGCTGCAGTGAACACTGGCTTACAAGTGTCTATCTGAGTTACTCTTTTTAGTTCTTTTGGCTAGAGACTAAGGAGTGGAATAGGTAGGTCATATAGCATTTCTATGTTTAACATTTTCGGGAACTGCCAAACTTTTTTTCACAATGACTACACCATTTTACACTCCCATCAGCAATGTACCAGGGTTCCAGTTTCTTCATATCCTTGCCAACACCTGTTAATTTCTTTTAATTATAGTCATGCTACTAGGTATGAAGTGATAACTCCTTGTGGATTTGATTTGCTGTTCCCTAATGACTAATGATGTTGAGCATCTTTTCATGTGCTTATTGGACATTTCCATATCTTCTTTAGAAAAATGTCTAGTCAAGTTCTTTAGCCATTTTGATTGGCTTATTTCACCTTGTTGAGTTGGGAAAGTTTTGTTTTGTTGTTGCTGTTTTGTTTTTTTTTTTGTTTTTTTTTTGTTTTTTTTTTTTTTTTTGAGATGGGGTCTCACTGTGTTGCCCAGGCTGGTCTTGAACTTCTAGCCTCAAACGCTCCTCACACCTGGGCCTGCCAAAGCCCTGGGATTATAGGCATGTGCTACCACACCCTGCTGAGAAGTTCTTTATAATTCTGGATATTAAACCCTTATCAGACATATGATTTGCAGATATTTTCTCCCATTCTATAGGTTATCTTTTTACTTTCTTGATAACGTCTTCCATGGTTTCTGATGAGAAATGAGGTGTTAATCTTATGAAGATCCCTTTTACATGACCATTTGCTTTTTTCTTGCTGCTTTCAAGATTCTGTTTGTCTTTAAACAGTTTATAATGCGTGTCGATGTGGATTTCTTTATTTTACTTGGAGCTGCATACTCTTATCATTTTGCTGATGTCACCTTCTTGGTGTTGCTTTTAAAAATGAATTTTTAAAAATTCTAAAATTTCAAAAGATTAAGAGAAACAATTTCAAACACCAAAATGTTAGCACTAATGCCATTTAGTTCTAACTACCCTTATGAGTGAGATTTTATTGTAAAATGCAGACTTTAGTAATTGTTTTAGCTTGTGGTCAGTAGTTATTCTGGCCTAAAGCTCATTGAGAACAACTAGTGAATGAAGATTTTAGATTCCACATAGGTTAGTGTGGAAAATGTTATCTAATAGTGTATCTGGCATATATATCCAAATATGTATCCTTATATCACTAAACGTAAAATGGACTATGAACTTTCACACCGTAAAACTGAAGAATGATTGTTACCTTTAGATATATGGAATGGTTTTCTTGTTTGACCAAACCTTGCTGTAGGTCTTTATATAAAATTTTCATGGTTTTCCTAACATAGCTAGTATATTAGGTAAAGCTGTAAGATATACTTAGTCAAGGAATCCTCTAATTAGATCTATTTTCAAATAAAAATTGAATTTCATCCATATTTGAATTTTACATAGGTTCTTACAGATTTTTTTTCCCCAGCAGTTGCCAGTTAAATTGATCTCTTATTTTAGAGTGTGCTTCTTGTCACCCTGACACATCTCGAATTAAGATACTTAGGAAGTCTGCAACTTAAAGAGGCCCAGATTTTTTCTGGCTGTCCTCATGGAAGACTTTTCTAGTGGCCTTCTTATCCATTTTCTTGGTTCTTTACAGCCAGAGTGAAGGTTCTGTCTCAGGAAAGATATATTTCTTTTTTAAATCTAAATATGTGTATGCTGTGAAATTAGAGGAGAAGTCTTACTTGCTTTCTAAAAATCTGTTAGTAGAAACATGTTTATCAGCAAGTAGTGCTGGGAGAAGTATCTAATATTGCCAAAGCTAGAAAAATTCCAGGAGGCTGTAATGAAGAACTAAAACTGTAGGTGAAATTAATGGAGATAAGCAGAGTCAGGGCGTGGTGGCTCACGCTTGTAATCCCAGCACTTTGGGAGGCCGAGGCGGGCGGATCATGAGGTCAGGAGATCGAGACCACAGTGAAACCCCGTCTCTACTAAAAATACAAAAAATTAGCCGGGCGTGGTGGCGGGCGCCTGTAGTCCCAGCTACTCGGAGAGGCTGAGGCAGGAGAATGGCGTGAACCCGGGAGGCGGAGCTTGCAGTGAGCCGAGATTGCGCCACTGCACTCCAGCCTGGGCAACAGAGCGAGACTCCGTCTCAAAAAAAAAAAAAAAGAAAACACTTAGGTGTATTTTGACTTTGTGAGACTTAGCAAATATTTTATATGAGGCAAAGTTGAGTTTGATTTGATGGCAAATTCACTATAAGAACGGTGTGAATTAGTTGCCAGTAAATAAAACTAATAGGATCTTGGCTGGGATTAATAACTATATAATGGCCAAAATGAGGGCATCATAGTTTCACTGTATTTCATACTAGTCAGAACAAATATTGAGTTTTTTTTTTCTTTCCTTTCTTTCTTTTTTGAGACAGAGTCTTGCTCTGTCGCCCAGGCTGGAATGCAGTGGTGTGATCTCGGCTCACTGCAAGCTCTGCCTCCTGGGTTCACGCCATTCTCCTGCCTCAGCCTCCCGAGTAGCTGGGACTGTAGACACCCGCCACCATGCCAGGCTAATTTTTTTTGTATTTTTAGTAGAGACGGGGTTTCACCGTGTTAGTCAGGATGGTCTCGCTCTCCTGACCTCATGATCCGCCTGCCCTGGCCTCCCAAAGTGCTGGGATTACAGGTGTGAGCCACCACGTCCGGCCCAAATTTTGAGTTTTATAGTTTTGACCACTACAAGTGGAAGATGAAAATGGTAAAACATCTAGAAGCCATTTTATATGAGGAATGATTGAAAAAACGGGTAATTTAGCCTATGCTGAAGTTAGGGCAAGATAAAATTGAAATGCTCTCTAGGGTGTCAGCTGACCTCTCAAACACCCATTATTAGATGGCCTTGGTAAATATTTGCTAGAGTCTAGTAATCAACTTTTCAAGGTCCTGAACTCGATCAGTCTCTCAGAGCAGACTTGGGTTATAGATTAGTGAGAATACCAGAGTATCAATTCTGCTACCAGACAGGAATACTCATGTCAAATGATATGTCCACATATTCAGTAGGATAGCTGCACTGGGGAAAGATTACATTAGGAAGAATGTCTGGTAAGTATGGACTTGGAGAAGTCCTAGTTGGATATCCTTAATATAACTGGTTATCTTTAAGGTTTTGACATTGCTGCCTATGGAACTGAGATAATTGAGTGTGCATGACACAGACATTCTGATAAAATTTCACTCACTGGAACTCTTATGGGATCTGTATAGGATGTCACACTTATTTTTTTTTTTTCGTGACAGAGTCTAGCTCTGTAGTCCAGGCTGGAGTGCAGTGGCACGATCTCGGCTCACTGCAAGCTCCGCCTCCTGGGTTCACGCCATTCTTCTGCCTCAGCCTCCCAAGTAGCTGGGACTACAGGCGCCCACCACCATGCCCGTCTAATTTTTGTATTTTTAGTAGAGATGGGGTTTCACTGTGTTAGCCAGGATGGTCTCGATCTCCTGACCTCGTGATCCGCCCGCCTCGGCCTCCCAAAGTGCTGGGATTACAGGCATGAGCCACCGCGCCTGGCCTAGGATGTCACACTTATAACACTTTTTTTTCTTGTCCTAGAGAGAGGGTCTTACCCTGTTGCTCAGGCTGGAGTACAGTGGTGTGGTCATAACTCCAACTTCAAACTCTTGGGCTCAAGCAATCCTTTCACCTCAGCCTCCCAAGTAACTAGGACTACAGGTGTGCGCTACCACAGCTGGCTAATTTTTTTTGTTTTTTAGAGATGGGGTCTTCCTATATTGGCTAGGCTGGTCTGGAACTCCTGGCCTCAAGCAGTCTTCCCACATTGGCATCCCACAGTGCTGGGATTATAGGCATGAGTCACTATGCCCAGCCAATATACATTATTTATACTGGGTACCACATAGTCACTTCTCTCCTGAGACACCTTAGATAGGACTTTTTAAAAGAAACAGCTTGAATAGTAATTTGATCGCAGATTTAAGGGCAAGATGTAAGGATAATTACATCGATCAGACTTGTTTATTTGGAGGAATGTCTCCCTAGTATACCATATGCTACTGTGTAATAAAAATCTCAAACTTTAAGGGCTGTTAGGTAGAAGAATGAGAACATGTGTTCTTTCTCAAGCATTGAATTGTGACAATAGATGTGAAATGTTGTCTACCAGGGAAGATTATTAGAGATTCAGTGTCCAAAGTTTTTATTGGGAGCTGGTCACATATACTCCCTTTGCCTAGCATGGATCAAAATTCCAGACCCTCAGAAGGCAGGTTTCAGCCTAAATCATATTATTTGCACAGTAGTTGAGGCACAGTAAACTATCATTACCAGTTAGGGACTGATGGGAAGACTCCTAAAATCCAAGTTCCAAACTTCAACCTTACAAAGAGGACTTTCTGAGGAAAACAGTGTCCTTTTCTGTACAACACCCTAAGTGTTTTACATTGAGTTTGGAGTTTGCCTGGATGGCCTTTTGGTTATCTTTCCTATCAGAGCTTTTGGTTTTTTGAGTAACTTCTGTTAGTAGAAATGAGAAAGCATCCTGCATGAAGATCTTAGATTGGCCTGGTACAGTGGCTCACGTGTGTAATCCCAGCACTTTGGGAGACTGAGGCAGATCACCTAAGGTCAGGAGTTCGAAACCAACCTGACCAACATGGCAAAACCCCATCTCTACTAAAATTACAAAAATTCACTGGGTGTGATGGCAGGCATCTGTAATCCCAGCTACTTGGGAGGCTGAAGCAGGAGAATATCTCGAACCTAGGAGCTGGAGGTTGCAGTGAGCCAAGATCACGCCACTGCACTCCAGCCTGGGTGATAGAGGGAGACTCCGTCTCCAAAAAAAAAAAGATCTGGCCAGGCGCGGTGGCTCACGCTTGTAATCCCAGCACTTTGGGAGGCCGAGGTGGGCGGATCACGAGGTCAGGAGATCGAGACCACGGTGAAACCCCGTCTCTACTAAAAAATACAGAAAATTAGCCGGACGTGGTGGTGGGCGCCTGTAGTCCCAGCTACTCAGAGAGGCTGAGGCAGGAGAGTGGCGTCAGCCCGGGAGGCGGAGCTCGCAGTGAGCCGAGATTGCGCCACTGCACTCCAGCCTGGGCGACAGAGCGAGACTCTGTCTAAAAAAAAAAAAAAAAAAAAAGATCTTAGATTTTGTTTTTGCAACCTCTGCCTTCAGGGTTCCGACAATTCTCCTGTCTCAGCCTCTCAAGTAGCTGGGACTACAGGTGCGTGCCACTACGCCTGGCTGTTTTGCATTTTTAGTAGAGACAGGATTTTGCCGTGTTGGCCCGGCTGATCTCGAACTCTTGACCTCAAGTGATCTGCCTGCCTCGGCCTCCCAAAGTGCTGGGATTACAGGTGTATAAGCCACCACTGCCGGCCCAGCTCTTACATTTTGAACAGAGTTCAGTAATAGCTAAAATACTATGGATGAAGAAGAGTACTATTGGGTATACTGTTTGTCAAATTGATCTAAACATGATTCTCTTGGATTTTATTCACTCATTTATTAATTGTACTTGCTGTGTGCAAGGCACCGAACCACTTTAGGAATAAGTATAAATGATCTATAGCAAAGTGTGGTTTCTGCCATTAAAGATCTTGGTCTACAGATAGAGTAGTAAGCTTGTCAAGAATCCAAATCTAGCTAAATGCTTCTTTTCTGTAATTTTTTTTACCAAATGTGGCTACCGCATTGTTTTCTTCATACATTGTTGAATAACCCTTTAGGAACCAGTTTTCCTGTGGTATCTTCTTTGTCATTACTTTCAATAAACATTTATTGAGGCTTTAGCCTCAAGGATTAAGGAAAAGGAAGGTAGGTTTGTTATTAGATAAACTTCTGAGCCAGGTGTGGTGGCTCATGCCTATAATCCTCGCCAGGCGCGGTGGCTCATGCTTGTAATCCCAGCACTTTGGGAGGCCGAGGCAGGAGGGTCACTTGAGCTCAGGAGTTCAAGACCAGCCTGAGCAACATAGTGAGACCTTGAGTCTATGAAAAAAAAATTAAATGAAACCTCCTGAAGAGGTGACCAGGGAACTCTAAGTCTCAAAAACTAGTTCAGTGTGCTGCAGGGTGACAGATTGCAGCCCAAAGTGCTAATCTGCTTTCCAGATTTCAGGGACGTTTAACCTTTTCTTGCTACAGAGAGAAATGTCAAAGTGAGATTGGTTATCTACTTTTATTGAACACTTATGTAGTTTTTTTGTTTTTTTTTTTTTCTTCCTAAGTTGCTGTTAGACTGCGGTTTGGGAAATGGCAGCACTTCTGAGAGTGGCACAGAGTCTGTTGTGGCCCAGCACAGGATACTGATCTTCTGTCAGCTAAAAAGCATGCTTGATATAGTAGAGCATGATCTCCTCAAACCTCACTTGCCATCTGTCACTTACTTGAGATTAGATGGCAGCATACCTCCTGGTCAGAGGCATTCCATTGTTTCCCGGTAAGTGGCTTCTAAGACTCTTATTCATAAATAAATATATTATTACTTACATAGAAGTTTGCCCCATGAAATATTTTCATTGGCTAAATGTCTGCAAATGTGTTTTTTAAATTGTGTAATTCACCCCAAATCCCTTTTTAAATATAGAACTACATAAATATAATCGAATAGATTATTTGTTTAGTATATGAAAAGGTGTGACTATAATAGGAAAGCACTCTGAAGAGCATGAAAGAAATTTAAGGTATCAACCAACAGTAAGGATGACTACTTTCCCCCTTACCTTTTTGGGAGAATTAGGGTGAGAGGAACCAAACAAGTGGCTTAGCTAAAATCTCCATCCTAATCCCTGTTTGTGCACTGAGAACAAGTTGGAATCTGGCCCAGCTAGGAGGCAGAACTGGTGAGTGCAGTGTTCACATGTGGTCTGCAGCCTCTACTTTTAAAATCTCAGTGGTTGCCTTTTTTAAAAAATGCAGATTCCTAGGTTCTGCTTAGTCCCAAAGCTGCTGACTTCAAGAGTAAGCATTTTTAACAAGCATCCCAGCCGGGCACGGTGACTCACGCCTGTAATCCCAGCACTTTGGGAGGCCGAGGTGGGTGGATTACTTGAGGTCAGGAGTTCAAGACCAGCCTGGCCAACATGGAGAAACCCCATCTCTACTAAAAATACAAAAATTAGCTGGGTGTGGTGGCACATGCCTGTAATCCCAGCTACTCTGGAGGCTGAGGCGGGAAAATGACTTGAACCCGGGAGGTAGAGGTTGCAGTGAGCAGAGATCAGATTGGGCCACTGCATTTCAGCCTGAGCAACAGAGCAAGACTCTGTCTCAAAAAACAACAACAACAACAACAACAAAAAAAAAACAAGCATCCCTAAGAGATCATTAGGCATAATAAAGTCAGAGACCCAGGGAGGGACTTTGGAGGCCAACAGGCTCAGGTTTGACTCCCGACTCTGCTATTTAAGCAGTGTTCTCTTGGGCCTGTTTATCATTCACACAGCCTCAGTCTCTGTAAAATAGGGGTATTGGTAATAATACCCTCATAGAGCTATTGTAACAATGAAATAAAATAATGTATATAAAGTACAAAGCCTATTGCTTGACTTGTAGTAAGGATAATAAATCGTAGCTTGGTAGCTGCTATTTTTAATGTTAGTTTTTTCTTTTTCCTAGAAGTTACTAGATATCCTTTGTCAGTGTCTTCTAGGACTAGTACAGCAGTAGCAACCCTAACACTCTCACCTTCTGTCTTCCCTGAATGAAAGTCTAGCCTGTTCTCACACTTCTCTCTGTCCCCATACTTTAAAGGTTCGTAGTCGGGTTTATCTTAATTATAATTAGCATTTAATTATATTTTTGCAAGTTAGTCCTTACCTGATGTTACTAAATTCAATGCATTTCGCCTTATTTTGTATTTATGAAATTCCTGACTAGCTTTGGAATGCCCTCTTTTACTAAAAACGTTATACATATTGAGAGGATATTTTTCTCAGATGATCACATTAAGTATCCCTATTGTGGATTTTTAAAGCAGCATTTTCATTTGTGCTCTTTATTTTTTATTTAGCAGTTTCTGTTATAGGACTTAGGAATGGACTAATTTTATTTTTGTTATCTATACTTTTAGGTTTAATAATGACCCATCTATAGACGTTCTGTTACTTACCACTCACGTTGGTGGCCTGGGACTTAATTTGACAGGCGCTGACACAGTAGTATTTGTGGAGCATGACTGGAATCCTATGCGAGATCTACAAGCCATGGACCGGGCCCATCGCATTGGGCAGGTAAAAGTCAATTTTACCTCACAGATGTTAACCTGTGCATGACAATATACTCCCCCAAAAAGATAGGAAACCTTGGTTTAGTTCTTGCTCTGGTGTTAACATACATGTGTATGACCTTGGACAGATCACTTAACTCTTCTGTGATATTACTTCCTCATCCATTGAATGAGGTGCTAGCACTTAAGAAAACCGGGATCACTGTTCATCCCTAATATTCTGTGATTGCTGCACACATTTTGAGCTCATGTGGCCAGACAAAATAAAAATCTAACCCTAATTAGGTAGTATAAAATAGTACAAGTCTACAAGCCCTCTGACTTGTTGGAACCTCAAAGTTTAATGTGTTACAGTTGCTTAACTGTTTTTCTTATCCAGAAACGTGTGGTTAACGTATACCGATTGATAACCAGAGGAACATTGGAAGAAAAAATAATGGGGTTGCAGAAATTCAAGATGAACATAGCGAATACCGTTATTAGCCAAGAGAATTCTAGTTTGCAGAGCATGGGAACTGATCAGCTTCTTGATCTGTTTACTCTTGATAAGGTAAAGAACTTACACAATTTGTTGTATCTTTGAGTTACAGGCTTCCTGTGACTGCTAAGTTGAAAGTATTAAAGGAGAAGCAAAATGCATTCACTTTAGTATCCATGAGATCACCACTGGAGAGAATTTTTGGTGCCCAGATAAATTCTGCAGCATACTAGGGGATGTGTGAAGTTTTGATTTTTTTTTTTTTTCACTGATGTCTTCAGGGTCTTGCCACAAGGTTTCTTTCCTTAGTCCTTTTCTGCTAAAGCACAGCTTATCACTGGAGTCAGTAAGACTCATGGATGAGAGTTCTTGGCCCTGCCACCTGTTAACTGGTTACCTTAGGCAGATTATCTCTCTGAGCTTCTATACCTATTTTACTACATGGTTGTGAGGTAAGATAATATATGTAAGCAGTCAGAAAGGATATCTAGTGTAGATTCTCAATAAATAGTAGCCATTGTTATTGCAGATGATGGAACTAATACATCAGATAACAATCTGTAATCAAAAGGATGCACCACTTGGAAATATTAGTGAGTCTAATATTGTAAAACCAATATAGTTGGATTTAAAGTCCTACATAGGTTCAGAAAATCCACTGCATACTTAGTATAAATTATGGTGGGGTATATGATTAAAACTAGCTGTAATAACAGAAGTGTACTTCCAAGTAAGAGAAAATCGTTCTGCCATACTGTGTATATGTTAAACCACATTTGAAATAGGTCTAGTTTGGGGTGTTACATTTTAAATGGTAACAAATTAAGTCCCTGGTGGCCAGAATGGAGGCAGGTTCTTCAATCATGTCGTATTGAAAGTCAAGATAAAGTTGAAAGAATGAGACATGTTTAACAGAAAAAAGAAGGCTCAAAGAAACATGCATAGCCGTCTTCAAATAGCTTTTATTCTGTTTGAAGGAATATTCTTATGGGTGACTTTCAGTGACCAGAACTGGGCTCAGAGGGATGTTTTAGGGAAATGGCCTATTGCCATAAAAGGCACTATTTAGACAGTTGGCAGAATTTGAAAACAGACTATATATTAGAACATTTTAATATCAGTGTTAGATTTCCTTAATCCAATCTTTATATGGTTATGTAAGAGAATATTCTTGTTGTTAGGAATACATGCTGATTCCTCTCAAAGGATAAAAGGACATGATGTCTACAACTTTCTCTCAAATTGTTAAGGGAAAAAACTGATATCTACCTATATTTCTGACATCCATATATACATACACATTTATAAATGGGGAGAGAGAATGATAAAGCAAATAAGTTCTTTGTTATGTTCTTACAATTCTTCCATAATTTTGAAGTTCTTTCCAAATAAAAAACTGACAAATAAATGTATTTGGAGATCATGAATTTCCCCATCACTTGAAGTACTCAATTCTGTTGAACAATTGTAGTGTTAGAAACAAGTGTGATTTTAAAGGAAAATACAATTTGTGAAGTTAACCTCTCATTTTATTTTTTGCCAATTTTTTCTTAAGGATGGCAAAGCAGAAAAAGCTGACACCTCTACTTCTGGGAAAGCAAGTATGAAATCAATTCTTGAAAACCTGAGTGATCTTTGGGATCAAGAGCAGTATGATTCAGAGTACAGCCTGGAAAATTTTATGCATTCTCTCAAGTAACTATCAAATATTGTAAATGCAATTGCTGCTAGTTCAGTTACATTTCTGCTGATATTCAGCAAATTTCTAAGTTTATGGTGAACTTTTAACTCAATGTGTAAATAGATCTGGAGAATAGTCAGCATAATGCTGGCTCTTGTTTCACTGGGGGAAACAAGTTATTCTCAAATATTTGCACTGTATTAAATTTAAATGTTAATGTGAAATGGTTTAAATTTTACATGCTGAAAAGCTGCAGAGCAGAGGAACCAAACCAGGTTTATTTGTGCTACCAGGAGGTGTTCTTAATGGGAACAGGCCTCCTATCTTTAGTCACTTTGTACAGGATGATATCCATGAGTACTTTAATGTTTGTATGTTTTTTCTTTTAAATAGAACTTGTTTTTATAATTAAAATAGGGCTTTTTTTCTATAAAAGCCTTAATGAGCCATAATTTTAAGAATATAAGAATAATGACTATGATATTGGTCAGTCTTAGAACATGAAAATGTCAGACAATGAATTTAATCGGGCCCTTGGTGGAAACATTTATATATTTAATGCAGATGCATAGTGTTTTTCAAATCTTTAACATCATTTTTTCAACTTTTAAGATATATCAACTATTCTAAATACAGGTAATGGTATATTTAAGGCTACCATAACATCCTATTTAGAGGGTGTTTTTTTTTTTTTTTAATTTATCTAATGGCTACGATATAGCCAGATTCAAATAACATATGTACTCAATAGGTTTCAATCATATATATAATATATTTTTTGTAACTATGAACATATACAGTTTTCCAGAAGTAGATTTTACACTGTTTAGAATTCCAACACCTACAGTGGAAAGACTGTTTATTGTAGTAATGCATGGCTGAAGCATAAAAGGGAGAGAGAATTTCTTTATATACACAAACATACATGAATATGCATATCTATATGCATAGATGTACCTATCCTGCACCCAAAAAGGTGCCTGGTATTGGCACTAAAATCATGTAGTTATACTGGGCAGCAATAATAACTGGGCATGAGGCTGATTACTCAATGGTGAGGGTAGGTATATGTAGATAGATGTGCATGTATGTGTTTGTATATATAATTTTATAAGTTTCATGCATAAATTAATACATGCCTGTGTGCATACATATGTATGGGATATATTTGTATATATATGTACAGGTAATAAACATCCCCAAGGTTTGTGGCTGGCCATACACATAGGCATCAGTTTAACAACCATCAGACCTCAGCTGTACAATAACAGGTGTTTTGTTTAATTAAAATTATACTGTTTTGCAGCATTTAGACATTTGTCACATTTCATTAGCTTTGACAACCATACTGTAACATTAAACCTAGCATTCCACAAGAGAATAAATATAAGATCGAAACTGTAAAATATATGCAACTGTGTGTGTTATTTGTAGGAAATGGTCACTAGAAAGAGCAAAAGATTATTCAGGTATACAGGTTTTTTCTCATTGTTTAGGATTTTAACTCAAAACTTTATGTAGAAGAACATTTCAGTATATTTGAGTTGAATTTTTTTTATTAACTATTTATTTGCTAGTTCCATAAACCAGCTCTTTAACATAGCTCATAGTAATTGATATTTTCTAAGAATAAGTACAGAGCAATATATCATTAAAGGGCTATGAAGGGGCAAAAGAAATCACACCATAAAAGTTGGTACTTTTTCCCAATTTGAAATGTCAGATAGAGCTAGAAGTCAGATATTTAGGCTGTTTAAACTTTCTGAGAGTTTAATCAAAAGGTGTGTATTTCTAGAAGGATGACTAGGAAAATGATGTGTGGTGGCTTCTGAATGAGAAACAGGAGTCAGGACTGACGGAAAACTTAGAGTGGCTATAACATTTTTAAAATCTTTTGAGTTGTAAAATAGTAAATCACACATTCCAACTTTTCCATAGAAAGGAAAACAAACACGTAAACAGGTAAGAACTAAAAGTATCTCAATTAAATGACCCAGTCATTGTAGTACATCTTAAGAATAATGAAGAGATGTGGAGAATTGAACTGAGTAATAAATGATATTAAAAAGAACTGCTGTCAATTTTATGGATGTGATGATTTGGTAGTTTTTTCAATGTATGGGTGTGGGAAGTAAAACAAGCATGATACAATGTTAACGATTTTAAACTGGGAATTGGGTTCATAGATATCCATTGTACTACTTCCCTTGGTTTTTGTTATGATAGGAAATAGCAAACTTAAAAATATAGATTCAGAGATTATTAGTCTTACCATTTGGGTTTCTTGTAGGAAAATCTTAACATTTGGGGGCCTGGGTATTTTTGTTTCATATATACACTTATATATATGCTTATTATATATGCTTATTTATTCTACAAACAAACATTTCTCCAAAAAATATTCTAGTGAAAGGGTAAAAGTCTTTGACGTTGGGACTGATTGAACTGGTATAGCCTTATTCCTTCTGGATGGTTTCTGTGAACTTACTTACTTATTCAAAAGTAAATATTCCACTAAAGCTATTTGAGAATGTGATCACTTATAGACAAAAGTGGAACTCGAACATGATAGAAATTCTACAAAAGTAACAAGCACTCCATCACACATCTGTTCTAAATATTTAATCCTAATAGAATCTTCTATGTCCTGCAGACCTCCCATGCTGGCACCAGTGGAGTCTAAAGTGAAATTGGGCTGGGCACGGTGGCTTATGCCTATGGGTAGGCCAAGGCAGGAGGATCACTTGAGCCCAGGAGTTCAAGACCAACTGGGCAACATAGGGAGATCCTGTCTCTACAAAAAATAAAAAAAATTAGCCAGGCACAGTGGCATGCTTTTCTTGTCCCAGCTACTCAGGAAGCTGAAGCGAGTTTGAGGTTGCAGTGAGCTATGACTTCACCACTGCGCTCTAGCTGGGTGACAGGGCAAGACCCTGTCTCAAAAATAATAATGTGAAATTGATTGCAGGTACACCTGTTATCAGATGCCAGAGGACTCAAGTGAATCAATAAAACAAAAACTTGAGTTATATCAATTAACAGAAAATGCTTCCTATTTATACACATCATTTTCTTTTTTTCTTTTTTTTTTTTTTGCGATGGCGTTTCACTCGTCACCCAGGCTGGAGTGCAGTGGTGCCATCTTGGCTCACTGCAACCTCTGCCTTCAGAGTTGAAGCCATTCTCCTGCCCCAGCCCTCCTGAGTAGCTGGGACTACAGGCACCTGCCACCATGCGCAGCTGATTTTTTATTTTTAGTAAAGACGGGGTTTTGCCATGTTGGCCAGGCTGGTCTTGAACTCTTGACCTCAGGTGATCCACCCGCCTCGGCCTCCCAAAGTGTTGGGATTAAAGACGTGAGCCACTGTGCCCAGCCTATACACAGCACTTTCAACCACCATTTGTAAAGAGATGCAAAGTACCTCCTGCTTCAAGAAAGGGTTCCTATGAGTCTATAGTAAATCCACTAAAACCAGTGAAGTTCTGTTAAATATAGGGGCTGAGATCCTAATTTCCATGTAGAGACAAGAGAATTAGTCCCCTCCATAAATCTGCAAAGAGATCACATATTCAAATAGGACTAGATCCGTGAGCACACGCACAAAGTTATCTATATGAAATCAGAATCCCAGGCCTTTACCATGGGTGTAAGTGTAAGGTCTGGGTTTATGCTAAGTGTTTGTTTTATACTGTAAGAACCACAAGTCAAGAAAATAAAATCAATTCTGGCACCCCAGCAGAAACAAATACAAAAACTGCCCTTTAGGGAGAGTTTCTGATAGGGTCCCATAGGATTATCATAGAAGGAAAGATTAAGCCTACATACATACCATCTATGGGAGGAAAAGCCAGCAGATACAAGTAGAATTAATTCTTTTAAGAAGTACAAATAAAATAAATCATAAAACAGATAGGAAAACACTATGAAAGATTAGACATTTGAAAACCAATAAATGAGAAATAGTTCTCAAGGCATTTTACACACAGTTGAAGAGAGAATTTGTGAACTGGAATGTTGAACAAGAGAATCTTGTTAGGAGGTCCAGAAGGAAAGGGAGATCATGGGAACAGAGACAAGTCACTCTCAGGACTATTTTTTATATGCCCCTGCATCTAATCCATCAACAGTTGCTACCATCTCTAGCTACAAAATATATTTCAAATCACTTCACCTGTCTTCATCTCCACTGCTACCACTGTAGTTCTGTGATACCCAAACTTGTATTAACCTGATTGATTCTCTCTTAGCTGAGAAAGCCGGACGGATTCCATTTGGCTCCTTCATTTGCAAGACATTAAGGGCTCCTTACCCACCCCCTTCCTCAAGGACTTAACTTGTGCAAGCTGACTCCCAGCACATCAAAGAGTGCAATTAACTGATAAGGTACTGTGGCAAGCTATGTCCACAGTTCCCAGGAATTTGCTCAGATGATAGTACTCCAAAGCCCCCGCGTTTGTGTCCGGCAGATATCACCCAGAGCCCCCACACCTATCACCTTGTGATGAATTTAAAGCCGCTGCACCTGGAACTGCTTGTTTTCCTGTACCCATTTGTCTTTTTAACTTTTTTGCCTGTTTTACTTCTGTAAGATTGCTACAGCTAGGGTCCCCCTCCCCTCTCTAAACCAAAGTATAAAAGAAAATCTAGCCCCTTCTTTGGGACTGAGAGAATTTTGAGCACTAGCCGTCTCTCGGTTGCCGGCTAATAAAGGACTCCTGAATTAGTCTCAAAGTGTGGCTTTTCTCTATAACTCGCTTGGTTACAACTTTTCCCACCACCATCTTGCCTCTCCTAGAATACTGTCATCTTACTGGTCTTCCTACTTGCCGAATCCTCCAGTGTCGTCCTGTCATCTTTAAACCAAATCAAAATTCCTTACTATAAGCGCTACAAGTTGTGGCCCTTGCCCATCCCTCTGACTTTGTTTCTTGTCATATCCCAGTATGTTTACCTCCAGTCAAGTCAGTATGTCCTCCTTGCTATGCCTCAACATAAAACCACATGTGTTTCCATCTTAGTTTTGGTTCTGGTACAGCTGGATAAATGGTATGTATTGTGGGAGAGATGGGGAACACTGAAAAGGGAGTAAATTGGGGGTAGGTGGAGGTGGAAAGTAGGAATTCAAGAATTCTGTTTTGTTCATGTTAAATTTGAGGTGCCTGATAGATGCATCAAAGTAAGGATACAGAGTAGGCAGGCAGATATAGAAGTCTGGAACTCAACGAAAAGGTCAAGACTAGAGAGAGAAATTTAGAAGACAGTATTTTAAGGTATGAGATTGCATGAGAGCTCCTGGGGTTTACTTATATAATGGGAATCCTATAGAGCAGTAAGAAGTCAATGAGTAACTAATAAAACACTGTTGAATCTCAAAACAGCAGTGAGTTTTTAAAAAGTATACTTTGAGTCCATTTAGATGAAGATCAAAAACAAAATATTGTTTATGGCTGTACAAAAACACAATCACACATATGGTTATTTCACATTTTAAGAATAAAAATTGTCAGTCATATGAACATTTATTGATTGTTTCCTGCTATGTACTAGACACAGTGGGAGAAGCTCAAAAGACCAGTGAGGAAGGAGGATACTGCAGCCAACAGTTGGCATTGTTACATTAATTTTAGAAAAAGTAGCCTTCAGGCAAAAAGTATTACTTGGAGTAGAGGGTATCTCCTAAAGATAACAGATTCAGGCCCAGACATGGTGGCTCACACCTGTAATCCCAGCACTTTGGGAGGCCAAGGCAGGCAGATCACCTGAGGTCAGGAGTTTGAGAATGGCCTGGCCAACGTGATGAAACCCCGTCTCTACTGAAAATACAAAAAATTAGCTGGGCATGGTGCTGCAAACCTGTAGTCCCCAGCCACTCGAGAGGCTGAGACAGGAGAATCACTTGAACCTGGAAGGCGGAGGCTGCAGTGAGCCAAGATCGCACCACTGCACTCCAGCCTGGGCGACAGAGTGAGACTCAGTCTCAGAAACAACAACAACAACAAAAAATATACATCCAAAAAAAAACACAGATTCGGTTAACCAGGAGAATAAAGAAATTCTAAATTGATGTGCACTTCAAAAACATGAAGCAAACATGGACAAAACTACAAAAAGACATGGACAAGTCCAAGGTCATAGTGGGATTTTAACACACCTCTCTCAATAAAACAAGTGGACCAGAAGAAAACATGCAATAAGATATAGACAATTTTAGTACAGTGAACAAGTGTGATTTAATTGACTCGTCTATACTCACATATATAGGGGTGTGTGTGTGTGTGTGTGTGTGTGTGTAGAGACAGAGAGAGACTTTTTTTTTTTTTTTTTTTTGAGATGGAGTTTCGCTCTTGTTGCCCAGGCTGGAGTGCAGTGGTGCAATCTTGGCTCACTGCTACCTCCATCTCCTGGGTTCAAGCGATTCTCCTGCCTCAGCCTCCCAAGTAGCTGGGATTACAAGCATGTGCCCCCATGCCCGGCTAATTTTTTGTATTTAGTAGAGACGGGGTTTCACCGTGTTGGTCAGTCTGGTCTTTAACTCCTGACCTCAGGTGATCCACTCGCCTCAGCCTCCCAAAGTGCTGGGATTACAGGTGTGAGCCATTGCGCCCAGCTGAGAGAAACTTAACAACTTCAGAATACATTCTACGTTCTTTGGAAGCTCATGTGCAACATGGACCCAAAGTGACCATTATGCTGAGCCATAACTTCTGGCAAATTTCAACAAATTGAAATCATACATACTGTCCTCTTTCTCTGCTCCTATTCGACAATATACCTTAGATCCTAGCCAGTATGGTAACACAGGAAAAATATGAGGACAATACAGATTAGAAAGAAAGCAAGCTTTCTTTATTCACAAACAACATGACTGGGTGGAAAATCCCAAAGAATCTACCAAAAAAGCTTCTAGAATTAAGTGATTTAGCAAGCAACAAAATCCAGGAAGTAGATAAAAGTTTTACAAAATATGTAAAAGGTCTGCTGAAAACTATACAACAGATAAATCAAAAAGAACTTCAAAAATAGATGTACCATGTTCATGGAACACTTAGAAGTGGTTAAGGTAATTTTGTTTACTTCAATTAAAAAATTAAAGAGATCAAGAAAACTGCTAACAAAAAGAAAGCTGGGATAGCTCAAAGAATTCATAACAAAATTATTAGAGATAAAGAGGGGCATTATATAATAAAGGGGCCAATTGAAAATAACAATTTTTAATGTGTACACACCTAACAACAGAGCATCCAAATATGTGAGGCAAAAACGGACAGAACTGCAAGGAGAAATAAACAAATCTGCTGTTATAGTTAGAGGCTTCACACATTTCTCTCAATAATTGACAGATCTAACAGGCAGAAAATCCTAAGGATTTTCTGAACAATAGTCAACAGAAGAGTAAACATACTTCTTAAGCTGACATGGAGCATTGACCAAGGTAGACATATTCTGGTCCATCACACCTCAACAAACTTAAGTATGCTCTTAGACACAATGGGATTAAACTACAAATCAATTAACAGATAGCCGGATAATCTCCAAATATTTGGGGGTTTAACACGTGGGTCAAAGAAGAAATCTCAAGAGATATTAAAAATATTTTGAAGACAGTGAAAATGCAACTTGATGGGATGTGGTAAAAGCACTTGAGAGAAATGTATAGCATTGAATGCAGTTAGTAATGAAGAAAGATCTAAAACCTAAGCTTTCACTTTAGGAAACTGGAGAAAGAAGAGTAATATAAAACTAATACAAACAGGAGAAAAATAAAAATTAGAGCAAAAAAAAAAAGACATTGAAAATAGGAAAAAGAAAAATCAATAAAGGATAAATCCCTGACCAGGTTAACAAAGAGAAAAGAAGACATTGCTCATATCAGAGAGGCCATCCCTATTGAGAACATGGGCATTAAAAAAATAATAAAGGAATAGGATTAACAACTCTGCCCACAAATTTGATAACAGATGAAATGGATCAGTTCCTTGAAAGGCACAATCTACTAAAATCCACACAAGGAGAAATAGATAATCTGACTAAGCCCATATATACTAAAGAAATTGAATCAATAATTTTCTGAAACAGCTCCAGACTGAGATGAATTCTACCAAACATCTAAAGAAGAAATTGATATCAATTCTCTATAGTGTCTTCTGGAAGATAGACGCCAAAGGAATTCTTCCCTGCTTGTTGTATGAGGACAGCATTACAGAAGCATCTCCCTCACCACCAATCCATGGTTGCTCTTTCCTTCTTTTTTTTTTTTGAGACAGAGCCTCGCTCTGTCACCCAGGCTGGAGTGCAGTGGCACAATCTTGG
Source organism: Symphalangus syndactylus (assembly GCF_028878055.3). Classification (NCBI taxonomy): domain Eukaryota; kingdom Metazoa; phylum Chordata; class Mammalia; order Primates; family Hylobatidae; genus Symphalangus; species Symphalangus syndactylus. The sequence goes on along the minus strand of NC_072424.2, from coordinate 46,634,290 downwards.
CTCACTGCAACCTCCGCCTCCTGGGTTCAAGTGATTCCCCTGCCTCAGCCCCCCAAGTACCTGGGATTACAGGTGCGTGCCACCATGCCTGGCTAATTTTTGTATTTTGTAATTTCGTATTTTTAATTTTTGAAGTGACAGGGTTTCACCATGTCAGCTAGGCTGGTCTTGAACTCCTGACCTCAGGTGACCCACCTGCCTTGGCCTCCCAAAGTGCTGGGTTTACAGGCATGAGCCACTGTGCCTGGCCTCCTCTTGTTCAGTTACCTGTGGTCAATTGTGATCTGAAAGTATTAAATAGAAAGTTGCAGAAATAAACAATTTGTAAATTCAAGCACCATCCTGGATAACGTCATGAAATCTCTTGCCATCCTGCTCCATTTTACCCGGGTGTGAATAATCCTGTCTAGGATATTCATACCCTGTATACATTACAACCCATGGTGGCTGATACTGTCTGCTCCTGACATTTAGCCACAGCATCATTACAGCTTGATGATCTAGGATCACCTGAAGCAGATGATCCCCCTGAGGTATTAATATCATCAGGTTAAAGTGGCCTAAGGCTACATACATCACAGTGCCTGCACCATTCACCTCACTTCCCCTCACTGAATTTTATCATTGCATCATCACAAGAAGGGTGGGTATGGCAAAGATTTAGAGAGAGACCATATTTGCATAACAATATAATTCTTCTATTTTATCAGTAGTTGTTGTTAAGCTCTTACTGTGCCTAATTAAACCATAAACTTTATCATAGGCATGTATGTATAGGAGAAAACATAGTATATATAGGGTTCAGTGGTTTCAGGCATCCACTGGGGGTCAACATATTCACCACCGATGGGGGGGGGACTATTGTGGACTACTATACTCTAATATAAAACCAGATAAAGACATTACAAGAAAGAAAAACTATGCACCAATATCTCTATGAACATAAATGCAAAAATTCTCACTATAGAACTTCTAGAAAATAACATACGAGAAAATCTGGATGACCTAGGATTTAGTGACTTTTTAGATACAACACCAAAGACACCATCCGTGAAAGAAAATAACTGTTAAGTGAAAGATGCTAAGCTTGGCGCCGTGGCTCATGTCTGTAATCCCAGCACTTTGGGAGGCCAAGGCAGGCAGGTCACTTGAGGTCAGAAGTTCAAGACCAACCTGGCCAACATGGCAAAACCATCTCTACAAAGTAAAAAATAAAAAATTAGCCAAGCATGGTGGCACATGCCTGTAGTCCCAGCTACTCCGGAGGTAGAGGTTGCAGTGAGCCATGATCGTGCCACTGCACTCCAGCCTGGGCGACAGAGCAAGACTCCGGCACAAAAAAAAAAAAAAAAATCTGTCAATAGAATGAGAAGAAAAGCCACAAACAGAAAACTATCTGTAAAACACATAAAGGACTTGTATCCAAATTTTGTAAAAATTTGAGTCTTAAAACTAAAGAAAACTATTAACCCAATTAAAAAGTTGGCAGTAGGTCTGGACAGACACCTCACCCAGTAAGATACACAGATGGCACATAAGCATGTGAAAAGATGCTGTATGTCATATATCATTAAGGAATTGCAAATTAAAACCACCAGATACCACTAAACACCTCTTAGAACAGTGAAAATGCAAAACACAATACCAAATGCTGAAAAGGACACAGAGCAACAGGAACCCATTGCTGGTAGAAATGCAAAATGATACAGCCACTTTGGAAGAGTTTGGCAGTTTCTTACAAAGCAATACAAGGTCATACTGTACAGTCAAGCACTCATACTCATATTTACCCAAATGAATTGAAAACTTATGTCCACACAGAATCCTGCACATGGATATTTATTTTGTCAGAGCAGAACCACACAAAATCCTGCACATGGATATTTGTCAGAGCATAAGAACTTGAGCACATGGCTATTTGTAGCAGCTTTATTCATAATTGCACCAAACAGGAAGCAACCAAGATGTCTTTCAGTAGGTAAATGGATTTTTAAAAAAGGTACATTCTTATAATGAAATATTATACAGTGATTAAAAAGAAATGAGTAGTGAATCTAGGAAAACACATGGAGGAACCCTACATGAATCTGCTGTGTGAAAGAAGCCAGTTTGAAAAGGCTGCATATTGTGTGATTCCAACTACATGACATTTTGGAAAAGGCTGAAACTACAGTGACAGTCAAAAGTCCAGAGGTCCAGAGGAGACAGAAGGGATGAACAGCTAGAACACATGGGGTTTTCAGGGCAGTTAAATTCTTCTGTGTGACACTATATAATGGTGGTTAAATTATGCATTTGTCAAAACTCAACAATGTACAGCACAAAGAGTGAACCCTAATGTAAACTGTGGATGTTAATAATAATGTATCCATATGAAACAATTGCTGATCCTTAAAAATGTACCATATTTTAGCTGTTACTTTTCCAAGCACAGCTATATAAAAAAAAAACAAAAAAAAAAACAGACCGCACTAATGCAAGAAGATGTTAATAATAGGAGAAACTGGGGGAAGGATGTTGAGAGGCTCTGGGGGAACTTTGTACTATCTGTTCAATTTTCGGTACTATTTGAGCAATTTTAAATTGCTCTGTAAAATCACAAGAATAGCCACAGGGGCTGGACACGGTGGCTCACACCTGTAATCCCAGCACTTTGGGAGGCTGAAGCAGGTGGGTCACTTGAGGCCAGGAGTTCGAGACCAGCCTGGCCAACTTGGTGAAACCCTGTCTCTACTAAAAATAGAAAAAATTAGCTAGGTGTTGTGGCACAGACCTGTAATCCCAGCTACTGGGGAGGCTGGGGTGGGAGAATCACTTGAACCCAGGAGGTGAGGTTGCAGTGAGCCAAGATTATGCCACTGCACTCCAGCCTGAGCGACAGAGTCTCAAAAAAAAAAAAAAAAACCCCACATGATAAAAACAATCCAGTCATAAAATAGATATAGAGACATTTCACTGAAGAGGATATTAAAAATGGCAGATACGCACATGAAAAAGTGTTCCACGTTATTAGCTGTTAGGGAAATAGAAGCGAAAAATACATTGGGATATTACTACACACCTATCAGAATGACCAAAATAAAAAGTAGTGACAATACCAAATCATGAGGATTCAGAGAAACTGCATCACTCATATATTTTGGTGGATATGTGAAATGGTACATTTGCTCTAGAAAAGAGTTTTGTACTTTCTTAAACATCAGACTACCATATGACCCTGCAGTTGCCCTCCTGGGCATTTATCCCAGAAAAAAAATGAAGAGATGTTCACTCAACCACCTGTACATGACAGTTTATAGCAGCTTTATTTAATAGCCCAAGACTAGAAACATTCCAGTTGTCCTTCAACAAGTAAATCGTTAAACAAACTGATGCATCCATACCACAGACTACCACTGGCAATAAAAAAGGGATGAACTATTGATACATATAAATGGGATGAATCTCCAGATAATTCTGCCCAAAAATGAAAGTCCCAAAAGGTTATATGTTGCTATTTCCACTTATATAATATTCTTGAAATAAGGAAGTTACAGAACTGGAAAACAGATTAGTGGTTGCCAGGGGTAAAGAAGGGTGGAATGGGAGGGAAGCGGGTGTGACTATAAAAGGGAAACCTGAGTGTTCCTTGTGGTGATGAAAATGTTCTGTATCTTTACTGGATCCATGTTAATATTCTGGTTGTGATACCGTAATACAGTTTTGCAAGGTTTTAGAAGGAAACTGGGTAAAGAATACATGGGATCGCTCTTATTTGTTACAACTGTATATGAATCTATTTCAAAATTAATGTTTACTCAGACTATAATGTAGAAGTGGGGCCCATAGATCTTGGATGTTAAATAAGGCTGTATAGGCTGGGCATGGTGGCTCATGCCTGTAATCCTAGCACTTTGAGAGGCCGAGGCGGGTGGATCACCTGAGGTCAGGAGTTCAAGACCAACCTGACCAACATGGCAAAACCCTGTCTCTACTAAAAATACAAAAATTAGCCAGGCACGATGGTGAGCACCTATAATTCTAGCTACTCGGGAGGCTGAGGCAGGAGAATGGCTTGAACCTTGGTGGGGGGTGGGAGGGGGGGCAGGTAGCAGAGGTTGCAGTGAGCCGAGATCACACCACTGCACTCCATCCTGGGCGAAAGTGCGAGACTCCATCTCCAAATAAAAAAAAAAAAAAAGCTGTGTAGGCAAATCAGTATACGTACTGCGAGAGTCATTAGCTTTCAGTGTTTGATGCTCACTGCTCAAGAATCAACTGCAGAGATTAATGGATGAAATTTTTAACTTTATTTCTTTACTCCATGCCTTCTCCCAGATTGTCTAAATTTTTTTTTTCAAAAACCCCTCTAGGATGTTGGTAGGCTTAAGGAAGAACAGAAAGGAACCTGAAGGTGGGGAGAGAAGAAAACTGGGAGCAAGGAAATTGAAGTTTGGGTGATTGGGAAAACAGGCCAGCCTGGGTGGGCAGCTGGTGGCAATGACAAGCCAGAAAGGAAATCTGGTTTTCAGGAGTGTAAAAAGTGAATTATATGGAGGTTGCTTGGAAGAAAATTCCATTTTGTCCAATATCTGCTTTTAACTTTCACAGGGCTCCTGTTTTGTTTTAGTGCTCCATTGAAACTTACAGACAAGCACACAGATCATAGTGTACAACTCAATGAATATTCACAAAGTGAACACACTTTGTATATCCAACACCCAAATCAAGAAATTCACCAGCACTCTAGATGCTGCTTTCAAGCCCCCTTGCAGTTACTCCTTTGCACATTTATATAAATGGAATCATACAAAAAGAGTACTGTGTACTCTTTTTGTATCTGGCTTATTTTGACCAACATTAATTGTGTGAAATCTTTCTGTAATGTGGCATGTTGTAGATCTTCATTCTCCCTGTTGGGTAGGATTCCATATGTGGATATGCTATAATGTATCCATTCTAATACTGTAGGCCATTTGGATGGCATTCAGTTTGGGGCTATACAAATACTGCTGCTGTGATTATTCTCGTACATGTCTTTTGAACATGCTACATATTTTTGTTGGGCATACACCAATGATTGAAAAAGTGGGTCACAGGATATAGACAAATTCAGTTTTTATAAATGTTTTCCAAAATGGCTGTACCATGCTGTGGTTTGAATGTGTGCCCACAGAAGTTCATATGTTGAAAACTTAATCCTCAGTGCAACAGGGTTGGGAGATGGGACCTAAGAGGTAATGAGGTTGTGAGGGCAGAGCCTTCATAAAGAGATTAGTGTTGTTATCTAGAGAGTGGCTTAGTTATCATGATAGTGGGTTGTTACAAAGCAAGTCTGGCCGCTGGTACCTCTCCCTGTGCTCAGTTGCCCTTCTGCCACGTTATGACACAGCAAGAAGGCCATGCTCTTGGATTTTTCGACCTCCAGAACGGCGAGAAACAATTTTCTTTATAAATTACCCGGTCTCTGGTATTCTGTTATAGCAGCAGAAAATGGACTAAACATATCACCTTCCACTTTTACCAGTACTTATCTAGATCCTCCCTACCACGTGGCATTTTGTGTCTTTTAAATGTTAGTCATTCTAGTGGGGGATGTACTGGAATTGCACTTTGGTTTGTTTATTTATTTAGAGACAGAGTTTTGCTCTTGTCCAGGCTGGAGTGCAATGGAGCGATCTCGGCTCACTGCAACCTCTACCTCCCAGGTTCAAACCATTCTTGTGCCTCAGCCTCCTGAGTAGCTAGGATCACAGGCATGTGCCACCACACCCAGCTAATTTTTTTTGTATTTTTAGTAGAGAGGGGGTTTCACCATGTTGGTCAGGCTGGTCTTGAACTCCTGACCTTAGGTGATCTGCCCGCCTCAGCCTCCCAAAGTGCTGGGATTACAGGCGTGAGCCACCATGCCTGGCTGCACTTTGGTTTTAATGATAAGTAATGAAATTTAGCAAAATGACCCTGTCTTTTTAAAAACAGACCAGGTGCACAACTCATCACCTTAGGGACTAAGACTTGCCAAGGGAGTTTCTCTTCCACTTACAAAGGGAGTCACTTGGTTTAGGCCTGCACTGAAGGTGACAAGTTGAATGTTTCCCTTAACAGTTGAGACCAGGTGCGGTGGCTCACACCTGTAATCCCAGCACTTTGGGAGGCCAAGGTGGGTGGATCACCTGAGGTCAGTAGTTCAAGGCCAGCCTGGCCAACATGGTGAAACCCTGTCTGTACTAAAAATACAAAAACTAACTGGGCATGGTGGTGGGTACCTGTAGTCCCAGCTACTTGGGAGGCTGAGGCAGGAGAATCGCTTGAACCCTGGAGGCGGAGGTTGCAGTGAGTCAAGGTCATGCCACTGCACTCCAGCCTCCAGCCTGGGCAACAGAGTGAGACTTCATCCCAAAAAACAAACAAACTTAACAGCTGAGCCGAAACCAGCTTAACCAAAGGTTTGACCAATAACAGCAAAGAAGAAAATGACATCACTTGGGCTGACCCTCGAGGGCCAGAATTAAATGTTGAGATGAGTGCTTTTGCAGTTACAGCAAAGTCCTCTTTATCTAAATACAAACAATGCCCAAACCTCAATTTTATTCCCTTCATACTACTATGTAATGGGACTGAATACAGATAAATTTCAGTTACGTTTCAGTGACCAGCAACACTCCAGCTTGTGGGGACCCACTTGGAACCCCAGACTTGATATGAAGATGATGATGATGATAATGATGAAGACGGAGTTTAGCTCTTGTTGCCCAGGCTGGAGTGCAATGGCGCCATCTTGGCTCACCGCAACCTCCGCCTTCTGGGTTCAAGCGATCCTCCTGTCTCAGCCTCCCAAGTAGCTGGGATTACAGGCGCATGCCACCATGCCCGGCTAATTTTGTATTTTTAGTAGAGACGGGGTTTCACCATGTTGGTCAGGCTGGTCTTGAACTCCCGACCTCAAGTGATCCACCCACCTCGGCCTTCCAAAGTGCTGGGATTACAGGCATGAGCCACAGCACCGGCCAAAGATTATTTTAAACTAAAGACATTTGAGATTTAACAGATGCAAAAGTGAGCTTTTTCAGAGCTTCCTTTATCTGACTAAAGGCAGAAACTTCTGAGAGTGAAGCTGCCGTAAATCCCCTCCCAGGGAGCTTCAGTGGGCAGAAAAGGGATGGAGATCATTGGCAATTGCATAAACAAACATCGCCCGAAACTTTCCTATCTCCTAAAACTCATTTGTCTTTCCTAAAGAAACCACTTGATCTTACCATAGATGTCCTTTTCTATGACAGAGCTCCCCCTCTTTCCCTTATTGTTGGTTATATAAACCCCTATCTCTAATTATGGAAGAAGCAGCCACTTTTGCGCACTTCCATGTGCGTATGGATCAACTTTGTCTTTTGTTAATTTTTAGTTAATTAGCAGACCTCCAAACAAACCTAGCTGGTAGAGGAAAGAGTTTTTCCTCCTGACAATCCTTTGAATGGCAGTAGGACCCACCAATTTGGGCTTTCCTCACCCCATTACTCTCCTCACCCTGTTAATCAATACCCTTTGTAGAACACTTCTGTTAAAAATATTTTTAAAATCATATATTTAAAATTTATGACTCCAGCGTGGGAGTGCTTATGTGAATATCGCTTCACATACATGTGCCAAAGGTCTAGTGAAACATCACCATGCCCCAGTGTTAAAGCTTAATGTCCATCCGCGCTGCTGGTGATGTTTTCTTTTTGGTAAAGCCGGGACCTTAGACATACTTCCGGCCGCCTCATGGGGCCTGTCCCGCACAGCCATGCAATTAGCAAGCGGGGCTGCTGCAGACTTCAGGCACAGGGAACGCCAGGACTACCGACTGATTTTCCCCGCTAGAAATACACTAGTAGTCATAATGGCACCATTTACTTACCTAGTCCCTCTTCACACCAACAGTTAGGACATCAGAAGCTTTTTTTTTTTTTTTTTTAATCAGGGCACAAATGTGTGCTCGTAGTCAGACTGGCCGTCTGAAAGTAGGATTCCAATTGTGGCCTTAATGTATGTTATTTCTAAAAAAAGCAGACTTAAAAGGGGCTCAAACACATTTTTCTCTCCATTTGGGTCAGGGGAGGGGGACCAAAGGGCACGAGAGCTCCAAACGTTCCATCCGATCCCAGCGGCACAAGGGCTGGGCCTCCTGGTTTCCCTTGGTGTATAGGGGGCAGCTGCTCGCTGCCAGGTGAAAGCTGGTGCTGAATAGAGCAACGTGCAAAGCTGAGCCTCGCGCAGAGCCGGGAGCGACTCCCCCAGGGTGGGCCCTGAGCTGCCCTTCAGGCCCGGTGGCACGGAGGGGCGCGGTTCACCGGCCCGGGTGAGCTTACCTGCAGGGCTGCGGCCAGGAGGAAATGCGCCACCGCCCAGGCCAGGGCCCCCGGGTGCGGGAGGGGCAGAATGTCGAACCCGGAGCGGGGACCGAAAGGGTGCGGGCGGGTGACTATGGGTGGTGCGGCCTGGGAGGGAGCCTGAGACAAGACCCGACGCCCCCAGCCGCTCCACGTCGCTCTGCAGGGCGGCTCTCCAGCGGCCGGGTCCTCTTCCAGGCGTACTGGGCGCGCCTGGCCTCGAGCGCCGTAGGAAGGCGCTGCACGGGCCCGAGACACCGACACAGCGGTTTCCTATCATGGGGGTGATCGCCGGGGAGTTGAAAAATACCTGTGGCCAGACCCCAGCCTAAACCAAGTGAATCTGTCTCGGGGACCAGGCTGGGTGGACGCTGGTCCATGCTTGTTCTGAAGGCCCTGCAGGGGATTCGCTGGTGCAGCCACTTGTAATCCGTTTTCTAAATGGATTAGTCAGTACCTAGGAGATGGCTTCTAGCACGCCCAAAATCGATAGGGATTTTTAAAAGACTCATTTTCTGAAAAATCGGAGAGCCAGGTGTGAAAGATAAAGTGAAGTGGCACACCTACCTTTCCACTGACAGTTTTGGTTGCGATTTTGAGAATTGGTTTCATGTGGCTTGTCTGGCATTAAAACCCAACTGCACCTCTAAAAACGTGTGTTCACATGTGTCAACAAATACTTTGTTGCAAATATACTTGCGTGTTTTTAATAAACGAGTGTTACTTGTGTCAGAGAAAGGGTGAATTCTGCTGTACTTAGTCTGCTTTAGAGGGATTTGTCAAAAAAAAAGAGTTAAGCAAATTGGAATGCACCAATGTTCCCAGATGTGAACCATATACTCCAAGTTATTCCTCAGCAAATGCAAAGGATGACAAGTGCCAGCACTTCATACAACTAGATTTAATAAGTTGTTATTACAGAAAAAAATGAAGTCCAAACTACAAAGTTTAAGCAGTTGTAAGCAGTAGCTGCATTGAGCTCCATGTTTAGTCACAGTACTGTAGTTCCATACAAGCAATATTAGTCCAAGCCCCAAAGGCAGAAGCTGAGTAAGGGTTACTAGCAAAAAACAATCTAAGAGAACAGGTAATAAAAGATACAATACATTTAAAATTAGTTGTTAGTTGAAAAACAAATACAGAGATCTTAGCTGTGAACACTCTAAAAGTTGTCCATTATTTTGACAGCAAAAAATACAAATACCTAATACTTTATACCCCAACAGAACTATATCCAGGAAAGAAAAAGAGCAGAAGTTATCCTGTGTTAGCACCCAAGTTTTCTACTTGTTGCAATTAACTTTGTCGTCATACAGATTTAAACATCCCCGAATCATATAGCCACTTCTTGACCCATTTTGGGGTATAAAGTCAACAGCATTAATTATAAAACACTCTGTGGTAAGATGGAACACTACTGCAGCTGAGATAGAGAAGTCTGGTTATTATAAAAGAAAAAAAAACAAAGAAATGTTAGCTGACATACCATACAAGCTAGTGAAAAGCAACAATCCATTCAAATAAGCTAGTTTTAACAAAAAGATACATTTTATTCACTAATCTGTGACTAATCTTTCACTCAAACCTTGCAAGTAGAGATGTCACAATACTCAAATATTTAGGTAGGAGCTTTACCCAGTTAAATGCCATTTTTGTTGCTAATATAATAGATAAAATGAAAACTAGCAGTTATTTGCTAATTGCATAAATGCAGTACATTCTGCATTAGCCCATGCCTCACTAACAAGCTATAAAACACAAGATATAGGCAGAAATCTAAGCATAATCTTTATACCACTAAGCAAGATTTTTCCGATTTCTTTTCTTCTGTTCCTAATCATTTATTTGTAGTTAATGTAAAATTCCAACCAGTAGTACCCAATTCGAGTTAAAATTTTACATCACAACTTGATCTAATCTATATATTATTTACAAAACTGAATACATAGAGCGTACCCAAGACCAACTCTGGACACAAGTTTCTCTGAGTTATTGATGAACCTCGCCTCCATAGCGATGGAGCTGAAAGAGGCCATCAACCACTAGTAGAAACATCATCTATCTGGAGCAAGTTATTGGCTGTTCTGTTTACGCAACACCAGTTTTGCAGTTGTAGTTTTTGCTTTGACTGTAGGTGCTATTGCAATGACACATTAATGACTGTGCCTTAACTGCCCAGCTTCCAGGTGAGGGGGGTGTTGGAAAAGCAGCAGCAGGAAGGCAGACAGATCATGCACACAGTTGCCACAATGAAAGGCAAACAAGGGGCACCAGAACAGGAAGCAGGCATGGGTGTGGAGGAAGATGCAACCCGACACATAGTCAGGGTCCACAGACAGTGGTGACATCCGAGTGTGCCTCCTCAGTGCCACCAACTGAGCCTTACAGGGAGGCAGCATGAGTGAGACCCTGCAGGTGAGGTCTGCAGTACACCACAAAGGCGGTGTCCTCTTAGCAACTTCCTGTATGACTCCAATATCACCACTGTCAGTGCACATAAAAGATTCGGCCTGGGAGAAAGGCACTATCTCACACAAGGACAGCAGTTGGTGGCAGGTTCTCTCTCTCTCTCTCTCTCTCTCTCACACACACACACACACACACACACACACACACACACACACGACATAATGAAGAGTTAGAGGGGAAAAAGCAATGAAACATTCTGTTGACTTAGCCAGATTTTAAACCCGGTGGTATTTCGGTTGGGTGACTTCATTCTCAGGGCCACAGGTTTGGCTGCACCTGGTGTTGTATAAATCCACCGTGACATCCCTAGAGAACTGCACTGTGACATCCCTAGTCTTACACTAAACCACTGTGATAAAGGAAAAGGCTTCTCAAAATCTCACATGTTCTGCTCATTCTGTCATTTTATTACCCAATTATCCGTTACATTTCCAATCACTTTACATAACCAACCATTTTCATCGTTGTCACACTATTGTAAACCACATCAGCAAGTTAATACATAAAGCTTTGCATTTCAAAAAACTAGACACTTTAGTAACAATATTACAAAGGTTTTAGCTTCAAAAATAACTGAAAATGAAAAAAATAAACTTTTAAAGAATTAGCATCATAAAATTAATTTATTCCAATAAAAATACAAAATAATATTATGACATTGACCAGATATGAAAGTCCCTCCCAGAAACAACTCTATTAATGATTGAGAAAGCACTCCTTAAAGAAAATACGAAATAAAATGAAAAATATGTAAATATGTTTAATTTTTTTCTTAGCAAAAAATCTTTCTAAAAATAACAATGAAAATTTGTCTCAGTACAAAGGCTACATTACTATTGAAAAAATACCAGCATGAAGAAAAGGTACATATTTGACAGTAGAAAAATGATTTCAGTGAATCACAATGTCTAAAGTTTGCAATGAAAATAAATCTGCAATAAAGATTTATGCCTTTTTTCTTTTCTTTTTTTTTCTATTTTTTATACAAACAGTACAAACAGTATTGCACATAACAACAAATAGTCGAGGTTAGGTTATAGCCTTCAAAAAATCGACTAGTTCAAGTGTCACACCAAGGAAAGGCCACAGCAGGACCTGTGTTACCCAGGGGCTTCCCAGTCAAGTTGCAGGTCAGAACACCTCTGTGTTTTAAAAAATAATTTTTTTGAAGGACCCTCTCTTTTAATATAACATTAACAACTTGGGGGCACATTTATTTACAAAACAAAAGGGAACATGTTATAATTTAATAAACTAAAAAAGTTCTCTTTAAAAAAATACAAACAGAAGAACTCTTTCACAATCCTGGTCAGTCGCGCACAATCAACGCTTGATTAGAAATATACAAATTAAGGGAAAGTAGTTTCCACCATCTATTCACAACTTTCAGCACCAAATGGAGTTTATTTTTTGTAACCTATTCTTCAGGACAATGTTTTTTGCCTTCACTTTAGCTTTATGCTGTACAATCTTCCAGCTTTTTAAAAAATCTCAGTGTTATTTTAATACATGAAAGAGGGGTGCTTCTTCAAAAAGTTTTGCTTCTTTCACATAATTAGGTAGATTTCTGTAGGTTAGATATGATCTTTAATATTATAGTTATAAAGCTCTAACTTCTTCATTTTCAAAAAACACAAATAAGCATGAAAAAAATAAAGTTACCCATCTGTTAAATCATTTTCTTGCAGAATTAAATTAATATATATTTTTCTGAATAAACTTACTTAGAAAATATCATTTTCTTTCCTATATTTCAAAATTGAGGTATTGCAAAAGATCATGTCAGTCAGAAAGCATGCCTTTTTCCTTAAAAACAAAAAAAAAATCTGCCAACTTTTGAAAACTGTCTAGAATACAAAAAGTAGTAGTGCATAACAAAATTTCTTGTACAGATGAAAAAAAAACCCACAAACATAGAAAAAAACAAACAAAACCACACCTGGGCTGGAAAAAAGCAATTATTACCAAAAAGCCTCAAAAAGGGGAGGATTCTAAAATAAGCATTTTTAATCCAGTAAAAAACTATTTTGTTTTTCCTTTTTGAAAACAAACTATAGCTTGAGAGCCAGTAGTTGCAACTAAACATGGGAGAACAAAACAAAAACAAGCAACACTAACTTAAGACAGTACAAGGACATCACAGCACAGAAAACACAGCGACTTAATCTATTCTGCAGTGTCATATCCAGTCAGATTGTCCCCAGAATTCCAAAACATAGGAAGAAGATTAAAAAAAGATTTACATAGTCTTGCAATCATTGTGTGTGTTTATATATTACTATCTGCAGCCCAAGGGTGAATGCTAGAAAAATGTCCACGCTAGTGCTAGCAGGCCTTCATTCTAGACCGCGCTAGTGCTAGCAGGCGTTCATTCTAGACCACGCTAGTGCTAGCAGGAGTTCATTCTAGACCACGCTAGTGCTAGCAGGCGTTCATTCTAGACCACGCTAGTGCTAGCAGGCGTTCATTCTAGACCACGCTAGTGCTAGCAGGCGTTCATTCTAGACCACGCTAGTGCTAGCAGGCGTTCATTCTAGACCACGCTAGTGCTAGCAGGCGTTCATTCTAGACCACGCTAGTGCTAGCAGGCGTTCATTCTACTCAAGCTTAACAGGATAAATCCAGGGAATTAAGTAGTTAGTTTCTCACCCAGACAACCAACTCTGCCCAGGCCATCTTATTTTGTACAGACATTTCTTTAGCATCACCATTACACGACTTTCTTAAAAATGTGCCTAGTTTGTCAATCTGACAACTTATCTCTATATCCTGTATATATTCTTAGTGTTTGTAAGCTAAGATGAGCTCTTTGGTTTTCTGGACAAGGTCTGAAGCTATGTAAAATGGTGCAAGCACTAAGAGATTGTAACTAAGAGCTCATGTGTTAGTTTATAATATATCAGTTATGAACTGTCAAGTTCGTTAATGTCTGACAGAGGCTTTAAACAGTTAAGTTTGATCACAGTTAGACATAATCACTTTACTATATAAAATAAATTGCACAATATATAACAGAGCACCGCAAAGTACTTCATCTACCATCCACAAATTTGCTTGAAGAATATCCTACACCTAGGTTTTATATCAGTTGTAATATAGGTCATTCTGTTATGGGCTCTTCCCATTCAGAGCATTCCATTTATTGAGGCATGCCTTCCTCCGGTCAATTACCAATTCTTTGAATGAAAAAAACTTTTTTTAAAAAATGAGTATTTTTATAGCTTATATAGATTCTTAATTTGTGCATTGTGGGAACGTTTTATACTAGACATTGGATATAAAATTTATTGCATGCAGCAACCTGATTAAGTAAACATGCAGTCAGAAATAGTGACCTTCCACCAAAGCTTTCTGAAGTCTATTCTGATCTCCGTTCGGCAGCTGACTCTATCCCTAAAATCACAAAAGTGTGTTGTTGGGTTTTTGTGTTTAATTGATATCTTAGCCTGAATAGAGTATTATGGTATTAATAATACCATTTTAATAGCAGCAAAAGCTATTGCAGCATAAATTTACATAATACTAAAAGATCTAACCAAAATCCTCGGCAAAACAAAAATCAAACATGAAGGAAAAATTAAAGATCCAGCTTATGAGGTATCCTTACAAGTCAAAATAGAGAGCAACTAAAGGCTTATTTTCATGAAGGGTTATCCTTACTCTAAGTGACCCAAACTAATGATTGCTGAATTGTTGTGAAGTTTTTGCTACATCTGCCACCTACTCACGAGTATTACCTTTGGTAAGTCTTGTCCTAGGGGCAACTCTCTAAGTTTCTGAAAATAAGTGCATGCTCCAATTCAAAACAATCAGAACAACACCACCACAACAACAAACAAAAGAATCACAGACAGTAGCCTGACGGCCGCTGATGAGAATAGCAGTCTACATACTGTCACGAGTGACAAATCAGGTATAAAAAATTAAGGTACCAAGCAGACAAAGGTGTGAATCAAAGTGCAAATCAGTACCATTCTACACTCTGCAATTCTGCATTATACTGGACACTGAGTTCAGTAATATGACTGTAAATAATAATAATAATAATAATAATAATAATAATAATAAAAAGACCCAATTCTTCTTTAAAAATCGAGAACGAATGCACAGATTTCCAGAACACTGTAAGCCCTGAGGCAGTGCCCTCTCTTTTCCCTCCTTGTTATCTACTCCAGTACTTGTGGCTGGGTCGGCCCGTGGCTCAGCTCCAGCGGAACGGGACGTGACGAGGGCGGTCGCCTCCCTCCTTCACCAGCGGTTTGTGGAACTCCCGCCCAGCTCGGGAATGTATGCTCGCCCAGCAGTATTCACAGTAATACTGCAGACAGGTGACGTTGGCACAGAAGAACGGGGCAAACTTCCCACCACAGCGTGTGCCCTGGCACTCATCACACATCTGATCATCCAGCACATATGGCTTTACTTCAACCTGGACCCAAAGAGGAAAGACAGAGAAAAATGGTTTAGCAAAGCTTCCTCCCATGTCTTGCTTTTGAGAGTTTACAGTAATAGCTTCATGGTATGTCTCAATCAGACGCTGCTTTCAACTCTGCTGATACTGGATGGTAGTTGAGAGCATGGGCTTTGGAATAAGCTCCTTGATTTACTTCTTGCGTGACATTAGACAAATTCTTTTTTTTTTTTTTTTTTTTTTTTTTTTGAGATGGAGTCTCGCTCTTTCGCCGCAATCTCGGCTCACTGCAAGCTCCGCCTCCCGGGTTAACGCCATTCTCCTGCCTCAGCCTCTCTGAGTAGCTGGGACTACAGGCGCCCCGCCACCACGCCCGGCTAATTTTTTTTTGTATTTTTTAGTAGAGACGGGGTTTCACTGTGGTCTCGATCTCCTGACCTCGTGATCCGCCCGCCTCGGCCTCCCAAAGTGCTGGGATTACAAGCGTGAGCCACCGCGCCCAGCCTAGACAAATTCTTAAAATCTCTGTGCCTCTGTTTGCTCCATCACTGTATCTGTAAAATGGGTATGTTTACACACACATAAACACATTACACACACACATTTGTGTAATCTGTAAATGGGTATAACAGTGTTTACATCAAAGGGTGCTGGGGAGGATTAAGAGGGGCTGTGCACGTCAAAGCACATGAGCTGAATCCTGAAAGATGGGCAGCATCTGACAATGCAGGCAAAGAAGAACATTTCAGGGAGAGGAAGCAGCCAGGACAAAGGCCATAAGCAGGAGGAAGCAGGCACATCCTTGGGAGATGCTGTGGCTGGAGCCAGGCCCGAAGGCAGGAGACACAATGAATACGGGAGGAGCTGAAGGGAGATGCTGCTGTGAGGCTGTGCACCTCAGTGTCGTAATGACACAGCTCCCTGAGACTAACACCCCAATATTGCATACCATGGACTGGAGAGGAAAAGGGACTCACAGCTGAGGTGTTAAGAAGCTACTATAATAATTGGGGCTTTTTTATTTTTGGAACTTTCTCTGTTGCCTTAATCTCCCCCCAACACTGGAAACTTCAATAGAAGACAACTTTTCATCATAGCCCTTTAGGGAACCTTTTTAAATCTAAATGAAACAAAGCTGCATGACTGAAAACCAAAAAAAGAAAAAGTTACCACGTTCTCACTCACTTTCCTAGAACTTTAGAAAAGAAACATCATTAACTTTATTATTATCTTTTTAATTATTATTATTTTTTGAGATGGAGTCTCACTCTGTTGCCAGGCTTGAGTGCAGTGATGCGATCTCAGCTCACTGCAACCTCCACCTCCCAGGTTCAAGCGATTCTCCTGCCTCCGCCTCCCAAGTAGCTGGGATTACAGGCGCCCATCACCACACCCAAATATAATTTTTATATTTTTAGTAGAGATGGGGTTTCACCATGTTGGCCAGGCTGGTCTCAAATTCCTGACCTCAGGTGATCTACCTGCCTTGGCCTCCCAAAGTGCTGGGATTACAGGTGTGAGCCACCACACCTGGTCTGCTACAACATTTTTGAAAAGCAAATTAGCAAATTATTCAAATTAAAAATATGTATACCCTTCAACCCAAGAATCCCACAGTTGGATATTGTTCCTGCTGTAATCCCAATGCTTGGAAATATAACCACCAGATGTGAGGACATATGTAA
The DNA here is from genome assembly GCF_028878055.3 of Symphalangus syndactylus. Taxonomy (NCBI): domain Eukaryota; kingdom Metazoa; phylum Chordata; class Mammalia; order Primates; family Hylobatidae; genus Symphalangus; species Symphalangus syndactylus. Next base: position 46,617,377 of record NC_072424.2, on the reverse strand, counting down.
AGTATATCTATTGCAAGACTTGTCCATAATGGCAAAAAATCAGAAACAAAGTAAATGTCTACCTACAGGGAAACACTTGAATAAAATGTGGGTTATCTATTCCCATGGAATATCATGCAGCCATGAAAAAGACTTAATTAGTGCTACATCAGTTGATGAGAAAAGATTTCCATTACACAGGGACATTAGGACCAAGTGGAATGATGGATACAAATACCTACTGCAAGCTGTAAAATGCTGAACAAACATACTTAAGGTCATGTAATACATTTGTGCTGATATTTGAGAATGCAGTATTAATAAAACAGCACCTTCTGTCTATTTGACCTTCCAACTAAGCTTGGTAACAATGCTCCTTACTGGCTGAAGGGTTTTGAGGGATCTAGTCTACACAGTACTTCAGATGTGTCATGTAGTCTTTCATAACTGCCTCGAGGCCAGAGGCATAGAGTGATGCCTTATTTACCAGCTTTCTTAGGGAATAACATATATCTCAGGTTATTTTTCCAGAAACCAGGCACTTCTCCTTTTTGGTGCCAAAATATCTTGAATGTTGATGTTTTTTTGATGAAAATCTTGCTAAAATGTACTAGTCCCCCACCCCCTCTTAAGCAGGAGACATTATGACATTCTTCATAAGGAATGCCAAGTAATATAATGCAGTAGAGAGTTTTCACTTTTTCTGTCCGTCCCCTTCAAAATCTGGCAGTCTGCTATCATATCTAAAACACCTTCCAAACACCTCTTTTAAGTTTGCAATTTCCCATCATTTTCATTTTGCCTAGAAAGCTAGAAAAATCAAGTTTGTGAAGAGCTGAACATTAAATGCCAACAGATATGACTCTTAATATGGTGAAAAAAAAATAGGCTGGGTGCAGTGGCTCATGCCTGTAATCCAAACACCTTGGAAGGGTGAGGCAGGAGGATCCTTTGAGCCCAGGAGTTCGAGACTAGCCTGGGCAACAACAACAAAAAAGTTAGCTATGTGTAGTGGTATGCACCTGTAGTCCCAGTTACTTGGGAGGCTGAGGCAGGAAGATCCCTTGAGCCCAAGAGATAGAAGATGCAGTGAGCCAAGATGGTGTCGTTGTACTCCAGTCTGGGTGATACAGTGAGACCCTGTCTCAAAAATATGATATATATGTAATAATAGTAAAAATAAACAAATAACGTGGCTTTTGGATTGCGACTGTGCTCTCAGGGGCCTTTCCTGAAAGCTTCCAGAAGGCAGTCTTCCAGATGAGTGAGGGTGCTGTCCCTGCAGAGCTGCTCCTCTCGAACAACAACAGTCAAACAGTATTTCTGGATTGAAATCAACAGAAGAGAGGCAGAGCAAGATGGAAGAATAGAAGTCTCCACCCATCAACCTCCACCCGACCCGTGCCCCACAAGAACAGGAAGTTAATAACTACCTACACAGAAAAAAATAGAAGAGCCAAAAATCAGGTAGCCTCTCGTAGTACCTGGTTTTATCTTCATATTGCTGCAAAAAGCACTGAGGAGTCAGGAAAATAGTCCCAAATCACCATGCATTTAAACCAGCCCAAGCCTGAGGGGAATCTCCGATTCCAGCAGTGGGAACTTGAGTTCCCCCAAACCTCGCCACTGTGGGCTACAGTGCTCTGTGTCTCTAAATCAGCTTGAAAGTCAGTCTAGGCCATAAGGACTGCAACACTTAGGTGAGTCCTAGTGCTGAACTAGGCCCAGAGACAGTGGATTCGGGGGGACACGTGGCCTACTGAGACATCAGCGAAGGGAGTGCTGGCATCACCCCTGCCCTAACCCCAGGCTGCAAAGCTCATGGCTCCGAAAGAGACCTCTTCCTTCAGTCTGAAGAGAGGAGAGGGAAAAGTGGGAAGAGCTTCATCTTGCATCTTGGATACCAGCTCAGCCACAGAAGGATAGGGCACAGTCAGAATTGTGAAGTCCCTTTTCCAGGCCCTACCTCCCAGGTGACATTTCTAGACACACCTTGGGTCAGAAGGGAACCCGCTGCCTTGAAGGAAGGACCCAGTCCTGGCAGCATTCATTACCTGCTAGCTGAAGAGCCCTTGGGCCCTGAATAGCCAGCAGTGACACCCAGGACCTTGGGTGAGCCTCTGAGACTTGCTGGCTTCAGGTACCAGCATGGCCACAGTTGGGTAGAGCACTGGGCAGGCTCCTGGGGTCCCCAACTCTAGGACTTGACTCTTGAATGGCATTTCTGGACCTGCCCTGGGCCGGAGGGGAGCCCAGTGCCCTGAAAGATGGGTTGCAGGCCAGGCAGTATTTACCACGAGCTGACTTAAGAGCCGTAGGGCCTTAACGGTCTGGCAGTACTTCTCATGGCTTGGGGTGGCGGTGGCTGAAAAGTGAGACTCCTCTGCCTTTGGAAAGGGGAGGGAAGAGTGGGAAAGACTGCAGTTGTGGTTTGAGTGCCAGCTCAGTCACAATACAACAGAATACCAGGTAGACTTCTAAGGTTTTCCACTTTAGTACATGATGCTCGGAGAGCACCTCTGAGTCTGCCCAGGGGCTTGGGGAACCTCGCTGCCCTAAAGGGAAAGCCACAAGCCTGGCTGGCTTTGCCACCTGCTGATAGTAGAGCCCCAGGGCCCTGAGCGAACACAGGCAGTAACCAGGGAGTGGTTATGGCAGGCCTTAGGCAAATGCTGGCTTCAGGTCGGACACAGCACAGTCAGAGTGGTGGTGGCCACAGGGGTGCCTGTGTCACTCCACCCCCAGCTTTAGGTGGCTGAGAACAGAGAGACTGTTTGGGACAAAGTAAGGGAAGAGAACAAAAATCTCTGCCTGGTAATGCAGAGAATTCTCCCAGATCTTGCCCAAGACCATCAAGGCAGCACCTCTATGAGTCTGCAGGAACCACAGCATTACTGGGCATGGGTGACCCCTAAAGCATAAACAGCTTAGAATACAACACCCAAGTCCTTTCACATATCTGGAAAACCTTCCCAAGAAGGACAGGTATAAATAAGCCCAGACAGTGAAGACTACAATAAATACCTAATTCTTCAATGCCCAGACACCAAAGAACATCTACTAGCATCAACGCCATCGAGGAAAACATGACCTCACCAAATAAACTAAATAAGGCACCAGGGACCAATCCTGGAGAAACAGAGATATGTGACCTTTCAGACAGAGAATTGAAAATAGTTGTGCTGAGGAAACTCAAAGAAGAGACAAAGGTCACTATATAATGATAAAGGGGTCAATTCAAGAAGAGGATATCACAATTCTAAATATATATTTGGGCCGAGCACAGTGGCTCATGCCTGTAATCCCTGCACTTTGGGAGGCCAAGGTGGGTGGATCACCTGAGATCAGGAGTTTGAGACTAGCCTGGCCAACATGGCAAAACCCCGTCTCTACTAAAAAATACAAAGAAAATTAGCAGGCATGGTGGCAGGTACCTGTAATCCCAGCTACCCAGGAGGTTGAGGCAGGAAAATCACTTAAACCCCAGAGGTGGAGATTGCAGTGAGCTGAGATTGCGCCACTGCACTCCGGCCTGGGCGACAGAACAAGACTCCGTCTCAAAAATACATACATACATACATACATACATACATACACACATACATATATATATATATATATAAAATTTATATATATAAATTAATTATATATATATATATAAAATTTATATATATAAATTAATTATATATATATATATACACACACATCCAACACTGGAGCACACAGATATAGAAAGCAAATATTAGTGCTAAAGAGAAAGGCCCCAATACAATAATAGCTGGAGTCTTCAACACCCTACTTTAATCACTGGCTAGATCTTCTAGACCAAAAATCAATAAAGAAACATCTTTATTGATGAAAGATGCAGACTTAATCTGCACTATTGAACAAAAGGATCTAATAGATATTTATAGAACATTTCATCCAAAAGCTGCAGAATACACACTCTTTTCCTCAGCACATGGATCATCCTCAAGGATAGATCATATGTTAGGTCACAAAGTAAGCCTTAAAACAGTCAAAAAAATTGAAATAATATCAAGCATCTTCTGTAACCACAATGGAATAAAACTGGAAATTAATAACAAAAGGAATTTTGGAAACTATACAAATACATGGGCGGAGCCCAGTGGCTCACGCCTGTAATCCCAGCACTTTGGGAGGCCAGGGCAGGTGGATCACTTGAGGTCAGGAGTTTGAGACCAGCCTGACTAACATGGTGAAACCCCATCTCTACTAAAAATACAAAATTAGCCAGGCATGGTGGCACATGCCTGTAATCCCAGCTACTTGGGAAGCTGAGGCAGGAGAATCGCTTGAACCTGGGAGGTGGAGGTTACAGTTAGCTGAGATATCGAGCCATTGCACTCCAGCCGGGGCGACAAAAGTGAAACTCCGTCAAAAAAAAAAAAAAAAAAAAAAACCACAAAGAAAAAACAAATGCATGGAAATTAAGCAATATGCTCCTGAATGACCAGTGGGTCAATGAAGAAATTAAGAAGGAAACTGAAAATTTTCTTGAAACAAATGATAATGAAAACACAACATACCAAAACCTAAGGATACAGCAAAAGCAGTACTAAGAGGAAAGTTTATAGTATAAGCCTACATCAAAAAGGAGGAAAAACTTCAAATAAACAATCTAATGATGAAACTTAACTAGAAACACAAGGGAGAACGAAACCCAAAATTAATAGAAGAAATAAAGATCAGAGCAGAAATAAAATGCAATTGAAATGAAAAAGACAATAGAAAAGTTAAACAAAACTGACAAACTTTTAGCCAGACTAAGAAAAGATTCAAATAAATAAAATCAGAAATCACAAGGTCAGGAACTTGAGATCAGCCTGACCCAAATGGTGAAACCCTGTCTCTACTAAAAATACAAAAATTAGCTGGGCATAGTGGTGTGTGCCTGTAATCCCAGCTACTCGGGAGGCTGAGGCAGGAGAATCAGTTGAACCCGGGAGGCGGAGGTTGCAGTGAGCCAAGATTGTGCCACCGTGATCCAGCCTGGCGACAGAGTGAGACTCCTCAAAAAAAAAAAAAAAATCAGTCAATCATATCAACAGAATGGAGGATAAAAACGATATTATCATTTTAATTGATGCAGAAAAAGTATTTGATAAAATTCAAAATCCCTTCATGATAAAAACCCTCGGCTGTGTGCGATGGCTCACTTCTGTAATCCTAGCACTTTGGGAGGCCGAGGTGGGTGAATCACTTGAGGTCAGGAATTTGAGACCAGCCTGGTCAACATGGCGAAACCCCATCTCTACCAAAAATGTAAAAAAGTTAGCCAGGCGTGGTGGTGCACACCTGTAACCCCAGCTAGTTAGGAGGCTGAGGCACGAGAATCCAGGAGGTGGAGGTTGCAGTGAGCCAAGATCATGCCACCACACTCTAGCCTGGGTGACAGAGCAAGACATTGTCTAAAAAATATATATATAAATCAAAATAGATTAAAATATTAAATCTAAGACCTCAAACTATGAGGCTACTAAAGGAAAACACTAGGAAAAATCTTTAGGACACTGGTCTTGGCAAAAATTTCTTGAGCAATACCCCCCAGTAAACAGACAACCAAAGCAAAAATGGACAAATAGGATCACATCAAGTTAAAAAACTTTTGCACAGCAAAGGATAAAATCAACAAAGAGACAACCCACTGAATGGCAGAAAATATTTGCAAACTACCCATCTGACAAGGGATTCATAACCAGAATATGTAAGGAGCTCAAACAACTCTACAGGAAAAAAATCTAATAATCCAATCAAATATGGACAAAAGATTTGAACAGACATTTCTCAAAATAAGACAAACAGATGGCAAATGGAATATGAAAAGGTGCTCAACATCACTGATCATCAGGGCAATGCAAATCAAAACCACAATGAGATATCATCTCACCTCAGTTAAAATGGTTTATATCCAAAAGACAGGCAATAGCAAATGCTGGTGAGGATGTAGAGAAAAGGGAACCCTTGTACGCTGTTGGTTGGAATGAAAATTACAACCACCACAGAGAACAGTTTGGAATTTCCTTAGAAAAGTAAAAATTGAGCTACCATATGATCCACCAATCCCATTGCTGGGTATATACCCAAAAGAAAGGACATCAGTCTATCAAAGAGATATCTGCACTCCCGTGTTTGTTGTGGCACTGTTCACGATAGCTAAAATTTGGAAGCAACCTAAGTGTCCATCAACAGATGAATGGGCCGGGTACGATGGCTCACACCTGTAATCCCAGCACTGTGGGAGGCCAGGGCAAGCGGATCACCTGAGGTCAGGAGTTTGAGATCAGCCTAGACAACATGGTAAAACCCTGTCTCTACTAAAAATACAGAAATTAGCTGGGTGTGGTGGCGGGTGCCTGTAATCTCAGCTACTCAGGACACTGAGGCAGAAGAATCGCTTGAACCCGGGAGGTGGAGGTTGCAGTGAGCCAAGATCGTGCCATTGCACTCCAGCCTGGGAGACAAGAGCGAAATTCTGTCTCAAAAAAAAAAAAAAAAAAAAAATGAATAGATAAAGCAAACGTGGAACATATACACAATGGAGTTCCATTCAGCCATAAAAAGAATAAGATCCAGCCATTTGCAACAACATGGATAGAAATGGAGATCACTATGTTAAGTGAAATAAGCCAGACACAGAAAGACAAATATCACATGTTCTCATTTATTTGTGGGATCTAAAAATCAAAACAATTGACCTCACGTACATAGAGAGTAGAAGGATAGGCTGGGAAATGTAGTGTGGAGCTATGGTTGGGCAGGAGATGGAGATGGATAATGGGTACAAAAAAATCAGAAAGAATGAATAAGACCTACTATTTGATATCACAACGGGGTGACTATAGTCAGTAATAACTTAATTGTATATTAAAATAAGGAGTGTAATTGGATTGTTTGTAAGTCAAAGGATAAATGTTTGAGGGGATGGACACCCCATTCTCCATGATGTGCTTATTTGACATTGCATACCTATATCAAAATATCTACTATCTACACCCACCATGTATAAAAATTTGACTGGGCACAGTGGTGCACATCTGTAATCCCAACACTTTGGGAAGCGGAAGCAGGTGGATCACTTGAAGTCAGGAGTTTGAGACCAGTCTGGTTAACATGGTGAAACCCCATTTCTATTGAAAATACAAAAATTAGCCGGGTGTGGTGGTGGCGCCTGTAATCCCAGCTACTCCAGAGGCTGAGTGAGGCAAGAGAATCACTTGAACCTGGGAAGCGGAGGTTGCAGTGAGCCGAGATCACACCACTGCACTCCAGCCTGAGCGACAGAGTGAGATCCTGTCTCAAAAAAAAAAAAAAAATTAGCCAGGCATGGTGGCACACACCTGTAATCCCAGCTAAAATTACCAACAAAAATAAAAAATAAAAATAAATAAATAAATTTTTAAAGAATAAAAAGGCATAAGGAACCAAAAACAAACAAACAAAAAAACAAAAGAGAAGTAGCTGCATGAAGGATATGGGTGTTTAGGTTGGCTCGTACTAAAGGGTGATTATTTTGGGTCAAGTGGATTCACCCACATGACTAGTATTTATGGAGTGCCTGTTTCTTGTCAGCCACCATATTAAAACTGAAATGAATTGTAGACCAATACAAAGTTCTTTCCTAAAATAACTTATGCTCTATAAAAGAGTTTCTGAAAAGCATTCCCAAACAATCTGTGGTTTTTGCCATATCCCAGTGCCATCTATACTATTACCTAATATTTTAGTAGATTATCCAAATTAACTCTATTTTTCCCAACAAACAAATATGTAACAAAATAAAAACTGGCTTATCTGTTAACCACTACAATTACCTGGAATATCATTAACCTATGACACTTTGGACATACCAATCTGGTGGGATCACGTTACTGATCTATATTACCATTAAAGTTCAAATACTAGAGTCCCATGCAGAGCTGATCACATCGTTAAGCTGAACCTCTGTTTCAAAGGGCCTTGCAGGCAAAGGAGATGAGAACTACCTACCGAGAGACACTTAGATTCCTACTCATAAGCCTAATGGAGATGACTATACCCAAAGATGCTGAAGAATACATGTAATTTATTGATGAGATTGTAACCACTATGGATAAGATGGACTGATATGGAGCCTTAGATGAGTGGCTAGAGAAGATGGTAAAGGGAATAATATATTTAGAATGCTACAGACAAAGAGAAAGCCGTACTTTTTTAACAAACTGATCTCAATGCTTGTTTTGTTTCTAACAAGCTAGAGAAAATATTTCAGTCTGCAGTCATTTTGTTATTACTCAAATAACTGACCTCCTGAAGTAAATAAAGCAATGGCTAAACAACTCTTAGTGGCAGAGAATAGATACTAGGGAGACCATAAACTATTCGCAGGTGCAGAATTCCTTCTCAGACCTCGAAAGTTGTAGGAATAGAAAGGAGGCATTGGCCAAGGTCAGGCTAAGTTTGAGTTACGTACTAAACGTTCTATTAAGGCAGCCAAAGACTGGCCTCTGTTACAGTCTGTGTTCGGTGGTGGGAACAACCAAATAAATCAGTCAGCCCTCCCTCCCTCCCTCCCTTCTTTCTTTCTTTTCTTTTCTTCCCTCTGTGGCCCAGGCTGGAATCCAGTCGGCTCGGACTCCCTGCCTCCGGCTCCCGTGATTCTCCTGCCCTGGCCTGCGGGCTGCCTGGGATTGCCGGCGCGCGCCACCACCGCTGCCTGCTTTTTCTCCTTTGGCTGGAGGCGCGGTTCCGCCATGTTGGCCAGGCTGGTCTCCAGCTCCTGACCCCGAGTGCTCTGCCCGCCTCGGCCTCCCGAGGTGCTGGGACTGCAGACGGAGACTGGCTCACTCGGTGCTCGGTGTTGCCCGGGCTGGAGTGCGGTGGCGTGGTCTTGGCTCGCTGCAGCCTCCGCCTCGGCCTCCCAGGGTGCTGGGATTGCAGCCTCTGCCCGGCCGCCGCCCCGTCTGGGAGGTGGGGAGCGTCTCTGCCTGGCCGCCCATCGTCTAGCGCCTCTGCCCGGCCGCCCCGTCTGGGAGGTGAGGAGCTCCTCTGCCCAGCAGCCACCCCGTCTAGGAAGTGAGGAGCATCTCTGCCTGGCCGCCCATCGTCTGGGATGTGAGGAGCGCCTCTGCCCGGCCGCCCATCGTCTGGGATGTGAGGAGCACCTCTGCCCAGCCGCCACCCCATCTGGGAAGTGAGGAGCGCCTCTGCCCGGCCGCCCCGTCTGGGAAGAAGTGAGGAGCGCCTCTGCCCGGCCACCCCGTCTGGGAAGTGAGGAGCACCTCTGTCCGGCCGCCCCGTCTGGGAAGAAGTGAGGAGCGCCTCTGCCCGGCCGCCCCGTCTGTGTAGTGAGGAGCGCCTCTGCCCGGCCGCCCATTGTCTGGGATGTGAGGAGCGTCTCTGCCCAGCCACCCCGTCCGGGAAGTGAGGAGCCCCTCTGCCCGGCCACCACCCCGTCTAGGAAGTGAGGAGCGTCTCTGCCCGGCCGCCCCGTCTGGGAAGTGGGGAGCGCCTCTGCCTGGCTGCCCCGTCTGGGATGTGGGGAGTGCCTCTGCCCGGCCGCCCCGTCTGGGAGGTCTACCACGGAGGCCAGAAGCAATGTGGGGGCTGGACGTGGTGGCTCACGCCTGTAGTCCCAGCACTCTGGGAGGCTGAAGCGGGTTGATCACTTGAGGCTAGGAGTTGGAGACCAGCCTGGCCAACATGGCAAAACATGAAAAATACAACAGACAAACCAACCAACCAACCCAGCGACAACAAAACAGGTCTACCCTGGAGTCATACTCTAATTTTTTCTATTTTCCTCCCTTTCTGATCCTTTATCCCACTTTCTTTTTCTTCCTCTTCCTTCTCCTTCTTCTTTGTCAAATAGAGGATTGAGTTATTATCATTGATCCATACAAAGTCCCTCTCTCATTTATTTTCTTTAATTCCCACTCCCCATTTCTATTCCCCATCTTCCCCCTTGCAGTGAGCCGAGATTGCGCCACTGCACTCCAGCCTGGGCGACAGAGCAAGACTCTGTCTCAAAAAAAAAAAAAAAAAAAAAAAACCTTCCTAATATGTTTGATATGCATCTTTTTGTTTGTATGTATTTTTAGAAAATGTTTATTGTTTTGTGTGCAAAAAAATTAATAAAAAAATACTAAAAAAATAGAATAAAATAAAATAAAATCTCAAAAAAAAAAAAAAAAAACCCAAATAAATCAGTCAGACACCAGCTGGGCCCGGTGGCTCACGCCTGTAATCCCAGCACTTTGGGAGGCCAAGGCGGGCAGATCATGAGGTCAAGAGATCGAGACCATCCTGGCCAACATGGTGAAACCCCCGTCTCTACTAAAAATACAAAAATTAGCCAGGTATGGGGCATGCACCTGTAGTCCCAGCTACTTGGGAGACTGAGGCAGGAGAATAGCTTGAACCTGGGAGGCAGAGGTTGCAGTGAGCCGAGGTCACGCCACTGCACTCCAGCCTGGTGACAGAGCAAGACTCCGTATAAAAAAAAAAAAAAAAATCAGTCAGATATCTAGTTATCCTAAGGCATGTAAAGCATGCTTATGGGTGACTAGAAGGCAAGTAGAAGCAAGGATTTCAGATAACAGAATCAAAGTAGACAAGCTGGAAAAAGAAGCAAAGTGAAGCGATATAATTTAATAGGAATAAATCTAAGGCTGGTATCTAGTCAGAAAAATTGGCAGCACACAGCCAAAGTGTAGTATTGGGTCAAAAAAAGAAAGAAAGAAAAAAATTGGCAAAAAATTGCTAAGTCAAAGTGTAAAGAAGATGTAGTTAAGCTGCACATCAAGCGAGGCTTTAACTCAAAGAATCAGGAATATGAAGAGGCTGACAAAAGAACAAACCTAATCTAAGGATTTGTTGCAGGTCATAAGAAGGAAAACAATGAACTGGAGGTCATGGGTGTGAAGGGCAGAAGAGAAGATGTGCAGAGTTACCATACTATATCAGAGGAAAGAGATAATGACATGAGCACCTCTGTGCTTAAGAGAAATCTAGCAAACAGAGGTCAAGCCAGAGAATACTGGCTCCAGGTGGTGATTTCAGAGAACCCAGAACATAGAGTAGGTGAGAAGTAGTATGGGGGCTACTTGAATGGAAAACATTAGCTCTGAGGTTGGGTTCCTCTTCTGGCTTCAAAGGAGAGGCTCTCATAATCAAATTGTTGGGGTAAACTACTGGACACAGGGACTTGAGTGAGTACCTTCTGTCTCTCTCCAGACTACCCAGAAATTTAGGCCAAATGCTACAAGGGGCCGTTGCATTGTCAGGCTTTATCAACAGAGGCAAAATATTTAGACCACTGAAAGGAATAGCCAGCTGTACTCTGGGTAAGAAACCTCAACTCTGGCTTTCCATTTTGAGCACCTCACCTTAGAAGGACATGACATTGTCAGAAGGACCTGACTCACTTGGAGATCCTACACTATGCTGGCTGAAAAGAGGCCATGATTCACAATAGAGACATCTATAATATGGCCATAGACATCCACAGCATTTCCAGGATCAGAAGTAGAAACTCCATCCAACTAGAGGCTGCCCCGTGGTCACTGTTTGGTGTGAGCTCAATATACCGTGTGTTTCAGAAATACTCTGATAGCTCTTAGGAATGAATTATATTCATTAAAGAGGTATATGTCAGTAATGAGGAATGTAGTTTCTTTTAACTTTTTTTTTTAAACTCACTAGGTTACTTCGAGAAATCAGACCATACAAAGTAGTTATCAATGATAAAAAGAAGTGAGAAATCAACTGATAACATAAGCAAGTTGTTGACACAATATTTTCAATTGTTAAAGGCAACACAACAGAGCTAAGTCTAGACACAAGATAACCAAAGCTCACTGCCATGATAGATAATGTCCCCCATATTGGGTAATCAATGTATTAGTTAAGAAGGTTGCAAATATATGACTCAATCAAGAGAAGAGCATTTCTTTACTTTTTAATTTTTTATTTTACTTTTGAGACAGGGTCACTCGCTCTGTCACCCAGGCTGGAGTGCAGTGGCATGATCTTGGCTCACTGCAACCTCCATCTCCTGGATTCAAGAGATTCTCGTGCCTCAGCCTCCCGAGTAGCTGGAATTACAGGCATGTGCCACCATGTCTGGCTAATTTTTGGATTTTTGGTAGAAATGGGGTTTCATCATGTTGGCCAGGCTGTTCTTGAACTCCTGGCTTCAAGTGATCAGACCGCTGTGGCCTCCCAAAGTGCTAGGATTACAGGCATGAACCACCACACCTGGCTAAAGAGCATTTCTAAAATGAGTATTATTTCTGACCAATAGAGGAAAATTTCAACCCCAGTTCACTTTTTTAGACACATTCCTGAGGTCTGAGAAAATCTAAGGGAACATAGCACCTCAAATAAGTTTAATAAATTACATTTAAACTACAATAGCTTCATTTAAAGAGTACATCTGGGACTCAGTGCTTCAACATGAGCCCATTTAGAATCAGTTCAAGTTATAATTTGAACTCACACCTGAGTTTTGCCTGTCCTTTAAAAAGTCAGCTCGGCCAGGTGCAGTGGCTCACACCTATAATCCTAGCATATTGGGAGACCGAGGCGCAGAGATCATTTGAGCTCAGGAGTTCGAGACCAGCCTGTGCAACATGATGAGACCCCCCATCTCTATCAAAAACACAAAAAATTGGCTGGGCATGGTGGTGCACTCCCGTGGTCCCAGCTACTCGGGAGGCTGAGGTGGGAGAATCACTTGAGTCTGGAAGGCAGGAGTTGCTGTGAGCAAAGATTGCACCACTGCACTCTAACCTGGGTGAAAGAGTGAGACCTCGTCTCAAAAAAAAAAAGTCAGCTCAGCCAAAATCCCGAAACTATGACTCTTTAGAGTCAAATCAAGCAGAGATCAGTAATAATATATCAAAGTTCTCCTTTTTAAAAAATATACTATGCAATGGCTAGGAAAAGAGCAGCACTAAAAACTTGGTTTTAGAATTATTTAAGGGAAAAATGTTTAAAAAATTAAGGGTTGGGCTGGGTATGGTGAGGTGTGCCTGTAATCCCAGCTACTTGGGAGGCTGATGCACTTGAGCCCAGGAGTTCAAGTCTAGCCTGAACAGCATCTCCAAAAATGAATAGATAGACAGATAGATAAATAAATAAGTAAATAAATAAAATTAAGGGTTGAGTATAAGTGTCCCTGTTTTCAGATTTGGCCTTGATGTGAACCTGGGTACCCCATGAAAGGGCCCTGGCTGACTTAGGCCATTTCCTAACATCTGGAGCAACATAGCTTCTTGGAAAGCCCATTTATTTGGTGTGCTAAAAGCTTTTAAACATAATGTGATCATAATCTTCTTGGCATGTGTCATAGAGTACTAAAAACCACAGTAACCTCATTAATATTCCCACTAAATATGGTGTCTTTCTGGTTGCTAAAGCAGGGCCTCCACCAGCAGACAATACAAAGAATGTCTAAACATAAATTTTGGCTGGGTGCGATAGCTCACACCTGTAATTCTAGCACTTTGGGAGGCTGAGGCGGGGGGATCACTTGAAGTCAGTAGTTTGAAACCAGCCTGGCCAACATGGTGAAACCCCATTTATACTAAAACTACAAAAAACATTAGCTGGGCATGATGGTAGGTGCCTGTAATCCCAGCTACTTGGGAGGCTGAGGCAGGAGAATTGCTTGAACCTGGGAGGCGGAGGTTGCAGTGAGTCGAGATCACGCCACTGCACTCCAGCCTGGGTGACACAGTGAGACTCCATGTTAAAAAATAAATAAAAATAAATTTTTAGTTTTTCAACTATGAGCTGGAATGCTGTTGTTTAGAAAGCAGTTGACAGATGCCTAGAAAATTAAAGTGGCAGCCAGGCGCAGTGGCTCACACCTGTAATCCCAGCACTTTGAGAGGCCGAGGTGGGTGGATCACCTGAGGTCAGGAGTTTAAGACCAGCCTGACCAACAAGACGAAACCCTGTCTCTACTAAAAATACAAAATTAGCCAGGCATGGTGGCGCATGCCTGTAGTCCCAGCTACTTGGGAGGCTGAGGCAGAAGAATCTCTTGAACCTGAGAGGCAGAGGTTGCAGTGAGCCAAGATAGCGCCACTGCATTCCAGCCTAGGGAACAAGAGCGAAACTCCGTCTCAAAGAAATAAAAAAAAGAAAGAAAATTAAAGTGGCGGGCTGGGCGCAGTGGCACACGCCTGTAATCCCTGCACTTTGGGAGGCCAAGGCAGGCAGATTACCTGAGGTCAGGAGTTCGAGACCAGCCTGACCAACACAGAGAAACCCCGTCTCTACTAAAAATACAAAATTAGCTGGGTGTGGTGGTGCATGCCTGTAATCCCAGCTACATGAGAGGCTGAGGCAGGAGAATTGCTTGAACCCGGGAGGCGGAGGTTGCGGTGAGCCGAGATCACACCATTGCACTCCAGCCTGGGCAACAAGAGCAAAATTCCATCTCGAAAAAATAAATAAATAAAAATAGATAAAATTAAAGTGGCAATGTGAAAACAGCTTTTCCACACCAACAAAGTTATCCAAAACTCTCAGATATAGCAAACCCACAGTTATAAATTTTAGAAGCAATCTAGGGTAGATTTTTAAAAATCAGAGGGGAAACAGTTGGGATTTTATTTTGTTTTTACTTTACAAAGGATGAGACTTACCATTTTTCACATTCTCAAGTGCTAGGGTTATGAAAGATTTTAAAATTACCTTTGTGCCCTTCCCACAGTTTAAGAACTTACTTATTTTCCCATAGCAGGGCTTCTGTGTCAATGCCTCTGCCGTATGTTATGGAGTGCGAAGAGTTCTATGAGGGCTGCTCTGTTTAGCCTTAAGACAATGTTCAAATGAAACACAGAAGGGTGGGCTGACAGTATCTGGCACAGTGGTTTCCTGCCATGCTGCTTGGAAATGGGGCTGGAGGTATGGGTATAAATCAGTCCAAAACCAAGTGCTAGTATCATATGGTGAACAAAGGGCAAGGAAATTGTTAAAAATGTGAAATGCATAACTATCATGGTATCACCCCCTCAGGGTATAGAGATGCAGAGCACCCTTGCTATACCACAACCTCATGGGCCTCTGTTTCCCCTAGCCTATGAGGGGTTTGAACCAGCTCTTACAAGTAGGAATAAGCACTCACCAAAATTCTGCTAACTTACTTCTAACACCTGACTTCTAGAGTTGAATCTGAATGTTCTACTAAGTATTTAGAAAAAAGGCAATGGACCTTTTTCCAATTCTTTATCTCATAAACAACCTTTACACTCAACTATGAGCAGGAAAGATGAATATTTAAATCACTGTAAAGTTTTCATATTAAAAATGATCACAAGTCCAAGGGAGGAGACATGAAAGAACAGAGAAGGACAGGAGAGTCAGAAGTCAGGACTTGGAAGGAGAGCCTGGACAAAAGGTTCTATTCCATTCAAAGATCTTTACCTTCCTTTAGATAACCCAAACTCCCTTTAAAAAACTATTCCTAGTCAAGGGCTCAGAGACTCCCAGTACTTCAAAATAAGCCCAGGTAGGATTAGTTCAGATGATATTTGAACTCACTTCTGAGTGCTGCTTCCTCTAGGGTCAAGTCAAACATAGCTATAGACACAGCTAGGAAGCTTTCAAGCCAGGTCAGGCAGGGACCACTAAGAGCAGCAAGATAAAGGCTGGGTTGTATGAATCCCAACTAAGGATAGGAGTAGAAATAGTCTGAGAACAGGTCATCTCATCCTTACTTCTTTTGCTATTGAGTCATTGTATATATTCCCGCTGTGGTCAGGAACAAAGTACAGTATTATCAGCATTTCTGTTAGTATGGTTCCTAACGGAAATATGGGTCATATTAATCTTCATGTAGGCTAAAAATATACAGCCTCTGGTAGTCTAGTAAATGCCCAACATGTGTCTACTAAACAGAGAGAGAGAGAAAAAAAAAGATTAAATATATTAAGTACTTAAGGTACTTGCAAAGAATGGTACAATGGATAAAAGGTCATTAAATAAAAAATTGACTATTCTAAAGAACATGCTACTCAAAGCAAATATTTTGTGCTTAGCTATCACAATGCCTTTTTTGAGGCAGGGTCTCACTCTGTCACCCAGGCTGGAGTGCAATGGTGTGATCTCAACTCACTGCAACCTCCACCTCCCAGGCTCAAGTGATTCTCCTGCCTTAGCCTCCTGAGTAGTTAGCATTATAGGCACCGTACCACTACTGTCCCGGCTAATTTTTGTATTTTTAGTAGAGATGGGGTTTCACCATGTTGGCCAGGCTGGTCTCGAACTCCTGACCTCAAATGATCCACCCGCCTTGGCCTCCCAAAGTTCTGGGATTACAGGCATGAGCCACTGTGCCAGCTACAATGTTCTTTAAATAAAAAGTATTAGAAAGTCCAAAAT
This sequence comes from Symphalangus syndactylus, assembly GCF_028878055.3. Lineage (NCBI taxonomy): Eukaryota > Metazoa > Chordata > Mammalia > Primates > Hylobatidae > Symphalangus > Symphalangus syndactylus. Next base: position 46,601,003 of record NC_072424.2, on the reverse strand, counting down.
TGGCAAACTAAAAGTCGCTCTGGTTCCCAACATGAAGCTAAAATAGAGTCACGGGAACACTTTGTCAATGGTATACTGATTTCAACAATGATTTTTCCTTCTTATATGGAGACATTTTAGATGTGACAGATAATCTCAAATAATCAAAAGATAAAGAATTACAAATACTAAAGGGAATATCAACCACAATGTCAATGCCCCACTACTACATGGACATGCAGTTGCTATTTCCTTGCCCTGTCCGAAACCTTCTCTAGATATAAAATACATGGTAGATGGGACACATTTGGAAAAAAGGGGCCAAGAGAAAGGGAAAAACAATCAACTGCTTATTAAGCTTCTGCATTTGAGCATGAAAGAAGGAAAGAAGCTGCAAACACAGTGTTTTTCTCAACTGGGTTCTCTAAAACATTATTTCCAAGAAATGACACATTTTTCCATGATCAAAACAAATTTGTGAAAAACTGCATATTGCCTCCTTCTTGTGTTTTCACAATGAAGATTAGTATATGAAAGATTATAATATGTCATAGAATAAACCAGCCTTTCTTTAAACAAGCATTTCTGAACTCATTTGACTCAGCAAAATTTTTTAAATAAAATAGATAATAAAATCCCAGGAGACTCATGTTTTATGGAGCATACTTTAAGAAACATAGAGGAGCTAATTGTAGGGACATTTTCCCTAGAATATGGGTAGAGAAGACCTGCCTGCTGAGATCTCTTCCTCTGTTTAAAAAATTAACATATGGCTGGGCACAGTGGCTCACACCTGTAATCCCAGCACTTTGGGAGGCCGAGGCGGGTGGATTACCTGGGGTCAGGAGTTCAAGGACAGCCTGGTCAACATGGAGAAACCCTGTCTCCATTAAAAATACAAAAATTAGCTGGGTGTGGTGGTGGGTGCCTGTAATCCCAGCTACTCGGGAGGCTGAGGTAGGAGAATCACTTGACCCAGGAGGTGGAGACTGCAGTGAGCCAAGATCGTGCCACTGTACTCCAGCCTGAGCAACAAAACGAGTTTCCACCTCAAAACAACAAGAGCAATAACAAAAATAAAAATAAAAAACTCATATATGAGCTTCAAGTCAGTGACAGGTTAAAAAAAAAAAAAGAACTCAATCAACCAACTTTACCCCGATTTTGCCTGAAATATTTAACTCCCTTTATCACCTGAAATTCCAATTAGATTGTTTTTAATAAGCATCTTCCAGAAGAGTTCAAATGTTAGTCATCCATGGTTTGACATAAAGTTTTTTGTTTTTTTTTTTTTGAGACGGAGTCTTTCTCTGTCCCCCTGGCTGGAGTGCAGTGGCGCGATCTCGGCTCACTGCAAGCTCCACCTCCCGGGTTCACGCCATTCTCCTGCCTCAGCCTCCCAAGTAGCTGGGACTACAGGCGCCTGCCAACACGCCCGGCTAATTTTTTTTTTGTATTTTTAGTAGAGATGGGGTTTCACCGTGTTAGCCAGGATGGTCTCGATCTCCTGACCTTGTGATCCGCCCACCTCGGCCTCCCAAAGTGCTGGGATTACAGGCTTGAGCCACCGCGCCCGGCCGGTTTGACATAAATTAACGTGTTATCAGTGCTATCATATATTGACAGAGTGCTTTACAGTTTTCAAAAACACTTTCATTTATACACACACATACACAAACACACACACTTCCTTCAAGCTATATAATAAGTGATACAGTCGAGACTAAAACCCCAGATTGGCTAATTCTAGTCTAGTATCCTTTCTACTAGTAAAAATATTTCTATGGGACGAATTGGGAAACTATAACCAATGTCTACTGCATGATGCATTTAAAGTTGTAAAGATCTGATTTACAAATTCCTAGGGGACAACATGACCAAGCTGAGCTAGACAACGGTTGTGTTGGGGGGCAGGGGGAATTGCCCCAGATTTTTATAAACAAATTTTTCATATCTATCAAGTCATATGTTTTTGCTAGGCTAAGGAGATTCAACTGAATCTACACTTTAAAAATTTTCTCATGACTGGCCGGGCGCAGTGGCTCACGCCTGTAATCCCAGCACTTTGGGAGGCAGAGGCGGGTGGATCACAAGGTCAGGAGTTCAAGACCAGCCTGGCCAAGATGGTGAAACCCCATCTCTACTAAAAACTACAAAAAAAATTAGCTGGGCGTGGTGGCAGGCGCCTGTAATCCCAGCTACTCGGGAGGCTGAGGCAAGAGAATCGCTTGAACCCAGGCCACAGAGGTTGCAGTGAGCCGAGATCAAGCCACTGCACTCCAGCCTGGGCGACAGGGTAAGACTCCGTCTCAAAAAAAAAAAATTTTCTCATGACCACATAGAGTAGACAATAGAAAACCAGCCACATAAAAGAATTGCCCATTTTCAATGATCTCATTTTCATACTACAAAAATCTTTCATATGTAAATGACCTAGATTTCCATTACATTTAAAAAACTGGATTTAGCACAGCTTTTACATCTTAAGAGTTCATTTGACATCACTTCTAAAAATACCACTAGAACAGAAAGAATGTGTACAGGTGCCATCTTTGGCTCTTATTGTGTTTAAATACTTTAAACTCAGTTTTTTACAGAAACAACATTCAAAGGAATATAAGCAAAATTTAATCCTAACCTGTATTTCATTTCAGGTTCAAAATCTTTTCACTATCAGAGAAAAGATACTGGTAAAAATACCACTTTCAAGACTAAAATGAAAAAAGCCTTCGATCCTTTAAATGAAAAAACATACCCAGTTGTCTACATCTATAAAAGGAACTTAGTCTTTACATGTGTGTCTTGACTAACATCCAACCAGAATATTGATAGATTGGCACCTATGTTAACTTTCTTTAAAGTATCAACTTCAACTATTTCATTTTCCTTATATCAAGGATACTTAGTGGAACTGAATAAATACTTTAAAAGGAAAAAAAAAAGAGCCAACAATTAGCCTTTGGATGTATGATTAGGCCATAGCATAATTTAAATAGGCCAGGCTCAGCAATAATACAAATCAACATCTGCCTGTACAGCCTAGTAACTTCCCAGAGTACTTCTTCAACTGTCATGGTTTATCTGTGCAATAAAGTGTGAGGTAGTTAGGCTGGTGTTCTCATTACCTCAGGATAATGAAATCAAGCCTCTAAAGGTTAAGTAGCTTGCTCAAGGTCATACCACGATTGGAAAAAGCTAGGAATAGACCCAGATCTCTGAATTCCTAAGCCAGTACTTTTTTTTGTTTTGTTTTGTTTTGTTTTTGTTTAACTACAGCAATGGTTCTCTGGGAGGTGGGGACAGAGTTGAGTATGGGATGTATCCTCCACTTACATACTAATGATCATGCCTGTAACTGCCCCACTCTATTAGAGTTCTAGGGAGCCTCTGTTACGCACGAGTGTAATATACACCTCAAATATGCGGAGGCAGAAGAAATGCTGAGAATTATGTGCTGAGTATCATACAACATTGACGTTGTCAACACAAGGACAAATTACCAATTAGCCAATAACTAGTAAACATGAGCCATAAGGTAAGTCTTAATTAATTTATTTCAAGATGCTAACGACTTTTTTCCTTGGAAGTAAAAACTAAGGCATGAATCTGTGTCTTTTTTTTTTTTTTTTTTTAATAGGGTCTCACTGTGTCACCCAGGCGGGTACAATCGTAGCTCACTGCAGCCTCAAACTCCTGGGCTCAAGGAATCCTCCCATCCCAGTCTCCCGGGTAGCTGGGACTATAGGCATATGCCATTATGCCCCACTAATTTTTTTTATTTTTTGTCAAGACTGGGTCTCACTATATTGTCCAGGCTGGTCTTGAACTCCTGGCCTCAAGTGATCCTTCCACCTTGGCCTCCCAAAGTTCTGGGATTACAGGTGTGAGCCAGTGTACCTGGCCCTATCTGTGTCATTTACAACAAAATGTTTCAGAGGCCAGGCACAGTGACTCATGCCTGTAATCCCAGCACTTTGGGAGGCCAAGGCGGACAGATCACCTAGGGTTAGGAGTTTGAGACCAGCCTGGCCAACATGGCGAAACCCTGTCTCTACTAAAAAAAATACAAAAAATTAGCTGGGCGTGGTGGCAGGTACCTGTAATCCCAGCTACTTGGGAGGCTGAGGCAGGAGAATCGCTTGAACCTGGTAGGCGGAGGTTACTGTGAGCAGAGATCACGCCACTACACTCTAGCCTGGGTAACACAGTGAGACTCCATCTCAAAAAAAAAAAAAAAAAAAGTTTCATAACACTAAAATTGCCGACATCTTTACTAAATTTTTAAAAAAATTAAACAGATGGGATCTCACTCTGTCACCCAGGTTGGAGTTCAGTGGTGCAGTCATAGCTCACTGTAGCCTCAAGCTCCTGGGCTTAATAGATCCTCCTGCCTCAGCCTCCCGAGTAGCTAGGACTACTGGCATGTGTCACCACACCTGGATAATTTAAAAAAAATTTTTTTTTGGCGAGATGAGGGTCTTGTTATGTTGCCCAGGCTGGTCTTGAACTCCCGGCCTCAAGCTGAACTCCTGGCCTCAAGCTATCCTCCCACCTCAGCCTCCCAAAACATTAGGATTATAGGTGTGAGCTCCTGGATAAGCAGCAAGGCTCGGGAAGGGCATCCAACGAAGACAGCTCTGTCCTCAATTGTCAAGTATCTTGAGAAAGTTTCCAAACCTCTCTTAGATTCTCCAGTGTGCAAAACAAAGAGGGTTGGACCAGGTCATGCCTTAGGTTAAGTCCAACTTGAGTGTATTGTAAGTGCCAAAAAACACTTTTGATATTCTGAACAGTGAAATCTAAATTTCTTTAGAGTGTCCTTAACTAAGTAGAAAAAGAAAGCTGTGCAAAGTGCTCTCTGGTGGACAGTTGGATATGTGAAAGAATGGTTTAAAAGGTCTTCCCATCTGGGCCACCTCTCTTTTTAACTATTTTAAATTTTTTTTAATTAAAAAAATGGTTTTTTAAAAGAGAATGATCTCGCTACATTGCCCAGGCTGGTCTCAAACTCCTGGCCTCAAGCAGTCCCCCCAGCTCAGCCTTCCAAAGTGCTGGGATTACAGGCATGAGCCACTGTGTCTGGCCTCTTGGGTCACCTCTCAATCATCATTCATTCACTATAATAACTCATTCATGCATTAATTCAAAAATAATTAATGTGTGTCCACTAGGTATCAGGCATTGTGTATACTGTAGTTAAACTGAAAGACAGGTATTGCCCTCCTGAATTTGTATCATCTAACAGAGTAGATGGACATTAAACAAAGCATTATTTCATTATACTGGCATTTAATGCTACAAATAAATGGTAGACATGTATTATGACAACAATCTATGGGGGAGGTATAAGCTCCAATGAAGAAAGGATTCTTAAAAATATCACAATTAAGCTGAGACCTGAAGGAAAAGTGGGTATTAGCCAGGCAACGTATGTATAACGACCCTGAGAAATAGGGGAAAAGGCCAGCTATGGCTGGCTCGAGATAAGGAAGGGAGAAGTGAGGGCTAAGGCAGAAGTACATAGTACATGAAGGGTCATTTAGGCAATTTTAAGGACTTTGACCTATATCCCAAGGGCAGTGGAACATAATCAAAAGGTTTAAAGGAGTGAAAAGACATGATTAAATTATGAGTATAAAAAGCTCACTCTGGTTGCTGTCTAAAAAATGACTTGGAGATGGGATAAAATTGAATTGGGGAGCCCTAGGGGAAGATATGCTAGATGTCCAGGTGAGAGATGACTCTAGATGTCTAGTATCCAGGCTTCCATGGCTGCTTCCAGTTGTTGCCCTCCTATATATCCTCCTACTTGATTCTGCACATTAGTAAGTGCCTGCTGTGTGCCAAGCACTTCCATTCAGACTCCTGAGCAAAAGTAACAGAAGTAAGATCATAGCAGCTCTGTGAGGAACTCCTAGCAGAAGAAGCGTCTTCCACTTCTCTTAGTCCTCCCATGGCTGGACATGCCACAGCAAAACGTTGCCGATGTGTAGATTTATCAACTTACTCCAACAAGAGGTACTCTAATCACAGTAATAGCAGGGTTCAGAAGTTTCCCCCAAGAGCCTGGGCTACTTTGTTCCTGTGACTTTGAAGAGCACAGGTTAAATAAGTAGGATCCTCTCTATATTATGAGCTGAATAATTACAGAGAATAAATAAAGTGTATCCCCTACCACCATTCCACTATTGTTATTATGCAGTTGATCTTCTTACTGCAGACTTAAAGGCTGTACATTAAAACACCTCTATGTTTCTTAAGACATGAAATATGGGATGATTAAAAAAATACCTCTGTGTTCTAAAACTGATTGTGATGGCTACACAATTATGTAAATATACTAAAAAACGTGTAATTGTACACTTTAACTGGGTGAACTGTATGCTATGTGAATAGCATAAAACAGCTCAATAAAGCTGTTACAAACAACAACAAAAACACCTCTTCCTTAAAGATCATGAGATTATGGATGAGTGAAATGACAGCAGAGATGAAAGTACCAAATCTACAGGATAACAAAGATAAATTAAATAATATAAATGTTGCCTACTGACATATTTTATATTCATAAGCAAGCCAAAAAATCTCTAAGATGGTGAGAAGAAATCAAATCTATAAAGCTTGTATTTCTCCCATGAAACACTCCATATAAAAGCTTCTCCAAAGATCAACAAGAATAATAAACATAAACTCTCAAAAGAGATATCTTTTTTGGAAAAAGTTGGTCGGATACAAAAAAGATAAAGGAGATATACCAGCTAATTTCTTCTTCATGTACCTTCCACACTGTACACAAGAAAGGTGCAACTTCCTCCCTCCCTCCCTTCCTTCCTTCTGTGGCCCAGTCTGCAGTAAACTCGGCTCGCTGCACACTCCCTGCGTCCGGCTCCCATGATTCTCCTGCCCTGGCCTGCGGGCTGCCTGGGATTGCCGCCGCGCGCCACCACCCCTCCCTCGTTTTTCTCCTTTGGCTGGAGGCGCGGTTTCGCCACGTCGGCCACACTGGTCTCCAGCTCCTGACCTCCAGTGCTCTGCCCGCCTCAGCCTCCCGAGGTGCTGGGACTGCAGACGGAGGCTCGCTCATTCGGTGCTCGGTGTTGCCCGGGCTGGAGTGCGGTGGCGTGATCTTGGCTCGCTGCAGCCTCCGCCTCCCAGCCGCCTGCCTTGGCCTCCCAGGGTGCTGGGATTGCAGCCGGCCGCTGCCCCGTCTGGGAGGTGGGGAGCGTCTCTGCCTGGCCGCCCATCGTCTGGGTTATGAGGCGCTCCTCTGCCCGGCCGCCCCGTCTGGGAGGTGAGGAGCGCCTCTGCCCGGCCGCCACCCCGTCTAAGAAGTGAGGAACGTCTCTGCCTGGCCGCCCATCGTCTGGGATGTGAGGAGTGCCTCTGCCCGGCCGCCCCGTCTGGGATGTGAGGAGCGACTCTGCCCGGCTGCCCCGTCTGGGAAGTGAGGAGCCCCTCTGCGCGGCCGCCCCGTCTGGGAAGTGAGGAGCGCCTCTGCCCGGCCGCCCCTTCTGGGATTTGAGGAGCGCCACTGCCCGGCCGCCCCGTCTGGGAAGTGAGGAGCGCCTCTGCCCCGTCGCCCCGTCTGGTAAGTGAGGAGCGCCTCTGGCCGGCCGCCCCGTCTGGGAGGTGGGGAGCGCCTCCGCGCAGCCGCCCCTTCTGGGAAGTGGGGAGCGCCTCCGCCCGGCCGCCCCGTCTGGGAGGTGGGGAGCGCCTCCGCGCGGCCGCCCCGTCTGGGAGGTGAGGAGCGCCTCCGCGCGGCCGCCCCGTCTGGGAGGTGAGGAGCGCCTCCGCGCGGCCGCCCCGTCTGGGAGGTGAGGAGCGCCTCCGCGCGGCCGCCCCTTCTGGGAAGTGAGGAGCGCCTCTGCCCGGCCGCCCCTTCTGGTATGTGAGGGGCGCCTCTGCCTGGCCACCCATCGTCTGGGATGTGAGGAGCGCCTCCGCCCAGCTGCCCCGTCCGGGAAGTGAGGAGCCCCTCTGCCCGGCCGCCACCCCGTCTAGGAAGTGAGGAGCGTCTCCGCCCGGCCACCCCGTCTGGGAAGTGAGGAGCGTCTCTGTCCGGCCGCCCCGTCTGGGAAGTGAGGAGCACCTCTGCCTGGCCGCCCCGTCTGGGAGGTCTACCACAGAGGCCAGAAGCAATGTGGGGGCTGGATGTAGTGGCTCACGCCTGTAGTCCCAGTACTCTGGGAGGCTGAGGCGGGTTGATCACTTGAGGCTGGGAGCTCGAGACCAGCCTGGCCAACATGGCAAAACATATGAAAAATACAACTGTCAAACTAACCAACGAACCAAGCGACAACAAAACAGGTCTACCCTGGAGTCATACTCTAATTTTTTCTATTTTCCTCCCTTTCTGATCCTTTATCCCACTTTCTTTTTCTTCCTCTTCCTTCTCCTTCTTCTTTGTCAAATAGAGGATTGAGTTATTACATTGATCCATACAAAGTCCCTCTCTCATTTATTTTCTTTAATTCCCACTCCCCATTTCTATTCCCCGTCTTCCCATGTGCAACCTTCCTAATATGTTTGATATGCATCTTTTTGTTCGTATGTACTTTTAGAAAATGTTTATTGTTTTGTGTGCAAAAATAAAATAAAATAAAATAAAATAAAAAAAAGAAAGGTGCCGGCCGGGCGCGGTGGCTCAAGCCTGTAATCCTAGCACTTTGGGAGGCCGAGGTGGGCGGATCACGAGGTCAGGAGTTCGAGACCATCCTGGCCAACATAGTGAAACCCTGTCTCTACTAAAAATACAAAAAAAATTAGCCGGGCGTGGTGGCGGGCGCTTGTAGTCCCAGCTACTCGGGAGGCTGAGGCAGGAGAATGGCGTGAACCCGGGAGGCGGAGCTTGCAGTGAGCCGAGATGGTGCCACTGCACTCCAGCCTGGGGGACAAAGCCAGACTCTGACTCAAAAAAAAAAAAAAAAAAAAAAAAAAAAGAAACGTGCAACCTGAGGGGACACACCTCATATGGCCCTACTGCTTTCACTGTTCTAACACTTAATGTATTGTCTCACTCGATGGTCAGGCATTGTTGCTCTGCAGGTGGCCCCCTCCCACTCTCCTTAAGGGATAAGGGCTGCAAACAGGAAGTAAGTGGCCCTTAAATGCCATCTCTAGTTTTAAAAATTCAATGCATCTATATTTATAATGATGCAGACAGCAAACGAGATGCTTTGAGTAAAAAGGTAATAAAGGTTGATGCTACTTAAAAAGGTAATAAAGGTTGATGCTACTTAAAATAGTCAAGGTATTGGTGTAAAGCCAACTCTGGGCTCGCATCAGAAGGAAGGAGATGAATGCTATGACCAAAGACTGAAGTTCTCTATGAGTCCACAGCACTCAATAGTGCTGTATTTTCCTGAGGAGATATAAGACTTAGCCACTACATAATCATCCATGATTTATTATTTTTTTGAGACAAGGTCTTGTTCTGTTGCCCAGGCTGCAGTACAGTGGCATGATCACAGCTCATTGTAGCTTCGACCTCTTGGGTTCAAGCAATCCTCCCTCCTCAGCCTCCCCCCATAGCTGGAATCACACAGGCATGTGCCACCATACTTGGCTAATTAAAAAAAAATCTGTGTGTGTAGAGATGGGGTCTCCGTATGTTGCCCAGGTTGGTCTCGAACTTCTGGGCTCAAGCACTCCTCCCACTTTGGCCTCCCAAAATGCTGGGATTATACACATGAGCCACTGTGCCTGGCCTACTCATATTTGTTGATATGGGAAAGTAAATAAAGGTCTCAAAGTAGAGGAAGAAGGAAGAAGAAGGAGGAAGGAAGAAAAAGGAGAAAGGAGGAGGAGGAAGGAAAGAAAAGAAAGGAGGGGGAGGAAAGGGGGAAGGAAAAGGAAGGAAGAGGAAAGGAAGGAAGGAAGGAAGGAAGGAAGGAAGTAAGTGACTGTGGCACCTTGGAATCTGTAACAGCAAGGAAAAGGGACTGTGTACACAGGTGGACATGTGCTCCTGACTTTTAGCACTGCAAGTTTCAGAACCTTTCTATGAGATATGAGACTACTACTAAAAACTTGGAGGGGTTATTCAGGAAACAAGGTTTGCCTAGTGATAGAAATTCTCTGTAGACAATCATGGATGATCATTTCTTCTGAAAGAGAAAAAGGGCATTACCTAAGGAAATACAAAAGTGCTTACATGAAATGGGACCTCTCTGGAAAGCTTAAATGTAAGCTTTAGGAGAAAGATGAATAAAAATAAAACCATGAATGAACCTAAAAATGTACCTATGAAAGGTGTAGTTAACAGAAGCTCAAAATGCCAGAGGCAACAAAATAAACTACTACTGGCTATATTCTAAGCAAGAAGAAAACAAAGGGGACAGAGTAACAGTTCAGGGGAAGGGAATGTAATGTTCACAGAAGAACAGTGAAAAAGAGCCCAACTCAAGATGGAAGTTGGCTTGCGTCTCTCATAATAAAGAAAGGATGTTGGGCTGAGCACAGTGGTTCAAGCCTATAATCCCAGCAATTTGGGAGGCTGAGGCAGGTAGATCACTTGAGCCCAGGAATTTGAGCCCAGCCTGGGCAATATGCTGAAACCTTATTTCTACCAAAAATACAAAAAAATTAGCCATGCATGGTGGTATGCATCTGTGATCCCAGCTATTGGGGAGGTTGAGGTGGGAAAATCACTTGAGCCCAGGAGGTTGAAGCTGCACTCCAGCCTGGGTGACAGGGTGAGACCCTGTCACAAAAAGAGAAGAAAAGGGAAGAAAACAGGCGGGGAGGAGAGAGAATGGGAGGAGAAGGGAGGGGAGAGGAGGGGAAGAAAATGGGAGGAGAGGGGAAGGGAGTGGAGGGGAGGGGAAAATATCTCCATATTGGTCAGGGCAAACGAAGAAGATGGAGCTGGTTCCTGAGGGGAAAAAGGGAAAGTAGGGACTTTGCCACTTTCAATGACTTCCAGTATTCCCACACAGATGACTCTCATCCCAGGGCACTGAAGAAACTGTTGGGTCCTTTTCCAATATCACATGGAAGTAGCATTCTTGTGCCCACTGCAACAGTCCCACCACACACATACACAGTGTACATACTGCTTTCTTGAACAATCTCTCTTCTGGGCTTCTCACCAATCTCATGGGATGCCCAAGGCTATTACTATTGCCTTCACTGTACACTGAAGCTCAGAATTTAAGTGACCCACCTAAGGTCATATAACCCCAAGGAGAATAAGACCAGATCTAGACCCAGGCCATCTGACTTGGGACCAGTGCTGTTTTCACTAACCAGTGTACCTTTTTGCTACTTCTTCAACAGAGCAACTTTTAAAACTCAAGCTATATAATATTAACAAAAATAAAGTACATTTGTAGCAAGATGAATACTTGCTGGTGAAATACCTGTCGACCTGCCTTAAGAGAAGTAAAATTTCATTTAATCTTCAGACCATCCCTAGGAAGGAGTTACAGAAGAGGACCTGAGGCTTCTGGCCTTAAGTAACTTGCTCGGGCTTGACAGTGACTGACCGAAGCAGCAAAGGTTTAAATGTATTAGAATCTGTTCTTGCTCCAAATTCCCTACTCTTTCCACTACAACTGGCTGCTACCTTAAATGTTTACCAAGGACTACTCTGAGATATAGACAGTATATGCTTAACCCAACTATAGCAAGCAGAAAAGTCAATGGCTTTCCTGAGCCCTGAGAAGTCTGATGTTCCAAACACATTTTCATAGCATGTTCTACAATCATGCTAACAAAAGCAAAGCCATTTCTCTCCTTTTTAACTTAGTTCTAATCTTGTGGGAAGAAATACTGAGGGCCTGAGCCTCACAGTAGCTGTGAGAATAGCGGTAGGCAACAAAACAAACACATCTGAATTTATTATGATTCTTACAGGGGCTCAGTGACTACTATAAATCCCTGGGGCAAGCATATCTCCCTCTACTAAGAAATAGGCCAAGAGGTCGGTAGGATGGAGGCAAAGGGAAGGTACAGACATGGGGAAATGGAGGCCTCCTCTAGGTTTTATTATTTCCAGGACCTACTTCCTGTACAGTCACTAGTTCTGGCTTTAGAGGAGAAAAAAGAAAGCTACTTCCATATAAATAAGAACCCAAAGCTCTTCAGGTTAAGTTCATTGCCTAGGTTCACCAGTGATGGTTGCGATAGAGGTCTCGATGTAATGGAACCTGGTACATGACTCCCAAATGTACAGGCACAAGCACATCTACCAGTAACAGCAGCAGAAGTTAAATGAACCCTCCAAGTAGCACCATGTGTTAATTCAACAAAGGTTTATCAAGCATCAATGACTCAATCGAGCAACGGGTAAATACTGGAGATCAGGCAGAGAATAAGACAGCACGCCCATCTTTGTGGAGCTTACAGTCTTGTGCGGGATTACAGTTACAAAAGGGCATGCTCAGATTGCTATGGATACCTAAAAATGCACGGAGTTCAGTTTGGTACCCATGCTCAGATTGCTATGGGTACTTAAAAACCAGGAATGGAGTTGAATCTTTATTACGCTTTTGAATCTCCATGAATTTAAAGAATGTTTCAAAATTCTAAATTATTTTATTCATTTTAATTAAAAACCAAACCACTATCACTTACTCTTAAGAAGCTCAGTGAAGTAGCAAATAGAATATTTATTCTAAGCCCTGGCTCTTGTAGTTTTTGATCAGATACATGTCTTAACAAAAGTATAATCCCGAATATGAAAAATCCATCACCAGTTAAAATTTTTACCTAAGAAACTTGCCTACTACACAAAATTCGTCAAAGTTGACTGTAGAGGATATTAAGTGAAACTTCATATAGAACAGATTTACTACTTTATTAATTCTAGTCCAGTGATGCCCCAAGAACATTCTTTACTAGAAGAATTAATAGTCACTGAACAGTTGCACAGGCAGGTGTTCACGACTTGGTGCTCGGCCGGGCGTGGTGGCTCACGCCTGTAATCCCAGCACTTTGGGAGGCCGAGGCGGGTGGATCACGAGGTCAGGAGATCGAGACCATCCTGGCTAACATGGTGAAACCCCGTCTCTACTAAAAATACAAAGAAAAAAAAATTAGCCGGGCGTCATGGTGGGTGTCTGTAGTCCCAGCTACTCGGGAGGCTGAGGCAGGAGAATGGCATGAACTCAGGAGGCAGAGGTTGCAGTGAGACAAGATTGCGCCACTGCACTCCAGCCTGGGTGACTGAGCAAAACTCCATCTCAAAAAAAAAAAAAAAGAAGACTTGGTGCTTTTTTAAAGAAGCACTACATGCTGTTTTCATTTATTAATACAGGGTCCAGATTGGCTCTTACTGCCTTCCATACCCCTAAGCTTCCAAACAGTGGCAAAGCTGGGATTCAAGGAATTTAAACTCATGCCAATCTGCAAAACCATTAAGTACACCAACTGCCTAAAATTCTACTTCATGCTTCCTCTTTACATCAGAAGTAGCACTCTTAATGTCTCTAGAGGGCAGGCAGGTAACACCAATGAACAGCGTGGCAGGTAATGCATATGCATATATGGTGTAAGCAGGAGAAACAGAATGAGTTGAAGAGGAGACTGAAGGGAAAAGCAGCTATTTGACTCCAATGATTGCCACAATCTATGATCTTGCAGATTTCTTTTTTTTTTAGACGGAGTCTCGCTCTGTCGCCCAGGCTGGAGTGCAGTGGCGCGATCTCAGCTCACTGCAAGCTCCACCTCCCAGGTTCACGCCATTCTCCTGCCTCAGCCTCCCGAGTAGCTGGGATTACAGGCGTCTGCTACTACTCCTACCTAATTTTTTTTGTATTTTAGTAGAGACGGGGTTTCACCGTGTTAGCCAGGATGGTTTGGTCTCGATCTCCTCATTCATGATCCACCTGCCTCGGCCTCCCAAAGTGCTGGGATTACAGGGATGAGCCACCGTGCCCAGCCATTTGGCAATTTTCAAACCAGAAGATCAACATCTCATACATACTCCTGAATGTTTAAATGTTAATCTAAGTTTCTTTGTTGTTTAAGAGCACTATGTAGGTCAAGTAGGTCAAGCAGGTCACTAGCTCTCCACCTCTGCTAACATACTGTCAGTGTCATCTTCTGAACAGCACTAGTTTGGTATGCTAAATTTTGCAGGATTATTTTCTTTTCTTTTTTTTTTTTTTTTTTTTTGAGGCAGAGTCTCACTCTGTCGCCCAGGCTGGAGTGCAGTGGCGCAATCTCGGCTCACTGCAATTTCTGCCTCCCCGGTTCACGCCATTCTCCTGCCTCAGCCTCCCGAGTAGCTGGGACTACAGGCGCCTGCCACTGTGCCCGGCTAATTTTTTGTATTTTTAGTAGAGACAGGGTTTCACCGTGTTAGCCAGGATGGTCTCGATCTCCTGACCTCGTGATCCGCCCGACTCGGCCTCCCAAAGTGCTGGGATTACAGGCGTGAGCCACCGCGCCCGGCCTGGATTATTTTCATAAGTGTAACATCACTCTGGGGATGGGTGAGGCAGAAGATTCCTTAATGCCTTAAATATCAACAGTGTTCTCTTTTTCAGGCAGCCTAGATGGATTTATGGACTAACGCTATGCAAGGTAGAGCTGATCACTTATGATCATAAGGTGCCTTTCTTCCCAGGAAACCACAGAACAAACTTGTTTTCTCTCCCATAGCAGTTTCACCCTAAGTAGGTGCTTACCCGTTTGTCAATGTCATTGTGCTGAAGCTGCACAAAACGAGCGCTGATGGCTGCAATGTAACTCTGCTGATTGGAGAATGCCACGCGGCCAGCACCTTTGGGGTACTTCAGCTCTGGGTCCGTATCAATGCCAGCATAGCAGACACCACCGTATAAACGGTCCATGATCATTGCCAGTTCAACTGCAAAAAAAACAAAACATGGATGTGTATAAATATCTGGGAGGTACTCTTGCCCAGGAGAAGGAAGAATTATTTAGATATCATGCAATGTAATTAAGAAAAGGAAAACCCATGTTAAGTATCATGAAAAATGTCCACACCAGTCTTACAACTCAAGTAGGGAAGGTCCTCATTGGGTGTTTTGAAATAAAATGGAAAAAAATTAGGAATTTACAACATACACACAAGAATTTATATAATCAGAACTTTAGCAGTAGTATAGAAGAAATGAACTACCAGTAATCCTGTTCTAATTTCTAACTGCTTAGTCCAATGGAATGCGCCCTGGGTAGGCAAGGCATTTCATGCTGCCCTGACAAGTTAATAAGAAACAGTCCTACTTACTAACCTCTAAGACTAAAAGCAATTACTAGTGTCACACTACTATATCAGGACTAAGCGATAGAAAGGATTAACTAACTGCTTGTTTTAAGTAGAGACAATTTGTTTATAGCCTTAAAGTAAATCTCCACAATTTAAAAAAATAAAGATTTTAGAGTATATTCTAACCCAACTGTGAACTCTCCATACTAACCTTTCCCACTGAATTCTAAATAATAATACTAGTAATGATAATAGCCACAATAAACATTTACTGAGCACTTACAACCTACCACAGAGCACTAAGGTGCTACACAAATAGTAAAAACATACCCATGTTGTACCTTGCTACAGATCCAGAGGTCTGGCCTGTACTCCTTGTCACATTTCTTCTAAATATGCCTTTGTTTGTTTGTTTGTTAGTCTGTTTACTGAGACAGAGTCTCGCTCTGTCGCCCAGGCTGGAGTGCAGTGGTGTGATCTCGGCTCACTACAACCTCCCAGGTTCAAGTGATTCTCCTGCCTCAGCCTCCCGAGTAGCTGGGATTACAGGCATGTACCACCACACTTGGCTAATTTTTTGTATTTTTAGTAGAGATGGGGTTTCACCATGTTGGCCAGGCTGGTCTTGAACTCCTGACCTCAAGTGATCCGCCAGCCTTGGCCTCCCAAAGTGCTGGGATTACAGGCATGAACCACCATGCGTGGCCTAAGTATGCCTTTATATTGGTATAGTTACAAAACAATAAAGGTACCATTAGAAAAACATGTAGCACTTACCTACATACCAGATTGTCTGAAGGTAATTGTTTACTTGATAGTGGACAGCACCTTCTCCAGGTATGACCATTCCTTTTAGGCTACTCACATAGTATAAGTCCAAAAGACTCAGCACTACCCCTGGGAAGTGACCCAAGAACCTGTTTCAACACCTATGTATGGTATTTGGAAAGGAGAAGACAGGGAAGACAGACAATGATCTGGGCCACAGCCAGTGTGCAAAGATCATCACATAGTAGAGCTCCACAGGAATCAGTATCTGGGGAGATGGAGAGCAGCACAATTCTTCTCTTCTAGAAGAGTTCTGCAGAATGTACAAAGGGTGAAGGGCTGAACAGTATAAGAACTCCACTAGATGTCTATGAACAAAAGGAAAGCCAAGCATTACTGGTTTCTTTACTATGAAAACTGCTGAGGCAGTAAGAAAAACTGTGTTGCTACATCAGAGAGGCTATCTTTACACTTCTCCAAAAGTTCTTTACATACCAGTGCCTATTTTTAATAGGAAGGACAACCTACAACCAACAAGTAATTTTCAGATGGTGAAAAAATAAGCTAGTAATAACTAAGCCAAAGAGTAAGTGCTATTAAAGACAGAGCAGCAGAAAGTTATCTCAATTATACCACTATGGTCAGAATTACTAAGCCATATCAGCCAAGGGAGAATTGTCCGTTAAAGCCAAGTAGATGCTGACTGCAGTCTTGGGGCAGGATCCAGGAATCACATTCATTCAAACAATGTAACAGGAATTGTGTGCATACCCTGAATATTAGAGGTCCTTATACTTCATCCCAACAACCTCTGATGGTTTGAGAATCTCCTCATATGGCTAATGTTACTGCAGTAACAGAGACCAAGAAACTGAAGGCAGAATTAATTGTTAATTGCAGTCATTAATGAATTTCCCTTATTGGTTGAATGGGTTTAGTGAAATAAGTAACCTCAGGACCCTGTAAATTAAATACTAATTTTCAAAAGACAAGGCTTCCTCTGTAGTGAAATAAGAGAGGGAACAATCTCTAAGCCTGGTGAATGGCCAGGAAAAGAACGCTGGAAAGGAATTGAATGGCACTTGTCTTCCACGACAGGAAGGACTCAATAAAGTGCCTGATTTAGAAAGAAGGCACATGAGTGGTAAGCTTGAAACTCCAGCTAAGCAGGAGAGTTACTGTAACCACAGATTTTTCTACACCACAGTGGTCTCCAAAAAATCTTCAGGATCTCCAAGCGCGGTGGCTCACGCCTATAATCCCAGCACTTTGGGAGGCCAAGGTGGGCGGATCACGAGGTCAGGAGATCGAGACCATCCTGGCTAACACCGTGAAACCCCATCTCTACTAAAAATACAAAAAATTAGCTGGGCATGGTGGCAGATGCCGGGAGGCTGAGGCAAGAGAACGGCGTGAACCTGGGAGCCGGAGCTTGCAGTGAGCCGAGATCGCACCACTGCACTCCAGCACAGGCGAAAGAGCAAGACTCTGTCTCAAAAAAAAAAAAAAAAAAAAAAAAAAAAAAATCTTCAGGATCTCCTAATGCCAGAGAAGCACAAACATTCCATTACTTTGTGAATCTATCTGCTTGAAATCATCTGCACATTCCAAGGATTAGATCATGACTGATGTTGCTGGCAGTTAAGTACTTTTGATAGGAAACAGAAACCCTCATCTGCTTATGCTCTTATGAAAACTAATTATAAATAAATAATTTCCATTTATGAACTTACATGTAGTTGCTTTTTTGGCCACCAAAAAGTCTGCAGACATTTGAGTTGATTAGGTCTCACTTAAGTGAAGGGCAATTTGTTGAGAAGCTAGAAGAAACCAAGGTGACTTAAGAAGAGGTTTTCGGGAGAAGAGTATGAAAATTTCCCATCTCCCTCTCTACCCTCATCTGTATTTTATTTTTTATTTATTTATTTACTTATTTTTGAGACAGAGTCTCACTCTGTTGCCCAGGCTGGAGTGCGGTGGTGCAATCTCGGCTCACTGCAAGCTCTGCCTCCTGGGTTCACACCATTCTCCTGCCTCAGCCTCCCGAGTAGCTGGGACTACAGGCGCCCGCCACCACGCCTGGCTAATTTTTTGTATTTTTAGTAAAGACTGGGTTTCACCGTATTAGTCAGGATGGTCTCGATCTCCTGACCTCGTGATCTGCCCGCCTCGACCTCCCAAAGTGCTGGGATTACAGGCGTGAGCCACCGCGCCCGGCCTCATCTGTATTTTAACTACAGAAAGTCTAATGCTATGACCACCCTTGAAGAGAAATAAACAATAGTCAAACAACTGCTGTTTGTATTTGGTCTTTTGCTCAACCAGTGAGTCTTCATTCAGCACACTTCCTGCAGGCTGAACTCATTTAAGTACTAAACAGAATTTCTAGTCCTCATTTGAAACCATCCTCTGCAGAGGGCAGAGACAAAGTAGCTCCCAGGAGGATGTTCTTAACATTTAACCTGAGGAAAATGAGGGTAGCAGAGCAGGGCATAGAGGTGAAGGAATCCAGAGTTCACACAGAGGTGAAAATAGGTATATAGTCCACAAGGAAGTCAAGACTTTCCAAACCACTTTTTATTTTCTTTCCCATCCAGACAGTGCTCATGGGTCTGTCTGGTCATGGTGGGAAGACGGCAGGTCTAATAGCTATGGTTCAAGGGTATACCACACTTTGGATAAGATGCTCTGTGATCCTAAGACAACTTAAGTTGTCTCATGAACAACTTCCATGGTAGCAGCAACACAATGAGTCTAATCCATGTGCTGGCTCTTGTGATGAGCGTCACTGTGCCACAGACTGGAGGGGCAAACTAGAATACTGCAGCAATGTGGAGCATAGCATCCCCATGGATTCCTTTGGATTGTGATGACTACATCTCTGAATTTGAATATAAGCTTCAATTATGGTTCCTTGGATTTGCTCCTGATTCTTTTTCTCTCTTTTTTTTTTTTGAGATGGAATCTCGCTCTGTCGCTCAGGCTGGAGTGCAGTGACGCGATCTCGGCTCACTGCAACCTCCACCTCCCAGGTTCAAGCAATTCTCCTGCCTCAGCCTCCCAAGTAGCTGGGATTATAGGTGTGCAGTCACCACGCCCAACTAATTTTTATATTTTTAGTAGAGATGGGGTTTTGCCATATTGGCCAGGCTGGTCTTGAACTCCTGACATCAGGTAATCCACCTGCCTTGGCCCCCCAAAGTGCTGGGATTACAGGCGTGAGCCCCCGCACTTGGCCTGCTCCTGATTCTTTACAAAGATGTGAAAGCGTCTTTAGTTCACCAGAGAGGAAACCCATGATGACTCCTCCCAGCCCTGCTTCACCTCAGGGCCCTATTTATATCATTTAATTATAATACATTTCAAAGCCAGCTAAGGCAACATGTGAGTCTGAGATAGTGGACAGCCAAATGAGATAGAGTAGACATGAGGATTCCAGAGGAAAATAACACATTCATCTTTACAGATTCTAAACTGTGAATCTATAATTCATATTTCTTCTCTTTGGAAATAAGGACAAGACAGATAGGCAAGAGGCATAGGGCACCTTAAGATATCAAAGAGGTCTTGACTTCTGAAAGAAAGGAAGATTAAACTTGATGAGGACTTTCTAGGTTTACCACAATTGTCAAGTTGGTTCAAGGGCAATTCACACACTTCAAGTGGAAGAAATGTGCTCATAAGCTTCTGCTCTGCATCAGATATGTTGGGAAGTTAAGAATATTTTCAAATAGATGGTATGAACAATGAACTAAATCAGACAGAGTGCACTGGTACCAAGTAGATTGTTACTACTGTTACTGAGACAACATCTCAGATCTCAGCTTAATAAAGTATCTTTCTTTCAACCTGAGAAAGACCAATTACTCTATCTGAACTCTGCTTCATCATCTCGAAAGCGCAGTCTACCACTTATAATCTCGCAGGGTCATTGTGAGAATTAAACATCCATGAGAGCTCTGGGCACACTGCTGAGGACAGAATAGTATTCAAATGTTTAGTTTTGTCCAGGGTTCTTGCCCTGCTCCCACCCTGTGAATCTCTGCTTAACATTTAAGTTGGCCTGGTTTTCTGCTCTGTAAGTATCAATTCATCACAGTGTTATTTTGGTTTTATACTAACATCACACAGCCTGCCACATATATGGCAAAGTTTGACATCAGCTTTGGATGAGGGTTTGCTTTTGGTTCAGAGGGAGGACACAAACACATACTAACATTAGAAAAATCCTTATCTCTAAAGGTAATACAGTTAATCGAGTCAGTATGCCAAATCTGGAGTTTATCCGGGACAACCCATACTGAACTGAGGACAAGGTGAAAAAGCTTCTACTGTTGAAAAACTTGATACAGGATGGTTTCTGCCTGCAATCATATCATAAAACAACAATAAAGGATAGGGTTATAATACTCCTGTTTCCTAAATCACAAATCAGGATATGGTTTCTAATACATGTGAACTATCAAATGTTTATACAAAATGTCTGAAATAAATGATCTTAGAAAAATTCAGGATATATGTTCTCTAGATATGCCATATATCTCTGAATATTTACTTCACAAATTTTTACCTCCCACAGAAAAACCATCCTCACAACAGTCAGGGCAGGTGGGGAAAGGCAGAGAAAGAAATTTCAGGATTCATCACAGAATATTAGTAGGGGAAAAAAAGAAAGGAAGGAATTATCAGAGCAATTGTTAGGAAAGATAGGACCAAAAGATGAACGAGAAAACAGTAGGCTGTGGGGATTCAGATGAGCACTCTCTCAAGATTGATCTGTTTGCAGGGCCTAAGGAAGTCACGAAGTCAAGAACAGTTCATATGCTTCTAATGAGAAAGACTGAAAGTTTTTCCAGCCTGATCAAGGTTGGGAATGAATGGATCCAAAAGCTTGGTCACTGGGGCAGTCCTTCCATCAGATGCCAAAACCAAGAAATCTGGGATCAGAGGAATACTCATGTTAATCAACTGGGGAAGAGTACAGAGACCACATACCTCACTCTCTACTTTTTCCTGGTGATATCATAACCCCCAAGTCTGGCACTTATTTTCCGTCAGAGTGAAGAGGTATGCATTCTGGAGAGGTCCTAATGCCACAGAAATATGCAACAGGGCTATTTCTGTATGGAGATTCACATTACGTGAATGAAGCATAGTGGCAACATGTTGTACTTCCAGGTGGCAGCCGGAGGAGAATCACACTGCCCATTACCCTGTACTGACTCTGAAGAATATGCGAGCTTTAGCCACATGGTGGCACGGTGAGTCTACTTACAGGCTTTCCTAATGTGAGGGTAGGGTGAGGTGGGGAGTAGAAAGAAAACAAGATCTGATGAACACCAGGAGACTTCAGGCAAACCATCGATGGCTTGCTATTGTCACCAATGGGAGTGATGAAAGGAAGAGACAGTAAGAATGTGTATTATTTGACATAGAGAAACCCACAATCAGGCAATGAGTAAGCTCATCTAAATTTTCCACTGATATTTTCCCATTTTCAGCTTTGCTTTGCTTTTCCTTTCTAGGACTGTGATTTTTTCCAACCTATTTTTTTTTTTTTTTTTTTTGAGATAAGGTCTTACTGTCACCCAGGCTAAAGTGCACTGATGCAATCTCAGCTCACTGCAGCCCCGAGCTCCCTGGGCTCAAGTGATTCTCCTGCCTCAGCCCCACAAGTAGCTGGGACTACAGGCACATGCCACCATGCCTGGCTAATTTTTGTATTTATTGTAGGGACAGGGTTTCACCATGTTGCCCAGGCTGGTCCAACCTGAGTTTTTAAAAGGAAGGTTTATCAAACAACCAGAAACTCAGGACAATACTGCTTAAAACAGGTTGCCTTTTTTCTTTAGAGGTGTTTGTATATTTTTGTTTAAAGGGATAAGGCCTGTATTCAGAATAACTATCAGTGATATTGGTCCTTGTCTTACAATGAGGAAATATCAAAGATTAAAAAAAAAAAACTCACAAGATCCAAAGGAGTAACACTTCAGTGATAACATTTTAGTCACTGTGACATATTAAGGAATATGTTTTGGCCCTGAATAAGGTAAAAATCCACCTGGACATCTAAAATCTCACCTGTTGAGTAGGCACACCCATATCTAGTCCAGGATCAGTCTACACAAAATGCTTAAAATAGTTTTAGATTTTCCAAAATTCCATAACTAGAATGTCCCTTGGAAATAATAAAAAATGGTCTAAAGTATTTCAAAACCAAATTTGAGAA
Source organism: Symphalangus syndactylus (assembly GCF_028878055.3). Classification (NCBI taxonomy): domain Eukaryota; kingdom Metazoa; phylum Chordata; class Mammalia; order Primates; family Hylobatidae; genus Symphalangus; species Symphalangus syndactylus. The sequence continues at coordinate 46,578,849 of NC_072424.2, read as the reverse complement.
TCATGTTAAAGAATATAATCTGGTCTCCAATTAATTCTGAGTTCACATTCTGTAAATACATTTGTTTTCTTCCGAAATCTTTTGACTCTCTGTATATGATTACCTCTTTAACATGATAGTGGGATATTCAGTTTTGCATGACACATACTTTCTCAGTGCCAGTAATACAGTAGATGCTCAATAAATGTTTATCGTTCAAGTGAACTGTACTGTACTCAACTTCAGCTTGTCTAGCAAAGTCACAATGAATTCCTTTAAAAAACGTCTTCTATTCCAAGGTATACATCAGTTCCCAAAGCTCAGTGTGTTTCAAAGAAACCCAATTCCTAGGATTATAGGTAAAAGTTGCAGATGTTAACTTTTTGTCTTGATAACATGGCCCTCTAAACTAGAAGTCTTGGGATGAATGGTAAAATTCTAAGACAATAATATAGATTACTTTGCCACCTAGAAACTAGCTATGCTTAAGGGAAGTGTTGGCATGGGAGGAACACTATCAATAATACAAGTGATTTTAGATTACTATCCACATAACTATAAAAACAAAACATTTTAAAACAAAAAATTTTAGCTTAGTTGAAAAAGAGAACTTCAGCTGGGCACGGTGGCTCACACCTGTAATCCCAGCACTTTGGGAGGCCGAGGTGGGCGGATCATGAGGTCAGGAGTTTGAGACCAGCCTGGCCAACATGATGAAACACTGTCTCTACCAAAAATACAAAACAGCCGGGCATGGTGGTGTGCGCCTGTAGTCCCAACTACTTGTGAAGCTGAGGCAGGAGAATCGCTTGAACCCGGGAGGTGGAGGGTGCAGTGAGCTGAGATCATGCCATTGCACTCCAGCCTGGGTGACAGAGCGAGACTCCGTCTCAAAAAAAAAAAAAGGAACTTCAAATTGTGAAAGGTATAATATAGTATCTAGTCAGGGAACACAAAATCCTGTTTCTTACTAGACAACTAAATATAATTCTTGTTTAATCCTAGAACTTGTGGCATCTTGCAGATACCAAATGTTAAAGAATATAATTTCATGTCCAGGGGTTCACTTCTTGCAGTGTTGGTGTGATCATACAGCAAGTTTGGAAAAGGTATCTTCACAGGATTTACAGAAGAAAAATGATACATAGGCCCTTACCTATCCTTCCAAATCATTAAAACAGGAAGAATAAAGAGTGAATAATACAAATTGAAGTTTAATGTATAAACTTGTATGTCTGTGACTTAGATAGACATAAGAAGTTACAGCCAGTTCTATTATTTTTATAACTATAGGGCTTTTTCAGAATATTTTTTCAGATTCCTATCTAGGAAAAAAAGGAAAGGGGCTAGAACATAAAAACTAATTTGTGGCCAGGGGTGGTGGCTCACGCCTGTAATCCCAGCTAATTTGGGAGGCTGAGGTGGGCGGATCACCTGAGGTCAGGAGTTTGAGACCAGCCTGACCAACACGGCAAAACCCTGTTTCTACTAGAAATACAAAAATTAGCCAGGTGTGGTGGCACACACCTGTAGTCCCAACTACTTGGGAGACTGAGGCTGGAGAATCACTTGAACCTGGGAGGCGGAGGTTGCAGTGAGCCGAGATTGTGCCACTGTACTCCAGCCTGGGCGACAGAGTGAGACTCTGTCTCAAACAAACAAACAAAAAAACTAATTTGTGCTTGTAGTTAGTTGCAAAAGGAATAGCTAGAATACTAGCAATGATTATCCATTTGTAAAATAAGAAAAAGGATTTCTGTCCCTCTCTGCTCCTAAATATAACACTAGTTAGAAAAAGTCAGAAATATTCCACAACACTTCCACCATTTTTTTTAAAGCACAGTTTACAAAGGGCTGCATTTGCCCCCCTCTTATAATGCTTTTCACGTTTGAATTAGCCCTTCTTAGACTTTATTCTCCGACTGCAAATAAAAGGGGAGCATCTCTGCTGTTTTGCTTTCTATCTTTTGTTTGACAGTTTTCCATTAGAATGAAGAAAATAAGACCCAATCAGAACAAATATGTTTAAAAGTCCTTCAAAATGAAATTATGAATGTCTTTATATAGGTCTAAAGTTATCTTTTAGGTGTAGGCTGGAGTTGGGATTTGGATAAACATGTTACAAATGTTGAGGAACTTTCAGAATTAAGTCTTGAAAGTCATACAGCTAAATAACGTTAGGTTACATTTTATAATTCTGTTTCACAACATGATTTTAATGATCTCTGCTTTTTGTTTTAATTTTAGGTAGAACTAAGTCTATGTGCATATAAATAACACAAAAGAAGTGTACTTTCACAGTGGCAACAGTAACATTTTTTGTCTTACTTTAAAAAAAAAAACTTAATTATTCTAAGTGCTTCAAAAACTTAGATCTTAGAAATAATTTTGTTATGCTCCACTGGCATTAATACTGGTTATTAGGAGGCTGATGTACAGCTGATTGGATTTGTCTTTGGATTTAAATATGTATTGAAGCCATCAGTTCAACAATACTTCAAACTCTCCAGTAAATTATGATTCTGCTCAAATCCAGCAGCACAATTATTTCATCACTGGAAAGGAACTTAAAAAGAAAAAACAGGGGAGCTTTTAAAAAGACAGATTTCTGTCATACATAACAATGCTGACTGGCATAAAAATGCACATTGCCAAATGTGTTATTATTTTTTATATAAGCGATTAAATAGGAAAGCACTAAATATAATTCATTTTCTCAACATAAGTGTTTAATGAAATTCACTTTTGTACCATAACAAAATAGAGAATTTTGGGAGAAAACCTTTAATCCTGAAAAAGCTCAGTGAAAATGATGACAGCCTTCTTTTTTGGAGACTATGTATAGCTGACTGGAAATCTAGAAAATATTTAAGACTAAAGGCATTGGGAATTTTGTTGTTGTTGGTTTTGTTGTTGTGGTGTTACTATTTCCACTCACCAGCTCGAAGGGGTCGTGGAACTCCCCCAACAAAGATAGTTTTTCTGGGGTCCAAAGGCTGAGAACCATCCATTACAAAGTCACTGTCACTTAGGTTCCATGGTCGAATTTGCACCTGAAAAAAAGTCGTTTACTTGGTCCTTACTTCATTTCCATCAACCCCAAATGAGAATAAGATGACTAAAGACAAACCCACTGATTTGTGCATTTCACAATGAACATGACCCAAGCAAAATCCAGTTAATTAGTTAATGTAATCTGCATTAAGTACCTTTCAATAGAACTCTTGGGGAATCTACTTACAGGTACTGTACTCAGCACTCTAGACATATGACATATACCATGAAACCATCAGAAACCACCTCTGCCTGTGTTTTTTTTATTTTAAGGCAGGCTTTTAGAGACAGAGTCCGCATTTTGAATCAGATTCATTTTAACACATGATAGAGACTGTTTACAACGTGTCACAGTACACCACTCTGTTTTAAGAGTTCATCTAAAGTATATCAGGAGTATTTTCTAAAAATTCTCCATGTCTGACTTTTTAATTCTCATCACCCTCCAAAATTCAAACATATCTTTCAGCAATATGATTTAATACAGATGAACATGTAGCAAGTTAGCATAGAATTACCAAAGATAACAATAAAGCACAAAGTACTCTCTGGCTGGGCATGGTGGCTCACGCCTATAATCCCAGCACCTTGGGAGGCCGAGGCAAGTGGATCCCTTAAGGTCAGGAGTTCGAGATCAGCCTGGCCAACATGGTGAAACCCTGTCTCTACTGAAAATACAAAAATTAGCTGGGTGTAGTGGCTCACGCCTGTAGTCCCAGCTACTCAGGAAGCTGAGGCATGAGAATCGCTTGAACCCAGCAGGTAGAGGTTGCAGTGAGCCGAGATCACACCACTGCACTGCAGCCTGGTGACAGAGCAAGACTGTCTCAGGAAAAAAAAAAGAGAGAGAGAGTTACCTCTTTTGGATTTATCCGACTTTGACAAATGAGGCTGGTTAAATAAAAGCAAGCTTCAAAGTTTAAGTAAACTTTTTTAAAAGTAGAAAAATCTTTATGGCATATTTCTATTTGGTCATTTTTCTTAACTGGGACTCTGACTTAGTGCCCATAGTTTATACTATTTTATCACAAGTAAAAAATAAGGTATTTCTTTAGAATTTTAACCTTAAAACATGAGCCTTTATGTATATGGTTTTATATACGAAACCTTAAAACATCATCAAAGAATAGCTTAAACAAAACAAAAACACAAAAACATCCTCCCACACCAGAAGGCAAATTTTGCACTGCCTCAAAACCAACCAGTTAGGCAAGTAGCCAATATGCTCTGAGAAGCGGGCTGGGTGCAGAAAGGGAACCTAGTATCTGTCCTCAAGGAACATGCCATTCCCCCTCCCCTCCACCAATGACTAAGAAAACAAAAAAGTTGACTTTTCATTTCCTTAGTATTAACGGAATTGTTCATTTCCCCCTTGCTCAGACATCAACACTTAATGCGAGGAAACATATGGGAAAATTTCTTATGTGGCTTGGCTTATAGCCAGGAGTACTTCCACTTGAAAGGTAGCACCTGTGGCAATTATACTTTCAAAACATTTTGAATTAACTTTAAAACTGGAATTGCTCAGTTAGAAACAGTCTACACTTTTTTTTTGGAGATGGAGTTTCCCCTTTTTGCCCAGGCTGGAGTGAAGTGGCACAATCTCGGCTCATGCAACCTCCACTCCCCGGGTTCAAGAGAATTCTCCTGCCTTGGCCCAAGTAGCTGAGATTACAGGTGCCTGTGACCACGGCCGGTTAATTTTTGTATTTTTAGTAGAGACAAGGTTTCACCATGTTGGCCAGCTGGTCTCAAACTCTTGACCTAAGGGGATCTACCCACTTCCGCCTCCCAAAGTATTAGGATTACAGGCACGAGCCACCGCACCTGGCCAATCTACACATTCTTTAAGATTGCTACGAATTTCACCCTCACCTAACTTTTTGCCTTTATTATTATTATTTGAGACAGAGTATTGCTTTATTGCCCAGGCTGGAGTACAGTGGCATGATCTCGGCTCACTGCAACCTCCGTCTCCTGGGTTCAAGTGATTCTCGTGCCTCAGCCTCCTGAATAGTTGGAATTACAGGCACCTGCCACCACACCTGGGTAATTTTTGTATTTTTTAGCAGAGACAGGGTTTCGCCATGTTGGCCAGGGTGGTCTCAAACTCTTGACCTCAAGGGATCCGCCCACCTCAGCCTCCCAAAGTGCTGGGATTATGGGATCGAGCCACTGCGCCCGGCCACTTTTTGCCTTTTATGACACTGTTGCCCTCACCAGTTAGCCAGAAGACACAAAATCACAAAATCTCCATTTCTTCCCCAGACCCTGAAAACTTGGACCTGTTTACAATACTGTTCACATGTAGACATTCGCTCCACCTTTATTGCATGAAAAAAATATGCAGTTCTGGCTGGGCGCTGTGGCTCACACCTGTAATCCCAGCATTTTGGGAGGCCGAGGTGGGCAGATCACGAGGTCAGGAGATTGAGACCATCCTGGCTAACGCAGTGAAACCCCGTTTCTATTAAAAGTACAAAAAATTAGCCAGGCATGGTGGCGGGCACCTGTGGTCCCAAGCTACTCAGGAGGCTGAGGCAGGAGAATGGTGTGAACCCGGTAGGCGGAGCTTGCAGTGTGCCGAGACCACGCCACTGCACTCCAGCCTGGGCGGCAGAGTGAGACTCCGTTTCCAAAAAAAAAAAAAAAAATGCAGTTCTTTCCGTGTAAATTTTGGTCTGTTTGACTAAATTATCATTCCCTTGACATTTATTACAAAGGCAGATTCACTAATACCATAAAGCATTACTTTTAAATGTCTTCATGAGGACCTACTGCCTTTTACTAATTTTTTCATTTAATACACAATAATTTCCTGACACTGTGAGAACAAAGATTCTAATGACACACACATACACACACACACACAGATGTATCTTTTTCTACACATAATCTCTCTTCTAATCTCATTCTTAATAAAGCAGTTAAGGCAGCTTTGGGACCTGGTAAGGTAATTCCAATCACTTTATGTTAATTGCGTTTGATCACAGATCACTTTATTTTAAAAATGAAAACTATTCTTGTGTAGTATCCAGTGGTCTGCTTTCATGCTCAATTAATTGAGACGGGAAATACAGCCTTTTATCAATAGCTGTAGGTTACCACTGCTCAAAAGAACTCTGCAAAAGATCTCAAACCTTCCTGCTGAGAGCTTTCATTATTGCCTACTGCCTTTTCTGCCCACTCCCCAACCCCCAACCTCACTTCATCACATTGCACACAACCCATTCCTTTATGCTTGGCATTGTAGATTAGGTAAAAATACAGGAAGAGGGCTCAAGACACAATGTTGATTAACCCTATACACGAAACCTACATTTCCCAGCTGCCACCAGAAAACAGTTGCTCAGAGCTGTCACCTCTGCAGAATTAATCAACATAGATGCAGAATTAATCAACATAGAACAATATCAACACACTCTATATACTAAGCAAAAAATAATATTGTGGTACTATCTGTATGAAAAGTTGCACTCACACTCTGGTTTCTCTCTGAAATCTAAGCCCATTCTCACACTAGACCTGTTTCTCCAGACCTCAGGTCCTGATATCCATGTTCTATCCTTCTGGACTTACTCTTTGTTTGGATATATTTTCTGGTCCTGATTTTTATATATATATATATATATATATATATATATATATATATATATATATACACACACACTTACTTCATTGTAATATCATACTTTATAAGCTAATTCAAATATTTTGTGGAAAGAGAGTATAAATAAAACGACCATTTTAAAATTATCTTTGTTTCTTTAATAATTATTTTTGAGAATAGATGAAATTAGAATTCTGTCCTAATTCAATATAAATTTCCTCTCTCTACACAAAACTGGTCCTCCATATCTGCGGGTTCTGAGTCTGCAAGGCAGGGTCAGCCAATCTCAAATAGAAAACATTTTTTTTTTTTGAGATGGAGTCTTGCTCTGTCGCCCAGGCTGGAGTGCAGTGGCACAATCTCAGTCCACTGAAACCTCCACCTCCCAGGTTCAAGCAATTCTCCTGCCTCAGCCTCCTGAGTAGCTAGGGTGTGCCACCACACCTGGCTGATTTTTTTCTTTTTTTTAGTAGAGATGGGGTTTCACCATGTTGGTCAGGCTGGTCTCAAACTCTTGACCTCAGGTGATCTACCTGCCTCGGCCTCCCAAAGTGCTGGGATTACAGGCGTGAGCCACCATGCCCAGCCTAGAATATATTTTAAAACAAAAATAACAGTAACAATAATACAAATTTTAAAACTACAGTAGACAATGACTATTTATATAGCATTTACATTGTACTAGGTATTATAAGTAATCTAGAGACAATTCAAAGTATATGGGAGGATGCACATAGGTTACATCATTTTATATCAGGGACTTGATCATCCATGGATTTTGGTATCTGAGGGGGGTCCTAGAACCAATCCCTTATGCAAACCTAGGAACAACTGTATAGGGCTAACTCTGTGACTGTGAGAAAGAAGGTGTGTGAATGAAACAACTCTTCCAGTATGTTGTCAAGTAGGCGCTAAAGGGGCAGTAAAAGCCTCAGCATCCTGAGGACAAGTATAAGGATGCTACCCAGAAATAGTGAAGATTCCCTGAAATTATCCTGACATGATTCCAGCACTTCTTCCTGGAGCAGCCTGACCACATTTTCTTGTAAAGGTGACTCTAAAAAGAGGTTGCTGGCCAGGTGCAGTGGCTCATTTCTGTAATCCCAGCACTTCGGGAGGCCGAGGTGGGAGAATCATTTGAGGTCAGGAGTTCGACACCAGCCTGGCCAAAATGGTGAAACCCCGTCTCTACTAAAAATACAAAAATTAGCTGGGCCTGGTGGCCGGCACCGGCAATCCCAGCTACTCAGGAAGCTGAGGCAGGAGAATAATCACTTGAATCTGGCAGGCAGAGGTTGCAGTGAGCCAAGATTGTGCCACTGTACTCCAGCCTGGGTGACAGAGTGAGAGCCTGTCTCAAAATAAAATAAAAATTTAAAAAGGGGCTACAATATCCTTTGGGAAGCACCAGCTTTTGGGCCATGCCATGTCCTTATGGTAGGGGTCACACAAACTCAAATGACCATAGGGTCAGACAGGTAGCACAAATGTCAAGCCACATTTGGGTTAGCAGGCAGGCAGTAACACACTGGAGTAAACTACTTCTCAGCTCCAGCAAGTAGTTACCACTTGCCTAAGTATTGTCAGATTTTTTCCATTTTTCAAGAGTGGCTAGAAATTCAGATTTTTAAGTGAAACTTCAAGATTCTAAAATAGGAACTAATTCAAATGTTAAAAGTCACTATACAGGCTAAATAAAACTATCTGCAGACCAGATCTATGCCATGGGCCCCACCCAGTCCATGATCTTTGGCTTGAAGAGTTTAGTTACCACACAGATCACAATGATGAAATGTTTTGTTCCATTAGCACATATGAGAGAAAATACAAAAATCATTTTTCTTTAGCTTCTCTCTAAAGCATGTATTCCTATGGAAGCTCTCCTGAGGACTACTTTTGGCTGAAGTACATATCTTCTAAATTGTTATCTTCTGTTTCATATAACTGCTTATCTCCAAAGGCAAAATCTTTTTAGGAATAAAGACAAAAACCAAATACAGTGCTGAGTGGTATAAATATAATAATTTATACCACATAGTGACTTTAACATCAGCCTTCAAGAAATCTAAAGGAACTTAACATTAATAATATCAACAGTTAGTAGTGAAATCACTAATATTCCTTTTCAAGGTTTCCCAAAGTGTGTTCTGTGGAATTTGGGTCCCTAGGGTTGGTCTGCCAGATAAGCAGTGTTGGGGAAAAGCTGTAGATTATCTTCTCCTTTTTGGAGTTTCATGGCACCCATTAGTGTACTTAATTAAAGGCTCTAAGAAATTCTATAGAAATCTGTTCAGCCAGGCACAGTGGCTCACACTTGTAATCCCAGCACTTTGGGAGGCTGAGGTGGGTGGATCACCTGAGGTCAGGAGTTTGAGACCAGGCTGACCAATATAGTGAAACCCCATATCTACTAAAAATACAAAATCAGTCAGGCATGGTGGTGCATGCCTGTAATCCCAGCTACTTGGGAGGCTGAGGCAGGAGAATCGCTTGAACCCAGGAAGTGGACGCTACGGTCAGCCAAGATCGCGCCATTGCACTCCAGCCTGGGCAACAAGAGAGACACACCGCCTCAAAAAAAAAAAAAAAAAAAATCTGTTCAATGTTGTTTAACTCAGCATTTCTAAAATTATTTCTATAGACCCCATTTTTTGCATGACACCTATTAATACCTACACTTCCAATAATTCTGCCCTAGTATACCTTACTCTTTTTTTTTGAGATGGAGTTTCACTCTTGCTGCCCAGGTTGGAGTGCGATGGCACGATCTTGGCTCACCACAACCTCTGCCTCCCAGGTTCAACCGATTCTCGTGCCTCAGCCTCCCAAGTAGCTTGGATTACAGGCATGCACCACCACGCCCGGCTAATTTTGTATTTTTAGTAGAGATGGAGTTTCTCTATGTTGGTCAGGATGGTCTCGAAATCAGGTGATTTACCCGCCTCAGCGTGAAGTTTTCAGAAACTTCACTCCATCCCAGGCCTTTTCCTCACTTATTTCTTGCTATTGCTCTGAAAAGTTCGCTTCTATAGAGTTTAACTTTAAATGATTAAGAGTATACTAAACTGAAACATTAGATAGCTGTTCAAAGAACTGAAAGTTTTCTGGCTAAACTGTATAAAAGATATGTTACCAAACCAGTTTGGCTATTTTTCTTTTTTTTTTTTTGAGATGGAGTCTGGCTCTGTCAACCAGGCTGGAGTGCAGTGGTACAATCTCGGCTCACTGCAACCTCCATCTCCTGGGTTCAAGCGATTCTCCTGCCTTGGTCTCCCCAGTAGCTGGGATTACAGGCGCCTGCCCAATGCCTGGTTAGTTTTTGTATTTTTAGTAGAGACAGGGTTTCACCATGTTGGCCAGGCTGGTCTCAGACTCCTGACCTCAAGTGATCCGCCCGCCTCAGCCTCCCAAAGTGCTGGGATTACAGGCGTGAGCCACCATGCCTGGCCCAGTTTGAAATTTTTATCAATAAAGAGTAAAATAATTATAGCTCCATATAAAAACTAAAGTTTCATCCTACTTAAAACTAAAGGTCATTAATAGGGATACAATTAGGTCAAGGGCTAGGAAAAACAAGACATGCAATATGAGTCTCTTCATCATCTTTTTTTTTTTTGAGACAGGATCTCACTCTGTCACCCAGGCTAGAGTACAGTAGTACATGGAGTACAGGCATGTGCCACCATGCCCAGTTAATTTTTGTATTTTTTGTAGAGACAGGGTTTTGCCATGTTGCCCAGGCTGATCTTGAACTTAGGAGCCCAAGCAATCCGCCCACCTCGGCCTCCCAGAGTGCTAGGATTATAGGCATGAGCCACTGTGCCTGACCTGTACTATGCGTTATTTCTTTAAACAGAATGCTATATGATAACATCATTTCCTAAAATGAAAATTTCATTGACAATTGACCAGAACCTCTTAGCTAAAATTAAATATAAAATGCATTTTTGGCCAGGCACGGTGGCTCACGCCTGTAATCCCAGCACTTTGGGAGGCTGAGGCAGGTGGATCACCTGAGGTCAGGAGTTCCAGACCAGCCTGGCCAACATGGTGAAACCCTGTTTCTACTAAAAAAAAAAAAAAAAAAAATACAAAAAATTAGCTGGATGTGGTGGCAGGTGCCTATAATCCCAGATTCTCAGGAGGCTGAGGCAGGAGAATTGCCTGAATCCGGGAGGCGGAGGTTGAAGGGAACCGAGATCACGCCATTGCACTCCAGCCTGGGCAGTGAAACTCCGTCTCAAAAAAAAAAAAAAAAAAAAAAAGAAGCATTTTTGGCCAGGCATGGTGGCTCATGCTTATGTAATCTCAGCATTTTGGAAGGCCAAGGCTGGAGGACCACTTGAGGCCAGGAGTTTGAGACCAGCCTGGGCAGCATAGTGAGACCCTGTCTCTATGAAAACCTTTTCAAAATTAGCTAGGTGTGGTGGCTAAAGTGGGAAGATCGTTTAGGCCCAGGAGTTTGAGGTTGCAGTGAGCTGTGATTAAGCCACTGCACTCCAGCCTGGGCGACAGAACCAGCCCTTGTCTCAGGAAAATATTTTTGTTGTATCTAATTTAATTACAGGATAAGAGAAAACACAATTTTTTGTTTTTGATTTCCCCCCTTGCCGCAGGGAGAAAACATATTTGTTTCCCCCCAGCAGCAAGGAGAAAACATTGTTTTTTTTTTTTTTTTTTTTTTGAGACAGAGTTTCACTCTTGTTGCCCAGGCTGGAGTGTAATGGCACGATCTCTGCTCACTGCAACCTCCGCCTCCCGGGTTCAAGCGATTCTCATGCCTCAGTCTCTCAAGTAGCTGAGATTACCGGCATGCATCACCACGCCCCACTAATTCTTTTGTATTTTTAGCAGAGACGGGGTTTCTCTATGTTGGTCAGGCTGCTCTGGAACTCCTGACCTCAGGTGATCCGCCCACCTCAGCCTCACAAAGTGCTGGGATTACAGGCATGAGCCACCATACCCAGCCAATAAGAACGGTTTTTTTTTTTTTGTCTTTTTTTTTTTTTTGAGACAGAGTCTCACTCTGTCGCCCAGGCTAGAGCACGGTGGCACCATCTTGGCTCACTGCAAGCTTCGCCTCCCGGGTTCACACCATTCTCCTGCCTCAGCCTCCCAAGTAGCTGGGACTACAGGTGCCCGCCACCACACCCGGCTAATTTTTTGTATTTTTAGTAAAGAAGGGGTTTCTCCCTGTTAGCCAGGATGGTCTCGATCTCCTAACCTCGTGATCCACCCGCCTCGGCCTCCCAAAGTGCTGGGATTACAGGCGTGAGCCACTGTGCCCGGCTAAGAACAGTTTTTTACACAAACCTCAAGACTTCAAATTTCTCAACATAACTACATATCCCTACAGCTAGAGTTCTCTCAGTTACAATTTAGTATTTAGATATTCATCTACCAATACATATCGTCAAGCTCATTTTTAACATCTCACTCTGTATGGTCCCTTCTTTAGGTTACAACACCCATCACATGAACATCCTATTGCATAGGATTTCATTTTCACTTGTTCATCTCAAGACAGTTCCAAATGGCAAACCATTTGGTTTCAACAGTGCAATCAGGTGGCCAGCTAGGGAAACCACCTGACCAAAGACCCCCCTCAAAGACGTATGTTATTTTTCCCAAAAAGGACCTGGTTCAGAGCTCAGCTACTTCCCCCGTACTCTGGTTTCTTTTTTCCTTTTCCTCTTTTCAGTACCCTTCAAACTCAAGCTCTTTAGGAAAAAAGTCTCCATTTTTCTCTCCCCAATCCTACAATCCTTTTAGTCTACATAAATTGGAAAAACAATACTGCAGAACCATCAGGACTGCTCTCCCCAACAAGCAGCAGCACCCCAGCTCATCCTAATAGCCAGGATGAGTCAGCTAAACCTAGGTCTGCTGACATACAGCTGCAACAGCTCAGTTGTAGTGGTGATGAACTCAGACCCACCCCAGCTGTCAGCAATTCTATTTAAAGCATCACAGACTTCACGAAATGACTGGATTGCCCCAGCAATATCAGAAATAAACTAGTTTGTGGCTGGGTGTGATGGCTCACACCTGTAATCCCAGCACTTTGGGAGGCCAAGGCAGGTGGATCACTTGAGGTCAGGAGTTCGAGACCAGCCTGGCCAACATGGTGAAACCGCCCCCCCCTCCCCACCCCCCGCCCCGTCTCTACTAAAAATACAAAAATTAGCTGGGCGTGGTGGTATGTGCCTGAAATCCCAGCTGCTTAGGATGCTGAGGCAGGAGAATCACTTGAACCTGGAAGGCGGAGGTTGCAGTGAGCCGAGATTATGCCACTGCACTCCAGCCTGGGTGACACAGGGAGACTCTGTCTCAATAAATAAATAAACAAACTAGTTTGTGGTTTGTGAGGCATCTTTATCTCTTCCATGGCATAAGGAGTTGGTTTATTATTAATCACCAAAACTAAGAGCCACAACAATAATTGTGGTTTAGACTCTTTACAGCACACTGATATTGGCATCTCATTTCAACATAATTTTGACCACATAGCTCCCTAACAAATAGGTCAGCCAATTTCAGGAGTTTAGATGCTATCTATTATTCTCAAGTGCTGAAGAGGAAGAGATGCCTTCCCTGCATCTTCTGGGGGTAGTGGAGAGAAAGGAACAGCTAATCAGAATCTTTAGCCTTAATAAGACTTCTATATCCTGGGTAGCTCTATGGGCTTCAGTCAGACCTCCGTCAGGCCTCAAGGCAAAAGGCTGTTAACTCTCACATTCAGACTACTCCTCCCATTCCCTAGATACAAGTAGTCTCCAAGTAGAAATAGAAAATCTTCATCAAAATAGCCAGGATTCTTCCTAGACAGGGAGCCAAAAGTAACCCTAGGAAACTCTTCCACGTCCTCCTTGGATGCTCTAAGTCCACCTCAGGTTTAGGAAACAGTCCAGGTACAAAAAGGAAACTCCTGCCCCTGTCACCAGGCTGCAGAGCCTATTATCTGATGCAAGGAAGCTATAGGCTTTACAACTCCTTTGGGACCTTCAGTTACTGATGAACAATTCGAACAATTCGGTATACTGTTTCATAAGGGCACTCAGTGAAGAAATAGAGCATGCATAAACTGCCCCATGAAAATGGTTATGTATATCTTTGCACTATATTTGATTTAATAAAGCCATTATCAATTAAATGTTATGCCCAGAAGACTCAAGTCAACACTTCTCTAAAGGCTTTTCTGACTGCCTCAGAAACATCTGTGTACTCTGCCCTTTGAGCACTCTCCCCATCACAACTACTCCCTCTAATACTTCTATCCAGCTATTTTAACTTTCAGGTTTTCAGAGCATCTGCGGCTCCTTAGGTCACTTACTGGTCATATGTCTATTTCCCTCTATTGAACTCTAAGATCCTCTAAGGCTGAAACCATATATTTGTGTGGATCCCAACTGCCCAGCACAGTGCCTAACCATTAGTGAGTGCTCTGTGCAAGTTTGGTGTGTAAACAAATGTTTTCCTGAGGTGCTGACACTGGTGTCACAAAACATGTCCAGCAGCTGCTCTTCTACAGCTCCCAGATCACTCTCCTCACTCCACTGAGAGCTACCTTCCAGGGGCAGGAAAATAGGGTATATTTGGTCACCAGTGGATGCCCAAGGTCTTGGGCTTAATGAATGCAAATTTCGGATGCCACTAGGTGAGACCCACTCAATGATCAGAATTATCTAGTGTTCATCATTACTGTTGATGCTGCTTCGTCACTCAGAAAGCATAAACATGATAGCCGATTCCCTTTTGAAAGAAAAATCACTTTTGAGCACTTACATTGCATACTATGCTAGGCATTTTACAGTCACACTTAAACAGCACCACACCATATGCTCTAAAAATTATCCCTGCTTTAGAGCTAAGGAAGCTAAGGATCAGAAGAGTGAAGTCATCTTGGAACTGAACTCCAGGTTTATAAAACAGTCTACATGTACACTTTCCACTAAAATCATGTTGTGTGCCTGCAAGGCTCCCTGTCCTCCAGGCTACTGGCCACCAGTCACAGCTTCCAGATAGGCTCCTGGACAAGTCAGCATGAATTTTTACTAGTGAGTGATTAACCACTCTTTTTTCTCCAAACTCTTTATGCCTATTTGCAATGCATCAAGAAATGACCAATGGACATTTATTGGACCTACTAACAAAACTAGCAGTTAGCAAAGCTTGAGAAAAATGAGTTATCAGTGAAACTAGCACTGTAACCAGCTATTTTAACTTTCAGGTTCACAGTCTCAGGCAATCTTGTACTCCAGCCGGACAACTTTGTCCAATGTCTACATAAATGTGAACTTTCAGCTCCATGGTACTAGGACAAGGATGTTGTTACTGGCATGCTGATTACTAAAACTCTTGAGAGGAACGTACACATAAAAGTTCAGGTTACCTAAGTTTTTCCTGGGAAGATGCCTATTCTTTGAATGAGCTTCATGGAATACTAATTCCATAGGAATCTGCACGAGTATCATCCCCAAAGCAGGTATGTAAAATGCTGGATTAAACAATTTTACACAAATGTATATATCGTAAGACTTCTCAGAACCTTAATATATCAATGTTTCCCAAATGATTTTGGCTAAGGAAACTTTAATTAAAAGACAAAATGGATATACAATGCACAAAGTAAGTGCTCAAAAAATGACACCTATTACCATTATGAGGAAACCGTTTGTCAACGATCCTCTCAAGAGATTAGTCTTTGATGGGACAAGTATTCTTCAGAACACACTCTGGAAAACACTGAACGTTATCCCTTAAGGGGTGGCATTAGCTATTTTGTCCACTAGCTACCATTTAGTACAATGGAAATGCAACATTCCTTTTTTTTTTTTTGAGACAGAGTCTCATTCTGTCATTCAGGCTGGAGTGCAGTGGCACGATCTCGGCTCACTGCAAGCCCCACCTCCCAGGTTCACACCATTCTCCTGCCTCAGCCTCCTGAGTAGCTGGAACTACAGGCACCCACCACCACGCCCAGCTAAATTTTTTGTATTTTTAGTAGAGACGAGGTTTCACCATGTTAGCCAGGATGGTCTCGATCTCCTGACCTCATAATCCGCCTGCCTTGGCTCCCAAAATGCTGGGATTATAGGCGTGAGCCACCACGCCTGGCCAGAAATGCAACATTTTTTAGACCTCCCTGAAAAAAAATACAGCTTCCAAAGATTCAAGCACTAAGAAACTCTGGACCAATTTGCAGATTCAGAGACCACGGCAAAAAAAAAATCAAATGTATAATGAATAGGAGATATTTCTCTCACTTTGGAAAAGAAATTCCTTCTTTGAAGAAATTCCTATGATGGAAGTTGTCCAAACCATGATTTCTTTCTTTTCTTTTCTTTTTTTAGAGAGACAGGGGTCTCGCAGTTGCCTATGCTGGGGTGCACTGGTGTGATCACAGCTCACTGCAGCCTCAAACTCCTGACCTCAAGCAATCCTCCTGCCTCAGCCTCCTAAAATGCTGAGATTACAGGTGAGAGCCACCCTGCCCAGCCCCAAACCACAATTTAGACCAAGAATTCAAGAAACAAATAAATCAAGATCAGAAATGCTAAAGATTTCCAAGGTGGGATATGACACACATGCTGAGATGGCTTAGATGTGAATTCTAAGATGGACATACAAAACCAGATTCAAATGGGCCAAGATAAAATTATAGTTATGAGTTAAGAGGTACTAAACAAAGAATGAAATACCTTTAGTAAATACAACACAAATGAAGGACTGAGACAATCAAGGTGTTCTATAACTTAGTCTCTATCTATTTTGCTCAATTTAATTTCTCTCTATTCCTTTTCATATACTTGTGCTCCATCTAACCAACCTAAATATTCTCCATTCATGTCACACCATTTCCCATTTTTGTGTTCATGTTTTTGCGTTTCTCTGAAATTTTTATTCCCTATACTTCTACCCTTCTCTTGGCCAACTCCACATTCTCCTCATCCTTCAAGCCTAATTCAAATGACACTTCATCCAGGAAGTTTTCTTTCATCATTCTAGGTATAGATGAACTCTCCAAAGTATATAATCTGTATCTTATTCTTTTGTTTTATCTTTGTTACCTTGGCAAATATTTGAGAACCTCTTATGTGCTAGGTTCTATAGACACTGTGTATTTATATACTTGTTTTGTGGGGGGGTTTTTTTGTTGTTTTTTTTTTGAGACTGAGTCCTGCTCTGTTTCCCAGGCTGGAGTGCAGTAGCCCAATCTCAGCTCACTGCAACCTCTGCCTCCCGGGTTCAAGCAATTCTCCTGCCACAGCCCACCAGTAGCTGGGATTACAGGCGTCCGCCACCATGCCTGGCTAATTTTTGTATTTTTATTTTATTTATTTATGAGATGGAGTCTCGCTCTGCCGCCCAGGCTGGAGTGTGATGGCGCAATGTTGGCTCACTGCAACCTCTGCCTCCTGGGTTCAAGCGATTCTTGTGCCTCAACCTCCCGAGTAGCTGGAATTAGAGGCGCCCACCACCACACCCGGCTAATTTTTGTATTTTTAATAGAGACAGGATTTTACCATGTTGGCCAGGCTGGTCTCGATCTCCTGACCTCAAGTGATCCACCCAGCTCAGCCTCCCAAAGTGCTGGGATTACAGGCATGAGCCACTGCACCCAGCCTATACTTATTTTATCTATGCATTATACTATTAACCTTTTTTTTTTTTTTTTTTTTTTTGGCTATTCCCTCATTACCATTTAATTAACTTTTGGACACAAGATTTTATATCAACTCACAGTATGTTCTGATTCATAGTAACCAGTACTGTGCCTTGACCATGGCAGGTACTCAAACGTGGTCTGAAGGAAGGCACGCCATTTTAAAAAGATGGCTCTAGATGGGGCTGGAGATAGCTACGATAATAGGTAACATTCATGATACATGATGTGATGATCAGGGAAGGATTCATGAAAGAGATGGCATTTGTGAGGAGTCTTTAAGGGTAGGCATTAGAAATTGAGATGGGAGGCCAGGTGCGGTGGCTCATGCTTGTAATCCTAGCACTTTGGGAGTCCAGGGTGGGTGGATCACCTGAGGTGAGGAGTTCGAGACCAGCTTGGCCAACATGGTGAAACCCCGTCTCTACTAAAAATACAAAAATTATCCAGGTGTGGTGACACATGCCTGTACCTGGGAGACTGAAGCAGGTGAATCACTTGAACTCAGAAGGCAGAGGTTGCAGTGTGCTGAGATCATGCCACTGCACTCCAGCCTAGGCAAAAGAGCAAGACTCTGCATCAAAAAAAAAAAAAAAAAAAAAGAAAGAAAGAAAAAGGAAGGAAGGAAGGAAGGAATCGAGATGAGAGCATAGATATTTCCGTTTGGTTAAAATATGGGGTTCAGAAGGAAAGCAGAAAAGGGCAAAGTTGGAAAAAAATTGAAGCTAGACTGGGAAGGTCTTAAATAGCTGGGAAAAGGATCTGGACTGCTTTTGTAACCAAAGAGGAGTGACTGAAAAGTGCTACAGATCCCACTCATATACAAACGGGGGAGGAGGAAACACCAGAATGACAGACACATGGGACATAATTAAAAACTGAAGAATTAAATTGGCCTTTATTTCCAGATTCCTTATTCTTACCATTCTTTTCAAATTTGTTTTTCAAGTTTTAAGTGGATGACCACATTACCTGAGCAATAACGTAAAGAACGGATCCCCACATAAGCATACTTTAGTTTGGTAATATGGTTTTTAAATTTATAGCAAAATCACTCTGTTGTATTTCAGGATATAGAGAAATTGTGATCGTGCTATAAATAAATCATAAGGAGCAGGAAGCAGGAAACTCCTCTGATAATCCTTTCAAGGTGTTTGCTATCCCACATCTCTGGCCAACATGTTCTAGAACCTTAAATAGCTCCTTCTCCACCTTCTTTTCAAGATTACTCTTTTTCAGCCCCTATCTCTGCTAGACCTTCTAGGTCCCTTGCTCTATTGGCTTGCTGTCTTGAACCTTCAGGTTCAATCTATTAATATAGTCAAAAAATAGAGTCACTTTGATGAGAGGGACCACTGTGCACAATGTCTGCTTGCTTCACTGGAACCCTTGCACATGGACACAACTGTCTTCTGATATGCCTGGGATACCTGAGCTATGAAACTCCTCTTACCGGAGAAGGAAAAAAAAATCATAGATCTAGAAGCTCCTCAATACCTCCTCTTGCTCTTGCCAATTTGTCTTCCCATTCTTTGGAACTGAGGAAGTCAACTAATTAGGCCATAAATACAGTTCCTTCTGCAATCTTTCAGGACCAGACCTATACACAGAATAGTCTGAGTTGAGTAATTTAATAAGAAGTAGTCACTGACGAAAAATATCTCCTTAATACAACCTGAAATCCACAAATTTGGAATTCGAGTTAAAAAAAAACAAGTATGATCCTGGACAAGATAGGTGAAAGGAGACCTCACTATCAGGTTCTGCATTAGAAAAACAATCTGATTAATCTATTCCAAAGGGAACAGGAGTTTGAGGGGAAACAATGAGAAAGAAAGATAAAGGGTAGAAAATCTGCAAGGTCATTTTAGAACATGGTGTATTTCCAAGAAGAAATCCAGGGAGGGTCAGAAAAAATGAAACAACAGAACAAGGGCACTGGGATCCTGAAAGGTAGAAAATAAAGGCTAGCCAAGCCAAAAGCTTGGAGCAAGGAAGCGCCATGGCTCAAAAAAAGTTTGGTGAATGAGCGCCAAAGGTTGACTTTGCCTTGAGCTACTGCCAAGGTCCTCATTTACTTCCAAAGGTTCAACACAGTTCTTACTTTTTTTCCCCTCATGGGAGCATGCACAATGAGGTGGAATGTACCAGAACCTAGGTAGGGACGTATGAATAAATGAGGTGGGGGGTGGTGGTGGGGTGGTAGATGTGGAGCTAAAACCAAGTAAGAGAAGGTTTCAAAAATAAGAGACAAAAGAGTGGAATCCAAAATAGGATCCAGTTCATTAAAACTGCAGGTGTTTGGGGACTTTTAAGTTTCCTATCCTAAGTTTTACTAAAACTGTTTATGCTGGAAATTCTGAGTATGCCTGGGTCAAAGAAATGTGTGATTGGCAGTCGCCATTCAGAATTCACCAAGCTACAGTAAAACTGCTGCACTTGAGCTCAGAAAATGAAAACTGTAATAAGGCAGAATTTGCCAAAACACAAACAGTGAAAGTTAGTTTCCCCATAAATATTTCCAAAACAGATAATTCTACTAATTATTTTCAAAAGTCCTTCAATCCAAGGATAATACATGTCTTTCTACTGAAAACACTCAAGAGTAATGGCAATGTCACCACAACACCTCCATCTGACCCCTACTGCTGCTCACTCCCTGCTCAAGAGACATCCTGTCCAGCTGAAGGCTTGTCCCACAAGGCGTATTATTCTCCTTCCCTACAGAGCCAGTGACATGATTCTTCCAAGGTATATAAACTCTGTGTGTTCATCTCTAGCTTCTTAACCTGCATGGACATAACTATTTCAATGTGTACTACTATCCCTCTGCCTTTTTATGTAGAAAAATTTATTTCTAATCCTCTCCTACAGTGTGTGACCTTAAACCTTCCTAGCTCACTCCAGCTTCTCTCCAACTGGCATGCCAGTAGCAGAGGCTCTCTGGAGGTTGAGAATTTACCTCTCAGATATCTGACCCTACCAAATTGGGTACAGATTTTTTTTGTTTGTTTGTTTGAGACAGTCTCGCTCTGTCGCCCAGGTTGGAGTGCAATGACGCGATCTCGGCTCACTGCAACCACCGCCTCCCGGGTTCAAGCGATTCTACTGCCTCAGCCTCCTAAGTAGCTGGGATTACAGGCACATGCCACCACCCCCAGCTATTTTTTTGTATTTTTAGTAGAGAAGGGGTTTCACCGTGTTAGCCAGGATGGTCTTGATCTCCTGACCTCGTGATCCGCCCGCCTTGGCCTCCCAACGTGCTGGGATTACAGGCGTGAGCTACTGTACCTGGCTGGGTACAGATTTTTTGTGTGTGTGGAGGGGGGCTTGTTTCTTCTTTGGGTACAGACTTTCCAAACTCATACTACTCCAAAATTTGGCAACAGTCTCCAAATTTGAAAATTACAGTGGCACTTTTATACTGGCTAAAATCCCTGCCTCTTTTTCCACATCATTTGCTTACTCTCCAATGAATACTCTCAATATCCCCATTCTTTAGTAGTTCTCTCTTCTGCTTTAAGTGCTGCACTCTCCGCTTTATAGGTGGTCAAGTCTCAACATCATTTTTTAGCAAACAGTTGTAAACCCTGTTCAAGATGTCATCATCCTTCTCAACAGATATTGCCATGTAGCTGAGTTCTAATCTTGCTCTGTTGAATCCTATGTAGGACTGACAACATTAGCCAGTTAAATTTGTACAAGTATCTGACCTCTACCAAATGCTTTCACATTCATTTTCCTCTTATCTGAGCCTCTCAACAACCCAGGGAAGAATGATTATTCTTCGCATTTTCCAGGTGAGGAAACCACAGTTCAGCAAGGATTAGATGATTTATTCAAAGCCAAGCAGATATTTCAATGCAAGAGTCAACACTCAAAACTTCTATATTCAATCCAACTATTTCCCCATGTACATTTCTGAAAATAAACCTAGCTGCTAAGTAGGCCCCACACTTCCAGTGCTAGTCATACAGAGGCCGCTGCAGGCCCTGTGGTATATACAGCTCTGGTCTCTTGCCCACTCTGTGTCATATTTTTACTCTATTTGCCACACCTAGCACCAAGCCTTGACACACAAACTCACCTCACCCTACCCCTGCCAACTTCCCACAGATCCCTACTTCTGTCACATAAACGAAGTTATTTTTTATTCTGCTCTGAACATGATCTTGCCCCTTCTCCACTGATAGCTCTTCTGCCAGAGAAAGGACACAATCTTCCTCCCTTATCCAGTGACTTACTCATTCATACCCTGGCTCAGAAGCCACAAACTCTTAACCACAAACTCTGTATTATGGCTTTAGCTCCACGTTCTCTGCCCTCCCCCTCTCCTGCTCTGTTGAAACTATCCATTTTAGAGTGTAAGCTCCTGACCCAGAAGGCTCTATTTAACTAGCTGAGGGTACCACCCAGCACAATGCCTTGCATTCAGAGGCACATAAACATCAACAATTATGACCTTTTTCAAAAATAAATAACTCCTGTCCTTGATCTGAAATAATGACGGAAACCAGCTGCCAAAACCGCTAAGAGCATTATTTACCTCAATTCAGAATTTCTGAATAGGAATTAGCTTAAAAGAGCTGTAAGTGAAAGACAAGGACATATTTGTTTACACACAGTCCCAAAGGTATAAAATGAAATACTGAGTAATTTGTTATTAGTTTCCCATCACCAACGAAAGTCCAACTCTACTGCATAGCAAGGCCAAGCTGGGTAAGAGGATCCTAGTTACCAGCATTTCCATTATCAGAAAGAGGAGGTCAGCTATTCCAACAGCATATGTGCTCTGGAAAAGCAACAGCTGGCCATAAATTACTTACTGGCTTATCCTTGATGGTGGGGCTTGACACACACAGGTACAGTTTCCCATCTTCCTCTAGGCAGGCATCTATCAAAGCTTGTACCGAGCTTTCCTCCTGGAACAGCAGAAAGGCATAGCCTTGGGGAGAGCAAAAACAAAAGGGTGGAGGAAGAATCAGTACATTAAACTCAAAGTATCAATTACAAATTACCTGTTGTTTCATTTTGGCAAATTCTTACTAAAATCTAAGAAGTTCAAGTGGCACAAAGGGACTTTGTCCAGGAACTAAGTTAGGTGCTCGTTGATATTACCTTGTTTAATTTTTACAATTACTCACAGGAGCAAGTTTAGAACACATCTATGGAATTTCCACTAAATACATCTGGTTATCCTTAATGAGGGCAGGTGGACTCACCATTGGCCTTAGCCACAACTAACAAGCAGCCAGGAAACAAGCACCACCTGCTTTCCAATTTCTACAACACTCTAGGCTGGCCACATGCCACAGGGATAAACCTTGAAAATATTACGCTAAGTGAAAGAAGCCAGACAAAGTATGTCCAGAACCAGCAAATCTATCAAGACAAAAAATAGATTAGTGGCTGCCTAGGACGGGGAAGCTGGAGGGAATAAGCACTGAGTTTCTTTTTGGGATGATAAATTTCCTAAAATTGTGATGACTGCACAACTCTGTAAATATGCTGAAAACCACTGACATACACATGTCACATTGGTGAGTTGTATGGTATGTGAATGATATTTTAACAAAGCTTTTTAAAAAAAAGCTTTGTTGACGCACAAACACACACACAAAAAGCTTCAAAAAAAGTTTTTAAAAGGGCCAACAATAAGCTGGTGTGCTTTTGCCTGCTATTTCTGATGATGGTGCTCTGCTTCTCTAAGAGATACCCTCTTGGCAGAGTACAGTAGGTCTAGAAAAATGGACATTAGCTAGCTGCAGGATTTCCATAGACACAGCCAGTTTCAGTTTAATTCCATAAGATTTACCGAGTAACTAATATAAGTGGGACATATCCATGGTTTATGAGAATACTAAAATGAGCAAGACTAGGTTCCTCTTCTTTTTTTTTTTTTTTTGAGATGGAGTCTTGCTCTGTCACCCAATCTCAGTGCAGTGGCACAATCTCTGTGGTATGATCTCGGCTCACTGCAACTTCTGCCTCCCAGGTTCAAGCGATTCACGGGCCTCAGCCTCCCAAGTAGCTGCGATTACAGGCACCCGCCACCACATCTGTTTAATTTTTGTATTTTTAGTAGAGACAGGGTTTCACCGTGTTGGCCAGGCTGGTCTCACACTCCTGACCTCAAGTGATCCATCTGCCTCGGCCTCCCGAAGTGGTGGGATTACAGGTGTGAGCCACCACGCCCGGCCCCAGGTTCCTCTTGTAAAGAAACTTATGTAGTAGATGAAACAAACATTTAGACAATTAACTAATCACTACAAAGCTGAGGGAGATAAGTGGGGACAAAATGTGTCACTGAAATCACAAGGAGCAAAGGCCCAACTTGGGATAATCAGCAAAAGATATTCAAGGGGCCACCTGTGGCACTTGTGGCCACACTGGCATTCATAAATGATGGCTAAGCAAAGGCCCATCATGAACTAGTCTAAGCTTTCAACTTCTCTACAACCCTGCTAGCTTTGCTAAATCTCTCAGCTGTCATTCCTCAATTCCCAACTCTGCTACTAACCTCAAAGGAAACCATCACCAATACTGTTCTTCTCTGGTACATTGCATATCAGAAGAATGTAAATGGCAAAGAAGGATAAGAATCCCCACATACAGAAGATTCTCACACATCAGAGGTGTTTAATTCATAATCAACTGGCTAAGAAGCAAAGCTCTCTGGAGTCCTGGGCAACATGTAATGACAGTGGCAATGGATAATGGCTATTCATTTTTAGCCATTTCTCCAACTCCCCATCTACTATACAGAGCATTCAAGCAAATATCGCAGAAAAAAAGACCAGCCACTCCCCAGCATAGCAGGCAGAAACTAACACACAGGAGAAGGCACCAAACTGAATGGGCAGCCATGTAGTTGCAAGAGAGAGACTGCTAAGGTTTTAGGACCCAGAGCTGTTTTCTGGGGTTTGGTCTCATGCTGCATAGGTCAGAAGATTCTGTTGGTGGCTAGTCAGGAAAAATAAAACCAGACTGCAAAACTAGAAAAGACAATAAATACATCATTTCTTCATATCCTCTTTTGCAAACAGTATTGAACTATCACCAGGTGCCAGGGAATCTTAAAAATTCAGTGTTTTCACTTAATATGAGGACATTAATTCTACTTACTAAAGATAATATTAGAGATAAGGTGGGTTAAAAAGTCCAAATATCACAAAGAGGAGGTCTCAGCAGGATCTTTCAAACCTCCTGTCTTACCAAGTTAAATACTGGTACAGATATCCACAAAGATCATAAGCATATTGAACATCCTGCAGTCAGAGTACTCCATCTACGTATATACTGTATTATGTACATATCAAAAAGGCCTGGTGATAGGGCATGCCCAGTGAATTGGGGCTTTCTCTTATTCCTTGCCTCATGAAGGCCTCCTGGCTGACTCCATTTTTCCTTCACATCACTGCCCACCCTCTGCAATCTTCAACATCAAATCCAGTTTTGCATTGACCTTGGGCATCCAAAGAAAAGGCGGTTGTCTCCCTATAGCAGCTGAGTAGCTCCCACACAAGCATGCAGATTTTCACTTAGGTCCATCTCACAGCCATAAAATATCTACACTGGCAGTAGATAGAGTAAAAACAACTGGGAGTCACAAGTAAAAGCCTGCTACAAATACTATTATCAAGAGAAATATCTATAAACAATTTCTCCTTTCCCAGGAAATGGTCCATAACAGTTTACCAATTTCTTCAGGATGGCTCTTTTACTATAAATAATCCTGTGTCAAAACAATTATCTTTACTCTGAAGTCACCAAGCTGCCATTTTCTGTAATGGCAATATTCTCTCAGCACTGTAGATAAGAGATATGGCTGAACTCCCCCCAACCCCCAAAATCTGGGCTGTAGTTCAACAATTTCTTCTAACTCTACTTCCCACTTTAGGCCTTCCAACCAAAACAGAATTCACCAGAAACACCCAAAATCACTCTTGAAAAGAATTTTATGATATCTTCACCTGCTAAAACACCTTCTGATACTTCAAGGTCAAGCAAACCCAGATGACAACAGAAATCAGAGGATTTTTTAAAATCAGGAAGAATCTTTCAAACACATTTCCCTTTTGATCTTGAGAAATTTAAAGTCAAAGTAAACAAAGTAGAAAAAGATCCCTTCAAGAATAACAAGGTCAGTGTGAGGCGGAAATTCAATCAATGATTTACTAAAAGGTAAATTGCACATGGTACTAGGAAGTGTTCTGGACTAGGAGACAGAAGGTCTAGATTCGGGTACAAGTCCTAACATTTACTAGCTGTGTGATAATAACAGCTAATAGCTAACATTTGTTGAGATTTATTATGCACCAGACACTGTTCTAAGTGCCTTGTGGACATTAACTCATTTCGTCTTCACACACACCCTATGTGGTAGGCTCTATTTTGAATTCTGCTTTATATTTAAGGAAATTACACAGAGTGATTAAGTGACTTGTTCAAGATCATCCAGTAAGTGGTGGAACCATGAACCTGAATATTAACATTTCTGAATCTTGGCTCTCTTCTCTGTCAAATGAAGAAACCAAATATTTGTCCCAATTACCTTACAGAGATGTAAGTTGTAAGATAATGTATATAAAGGTGTTTCATAAACTAGGAAGTCATGTGAGTATTGATTTTTCTTTTACTGCATTTTCAATTATTTCTGTAATAGATAAAATTAAAGTTGAGTTTTTGCATATGGTCTCATTATAAACATTAGAATTCAAATTAATAATATGCACTTTCTATTTTGCATTTCCAAGCATTTGGTGAATAAAGAGAAGTAACCTAGATACTGAAGAAAAGCCCTAATTAAAGTTACTTGAATGACAGGCTGAATATTACTGCAAACAAACAATAAAGTGACTGAATATCTGCTTTCATATATGATTAGCCATTTCCCCCACAAGAATGTCAGATGTAGTATTATTTTCTGATTTTAATATATTTTAAAGTAAAAGCCAATTATGCCTATAAATAGAGCTTCTCTATTAGTTTGAAAGGTATTAAAAAAAAAAACTTGGCCAAAAAATTATCAACTTCCTCTGCTCTCTCTTGCCCTCGGACCCAGTAACAGATAATATGATTATAAAACTCTGGCAGTTTCAGAAATGGTAACCTGAGGAGTATGTGGGGGCTTCAGTGATATGGCAAGCTATGAGAGGCCCTCAGCTCCAAGCCAGTCTATGAAATCAGACAGGGCTCTGGAGGGAACAGGAGCAGTTCCTAGTCACTGTCACCAACACAACCCTGAGTTACAGGTGGAATGGATAGCCAAAAATTCCTTGCTTTCCCACTGATGCCAAACAGGTTGGGGAAGAAGGGTAGAACACTGAGGGATTTTTTTTTCAACAATCCTAAATTGATCAATGCAATTTTCTGGGAGAAAAAGGAACACCAAGGTTTGGGGAGGAACTTAATTAGGATAATTCCATTTCATTGGCCAGGTGTGTGAAGTGTAAATTTAATTAAAATATTTTTTTCTTTTTGTTTTTTTGAGACAGAGTCTCACTCTGTCGCCCAGGCTGGAGTGCAGTGGTGCGATCTCGGCTCACTGCAACCTCCGCCTTCCAGGTTCAAGCAATTCTCTGCCTCAGCCTCCCGAGTAGCTGGGATTACAGGAACCCGCCACCATACCTCGAAAATTTTTGTATTTTTAGTAGAGACGGGGTTTCACCATCTTGGCCAGGCTGGTCTTGAACGCCTGACCTCATGATCCACCCGCCTCAGCCTCCCAAAGTGCTGGGATTGCAGGTATGAGGGACCATGCCTGGCTGACTTTTTTTTTTTTTTTTTAGAAGGAGTCTCGCTCTGTTGCCTATGCTGGAGTGCAGTGGTGTGATCTCGGCTCACTGCAAGCTCTGCCTCCCAGGTTCAAGCCATTCTCCTGCCTCAGCCTCCCGAGTAGCTGGGACTACAGGTGCCTGCCACCACACTCGGCTAATTTTTTTGAATTTTTAGTAGAGATGGGGTTTCACCATATTAGCCAGGATGGTCTCGATCTCCTGACCTCGTGATCCGCCCACCTCAGCCTCCCAAAGTGCTGGGATTACAGGTGTGAGCCACCGCACCCAGCAGCGATTTTTTTCTTTTAATATCAGAGAACACATTAAGTATAACAACCTCTAAAATGTTCTTGGCTACCTTTCAAAAACAAAGCTTCCTAATCTCTTAAATACATAATTTTTCATGTTATAATTTTTTAATATTTGATACCTAGTACAAATTATCAACAACTCTACTACCACAACTATTAGGTACTAAATGCTCACAATGTTCTAGGCACTTTGCTAATAAATTTTACATGTTAGCTCATTTTACCCTCACAGTAACTCTATGAGGTAAATACAGTTGTTATTATTACCATTTTACAGATGAGGAAAATGAAGCTTGGAGAGGTTAAGGGAATTCTCAGATTAAAACCCAGGAATGAAATCTGGAATTAAACCAGATCAGTTTCCAGAGCCCATTAATTTATACCATCTCATCTAAAATGGCAAGATAAACTTTTAAATATCCCTAATAAAAAACTTGCCTTTAAAATGTCTTTATGACAGTGACCATTTGACAGTTTTGTTTTGTTTCGAGATGGAGTTTCGCTCTTGTTGCCCAGGCTGGAGTGCAATGGCACGATCTCGGCTCACTGCAACCTCTGCCTCCGGGGTTCAGGTGACTCTCCTGCCTCAGCCTCCCGAGTAGCTGGGATTACAGGCATGCACCACCACGCCCAGCTAATTTTTGCATTTTTAGTAGAAATGGGGTTTCACCATGTTGGTCAGGCTGGTATCGAACTCCTGACCTCAGGTGATCCACCCGCCCCGGCCTCCCAAAGTGCTGGGATTACAGGTGTAAGCCACCGTGCCCGGTCTGACATTGTTTTAATAGCAGTAAGTGGTAACCCTGTGCTTTAGTCCTATAATTTAAGGCCTATGTAGATATAATTGCTACAAAGCCCACAAAAACTATATTAAAGGATATTCTATAAAACAATGGGCATGGACTCTTCTAATGATATAAAAGACAAAAAGCCTAGGGAACTGTCTAAATTAAAGGAGATTAAAGAGATATAACAACTAAATGTGGAACCCAAGATGGCTACACTCTTGCTGAGACATGTTGGTCGACATTGCCTCCGAGCCCACTTTAGCCCTCAGCTCTGTATCAGAAATGCTGCTCCTTTGGGAACCAGAGCCAAACAAGAGATGGAGCAGTTCTGGAATAAGAACACAGGTTTAAACCGTCCTGTATCTCCCCACGTCACTATCTACAGTTGGTCTCTTCCCATGGCGATGGCCATCTGCCACCATGGCACTGGTACTGCTTTGAGGGCAGGGGCCTCTCTTTTTGGCATGTCGGCCCTGTTACTCCCTGGGAACTTTGAGTCTTATTTGGAGCTCATGAAGTCCCTCTGTCTGGGGCCAGCACTGATCCACACAGCTAAGTTTGCACTCATCTTCCCTCTCATGTATCATACCTGGAATGGGATCTGACACTTGATGTGGGACCTAGGAAAAGGCCTGAAGATTCCCCAGCTATACCAGTCTGGAGTGGCTGTCCTGGTTCTTACTGTGTTGTCCTCTGTAGGGCTGGCAGCCATATGAAGAACGGAGGTTCCCAGCATCATATTCCTACACATTATTACATTCACCCATCTGTCTGTTTGTCACTCTTATCTCCAGCCTGGGAAAAGTTCTCCTTATTTGTTTAGATACTTTTGCGCTTTCGGATCCCCTTGGAGCAGTAGAGTACCTTGTAGACCATAATAGTGGAAATGGGTCTAGTTTTCCCCTTGTTTCTAAAGACGGGGTGGCTGCAAAAACTCCCCGTTTTTGCCCACAACTTGCCTACTCTGGGACTAGAAACAGTTATTCTCTTTCCATATCGGCCTTTGATTTGTGCCAAGGGTCAGCTTTTGGCTCCTTCTTCCTGAGACAGTAGAAACAATACCAGCTCTGTGGCTTCTGCCCTGGGGACTAGGGGTGAGGCTTTGGGTCCCACTGCCTGTGGGTTGCTGGCTTAAAGGACAATTCTGTTCATTGGTGAGAGCCCAGGCTATTAATACCTATGCAGTGTTATTCAAAGAAGAGAGGTGAGGGTGGAGGGGAGTTAGTCTATCCCAGCTAGAGGGAGATAAAGAGGGCTAGTTAGTTCTTGGAGCAGCTGCTTTGAGAAAGAAATATATATAGCTTTTGACACAAGAGGAAGATCCAGAAAATTATCATTGAACATATTAAAGGTTATTTATTTTTCTTGCATTTCCAGAAAACCCTCTTAATTTTATGCTTTCTCATCCAAGTCATGCACCACTTTTTTCTGAAACTAAATTAAAATACTCATTAAAGAAAAAATCTAAATGCAAGTTGTTGTATCTCTTGAGTGGATCTTGGATTTAAAAAAACAAACAAATTGCACCAGGCGCGGTGGCTCACGCCTGTAATCCCAGCACTTTGGGAGGCCGAGGAGGGCAGATCACGAGGTCAGGAGATCGAGACCATCCTGGCTAACATGGTGAAACTCTGTCTGTACTAAAAATACAAAACAAACAAATAAAAAACCAAATTGCTAGGCTGGGTGCGGTGGCTCACACCTGTAATCCCAGCACTTTGGGAGGCTGAGGAGGGCGGATCGCGAGGTCAGGAGTTCAAGACCATCCTGGCTAACACGGAGAAACCCTGTCTCTACTAAAAATACAAAAAATTAGCTGGGTGTGGTGGCGGGTGCCTGTAGTCCCAGCTACTTGGGAGGCTGAGGCAGGAGAATGGCCAGAACCCAGGAGGCAGAGCTTGCAGTGAGCCGAGATTGTGCCACTGCACTCCAGCCTGGGTGACAGAGCGAGACTGTCTCAAAAAAAAAAACAAAAAACAAAAAACAAAAAAAAACAAACTGCTGTAAAGGACATTACTGAAACAATCTCGATATTTCTTGTTCTCAGGAGATATGTGCTAAAATATTTAGGAGTGAGAGGTCTACAATTTTTTTTTTTTTGAGACAGAGTCTTACTCTGTTGCCCAGGTTGCAGTACAGTGGCATGATCTCGGCTCACTGCAACCTCGGCCTCCCGGGTTCAAGTGATTCTCCTGCCTCAGCCCCCTGAGTAGCTGGGATTACAGGCAAGTTCCACCACACCTGGCTAATTTTTATATTTTTAGTAGAGACGGGGTTTCGCCATGTTGGCCAGACTGGTCTCAAACTCCTGACCTCAGGTGATCCACCCGCCTCGGCCTCCCAAAGTGCTGGGATTACAGGCGTGAGCCACTGTGCCCAGCCTACAACTTATTTATTTACTTATTTTTTTTGAGATGGAGTCTTGCTCTGTCACCCAGGCTGGAGTGCAGTGGTACAATCTTGGCTCACCGCAACCTCCACCTCCTGGGTTCAAGCAATTCTCCTGCCTCAGCCTCCCGATTAGCTGGGACTACAGGCATGTGCCACCACACCCAGCTAATTTTTTGTATTTTTAGTAGAGACGAGATTTCACCATGTTGGCCAGGATGGTCTCGATCTCTTGACCTGGTGATCCACCCGCCTCGGCCTCCCAAAGTGCTGGGATTACAGGCGTCAGCCACCACGCCCGGCCTACAACTTACTCTTAAATGGCTATTGGCGAAATATATATATATATATAATATAGAGAGAGAGACAGAGAGAGAGAGAGCGCGTAAGCGAGCATGCACGCACAAATGTGGCAAAATGCTAACGATTGGTGAATCTAGAAGAAAGCTATATAGGTGTTCACTGTATTATTCTTAGAGCTTTTTTGTAGGTTTGACATTTTTTAAAATAAAAATTTGTGGAAAAAAAAACTACAAGGTCTCCCATTCTAAAAAGAGGTGTATAGTTTTGTTTTGTTTTTTAAAGAATCAACAACCAAAACAGCATGGTACTGGTACCACAACAGAGACATAGATCAATGGAACAGAACAGAGCCCTCAGAAATAATGCCACATATCTACAACTATCTGATCTTTGACAAACCTGACAAAAACAAGAAATGGGGAAAGGATTCCCTATTTAATAAATGGAGCTGGGAAAACTGGCTAGCCATATGTAGAAAGCTGAAACTGGATCCCTTCTTTACACCTTATACAAAAATTAATTCAAGATGGATTAAATACTTAAATGTTAGACCTAAAACCATTAAAATCCTACAAGAAAACCTAGGCAATACCATTCAGGACATAGGCATGGGCAAGGACTTCATGTCTAAAACACCAAAAGCAATGGCAACAAAAGCCAAAATTGACAAATGGGATCTAATTAAACTAAAGAGCTTCTTCACAGCAAAAGAAACCACCATCAGAGTGAACAGGCAACCTACAGAATGGGAGAAAATTTTTGCAGCCTACTCATCTGACAAAGGGCTAATATCCAGAATCTACAATGAACTCAAACAAATTTACAAGAAAAAAACAAACAACCCCATCAAAAGGTGGGCGAAGGACATGAACAGACACTTCTCAAAAGAAGACATTTATGCAGCCAAAAAACACATGAAAAAATGCTCATCATCACTGGCCATCAGAGAAATGCAAATCAAAACCACAGTGAGATACCATCTCACACCAGTTAGAATGGTGATCATTAAAAAGTCAGGAAACAACAGGTGCTGGAGACGATGTGGAGAAATAGGAACACTTTCACACTGTTGGCGGGACTGTAAACTAGTTCAACCATTGTGGAAGTCAGTGTGGCGATTCCTCAGGGATCTAGAACTAGAAATACCATTTGACCCAGCCATCCCATTACTGGGTATATACCCAAAGGACTATAAATCATGCTGCTATAAAGACACATGCACACGTATGTTTATTGCGGCACTATTCACAATAGCAAAGACTTGGAACCAACCCAAATGTCCAACAACGATAGACTGGATTAAGAAAATGTGGCACATATACACCATGGAATACTATGCAGCCATAAAAAATGATGAGTTCATGTCCTTTGTAGGGACATGGATGAAACTGGAAAACATCATTCTCAGTAAACTATCGCAAGGACAAAAAACCAAACACCGCATGTTCTCACTCACAGGTGGGAATTGAACAATGAGAACTCATGGACACAGGAAGGGGAACATCACACTCCGGGGACTGTTGTGGGGTGGGGGGAGGGGGGAGGGACAGCATTAGGAGATATACCTAATGCTAAATGACGAGTTAATGGGTGCAGCAAAACAATTGCCATTGCTTTTTGGTTGCACATGGATACATATGTAACAAACCTGCACATTGTGCACATGTACCCTAAAACCTAAAGTATAATAAAAAAAAAAAAGAACCAACAGTTCTTAAAATCAACTAATACTATTAGTGATGTATTTGTTTCAAGTACCAACTACAAATGGAAAAAAAAAAATTCAGCTTGTGGAGCTGTATCCTGAACCACTGCAGCATTCATAAAATGGCAGACCAAGAAATGGCTGGTTTTGGATTGAGACAAACCCTAGAAGGAAAGGTCCATGGCCTGGACAGACAGGCAGCTCTCTCCTCTCACAAAATCAGGCTTCCTATTACCAGTGACCTTTCTAGAGAAACCTAAAGGGCACTGCTCTAGCCAGAGCTGCCTGAGTTCAGACTTTTTTTGGCACAAGCAGTCTGTCCTAAACATTCCCTCTGACTTTAGCTTTCAGGTCAGAGGACTTACCTGGTTTGCCTCAGGAGACTTTTTTTGGATTCAATTCAAGGATACCAAAAACATTTAGGAGATGCCAGGTATGATGCTAAGTACTGAGGTTGCAAAGATGAACAAGCCAAAGAAGAACCCTGATCCAGAAAAAATCAGACTGTAAATAACTAATAAGCAACATTAAAAGCGCTATGTTGGAGGTATGTCCTACAGGACACTGGGGAGAAAAAAAGGGAGCAGATTTGTCTCAACATCAGGGAACACCAAAGAGCAAAGGCCATATCTGACCCAGAGGCTGATTACTTTTCCAGAAAGTAAGGGCATTTCAAGTTCAGAAGGTGCAGAGGCAAAGGCATGGAAAGGCCAAAGGGTCAACTCACTTGGACAAGTGAGCAGAGTTCATTAGTTAGAGTATAGGATTGAGAGCGGTGGGTGGGAAGAGTTGAAGCAGCTCACCAATCCCTGCCTGCAGCGGAGAGCACTCACTGTAGGTCTCTGAACTGGATCTCTTATTCATTTTCCTCTTGAATGAGGATACCTGATCTCCAAGATTTACTCAACACTAATGTAATCTACACACTGCAGGGGAATACGATCATGAGCAAATTCTTGTTCTTAAGGAGTTTATATACTAGCACTAGAAGATCACATAGAATAAATTCACAGAGAACTCTAACTTAGGAACAATGCATTAAGGATCCTAAGAAGTATTTTTGTAAACATATTTTTAAAAGTTGGACTTCACAGAAAGAAGAAAGATCACTTTCAGAGAACACATGAATAGAGAAATTAGGAAAGGCTTTCTGTAGGTGGTGGCACAGGGGCCAGACCTTAATGGTATGACAATAGGTGAAAACACTGAAAACACGGAGAAGAATTCCAAGGGAAACAACTAACCTAAGTTAAAATGTAGAGGTAGCTCTGCAGATAGATACTGCCTAAGTACACGGATTCCTAAACACTCCCCTTAGATTCAGAACTAAACATATTTCTTTAACAATATTTACTCTGTGGGGCTGAGACTTGATTCTAGTCTGTTTTGTGTTTTCTATGACACTAGTAACTTTCTTTGTGGGTTGGTTGCTTGGCGGCAGGGGTGGGAATAGTTGGGAATGGACAAGAAAATAAGCCGGCTGAGTAGAACCACCTCAGAGTTCAAAATTGGTACTTCCTGTGTTCTTAGTAAAATCTTGCAGTCCAGGGCAGTGACCTGGGGCATTTGGACTTAAAATCTGCTGTTTACATAATCACACATTCCCTATATAAAGAGGTCCTTGTGAAGTCTGCCAATCTGTCAGTTCTAGTCACAGTCAATTCAAACAAGCACCTGACCAAGGAAACTGAGACCAGACTAGGGGTGTGGGAGAGAACTGGTCAAACTAGTTGGGTAATTTTATGATTATTGAGCATTACATTTAAGTCACAGGCAAGGACGCTAAGATTATTCAACACCTAATAAGCCTAAGTATTGTGTTGGTGGTTTCACGCACTGCCTCACATAATCCTCTTAACAACCCAACGAGTAGTATTAACTCAGGTAAGTAAACTGAGGCTTAAAGGTTAAATTACTTGCTCAATGTCATATAGCTAGTAAATGCTGATGCCCACATCTGAGTCCACAAACCTAGCTTACGCCCCACTGCCTGTTACTCTCCCTCAGTCAGCAAACAACTGGAGAACTCTGTTTCAATCCAGGTGATGCTCTCCTATAGACAGATGAAGCTTTAGTCTGGCCTTGTGCATATACTGCCTGAGCTTTGATAGTCTAATTTCTTCTCCTCCCTGGACTTTAACATTCCTCTGATCAGTTCTTAATGCTGTTTCAAATGAGTTTTTTCTGTGCCACCCTTCTCAGACTGAAGTGGGTCCATTCTCTTTTGAAAGACAACCCAGGTCTTTGCTCTCAGTTTTCAAAAAATTTCACCAGACCCTCCTAGCTGGCTTCCCATTCCTAACCCTTCAATTAACATATCCTCTGTTGGTCTCACCTGCTCATAGCCTTAGCCCTATCTAACTACTGTCAGCAAGTCCCAACACAAGCTATACCCTCTTCTAAAACATCCTCTCTGCCTCAGTCTGCCAAATTTCCACCTTCCATTTCAGTTCCTAAAGTCTATTTTTTCCTCAAAAAAAGTTCTCATCAGGAGGAGTTATGACTTCTCTGAACTAAACAAGCATTTCCCCCCATCCCATCAACTCTGCCTGGTCATAGCAGTGTGTACTTATGTGACCTTGAACAAGATGTTTCTGTTAGTTATGTGGCTGCTCAAGCTTTGTCCTGTGGACTATATATTCCTAATGACTTCTTTCTGTACAGTCCCTCAAACTATAAATGCTTTGAAAGCAAAGACTAACTTTATAGTTCATCTTCAATACAATGCTGAAGAGACAAGTGTTTATAAAAGTGTAAACTGAGAGTGTGCTAAGCTTTTAAAAGCAAAGATAGATGGACTCCATCTGTTAAAACAGAACAAAACAAAACAAAAAGCTCACCCTTGCTACCACACAATGCAGTTTCCATGTTTTTACAAGAAAATCCTTCCTGGGTATGAAAACCACAATCAAGTAAAATATTAAAATATAGGATTCATAAATCACCAGTGTGAGCACTATAAGCCAGGACCTGATTTTTTTTTTTTTTTTTTTAAAGGAAGACAGAATGTTACTCAAAAGATGACAAACTGCAAAAGGTTAAATACAGGCTAAAACTCTTGGCTTCCCAACTTGATCAGTTTACGTAACTCAGAAGGTGGAAAAACTTGGAATCTGGCCTAAAACAACACTGACTTATTTCCATTCAAGTTATGCTACAAGGGAAAAAATGTGAAGTTTGAAAACTTTCCTTTCCAAAGCCAGATTTAGACAAGTTGAAGGAAAAAGAAATAAATGCTACACTGCAGCCCACTGCAGCTCCACAATGGCCTGTTTTTGCCCACTCAAAGTAGATTTCTCTTTCTTGTTCCTCAAGCAGTTATCTCCTTAGCTAGCTGGCTTGTGTTCAAACTGAATAGTATGTGGCCTGGCTTGTGCCAGGTTCACAAACCATGCTGGTATTGCATAAACTTCCACAACTACATGACCTTGGTCAAGAGCACCAGAGGGCAAGCCAGCCTAGCCAGTGCAGAGGATGTACAGAATCACCAGCAGAAATAGCCATTCAGGAATACAAACTTTTATAAAAGTGGGTGGGAATCATTAGTGCACAAGGGTTTGGTCACTCTTGTATAAAGCTGTGGGCCGGGCGCGGTGGCTCATGCTTGTAATCCCAGCACTTTAGGAGGCCGAGGCGGGCGGATCACGAGGTCAGAAGATCGAGACCACAGTGAAACCCCGTCTCTACTAAAAATACAAAAAAAAAAAAAATTAGCCGGGCATGGTGGCGGGTGCCTGTAGTCCCAGCTACTGGGAGAGGCTGAGGCAGGAGAATGGCGTGAACCCGGGAGGCGGAGCTTGCAGTGAGCCGAGATTGCGCCACTGCACTCCAGCCTGGGCGACAGAGCGAGACTCCGTCTCAAAAAAAAAAAAAAAAAAAAAAAAAAAAGCTGTGTGCCTATTACTATTTCTGTTCACCTGGACCCTGTGCCTCTAGACTGCTGAAGCTGACACTGTAAGCTGCCCAAGTAAGCTGAGAATGACAGCCTCCTCCATTCCACTGCCAGCATCATTGGCTTCTGAAAACAGTTTCGGAGCCAGATGGCCAAACTCATGTACAACATCTGTAGCTGGCTGCCATCATTGCCTTTGCCCAAGAGACCTCAACAGTGGTAGCACAGCTGTGCTCACTACACAGCAGATGCCAGCTCCTTTCCCTGGGCCCATATTCTCTGTCCCACTATGAGAGGTGAGGCTATTGCAGTATCAGGATCAGCTCTTAGTGCAGAACAAGGGGTAGAAGGCTCAGGGTGGATAGGCATTTTTTGGTAGCTCCAGTGACAGCAACTTTGGAGATGGAATATTCTCCCAGTGGGCAATGAGGGAGGTTATGCTATCTATCATCAAGCTTGTCATGTCCATCTTATCTTCTTAGTGGCCACATTCACAGCTGCATGCTGAAGGAAACAGACTTTTTTTTTTTTAAGACAGGGTCTCACTCGGTTGCCCAGGCTGGAGTGTAGTGTGGCACAATCTCAGCTTACTGCAGCCTTTACCTCTCCAGGCTCAGGTGATCCTCCCACCTCAGCCTCCCAAGTAGCTGGGACTATAGGCATATGTAATTTTTGTATTTTTTATATTTTTTTTTGTATTTTTTGCATTTTTTGCAGAGATGGCATTTCACCATGTTGCCCAGACTGGTCTTGAACTCCTGGGCTCAAGTGATCTATCTGCCTCGGCCTCCAAAAGTACTTGGATTACAGGCATGAACCACCACACCTGGCCCTAGAACTTCTTTTACTAAGTAGTCAAGGATTCTAGGGCCCTATCATTAGGATGAACTATGTCACAGCTAGGTGTTAAAAAATGAACTGGGTCAATCAAATTCCCTTTCTCTGGAATTCAACTATAAATATGAAAACTATACAAACTGAGTTATGACAATGGTGGGAGATTACAATGGATAATTAGTAACTTCCACTGTTCAAATCCCTGCAGCTTGCCACACCCTAGTACAGCCTTCATGATACCTGGTTATATTATCACTCCTGTTCTTGGACTCCCCTTGTCACTCATAACCACATCCCTGATTTGAAGTAGCACAAAAGTACTTATCCTTGCAGTCAAATAACTCAACTACCAAGCAGTTCACCCATGTCCAGAAATAGTGTGGCATCATCCATGAGGCAGAATTCCATAGTTAAGTTATGGCTAAAGGGCAGCTCAGACCTACAGCCCCAGTCTAAACCACCTCTTTGGAAATACTCCAGCTATGTGAGTATGACAAACAGAATACAAAGGCTCAGGAAAAAAGCCAAGGACCACGTTCGTTTTCAAATGTTAAAATGTACCTTGGGTCATATAGCTTAAGATGCTAATTTTAATATAAAATTCAGCCTTGTAAATAACAGCATTATCTATCAGATTATACAGCTTAAACCTGCCCTCCTTTTCCACAAATCATACAGAGCAGCAAAACAAATAAAAATAACTTTATTATCCACCAGGTAAAATAGTATAAACTATTGGTCTGTCAGGTTCAAGTCTGTCTAATAAAAGCTGTGTGTTCTTATGAAAAGATACTTCACCTCTTTCAGTCTCAGTTTAAAATAAAGGTTGCACTAGAATGAGATAATCTTTGAGGAACTTTCCAACTCTAAAATGTGGTAGGTTCTACTCTCTGATCAAGTAATGAACTCATCATTTGCCAGGATACAATTCATTCACCTAATAGATATCTGAAGGTCATTGAGCCAAGTATGCAAAGTACTTGGTATAGAGCAGTGAACAAAATATAAAAAATTCCCTGCACTCATAAAACTTACATTGCAGCCTGGAAAAAAGTCAGAAAAACACATCTAATTTTTTCAGGTCATAATAAGCATTTTAAAGAAAAATAAAATTAGGGTAAAAAAGAAATAAATTGGCCAGGCATGGTGACTCACATCTGTAATCCTAGCATTTTGGGAGGCCAAGGCAGGAGGATTGCTTGAAGCCAGGAGTTCAACACCAGCCTGGACCCCATCTCTACTAAGTAAGTAAGTAGACAGAAAATGCAAGTAAGAGGAATACGGAAAAAGAGGATACAGGGGCTAGACATTTGAGCAGTGTCTAAGTGAGAAAGTGCTCCATTTAGAAATGTGGGGGAAGGCCTGGTGTGGTGGCTCACGACTGTAAATCTAGCACTTTGGGAGGCCGAGGCAGGTGGATCACCTGAGGTCAAGAGTTCAAGACCAGCCTGGGCAATATGATGAGACCCCATCTCTACTAAAAAATACTAAAAATCAGCCACGTGTGGTAGCACACAGCTGTAATCCCAGCTACTTGGGAGGCTGAGGCATGAGAACAGCTTGAGCCCAGGAGGTGGAGGTTGCAGTAGGCCAAGACTGTGCCATTGCACTCCAGCCTGGGCAACAAAATGAGACTCTGTCTCAAAAAGAACAAACAAAAAAGAAATGGGGGAAGAGGGTTTCAGATAAAAGGAAGTACTAAGGCCCCCCAGAGGCCTCAGTTGTCTTGTTCAAAGAATAGCAAAGTAGTCAGTGTGGCCACAGTGAGTAAGGGAGAGAATGATAGGAGCTAATGTTAGAAAACACCCAAAATTCAACAGATGAGACCTAAGAGGAAAAGATTTAAAACACTTCAAGTACAAGACTCATATCAATATGGCCCCTGGGTTCTTCAGGGGTGCACTATACGCCAAACACAGAAGCAAAAAGGTAAGTTCACAACCACAATGTACCATTTATCTGACTTGAAACTAAGCACAACATTTGATACAGATGTCCAAATTAGTAAAAACTTCATAAAGAAAATTGCTTTGGGAAGCCACATAATAGCAAATCTGGAGTCATTAATATTTTCATTTATTTTAACTGTGGTTAAGTAACCTTCACAAAATTTATCCTACAGAAAATAACCTGAAAGAGAAGGCCATGTACAAAAATATATCAACAGAAGCATTACTTCTAACAACCCTTCAGAAGTATCCAATCTTTTGGCTTCCCTGGGCCACACTTGAAGAATTGTCTCGGGCCACACATACAATATAGTAACACTAATGATAGCTAATGAGCTAAAAAAAAAAAAAATCGCAAAAAAAAAAAAAAAACCATAATGTTTTAAGAAAGTATACAAATTTTTCCTGAGCTGCATGTGGCCTGCGGGCAACAGACTGGATAAGTTTGGCCTAGATGACCAAAAAGCAAGTCAGTTATGGTACAAACTCCTTGAAAGGTGGCCTCTTTAAAAACATGAAAATTGGGAACTAATTAAACTGAAGAGCTTCTGCATAGCAAAAGAAACTATCAAAAGAGTGAACAGACAACCTACAGAATGAGAGAAAATTTTTGCAAACTATGCATTTGACAAACGTCTAATATCCAGCATCTGTAAGGAACTTCAACAAATTTATAAGAAAAAAATAAATAGTTTCATTAAAAAGTGGGCAAAGGACATGAACAGACACTTTTCATAAGAAGACACACATGCAGCCAACAAACATATGAAAAAAAGCTCAATATCACTGATCATTAGAGAAATGCAAATCAAAATCACAATAAGATACCATCTCACATTAGTCAGAATGGCTATTACTAAAAAGTCAAAAAATAACAGGTGCTGGCAAGGTTGCACAGAAAAAGGAACGCTTATACACTGCTGGTAGGAGTGTAAATTAGTTCAGCCATTGTGGAAAACAGTGTGGCAATTCCTCAAAGACCTAAAAACAACTACCATTTGAGCCAGCAAACCCATTTCTGGGTATATACTCAAAGGAACATAAATCGTTCTATCATAAAGACACATGCACATATGTGTTCACTGCAGCACTATTCACAATAGCAAAGACATGGAATCAACCTAAATGCCTATCAATGGTAGACTGGATAAAGAAAACGTGGTATATATATACCATGGAATAGTACGCAACCATTAAGAAGAACAAGATTATGTCCTTTGCAGGAACACAGATGGAGCTGGAGGCTATTATCCTTAGCAAAGTAGTGAACAGAAAACCAAATACCACATGTTCTCACTTATACATGGGAGCTAAATGATGAGAACACATAGACACATAGAGGGGAATAGACACAACAGACACTGGGGCCTATCAGAGGGTGGAGGGTAGGAGGAGGGAGAGGATCAGGAAAAATAACTAATGGGCACTAGGCTTAATACCTGGGTGACCAAATAATCTGTATAACAAACCCCTATGACCTACATAACAAAAAGACTGGAAGGAGATAGAAAAATGATGGTTGG
Organism: Symphalangus syndactylus; assembly: GCF_028878055.3. Lineage (NCBI taxonomy): Eukaryota > Metazoa > Chordata > Mammalia > Primates > Hylobatidae > Symphalangus > Symphalangus syndactylus. Next base: position 46,538,065 of record NC_072424.2, on the reverse strand, counting down.
TTCCGCTGGGATGGTTCTGCTGTTCTGCTGGGATTATTCTTATTGTTTAACATGTTCCTCAGGGATCTAGAACTAGAAATACCATTTGACCCAGCCATCCCATTACTGGGTATATACCCAAAGGACTATAAATCATGCTGCTATAAAGACACATGCACACGTATGTTTATTGCGGCACTATTCACAATAGCAAAGACTTGGAACCAACCCAAATGTCCAACAACGATAGACTGGATTAAGAAAATGTGGCACATATACACCATGGAATACTATGCAGCCATAAAAAATGATGAGTTCGTGTCCTTTGTAGGGACATGGATGAAACTGGAAAACATCATTCTTAGTAAACTATCGCAAGGACAAAAAACCAAACACCGCATGTTCTCACTCATAGGTGGGAATTGAACAATGAGAACTCATGGACACAGGAAGGGGAACATCACACTCCGGGGACTGTTGTGGGGTGGGGGGAGGGGGGAGGGACAGCATTAGGAGATACACCTAATGCTAAATGACGAGTTAATGGGTGCAGGAAATCAACATGGCACATGGATACATATGTAACAAAACTGCACATTGTGCACATGTACCCTAAAACCCTAAAGTATAATAAAAAAAAAAGAAAAAAAAAATAAAATAAAATAAAATAAGCTACTGACTAGATTTTAAATTTGCATTGAAGATGCCATGATTATTAAAAATTTTTACATAAAAAAAAAAAAATAAATAACATGTTCAAAGAGAACCAGATTGCTTTGTTCTGGTTCTACTACTTCATTATAATACCAAGGTCTACAATTAGAATAACAATAGAAAATACTGGGATCATGTAACTGACAAGAGGGCCTTCATATCTACTCTCTCTGGGAGACTAGATCAATTTAGGAGAAAAAAATCCTTCAAGGCTCTTTCATTTTTCTTCTACCTCACAACATCCCTGTTGCGCATGGTAGCTCGCGCCTATAATCCCAACACTTTGGGAGGCTGAAGTGAGAGGATTGCTTGAGCCCAGGAGTTTGAGAACAGCCCAGGCAACAGAGCAAGACTCTGTCTCCACAAAAAATAAAAATAAAAAATAAGCCAGGCATGGTAGTGAGTGCAGCTACTCAGGAGGCTAAGGCAGGAGGACTGCTTGAGCCCTGGAAGTCAAGGCTGCAGTGAGCCATGATTGTACTACTGCACTCTAGCCTGGGTGACAGAGTGTGGCCCTGTCTCCAAACAAACAAAAAACAAATTACAGCCACACTTCCTTCATTTCTCCAAAGGCACTAAAGCCTTTTTGTCATACTTAGTTCTCCCTGCATGATAGTCCTCAGCTTGGAATTTGCTTCCCTACATGTTCTAGCTAACTCCTCAATTTTCAGGTCTGCTTAAATGCCATTTTCTCAAACAAGCTCTCTCCATACTCCCAATCTAAACTGATGCCCCCTTTTTAGAGTCTCTGCTGCACTCTATTTTTCCAACAGAGAACTTATCAGTTTGTAATCATGTTTACTTTTGTGATTATCTGATTAATTTCTTATCTCCCCCATAGGACTGTAAGTTTGTGAGGTCCACGACCAAGTCATGAAAACAAACATTGTGACTTTTATGCCTTCCTTCACCTTCCATGGTCTCAGTGGTGTTCTAAGGGCAACAAGCATTTCCTTACTTGTGGTCCACAGACAAACTGATCCATAAGGCTCTGTATATCCTCAATGGGTTATTAAATGTCTTAATGGCCCTTGTGCTGAAAGAGCTGAAGTCTGCATGGCCTCCCACTCTGCTAGCTCAAAAGCATGCAACGAGACAGTCCATGTATCTGGCCACCTTGCCATTCTTTCCCTATGTGGCTTTTTTTTTTTTTTTTCCCACCAACTGAGGTCTATCTATGTGGATTTTAAGCTCTCAACAATCCACTGAAAATGGTCATGCTTTTACAAATCCTACTTCGAATCTGCACCAAGGTAAACTTGCTGGATGAACAGATCATTCTATTTCGCTACACATACACTATCTGAGAAAGGCTAAAGGGCTGAATAGTGGATGGTTCATGTTTTCCTTTCTAGTTACACATAAGCCTAATACAGCCAAACAAACTTTACCTAATGGCCAATGTGAGGTGACCTAAGAAAAATTATTATCAGCAAGAGGAGTATTATTAAGAAGGCATTGAACAGTTTGAGGTGAACAGTGTAGATATTCTTAACATTGGAATAACATCAAATTTCTTTAGGCTCTCCCCAAATAGGTTATCAACCTTCAGACTTTAGCTGAGAGCAAAACACAACAGGAGCCAATAGTCTAATAATTATTTCTCTTCCCTGACCCCAATCACCAAGAAGGCAATCTGCTCTCTGAGGATGCAAGCCTGAGGACCAGAATCAGGAGATCGGATTCTCTTCTTGGCATAGCTCTCACTGGTCCGTCTCAACACCTAACCTCAGCTATAAAATGAGAACACCAACACTAATGTACTATAGTTCTATATTTAATTCTGTTATTTTGGAGTGTACCAAGAGCTATCTATGGAGGCTGCAGAGGTGCTAAACTCCGTACTGCTCTGACCAACCCTAATATTCTCTTCAATTCTCAGTTAACAATTTCAGTAGGATGCTGTAAAATACGGCATATACACAAAGAAGGCAGAAAAGAAGAATGCTGATCCAGAAACTATTAGACATAACATATAACTGAGAAAATAAAAATATTTAGCTTGGAAAGAGAAACTGATAGTCCTTTAAGTACCTAGAGTTAGATGTCACAATGATGACTTATTCTGTCTTACTTTATAAGTTATCGTTGACCAAGGAGTAAAGATTGCAGGAAAGCATTTGACACAATAGAGGGAAACATTTAATAACTACCTAGGCCTACAAATATAAAGACTTCTGAAATAAACTGCCTCCCTTGTCACCGGATGTCTCAACGCAAAATAAGCAATTCTGTGGGCTATTTTGGAGCAGGAGTCAACATACGTTTTCTGTAAAGAGATGTATGTGCCACATATAATTCCTTAAAGATGTATAAAAGAATCCTTAAGCTCATAGGCCATACAAAAACAGGTAGTTTGTTGACCTTTGTTCTAGAGAAGCACTGTCTAACAGAAATGTAATATGACTCACGTATGTAATTAAAATTTTCCCAGTATCTACATTTTAAAAGGTAAAAAGAAACAGGTAAAGTTAATTTTAATATCTTATTTAATCCAATATCTCCATAAAGTTATTTTAACATGCAAACAAATTATTAATGAGATTATCTACATTTAAAAAAAAACCAAGCCTTTGAAATGCAGTGTATATTTACACGTAAAACCATATCTCAAGTCAAACTAGTCACATTTCAAGTGCTCATTAGCTACATACTGTAGCAAGTAGTTCTAGACAAACTGTGCATTTCTTGAGAAACAGAAGAGATGACCTTCCAATCAATATTCAATTCTAAGAACTCAAATCGATGAGGAAAAAATTGGACTAGCCAGCCTATAAACAAAACTGGGGCATCTGTCAAGCTACCTGAAAAAATGAAGCTGGATCCTTTCTCGTGCCTTACTCCAGTATAAATTCCAGACCAAAACAAGATGTCAATGTCAAAAGTAAAGTAATACGAGCAACAACAACAAAAAGAAAACAACATGTGTAGTATTTTCTTATTGTCTTGCAGTGGGAAAAATCTTTTAAGGCATGTCACAAATATTCAGAAAACATAAAGAAGACATTAATAAATTTACCTATATAAAAATTTATAATGTTAGTACTACAAAAAAAATTAAAGAGGGTCAAAAAGTAAATGACAAATGGGGGAAGGTTAAGAAGTTTAACAAGGATATCCAGGACTTAAACTCGGCTCTGCACCAAGCAGACCTAATAGACATCTACAGAACTCTCCACCCCAAATCAACAGAATATACATTCTTCTCAGCACCACATCATACTCATTCCAAAACTGACAACATAGTTGGAAGTAAAGCACTCCTCAGCAAATATAAAAGAACAGAAATCACAATAAACTGTCTCTCAGACCACAGTGCAATCAAATTAGAACTCAGGATTAAGAAACTCACTCAAAACCACACAACTACATGAAAACTGAACAACCTGCTCCTGAATGACTATTGGGTAAATAATGAAGGCAGAAATAAAGATGTTCTTTGAAACCATTGAGAACAAAGACACAACGTACCAGAATCTCTGGGACACATTTAAAGCCGTCTGTAGAGGGAAATTTGTAGCACTAAATGCCCACAAGAAAAAGCAGGAAAGATCTAAAATTGACATCCTAACATCACAATTGAAAGAACTAGAGAAGCAAGAGCAAACCAATTCAAAAGCCAGCAGAAAGCAAGAAATAACTAAGATCAGAGCAGAACTGAAGGAGACAGAGACACAATAAACCCTTCAAAAAAATCAATGAATCCAGGAGCTGTTTTTCTGAAAAGATCAACAAAATTGATAGACTGCTAGCAAGACTAACGAAGAGAGAAGAATCAAATAGACGCAATAAAAAATGATAAAGGGGATATCACTACCGATCCCACAGAAATACAAACTACCATCAAAGAATACTATAAACACCTCTACACAAATAAACTAGAAAATCTAGAAGAAATGGATAAATTCCTGGACACATACACCCTCCCAAGACTAAACCAGGAAGAAGCTGAATCTCTGAATACACCAATAACAGGCTCTGAAATTGAGGCAATAATTAATAGCCTACCAAAAAAAGTCCAGGACCAGACGGATTCACAGCTGAATTCTACCAGAGGTACAAAGAAGAGCTGGTACCATTCCTTCTGAAACGATTCCAATCAATAGAAAAAGAGGGAATCCTCCCTAACTCATTTTATGAGGCCGGCATTATCCTGATACCAAAGCCTGGCAGAGACACAACCAAAAAAGAGAATTTTAGACCAATATCCCTGACGAACATGGATGTGAAAATCCTCAATAAAATACTGGCAAACTGAATCCAGCAGCATATGAAAAAGCTTATCCGCCATGATCAAGTTGGCTTCATCCCTGGGATGCAAAGCTGGTTCAATATCGCAAATCAATAAACATAATCCATCACATAAACAGAACCAACAACAGAAAAAAAACACGATTATCTCAATAGATGCAGGAAAGGCCTTTGACGAAATTCAGCAGCCCTTAATGCTAAAAACTCTCGATAAACTAGGTATTGATGGAACGTATCTCAAAATAATAAGAGCTATTTATGACAAACCCACAGCCAATATCATACTGAATGGGCAAAAACTGGAAGCATTCCCTTTGAAAACTGGCACAGGACAGGGATGTCGTCTCTCACCACTCCTATTCAACATAGTGCTGGAAGTTCTGGCCAGGGCAATCAGGCAAGAGAAAGAAATAAAGGGTATTCAATTAGGAAAAGAGGAAGTCAAATTGTTCCTGTTTGCAGATGACATGATTGTATATTTAGAAAACCCCATCATCTCTGCCCAAAATCTCCTTAAGCTGATAAGCAACTTCAGCAAAGTCTCAGGATACAAAATCAAAGTGCAAAAATAACAAGCGCTCCTATATACCAGTGACAGACAAACAGCCAAATCATGAGTGAACTCCCATTCACAATTGCTTCAAAGAGAATAAAATACCTAGGAATCCAACTTACAAGGGATGTGAAGGACCTCTTCAAGGAGAACTACAAACCACTGCTCAACGAAATAAAAGAGGACACAAATAAATGGAAGAACATTCCATGCTCATGGATAGGAAGAATCAATGTCGTGAAAACGGCCATACTGCCCAAGGTAATTTATAGATTCAATGCCATTCCCATCAAGCTACCAATGACTTTCTTCACAGGTCTGGAAAAAACTACTTTAAAGTTCATATGGAACCAGAAAAGAGCCCGCATTTCCAAGACAATTCTAGGCAAAAAGAACAAAGCTGGAGGCATCATGCTACCTGACTTCAAACTATACTACAAGTCTACAGTAACCAAAACAGCATGGTACTGGGACCAAAACAGATATATAGACCAATGGAATAGAACAGAGGCCTCAGAAATACCACCACACATCTATAACCATCTGATCTTTGACAAACCTGACAAAAACAAAAAATGGGGAAAGGATTCCCTGTTTAATAAATGGTGCTGGGAAAACTGGCTAGCCATATGTAGAAAGCTGAAACTGGATCCCTTCCTTACACCTTATACAAAAATTAATTCAAGATGGATTAAAGACTTAAATGTTAGACCTAAAACCATAAAAACCCTAGAAGAAAACCTAGGAAATACCATTCAGGACATAGGCATGGGCAAGGATGTCATGACTAAAATACCAAACGCAATGGCAACAAAAGCCAAAATAGACAAATCAGATCTAATTAAACTAAAGAGCTTCTGCACAGCAAAAGAAACTACCATCAGAGTGAGCAGGTAACCTACAGAATAGGAGAAAATTTTTGCAATCTGTCCATCTGATAAAAGGCTCATATCCAGAATCTACAAAGAACTTAAACAAATTTACAAGAGAAAAACAACCCCAACAAAAAGTGGGCAAAGGATATGAATATGCACTCTCAAAAGAAGACATTTATGCAGCCAACAGACACATGAAAAAATGCTCATCATCACTAGTCATCAGAGAAATGCAAATCAAAACCACAATGAGATACCATCTCACACCAGTTAGAATGGCGATCATTAAAAAGTCAGGAAACAACAGATGCTGGAGAGGATGTGGAGAAACAGGAACGCTTTTATATTGTTAGTGGGAGTGTAAACTAGTTCAACCATTGTGGAAGACAGTGTGGCGATTCCTCAAGGATCTAGAACTAGAAATATCATTTGACCCAGTGATTCAATTACTAGATAAATGCCCAAAGGATTATAAACCATGCTACTATAAAGACACATGCATACATATGTTTATTGTGGCACTATTCACAATAGCAAAGACTTGGAACCAACCAAAATGTCCATCAATGATAGACTGGATTAAGAAAATGTGGCACATATACACCATGGAATACTATGCAGCCATAAAAAAGGATCAGTTCATGTCCTTTGCAGGGACATGGATGCAGCTGGAAACCATCATTCTGAACAAACTATCACGAGGACAGAAAACCAACCACTGCATGTTCTCACTCATAGGTGGGAATTGAACAATGAGAACACTTGGACACAGGGCAGGGAACATCACACCCAGGGGCCTGTCATGGGATGGGGGACAGGGGGAGGGATAGCATTAGGAGAAATACCTATTGTAAATGATGAGTTAATGGGTGCAGCAAACCAACATGGCGCATGTATACCTATGTAACAAACCTTCACGTTGTGCACATGTACCCTAGAACTTAAAGTATAATAATAAAAAAAAACTTCAAATTAAGACCTCAAACTATGAAACTACTAAAAGAAATACTAAGACAAAGAAACAAACAAACAAACAAACAAACAAAAACATTGGGGAAAATCTCCAAGACATTGGTCTGGGCACAAAGATTTCTTGAGTAATACCCCACAAGCAAAGGCAACCAAAGCAAAATGGACAAATGGGATCACATTAAGTTAAAAAGCTTCTGCACAGCAAAGGAAACAGTCAACAAAGTGAAGAGACAACCCACAGAATGCGAGAAAATAGTTACAAACTGTCAATCTAACAAGGGATTAATAACAATATATAAAGAGCTCAAACAACTCAATAGGAAAAAAATCTAATAATCTGATTTTAAAATGGGCAAAAGAGAGTTTCTAAGGATCATGTCTGAGAGTGAGTATTTCTTTTTTTTTTTCTAAGGGGGAGTCTTGCTCTATCACCCAGGCTGGAGTGCAGTGGCATGATCTTGGCTCAGTGTAAACTCTGCCTCCCAGATTCAAGCGATTCTCCTGTCTCAGCATCCTGAGTAGCTGGAATTACAGGCATGGGCTACCACTCCCAGCTAATTTTTGTATTTTTAGTAGAGATGGGGTTTCACCATGTTGATCAGGCTGGTCTCGAACTCCTGACCTTGTGATCTGCCCGCCTCAGCCTCCCAAAGTGCTGGGATTATAAGCATGAGCCACTGTACCCAGCCAAGAGTGAGTATTTCTGATCCAGAGACAATGGTCCCGATGAGATGGAGCCTGAAGGCATCATTGAGAGAAACTGAAATGAGATTGTTGACAGTTTTGATGATATGAACCTCTTGGAATCCCTCCTCCATGGCATCTATGCCTATGGTTTTGAGAAGTCCTCTGCCATCCAGCAGCGAGCCATTCTTCTTGTATCAAGGGTTATGATGTGATCACTCAAGCCCTACCTGGGACTGGGAAAATGGCCACCTTTGCCATATCAATTCTGCAGTAGATTGAATTAGATCTAAAGGCTACCCATGCCTTGGTCCTAGCATCCACTTGATAATTGGCTCAAAACATAGAGAAGGTGGTCATGACACTAGGAGACTATATGAGTGCCTCCTGTCATGCCTGTACTGGGGACACCAATGTGCATGCTGAGGTGCTGAAACTGCAGATGGAAGTTCCCCATATCAACGTGGGTACCCCTGGCCACATGTCTGATATGCTTAACCAGAGATACCTGTCTCCCAAATACATCAAGATGTTTGTACTGGACGAAGCTGATGGAATGTTAAGCCATGGATTCAAGGACTCAATCTATGACATACTCCAAAAGCTCAACAGCAACACCCACGTGGTTTTGCTATCAGCCACAAGGCCTTCTGATGTGCTTGAGGTGACCAAGAAGTTCATGAGGGACCCCATTTGGATTCCTGTCAAGAAGGAAGAGTTGACCCTGGAGGGGATCCACCAATTCTACATCAATGTGGAACACGAGGAGTGGAAGCTGAGCACACTGTGTGACTTGTATGAAACCCTGACTGTCACTCAGGCAGTCATCTTCATCAATACTGGAAAGAAGGTGGATTGGCTCGGCTGGATGCAGTGGCTCACGCCTGTAATCCCAGCACTTTGGGAGGCCGAGGTGGGTGGATCACGAGGTCAAGAGATCCAGACCATCCTGGCTTACACGGTGAAACCCCATCTCTACTAAAAATACAAAAAGAAATTAGCTGGGCGTGGTGGCAGGTGCCTGTAGTCCCAGCTACTGGGAGGCTAAGGCAGGAGAATGGCATGAACCCAGGAGGTGGAGCTTGCAGTGAGCCGAGTGCGCCACTGCACTCCAGCCTGGGTGACAGAGCAAGACTCTGTCTCAAAAAAAAAAAAAAAAAAAGAAGAAGGTAGATTGGCTCACTGAGAAGATGCATGCTTGGGACTTCACTGTCTCTGCCATGCATGGAGATACGGACCAAAAGAATGACATGTGATCATGAGGGAGTTTTGTTCTGGCTCTCACAGAGCATTGATTACCACTGACCTGCAGCCAGAGGCATTTATGTGCAGCAGGTTTCTTTAGTTATCAACTGTGACCTTCCCACCAACAGGGAAAACTGTATCCACAGAATCGGTTGAGGTGGTTGGTTTGGCCATAAGGGTGTGGCTATTAACATGGTGACAGAAGAAGACAAGAGGACTCTTTAAGAAATTGAGACCTTATACAACATTCCATTGAGGAGATGGCCCTCAATGCTGCTGACCTCATCTGAGGGGCTATCCTGCTACCTAGCCCCAGTCAGGATTCATTCTTGGGAAACTGAGGAGCAGCAGGAGGCGGAAGGAAAGAGAGCCAAGGGATGGACATCTTGTAATTATTTTCTTTGAATAAACGTCACTTTTTGAGGCCAAAAAAGAAGGGAGGGTAAAAGATCTGAATAGGCATTTCTCAAAAGACAACATACAAATGGCAAACAGATATATGAAAAGGTGCTCAATATTACTGATTGTCAGCAAAAGGCAAATCAAAACTACAATGTGATATCATCTCACCACAGTTAAAATGGTTTTTATCCAAAAGACAGGCAATAAGAAAGGCTGGTGAGGATGTGGAGAAAACAGAACACTTGTATGCTGTTGGTGGGAATATAAATTAGTATAGCCACTACGGAGAACAGCACGGAGGTTCCTCAAAAAACTAAAAATAGAGCTGCCATATGATCCATCAATCGTACTGCTAGGTATATATAACCAAAAGAAAGGAAATCAGTATATCGAAGAGATACCTGTACTCCCATGTTCGTTGCAGCACTATTCACAATAGCCAGGATTTGGAAACAGCCTTTATCCATTTATCAACAGATGAATGGATAAAGAATATGTGGTACATGACCAGGCACAGTGGCTCACGCCTGTAATTCCAGCACTCTGGGAGGCCAAGGTGGGTGGATCACCTGAGGTTGGGAGTTCGAGACCAGCCTGACCAACATGAAGAAACTCCATCTCTACTAAAAATGTAAAATTAGCCGGCATGATGGCACATGTCTATAATCCCAGCTACTCAGGAGGCTGAGGCAGGAGAATCTCTTGAATCCCGGAGGTGGAGGTTGAGGTGAGCCAAGATTGTGCCATTGCACTCCAGCTTAGACAACAAGAGTGAAAATCCATCTCACAAAAAAAAAAAAAAAAAAAGAATATGTGGTACATATACACAGTGGAGTAGTATTCAGCCATAAAAAAAGGAGTCCTGTCATCTGCAACAACATGGATGGAACTGGAGGACATTATGTTAAGAAAAATAAGCCAGGCACAGAAAGACAAACTTCCCATTGTCTCATGCATTTGTGAGAGCTAAAAATCAAAATAATTGAACTCATGATGACAGAAAATAGAATGATGTAAGTTATCAGAGGCTGGAAAGAAGGTGGGGGTGGGTGGGTTAAAGTGGGCATGGTTAATGGGTACAAAAACATAATTAGATGGAATGAATAAGATCTGGTCTTTGATAGTACAACAGGGTGACTACAATCAACAATAATCTACCGCATATTTTTAAATAACTAAAGTATAATTGGAATGTTTATAACACAAAGAAATGATAAATGCTTGAGGTGATGAATACCCCATTTACCCTGATGTGATTATTACATACTGTATTCCTATATCAAAATATCTCGGCTGGGCACGGTGGCTCACGCCTGTAATCCCAGCACTTTGGGAGGCCAAGGCAGGCGGATCATGAGGTCAGGAATTCAAGACCAGCCTGGCCAATATGGTGAAAACCTGTCTCTACTAAAATTACAAAAATTAGCCGGGTGTGGTGGCACGCACCTGTAGTCCCAGCTACTCACAAGGCTGAGACAGGAGAATTGCTTGAACCCGGGAGGCAGAGGTTGCAGAAGCCAAGATCACACCATTGCACTCCAGCCTGGGCAACAGAGTGAGACTCGGTCTCAAAAAAAAAAAAAAAAAAAAAAGGTGGGGCATGGTGGCTCACGCCTGTAATCCCAGCACTTTGGGAGGCTGAGGCGGGTGGATCACGAAGTCAGGAGATCGAGACCATCTTGGCTAACACGGTGAAACCCCGTCTCTACTAAAAATACAAAAAATTAGCTGGGCGTGGTGGCGGGAGCCTGTAGTCCCAGCTACTTGGGAGGCTGAGGCAGGAGAATGGCGTGAGTCAGGGAGGCGGAGCTTGCAGTGAGCCGAGATCATGCCACTGCACTCCAGCCTGGGTGACAGAGCGAGACTCCATCTCAAAACAAACAAACAAACAAAAAAAAAAAACAAAAAAAAAACAAAGAACAAGCAACAGCCCTCTATATTTACTTATTTTTGTGGGTTATAAAGAGAGTGAGAATTGGAGAAGTACAACTGACAATGAAACCTAATAAACCGGACATAAAAGGAAGCCACTTGCCTTCCTCAGGTTAGGCTATAATTTGATTCATTTATGAGGCACAGGAAGGACAAGTATTTTCACTCCATCTTTTTGTGCTGAGTAATATTACACAATAATACGTATCAAAAAGCCATTTTTCTGAAATGAAATGTATCCTTGAAACATATCTACACAATGTAACACAAACCTTTAACCCAAAACATTCTTCTATATAAATGTAGGAACACACGCAAATGAATATCACCAGTAAAGTTCCCTAGATTCTGCAGAAATGACAAACTATGAACAAAGCAATATATTTTCATGCCCTCATAAATTATTAAATGAGCCTCCCCAAAAATCAGGGAAGCAGGGTCATATGGAGCGTCTTTTGCTAGTTTGCCCTCCGCTCCCAAACAGGCTAAGTCACTTAAGATACAGACGTGGATAAAGATAATTTTGTACAATGCCATTCTTTAGCCACTAGGTTTCCCAGGTTTGGGGTTTACAAGATCTATAAAACCATAGGGCTATGGAATACAAATAAAATCTGACCCTAAATAATCTTTTCCTTTACCGTTGCTGACATTCCTCAAAACCCTAGATCTTTTCTTTAAAAATAATGAAAATTAGCAGGAGGCTCATCCACAACAGACTCCCCAGGTTCTCACTGTCAATAAAATCAGTGCCATGAAACAATCAGTGTGCTTCAGGGGAAGAGTCTCTAAGTGGAAACATAATACACAAAAGGATGATCAACAATAAAATGTTTTCCTAATTGGGGGAAAAAATTCAATAGCTATTTCAAGAGTTAAAAGCCTGCCTTTTATTGAACTGTCATGCTATCTCTCCAACAGGCAAGCAGTGGAAACATTTTAAGAGCATTACCTTTAGGAGGAAAATACGACTTGCTTTCAGCTTTGTGGGGCCAGTCTACTACGAGAGGTCCAAACCTGCGAAAGCTGGCAGTGATCTCATCTACAAAACAAAGAAAGAATCTTAGCAAAAGAGAAAAAAATATTGCAACCAGAAAACCAGAATAGCACAAAACATGTCTTTTTAGTTTAAAAAAATGTTTTGAGGGTTGTTTTCTAAAGCATCTTTACGGAAGTGAAACCTACTAAGTGAAATACCATTGCTTGGGTGTACATTTGGTTATTCACTTTTAATCATGCAAAGTGTGTTTCTAACTATAATTCATTTCCTTTCACTGCCAATAAACTTGACATAAATAATTTGGAAGAAAAGTATCTCATATTAAACTAAGGTGACTTCTATGTCAAACAGAAAGATTCTAAAAATAGGAATATTTGCTGATTTTAGTAAGAAAGTAAGGTACAGAAAATATTTAAAATATGGTTTCACTTGTATGGAACTTCTAAGATTATTTAAGAAATAGATATGATTCTTTTGGTAAGCAGTAGGGGCAATAAGTAGGTAATTCTATTGGGTGATAAGAAAATGTTGACAGCCAACACTCTCTTTAATAACTACATATTACATACCCTATATAGAAAATATATCAAAACTCATAGATCAATACATTTATATTTTCCCTCTGACATACGACTCAAAGCAGAGGTTATAACCTGGCTCCTACTCAGGTTTAGGGTACCACTCTCTCAGCCATGATCTTAAAAATTGTTTTGAAGAAAATCTAATCAATAGATGAGATTAACATGAATACAAGAACAATTTGGAGGAAAATAAGCGTTCAGCTATGTATAACTTTAATGTAGTTAGTCTAAAATAAAACCACTTTTTGAGACTTTTCTCCTCTCACCATGAAAAAAGGAAATCATGATAAATTAGAAGTGTGTCATAGCTAGAAAAATGCTGGAAAAACAAGACTGTTAGAATATCAGACAGTATTTTTATATCAGACCCAAAGCCTACTGGAACTAGAGTTGTTTTTTGCTTAAGTTAACTTTGTCACAATTTTATTTCACTCATCCTTTCAACAAATATTTATTGACAACTTACCGTGTACTAAAATAAACTGGCTTTAGGCATAAGTGAACACTCATTTTTGGACTGATAGCATCTCAAAACTATTATTAAGAAAAATTCTAATTCATCTTCATTCTTTTAAAGAGGCAGATTATGCTTTTTGTTAATAGGTATTTGTTTTTATTTATTTATTTACTTATGAGACAGGGTCTCACTCTGTCACCCAGGCTGGAGTTCAGTGGTATGATCATAGCTCACTGTAACCTCAAACTCCTGGGCTCAAGTGATCTCCCACCTCAGCCTCCCAAGCAGCTGGGAGTACAGGCACATACCACCATACCCGGCTAATCTTTTTATTTTGTAGAGACAGGGTCTTGCTATGTTGCCCAGGCTGGTCTTGAACCCCTGGGCTCAAGTAATCCTCCCACCTTGGCCTCCCAAAGTACTGGGATTACAGGCGTAAGCCACTGCACTGGCCAGTATTTATATTAAAATGTGAGATGGTTTGGTGTGATGGACATGAGCAAAAGCTCTGGAATCTAAATGAATTTGAGTTGCAACTGTACTATCAGCTATATAACCCTGAACAAATTATTTCTCTCTGATCCTCAGCTTCCTTATCTATAAAATGGAGATGCTAGGATATCCTTATAAGATAGCTTTGAGGATTAAATGAGATAATGTAACACGAAGTACTTAGTACAATAATAGACTATTACTTTCTAATCTACCAAATAGTCTCACCTCCTATGCACTAAGATATAGATGTCCTAAAGTTGACTTGGAGAGGAGAGGCAGGGTCAGAACACACAAAGAACAAACTTAGCCTTTGCAAAATCATTAATGAATGCATAGTACCTTCATCAATATCAGGAGGAAGGCCTCCAACAAACACCTTTCTAGAGTAGCGTTCTACTCGTTCCCCATTTTGACAGCGAGTGGGAGAACTTAAGCCAGATGACAAGGCCTGATCGCCGTGGCTATCGTCCAGGAAGGCATCTTCAAAGGGAAAGAGAGAAGATCGACCTGAAACAAATGTGGGAGTTTCTATAATTAAAATGATTTTCTAGGACAATAAATGCTCTATTAGAAGCCTGAAGTGCAGAGAGAAGCATTCAAAAAAAAAAATGTGTCCTGACCTGTGGCTTTTCCAAGATTACCAGGACTGAAGATTACCAGATAACTTTTTATCATCATTTTTGTGTAAGGGTAGGCACAGCCTTGGGATGACCAGATTGCTAACTAAAGAAAAAGAATCGTCCAGGTGGGCAAGGTGACTCATGCCTGTAATCCCGGCACTCTGGGAGGCCGAGGTGGGCCCATCACCTGAGGTCAGGAGTTCAAGGCCAGCCTGGCTAACATGGCAAAACCCCATCTCTATTAAAAACACAAAAGTTAGCCGGACATGGTGGTGCATGCATGTAATCCCAGCTACTCAGGAGGCTGAGGCAGGAGAATCGCTTGAACCCGAATCGGGGAGGTGGAGGATGCAGTGAGCCAAGATCGTGCCATTGCATTCCAGCCTGAGCGACGAGAGTGAAACTCAGTCTCAAAAAAAAAAAGCATCAAAATTTCAGTGGTTTCCTTGCTAAAAAATCACTGCATTTTACTCATTCAGTCTATCATAGCTACTAGGAGTATATTCAGCAGCTATGTTTTTTTTCTTTCTTTAATCATTTCTTAAAATAATTGGACAAAGTAATCTCTATCCACAGATTTTTATCTGCTCTTTATGGTAATCTCAGAGGTTTAGTTCTAAAGAGTGGTCCTGATAGCCAAGGGAATACAAAACTGGTGACAGAGGCTGATAACTTCTTTTCTAATAGCGGAACTAAAGATCATCAAGTTTTCCTTGTCATTCCAAGCTACTCTAATTTGGAAATAAACATATGCAATAATAAAGGACAGGGTAAGTAAATGAAAACATATAACTTAAGATGTGAGAGTATAAATGTGGATGTGGTTATGAAACACTTAACCCTACTAATCTAGGCTATATTTTATAACACTCAAAAAATGTATGAAAAGAAACGAAAAAAGAATTATTTTCATTAACTTTATAGCCAAATAAAATTTGTAGAGCAAAAGTACCTACCCAATCCACATGACTATAAGAAAGATACCAGCAGTTAAAGTCAGCAGTAAATTTACCAGCAGTAAATATAACACAATAATGCCATTTGGCATTACAAAATAAAATCTAAATTTAAAATCATAAAATTTAAAATAAATAAAAAATAATTTATTTCCTGTTTGAGTCAGTGACTTCCTAGTAAAACTTTCCACTAGGTTCCACTCTAAAAATGAACCATTAGAGTACTCTAACTTTTGGGGGAAAAAAGGAAAATTCCCCTCTAAAATAAATTCATATACTCTTTTTTTTTTAATTCTTTTTTTTTTAATTCATATACTCTTAAAAAAAAAAAAAAGAGCAGTGTCTTCCCCATTTAGTCTATACTATCTTTATTTCCTGAAACCTAGGTTTTTGTGTCACAACAGCCAACTCTAAAACAGAATATAGATAGCCCTTAGAAAAATACTGAACATGTATTTCTTTTACAAAAAAGTTAAAGTTATTAATATAACTCTGGTTATTTTGTGAACAACCCAGGTAGTGTAAAAAAGACACTGTTTTAATGCTAGGAGTTAAATAAAAAGACCAAATAATTTTTTGTTCAGTTTTCCCCAGCTTAGCTACAAAGAAACAGAACAAAATCTGTCATCTCATGCCACTTATCTTTTTTAGCCTGGCAGCAACAAACAATAGACAGTAAATTCTCATCCTTTGATGTTTGTTTTGATCACTGGGGGGTGAAAAAAATAGATTTGCACCAACTATAGGCAAAAAGAGCTTTCCAAAGACATCCAGTGACATTCTCCTAGAGCTGACAGGTTTGCTTTATTCCATAGCCCACACTCAGTGAATTACATGCCTACTCAGTGTCAGGCACATGCGCAACTCAGCATTTCCCACTGAGTGTTCCTAAACCCACCTATTACCTTCAACACTAGTAACATTAGATACTCAGAAAACAAGAGCTGGGGAAGGGGAAATGAAATAATCTGGGAAAATAATGCATACGTTATGCCTTTCCACCTCAGAAAATAAAAAGCTATGAAAAGTTCTACAGTAAAGAAACATTAACTGGCCAGGCATGGTGGCTCATGCCTGTAGTCCCAGCACTTTGGGAGGCCGAGGCAGGCGGATCACTTGAGTCCAGGAGTTCAAGACCAGCCTGGGCAACATGGTGAAACTCTGTCTCTACAAAAAATACAAAAATTAGCCGGGCATGGTGATGCACATCTGTAGTCCTAGCTACTGGGGAAGCTGAGGTGGGAGGATTGCTTGAGTCCAGGAGGTACAGGTTGTAGTGAGCTGAGACCACACCAGTGCACACCAGCCTGGGTGACAGAGTGAGACCCTGTCTCAAAAAAAAAAAAAACAACATTAACTTACTCCAGCATTACCCAGATGTTAAAGGAACCCTTTACCATACAAAACTCAGTGGAAAACACTTGAGGAAATATTCACTCATATTTCAGTGACACCAAACAAATAAGATACTTCCTTGCCAAAGGAATCACAGTCTGGTGGGGGAGACAGGCAAGTACATAAATAATTATAAAACAGAGATGTGCTAAGAGAAGACTTTACCAAGTGACACAAGAACACAATTTACTGCCCTCCTGGAGATTGGTGGGGAGAGATTTTTAGAGTATTTTCACAGGAGGGCAATTTTGAGCAGAATCTTGTCAGAGTGCGAGTTTCTGAAGTAAAGGAACAAGAAGCCACAGAGCAAGTACTGTCAAAATAGCTCTTGATCTTTTCCTCCAAAATTGCTCCTTCTCTAATATTCCCTAAAATCTCAATAAAAATGCTGATTATCCACACTGGATTCAATCCAGAAACCTAGAAATCATCCTTGACATCTCCCTTTCTCTTATACTCCATGTCAAATCCATCTCTCATTAAGTCCTGCCAATTCAAGCAGAGTAAATAGTCTGTTGAGTCTACTGACTTCTACCTCCTACCCCACAATGCTTTCTCCACAAAACAGCCAAAGGCACCATTTTCAAACATTAATTTGAACATGTAAGCACACTCCTCACCCCATCCTCAAAAGCCCTCAATGATTTCCCATTACTTTTTGGATAAAGTACAAAAACATAACTGTGAACTGCAAGGCCTCTGCACACCTCTTCTACGTCACAGTTGCTGCCTCTCCCTCTTGCTCACTAACTGCCAATCACACAGACCTCCTTCGTATTTCTGATTATTCCTCCTTGCTGCAAGCCATAAGGACAATGGGTTCCCTCTATCTAAAACAAACACACCCTTTTCAAATCTCCAATTTCCTAATTAATTCCTACTAATTCTTCAGGTCTCAGCTGAAAAGTCTTCCTTAGGTTGAACTTTCCTAAGCCTTTAGATTAGGTTAGATTCCCTTTGCTATCCACACACAGGCCCCTGTATTCCTCCTTCCTAACACTTTCCCCAAGGACCATTATACCATTTGGGTGTGTTTTTATTGAGTATCTCTTTCCCTAACCCTATTAAGTTGTAAACTCTATTAGGATGGGACCAATTTAATCTTGTTCACCACTGTATCTTCCTGCCCTAATTAGGTCATATAAAAGGCACACCAAAAATGTTAAATGTGAGGCAGCATCCAGGGAAGGAAAACAGTAAGTGCAAAGGCATGTGGCTGCAAATCTATGAAGAAACACAATACACAGGTGTGAGAATGGCAGAGATGTAACCATGTCCTAGAAAATTGAGACGTTTCCTATTGCTTTTATTTGGTCAGGCATTAATGTTCTATATTACAAAATGGAAAATTATTTTCCCACTTTTTGAATTTAATATTTATTCTAATACTGGCTTTTTTTTTTTTTTTTTTGAGACAGAGTCTTGCTCTGTCACCCAAGCTGAAGCGCAGTGGCGCAATCTTGGCTTACTGCGAACTCTGCCTCCCAGGTTCAAAGGATTCTCTTGCCTCAGCCTCCCCAGTAGCTGGGATTATAGGCGTGTGCCACCACACCCGGCTTATTTTTCTATTTTTAGTAGAGACAGGGTTTCGCCATGTTGGCCAGACTGGTCTCGAACTCCTGACCTCAAGTGATCTGCCTGTCTCAGCCTCCCAAAGTGCTGGGATTACAGGTGTGAGCCACTGTGCCCAGCTCTAATACTGGCTTATTTTGAACTACACTAACTCCATAGAGACCATGATATTCTCACCTAATCCATCTTCTGTCCTGTCAGAATGACTTCTCTAAGATACCTACGACCATGTTGTCCTCTAGCCAAATTCCTACCATAATTTCTATTACTTCCAACATTTTGAACTCAGGGAGAGGGTGGATGAGGTGAGAGTCTGAAGAAATCTGTGACTGTCCAGATGAGACATGAGGAAGTCTTGAACGAGAGCAGTGAAAGAGTGAAGAAGCAGATGTGGAAGACATTCTGGCACAAAAAGAATTTTCTGCATGGCCAACATAACCACAGCTCAGAGTATTTTGGCAAAGAAAACAAAATCAAGAGTTGTAAAAATTTGGACAGTTTTATTAAGTGGTTATGGGTAATTAAGAAATTTCCCAAGGTTTTAAAACCAAACCTCTGTCTTAGTATTTAGAGCACGATAGACTTTAGCAATAAAATAAATTTGCCCTTGGAAATGAAACTGCTAAGAACTAACACATAAATGATATTTCTCTAACTGTGGGCAATAATTAAGAATATAGGTCTGAGAACCCAATCCCCAGATCTACTAATCTGAATCTGTGGGGGTCAGGCTTGAAAATCTGTATTTGCACATATTTCCCCAGTGATTCCTATGCTCAAGTTTAAGAATCACTGATGTGAAGATTATTTGTCTGCTACAGGAAGCCACTGAAAGAGATATTCTGTGTGAAGTATATGCAGCCCTGGGAAATATCCAAGTTCAATCAAGTTAAGGAAAGTATATTCTCAACACTGGAATGTAAAATCTATAACCTAATCATCCTTACTGTAACATGACTGCCTGAAGTGCTGGCAGAACAAAAAGTCTGCAGAAAGGATTTAAAAGACAGAATTGTAGAGTAAGAGTTTGTAGTATTTACCCAGTGCAGACCGACAGGATATATGAGGACTTTATCATACTACGTAGGATTATTCCTCCAGGGGACAGAATGGTTCATGTGCTATTTCTAGAGCTTGAAAATAATCTATTTCCCTCTGCTCTCTCTCTCTCTTATTTTTTTTTTAAATATAGAGATGGGCTCTCACTAGGTTGCCCAGGTTGGTCTTGAACTCCTGGGCTCTAGTGATCTTCCTGCCTCAGCCTCCCAAAGTGCTGGGATTACAGGCATGAGCCACTGCTTCTTGTCCCTCTGCTCTTATTATAAGCTCCTGAAGGACTATTCCATTAACAAATTCAGGACTCTGCAATTGTGAAGGGGTGACTCTTGAGCTAGTAGACAGTCAGCTACTGAAATTTTATTTCCATATGCATCCAGCTCCATGAGAAAACAGTGGTATTCTGATTTGTCCAGTAATCCCTTGTGAGGATGGTATTCATGCATTCATTTGATTGGCATAAATCCATCTCCAAAACAAATCATCCCTGAGAAGACAGTAAGATTTTAGTTCCTGGACATGTGTTACTAGAAACTGAAAATTTAAGAGGCTGCACCTAAATTGTGCCCCAGGAGAAGTCTTGCTTCACTAACTAGCATCTCTCTGACGTATTTCTTTTTTTTTAAGGAAATATTTCCAAGACCAAAATGTGTTAAGCAAGCCACATTACTTATCAAAAATTATATTTCTATGTGAGGAGGATATAAACCTGCTTTAGAACACCATGATACTGCCACATAAAATATGTATATTCAATATTTCAATAAAAGCAGGAGAAAGGTTTCTCAAATGCTGCCAGTTGGCCATTTGGCTTCCGACCAATGGTCTGGTTCTCTGATATCTATTTCAATTACTATCTATAATTAGTTTTTGGTCCAGTAATTGGACAAATCATCTCTGAATGTGGAGATGGCTTAAAACCAAATGAGCTTGCAGGAAAAGTGCCAAATAGAAGACTTGCAAAGCATTAGTTAAGCATGGAAGTCTTGTCCAAGATAATTCCTCCCCAGAAGGCTCCCTTTCCTTCAGCAAATGATGGAAAAACAAAAGCCCATTGGCCAAGCTATGCTGTGAAAGCTGCTGGGACCTCACCTCTGAGCTCCCACCAAGGCCTCTGCCAACACTCCAGCAGCTCCAGGGTACCTCTGGCCCAGCACTTCTACTCCAAGCCTGACTCTTTTCATTTTAGTCTTGTAAGTAGCTCAGAAATCAGTCACTTTGGGGGTTTAAGAAAAAGGAATTATGAGGCATGACTCCCTCATAAAATACATATATATTCCCTAGAAGTCAAGATAGGTTCCAGCCTAGTGTCTAGTAGGTGACTCTGAACAAAAAACATTTCACTTATGGTCTCATTTGCATAATGAGAGAGTTTAACTAGATGACAGGCTTTCAGATCGCTGGGAACAAGAGAATCCCTTTTATCACACAGAAATCTTACATAAAAATAGATTTACTTCATATTAATATCTGGTATTTCTTAGGCATCACAAACTTAATATGTTTACAAGTGAACTTTTGATGTCTACCTTAAACTTATTCTCTCCCAGTCCCATTTCAATATGTGGCATTACAATTCACCCAATCACTCCAGCCAGAATCTCAAAATCATTTTTGAGTCTTCCTTCTTATTTACTCTCCAAGGTTAATTCAGCAACCTGACACCATCTGTTAAACACTACTGTTGATCCCATTCTCCAAGATATATCTTTAATTTGTTCACTTCTCTCCAACTCCACTACCATCACCCTATCCTAACTATCCTCATTTCATGCCTGACATCACCTCCTAACGAGGCAACCCAATTCTCTTTTCATTCCACTCCAAACAGCAACCAGATGTGCTCTTTTAAAAACATGAATCCAATCATTTGACCTTGCTTTAAAGCTTCAAAGATTTCCTCTTGTACTTGGACCAAATTCAAAATCCTTACCAGGAGCTAATGTCCAGCAAGATCAGATTCTCTTTCCTTTCTCCAAATTCATCTTAAGACATACTCCTCCATCATCTACCAAGCATCAGTCATTGTAGGCTTCCTCAAAGTAAAAAAGACTTTGCTTCAAGACTTTTTTTTAAAGAAACATGACTTTTTTGAAATATAATTCTTATATCATACAATTGATCCATTTAATCCATTAGCAGTCACTCTTGGTTTTCCCCCAACCTCTCAGCCCTAGGTGACCACTAATCTCCATTTTGTCTCAATAGATTTGTCTATTCTGGACACTTCATATAAATGGTATCATACAAATACGTGACTCTTGAGATTGGCTTCTTTCACTTAGTGTAATGTTTTCAAGGTTTATGTTGTAGCATGTATCTGTACTTTGCCTCAAGCCTTTTACAAATGCAGTTCCTTCCACCTTCCCTTTTTAAACTAGCTGTCTTATAATATCTGAAATTCCCTTTAAAATATTCCCGGGGAAAAAGGGAAGATAATATATGAAACAAAACTGGCAAAAATGCTGAAAATAATTGAAGCTGATGATGGATATATTGGTGTTCATTAAACTATTCTACATTTGTATATATTTGAAAATTTCCTTAATACCAAAAAGTTTTAGATAGCTGTCTCTCCATCCTTTCAGTTTGTTTAAACGTCACCTCTTCAGAGGTGACCTCTCTACCTTAGAGGGTACTCCCCTATTCTTTTCTGCCTAGTATTTATCACAACTGTTAAGAATAAATATATTCGTTTCACTTATTTATTGTCTCTCTCCCTACTAGAGTGACCATTGAGCAGTGTCAGAGACTACATCTGGAGTCTAGTACAGTATAGGTATGCAAACACTTAATGAGTAAAATTTGGGTGGAAGGCCCAGAAAATCCCTCCTTCGGTCTTTCTTTTGGCCCCTCCCAGATTAACTTCCCATGAAAGTGAAAAACTAGTCATCTTCCCCTCACTATCGTCTGTGCTCAAATTTTCCTACTACTATGAGCAGTAACATTTTCAGATATTATAACCAAGAACATTCAGAAAATTCTCCGATTCATGTCCATATTTTATTCTAGAATCATCCATACCTTTAAACAAGCAAGCTCATACAATTGGGTTTGAATTAGCAGGATGGCATGCTTCTAGCATGGTCTCCCTGGAATAGCTGATCTCTCTTCCCTCGAGCAGGCTTTTGACAGACATACTCAACTTCAACTCAGCACACAAGTTTGTTTGATTGGATTTTAGAACTTTTGTTATCAATTATGTAACCCATTAATATCAATATATTTTTTATGAACTAAATATACGCAGGAGTACATTTATAACAGTAACTCTAATCATTCTTTGTATTTTTTCATTTGCATTGTTAAAAGAATCTTTTATATTCTCCTTACTGCTCTATAACTAGGAAATTCTGTTAAACATCAAAAATACTGGCATGGGCCGGGTGCAGTGGCTCATGCCTATAATCCCAGCACTTTGGGAGGCCGAGGTGATCCCCTGGGGTCAGGAGTTCGAGACCAGCCTGGCCAACATGGAGAAACCCCATCTCTACTAAAAATACAAAAACTAGCCGGGCATGGTGGTGCGTGCCTGTAATCCCAGCTACTCGGGGGGCTGAGGCAGGCAAATTGCTTGAACTCGGGAGGCAGAGGTTGCAGTGAGCCAAGATCGCGCCACTGCACTCAAGGCTGGGCGATGGTGTGAGACTCCATCTCAAAAAGCAAAAAACAAAAACAAAAATATTGGCATAGCCAACATGTCTACTTATGGACAAGAGTTTCACAGAGACCATAAAAACTCATACTCATGTAAATGAAAAGCACAATATATATTAAATGTGTAGGCAAAAATCTTAAATGACACTACCCGGTAGACTAGTTGTATTTTCTCATTTGCATTGTTAAAAGGACCTTTCATATTCTCCTTACTGCTCTACAACTAAGAAATTCTGTTAAACATCAAAAATACTGGCATAGCCAACATGTCTACTTATGGACAATAGTTTCATGGAGAGCATAAAAACTCATTCTCATGTGAAATGAAAAGCACAGCATATATTAAATGTGTAGGCAAAAGTCTTAAATGACACTACCTGGTAGACTAGTTTCTAACAGGGGTTGCAGTTGTATAGGAGGACACATATTAAAGCTTAGCAAAGGCAGAACACTCCCAAAGAAAAATGGTAAGATTCTTTGGTGTGATTCTTATTCCACAAATGAAATCAAGGTTTGTCTACTGGAACAATTCAAAATAGATATAAATGGGAAATATAATTGGGTATTTTTAAACTATATGTAATTGATATTTATTTTCAAATCTTATTCTTTCACATGTCATTCTTCTCATTTCTCATTATTACTGCTTCAGCTACATTACTAGAAGTACTTGGTTTGCTAAGAGTCTACCTTCAATGTCCTCATCCAAGCCTTGAGCTGATGTTCAAGTTATCTCCTGCTTTCATTACTTTATCATAAAACCCTCTTTCTAAAGCCTGACAATATCTGTGTCCAGGAGTTTCACTGTCTGTTTCAAAAACATTCATTAAGGCAGCGTAGATCGTCCTACTACCAGCTTCTCCTCTCCAGCTGGTCCCACAGCATACACTCAGAGATATGTACTCCAAGCATCTGGTCACGGCAATCTCATCTTTAAGCTTTCTTTTAAGGAGAAACACGTACTAGAATGTCTTGCTTCCCATTCCTATTCCATTATCCAAATAGGTCCTGAAATTCCACTTATCCCAGGAAACTTTTCCACACTTAGCCGGAGAGGTGTAAAAGTCCACTGGCCAAATTCTTGGTGACAGAACTCAAAACTTTCACATATATTACATTCCCTTTATTTTTGTTCCTAGAAAATTTACCAACATGACCAGATGCGGTGGCTCATGCCTGTAATCCCAGCACGTTGGGAGATGGGCAGATGGCTTGAGGCCAGGAGTTCAGGACCAGCCTAGCCAATATGGTGAAACCCCATGTCTACTAAAAATACAAAAATTAGCCAAGTATGGCGGTGCATGCTTGTAGTCCCAGCTATTTGGGAGGCTGAGGCAGGAGAATCACTTGAACCCAAGATTATGCCACTGCACTCCAGCCTGGGTGACAAAGTGAGACTCTGTCTCAGAAAAAGAAAAAAGTTTACCAACATGTTTATGTAACACATAGAAAATAAGTTATAGCTCCAGTTCTATCCTTAATCATAGGTAGAGGGAAGTAACATACATCAGCAAGCTTAATTTTTATTCTTTTTGGGCAAGTCTAAATGTTAATTAGAGGAAAGGGATCAAACATTAATTTAATCCCTGTTCACATGAAAAAATAACCATGAGGAAGTCTGCCAATTCATCAGAAGTATACTATGCACAGTTGGCTCAAATGAATACATCTCAGAGAATGAGCGTTCTAGATATGAGATCTAGACATGCTTCATCCCATATGGTTATATCATTACATTTAAGGAAGATGACTTCTTTTTCAGCTTTGAAAATGAAAGACTTACTGAAAGCATGGACAAAACATTTTCTGTCCATTCTTTTTTCATTACAGAAAGCCAACATTCGGTCTTTTAGCATTTGTGCCTCTCTCTGTCTCTCTTCCTCTCTCTCTCATCATTCTCTTCTTCATTTACACCTATCAAACTGCAGACCAAGAGCAGGGACCAAGTCATTCTAGGAAATATTTAGTGTAGCACCTCATACAAAGAAGATCGTGACTTTTGAGAATAAAATCAACCTCACAAATAGATATGGAGAAAGTAAAATGAAAAAAGGATGAGTATTTTTTTCAGAAGCTTAGAAACTATAGGCAACTTTATATTCTTGATGTATAGTATTAATATGCTATTATTTATAAAAATAAGATAATTTTTAAAAATATGATGCCAAACTCTGCTCTGCATAAATGTAGGGTGTTATTTCAAAATAATCCTTATCAATAAGCACTTAATAAGGGCTAACTATACTTAGGGCCCAGTGTTAGGCACTAGAGACAACTATCCTCAAAGAACTTATCCAAGATGAAGAATCAGGGCATACAGAAAAGGCAGGAAGAATGCAAGACAGCAGAATCAGAGGAAAACACTGTCTGCAAGGCCACTGGGGAAGGCTTCCTGTAAAGGGTAAGGTTTGAACTAGTAAAATAAGGATAGTCCTTAGATATATAGATGAGAGGAAGGGTGACCTGTATGGCCAGAGAGTGGGAAAGCAAATAGATTTGTCAGGGGAAGATGAGGTGGAAAAAATGAAGATAATGATGTTGGTGAAAGAGGCAGAGGCCAGATCATGGGGACCCTGAATTGAGAATGGGGGTGACACGAAGTGGTGTTTCAGAAAGATGAAGCTGTAGAAATGGAACAGGAGAAATAAAAATAGCAGAAATGAGAAGGACAAGGCCTGAGAAAACTAGAGGGAAAATCTTGACAAGATCTGGTGACTGATTAGTACGTGAGAAGAAGAAAAGCCAGGCCCTGCTGTCTATTCTCCAGATGGTGTCTATTTTCTACATAAAATAGTTCATTTCCTTTTCTTTCCTGACAGTGATCATTTTTCCAGCAACATGAAACAAGTATGGTACAAAATATGTCTTAATAACATAATTTCTAGGCTTCAACTTTTTTAAATTTAAAAATAAGGCAATAAAATTTAATGATATTTATTTCCACGGATAGAAAATAATCATTTACACAAACGTTTTTCCACATAATGATGATGAAAAGCAAAAGGACTGTATGATCCACCATACATATATATTAGCTTCTGCCAATAGTCACTCATTCAACAAATATTTGCTGTGAAATAAATGATAATTGTTTGGGTAAGCATAGGCAGAGAATATTTTTAATATTTTTTAAAACATAATAAAATACTATGAATTTAGCATCATTATCTTCTCTTCATGACTCAACTACAAAGTCAGAGACAGCCTGATGAATGGTAAACATTAGCAAATAAAGAGCCAAAAGACACAGATTGTGATCTTGACTCTGGCTTTAACTTGGTCACACAGCAAGTAAATTACTACTTCTCCTTCAGTTTCTGCAAATGAGCACCAAAGTAACTTATATTTGTGGAATACTTTTAATTTACATGGATAGCTTTTCATTTCCCTTTTTTTTTAAACTAGAACTTTACTAATACTCTGAAGAAGCACAAGACTGGTTTTATTACCTCATAATTTACAGATGAGCATACCAAATCTAAATGATAAGTCAGTGATTACAACCTACGTGTCTGACCCTAAGTCCCATATGCTTTCTACTACATCCAGCTTCTCCTCGCTACTTTGTAAAATTATTTGAAAAAACTACAGATATGTGAAATGCTTTAGAACAGTCACAGCATTACACATTCGTTTGGGTGTGACCAGGAGAGAATGCAGGTTTTATGGGGACCAAAGCCTATTTTGGGGTCCCTCTTTAAGAAAAAGAACACAAAAATTACATAGACTTTGGAAGGGGTCCAAGCAATTGAGAGGCCCTGAAACTTAAGCTTCATTTACTTCCGGGGTAAATCTGACTCTGAATATAACAGAAAAAAATTCACCAGCCAACCTAATAAGATCAAGAATTGCCCTCCAAAACCCAAGTTCTGCCTTCTAAGTTGTATGAAAAGAACACAATGAATACAGGGCAGAAAAATATATATGCTTGGCCTTTATTTCCTCATGTTTATTCACAATAAGCCATATAACAAAAAACTTTAAGGAGAAATAGTCTTTGCTATATCTTTTTTAAATTAGAAGAACAAATTACCAACTAACAACAAAAAATAATAATTTTAATGAAAGCGATAAATCATTTTGCTAAAATAATTAAGATAGAACATCACACCATATGATAATTATTGTTTTACATACATACAGGTATAAATACACACACACACATAAACACACTCATATTTACTCACAATTTGGCAAGCAAAAGATCTCATTTAAAAAAAAAAATTTTACCTCGTCTCCGCCCATAGCTCCTGGCTGCATGTAAACATAGAAGAAAACCATGGGTATTTGTATCAAAATGGTGAATTTAGAAATTAAAAAAAAATTCACACAAAGCTGTTCTATGTATTCTTGGAATTATTCAATTGATATGAAGATACTGTTCAACTTGACCGCAAACACTATATTTTTTTAAAAAACCTTTATGAAGTACAGGCTAAATCACAATCTTAAAAAGAAATTTAACTGGATGTGGCAGCCACTGGAACAGATACACTGGATGTTTCAGAAGTCTTATGAGGGTTTATATTGGAGCCTATTATCTATATCAGACATACAGTACTTTAAAAAACTGATTTATAAATCTTCATTTGTACTTTATCTTACCACCAGATAAGAAAAAATTATTCATTCTAAATAACTAAAAACTGTACCATGCGGTGGTCACTCTGAATTTCTTACTACACACACATTCCCCCCAAACACACACACTCTCTCTTCATAGATTCCCCTGAAAAATGTATAGAAATTTTATATACAACTAGCTGTTACTTTACAGAATGTGTTTCTGTACAATTTTCAGTAAAGCTTCTCTTACTCTCTCCATTTACTTTCCACTCAGTATTACAAATGGGGGAATGTAATATCTTTTTGATCTATAAAATGAACTGCAAAAGTAAAATGAGACTAAGGCACTGGGTCCACCTCAGGCCATGCTTAGTAATACAGTGCTTTAAAGGTTTTCTTCCTCTTTAAAACTCCAGCCCTATAGAATGTATTGTTACACTGTTTAATAGAGCTAGACTGTGGTATCATGCATCACTAAAAGATCCTGTCAAGTAAAATGATTTTCAGAGTGGAAAGTTTCTCAAATTTGAAACCTCAGGTTCTATTTTTAAAAATGATTTAGAGCTTAATCCATTTCTTAAAAGCATAACAGGCTGGGTGTGGTGGCTCACACCTGTAATCCCTGCACTTTGGGAGGCCAGGGCAGGAGGATCGTTTGAGGTCAGGAGTTTGAGACCAGCCTGGCCAACATGGTGAAACCTCATCTCTATTAAAAATACAAAAAATTAGCCGGGCATGGTAGCGCATGCCTGTAATCCCAGCTACTCGGGAGGCTGAGACAGAAGAACTGCTTTAACCTGGGAGGTAGAGGTTGCAGTGAGCTGAGATCACGCCACTGCACTCCAGCCTGGGTGACAGAGCAAGACTCGGTCTCAAAATAAATAAATAAAAATAAATAAGTAAAAAAATAAATAAAAGTGTGAAATGTCACACAACTAGCTTATACTGAAAAAGGAAGATAATTTGGAGTTATATTTACAGTGTATTATATTAAGCATTAAAGAAAACTATTTATGACCATGTGCAGTGGCTCACGTTTGTAATCC
This sequence comes from Symphalangus syndactylus, assembly GCF_028878055.3. NCBI lineage: Eukaryota > Metazoa > Chordata > Mammalia > Primates > Hylobatidae > Symphalangus > Symphalangus syndactylus. Next base: position 46,509,057 of record NC_072424.2, on the reverse strand, counting down.
CAGCACTTTGGGAGGTCAAGGTGGGCAGATCATCTGAGGTCAGGAGTTTGAGACCAGCCTGGCCAACATGGTGAAACCCCATCTCTACTAAAAATACAAAAATTAGCCAGGCGTGATGGTGGGCACCTGTAGTCCCAGCTACTCAGGAGACTGAGGCAGGAGAATTGCTTGAACCCAGGAGGGGGAGGTTGCAGTGAGCCAAGATCATGCCACTGCACTCCAGCCTGGGTGACAGAGCGAGACTCCATCTCAAAAAAAAACAAAAAACAAAAAACAAACAAACAAAAAACCTATTTACTCCATAGGAAAATAATTCAGACTTTTCAGCCGGATAGTTGAAATACCACTAGGCCAATCTCATTTTCTACTACTTTCCACTTTTGCTCCGGCATCAGACCCTCATTCCACACCTTTAACTTCTTCACTTTCCCACTACTCAAATATTAGAAAGGATTATCCAGCCCAAGCTCTATTTTTTCCCCTGATTCCTCCTGTACTACAACCCTCAATGAAAAAAATCTTTTTTTTTTTTTTTTTTTTTTTTTTTGAGATGGAGTCTCGTTCGCTCTGTCACCCAGGCTGGAGTGCAGTGGCACGATCTCGGCTCATTGCAACCTCCGCCTCCCAGGTTCAAGCGATTCTCCTGCCTCAGCCTCCAAAGTAACTGGAATTACAGGTGCCCGTCACCACGCCTGGCTAATTTTTGTATTTTTAGTAGAGATGGAGTTTTGCCATGTTGGCCAGGCTGGTCTCGAATTCCTGACCTCAAGTGATCCCCACCTCGGCCTCCCAAAGTGCTGGGATTACAGGGGTGAGCCACCATGCCCAGCTGAAAAAAATCTCTTCTGAATTTACATAGCTATTACTGTTTACATAATTTACAAAAGGGGATGCATTCCAAAAACAATTTAAGGGACTTTTATACTGTTTATTATTTGGAACCTTGAGTTCCTCTTCTTATAAAAAGTATAATAAATGGTAGGTAGCTTCCTAGCTTGATCCCTCCCCTAAATTTGCTTTATCCATAATATATGGATGGATTAATATAACACTTTTAAAAAGATGAAATAAATTTTGACATCCTATCACTTGCCTCTTTGTCCTTTCTTCCCATCCCCAATGATGTTATGCTGCCTGACATCCCAATGAAAAATCTCTATTGAGAAAGGAAATACTCCACATCTTAAAATTACTTATGTCTCTCCCAAACAACAAATTCATTTTTTTCCCCATTATATCTGATTTCTGGCCAGATACCCAATGAAAACAAATCTGATTGCAACACTAAGGTACAAATGACTCATTGGACATTAACACCCATGAAGGATAAATGAGAATGTTGTTCACACAAGTCTTCAACCACTAAACATCCAAGTAATGTAGATGAAGTTAATAGATCTAGATAGGCTTAGGGGTAGAGGGCAGCATGTTGAATTGGGGACAGAGGAAGAGTTACAAAAGACCTACCTGGGAGTTATGTTGGTTTGTTTTTTTGAGACAGGGTCTCACTCTGGCACAAAAGCTGGAGCGCAGTGGCAAGATCTCTGCTCACCGCAACCTCTGCCTCATGGGCTCAAGCGATTCTCCCACCTCAGCCTTCTGAGCAGCTGGGATCACCACACCCAGCTAATTTCTGTATCTTTTGCAGAGACAGGGTTTCACCATGTCACCCAAGCTGGTCTCCTGGACTTCAAGGGATCTGCCCACCTTGGCCTCCCAAAGTGCTGGGACTGTAAATTGGTTCATGATGGTTGGGAACTCTGATATCAGAGAGACAGGATGGCATATGGGATAGGTAGCCAATATCAAGTAGTGATCTATGTGAGATGCTTAGATTTTTTTTTGTTTCATTTTGTTTTGGTTTGGTTTGTTTTTTGAGACGGAGTTTCGCTCTTGTCGCCCAGGCTGGAGTGCAATGGCATGATCTCGGCTCACTGCAACCTCCGCCTCCCGGATTCAACCGATTCTCCTGCCTCAGCCCCTTGAGTAGCTGGGATTACAGGTGCCTGCCACCTTGCCCAGCTAATTTTTTGTATTTTTAGTAGAGACACGGTTTCCCCATGTTGGCCAGGCTGGTCTCGAACTCCTGACCTCAGGTGATCCACCCGCATTGGCCTCCCAAAGTATTGGAATTACAGGCATGGGCCACTGCGCCCAGTAGCTTAGATTTGTTTTTATCATTCATTGTGGAATTTATTATGTACTACCTTGGTCTTGTTATAGTGATTATCGTAGCAGCTAATGAGTGCTTCCTATGTGCCGAGAACAGTTCAAAATACTTCACACGTATCGCCCAGGCTGGAGTGCAGTGGCATGATCTTGGTTCACTACAACCTCCACCTCCCAGTTCAAGTGATTCTTCTGCCTCAGCCTCCCGAGTAACTGGGACTACAGGCATGCACCGCCGCGCCGGCTAATTTTTGTATTTTTAGTAGAGATGGGGTTTCATCATATTGGCCAGGCTGGTCTCGAACTCCTGACCTTGTGATCCACCCGCCTTGGCCTCTCAAAGTGCTGGGATTACAGGCGTGAGCCACCGTGCCCGGCTGACTCCACATTTTTAAAAAGAGAGTAATGTGACTTATTTCATCTTTCTAATATCCTATCTATGCTAAAATGGATTTATACCAGATATAACAAGATACAATATTCTTTCAAAGGTCTATCTACTCCCTCTAAGAACCTTAATTCTCAATTATCAACTACTACCAGCCTTAGAGATAGAATTCTTTTTTTTTAAGAGATAGAATTCTTTCACTGTTTCATATATATTAAGCAACTTAGAGCCCATACAAATTACCTCTAATTTTTAGAAATCAGAGTAGTATTACCCTTGGCTAGAGATAGTAACTAGATTTGGGGTGTTAGTAATGTTTTGGCCTTGATCCAGGCACTAGTTACATGGGTGAGCTCAATTTGTGATACTACATTGAGCAATATATTTATTAAACCTATGTATCTATGATTTGTGTACTGTTTGTATTTGAATAGTTAAAAATGAAACATTACAAATAGTTTAGATTAGTTCATTGGTTATAAAAATAGTGCAGAAAATCCACAGTGCTAATATTTTTGTAGCTTTTAAATCATAAACCTGAATAATTAAAAATTGAAAAAAATACTTATTTCCAATCCATCAGAATAAAAATTAAATGGTACATGTATTTTACAGGGGGAAATACAAGAATTATTCCAAAAGTGGATTTGTATAGTCAGTGACAAGTAAACTGTCTACAGCCCTCTCATGTTAATGGCATGGTACTTTGCTGGGCACATGAGGCAACACTAAAATAGATCATCTGTTATTCCTTATAACTTGGTCTGGACTAAGTTTTAATGGTTGCATTCTTATACATGTGACTCCCCAAGGGAAGGGCATGTTATGCTCTGCTGTTTGTTTTTTAGAGACTTTATATTTTTAGAGCCTTTTTAGGTTCACAGCAAAAAAAGGAAGGCCCAGAGATTTCGTGTACGCCCCCCAGCCCCACAATTGCATAGCTTCCCCAATTATCAACATCCCCCACCACAGTACATTTGTTAAAACTGATGAACCTATTCTGACACATCATAATCATCCAAAGTCTACAGTTTACATTAGGGTTCACTCTTGATGTACATTCCACGGGTTTTGACGAATGTGCAACTTGTATCCACCGTTACAGTATCATATAGAATAGTTTCACTGCCTTAAAAATCCCCTGTGCTCCGCAGGGCACAGTGGCTCACACCTGTAATCCCAGCACTCTGGGAGGCCAAGGTGGGCGAATCACCTGAGGTCAGGAGTTCGAGACCAGACTGGGCAACACAGTGGGTGGATCACCTGAGGTCAGGAGTTCGAGACCAGACTGGGCAACACGGTGAAACCCTGTCTCTACTAAAAATACAAAATAAGCCGGGCATGGTGGCGCATCTCTGTAATCTGGAAGGCTGAGGCAGAAGAATCGTTTGAACCTGGGAGGTGGAGGATGCGGTGAGCTGAGATCGCACCATTGCACTCCAGCCTGGGCAACAAGAGTAAATCTCTGTCTCACTCAAAAAAAAAAAAAAAAAAAAATCCCCTGTGCTCCATCTATTTTTCCCTCCCTCCCCCTTAACCTCCGGCAACCACTGATCTTTTTACTGTCTTCATAGTATTGTCTTTTCCAGAATGTCATATAGTTGGAATCATATGAAACCTTTCCAGATTGTCTTCTTTTACTTAGTAATATGCATCTAAGGTTCCTGCATGTCTTTTCATGGCTTCATAGCTCATTTGTTTACAGTGCTGAATAACATTCCATTATCTGGATATACCACATCTTATTTACATCTTGGTTGCTTCCAAGTTTTGGCAATTATGAATAAAGCTGCTCTGAACATCCACGTGCAGGTTTTTATGTGGATATATGTTTACAACTTTTTTGGGTAAATACCAAGAAGCACAATTGCTGGATTATATGGTAAGGATATGTTTAATTTTGTAAGAAATTGCCAAATTGCTGATCTGGTGTTTAAATCTAAATGAACTCTTCTGTTACATGGATACATCTGAATTTGAGGAAGTCTCTCTAAGCAAGGTAATATCATATACAGACTCCATGATACAGGCTCGAAAAATGAGAAAGAGCAAGAAAAAAAGAAGAGGGGAAGGGAGAGGGAGGGAGGGACAGAGGTGTAGGTAGGTAGGTAGAGATGGATAGATAGATATTCACTCTACTGCGGATCAAAGCAGCACACAACATTTCAAAACAGGTAGAGCCCCTGAAATGCTGTGCCTGATGAAAAAGGAAGGAAGATTCAAAGAATTTAGTATAACATTTTATTAACTGGCATGGAAGTTTTTGTCACAACTATTAAATGTCACTGTAGGAGATGCTGGGAGCAGTGGCTAACGCCTGTAATCCCAGCATTTGGGAGGCCAAGGCAGGCAGATCACCTGAGGTCGGGAGTTTGAGACCAGCCTGACCAACATGGAGAAACCCTGTCTCTACTAAAAATACAAAATTAGCCGGGCATGGTGGCACATGCCTATAATCCCAGCTACTCAGGAGGCTGAGGCAGGAGAATCGCTTGAACCCGGGAGGCGGAGGTTGCAGTGAGCCAAGATTGCGCCATTGCACCTCAGCCTGGGCAACAAGAGCAAAAAAAAAAAAAAAAAAAATTACTTTCCTTGTGATAAAATCAGTTTTTAAGAAACACCTTGCAACTTATTTTTTGAATCACCATTTCAGTAGGCATCATAAAATTATTCAAACATCTAATGTTCCCTTTCAGCTTCCCTTGGAGTATTAGTCATAGAAAATATTTCACTTAGCCGGGCGCGGTGGCTCACGCCTGTAATCCCAGCACTTTGGGAGGCTGAGGCGGGTGGATCACGAGGTCAGGAGATCGAGACCACGGTGAAACCCCGTCTCTACTAAAAATACAAAAAAAAAAATTAGCCGGGCGTGGTGGCGGGCGCCTGTAGTCCCAGCTACTCGGAGAGGCTGAGGCAGGAGAATGGCGTGAACCCGGGAGGCGGAGCTTGCAGTGAGCCGAGATTGCGCCACTGCACTCCAGCCTGGGTGACAGAGCAAGACTCCGTCTCAAAAAAAAAAAAAATAAAAAAAAAAAAGAAAATATTTCACTTAAGATGGGTTAAGATCTTAAAGTTTGAATCAAAATGTCCCCCTTTCCCTCATTAGACTATAAATTCTTAAACAGCAGGAGTGCTGGGGTTTGTCTTTAAATGCTCCTCCTATATCTTTGTCTTATAATGGCAGATAAGATACTTTTAATCCAATATTTGATGTTTGATAGCATTTCTCAAACTAGGCAAGTTATAAATGAAAAGATCAATTTCTCCATGAACAATATGAAAGTAGCAGGCAAAAAAGATGCTTGAAGGGGAAGGATATATATTCATCTGCTACATTCACATTAAGTATTTGTTTTTATTTTTGTTTTGTACACATTAAGCATTTGGATGTCTTAAAACTCCTTCCTTCCCTTCTCTTTCACTTTTACACATTCTTCTCAGAAAAATCTTCTTTCTATTGTATTTGCAAACCTAAAAAGTAATACTAATGACTGATAAGCAAAATACTAGCATTACTGGGATATTTTATAAAGGAGAATGACTATCATAAAGTAAAATAATAACCTACTGATAATTTATCATGTTCCAGGCATATGCTAAGTACTTAATATGTCTTCTAATCCCCAAGGCAGCTATCATTATACACATTTCCAGATGGGCAAACCAAGGTCCAGAGAAGATGACTGGCCCAAAGTTATATAGCTACTAAGCAGCAGAGCTAGGACTGAATCCAGGTTTAGTTTGGCTCTAAAGCACCTACTTTAAGTCAAGATATTATTTACAGTCAATAAAATTTATCCACTTTAAGTATACGATCTGATTAATTTTGGTAATTATATACAGACATATAACCACCACCATTCTAATCAAGATATGACAGTTCAACACCTTTGAAAATGTCTTTGTGTGCTTTTGCAGTTGATCCCCTCCCCTAACTCATGGTTCCTGGCAAGCATTAATCTCCCTTCTCGCCATAGTTTTGTTTGCCTTTTCTATGATTTCATATTAATGAAACCAATAATATGTTTGACTTCCTTCACTTAGCATGTTTTTGAAATTAATTCATGTTGTTACATGTATAAGTATTTTGTTTCTTTTTATTGCTGAGTAGTATTTCATAGTATGGACAAACTACCATTTATCCATTCACCAGTTGGTAAACATTTGAAAAACCCTTACTCTTAACCACTAAGTTTGAAGAATCAGTATTTTAAATCTATAAAGACCTTGAAAGTACCCAGAAATTCTCTTCAGAATTTTCACAGCCTCCATTATCCTGTTTTTCAGCAGCACAATCCAAAATTTAAGAAAATAAACTTCTCACCCCAATTTTTTTTAAATGTTATTTCATTATTACTAACACAACATTATTGTTTTCTACTGATTATTACACTTAGAACTGTTATATTATGAATTAAAATACAGGGATACTTCAGAGATATTACAGCCTTATGGTTCCAAACCACTGTAATACAGCAAATATCACAGTAAAGCAAGTCACACAATTTTTTTATTTCCTAGCACATACAAGTTATGTTTATATTATACTATAGCCTATTAAGTGCACAGTAGCATTATGTCTTAAAAAACAATATATATAACTTAATTCAAAAAATACTTTATTGTTGCCCAGCACAGTGGCTCATACCTGTAGCCCCAGCTACTTAAGAGGCTGAGGTGGGAGGACTGTTTGAGGCCAGGAGCTCAATGCTACAGTGAGCCATGATCATGCCACTGCACTCCAGCCTGGGTAACAGAGTAGGACCCTATCTCGAAAAAATAAAAAATAAAATAAAATAAAACTTTATTGCTAAAAATCTCAATGATCATCTGTGCATTCAGCGAGTTGTCACTTTTTTCTTCTTTTCTTCTTTTTTTTTTTGGCTGGTGGAAGGTCTTCCCTCCATGCGGATTGTTGCTAACTGATCAGAGTGGTGGTTGCTGAAGGTTGGGGTGGCTGAGGCAATATCTTAAAAAAAAGAGATCAGTGAAGTTTGCCACATCGATTGACTCTTCTTTTCACAAAATATTTCTCTGTAGCATGCACTGTTTGAGAGCATTTTACCCATAGTAGGATATCTTTCAAAAGTGGATTCAATCCTTTCAAACCCTGCAACAGCTTTATCAACTAAATGTATGTAATATTCTAAATCTTTTGCTGTCATTTCAACAATGTTCACAGCATCTTCATCAAGTAGACTCTACCTTAAGAAACCACTTTCTTTGCTTGTACATAAGAGGCAATTTTTCATCCATCAGGTTTCATCATGAGATTATAACAATTTGGTCACATCTTTAGACTCCACTTCTAGTTCTCTTGCTATTTACACTGTATCTGAAGTGACTTTCTCTACTGATGTTTTGAAGCCCTCAAAGTTGTCCATGAGGAATGGAATTGACTTCTTCAAATTCCTGTCAATGTTGATACTTTGACCTCCTCCAATGAATCACAAAAGTTCTAAATGGCATCTAAAATAAAGAATCCTTTCTAGAAGGTTTTCAATTTTGCCTAGGTTCATCAGAGGAAGCACAATCTATGGCAAGTATTGCTTTAGAAAATGTATTTCTTTTTCTTTTCTTTTCTTTTTTTTTTTTTTGAGACAGAGTTTCACTCTGTTACCCAGGCTAGAGTGCAGTGGCATGATCTCGGCTCACTGCAACTTCTGTCTCCCGGGTTCAAGAGATTCTCTTGCCTCAGCCTCCCAAGTAGCTGGGATTATAGGAGTGCACCACCATGCACGGCTAATTTTTGTATTTTTAGTAGAGATGAGGTTTCACCATGTTGACCAGGCTGGTCTCAAACTCTCGACCTCAGGTGATCCACCCTCCTCGGCCTCCCAAAGTGCTGGGATTACAGGCATGAGCCACCACACCTGGCCTACAAAATGTATTTCTTAAACGAGATGGCTTGGAAGTATAAATTTTACCTTGATCCATGGGCTGTAGAATGGATGATGTATTAGCAGTCATGAAAACAACATTACTGTCTGGTTCATCTCCATGAAGTGCACTGTCAATGAATAGTAATATTTTGAAAGGAGTATTTTTTTCTGAGCAGCAGGTCTCAACAGTGGTTTTAAAATATTCAGTAAACCATGCTGTTAAACAGATGTACTGTCATACAGACTTTGTTGTTCTATTTGTGGAGAACAGGCAAAGTAGATTTAGTATAATTCTTAAGGGCCTTAGGATTTTCAGAATGGTCAATAAGTATTGGCTTAAACTCAAAGTCACCAGCTGTATTAGCCCCTAACAAGAGAATCAGCCTATCCTTTGAAGCCAGGCACTGACTTCTCCTCTCTAGTTATGAAAGTCCTAGATGGCATCTTCTTCCGATAGACAGCTGTTTCACCTACACTGAAAATCTGCTGTTTAGGGTAGTCACCTTCACCAACTATCTTAACTAAATCTGGGTAAGTTACTTGCTGTAGTTCTCCATCAGTACTTGCTGCTTCACCTTGCACTTTTATGTTATGGAGATGGCTTTTTCCCTTAAACCTCATGAACCAATGTTTGCCAGCTTCTAGCTTTTCTTCTGCAGCTTCTTAACCTCTCTTAGCCTTAACAGGATGGAAAAGAGTTAGGGCCTTGCTCTGGACTAGGCTTTGGCATAAGGGAATGTTGTGGCTGGTTTGTTCTTTCACTCAGGCCACTAAAACTTTCTCCACAGCAACAATAAGGCTATTTCGCCTTCTTACCATTAGTGTGTTCATTGGAATAACACTTTCAATTTCCTTCAAGAACCTTTCCATTTGCATTCACAACTTCGCTAACTAGCACAAGAGGCCTAGCTTTTAGCCTGTCTCAACTTTCAACATGCCTTCTTCATTAAGCTTAATCATTTCTAGTTTTTGATTAAAAGTGAGAGATGTGTAACTCTTTCTTTCACTTGAACACTTTGAGGCCATTTTAGGGTTATTAATTGGCCTAATTTCAATGTTGTGTCTCAGAAAATGGGAAGGCCCGAGGAGAGGGAGAGAGACAGTAGAATGGCCAGCTGGTGGAGCAGACAGAACACAACATTAATCAATTAAGTTTGTATCTCCTACAAGCGCAGTTCATGGCATCCCAAAACTATTACAATAGTTACATCAAGGTGGGCACGGTGGCTCAGGCCTGTAATCCCAGCACTTTGGGAAGCCGAGGCAGGTGAATCACCTGAGGTCAGGAGTTTGAGACCAGCCTGGCCAACATAGTGAAACACTGTCTCTACTAAAAAATACAAAAATTAGCCAGGCGTGGCGGCACACACCTGTAGTCCCAGCTACTTGGGAGACTGAGACATAAGAATTGCTTAAACTCGGGAGGCAGAGGTTGCAGTAAGCTGAGACTGCACCACTGCACTCCAGCCTGGGCAGACAGAGTGAGACTCTGTCTCAAAAAAATAAAATAAAGGCCGGGCGCGGTGGCTCACGCTTGTAATCCCAGCACTTTGGGAGGCCGAGGCGGGCGGATCAGGAGGTCAGGAGATCGAGACCACGGTGAAACCCCGTCTCTACTAAAAAATACAAAAAATTAGCCGGGCGTGGTGGCGGGTGCCTGTAGTCCAGCCTGGGCGAAAGAGCAAGACTCCGTCTCAAAAAAAAAAAATAAATAAAATAAAATAAAATAAAATAAAATAAAATACTAACATCAAAGATCACTGATCACAAATCACCATAACAGATATAGTAATAACGAAAAAGGTTAAAATATTGTGAGAATTAACAAAACATGATATAGAGAAAAAAAGTGAGCATATGCTGTTAGAAAAACAGCACAACTATTGCCACAAACTTGGAATTTATAAAAAACACAATTCTATGAAGCATGATACAGTGAAGCACAATAAAATGATACATGCCTATAGGTATTTTTGTGGATTGGTCAGAAAATTTAGTTGCTATTAGGAACATAAGAAAATATATCCTGTATTCTCACCAACTGAACTTTTGCAACATTCTGTTTCACTGCTTTCAAAATCTTACAAGAAACCTACAGGTATCTTAAGCAAAACAGGAATTATTTCTGGAACTAATAGAAAAGTGTTTTACCTGGTTCTGCTAGAATAACTTAATAAAGATATTATGAGATAAAAGAATAAAGAGGCTTGCTTCAAGTCTCTCAGCCTATTCTAGTGTGTGTTTTTCAAACTTCTCCCTAAATAGCTGATATGGTTTGGCTGTGTCTCCACCCAAATCTAATCTTGAATTGTAGTTCCCATAATCCCCATGTGTCACAGGAGAAACCCGGTGGGAGGTAATTGAATCATGGCATCGGTTACCCCCATGCTGCTGTTCTCGTGACAGTGAAGTGAGTTCTCACGAGATCTGATGGTTTTATAAGTGACTTTCCCCTCTTTGCTTGGCACTTCTCTCTCCTGCTGTCATGTAAAGAAGGATGTGTTTGCTTCCCCTTCTGCCATGATTGTAAGTTTCCTGAGGCCTCCTCAGCCATGCAGAACTGTAAGTCAATTAAACCTTTTTTTTTTTTTTTTTTTGAGATGGAGTTTCGCTCTTGTTGCCCAGGCTGGAGTGCAATGGTGCAATCTCGGCTCACTACAACCTCTGCCTCCCAGGTTCAAGCGATTCTTTTGTCTCAGCCTCCCACGTAGCTGGGATTACAGGTGCATGCCACCACGCCCAGCTAATTTTTGTATTTTTAGTAGAGATGGGGTTTCATCATATTGGTCAGGCTGGTCTCGAACTCCTCACCTCAGGTGATCCACCTGCCTCAACCTCCCAAAGTACTGAGATTACAGGCGTGAGCCACCATGCCTGGCCTAAATCTCTTTCCTTTACAAATTACTGAGTTTCGAGTAGGTTTTTTTGTTTTGTTTTGTTTTGTTTTTGAGATGGAGTTTTGCTCTTATCGCCCAGGCTAGAGTGCAATGGTGCAATCTCGGCTCACTGCAACCTCCACCTCCCAGGTTCAAGCGATTCTCCTGTCTTCACCTCCCAAGTAGCTGGGATTACAGATGCCTGCTACCATGCCCAGCTAATTTTTGTATTTTTAGTAAAGACAGGGTTTCGTCATGTTGGCCAAGCTGCTCTCGAGCTCCTGACCTCAGGTGATCCACCCGCCTTGGCCTCCCAAAGTGCTGGGATTACAGGCATGAGCCACTGCACCTGGCCTCAAGCAGTTCTTTATAGCAGTGTCAGAATGGACGAATACAGTAGCAGAGCATTCTCTCCCCCAGTAAAGACAACGTATTAAAGCAAGGCTGTTCAAGTTCAAGCATGGCAAGGACCCATGGCCCCAAATGTTGGGTATCCTTCTCCCACAGTGGCACTTAAAGTACCTTCTTGGATGTTGGCATTCCATAGAACACAACTAGAAAACCGAAGATCTGTATACTCCATGGTAGGACCATTCTTATTGTTACAAAGTTTTTTTTTTACACTCTCCTGTTATTCTTACCCACAGACCCCAGCCTAATCCCACCTTTATTGAGGGGCCATTACTTTAGCACCTTTTGGTTTTCTCTTTTTTATTCACTCTTTTTAGTGAATTCAATATTCTTCATAAGAAATCATTTTCCATATTCCATATCAGCCTGAATAGTCTCCTTTGGATAAACCTAATTTCCACTAAGACAATACTAGTCTGTATAAGCTTCTCATGAAGCATCCAAAGCCCTTCATCATTTGGCCCCAACCATCTTTCAGATCCTCATTCTCACTATTCCATACATCAACCCATAGATTCCAGTAATCCCAATTCAACCTACTCTTCCAGTATTATCATTACAAGTAAGCACCTATTCAGAGAGTATAAAAATCTTGATACCTGCATGCCTTAACATCTAGTCTCTTCTACTCCCTAGGAAACACCTAGTCCACACTGTCCATTTCCTCTATTATTCTTCTTCCTGTCTTGTACAAAACACAAGCTCAAGGATTTGCTATACCACATTTCAGTGTCCCTGCATACTTAGTATTAATTTACTTTCTAAATTACATTTAACATATAAGATACTAATACAACTTCTCAATATATAACATGTTATCAAAGTAATCACTCTAGAATTTCCAAGTTCATTTCCTAAATTCCTCATCAAAACAGAAAAAGATAATTAAAAATGAATATATCAGACAAGACATCTCTGGAAACAAACCTCGATAAAGAATTCCTCTATATAATACTGCTATACCTTACTGGAGAGAGTGGGCATCCACACCCACTTACATCAGGTGACGTTTATGCACCCTCATACTCGTGACCTGACAGCATTCCACTAAGAATAATTAATTACCACCTTGCTTTTATTTCAGTAGCACATTGCTAAATGAAACAATAACTGATGAAAGAAAGAGAAAAGAAGGAAGAAAAAAGAGAAAGATGGAGAATGAAAGAAAGGGAGGGAGGGAGAGAGGAAGAAAGAGAGGGTGGGAAGGAGGAAGAGAGAGAAAGAAAGAAGAAAGTTCTAAGAATTGTAATCACATAACAGAGTATTTTGTATTTTATACTGATCAATCTGTCCAATTCAGGTCTGAAATTGCTTACTACAGTAGTATACACTCAAATATCTGGCATCTGTTTTCAACAAACCATCTTCTCTGAACCACTATGCCAAAAATCTCATGAGATTTCTACAACTGTATATAAAGACTCAATTCCTACACTGTTCAGGACAGCTAATACTTGCTAGTTCTACATTTCTGAACTCCCAAATAATACAAGGAATAATACAGAAAGAAGAGAAGGTAAACAAAATGGGTACTGGTGTGTTCAGGAACTTAAGCTGAACCAACGGCTGGGCCCGTTGGTCAGTGTTGTCTTCTCTCTATCAACAAGGCTCCTCTCATGTGGGAAGGAGAGTTCCTTCACAGAAGAAAGTTATGTCAAGGAATTGACCTGGACATTTGGGAAGGGCTGCAGTAGCATGGAGAAGCTGCTCATTCATATCAGTCCTGCCCTGATCCTTCAAAAACACCTTCCTCTTTTGATCTAGGCTTGGGAAAACTTCAGGGAATAAAAGCAGACCAAATCTTGAGGGAAAAGAAAGAACACTAGGATATGCACAGCATAGTCCCGATACTACTTGATTCCTTCATCCTCAAATAAAGATAGACACACATCTAATTCTGGTCCTTTCTGTATCCCTTGCCCACCCTCCACCCCCAACCAGATTTCACCCTAGGCCAATGAAATTACAATCTCTCAGGCATGGGTGTTTTCTATTTTGGCTCCTGTTTTGATTGTATAACTAGAGTTGAGAATTAGTGTGAACCCAAAAGGAAACAAAGGAAAGGGGGTAGAATAGGGAAGAAACAAAGACTAACATTTGTTTGGTGTGTACTTTTTTTTTCCCAGAGAGAGTCTCACTCTGTTGCCCAGGCTGGACTACAGTGGTGTGATCTTGGCTCACTGCAACCTCCTCCTCCTGGGTTCAAGCGATTCTCCTGCCTCAGCCTCCCAAGTAGCTGGGATTACAGGAACGCACCACCATGCCTGACTAATTTTTGTATTTTTACTAGAGATGGGGTTTCACCATGGTGGCCAGGCTGGTCTTGAACTCCTGACCTCAGGTGATCCTCCCGCCTTGGCCTCCCAAAGTGCTGGGAAGTACAGGTGTGAGCTACCGCACCCAGCCTTGGTGTGTATTTCTTGCCAGATACAGTATTAGGAGCACTACACACTTAACCTTACCATTTGTAAAGAGGGGTTAAAGTGTCCATTTAAAATAAAAGACACAGGCTCAGTGCAGTAGCTCACATCTGTAATCACAGCACTTTGAGAGGCCAAGGCAGGGGGATCTTTCGAGCCTAGGAGTTCAACACCAGCCTGGGCAATATAACAAGACCCTGTCTCTACAAAAAATTTTAAAAAATAAAACAAAAAAAGACAGGTAACTTGCCACAAGGTCACATGGCAAATAAGTGATGGATTTGGGGTTTAAACTCAGATCTGTCTGCCTCCCTACCTCAAACTGCACTGTTTCTACTATATTCAGCTGAAAAAACAAGACAACAACAACAACAAAAAACACAAACCTTTTTCCATATAATAAAAGTGTATGTGTGTGGAGGGTAATAAAGAAAAGAAGGCATTTAAAATTCCTGCTGCTATTGAGGGAGACTATGTTCTGAAAGTAACACTGAACATGTGTGGAAGTATATTGACTCTCCACAATCAATAAAGTATCATTTATTTAATTGTTATAAGGGAGTTAAATGAAACCCAAGTTACCTTTTGGGAAAATCCAAAAGATTAAAAATCACACTGGATTAGGAACTGGTTGGCAGAATAATCTGTGTGTCTAAACCTTATACAGCTATTTGCTGGCTGTATGACATTAGCAACATGCTGACATGCAATTTACCCACGTAACAAACCTGCATATGTACCCCCTGAACCTAAAAGTTGAAAGGGGGAAAAAAACTGCATTCCAGTTTCACACACTACTCTATCATATGGCCATGTTTTGTCCGGATAAGAGAATAGTCCTGGGGTAAAGTTGGTGCTCAACAAAAGTGGATTTTTTTCCATGTTCTGGAAAAACCATAGTAAGCATTACAAAAGCACAGGGGTCTGTGAGACCACTTCGTAAACTGTTCATTGCTAGATCTATATGTGTTATAACCATCTTTCAAAAGGAAGAATTAAAGCACATCTTTTAGAAAGAAATTAAGGTGGACTGGATATTCTCTAAGACTGTAAGATTGTGCTTTTCACAGTCACACTGAGATATTTTCCCACCCCTCCTTCCCTCTCTTCTGATCACCCATATTGAGTGCCTATTCAACAGGCCAGGCATTATACTTCAAGCCAGGGACCAACTGTGAATAAAAGCTAGTCTCTGCCCTCTTGAAGCATACACATTAAAGAAAAACACCAATATTAAATAGTTAATTACAAGTGGGGTGAATGCTGTAAATGTGAAGTCCAGTTTCCACTGCCTATACAAGTGGAGAAAACAGGAGAGTCCACAGGGAAAAGTAAGTAAATTTTCAGTTTTCTGTATCTTCCTTATTTGGTTAGAACTACCCAATACTGTCACTTTAGACACATTCACAAATACAAAGAACTTCTTCCAAAATGCAATAAAGTCAGTCAAGAACATTTCAGACTTCACTTATTGACAATATTCAATATCAGGCCATGTAAACTAGGTTTACTATTTTATTTTTCAGGAAAAGAGAATTTACTAAGCATTCAGAGCATAAACAAGGTGACAAATAATAATAATAGAAAAACTATTTTCCCAAAGACACTGAATTTGCACGTTTGTGTTAAGGTAGTAATTAATAATAATAATAATGTAACCACTCTTAACAATTAAGTATCTAAAGCAAAAGGTACCACCCTCAACCAGGAGGCAAGAGGTTCTGCTCCTAGCTCCATATCACCCTGGCCAATTCCTACAGGCTTTTGAATCTCAGCTTTCCAATCTGTAAAATGAGAAAGTCAAAACAAAACAATCTCTTAGGTCCCTTACCACATTCATGTGCAGCATCCAACTAGAATGCTTTGAAATTTGAGTACTTGGAAGTCGTGGAACATTACTTATCCTTCTAATTTTTTCATTTTTAAATTAGCCATCCTTTACAACGTATTCATAGCACAACCATTTATTAGTTTTACTTCTAAACCTGTTCAGATAGAAACCTGTTCAGACAGAAACAGAAAGTCTGAATCTTGTCTTCAAAAAGTTAAAAATTCTCAGACAAAATGTCTTTAATCTGAGAATCTCAAGATGATTCCTTTACTGTACTTTTTTATGCTATCAAGAAATTATTTACTTATATCCACTCACAGTGAACAGAAACAACAACGTGTTCTTCAAATTTTGGAAAATTCCATTTGGAATTCTAGCAAAGCTGGCTCTATTCCCATTCTGGCATCATGTGCTCAGCTCCCTCTCTGCCACTTCCTCTCAGCTGAGCCTCTCCCCAAGGAGTTCACTCCCAGCAGAGGATAAAAGGGAGGGGGAAGAGGAGGCTCTGCAGCCACACAGGAGTCTCTGCCCAACACAAATGTTCGTGTCAATGCCCTTTCACATTGCCTCTTTTGATTCAACAAATGCACTGGCAGCCCTCAGTTCAAATAGAAATATAAGCAAAACCTTCTAAAATGTTTTCAAGGCATTAATAAGAGGAAAATGTAGAAAACAGAATAATCTAAAGTTCCAAGTTTCTTGGTGTTATCAGCTATGTATACATTGTTTAACAATCAATGACCTCAGAGCTTTTAAAGAGGTGAGTGTCTTTTTTTGGCTTAAGATATCAAAATGTTTATATACCAATTCATGAGATACAGAAAAAATAAAGAAGAAAGATATCAAAAGGTTCCTTTTAAGTCTTCAAACTACTTAGGTTTTATTCTAGGAATCTTCAATTTTGCAAAGTTACAAACTTTGATAAGGAAGAGTGAGGGTAAACAATCATCTTTCCTTGTCAGAGGGGAAGTGGTACTTCAGAATTCTTGTTTATCTCCTTATAACTTGTAACAGACTCTAATTACAACATCAAAGATCTCAGAAAAGGAATGACAGGAAAACTTTTAATTTAAACAATATTGAATCTCTGTTATATTACAAAGCTACAATCTTTAAAAAAAAAAAAAAACTCTCTGGAAGTATCTTCTCTGAGTAAGACTATGCTTCCTACTTCCCAAATGTAGCAGTAATAATACCTTATTTGTAGTGTGCTTTACTTCATCTGAATCTCACAAAAACAATGAGGTAGAGTAAATATCCTAACTGCCCACTTACAGATTTTCAGGCAAAGGCTTAAGGAGATTCAGAAACTTGCTCAACTAGATGCCATCATTACACATGACTTCTTCTCCAAGATCTAAGCCCTCACTTTTGTCCTCTGAAAAAAGAAGACAATGTTACTACAAAAATTCCTTTCTTGAAGTTGTGGTATTTTGTCACAATAGATTAGTTTACATTTTCCAGAATTTTATATTAACAGGATCATCTAGTATGTATTCTTTTGTCTAGCTTTTTAACTTAGCATAATTATTTTGACAGTCATTTATGTTGCTGCATGTATTAATAGTTCATTCCTATTTATTTGCCAAGTAGTATTCCATTGTATGGATGTACCACAATTTGTTTATCCACAATGCTGCTTTGAATATTCGCATATATGACTTTGTGTGGACATACATTTTCATTTTTTCTCTTGGGTAAATTCCCAGGAGAACTCCTGCATCATATGATAGTTGCATGTTTAACTTTACAAATTATTTTCCAAAGTGGCTGTATCATTTTATTAATACATTCCAAACAGCAGCGTGTGACACTTTTTAAAGTGCCAACATCACAAGATATTTAACAACTGAGAAAGGCCAGTAGGATCCAAAGACAGCGCATGCTTGCATGTTCCAAAGTCAAGTAATAGAAAGTATTTCATCCAGAGAAAAAGATTCACACAGAAACAACTGGAACCACATCTCAATACAGCTATGCTAGCTTATGTGATGACTTACAGGTGTGCTGTCTTCAATTCCATCAGGAAAGCACCTATCTAAATGTGGCTGGGCGTGGTGGCTCACAGCTGTAATCCTAGCACTTTGGGAGGCCGTGGCAGGCGGATTGCCTGAGCTCAGGAGTTCGAGATCAGCCTGGGCAACGTGGCAAAACTCCATCTCTACTAAAAATACAAAAATTTAGCCAGGCATGGTGGCATGTGCCTGTAGTCCCAGCTACTTGGGAGGCAGATTCAGGAGAATCGCTTGAGCCCAAGAGGCAGAGGTTGCAATGAGCCGAGATCACACCACTGTACTCCAGCCCAGGCAACAGAGTGAGATTCTGTCTCCAAATAAATAAATAAATGTAACCAAATGACTTACAGGTGTGCTGTCTTAAATTCTATCAGGAAAGCATCTACCTAAATGTAACCAATGTGAGATAAACTTATATTTTGGAAACTAATATGTAAAGAAAGAAAGATCTTTAAAGGTAATAATAAGGCTGTTGCAAACATTCACAATAGCAGCTCATACGAGCATTATCTACAAATAAGGCACTATGCTAAGCGTTATAAAAAAATATATATAACCACTTTACTGATTGCTATCTCCATTTTACAGGTGAAGAAATCAGAGGCAAAGAGGAGTTAAGAATGTGGCCTCAAGGCCATATAGCTTGTAAAGGGGGAATGGGATCTACCTAACTCCAGATGACGCTTTTGGCTTTGCTAATTCATTGCTGCATCTTCAAGTTTCACATGTCTTCCAGCCTGCTTCGAAGACATCTTCCTAGAACTGAATGATACTATTCCTTAAGAAACACTACTCCCAGTTTCTGCTTTTGTACCTATCAAGCAACTTTCCAATATTTATCTGTTTTCCCAAGCCCATTTTCTACTTGGAAAAAGAGAAACTGACCAGTCAGATGGAGTAAAGACTAGGCATGCTGATTTTGAACATTAATTTGAACATAAATTTGGTTTATGTGATGAATCATGGAGGCACCAGTATCCTTTTCTAAGGATCAACATAATAGAGGAAAAGTCACCAAGTCAGGCACCAATCCTACACAAGACCACGAATGCTAAACCAACTCTACACCTAGAACAAACTTGTCGAACCTGCGTCCTGCAAGCCACATGTGGCCCAAGACGGCTTTGAATGCGGCCCAAACAAATTTGTAAACTTTCTTAAAACATTACGACATTTTTTTGTGATTTTTTTTTTAAGCTCACCAGCTATCATTAGTGTTAGTGTATTTTATTTGTGGCCCAGGACAATTACTCTTCCAATGTGGCCCAGGGAAGCCACAAGGTTGGACATCCCTGACCTAGAATGTAAAAAAGAAAAAGAAAAAGGAAACACAAGCTACTATTAGTATTAGAAAAATATGGGTGGTAGAACTACTACTACATATGTAGCTAGAAGAACTCTTAGCAGCCTTCCTTCTCCAATGGGAAAAATTAAAATACATTATGCAAACGTCGAGTGTTCTTGTTTAAAAGTAAGGAAGATTAAAATATTAAATTATTTTAATATTAAAATTATTAAACAGTTAGGAAAAAATATATTACCTGATTAAGTAGAAGGGGTATATTGCCTCAGAACTAACTTTATTTTGTAAATATTAGACAAGTGGCAGGTCTTAACTGATGGATTGGAGTTTCTTCCCCCTACCTCCCCTTCTATATTCTGTAATACTTGAGCACCTAATATTTTGAGAAAGGCCAAAATTTGGAATGTGCCTCTTGGGTTCCTCCACAAAGGCTGGCCTGCCAATTCTTACTATTAATAGATTCATGGTCTTGAACAAAAAAAATCAGTAGACTCTTTGGTTTACACAAACCTTGCCAATTTTTCCACACCCTAAATGTCTGAAGGTTTACTGGTAACTCCTATTTGTCTTCCATAGTGGTATCCTATCTTTCTCTTCCAAGCTTCATTTTCTGTCTTCTAGATGACGTCAGCAGTGGTGATTCTCGGAGGAAGGTATAACTGAAGGGCATGCACTAGGAACACCAAAAAATGGGAACTTGGCCAATTCAAAGCTGGAAAGTAGTACTGAGAAGAATGTATACTATGACATCTATCTTTCCCATAAAGTCAGGAGAACTGAGACCATATCTTTAGGAGACAGGTTTTGGTGAGGTCAAGAAAGCAAAAAAAGGATGGAAGATTTTTTGGGAAACCTAATGAATGGCAGCTTTCCATAGAGACCTAGGAAGCACAAATTTACATAGCAAAAAAGGGTAAGAAAGAAAGAACTACAACTGACTCGCATTTTCTTTTTTAAAAAAATTCAAACTGTCTCAATTTGCTATAATTTTCTTAGCCAATCCCTTCTTTTCTGAAAATACAGCTCAACTTCAACCTAGTCCCTTCGACAATCACAATTCTGAATTAACAATGTTTCAGGATTTGTTACTTCTTCTCAATTATTCCTTTTTTTTTTTTAAGATGGAGTCTCACTCTGTCACCCAGGCTGGAGTGCAGTGGCGTGATCTCGGCTCACTGCAACCTCTGCCTCCTGGGTTCAAGCGATTCTCCTGCCTCAGCCTCCTGAGCAGCTGGGATCACAGGCATGTGCCACCACACCCAGCTAATTTTTGTATTTTTAGTAGAGACGGGGTTTCTCCATGTTGGCCAGGCTGGTCTTGAACTCCTGACCTCAAGTGATCTGCCCGCCTCGGCCTCTCAAAGTGCTAAGATTATAGGTGTGAGGCACCATGCCCAGCGATCTCAATTATTCCTACATGAAGGTTGACAGAAAGGAAGGATAGACCAGACACGGACAAAAAGTGTGAGGGCAACAAATGGTAGGTATAAAAAGAAAGACCAGGTGTGGTGGTTCACACCTTTAATCCCAGCACTTTGGGAAGTCGAGGTGGGAGGACTGCTTGAGGCAAGGAGTTCAAGACCAGCCTGGGCAACATAGCAACACTTTATCTCTACAAAATATAAAAAATAAATACATATTTAAAAAAAGAAGACAAAAATAATAGACAGGTGTGTGTTTGTGCATATGCTACATATGTAAGTCACCAGATGGGCTGGGATCAACTGTACAAAAAGGAAAACAAGGTTTATCCCAGCAAATTTGTCGAAGTCTGCAGGTCCCACAAGTACCTATATGGAGCATATTTTTGTTCTGATCATCTCAAGCTGGAGTCAACTTTGAAAGAAAACTGATGGTATGTAATGTAAACATCAAACTCTGGTTGTTTGTATAGTTTATTTTAAGGAGACAACAAGGTTCTTTGACCTTGGGCAGCAATCACAGAGACATTCAAAGATTGATGCACTCTGATATCTGTTGCAACTATGTGTAACTCATCAACATTTGTTATAGATATCAGCAAAATGGCCCTTTTGGTACTTAAAAAAAATTACAGAATAACAGTATCTTCATGCTGAAAACAATCATTAAGATTACCTAATAGCCCCCTTCTCTCAAGGATTGGAGAAATTGAAGCTAAAAGGGGGATTGCACAACATGAACAAAATGGAAAGAGCATAAATGAAATCTTGGATTTAAAAGCAGAGAATTAAAGAAAATCAAACCAAAGAGAATAAAAAGTTTTTAAAAAGAAAAATGTCTTTTAGCTCCTTTTTTTTCCCACAAAAAAATCACAAACTATATCCTCTCCCTTTTGCAGAAGAGGATTCACATCATGTCAATTAGGTCTTTTCTGAGATACACACTCATTCCTTCAGGCAGACACACTACCATACTGTTCTTTTCTTTTACATTCAACTTTAAATCCCATAATCTAACTGAAGTCTTTTCACAATTAATTATTGCTCAAGTTCAGCAAGTTAAGCATGTTTATTAATTCCCATCGCACTAGAAAAAAAGTTAGAGGCAGCATAATCTAAATATAAAGTGACCTTTCATTTAGAAGTTAGAAAATTAGAGGTAGATACTTTGGAATTCTTATTGTCACTAAGACCATCCCCCTAACCCTGCCAAAAGGAAGGGATACTAGCAATCTAGAAAAAAATATGCGTGGAGAGGCTTAGGACCTGCATCATCAAGCACTGCCAGTGGTTCTCAGAAGTACTCATTGGTTGCATGTCAGAACCAAGGAGATGTGAAATATATATTTTAGAGATAACCTAAAACCTGCTCTAAAGAACTCCAATGACATTCAACATACCTACTCAAGCAAGAGGGAAAGAAATAATTTTGTACACAACCCTAGATTTATCCAGTATGTCTCCCATGTGTATTGAGAGTCAGCTTGTATATCTGGGAAGATGAGAGGAGACAATTTGATATCACTCATTTACTAGAGGAGAAAACTTAAATTCTGAAAGATTCAATGGCTCATATAGGTCCTTCTGAAAATGAACAATTTCCATTTAGAGACTGTTCTTCTGCAAAGGTATCTGATCCATTGACACTAGGAAGGAGAGCTGACACCACCCAGATTATTTCTTCTGGTGTTAATTAATATAATGACTTTCCAGTTAGTAAGTTTTTGCTGCTTTAGAACTTGATCCAACAATTATACTGACAAAACTGTTTCAAACCTGTAAAGCTGCTGACACATATACCATGCAAATTCCATTAATGGGAGACCCCTGGATGTCCAGCTTGAAATACCTGGCTATCTACCACAATGAAAAAATTCTGAGTTATGTATAAATAAGTTGATTTATTCATTCACATTACATTCTCTACCCCACTTCCTCTCTCCCTTCACCTACCTCCTTCATTCCTCCAACCCAATGGTATAGAGCAGGAGTTAGCAAACATTTTCTGTAAAGGGTCAGATGGTAAAATTTGGCCTTTGTGGGCTCTGCCTTTGTAGCACAAAAGTAGCCACAGACAATCCATAAATGAATGGGTGTGGCTATATTCCAATAAAACTTCATTTACAAAAACAGATCCAGCTTGCAGAGCTATAGTTTGCCAACCCTGGTTTGAAGCAGTAATTTTCAAACTTTAGCCTGAATCACAATCACACACAGGCTTGTTAAAATACAGACCTGTGGGCCTCATCCTTAAGTTTCTGATTCAATAGCCTTGTCATGGGGCCTGAGATTTTAATAAGCTCCCAAGCAATGCTGATGCTGCTGGTCCAGGGACCACACTTTGAGAACCACTAGTACAGAACAATGGTCTATACTCCTTTCAGCGAAAGGTTAAAATGTAACCAACAATCAAGAATGTAGAAATGACATGCTGCAAACTTGACTGCTAATTTAATAGAATATTTCATATGAAGACTTACTGTTAAGTGCCATAATATTATCTGTTCCTGGATGATGGAAATTTATCCCCATGCGTCCTAAAAAATAAAATAATTTTAAGCAAAAAGAATGCTTAATGTAATCATTTCAAACACATCTTAAAATATAAACATTACAAAAATCTAAAACAGATTAATCTATAACAATGCTATCAAAGGCCAAAGCAGTTACAACAGTTTTAAAAATAAAGTCATAAAACATACACACGAAAAGTCTTAAAACAAAGCCAAAGTTTCAACAACAAATAAAAAAAAAAAAAGAAGCTTCTGTTATAATAGTCTGAAATTTAACACATCTCCTGCATTCCAATTTAAACATGCCAACTCCTTGGATTAAGCATTTTATTTAAACAACCATTTATACTGTCCTTCCATTCAACCAGCAAAAAAAAAAAAAAAAATAGATTCAAACAAGTATATAAATTTGAAGCTTAGAGAGAATAAAAAGAGAGGTTTCATAGTGGCTCAAAAATGCAATATAATAATCAGAATGGCAACCAGAAGGAAGATGGTAAAATTCATACAAGAGATAGAATGGGGGAAAATGATTGGCCTAAAAATCTAGGGTTCTGGTAGCTCTCCCTAACACTAACTAGTGATATGACCTTGAATATAATGCTAATCTCCACATGTTCATCCTTAAGTCTATAACAGGAGTTGTAAACGTCTGCTGACACAGTTGGCTTCCTGTTTTTGTATGCTTCTGAGTTAAGCATCATTTTTACATTTAGAAAGGCTTGTAAACACAACCAAACCAAAAATAAAACAAAGAACAATATGTGACAGAGACCATGTGGCCCGTAAAGCCTAAAATATTTACTCTTTAGCACTTCACAAAGTTTGCCAACCCCTGTCTATAAGATGTTAAGTCAGAAACAGATGCTTCAACTAATGGCCCCCAGGGGCAAGAATGGAAGATGCAGACATTTTTGTTATGTTTTTTTCATTAATTATTTGGGACAAGGAGGTAGATGTACCAAAAGGAAAATTAGAGTCCTATATGGAAAAAAAATATACTTAGAAAGCTTTCTTGACTAAATTCCTTCAACAAAATAGTTACTGAAACAATGCTTTTGTGTAAAGCTAATATCTATAAACTTGGCTCTGCAAGGTTTTAATGTTCAATTATGTCAAGGGTTATCATGAAATTCTCAAAAAATGTTAATCTTATTTCACTACCATTGTTTAAATAAATGTCAACAGTATTTTGGGGAGAAAGTATACAGAAAAAGCTGGAGATAAGGTTAAAATGATTGATTTTTACAACGTACACAGTTTTATATCACATAATTGCAAAAGAGTCAGTCATCATTTGATAGTAAACTCCGTTACAGGGGACTGGAGGCAAACAGCATTATTAAGTTCTTTTTGCCCAAAAGGAAAGCATCATAGTAGACAAAGCAGGGCATTTGCCTTAAATAAAAAGGGAGAATCATGAATTAATAAACAAATGAAGTTTTTGCCTAGACAGGACTATCCTGACTTTTTATCGCTCCCGAGGCTACGATGATTTGTAAAAGGTCATTTCATACTAAGAGGTAGGGAAGGCCGGGCGCAGTGGTTCATGCCTATAATCCCAGCACTTTGGGAAGCCGACGAGGACAGATATCTGAGGTCATGAGTTAAGAGACCAGCCTGGCCAACATGGTGAAACCCCGTCTCTACTAAAAATACAAAAATTAGCTGAGTATGGTGGTGGGTGCCCATAATCTCAGCTACTTGGGAGGCTGAGGCAGGAGAATCACTTGAATTCGGAATGTGGAGGTTGCAGTGAGGCGAGATCGCGCCACTGTACTCCAGCCAGGGCGACAGAGCAAGACTCCGTCTCAAAAAAAAAAAAGAGGCAGGGATAAACAAAACCCTCCCAAGTGAAGCGTCACTTGTATTGGTGTGTATGTATGTATTGAATGAGAAAATCTTAAATACATCCACAAATAAGAAAATCCACCAGAATTTGATGGATTCTGATAAAACTGTTCTAACTTTATCATGAAGCATTATAGAGCTTTCAAAGAAAATTTTTAGTTTTTATTGTTTCAAACCTTATTAGGAGAAAAATGTTTCATCTCTCTCTAGTCTTGCAGAGACAATTTTGCTAGCATTTGTAATATAGTAAAATTATTTTCTTAGATTAGATCATGTTTTCTATTAAAAAGCCATATGAGTAAAATCTAAAAGAATCATCTATTTTATTTTTTATAGACTTCATAAACCTTTTCATATTTACTAGAAGCTAATTATTAGGAATTTCAAAAACTACCCCATTGTTAAAAGATACATGTACTGTATCTACATATAATTGTTCTATGTGCCTCACGTTTTTTCAGTTCCTAAGTCATTTTAGAGTCCCTGAAAATTACAGTCGGCAACAAGTGTTATCTCCTACCACCACCTTGATCAGAACCTATAATAGGAAAAACTGTCACCAGAACAAGGCTTTGACTCAGTAGGGAGAAAGTATATTCTCATTTCAACTAGCTATCTCAATGTTCTCGCCATCATTTTTGGATAATCAAGACCTTATTTGGATTCATTATCATGAAATATTAATATCTGTGAAAACTATATGTGATTTACTCTAAACCAGCTTTCACCCTTTTCTGGGGTATTCAAATATAACAGTAATTAGCCAGTCACTGGAAAGTCTACCGAAAAGCCCATCAAGACTTCAAAATCACTGCCCATCAGAACTTAAGGAAATCGCATATATGGAGGATCTTTTCAAACTTTAACCAAGGAATATTTAGAGGAGGGTGTGCTGTCTGAAAAGTTAGCAATATTCCCTAAATATTCCTAGAATAATAATAAAGAGTTATCAAGGAAATCATGCAAACCCGAATTTAGCTGATCCTTATTTGACTTCTTCTTTCCTGTGCCTACCATTTATGGTAAAGAATTATGTAGTTTACAACCACTAGATCAAATTAAGTTTTTACATGTTTCTATAACTACTTAGTTTCCCAAACGTAAAGGGGTACCCTTTTTGTCCTCCAGAAGTTAAACACACCTACATAATCCTTTTTGACCCTTTCGATGAGCTCCTACAACTTTTCAGCTTGGAAAGATGAAACTGAAAGGAAGCTTGGTAGTTTTCAAGTTATTATTCTCTATCTTACACTGATTACTTCCAACCTAAACTTTCTTATGATGCAGTAAAACAAGAGCCTTAGGCAGTGTTTTGCAGATTGAAGGTATCACTAATTGGTGAAAAGCAGAACACTTTTTACCTTTCCTGGTATTCTCTCTAATCTTTGACCTCTTTGACTTCAACAGGTCTCTGGATGAAAGTGAGCAACAAAAGATTTTATAAGAAACTCCAGGCTGGGCACCGCGGCTCACGCCTGTAATCCCAACACTTTGGGAGGCCGAGGCAGTCGGATCACGAGGTCAAGAGATGGAGACCATCCTGGCCAACATGGTGAAACCCCATCTCTACTAAAAATACAAAACAATTAGCTGGGTGTGGTGGCATGCGCCTGTAGTCCCGGCTGTTTGGGAGGCTAAGGCAGGAGAATCGCTTGAACCTGGGAGGTGGAGGTTGCAGTGAGCCGAGATCGTGTCATAGCACCCCAGCTTGGAGACAGAGTAAGACTCCGTCTCAAAAAGAAAAGAAAAGAAAAGAAAAGAAAAGAAAAGAAAAGAAAAGAAAAGAAACGAAACTCTGGATCAAGAAGGCCAAATCCGTCAGAATCAATTATCTAAATATAATCTAATTTTTCCCCCAACTAATACTGTAATTTTTTAAAGTGAAATCATTCACAGCATCTTTAAGCTAGTTTCTTTACCTCCTCCAAAAGTAATTTTTAGATTATAAAATGCAATATATTTTCATTGGAGAAAAATCACATAATGCAGAAAAATGGAGAAAACAAGCTCACCAAGGATAAGCACTGTTAACATTTTGATTTACAGTCTTCCAGGTTAGGGAGTGTATATGTGTAAAGGTTTCTTTTCTAAAATTGAAATTATTTCATAATTTTTTAACTTAATATATTGTATATCTTAAGTTTTACAGTTATTAAGGAATTTTGGAGGAAAATAAAATATATAACAGCAAAAGAAAAACTGATTCCAAATTCAGAAGAGGCCATTTCTTTTTTCTTCCCTTTGTCCAACAAATACTGCTGTTTAATCAGCTGCGAAAATAGAATCAAGTGTGTGACATCTGGTGATTTTTGTATAATGTAGTCTGGTGCTGCCAGCGTGACATTTTGTCACCTGTCCATGGTCTGCTATTTTTAAATTGTTCTTGTCAGCTAGCTATCTTTTAAGTATAGTGTAAAATACAAGGTTTCAAAAACTGGAAGGCATACTTGGTTTTACTGAGTTAAATGATGCTGTGGAAATCTGAGACTGTGTCCCACTTTCCCCACTGCACAGGATCTGATAAATAGGGGTGAGAGGGGATGAAGGGAGAGGTTGGAGAATAGGGTTACATATGGTTATTCGTTCTGTTAAAATCAAAGTCTCATAAGCTCAATTCACATTCATATTTAAAACACTAGTTATATAAAAAAACCCTACGTCTATCATGATTCAAAGTTTCAGAATCCAACTAAATTCATGCTTTTATGAGTCCAAAATAAAAACTGAAATTTCTATTAATTCATAATTAATTACAAAAGTCATCTCTTTACTTCTACAATATGTTATGAGATAGGGAACAACTGCTGTACCTTCCTCTAATCACTCCCTTTGCTCTAAAAAGGCAAGTACTTCAGAAAGCTTCATGTAACAGAATATTAGTGCCACGTTTCAGAAAGACTTAAAGGTAAAATGCATATTCTACTGGGTTTTATTTCCCACTAACTTTCTCTATAAAGTTTGAGAGACATTCCTTTAGAAAAGTATCTTAAAAATGTAATACTGTGGCTGGGCGCGGTGGCTCACGCCTGTAATCCCAGCACTTTGGGAGGCCGAGGCGGGCGGATCACGAGGTCAGGAGATCGAGACCATCCTGGCTAACACGGTGAAACCCCGTCTCTACTAAAAATACAAAAAATTAGCCGGGCGAGGTAGCGGGCGCCTGTAGTCCCAGCTACGCGGGAGGCTGAGGCAGGAGAATGGCGTGAACCCCGGGGGGCGGAGCCTGCAGTGAGCCGAGATTGCGCCACTGCACTCCAGCCTGGGTGAAAGAGCGAGACTCCTTCTCAAAAAAAAAAAAAAAAAAAATGTAATACTGTGATATGTAAAAATATAGTAAACTGTTTTTTAATCTCTTTTAAGGAAATTACAAACTTTGATACTATAATATTCTAAATGTGTTCCAAATAACCAATAATCAAAAGCTGTGAGCTTAGACCTGAGGTCAAATCCTAGTTTATTCACATACTAGTAGTGGGTAATTTTTAGCAAGTTGTAAATATTTTGTGCCTCTGTTTCCTCATTTAATAAAGACTGTACTCGAGAACAATTAAATCACAATTCCCTGCCTGGCGTGTACTGGTTCACACCTGTAATCCAGGCACTTTGGGAGGCAGAGGCGGGCAGATCGCTTGAGCTCAGGAGTTAGAGACCAGCCTGAGCAACATGGAGAAACCCCGTCTCTACAAAAAAAAAAAAAATACAAAAAAAAAAAAAAAATTAGGTGGGTATGATGGCATGCACCTATAGTTCCAGCTACTCATGAGGCTGAGGTGGGAGGAGAGCTTGAGCCCGGGAGGTGAAGACTGCAGTGAGCTGAGATCGTACCACTGCATTCCAGCCTGGGTTACACAGATTATTATTATCAAAATAATCATCATCATCATCATCATCACCATCTTTATCTTTTAAAACTCAGGTGATTTTTTTTTTTTTTTTTTTTTTTTTTGAGATGGAGTCTCGCTCTGTCACCCAGGCTGGAGTGCAGTGGCACAATCTTGGCTCAAAGCAAGCTCCACCTCGTGGGTTCAAGCGATTCTCCTGCCTCGGCCTCCTAAGTAGCTGGGATTACAGGCGCCTGCCACCACATCTGGCTAATTTTCGTATTTTTAGTAAAGGCAGGGTTTCACCATGTAGGCCAGGCTGGTCTTGAAGTCCTGACCTCAAGTGATCCGCCCGCCTCAGCCTCCCAAAGTGCCAGGATTATAGGCGTGAGCCACCATGCCTGGCCGCTAAAAACTCAGGTGATTTAAATGCTATGCTTAAAGGATGATTACACAAATTAATGGGAGGGTACTTACACAAATCACTCAGTTTCTACTTACTGTCTCTGCCCCCAAGAATGTACAAAACAAGAACCATCACTTCTTGCTGACTTAGAACCTGCCTCCTAACAGTTTGTGTAATCTGCTAACTTTCAAACAAGATAAACAGATATGGGCTATCAAGGGAAATAACACAAAAATAGAACTGAGCAATAATTCAAGCCACAGAAGTAAATAAAGAGACAGTATATTTTTCTGGAACAAACAAGCAAATAAAATGTAATGAAGACGTATTTTTCTAAAATAAGAGGACCTCAAAATTCCGTAAGAGGAGACAAATTTTGTGATAGGCTGTACAGTACTAAATTTAAATTGTGATGAATAAAGAAAAATGCCTCTATAACACCAAAGGGGTGGCATTACCTCTTCCATTTTAACACCAAAGGGGTGGCATTATCTGCTTTAAAGCACTATTACTGAAAGATAAGCTATTTTTCTCTAGACACTCTCAGCATACTTTTGAAAAGCAAAGCTTTCAATATCAGTTCTCAACTGACACCTGTTCTTTTCATTTTTCAAATCTCAGTTCCATGAATGGTGAGGGAAGAGAAAATTCAAATACACAAAAATGTTTTACTAGGCACGAACCCCCAATAGTCAGCCAGGCCTATTTTTCTGCTCTAAGAGGGAAATTGCATGGGATGAAGAAAAAGTAACTCCTCCCTGTTTTTGCCAAGATGCCTGCTATACTGGGCTTCCCCAGTTAGGGTATATGATCTTCTTCTCTGCTCAATGTGCTATAGTTGGTATTTCCTTATTATCCTTCTGGAGTTGGGAGAATATGATTAATCAAACCTGACCTGATGACCATGAGTTTTTGGAGTGGTTCCATAGGAGCTTAGTGAACCTGCATCATAGGTAGAAAGTCAAGGAACAGCTATAAAGAAGATAATAGGGATGAATCTTTTTCGTTATCTCTTACCCCATCTCTCTCAATGCCATTAATCCCCTTAATCCTCACAGTTATGAAGAAAGTTGCATTTTCCTTCAATCCACTAGAAATGAGAACAGAGAACAACTGCTCCCCCATACTACATCTGCTAACCCAAGGATTTCTGTACTTAGAAAAAGAAATAAGAAACAGAGCCAGGGCCACTGGCTCATGCCTATAATCTTAGCACTTTGGGAGGCTGAGGTGGGAGGATTGCTTGAGCTCAGAAGTTCAAGATCAGCCTGGGCAACATGGCGAAACCCTGTCTCTACAGCAAATAGAAAAAATCAGCCAGCCATGGTGCCTGTGCCTCTAGTACCAGCTACTTAGGGAACTGAGGCAGGAAGATTGCTTGAGCCTGGGAGGTCAAGCCTGCAGTGAGCCAAGATTGTGCCACTGCACTCCAGCTTGGGTGAAAGAGCAAGAACCTGTCTCAAAAAAATAAATAAATAAAATTAGAAACAGCTGTAATTAGAGCATTACCCTCTTCAAAAGCCTCCTTTCTCATCTCTGAGGCATTCTCTCAAATGAAAGGAAAAGTGCATGTAAGACATAGTAAAAAAAAAAAAAAAAAAAAAAAAAAAAAAAAACCCAGGAGAGTATCACCTTATTCTGTTACAGCCAAGCACGTAGTTTGGGATCTTTAAAAAGCAAAAAAATAAAATAAAATAAAATAAATTAGTCCGGCTGGGCACAGTGGCTCATGTCTGTAATCCCAGCACTTTGGGAGGCTAAGCCTGGCAGATTACGAGGTCAGGAGTTCGAGACCAGCCTGGCCAATATGGTGAAACCCCGTCTCTATTAAAAAATACAAAAATTAGCCAGGTGTGATGGCACATGCCTGTAATACTAGCTACTCAGGAGGCTGAGGCAGGAGAATTGCTTGAACCAGGGAGGCAGAGGTTGCAATGAGCTGAGATCCCGCCACTGCACTCCAGCCTGGGTGACAGAGCGAGACTCCGTCTCAGAAAAAAAATAAATAAATAAAAAATAAATTAGTCCAATTTTTGTTTAAATATGCATTCTGTGATCTGATTAATGCTATAGAAGATATTTTTCAGTGTGCTGTGAAGAAAGTTCAATTCAGCTTTTCTTCCATATAATTTTTATCATGGGGGATGAGATAGAGAAACTTTTAAAATTTCCTACAAATATTTTCAAGGCTGGTCAACTGAATACATGACCAAAAAATTATTAAAGCTTATTTACTTTACTAAAACAGAAGTCTCATTATCTCCTAAACTTCCTATTCTGTTATCTCCCACGCTAATCCTTTTTTCCCCTGAATCAAGAGGATAGTTGAATAAAGGGATTTTTTACTGAATACATTTCTAAGATAAAATATTATTGTGAACATATTTTTACCATGTTCTTCAAGTACATCTTAAAGTACTAGATATCCTATTTTATTATATATTTTTTTACATCATTCAGATATACAATTGGAAAACCAAAATAACCGAAAAATTATTTTCCTTTCTCCTTTAAGTGGCTTTGAAAATGATAAGACATTTATCCTTCAATAATCACTACTTATGAAAAATATAAAATTTTGACAACTTGCACCTGAAAAATTTCAACATTTAGCTGCAGTCAATACTGTAAGGATACCATACTACTTCCAGCAAAAAATTGTGGATAACATTTGAGCAGTTTCTAGTGCCAGGGACTTTATTTGATCTTCGCACTCACTCTATGAAGTAGGGAATTTATTTTAACAATAAGAACATACTGAGGCTTTGAAGAGGTTAATTTATCCAGATTAACAGGCAGCCAGAGGCAGAGACAGAATTCACACCCAGGTTTCACTGACTACAAAGTCAGAAAGACTGAGTTGAAATTTCATCTCCTATATGGAGAATATAAAATACCTGGAAGAATGTTAATAAAACTAATAACCTTTGTTACCTCTAGGTAGAGAGTCTCTAGTGATTTTTTTTTTTTTTTTTTTTTTGAGAAAGAGTCTCGTTCTGTCGCCAGGCTGCAGTACAGTGGCGCAATCTCGGTCACTGCAACCTCCGACTTCCTGGTTCAAGCGATCACCACGCCCGGCCTCTAGTGATTTTTTTTCTTTTTTACTTTCCTTTTCATCCTTTTACATACTATTTGGATTTCTTATAATGAGTAAAAATGTATTTTTTTTCTGAAAAACAAAGGAAATTAAGCTCTAGGAAAAAAAAAACACCAAAACAAACAAACATACAAAAACCAGTTACTCTGGGGCCAATCGGGGTGGCACAGGCCTGTAATCCCAGCACTTTAGGAGGCCAAAGCAGGCAATCGCCTGAGGTCAGAAGTTCGAGACCAGCCTGGCCAACATGGTGACACCCTGTCTCTACTAAAAATACAAAAATTAGCTGGTAGTGGTGGCATGTGCCTGTAATCCCAGCTGCTCAGGAGGCTGAGGCAGGAGAATCGGTTGAATCTGGGAGGCAGAGGTTGCAGTGAGCTGACATCACGCCATTGCACTCCAGCCTGGGCGACAAGAGCAAGACTTCGTCTCAAAAAAACCAACAAACAAAATCCAGTTACTCTGTACTTGAGTTTTGAGATCCTCAAAATAGCGTTCCCCATGTTCAAGTGGGAGTAAAGGATATTGAAAGTAGGAGGAGGCTGGGCGCAGTGGCTCACACCTGTAGTCTCAGCACTTTGAGGCCAAGGCGGGTGGATCACCTGAGGTCAGGAGTTCGAGACCAGCCTGACCAACATGGAGAAACTCCGTCTCTACTAAAAATACAAAATTAGCTGGGTGTAGTGGCACATGCCTGTAATCCCAGCTACTCAGGAAGCTGAGGCAGGAGAATCGCTTGAACCCGGGAGGCAGACGTTGAGGTAAGCTGAGATCACGCCACTGCACTCCAGCCTGGGCAACAAGAGCGAAACTCTATCTCAAAAAAAAAAAAGGAGGAGGAGGAAAAACCAGATAGTATAGAGGGAAGTGCTTCTGAACAGACTCATACAGAATCCACATGGCAGGTCCTCTAGCCTACCATCCTTCTCTTAAAGCTCAATCCACTTAAATGTTTATCTCTTTTGACCCAAAGACTCACTTCGAATTTACCTTAAGGAAAAGCTATGTGCAAGAACTCATCCATGGCAGCATTACTTAATAATGGAGGAAAAATTGGAAACAACCTAAGAGTCTAAAGTCAAGGCCTAGCAATAAATTACAGAGATCTGATAGAAGCATGGATAATGCTTATCATATGGGAATTAGACAAAGAATACACCATCACAATCTTTCTTTTATTTTTTAGTTACCTTTTTGTTCTTATAATTTTCTCCACTTTTTAAAGTCAAAAAATTTTTTTAATATTTTCCTTAAAATGCAAGTATCAGCCGGGTGCGGTGGCACTCCCAGCACTTTGGGAGGCCGAGGCGGGCAGATCACTAGAGGTCAGGAGTCTGAGAACAGCCTGGCCAACATGGTGAAATCCCACCTCTATTAAAAATACAAAAACTAGCTGGGCGAGGTGGCAAGCACCTGTAATCCCAGCTACTTGGAAGGCTGAGGCAGAATAATCATTTCAACCTAGGAGGAGGAAGTTTCACTGAGTCAAGATTGTGCCACTGCACTCCACTGTCTCAAAAAAAAAAAAAAAAAAAACTCGCTTTCCCCAAAAATCCCTTCTTTTCTTTATAACCTATTGACTACTTTCTTTTCACTGGAAAATGAAGAAAGCAGAAGAAAATCATGAGTGTGACAAGAAAATGATGAAAGAGATTTCTGGTGTGGCTTGAGGAAATGAGCATCAGGTGTTCAGTCATTCACACTATAATATGGGCCTAGAAAGAACCAGAGGGGATAGAATTTCTCACAATTTTGAAAGACATAATGGTTCATACAAGATGGGCATCCCCATGACTACCTCTTCACAGTTTCGGAAATTTAGATCTTAACCCAAGTATAATGGATATTTCCATAGGTAACTTGCATTACACTATTTTTAAATATCATAAGGTCTCTAAAAAGTCCCATAACCCATAAAAAGAACTATCTGTAATTATGAATTAAACACCAACATCTATCCTGAATTTACACAGGCTGTAAAAACAGGAAGTCCTAATATTGCTAACTTTGAGACTTTCTGCCTTATATTTAACCCAAAACACTTATATACTTTCAGATATTTTTCTTGTGATTTGGCCTCAGAGACTGCAAAGGGTCACTAGCTGCCCCTAAGCCTGTGTAGTGATACTTCCTATATTAGGAAGGTGATTATGCTTTAATAAAATAGAAGTCCTTTATATGCAGTTTTCTGAAGCAATCTTTGGAGACTGCTTTACTAACTCTCACAGCTCCTTGCAGTATATATACATGGACTTAAATGAATTATGCAGGTTCAGCTGAGGATTCCAAATGCACAAAGCCCAGAAAACCTGGCTGCTGGTCTCATGCTATTAACTCATAATGTGACTAACCTCAGCTACCCAATTCATGCTCCTGCCAGACATGACTGATAACAATCCACCTTGATTATTATAGGTAGCTGAACCCAGGTTAAAAAAAAAATCAACTTTAAATACATTCCACAATGCTTTACAGAAGCAAAACAAAAACAAGCAAACAAAAAACAAACCAGAAAAATCAAAATTATTAAAAAGCTGATTTTTGCTTAAAACACCAAGCAAGAAATGGACATATGAATATTCCTAACCTGCAAAATGATTCCTCCACATTATATCAGCGAAACTCATTGGTGGGCCACTGGGAGGGTAGTGTTTACCTTTCAGAGGCTCATGATCAGTCCTTATCATATCCATTAAGGAGTTCTCCAACGAGTGCAAGTTAAAAGTATCATAGGGCCTACTCCGGTCCTAAAAATAAAAACAAAAACAAGACAATATATAAAATTACTTCATAAAATTAACACCATATCATTTGCTTCCTGCTGTGGACTGATGACATGAATGAAAGTTACAGAGAGCCCCAACAGCACACAGTCTTTCTTTTTATTTGTTTATTTATTTATTTACTCTGTAGAGATGGGGTCTCACTATGTTTCCCAGGCTGGTCTCAAATGTCTAGGCTCAAGCAATCCTCTTGCCTTGGCCTACCAAAGTGCTGGGATTACAGACG
Source organism: Symphalangus syndactylus (assembly GCF_028878055.3). NCBI lineage: Eukaryota > Metazoa > Chordata > Mammalia > Primates > Hylobatidae > Symphalangus > Symphalangus syndactylus. The sequence continues at coordinate 46,473,644 of NC_072424.2, read as the reverse complement.
TGAGCTACCGCGCTGATCCTGCTCTTTTCATTAAAAATAATGACTTGTCACACCTGTAATCCCAGCACTTTGGGAGGCCAAGGTGGGCAGATCACTTGAGGTCAGGAGTTCGAGACCAGCCTGGCCAACAAGGTGGAACCTCGCCTCTACTAAAAATACAAAAATTAGCCAGGTATGGTGGTGTGCACCTGTAATCCCAGCTACTTGGGAGGCTGAGGCAAGAGGAATCACTTGAACCTGGAAGGCAGAGGTTGCAGTGAGCTGAGATCACACCACTGCACTCCAGCCTGGATGACAGAGCAAGACTCCATCTCAAAAAAAAAAAGAATAATGACTTGGCAACATTAAGTTTAATACAAGTCTCCATAATTAATTAAATTGCATCATTTTCCCTAATATTCTATAATGTAATGTAATTCAGAGTGACTTTCTTGCAAACAAACTAAAATAGTAAATTTAAAAGGAAGAGTCAAGTTAATTGGTTTTGCTCTCTACCCTCCACCCAATAACCTTATTGTCAAATGAACAGAGATGTTTCCCCCGCAGAGAAAGACCACAATTTTTTTTTTTTTTTTTGAGACAAGGTCTTGCTTTGTTGCCCAGGTTGAAGTACAGTGGTGCAATCATGGCTCACTTCAGTCCCGACCTCCTGAGCTCAAGCAATCCTCCCACCTCAGCCCCCCTAGTAGCTAGGACACATGCCACCATGCCCAGCTAATTAAAAAAAAAAATTTTTTTTAAGAGATGGGGTCTCACTATGTTGCCCAGGCTGGTCTGGAATTCCTGAGTGCAAACAATAAAGACCACAATTAAGAACTCAAATGGAATCATTTTCCTGAAAAACCAAAGGGCGACTATAATTTCAATGAAAATGTATTGGATACCTTTAACATTTCCTTTTTTTTTTCTTTCTTTTTTTGAGACGGAGTCTGGCTCTGTCGCCCAGGCTGGAGTGCAGTGGCGCAATCTCGGCTCACTGCAAGCTCCGCCTCCCGGTTTCATGCCCTTCTCCTGCCTCAGCCTCCAGAGTAGCTGGGACTACAGGCACCCGCCACCACGCCCGGCTAATTTTTTGTATTTTTAGTAGAGACAGGGTTTCACCGTGTTAGCCAGGATGATCTCGATCTCCTGACCTCATGATCCACTGGCTTTGGCCTCCCAAAGTACTGGGATTACAGGTGTGAGCCACCGCGCCCGGCCTACCTTTAACATTTCTGACCAGTAAGTTACATATATTGGATACACTTTTTAAAAATAAAAATGTGGCCAGGCGCAGTGGCTCACACCTGTAATCCCAGTACTTTGGGAGGCCGAGGTAGGCAGATCATGAGGTCAGGAGACTGAGACCATCCTAGCCAACATGGTGAAACCCTGTCTCTACCGAAAATACAAAAATTAGCTGGGCGTGCTGGTGCGTGCCTGTAATCCCAGCTACTCAGGAGGCGGAGGCAGCGAATCGCTTGGACCCAGGAGGCAGAGGTTGCAGTGAGCCGAGATCACACCATTGCACTGCAGCCTGGCGACATAGCAAGACTCCATCTCAAAATATAAAAATAAAAATGTGTTCAAAGTTGTATTCATGAAGATAATGGCAAAAAGAAAAAAAAAATTTTAATGTGTCCAAAGTACGAAAATTACCTTTTGAAAAGCACTCACACGAAGAAACCTTAACCTAAAGGAGTATTTTCAAGATGTTAGATTCAAAAACATTTTGAAAATAGAACTCTAACACAAACTAAGTAAAGAAAAAAGTATTATTTCACCACATTTCACTCAAGCCTTCAGGAAACTATCACCTACAAACTCTTCTTAGTACTCTGAGCCTCAAGGGAAACACAGTTCATGTTCTAAGTTAATACTAAAGAGCCGGACGCGGTGGCTCACGCCTGTAATCCCAGCACTTTGGGAGGCCGAGGCGGCCGGATCACGAGGTCAGGAGATTGAGACTATCCTGGCTAACACGGTGAAACCCCGTCTCTACTAAAAAATATACAAAAAATTAGCCGGGCATGGTGGCGGGTGCCTGTAGTTCCAGCTACTAGGGAGGCTGAGGCAGGAGAATGGCCTGAGCCTGGGAGGCGGTGCTTGCAGTGAGCCGAGATCGTGCCACTGCACTCCAGCCTGGGTGACAGAGCGAGACTGTCTCAAAACAAAAAAACAAAAAAACACACATACACACACACACAAAAAAAAAAAACACAAAAAAACTAAGTTAATACTAAAGAACGGATCAAATTTGCTTTGGTTAAGAAAAGCAAGATAGGCATACATCTCAACAACCAAACCAAGTCAAACTACAGTGATGAGAGATTATTTTAAGGGTCTTGAGCAGTCTTTTCCAGCCTTGCACTTGATCATTTATCCTCTTCTATGGACAACACTCACCCATTACCTATCTTTCCCCTTGGATAGGAAAGAGATATGGAATATTTTCTTTGGTTCTCTACTTTGGTCTCTATACAATCTAAGAAGGTCTTTTCTTTTAGATTTAAAGTCTTCCTGCAGATCATTTGTTTTGCTTTGGGTTCAAGTTATTAGTGGAAACTCTAAGGAGTAAAGCTGAATTTCCAGAAATGCAGGCTTATCTGTACCCATAAGAGGTGTCTATCATATACTTTGTCCAAAGAAAAAGCCAGAGGTAAAGAAGTATGCTGATGAGGAGGCAAAATGATAACCTATTTCTGGCACTAACAATCCCAAAATGAATTATCTAGGAGCCCTCTATCACATCCACACTTCTAACTAGAACTCTGAAGACATGAGAGTGTTTCCGAATAGACTGACATGGTAAGGGAACTATAAGAAAAGGCTATTTGAAGGCATTCAAGAATCTTTCCAGACAGGACAGTTTATTTTTTCATTTAATTATTGATAATCCCTCAAGGTAGATAACAATACACCCATTTTACACATGAAGAAGGCAAGGTTCAGAGAAGATTCAAGAGCCCTCAATGCCAAAACCTAAGGAGTATAAAAATCTGGCCAAAGAAATTAATTAAATCCATGGTTACTTCTATAGAAAAACAGCACTGTAACTAACTGCACATTACAATGTTTTAATGTAACAGTGAATTTCTATCACAAATGGATATCAGACATTAGATGACTACCTGTCAGGAAAATTAAAGAGGATTTTGGGAGGAGGGATTCATGTAACTAAATTGAAATGGTTCCCAAACCTGTCAGACTGTCAAAAATCACATGTAGAGCCAATTAAAACACAGATTCCTGGGCTCCAGCCCAAACCTACTTAATCATAATTTAAAACAAAATAAATTCTATAACTGGCTAGAGCCACTAAATTGGATGATTCAAGTTCAGCCTTTACACCCATGATTCTGTTCAGTAAAATTAGACAGTAAAGTGAGGGCAGGGAATAGTGTGAGCAGCAGGCAATAAACAAGCCTGGCCTACCTTGCAGAGGGTCAGTTTTGCAGTCTTCTGACTTACTGAGTATTAGAGAAGCAGTTGGTGGCCTAGTTTTTAAAAGCACAAATTTTAAAATCAAAATCCAATTTTCAAATTTTGGCTTTCCCACTTACTGGCATGTCACTTTGAATATGCTTCTAAGCCTTGGTTATCTTAATCTATAAGATGGGATAATTTTCCAGGTGCAGTGGCTCACGCCTGTAATCCCAGCACTTCAGGAGGTCGGAGCGGGTGGATCACGAGGTCAGGAGATCGAGACCATCCTGGCTAACATGGTGAAACCCCGTCTCTACTAAAAATACAAAAAATCAGCCAGGCACGGTGGCACGTGCTTGTAGTCCCAACTACTCAGGAGGCTGAGGCAGGAGAATCGCTTGAACTGGGGAGGTGGAGGTTGCAGTGAGCCAAGCTCATGCCACTGCACCCAGCCTGGGTGACAGAGCGAGACTCCGTCTCAAAAAAAAAAAAAAAAAAAATTAGCCAGGTGTGGTGGCAGGTGCCTGTAATCCCAGCTACTCCAGAGGCTGAGGCAGGAGAATCACTTGAACCTGGGAGGTGGAGGTTGCAGTAAGCCTAGATCACACCACTGCACTACAGCCTGGGCAACAGAGTGAGACCCCGTCTCAAAAAAAAAAAAAAAAAAAAAGGGTGGGGGATAATTCTCTCTTCATGGTTTCTTCAGTACTAAATACAGAACATACAGGCATCTGTACCATGGTGGCTACCATAATATTAGGGAGAACACAAAAAGATTTCTGTGATGCTATCTCAAGAGTACTGAAAAATGAATTTTTAAATCTAGCAGTTCACAGATACTAACCTAACAGGGTTCACTTAATGCTCAACAGATGAAAACATATGACATGTGAAAGGCATGATAGAATTTGTACAGGCTTAATTAAACAAACTTCAGGCCTCTAGAGTTCTCATTAAAATTAATTCCATCCATGCCTCATCAACTTATATTTGATGCATACCATTCATCCTTTTTGTTTTAGAAGTGGTAAACGTTGCTGAAATAAGTGATTAACCAGGAAGTCTGCAAAAAAACAGAACAAAAAGGATAGAAAAAACAGAAAAATCTACAGTGGAATTCATCAACAGAAATTATGTATACAGAAAACTAGGCCACAATTTATCATTCAATGACAAAAGTTGCAAGTGGCAACTAACCTGTTAGGCCTTTTTTTTTTATAAGTTTTGTTTCCCAATGTAGAGAAACAGGAAAACATCATTATTTGTTTTTAACAAGAAAACACACCAAGAAGTATTAGAACATCTATAAATAATGCAGCCCATTACTGACTCTTTTTCTTTGAAGATAACCAATGAAGATGTTGTCAGTTAGTTGTACACAGAACAGCTCACCTCCACTGCATTAGTCCTCTCTTTCTTCCCTCAGCTGGATTTAATAGTAATAAATTTATGAAGTATTTAATATGTGCCTGTCACTGTTCTAAGTATGCTATATGCATTATCTCACAGCCCTATTAAGTAGGTAGCTTTTGTCCCATTTTATAAATTAAACAAGTCGCTGGGCGCAGTGGCTCACTCCTGTAATCCCAGCACTTTGGGAGGCCGAGGTGGGTGGATTGTGACATCGGGAGTTTGAGACCAGCCTGGCCAACATAGTGAAACCCCATCTCTACTAAAAATACAAAAATTAGCCGGTGTGGTGGCACGTGCCTGTAGCCCCAGCTACTTGGAAGGCTGAGGCAGGAGAATCGCTTGAACCCAGGAGGCGGAGGCTGCAGTGAGCCGAGACCACGCCATTGCACTCCAGCCTGGGTGACACAGTGAGACTCCATCTCAAATAAAATAAAATAAAAATTAAGTCTTGGAGAGAATAAATAACTGGCTCAAGGTTATGGGGATGGTGAATGGCAGAGCCAGGGCTCAAATCCAGTCAAATCCAGACCGTGCTCTTAAGGATTCTCATTGTACTGCTTCCTTGACTTCCTCCTATTCTCTCTAGCCTTAAATCCTTTTTACAAACACTCCCTTTAACTTAATCTATCCAATCCAGAGACAGGTTTCTTTGACCCCACCCTGCAACACAAGCAACTTGACCCTCACTTGCCCTTGGTCAATGACCTTTGCTCAACTGACAACTGATTAACCTCAAGAAGTAGTTTGATCTACCTCTGTACAATCCCAAGTCCATCTCTAACAGCCCTATCCCATTCACCTGCCCTTTTCTTGGAAGAGGAATCCAGAACCCCTTGCTACCCTTTCTAGCTTATACCCAGACATTTCCTCTGCTAGACATACAAAGTGGAAGGCTGAAAGGGCCAACAGCATCTGGGGATAAAAGTAGCTCTGGAACCAAATGATAAAATTAACCATGTGCTAGGCACTGGACTAAATGGTTTAAAGTTCTATCTCCTTCCTCACCACAATCCTGCAGAGTAGGTATTGTCTCCATTTCACTGAGGAAAACTGAGGCTCACAAAGGTTTATGTAATTGCTCAGTCACAGAGCTAATCAGAAATAAGGACATAAAACCAGGTCTGTGACTCTCAAGTCCATACCAGTAATGTTCTAACACTTCTACACTAACTAGCTGCAGTGTGGCCCATGAACAATGGAGGCTTAGTCGGGAAGAAAGGGACACAGACAGGACCAAAAATCAAAAGGATGGTAGATGTCTGAAAGAGCTAGGAAAAGATAAATGTAGTCATAGAAAACAGAAAAACTTTTTAAAGGAATTCCTAAGGAAGAGTTTTCTATTTATCACATGACTGCAACATATATATGGATAAAACATTCCGAAGTTAAATGCATCTAACGCATAAGAAATGACTAACTGGCAGGGCGTGGTGGCTCACGCCTGTAATCCCAGCACTTTGGGAGGCCGAGGCAGGCGAGATCACCTGAGGTCGGGAGTTCGAGACCAGCCTGACCAATATGGAGAAACCTCGTCTCTACTAAAAATCCAAAATTAGGCATGGTGGCGCATGCCTGTAATCCCAGCTACTCAGAAGGCTGAGGCAGGAGAATTGCTTAAACCTGGGAGGCGGAGGTTGAGGTGAGCCGAGATCACACCACTGCACTCCAGCCTGGGTGACAAGAATGAAACTCCGTCTCAAAAAAAAAAAGATTAGGGCATACAGAGAAATTATAGATTTCCCATCTTTTTCTTCCTGAGGATGACTAATTCCACTTACTTAAACCTTTTTATCAGATTGTGTTTTTACTTGCTGTGTAACAGGAAACCAAGCTAAGGTTCTGGAGAGGTTAAAAAAAAAAAAAACCAAGGATAGTATCACCTGCTCTGAAGGATGCTCAAAAATTAGATAAGCATGACTCAACTTGAAGCACGTTTTTGCCAAGTCTTTTCATGTTCTCTCTATTCCTAATGTTTCTTCACAGCTCTTCTGGTTTTAGCCAGGCAGGCCAGATAAGAGGCTTGGTATATCATACACAGAGAAACATGGCTCTTGGAATTACCTGACATGACCCTACATTTTGAGGCTGGATTCAGCAGGGTAAATGCTAGAGTGGTCGACTGTATAAAAAGTACAAATGCCACCTGCTGCCATTGCTGACTGTGGTAAACAGTTCACAGTTAAGTACACATGCAATTTAAAGAGGAGTGATTTTTCCAGTCAATGGTGTCTGACTAAAAGAAAAAATTGAAAATAAAAAGGAGTGATTATACAGCTTAGCAGTGTGCTAGAGAAAAGGCAGAAATGAGGCCGACCCAGGAAGGATACAGAAAGGGAAAGCAGTGACTATGATGGTCAGAAAAGAAGGCATCAAAAAACTACAAAAATTAGGCCGGGCGCGGTGGCTCACACCTGTAATCCTAGTACTTTGAGAGGCCGAGGCGTGCAGATAACCTAAGGTCAGCAGTTCGAGACCAGCCTGGCCAACATGGTGAAACCCTGTCTCTACTAAAAATATAAAAATTAGCCAGACATAGTGGCACGTGCCTGTAAGCTCAGCTACCTGGGAGGCTGAGGCAGGAGAATCACTGGAACCCGGGAGGCAGACGCTACGGTGAGTCAAGGTGGTGCCACCGCACTCCAGTCTGGGCAACAGAATAAGACACTGTCTCAAAAACAAACAAACAAAAACCTACAAAAATTAAAGTTGCCCCTTTCCCTGGTTAGGGTGCATACGTGACTTTTGAAAGTGATTAGTTGATGTCACCCCAAATCATTGGCTTGTTAGCCAGCAGAATATTATCTCAAGAAGTTTACTGGGCATTGATTTATTAGGTAAAACAATAAAGGGGGAGCTTAACCTTTGCTATCAAAACCTATCTTAGAACTTTATGCAAAAGTACATGTAGCTCCAAATATTATTTTCTTCTTCCAGGTATCCACTCTCCTTCCCCATCCCGGACTGATTCTAGGTAATTAGAACTAAGTATATTGTAATTACTTCTTTACATGCCTGTCACCCTCAATAAACTGTAAGTCTCATGGAAGCAGAAATGTGTCTTATTTCTCTGCATTCTCATTATCTAGCAGGGGGCCTGGCATATAACAGACATTCAGTAAATGCTTACCTTACATTTAAATTGTTCTTTTGATGAATTCATCTTGCAAGATTTTTACTTTAAACTAAGAAAGAACTACTCATTTACTAGAATGGATAAAAAAACAAACAAACACACACTCTGACAACTCCAAACGCTGACTAGGATGCAGAACAACCAGAATTCTCGTAAATTCCTAGTAGGAATGCAAAATGGCACAGCCACTTTGCAAAAACAGTTTGGCTGTTTCTTATAAAAGTTAAACATATACTTCAGCACACAACCTAGCAGTCCCACTCCCAAGAATTTACCCAAGATAAATAAAAACACATGTCCGCACAAAAACCTATGGATCCACATACACTGATGTTTATAACAACTTTATAAAACAATGTTATTTATCATTCCCCAAACCGGAAACTACCCAAATGCCTATCAACTGGTAAATGGATAAACAAATTTTGGCACATGCATATAATGCAATAACATTCAGCAGTAAAAATAAATGAAGCACTATAAATAAATATATCTAGTATGTACCCACAAAAATTATAAATTATAAAATTAAAAATATAAAAATTTTAAAAAATAAATGAAGTATTGATACATGCTACAACATGGATGAACCTTAAAAACATTAAGTGAAAGAAGACAATCACAAAAAATTACATATGATATTTCATTTATGTGTAAGGTCCGGAACAGACATATTATCTATACAAATAGAAAGTAGATTGGTCATTGCCTAAGGCTGGAGAAATCAAGGCAAAATGCAGATTGACTGCTAGTGCGTTTGGTTTTTTTGGGGGTGATAAAAATGTTCTAGAATTAGATCGTAATGACTGACACACAATTTTGTCATTATGCTAAAAACTACTACATTGTATATTTTAAAAGAGTGAACTTCATGATATGTGAATTATATCTCAATAAATCTATTATTTTTATTTTTTCTTATCTTGTTTAAATTTTTTATTTTTAAGCGTTTTTTTTTTTGAGATGGAGTCTAGCTCTGTCGCCCAGGCTGGAGTGCAGTGGCACCATCTTGGCTCACTGCAACCTCTGCCTCCCAGGTTCAAGCAATTCTCCTGCCTCAGCCTCCCCAGTAGCTGGGATTACAGGCGCATGCCACAACGCCCAGCTAATTTTTTGTATTGTTAGTAGAGACAGGGTTTCACCATGTTAGACAGAATGGTCTCGCTCTCCAGACCTCATGATCTACCCACTTCAGCCTCCCAAAGTGCTGACATTACAGGCGTGAGCCACTGCGCCCAGCCTTTAAGCTATTATTTTTAAAAGGCATTTCTAAGACTTTAATAGAACTATGACACTTCCTGTAAATCATCTAACTTTAGGTACAAGACATAAGAGACTATATATATATATATATATATATACGTATCTACATATATACATATATACACGTATATATATGTATATACATATATATATATGTATATACATATATATATATATATTTTTTTTTTTAGAGGTGTAGCTGGGATTACAGGAGCCTGCCACCACACCTGGCTAATTTTTGTATTTTTAGTACAGACGAGGTTTCACCATGTTGGCCAGGCTGGTCTTGAACTCCTGAACTCAGGTGATTCGCCCAAAGTGCTTGGCCTCCCAAAGTGCTGGGATTGCAGACATAAGCCACCGCGTCCTCAATTTTTTGAGCTCAAGGAAGGCAAAGTCTTGACTTCAGCTGCTCCACTGACTGCGGCTTGACTTCAGCTGCTCCATTCAGGAGCCAACGAAGGAACCCAGGAATTAAACCTAAACCAGACAGTAGTAAAACTCCCAAGGTAACCCTACTGCCAGTGAAATAACTAATGCCGTCTATCATCACAACATGCACCTTTTACATTTCTAAAGATGTCTTTAATATTTCTCCAGGAACCTATAAGCAATTATTAAGCATATTAGCCACAAACAGCATCTTCTCCTGTCTCCCACTGCTACTGATGAGTTTTTTTTTTTAATCCCATGGATTCCTGTCTTACAGTGATATACTGTGTTCTTCAGAGGCCCAGCTGATCCCATTTATGACCAGGGCACATTTTAAGAATGACATGCTACAGCATCTCCCTAGAAGCATCACTGGGCCGTAAAGGATACCTATAAGCCTGCCCTGCTGCTGTTCATTTCAATTGCTGTTTGACTTGGGTGGTTGGGTAAGGAGATATACAGCAGAATTCGCAGATTCACCAGAATCTGACAGGGGCCGCGACGTGAACGCTTCTGCTGTGGCCCCCTGTTATCCCCTTGATCCTTGAATTTAGGAACTGAGCAGCAGCTTTTATGCAAATCATCCTATAGCAATAAAAGCAATAAAACAACAGCTGTGTCAATTTGGGCTAGCAGCTTTCTAGGGCTCCTCCTCCTTTCAGAAACCAACAGATGATGCCCTGCCCAGGGTACACACAGATTAAGAGCTACAGACTATAGCTCTTCATTGTCACTCTCTGGCCATCACTGGAAAGGTCACCAATGTACGTGTTTGTATATTGTAAAACAGGGAACCTGGTAAGTACCAAAGAAATTCACTCCAAGTTCATCATCTGGGACCAGAGAAATAAAAGCTCATTATCTATTTCTTAGTTTCCAAACCCCTCTCTTCTAGTGGAAGGAAAATGGTAAAACAAAAACAAAAAACCCCTTGAATCTCAAGTTTATTGTACAACTCTAATTCCAGATAAAAAGAGACTTAAATTAAAATGAGATAAATAATAAAATTGGATTGAATAACCAAAATAAACATAATAGAATATTGTATTCAAAAGCCAAAACTATCTTAACCACTTTTTTTTTTTTTTTTTTTGAGACAGATTCTCAATCTGTCGCCCAGGCTGGAGTAAAGTGGTGCAATAACGGCTCACTGCAACCTCTGCCTCCCAGGTTCAAGCAATTCTCTGCCTCAGCCTCCCGAGTAGCTGGGATTACAGGCACCTGCCACCACGTCCAGCTAATTTTTGTATTTTTAGTAGAGATGGGATTTCACCATCTTGGCCAAGCTGGTCTTGAACTCCTGACCTCATGATCCACCCACTTTGGCCTCCCAAAGTGCTGGGATTACAGGCGCAGCTGTCTTAACCCCTTTTAAAGCTTTATCATTTTTTAATTTGAACAGGCTTACGCCCAAACTGCTTTCATGCTAAACCTATCCCTGACAAAGTAATGCTGATTTATTTTTCAAAAGCTGCCAATCTGCCTCTGGGGAGAGGAAAATGGATGTGTATACTGTTTTTCATAACAAGCCTTGTAGAACTGATTAAGTCATAGCTACCATATAATAGATAATTAATATGTGCCAGACCCTGTGCTGATGAGTATCTCATTGGATTACCTCATTTAATTTTTATAACTGTCCTATGAAGTAGATATTACAATATCTTTTTTTTACAGATGAGGAAACTAAATATTAAATTCAGTTCTTTTTTTTTTTTTTTTTTGAGACACAGTCTTACTGTCACCCAGGCTGGAGTGCCGTGGCGTGATCTTGGCCTACTGCAACCTCTGCCTCCCAGATTCAAGTGATTCTCCTGTCTCAGCCTCCTGAGTAGCTGGGATTATGGGTGCGCGCCATGATGCCTGGCTAATTTTTGTATTTTTAGTAGAGGCAGGATTTCACCACATTGGCCAGGCTGGTCTCAAACTCCTGACATCAAGTGATCCGCCCACCTCAGCCTCCCAAAGTGTTAGGACTACAGGTGTGAGCCACTGTGCACAGCCTAAATTCAGTTAATACACAACAAGTATCCTTGAAGAAGGCTAACTACACACAAATTATGTGTTATGTAAGCATTCCAGGGAGAAAAGAACCTAAGTCTTTAACCTAATCTTCCATTTAAATGTTACCCCATTTAAGAGGTGAACATGTTAATAAAGCATCTAAAATGGAAAGCATCCAAATTTATTAAAATATTTGCTATTTAGAAGGCTAAAAATTTTTATTTTATTTATTATTATTATTTTTTTGAGACGGAGTCTCGCTCTGTTCACCCAGGCTGGAGTGCAGTGGCGCGATCTCGGCTCACTGCAAGCTCCGCCTCCCGGGTTCAGGCCATTCTCCTGCCTCAGCCTCTCCGAGTAGCTGGGACTACAGGCGCCCGCCACCACGCCCGGCTAATTTTTTGTATTTTTAGTAGAGACGGGGTTTCACCATGGTCTCGATATCCTGACCTCGTGATCCGCCCGCCTCGGCCTCCCAAAGTGCTGGGATTACAAGCGTGAGCCACCGCGCCTGGCCAAATTTTTACTTTAAAATAACGCCAGTGTCATTCTAATAATGACACTTTAGGGTACTTTAAATGTCGTAAAGTAAAATGCAGTAAATTATTGTTTTTTTTTTTTTTTTTTTTTTGAGACAAGAGTTTCGCTCGTTGTCCAAGCTGGAGTGCAATGGCGCGATCTCGGCTCACTGTAACCTCCAGCTACCGGGTTCAAGAGATTCTCCTGCCTCAGCCTCCCAAGTAGCTGGGATTATAGGCGCGTGCCACCACGCCCAGCTAATTTTTTGTATTTTTAGCAGAAACGGGATTTCGGCATGTTGGTCAGGCTGGTCTCAAACTCCCAACCTCTGGTGATCCACCATCCTCAGCCTCCCAAAGCACTGGGATTACAGGCATGAGCCACCACACCCGGCCTCAGAAAGTCTTAATATATTCTGGTGATAGTTGGGTCCAGAAAAAGTAATCTATATGTACTCTTTTTCCCTTTTTTTTTGAGGCAGGGTCTCACTTTGTCACTCAGGCTGGAGTACATCTGTAGCCTCCACCTGCTGGGTTCAAGCGATCTTCCCACCTCATCCTCTCAAATACTAGGACTTAAGGCACATGCCACCACACCTGGCTATTTTCTTTTTTTAATTCTTAAACCTGTATTTATGTTTATATATTTATTTATGTTCATATCTTATTTTTTAGGCAATAAATGTTTCTATGAACTTGGGGAATATAATTAATTTTTGTATATTGAGTCCATTTAATAACCTTCAGATAGCTATACTTAAAGAAGGTCATACTTTAATTACTTTTCCAGGCAAATTATTCAAGTTTTTCACTTAAGTAAACTGTTTCCCCAAAATAGAGAAACAAACTGAAGTAAAACAGATTTTTTGAGTCCTTTAATAGGTCTGGGAGAGGGATTTAAAATTACAGACTGGAAAAAATGCTTTGGAATTATTCATGCTTTTGCTTTCCTTTGTTATTGTGGAATTCAGCTTAATGAATAAGAAACAATATGAGAAGGTACATTTCTTTTTTTCTTTTTTTTTGTTTTGAGACAGGGTCTCACTCTGTCACCCAGGCTGGAGTACAGTGGCACGATCTTGGCTAATAGTCTGGACCTTCCAGGCTCAAGTGATCCTCCTACCTCAGCCCCCTGAGTAGCTGGGACCACAGGCACATGCCGCCATGCCCTGCTAATTTTGGTATTTTTTTGTAGAGACAGGGTTTTGCCATGTTGCTCAGGCTGGTCTAAATCTCCTGGGCTCAAGCAATCTGCCCCCATTGGCCTCCCAAAGTGCTGGAATTACAGGCATGCACCACCATGCCCAGCCCATTTCTCTTTCATGTACATACTCACACCACATACTAGGCTGAGTAGAAAGATAAGATAATGGTAAGACAATAGGAGAAATGAGAATTGCTAACTAGGAATAATTCTCAACCTAGAGACAGAAAGACAGAATGATTTTAAGGCTCTGAATTGCCTGTGTTTTAATTTTGACTCAGACACTTTGTATGTGATATCTTTGTGCCTCAGTTTTCTCATTTGTAAATGGGATAATAATAGTATTTACTTTTATAGGCTTTTGTGAGGAAGAAATGAGATAAAACATGTTAATCTATATTTAATCATCACGCAGCCAGGCGCAGTGGCTCACGCCTGTAAATACCAGCACTTTGGGAGGCCGAGCCTGGCAGGTCACGAGGTCAAGAGATCCAGACCACTCTGGCCAACATGGTGAAACTCTGTCTCTACTAAAAGTACAAACATTAGCTGGGTGTGGTGGCACGTGCCTATAGTCCCAGCTACTCACAAGGCTGAGGCAGGAGAATCGCTTGAATCCAGGAGGCAGAGGTTGAAGTAAGCCGAGATCACACCACTACACTCCAGCCTGAGCGACAGAGCCAGACTCTGTCTCAAAACAAACAACAACAAAAAAACATGTTAAGTGCTTAAAACGGTACTGGGCACATAGCCAATATTGGTCATTAATGTTCTGCTATTATTTACTTCCAAAAATGTTTGATAGTCCTATTGTTGGCTTAATGAGGAGAAAGGACCTGGGATATGTTGAAGTAGGATAGGGTATACCTAATCAAGGTTCAAAAGAACACTTTAGTGAGGTTCTGATGAGCAAAGATATGTGGGAAAAATGCTTTATGAGCTGTATAAGTATTCTATAAATAAATGGTAATAGGAAGAAATTAGATTATTTTGTAGCCTGAGTATGCTAGAAAGTGAATATTTGCTTGTCTAGCTCAACAAATAATGGTAATATTTCCCTACAAATCTCCCAAGTTGAATACCAGGGTACAGATTTAAGGCTACACATTTTAAAAGTCTTTAAAATAAAGTCAGACTCCTTTGTGGTAGAATGCTATTTTGAACTTCTGCATATTCATACACAAATTAACCAGATGCTGTGCTGGAGAAAAGGTTTACCAAGCTACATCCTTAATGTTAATAGTTTTCAAGAATCTGATAAGTATTTATGTAGAAGAAACTTGCTATTTACAAATAAATCTTAGCTATCTGCAGCCCTATAGCCTACGTGTCCTTTGAGGAATCTCTTCTTGGGTCTTTCCAAATTTTAAGGAAGTTGGGCAATGTGTCTGGCCTCCCTTTTCTGAAAGCCCTTTTTTTTTTCTTTCTTTTTTTTTTTTTAAGGCAGAGTCTCACTCTGTTGCCCAGGCTGGAGTGCAGTTCGGGGATCTCAGCTCATTGCAACCTCCACCTCCCAGGTTAAAGCCATTCTCATGCCTCAGCCTCCCAAGTAGCTGAGACCACAGGTGCACACCATCATGCCTGGCTAATTTTTTGTATTTTCAGTAGAGACGGGGTTTCACCATGTTGGCCAGGCTGGTCTCGAATTCCTGACCCCAAATGATTCACCTGCCTCAGCCTCCTAAAGTGCTGAGATTACAGGGCAGGAGCCACTGCCAGCCTGACAGCTTTTTTTGACTCCTCCTTTGTTTGTTCTCCCATAATTCCTAGCATATGGCTCTGTCATTGCATTTACCTCATTATATAATCATCATCTATTAACTAGATCACTAGCTTCTTGTAGTCAGAGACTATGCCTCACTTAATCTTTTTATCTTTAATTCTTGGCATATTAAAGTTCCCAATAAACATGTGGAGTAAATGAAGAAAGAGTGAAACAGCCCTGAGCATACTTGGAAAAATTTTGTTAGCACTAACGTTTGACAGTAATAAAGCTGTTATTTAAAAAAAAATCCTGTGATGTAGACATTTTGGAAATTCTGACTGAACCATCTTAATTTACTGCATTTTAGGCCAGGCACAATGGCTCACGCCTATAATCCCAGCATTCTGGGAGGCTGATGCAGGCGGATCACCTGAGGTCAGGAATTTGAGACCAGCCTGGCCAACATGGTGAAACTCCATCTCTACCAAAAATACAAAAATTAGCTGGGCGTGGTGGCACATGCCTGTAATCCCACCTACTTGGGAGGCTGAGGCATGAGAATTGCTTGAACCCAGGAGGGAGAGGTTGCAATGAGCCAAGATCGCGCCATTGCACTCCAGCCTGGGCAACAAGAGCAAGAAACTCTGTCTCAAAAACCAAAAAAAAAACAAAAAAAAAAGACTTTTTAGAGGCAGAAACAATAAGCAAGAAGACTGGTAGTATGATTATCTTCCTTCAATGAGACCATCAGGTATATACAACATTCCAAATGCAAGGACTCAAAAGTGGAATTTCAGCGGCTCACGCTTGTAATCCCAGCACTGTGGGAGGCTGAGGCAGGCAGATCACAATATCAGGAGTTCGAAACCAGCCTGACCAACACAGTGAAACCCCATCTCAACTAAAAATACAAAAATTAGCTGGGCGTGGTAGCAGGCACCTGTAATCCCAGCTATTCAGGAGGCTGAGGCAGGAGAATTGCTTGAACCTGGGAGGCGGGGGCTGCAGTGAGCCGAGCCGAGGTCTTGCCACTGCATTCCAGCCTGGGCGACAGAGCTAGGCTCCGTCTCAAAAAACAAGTGGAATTTCAAGGAACAATTTCAGGAAGGAAAAAGGAAAGAGAAGCCAAGAAGAAATGAAAAGGAAAAAGCAGACAGAACTTACTATTTATATAATTATATACCCAAAATAATCAGTCTTTCATTGGGATGACCTGTAGTAGCCAGAATTATAATGCCCTGCTGCTCTGCAGTTAGATAAAAATAAAAAGATTTAAATCACAGCACATTGTAAGCACTCAGATTTCAATAGAATTGAATAAGTTATTTAATCTCCCTGTGTATGAGTTTCCTCATTTGAGAAATGTGGATAACAATAATGCCTACCTTACCTGGATGCTATAAAGATACAAATGAAGGTGGTCATCAACTATGGTATGGAAGCAGAAGGGACCTCAATTCTGTCTTCATGAAGAAGTAATAATGAACCAAAGTAAAATCAGGCTCCCAAGTAGCTGAGACCACAGGTGCACACCATCATGCCTGGCTAATTTTTTGTATTTTCAGTAGAGACGGGGTTTCACCATGTTGGCCAGGCTGGTCTCGAATTCCTGACCCCAAATGATTCACCTGCCTCAGCCTCCTAAAGTGCTGAGATTACAGGCAGCAAACTATGAAACGGTGAAAAAGGAAAGTGGCAAATACATTGCATTCAACTAAGTGGAACTGAATGTATATAAAAAATTAATAGCAATTATTTTGAAATAATGCAGGATAGGAAAGTTGCTGGAAACCAAAAGAAAGGAAGAAAAATATTAAACATACTTTAAGGAGTAATACATAAACTATTGAACAATCTGTAGTCTCTTGGAAAAACTGAGGGTATAATTCAATTCCAATGAATATATGATGACTTTAAAAACTACTCTCCATTTGAATAATGTTATAATTTTGTTGATAACATCTATACTACATAAAAACAATTTCATTTAAAGCTATAAATATGGCCAGGTGTGGTGGCTCACGCCTGTAATCCCAGCACTTTGGGAGGCCAAGGCGGGCGGATCACTTGAGGTCAGGAGTTCGAGACCAGCTTGGCCAAGATGATGAAACCCAGTCTGCATAAAAATACAAAAATTAGCCAGGCGCGGTGGCACATGCCTGTAATCCCACTACTCAGGAGGCTGAGGCAGGAGAATCGCTTGAGCCCGGGACTTATACAAATACAGGCAGAGGTTGCAGTGAGCCGAGATCACATCACTGCACTCCAGCCTGGGCAACCGAGTGAGACTCCATCTCAAAAAATAAATCAATAAATAAAAGCTATAAACATGAAAGCTCAAAGAAAATACCATGAAATATCTTATAAGTGAGAATATATGTAAAATGCTTTTGTCAGCTATAAAGAAAGCACCACATAAAATAAAAACAGTGGTGGTACAATATAAGCATTCAGCCACTTTTAGACAATTTTTGTCTAGAAAATTTGATGAAACAGAATACCTACTGGAAGTGAAGGCTTAGTCTGGTAGATAATTTATCAACTATCCAAGAAAACTCTTACATTGTCTTTGTAAATTATAGATATCTCTGTATATGTGTATTAATAATGGCATGTTAAGGGCCGGGCACGGTGGCTCACGCTTGTAATCCCAGCACTTTGGGAGGCCGAGGCGGGTGGATCACGAGGTCAGGAGATCGAGACCACGGTGAAACCCCGTCTCTACTAAAAATACAAAAAATTAGCCGGGCGTGGTGGCGGGCGCCTGTAGTCCCAGCTACTCGGAGAGGCTGAGGCAGGAGAATGGCCTGAACCCGGGAGGCGGAGCTTGCAGTGAGCCGAGATTGCGCCACTGCACTCCAGCCTGGGCGACAGAGCGAGACTCCAACTCAAAAAAAAAAAAAAAAAAAAATAATGGCATGTTAATGGAAGATCACAGATTTATGCATGAAAGTGAGAAATGAAACAGAAACCACATAGAAACAGAAACTATGACTCGGTACAGATAAACTGTGCCAAATCATGACACGGAACACAAACTATCTAAGCTCAAATTGTTTTAAATAACAGCTCATTCAAACATATATGTTTTTGTTTTTGTTTTTCAGACAGAGTCTCTCTCTGTTGCCCAGGCTGGAGTGCAGTGGCGCGATCTTGGCTCACTGCAACCTCCGCCTCTCAGGTTCAAGCAATTCTCCTGCCTCAGCCTCCCAAGTAGCTGGGATTACAGGAGCCCGCCACCACACCAGGTTAATTTTTGTGTGTGTATTTTTAGTAGAGACCAGGTTTCACTATGTTGGCCAGGCTGGTTTCGAATTCCTGACCTCAAGTGATCTGCCCACCTTAGCCTCCCAAAGTGCTAGGACTACAGGCATGAGCCACCACACCCAGCTCAAACATATATGTTCTAAGACAATAGATCTTTTTCTCTTTTTGAGACGGAATTTCACTTTGTTGCCCAGGCTGGAGTGCAGTGGCACCATCTCAACTCACTGCAACCTCCACCTCCAGGGTTCAAGCAATTCTCCTGCCTCAGCCTTCCAAGAACCTGGGATTACAGGCGCCCGCCACCACTCCCGGTTAATTTTTTATTTTTATTTTTTGTACTTTTGGTAGAGATGGGGTTTCACTATGTTGGCCAGGCTGGTTTTGAACTCCTGACCTCAAGTGATGTGCCCACCTTGGCCTCCCAAAGTGCCAGGATTACAGGCAGGAGCCACCATGCCCAGCTCCAACATATATGTTTTAAGACAATATGTCCTTTTTTTTTTTTTTTTTTTTTGAGATGCAGTTTCACTCTTGTTGCCCAGGCTGGAGTATAGTGGTGCAACTTTGGCTCACTGCAACCTCCACTTCCCGGCTTCAACCAATTCTCCTGCCTCAGCCTCCCAAGTAGCTGGGATTACAGGCACACACCACCACCCAGCTAATTTTTGTGTTTTTAGTAGAGACGGGGTTTCACCATGTTGGCCAGGCTGGTCTCAAACTCCTGACCTCAGGTGATCCACTCACCTCAGTCTCCCAAAGTGCTGGGATTAAAGGTGTGAGCTACCTTGCCCAGCCTAAAACAATGTATCTTCATTGTCCAATATAGTAGCCACTAACCACATGTGGCTATTGAGCACTTGAAATCTCGCTAGAATAAACTGAGATGTGTTGTATTTGTAAAGTACCCACTGGATTTCAAAGACTTAGTACAAAAAAAAGTAAAACATCTCATTAATAATTTTTATATTGATCATGTGTTGAAATAACATTTCATATATAGAGGTTAAATAAAATATATTAGTAAAATTAATTTCAGCCAAGCATGGTGGCTCACACCTATAATCCCAGCACTTTAGGAGGCCAAGGTGAGATGATCACTTAAAGCCCGAAGTTCGAGACCAGCCTGGGCAACGTAGCAAGACCCCATCTCTACAAAAAATAAATAAAATTTTAAAAATTTCACCTGTTTCTTTTTACTTTTCAAATGTGCTACTAGAAAACTTAAAATGATCTATGTAGCTTGCAGTCTATTTCTATTTCTACCAAGCAGAGTTACTGCATGGTAACTCTGCTTAAATGCCTGCATTCCGAAGTTAAGCCTAGTGACTATTTCAGCAACTAGGCCAGTTTATACATTTTACCAATCCCCACCCAAATCTTGTTTACTTCTGCCCTAAAACCACATTATGAGTAACCCCAGGCCCCAAAACCTTATTAAGTACCCTAACTTCTCCCATCCTAAGACACTCCTTCTTCTAAGATACTCCTGAGGCTCTGTCAAGGTAGTGCTTGCTCAGCAAATTTAGGAAACTCAGTTTTATATAATTAACAGATCTCCCTAGTGGTGTTTACATGGGGCTTTAACAAAAGTCAATGAATAAGAATTGTAAAGTGAAATAAGTTGTGTTGGAGAGTCATTAAGTTTAACAAACAGAAACAATGATGGTCGGTTTGAAAAGGGTAATTTATAAATAAGTTGTTCTGTCTAATGATTTAAATTACCGAAATTAAAATCCATACTTGTAACAATCTACCTTATTTCTGTTCCTGGAATGGCAGAATAGGAGAACACAAGATTAACGTAGAAACAACAGGCATAATATATCAATTTCATTGAAGCTTGAATCTTAAGAACAGGCTATAAACATGTCCTACATTTTTAGACTTTGTAGAACCTTACTACTTTTATGATTTGACACTTAACTCCTGACTGGGTCTTTAAAGCAGATTTTAAATGAAACACAAAACAAACATGGCCATCTCCACTACTTTTTCCAACAGTCTCAGGACTCAGTAGAACACTATGTTAAAGCCCAATAACTAGGGTAAATCTCCTAGTCTAGAGCTAATTATAATACGGCAAATTAGTTGAAGTCCACCAAATCTCCCCAGCACAATGCGAATTATACCCTGCCATTTTGACTGCAATTCATGGTCACATTTAAACTCCAGAATTACAGAAATATAAGCCATACTTCTAAAAAGCCAAATTTATCCCCAAAATCACCAAACAGAAAACCATACATATGACTCAACTTTCAACTTTTTACCATTGCACACATATTAAACTCAAGTAACACACAACCATTTTCATTTTCCACCAAATAGTCACCCATCCCACCTGCTATGGACTGAATGTCCCCCAAAATTCATGACTTGAATTTAATCTCCATTGTGGTGATATTAAGAGGTGGGGGGCCTTTTGGGAAGTGATTAAGTCATGAGGGCTCCACCCTCATGCATGGATTAGTGCCTTATAAAAGGGTTAGAGGGAACCAGCTTAGACCCTTTTTGACTTTCCGTCCCTCTGTCATGTGAAGACTCAGCATGCTCTTTGGAGAATGCACCAACAAGGCACTATCTTCGAAGCAGAGAGGAGCCCTCACCAGACATCAAACCCACTGGCAACTTTAATCTTGGACTTCCCAGCCTCCAGAACTGTGAGGAAATAAATTTCTGTTCTTTGTAATTACCCAAACTGTGGTATTTTTGTTATAGCAACACAAATGAACGATACCACTTTTTTTTTTTTTTTTTTTTTTAAGATGAAGTCTCGCTCTGTCCCCCAAGCTGGAGTGCAGTGGAGTGATCTCAACTCACTAGAACCTCCGCCTCCCAGGTTCAAGCGATTCTCCTGCCTCAGTCCCCCAAGTAGCTGGGATTACAGGCATGTGCCACGATATCTGGCCAACTTTTTTTGTATTTTTACTAGAGATGAGGTTTCACCATATTGGCCAAGGTGGTCTCAAACTCCTGACCTCACATGATCCGCCTGCCTTGGCCTCTCAAAGTGCTGGGATTACATGCATGAGCCACTATGCCTGGCTCAAATTTATTTTAACATTTTTTTCAACTTTCCCAGCATTCCCAACATTAGTAAAAGTTTTTTGTTATTTCTTTTTTTTGAGACAGAGACTCACTCTGTCACCCAGCTGGAGTGCAGTGGTGCAATCTTGGCTCACTGCAGCCTCTGCTTCCTGAGTTCAAGTGATTCGCATGCCTCAGCCTCCCAAGTAGCTGAAATTACAGGCATATTGCCACCACACCTGGCTAATTTTTGTATTTTTAGTGGAGGCGGGGTTTTGCCATGTTGGCCAGGTTAGTCTCAAACTCCTGACCTCAAGTGATCCACCCACCTTGGCCACCCAAAGTGCTGGCATCACGGACGTGAGCCACAGTGCCAAGTCAAGATTTTTTTTTTTTTTTTTTGAGACGGAGTCTCACTCTGTTGCCTGGGCTAGAGTGCAGTAGTGCAATCTCAGTTCACTGCAACTTCCACCTCCTGGGTTCAATCGATTCTCCTGCCTCTGCCTCCCAAGTAGCTGGGATTACAGGCGCCCAACACCACGCCCAGTTGGCATAGTGGCATGAGTCACTGCACCTGGCTTTTTTTTTTTTTTTTTTTTTTTTTAGATGGAGTCTCACTCTGTCACCAGGCTGCAGTGCAGTGGCATGATCTTGACTCACTGCAACCTCCACCTCCCAGGTTCAAACGATTCTCCTGCCTCTGCCTTCTGAGTAGCTGCGATTACAGGCGCCCACCACTACACCCAGCTAATTATCTGTATTTTTAGTAGAGATGGGGTTTCACCGTGTTGGCCAGGCTGGTCTTGAACTCCTGACCTCGTCATCTGTCCGCCTCAGCCTCCCAAAGTCATGAGCCATGGCGCCCGGCTTTTCTTTTTTCTTTTTTTTTTGGAGAACGAGTCTCGCTCTGTCACCAGGCTGGAGTGCAGTGGCACGATCTTGGCTTACTGCAACCTCCACCTCCCAAGTTCAAGCGATTCTCCTGCCTCAGCCTCCTGAGTCGGCTGGAACTACAGGCGCGCGCCACCACATGCAGCTAATTTTTGTATTTTTAGCAGAGACAGCGTTTCACCATGTTGGCCAGGATGGTCTCCATCTCCTGACCTCATGATCCACCTGCCTCGGCCTCCCAAAGTGTTGGGATTACAGGCCTGAGCCACCGTGCCCAGCTGATTTTTTTTTTAATAAATGAAGATATCAGATACTCTCCAAATCCTATGAAACCTGAACTAGAATATCAGAATTAAAATCATTTAAAAATATATATATTTTGATGGCTGGGTGCTGTGGCTCACACCTGTAATCCCAGTATTTTGGGAGGCCGAGGAGCACGGATCACAAGGTCAAGAGATCAAGATCATACTGGCCAACATGGTGAAACCCCATCTCTACTAAAAACACAAAAATTAGCTGGGCGTAGTGGTATGCGCCTGTAGTCCGAGCTACTCGGGAGGCTGAGGCAAGAGAATCACTTGAACCTGGGAGGCGTAGGTTGCAGTGAGCCAAGATCATGCCACTGCACTCCAGCCTGGCAACACAGCGAGACTCTGTCTCAAAAAAAAAAAAAAAAAAAAAAAAAAAAAAAAAAAAAAAAAAAACACACACACACACACACGTACAGGCACGGAATAAAAATCCCAACTTGAGAGCCATGCACTAATGACATAAACCACTATGGTGGCATCTAAATAGTAACATATTTAATTGATTTATCAGTATGATGATTCACAATAAATTCTGCAACTTTGACTCCCAGCATGCTTTTCAAATCTCTACCATCAATGAGTACTCAAGAAATCAAATTAAATTCATATTAACAAGCTGGGCGTGGTGGCTCATGCCTGTAATCCCAGCACTTTGGGAGGCCAAGGTGGGTGGATCACCTGAGGTCGGGAGTTCGAGACCAGCATGACCAACATGGAGGAACCCCATCTCTACTAAAAATACAAAAATTAGCTGGGCGTGGTGGTGCATGCCTGTAATCTCAGCTACTTGGGAGGCTGAGGCAGGAGAATCACTTGAACCTGGGAGGCACAGATTGCAGTGAGCCAAGATCGTGCCATTGCACTCCAGCCTGGGCAACAAGCGCAAAACTGCACCTCAAAAAAGAAATAAAAAATAAACAAATTCATTTTAACAACAAACGATCATAAATGACCACTGACAATACAATATTTCAAAATCAAAGAGATCGGGCCTGTAATTCCAGGACTTTGTGAAACTGAGGCAGTAAAACAGCTTGAGCCCAGGAGTTCAAGACCAGCCAGGCCAACATGGCAAAACCCCGTTTCTACAAAAAATACAAAAAATTATCTGCACATGATGGTCCACACCTGTAGTCCTAGCTACTCAGGAGGCTGAGGTGGGAGGATCACCTGATCCCAGGAAGTCAAGGCTTCAGTGAGCTGTGATTACACACCAGTACGCTGCAGCCTGGGTAAAAGAGTGAGACCCTATCTCAAAAAACAAGGCCGGGCACAGTGGCTCACACCTGTAATCCCAGCACTTTGGGAGGCCGAGGTGGGCAGATCACGAGGTCAGGAGTTTGAGACCAGCCTGACCAACATGGTGAAACCTCATCTCTACTAAAAATACAAAAATTAGCCCAGAGTGGTGGCACACACCTGTAATCCCAGCTACTTGGGAAGCTAAGGCAGGAGAATCGCTTGAACCCGGGAGGTGGAGGTTGCAGTGAGCTGAGATCGTGCCACTGCACTCCAGCCTGGGCGAAAGAGCAAGACTCCATCTCAAAAACAAACACCAAAAACAAAATCAAAGAGAAATTTTGACTTTTAGATCACTGATACGACTTTGCCATTACATGGCCAGCTGAAAATGTCTCCTACTCAAATCTTACAGGATGCATGGATATATGTGCATATGTGTATGCCTAGGTATATAAAAAATTGAGACCTGGGTCTGTGTTTTAATGAAAACCATTACAAGCATAGACCCTGTTCTTCAGCCTACCCACAAGTGAACTAACTACCCACAGTAGGCCAACATACACTGTCAAACAAAGACCTTTTGTGAATCCTATAGAGTAAGAACAATAGAGATTGTCATAGGGTGTTCTATAGCATGAAGAGATGCTCTCATTCACTCCAGGGCCTTACCTCACAGCAGTTCCACTTCCCCACCTTTTCTTTTTTTTTTTTCTTTTCAGACAGGGTCTCAATCTGCCACCCAGGCTGGAGTGCAGTGGTGTGATCACAGCTTGCTGCAGCCTCGACTTCCTAAGGCTCAGGTGAACATAGACCTATAGTGCATAACTTTTCTATATAGTTTATCTTTTTACGATACTGACTACTGTAAAAAGCCATCAGTCCAGATTATAAATAATATGTGCAATGCAAATTATGTTGAACATACTTTCTTTGATGGTTTAGAACAAACATGAAGTGTCTTCGGGGCATCATGAATATTATGATCATGGCCCAAGAGATTAAAAGATTCGGTTTTGAACTTGCTTATGACACCCCTAGAAGAAAATTCTTAATATAAATTCCTAATATCAGCTTGCTTGCCTATGGCTTGCTTGCATAAAACTGGAATATAAAATGGGCAACTGCTTAACTTCTTGGACTGTATAAAATGGCTGCCCTTTTAAATATTTAATTATTGTAACAAAAGCTGAAGCATCCTTTTACCCAGCTTTGTCCTGTTTGCTGAAATCTTCACTGTCTTTCAGTGTCCTTTGATGTCTCAGTATTCAATACATTCTCTATTATTTATGTCCCACTAACAGAATATGTCACCTCAACCCCCTTGTATGCTTCAACCTTCCATTATACCTCACAATGTGAAGGAATAAATTCACTATCAAGAGATTTTTCTGCCTTTAATCCTAACCACAGGCTTTGAATTTTTTACCTTAAGCTATAATTTCCTAAAAGTTGTTTTCTACTTTTCACATATAACGAATCTCAGCCTAAAGCAGAATATCAGATATCCCGTTACATTTTAAAATGAAAACCTTGTGTTATACCTGCATGATTCACCTACCTTAAAATAGCTACTCTGGAATAACATTTCATATTCTAGATCACACCAGAGTTAATAGGTAAAACAGAATCATCTACACTGGCAAATAAGTAGAAAACAGGCAGTAAGCTCTAAAATGTTAACTAAATAATTTTATTACCTTCTGATGAGCTCATATCTTTGAAATGTTGAGAAATTCTAGATCAAAATATGACAAAAGTCAATCTCCAGGCCGGGCATGGTGGCTCAGGCCTGTAATCCCAACACTTTGGGAGGCTGAAGCGGGCAGATCACCTGAGGTCAGGAGTTCGACACCAGCCTGGCCAATGGGGCAAAACCCCATCTCTGCTAAAAATACAAAAATTAGCCAAGTGTGGTGGCGCATGCCTGTCATCCCAGCTACTCCGGAGGCTGAGCCAGAAGTGTTTGAACCCAGGAGGTGGAGGTTGCAGTGAGCGGAGATTGGGCCACTGCACTGCAGACTGGGCGATAGAGATTCCGTCTCAAAAAAAAAAAAAAAAAAAAAGAAAGAAAATCAATCTCCCACCCAGCCCCAAATCTTCTAAAATGTTAAATTTGTAATGCGTATGAAGGTAAAATTTAAAACTTTCCATTCACTAAAAGTTTTAGTTTGTACCACCTGAAGTATTAGCACAATTAGTCTGTCTTTGTTCTGTTTAAAATTAACACAAAGTTTAATTTGGCAAATATTCAAAATAATGTTTCATCAGCATTGTAAAATCATTGAAATTATTTAGATTGTGTTTCTGCAGCATAAGAGCCAATGATTTTTAATTAGATTCAACTATTTTGATAATGCCATTCCATAGATGGCATTAATAGTAAAGCTTTCCCCACCCCACCCCCATCCCACCCAGATAACTTTTTCCCTTTTGAATGAGCACTATGGCAATGAAGTACCTGGTAAACCTACACCATAAACAGTCATGTTAAAAAAAAAAAATCTCCTTCCAAAACAAGTAAACAAGACAGGATCCTTTTGTTTTCATTTACATATACATAGACCATGATGCTTTAGAGCTGGCAAAAGTCTAGTCAATTGTTCTTACCAGGCCTTGATGTTAAACATCTTAAACAAATTGCATTCCGAAATGCTCTTTTGTTAAACTGGCTTTTTACCAATAGAAACAAAGTAACAGATGATGGTTAGGTTTCCATTCTAGCCTGTAAGTAGTAGATAATTGGTTACAAAGCTAAACAAAGACACAAAAAACCCTACATCATCTACAAGTCTAGCATGCTTCTCTGAGTTGAAGGTCTACCAGTGAGATCCAGGAACTAGGGCTCTCACAGATGCCCCACTGCTCCATAAATCACCAACTCCTACTCCTTTCCCCAACTCTACTTTCCACTCCTTTCATTAGGTTACAATAGTAGGAACAGACCTAAGGTCATAACACCACCAAATAAGTGAATGCAGAGAGTAGAAATGTTCCCCTAAAGAGAGGAGGTCACTTGTACAAACAGCAATACCTGACAAGTTAATATTTCTGAGTTATAACTCCTGTACCAGAAATGTAACAACATCTCACTCTTGAATCAAAACTTTCAGGCCAGGCGTGGTGACTCGTGCCTGTAATCCCAGCATTTTGGGAGACCGTGGTGGGTGGATCACTTGAGGTCAGAAGTTCGAGACCACCCTGGACAATATGATGAAATCCCATCTCTACTAAAAATACAAAAAATAGCTGGTAATGGTGGCAGGTGCCTGTAATCCCAGCTACTCAGGAGGCTGAGGCAGGAGAATCTCTTGAGCCTGGGAGGCAAAGCCTGCAGTGAGACGAGACCACGCCAGTGCACTCCAGCCTGGACAACAGAGCAAGACTCCATCTCAAAAAAAAAAAAAAAAAACTTTCAAATTCATTTATTTATTCAAATATATAATAAGCATCTACTACAGCTTAAGCTTTGCTGCTGTGGTCTGAATGTGGTATATCCCCAAAATGCACATGTTGAAATTTACTCCCCATTGTGATAGTATTAAGAGGTGGGGCCTTCGGGGAAGTAATTAAGTCATGGAGGCTCTGCCCTCATTAATGGGGTTAGAGCTTTTATAAGAAAGAGGGGCTTGTAGTCCCAGCTACACAGAAGGCTGAGGCAGGAGGATAGCTTGAGCCCAGGAGTTCAAGTCCAGACTAGGCAGTACAATGAGACCCCATCTCTTAAAAGAGGGAGAGAGAGAGAGACATTGATTGAAGGGTGTGTGTTTGCCCCTTCTGCCATGTGAGGACACAGAAAGAGGCACCATTCATGAAGCAGAGAACGAGCCTTTACCAGACAATGAATCAGCTAGTGTCTTTATCTTGGACTTTCTACCCTCTATAATTGTGAGAAGTATTAAAATTTCTATTATTTATAAATTACCCCATCGAAGACGTTCACTTACCTGACTTTCCAGATTAACCTCTGCATTTTATCTTCCCTATAAAAAATATCCACGGCACATTCAACAGTCTTGACCAATAAGATCATAAATTTCTGTCCACCAGATGAATTGCAAGCTTACCTAGAGATGGTAGAGGTTTGTCTCCAAACCTCTTTTTTTTTTTTTTTTTTAACTTTTGTAGAGATGGGATCTTGCTATGTTGCCCAGGCTGGTCTCGAACTACTGAGTTCAAGCAATCCACCCACCTCAGCCTCCCGAAGTGCTGGGATTACAGGTATGAGCCACTGCACTCAGTTCTAAACCTTTTTAATGTCAGTATTATTGTAATTATGTGACTTAAATATATGCAAACCAATGAAATGAATGCCAAAAAATTATTTGATGAAAAGTAATTTGAATTTGCTAGATTTGAATTTAGAAAAAGCTAGATACAACAGCAATCAGGTTTTATTTATTTAAAAAGTTATCAAAGTTCAGCAGGAATTCTCTCAGCTCTGAAGAGGGAAAAAGAGAAATTTTAAGAGATGTCTATGTTTAAAAATCTTAAAACTTTGCATTGGGTGCCATGTTGTTGGGTGCCATGTAGCAGTGCTTTTACTCTGTATCTGTAATTCTTAACCATTTTTAAGTTATGGACCCCTTTGAAAATTTAATGAATGTTACAGCTCACTTCTCTCCCTGGAAATACAAATGGACACATAAAATGCAGTTCTGATGGCTCCTGTACCCTTTTCCCCACCTCTGCCTCAAAGCTCATCAACCTATGACTCTACACACCCCAAGCTGCAAAGCATTTCTTTACCTTTATACCCATTTAGAAAACTAAGCCTTGTATTAGAACAGCAGAACTAAATTCCATAAGGTCTAATTTCAACTTTGCTAAGATCTTATTAATGATATCTCAGACTGGCTAATATAATAACATCCACTGATTTATCAGTGATTTTATTCAACTTAAATAAAAGGATGGCAGTTTTCATTTCTTTTATTGCGTATAATCCTTCCACATGATTAATTGGTTAGGAATTCCTTATTGTCCTTTGCAATGCCATGCTATAACCCACAAACAACATGACTAATCCACTAACACATACTCTAATTCTCAGGGTACAATTTAGGAAAATCAGACTAGAGTCAGAAAAAGCTCTTGACTTAGAATGGTAGTTGTTCCTTCTCTAAGATGTAGTGTTCTAATAAGTAGTCCACAAAGTAATCTATCCTAATAAGGTTTTCCTTTCCACACATTAAGAATCACACAAAATCATGGGTGGGTAAGAGATGTCAAATCACTTGTTCAAATACACCCAACACACGGCTTTCCTTTCTGAAATTCCTCCACTCTAAAACCCACCTGATTTATGAGTCATGAAAATTCTAATCTGCCACTATTAACCATTTCCACCTCTAAATGATTTTCCCCAGCTGCCTAAACCAAAAACCTGGTAGTCATTCTAGACTCCTCATTCTCCTTTATTTCCTACATGCAAGTAAAGTAATCACCAAGTCCTTCCAGGTGACCTCCTAATTACTTTTTTTTTTTTTTTTTGAGACAGAGTCTCGCTGTCACCCAGGCTGGAGTGCAGTGGCACAATCTCGGATCACTGCAACCTCCGCCTTCTGGGTTCAAGCTATTCTCCTGCCTCAGCCCCTCAAGCAGCTGGCATTACAGGCACCTGCCACCACGCCTGGCTAATTTTTGTAATTTTTTTTTTTTTTTTTTTTTTTTTTTGAGTCAGAGTCTTACTGTCTCGCCCAGGCTGGAGTGCAATGGTGCAATCTCAGCTCACTGCAACCTCCAACTCCCAGATTCAAGCAATTTTCCTGCCTCAGCCTCCTGAGTAGCTTGGATTACAGGCGCCTGCCACCACACCCGGCTAATTTTTGTATTTTTAGTAGAGACGGGGTTTCACCATGTTGGCTAGGTTGGTCTCTTTGGCCAGGTTGGTCTCCAACTCCTGACCTTGTGATCCGCCCAACTTGGCCTCCTATAGTGCTGGCTTAATTTTGTATTTTTAGTAGAGATGGGGTTTCACCATGTTGGCCAAGCTGGTGTCGAATTCCTGACCTCAAGTGTTCCACCCACCATGGCCTCCCAAAGTGCCAGGATTACAGGAGTGAGCCACCGCGCCCATGATTGTTGCTTCAATCTGTCCCTTCCTTTTAATCACTTTAGGTTCTCCCATGTTAACTGGTTTCCTGAGTTTGGTTCCTGACAAAGATATCCTAGAGTAATCATTCTGAAATAAAGATGTGATCACTTCACTCACCAACTTTAAAAAGCCTTACAATAGCTGTTTCTCAGCTTAAAAATCCTTCAATGTTCCTCACTCGAGAAAGCTGAAGACACAGAATGCTAGAATACTCTTTGTGGTCTGGTGGCACCTATCTACTTCTCCAGCCTCATCTCTCTCTTGCCTAACCCCTACCCTAAATCTCTTGCTGTCTCAGCACACCATGTTGTTTCTTGCCTGTACACAAGCTAGTGCCTCTGCTGAAAAAAAAAAAACAACAACAACCCTGGCTGATGCAGCATGGTGGCTCACGCCTGTAATCCCAGCACTTTGGGAGGCTGAGGTGAAAGGATTGCTTAAGCCCAGGAGTTCAAGATCCTGTCTCTAAAAAAATTTAAAAATTAGCTGGGCATGGTGGTATGCGCCTGTAGTCCTAGCTACCAGGAAGGCTAAGGCAGGAGGATCGCTTGAGTCCAGGGGTCTGAGGTTGCAGTGAGCTATGATCATGCCACTGCACTCTGGCCTGAGTGACAGAGCAAGACCACGTGACTTCTAAAAAAAAACACTATATATAACTTTATATATATATAAATTTAAAAAATATATATTTTTATATATTTAATAATTTATATATTATATATAAATTTTAAAAAAATGAACTCTACCCCATTTTCTTTCTTTTTTTTTTTTTATTTTTTGAGGTGTTGTAGTGCTCTGTCGCCAGGCTGGAATGCAACGAAGTGATCTCGGCTCACTGGAACCTCCACCTCCCGGGTTCAAGCGATTCTCCTGCCTTACCCTCCTGAGTAGCTGGGACTACAGGTGTGCGCCACCATGCCCAGCTAATTTTTGTATTTTTAGTAGAGATGGGGTTGCACCATGTTGGGCAGGATGGTCTCAATCTCTTGACCTCATGATCTGCCCACCTCAGCCTCCCAAAGTGCTGGGATTACAGGCATGAGCCACCGTGCCCAGCCTCCTACCCCATTTTCTGATCTGCCTGTCAAACTCTGCCCACTCACCTCCAAATAAAGTATTATGATGCCCAAAGATGTTCATGACAGCATTATGTTCAATATTCAAAAACTGAAAAGAGCTGAGTATGGTAGCACATGCCTATAGTCCTAGCTACTTGAAAGGCTGAGTTGGGAGGATCTCTTGAACCCAGTTGGAGTCCAGCCTGGGCAACAATGCAAGACTCTATCTCAAATGAAACAAAACAAAACAAAACAAAAACAACAAAACAATCTATCTAAATCCCCCAAATATGAAAACATTTTGTATAATGGATTGTTAACATTTTGTTATAATGGATTCCCATAATGGAATATTATGCAATCATCAAAATACTTATAAATTATATAAAATGTTAAAAATATGGCTATAAAACTGTAAATCTGCATAAACAGAATGATCTCCACTATGTAAATTACATTACACAGACACAAAAAAGAAATAATTAACAGAAAATACACCAAAACATTAAGAGTATTTGTATCTGATTAATAAAATTACGGGCAATTGGCCGGGTGCAGTGGCTCACGCCTATAATCCCAGCACTTTAGGAGGCCGAGGCAGGTGGATCACGAGGTCAGGAGTTAGAGACCAGTCTGACCAACATGGTGAAATCCAATCTCTACTGAAAATACAAAAATTAGCCAGGCGTTGTGGCAAGCACCTGTAATCCAAGCTACTCAGGAGACTGAGGCAGGAGAATTGCTTGAACCCAGGAGGCAGAGGTTGCAGGGAGCCGAGATTGCACCAATGCACTCCAGCCTGGGCAACAGAGCGAGGCTCCATCTCAAAAAAAAAAAAAAACCTCCGAAAATATCTTAAACTATTGAAGACTTTCCTAGAGGCTTCCCAACCACACACAAATTTAATCATTCCTTTGTCTGATTCAAGTACAAACTCTTCTTTGTTGCACACAACACTCTCTTGTTTTAGACCTTATCATTCTATATTTTAATACATGTTTGTCAGGGAGTTGTCCCAAAACAGGAAATGTATGGTTCAACTTTAATTCCTACCAGCCTTACACCTGGAAGAAACCAGCTAAATGTTTTAATTACTCACACTGGTAGCTACATGTAAATGACCAATAAATGCCTAATCAGCCATTTGTAAATGTAAATCATCAACACACTCAACAAATATTTACCATGGGCCCAAAATATCCCAGGTACTATCACAGCCCCTGGAGATACTTCAGTGAAAAGGTCCTTGCCCTTGTGGAGCCTACATTCTGGTGTGGAAGAACAAAACAAAATAAACCAGCTCATTACAGAGTGATGAATACTATAAAGACAATGTAGCATAAGAGGAATTAGGGAAGATGTGGGGAAGGAATAGAACATCAAAGGCATATTGAGGGAGGGGCAAGAGAGAGCAGGGCTGACCTGGGCAGAGTGGGGGCTCAGGGAGGAGACCTGCAGGAGGGGCCAGGAGCTGGGAGAAGGGGCCTGTGGGGTGGGGGCCTGGAAAGAGGAGAAGGGATGGAGGGAACAGGGAGGGGGGAGCGAACCCGGATCTCCACCCCCTCCCCCTTCAGAACTGCCGTGCCTCCTGACTGAGCCCCAATTTTGTCAAAATCTGTATATGGTACATGCACAGAAAGGAAGCAGAAATAATACTTTGTTCATCTGAAAAGCAAAGTTGTTGCACAGTATGGGCACTTTGTCCTATTTTTATAAAATGAAAACTAATAGGCCCCTCCTCTAGAGTGTTGTGTGTTTGTGAGATTCCAAAACAAAAGGTCTGGGAGACTGCACTCCCCTCTTGGTTACCTCTGTGGTCTGAGATTGGGAGAGCGGAGGAGAGTTCTTACTTGCAGTTAGGTAATATTCTCTGAGTCTCAAATAGGATAATAATCCCTAATTCACAAGAACGTGTAAGGATTACATAAAATAATTTATGTGGAAAGTGTGATGCCAGTGCTGACATTCTGGTCCCCTATATTTGTGTTAGTAGTATCTGTTTAGAGAAGGACATCAAAATAATACAACACCCAAAAGCTGGAGCACATGGATTATGATTTTGAACACAGGTGCCAAAAGAAACTTAACAATGTAAATCTCATCCCTTTGATCAGGGAATTCTTTAATAGTTATATGGTTAACAAAAATACTACCTAATGCCATCCTTCTTAACTGTTTATCTGACCTCAGGATTCTACTACTGGTTACAACATCTTTATTTACTTTTTTTATTTTTTTGAGATGAAATCTCACTCTGTCGCCCAGGCTGGATACAGTGGGGCAATCTCAGCTCACTGCAACCTCCGCCTCTCGGGTTCAAGCTATTCTCATGCCTCAGCCTCTGAGTAGCTGGGATTACAGACATGCACCACCACACCTGGCTAATTTTTTGTATTTTTAGTAGAGACAGGGTCTCACCATGTTTGCCAGCCTGGTCTCGAACTCCTAACTTCAGGTGATCTGCCCACCTTGGCCTCACAAAGTGCTGAGATTACAGGCGTGAGCCACTGCACGCAGCCTATAATTGCTTTAAACAATGATGCGGCAAAGAGTTGAACAGTCTACCCATAAAATCAAATGCGAACACAGAAACAGATTTATAATAAATGATCCAAACATTATCTCTCAGCCTTTCCTCCATAAACTCATAAACTCATAAACTTTACTGGTTTTCACTATTTTTAATTCTCTGCTTATCTAGGTTATATTTCTCTGGTCCAAAAAAGGAAAATAAATTTTCAACTCCAGATTGCAAAAGAGAGGTGCTTCTAGATACATTTACCTCTTGTCTCCTTTAGTTGCTGCTTATCTGAAACCTAAGAACTAGGACTCCTGGAGTTTGAGTAGGGGGTTCGATTGTCAGATCACTAAGATGTTTCCTCTGAAATATTCCCTCCCATCCCTAATCAGCCCTCAAAAACTCTACCACATCTTTAAGATAGAAAATTATTTGCCTTCTATATCTCTGCTTTCTAATCTCAAAGGCCTGGAATTAATGACTACCTGAATGGGCCTACTATAACTTGTTCTTTGTCAAACAAACCAGAAAATTCCCTCATATATAAATATACGTATATATATATATACGTATATATATATACACATACGTATACACATATATATGTATATATATGTATACACATATACATACGTATACACATATATATACGTATATATATGTATACACATATACATACGTATACACATATATATACGTATATATATGTATACACATATATACGTATATATATGTATACACATATATACGTATATATATGTATACACATATACACATATATATGTGTATATTATATATATACGTATATGTATATATATGAGGGAATTTTCTGGTTTGTTGTATATATATATATATATATATATATATATATATTTTTTTTTTTTTTTTTTTTTTTTTTTTGAGACAATATTTTGCTCTGTCGCCCAGGCTAGAGTGCAGTGGTGCAATCTCGGCTCACTGCAACCTCCACCTCCCAGGTTCAAGCAATTCTTCTGCCTCAGCCTCCTGAGTAGCTGGGATTACAGGTGCATGCCACCACGCCTGGCTAATTTTTGTATTTTTAGTAGAGACAGGGTTTCATCATGTTGGTCAGGCTGGTCTTGAACTCCTGACCTCATGATCTGCCCACCCTGGCCTCCCAAAGTGCTGGGATTACAGGCGTGAGCCACCTCACCCGGCCAATTTTTTAAAAAATATTTTAATTTTTTTAGAGACAGGATCTCACTCTGTCACCTAGGCTGGAATGCAGTGGCACAATCATGGCTCACTATAACCTCAAACTCCTGGGCTCAAGCAATCCTCCTGCCTCAGCCTCCTGAGTAGCTAGAACTACAAGCATATGACATCATGCCCAGCAAATTTAAAAAATTTTTTTTTTTTTTATAGAGACAGGGTCTCACTATGTTGCCCAAGCTGGATTCGAACACCTGGGCTCAAGCAATCCTCCTGCCTCAGCCTCCTGAGTAGCCAGAACTACAAGCATATGACATCATGCCCAGCTAATTTAAAAAAAAAATTTTTTTTTTATAGAGACAAGGTCTCACTATATTGCCCAAGCTGGTTTTGAACACCTGGGCTCAAGCAATCCTCCCACCTTGGCCCCCCAAAGTGCTGCAAATACAGTCTTTGGCAGCCACATCCAGCCTTCTCCTTAATATTTCTAAGTGTTATTGTCAAAATTATCCTCTCATTCTAGTCTGTTCTATTGTTAATAACTCGACATGAGAAGTCAGAAACAAACCAAATCACCATAACAAGATAAATTATCTCCAAAAAAATGAGTTGATCAACGATGAAGAGATAAAGAAAAAGAAAAATCTAACTCTTAAGATATAAGCTAGTGTTCCCATTTATTGGCTGTCATAAACCTTTTATGTCAAAGCAAGAACTCTGCTTACTTCTTGGCATACCAAACCTACACATATGAAGTCACAGGCCAGAACTATGGGGTATCCATAAAGTCTGGGGAACATAATATTTTATATTTTTACAAACTGAAGATGTTCTTTATAATATTATGTACATTCACCTATGTTTCCATATTCTATAGGTATCTTGTATAGAAATACTAGAATGGGCCAGGCACGGTGGCTCACGCCTATAATCCCAACACTTTGGGAGGCCAAGGCGGGGGGATCACCTGAGGTCAGGAGTTCGAGACTAGCCTGACCAACATGGAGAAACCCCATCTCTACTAAAAAAATACAAAATTAGCAGGGCATGGTGGCACATGCCTATAATCCCAGCTACTTGGGAGGCTGAGGCAAGAGAATTGCTTGAACCCAGGAGGCGGAGGTTGCAGTGAGCCGAGATCGCACCATTGCACTCCAGCCTGGGCAATGACAGCGAAACTCCGTCTAAAAAAAAAAAAAAAAGAAAGAAATACTAGAATGGAGAATCTGTCACAAAAATGTTAAATATACCATATGTAAAGATAAAGGACAAAATTATAACTTGGTTTAAATGTTCATTCATTCATTTAATGAATACCTACTAAGTGTCAGACACTTCTAGGCACTGATTTACTTCATGGCATTGACCATTTAATTAGTTGCACTGAGTTACTGCAGACAGGGAGTTACTTGTTTTTGATCTTGACCTTGAAATGAGTTTGAATGCTTGAGGAATGAAGCTATTTGGCCACACAATAGTCCTATGCATACATAATCAGTACACAATGTTTCCTTCCCTTTGTGTGTATTAATTCTATGATCACTTCAAATAATATAAAGGCTGTTTTGTGCCCATTTCTGTTTCTCTCCTCTGAGGCCTGCCAACAAGCATTTATATAATAATATTTATTATTTCTGAGAATTATATAATAGTGCTTCTTAGGAGAGAAAAGTAGGCTTTATTCCAAGATGCTAAGTTACTGTAGTACTTTAATTCACTAGTACTTTCCTATTTCAAGTTCACAAAACGCAAATATTAGAATGGTTTCACATTAAGAAGTTTAAATGCCCAGCACCATAAAGAACACTAAAGAGTGTGAAAACTAAATGCAGTAGAACCGAAGTTTAATAGGTGAAATGCAGCATTTGAACCCTCACAGAAGCAGCTACCACAAGGTATAATGACCAGCTGTGAAGCTGGTTTCTACTGCAAGTACAGCAACCTCCCCAGGAAAGCTTCCTATAAGTTACGGCTATATTATCTCAACTCTCAAGATCAAAACTTGAGGCTCCATCCTGAATTCTAACTCTGACAACCACACTGGCCCCTAAAGAGAGTCAGGCATGGCCTACAGGGAAATGGTGGTAAGGAGATTCAAATTAGACCTTTGATATCTCCAGAACCAACAAAATCAACCCAACCCTTATAGCAGTCAGAAAATTAATAAGAGTTTAAGCATTTCTCCCATCACCAATTAAAATGTTCATGGATCCAGCAAGACCCTTACACTTACATTGGTGAGTCAGCCATAAGCACAAGCAGATAGTCACAGATCTCCACCATTAGTGTGACATAAGTCTATATATACACCCTAGTCTTCAGACCACCACAACTAGCTTTCTAGAATAGGCACTCACCGTAATACACAAAGTGCCTTTTGATGTTCTTCCATGCCTCTTTCTAGCCCCCTCCACTATATGCCATCAGCTAGTGTTTAACTTTGGACTACTGAATATCAACAATATTTCTTCTTTTAAACTCTAATTCTGACTACAATTACAGAAGTTAGGCAGGCATCCAAAAGCCACAACAGTATTCCTCTAACAGTATATAATTTTCAGAACACTTTGTACACATTCTCTCACAAACCAAACCCTGAAGCTAGGTTCCCTCTCCCCTCCCACCTCCTCCTTTTCCCTTCTGTCCACTCACTCTCTCCCACTCCTTCCCTCCATTTTCACAGACTGAGAAAAAGAATCACTGGATAAGTGACTTGACCTCATCACTAGTGACAGAGCCAAGGCTTTAACCAGTGTCTTCCTTATTCCAAGCTTCATGGGTTGTCCCCTACTGTATGCTCCCCTCCATCTAATTCTCTTTCCTCAGTAAAACCCACACAGCTTAATCAAACTTTTCTTTTCTTTTCTTTTTTTTTTTTAAGACAGAGTCTCGCTCTGTCACCCAGGCTGGAGTGCAATGGCGCGATCTCGGCTCACTGCAACCTCCGCCTCCCGGTTTCAAGTGATTCTCCTGCCTCAACTTCCCGAGTAGCTGGGATTACAGGCACCCGCCACCACACCCAGCTAATATTTGTAGTTTTTTAGTAGAGACAGGGTTTCACCATGTTGGCCAGGTTGGTCTCGAACTCCTGACCTCAGGTGATACACCCACCTCGGCCTCCCAAAGTGCTGGGATTATAGGCGTGAGCCACCGTGCCTGAGCAACAAAGCATAATCTTTTGATACCTGCAGATCAAAACACTACAAAAAATCAACTTAGCAATGAAAACCAGTTCCAACTGGACAGCATTACACTTTATACAGCCCTTGAAATACATCAAATTGGGCTGGGCATGGTGGCTCACACCTGTAATCCCAGCACTTTGGAAGGCTGAGGCGGGCGGATCACAAGGTCAGGAGTTCAAGACCAGCCTGGCCAACATAGTGAAACCCCATCTCTACTAAAAATACAAAAAATTAGCCAGGCATGGTGGCAGGCGCCTGTAATCCCAGCTACTCGGGAAGCTGAGGCAGGAGAATCGCTTGAACCCGGGAGGCAGAAGTTGCAGTGAGCAGAGATCGTGCCACTGCATTCCAGTCTGGGTGACAGTGAGAAACTCCATCTCAAAAAAAAAAAAAAAAAAAAAAAAAAAAAATACATCAAATTGGCTAACCAATAGAGAAAGCTATGTAAGTAGAAATTTGTGTCTTTGTCAGAGGATATCTAAATTACATTTCTAAGAGGGTTCTTTTGTACTAACTCACGACGAGGTCATAAAGAGTTTAAACAAAGCTAACCACTTTTCAACATGCAATTTTGAAGTATATAGTTTTATATTAACGTTTCTAGTAGCACAAAAACCTAATATTTCCTAACCAATCCCTCTTTTAAATAGAAAATAGATAATGTGGTTTTGCTGGCATTCATATCAACCATGTCATAACAGGTTATGAAACAGTTTGTGGGGATGAGTGGACCTTAAAGTGGTTTTGCATTGAAACAGTAGTTAAGAAACCAACTAGAGAAGAGTCTTAAATCTAGGTCATACTATCCTTATTCAAAAGCAAGCACAAACAAGACAATTTATATTACCTCCTGAAAAGATGGTCTTAAAAAAAAAAGTGGGGGCCAGATGCGGTGGCTCACACCTCTAATCCCAGCACTTTGGGAGGCCAAGGCTGGCAGATAACTCGAGGTCAGGAGTTCAAAACTAGCCTGGCCAACATGGTGAAACCCCGTCACCCTGTCTCTACTAAAAATACAAAAACTAGTGGGGCATGGTGGTGTACACCTGTAATTCCAGCTACTAGGGAGGTCGAGGAATGAGAATTGCTTGAACAGGGAAGGCAGAGGTTGCAGTGAGCCAAGATCATGCCACTGCACTCCAGCTTGGGCGACAGATTCTGTCTTTTAAAAAAAAAAAAAAAAGAAACGGACAGAACATAAACTACTTGAAAAAAAAAAGGAAAAGGAATACAAACTACTTGAAAAATAATATTTCCTAAAAATTTATTATGAGGAGGCATATTTGTTTTGTTTTTAATATCATCTGTATTCCCATGAATTCATGTAAGAAATTTCTTCCTCAGCTATTGATAACCCACCAGCAAAATTAATACTAAGTTATAATTACCTAGACATGTCATAAAATATAAAACTCCCTGCAATCACCTTTAACTTGGGAATAGAAGGAAAAGGAGAGGGATAGGCAGGGTGCAGTGGCTCATGCCTGTAATCCCAGCACTTTGGGAGGCCAAGGCGGATGGATCATTTGAGGTCAGGAGTTTGAGACCAGCCTGGCCAACATAGTGAAACCCCGTCTCTATTAAAAATACAAAAATCAGCTGGGCATGGTGGCACGTGCCTGTAGTTCCAGCTACTTGGGAGGCTGAGGCAGGAGAATCGCTTGAACCCAGAGGTGGAGGTTGCGGTAAGCTGAGATCATACCACTGTACTCCAGCTTGGGGAACAGAGTGAGACTTTGTCTCAAAAAAAAAAAAAAAAGAGAGGGATAAAGGCAGAGATACAGACAGAAAGCATGGAATAATTTGAATTTTTTTCCAAATTAAATTTGAATCTAGGCAATCTGCTACTAAAGCCTGCTTCTGTGACAAATTATCAACCAGAACCTGAGTAAGTCACTTCCTATTTTGGGATTTTGATTTCATAATATTAAAAAATATATAAAGTAAACAGAAAAAATTATAACCAGTGAATCTTCATGGTGGCATATTTACAGTCACTGTATTTTGTTCTTTCTGCATTTCTACAAATACAAAATTTTTTAAAAACACAACTTCCAGAGTATCTCATAGGGTCAAGTACAGATTCAGTCCAGTTTCTTACATCTACACTGCACTATTAAGTGATGTCCTAGAGGTAGAATAGTCAAGAGAGTAGGAGCCATGGGCTCTGGAGGCAACTTTGCCAATTACTGGCTGTGATCTTAAGCAAACAGTGTAAATGCACTGAACCTCAATTTATTTGTCAATATAACAAGGATAATAGGCCGGGCACAGTGACTCATGCCTGTAATCCCAGCACTTTGGGAGGCCGAGGTGGCAGATCACGAGGTGAAGCGTTCGAGACCAGCCTGACCAACACAGTGAAACCCCTGTCTCTACTAAAAACATAAAAATTAGCTGGGCATGGTAGCGTGCACCTGTAATCCCAGCTACTCACGAGGCTGAAGCAGGAGAATCTCCTGAACTGGGGAGGCAGAGTTTGCAGTGAGCCAAGATCACGCCACTGCATTCCAGTATGGGCGACAGAGCGTGACTCCGTCCCCCCAGAAAACAAAAACAAAACAAAAAAATAAGCAAGGATAACAATAGTCCTCCTATGTCAAAGGAGTTCCTATCTCAAAGGAGTTCCAGTGAGAAACTATATGTAAAGTGCTTGGCACAGGGCCTGGCCCATAGGTAAATGCTGGATCATCACATTACTACAATGGCCAAAGGCTCTGATCATGAAGGTACCATCAGATAGGAAAAAAGAACAAATGGCATTACGCTGAAGTTTGGAGATATTTAGAATGCACTGTATGAAAAATCGGCAATTCACTTTGGTAGGCCAAGGCAGGCAGATCACTTGAGGTCAGGAGTTCAAGACCAGCCTGACTAATAGGGCGAAATTCCATCTCTACTAAAAATACAAAAATTAGCTGGGTGTGGTGGCGGGCACCTGTAATTCCAGCTACTTGGGAAGCTGAGGCAGGAGAATCACTTGAACCCAGGAGGTGGAGGATGCAGTGAGCCAACATCACACACTGCACTCCAGCCTGGGTGACAGGGTAAGACACTGTCTCAAAAAAAAAAAAAAAAATCAGTAATCCATATTATGAAAAGATCATGCAAAGCCTATGGTCACCATTACAATAAGAATAATCATAACCCTACATTTATGGGATACTTTATTATGGGCCAGGCACTGTGCTATGTACTTTATATTTAGTTTCACATTTTAACTCATATGAAGCAAAAAACTAATATTATTCCCATTTTACAGGTGAAGAAATTGAGAACCAGCATGTTTATATAATTTGTTCATGATTACAAAGCCAATAACTTGCAAAGTGGAGATTTAAATACAGGCAATCTGCTGTCAAAGCTTGCTTGTGACAGAAATTATCAACCTGAACCTGGGTAAGTCACCTCACATGTTGGGACTTTGATTTTATCCTCTGTAAAATGAGCATAGTAGTCTAGAATAAGTGCTCTCAAAAGTCCCTCCTAAACTTTTCCTGACAGCAATGCTATTTAAACCCAAATTTACAACATAAAGAAAATATCTCAGCTCTAGTCCTTTTATTAAATTGCTGCATAAGTAATTGTGGGTTTTGCCATTACTTTTTTGCCATAATGGTAAAACCCACAATTACTTATGCACCAAACTAATACATACCTAGGCTTCCTTGACTTATAGAAATATAGAAAGATTCACATATATAATTCCCCCCAGTGGAGTGCCTCTCTGTTCTTGAGCTCTGTTGCTGAGAGGTACATCACCAAGATGCATCAGCCTAATAGAAAACTTCACTAAGTCCCTTTGAATGGAGTCCAAAGAGAATCTTATTTAAAGTGAATTCTACCTGACAGCACCTGCACTACATGGACATTAAGGACACATACAACAAAATTAGCTAGAACTGTAGGACCTGAGTTCAGTCACTCTACCTCTCAGGATCTCAGTTTCCCTATTTATAGAAATGAAGTGACTTTTAGATAAAAGTAATCTCCAAGAAAGCAGCCACCAAAACCCAGGGAAACCAATCAACTTTATTAGAATAAAGAAGTATCATAGTTTGTAAAACAACATTCAAATACAGTGATTGCTAGGCTGGGCATGGTGGCTCATGCCTATAATCCCAGCACTCTGGGAGGCCGAGGCAGGTGGATGACCTGAGGTCAGGAGTTCAAGACCAGCCTGGTCAACATGGTGAAACCCCGCTTCTACTAAAAATATAAAAAATTAGCCGGGCGTGGTGGCAGATGCCTGTAATCCCAGCTACTCGGGAGGCCGAGGCAGGAGAATTGCTTGAAACCGGGAGGCAGAGGTTGCAGTGAGCCGAGATCATGCCACTGCACTCCACCCTGGGCAACAAAAGTGAAACATTGTCACACACAGACACACAAAATACAGTGATTGCTTTTACAATATAAGCCATGTAAGTAAAGCTACTCAAAATCTATTGTGTTGGCAGAAACTGGCAAAAAAGAAGCAGTGCAGGGTAGAATGGGTTTCTTTAAAAATTTTAACATACATTAGAGTAGATCACTGTAGAAAGACTCTTTTATTAATAGCTCAAAAATCTGTTAAATAAAAAATAAAGTTGGTATTCTATAAAATAAACTCTGATTTAAATAAAATCACATTTGCCAGAATAAATATTTTGAAAAAGTCATCAAAACCACTTAAGATATTTTCTTCCTTTTTTAGAAAAATTATTTCAATAAATGCACATACACAAAATTCTGCACACAAGACTCAGGTGTTCTTTGTTTCTAAGACAAACTTGGTACAGTTATCAACAGAAACCAAGTCTAATATCCCAGCCAAAGCACAACCAACCTCCTCCTCTGATCCTAAAATTGCTCCAAAACCCTAAGTTTTGTTTTATGAAAAAGAAATGAGACATAATGTATATGTAATTCTTCCTGAGGCCAAATAAATAATGCTCAATTTTCAATCAAATCTGTCCTCCTACAAATCTTTTGGCCATTTTTGCCAATCCAATAGCATCACCAGGGATGGAAAGATGAGACTAAACTCAATCCAGTCCATTTGGCTCTTATTAGCATCATTGGTGAATGGTTTGCTGAGTAACAACTGGCAATCCCTATACTACTCGTCAATATCAGGTTTGAGGAAACTATGTGGATTTAATCGCTCCCTAATCCCCATGCCAAGAGATAATTCACCAATAGCTAGTTGTATTCAGAGTCAACTCCCAGAAAAAGATAACAAGATCTGTCTACATTATCAGCTCCCAAAACTCCCTATAAGATTTTAGGTTATCCTCTAAGACTGAACTCAGGTACGGAGCATGAGAATAAAGAGAGGGAATGTTAGAAAAAGAGGGCCTTTCCTACCAAATTCAGCCTCCCTGCTCTACCCCCTCCAAAAATAAGCACATAAATTCCAGAAAGCAAATTCCTCCTTTTCTCTATGAAATGAATCCCATCTTGCAACATCTCAATTTATTAAAATAAACAAACTTTAGAATGGGAAAAAATATAACTTAATATTGAAATCTTCCATTCCTGAAGGATCCTTGTGAAAATTCCTTGTGAAGATCCTCTCTCGTCAAAGTTAAAAATCATTACTCCAGCCTAGAGAGTCATGTCCTTCTCAATAACCTCATCTCTTCCTTCATGAATGGGAGCCACTCCAAACATCTGTAATGTAAAGAGATGAAGGCTGCATCTGCACCTAACACTATACCTCTCTCCAACTGTCAGCTCTACCAAGCACTCCTCAAAGGATTTTGCTTCATTTCCTTGACCATCCAAATTGGGTCTTGTTGGAGGCCTTCCCCTCTCCTGTTTTTCTTTAACTGAGCCTAGAAGCTTACAGCCAAATCAACTTCTAAGTGAAGGATAAGTGTTTGCCTGGGAGCAAAAGCCGCCTGTGAACACACACCTGCACTACGCCTTGACCAACCCAAGATGCCCAGGACACTGCCAACTGCTATGGCTGTGGACTAGATCAGAAAGCAAGAACAGAAATAAGGACACTCTTCATTTCAACCTTTTTGTCTAGGGCATTTCCTGAGTTTTTCATTGGCATTTAACACCAAGATACAGGACTCATTTTTCATTAAAGTTGCAAGACTTTCACTTTGCCCAGTTTCAAATGATGTAATTGATCTGTATTGTCTTCTTAACCCAACTGGTGAAGGACACTGCAGCTTTAAATATTTCAGTGCTGGCTAGCAAATAGACTCCATTGCAATATGGCTCTGA
Organism: Symphalangus syndactylus; assembly: GCF_028878055.3. NCBI lineage: Eukaryota > Metazoa > Chordata > Mammalia > Primates > Hylobatidae > Symphalangus > Symphalangus syndactylus. The sequence goes on along the minus strand of NC_072424.2, from coordinate 46,429,579 downwards.
AGGTCACGTCCTATGTCTCTTACCTCTGAAAAAAAAAAATCCTTCTTCTAGGTAACATGGAGAGGGTTGCCCTTAGAATTTCCACTCTTCCACCTCCTTCCCTTACACAGTTGTGAGTGTTTATTGGAATCTCACACTCATAATTTTCCCAGCAGGGGCAATATGCTGATTGTTATTAATGATTCTAGCACCTTAGCGAGACATAAACACATGTGTTCACATTAGTTTAACTGAGCATATGCAACCGTCTGAAATAGCACCACTCAAGGGTTGTTAACCTCTTTAAGAGTAAAGCCAGGGTGGTTTGGGTGTGGACGGCTTGCAGGCGGCACCCTGAGCTCAGGATTGCATAACCTGAAATGTGTAGCTACTCAAAATGATAGGAATCTCAGCCTACTCATCCTGGGACTATGCCGGCACCTTGCCACACACTTGCAGCTTTCCTTGTCAAAGAAAGTCAAAATAAGAGGTACAAACACCATGAAGGAGAAAATAAACTAAAAGAAAAAGGCTTCTTCTACCCTGAAGGGACGAATACGATTCCTCCAGTAATCACAATGTTCTCCCAACCTCATCCTCCGAGAATGGAACAGCCCTAAAGAACTGGAGGCTTCGGAAGGGGAAAGAGGAGCTGGACATTGCTGCCCTTTTTAAATATAAGCGGGTGGACGATTAAAAGTCAGAGAAGGGGCAAAAGCAGTGGGGCAGGGGGAAGGAGTGTGCAGGTACAGCAGAGCATTACCTGAAATGGCAACAGATTGTTACCATTATCGGTCCGGAAAGCGTTATCCTCCATCCAGGACTTGGAAGTGAGGGGGGCCGCGCGAGGGAACTTGGGCGGCGCGATCACGTTGCTGGAGAAGGGCTTTTTTAGCGGCGAGATGGGGTTGAGCGGGGAAGGCACCCCGACACCCACACCCACGCCCACACCGACCGCCCGGCGAGGGTCCCGGCCCGCCTGCAGGCCGCCCCAGGGGTTGGACGGTGCGCTCCAGGCTGCATTCACGCTTTGGTGCGTGTTCCAGCTGGACGAGGCCGACGAGGCGGCGGCTGCGGCAGCAGCGGCTGCAACCGCCGAAGACGAGGACGGCTTGCTGGTCATGATGGGCTGGTGGCCGTACGCCGCGGCGGCGCTCCTCTGCGCGTAGGGCGCCTGGCTGGGGCTGGCGGGTGAGCGGCGCTGCTGCGGGGGCTGCGCCTGCGGGGGCTGCGCTGGCTGTGCCGGCTGCGGCGCGGGCGCAGGCGGCGGCGGCTGCTGGTGGTGCTGGGTCTGCGCCAGGCCAATCTGCGGGGAGAAAGTGCCTCCGAAGACTGGGTTGACATGGTGCGGGAAGTTCTGGAAGAGCATGGTCCCGTTGACTGGGGTGATCCCCTGGAAGAAGCTGTCCTCTACCGCGTTGGTGGTGCCCGTGGACCAGGTGCTGCCGAAGGACGGCGACAGCGACGCGCCCGGTGCCGCGGGCTCCTGAGGCGGCGGCGGCTGCTGAGGGGGCTGATGGAAACTCAAGCCTGGCAGGAGCGGTGATTCCATCTGCATCTTATCCGGGCCGTTGGGGGCCGGGGGGGCAGCGGCTGGGCTGAGGGCCGGCACTGCGCTGTTTTCCTCCGGCTTGGGGGTCTCTGAGGAGAGGGGCGTGGACGGGGCTTCGGATACGCTGGACTCAGGTTGGGGCTGCTGCTGCTGCTGCCGCTGCTGCTGCTGCTGGGGCTGGGGCTGGGTTTTGCTTTTGTCCATCAGTAAATCATCCTGCATGGTTTGCGCAGCTGAAACGGGAAAAAAGAGAGACGCGTTATTGTCAATGTGATCATGAATGTCCCTCGCTGAAGCGGGCGGGTGTTTCACTTGCGAAAATCCATCGCCACCGCTACTAGCCAATTGCAATGCAAATCCATAATCTCCCATTTAGAAGAACAGGTCGGGCTGTTGGGTGGGGGGTAGGGAAGGTGTCGAGCAAGGTCTCTAAAAATACTGTGAGAGCGTCTTCACCCTTTCAGATGTCTTGGTTCCTTTTCTGTATTAGTGAGAAATGTGCTTATAAGACAGAAAGACAGCAATTTCGCCACGTCTCTTTTCCCTTCACCGGAACTCAGAGCGTTCGCCCTGCAAAGAGAAACTGATTCTGGTTCCTGTTTTTTCCCAAGCACCACCCTCCCCCAGTTATTTGCATACGTCAATAAATACTGCTGCGTCCTTCAGCAAGGTTAAAAAGACACCGCACACAAGACCCTTTCTTCTCCCTTCCCCAGCTGGAACACTTTTTAAAAAAACAAAACAAAACAAAACAAAAAACCCAGTATTAGCCCTCTTGATTAGCAAACTGCCTTCTTGCGTTGGTAATTGTTTCATTTAGCTGCAGCGAACCACGAGGGAGGAAATCCTTGGCATTTGTTAGAAGGACTCAGCTGCACAATCATTCTCTGGCCTCCCAGTAGCTGCAGCTACTCCATTTTGCTAGGAGACAGTTAAAAAAAAAAAAAAAAAAAAACGTTTTTAAAGAAGTAAAAACCTACTGAAACGTTTGGAAGTGCTTGTTTCTTGTTACTCTAAGGATTATGGTTTTTCTGCTTATTCCCCAATTTTCTTGTCTCCAATTCTGCCGCACAAGAGATTTCTTGGCATCTCAGTGCTTCAGGTCTCAACAAGAGCCTAAGAATTTCTCTGCAGAGTGGAGAAATGCTTCTGGTTGGATTTAAGGTCAGAGAGAGAGTGCGCGCGAGCGAGCGAGCGAGCGAGCGAGCGCCTGTGAGATAGGGTGGGGGTGGGGCTTTAAAAAAACCCTCAGAGATTTAAGTAGACAGTCAAGATAATTCTGGGGTTGCCAGATTTTCAATTTTGAATCCTCCTGCTGCTGTCTTGGTCACAAGACTTTGGCAAATTTAGAATCCATTCTCTTATCACTAGTATTAGCAGCGAAACACTATGGTTTGAAGACCCTGAACTACCATATGCTAGCAAAAGTGTTAAAAATAGAGGAGTACAAAGTCCCAAATTTTCATACATTGTAATTATAGTGCATTGCCATCACTGCTTCATTTAGCCATATAAGGAGTGTATGGTATTTTCCATCTCACAGAGAAGGGCTATATTCACCTCTACCGTACAGCCTGTTTTCTTATTCAAGGATGAAAATTACTAATCACTCAAAACCCGGAGATTGCCATACATGTAGTTAGCTTGTCCTTAGAACATGTTAATTGCTTTAAATATATAAATATTACAGTGCTGAGACCCTAAAAACAAATATTTTGAAATGTTAAAGGGGCATATGACCAAACATATAATTATTTTTAGATGATGATTCAGTACAATTGCAACAAAGTTATTAATAAATTTAATGCAGTTAATTAACCCAGATACTTGGAGAGAATCTTTCTCAGAACACTTGTGAAAAGGCATTCAGATACACACAGAAGCTCTGCCTCTAGACATCCTCATGATAATAATTATTGTTAAAATCAATGTATCAGAAAATGAAAATATTAACTATTATGCAAAATATATCAGACAAGAAATGGGATTAAAAGTAGTTCTATTATTTTATTAAAGACTATCATTAAAATGGTTCATTAGTATCTTTTATTTCAAAGTTTCATACACAAAATAGTAGTAGGCTAAAGGAAATGCTTTGCAGCCACCTTGCTCTCCCTTCTATTCCTCATTCCCCTGCCTTTCCTCCCTTCAACCCCCCCAGGGAAAAAAACCCAACTCAATATAATATACAACACAGATTGCTGGCTACTACCAATAAAATCTATGTAAGATTGCTTTTATGTTCCTCAGTTCCCTTGGTCTAAAACAATGGCTTTGATCAGTATTGCAAAATACAATACAAAGAGGCAAATGAAGCTTTGATTTAGACAGCACAAAGTTCTATTGCTGCCAAAGAAGATGGTCATAGAAAAAGACATTTTCATACTTTGTTTAAACAGTGCTGCAGTAAACCATTATAATCTGAGATTTGAGTCACTTCCAGTGAGCTAGAATTGTCTTTATAATAGCCATATCATCATGGCTGAAATAGGCATTTGATTATAATTTTAATATCACTCTGCTTTTCCGGTTGCTTGTATCAGTGCTTGTTGTTAATGCCTTCAGTTTAAACTACATGCTCTTCATGGAAAAATTAATGCTGCACCTCAGCAAAAAAGCCAAAAAGTAAGCTGGACTCAGAATATTTTATAGTAGCTGTAATCAATGTTAATATATTCACTGAATTTTAAAAATTTTATACCAGGAACAACCATTTCTCTTCTCAACACTCCTTAAAAATATAAATTTCGCTTTCTGCATAAATTCACTCTGTCAAGGTCAAGACCCACCTTTAATAAATAAGACCTTTTCAAACAAAAGGTAAGCAATAGATTAACATAAAATTTACAAAGGTAGTAGTCAACGTCTCTCAGCAACTGCCTGTATAGTTTGTTTTGTGTTCTTGGGGTTGTTTTTTGTTTTTTGGGTTTTTTTGTTTTTGTTTTTGTTTTTTCTTATTTACAGCAAAGTGAGAAACAGATACCTCCTTCCCCTCCCCCACCACACACAATAGATATTCTTTTACATGCAATAACCCAATTTCAAGTAACAAAATCTTAGTAGCAGTTACCTTTGAGTGTCCAGTTTTTAAGAATCGATAAAATTTAAAAGTATACAGTATTTATTTTCTTCTTTCAGGTTGATTATGTGACCGCTCTGGCAAAAGCACTTTGACAACTGTAAGATGAGAGGGCATGCGCACACAGGGAACTGTGGGGGCTGAAGTCCTTCACAAGGTACTCGGTCTGACTTCAGCACGTTCAGCCGGGAAAGGAGGAAGTCTCACAAACACAGATTCTGAGGGGAAAAGGTTGTGTCCTGATTACATTATATCCTCCTAACCAATCTAAATCACGAGTTGTTGAAATAAAAGGGAGAAAAATAAACTGGTTTGTCAACTTGCCATAGGAAGCCAGGATAAAGGGAAACTGAATTGTAGTACTCAGAATAAATAAACCAAGCAGAGCTACCTTAAGTGGTTAGAATGGTAATGACTGGGTAGCCAGCAATAGGAATCCTACTAGAAAGAGACTGTGGTGGAGAGGAATAGGCAAGGGAGGGGGAACTACTGGAGAATGTTAGATACTTAAAATCTTACCATACTTAAACACTTAAATAATTTTTTTAAATTTTTCAGCAGAGATGGCATAAAAGAATCACTTTTAGTATAGAATAAAAAACACCTTAATATTAAATGTGATATCAACCTTGGAGGTCAGGTAAAAATAGATTTTAGTCATAAATTTTTGACACCCACCAGATTTCTTGTATTTTAGTTTTCAATGCAGGAACAAATCACTTATTTTAAGATTATACCTGATAAGCTCTGAACCAACTCACCTCCTTATTTTTACTTGTCAAAATAAAAGTTTACCTTGCATTATTCATACAAAGGATTACTCAAATAAAATTCAACTCCTATACTAAAATAATATTTGGTGAAATATTTAAAAACAATTGTGTATGTTGCCGGGCAGGGTGGCTCATGCCTGTAATCCCAGTGCTTTGGGAGGCCGAGGAGGGCGGATCACCTGAGGTCAGGAGCCCGAGACAAGCCTGGCTCACATGGTGAAACCCCATCTCTACTAAAAATACAAAAATTAGCTGAGCATGGTGGCGGGAGCCTGTAATCCCAGCTACTCGGGAGGCTGAGGCAGAAGAATCGCTTGAACCTGGAAGGTAGAGGTTGCAGTGAGCTGAGATCAGGCCACTGCACTCCAGCCTGGCTGACAGAGTAAGATAAGACTCTGTCTCAAAAAAATAATAATAACAATTGTATATGTTTAGTGTTACACTGCATAAGACAATGACTTCTTTCTTTAAGACAAACAGTAGATACAGTTTTCTTTTCTTTTTTTTGAGATGGAGTCTCTCTGTTGCCTAGGCTGGAGTACAGTGGTGCGATCTCAGCTCACTGCAACCTCTGCCTCCTGGGTTCAAGCAATTCTCCTGCCTCAGCCTCCCAAGTAGCTGGGATTACAGGCGCGTGTCACCACGCCCAGCTAATTTTTTGTATTTTTAGTAGAAAACGGGCTTTCACTGTGTTAGCCAGGATGGTCTCAATCTCCTGACCTTGTGATCCACCCACCTCTGCCTCCCAAAGTGCTGCGATTACAGGCATAAGCCACCACTCCTGGTCCAGTTTTCTATTAAAAACTTTTTTTTGGTATGGTTTTTCCTATTTTAACCTCATGATTCCAAGGCTGGAATCTCACAACATATTAAAATCAACTGCTATTATCTATAGCTTCTGAGAGCAATAGTTCAAGAACCGGTTTGTTCACGTAGGCAGAAGATATTTCTTGTGGGATTTGGTTCAGTGCCACTCACCCAAGGGGTTAGCAATAAATGTCAGTTGATGACTATGCTGATTGAACTTGTAACTGAAAATGTCATCATTTAAAATTGTCTTAATTTTCTATTTCCCTTCTTCACCAATCAGAACTGAAGTATTACCAGAAACCACTGATTTGCAGCATATTGTAATCTTTGTTTCTAGTTATTTCTTAAAACAAACAAAAACCTAAGAAAAGAGTCTTTTTTTTTTTTTTTTTTGAGACTGAGTCTCGCTCTGTCACCCAGGCTGGAGTGCAGTGGTGTGATTTCGGCTCACTGCAACTTCCACCTCCCAGGTTCAAGTGATTCTCCTGCCTCAGCCTCTTGAGTAGCTGGGATTACAGGCGCATGCCACCATGCCCAGCTATTTTTGTATTTTTAGTAGAGACAGGGTTTCACGACAGTGGTCAGGCTGGTCTCAAACTCCTGACCTCGTGATCTGCCCACCTCGGCCTCCCAAAGTGATGGGATTACAGACATGAGCCACCGTGCCTGGCCAAGAATCTATTTTTTGACCCCCTAAGATTCTAGCCTAAGTCTGCAAGAAAAGAATCATTTTGAATGAATCCACCAAAAGATCTATGTAAAACAACTAAATATTTACTTATTCCTACTGTGATGTGACCTTAGCTTATATTTCCCATTTTTTCTTTTCCTCTAGCCTCCTAAAGAAAGCTCCACTTTTGCCTAGGTGCTGTAGTCACTATTTGGATTCCAAAATTTGCAAGGATCAACTCGAGGTTAATTTTATTCCTGAAGACTTTGCTAACCTACCAAACTTTTGCCACATTTTCAAGTACTCTAACTAAAATAAAATAGCCGGGCACGGTGGCTCATGCCTGTAATCCCAGCATTTTGGGAGGCCGAGGCGGGTGGATCACCTGAGTTCAGGAGTTTGAAACCAGCCTGACCAACACGGTGAAACCCCGTCTCTACTAAAACTATAAAAAATTACCCAGATATGGTGACAGGCGCCTGTAATCCCATCTACTCGGGAGGCTGAGGCAGGAGAATCAGTAAAACCTGGGAGGTGGGGGTTGCAGTGAGCTGAGACTGCACCATTGCACTCCAGCCTGGGAGACAGGGCAAGACTCCATCTCAAAAATAAATAAAATAGGCCGGGCACGGTGGCTCAAGCTTGTAATCCCAGCCCTTTGGGAGGCTGAGGCAGGCAGATCACGAGGTCAGGAGATCGAGACCATCCTGGCTAACACGGTGAAACCCCATCTCTACTAAAAATACAAAAAATTAGTTGGGCATGGTGGCGGGCGCCTTTAGTCCTGGCTACTCGGGAGGCTGAGGCAGGAGAATGGCGTGAACCCGGAAGGTGGAGCTTGTAGTGAGCCAAGATCGCGCCACTGCACTCCAGCCTGGGCGACAGAGCGAGACTCCGTCTCAAAAACAAAAACAAATAAATAAAATTAAATAAAAATACCCTTCATAACGTCTTTATAGCTTTAAGAAATGGATTTTCAAGTACTCTAAAATAAAATAATCCTTCCTAACATCCTTACAGCTTTAAGAAATAGATTTTTTAAATTATTTGAAATTAGGATGTCAACTTTTTTTTTTTTTTGAGACGGAGTCTCACTCTGTCGCCCAGGCTGGAGTGCAGTGGCACAATCTCGGGCTCACTGCAACCTCCGCCTCCTGGGTCCAAGCGTTTCTCCTGCCTCAGCCTCCCAAGTAGCTGGGGTTTCAGGCACCCACCACCACGCCCGGCTAACTTTTTATATTTTTAGTAGAAACGGGGCTTCACCATGTTAGCCAGGAGTGTCTTGATCTCCTGACCTCATGATCCACCCGCCTCAGCCTCCTAAAGTGCTGGGATTACAGGCGTAAGCCACCGTGCCCGGCCTAGGATGTCAACTTTTAATCAGTAACATAGAAATTTTTAAGTTATTCCTTTCAAAGTTATGACTTGAAATGGTTTCTCTGGGCATTTATTAATCTACCTGACTCCAAGTGCAGGTCTATTAATATGCACAACGGACAAAAATAAACTTTGGCTCTAATCCTTGTTAAACCATAATTAACACTGCCCATACTTAATGGGATTGTATTGTATTGAAAAATAAACTAATCTCTGCTTTTTTTTTTCCCCTAAAATGAGCCTCAAATCTAAAAAGAAAATGACTCGAACATAAGCACCAAGGTATAAATACGTACGAAGAAAAGAAAAAATTATCAGAGAACCCTCAACAAGAACAAAGCCCTTTTCTACTGAAATGTTGTTTTTTTACTTAACCATAAAAGAGGTACCTTCTTTATTTTTTTAATTTTTTTTTTTTTGAGACAGAGTCTTGCTGTGTCGCCCAAGCTGGAGTGCAGTGGCACGACCTCAGCTAACTGCAACCTCCACCTCCCAGGTTCAAGCAATTCTCCTGCCTCAGCGTCTTGAGTAGTTGGGACTCCAGGCACGCACCACCAAGCCTAATTATTTTATTTTATTTTATTTTATTTTATTTTATTTTATTTTATTATTTGTTTTGAGACGGAGTTTCGCTCTTGTTGCCCAGGCTGGAGTGCAGTGGCGTGATCTCAGCTCACCATGACCTTTGCCTCCCGGGTTCAAGCGATTCTCCTGCCTCAGCCTCCTGAGTAGCTGGGATTACAGGCATGTGCCACCACGCCCGGCTAATTTTGTATTTTTAGTAGACATGGGGTTTCTCCATGTTGGTCAGGCTGGTGTCGAGCTCCCGACCTCAGGTGATCCACCCACCTTGGCCTCCCAAAGTTCTGGGATTACAGGCTAATTTTTATATTTTAAGTAGAGACGGGGTTTCACCTTGTTCGCCAGGCTGGTCTCGAACTCTCGACCTCAAGAGATCCGCCTGCCTCGGCTTCCCAAAGGCTGGGATTACAGGTGTGAGCCAACGCACCTAGCCAAAAAAGAGGCACTTTCTAAAATTTTATCTTCAGATCACAGAACTTCACCATAAACCACTGCCCCCCATCCTTTTTTTTGTTTTTGTTTTTGTTCTTCTTTGAGACAGAGTCTTGCTCTGTCACCTACGCTGGAGTGCAGTGGCGTGATCTTGGCTCAATGCAACCTCTGCCTCACAGCATAAACCCCTTTCAAGTAGCCATTAAAGGCCATAAAAATACTTCGCAGAGTTAACTCACTGAGATATATAGTTATTCCTCGGTATCTTGTGGGCTTAGTTCCAAACCCCCTACCCCACCAAATATCAAAATCCATGGATGCTCAAGTAAGTTCCTTATATAAAATGGCACAGTATTTGCATATAACCTATGCACATCCATCTGTATACTTTAAATAATCTCTAGGTTACTTATAATACCTAATACAATGTAAGTGTTACGTAAATAGTTGTTATACTATATTGTTTAGGGAATAATGACAAAAAAAGTTTGTATGTGTTCAGTACAAATGCAAGCATTCACTTTTTTTTCCAAATATTTTTGACCTGTGGTTGTTTGAATCAAAGAATATGTGGATATGGAACCCACAGATAAGAAAGGACAAGTGTACATGGGTCAAATACATCATTTTGAGCTTCCTTCCTTCTTTTCCTTCCCTACTTACATCCCTAGCACAATGCTTATATGTCCTGGGTAGTTGGTAGGTGCACTATACATGCTTGCTGAATATACGGATAAATGGATGGATGAATAAAGCATAGTTTTTATATTACTTAAAACAGCCAGGTTCAAGTAAGTATTAAATTCATTTAGAAGAGCAATTAATTTTCCCTCAGCTGCAAGGATGGGAAGGGGAGTGGTATAAAATAGAAAACCACTTTGGCTTTTAAGATGTTCAGTAGTATGTAGACTATTTGATTATCACCATGAAATAACAGACACAAGGATGGGAAGGGGAGTGGTATAAAATAGGAAACCACTTTGGCTTTTATGATGTTCAGTAGTATGTAGACTATTTGATTATCATCACGAAATAACAGACACACACCCCGCCCTTCCACAGAAATTGTTTCTCCAAGATTATAATAGACACCCTGAGCTAAGTCCAATGGATGTTTGTCGGTCTATCTAGCTTGGCCTTGCAACAACATTGACATAACTGACCACACTTTCTGGATATACAGTCATGCATAGCATTAACAATATTTCAGTCAAACCACATACACAATGGTGGTCCCAAAGATTATAATGAAGCTGAAAAATTCCAATCACCTCCTCACTTTGTAGCTGTCAATGTCATAGTGCAAAAGCATCACTCATGTATTTGTTGTGATACTGGTGTAAACAAAGCCACTGTGCTGCCAGTTTTATAAAATTATAGCACATAAGGCCAGGCGTGGTGGCTCACGCCTGTAATTCTAGCACTTTGGGAGGCCGAGGCAGGCGGATCACGAGGTCAGGAGATTGAGACCATCCTGGCCAACATGGTGAGACCCCATCTCTACTAAAAATACAAAAAAATTAGCTGGGCATGGTGGCACGTGCCTGTAGTCCCAGCTACTTGGGAGGCTGAGGCAGGAGAATCTCTTGAACCCTGAAGGCGGAGGTTGCAGTGAGCTAAGATCATGCCACTGCACTCCAGTCTGGTGACAGAGCGAGACTCTGTCTCAAAAAAAAAAAAAAAAAATTACAGCACATAAAATTATGTACAGTACAAAATACTTGATAATTATAATAAATTACTATTATTGGTTCATGTATTTACTTTTTACCATTATTTTACAGTGTACTCTTTAGTAGAAAGGTGGTGCATGCCTATAATCCCAACTACTCGGGAGGCTGAGGCAGGAGAATCACTTGTTGGGAGGTGGAGGTTGCAGTGAGCTGAGACCACGCAATTGCACTCCAGCCTCGGCAACAGAGTGAGACTCTTTCTCAAAAATAAAAATAAAAAATAAAAAAGTAAAAAAAATTAGAAATTTTAAGAGTTGAAAAACGTTTATAGAATAAGGGTATAAAAAATATTTTTGGGCCAGGTGCGGTGGCTCATGCCTGTATTCCCAGCACTTCGGGAGGCCAAAGCAGGCAGATTACTTGAGGTCAGGAGTTTGAGACCAGCCTTGGTCAACATGGTGAAACTCTGTCTCTACTAAAAATACAAAAAAAAATAGCTGGGCGTGGTGGCAGGCACCTGTAGTCCCAGCTACTTTGGAGGCTGAGGCAGGAGAATCGCTTGAACTCGGGAGGCAGAGGTTGCAGTGAGCCCAGATCACACCACTGCACTCCAGCCTGGACAACAGAGTGAGACTCCATCTCCAATATGTATATATATATATAATATAGCTATACAATGTATTTTTATTTTAAGCTGTTATTACAAGTGTCAAATTTTTTTTTCTTTTGAGACGGAGTCTTGCTCTGTTGCCCAGGCTAGAGTGCAGTGGCGTGATCTCAGCTCACTGCCAGCTCAGCCTCCTGGGTTCACGCCATTCTCCTGCCTCAGCCTCCCAAGTAGCTGGGACTACAGGGGCACTCCACCACACCCGGCTAATTTTTTGTATTTTTAGTAGAGACGGGGTTTCACCATGTTAGCCAGGATGGTCTCCATCTCCTGACCTTGTGATCCGCCCACCTCAGCCTCCCAAAGTGCTGGGATTTACAGGCGTGAGCCACTGCGCCTGGCCAATTTTAAAAAAAAAATTTTTTTAAGTTTAAAAAGTTAAAAGATTGCAATAAGCTAAGGTCAATTTTCTTGAAGGGGGGGTCAATTTATTATTGAAGAAAAGTTCTTTTTATAAATTTAGTGTGGCCTAAGTTTATAAAGTCTACAGTAGTATATAGTAAAATCCTATGCCTTCACATTCATTTACTGCTCACTCACTGACTCACACCAGAACAACTTCCATTCCTGCAAGCTCAATTCATGGTAAGTGCCCTGTACATGTGTACCTTTATATATATATATATATTTATCTTTTATACCTTTTTTTGTTTGTTTTGAGACAGAGTCTCACTCTGTTGCCCAGGCTGGAGTTCAGTGGCACAATCGCGGTTCACTGCAACCTCTGCCTCTCAGGTTCAAGCAATTCTCATGCCTCAGCCTCCCAAGTAGCTGGGACTACAGGCGCCTGCCACCACACACACAGTTAATTTTTTTTTTTTTTTGTATTTTTAGTAGAGACGGAGTTTCGCTATGTTGCCCAGGCTGGTCTTGAACTCCTGAGCTCAGGCAATCCGCCCACCTCAGTCTCCCAAAGTGCTAGGATTACAGGCATGAGCCACCATGCCCAGCCTATACTGTATTTTTACTGTACCCTTCTGAAGTTTAGATATACAAATACCTACCATTGTGTTACAACTGCCTACAACATTCTGTAGGGTAACATGCTGTACAGGTTTGTAAGCTAGAAGCAAAAGGCTGTACTATACAGCCTACGTGGGTAGTAGGCTATACCATCTAGGTTTGTGTAAGTACACTTTATGACAACTGACACAACAACAAAATCACCTAACGATGCATTTCTCAGAAAGTATCCCCTTTGTTGGCAAGCAACACATGACTGTACCTTCTTCCCTTTTCCTCCTTCCTTCATGCTGTCCTTTCTTAGTTTTCTAACATGTGGGATTGTACGCTCTCTCTCTCTCTGTCTTCTTTGCTAACTGACTTTAAATATTGAGTTCCTCCGGACTTCATCCCAGGCCCTCTTCTCATCCTATATGAGTTGCTTTCCCAACTATAAAGAAAGAACCAAGCTTATCTTATTGACAGCTATATTTGCAACACCTATCACCGTGCCTACCACCTAAGAAATAGGAAATCAGTAAATATTTGTTGACTTAAACTTAAATTTATATACAAAGGGCCAAAAATGCCAAGGTAATCTAGGTGGCAACAAACAAACCTAGAGGACTTACACTATCAGATATCAAGACCTGTAGGTGTGGTTATTGGAACAGGATAAGCAAATAAACAGAACAAAATTAAAAGTCTAGAAATAGGTGGATCTATGTATGATCCCCAGAATTCCAAAAACAGTAACAGTAATGAAAAGATGATGCAGTAATGAAAAGATGGTCTTTTCAATAAAGGGTATTCGAGTCAACTGAATATCCATATGGCAAAAAAGAGACCTTTACACTTACAACGCTATATACAAAAATCAATTCCAGATGGATTGCAGGCCTAATTGTAAAATATAAACAAAAAAGCCCTTAAAAGAAAACCTGGGAGAATCAAAAATTTATTAAACAGGTCCCATCCTGGAATGGGACACCAACAGAAAGAAAAAAAGGTCGGGTGTGGTGGTGGGTGCCTATAATCCCAGCTACTCGGGAGACTGAGGCACAAGAATAGCTTCAACCCAGGAGGCAGAGGTTGCAGTGAGCTGAGATCATGCCACTGCACTCCAGCCTGGGTGTCACAGCAAGACTCCATCTCAAAAAGAAAAAAAAAAAAAAGAAGTCACAAAACCAGTAACCACAAGTAAGACAGTATTCAAATAAAAACTCACAGAATGGGAGAAAATATATGCTCGCTCTCTATATATATATACTTTTTTCAACAAAAGACTTGTAACCAGAATATATAAAGGACTCCTACAAATCAATAAGAGTAAATATCCCCCCAAGAATAGGCAAAACACTTCACCAAAAGATATTCAAATGACCAAAAAGCATATGAAAAGGTGCTCTACCTCACTAATCAACAAAAACAAAAAAAGGCAGAATAAAATCAGAATGGCTAAAACTGGAAAAGACAGACAATACCAAGCATTAGCAAGAATGGGAGCAACTCCCCCTTTTTTTAAGCAACCCATTTTTCAAACAATGCTGGTGAAAGTATCATTTGGTATAACTATACAACCACAATGCAAAATCATTTAGCAGTATCTATTAAAGCTAAACATTCACAAACCTTATGACCCAGCAATTCAGCCTCTAGATATACACCCAATAGAAATGCAGACATGTTCACCAAGATATGTTCGAAGCAGCATTATTCATAATAGCCAAACCTGAAAACAACCCAAATATCCATCTATAACAGAATGGATAAATAAATTTGTGAGGGACTCATGTAATGGAATATGATAAGGCAAAGATAATGAATAGATGCCAACATTTTTTATTTTTATTTTTTGTAGCTGGGACTACAGGTGCCTGCTACCATGCCTGGCTAATTTTTGTATGTTTTTGTAGAGATGAGGGTTTTGCCATGTTGCCCAGGCTCATCTCAAATTCCTGAGTTCAAGTGATCCTCCCACCTCGGCCTCCCAAAGTGCTGAGATTACATGTGCGAGCCATTGTGCCTGGCCTGACTCCAACTATATAAAACAGCATACACAAATTGCATGAATGCAATGCTGAGTGAAATGCCTGATGCAAAAAAGTATATACTATATGCTATATGATTCCACTTAAAGTTCCTTTTTTTTTTCTTTTTTTTTGAGACAGGGTCTCGCTCTGTTGTGTAGGCTGGAGTGAAGTGGTGTGATGACAGCTCACTGCAACCTCCAACTTAAAGTTATAATAAAACTAATTGACAATATTAGAAGTCAAGATAGTAATTGCCTTTACAGGGAAATAATGATTGCGAGGGAACATAAAAGTGGACTTCAGTGATGCTGGTGACATACTTATTCTGTTTGTTGAACTGGGTGTTCACTTTGAAAATTCAGAAAACTAGGCTGGGCACGGTAGCTCACGCCTGTAATCCCAGCACTTTGGGAGGCCGAGGCAGGCGGATGACAAGGTCAAGAGATCGAGACCATCCTGGCCAACATGGTGAAATGCCATCTCTACTAAATATACAAAAATTAGCCAGGTGTGGTGGCACATGCCTGTTGTCCCAGCTACTCGGGAGGCTGAGGCAGGAGAATCACTGGAACCCAGGAGGTGGAGGTTGCAGTGAGCCGAGATCGCGCCACCGCACTCCAGCCTGACAACAGAGCAAGACTCTGTCTCAAAACAAAGAAAATTCAGAAAACTAAACACTTATTTTTTGTGTAATTTTCTGTACATGTTATACAGTACTTCCATAAAGCTTACAAAAACACAAATAGAAAAATTAGCCAGGCATGGTGGCATGTGCCTATAGTCCCAGCTACTTGAGAGGCTAAGGTGGAATCATCACCAAAGCCCAGGGAGTTTGAGGCTGCAGTGAGCTGTGATTGTGCCACTGCACTACAGCCTGGGTGACAGTGAGACTCTGCCTCAAAAAAATTTATTAAAGTTTACAAAACACATAATATATTCGTAAAGGTAAAGAGAAAAAAATAGTACGATCTGGCCAAATAGGAGGGGGAGCCTTAAGTCTGTGTCATCTAAGCTAAAGAAATAAACTAGGGGTTCCCTATGTGCCAGGCTGTACTAGAGGCACCAAATGTAAAGATCTGAGTTTGAAAAGACACAAAATTCTGTGGCCAGGCATGGTAGCTCATGCCTGTAATCCCAGAACTTTGGGAGGCTGAAGTAGGAGAATCGCTTGAGCCCAAGAGTTTGAGACCAGCCTAGGCAATATAGGGAGACCTTATCTCTACAAAAGATTTAAAAATTAGCTGAGCATGGTGATGTGCACCTGTGGTCCCAGGTACTCAGGAGGCTGAGGTGAGAGGACTGCTTGAGCCCAGGAAGTTGAGGCTGCAGTGAGCCATCATTGTGTCAATGCACCCCAGCCTGAGCAACGGAGTGAGACCCTGCCTTAAAAAAAAAAAAAAAAAAAAAAAAAAAAAAAAGATGCAAAGTTCCTTGACTTCAAAGAGCTCACAGTGTAAGAAAAGAAAAATTCAAATAATTTTGGTCAATTATTCAATATTCCCTAGGTAACCTAGAAAGCTTTTAAAAATGTTAAAAGCTAAGGGAATTTACATGCAGGAAGTCCACATCTTCTGAGTGATGATCTGTTAAGTAATTCTAGACATGACTAAGTTTGAGAACAGAATAAGAGAAAAGGGAGCAAAAAGGTAGCCAGGTGAGCTACATGTGGCTTAGTGGACAATCTGGAGAGCACCTTGGGTTGTTTTATGTTTCTCACTCTCTCTTTGTTAGTCTTGGGTTAATTCGTTTCATTCACTCCATAATTTTATGAAGGGCCTCCTGACCACAAAGTAGCAATTCCAATTTTACCTCCCTTTTTTATAGACCTTGTCTCTAACATTTTTCTTTTTATACAGACAGAGTCTTGCTCGCTCAGTCACCCAAGCCAGAGTTCAGTGGCATGATCATAGCTCTCACTGTAGCCTTGATCTCCTTGGCTCAAGAGATCCTCCCACCTCAGTCTCCCAAGTACCTAGGACTACCGGCATATACCACCACATCCAGCTAATTTTTCTTTCCTTTTTCCTTTTATTTTTTTATTTTTTATTTTTTTTATTTTTTTTTTCTGGCGATGGAGTGCTGCCACATCACCCAGGCTAGTCTCAAATGCCTGGCCTCCAGTTATTCTCCCGCCTTGGCCTCGCAAAGTGTTAGGATTACAGGCATGAGCTGCTGCACCCAGTTCTCTTGTCTGTAATTCCTAAAAGAATACTGAGGCTATTAGCTAGTAATGTCTCCAATTTCCCTACTGCCCACCAGCAAGCCCTCCCTTAAACTTACCTGTATTCCCTTCCATATTCCCTTTCCTCCTTTCTCAGAGGAAGCTGAGTCTCCCTACAAGACCACAATTAATCCCTCCATCTGTGGTCTAGAACCCATTCCTTCTAGTTTCCTTGAGACCTAGCTCATTAGTTTAATTATTCTCAACTCTCTCATTCCCATTCCTGGCAGGTTATTTGAAAGAAACCTCTAGATCTCAGTTAACTTCCTTACTTCCAGTTAACTCCCCAACTTACTGCAATCTGGCTTCTGCCCCTACCATTCTACAAAAATTGCTCTTGGTACTGACATTATCAAAGTCACCAATGACCAACTCACACTTTTCAAGTCCTATTTTATTTGTGCATTCTTCATAAAACACTTCTGATAAGAAGAATTGTAAGATGCCTTCCCAAGATTCCAGGCTAGAAGCTAAAAAAGAACCTACATCCTATAACTGCGATTATTCCAATCAGAAGGCACTTGATGATGGATTTCTCCCAAGAGCTTCTAGATGAGAACTCGGCGGGGCCACCATCTTGATTTCAGCCTATTAACACCCTGAACAAAGAACCTAACCATGGTGCACCACACTTCTGACCTATGGAACTGTTAGTTAATAAATGTTGTTTTAAACCATTAAGCTTGTGATGATTTGTTACACAACAGTAGCAAACTAATACAACACTATTCCATTTTCATTTAAGATACTGCTCTCTTGTATCTTTACTTATCTCTTAATGTTTCTTCTCAATCTTCTGCCCCCTAAATACAGTCTCCCCCAGGGTTCTCCTAATTCTGTATACTCTCCCTAATCAATGTTATATTCATAAAGTTCACCACTGTTTAGGTCTCCGGATGAAATGTTTTTAATAAGCTACAGACCGCTTTTAACTATTTCTCTATCAGGAGATCCTATTAGCACCTCTTCTCCCATAAATTTGCTTGTGCATTTATATTTGGTTAACTTATCCTATTTAATGGCACCACCATCAATGTAGTCACACAAGTTAGGAACCTGGACATGATTCTTCCTCTTTTCCCTGAAAGACAGGTCTAACTGGTTGATAAAACTTGTTAATCCTGCCTCCTAAGTTTCTGAATGACATCCCATCGTCTTCATTCACAACCAGTATAATATTGTACCTGAACTATAGCAGTGATCTCCTAATGTCTCTCGTCTAGTATTCTCACAAATGTGGCCTCCATACTAAATCCTGAGTAATCATTCGAACATAGTTTTACCATGTTATGCCCCTTCCTAAAACTCTCTAATAACTTTTCCCTTGCCATGAGGATAAAATACAAACCTTTTTTTTTTTTTTTTTTTGAGACGGAGTCTCGCTCTGTCACCCAGGCTGGAGTGCAGTGGCGCAATCTCGGCTCACTGCAACCTCCGCCTCCTGGGTTCAAGCGATTCTCCTGCCTCAGCCTCCTGAGTAGCTGGGACTACAGGTGTGTGCCACCACACCCAGCTAATTTTTGTATTTTTAGTAGATGGGGTTTCACCATGTTGGCCAGGATGGTCTCGATCTCTTGACCTCATGATCCGCCCACCTCAGCCTCTCAACTACTGGGATTACAGGCATGAGCCACTGTGCCCAGCCAAACTTAACTCTTCTACACATACTCTTCCCAGCCATGCCAACCTAACTCAAATGTCCATTATTTGAAGCTTTCCTTGACCATGTAAGCAGAATTGCTGATTCCTTCCTTTATACAACTCTGTAATACACATATATCTCTATTACAGTATTTATTCTTCATATTTCAGTGTAATTATTTGTTTACACATCTGCCTTTCCTAGAAGACCTCCAGGGTTGGGACTATATTCATCTTTGTAACCCAGGTACTGGGCCTAAAACATAGAGATATTGGATAAAAGTTTATCAAATCAAAGAACAGATACCTTTTATCCCAATTTGTTGAAATGTAAAGCACTTCTTTAAGTTAACATTAGACAAAGAGAAGTTCTATGGATTCTATTGCCATAGAATGTGTTCCAAAAACCCTATGCTTAATAATACAAAGTTTAATGTTTACAAAGACATTCCATATTGAAATTCAGTATAATTTACCTTTCTCCTGTTGGAGGATATTTGATTTGTTTCCAAGTTTTCACTATTTTCCAAACTGACTGTTTCCTTGAGCCATATTTCTAACGAAGAAATTGCTCAATTGGAAGGCATAACATTGATTTTGATACATATTAACAAATTACTTTAATTTTTTTTTTTTTTTTTTTTTTTGAGGCCAGGCCTCTGTCTCCCAGGCTGGAGTGCAGTGGCACCATCAGAGCTCACTGCAGCCTCATCCTCGCAGGCTCAAGTGATCCTCCTGCCTCAGTCCCCCAAGTAGCTGGGATTACAGGCTTGGGCCACCACACCCAGCTAATTTTTTGTATTTTTAGTATAGATAGAGTTTTGCCATGTTGCCCAGGCTGGTTTCAAACTCCTGGGCTCAGGCAATCCTCCTGCCTTGGCCTCTCAAAGTGCTAGGATTACAGGCGTGAACCACCTTGCCAACAAATTGCTTTAGAAAGCTTGCAGCAGTGTATACTTCCACTAGAAATTAGCTTCTATTTAAAAACAATGTATAAATAGTATTAAAAAACAGAATCCAGCTCCTGATAATGTAATAATGTAGAAAAGGATCTCAACTCTTTTTTTTTTTTTTTTTTTTTTTGAGATGGAGTTTCACTCTTGTCACCTAGGATGGAGTGCAGTGGCACAATCTCAGCTCACTGCAACCTCTGCCTCCTAGGTTCAAGTGATTCTCCTGCCTCAGCCTCCTGAGTAGCTGGGATCACAGGCGCCCACCACCACGCCCAGCTAATTTTTGTATTTTCGGTAGAGATGGGGTTTCGCCATGTTGGCCAGGCTGGTCTCGCACTCCTGACCTCAGGTGATTTGCCCACCTCAGCCTACCAAAGTGCTGGGATTACAGGCATGAGCTATCATGCCCGGACTCTCAACTCTTTCAATATGTCAAATAATATTAAGTCCCTTTTAACATCCTAATATATATATTTTTTTCTTTTTTTTTTTTCTGAAACCAAGTCTCGCTCTGTCACCCAGGCTGGAGTGCAACGGTGTACCATCTCGGCTCACTGCAACCTCCACCTCCTGGGTTCATTCGATTATCCTGCCTCAGCCTCCTGAGTAGCTGGGATAAAAGGCACCCGCCACCACGCCTGGCTAATTTTTGTATTTTTAGTAGAGACGGGATTTTGTCATGTTGGCCAGGCTGGTCTTGAACTCCTGACCTCAGGTGATCCACCCTCCTCAGTCTCCCACAGTGCTGAGATTATAGGCGTGAGCCACCGTGCCTGGCCAACATCCTAATATATTTAATACTTTGTCATTCTTCTTCATCATACTGTCATATGATAATGAAATAGTGCAGATAAATTAAATACTTATAGCTGATGTTTATTAGCTGGAGATTCCTTTTCAGATTATGACACAAGTATACATGTGTGCGTATTCCATAGGAATAGGAGAAAAAGATGAGTAGCCTTCATCTATGTTCAGTTTCCAGACTTCAATTATATTTTTTGAACTAATATTTACATATATATATATATTTCATGTATTCGTGTTCATATTAGGTCAAAAAATGTTCACTAGATCAGATATTTTTATATAAATTTTTTTTTTAAACAGCCTCTTGACTCAGCCTCCTGAGTAGCTGGAACTACAGGCGCCCGCCACCACGCTGAGTAATTTTTTTGTATTTTTAGTAGAGATAGGGTTTCACCATGTTAGACAGGATGGTCTCGATCTCTTGACCTCGTGATTCGCCTGCCTCAGCCTCCCAAAGTGCTGGGATTACAGGCACAAGCCACCATGCCTGGCCCTTTCCTTTCTTCCTTCCTTCCTTCCTTCCTCCCTCCCTCCTTCCTTCTTTCTTTCTTTTTTTCTTTGAGACAGAGTCTCACTCTGCTGCCCAGGCTGGAATGCAGTGGTGCACTCTCAGCTCACTGCAACCTCCACCTCCCAGGTTCAAGCAATTCTCCTGCTCAGACTCCTGAGTAGCAGGGATTACAGGTACACGCCATCATGCCTGGCTAATTTTTGTATTTTTAGTAGAGATGGGGTTTCACCATGTTGGCCAGGCTGGTCTCAAACTCCTGACCTCAGGTGATCCACCCACCTCAGCCTCCCAAAGTACTGGGATTACAGGTATGAGCTACTACGCCCAGCCATTCTGTCCTTTCTTTAGAGCCCTGCTCAAACCCTACCTCCTAACAATATCATCTATGGCTGTGTGTGGTGGCTCATGCCTGTAATCCCAGCGCTTTGGGAGGCCAAGGCGGGTGGATCACCTGAGGTCAGGAGTTCGAGATGAGCCTGACCAACATGGAGAAATCCCGTCTCTACTAAAAATACAAAATTAGTCGGGCGTGGTGGCACATGCCTATAATCCCAGCTACTAGGGAGGCTGAGGCAGGAGAATCGCTTGAACCCGGGAGGCAGAGGTTGCAGTGAGCCGAGATCGTGCCACTGCACTCCAGCCTGGGAAACAAGAGCAAAACTCCATCTCAAAAAAAAATAATAATAATCTATCTGTACCACATATTTATTGCTTTGCATTTGCATTTCTGTTTACCTGTTGTGGCATATAATTATGTTAATTCCCAAACTAGAACTCTAAGTTTCTTGAGGCCAGGCACTGCAACTTATCTTTTTCTCTTTCTCAGAGCCAGTATAATATCTTGCATAGAGCTTAGTAACAATTGCAGCTAACCTTTATGTGGCAAATACTGTGTGCTTGATACAATGCTAGGTACTTCCACATATTAATTCATTTAACCCATACAATAAATCTATGAGGTAAATACTGTTCTTGTCCCAAGTTGCAGATGACAAAACATAAACTTAGGTGACTTACCTGCCCACGGTCACAAAACTCGTGGCAGAACTAGGACCTAATTTCAGTTCTGCTTGACTCTACAGCTGTCTTTTGGCTCCTCACACAAGCAAGTACTTTCGTCCTACTTGATCCATGAAGCCCAGGAGATAGCTTGGACTTCAAAGTTGTGTTAAGAGGGCAAATTGTGGTTCAGCAACTTTTCTTTCTCCCACTGACACAAAGCTTTTATGTAATGACCTTTCCCTGAAAACCAGAGATAAGCTGTAGCCAAATAATTCTGAATACCACTGATGGGCAAGACCCAGTCTTACTGCAGAGTATCCTAAAATCATATGTCCTCTGGCCGGGCATGGTGGCTCATGCCTGTAATCCCAGCACTTTGGGAGGCAGAGGCAGGCAGATCACTTGAGGTCAGGAGCTTGAGAACAGCCTGACCAATACGATGAAACCCCATCTGTACTAAAAATACAAAAATTAGCCAGGTGTGGTGGCATGCGCCTGTAATCCCAGCTACTCGGGAGGCTGAGACAGGAGAATCACTTGAACCCAGGAAGCAGAGGTTTTAGTGAGCTGAGACCACACCACTGCACTCCAGCCTGGGCAACAAGAGCAAAACTCCCTCTCAAAAAAAAAAAAAAAAATCATTTGTCTTCAAGATAATTTCTTGACTGTTTGTTTTATTATTCTTCTTTCTGAGGCTGAGTCCTGCTCTGTTGCCCAAGCTGGAGTGCAATGGTGCACCATCTCGGCTCATTCCACCTCCCGGGCTCAAGCAATTATCCTGCTTCAGCCTCCCAAGTAGCTGGGATTACAGGCACACACCACCATACCCAGCTAATTTTTGTATTTTTAGTAGAGACGGGGTTTCGCCATGTTGGCCAGGCTGGTCTCGAACTCCTGACCTCAGATGATCCACCCGCCTTGGCCTCCCAAAGTGCTGGGATTACAGGCGTGAGCCACTGTGCCTGGCCAATTGACTGTTTTTAAGATGATTATTCATCAAAAGTACTAATTTTAGTTTTCAGAGATCCAGTGAGCAAGGCTGGTCCAGGCCTGAAGTAATGGAGAAAACCTTTGTTTGCTACAACCTCTGCCTTAACAGCCAGTAGCTAGTAGGTTCTGTATAAGCTGATGAGTCATAGGGATCATCAGGAAAAAAAAAAAGGGCAATAGTCAATATGTCTACGCAGGTAGCCCTTGGATTCTAGTATTTGAAACCAAGTAGTATTTGTGTAATAGCAGTGTCTTACATTCACAGAGGCATTAGACTTTATGTAACTCCTTCACCTTTATTATTTCATTTGATGTTAACAGCCCTGTGCAGTGAAAGACAGTATAGACAGGATCCTCACATTCATTCACTTCTGCAGATTGTTCAGTGTGCCAGAAGGCTAGCCAAGAAGGCTAGTAAAGATTGAAATTTAGACCATGCTCTTCTCACCAAACTTATAAACCTTACTGTAAAGCTGCATCTGTCCAAAGGAAGGGGTCCCTTTTTCTATTATTTTTTTTTTTATTTTTTTTTTTTTGAGACAGAGTCTCACTTTGTGCCCAGGCTGGAGTGCAATGGCGTGATCTCAGCTCACTGCAACCTCTACCTCCTGGGTTCAAGGAATTCTTCTTTTTTTTTTTTTTTTTTGAGACGGAGTTTTGCTCTTGTTGCCCAGGCTGGAGTGCAATGGCATGATCTCGGCTCAACACAACCTCCGCCTCCCGGATTCAAGTGATTCTCCTGCCTCAGCCCCCCGAGAAGCTGGGATTACAGGCACGCACCACCACGCCCGGCTAATTTTGTATTTTTAGTAGAGATGAGGTTTCTCCATGTTAGTCAGGCTGGTCTCGAACTCCCAACCTCAGGTGATCCGCCCACCTCAGCCTCCCAAAGTGCTGGGATTACAGGCGTGAGCCACTGCGCCCGGCATCAAGGAATTCTTCTGCCTCAGCCTCCCAAGTAGCTGGGATTACAGGCGCCCAACACAATGTCTGGCTAATTTTTTGTATTTTTAGTAGAGACAGGGTTTCACCATGTTGGCCAGGCTGGTCTTGAACCCCTGACCTCAGGTGATCCATCCACCTCAGCCTCCTAAAGTGGTGGGATTACAGACGTGAGCCACCACACCTAGCCTCTTTTTTCTGAATTTATACAAAGGGACTATATGAGCAGGCGACAGCACTTAGGATGACTGTTGGGATCCCCACCTTAAAGATGTGAAAATCCAGGCACAGAGATGTTACAAGACACAACTAATAAGTGGTGAGTCCAAGATTAGAATTCAAGTCTTCCAGTTCATTAGTAAGCAAGGCTTTTCAACTATACAAGTCTCCCAATGGTTCAATTTAATATGTACTATTTCTGTCCTGTCATGTTGCAGACTGGTATCCTCAGCCCCTTGCTCTAACCAACTGAAGCAATATCTACAGGTTTTTGGCATAGCTGTAATCTGAAGTCATATGTGTTCTCTTCTTGAGGAAGCTGAGAAATAGATATGTGCACCAAGTGTCCTAAAAGAGATACTTTAGATGAATCTACCACTTTTGAAAAAAAAAATTAGACCACCAGCAAATGATGCTAACAGATCATGATATTATCACAGTAACAGGGTATCAACATTATATTATGGAGATGATGTGTAAAAAGAACATGGGATATAAAATCTAATTATCTAAATGCAGATACTAGCACTACCACTTACTAGCTGCCTGTCCCTAGGTGATAACAATAACAAATATTTATTGAACTCTTATTACTTGCAATGATATGTACTTTATTTACATGAAGAATAATTTTGTACAACTCTAAGAGTTAAGTACCTTCATTATCCCCATTTCACAGATGAGGACTCTGAGGCTAAAGTAACTTGTCCTGGGTTATAATGTTGGCAAGTAGAGAAGCCAGGATTCCAACCCAGGCGATCTAGCTCTAAAACCCATGTTCTTGACAAGGCAAGGTAGCTCACGCCTATAATCCCATCACTTTGGGAGTTTGAGCGGGGAGGACTGCTTGAGCCCAGGAGTTCAAGACCAGCCTGGGCAACATACAGAGATCTTGTCTCTTTTTAAAATTTTTTTTTAAAAAATAAATAAATAAATAAACAACCCCATGTTCTCAATTTCTCAGTCTTTGTTTCCTCTGGAATAAAATGGAGATAATATTAACAGCTGCCTAAATAATTAGAATCATATAAGTGTGCATTAAAGCATCTTTTTTTTTGAGACGGTGTCTTCTTACTCCTGTATCCCAGCGGGGAGCACAGCGGCGTGATTGTGGCTCACTGCAGTCTTGACTCCAAGGCTCAAGAAAAAAAAATCCTCCTGCCTCTTTTTTGTTTGTAGAGAGGAGTTCTCACTAGGTTGCCCAGGCTGGTCTCAAATTCCTGGGCTCAAGCAGTCCTCCCGCCTCAGCCTCCCAAAGTGCTGGGACTGTAGGCATGAGCCATAGCACTCGGCCGAAAGCATTTTTTTGTTGTTGTTGGAGACAGAGTCTGGCTCCATATCTCAGGCTGGAGTGCAACAGTTCGATCTCGGCTCACTGCAACCTCCGCCTCCCAGGTTCAAGCAATTCTCATGCCTCAGCCCCCGGAGTAGCTGGGATTACAGGCATGCACCACCACACGTGGCAAATTTTTGTATTTTTAGTAGAGATGGGGTTTCGCCATGTTGGCCAGGCCAGTCTCGAACTCCTGGCCTCAAGTGATCCGCCCAACTTGGCCTCCCAAAGTGTTGGGATTACGGACCTCGTGAGCCACTGTGCCCAGCCCAATAAAGCATTTTTAACAAACTGTAAAGCAGTAAAGGTCAATGTATGAAAGCCAAAGCTAATACTGACATATGGATGAGATCGTCCAGTGGATGGGATGGTCTAGAATCTACACTTAAGTGTAGATTTTCTTTTCTCCTTACCACTTAATATCAGGAGTCAAATTAGTTGTGTTAAGCTCATGCTTCTAGAAAAACAATAATCTTGCTATGCAGGTATTTCTTGTCCCACCTCTTCCTATATCCTGTTTCCTGCTTATGGAAGCAAAATATACAGTGGGACATATTCTTATATAGCCACAGGATGTCAATTTTTAAAAAATATTTTGTAGAGATGGGGTCTTGTTATGTTGCCCAGGCTGGTCTCAAACTCCTGGTCTTAAGGGATCCTCCCTGTTGGTCTCCTAAAGCACAAGAATTACATGCATGAGCCACTGCACCTAGCCAGATTTTAAAATTAGTTTTAAAAATTTGTGTATTGAGAGAATTTCCTCATCATCTGGTGATGACGTTTATACTAACTAGCATTCCCTGATCATTTAGTCTATGTAGGCAAGAATTTTACATGTCTTATCAGTTAATCCTCACAATAACCCTAAAAGATGGAAGCTATCATTCTTCTCATTTTTCAGATAAGGAAACTTAGAAATGATTAATAATGGCTGGTCGCGGTGACTCACGCCTATAATCCCAGCACTTTGGGAGGCCAAGTTGGGCGGATCACTTGAGGTCAGGAGTTCAAGACCAGCCTGGACAACATGATAAAACCCCGTCTCTACAAAAATATAAAAATTAGCTGGGCATGGTGGTGCATGCCTGCAATCCCAGCTACTCGGGAGGCTGAGGTGGGAGAATCACTTGAACCTGGGAGGTGGAGGTTGCAGTAAGCTGAGATCACGCCACTGCACTCCAGCCTGGGGGACAGAGTGAGACTCCATCTCAAAAAAAAAAAAAAAAAAAAAGAAATGATCAATAATTTACCCAAGGTGACATAACTAGTAGGTGAATAAGCTCAGGTCTATTTTTATTCCAAGGCTTAACTGTTATCCCTCACCAACTGCCACACTCAGGCATAACTAGGAATAACATGAGTGTCTACATTTTCTTTATATACAATCAGGCCTCTGCCTTCAAATGCTTCTTCCTTTGGTAATCATATTTTTTCTCAATCAAAAGTCAGGCTTAGCCAGGCATGGTGGCACAAGCCTGTGATCTCAGCTACTCAGGAGGCTGAGGCACAAGAATTGCGTGAACCCAGGAGGCAGAGGTTGCAGTGAGCCGAGATCACGCCGCTGCACTCCAGCCTGGGTGACAGAGTGAGACTCCGTCTCAAAAAAAAAAAAATCATTTGACTGAAGGAATATAAAAACATGGCTGGATAGCCAGGCACAATGTTTCATACCTGTAATCCCAACACAATGGGAGGCCGAGGCAGGACGATCACTGAGACCAGGTTGCACAACATAGACTCTTCTCTAGAAAAAAATTTTAAGGTTGGGCATGTGGCTCACTCCTGTAATCCTAGCACTTTGGGAGGCCAAGGTGGGTGGATCACCTGAGGTCAGGAGTTCGAGACCAGCCTGGCCAACATGGTGAAACCCCATCTCCACTAGAAATACAAAAAGTAGTCAGGTGTGATGGTGTGCATCTGTGGTCTCAGCTACTTGGGAGGCTGAGGCAGGAGAATCACTTGAACCCAGGAGGCGGAGGTTGCAGTGAGCCGATCCTGACACTGCACTCCAGCCTGGGCAACACAGCAAGACTCCGCTTCAACAAAAAATAAATAAATAAAATAAAATAAAATAAAGTCAAAGCATATAGTCTGACAATTTGAAATAAATTTCAGAAAAATCCAAGACTTGTGGTTGCTGGGCCTTTTATCTTTCTCCCCAAGACCTAATCACCTAGAACAAGCCCTATTCAGATTGTTCTCAGTTTATCTTTTTAGACCAAGCCTAGCTCCTCTTAGTGTTTCAGAGTTAAATCCATCTCCCAGGCAGAAGCCTCCACCTAAACTCTTCACCCAAAAGCCTCAGAGCTTCTTAGTGACAGAGACTTCAATTAGTCTCAGCCTTATGAAAAACGTCTCTCCCAAAAGAAAAAGACGGGGTGGGCACGGTGGCTCATGCCTGTAATCCCAGCACTTTGGGAGGCCGAGGCGGGTGGATCATCTGAGGTCAGGCGTTCGAGATCACCCCGGCCAAAATGGTGAAACCCCGTCTACTAAAAATAACAAAATTAGTCGGGCGTGGTGGCGGGCGCCTGTAATCCCAGCAACTCGGGAGGCTGAGGCAGGAGAATCGCTTGAACCCAGGAGGCAGAGGTTGTAGTGGGCCAAGATCATGCCATTGCACTCAGCCTGGACAACACGAGCAAAACTCCATCTCAAAAAAAAAAAAAGAAAAGAAAGAGATGAAAGGAAAAAATAGTTTTCTTTTTTTTTCAAATAGAAACCCTTGCTATGGTTTGAATGTTTGTGTCCTCCAAAACTCATGTTGAAACTTGATCCCCAGCGTGGCAGTATTGAGAGGTGGAGCCTTGAAGAGGTAACTAGATTATGTGGGCTCTGCCCTCATGAATGGATTAATCCACTCATGGATTAATGGGTTAATGAATTAATGGGTTATGATAAAGGTGGGACTGTTGGTTTTACAGGAAGAGGAAGAGAAACCTGAGCTTAGTGCCCTCGACATGTGATGCCCTACACAGCCTCAGGACTCTGCAGTCTCCACCAGCAAGAAGGGCCTCAACAGATGTGGCATATACAGCACCTCAGCCTTAGACTTCTCAGCCTACATAACTGTAAGAAATAAATTTTCTTTATAAATTACCCACTTTCCAATATCTGTCATAAGCGACAGAAAACAGACTAAGACAGCCCATAAAGCATTCCTTTGAAACATCCCACTCTAAACAACCCCAGCCTTTCCCAGAGGAGGCAGGAGGAGGAAAAGAGAAGTTTATCTGTTCTCTTAAGGGAAAGATATTGTTTTGCCTCTCCTTTCTAAAGAGGCTTCTTTCTAAAGTCACTGCAGTTTGCATGGTTGTTCCTCTTAAAACAAAAAAGAAAGCACAAGCCCTAAACTTCATATGCAGAAATGATCTTCAAATTCATTAATTTAGTACATCTACTGAGCACCTATTATATGGTGGGCTCCCAACACTTATTATTCCTCTTTCCGTCTACATGCATGATCAAGAATACTCAAAAGTAGTAAACCAAAAAGACAAGCTTATCCTACAATGGGGAGTGGGAAGGGGAAGGAAAAGGATGGCTACTAACAACAAAAATTAAAAAAAATCAGATGGGTATAAGCGCTAGAAAGAACAAAAGGGTGATGTGACTGACAGATCTGGTGGAATATTTAGATTAGATGGTCATGGCTGGGCACAGTGGCTCACGCCTGTAATCCCAGCACTTTGGGAGGCTGAGGCGGGTGGATCACCTGAGGTCAGGAGTTCGAGATGAGCCTGGCCAACATGGTGAAACCCCATCTCTACTAAAAATACAAAAATTAGCTGGGCGTAGTGGCAGGCACCTGTAATCCCAGCTACTTGGGAGGCTGAGGCGGGAGAATCACTTGAACCTGGGAGGCGGAGGTTGCAATGAGCTGAGATTGCGCCATCACACTCCAGCCTGGGGTACAAGAGCAAGACTTCATCTCCAAAAAAAAAAAAGATGCTCATTAAAGGCCTCCTTGACTAGATGAAACGTGAATTAAAAGAAGGAGCCATCCATATGGCTGGTGGTAGAGGATGCAGAGGGAACAACTAATGTGAAAATCCTAATGCAGGAGTAAGGCTTTCAAGCTGGGGTTGGCAAATTTTTTCTGTAGCACCACATAGTAAATATTTTAGGCTTTGTTAAGTCACAGAAAGTCTCTTGTTGCATATTCTTCTTGTTCTTGTTGTTTTACAACCCTTTAAAAATATAAAAACCATTCTTAGTTTTGGCAGTATAAAAACAGGTCTCCAGAAAAATTTGACCTCTGCCAAGACTCCTGATTTAGAGGAACACACAATCTACTGGAGCTAGAGGGTAAGTGGACCAGAAGGAAAGCAATACAAGATGAGGTGTGAAAGGCAGTCAGCAGCCAGATCATAGAGGGGAACTTTTAGACTAAGTTAAGAATTTTATTTTTTTTTAAGTGTGATGGGAATCTTAGAGAGTTTTAAGCAGAGCTGTGACATGCTTTAAAAAGGTCACCTTGGCTGTGTGTGAAGAGCAGACTGTGGCAGAGTTAAGAGTAGAAACAGAAACAGATTAGGAGATTGGTTATTATATTATCCAGGCAGGTAAGGATGAGTGTGATGATGGTGCCAGAGATGGACACAACTGAACAGGAAGTGAACTGAACACCTTCAATGAAAGCCATGTTTATTATTAACAAAATCATGGAAGGATTCTTGAAATTTTCCTTTAAAATCAGAAGAGCTTGTGTTGACCTATAAAATTTATTTATTTATTTAGAGACGTAGTCTCGCTCTGTTGTCAGGATGGACTGCAGTGGCACAATCTCAGCTCACTGCCCCCTCCACCTCCCGGGTTCAAGCAATTCTCCTGCCTCCTCCTCCCAAGTAGCTGGGGCTACAGGCACGCACCACTATGCCCAGCTAATTTTTGTATTTTTATTAGAGATGGGTTTCACCATTTGGCCAGGATGGTCTCGATCTCTTGACCTCGTGATCCACCTGCCTCGGCCTCCCAAAGTGCTGGGATTACAGGCCAGCCACCGTGACCGGCCGACCTATAAATTTTATTAAGTTTGATGGATAGAAAAATCTTGGTTAATCAAATTTTTTGCAACATTTTGCCATGTTTGATTTATAGATATTTGAACTTTTGATAGATATTTTTTCCTCTCTTCCTAGTGAAATGATTCACAGTTTTTCTGTGAATATCACCTGTTCCTGATATTCATTACTTTCTCTTCTTCACCTAAATGCATGAAAAAGTATACTTAAAATGTTCCTCTAGTCTGGGTGACATGGCTCACACCTGTAATCTCAGCACTTTGGGAGGCCGGGGCAGGAAGATTGCTTGAGTCCAAGAGCTCAAGACCAGCCTGGGCAATGTAGCAAGACTCCATCTCTAGTAAATAAATAAAATAAAATGTTTCTCTAATTTTAGAGTGTACTGCAGTCAACCAAAAGAAAACTGCTATTTTAAAATCTGAGAAACTTCCAACTTCCCTTGGCAACACACCCTTCTCTCTCAAAGTTTTCACCATAAGGAGGTTGTAAACATAAGTTGGTCTCACACAACTTGAATTCATTTTCTTGTTCTTCTGTTGATAGAAACACTACTGAACATTTTTGAAAATTCATTGAGTGTACATTTAATTTGGGTACATTTTTGTATATTTGTTAAAACTTATTAAACATTTGGGAGGGGGTGGCAGAACAAAACTTTAGACACAGAAAGAGGTTTCCATGATGGCAACCATTAGGGGTGGGGAGATTAACTGGGGAGTTTCATAGGTTGAGTTCCTTGGAAACACTACGAAACCAAGATTTGCATGCAAGAAATTTCAGGAGGGCACAATTGGCAAATACACTTGCAATGAAATGGGGGAGTCAGGATTAGTCAGAGGGAGACACTGACCCCTACTATAGCTGCAATTAAGTCCTCAGTTGATTCTGTGATGAGCTCTGGAACTGGAATGATCCCTCAGTCACATCCTCAAATGAGTAAGGAAGCTGGATCTTTGTACCCTGCATCAGCCAGTCACCAGCTGTGGGCTCCTGGGAGCACAACCTTGGGCAAGACAGTTTTCCATATCCTAAGGCAATGCCCAGGAAAAAAAAAAGGCTTCAAGATATCAACAGCTAAAATTCCCAGCAGCTAAGGGATCATCACCCATGAAGATGGGATTTGGGCTGAAACACCACAGTATCTACCATCATGGCACAAAGTGTTTTACCATGGGCAAGTAGTATTTTTATTAAAATGCTATAGGAAGTCTTAGTATACCAAATATGCTAATTAGCATACCAATTGGTATTTTTATTAAAATACTAATTTTTACCATGGAATATAGCATTTCACCATGAATATAGAGTATTTTTATTAAAAATAAACAATCTTCATGTTCAAATATTTGGGAACACTTTTTTTTTTTTTTTTTTTTTTTTGAGACGGAGTCTCGCTCTGTCGCCCAGGCTGGAGTGCAGTGGCGCGATCTCGGCTCACTGCAAGCTCCGTCCCCCGGGTTCACGCCATTCTCCTGCCTCAGCCTCTCCAAGTAGCTGGGACTACAGGCGCCCACCACCACGCCCGGCTAATTTTTTTGTATTTTTAGTAGAGACGGGGTTTCACCGTGGTCTCGATCTCCTGACCTCGTGATCCGCCCGCCTCGGCCTCCCAAAGTGCTGGGATTACAAGCGTGAGCCACCGCGCCCGGCCCGACGGGAACACTTTTTTATACATGCTGCTGGAAAAGTGACTCAAGTGTCATTTCAACTGTGTATCTTGACCCAGCTAATGATTAAACCTGAATTGTTTGTTTATGATGGAGTCTCGCTCTGTCGCCCAGGCTGGAGTGCAATGGCGCAATCTCGGCTCACCACAACCTCCGCCTCCCAGGTTCAAGTGATTCTCCTGCCTCAGCCTCCCGAGTAGCTGGGATTACAGGCACGCACCACTGTGCCCGGGTACTTTTTGTATTTTTAGTGGAGATGGGGTTTCATCATGTTGGCCAGGCTGGTCTTGAACTCTTGACCTCAAGTGATCTGCCCACCTCAGCCTCCCAAAGTGCTGGGATTATAGGCGTGAGCCACCACACCCAGCCAAACCTGAGTTATTTTTATTCTTCCTCCTCCCTTATCAAATCCTAGGTCTCCTTCAGTGATAGGACAGAAAAGGATTCATCTATCCTTTTCTGTCAGTCACCAATTCTGGTCCCCACCTTCATCTTCTCAAACTTAAAATTCTCCTGTCTCCAATTTTATCAAGCTGTTATGGGGGGTGGGGGGAAGGTAAGAGGATGCTCATGGCATCCCTTGCATTAATTCCTCAAACAGTCACTGAGAGCCTATGCAAGGTACTAGGGAAACAGTATTGAGCAAGAAGATAGATTTCCTCTATCTCTTATGGACATTAATTTCAAGTGAATAAGAGAGACTTCAATCAATTCCATGATGAATAACTTCATGGCAGTTGTGATTAAAATGCTATGAAAAAGTAGCAGACATATGAAACCCCTGGTTTAGGGGGTCAGAAAGGGTTTTCTGGAATAACATCAGCCTTAAAGAACAAACGGATAAAGTGCAAAGGAAGTACATTCCATGCAAAGGGAATATCATGATTCTTCCTACCATTAGGATCCGAAGGAGAAGGAGGTGGTACATTCATGAAACTAAAGAAAGTCAGTAGCCAGGTGCTAGAGCTCAGAGTTCAACTGGGAAACAGGAGTGGGTAGAAGAGAAAAAGAAGCTAGTAGGTAAGCAAGGGCAATACAAGGCCATTAGAAGTGAGGTTTTATATTACTTTTTTTTTTTTTGACACAGGTTCTCACTCTGTTGCCCAGGCTAGAGTGCAGTGGTGTGATCTGGGCTCACTGCAGCCTCAACCTCCCAGGCTCAAGCAATCCTCCCACTTCAGCCTCCCAAGTAGCTGGGACTACAAGTGCGCACCACCATGCCCAGCTAATTTCTGGGGTGCTTTTTTTTTGTAGAGATGGGCTTTCGCCAGGTTGCCCAGGCTCATCTCAAACTCCCGAGCTCAAGCGATTCGCCCATCTTGGCCTTCCAAAGTACTGGGATTATAAGCGTGCACCACCGGGTCTGACCCTATTTTACTTTTTAAAAAACTTTTGGCCAGGCATGGTGGTTCATGCCTGTAATCCCAGAACTTGGGGAGGCCAAGGCAGGTGGATCCCCTGAGGTCAGGAGTTTGAGACCAGCCTGGTCAACATGGTGAAACCTCGTCTCTACTAAAAATACAAAAATTAGCCGGGCATCGTGGCAGGCACCTGTAGTCCCAGCCCCAGTCACTCGGGAGGCTGAGGCAGGAGAATCGCTTGAACCTGAGAGGCAGAGGTTGCAGTGAGCTGAGATTGCAGCACTGCACTCCAGCCTGGGCGACGGAGCGAGACTCTGTCTCAAAATACAAACAAATACCTTTTCATTTTGAAATAATTTCAGAATTACAAAAATGTTTCAAAAATATATTCCTCTACACTTTTTGCCCCATATTCTCCAAATGTTAACATCTTATATTATCATGGTATAATTATCAAAATCAGGAAATTAAAATTGATTCAATATTATTATCACGAGCTTATTTTAACAATTGACACACTAATGTCCCACCCAAGAATCCAATTCAGGATCACACATTCCATTTACTTGTCAAGTCTCTGTAGTCTCTTTTAATCTGGGACAGTTCCTCAGTCTTTGTCTTTCATGACCTTCACACTTTTGAAGAGCACTGGCCAGTTATTTGGTAGAATGACCCTCAATTTTGGTTTACCTGATGTTTCCTCATGATCGAACTTAGGTCATACATATTTTTTGCAATAATATCACAGAAGTGATGTTGCGTCCTTCTCAAAGCATCATCTCAGAAGGAAGATGGTGTGGATTTAACCCACAGCGGCTATTTAACTTTGATCACTTGGTTAAAATAGTGTCTACCAGATTCGGCCACTGTAAAACAGCTACTGTATTACCCTTTTTACTTAAATATCTTTAGGGAGATACTTTCTATGTAGATATCCTGTTAACATTCACCCACTAATTTTAGCATCCGTTAATGATTTTTACCCGCATCATTTATTCTTGTGGTGTTTGCAAATGGTGATTTCGTATTTTTATCAACCCTTCTACCTTAATTGGAATGCTACTATAAGGAAGGGTTTTTCCTCCTCCCCTAACTTATTCATTTATTTTTATCAGTAGATATAAATAATTCATATTTATTTCTATGGGTCCATAATGGATTCATACTTATTCTATTGGTTATAATTCATTACTATTATTATTTTGTTGTTCAAAACATCTGACCTGGTCATTGGTGTCCCTTCCAGTTGCTCCTGGGTTAAGCATGGCCCTATCATTTTTTTAAAGACTAGTCAAGTGTGATAATGAGAGGGGGAGAAAGAGTAGAACAACAAGATTGATCTGTAACTGATTGTGAACTGAGATAACTCACTAACTTTAGACAGACTCCCATCATTTTTTGTTCATTATTCTATTCTATCTCATCATTTTTTTAGCACTTCCTTTTCTGGCACTGCAGATGTTCCAGGCTCAGGTACCTTTCCTGCCACAGTCTGTAATCAGCAAATTTCTCCAAAGATCTGTTTCCCTTTATTGGACATAACACTAGGCATATTCATTGGTTCTAGGGTGTCACTGCCTAATGCCCTCTCATTAGATAGAGTTAGAAACCATATATAGGCACACATCTCTATGTGGGTATCTATCTATAAACTCAAGAGTGTCTATTGATATCTTCAATTCTAATCCAACATCACAGAGTTCATTCTATCCTTATAAGTGTCTTTTATTTATTTCACCAAATATTTAGTGAACACCCTCCATGGGCCAGGCTCTGTACTAGGCACTGGGGATACAGTAGAGGACAAAACAGGTATAGTCTCACCCTTGCCTTCATGAAGCTTAGATTCTAGCAAAGATCAATTTATGGATTACTTTCCTTTTCTCCAAAATTGTTAAATTTATGCGTTCTACCAGCTCACCAGGATTTAAACAGATCACAGAAAGATTTTAATCAGGTGAGTAACATGATCAGGAGTTCATTACTTAAAAGGTCATTCTATTGGGTAGTCAATGGAGCAGAGTGGACTGGAGAGGCCAGTTGCCACATCAGTCGGAAAGAGGTGAAGGTGAATGTGGGGAGGCCAAATATGACACTGGTAAGTACTTCAAGGTAAGAGATGCTGGTCAACTGAACAAGGGTAAAGGAAAGGGAAATGAAAGCAATAGGTGGATTTGAGAGATATTTAGGAGATAAACGAACCAGACCTGGTGACTGACTGATGGGTAGGGGTATGTGGTAAGAGAGAAGGATGACTCCAGGAGAACTCCTAGGATTCTGGGAGTGTGTAAATTGGCTCAGATTTTCATATATTATATTTTATTCTTTTATTTTTTCCCATCTACGCCCTTTGTCTAGATCCATATATTGTAAATATATGACTACTACATACTTGTCTCTTCTGTTAAACTGTATAACAAATGTATAACTACTAAGTTTATTATTGTTAACATTTTTGTATCCCCAGTATCTCCTACAATATCTGGTATATAGTTGAAGCTCAATAAATGATGCTGAATAAATGATTAATTGAATAGTCGATTGTCTTCAGACTTACTAAGATTTTAGCTATCATAAGGTCCAAAATTAGATATAATACCCTCACAAAGGCCTAAAACTCCTTAAGTAGAGGAGGACTACTTATGCTGAATACCCATTCTCTAAAAAAGGTGTGTCTTGGTCTATCAGTTTATTATGTACACTTTCTCTTCTATCAATTCATTCATCCTACCCAAGATTTAAAACCCAGATGTCATAAAATGGAGGTAAACATTTGACTATAACAATAAAATTTCACTTCACACCTATCAGATTGACAAAAATTAATACCTATTAATTGCCTATTCCCGGCAGAGGGTGAGGGTAAGGAAAGGCCTCTGTTTCCTCACCTGTTAAATGGAGCTATGATGCCTAGGTAAGATGTTTCCGGTCCCAAGTAGGCATTCAGGAAAGGCTGACACTTTTCCTTGCTCTTTTACATATATTTCTCCTTCAAGATCCAGGTCAAACCAGTCTTCTACTAGGACATCTTCCCAGACCACTCTAACATGCGGCAACTTCTTTCCCCTTCCCTGAGCTCCTAGGGTACCTATCTGTAAAATTCTTCAGAAAGTAATCATTGGTAGTCCTGTGATTGCTCCTGTAATAAATCACTTTTACTACTGTTAACTATTCACATACTCTTACACTTTCTGACATCAGCTGATTCAAATGTCAGCCATGCCACTTACTTGCTATGATTTCATTTTTCCAATGTTTGATTTTCTCATCTATGAAATGAGAGACATACCCACCAACCTGAAAGGGTTGTTGTCACGATCTGAGATAATGCATGTGAAAGGCCCAGCACATGTCCATTGTAGATGTTCAGTAAGTAGATGCCAAACAAGTGCTCCCTGAGTGCAGCTGTCATCTTTTCTCAAATGTCAATCTCCTCCCAGTTATGGCATCTCAAAAACTGCCTCACACGTGGCTGCTCTTGATATTTTATTTATTTATACTTCACCTTGGTTACTATCTTGCCCACTTTAAGTTATTACTTAAAGATTTGCCCCAATTTAGCATCATATGAATACAAGCTCTACAAGGGTATTTTTGTATTTTGCTCTATGCTATCCTCATCACCTAAATAGTACCTGGAATATAAGTATATGCTCAACAAGTACCTGATAACAAATGTCGTTCTGGGGCCAGGCACGGTGGCTCATGCCTGTAATTCCAGGACTTCGGGAGGCCGAGGCGGGTGGATCATTTGAGGTCAGGAGTTCAAGACCAGCCTGGCCAACATGGTGAAACCCCGTCTCTACTAAAAATACAAAAATTAGCTGGGTGTGGTGGTGCACGCCTATAATCCCAGCTACTCAGGAGGCTGAGGCAGGAGAACTGCTTGACCCAAGTGAGCCGAGGCTGCGTCGCTGCTCTCCAGCCTGGGCAACAGAGGGAGACTCTATTCAAGAAATAATAATAAAATAAAATAAATGTAGTTCCTTCTAAGGAGTTGCCTTTATTTAAGGTATACTGTCCTCATTTAACTAAATGGCAAGGAAGATTGATGAAATGTTCAAGATTGATCAGGTGTTCCCTCCTCAGATTCTGAACTGTGAGCAGAATAAAAACAGGGCTGAACCCATGAGAGCATGGAATGTTCCTGCTACCACGATTCTCTGGGACAGCCACTCTTGACTGTTCCCAGCTTAATTCTCATGCCTTACCTTCAATCCTGTGAGCTCACCCATGTCCTTCCAATGAATTTCCTTTTTGCTTAAGTTAGCTCTGGGTTTCTCAACCTCAGAACTACTGATATTTTAGGCTACATAATTCTTTGTTGTGAGTGGCTCTCCTGTGCACTATAGCACGTTT
Source organism: Symphalangus syndactylus (assembly GCF_028878055.3). Lineage (NCBI taxonomy): Eukaryota > Metazoa > Chordata > Mammalia > Primates > Hylobatidae > Symphalangus > Symphalangus syndactylus. Next base: position 46,391,977 of record NC_072424.2, on the reverse strand, counting down.
AGCAGTATCCTTGGTCTCTACCCATCAGACGCCTGTAACATCCCTCAGTATAACAATCGAAATGTCTCCAGACATTACCAAAAAACCCCAAGTCAGGACTCAATTAACTGGAGTTGATTTCTGTGAAACAAAAAATCCTAAATGATGGATACTACATTCTGGGCAACTTTTCATTACTGGCCTATATAGAAATACCTCATTTGTTTACTAGCTCATGTTATATGGGTATGTCATAAATTATTGAGTAGTAAGTCTACTAATAGATTTTAAGGTTGCATCTGGTGTTATTATTAAATAACAACTTTATGGAGCTATAATTCACTCAAAGTGTACAATTCAGTGGCTTTTAGTATATTCAGAGTTGTGCAACAATCACTACAATCAATTTTAGACCATTTTCATCAACCCAAAAAGAAACCCCAACACAACTTAGTTGTCAACTCCAAATCTCCAACTTCTCCAGCCCTAAGCAATCATTAATCTACTTTCTTTGCAGATTTGCCTAGGAATTATAGAATATGTGATATTTTGTGACCAGCTCCTGTCACATAGCAAAATGTTTTCAAGGTTCATCCATGTTATAGCATGTGTCAGTACTTCATTCTTTTTTTTTTTGAGATGAAGTCTTGCTCTGCCACCCAGGCTGGGGTGCAGTGGCGTGATCTTGGCTCACTGCAAGCTCCGCCTCCCGGGTTCACGCCATTCTCCTGCCTCAGCCTCCCGAGTGGCTGGGACTACAGGCACCCACCACCATGCCGGCTAATTTTTTGTATTTTTAGTAGAGATGGGGTTTCACTGTGTTAGCCAGGATGGTCTCAATCTCCTGACCTCATGATCCACCCGCCTTGGCCTCCCAAAGTGCTGGGATTACAGGCGTGAGCCACCACGCCCAGCACTTCATTCTTTTTCATTATCAAATATTCCATTGTATGGACATTCTACATTTTATCCATTCATCAGTTGATGGACAATTGGGTTGTTTCCACTTTTGGCTATTATGAATAATGCTGTTTTTCTTTTTTTTTTTTTTTTTTTTTGAGATGGAGTTTCGCTCTTGTTGCCCAGGTTGGAGTGCAATGGCACGATCTCGGCTCACTGTAACCTCCGCCTCCCGGTTTCAAGCTATTCTCCTGCCTTAGCCTCCTGAGTAGTGGGATTACAGGCACCTGCCACCATGCCTGGCTAATTTTTATATTTTTAGTAGAGATGAGGTTTCGCCATGTTGGCCAGGCTGGTCTTGAACTCCTGACCTCAGGTGATCCACCTGCCTTGGCCTCCCAAAGTGCTGGGATTACAGCCACCACGCCTGGTGAGCCACCACGCCTGGCCCATACTGCTGCTATTAACATTCATGTGACTTCTTTGGTTTTCTTGTAAAATAACAAGAAAAAGTAAAAACATTCATCTACAAGTGTTTGTGTAGGCATATGTTTTCACTTCTCGGGTATATACCTGGGAATAGAATTGCTGGGCTATATGGTAACTCTATGTTTAACATTTTGAGAAAATGCCAGACTGTTTTCCAAAGCAGCTGCACCATTTTAACCTCCCACTAATAGTACATGAGGGTTCCAATTTCTTCACATTCTTGCCAGTTCTTGTTATTAGCCATCCTATGATGGCTAGTCATCCTGGTGAGAGTGAAGTGGTATCTCATTTTGGTTTTGATTTACATTTCTCTGATTAATGATGGTGAGCATCTTTTCACATGCTTATTGGCCATTTATTATACCTTCTTTGGAGATATATCTATTCAGATCCTTTAATTATATTATTGAGTTGAAGAGATTTTTTATATATTCCCTTTCAGATATGATTTCCAAACATTTGTTCCCATTCTATGTCTTTTCACTTTCTTAATATTATCCTTTCCAGCAAAAAAAGTTTTGACTAAGTCCAATTTATTTATTCTTTCTTTTGTTGCTTATGCTTTTGTTATTAATCTAAGAAAACACAGTCTAATCCCTGGTCATGTAGATTTATGCCTATGTTTACTTCTAAGAGTTATATAGTGTGAGATCTTACATTTTGGTCTTTCATCCACTTTGAATTAATTTTTGTTTCTGATGTGGGTAGGGACGCAACATTATTCCTTCACAAGTGGATATCCAGCTGTGCCAGCTTTATTTAAGAGAAATACTATTCTTTCCTCCATTAGATTGTTTTGGCATCCTTGTCAAAATCTATTGACTATAAAAGTAAGGGATTATTTCTGGACTCTTCATCCTGTTCCACTGATCTAAATTCTATTCTTATGCCACCACCACACTGTCTTGATTATTGTAGCTTAATAGTAAGTTTTAAAATCAGGACGTGTGAGTCCTCAAATTTTGTTCTTCTAAGATCCTTTTGGTGGCTGGGCGCAGTGGCTCATGCCCGTAATCCCAGTACGTTGGGAGGTCAAGGTGGGTGGATCATTTGAGGTCAGGAGTTCGAGACCAGCGTGGCCAACATGGTGAAACCCCACCTCTACTAAAAATACAAAAATCAGCTGGGCATGGTGGCAGGTGCCTGTAGTCCCAGCTACTCGGGAGGCTGAGGCAGGAGAATCGCTTGAACACGGGAGGTGGAGGTTGCAGTGAGTTGAGATCGCGCCACTGTACTCCAGCCTAGGGGGCAGAGCAAGACTCTGTCTTAAAAAACAAAAAGGCCGGCCGGGCGCGGTGGCTCACGCCTGTAATCCCAGCACTTTGGGAGGCCGAGGCGGGTGGATCACGAGGTCAGAAGATTGAGACCATCCTGGCTAACACGGTGAAACCCCGTATCTACTAAAAATACAAAAAATTCTCCGGGCGTGGTGGCGGGCGCCTGTAGTTCCAGCTACTCCAGAGGCTGAGGCAGGAGAATGGCGTGAGCCCGGGAGGCGGAGCTTGCAGCAAGCCAAGATCACGCCACTGCTCTCCAGCCTGGGTGACAGAGCGAGACTCTGTCTCAAAAAAAAAAAAAAAAAAAAAAAAGGCCAGGTGCAGTGTCTCATGCCTGTAATCCCAGCACTTTGGGAGGCCAAGGTGGGTGGATCACGAGGTCAGGAGTTCAAGACCAGCCGGGCCAAGATGGTGAAACCCCATCTCTACTAAAAAAACAAAAAAATTAGCTGGGCATGGTGGCGGGTGCCTGTAATCCCAGCTACTCTGGAAGCTGAGGCAGAGAAATGCTTGAACCCAGGAGGCGGAGGTTGCAGTGAGCCGAGATTGCGCCACTGCACTCCAGCCTGGGCGACAGAGCAAGGCTCCATCTCAAAAAAAAAAAAAAAAAAAAAATTATTTTGGCTACTCTGGGCCACCTGAATTTCCATACAAATTTTAGGATTAGATTGTCATTTTCTATAAAGAAGTCAGGTGGATTTTGATAGGGATTGCACTGAATCTGTAGATCAGTTTGAGGAGTACTGCCATCTTAAAAACATTAAATCTTCTAATGAATATGAGATTCTTTCTAATTATATCTTTAATTTCTTACAATAATGTCTTTTAGTTTTCAGATGTTATATACTTCTTTCGTTAAATTTATTCCTAAACATTTTATCCTTTGCGATGCCTTTATAAATCAAATTGTTTTCCTTTCATATCTGGATTGTTCATTGCTAATTTACATAAACACAATACCTTTTTGCACATTGAGCTTATATCCTACAACTTTGCTGAACTCATTTATTGGTTCTTTTTTTTTTTTTTTTGAGACAGAGTCTTCCTCTGTTACCAGGCTGGAGTGCAGTGGCATGATCTTGGCTCACTGTAACCTCTGCCTCCCAGGTTCAAGCCATTCTCCTGGCTCAGCCTCCTAAGCAGCTGGGATTACAGGCGCCCACCACCACGCCCAGCTAATTTTTATATTTTTAGTAGAGACAGGATTTCACCATGTTGGCCAGGATGGTCTCGATCTCCTGATCTCGTGATCCACCGGCCTCAGCCTCCCGAAGTGCTGGGATTACAGGCGTGAGCCACCGCGCCCAGCCTCATTTATTGGTTCTAACAAGTGTTTTTATTTTTTTTTTTTGATTCTTGGAATTTTCTAAATAGAAGATCATTTCATATACAAATAGAGATAGTTTTACTTCTTCCTTTCCAATATGGATGCCTTTTATTTCTTTTCTTGACTAATTGACCTGGCTAGAACCTCCAGTACAATGTTGAATAGAGGCTGTAAGAGGACATATTCTTGCCTTGTTCCTCATCATAGGGGGAAAGCATTCAGTCTTTCACCATCAGGCATGATATTGGCTATGGATTTTTTTGTAGATGCACTTTATCAAGCTGAGGAAGTTCCCTTCTATTCCTGAGTGGTCTTTTTCTCTTCCTCTTACAAGCAAGCTGCAATTGGAAATAACAGATCAGTGAACACCCTGGCTTTTGCTTCAGGGCCCAAAATGTTTAATACTTGCTTTCTGACACATTCCCAAAATGTTGCTTGATTTTTCTTATTTTTCAGTAAATTATATTCCTATTTGTTTGAGTTCTGGGTAACTCACAATGGCTGCAGTCTGTGTTTTTCCAAAGCTCTATCGTCCCCCTTTGATAATCCACTTTCATTTTTCCTTCACAGTACTCCAGCGTATGTCTATTTATAGCACTTCATACCTCACATTCATTGCCATCTTTATTCCTTCCAAAGAAGATCTGCTATTGTGAGCAGTGGCCACTACTAATTTCTGTAAAGGCTTGAGATCAACAGAGGTTTGGGATAATAGCAAACTTTTAAAGTCAAGTTATAGGAGCAACAGCCATTAATCAATTTGGGGTAAAGAACCTCGCCAGGAGGGAAAAAAAATAAAAAGCAAAAAAACAGGCAAAGGTATCAATAAAAATAAAAACTATGGAGGCCAAGATGGGTGGATCGCTTGATCGCTTGAACCCAGGAGTTTGAGACCAGCCTGGACAACATGGCGAAACCGTGTCTCTACTAAAAATACAAAAATTAGCTGGGCGTGGTGGGGCGTGCCTGTAATCCCAGCTAACTGGGGAGGTTGAGGCATGAAAGTCACTTGAACCTGGGAGACAGAGACTGCAATGAGCTAAGATCGTGCCACTGCACTCCAACCTGAGTGACAGTGAGACCTGGTCTCAAAAAAGAAAGAAAGAGAGAAAGAGAGACAGAGAGGCATGGTGCCGTGGCTCACACCTGTAATCCCTGCACTTTGGGAGGCCAAGGCGGGTGGATCACCTGATGTCAAGAGTTCAAGACAAGCCTGGCCAACATGATGAAACCCGGTCTCTATTAAAAATACAAAACAAATTAGCCGGGTGTGATGGCGTACACCTATAATCCAGCTACTCAGGAGGGTAAGGCAGGAGAATCGCTTGAACCCAGGAAGCAGAGGTTGCAGTGAACCAAGATTGTGCCATTGCACTACAGCCTGAGCAACAAGCGCAAAACTCCATCTCAAAAAAAAAAAAAAAAAAGAGAGAGAGAGAAAGAAAGAAAAAAACTAGATCCCTAAGGGGTCCAAGGATTTCAGGTTTTAAAAATTCCTGTCTGGGCATAGTGACTCATGCCTATAATCCCAATACTTTGGGAGGCTGAGGCAGGTAGAACACTTGAGCCCAGGAGTTCAAGACCACCCTGGGCAATGTGGCAAAACCCCTGTCTCTACAAAAAAATGTATAAATCAGCCAAGCATGGTGGTACATGCCTGTAGTTCCAGCCACTTGGGAGGCAGAGGACGCGGTGGTTTCAGTGGGCCAAGAGTGAAAAAAAAAAAAACAAAAAAAAAAAAACCAAATATGAATAAATAAATCCCTGATCTATATACATACAGGCTAATAGACGGTGAGCATCTATTCTTTCTTTTTTTTTTTTTTTTTTTTTTTTTTGAGACGGAGTCTCGCTCTGTCGCCCAGGCTGGAGTGCAGTGGCGCAGTCTCGGCTCACTGCAAGCTCCGCCTCCCAGGTTCACGCCATTCTCCTGCCTCAGCCTCTCCGAGTAGCTGGGACTACAGGCGCCTGCCAGCACGCCCGGCTAATTTTTTTTCTTTTTTTGTATTTTTAGTAGAGACGGGGTTTCACTGTGGTCTCGATCTCCTGACCTCCTGATCCGCCCGCCTCGGCCTCCCAAAGTGCTGGGATTACAAGCGTGAGCCACCGCGCCCGGCCTTATTCTTTCTTTTTTTTTTTTTTTTTGGAGACGGAGTTTCGCTCTCGTCGCCCAGGCTGGAGTATGGTGGCAGGATCTCAGCTCACTGTAACCCCCGCCTCCTAGGTTCAAGCAATTCTCCTGCCTCAGCCTCCTGAGTACCTGGGATTACAGGTGTGTGCCACCACGCCCAGCTAATTTTTGCATTATTAGTAGAGACAGGGTTTCACCATGTTGGTCAGACTGGTCTCGAACTCCTGACCTCAGGTGATCCACCTGCCTCAGCCTCCCAAAGTGCTGGGATTACAGGCATGAACCACTGTGCCCGGCGATGGTGAGCATCTTTTCATATGCTTACTATTTGCTTACCTTTGGAGAAATGTCTTTTCCAATTTCTTTTTCTCCAATTTAAAAATGGACAAAGGACCTTAAAAGACATTTCTTCAAATAATTTTTTGGGGAAGAAATGCCTTTTTAGGTCCTTTGTCTGTTTGTAAATTGGGCTTTTTTTTGGTTTGGTTTTTGGGTGGGGGGGCAGGAGAGGTTGGTAGAGACACAGTCTCTCTATGTTGCCCAGGCTGGTTTTGAACTCCTTGCCTCAACTGATTCTCCCATCTTGCCTCCCAAAGTGCAGGGACTACAGGCGTGAGCCACCATGCTGGCCTTTTTAAAATTGTTGAGTTGTAATAAATTTTTATATATTCTAAATATAAGTCTCTTTTCAGATAAAGGATTTCTAAAACATTTTCTCCCATTCGGTGAGTTGTTGTTTCACTACGATGGTATCCTTCGCAGCACAAATATTTTGAATTTTGATTGTCGGTCTCTCTTTCAGGTAAAAATAGTGTGCCACAAAAAAGCAACCAGTTCAGTTTGCATCTTAATTGTATCTACTATCATACTTTGGATACAGAAGTATGCATACTTCCCACTTTATCATATAGATTATTAAAAATATGTGTATCTAAAAGTCAAGGTTAATGAGTATCTTCTACTGTTTAATCATGGACATTAAGTGAAACTAGTTTTGTTTTGTTTTCTTTTTGCATGCACATGGTAATGAAAACTATGATCATTACTACTATTGGTGCCAATGCCTTGAATGGTGCTAAGGTGCAGAGTTTTATCTACTGTTGCCGGTGCCATCAGTGTAAATGCTAACACAGTGAAAAATGCAAATAATGTTTTACTACTATTATGAAATAGTCTTGACTTCACATTTCCGTGGAAAGGGTCTCAGAGAACCCTGGGGTCTGCAAAGCCATACTTTGAGAACTGCTGCTCTATGAAATCCATGCTTGTTTAAAAAGGAAAATGATTCTTTGTATATACATTTTCTTATAAAATTGATACTCCAGGAAGAAGCTACAGAAAGTTTCTCTGCCCTCCACCATTGCATGGCCCAGGGATACATAAGCCAAAGAGAGGAATGTAAGCAAGGATAATGAAAAGTAATGGGTCTCCCACCATATTTATAAGGAGAAAGCAAAATTGACGATGATATTGATTTATAAAATTTTATAAATATCTACCCCATTACAGTGAATATATGCAGATAAAATTCTATTCTCTGGGTAGCAAATGCAGATAGGTTTCAGACAGTCCTATTTAAGTAGCAAGTGAAGCCTCTTTCTAGAATTAAGAAAATAAAGTCAAATCAAAGTAACACTGTAGGCCAGGCGCAGTGGCTCATGCCTGTAATCCTAGCACTTTGGGAGGCTGAGGTGGGTGGATCACCTGAAGTCAGGAGTTTGAGACCAGCCTGATCAACATGGTGAAACCCCGTCTCTACTAAAAATACAAAAATTAGCCAGGTGTGGTGGCGCATGCCTGTAATCCCAAACTCAGGAGGCTGAGGCAGGAGAATTGCTTGAACAGGAAGACGGACATTGTAGTGAGCCAAGATTGCCCCATTCTACTCCAGCCTGGGTGACAGAGCAAGACTCCATCTCAAAAAAAAAAAAGAAAAAAAGAAAAAGAAAAAAACGTAATACCGTAGATGTTAAACCAGTAAAACATATTCTGGGGACTGAAGTCTCCTCTTAATGTCCTTTAGAGAGCAACAGGGACATTATGTACTTCAACTACTTAACCTATCATCAAAAACTAATAGCCATGTTTTTTTTTTTTTTTTTTTTTGAGACAGAGTTTTGCTCTGTCACCCAGGCTGGAGTGCAGTGGCGCGATCTCGGCTCACTGCAAGCTCCGCCTCCCGGGTTCACACCATTCTCCTCCCTCAGCCTCTCTTGAGTAGCTGGGACTACAGGCGCCCGCCACCACGCCCGGCTAATTTTTTGTATTTTTAGTAGAGACGGGGTTTCACCATGGTCTCGATTTCCTGACCTCGTGATCCGCCCGCCTCGGCCTCCCAAAGTGCTGGGATTACAAGCATGAGGCACCACGCCCGGCCACTAATAGCCATGTTAAAGCAAACTTCTGAAAACGCTTACAGACCATGGTCAAGTTACTCAGACCTAGCCGAGGCCTAACTTATTTCTGTTTCCAACCCACCATACATACCACTCCAAGATTAATCCCCTAAATCAGCCAGGCACAGTGGTTCATGCCTGTAATCCCAGAACTTTGGGAGGCCAAGGCAGGTGGATCACTTCAGCTGAGGAATTTGAGGACAGTTTGGGCAACATGGCGAAACCCTGTCTCTACAAAAAATACAAAATATTATCTGGGCATGGTGGCGTGTGCCTGTAGTCCTAGCTACTCAGGAGGCTGAGGTGGGAGGATCACCTGAGCCCAGTAGGCAAGGCCACAGTGAGCCATGATTTCACCACTGCACTCCAGCCTGGGTGACAATGAGACCCTCTCAAAAAAAAAAAAAAAAAAAAAAAAAATCCCCTAAATCACTCTCACCTTTACTGAAGAAATTTCAGTAATAATTATTAAGAGCCCTTAACCACATGTCTGGCCTTGTAATGAACAATTTAAGTGAATTTTCACATTTATTCCTCCCAGGAATTCAAAAAAGGAGGTTCTATAATTCTCCCCCCTTCTGCTGGAGATGAGGAATCTGACTAAAAGAGATTCTGTAACCTGCCCAAATCAAATCGCCAAGCTTCTGAGTATCAATGTTAAGACCCAAACCTATGTTATCTTTGCAGAGATTCTGTAACATTAATAATCACTTAGAGAACTTGTTAAAAAGACAGCTAATTAGGCACCACTGCAGGGCACATAGATCAAAATTTCCAGGGCAGTTCTCTGACTCATAGCAGGTTTAGGAACCACTACAAGTTAACTTCCCAGTTCCTACAGAATGGGGTCTATTTCTTTTTTCTTTTTCCTCTTTTTTTTTTTTTTTTGAGACAAGGTCTCACTCTGTGGCCCAGGCTGGAGTGCAGTGGCACGATCTCGGCTCACTGCAACCTCCACCTCCCCAGTTCAAGCAATTCTCCTGTCTCGGCCTTCCGAGTAGCTGGGATTACAGGTGCTCGCCACACACCTGGCTATTTTTTTGTATTTTTAGTAGAGACGGGGTTTCACCATGTTGTCCAGGGTGGTCGCGAACTCCTGACCTCAGGTGATCCACCTGCCTCAGCCTCCCACGTGCTGGGATTACAGGTGTGAGCCACCATGCCCAGCCCAGAATGGGGTCTCTCTTTTTTTTTTTTTCTGAGACACAGTCTCACTCTGTCACCAGGCTGGAGTGCAGTGGTGCAATCTCGGCTCACTGCAACCTCCGCCTCCCGGGTTCAAGCAATTCTCCTGCCTTAGCCTCTTGACTAGCTGGGACTACAGGCGCACACCACCACACCCAGTTAATTTTTGTATTTTTAGTAGAGATGGAGTTTCACCATTTTGGCCAGGATGGTCTCCATCTCTTGACCTTGTGATCTGCCTGCCTCAGCCTCCCAAAGTGCTGGGATTACATGCATGAGCCACTGCGCCTGGCCAGAATGGGGTCTATTTCTTATGCCTAAACCCTCCCACAAGCAGCTTCCTCCTCTCCTGGGGTAGGGCAAAATTCCTTAAACTGGCCTACAGAGCTCTTTGCTTCATAGCCTTTCACTCACTGATATTTTTGGTTTTCTCTTGCCTCAAGATCTCCTTTTTGTTTCAGTTTCTTCTATTCATCATTTCCTTCACAAGGCATTTGCACATGCTGTTCTTTGGCCTGGAATGTTCTTCCCTCTTCCCTTTAACTAGTTAATGCCTGCTTTTCTTGGGGCCTCGGTATAACACACACTACCTCAAAGAAACTTTCCATGACCTCTTGGTCTAAGTCAAATCCTAGTTATAATCTCTCACAACACTATGTACCACATTTGCAATTTGATACATTTATTTATGTGATAATCCTTCTCATAATAAACTACAAATCCCACAAACAAGGTAAAAACTGTGCTTGTTTTTGCTCATCATTGTATCTTCAGTCCCTAGCTTAGTGCCTGTCACATACAATCAATATTTTTTAAATGAATTAATAGATTCAAGGTTTTTTAACTATTCTCCCGATTTAACCAGTTGTCTTCGTCCATTTTATGCTTCTATAACAGAATACCTGAGAATAGGTAATTTATAAAGAAAGAAATTTACTTGGTTCACAGTTCTGGAGGCTGGGAAGTCCAAGATCAAGGGGCAGAAACTGGTAAGAACCTTCCTGCTGCACCATAATACGGCAGAAGGAATCACATGGTGAAAGTGCGAGACAGACAGCAAGAGAAGACCAAACTCACTTTTATAACAAACCTGCTCTCAAGATAATGAACTCATTCCCTTGATAACTATATTAATCCATTCATGAGGGCAGAGCCCTCACAACCTCATCACCTCTTAAAAATCCCATCTCTCAAGACTGCTGCATTAGAGTTTGTTTCTTTCTTTCTTTCTTTTTTATTTTTATTTTTTTGAGACACAGTCTCACTTGGTTGCCCAGGCTGGAGTGTAGCAGCACGATCTCAGCTCACTGCAACCTCCACCTCCCGGGTTCAAGTGATTCTCCTGCCTCAGCCTCCCAAGTAGCTAGGATTATAGGCACACACCACCATGCCTGGCTAATTTTTGTATTTTTAGTAGAGATGGGCTGGTCTCAAACTCCTGACCTCAAGTGATCTGCCCGTCTCGGCATCCCAAAGTGCTGGGATTACAGGCATGAGCCACTGTGCTCAGCCAGAATTTAAGTTTCTAACATATGAACATTGGGGGACACATTCAAACCACAGCACCAGCCCTTCATATTTTCCACTTACATAACAGATCTATAGTTCAAGTTATAAAGGATAACTTCTTTCTTTACATCCTTTCATTCTTACCGAGACCCAAGATCCTTCTTTACCTCGTCACCTACATAATTACTCCTCTTGCTACAAAGTAGAGCGTAAATTGGTTTTACAAAGCTCTCTTTAACACACCAGTGCACAACAGTTTCCAGTGGAACTTCTACATCACTCTAAACTTCTATGCAGTTTATTTGACACTTCCTCAAATGCTATCATGCCATGTTATCATTATACAATATTTCATTATTATACTCTGTTTTATTTGCTTTTCTTTTGAGAGGGAGTCTCTGTCCTCCAGCTCTGTCCCCAGGCTGGAGTGCAGTGGTGCAATCTCAGCTCACTGCAAGCTCCACCTCACGGATTCACGCCATTCTCCAGCCTCGGCCTCCTGAGCAGCTGGGACTACAAGCGCCTGCCACCATGCCCAGCTAATTTTTTGTATTTTTAGTACAGACAGGGTTTCACCGTGTTAGCCAGGATGGTTTCGATCTCCTGACCTTGTGATCTGCCCGCCTCGGCCTCCCAAAGTGCTGGGATTACAGGCATGAGCTACCACACCCAGCCTGCTTTTATTTTTCTAAATACAAACATATTTAGGTATGTAGATTGTATGCCTCTCAAGAGTAGCTATAGGCCAGGCACAGTGGCTCATGCCTGCAATCCCAGCACTTTGGGAGGCCAAGGCAAGTGGATCACTTGAGGTCAGGAGTTCAAGACCAGCCTGGCCAATATAGAGAAAACTCACCTCTACTAAAAATACAAAAATTAGCTGGGCGTGGTGATGCACGCCTGTGATCCCACCTACTCAGGTGGCTGAGGCATGAGAATCTCTTGAACCTGGGAGTGGGAGGTTGCAGTGAGCTGAGATGGCACCACTGCACTCCAGCCTGGGCAGCAGAGCAAGACTCTTATCAAAAAAAAAAAAAAAAAAAAGAAAACGTAGGTATAGTTATAATTTGCTACTAGCGTACCTATGCATATATTTTCTGGAAACACCTGCTGAAGGAATTAATGAAAAAAAAAAACTTTCTGTAGCTTGGAATGAGGACTCAGCCTACAGTTTATCACCAAATTTGGCAATTGACAGTTCTCCTTAGAAGGCACCTAAAAATATTATACCATTTCTGTAAGGAATACTCCAGGCCCCTTTTTGGTAGACAGTTCAAAACAAGTATGATGGAAGAACATTAGAGTGGTGTATTATTTTAAATTTTCTGACATATTTAGAGCAGCTCATACTCAGTTATCTCTAAATCCATTACAGAATTATTAAAATAGTGGCATGCGCCTATAATCCCAACTCTTTAGAACTCTACATTGTCAAGCTTTGTTCTTGTCCTCTGAACTTGGGAGAATCTTTAAATATTTTCTGTAGGTTAATTTCTATTTCAAAATATATCTCTGAGGAAAAAGATGTTTTTGTCTATAGTCACACTGGTTACTCTCTTGGCTGAATATCATTTATCACAGACCTTTTTTTTTTTTTTTTTTTGAGACAGAGTCTTACTCTGTTGCCAGGCTGGAGTGCAGTGGCACGATCTCGGCTCATTGCAACCTCTGCCTCCCGGGTTCAAGTGATTCTCCTACCTCAGCCTCCTGAGTAGCTGGGACTACAGGTATGCGCCACTATCATAGATTTTCAACCCTATATACAAATGCAGGAGTGCATTTCAATGTGGTTTCGGTCAGATTAAGGTCTAAATAATCGAGACATTTTTTTCCTTCAAAATCAGAGAATATATTGTAATTCCAATTATTCTGAGTCTTATTGGAAAATGTAAGAGCCACAAAAAACAAAGTTGACAAACAATATTGAAATTCAGACAATATGTGTCACCCATTTCAAATGTTAGGATTAATTTATTTTCTGAGTTTTATCAATCACTATTTTTGCCCATACTAATAAGAAACAAAGTTGGTAATAAAGAATTATCAGTTATCTGTTTATATGCTTCTTTTTAGATACCCTTATGAACATTTTCTGTGGAGCTAATTACTCTTTTAAAAGCTGTATTGAGACATAATTTACGTAACATTAAAATTCACCCATTTTAAGTGTACAATGGGTTTTTTGAGTATATTTACAGTTTTGCCACTATTACCATAATCTAATTTTATCTTATTTGTGATATAATTCACAAAATTATATAACCAGAACCACTAATTCTAGAACATTTTTATCCCTCTAATAAGGAACCTCATACTCATTAGCAGTCACTCCCCATTTCTCCCCAACTCCTTCAGCCCTATGCAATCACTAATCTACTTTCCGTCTCTATGGAGTTGCCTATTCTTGATATTTCATGCAAATAGAATCATACAATATGTGGTCTTTGTGACTGGCTCCTCTCACTTGGTATAATGTTTTCAAGGTTCTTTCATGTTATAGCATGTATCATAACTTTATTCCTTGTTGTCTCCTAATAATATTCTATTGTATGATATACCACATGTGGTTTATCCATTCATCAACTGGTGGATATTTGGGTTTCCACTTTTTGGCTATCAAGAATAATGCTGTAGGCCAGGTGCTGTGGCTCATGCCTGTAATCCTAGCATTTTGGGAGGCTGAGGTGGGAGGATCATTTGTGCTCATGAGTTCAAGACCAGCCTGGGCAACATGGCAAAACACTATCTCCACAAAAAAAATTTTTTAAGCCAGACATGGTGGCACGCCCCTGTAGTCCTAGCTACATGGGAGGCTGAGGCAGGGGGAGTGCTTGAGCCCCTGAGGCTGAGGATGCAGTGAGCTGGCGCCACTGCACTCCAGCCTGGATGACAAAGTGAGACCCTGTCTCAAAAAAAAAAAACCCAGAATAATGCTGCTATAAACATTCACAAACAAACAAGATTTTGTGTAGACATATGTTTTCATTTCTCTTGAAAATATCTAGAAGTGGAATTACTGGGTCACATGCTAATCACTCTTTAGACCAGTAACAGGATTTTTTTCTACTTTAAAAGGTTTTTGACACAGCCAGAGAGCTGACTTTTCATAAAAATGCAAACATAAAATCCATTTGTTGGTATAATAAGGTCAAGGTGCACATGTCTTTGCTATCAACAAAAGGTATCACATTTTCCAATTTCAGTTGAAATAGAAATTCTAACATTGGTTAAGATCTAGAATCTTGGAGTTTGTGTAAGTGTACTTAATCCACATGCTGGGATAAAATTCTGTTTTTAAGCAGGAAGTATATATCCAACTCCTATGGCTGACAACTGCTTAAGAAATAAGCACACAATAAGGTTAGACTGACACAGCACAAGGAGCAAAAAATAATAATTTAAAATGTTAAGACACCGGGCTGTGCACGGTGGCTCACATCTATGATCCCAGCCCTATGGGAGGCTGAGGCAGGCAGATCACCTGAGATCAGGAGTTCAAGATCAGCCTGGTCAACATGGTGAGACCCCGCCTCTGCCAAAAATACAAAAGTTAGCCAGGCATGGTGGTGGGAGCCTGTAATCCCAGCTACTCCGGAGGCTGAGGCACGAGAATCACCTGAACCCGGAGGAGGAGACTGCAGTGAGCCAAGATAGTGCCACTGCACTCCAGCCTGGGCAACACAGCGAGACTCCATCTCAAAAAAATAAAATAGACCGGGCATGGTGGCTCGCACCTATAATCCCAGCACTTGGGGAGACCGAGACAGGCTGATCGCCTGAGGTCAGGAGTTCGAGACCAGCCTGGTCAACATATAGTGAAACCCCATCTCTACTAAAAAATACAAAAATTAGCTGGGTGTGGTGGCACACACCTGTAGTCCCAGCTACTTGGGAAGCTGAGCCTAGGAGGATCGCTTGAACTCAGGAGGTAGAGCCTTCAGTGAGTCAAGACAGCACCACTGCACTCCAGCCTGGGCAACAGAGCAAGACTCCATCTCTCAAAATAAATTAATTAAATAAATGAATTAATTAAATAAAATATTAGACACTGGCCACATGCGGTGACTCACACCTGTAATCCCAACACTTTGGGAGACCGATGCAGGTGGACCACTTGAGCCCAGGAGTTGCAAGACCAGCCTGGGCAACATGGCGAAACTGCGTCTCTCCCAAAAAAAAAAAATATATATATATATGTATTATATTATATATATATATATGTATTATATAATATATATATGTATTATATAATACATATATAATACATAATACATATATATTATATATAATACAAATATATATAAAATATTAGACACCCCGATTAAACTAAATACTCATTTTCTTTCCCTAGGAGGAGTGTGTGCATATGTGTGTGGTGGGGGGGTGCTGTTTCTCAAAAGCATATTTCAAAAATTGGAGGCCAAGTAAGCTTCTGGTCACATTTTTTGGGTTTGTTGTTTTTTCCCAGCAATGAACACTCTAGTTCAAATACACTTCGCAAATTTTGAACAGATAATGAAAAGTTGATTGTAAAATTCTACATATAAAAAGAGCTTTAAAAACACATTTTCATTTTTTAAAAAATCAAACACCTTGCAGCAGATATTAGACATAATCAAGAGAAAACTACCAGCGTCCTACCGATCACGGCCCTAGAGAAAATGCCACAGGTCGTCCAAAAAACGCATTCGTTTGAGCCGACAGCTCTCTCCTCCCGCCAAAGCTATCCCTCGAACGTCAGAAGCTGACCCAAGGAGTGACTGATGATTTCTCCTTTTTGATTCCCCCCACCCCCGCCACTCCCAATCCACCTGCTTGAAGGTGTCAACGCGACTAGAAACGGTTAACAGTGACCAGCAGCAGAGAGAGAAACAAACATCCCTGACAACCCACAGCTGAGTAAGCAAGAGCTGTTTATTCACCAACGTGTTCCATTTGGAGACTGTTGGCGAGCCCTGGAAAGCCCAGGCACATTTGAGAAGGTTCCTGGAGAGGGAGAGAATCATCTTTCCTTCCCCCAACTCCCCAGCCCCAAACACACACTGAGAGACTCGGGTGGAAGCTGTATGGTCCAGGCAGTCCCGACTTGCCCGCCCCCTCAAGAAGAACCTCACGCACCAAAGCAGCCGACCCCTTGAGGGGGTGGTGTAATTCCCCCAAAATGGGCTCTGCCGCAGGAGAGGCTGGCTCCAGCACCAGGGGCTTCGGAAGGAGTTTCTGCCACCCCCACCGCCGCCACTGACCGCCCAGACGCCACGGCCGGGGCCGGAGACCCTGATAAGAAATAGCCCTTCAGCCCCCTCCCCTCACCTGGCTCGGTCCCACCTGAGGGCAAGAGCGGAGGCAAAAAGAAACAAGCAGGGAGGCTGACCTTGTTGCTACTGACAGTGGAGCGGCGCATCCTGCTGCTTCCTGGAAAGCGGCCCGAAAGACATTTTTTCTCCCTGGAGGAAGGAAACGGGAGGGCGCCGGCCGGACGGCGGCGGGCGCGGAGGCGTTGGTCCGGGCGGGCTGTGCAGCCTCTAGCGGGGACGGTCCGAGGACTACATCTCCCAGGCTGCTCTGGGCCGCCCTGCGTCGTAACCCCAGCGCGCATGGAGGCGGTGACTCTTACCTCACAAAGGTAGCTCCTCCGCTGGCAGCAACTCGGCGCCCGCGGCCCATGGACCGGAACCTCGGGCCGACCGACAGGAACCTGGGCCGCAATCGCCGCCTCCCCGCCTCAAGCTCCTCCTCCTCGCTCTCCGCCGCCTCCGCCGGACTCCCGCAGGCCCCGCACCGCCGCCGCCAGGCTAGCGGAGCTGCCCCGGGAAGCTGGGTGACGGGTTCGCGGCTACCGCCGGACTGCGGCCTACTCCGCCGCCTCTCAGTGCTATTGTCCCTGGGCCTGGCCTTGAGCGGGTCCACTGGGGAAGGCCGAGTGCGCCGGCTCCGCGGAAGATGCCGGACCAAGCCCTGCAGCAGATGCTAGACAGGTACGGGCAGCTGTGGGGGGCACCGGGAGCCGCCGACCCTCGCTCTGGCCCTGCCCGCGCCCGCCCTCGAGGCTCTTGGTGAGCAGAACCCGGCGTGCCGGGAGGAGTTCCACGGCCGGGGGGCCGTGAGAGGGGCAAAAAGTTTGGAGTCTAGACTTGTGGGGAGGACAGAGCGAGCGGCCTGGGTCGTAGACTTTGGGTGAAACTTAGCTAAGGAGTGGCGTCTGGTTTCCTTGGAACCCCGTTTTGACCTGAGAGGGACTCATGTTAATCCACAAAATTAGTTTTCCTTACCCTCTTCCCCTCCCCCTTTCCCCCTCCCCAACTTGTGAAGTGTTTGTCAGCGATGTCACTGGCAAGAACCGGATTATCTTTCAGGGGAATGACCCCCTTATAATTTTAAGTCTCTGAGAACCAATGATAAGCATTCTTTTGGAAAGCCTGATAGGCTGATTTCATTCTCCCCCTTTCCCTGAGCCCGCACCCCCCCGCCCCATCCCGTCCCCACCTCCGAACTGTAAGGTCAGAGTATCCGCATGGGAGATTTAACGGTCAGACCAGAGTAGAGGTTATGGAAAACAGCCAAATGAGTCCAACGCTGAACACTTAGTGTACTTGACGATCGTTAAGTTCATTGAAGACGTTTCAGCTCGTACAGGAGTCCAGTTGCCCATTCTTGGGGGGCCCCAGTCGGTAAAACTCTTTGTGAAGTCGGGTGCACCGCCCTCTGCTGTTGAAATTCTAGTCCGTGGGTCCTACCATGAGTTTTTGGAGACTCTAGATCCACATTTCCCCCCAGCCAAGTCTTACTTCCTGGCATAGCAAGTTGTACAAGCTAATTCATGATGTTTGTGGTTGCTTACAATTATCAGTAGACGTCATTTGCCACCCATTTCAGCAGGTGGTACCAACTCTTTGTACTCAGTAAAATTCCAACTGTAAGGTGTTAAATGAAGGCCCTCCCTTAATTGAGTTTATACCCAGTTAAATGCTTTTGGGCCTGCCACACCCAGAACACAAATGACCCAAGGGTACACATCCTTCCAGAGTGATAGACATTTTTTTGGAGCTTAGAATTTTGAGCCATCTCAGTTAATAGAAATTATGTCACTGATTTTTTTCAGTTGAGATAACTGGTGATTCATCCAGCCCTTGTTTCAGGTCATCATTCTGACAATTGTATTGACTGCTTTATATATATATGTGTGTGGTTTATAAGCTCTTGGAAGACAGAAACTTATTATTGTGTATCTTGAATCCCAGAACAGAGCCTGGTACTCAGTAGGTAATCAGTAAGTATGTGTTGTATGAACTAATGCACAAACTTATTTGTCAGTTTCCCCAGTTGTCTAGGGGTCTGATAATTTACCAGGTTTTCCTTTCATTGTAAATTGGCAAATTGTGGCAAATTAAAATATACCCAGAGGAGACCACCTGCCACTGCCAGTTCTATTCTGTTGAGACCCTGTTCTGATGTGGGGTATTTTGTAATTAATTTTTTTCCTTTGAGGGCCTCCTGCTTTTCATTTTTACACAGTGACTTTTTTTCTTCTTTTTTTGAGACAGGTCTCTGTTGCCCAGACTGGAATGCAGTGGCAGTGGCCGTGGCATTGGCATGATCTCAACTCACTGCAACCCCCGCCTCCCGGGCTCAGGTGATCCTCCTACCTCAGCCTCCCTAGTAGCTGGGACCACAACACATACCACCATGCCCAGCTAATTTTTTGTATTTTTATAGAGCCAGAGTTTTGCCACGTTGCCCGTGCTGGTCTCAAACTCCTGGGCTCAAGTGATCCTCCCGCCTAGCCTCTCAAAGTGCTGGGTTGTCAGGCATGAGCCATCGTGCCCGGCCTAGAGAAGTTCTTATGTCCAAAAGCTGACCTGACTTTTCATATGCTCTTTGGAGATTTCCATAAAAGTAAGAAGCCAAAGAGTGAGCCTGGGCACGGTGGCTCACCCCTGTAATCCTAGCACTTTGGGAGGCCAAGGCAGGCAGATCACTAGAGGTCAGGCGTTTGAGACCAGGTTAGCCAACATGGTGAAACCCTGTCTCTACTAAAAAAAAAAAAAAAAAATACAAAAATTAGGCAGGCGTAGTGGCATGGGCCTGTAGTTCCAACTCTTGGGAGGCTGAGGCATGAGAATTGCTTGAACCTGGGAGACGGAGGTTGCAGTGAGCTGAGATCGCACCATTGTACTCCAGCCTGAGTGACAGAGCGAAATTCCTCTCAAAAAAAACTAGCGAGGCATTTAAAACTTATTAACAGAAATGTGAAGATTCTGGCTGCCATTTACTGAAGTAGGTGACTATGACACTGGCTTACTCTCATCTTTGTACTACTCTCATCTTTGTACTCTTTTGACATACCTTAAAGTAGATTTTTAACATGACTTTCAAAGATTGTTATTGTCTAGATTAGTAGTTGGCAACCTACTTCCATGTTAGAATTACCTGGGGAGCATTTCAAAATATGCATGGATGCTGGACCCTATCTAAGACCAATAAGATCAAAAATTTCTGTAGGATAGAGCCTGGGCATCTATATTTTAAAGCTTTTTAAATGTGTTAGATATGGCTGAAACCTACTGCCCTAAGTCCTAAGGCAGTGATATCTTTCATGATAAGAGATAGTAGGGTATAGTGAGTAAAGCTTGGGCTCAGAGATAGAAAGTATGAAATTCGAATTTTGCCACTTACTAGCTATGTGACTTTGAACTTAGATTCTGACACTATGTATATCATCATTTATAAAATGAGAACCCTACTTCACAGGGCTACAGCAAATGAAACATACATCTCAATAAAACAACAAAACACTCTATGTTAGCCCAATAGAAGGCACTTAAGACTAATGTAAACCAGTTTGGCCATTTTTCCCCCATCTACTTTATGTTTACAGTTTTCTTCATCTAGGCTGGCCCTACTGCAAGTTGAACACAAAGATACTCAACATGGTTCACTTGAGGAATACCAACAGGGCCAAGAGACTAAAATATGTCAGCCTATTAGGACCCAGAATTCTTTTCATGATTTTGGCTTCTCCCCAACCTGGTTTTTGGTGGCAATTTTTGAGGGACAGAATTTAGCTCAGATAACTGTTCATTTGTTTATTTCTTTAATGCAGGTTTTATCTTCTTGAAGACTAAGAAAATGTGTGTTACATATTGTTCTGTTACTTTTAGGTTAAGTTATGTATTTTATTTAGGCCAGGCACAGTGGCTCATGCCTATAATCCCAGCACTTTGGGAGGCCGAGATGAGAGGATTGCTTGAGCCCAGGAGTTAGAGACCAGTGTGGGCAACATGGCAAGACTCAGTCTTTACAAAAATTTTAAAAATTAGGCTAGGTCTGGTGGCGCATGCCTGTGGTCCAAAATATTCAGGAAGCTAAGGTGGAAGGATTCCTTGGGGGTCGTGGCTGCAGTGAGCTGTGTTTGTGCCCCTGGGTACTCCAGCCCAGGAAACAGAGCAAGACCCTGTCTTTAAAAAAAAAAAAAAAAAAAAAAGCTGTGTTATTTTACAATGAATCAATTATTAAACATTTACATTTATTGAATTTATTTAACAAATACTGAGTGTCTTCATACGCCCAGTACCATTCTAGGCCCTTGGTATATAGTGGTGAATTGAACATAACAAAAATGCCCTTATGGAGCTTCAATTCCAGTGGTGTTTGTGTTGTCTAAACTGTCAAAGTGAAGACTATTTTAATTGTAACATGAATGGTATGTTCAATTTATACCATTTAATCTTTCAGGGTTTTTAAACTAGAGGCAACTTTTTTTTTTTTTTTTTTGAGGCGAAGTCTCACTCACTGTGTCACCTAGGCTGGAATGCAGTGGCGCGATCTCAGCTCACTGCAACCTCTGCCTCCCAGGTTCAAGCAATTCTTCTGCCTCAGCCTCCCAAGTAGCTGGGACTACAGGCATGCACCACCACACCAGGCTAATTTTTGTATTTTTAGTAGAGATGGGGTTTTGTCATGTTGGCTAGGCTGGTCTCAAACTCCTGACCTCAAGCAATCCACCTGCCTCCACCTCCCAAAGTGCTGAGATTAAAGGCGTGAGCCACCGCGCTGGGCCAACTAGTGACAACTTTTTTTTTTTTTTAATTTATTTTTTTTTGAGACAGAGTCTCGCTCAGTCGCCCAGGCTGGAGTGCAGTGGCGCAATCTTGGCTCACTGCAAACTCTGCCTCCTGGGTTCACGCCATTCTCCTGCCTCAGCCTCCCGAGTAGCTGGGACTACAGGCACCCGCCACCAAGCCCAGCTAATTTTTTGTATTTTTAGTAGAGACGGTGTTTCACCGTGTTAGCCAGGACGGTCTCAATCTCCTGACCTCGTGATCTGTCCGAATTGGCCTCCCAATGTGCTGGGATTACAGGCCTGAGCCACCGTGCCCGGCCTGTGGCAACTTCTTAATAGCTGAAGTTGAATTCCCTTGTCCTTTGCGAATAACTCACTTTAGTTTAGCTATTATTTGTTTATATTGGTAACTTTGATTACTGCAATATTTGTAGATGGAAAGAATATACACACACACACACACATATATATATATATAAATTCCATATATATATATGGAATTTTTTTTTTTTTCACGGAATATCGCTCTTGTTGCCCAGGCTGCTGGAGTGCAATGGCGTGATCTCAGTTCACCGCAACCTCTGCCTCTCGAGTTCGAGTGATTGTCCTGCCTTAGCCTCCCGAGTAGCTGGGATTACAGGCATGTGCCACCACGCCCGGCTAATTTTGTATTAGTAGAGACGAGGTATCTCTATGTTGGTTAGGCTGGTCTCGAGCTCCTGACCTCAGGTGATCCACCTACCTCAGCCTCCCAAAGCGCTGGGATTACAAGGGTGAGCCACCACTCCCGGCCATATGGATATATATTCTTTGGATTGCCTTTTGTTTTTATAAACTATAAATGTCTTATATAAATTTATTATTTGAACCCTTTAAGTTGTTGTGGGGAAACAAGAATGGTGGAAAAGGGGGTGATTTTTTCTAGTGTCATGAATGTTTCAGTGTCACAAATATCATTTCCCTGAAATGATAACCATTCATAAGCCCAAACCCTTTATATCAGGCCTTCTGAACCTTAGTTAGCTCTTCTTTCATTGCTTCAATTCTTTAATAAGAAGTTGTTATATATTACTTTCTCTTTCACCACCGACATTCTCATTTTTCTCTAAAACTTCTCAAAGTTAGGAGTGAATTTACAGAGAACAATGTAAAGAATATTATAACAAACTGCAGGAATGGACCTCTGATTTGAAGCCTGGACCTACTGAGAAATGCTTTTGGAAACTACTTCTGCTTCCCCCATCTTAAAATAAACACACATTAATTTGTTGAGGTTGTTTTGCATCACTTACTTGCATCTAGTAAATAGGCAAGGAGTGCAGCCAGAATGTCCCCAGAATGGTCAGATGGGAGAAAGAGCAGAAAGAGTGGTCTGTTCTTCCAGCCCCCTCCCACAGTGGTAAAGTGAATTAGAATTCTGCCTCTGTGAGAGTGTTATCCACAGATGTATACCCCTTTGAAGACCAAGGAAGCTATACTCTGATAGGAGCATGCTGTATAAACAATTTCACATTGTCTTTGTCAGTTGACCTCTTTTTCTCAATCACATCACCATGTTGACAATTACAGACCAGTGCCCAGAATTAAAAACCATCATCAATTATTTCCAGATATGTGTAAAAAATGGAAACATCATAGATACAATTAAATCCCCTTTGACCACTGTCCCCAATGGCATATCTTCTCATCCCCACTCCACTATCATAAAATGGGTTTATATTCTTCCATCCTTCTTGGTTTAATGCTTTTATATAGAAAAGTATATTAATAGACTACTTTTTTTTTTTTGAGTCAGGGTCTTACTCCATTGCTCAGGCTGGAGTGGAGTGTCACAATCACGGCTTACTACAGCCTCAACCTCCCAGGCTCAAGTGATCCTCCCACCTCAGCTTCCAGAGTAGCTGGGACTACTGGTGTGCACCACCACACCTGGCTGATTTTTTGTAATTTTTTTGTGGAGACGGGGTTTCACCATGTTGCCCAGGCTGGTCTCAAACTTCTGGGCTCAAGTGATCCTCTCGCCTCAGCCTCCCAAAGTGCAGGGACTACAGGTGTGTTCCACCACATCCAGCTTTCAACTTTTTTTTTTTTTTTTTTGAGACAAAGTCTCACTCTGTCACCCAGGCTGGAGTGCAATGGTGTGGTCTCGGCTCACTGTTGCAACCTCCACCTCACGAGTTCAAGTGATTCTCCCACCTCAACCTCCCAAGTGGCTGGGACTACAAGCGCGTGCCACCACCACACCCAGCTAATTTTTTGTATTTTTAGTAGAGACAGGGTTTCACTATGTTGGCCAAACTGGTTCGAACTCCTGACCTCGTGATCCACCCGCCTCGGCCTCCCAAAGTGCTGGAATTTCAGGCGTGAGCCGCCACACCTGGCCTTTTTTCTTTTTTAATCCAGTCTCGTTTATGACATTTAGGTTCTTATTTTCTCTTTATTATTTCTCCTGATAATTTGACTTTCATTCCCCTTTCTTGTCATTAGCTCTACTGAAAGTATACTGAAGGGCTGGGTGCAGTGGCTCACACCTGTAATCCCAGCACTTTGGAAGACCGAGGCAGGCCAATCACTTGAGGTCAGGAGTTCAAGACCAGCCTGGCCAACATGGCAAAACCCCATCTCTACAAAAAATACAAACATTAGTAGGGCATAATGGCACACACCTGTAATCTCAGCTACTCGGGAGGCTGAGGCACAAGAATCGCTTGAACCTGGGAGGCAAAGGTTGCAGTGAGCTGAGATCGTGCCACTGCACTCCAGCCTGAGCAACAGAGCAAGTCTGTCTCTCTCTTTCTCTGTGTGTGTATATATATATATATATATATATATACACACACACACACGCTAAAGGTCACCAATAATTTCTTAGTAAGTATAGTGACATTTTCTTCAGGACTTTTTATCCTTCAGAATCACCTTACCTTTTTTTTCCTTCAATTTCTATGTATGGTTCAATTCTCAGCATTTACTATTTTGAAAAAGTATACTTACTCACTCTCTTTCCTGTTTATTCAAACAACTCCCAGATCTGTGTCTGTATTCCTGACCTCTTTTCCTCATTTCCTTTAGCACTTAATTTCTACCTGCCCAGTGGACATTTCCATTTGTGTGTATACAGTATTGCCAATCAATCTAAAACTAAGCTACTTATCTTGACTTCTCAATTTTTGGTCTTTGATATTACCAGTCTTCTTGTCCACCAACTATAAAACATAAATTTTGTTTGTTTGTTTGTTTGTTTTTGGGACAGGGTCTGGCTCTGTCGCCCAGGCTGGAGTGCAGTGGCCGATCTCGGCTTACTGCAACCTCCATCCCCCACCCTCCAGCTCAAAATATCCTCCCACCTCACCCTCCTGACTAGCTGGGACTGCATGTCCAGCTAATTTTTGTATTTTTAGTAGAGACAGGCTTTCGCCATGTTGCCCAGGCTGGTCTCAGACTCCTGAGCTCAAGTGACCTTCCTGCCTCAGCCTCCCAAAGTGCTGGGATTACAGGCATGAGCCTAGCCAAAACATAAGTTTTTCTTGTTTTCTTTGTTTTTGTTAAAGAGGCAGGGTCTTGCACTCCCAGGCTCAAGCCTCCCAAGTAGCTAGGAGCACAGTGCAAGCCAGCATGCCCAGCTAATTTTTTTTTAACTTTTTTTTTGGTGGGGAGGGGAATAGAGACGGGTCTCACTATGTTGCCCAGGCTGTCTCAAACTCCTGTTCTCCGCCAATCCTACCTTGGCCTCCCAAAGTGTTAGGACTACAGGCATGAGCTACCTTGCCCGGGGCCTTTTTTACATTTTTTTGCCGCATTCTTTCCTTCCAGATCCACTTGTTCATCACATATTGTTGATTTTCCTTTTTCTAGCTTCAATTTTTCACTTGGTCCAGTTTGGCCTACAGAGTGGCACTAGAATTAGCCAAGGCACAATTATAATCATGCAATTTCTATACTTAAAAATCTGCCAGTCTCTGTGTCACCTAAAAGGATAAAACATAAACTTTCAACGGGGTAATGTGCTTTGATCTGTTACTATAATCCAGCCCCAACCTACCTTAACCGTCCTTTCCTGCACTCCCCTTCATTGACCCCTGAACATATCCTGCTCTTTCATTTATTTTTGCTTTAGGTGCCTTCCTCCTCCTAACACCTGGTGAAGTCTTACCCATATTGAATTCAGCTGAAATACCACAGTGACGCCTTGCACAGCTCCCCCAAACAGAGTTAACAGCTCCTTTCTGTGTTTCAATAGAACCTTGATGCATTTATTATAGTATATCACATTATACTGTAAATTTTTTAATATACTTGTCCTATGTCTCAGAGCTTCCCACACACACACACATACCCTTACCACCACCACACACATTCATCGGGAAGTTCATTGAGAACAGAAACTGCCTGTATTCCCTATCCTATTTTCCCACAAGGGCCTTAGTACATAGGAGACCCTCTTTTGTAACATGATGTATTTCTTTTCATTCTTTGTGACATATCAGTGCTTAGAATAATCATGCAGAAGCACCATTTTTTTTAAATTGCCTCGTTTGCTCAAAACTTGTATTTTCTTACTGCTTATTGAGATTAAGTTCAGGGCTGGGCACTTTGGGAGGCTGAGGCAGGAGGATCGCCTGATCTCAGGAGTTTGAGACCCACCTGAGCAAAATACTAAGACCCCGTCTCTACAAAAAATAAAAAAAGTAACCAGTGCAGTGGTGCATGCCTGTAGTCCCAGCTACTCAGGAGGCTGAAGCAGGAGGATCACTTGAGCCTGGGAGATTGAGGCTGCAGTGAGCCATGATCACACCACTGCACTCCAGCCTGGGTATAACAAAGCAAGACGTCTCAAAAAAAAAAAAAAAAAAAAAAGAAAGAAAAGAAAAAAAGATCTGGCCGGGCTCAGTGGCTCACGCCTGTAATCCCAGCACTTTGGGAGGCCGAGAAGAGCAGATTGCTTGAGCCCAAGAGTTTGAGACCAGCGTGGGCAACATGGAGAAACCCTGTGTCTACTTAAAAAAAAGAAAGAAAGAAAAAATAGCTGGGTGTGGTGGTCCACACCTGTAATCGCAGCTACTGGGGAGGCTGAGGTGGGAAGATCACCTGAGCTCAGGTTGTGGAGGTTGCAGTAAGCTGAGATTGCACCATGCCACTGCGCTCCAGCCTAGGCCATAGAGCAAGACCCTGTCTCAAAAGAAAAAAAAGAGATCATATTCTTTAGCCTGTCCTTCAGGACACTCACCATTATTCACAGACCATTTATTATGCTCCCTATTATGTTTAAGATATGGAGTACATAGCTGGCATCAACTGCCTTTTTTAAAGCCTTTCTTCTCTTTATGAATAAGTGTATAAGTACCTAAAAGTCTTTTGCCCAAGCCAAACTGGCTTGCACACTTTCTTCCAAACATAAGGTGGTTTTCGTTTTTGGGTTTTGTTTGGCATCTTTTCTTTCAAAACTACCCATTTTTCAAGACCTAGTTAGATTCTGCCTTGTTTGTAAGGCTCTTCTGACCATGTCTGCAGAAATATTTTTCTCTTCTTCTCCAGACTCATGTAGCACTTCATCTTCAGTGCCTCCTAATTCTTTTTTTTTTTTTTTTTTGAGACAGAGCCTTTACTCTGTTGCCCGAGCTGGAGTGCAGTAGTGCAACCTTGGCTCACTGCAGCCTCCAGGTTCAAGCAATTCTCATGCTTCAGCCTCCCAAGTAGCTGGGATTACAGGTGTGTGCCATCATGCTCAGCTAATTTTGTGTATTTTTAGTAGAGACAGGGTTTCACTATTTTGGCCAGGCTGGCCTTGAACTCCTGGTCTCAAGCAATCCTCCCCACTCAGCCTCCCAAAATGCTGGGATTACAGGCATGACCCACCACGCCTGACCTGCCTCCTAATTCTTTACATGCCATAGTTCACATAGATGACAATATTTATATGGCCCATTGGAGTAAACTGAAAGGGATTTGCCTCTCTGGAGGAAGCACATTATGGCTGCTTTAAAGTACCTTAATAGTGTGCTTTCTGTTTCACAATTCTTGGGTGTGACACTTTTAATCCTGAGACAAGATAAGCAACACGTAGTTTTTTTCTTTTTTTTTTTTTTTTTTTTGAGACGGAGTTTCACTCTTGTTGCCCAGGCTGGAGTGCACGATCTTGGCTCACTGCAACCTCTACCTCCTGAGTTCAAGCGATTTTCCTGCCTCAGCCTCCTGAGTAGCTGGGATTACAGGCATGCACCACCACACCTGGCTAATTTTGTATTTTTAGTAGAGACGGGGTTTCTCCATGTTAGTCAGGCTGGTGTCGAACTCCTGACCTCAGGTGATCCGCCCACCTCGGCCTCCCAAAGTGCTGGGATTATAGGCGTGAGCCACCGTGCCCGGCCTAACGTAGTTTTTTTCTTTGTCGAATAGAGCCCTCCTTACATTAACCAGAGTATGAATCTCCAAACTTGTTCTGAATTAAGGAGTGCTTGTTCTCTTTCCTTAGAGCAGTCATGTAAATACACTATTATGGCACCATATATAATACAACAGCAGCAATTTAAAGCTTATTCCACGCTTGCTTTCTATATTCTCAAACTCTTCTATTCTGCTGCATTCCAATTTTCATCACAGTGATTTCTCAGGCAGGAGTCTGATTTCCCAGAACTTCCTAAGAATCCAAAAGAAACACCTGCAATTTGAGTCTGCAAAGAAAGGCTTTACGACCAGCTGTTTTTTAAGATACTGTACCTATCTTGCTTAATTTAGTGCCAGTGAGAAACTATCTTTTTGATAAATAAAGCCCCCCTCGCTTTTTTCTACATATTTTAAAAATAATTAACCTGTTTGATCAGATAGATTGTAAATTAGTCACAAATGAACACTATGAAGTGAGATTGTCTTTGTTATTCATTCTTTCCCAACTGGTTTGTAATATCTAGCTTCATCTTAAAATCTTTCTGCTCTAACCACATTGGTCCATGAACATATGTTCATTTCCATCTCTAAGCTTGCTTACTCTGTTTTTCTTCAAATACCTTTTCTTTCCACTCTAACTTGAATTCTCATCTGTAGTTATTTCCTTTTCTTGAAACCTCAGCTGTTTCATCCTGTTTCTTGGTCTCTCATCACATTTCTGTATTAAGGTTTCTAACAACTTTTCTTGGCACTTAATGCTTGGTATGGCGGGTTTTTTGTGATCCTCGTATGCATGTTTGTTCGTTAACTAGACTGGAAGTTCCTTACGTGTAGTTCCTTGCGACATCAAATAATGAATGTACTTATTAGGTACTCAAGTGGGTTTAGGAGGAGATCTTGAATAATGTTAGATTTAGGGCAATTTTGTCATGTATATTCCTTAAACTGTTTATAAATTTTACTGTTTACTCTTTATTAGTTTACTATATAACTGGCAAAAAACATCTTAATTTTAAAATCACATGGAATTATATTACCAATACCAGTAAGACTATACATCTGCTCTTAGGAATAAGTAATAGTCCTTAGATTTGTCTAGTTTAGTTCTCTTTTGTTGTCTTCATGTAATGACAGTGATTTGTTCTTTGATCCCTGAACCAATCATGATACTTCCCAGATCTCCTTTTACTTTGTAAATGAATATGCCCCAACTTGGTGAATGGGATGGTGTAGGAGTAACATCAGCAAGTAGGTGGCATTTAGAAAAGCTACCAGAAGGATAATAAGGGTGAAAGAAACTGAATTGAAAGGGTTTAAATGAATCTTAAGTAGTGGTGTGGCCTGTTGAAAAATTGGGGAATGACTAGGAATCCAGAACATTTTCCACTGAATGCCAGGGTGCCAAGTGGAATTGCTTTATGTGCTAATGGTAAGAAAACTGCATCCATAAATTTTAGGAATTTGAATGGAAAGCTGACACCATCACTGTCATCATTGTCAATGTTGTTATTGCTAGTGGTCATATGGAGGTTATATACATGCCAGGCAATTTTTAAGCAGTTTCTTAATCACATGTTTAATCTTTTACAATAGGGGACCTTAACATAAAACATTTTTTATGCTAAAACTCCTTTGGTGGTCTGGTTGAGCCTGTGGGTTCCTTCTCAGAATGTTTTTGAAACAATAAAACAAAATATATAGGCTTAGAAATGAAACCAATTATATTGAAGTATAGCTATCAAAATATTAAAAGCCTAATATAGTAATATGAACTTTAACACATTAAAATACAAGATTTATCAGTTGGCCTGATAACTAATTTCAAATTACAATGAGCTAAATGTTATTTCGGGATCTCTACAGCTGTAAAGTAATATGAAAATTTCTGGTTGCTATACTCATTTCTAATTGCTGTGCTGCTAACATTACTGTGGTTTGCTTGCACTCATTATTGAAGAAAAGCTACATTTTATTTAGAGCTTAGCAAAAATAAACATGTGATGGTTGTTCTCCCCTCATCCAGATTTACCAATCCCCACCTCCTAAGTTTTTCATAGACCCCAGATTAAGAACCTCTGCTTTGCAACAACTCTGTGAAAGAGATTCTATCATTAAACCTATGTAGTTAGCAGGGGTTTGAACCCAGACAATCTGGCTCCAAAGTCCAGGTTCTTTAACCAGTTAGAATATCCTGAATTCACATTATCTTTTTCCCCAAATTAATTTAACCTTGTTTCCTTAGGAAAAAATACCTTAAGCATTTTACTTATTGTTTAAAATTAAAAACCAAATAATTTAAAAATGTTTACAGTGAGCATAAAACAGAATTTGATTTCTATATTATGGTGAGTTAAGAATATTTACAGGGCCAGGCACGGTGGCTCACACCGGTAATCCCAGCACTTTGGGAGGCCGAAGCAGGCGGATCACAAGGTCAGGAGATCGAGACCATCCTGGCTAACACAGTGAAACCCCGTCTCTTCTGAAAATACAAAAATTAGCCAGACGTGGTGGCACATGCCCGTAGTCCCAGCTACTCGGGAGGGTGAGACAAGAGAATTGCTTGAACCCAGGAGGCAGAGGTTACAGTGAGCTGAGATCGCACCACTGCACTCCAGCCTGGGCAACAGAGCGAGACTCCGTCTCCAGAAAAAAAAAAAAAAAAAAAAAGAATATTTACAAAGGAGAAATCAGAAAAAAGGAAGGAAGAATGGCTAGAGCAGAAGTTTTCAAACTTTCAGGATCATGATCACCTGATGGGCTTATTGAAACAAAGTGCTGGGTACCCCCAGAGTTTCTGATTCTATAGGTCTGGGGCAAGTCCTAAAGATTTGCATTTCTAATGAGTCCCCAGGTGATGCTTATGCATCACACTGAGGACTGAGTTCTGAGAGAGAGGAGTGGAGAAAACAAGAGGAAAAATAGATGTAAGGAGAAACTCTTAGTTTGGTCAGAAATTACAACTTCCTTTTTCCTTGGGTATGGACTTTGAGTGTTTTGGTTTTGGCTAATAATTAATTGGCTATTTTCCATTTCAAAAGACAAAACCAAAAACTAGTCCCATCTACTCACGAGGGTGACGTGGGAGGATCACTGGAGCCCAGGAGGTCCACGCTGCAGTGAGCCGTGATTGTGCCACTGCGCTCTCACCTGAGCAACAGAGTAGACCCTGTCTCAAAAATAATAAAAACTCTTTAGAGTTTACATTCTATGATTGTACTGAGGCCATCTCTTAGGACCCAACACAGTAACAAGATCATTTTGGTTGCACATGATCTTGTTAAGCCAAAAACCCAAAAATCTACTGCTTTATGTGAGTTAACAGTACAAGAATATATTTAGCTGTAGGCACAGCACAGCTGGATCCGTGTCTCAATGTCGTCAGTTTCCACCTTCACTTCCTCTGGATTCTTAAGTCTCCACTTAGTTGGTGGCTCTCCTGTCAGCAATAGCCTCACATTCTCTGCCTCTAATCCCAGAAGAAGAGAGAAAGTCTGTATACCACTTTTCCCAGCAAAAGTTCTGAGGTTCACTAAGACCAGCTTTATGGACCCAGCCTCCCAGTGATGTAGTCTGGAAGATAGGCTACAGTGGCCAATCTGAGTGTTTCTGGGGTTGGTTATGGTATTAACTGCCTAAACCACACACACGGCTGATGTTGGAGGGAAGAGTGATTTTCCATAGAAAGCATGGGATACTATTTACTCCTAGAAGGTAGAGGGACTTGTGTTGTATGTACATTAAACATCAAATTTCTACTGTCCCCCCTCCCTTCCAAGATCTTGAGAAACTGTAAATGAATCATTTTCAAGTAGCTCTTCTCCATCTTAAAAGGAAGGGGGTAGAGAATTGGGGAATAAATAGTTGAAATAGATTAATTACATAGAGTAGGACGTTAGGGTATGGAGAAGCAAAAAGGGAAAGCATAATTATAAGACCTTCCCAGGTGATGTTCCTGGTCAGTCTATCAGAGGTTTAAAAACGGGGGGATGGGCAGGCACAGTGGCTCATGACTGTAATCTCAGCACTTTGGGGGGCTGAGGTGGGTGGATCACTTGAGGTCAGGAGTTCAAGACCAGCCTGGCCAAGGTGGTGAAACCCCATCTCTACTAAAAATACAAAAATTAGCCAGGCATGGTGGTGGATGCCTGTAGTCCCAGTTACTAGGGAGGCTAAGGCAGGAGAATCGCTTGAACCTGGGAGGCAGAGGTTGCAGTGAGTCAAGATTGCACCACTGCACTCCAGCCTGGGTGACAGAGTGCAAAAAGGGCGGGGGATTGGGGGGGTGGCAGGAAGCTAGACTATATGCCTGCAGTCCTAGGTAATCAGGACACTGAGGCAGGAGGATCACGTGAGCCCGGGATTTCAGTTGGAGTCTAGCCTGGACAACATAGCCAGACCCATCTCATAAAAAAAAATAAGGAAAGCAAGCATCTTTGTGTGTGTGTGTGTGTGTGTGTGTGTGTGTGCGCATGCGTGTGCCCTCCTCTCCTTTTTTTTAGCCCTTAAGACTAGTCACACTGTCTTATATGCTGATATTGGCCTAAAGACATTTGTGTGATCATTTTTACATGCTTTAATTTCCCCTTTCCCCAGTCCTCATTTCATAGACTGCTATTCTTTCCATACTAGGTAGATTAAATTTAAATAACTAGTAAGATAGCAAATCAGTTAATAAATTCTTTAGAACTTAACATATTTGTCCAGGCACAGTGGCTCACACCCAAAAGTTTGGGAATCCAAGGCAGGAGGATTGCTTGAGCCCAGGAGTTTGAGACTGGTCTAAGCAACATAAGGAGATCCTGTCTCTAAAAAAAAATTTTTTTTAATTAGCTGTGTGTGGCCGGGCGCAGTGGGTCATGCCTGTAATCCCAGCATTTGGGAGCCTGAGGTGGGCAGATCACTTGAGGTAAGGAGTTCAAGACCAGCCTAGCCAACATGATGAAACCCCGTCTCTACTAAAAATACAAAAATTAGCTGGGCATGGTGGCGGGCACCCTGTAATCCCACTACTTGGGAGGCGGAGGCACGAGAATTGCTTGAACCAGGAGGCAGAGTTTGCAGTGAGCCAAGATGGCACCACTGCACTCCAGCCTGGGCGACAGAGCAAGACTTTGGGCTGCCGGTTGCCCATTTTTATGGTTATTTCTTGATGATATGCTAAACAAGGAGAGGATTATTTATGCTTCTCCTTTTTTTTCTGAGACGGAGTCTTGCTCTGTCGCCCAGGCTGGAGTGCAGTGGCGCAATCTCAGCTCACTGCAAGCTCTGCCTCCTGGGTTCACGCCATTCTTCTGCCTCAGCCTCCCGAGTAGCTGGGACTACAGGCGCCTAATTTTTTTTGTATTTTTAGTAGAGACAGGGTTTCACCGTATTAGCCAGGATGGTCTCGATCTCCTGACCTCATGATCCACCCTCCTCAGCCTCCCAAAGTGCTGGGACTATAGGCATGAGCCACTGCGCCCAGCCTATGCTTCCCCTTTCTAGATCATGTAGGGTAACTTCCTGACATTGCCGTGGCGTTTGTAAACTGTCATGGTGCTGGTGGGGGTGTAGCAGTGAGGACGACCAGGAGTCACTCGTGAGCATCTTGGTTATGGTGGGTTTTAGCTGGCTTTACTGCAACCTGTTTTATCAGCAATATCTTTATGACCTGTATTTTGTGCTGACCTCATATCTCATCTTGTGACTTAGAATACCTTAACCATCTGGGAATGCAGCCCAGTAGGTTTCAGCCTCATTTTACCCAGCTCCTCCTGTTCAATCAAGATGGAGTTGCTCTGGTTCGCATACCTCTAATACTGCTATTTCAACTGAAAGCCTAACTCCTGATAAGTTCTCACTCTAAATCATCATTCAGCTATCTTATTTACCCTAGTTGTGAAATTAATTAGAAAAAAAACTGAAAGTGCATAAGCGCATGCTTTTTTTTTTTTTTTTTTTTTTTTTTTTTTTTTTGAGATGGAGCCTTGCTCTGTTGCCCAGGCTGGAGTTCAGTGGCGTGATCTCGGCTCACTGCAAGCTCTGCCTCACGGGTTCACGCCTTTCTCCTGCCTCAGCCTCCTGAGTAGCTGGGACTACAGGCGCCTGCCACCACGCCCGACTAATTTTTTTGGGTTTTTTTGGTTTTTTTGGGGTTTTTTTTGAGACAGTCTCGCTCTTGTTGCCCAGGCTGGAGTGTAATGGCACGATCTCAGCCTCACTGCAGCCTCCACCTCTCGGGTTCAAGTGATTCTCCTGCCTCAGCCTCCCAAGTAGCTGGGATTACAGGTGCCCGCCACCACACCTGGCTAATTTTTGTATTTTTAGTAGAGACGGAGTTTCACCATGTTGGCCAGGCTGATCTTGAACTCCTGACCTCGTGATCTCCCTGCCTCGGCTTCCCAAAGTGCTGGGATTACAGGTGTGAACCACCATGCCCGGCCTATTTTTTTGTATTTTTAGTAGAGACAGGGTTTCACCGTGTTAGCCAGGATGTTCTCGATCTCCTGACCTTGTGATCTGCCTGCTTCAGCCTCCCAAAGTGCTGGGATTACAGGCTTGAGCCACGGCACCCGGCCAAGTGCATGCTTTAAATGTCAGTTCTAAAAAGTAAATCCGTACAAGTATTTAGGACTGAAATATACTGATGCCTGCAACTTTGAAATGGAGCAAAAAATAAGAATGATGAATGGATGTGTGAGAAAGCAAATACAGCAAAATGATAAAAATTATAGAATCTAAATGTTGAGTATATGGGTATTCACTGAACAGTTTTCAAATTTTTTTGGAAAGTTTGAAATTTTTCATAATAAAATGTTGGGGAAAAATAAACCTTATCTAGAATTTATGAGGAATATAATAGCTACACAAGTATTCTCATTAGATCGAAATATGAAATTTGACCTATCATTTCTGTAAGTCAAAAACAGATGAATGTAGACTATTTCAGTTGGTTCACCCTAGTCCTAACATTGTATTTTTCTGATGACTGAAATTGGATTAATTTAAAATGTGATTCACCTTAATACTGATTAATTATGCTGATGTAGCCATTCTTATTTACGTTTGTGATAAGAAAGTATGAGAATAAAGAGTCTCTAAATATTCTGCCAGTATTTTGTTGCTAAAATGATACATTCCATTTCCTAGATATATACAAATATGTTCACAAAATTACCTCAGTTGTGGGGAAAAATATATACTAACAACATCTTAACCAGCCTGTGTGCTAGTACACTTACCAATTGAAATTTTATGCAAAAATCATAGGTTAGAACCCAGTCCTACTATGGGTAGTCTTGGTGGTTGCACAACAGTATGAATATACTTACTGCCACTGAATTATACACGTAAAAAATGGCTAAAGTGGTAGATTTTATGCTATGTCTATTTGACGATAAAATTTTTTTAAAAAGAACAAGGTATTTTTGGACAACCATAAGACAATGTGAAGGCCCAGACAGCTTAGCTAAAGTGGGTCAAAAGGGTCAGAATGCTAAACAAGTGCTACCTACGTTCTAATTTTAGTTAGATCTTATGAAACCTGACTGAATTTGAAAGCTGAATAAAACAACAATTTTGGATATTGATGCCATGGATTCAGTTCAACTTTTTTCGTGTTCTAATTGACAAATTGTAATTGGAGCACACAATTGAAATTCATGTTGTTCCACAAGGACTGGAGAACCTCACCCATCTGTAATACCTGACTATATAGTCTTTCCCACTGAACATAGTTAAGCTAGTTGTTCTGACAGAAGCCACTTATCCAATTAAGTGAAAAGTGCACAGTAGGTAACATGCTTTAATTAGCAGTTGTTTCCACTTGTACAAGTTCTAATGGAGGGGAGGAGAGAAGGGTCTCATTGAATTGAACTGTATTTGCCCTGATGGAAATCGATGTCAAAACTTGTGTTAATTGGGAGAAAAACTGAGGAATTACAACCTAATTCCACAAGAAAAAATTACAATTCATGAAGTACCCTTAAAAACAAAGTGGGAAAATGTTTTAAAATTACCGATCTCAATAGAATTGTATTTTTATTAATATAAGCACCCCAGACTTGATACTTCTAGATTTCAGATTTCAAGCATACACACCCAAATTTATCATATTGCTATTCTAAAAAAAAATTATCTTGATATATTTATCTCCTTTGTGCTTTTTTGAAAATGTAATATTGTTTCCTCTTACGTTTATACTTTACCAGAAAGAGAAATGGGTTTTTTTTTCCTCAGCTGAAAAATGGAATGAGACTATAAAATCACTCATGTAATACTTTGTTTTTCCAAGTTCAAGGGATTGGTGGTGGTGAACTGGGGAGAACACTGAATTTAATATATTACTGTGCTTACTATTCCTCAAAGAATTATTAGGTCTTATAATAAAAGCAGCTTGAGGTTTGTCTCCTTGCACTCTGGTTCATTAGAGAAGGTGAAGAATTACTGAAAAGATAGAGGAGATTACATAAAAACAAAGTTCAGAAAACATAAGATTCTGTAGAGGAAGACAAGGAAAAACAGAAAAAGTAGAAACTGCTCTAATGGGAATGTATTGGTTGTTTTGTCTCCTTAGTCTTTTAATATAGGACAGAGATTCTGTAACATAACATAGCAGGCTCATCCCATTAAGTAAGAGCTGCAGTATAGAGGAGGCTGGAGTCCTAAAGATATAAATGTCATCCTTTTCTCTTTTAATTTACAGAAGTTGCTGGGTTTGTTTTGCTACTGATGAAGATGATAGAACAGCTGAATGGGTGAGACCATGCAGGTGCAGAGGATCTACAAAATGGGTTCACCAGGCCTGTCTACAACGCTGGGTGGATGAAAAGCAAAGAGGAAACAGTACAGCCAGAGTGGCATGTCCTCAGTGCAATGCTGAATACCTAATAGTTTTTCCAAAATTGGGTAAGAATATCTTTAAAAACAACACAGATATATTTGGTGTTATTATATGTAACTTTATAAGTTCATTTTAAAATGAACCACCTGTTTTTGTTTTTTAGGGTGTGAATTTCTATATTCTCTTTCTCTTGTTTCCTCTCTGAATGTCAGAGACGTTTATTTGTTTTGCTAACAGTTTACAGTATCCTTAATATATCCCCAAATTTATCCATTTGCCTGTGTATTAACTGTTTGATAGAAAGGAGAAAGAACTTGCATACCTGTGTGGATATAATTGAATAACAAAGCTATAATAAAAAGCTGACTTTAAAAAAAAAAAGCTAACTTAGCTTAATTATCTGGAGACAGTTGGTGTAAGAGAAAGAAAGCAGTAGTATGTTCTAATACTTCTCCTTAATTCTTCCTGTTAAGGAATAAAAGTAGAGAAATTAAATATTTAATAAGATGTGACGTTAAACTCATCTTTGGAATCCAATTTGTGTGATTTCTTTCATGAACCTTGCTATCCCTTTTCTGTGAAGTGGCAGGTAAGAAATAACCAAAGATCTTTGAGAACAGGCCTAGCACGGAAAAAAAGTATAGCAGACTGCTTACAAGCAGCAGTCTAAGGCTGCTTCTTTAGCAGCAGTATAACTAAGGCTGATGTTTAGTGAGCCTGTTCCATTACAGCCATACAGTTATAAATTGGCGTCAATCTCTTGGTTTGGTGTTTATACCATGCCAGCTGTTAAACATTTTTTTATAACCCTTGACTGTAACCAAGAGGTAAAGAGGTCTAGGAAGGCAGCGTGGGTTCTCGGAAGGTCATAAGGAAAGAATGTCTTTGGGGGCCGAGGGAATTCAGGAAAAATTGGAAATAATTATTATATATATTGTTTTTTATAAGTGTTATTCATACTGAAATCAGACCAATGTTTTTGAAAATGAGGCAACATAAATGCAGATAATGAAGTGCTTTTCTAATATGAGAAGATTAATAATAAGGGCAAACAAAATGTCCTTGGTTGTCTGTTTTTCTCTAACATGCACAGGAAGAAATGAGCTTCCTTTGAAGGGGAAGTAGTGTAGTAGAGAAAGTAGTGTTTTCAAACATTTGGAATTTGTGGACCATGTGATGGGTCTTCAGTGCATACCACTGATTTTAGATAAACACAAAAGAATAATTCAAAATGTTTTTATTGTAAGATCAAAACAGTATTTTTAAATCAGTATCGGGAAAAGCAATGATTGTTCACATTATTGTACCACCACATAAATGGTGAAAGACTCACTAAAGTCCAAGTTAAGGTTTCATATTTAACTGATTCTTTTCTTGCTCTTAGTTGTACTAAATTAGATAGCCCCATCTTTGAATTATAGAGTTGGGAAGAGCAGCAAGTATATGATATTTCTATTAGATGTTTTAGATATTCAAATGGACCCAAAAATTATTACAAGAATTCTCACTGAAAACTACATCAAGTTGACAAGTGTATGGCACTCAAAAGGAAAGTTGAATATTTTAATTTTGGAGATGGCAATGTGTAGATCTGTCCTTTTGGTTGAATTCAGTTCTGGGAAATATGTTTTCAGGTTTAGTGCAGTAATTGAATATGGTTTTAAGTCTACCTAGTTAGAATAGTAAATCTTGACCAGGCGCGGTGGCTCATGCCTGTAATCCCAGCACTTTGGGAGGCCGAGGCGGGCAGATCACAAGGTCAGGAGTTCGAGACCAACCAGGCCAATATGGTGAAACCATGTCTCTACTAAAAATACAAAAATTAGCTGGACATGGTGGCGTGTGCCTGTAGTCCCAGCTACTCAGGAGGCTGAGGCGGAAGAGTTGCTTGAACCCAGGAGGCAAAGGTTGCAGTTAGCCGAGATCGTGCCACTGCACACAAGCCTGGGTGACAGAGCCGAGACTCCATCCCAAAGAAAAAAGAAAAGAGTAAAACTCTTTGATTAAGCCATTTGTATCATTATTTAGTCTGCATATTTTGTTACTAAGAATTGTGGCCGGGCCGGGTGCGGTGGCTCACGCCTGTAATCCCAGCACTTTGGGAGGCCGAGGCTGGCGGATCACGAGGTCAGGAGATCGAGACCATCCTGGCTAACACAGTGAAACCCTATCTCTACTAAAAATACAAAAAAATTAGCCAGCCTTGGTGGCAGGCGCCTCTAGTCCCAGCTACTCAGGAGGCTGAGGCAGGAGAATGGTGTAAACCCAGGAGGCGGAGCTTGCAGTGAGCCAAGATCGCGTCACTGCACTCCAGCCTGGGAGACAGAGTGAGACTCCGTCTAAAAAAAAGAATTGTGGCCTGTCACAGTGGCTCACGCCTGTAATCCCAACACTTTGGGAAGCTGGGGCGAGTAGATTGCTTGAGACCAGCATGGGCAACAGGGTGAAACTCCATCTATACCAAAAATAACAAAAAAAATTAGCTGGGCATGGTGGCACACACCTGTAGTCCCAGCTACTCAGAAGGCTGAGGTGGGACGATTGCCTTAGCCTGTGAGGTGGAGGCCACAGTGAGCTGTGATTGTGCCACTGTACTCCAGCTTGGGAGACAGAGTGAGACCCTGTCTCAACAACAAAAAAGAATTGTAGCCAGTCATGGTAGCTCACATCTGTAATCCCAGCACTTTTGAGGCTCAAGTGGGTGGA
The DNA here is from genome assembly GCF_028878055.3 of Symphalangus syndactylus. NCBI lineage: Eukaryota > Metazoa > Chordata > Mammalia > Primates > Hylobatidae > Symphalangus > Symphalangus syndactylus. The sequence goes on along the minus strand of NC_072424.2, from coordinate 46,352,810 downwards.
TTGCTTGAGGTTACGAGCTCAGGATCAGCCTCGTCAACATAGCAAAACCTTGTCTCTCTACAAAAAAGAAAAACAAGAAAAAGAAAAAAAATTAGCCAAGTATGATGGAGCACACCTGTTATAAGTCCTAGCTACTTTGGAGGCTGAGCTGGGAGGATCACTTGAGCCCAGGAGTTTGAGACTGCATTGAGCTATGATTGCGCCACTACCCTCTAGCCTGGGTGACAGAGTGAAACCAATCTTAAAAAAAAGAGAGAGAGAATCATAATTTTACTCTCAAGTGATATGTTCAAACTGGTCACTATACTGTCTGTCATAGAGGTATGGCACTTGAGTTAGCCACTTAAAATCATAGATATGTTTTAATGACATCAGTGTTATTAAAAAAATGAATATCCGCTGGGCACGGTGGCTCACGCCTGTAATCCCAACACTTTGGGAGGCCGAGGCAGGTGGATCACCTGATATCAGGAGTTCAAGACCAGCTTGGTCAACATGGTGAAACCTTGTCTCTACTAAAAATACAAAAATTAGCCAGGCGTGGTGGCAGGCGCCTGTAATCCCAGCTATTTGGGAGGCTGAGGCAGGAGAATCACGTGAACCTGGGAGGCAGAGGTTGCTGTGAGCCAAGCTCACACCATTGCACTCCAGCCTGGGCGACAGAGCAAGACTGTCTCAAAAAAAGAAAAAAAAAGTGTATCCTTCATTTGAGTAGATATTGTTAGCATATTTCCTCTTGACAAAATAGAAAAACAGAGTATTTGCTGCTGCTGCTTTTTTTTTTTTTTTTTTCCAAATAGAGGCCGGGTCTTGCTATGTTGTACAGGCTTGTCTCAAACTCCTGGGCTCAAGCAATCCACCTACCTTAGCCTCCCAAAGTGCTAGGATTATAGTCGTGAGCCACCGTGTGCCCAGTCTGCTGCTGCATTCTTAACATGCTGAAGATACCTATTCAAGGGCTGCAATTTTAATTATATTCACAATTTTCCATGTGGTTATTAACAATGACTCAAGTCAGCTGTTGTCTGTAAATGAAGCCATGTGTGAATTGGCTTTCAGGTGGTGGGCTCTTCATTGCTGCACACAAAGCTGGTGCTCTAGCCATGCTGATTCCAGCACAACTTTTCAATTCAAGGTTCAAAAATAATTGTTGGTTAAAAGAAAATATCTTCTTCTAAAAACTTTTAAAAAGTTGCTTGTATTTCTTGATTAACATGTTACATTCGTATATACTAAGAGTTGATTCGTACTCTGTACACTAGTGGCTTCATGCAGCCATTAAACAAAATACTTAAGAGCCTACATCTGTGATAATAATTGTTCTTCCTCTCTGTATAACACACGTAGCACATAATGTCCAATAGTGTCATCTGATGATAGAATTTTGCCAGTAGATTGTTTTGTTTCTGTCTGAGCACATTTGTCATTAATTTTGCAGCTGACAGTAGTTGAATCTGTTTTGTTAAAAGAAGTACCTTTGACTATTATTTTGATCTTTTAAAGACAGAATTCATAGTGGAGGCTTTGGTTGGTTTACTGGAGTTGTTGAAAATGATGTGAACACTTCAGTGGCTTCTTGTCCCTATTTAATAATGTATCAAAGTACAGTGGGAACAAGGATGTCTCCTAGTACAGAGTTATCACTCCTAGTTCGCTGGTCACAGCTCATTCTAAGATCAGTCTTCACTATAAAATCATACTATTATCATTTATGCCATTCTGAGTTAAATGTATTTTTCAGTTTTACTCTTTTGAACCATTGATTCATTTCCCCAAATTTGGGATTTAACACAATATGATAGTAACAACAAAATACGTATTTAACCAATGTAAACAACTTACATGATGTGGAAGTATGTTAGCCCTTTCCTTTTCATTTTCCTTATTATGGTATTTTTCTTAACTTATCCTAGTAGAGCTTGGGTGATCCTTAGAATGTAACAGCAATAAAGAACCTAAAAGGATTTCTGTGAAAGTCATAATCTTCTCAAATTTGTGAAATATTTGTGATCAAAACTTTTATCACTTTTTTCTCAAAACTGTCTGTAGACCAGTTAATAGATTGCCAGGGACTGCCATTGGTCCCCAAAGACACTTGATAAACACTGACTAGAAGAAGAAATAAAAGACAGAAGATACAGAGAGGGAAAGGTGATGATGGTTAATATTGTATAGGATGATCTCTATGCAGCAGATTTTGTGTTGTTTATTTTTTTTAACTTTTCAAATGGATTTAGCCCCAGTCTGGATGATGCTAGCTGGCCAATTCTGCATCTTTTCTGGTACTTAGTCATGGCAGGAATGAAGAGGTAGTATAAGTGTATGTTCTTCATTGTTAATAAGGAGTTACTTATTGTGCTCAGTGGTGAAAAACTTAGAGGATTCATCAGAGTTTTGTCCTTCTCACTGTTGGCCACCCGTGTTACAGTTTGCTTTTTTCTTTTTTTCTAGTGAGTCAAGCCAGTTGTATGTATGCACCTACTTAAAACCTTGCTACTCAAAATATGATCTGAGGACCAGCAACATTAGCATTGTCTGGGAGTTGTTAGGAATGCAGAACACCACCCCTTTCCTCCACCCCACTTTTACTGAATAGAAGTCTGCTTTTTTTTTTTTTTTAATTTTAATTTTTTAAAGACAGTATTTTGCTTTGTTGCCTACGCTGGAGTACAGCAGCATGAACACAGCTCACTGCAGCCTGGAACTCCTGGGCTCAAGCAGTCTTCTTGCCTCGGCCTTCCAAGTAGATGGGATTACAGGCATGTGCCACCACGCCCAGCTAATTTTTTTTTTCTTTTTAGAGAGGGGGATCACTATGTTGCCCAGTCTTGAACTTCCTAGCCTCAAGGGATTCCCCTCCCAAATCCCGTTGGCTTTCCAAAGTACTGAGAATGTAGGCAAGAACCACCACACCCAGCTGAAATGTGCATTTTAATGAGATCATTGAGTGATTTCTATGCACATTAAATTTAAAAAGCATTACTTTAAAACATGAAAGGAATACCAACTGAAAAAAGTTTGTTTTATAAATAAAGCCTGTCCATAAACTTTTAGAGCTGGTAATAACCTTGTTCAGGCAGAAGAATTCAGAGGAGAACGTCTCAAAGGTAGAGAGATCTTGACTCCCAAGGGCCTGATTCACACTAGATTTATTTTCTTTTATTTATTTATTTATTTTTTGATACAGATCTCGCGCTGTCATCTAGGCTGGAGTGCAGTGGTGCGAAGTCGGCTCACTGCAACCTCTGCCTCCCGGGTTCAAGCAATTCTCCTGCCTCGGCCTCCCTGGGATTACAGACATGGCGCCAGCATGCCTGACTAATTTTTGTATTTCTTGTAGAGACAGTGTTTCACCAAGTTGCCCAGGCTGGTCTCAAATTCCTGACCTCAGGTGATCCACCCACCTTGGCCTCCCAAAATCCTGGGATTACAGGTGTGAGCCACCATGCCCAGCCAAGATTTATTTTCTTTAACTTCTTTCAACATTGTTTTATAGTTTTTAGATTTTTTTTTTTTTAGTTTTTAAATTTGTTTCTAAATATTTTGTTCTTTTTGATACTATTGTGTAAATGGAATTGTTTTCTTAACTTTATTTTTAGATTGAGTATGTAGAATATAATTTTTGTTTTCTTTTTCTCTTGGAAGACAATCAGCAACAATTGATTTTTGTAAATTGACCTTGTATCCTATGACCTTGCTGAACTTGCTTAGTAATTTGGATACTTATTGATGGATTCCTTAGGATTTTCTAATATAAGATCATTCATTGTTGAATAGAAATAGTTTTACTTTTTGTTTCCCAATCTGAATGCTTTTTTTTTGAGACACAGTCTCGCTCTGTCGCCCAGGCTGGAGTACAGTGGCATGATCTCAGCTCACTGCAACCTCTGCCTCCTGGGTTCTGTCAATTCTCCTGTCTCAGCCTCTCCAGTAGCTGGGATTACAGGCACATGCCACCATGCCCAGCTAATTTTTGTAGTTTTAGTAGAGACAGTGTTTCACCATGTTGGCCAGGCTGGTCTAGAACTCCTGACCTCAGGTGGTCCACCCCCCTAAGCCTCCCAAAATCCTGGGATTACAGGTGTGAGCCACCATGCCTGGCCCAATCTGAATGCATTTATTTCATTTTCTTGCCTAGTTGCCCTGGCTATAACCTTTAGTACAGTATTAAATAGAAGTGGTAAAAGCAGATATCCTTGGCTGGGAGCCGTGGCTCATACCTGTAATCCCAGCACTTTGGGAGGCTGAGGCAGGCGGATTGCTTGAGTCCAGGAGTTCGAAACCAGCCTTGGCAATATAGCAAAACTCCATCTCTACTAAAAATACAAAAAATTAGCCAGGTCTAAGAGCACACCTATAGTCCCAGCTATTCAGGAGGCTGAGGCGCTAGAATCACTTGAACCCGAGAGGCGGAGGTTTCAGTGTATCAGGAGAATGCCACTGCACTCCAGCCTGGGCAACTGGAGTGAGACCCTGTCTCAAAAAAAAAAAAAAAAATGGCTAGGGGCCCATAACTGTAATCCCAGCATTTTGGGAGGACAAGGCAGGCAGATTGCTTGAGCCCGGGAGTTCAAGACCAGCCTGGGCAACATGGCAAAACCCAATCTCTACAAAAAAATACAAAAAATTAGCCAAGTATGGTGGTGTGCACCTGAGGTCACAGCTACAAACATTAAAGGGAGAGAGAAAGAACAACAACAACAACAACAAAAAACAGACATCCTTATCTTGTTCTTGTTCTTAGAGGGAAATCATCCAGTCTTTTTTTTCTAAGATGGAATCTCGCTCTTATCTCCCAGGCTGGAGTGCAGTGGCACAATCTCGGCTCATTGCAACCTCTGCCTACTGCAGAGGTTGGTACATGTGATTCTCTTGCCTCAGCCTCCCAAGTAGCTGGGATTACAGGCGCCCACCACCACGCCTGCCTAATTTTTGTATTTTTAGTACAAATGGGGTTTCACCATGTTGGCCAGGCTGGTCTCAAACTCCTGACCTCAGGTGATCCACCCGCCTCGGCCTCCTAAAGTGCTGGGATTACAGGCGTGAGCCACTGTGCCTGACCACTTTTCACCATTAACTATAGCCGTAGTACACTGTACTTAATGTTTAGGTCAATAACAACCACAGTGGTGGTCCCCTAAGATTATAATTGAGTCGAAAAATTCCCATCACCTTGTGGCATTGTAGCCGTGGTAACATAGTAGTGCAATGCATTATTCACCTGGTTGTGGTGATGAAGGTGTAAACAAACCTGTACTGGCAGTCATATAAAAGTATAACATGTAACAATTACATACAGTACATAATACTTGGTTAATAAATGACTGTGTTACTGGTTTATCTACTTTACTTTTTATCATTACTTTTAAAAATGTTATGTGGTTTTTTTTTTTTTTTTTTTTTTTGAGAGGGAGTCTTACTCTGTCGCCCAGGTTGGAGTGCAGTGGCGCAATCTCGGCTCACTGCAACCTCCGCCTCCCAGGTTCAAGCGATTCTCCTGCCTCAGCCTCTTGAGTAGCTGGGATTACAGGCGCCCACCGCCGTGCCCAGCTAATTTTTGTATTTTAGTATAGACGGGGTTTCACCATGTCGATCAGGCTGGTCTCGAGCTTCTGACCTAATAATCTGCCCATCTTGGCCTCCCAAAGTGCTGGGATTACAGGCGTGAGCCACTGCACCTGGCCAAAAAAAAAAAAAAAAAATCTTTGTTTCATTTTTTTTTTTTTTTTGAGACGGAGTCTCACTCTGTTGCCCAGGCTGGAGTGCAGTGGCGCGATCTCAGCTTACTGCAAAAAAATTTTTTTTGATGTAGAGACAGGGTCTCACTGTGTCACCCAGGCTGGAGTGCAGTGTCATGATCATAGCTCATTGTAATCTTGAACTCCTGGGCTCAAGTGATCCTCCTGCTTCAGCCTCCCAAATAGCTGGGACTACAGGTGCATGCCACCAAACCTGGCTAATTTTTTTTAATTTTTTTGTAGAGACACGGTCGTGCTTTGTTGCGCAGGCTGATTTCTCTCTTCTGACTTACAGGGACCTTCCTTCCTTGGCCTCCCAAAGCACTGTGATTACAGGCATGATCCACCATAACCCAACCACTTGTTATCATTATTTTAGAGTATACTTCTTCTACTTAAAAAGTAACTGTAAAACAGCCTCAGGCATATCCTTCAGGAGGTGTTTCAGAAGAAGGCATTCTCATAGAAGATAGCAGCTTCATGTTTGTTTTTGCCCCTGAAGACCTTCTAGTGGGACAAGATGTAGAGATGGAAGACAGTGATATTAATTGATGATCCTGACCCTGTGTAGGCCTAGGCTAATGTGTGTATTTGTGTCTTAGTTTTTAACGAAAAAGTTTAAAAAGTAAGAATAATAAATTTTAAAAATAGAAAAAAGCTTATAGAATAAGGATAAAAATTTTTTTGCACAGCTGTACAATATGTGTTTTAAGCTGTTAATACAAAAGAGTCAAAGTTAAAGTTAAAAGTATATAGAGTTTGAAAGTTACAGTAAGCTAAGGTTAATTTATTATTAAAAATTACAAATTCAGTGTAGTAAGTGTACAATGTTTATAAAGTCTATAATAGTGTATAGTAATGTCTTAGGCCTTCACATTCACTCATCACCCATTCACTGAATCACCCAGAGCAACTTCCAAACTTCCAGCCTTGGAAGCTCCATTCATGATTAAATGTTCTATACAGGTATACCATCTTTTATCTTTTATACCATATTTTTACTGTACCTTTCCTATGTTTAGGAACACAAATACCATTGTATTATATTTGCCTACAGTATTCAATACAGTAACATGCTGTACAGGTTTGTAGGCTAGGAGCAGTAGGCTATACCATATAGCCTAGGTGTGTAAATAGGCGATACCATACCGACTCTGTGATGTGCACAAAACTGCAAAATGGCCTAAGGACACATTTCTCCCTGTGTGTAGATACCCATCATTGAGTAACACATGAGTGTATGTTAACTGGGTTTTTCAGAGATGGCCTTTATCAGGTTGAGGATATCCCATCTATTTGTAGTTTGTTGAGGGCTTTTGTCATGAAAAAGTGTTGGGTTTTGTCAAATGCTGTTTCTCTGTCTATTGATAATCATGTGAGTATTGTTCTGTATTCTATTAACATGGCATATTACATTGGTTGATTTTCATATTAGGCCAGCCTGAGGTTCCTTGGATAAGTTCTACTTGGTCATGTTTGCTAGTACTTTGTTGGGAACTTTTGTGTCTGTACTCATAATGGGTATTGGTCTGTAGTTCTTTTGTGATATCTTTGGTTTTGGTGCTAGAATCATACTGGCTCATAGGATAAGTTGGGAAGTGATCCCTCCTTTATGTTTTTTAGAAGCATTTGTGAAGGATTGGTGTTTTAAATGTTTGGGAGCAGTGAAGCCATTTGGTCCTGGGCTTTTCTTCATGGAAAATTTTTAAATTACTAATTCAATCTCATTACTTACAGGTCTATTCAGATTTTCTATTTCTTCTTGAATTAGTTTTGATAGTTTGTATCATATGAATTTGTCCATTTCATGTATATTATCTAATTTGTTGGCATATGGTTATTTATAGTATTTTTTAATAATCCTTTTCATTTCTCTAAGATTGGTAGTAATGCCCCTTCCTTAATTCATGATTTTAGTCATTTGAATCTTCTGTTTTTTTCTGGTCAGTCTAGCTAAAGATTTGTCAGGGTTGGCCAGACGTGGTGGCTTATGCCTGTAATCCCAGCATTTTGGGAGGCCGAGGCAGGCGGATCATCTGAGGTCGGGAGTTCAAGACCAGCCTGACCAACATGGAAAAACCCCGTCTTTACTAAAAATATAAAATTAGCCGGGCATGGTGGCAGGCACCTGTAATCCCAGCTACTCAGGAGGCTGAGGCAGGAGAATCACTTGAACCCAGGAGGCGGAGGTTTCAGTGAGCCGAGATCACGCCACTGCACTCCAGCCTGGGCAACAAGAGCGAAACTCCGTCTCAAAAAAAAAAAAAAGATTTGTCAGAGTTTTTTCTTTCTATTCTTGCATTCTCTGTTTCATTTTTATCCACCCTAATATTTATGTCCTTTCTTCCTTCTGCTTGGTTTGGGTTTAGTTTGCTTTTCTCCTTCTGGTTTCTTAAGGTAGAAGATTAGTTGACTTGGGATCTTTCTTTTTGTCCTTTTTTTTTTTTTTTGAGACAGGGCCTCACTCTGTCAAACATGCTGGGATGCAGTGGCACAATCTCAGCTTGCTGCAACCTTGACTTCCTGGGCTCAAGTGATCCTCCCACCTCAGCCTCCCAAGTAGCTGGGACTTGCAGGTGCTCATCACCATACCGGCTAGTTTGGTTTTTTGTTTGTTTGTTTGTTTGTTTTTAGGGAGACAGGGTTTGCCATGTTGTCCAGGCTGGTCTCATACTCCTGAGCTCAAGTAATCAGCCCAGCTAGGCCTCCCAAAGTGCACCATCACATCTAGCCCCCTTTTTTTTTCTTTTCTTTTTTTTTGAGATGGAGTCTCGCCCTGTCGCCAGGCTGGAGTGCAGTGGCATGATCTCAGCTCACTGCAACCTCCGCCTCCTGGGTTCAAGCAATTCTCCTGCCTCAGCCTCCTGAGTAGCTGGGACTACAGGTGTGCACCACCACGCCCAGCTAATTTTTGTATTTTTAGTAGAGATGGGGTTTCACCATGTTGGCCAGGATGGTCTCGATCTCTTGACCTCGTGATCTGCCCACCTCGGCCTCCCAAAGTGCTGGGATTACAGACCTGAGCCACCGGTCTCCAGCCACCTTCTTTATTCTTTTTCAGTCTTGCCATGTTGCTCAGGCTGGAGTGCAGTAGCTGTTAACAGGTGCAGTCATAGTACACTGCAGCCTTGAACTCACAGGCTCAAGTGATCTTCCTGCGTCAGTATCCTGGTTAGCTGGGACTACAGGTGTATGCCACTGCACCCAGCCCCTCTTTCTGTTTTTGTTATTTTTAAGTAGATTTTAGAGCCTTTTTAGGTTCACAGTAAACCATATGCTAGCCTCCACCCCTGACCACACACACACAGAGTGCTCACTACTTTCCCAGGATTTTGTGTGGACATAACTTTTCAACTCATTGGGGTAAATACCAAGGAGCATGATTGCTGGATTGTATGATACAGGTATGTTTAGTTTTGTAAGAAGCCTTGAAACTGTCCTCCAAAGTGGCTGTACCATGTACCATTTTGCATTTTTACCAGCAATGGATGAGAGTTCCTGTTGCTCCACATCCTTGCCAGTGTTTTTGATTTGGGTCATTCTGATAGATGTATAGTGGTATCTCATTTTTATTTGCAATTTTCTAATGATATATGATGTGAAACATCTTTGCATTTGTTTATATGCCATCTGTATATCTTCTTTGATGAGGTGTACAAGTCTTTTGCTCATTTTTAAAATCAGAGTGATAGTTTTCTTGCTGTTGACCTTTAAGAGTTCTTTGGATATTTTAGATAAAAGTTCTTTGTCAGATGTCTTGGGCAGATCTTTTCTCCTTGCTTGTCTTCTCATTCTCTTAATCTTTCTCCTTTTCTTTCTTTCTTTCTTTCTATTTATTTATCTATTTATGAGATGGAGTCTAGCTCTGTTGCCCAGGCTAGAGTGCAGTGGCGTAGTCTTGGCTCACTGCAAGCTCTGCTTCCTGGGTTCACGCCATTCTCCTGCCTCAGCCCCCCGAGTAGCTGGGACCACAGGTGCCCACCACCACGCCTGGCTAACTTTTTGTATTTTTAGTAGAGACAGGGTTTCACTGTGTTAGCCAGGATGGTCTTGATCTCCTGACCTCATGCCGCCCCCAACCTCTCATTTTCTAATGTCATTTACAACTAGAAATTTTCCTTTAAGCACTGCTTTAGCTGTATATCATAATTTTTGTTGGGTTTACATTTATCTCAAAATATTTTCTAATTTTTCTTGTGATTTCTTCTTTGACTCACTGATTATTTAGGAATGTGGTGTTTAATTTTCACATATTTGTAAATTTCCCAGATGTCCTTCTGTTATTGATTTTTTTTTATTTCATTGTGATCAGAGAGCATACTTTGTCTGATTTTTCAACTATATTAAAACTTTTTTTAACAGCCTAACATAAGTTTATCCTGGAGAATGTTCCATGTGTACTTGAGAAAAACATGTATTCTGCTGCTGTTCTAGTATTCTATAAATGTCTAGTTGATTCCGGTATTTTCAAGTGTTCTATTTCCTTGTTATGTTTTACCTGTTTATTATTTAAAGTAGAGTGGTGAGTGGTGGCTTGTGCCTATAATCCCAGCACTTTGGAAGGTCGAGGCAGGGGGATCAGGAGTTCAAGACCAGCCTGAGCAACATAGTGAGACCCTGTCTCTACAAAAAAAAAAAAAAAAAAAAAAACTTTAGCTAGGCATGGTGGCACATGCCTGTGGTCTCCGCTAGCTCAGGAGGCTGAAGCAGGAGGATTGCCTGAGTCCAAGAGTTTGAGACTGCAACGAGCTGTTATTGCACTGCTGCACTCCAGCCTGGGCAACAGAGTAAAACTTTATGTCTTTTTTTTTTTTTTTTTTTTTTTTGATGTGCATTATTGACAATATTGTTTGCTTCAAAATCTACAAAGGCTAATGATTTTTCTAGCTTATGACTTAAAGTTTACTGTTTCAAGAGAATTTTCCCAAATACTCAGTTGACTCAAGTTTATTTCAGCATAAATGTCTTGCAACCTACTTTTAAATATTATCTCTTATTAGTTTATTCCATTGCTTTATTACTTTTTTGCTGGGACTCCAACTTTGTGAATAGTGCCTTTGCTTAACTTTGATTTCTTTTTTTTTTTTTATTAATTTTTTTTTGCATACAAAAACAATAAACATTTTCTAAAAATACATACAAAAAGATGCGTATCAAACATATTAGGAAGGTTGCACATGGGAAGTCGGGGAATAGAAATGGGGGTGGGAGTTAAAATAAATGAGAGAGGGACTTTATATGGATCAGTGATAATAACTCAATCCTCTATTTGACAAGAGGGAGAAGGGAGGAAAATAGAAAAAATTAGAGTATGACTCCAGGGTAGACCTGTTTTGTTGTCATTGAGTTGGTTGGTTGGTTTGTCTGTTGTATTCTTCATGTTTCGCCAAGTTGGCCAGACTGGTCTCGAACTCCTAGCCCGAAGTGATCAACCCGCCTCGCCCCCCAGAGTGCCGGGACCACAGGCGTGAGCCACCACGTCCAGCCCCCACATTGCTTCTGGCCTCCGTGGTAGACCTCCCAGACGGAGCGGCCAGGCAGAGGAGCTCCTCACTTCTACCCAGACACGGGGCGGCCGGGCAGAGGGGCTCCTCACTTCCCAGACGGGGCGGCCAGGCAGAGACGCTCCTCACTTCTTCCCAGGCGATAGGTGGCCGGGCAGAGGCGCTCCTCACTTCCCAGACGATGGGTGGTCGGGCAGAGGCGCTCCCCACTTCCCAGACGATGGGTGGCCGGGCAGAGGCGCTCCTCACTTCCCAGACGATGGGCGGCCGGGCAGAGGCGCTCCTCACCTCCCAGACGATGGGTGGCCGGGCAGAGGCACTCCTCACTTCCCAGATGGGGCAGCCGGGCAGAGGCGCTCCTCACTTTCCAGACGATGGGTGGCCGGGCAGAGGCGCTCCTCACCTCCCAGACAGTGGGTGGCCGGGCAGAGGCGCTCCTCACCTCCCAGACGATGGGTGGCCGGGCAGAGGCGCTCCGCTCCTCACTTCTTCCCGGACGGGGCGGCCGGGCAGAGGCGCTCCTCGCTTCTTCCCGGACGGGGCGGCCGGGCAGAGGCGCTCCTCGCTTCTTCCCGGACGGGGCGGCCGGGCAGAGGCGCTCCTCGCTTCTTCCCGGACGGGGCGGCCGGGCAGAGGCGCTCCTCACTTCCCAGACGGTGGGTGGCCGGGCAGAGGCGCTCCTCACTTCCCAGACGATGGGTGGCCGGGCAGAGGCGCTCCTCACTTCCCAGACGATGGGCGCCGGGCAGAGGCACTCCTCACTTCCCATATGGGGCAGCCGGGCAGAGGCGCTCCTCACTTTCCAGACGATGGGTGGCCGGGCAGAGGCGCTCCTCACCTCCCAGACGATGGGTGGCCGGGCAGAGGCACTCCTCACCTCCCAGACGGTGGGTGGCCGGGCAGAGGCGCTCCTCAGTTCTTCCCGGACGGGGCGGCCGGGCAGAGGCGCTCCTCACTTCTTCCCGGATGGGGCGCCCGGGCAGAGGCGCTCCTCATTTCTTCCCGGACGGGGCGGCCAGGCAGAGGCGCTCCTCACTTCCCAGACGGGGCGGCCGGGCAGAGGCGCTCCTCACTTCTGCCCGGACGGGGCGGCCGGGCAGAGGCGCTCCTCACTTCTTCCCGGACGGGGCGGCCGGGCAGAGGCGCTCCTCACTTCTTCCCGGACGGGGCGGCCGGGCAGAGGCGCTCCTCACTTCTTCCCGGACGGGGCGGCCGGGCAGAGGCGCTCCTCACTTCTTCCCGGACGGGGCGGCCGGGCAGAGGCGCTCCTCACTTCCTCCCGGACGGGGCGGCCGGGCAGAGGCGCTCCTCACCTCCCAGATGATGGGAGGCCGGGCAGAGGCGCTCCTCACTTCCCAGACGATGGGTGGCCGGGCAGAGGCGCTCCTCACTTCCCAGACGGGGCGGCCGGGCAGAGGCGCTCCTCACTTCCCAGACGGGGTGGCCGGGCAGAGGCGCTCCTCACTTCCCAGACGATGGGTGGCCGGGCAGAGGCGCTCCTCACTTCCCAGACGATGGGTGGCCGGGCAGAGGCGCTCCTCACTTCCCAGACGGGGCGGCCGGGCAGAGGCGCTCCTCACTTCCCAGACGGTGGGTGGCCGGGCAGAGGCGCTCCTCATTTCTTCCCGGACGGGGCGGCCGGGCAGAGGCGCTCCTCACTTCCCAGACAGGGCGGCCGGACAGAGGCGCTCCTCACTTCTTCCCGGACGGGGCGGCCGGGCAGAGGCGCTCCTCACTTCTTCCCGGACGGGGCGGCCGGGCAGAGGCGCTCCTCACTTCTTCCCGGACGGGGCGGCCGGGCAGAGGCGCTCCTCACTTCTTCCCGGACGGGGCGCCCGGGCAGAGGCGCTCCTCACTTCTTCCCGGACGGGGCGGCCGGGCAGAGGCGCTCCTCACTTCTTCCCGGACGGGGTGGCCGGACAGAGGCGCTGCTCACTTCCCAGACGGGGCGGCCGGGCAGAGGCGCTCCTCACTTCCCAGACGGGGCGGCCGGGCAGAGGTGCTCCTCACTTCCCAGACGGGGCGGCCGGGCAGAGGCGCTCCTCACTTCCCAGACGGTGGGTGGCCGGGCAGAGGCGCTCCTCACTTCCCAGACGGTGGGTGGCCGGGCAGAGGCGCTCCTCACTTCTTCCCGGATGGGGCGGCCGGGCAGAGGCGCTCCTCACTTCTTCCCGGACGGGGCGGCCGGGCAGAGGCGCTCCTCACTTCTTCCCGGATGGGGTGGCCGGACAGAGGCGCTGCTCACTTCCCAGACGGTGGGTGGCCGGGCAGAGGCGCTCCCCACCTCCCAGACGGTGGGTGGCCGGGCAGAGGCGCTCCCCACCTCCCAGACGGTGGGTGGCCGGGCAGAGGCGCTCCCCACCTCCCAGACGGTGGGTGGCCGGGCAGAGGCGCTCCTCACTTCTTCCCGGATGGGGCGGCCGGGCAGAGGCGCTCCTCACTTCTTCCCGGACGGGGCGCCCGGGCAGAGGCGCTCCTCATTTCTTCCTGGACGGGGCGGCCGGGCAGAGGCGCTCCTCACTTCCCAGACGGGGCGGCCGGGCAGAGGCGCTCCTCACTTCCTCCCGGACGGGGCGGCCGGGCAGAGGCGCTCCTCACTTCCTCCCGGACGGGGCGGCCGGGCAGAGGCGCTCCTCACTTCCTCCCGGACGGGGCGGCCGGGCAGAGGCGCTCCTCACTTCCTCCCGGACGGGGCGGCCGGGCAGAGGCGCTCCTCACTTCCTCCCGGACGGGGCGGCCGGGCAGAGGCGCTCCTCACTTCCTCCCGGACGGGGCGGCCGGGCAGAGGCGCTCCTCACTTCCTCCCGGACGGGGCGGCCGGGCAGAGGCGCTCCTCACTTCCTCCCGGACGGGGCGGCCGGGCAGAGGCGCTCCTCACCTCCCAGACGATGGGAGGCCGGGCAGAGGCGCTTCTCACTTCCCAGATGATGGGTGGCCGGGCAGAGGCGCTCCTCACTTCCCAGACAGGGTGGCCGGGCAGAGGCGCTCCTCACTTCCCAGACGATGGGTGGCCGGGCAGAGGCGCTCCTCACTTCCCAGACGATGGGTGGCCGGGCAGAGGCGCTCCTCACTTCCCAGACGATGGGTGGCCGGGCAGAGGCGCTCCTCACCTCCCAGACGGGGCGGCCGGGCAGAGGCGCTCCTCACCTCCCAGACGGGGTGGTCGGGCAGAGGCGCTCCTCACTTCCCAGACGGTGGGTGGCCGGGCAGAGGCGCTCCTCACTTCCCAGACGGTGGGTGGACGGGCAGAGGCGCTCCTCACTTCCCAGACGGGGCGGCCGGGCAGAGGCGCTCCTCACCTCCCAGACGGTGGGTGGCCGGGCAGAGGCGCTCCTCACCTCCCAGACGGTGGGTGGCCGGGCAGAGGCGCTCCCCACCTCCCAGACGGTGGGTGGCCGGGCAGAGGCGCTCCCCACCTCCCAGACGGTGGGTGGCCGGGCAGAGGCGCTCCCCACCTCCCAGACGGTGGGTGGCCGGGCAGAGGCGCTCCCCACCTCCCAGACGGTGGGTGGCCGGGCAGAGGCGCTCCCCACCTCCCAGACGGTGGGTGGCCGGGCAGAGGCGCTCCCCACCTCCCAGACGGTGGGTGGCCGGGCAGAGGCGCTCCCCACCTCCCAGACGGTGGGTGGCCGGGCAGAGGCGCTCCCCACCTCCCAGACGGTGGGTGGCCGGGCAGAGGCGCTCCCCACCTCCCAGACGGTGGGTGGCCGGGCAGAGGCGCTCCCCACCTCCCAGACGGTGGGTGGCCGGGCAGAGGCGCTCCCCACCTCCCAGACGGTGGGTGGCCGGGCAGAGGCGCTCCCCACCTCCCAGACGGTGGGTGGCCGGGCAGAGGCGCTCCCCACCTCCCAGACGGTGGGTGGCCGGGCAGAGGCGCTCCCCACCTCCCAGACGGTGGGTGGCCGGGCAGAGGCGCTCCCCACCTCCCAGACGGTGGGTGGCCGGGCAGAGGCGCTCCCCACCTCCCAGACGGTGGGTGGCCGGGCAGAGGCGCTCCCCACCTCCCAGACGGTGGGTGGCCGGGCAGAGGCGCTCCCCACCTCCCAGACGGTGGGTGGCCGGGCAGAGGCGCTCCCCACCTCCCAGACGGTGGGTGGCCGGGCAGAGGCGCTCCCCACCTCCCAGACGGTGGGTGGCCGGGCAGAGGCGCTCCCCACCTCCCAGACGGTGGGTGGCCGGGCAGAGGCGCTCCCCACCTCCCAGACGGTGGGTGGCCGGGCAGAGGCGCTCCTCACCTCCCAGACGGTGGGTGGCCGGGCAGAGGCGCTCCTCACTTCCCAGACGGTGGGTGGCCGGGCAGAGGCGCTCCTCACTTCCCAGACGGTGGGTGGCCGGGCATAGGCGCTCCTCACTTCCCAGACGGGGCGTGGCCGGGCAGAGGTGCTCCTCACCTCCCAGACGGGGCGGCCGGGCAGAGGCGCTCCCCACCTTCCAAATGGGGCGGCGGCCGGGCAGGGGCTGCAATCCCAGCACCCTGGCAGGCCAAGGCAGGCGGCCGGGGGGGGAAGAGGCTGCCGCGAGGCCAGACCACGCCACCGCACTCCAGCCCGGGCAACACCGAGCACTGGGTGAGCGAGACTCCGTCTGTAGTCCCAGTACCTCGGGAGGCTGAGGCGCGCAGAGCACTCGGCGTCAGGAGCTGGCGACCAGCGTGGCCAAGATGGCGAACGCGTGCCTGCATCCAAAGGAGAAAAGGCAGGCAGCGGTGGCGCGCGCCGGCAGTCCCAGGCAGTCGGCGGTGCGGGCAGCAGCAAGCCGAGTAGATTGCAGCCAGCGCCAGAGAGGGAAAGAAAGAAAGAAAGAAAGAAAGAGAGAGAGAGAGAGGGAGAGAGAGAGAGAGAGAGAGAGAGAGAAAGAAAGAAAGAACAACTTTATGTCTTAAATAAAAAGAGAGAGTGGGGCATAGAAGTCTCCAGTTACTGTTAAATTGCCTGTTCCTCTGGTTCCATACATCTTTGCTTAATTTATTTTGGGGCTCTGTTAAGTGCACATATTTATAATTGTTAGGCCAAGTGCACATATTTATAATTGTTATGTCGTCCTGATGGATTGTCCCTTTACCATTATAAAATATCTTTTTTTGTTTCTAATAGCAATTTTGTCATAAAAATCCCTTGACTGATACTCGTATAGCCATTTCAGCGCTCTTATGTCTCATTAAGAGTAAATTCTTAGTTTTCAAGTTAAACTTTTGTCATCTTTATTTTATTATTTATGTATTATTTATTTGAGATGGAGTCTTGCTGTGTCACACAGACTGGAGTGCAGCTGCACGATCTCAGCTCACTGCAACCTCTGCCTCCCAGGTTCAAGCAATTCTCCTGCCTCAGCCTCCCGAGTAGCTGAGATTACAGGTGTGCACCACCACACCTGGCTAATTTTTTATATTTTGAATAGAGATGAGGTTTCACCATGTTGGCCAGGCTGGTCTCAAACTCCTGACCTCCAGTGATCCGCCTGCCTTGGCCTCC
This sequence comes from Symphalangus syndactylus, assembly GCF_028878055.3. NCBI lineage: Eukaryota > Metazoa > Chordata > Mammalia > Primates > Hylobatidae > Symphalangus > Symphalangus syndactylus. The sequence goes on along the minus strand of NC_072424.2, from coordinate 46,336,097 downwards.
CAAAGTTCTGGGATTACAGGCATGAGCCACCGTGCCCAGCTACTCTTATTTTGTTGTTGCTTTTATAACTAAACATTAATTGAAACTTCTTATATAGAATTTTACCAGTAACCATCCTCAAAAAGTGGTTGTCAAATGTTAAGTGGAGTGTAAATGCTTAGAAGGGAAAGATTTTCACTAGGGATGAATAGGACCAATTCCTGGGAGAAACCTTCCTAGAGAATCTAGGATATAAAATTAATAGTTATAACCATTTTATTTTATTTGACAATAAATATCAATAGCTATCATTTGCTAATAGGCCCCTATTGCCTATTCTTCCATTCTCTGTTTCATTCCAGGCACTATGTTGATCACTTTGCCTATATTATTTAAACCTCTCAAAAGCTCTGCATAATAGATATTCTCCTGAGTTTGTAGATAAGAAGTAGACTCAGCAAATTTATGTAATGGAAGCCCACGGGCTTCCAGCAAATAAAGTAAGGAGCCAGAATTTTACGTTGGCAAATTTCTTGTTACTGTCACTCAGTGAGTCAGCTACCAGGCCACATATGGATAAGTAGTTTCAAGTACCATAAGAACTAATAGAGATAATGTGAATTTGAATTAATTTGAGATACTGTTAATAAATTACACAAATGATGTGTAAGTAACAAAAATTTTATGAGTTGGTACCACTAGAATTGAAAGAGAAGTGTATAGCCAAAAAGCAAAATGATAGCTAGGTGCTTGCACTAACAAATTGCCTGTTCTGTTTTCTTTCTTGATATTTGCTTTGCTAGAAATGGAAAGGAATAGCAAATATATCAGAGAGAAGATGGAGCAACTACAATATCTCATAAGCAGTTTTTTTTTTAACTCATTTGATGTTTAAGTTTATATTTTTCCCCCAGGTAATGCATTGACACAGTCAAAAATTCAAAGACATGAGATACAGTAGGATATTTAATGAAAAGTCTTTCTACTATGTCTGCCAGCCATGGTGCCAAGTAAGTTTTCTTACTTGGTTATAAATTATAACTATCATTATAAATTTCTGGTATTTCATTGCAGTTTGTTTCTCTTTTTCTTCTCTCTCTCTCCTTCATTCTTCTCCTCTCCCTCTCTCCCTACACTTACACAGAATCTACAAACGTAAGAGTTAAAGGAACATCAAGGGATAGGGAAGTACCCAGGGATTAGCAAGCTACTTGCAATGAGGGAACCAGGGAAAAAAAACTTTAACACTTTTACCACTCTCTGATGTTCTGGTCTCTCCTATCATTTGAACACATCGGAAGCTAGAGGGCAAGGCTGCCTAAACTTTTTTTTTTCTTAGCAATATATTGTAGATACCATTTTGTATTCATGTATAAAGAATTTTTTTTTTCTATTAAAAGTAGCCTGGATAAAGAGCTTTTTAAAAAACAGCTGTGTTCATACATAGATGTATGATTACTTATATAATCAGTCTTCCTCCATTGATGGACATACAGGCTTGTTTCCAATCTTTTACTGTTACAGACAGTACTTTCATAAACAACTTTGGGAAATAATTTATGCACGTGTGCAAATATATCTGTAATATAAATGACTAGAAATAGAATTACTGGGTCAAAGGTATGTGCATTTATAACATAATAGATATCCTATAATTGGCTTTTGTAGAGATTACACCCATTTAATCTCCCAACGGTGTATTGGAGTGCCTGCTTCCCCATTGCCTTTGCCGACATGCTGCTGTCAATACACAGAACTAGTTATATCTGCTGCCTTAGCATTGACCAAAGCTCAGCAGAATGCTCACTCAGGTATTTTTTTCTCTTTTATTATGAAGTATTTCATTTGTGGAAAAGGAATATATCCCAGTTTCATATGAGAAGAGATAAACAGGGCAAAGTCAGCAACACCATTGAAAAAGCTGGCATAAAAGGGAAAAAAAAAAAAGTAAGTTTACAGTGGAGAAATGTGGCAAACACTACAATAGCCAAATAATCAAGATCATTATCACCAGTAATGATTCATGTAGGTATTATGTACATTTGATCTGATGCAATGAAAATTGCACTTTGCCTCTCTGGTCTTCTTCCCTAAAACTCCTAACTCCAAGAGATAATGAGAAAAACGCCAGACAAATTCCAGTTGAGGGATATTATACAAAATACCTGGTCAGTACTCCTCGAGATTGTCAAGGTCATCAAAAGCAAAGAAGTCTGAGAAACTGTCATAGCCAAGGGGAGTGTAAGGAGACATGACTAAATGTAATTCACGTGTCTTTATTCTGTTCCAGAATCTTATCCAAGATACCACATTACATTTAGTCATGTCTCCTTACACTCCTCTTGGCTATGACCTTGATTATTTGGCTGTTGTAGTATTTGCCACATTTCTCCACTGTAAAGTTACTTTTTTTTTTTTGCCCTTTTGTGCCAACTTTTTCAATGGTGTTGTTGATTTTGCCGTTTATCTCTTCTCATCCTTTTATCTTTAATTCTTTTGGATTCTTTTTTACATTTATTGTGATAACTGATATAGCTGGATTTTTATCAGATTTTGTGCATTCTATTTGTCCTACTTTTTCCTTTAAGTTTTATGCTTTATTTCTCTACCTAAGTGGTTATTCTTGAAAAGTCTTGGCTTTTATCTCTTCAGATATTGCTTTTCCCCCATTCTTTCCATTCTTATGTTGTAGAACTCTGATTAGAGTTATATTAGACATTTTTCCTTTTTTTTGTTATGATAGAATTTCTCATTTCCTGGGCTTTGTTATGCTCATACACTACGAACACTTGGCTGTTTAATATGTTGCCCTATCCCCTGCATTTTGTGTAAACTGGTGTTTAGATCTTGTCAGTGAGGTTGCTATATATATATATATTTTTTTTTTTACAGGAATATCTGATAGATAGTTTGTGTGCTGCTTATTGCATCACATCACAAGGCATATAATGTGTAGTTGTTCTTCTTTTTATGATAAGACCGATCTGTGTGTATAGGTGTTATCAGCCTGATCCATTCAATAAAGTTGCCTATTCATTTCCACCTAATGGTTTTAGCAGAGATTGATAATTTAGTTTTCATTGCCTCTAGATCCATTGTTTCATTAAGTAATACAAAACATTGTCATTCTAATTTTTTCATTCTTTCTCCATTTATTGGCTTAGAAAATTTGTTATCAATCAAGAAGAGATTGCTGAGTCAGAGGGTAAATTGCACATAGAATTTTGCTGGGTGTTGCCAAATTTCCTTCCACAGGTGCTGAACCATTTGTGTATTCACCTGCAGTATGTGAGTGTGCCTATTTCTTCATGCTTTGCCAGTAGGATGTATTAGCAAACTAAGATTTTAGCCAGTCTGTTAAGAAAAGATACCTTATTGTAGTTTTAATACACATTTCTTTATCAGTGAGGAGGCTAAACCATTTTAAAGTAAGAATACTTAGATTGTAAAAGGGTACTATAGAGTAAGAAATATATTTTCCCCAAACTTAAAACTTCATGGCTTCAATTTTATGGGGGTTTTACATTTTTGACTGATAAATTCCAAGGTATCAGTTACTCCATAAAAATACCCCCCATTGTTTTTCCTCTAGCCACATGGCCTTCTGTCACTCACATGAACTCAACCTATTTCTTTTCTGCCTGCTCATAAAATATATCATTGGCTTATTTCACTACCTAAAAAACAAATATGGACTTAAGGACTCAAGTACTCTCTTCATATTAATAAAAGTTTCTCGTAATATTTACACTTAGCCTTCAGAGAAATGTTTCTTCTACTTTGCTGTATATAAGTTCCTATGTATGATCAAAATAGAGAAAAATTTAAAAACCTAAGTCCTATTCCATAGTGATGTAGTCTTTGAATAATCGTTGTCAAAGTTTATAGTTAGAGAACTCACTTAGTCTTTTTTGAGACAGAGATTTGCTCTTTTTGCCCAGGCTGGAGTGCAATGGCACAATCTTGGCTCACTGTAACCTCCGCCTCCCGGGTTCAAGCAATTCTCCTGCCTCAGCCTCCCGAGTAGCTGGAATTACAGGTTCCCACCACCACGCCCAACTAACTTTTGTATTTTTATTAGAGACAGGGTTTCACCAGGTTGGCCAGGCTGGTCTTAAACTCCTGACCTCAGGTGATTCACCCACCTTGGCCTCCGAAAGTGCTGGGATTACAGGCATGAGCCACCACGCCTGGCCCTTCATTTAGTCTTTTGTAGCTCTCATTGGTATACCTTCTTGTGAGGCAAATGACTAGGATACCTTCAGAATAAGAGTTCCTTTTGTTTACTGCTGGATCATGTTTGGTCTTGCTCCCTAAGTCTTAAAAGTAGATTAGTTTTAAGAAGTATTCTTCAACAGTGTGAGGCTTTCTGGGTACACACTGTATATGAATACAAGTAGCTGAATTACAGGTCTGAAACATAACTATACAATCTTTTTTTAAAAGGAGGGGAGGATAACTGCTTTTTATCAAGAGAATCTAAATTCTCTTGATGTCTTCATTTTCCCTTTACATTTCCATATTTCTTGGTTCCATTGACTCCTTCCTTTGCTCTTTGTCCTGGATCTTTAAGGAAAAGGGCACCTATTCTTTATTTCTCACCTGAGGATTTCCTGAAATTGTCTTATTTTTATTCCAGAGCTGTATACCACAAGTTTTTTCTCAGACATCTCCTGTCTTTGATTATGCCTTCTACTCCACTGTCCTATAATGTTTAACATCGTTTGCCATTTTGGGGTGACCATACAGTTTAGAACCGGAAGAAATAATAGCTGACACAGATTGTTACTACATCACATTAAGTACTAAGAGCTTCATATGAATTATTTTAATTTTTACAAAAACTCTAATATACACAACACCTTCATTGTACAGATGCAGAAATTCAGGCCCAGAGATGGCACTTTGTCCCAATTCACACAGCAGACCCAACCTAATCCTTACCCACCTTGTTTTGTTACAGCCTAATGAGCCTAATACACAACCTTCTCATATACAGGGAAGAAGAAAATTCAGTGGTAATGTCAGGTTACCTTCCTCAGGGTAATGGCTGCCTGAAGTTTATAACTCATTGTTCTTTTCTAAAATACAGTTTTTCTTATTAATAAGAACAATTATATTATCATCATGGAAAATGTGAAAAATATACATATGTTTAAAGAAAAAAAAGACAATGTGTTATATAGTTAACTGGCATATATGTAGTATGTGCATAATTAGTGCTGCCAGCTGTTTTTATGTGTTAATAAAGGATGATTGGTGGTGGTGGTGGTGGTGGTGGTGATTTTTTTCAGCAAAGTCTTTCACTTCCAGTTAGAAGGCTCTTCTTAGCATGCCCTGCTTGGTTTTACCTTGATTCAGTTGTGCTTTTTCTTTTTCACTTGGAATTGGCCTTCTTTTCACATCAGAGACTTCAAGTTTAGGTCAATATTCATTTATTTAAAAAAAAACAAAACAAACAGCAATTTTTAAAAACTCTTTGTATCCTTACCCCCCCCCCATAATCTTTACCTAAAATTTTCTTAACATTTATCTCTATAGTTTGTACCATACTATCATATCTTTATTAATTTTGCCTTAGAAGTTTTCAGTTGTTTTATGTATATTGTTTGTCCCTAACTAGATTGTAGACTCCTAGAGGGGGCAGCAGCTAGTGTGTTAAATATAATTTACATTTATTTTAATACATAGTAAAATGTGTTTACAATAGATGCTTAATAAGTACTTAGTAGTTGACCTTACAGCTCACAAGTATTCTGTAGGCTATTATTTTATGAGTATAAATTTAAAATTTCCCTTGGCATAAATTATGTAATCATAAGGAACTACTGTGGTGATCGTCAGTGATTAATCATGGAAATGCAATATATGAATACATAGATATAGCATATATAACTATGTACCATATATAGTTTTATATATAATCACATATATAATCATATATATATATGTATATATATAATCACTCATCTGCTTTGACCTTAAGTCTTTTATTCTTCAGGGTTGTTTGGGTTAGTTGGTTTGTTTGTGGGTCTTTTTTCTTTTTTTTTTCTTTTTTTGGTCAGATACTATTTTGGACCAGGCATGGTGTCTCATGCCTATAATCCCAGCACTTTGGGACGCCAATCACTTGAAGCCAAGTGTTTGAGACCAGCTGGGACAGCATAGCAAGATACCATTTCTACAATAAAATACATATAATTAACTTAGTTATCTAAAAAGTTGTCCAAGAACATATCCCTTCTTTACAATCTAATGATTAACCTTTTGTTATTAAGCAAAGTAACTTACAGCGTAAGTTTGCAGGATGTTTGTTCTTACATAAAGATGGTAAAATCTCAAACTACCAGCAGAGGAGTCAATCAGAGATGAAACTTACATAAGCCACTTGTCTGGGGCTCTTGGACCTAGCCTCCAAAGTGTAGTGTTTAAAACAGTGGGGAATGCTAGAGAAAGAGGTAAAACTCTTTACTATCTCATTAGGATTCCCCATACTTACTTTTATTTTTTTGTTTTGTTTTGTTTTGTTCTGAGACGGAGTTTGGCTCTTGTTGCCCAGGCTAGAGTGCAATGGCGCGATCTTGGCTCACTGCAAACTCCACCTCCTGGGTTCAAGTGATTCTCCTACCTCAGCCTCCCAAGTAGCTGGGATTACAGGCACACGCCACCATGCCCAGCTAATTTTTGTATTTTTAGTAGAGATGGAGTTTCACCATGTTGGCCAGGATGGTCTCAATCTCTTGACCTTGTGATCCACCTGCCTCGGCCTCCCAAAGTGCTGGGATTACAGGCGTGAGCCACTGCGCCCAGCCTCCCACATATTTTTAATCAAGTTTGTTGTATTACTTGATATCTTCAGTAAAATTCACATTTGTTGGCTTGGGACCATATAATTAATACTTTTTTTTTTTTTTCCTTAAAATGTCCATTTAACAACAGATTAAGTCAACTACTGGCCACAGAGTACTGTGGCTAGGTCCTGTGCCATTATATTCCAGTGCCTTGTAGAACAGGCCGAAGTGCCCCATACTGCCAAGTACCATGTGCTGAGATAGCTGTGGCCTAGAAGGTCCTTGAGAGTGATGCCAATCATCATTAAAAAGCATTTTTTAAGCACCTATCTGTACATGGTTCTGTCCTAGGCACTGTACAAAACGAGTTAAACAGACATGGCCCTTGCCCCCTGGGAGTTTTCAGTCTAAGATGATGCTGACATGGACAGACATAAAGGATATTGAGACAACTGAACAAACATTGAACAAGAACATAAAGTACTAACATTATGCACAAGCAAAGGGGTAAGTGTATTTTGTGGGGTAGTATGTAAAGGAAGCCCCATGGGACATGGACAGGGTGGGGTAGTCAGCCTCTATCAAGTTAGGTTAGTCTTTGCTGAGAAGTTGGATTTTTATACAGATTTAATCAAAGTAGGGACAGGACGTTCCAGACATGTAGCAAAAAGACTTGGAGCAAGGATAAAAGTTTATATTGTTAAACTGTCAGTGGCCTCAAAAATCTGTGCTTCTGGATGGCTCTGAAAATGGGATTGGTGTCTTAGCTTTAGAAAGTTGCCATTTGAGGGCCGGGTGCAGTGCCTCACGCCTGTAATCCCATCACTTTGGGAGGCCGAGGCGGGTGGATCATTTGAGACCAGAAGTTCTAGACCAGCCTGGGTGACATGGCAAAACGCCGTCTCTACTAAAAATAAAAAAATTAGCTAGGTGTGGTGGCATGTACCTGTAGTCCTAGCTACCTGGGAGGCTGAGGTGGGAGAATCGCTTGAACCTGGGAGGCAGACGTTGCTGTGAGCTGACATTGCGCCAGTGCACTCCAGCCTGGGCTATAGAGCGAGACTCTGTCTCGAAAGAAAGTTGGCATTTGAGTTTGGTCTAGGTCGAAATCAGTTCAATGCAAAGCAAAAAGCGAACAGAAAAAACATGGGAGCTTGAATGGCTTCTGTGAGCAGTCTGTCTTGCTTGTTGAATCTCTTTTATAAATTATTGGCCACTTAACAGAAGAACTTATCTTCTCAGGAACTTATACCAGGTTGTCTTATAAAGTACCTGTTTATGCTCATTAAATCATGTTCTGTGTTAGAAACTTTTGCACAACAAAGTATAGAATTATGTTTCTCTGCCAGTCCAGGTGCATTGGTATTTACAACTAATTGATCACAACCAGTTACATATTTCTTTGTTTCTTCTCCACTCCAACAGCTTCACTTGACTAGCCTCTAGGAGTGCTGGGTGTTATTTTAAGCAATGCCAGCAAATGTTGAACATTAAGTATTACCTACCTGCCCTTCAATCATTGACTTCTTAACTTCCAAGGTGTACCTTTAGCAGCCAAAATATAAATTTTAATTTATATTACAGTGGCAGCAAAAATCTACTTTTGTTTGTTATGTCTGCCAGACAAAACTGATTACTTCTTTTTTAGTAGACATTGACTTACAAGCCCCAGTAGTTCTCAGCTCACTTTTTTATGTCATTCACGTCTGAAATGTGAAAACTTGAATTTACCCAAAATATTAGGGTGTAGTTGTTCTCTTTACAAAAGCCTCTTTATTATACAAAAGAAGTAATAGTTTCCCTGCTAATTGCAAGCTTCTCTGGTGCCCTTTAAATTAATAAATTTTCATAACTTAATATTTATACAAAGCTTCAGTTGCCATTCATTATGTAAATACAGTGCTATTAGAAACATAAGTGTTGAGGCCCACTAAGGTATTAAAAATTCAATAATACCTTTTGAAAATATTGAAACTTTCTTACGCCCTTATATATTTGACTTGTAAGGTACATTTATTATAGTTCTTCCTCTCCACTGGAATTAAGCTTTTCAAAGGCTGCTGTCTTGCCTTTTTCCACTTCCCATAACTTTTTGTGGTGTAATCTGACAGCAATAAGAATCTAGTAACTGTTGCTTTTTTCCTAAGTTTACGACCCCTGGCCCCAAGTCATGAGATGGTAGCACATAAATTTCATAGGAAGAGTATGAGTTAGAGACTGTCCTCCAAAAGATTTCAGTGATTGTTGTTACTCACCAAGTAGCTTGACACATAATCTTTAGCTCTCAGAAATACCTCCCCTGGGTGGCAGTTTATTATTCTAATGGTATGCTTAGTACTAGGCATTTATCTTTTCTTTTAAATATTAAGCTAATCTTAGACTAGTGTCTGGAAAAGCCTTAAGAGATTTAGACAAAGTAAACTTAAGAGAAAAGCCAAGACAGAATTTTGTCAGAAAAACTAGAATTAGGTGCTATAAAATGCAACCTATGCCTCCATTTTGTCTGGTACATATTTTGCCTATAACACAAGAGATGAGTAGAAAATTTCCAAAGAGGAAATATGAAGATTTTTTTTTCTTATTCAAAAGAATTCACACCCAATGATTCAGGAAGAAAATTGAGCTTGTTAGAACCTTCTGAGATCTTATGAGGAAAAACAAGAAAAACAATTCAAACATCTATAGGTTGTCACTGTTCATGATAGATAAAAGTAATAGTGATGGGTTATATTTTAGGAATTATGCTTTCATTCAAGTATTTGAATTTTTTTTAAGGAATTATATTGCTTTACTCCATCAGTAGGTAGTTCCAAGTACAAGACAATTCAGTTCAACAAATGATTGAGAGTAGTAGGAACTTGGGGTAGATCAATGATCAAAACAAAGATCATTTTCCCTTTGGAGGTTTGTTTTTGTTTTTGTTTTTGAGATGGAGCTTCGCTCTTGTTGCCCAGGCTGGAGTGCAATGGTGCCATCTCAGCTCACTGCAACCTCTGCCTCCCAGATTCAAGCGATTCTCCTGCCTCAGCCTCCCGAGTAGCTGGGATTACAGGCGCGTACCACGACGCCCGGCTAATTGTTTGTATTTTTAGTAGAAACGGGGTTTCACTACGTTAGCCAGGCTGGTCTCAAACTCCTGACCTCAGGTGATCTACCCACCTTGGCCTCCCAAAGTGCTGGGATTACAGGTGGGAGCCACCGCGCCCAGCCTGGAGCTTATTTTCAGATGCAAAAATCAGCAAACCTTTCTGTAAAGAACCAGACAGTAAATATTTTAGACTTTGCATGTGCCCATGTTCCAATAAAACTTAATTTACAAAAACAGGCAGATGTCTGAATTTAGCATACAGGCCCTAGTTTCCCAACCTCTGTTACAGTAAGTGGAAACATAATTAATATGTAAATTAGGGTATGTTATGTGATAAGTGCTTTGGGAAAAAGAAAAATAGAGGAAGGTAATCAAATGGGGAGTGTGATGAAGTGGGGGTTCATAGGGTGGGCTTCATTGAGGTAAGAAGAGGAAGGGGCATGGTAGCACACACCTGTAGTCTCAGCTACTCAAGAGGCTTAGATGGGAGGATCACTTCAGCCAGTAGTTTGAAGCCAGCCTGGGCAATATAATAGTGAGACTCCATGTCTAAAAAGAAAAAGAAAAAAAGAGAAAGAACCAGTAAAGGAGACTGAAAATTGAGTAGTGAAATAGAAAGAGAAACGAGAGATGTTCTGGGGTTGGCCCAGTGGCTCACTCCTGTAATCCCAGCACTTTGGAAGGCCAAGGTGGGCAGATCGCTTGAGCCTAAGAATTTGAGACCAGCCTAGGCAACGTGGCGAAACCTCATCTCTGCAAAAAATACAAAGGTTAGCCAGGTGTGGTGGTGCACACCTGTAGTCCCAGCTACTTGGGAGACTGAAGCAGAGGACTGCTTGAGCCCAGGAGGCGGAAATTACAGTGAGCCAAGATGATGCCATTTCACTCCCGCCTGGGTGACAGAGTGAGACTCTTGTCTCAAAAAAAAAAAAAAGTTCTGGATAGGCCAAAGAAGAGGAAAACTGAGATTAGATTTGGCTAAATGGAGGTTGTTAGTGACCTTGATAAGCAGTTTTGGTAGAGTGGATTCAAAACTAAGGAGAGAGATAGAGGGCCGGGAGCAGTGGCTCACACCTGTAATCCCAACAGTTCGGGAGGCTGAAGCGGGCGGATCACCTGAAGTCGGGAGTTCAAGAGCAATCTGACAAACATGGAGAAACTCTTTCTCTACTAAAAATACAAAATTAGCCGAGCGTGGTGTCACATAACTGTAATCCCAGCCACTCAGGAGGCTGAGGCAGGAGAATTGCTTGAACCCAGGAGGCAGAGGTTGCAGCAGTGAGCCAAGATCATGCCATTGCATTCCACCCTGGGCAACAAGAGCAAAACTCCATCTCAAAAAAAAAAAAAAAAAACCAAACATACAATTCTTCTGGGGAATTTTGTTGCAAAAGGAACAATGAAATGAAGCAGTGGGGCAAAAAGGCTCGAGAAAAGAATTTGGTACTTTATTTTTTTTTTAACACAGAAGAAATAATAGCACGTTTGTTTGATGAGGATCCAGTAAAGAGTAGGGAGAAATTATGTAGGAGAGTGGGAGAGAATTGCTGGAGCTGTGGTTTTGAGTTGGTGAGGGGATAGGATCGTCTAGTGCATAAGCGAGGGGATTGACTTCAGATAGGTGGAATATTGGTTGATGGGTACATGTGCTGGAGAGCGTCGGTAAATGTTCTCTTACGGCTTCAGTTTTCTGATTTAAAAATTACCAGGCCAGGCATGGTGGCACATGCCTGTAATCCTAGCACTTTGGGAAACTGAAGTGGGAGGATTGCTTGAGTCTAGGAGTTCCAGACCAGCCTGGGCAACACAGGGAGACCCCATCTCTACCAAAAAAAAAAAAAAAAAAAAAAAAAAAAACAAGAAAAAAAATTTAAATAAATAAAATTAGCCAAGCATGGTGGTGCACATCTGTAGTTCCAGCTACTTAGGGGGCTGAGGTGGGAGGCTCGCTTGAGCTGGGGAGGTCAAGGCTGCAGTGAGCCATAATCATGCCACTGTACTCTAGTGTGGGTGACAGAGCAAGACCCTGTCTCAAAAAAAAAAAAAAAAAAGAAATCGAATTATCAACAATACAAAGGTTGAAGTGCTAAGGTTTTATATATACTTACGGTCTTTAACTTCTACTACCAGCATTTGAGGGATCTTTGGTGACTGAGATGACTTTTATTGTGCTTTCTGAAGGAGTTATAAACTTATCCCAGCAAATTTGTATGTTTTGAGAATTCAGCACTATATTCTGAGATTAAATAATGATGCATGTAATAATGCCTGTGGCACAGCACACAGTCTCATATAGACCCTCAAGAAATGCTAACTGTTTATTAGAGGATGTAGAGTTGGTGTGCACTAAATTAGACTTATTTCATCTCTCTGGTCCCAAAAGATACCTTATCATTGTTTTAAATGTTATGTAAGTTAGAGCTTGACAGTAATAAATATGCTATACATATTATAAATGACAGGTCCTTTGACATCTCTTCTAATGTTCTCTCTACTTTACAATGTATAGTCTGTCTTCATACAGTGACATAGCGATATTATTGGCTCCAGTGATCAGCAGGGAGTCTTGATCAGAGGCTCCATAGATGGATGCTTTGTTCTTACATGTTTAATTATTTTATCATCAGAGTCCTATGTTAATTTATTTGTATAGGGAAAATAAACTTTTTGTGTATAGCATCTACCTTTAGATTATAAGCTCCCAGAAGGTAGGTAATAATTCTTACACATTTCTAAGAAGTTTTCGTATTTTTTTGGTAGCTCACACACACCTGTAATCTCAGCTACTCAGGAGGCTGAGACAGGAGAATCACTTGAACCCAGGAGGCGGAGGTTGTAGTGAGCCGAGATTGCGCCACTGCACTCCGGCCTGGGCAACAAAGCAAAACTGTCTCAAAAAAAAAAAAAAGTTAAAAATTAAATTAAAAAAATAAACTTAGGGCCAGATGCAGTGACTCATGCCTGTAATCCCAGCACTTTTGGAGGCTGAGGTGGGTGGATCACCTGAGATCAGGAGTTCGAGACCAACCTGGCCAACAGAGTGAAACCCCATCTCTACTAAAAATACAAAAATTAGTTGGGCGTGGTGGCGCACGCCTGTAATCCCAGCTACCTGGGAGGCTGAGGCAGAAGGATCACTTGAGCCCAGGAGGTGGAGGGTGCAGTGAGCCAAGATCCCGCCATTGCACCCCAGGCTGGGTGACACAGTGAGACTCCGTCTCAAAAATAAATAGCTGGCCGGATGCAGTGGCTCACACCTGTAATCCCAGCACTTTGGGAGGCTGAGGCGGGTGGATCACCTGAGGTCAAGAGTTCGAGACCAACCTGACTAACATGGTGAAACCACGTCTCTACTAAAAATACAAAAATTAGCTGGGCATGGTGGCAGACGCATGTAATCCCAGCTGCTCAGGACGCTGAGGCAGGAAAATCGCTTGAACCCAAGAGGCGGAGGTTGCAGTGAGCCGAGATCGCATCATTGAACTCCAGCCTGGGCAACAGAGTGAGACTCCATCTCAAAAAAAAAAATAAAAATAATAAATAAATAAACTTAGATATTCAGTTATATTTGGCCTTTAAATCAGGGCTGAGACCCTTCCATTCTTCTGGAAAATTCTGGAGCTAAATTATACTGGGCTTAGTGGCAGTCAGAATACCTCCAAATGCTGCTTTTCCAAATAACTTTCAGAAGGAAGTAGTAGTCAGATTTCAGAGTAAGCATATAATAATAGAATATAATTGGCACATACAGCTGTTGGAATGCTATAAAAACTGGCTTCATAATCATAAAAAGAAATTTGTTAGAGAATAACATTCAATTAAATATAGCATATTGAAAATCAAAGAGAGATAAATTAACTTTATATAAATACAAGAAAATGGCCCTGGTTACCTTTATATACTGTATCAAGGTATACAGTGAGTGAAGTCAGAGAAATGATATTCTTGCCAAATATGAGAGAATCTAATTGTTGCCAGGAATTTGATGGAAAAAGCAAGCTGAAATGACCATTTCACTCTGCCGTGGTCAGTATGATTAAGAGACGAAAGTGAGAGGACTATTTCCTTTATAAGAAGCAACTATATTTGAGACTCTAATTTTAGGTTCAATAATAGAGATAATTTGAGGAGGCTGTTTACAAGAATTTATGAAGTAATATTTAGCTATTTGTGCAAATGACTGAGAAATTCTGAACTATTCTAGTCTGAGTTCCCATCAAATTTATAACAGTTATTTCTAAAGCATCAAAACATCCAACTTCATGAAAGTATTTTAGGCTGAGTGTAGTAGCTCATGCCTGTAATCCCAACATTTTGGGAGACCAAGGCAAGAGGATCACTTGAACCCAGAAGTTTGAGGCTATAGTGAGCTATGATCATGCCACTGCACTATAATCTGGATGACAGTGAGACTCTGTCTCTTGTTGGGGGGAACATATTTTAGATCTATAGAAAATATCAAACAAGTCATTTTAAAAGTTCACCCTGTGTTGAACCTTTACTTCTTTTCTTTGTGTTATAGGTCCAGTGGTTTACGTCTTGGATCTTGCAGACAGACTGATCTCAAAAGCCTGTCCATTTGCTGCAGCAGGAATAATGGTCGGCTCTATCTATTGGACAGCTGTGACTTATGGAGCAGTGACAGTGATGCAGGTTCACTATTTTACCTATATAGTGATATTACTTGGTGTGAAGAACTATTAAAACATTTTTTGTTAGACATTTAAAAGTATATTATTTTGAATAAGAAATGACATTCTCATGTTCTTTCTAAATGTTACTTCCCCCACTTTTTCTTTACCCAATAAGGAGCATATTATAGCTGTATCTCCCTTTTTTCATAGTGAATCTTAGAGATCATTTCATATGAGTATGCAGAAATGTGCTTAACATTCTGTCTATAGAATTATAGCCATTTACTAATCAACTTGTCTCTTGTGGATAGACGTTTAGTTAGTCCAATGTTTTGCTATAAAAACAATGCTGCATAGCTTGCAATCCCAGCACTTCAGGAGGCCAAGGCAGGTGGATCACCTGAGGTCAGGAGTTCTAGACTAGCCTGGCAAACATGGTGAAACCCCATCTCTACTAAAAATACAAAAATTAGGTGGTAGTGGTGGCAGGCTCCTGTAATCCCAGCTACTCAGGAGGCTGAGGCAGGAGAATTGCTTGAACCCAGGAGCCGGAGGTTGCAGTGAGCCAGGATCACACCACTGCACTCTAGCCTAGGCAACAGAGCGAGACTCCATCTCAAAAAAAACAGTGCTACATAGAACTTGGATAAATGGTCAAAAATAAAAATTAAAAAAAGAAAAGAAAAGCAGTGCTACAATCAGTAACTGCTGCTGAATATTAGAGAGACATAAATTTCAAAATTTAGTCCCAAGCCCTTGACTCTTCTTTTTATACCTTCTTCTTAAAAATTTCCAGCTATCAACTTAGTTTTTTTGTGTGTTCAGTCTTTTGTCCTGTTCTTTTCTCAAAACCAGTGCTGCAATGATCTCTTGTGACTTCACACTCAAAATTATTGAAATCAAACTTGTCATTTCTTCCATTTGAAACCTAAATTTATTCTCCGTCATCATTCCTTTGTTTCTGTTTCTATTTTCCCATCTATAGTTTACATCTTTTTTTTTTTTTTTTTTTTTTTTTTTTTGAGACAAGGTCTTGCTCTGTATAGCCCAGACTGGGCATGCAGTGGCGCAATCATGGCTCACTGCAGCCTCAACTTCCTGGGCTCAGTCATCTGTCCACCTTAGCCTCCCTAGTAGCTGGAACTACAGGTGTGTGCCTCCACACCGAGCTACTTTTTTCTAAGGATGGTGGGAAGGGTCTCACTATGTTGCCAAGGCTGATCTCAAACTCCTGGGCTCAAGTGATCTTCCCGCTTCAGCCTCCCAAAGTGTCCCAAAGTGCTGGAGGTACAGGTGTGAGCCACCGCACCCAGCCCATCCTACATTTTTAGAATTACATTTGACTCTTCACCTCCTTCAATACTCCCCACAAACCGCCCCCCGACAAAACAGTCTTACTCTGTCACCAAGGCTGGAGTACAGTGGCGCAATCAAGGCTCACTGCAGCCTTACTCCTGGGCTCAAACGATCCTCCTGCCTCAACCTCCCAAGTAGCTGGGACTACAGGCACACACCACTATGCCCAGCTAATTTTTTATTTTTTGTAGAGATGGGGTCTTGCTGTGTTGTACAGACTGGTCTCAACCTCCTGGCCTTAAGTGATCCTCCCACCTCAGCTTCCCAAAGTGCTGGGATCACAAGCCTAGTGAGCCCATCTGGCCTAGTCTTTCTATTTTATAGCCTCTATTCAGTCCACTGACCAAATCCAAGCAGTTTTTCCATTTTGATATGTCTTGTATCTGTGGCTTCCTTTCCACGGTCTTTACCACCTGACTTCTTGTCACTTCATCATACCTGGATGGCTAAAGGACCTTCTTGGTTTATCTGACTTCATGTTCTTCTATCAATCCATCCTTCCAAATGAATCCTCTTAAAATAGTACCTTCAAATTCTTACTCCCCAGCTTAACATCTCCATTAGTAGTCTTCAAGAGCAGCATCTAGATTGGTTGTTTCCTAAGTAACTCTGTAGTAGTGAACACACTTAGGTTTATAGATGACATAATTTGCTTTTCTTTAATATAAATTAGAATTTACATGAACAAAAAAGGAATGCATGGAATTTTACCTAATATTCCAGGAACTGCATATGTATCTATGCCAGGGTCAAACCTTTATGGCTTGCTCCATTAATGGTCATGGTGAGACAGAGTATTATGAGACTTCCTTATAAAATGATGATGACATCCCAAAAATATGGATACAGTTACTGAAATGAATCACAAACAGTGAAATATCATTTGACATGAGTGTAGTGAATAAAGTTTGAGAACCACTGACTTGAACTTCAGCCTGATTTGATACGCAGGGTCCTCTGTAATCGTACTTCATTCTGCTTTAAGGCCTGTTAGGCTGTCTCCTCCAACCCATCCTTATGTTGTGTAGTTTTTTACTTCTGTTCTTTGGCTTATGTCACCTTCCCAACCTAATACCTGCCCTTCTAGTCTTCTGTGTACTTATCCAAATCTAAACCCTCCTTCCAGGCTTAGCTAGCTTTCCTCCATAGAACTTACAGGCAACTCCTGCCTGCTGTGATTCCTTCTTCCTCCACATTCATGACATTTTTATTCTTCAAATGGCAGCTAGTCATGCCCTGATGAAGTGACATTTCTTATATAGATTATCTGTTTAACTTTTCTTGTTTTTAGGCCTTATTTTTCCTGTTAGGAGGTAATTTCCTTGAAAGCAGAGTCCATTTTATGCTTCTGTATTCCGTGTTACAGCATCTACATAGAAACTAACACATTAAAGGGTTTCATAAATCTTTGTGGTTTTGTTTTTTTGTTTTTTTTTGTTTGAGACGGAGTTTCGCTCTTGTTGCCCAGGCTGGAGTGCAGTGGCATGATCTCAGCTCACCACAACCTCCGCCTTCTGGGTTCAAGCGATTCTCCTGCCTCAGCCTCCTGAGTAGCTGGGATTACAGGCATGTGCCACCACGCCCAGCTAATTTTGTCTTTTTAGTAGAGATGGGGTTTCACCATATTGGTCAGGCTGGTCTGGAACTCCTGACCTTAGATGATCTGCCTGCCTCTGCCTCCCAAAGTGCTCGGATTACAGGTGTGAGCCACTGTGCCCAGCAGTCTTTATGTTTTTTATGTGACCAGTTCAAATAATGAGTCTTAGTACATCACCTGAGGAGGGAGGATCAGGATGATTTACTAAGACCGAGAAAGACATAGAAACTTAGAGCAGATTATATGTTATTTAATGTACAAATACATTATATAGATATATATATTTTGCAAATGAGATTGAGTGATTTTCTTAAGACTTTATTGACCATAAGAAGTGAGATGGCTCTTTTTTAAGAAAGGCTTTTAGGTTGGCACAATGTTAAAAGAATTTTGATAATTAATGGGGCACTTGTTAAAGTGGCACTTGTTAAAACACAAATAAATTGAAAACTCTGATCCCCAGCATCAAGGGATGTAGTCCAAGACAAGATGTTCATAAGTGAAACCACTGGAGAACAGTTACAGGTTAAATAAATGTGATAAGAGGGCAGAAGACTATATAAACAATATTTTAATTTAGTAAAAGTGAAAGATCATTTGATTTGAAATTATGAGAAAAGTCTTGAGCTAACCCTTAAAGGAAATAATTTGAATTGGTAGAATGAAATAAGCAAGGAAGCAAAAACTATAGTACACATATATTATGTGTTACCATTTAGAAATAACCTTCACATGTACTGTCTCACTTGAAAAGTTTTTTTTTTTTTAGCCCAGAAATGAAACTAGCTATGACAGTAGGTAGGTAGTGTTGTGTGATATAAGAGTATTGGGAAGATAACTTTTACCTTCCTGAGCACATATGATAGAGAATGTGCACCTCTACACCATCAGTAGTATTTAGGGTTTGCCTTTTAACACTTGATTATTTTTCTCTGGTTCCTTAACAACCCTGCAGTACAAGTAAACCAAATTAAGGAATCAGATCACTGTTATTTTCCCATTTATTTTCTTTCCTTCTGCATGGACCTGTCATAGAATCAATACTTTTTAGTTGTGGGGAACTTGAATAGGACCTTCCTCTTGCATTTTTATTGAAAAGACAACACAATTATTTTTTTTTCCTGGCACTGGATTGAACACCTAGCACTGATGCATTTAACCCTTGCAACAATTTTTTTTTTTTAATTTTTGCATACAAAAACAATAAACATTTTCTAAAAATACATACAAACAAAAAGATGCGTATCAAACATATTAGGAAGGTTGCACATGGGAAGTCGGGGAATAGAAATGGGGGTGGGAGTTAAAATAAATGAGAGAGGGACTTTATATGGATCAGTGATAATAACTCAATCCTCTATTTGACAAGAGGGAGAAGGAAGAGGAAGAAAAAGAAAGTGGGATAAAGGATCAGAAAGGGAGGAAAATAGAAAAAATTAGAGTATGACTCCAGGGTAGACCTGTTTTGTTGTCATTGAGTTGGTTGGTTGGTTTGTCTGTTGTATTCTTCATGTTTCGCCAAGTTGGCCAGACTGGTCTCGAACTCCTAGCCCGAAGTGATCAACCCGCCTCGCCCCCCAGAGTGCCGGGACCACAGGCGTGAGCCACCACGTCCAGCCCCCACATTGCTTCTGGCCTCCGTGGTAGACCTCCCAGACGGAGCGGCCAGGCAGAGGAGCTCCTCACTTCTACCCAGACACGGGGCGGCCGGGCAGAGGGGCTCCTCACTTCCCAGACGGGGCGGCCAGGCAGAGACGCTCCTCACTTCTTCCCAGGCGATAGGTGGCCGGGCAGAGGCGCTCCTCACTTCCCAGACGATGGGTGGTCGGGCAGAGGCGCTCCCCACTTCCCAGACGATGGGTGGCCGGGCAGAGGCGCTCCTCACTTCCCAGACGATGGGCGGCCGGGCAGAGGCGCTCCTCACCTCCCAGACGATGGGTGGCCGGGCAGAGGCACTCCTCACTTCCCAGATGGGGCAGCCGGGCAGAGGCGCTCCTCACTTTCCAGACGATGGGTGGCCGGGCAGAGGCGCTCCTCACCTCCCAGACAGTGGGTGGCCGGGCAGAGGCGCTCCTCACCTCCCAGACGATGGGTGGCCGGGCAGAGGCGCTCCTCACTTCTTCCCAGACGGGGCGGCCGGGCAGAGGCGCTCCTCGCTTCTTCCCGGACGGGGCGGCCGGGCAGAGGCGCTCCTCGCTTCTTCCCGGACGGGGCGGCCGGGCAGAGGCGCTCCTCGCTTCTTCCCGGACGGGGCGGCCGGGCAGAGGCGCTCCTCGCTTCTTCCCGGACGGGGCGGCCGGGCAGAGGCGCTCCTCGCTTCTTCCCGGACGGGGCGGCCGGGCAGAGGCGCTCCTCACTTCCCAGACGGTGGGTGGCCGGGCAGAGGCGCTCCTCACTTCCCAGACGATGGGTGGCCGGGCAGAGGCGCTCCTCACTTCTTCCCGGATGGGGCGGCCGGGCAGAGGCGCTCCTCACTTCTTCGCGGATGGGGCGCCCGAACCCTTGCAACAATTTTATGACATAGATTATTATTATAAATTATTCCTAGTTTACTGGTTTGGAGAGTTTACATGTCCAGTGCCACACAGCAGAGAAAAAGCATTAGGACTCCTGTCCCTTGGCTCCTTAAGTGAAGCTTGGTCCCAGAGGCAGCTGGAACATTTTATCCTGGAACAGTAGAACCTTAATATTTAGCCTAGTTCCCATTTTTGCCTCTAGTGCAAAGACAGCCCCCATTAGCATTGCCCATTCTTAATTACAGTACTTACTTATCCTTAATTCTGAGTTTAAAAAAAAAAAAACCCTGTTATTTCATCACTGTTTCATCTTCTTCTTAGGATTCTGGCCAGGTGCTGTAGCTCATGCCTGTAATCCCAGCACTTTGGGAAGCTGAGGCAGGCAGACCCCTTGAGGCCAGGAGTTGGAGACCAGCCTGGCCAATGTGATGAAACCCCATCTCTACCAAAAATACAAAGAAAAAATTAGGCATAGTGGCTGTATTCCCAGCTACTCCGGATGCTGAGGCGTGAGAATCGCTTGAACCTGGGAGGCAGAGGTTGTAGTGAGCCAAGATTGCACTCCAGCCTGGGCGACAGAGCAAGACTCTGTCTCTAATTAATTAATTAATGTAGGATTCTAATAGTACTTTAAAAGCTCAGACCTTAATTAAAACTCTTAGCCTTTCAGCAGCAATGAACTGCAGGCCTACCTAGATATGAAGATCTAGCTTTTAGCCCTTCTGCAGGAAAAACAAAAACAAAAAATTATTTTTCTCTAAACCTGCAATTCTATAGGTCTTTTGTTTTTCTTTCTTTTTTTTTTTTTGAGACAGAGTCTCACTCTGTTACCCAGGCTGGAATGCAGTGGCGCAGTCACAGCTCACTGCATCCTCAAACTCCCTGGGCTCAGGTGATCCTCCCACCTCAGCCTCCTGCGCAGCTGGTAATTTTTGTATTTTTTATAGAGACAGGGTTTCACCATGTTGCCCAGGCCAGTCTCAAACTCCTAGACTCAAGCTACCCACCTACCTCAGCCTCCCAAAGTGCTTGGATTACAGGCGTGAGCCACTGTGCCCAGCCAGGCCTTTATTTTATACATAGATAACAAATTCTTAGACATTCTATATAATTCCTGGATCTTACCCCAAAATTGAAGTCTTAAAAATAATGTTTTTAAATCTTAGGACAAGAAAGCAGAATGTATGTGATTACACACTGGTTCACTGACTTTGTATTGGCCAAAATTAAATCAGGCCCATTGCTTAATCACCTTTCATTTATTGCCCCTGAGTATGACTATTTTAGCAGGTGGTGTGCTGCAGGTGTTATACTACCTTATTTCTTCACAGTATATATATTTGCACACTTGTTTGGTTTGATTTTCTCTCACTTTCAAAAGACATCTGTTTAACCTGCCATTTTAGCCCCAGCACAAAATCATTATTCAGTTGAATGAATGAATGCATGTGTGAATGATGAGCCTCATCCCACTTCTAACTTGCTTGAGCATGGGGCATCTCTCTTCACTTCAGTTGTAACAAGTGAAATACTGGGCCTTTGCTCACTCTTTGCCCTATTTCCTTCTTTTTTTTTTTTTTTTTTTTTTGAGATGGAGTTTCACTCTTGTTGCTCAGGCTGGTGCAATCTCAGCTCGCTGCAACCTCCACCTGTTGGGTTCAAGCAATTCTCCTGCTTCAGCCTCCCGAGTAGTTGGGATTACAGATGACCACCACCACGCCTGCCTTGTATTTTTAATAGAAACGGGATTTCACCATGTTGGCCAGGCTGGTCTCAAACTCCTGACCTCAGGTGATCCGCCTGCCTCAGCCTCCCAAAGTGCTAGGATTACAACTGTGAGTCACAGTGCCCAACCCCTACTTCCTTTTTGTTTCCTTATTCTTAAACACCTTATAAGGTTTTTGCTGCTACCCATGAGAAACAAACTTCCTCTTGCTCACTCTAGTCTATACCTGAATATTCACTCCTTTATATCTCTAAACCCAAAAAAAGGACACATAACCCAACAAAGGATTTTTTTCAAATATTCTGAATGTATTTGCTAACACTTTGAGAATATTTAATCATATTTAGTTATAATGTTAGAGTGATCATTATATTGAAATTTTTAGTAATATAAAAATAGAATTTCCTAGCCGGACATGGTGGCACTCATCTGTAGTTCTAGCTACTCAGAAGGGTGAGATGGGAAGATTGCTTGAGCCCAGGAGTACAAAGCCAACCTGGGAAAGGTAGCAAGACCCTGTCTTTTTTTTCTTTAAAGGAATTTCCTGGCCAGGCACGGTGGGTCATGCCTATAATCCCAGCACTTTGGGGGGCCAAGGTAGGCAGATCACCTGAGGTCAGGAGTTCGAGACCAACCTGGCTAATGTGGTGAAACCCCATTTCTACTAAAAATACAAAAAAGTAGCCAGGTGTGGTGGCACGTGCCTGTAATCCCATCTACTCGGGAGGTTGAGGCAGAAGAATAGCTTGAACTCAGGAGGTGGAGGTTGCAGTGAGCCAAGATCGTGCCAAGACTGAAACTCTGTCTCAGATAGATAGATAGCTTAGATAGATAGATAGATAGATAGATAGATAGATAGATAGATAGACTGAAACTCTGTCTCAGATAGATAGATAGCTTAGATAGATAGATCGATCGATAGATAGATAGATAGATAGATAGATAGATAGATAGATAGATAGATAGAAAGGAAGGAAGGAAGGAAGGAAAAGAAAAGAAATTTCCTCGGCCGGGCTCGGTGGCTCACGCTTGTAATCCCAGCACTTTGGGAGGCCGAGGCAGGCGGATCACGAGGTCAGGAGATCGAGACCACGGTGAAACCCCGTCTCTACTAAAAATACAAAAAAATTAGCCGGGCGTGGTGGCGGGTGCCTGTAGTCCCAGCTACTCGGAGAGGCTGAGGCAGGAGAATGGCGTGAACCCGGGAGGCGGAGCTTGCAGTGAGCCGAGATCGCGCCACTGCACTCTAGTCTGGGCGACAGAGCGAGACTGTCTCAAAAAAAAAAAAAAAAAAAGAAATTTCCTGGGAAATCATTGTAGGTAAAACAGTCATGGCCAGCTAACTTTTGCTACCATTATGGAATTGGGGTTTATGAAATATCATAAACCAGACCATTTCACTTTAGGGCAACTCAAAAGGATCACCTTCCACATGCAAGATAGGAAGTTGTTAAGTTCTACCTGGAGACACAGAAGAATATCAAATTCGATGACATTATTGACCATTAGGAAGAGGCTAGCCTCCTGCCCTTTAATATTACATCTTAGTTAGATAAATTAACCAAGTAGAAATCTGGACTATATCCATAGCTCAAATTTGGTCCTCTCCACACACTTTCATAAAACATTTTTGGGGCCAGGCGCAGTGGCTCACGCCTGTAATCCCAGCACTTTCGGAGGCCGAGGCGGGTGGATCACCTGAGGTCGGGAGTTCGAGATCAGCCTGACCAACATGGAGAAACCCCGTCTCCACTAAAAATACAAAAATTAGCTGGGCGTAGAGGTGCACACCTGTAATCCCAGCTACTCGAAAAGCTGAGGCAGGAGAATCTCTTGAACCTGGGAGGCAGAGGCTGCAGTGAGCCGAGATCGCACCATTTCACTCCAGCCTGGGCAACAAGAGCAAAAAACTCCGTCTCAAAAAACAACAAAAAAAATTTTTGGCCAGGCATGGTGGCTCATGCCTGTAATCCCAGCACTTTGGGAGGCCGAGGCAGGCGGATCACCAGAGGTCAGGAGTTCGAGACCAACCTGGCCAACATGGTGTAACCTCATCTCTACTAAAAATACAAAAATTAGCTGGGCATGGTGGCGTGCCCCTGTAATCCCAGCTACTCGGGACGCTATGGCAGAAGAATCGCTTGAATCCAGGAGCCAGAGGTTGCAGTGAGCCAAGATCATACCACTGCACTCCAGCCTGGGCAACACAGCGAGACTCTGTCTCAAAAACAACAACAAAAAGAGGTAAATTTAAGGCCAAGATTGATGTGGAAGTGAAAAGCATTTTGGAGAGAGGGAAAAGGTAGAAATTCACAAATGCCAATTTTGTATTTCTTGCCTTCTGGGATCTACACCAATTTAGAAATAGCCCCAAGACTAGGATAGGGTAAGGAAAAGATTGTATTAGCTTCATTACCCCCATAGATAGGGTGCCCTAGAGTTCCTGAATTGGGAAAAATGCCTGGGATCTGTAACCAAAACTGGACCTCCTACTACAGTCCCTCAATTCTAGACCTTGGAAGTGCACTTAAGGAGGGTTAGGTCTGTAGGGTAGACACTTAGCCAGCCAGAGACATCACACCCTGTCTTACACACCACTAAGTAAGGAGAAAGAGCCAAAGAGAAATGAGCTTTCAGGCCATCTCTTGAAGGCCAGTCCTACCTCTTGGCTGGCTATGCTTAATCTCCTAGAAGGAAGATCAGGAAAACAGTTGTTTTGCTGGAAGACAAATAGGACTTAGAATTATATCCCAGTTCCGTAGCCCAGTCTAACCACATCAAATAAAGGAATAGAAGCAACAATCAGAGGTCCTCGCCCCTCTATTGTAATGTAATCAATCTGGGTCAGCCATTTTAATTTTTATTCCTGTGTGGTATGAAATGGCTTGGGAACTTTGTTTTTCCCTTGAGTGAGACATTTCTTATAAATAAATCAGGACTGATAGCTTTCCAGCTTATTTTTTAAACTTTTTATTTCTGTGTATTCTTTTGAAATTAAGCATTTTCTATTAAAAAAATAGAGCTTAACATGCAACACCTCATTTGAAAAAGAAGTAATTCTAACATATGCTATCTGTTTCACAGGTTGTAGGTCATAAAGAAGGTCTGGATGTTATGGAGAGAGCTGATCCTTTATTCCTTTTAATT
This sequence comes from Symphalangus syndactylus, assembly GCF_028878055.3. Taxonomy (NCBI): domain Eukaryota; kingdom Metazoa; phylum Chordata; class Mammalia; order Primates; family Hylobatidae; genus Symphalangus; species Symphalangus syndactylus. Next base: position 46,311,263 of record NC_072424.2, on the reverse strand, counting down.
GGACTTCCTACTATTCCTGTCATGCTGATATTAGGCAAGATGATTCGCTGGGAGGACTATGTGCTTAGACTGTGGCGCAAATACTCGAATAAACTACAAATTTTAAATAGTATATTTCCAGGTAAGGCACTGAACTATGGTTGTAAACTGCATACCAAATTGATCTTATAGAAGAACAATAACATGCTTTTTTAGCCATGTTTGAAGATAATCTAACTCTTCTGATTTATTAGCACTAACGCACTGCATTTTTTTCCTCTAGGGATAGGTTGTCCTGTTCCTCGAATTCCAGCTGAGGCTAATCCTTTAGCAGATCATGTCTCTGCTACTCGAATCTTGTGTGGAGCCCTTGTCTTTCCTACTATTGCGACAATAGTTGGTAAATTGATGTTCAGTAGTGTTAACTCTAATTTACAAAGGACAATCTTGGTAAGATGGCTTTAACATTACTTATATTACCTTGCAAAAGAGAATAAAGTGTATTTGTTTTTAAAAGGTGGGGAACTGTATAAATATTCAGTCTGTGGCTCCTATGCGTTAAGCCTCTATTTGAGCCTCAATAGCTTGAGTGGAAATAAAAAGAGGAGAAACCACTGCAGCAGTTCTGGCCTTTTGGAACTATGTTGTAGGTGCTTTCTCTCCTGGCATATGCATGAATCATCACACCTGTCCCTCTTGCCAGTGGGATTACAGTGCTTTACGATCAGACCACCTGGTTCAAATCCCATCACAGAAATTGTTGTGCTGTGAAATCTAAATCAAATGTCTGGACTTTTTGTTCCTGTAGTATGGTGATGGTAATAATCAGGATTATTGTGAGGATTGTATAAGTACTAGTATATACTAAGCACTCATGTTGTTTGCTATTATTGTTACTCCCACTTCTCCCCTCTGATGGCATGTAACCTGCACGGGCCTTGGGGGACTGAACAAAGGGGGCAAACGTGGGAATAAAAGACAAAGACAAGAGGGTATATTTGGAAGAAGGGGTCAGGGGGCACCTTGCCTCTAGTGGACAAGGGCCCTGAGCTTTACACAGCCCTCTGTATTTATTAGGCAAAAGAGATAGTGAGAAGCAGGGATGATTGTCGGGTAATTGTCAGTCCAGTTGGCAGTTTGGTTCACAGCAGGCTTGCGAGACTGCATCCTTCGAACAGTAGGCGCTAGATTTCCCAGTAGATAACTTCAAGGAGCCCTGCGCTAGGGAGTGATGGCCCCCAGCAAATCATTTGGTGGCAGGTGCAGTGTGAGTTTGCTCACATCCTGCATTCATGATAAACAGTTTGCTGTTTGGTCATATAGCCTCCAGTGGAATGCTGAGTTGGTGACGATCCCTTTGGCCTTTCTTGCTCCCAACAGTGGCAGTCTGCACATAGTGCCCTAGCATTCTTCTTTGTATATCAGAGTATATGTAGAACTACATGGAAGAAAGACTAGTCAGAAAGGATAATGGAGAAGGCATCTCTGTCCTCTGTTACCTGTAGTAATAGCGTATAGTCTCTCTTTCTCCCTATCTCATCTCCTAGTAGAAAAAGAAAACTGTTTCATTTGCAGTCATCTGAATTAGTTTAGCATCAAAGCCTGTCTTTTGTGATCTAAATAAAATTATTTTTATTACTATGTTTCTCTAAATCTGCATTATAAAAAGCTAATTTTCCTTTTTATTTTAGGGTGGAATTGCGTTTGTTGCCATAAAAGGAGCATTTAAAGTTTACTTCAAACAGCAGCAATATTTACGACAGGCACACCGCAAAATTCTGAATTATCCAGAACAAGAAGAAGCATAAAACTGACTTCTGGTTGTTCTGCAGTTCTCTCATCCTTATGAATCTGTTGTGTTGTTTTGATTCCATCATTAATGCACTTGTGGAGACTTGTGATAAGCTGCTGCTCCTATATTTTTTAAGAAATATAATAAAGCACTTAGGGCGGGGAAATCATCTCGGTAATCACGGAACCTAAGGATGTGATTTGTTTTCATTGTTTGTATGTACTACTTTTATGGCAGTCATATGAACCATTATCTTAGCATGGTAAACCTGGGTTTTGTTTATATTTTCTCCAGACAGAAATGCAAAGATCAAACTGTGCAAATATTAAAAAAAAGCACATGCTGTTTTATTCAAATGCCTCTTTTGTACATGTTCATGTTTAGTGTTTTCTCAGAATCAGCAACTCAATTAAGGTACTATGAGGATTTTTCTCACTGACATAATTTGATTACATAATAAGAGGATATGTTAATATGAGGAAATGTAAATTAAATTAGTTATAAATAAATAACCAAAAATGTATGTAAACATTCAAATGATTATCTGAACAAATGAGATTTTGTGGTGATTTCTTTAACCCATGTGATGTCCTCCAAAATGTGTAGGGTAAAAATTCACAGGGCTTCCAGATCACTTTTTCACTATTAAATTTTATTTTCATAATGTTGACATCTCATACTTCATGAAGTAATTTTGACTCATGCAGTCTTGATTTGTGTGTGTGTGTGTGTGTGTTTCAGTGTTTCATCAGGTCCTTCCATCTCTGGGAGTTTTTTCAACCCATATTTCTAGAAATTACAGCTGCCAGTTTATAGTAGTTTGAGCAGAGGATGATTTGCAAAAATAAAGTTATTTTACTCTCCTCTTTCACTGATTCAGTTATTGAGATATTCGTTGATCACCTCCTATTTCCCAGGCACTGTGCAGAGTGCTGTAGGATATAGTGGTGAACAAGACAGACTTGGTCCAAGCTCGTACAGAGTTGACAGTCTAGTTTCAGCACATAGAAAACCAGCAGTGAATAAACCAAGGTGAGGCCTTGAGCTCTTTGTTTTTATATTAATGAGGAGAAAAGTATGAAAACAAGAAGTCTTAAGTAAATATTAAGGTCATTGTTTTGGCTTAAGTTTATTATAGAAAACCAACACTAATGTTTTTAGATTTTAATTGTCGTATTGATGAGGCTAGCACCTTAATCACTGTTTAGTTTTGTATTCATTTTTAAAAGCAATTATTTAAGCCATTTTCAATAGATTGGCCATTTTAACGTTCAGCAACCTGAATGGTTATTTTTGTTAATTAAAATTAAATTTTTAAGAGATATTTGCAAAACCCTATTTATTTTCTTGTTCACAGTAATGCATGACAATAATAAATGTTTCCCCTTACTGATAAGTGGCCACTTTAGGAGTGTAGCAAATATAGATTGAGCTATGTTAGTTTGCAATAATATATGTTAACTTTAGTAATTAAAGACTGGTTTCTATAGTATGAATGTCTTAATTTTGAGTTATATGTTTATTTGAATGACTGTTAAACATTCAAATTTGTATTATTTGGAGATGAAGAGAAGATTTGACTAACAGTGAGCCTTATTAAGAACACTACTACAATTCCGAAGGGGAAGCATAACATCTATGATTATATATTTTAAAAACTTAGATTATAGGCTGTAATTATAAAATATATTGGCTTTTGTTTTCAATGTGAAAAGATACATTAAATGGACATATCTTGCAAAATTTTGTTATATAGAACAGTTTTTAGGCAGCCTTTACTAAAGTTATGCAAACACACAGTTCCCCATTTACTACTTTAATGCCCTTGACAGGGAGTAGCTGCTTGGGTTTATAGGTATTAGGGCTCATGAAGGCCGGGGAACAACTCTAATCTTTTTGGGGCAGGAGGGAGGGTTTTTTTAGGGTTGTGGGGAGGGAACTGCAAGTGCCTGAGGACCAGAGTGGCCTCTAGCCCTGAATTGAACACTTTTAAACCTAAAGAGCCTTATTATTATTAGCTCAAGAAATACCACACGCCAGTCTTTCCAGGAAGGTGACCTGCCTGACCATGAAGCAACAAAAGAGCATAGGCAGACTTAAAGTTGGATAGACCTGGGTTCAAATCATAGTTCAGCTTTCAATAACTGTATGTATGATTTTGGCTAAAGGATTTGACTTTCTCTCAACTGCAGTTTTCTTAATCTTTGAAATGCAAGTAATGTTTATCTCAGAAGACTATTTCTAGGATTAACTGAGAGTTTAAAGGAACAGCAGCACTTCGGCTCAAAATCGCCCCTACAGAGCAGTAGTTGTTTCTTAATTGCTAAGTAATGTTTGCACTCTAGGAAAAGTAAATGAAGAGGTAAAGGCATTAGGGGACAAATGAAAGAGATGATGTAGATTTTTCTGATGGGTGGGTATATTTTATTTTCCAGTTTATTTTCATATTTCTTTACTGTGTTATTTCTAGAAACTTTAATGTTTTAAACCTCTTTTATAAAATTCAATGATGACTAATAGAATTCTATTCAAAAGTTAACTTATCTCCAAAGTGGCTGAAAATATTGTTTACCATTACATGATTATGAAATGACTGTGAAGAACATAAACTTAGTGACTTAATTAGTCACTGCCTTGCTAACTTTGCTGTAATTTTTTTTAAATGTCTTGTTTTTAATATAGCAAACTATCTCAATACTGGCTGGATTAGGTTAAATAAAGAATTTTTATGTTCTCTAGGTGTACTTTGTTAAATCTCAAAACATTCTGTACATAATTTTTTTTTAATCACAGTTATCGAGATACTAGTTTTTATAAGTAAAAGTAATCTGAATTTAAAAAAAAAAAAACTATGGAAGAATTTGTCCTAATTTTGTAAACAGGCTAGCCTATATTCTAAGTATGTTCTAATGACTAAACTATATCCCCACTCACCCACCCTCAAAGCCTCTTGCACTGAGTATAATTAAGCAACTAGACAAGATCTGTGGGTGGTCTCATGCCATGAATGTCTTAAAGTGTATTCGAGTGAGTTGGGAACACAAACTGCTTCTGATATATTAAGAACTTAAATTTCTGAAGTAGAAGATGAGAATCCTCTAGAATGAGTTAAAGGTCTTTTCCTTGCATCCATTGGGGATTATATTGGTTCTAAGTCATTTCATTACCCCATCTGAGAGACAGATGCTAAGAGGAGAAAGGGCATAGAATTGAACAGTCCTGGATGCATGTGCTAGCTGACACGTGATTAGCTGTAGGGCAAGTTACTTTACCTCTCAAATCTTCAATTTCCTCATCAGTAAAATGAAGATTATAAAGTCCATCTCCTGGGTTATTGTGAGGATTGAGGTAACATTCTAGGACAGTTTGATACTTAAGGAAACTAAATCTCAATTTAAGTGCATAGTAGAGGTTTTGCCTACAGCCTTTTTTGGTCCACTGGAGTCAAGGTTGATATTTATGTGCTACTTGCCACCCAACATGCCCATTAGAAATGGTAAGAGTGGGCCGGGCGCGGTGGCTCACGCCTGTAATCCCAGCATTTTGGGAGGCCGAGGCGGGTGGATCACGAGGTCAGGAGATCAAGACCATCTTGGCTAACACGGTGAAACCCCGTCTCTACTAAAAAAATACAAAAAATTAGCCGGGCGCGGTGGCAGGCCTGTAGTCCCAGCTACTTGGGAGGCTGAGGCAGTAGAATGGCGTCAACCCGGGAGGCGGAGCTTGCAGTGAGCCGAGATCGTGCCACTGCAGTCCGACCTGGACGAAAGAGCGAGACTCCGTCTCAAAAAAAAAAAAAAAAGAAATGGTAAGAGTGATGGAATGTCTTGTTTAATTGCCTTCCTGAAGCAAGGGTCCTGAGCAAGGAGAATAAAGGAGGGGTTTGCGTCTGAATACCCGCAGAAGCCTTATGGACAAGCAACAGAGACTAGACCAGCATTCTGGTCAATCCCGAGTGAATTTAAGCATTTTTCTGAAAACAGCCAGGCCAGGGTTACCGTATGCCAACAACATAACTCAAGTAGATATTTGTTGACCTATGTATGTGGCTAGAAACTGTGCTTAGTCCTGGGGTTTTAAATAGTGAATAAGCCTGCTTTGAGATACTTAGAGTCCTAAACTGCATAACAGATCTTAGTATGATGTTACTGTCATAAGAACATAAGATCCATAAGGTTAAAATGTTTTTTGTTTAGTTTACTTTTGTTTAATACACTCCCCACACTAGAACAGCACCTGCACACGGTAGGAGCATGATTGAACATTTTATGAATTTGGGAAAACACTCCTTTTTAAGATCAAAACATTTATCTTGATCCTAGTTCTTTTGGTCTCCTGAGTTTCTAAAAATTTAAATATAGTTAACCTCTTTTTGCCACTTTTTTTTTTTTTTTTGCAAGAAAGCAACTTTGAAAAGGCATAAAACTGCCTATAATCTCAGCACTTCAGCAGGCCGAGGCAGGAGGATGACTGGAGCCCAGGAGTTCAAGACCAACCTGGGCAACATTATGAGACCCTGTCCCTATGAAAAAAAAAAGCTGAGTGTGGTGGCATATACACCTGCGGTCCTAGCTACTTAAGAGAGAGGCAAGGAGAATAGCTTGAGCTCAGGAGGTAGAGGCTGCAGTGAACCATGATCACATCACTCCACTCCAGCCTCAGCGACAAAACAAGTTCATGTCTTGAAAAGATGGACAGGCGTGGTGGTTCACACCTGTAATCCCAGCACTTTGGGAGGCCGAGGCGGGTGGATCACAAGGTCAGGAGTTTGAGACCAGGCTGACCAACATGGTGAAACCCCATCTGTACTAAAAATACAAAAATTAGCTGGGCATGGTGGTGAGTGCCTGTAATCTGAGCTACTTGGGAGGCTGAGGCAGGAGAATTGCTTGAATCCGGGAGGCAGAGGTTGCAGTGAGCCAAGATGGCGCCACTATACTCCAGCCTGGGAACAGAGTGAGACCCCGTCCCAAAAAAAAAAAAAAAGATATAAAACCACTTTAAGTCAGGTAATTATGAAGGGTACAACACTAATCAGCAAGACTACCTAAGAAGGAACAGCATTGACCTAACCCCTTCAGAATGTTAGTTTCTCACCTTTAACACCTGGAATCAGCATAAACAGCAAATGAGTACCTGTGCACTAGCTTGTCTTCTGGGAGCCACTAGGACACCTTTAATAAAAGTCACCTAAGAGAAAATGAGGCACTGTCACACTTTGCTGCCCTTATGGTTCATTCATGCAGAGAAATCAATTTATTCATTGGGATCTACTTGGTAGCTCACAGACCAGTGTGAATGTCAGGAATTTGGGCATGCTGTGGTTGAAGGGCTTAATGTTTAAGCCAATCGCTGTCTTCCAGTGAAGAGTGCACACCATAATAGAAATCTTTCAGCAATATCATCTTCACTTCGGTGAGCTCCTTCACACACACATAAGAATTTATTGAACAATAGTAGGGCTTCTGTTCCAACTTTTGAAATATGTTGCCACCTCAAAAAGCGCATGGACTCTGAATACCTGTCCCTGAGGGTAATATGCCTGCTAAAGTCAAATAGGAAAATGAAAGAGGATTTTTTCCTCAAACAAATTCAAACCCACCATTATCTTATTCAAAAGGAAAGACCACAACTCTGTGGACATTAGAACCATTTCCATCATTAGAACCCTGACCACTTGGCCATACACTCATTTGTATACTTTCAGATTTCCAGAGCCCACACTACAGATGCTCAGCAGGATCTCTGCAACATGACATAAGTAATGAAGTACATTTTTTAAAGTAAGCTTTTTGTAAGTTGAAATATATATACATGCACAATTATATGTGAAGCTCATAGCAGTACTATTCACAATAGCCAAAAAGTGGGAGCAATAAAAATGTGCATCAACTGATAAGTGGATAAGCAAAATATGGCTTATCTATACAATGGAATATTATTCAAGCATAAAAAGGAATGAAGTACTGATACGTGCTGCAACGTAAATGAGCCTTGAAAACATCATAAGTGAAAGGAACCAGACACAAAAGACTACAGATATGATTCCATCTATGTGAAAAATCCAGAATAAACAAATCCAGGAGACAAAGTAAATTAATAGTTTCCAGGAGCTGGAGGGAGGGAGAAACGGGGAATGACTGCTAATGGGTACAAGTTTTCTTCTGGGGATGTTGAAAACGTTCTGAAATTAGTAGTATTGGCTGTGCAACTCTGTGAATACACTAAAAACCTCTGGATTGTACACTTCAATTAAAAAGTGAACTTTATGGTAAATGAATTATTTCTCAATAAAGAATGGTTTTTAAATTTTCAATGTTTGTAGGTACATAAGTATATATATATTTATGGGTTACATGAGATATTTTGATACAGTCATTCAATGTATCATAATTATATCAGGATAAATGCTGTATCCATCACATCAAGCATTTATCATTTATTTGTGTTACAAACCAATCCAATTATACTCTTTTCATTATTTTTTAATGTACAGTTATTGACTATAATCACCCTGTTGTACTACAAAATACTAGGTCTTATTTATTCTATTTTTTGTGCCCGTTAACCATCCCCACTTCTCCCCACACCTCCTGCCACTACCCTTCCCAGCCTCTGGTAACCATCTTTCTACTCTGTATCTCCATGAGTTCAGTTGTGTTTTAATTTTTAGCTCCCACAAATAAGAGCATGCAAAGCTTATCTTTCTGTGCCTAGCTTATAAATTCACTTAATTTAATGACCTCCAGTTTCATGTGTGTTGTTGCAAATGACAGTATCTCCTTTTTATGGCTGAATAGTACTCCATTGTGTGTAAGTACCACATTTTCTTTATCCATTCATCTGTTGATGAAACTTAGGTTGCTTCCAAATCTTGGCTATTTTGAATGGTGCTACAATAAACATGGGAGTGCAGATATCTCTTCGATATACTGATTTTCTTTCTTTCCTAGGTATATACTCTGAGTATATACCTAGGAATGGGATTGCTATATTGTATGGTAGCTCTATTTTTAGTTTTTTGAGGAGATTCCAAACTGTTGTCCATAGCAGTTGTACTAATTTACATTCCCACCAACACCGTATGAGATTTCCCTTTTCACCACATCCTCGTCAGCATTTGTTGTTGCCTGTCTTTTGGATAAATAAAAGCCATTTTAACTGAGGTGAGGTGATATCTTATAGCTTTGATTTGTATTTCTCTGATGATCAGTGATGCTGAGCACCGTTTCTTATATCTCTTTGCCATTTGTATGTCTTCTTTCGAGAAATGTCTTCAGATATTTTGCCCATTTTAAAATCAGATTATTATATTTTTTCCTATAGAGTTGTTTGAGTTCCTTATATATTCTGGGTTTTTTCTTTTTTCTTTTTTCTTTTTTTAGACGGAGTCTTCACTCTGTCACCCAGGCTGGAGTGCAGTGGCATGATCTCAGCTCACTGCAACCTCTGCCTCCTGGGTTCAAGTGATTCTCCTGCCTCAGCCTCCTGAGTAGCTGGGATTACAGTAGCAGCAAGCCCAGTTAATTTTTGTGTTTTTAGTAGAGACGAGGTTTTGTATGTTGGCCAGGTTGGTCTCGAATCCCTGACCTCAAGTGATCCACCCATCTTGGCCTCCCAAAATGCTGGGATTAGAGGCATGAGCCACTGCGCCTATATACTGGCTTTTAATCCCTTGTCAGATGGGTAGTTTGCAGATATTTTCTCACATGTTATAGGTTGTCTCTTTATTTTATTGATTGTATCTGTTGCTGTGCAGAAGCTTTTTAACTTGACGTGATCCCATTTGTCCCTTCTCACTTTGGTTCCCTGTGCTTCTGAGGTATTACTCAAGAGTATCTTTGCCCACTCCAGTATGCTAAAGAGTTTCCCCAATGCTTTCTTTTCTTTTTTTTTCTTATTTTTTATTTTATTTTATTTTTTGGAGACAGAGTCTCATTCTGTTGCCCAGGATGGAGTACAGTGGTGCAATCATGGCTCACTGCAACCTCTGCTTCCTGGGCTGGAGTGATCATCCCACCTCAGCCCCCGCAAGTAGTTGAGACTACAGGCATGTGCCATCATGCCTGGCTAATTTTCATATTTTTAGTAAAGATGGGGTTTCACTTTGTTGGCCAGTCTGGTCTTGAACCCTTGACCTCAAGTGATCCACCCACCTCAGCCTCCCAAAGTGCTGGGATTACAAGCAAGAGCCACCCTGCCCAGTCGTTTCCCCAATGTTTTCTTGTAGCAGTTTCATAGTTTGAGTTATTAGATTTAGGTCTTTAATACATTTTGACTTGATTTTTGCATATGGCAAGACATAGGGGTGTAGTTTCATTCTTCTGCATATGGATATCCAGCCTCCCAGCACCATTTATTAAGGAAACTTTCCTTCCCCCAGTGTATGTTTTTGGCACATTTGTTAGAAATGAGTTCACTGCAGATGTATGGATTTATTTCTGGGTTCTCTATTCTGTTCCACTGGTCTATGTATCTATCTTTATGCCAGTATCATGCCATTTTTATTACTATAGCTTTGTAATATAATTTGAAGTCAGGTAATGTGATTCCTCCAGTTTTGTTCTCTTTGTTTGGGATAGCTTTGGCTATTCTGGATCTTTTGAGGTTCCATAAACATTTCGAGATTGTTTTATCTATGTCTGTGAAGGAAGTCATTAGTATTTTGATAGAGATTGCATTGAATCTGTAGATTACTTTGGGTAGTATGGACATTTTAACAGTATTGATTCTTTTAATCCATGAACATGGGATATCTTTCCATTTTTTGTGTGCATCCTCTTCAATATCTTGCATCAGTGTTTTATAGTTTTCTTTTTTTTTTTCTTTTTTCAGACAGGGTTTCACTGTGTCTCCCAGGCTGGAGTACAGCAGTGCAATCTCGGCTCACTGCAACCTCTACCTTCTGAGTCCAGGTGATCCTCCTGCCTCAGCCTCCCAAGTAACTGGGACTACAGGCATGCTCCACCATGCTCAGCCAAAGTATTTTACAGTTTTCATTGCAGAGATCTTTCACTTCTTTGGTAAGTTAACTCCTAGGTGTTTAATTGTATTTGTAGCTGTTGTTAATGGGATTACTTTCTTGAATTCTTTTTCAGATCGTTCACTGTTGCCATATAGAAATGCTACTGATTTTTATATGTTGATTTTGTATCCTGCAACTTTACTGAATTTACTAGTTCTAATAGTTTTCTTATGGAGTCTTTAGGTTTTTCCAACTATAAGATCATATCATCTGCAAACAAGGATAACTTGACTTCTTCCTTTCCAATTTGGATGCCGTTCATATCTTGATTGCTCTAGGTAGGACTTCCAGTACTATGTTGAATAACAGTGGTAAAAGCGGGCATCATGGCCAGGCATGATGGCTCACACCTCTAATCCCAGCACTTTGGGAGGCCAAGGCGGGAGGATCACTGAGGTCGGCAGTTCGAGACCAGCCTGACCAACATAGAGAAACCCCGTCTCTACTAAAAATACAAAATAGCCGGGTGTGGTGGTGCATTCCTGTAATCCCAGCTACTCAGGAGTCTGAGGCAGGAGAATTGCTTGAACCCAGGAGGTGGAGGTTGCGGTGAGCTGAGATCGCGCCATTGAACTGCAGCCTGGGCAACAAGAGTGAAACTCCGGGCCGGGCGCGGTGGCTCACGCTTGTAATCCCAGCACTTTGGGAGGCCGAGGCGGGTGGATCACGAGGTCAGGAGATCGAGACCACAGTGAAACCCCGTCTCTACCAAAAATACAAAAAATTAGCCGGGCGTGGTGGCGGGCGCCTGTAGTCCCAGCTACTCGGAGAGGCTGAGGCAGGAGAATGGCGTGAACCCGGGAGGCGGAGCTTGCAGTGAGCCGAGATCGCGCCACTGCACTCCAGCCTGGGTGACAGAGCAAGACTCCGTCTCAAAAAAAAAAAAAAAAAAAAAAAGAGTGAAACTCCGTCCCCAAAAAACAAAAATACAAAACAAACAAACAAACAAAAAAACCAGTGGGCATCCTTGTCATGTTCCAGATCTTAAAGGAAAGGCTTTTAGTTTTTCCCCATTCAGTATGATACTAGCTATGGGTCTGTCATACCTGGCTGTTATTGTGTTGTGGTATGTTCCTTGTATACTCAGTTTTTTGAGAGTTTTTTTTATCATGAAGGGATGTTGAATTTTATCACATGGTTTTTCAGCGTCAGTTGAAATGATCATATGGTTTTTTCCTTCATTCTGTTGATATGACGTATCACATTGATTGATTTCCATATGTTGAACCATGCTTGCATCCCTGGGATAAATCCCACTTGGTCATGATGAATGATCTTTTTAAAGTGTTGTTGAATTCAGTTTGCTAGTATTTTGTTGAGGATTTTTGCATCAATATTCATCAGTGATATTGGCCTATAGTTTTCTTTTTTTGATGTGTCTTTGTCTGGTTTTGTTATCAGGGTAATACTGGCCTCATAGAATAAGTTTATAAGTATTCCCTCCTCCTCTGTTTTTCAGAATAGTTTGACTAGAATTGATATTAGTTCTTCTTTAAATATTTAGTAGGATTTAGCAGTGAAGCCATCTTGTCCTGGGCTTTTCTTTGCTGGAAGTCTTTTTATGTCTTCAATCTTGTTACTTATTGGTCCATTCAGGTTTTGGATTTCTTCATGGCTCAATCTTGGTAGGTTGTATGCATCTAGGAATTTATCCATTTCTTCTAGATTTTCCAATTTATTGGCATATAGTTGCTCATACTAGCCACTAATGATCCTTTGAATTTTTACAGTATCAGTTGTAATGTCTCCTTTTTCATCTCTCGTTTTATTTATTTGTGTCTCCTCTCTTTTTTCCTAGTTAGTCTGGCAAAAGGTTTGTCCTTTTTTTTCCTTTCAAAAAACCAACTTTTTGTTTTGTTGATATTTTGTACTGTTTTCTTCAATTTCATTTATCACTGCTTTGATCTTTATTTCTTGCCTTCTAACTTTGCGTTTGGTTTGCTCTTGCTTTTCCAGTCCTTTAACATGCATCATGGGGTCATTTATTTGAAGTTTTTGTTTTGTTTTGTTTTGTTTTTCTTTTTGAGACACGGTCTCACCTTGTTGCCCAGGATGGAGTGCAGTGGCATGAACATGGCTAACTGCATTCTCGACCTCCTGGACACAATCAATCCTCCCAAGTAGCCTTCCAAGTAGCTGAGACTACAGGCTTGCACTACCACACCCAACTAACTTTTGTATCTTTTTGTTTTTTTGGTGTTCTTTTGAGACGGAGTCTTACTCTGTCGCCCAGGCTGGAAGGCAGTGGCGTGATCTCAGCTCACTGCAACCTCCAGCTTCCAGGTTCAAGCGATTATCCTGCCTCAGCCTCCCAAGTAGCTGGGATTACAGACGTGTACCATCACACCTGACTAACTTTTGTATTTTTTGGTAAAGACAGGGTTTTACCATGTTGGCTAGGCTGGTCTCCACCTCCTGATCTCAGGTGATCTGCCTGACTTGGCCTCCCAAAGTGGTGGGATTACAGGCATGAGCCACCACGCCTGGCCTAATTTTGGTAGGGAATGGGCTTCACCATGTTGCCCAGGCTGGCTTCAAACTCCTGAGCTGAAGTGATCCACCCGCCTCAGCCTCCCAAAGTGCTGAGATTATAGGCATGAGCCACTGCATCCGGGCTTTTTTTTTTTTTTTTGAGACAGAGTCTCGCTCTGTCCCTAGGTTGGGGTGCAGCGGCACAATCTCGGTTCACTGCAACCTCTGCCTCCTGGGTTCAAGCAATTCTCCTGCCTCAGCCTCCTGAGTAGCTAGGATTACAGATGCGTGCCACTGTCCTTGGCTAATTTTTGTATTTTTAGTAGAGACGGGGTTTCACCATGTTAGCCAGGCTGGTCTCGAACTCCTGACCTCATGATCCACCCACCTCAGCCTCCCAAAGTGCTGGGATTACAGGCATGAGCCACTGCACCTGGCCCTTTTTAAAAATTTTTTGATATAGGCACTTATAGCTATAAACTTCCCTCTTAGTATTGCTTTCACTGTATCCTGTAGGTTTTAGTATGTCATATTTCCATTATCATTTGTTTCAAGAAATTTTTCAATTTTCTTCGTAATTTCTTCATTGACCCACTGGTTATTCAGGAGCATATTGTTTAATTTCCATATGTTTGTATAGTTTCTAAAATTCTTCTTGTTGTTGATTTTTAATTTTATCCCATTGTGGTCAGGGGAGATGACTGATACTATTTCAACTTTTTTTTAATGCTTTAAGATGTATTTTGTCAGACAAACCTACAGAATGGGAGAAAATGTTTGCAAACTGTGCATCCAGCAAAGATCTAATATTCAGAATCTATAAGGAACTTAAACAAATTTACAAACAAAAACCAAACAACTCCATTAAAAAGTGGGCAAAAAATGTGGGCAACATGGCGAAACCCCATCTATACAAAAAATGCCAAAAAAAATTAGCTGGACATGGTGGCACACACCTGTAGTCTCAGCTACTCAGGAGGCTGAGGTGGGAGGATCACTTGAGCTCAGGAGGCTGAGGTTGTGGTGAGCTGAGGTTGTGCCACTGCGCTGCAGCCTGGGAGACAGCGAGATCCTATCGCAAAAAAAAAAAAAAAAAATGGGCAAAAGATGCAAAGAGACACTTTTCAAAAGAAGACATATGCATAGACAACAAGCATTATGAAAAAATGCACAACATCACTGATCATTAGAGAAATGCAAATCAAAACCACAATAAGATATCCTTTCATACCAGTCAGAATGGCCATTGTTAAAAAGTCAAAAAATAACAGATGCTGGCAAGGTAGTAGAGAAAAGGAACACTTATACATTGCTGGTGGGAATGGAAATTAGTTCAGCCATTGTGGAAAGCAGTTTGGTAATTTCTCAAATAACTTAAAATGGAATTGCCGTTCTACCCAGCGATCCCATTATTGGGTATATACCCAAAGGAATATGAATCGTTCTACCATAAAGGCACACACACACACACACACACACACACACACACGTTCATTGCCACACTGTTCACAACAGCAAAGACATGGAATCAACCTAAATGCCCATCAACTGTAGACTGAGTTTTTAAAAACACAGTACGTATACACAATGGAATACTATGCAGCCTTGAAAAGCAAATGAGATCATGTTCTTTGCAGCACCATGGATGGAGCTGGAATATATTATCATAAGCAAACTAACATAGGAACAGAAAACTAAATACCACATGTTTTCACTTATAAGTGGGAGCGAAACATTGAGTACATATGGACACAAAGAAGGGAACAACAGACACTGGGGCCTACTTGAGGGTGGAGGGTGAGAGGAGTGTGAGGATCAAAAACTACTTGTTGGGTACTATGCTTATTGCCTGGGGGACAAAACAATCTGTAAACCAAATGCCCACAACACAAAATTTATTTATATAACAAGCCTTCACGTGTATCCCTGAACCTAAAGGGCCGGGTGCAGTGGCTCACACCTGTAATCTCCACACTTTGGGAGGCCGAGGCAGGCAGATTGCTTGAGGCCAGGAGTTCCGAGACCAGCCTGGCAACCTCGCAAAACCCCATCTCTACAAAAAAAAAATACAAATATTAGCCATGCCTGTAGCACATGCCTGTAGGTCCAGCTACTCAGGAGGCTGAGATGAGAGAATCACTTGAGCTCAGGAGGCAGAGGTTGCAGTGAGCCAAGATTGTGCCACTGTACTCCACCCTGGGTGCCAGAGCAAGACTGTCTCAAAAAAAAAAAAAAAAAAAAAAAACCTGTTTGTGATATAACATACGGTCTGTCCTTGAGAATAATCCATGTGCTGAGGGATAGACTGTGTATTCAGCTGCTGGATGAAAATGTTCTGTAGATATCTATTAGGTCCATTTGATCTACAGCGCAGACTGAGTCTTCTGTTTCTTCATTTTTTGTCTGGAAGATCTATCCAATGCTGAAAGTGGGGTATTGAAGTCTCTAGCTATTATTATATTGGGGTCTATCTCTTTCTTTTTTTTTAGATGGAATCTCACTCTGTCGCCCAGGCTTGGAGTGCAGTGGTATGATCTCAGCTCACTGCAGCCTCTGCCTCCTGGGAGCCTCTGCCTCCCAGAAGAAGTGATTCTTCTGCCTCAGCCTCCCAAGGAGCTGGGACTACAGACATGTGCCACCACTCCCAGCTTATTTTTGTATTTTTAGTAGAGATGGGGTTTCACCATATTGGCTAGGCTGGTCTCGAACTCCTGACATTTTGATCCGTCCACCTCAGCCTCCCAAAGTGCTGGGATTACAGGAGTAAGCCACCATGCCTGGCGGGTCTACCTCTTTCTTTCTTTCTTTTCTTTTCTTTTTTTTTTTTTTTTTTTGAGATGGAGTTTCACTCCTTTTGCTCTTTCTGATTGAAGGACTCCCTTTAGCATTTTTCACAGGACAGGTCTGGTGTTGATTAAATCCCTCAGCTTTTATTTGTCTGGAAAAGTCTATATTTCTCCTTCATGTTTGAAGGATATTTTCACCGGATATACTATTCTAGGATAAAAGGTTTTTTTCTTCAGCCGCTATCTCCTGATTTGTAAGGTCTCCACTGAAAAGTCTGCTGCCAGACGTATTGGAGCTCCATTGTGTGTTTTGTTTCTTTTCTCTTGCTGCTTTTAGGGTCCTTTCTTTATCCTTGACCCTTGGGAGTTTGATTATTAAATGCCTTGAGGTAGTCTTCTTTGGGTTAAATCTGCTTGGTGTTCTATAACCTTCTTGTACTTGGATATTGATACCTTTCTCAAGGTTTGGGACATTCTCTGTTATTCCTTTGAATAAGCTTTCTACTCCTATCTCTTTCTCTACCTCCTTTTTAAAGCTAATAACTCTTAGATTTGCCCTTTTGAGGCCAGGCACCGTGACTCACTCCTGTAATAATCCCAGCACTTTGGGAGGCCAAGGCAGGCGGATCACCTGAGGTCAGGAGTATGAGACCAGCCTGGCCAACATGGTGAAACCCCGTCTCTACTAAAAATACAAAAATTAGCTGGGCGTGGTGGCAGGCTCCTGTAATCCCAGCTACTGGGGAGGCTGAGGCAGGAGAATCGCTTGAACCCGGGAGGCAGAGGTTGCAGTGAGCCGAGGTCGTGCCATTGCACTCCAGCCTGGGGGACAAGAGCGAGACTTTGTCTCAAAAAAAAAAAAAAAAAAAGATTTGCCCTTTTGAGGCTATTAGATTTTGTAGATAGGCTTCATTATTATTCTTTTTTTTTTGAGATGGAGTTTCACTCTTGTCACCCAGGCTGGAGTCCAGTGGTGCGATCTCGGCTCACTGCCACCTCTGCCTCCTGGGTTCAAGCGATTCTCCTGCCTCAGCCTCCCAAGTAGCTGAGGTTACAGGCATGCACCACTACGCCCAGCTAATTTTGTAGTTTTAGTAGAGATGGGGTTTCACCATGTGCCCAGGCTGGTCTCGAACTCCTGACTTCAGATGATCCACCTGTCTTGGCCTTCCAAAGTGCTAGGATTACAGGCGTGAGCCACCGCACTCTGTCCATTCTTCTTTATTCTTTTTTCATCTCCTCTGACTCTGTATTTTCAAATAGCCTGTCTTCAAGCTCATTAACTTTTTATTCTGCTTGATAATTCTGCTACTAAAAGATTCTGATGCCTTCTTCAGTGTGTCCAATGCGTTTTTCAACTGTAGAATTTCTCTTTAATTCTTTTTAATTATTTCAATCTCTATGTTGAATGTATCCAGTGAATACTGAATTCCTTCTCTGTGTTATCTTGAATTTCTTTGGGATTCCTCAAAATAACTATTTTGACTCCTGTGTCTGAAAAGTCACATATCTCTGTTTCTCCAGGATTGGTCACTAGTGCCTTATTTAGTTCATCTGGTGAGGTCATATTTTCCTGGGTGGTCTTTTGATGTTCGTTGGTGCCTAGGCATTGAAGAGTTAGGTATTTATTGTAGTCTCTGCAGTCTGGACTAGATTGTATCCATCCTTCTTGGGAAAGCTTTTCAGGTATTCAAAAGGATTTCAGTGTTGTGATCTAAGCCATGTCTGCATTAGATGGCACCCCAAGCCCAGTAATGCTGTGGTTCTTTCAGACTCCACGCGTCTGCAAGACTTGGTGATCTTCATGAGATTGGAAGAATTATCCAGATTACCAGAGACTCTTGGTATCTTTCCTTACTTTCTCCAAAACAAATAGAGTCTCTCTCTGTGAGTGCAGAGCCACCTGGGGCTGGGGATGGAATGACATAAGAACCCTTGTAGCCACTACCACTGTGACTGCACTGGATCAGACCTGAGGCCAGCACAGCACTGGGTCTCACCCAAGGCCCACTATAATCACTACCTGGCCACTGCCTATGTTTTCTCAAGGCCCTAGGACTTGACAGTCATAAAGCTGTTTTGTTTTGTTTTTAAGAGGAATCCCTTGGTATAGACAGAAGCTAAATAGCAGAACTCATTCTTCTATAGAGAGCCACTGAGTTAGGACAGGCATTCCAAAAAACGCCAACTATGTGTACCATACTACAGCACTTGAAATATATACTAAAAGATATTTTCTAGTTCCTAAAATATTACTGAGTGTTGATTTTTAATAGACTTATGCAACTTAACAGCATTCATGGGCCACTGTGATATACATTGAACATGGGTGCCCTGCTTAAATCAGTGTGTTCCACCTTAAAATTTGCAAGAAACAACCTGTACAGGAACTGAGAAGTAACATGTTCAAGATCTTTTAATAATACATGTTTATCATTTTTATCATTGTATTGTATTGACAATTATCAGAATAAATTGTACACCAAAAATAAAACACCCTAAAGTGAACAACTTTTTTTTTTTTTTTTTTTTTGTGATGGAGTCTCACTCTGTTGTCCAGGCTGGAGTGCAGTGGCATGATCTCAGCTCACTGCAACCTCCGCTTCCTGGATTCAAGTAATTCTCCTGCCTCAGCCTCCCAAGTAGCTGGGATTACAGGTACCCACCACAATGCCTGGCTAATTTTTGTATTTTTAGTAGAGATGAGGTTTTGCCATGTTTGCCAGGTTGGTCTCAAACTCCTGACCTCAGGTGATCCACCTGCCTCGGCCTCCCAAAGTGTTGGGATTACAGGCGTGAGCCACCATGCCCGGCCCAAAGTGCACAATTTTTTTTTTTTTTTTTTTTGAGACAGAGTCTGACTCTATCGCCCAGACTGGTGCGACCTCCACCTCCCGGGTTCAAGTAATTCTCCTGCCTCAGCCTCCTGAGTAGTTGGGATTACAGGCGTTAGCCACCACGCTCGGCTAATTTTTGTATTTTTAGTAGAGACGGGCTTTCACCATGTTAGTCAGGCTGGTCTCGAACTCCTGACCTCAGGTGATCCATCAGCCTCGGCCTCCCAGAGTGCTGGGATGACAGCTATGAACCACCGTGCCCGGCCGTGCACAACTTTTAAGTATAAATCATAGCGAATTTTTACAAAATGATCACGGGGTTCAGTCAGGAGCTAGAAATCACACCAATTATTTGAACACAGAAAAGGTAATGTAACAAATTATTAACTGGTAGTAAGTAGTTAACTGCTAACAGGGGTAGAAGAGGACTCTAAAGGAAAGTAGCAGGGAGTCAAATAGTCAGTACTACCTCTAGGCTGAAGGAGAGTAGTAAATAAAGAACTAAGAACTAGGAGAGGGCTTCTTCCCTGCTGAGCTAAAGGTCAGCAACTGGTTTATTAAACCCACTGGGTTGACATGGGTGTTTAGAAACAGGCTTTTTCATTATTTTTTAAATTTTATATATGTCTTTCTTTCTTTTTTTTTTTTTTTTTTTTGAGACTGAGTCTTGCTCTGTCACCCAGGCTGGAGTGCAGTGGCGCGATCTCGGCTCACTGCAAGCTCTGCCTCCCGGGGTTCACGCCATTCTTCTGCCTCAACCTCCCGAGTAGCTGCCACTACAGGCACCCACCACCACGCCCAGCTAATTTTTTTTTTTTTTTTTTTTTTTTTTTAGTAGAGATGGAGTTTCACCGTGTTAGCCAGGGTGTTCTCCATCTCCTGACCTCGTGATCCGCCCGCCTCGGCCGCCCAAAGTGCTGTGATTACAGGCGTGAGCCACCGCGCCCGGCCTATTTTATTTCGTAATTTTTTGTAGAGACATAATCTTGCTATGATACCCAGGCAAGTCTCGAGGACTCAAAGATCCTCCCATCTCCGATCTCAAGGCATCGGGATTACAGGCGTGAGCCACTGAGCCTGGCCAAGAAGATGGCATTCTTATCCGTTTATGGCTGATGTGTAGATCGGTATGGAGAGCAATTTTACAGTATTTGTCAAAATTACAAATGTAACTTTGACTCAACAGTTCCAGTTCTAGGAGTCTATCTTACAATGAGCAGAGCAATATGTCGATAAGGTTATTTGTTGCTGCAGTATATATAATAACAAGAGATTGGAATCCAACTAAATATCAGTGGGGAATTGGTTAAATAAATTATGGTACATCCATAATGAAATACTATGCAGCTGTAAGAAATGAAATATATATATATCTTTTTTTTTTTTTGAGACAGTCTTGCTCTGTCACCCAGGCTGGAGTACAGTGGCAACATCACAGCTCACTACAACCTTGACCTTGCTGGGCTGGCCACCGTGGCTCATGCCTATAACCCCAGCATTTTGGGAGATCAAGGCAGGAGGATCACTTGAGCCCAGGAGTTTGAGACCAGCCTGGGAAATATAATGAGACCTCATCTCTACAAAAAAATCAAAAAACTTAGCCAGGCTTGGTGGCATATGCCTGTAGTCCCAGCTATTCAGGAAGCTGAGTTGGGAGGATTGCTTGAGCCTGGGAGGTCAAGCCTGAGCAACAGAGCAAGACCGCCTGTAAAAATTTTTAAATAATTAAAAAGAAAAGAAAAGAAAAAAGGGGGGCCGGGCGCAGTGGCTCACACCTGTAATCCCAGCACTTTGTGAGGCTGAGGCAGGTGGATCACGAGGTCAGGAGTTCGAGACCAGCCTGGCCAACATGGTGAAACCCCATCTCTACTAAAAATACAAAAATTAGCCAGGCATGGTGGCACCCACCTACAATCCCAGCTACTTGGGAGGCTGAGGCACTTGAACCTGGGAGGTGGAGGTTACAGTGAGCCAAGATCGTGCCACTGCATTCCAGCCTGGGTGACAGAGCGAGACTCCATCTCAAAAAAAAAAAAAGAAAAAAGAAAAAGAAAATAACCCAATTAAAAAGTGGGCAAGGCCGGACGAGGTGGCTCACGCCTGTAATCCCAGCACTTGGGGAGGCCAAGGCAGGTAGATGACAAGGTCAGGGGTTCAAGACCAGCCTGGCCAACATAGTGAAACCCCGTCTCTACTAAAAATACAGAAAATTAGCCCATCGTGGTGGCGGGCACCTGTTATCCCAACTACTCGGGAGGCTGAGGCAGGAAAATCGCTTGAACCTGGGAGGTGGAGGTTGCAGTGAGCCAATATCACGCCATTGCACTCCAGCCCAGGTGACAGTGTGAGACTCCATCTCAAAAAAAAAAAAAAAAAAGTGGGCAAAAGATTTCTTTTTCTTTTTTTTTTTTTTTTGAGATGGGGTTTTGCTCCTGTTGCCCAGGCTGGAAAGCAATGGCGTGATCTCAGCTCACTGCAACCTCCACCTCCTGGGTTCAAACGATCCTCCTGCCTCAGCCTCCCAAGTAACTGGGACTACAGGCATGTGCCACCACACTCAGCTAATTCTGTATTTTTTTTTTTTTTTTTGAGACGGAGTCTCACTCTGTCGCCCAGGCTGGAGTGCAGTGGCGCAATCTCGGCTCACTGCAAGCTCCGCCTCCCAGGTTCACGCCATTCTCCTGCCTCAGCCTCTCCGAGTAGCTGGGACTACAGGCGCCCGCCACCACGCCCAGCTAATTTTTTGTATTTTTTAGTAGAGACGGGGTTTCACCATGGTCTCGATCTCCTGACCTCGTGATCCGCCTGCCTCGGCCTCCCAAAGTGCTGGGATTACAAGCGTGAGCCACCGTGCCCGGCCCTAATTCTGTATTCCTTGTAGTAGAGACAGAGTTTCACCATGTTGGTCAGGCTGGTCTCAAACTCTTGACTTCTGGTGATCCACCCGCCTCAGCCTCCCAAAATGCTGGGATTGTAGGTGTGAGCCACTGTGCCCACCAAAAAAATGGGCCAAAGATCTGAACAGAAACCTCACCAAAGAAGTTATACAATGGCAAGTAACCATATGAAAAGATGTTCAACATCATATGTCGTTAGAGGATAAACAACAGTGATGAGCCAGGCTCAGTGGCACACACCTGTAATCCCAGCCACTTAGGAGGCTGATGTGAAAAGTTCACCTGAGCCCAGGAGTTTGAGTGTTTATAGCAGCTTTATTCATAATTGCCAAAAACTAGAAGCAGCCAAGGTGAATACATCTATATAATGGATTATTATTTAGGAAAAAAAAAAAAAAAAGAAATGAGGCCGGGCGCGGTGGCTCATCCTTGTAATCCCAGCACTTTGGAAGGCCAAGGCAAGCAGATCACCTGAGGCGAGGAGTTCGAGACCAGCCTGGCCAACACAGCAAAATCCTGTCTCTACTAAAAATACAAAACTTAGCGGGGCATGGTGGCACATGCCTGTAGTTCCAGCTACTCAGGGAGGCTTACCCAGGAGAATTGTTGAACCCTGGAGGTGGAGGTTGCAGTGAGCCAAGATCATGCCGGTGCACACCAACCTGGCAACAAAGCGAGACTCTATCTCTAAATAAATAAATGTAAAGAATATTAAAAAAAAAAAGAAATGAATTATTGGCCCTTAGAAAGAGATGGAAAAACCCTAAATGCACATTGCTAAGTAAAAAAAGCAGTCTGAAAAGGCTGTATGACTCCGACTATATAACATTCTGGAAATGACAAAACTCTACGGACAATAAAAGGATCTCGCCAGGCGCAGTGGTTCACCAACATGGTGAAACCATCTCTACTAAAAATACAAAATTAGTCGGACATGGTGGTACTTGCCTGAATCCCAGCTACTCAGGAGGCTGAGGCAGGAGAATCACCTGAAACTGGAAGGCAGAGGTTGCAGTGAGCCAAGATTGCACCACCGCACTCCAGCCTGGGCAAAAGGGCGAAACTCTGTCTCAAAAAAAAAATAAATAAAAAATACTACAAGAAAATATGGAAGAGTTTGACATTTTTACATTAAAAACTGATAAAAGGCTGGGCGCAGTGGCTCATGCCTGTAATCCCAGCACTTTGGGAGGCTGAGGTAGGTGGATTACTTGAGGCTAGGAGTTCAAGACCAGCCTGGCCAACATGATGAAACCCCATCTCTACTAAAAATACAAAATTAGCCGGGCGTGGTGGCACATGCCTGTAATCCCAGCTACTTGGGAGGCTGAGGCAGGAGAATCACTTGAACCCCAGAGGCAAAAGGTTACAGTGAACCGAGATCGCACCACTGCACCCCAGCCTGGGTGACAGAGCTAAGCTAAGCATGGTGGCACATGCCTGTGGTCCCAACTACTTGAGAGGCTGAGACAAGAGACAAGAGAATTGCTTGGGCCCAAGAGTTCGAGACCAGCCTTAGCAACATAGTAAGACCCTGTTTCTAGAAAAAAAAAAAAAAAAAACTTCATAAAATGACATTAAGTTAAAATAAAAGCAAAATGGAAAAAGTCACAACTCATACACAGATAATTTCCTTTATATATATAAAATCTCTTTAAATGAATAAAAGACCAACAAACATTTTAAATACTGAAAGAATATGATCAGTTTGCAAAAAAAAAGCACTGAATCATACAAAAATATATTTAACCTTATTAATAATAAGAAATATCCCCCTTTTTTTTTTTTTTGAGACAGAGTCTCACACTGTCACCTGGGCTAGAGTGCGGTGGTGCAATCTCGGCTCACTGCAACCTCCGCCTCCTGGGTTCAAGTGATTTTCCTGCCTCAGCCTCCCAAGTAGCTGGGATTACAGGTGCCCACCACCATACCCAGCTAATTTTTTGTATTTTTAGTAGAGATGGGGTTTCACCATGTTGGCCAGGCTGGTCTCGAACTCCTGACCTCATGATTTGCCTGCCTCGGCCTCCCAAAGTGCTGGGATTACAGGCATGAGCCACAGTGCCCAGACAAAATATCCAATTAAAACTACAATGAAAGACTATTTTTCACCTATCATATTATCATATAGTAAGAAATATTAAAGCACCTACCCTATGGCACACGCCTGTGATCCCAGCTACTCAAGAGGTTGAGGCAGGAGGATCGTTAAGCCCCTGAGTTTGAAACCAGCCTAGGCAACACAGTGAGACTTCCTCTATGCCAAGTGGTGTTCAAAATTGTTTCTGTGTATTAACCCTTCTGTGATAGTTAATACTGAGTGTCAACTTGATTGGATTGAAGGATACAAAGTACTAATCCTGGGTGTGTCTGTGAGCCTGTTGCCAAAGGAGATTAACTTTTGAGTCAGTGGGCTGGGGAAGGCAGATCCACCCTTCATCTGGTGGGCACCATCTAATCAGCTTCCAGGGAATATAAAGCAGACAGAAAAACATGAAAAGGAGAGACTGCCTTAGCTTCCCAGCCTACATCTTTCTCTGGTGCTGGACGCTTCCTGCCCTTGAACATCGGACTCCAAGTTCTTCAGTTTGAGACTCGGACTGGCTCTACTTGCTCCTCAGCTTGCAGACAGCCTATTGTGGGGCCTTGTGATTGTGTGAGTTAATACTTAATAAACTCCCCTTTGGGAGGCCGAGGCAGGTAGATCATGAGGTCAGGAGTCCAAGACTAGCCTGGCCAAGATGGTGAAACCCCGTTTCTACTAAAAATACAAAAATTAGCCAGGTGCGGTGGCAGGTGCCTGTAATCCCAGGGAGGCTGAGGCAGGAGAATCGCTTGAACCTGGGAGGCAGAGGTTGCACTGAGCCGAGATCGCACCACTGCACTCCACCCTGGGCGACAGAGCAAGCAAAACAAACAACAACAACAACAACAACAAAAAACACCTCTCTCTCTCTCTCTCTCTCTCTCTCTCTATATATATATATATATATATCCTATTAGTTCTGCTCCTCTAGAGAACCCTGACTAATACACCTTCTAAATTCACAACATGAGTCATTTCACACAGTTTGATAGCCAACTGAGTGGGTTAGGATGTAAGGAAACAGGGACTCTCCTATACTGCCTGTCTATTCAGCATCTCACATCTTGTAGATGACTTCTTCACACTTTCTCCTCCGTCCTCAAATGTCCACAACTTCTTGCTGGTCTTCACTCTCAACTAATGACGTTGCCTCTTATCTCCTACTTCACTGAGAATTTAAAAGCAGAAAACCCATAAACTCCCCCAGTCCCTCAAAACTACCTACATCTATATCCATATATAACATGCCTTTACTCCTCTTACATTACCCAAATTGTTGGTGTTCCTATCCAAAGCCATCTGCTCCAAAGATTCTCCCTTTTCTCCTGCGTCAGAAATTTTTTTGCTTTCTAATAACACACACACACACACACACACACACACACTTTCCATCTTTAAAATTTAACCCACCTCCCCCTCCAGATAGTCTTATTTCTCTGCTCTTCTTTCTGCAAAGCTCCTCAGAAAAGTATATTTCTCCACTTTCTCTCTTCCCATTCTCTCTCTCTCTCTTTTTTTTTTTTTTTTTTTTTTCCAAGACAGGGTCTCATTCTGTCATCCAGGCTGGAGTGCAGTGGTGTGAACTCAGCTCACTGCAACCTCCTCATCCTGAGTTCAAGCGATTCTCCTGCTTCAGCCTCCCAAGTAGCTAGAACTATAGGTGCACACCATCATGCCTGGCTAATTTTTGTATTTTTAGTAGAGATGAGGTTTCACCATACTGGCCAGGCTTGTCTCAACCATACTGGCCAGGCTTGTCTCAAACTCCTGACCTCAAGTGATCAGCCTGCCTTGGCCTTCCAAAGTGCTGGGATTACAGACGTGAGCCACTGCACCCAGACATCCACCATGTCTTTCTAATTTTTTTAATTTTAAATTCAGGGTGTGCATCTGTAGGTTTGTTACGTGGATATATTGCATGATGCTGGAGTTTGGGCTTCAATAGAACCCAAATAGTGAACATAGTACCCAATACATAGTTTTTTGACCCTTTGCCACCATTCCCCTCCCTCCTTTTGGAGTCCCCAATGTCTATTGTTCCTATCTTTATGTCCATGTGTATCCACCTGACTTGGGTTCTTAATGTCCTAAAATGACTTTTTTTTTAGATGGAGTCTCCCTCTGTCACCCAGGCTGGAGTACAGTGGCATGATCTCGGCTCACTGCAACCACCACCTCCCAGATTCAAGCAATTCTCTGCCTCAGCCTCCTGAGTAGCTGGGATTACAGGCACGTGCCACCACACTCGTCTGTGTATTTTTAGTAGAGATGGGGTTTCACCATCTTGGGCTGGCTGGTCTTGAACTCCTGAACTTGTGATCCACCTGCCTCGGCCTCCCAAAGTGCTGGGATTATATACGTGAGCCACTGCGTCCAGCTGACTTATCTTTTAAAAAGTTTTTCTTCCTGCCTACGTTACTTAATAGTGCCACATTTTTCATTTTTTACCAAACACAATGTAACAACAACTAGTTTCTCCTTAGAGTCTCTAGGAGGATTTTTAATCCTTCAATAGTTCAACTAGGGTATGAGTTAAAGTGGATTTTATGGGCTGTCCCAAGGCCCAACAACTAATTAATGAGGGAAATAGGAAGACAGCCTGGCCTGTGAGCCTCTTTCACAGCTTCTCTAGGTGTGAAATTGCTAATGGGCACTTTTTTTTCTTTTTTTTTTTGAGACAGGGTGTTGCTGTGCTGCCCATGCTGGAACACAGTGATGTGATCACGGCTCTCTGCAACCTCGACCTCCTGGACTAAGCAATCCTCCCGCTTCAGCCTCTCAAGAAGCTGGGACTACAGGCATGCACCACCACGCTTGGCTGATTTTTAAATTTTTTGGAGAGGTGGGGTCTCTCTGTGTTGCCCAGGCTGGTCTAGAACTCCTAGGCTCAAGCTTCCCAGAGTGTTGGGATTACAGGCATAAGCCAACATGCCCAGCCCTTTTTCTTTAGGTTGTTGCACATTCTACCAAAAATGTCATTTGGAGAATGTACTCACTAGCATGCCATGTTTACTAGGCTTTATTCCAGATTTTCCATGTCCTGAACATAGTGGTGCCAAGAGAGGAAAGTCTTCTGTGTCATACTCTCTCCTCCTAGTATTTGGCTTTCTTTGGACACTGACAAACCTCACCCTTTCTCCAGAATGTAATCATTGTCAACAAATGTGGAAGATTGTAGAAATGGCCAAATTCCATGTAACTTTTCACTTTGGCAACTTAGAAATAGTCTAAGAAAGTCCCCAAAATACCGTGGATTCAAAAACCACCCACGTGTACAATATATCATCTCTTTTTCATAAAACCAAATTATTATAACAGTATTATGTGCTATGATTTTAAAAATTCAAACAGAATAGGACAAAATTTTTTTAAGTCTGCCCTGCTCTAGTCTGTCCTTAATTTGATGTGCTTGCTGTTAAAACTTCAATTTAGGCTGGGCTCAGTGGCTCATGCCTGTAATCCCAGCACTTTGAGAAGCCCAGGAGGGCGGATCACCTGAGGTCAGGAGTTCGAGACCAGCCTGGCCAATATGGTGAAACCCTGTCTCTAGTAAAAATACAAAAATTAGCTGGACGTGGTGGTCGGTGCCTGTAATCCCAGCTACTTGGGAGGCTGAGGCAGGAGAATTGCTTGAACCTTGGAGGCGGAGGTTGCTGTGAGCCGAGATTGTGCCACTGCACTCCAGCCTGGGCCACAGAGCAAGACTCTGTCTGAAAAAACAAAAACAAAAACAGACAAAAAAAACTTCAATTGATACATAAGCATATCTTCAGTCTCATTTCCCACATGTAAATCACCTCTATTCATTTTTTAATATTTCCATCATCTCTTTTAAAAATGACTAACAGCTGGGCATGGTGGTGCATATGTAGTCCCTGCTACTTGGGAGGATGAGGCAGGAGGATTGCTTAAGCCCAGGAGTTCAAGGCTGCAGTGAGCTATGATTGCACCTGTGAATAGCCATTGCACTCCAGCCTGGGCAACATAGTGAGACCCTGTCTCTTAAAAAAAAAAAAAAAGTAAATCACGGAAGTCTTTGGGATTGTTAAACAAAAATTATGAGAAGTCATTATATTGTACTGAGCACTAGGCCCCAGCAGACCAGATCAAACCAAAATGGAGTCACTCATGCTAAATGCCACATAATCAAACTGAAACTTTAAGGTAGCAGATAGATCCTGATACACACCAGTTTTTCTGGAAACAAGAGATCCCGGTCTGACTTAGTCAACATAATGAAGAAGTCCCCACTGCATCAATTTATTTTTTCTATTGTTCTGTTTCCATGTTCCCACCTTACAAAACCCACTGTTCTGCTACTGCCCAAGTGAGAGCTTTGATTTTATTTTGTAGAATGGAGGCTGCCCTGATTCATGAATGACAAATAAAAGCCAATTAAATCTATAACTAAATTTGTTGGAATTTTGTCTTGTGCCAGGATTAATAACTAGGTTTTGTTGGGCATTCTTCAGGTACTGCTAACTATGTGAGCCAGCAAGGGCTATGCTTCCCTTCAGCCTTAGGGGATTTCTGTTTTGTTTCGGTTGTGCTCTGGAGTCCAGGCCCCCGTAAAGGATTCTAGTTGAAGAAATGCTCAGTCCCTGCATGCCTAACACAGTTCATCCCCACTGTAGGGTGGTTTTTGACAATGAAATATCACCTTCATTTGAATAACAGTGTTACAGGGAATAAGAATTAATGTTGCAGGAAAAAATGAAATTAGGATAGGATTCTCAAGACAAGATTCTATAGATTTCTCACCAACTCTCCTTACCAAGGCAGAATAACTTTTGTACAATGTATATTTATTGTGGCTGTCTCCTTATAAAATTAATACATTCCTCTATTCCACCCACTCCCTAGATCTGCAGAAATGAAAACTGTTAATAGCTTGAAGAATATTATTCTGGTTTTTTTCTATAGAGCAAAATTTTTATTGTTTTTCTTAATTTCCTGAATAGTACGTGCTTGTTGCAAAAACTTCAACTGATACAGAAGCTCTGAGAATGCAGGGGAAAAAAAGTGTTTTTTATATCCTCTTGCTCAACAATCACAAAAGATTTCTGTGACCAGATGTGTGGGGATTTCACCAGCCATGCATTCTGCAGTGAACACCAGCTGGCTGTCCTCTAATTCAAGTCAATTCTGACCCTACCTACCTCAAGACAGTGTTATCAAACCTAACTGGGGTCCAATCTCTTGGCACAATAAGACCAAATAGTCACACCGAGGTTTGCAGTGAGAGAAAGGAAGGCGTTTATTTGCAGGCAACAAGCAAGGAGATCAGGTAGCTCATGCTTAAGTCCTCACCTCCCCAATGGCTTGCAGATAAGGGTTTTTGTTTTGTTTGTTTGTTTTCTGAGATGGAGTCTCCCTCTGTGTCCCAGGCTGGAGTGCAGTGGCACGATCTCGGCTCACTGCAACCTCCGCCTCCCGGGTTCAAGTGAGTCTCCTGCCTCAGCCTCCTGAGCAGCTGGGATTACAGGCTCGCACCATCACGCCTGGCTAATTTTTGTATTTTTAGTAGAGACGGGGTTTCACCATGTTGGTCAGGCTTGTCTCGAACTCTGGATCTCAGGTGATCCACCCAACTCGGCCTGCCAAAGTGCTGGGATTACAGGCGTTAACCACCATGCCCGTCTGGCAGGGTAAATTTTAAGAAAGCAGAAGTTACAAGTAAAATCATAAGTCAATGCATGGAGGCTACACATGGGTTTTGGCCTGAAAGGGTGGGATAGCTTGCAGCAGGGGCTTACGGGTCATAGACAGACAGACTCAAAGATTTTCTGATTTGCAATTAGTTAAGGAAGAGAAGCTCTGTTGAAAAGAACTGGGGTCAGGCTGGGCACAGTGGTTCATGACTGTAATCCCAGCACTTTGGGAGGCCAACGCGAGTGAATCACCTGAGCTCAGGAGTTCGAGACCAGCCTGAGCAACATGACAAAACCCCATTTCTACCAAAAATCCAAAAAATTAGCCAGGTGTGCTGGCATGTGCCTGTGGTTCCAGCTACTCAGGAGGCTGAGGTGGGAGGATCGCTCGAGTCTGGGAAGCGGAGGTTGCAGTGAACTGAGATCACGCCACTGCACTCCAACCTGGGTGACAGTGAGCTACCGCATGGAAAAAAAAAACAAAAACTGGGGTCAGGAGAAAAGAACGTTAGCTCTGGCTCATGGGTGTGACTCCCTCTAGGCCCCTCAAGAATAAATTTTTTTTTTTTTTTTTTTTTTTGAGACAGAGTCTCGCTCTGTCGCCCGGGCTGGAGTGCAGTGGCGCAATCTCGGCTCACTGCAAGCTCCGCCTCCCGGGTTCACGCCATTCTCCTGCCTCAGCCTCCGAGTAGCTGGGACTACAGGCGCCCGCCACCGCGCCCGGCTAATTTTTTGTATTTTTTAGTAGAGACGGGGTTTCACCGTGGTCTCGATCTCCTGACCTCGTGATCCGCCCGCCTCGGCCTCCCAAAGTGCTGGGATTACAAGCGTGAGCCACCGCGCCCGGCCAAGAATAAATTTATAACAAAGAACAGTGGTCAGAATTCAGTCCTCAGATCCCCATTATCTGATGTTTGCATGCTGGCAGATCCATTCCGTGGGAGTCCACGTTTCTCAAAAACAATTCAGAGACATATGTTAAGATATTATCATTAGTTTCTAAGGAAACCAAACATCCTGTAATTCTAGTGTTCTGGTCTATTGTTTCAGGCTACTATTATCTCCTTCCTTATCAAGTTGCTTATTTACTTCTCAGGGCTAGCTAGGTGCCTGGAAATTCCCTTAAAGGAACTCAAGATTTTTCTTGATTTCCATGCTTAGGAGTGGGGTGCTAGACAGGCCCCTAAGTGGGTGTTGGGGGGAGGAGGGGTCCCTGTTCCATCTCAATAGCATCAGATCACACAGGCTGAGGACTCAGTCCTACAAGACTCAGCTCCACTTGTGACGCCAATTGCAACTCCCAGGTTATTTTGCCTGTGCTTCTGACCCATGAACCCACCTCCTTGGGTTCCGTTAATTTGCTAGAGTGGCTAACAGAACTCACAGAAAACAATTATGTTTACTGGTTTATTATAAAGGATATTACAAGCTGGACGCGGTGACTCATGCCTGTAATCCCAGCACTTTGAGAGGCTGAGGCGGGTGGATCACCTGAGGTCGGGGGTTCAAAACCAGCCTGGCCAACATGGTGAAACCCCGTATCTACTAAAAATACAAAATTAGCTGGGCATGGTGGCACGTGCCTGTAATCCCAGCTACTAGGGAGGCTAAGGCAGGAGAATCACTTGAACCCAGGGGGTGGAGGTTGCAGTGAGTGAAGATTGCACCATTGCACTCCAGCCTGGGCAACAGGAGTGAAACTCTGTCTCAAAAAATCAAAATAAAACAACAAAAAAAGGATATTGCAAAGGATATAGATGAAGGGATGTATAGAGCAAGGTATGGAAGAAGGGGGAAGTTCTCGAGGGCAATCTCCACATGTTCAGCTCCCCGGAAGCTCTCTGAACCCAGTCGAGTTCTTATGGAGACTTCATTACACAGGTGTGACTGATTAAATCATTGGCCATTGATAATCAACTCAATCTTCAGCGCTTCTCCTCTCCCCAAAGGTTGGGAGGTGGCGCTGAATGTTCCAAACTTCTAAGCCAGCCTTAATCTTTCTGCGGAGCAACTTCTACCGCTGATGCTACCTAGAGGCTGTCAGCCATCAGTCAAGTTATTAGCATATAAAAAGACACACATCACTTTGAAGATTCCAAGCATTTTAGGAGTTGTATGCCAGGAAACCTGCAAAGACCAAATATATATTTCACAGTATCACAGAAGCATATCAAAATTTAAAGTGAAAATCTTCCCCTTCCACATACTTTCTTAGAGTCAGTTTGGTGTATACCTTCCTTTCCAGACGTTTTTCTTTTTATTTTTTTTGAGATGGAGTCTGGCTCTATTTCCCAGGCTGGAGTTCAGTGGCGTGATCTCGGCTCACTGCACTGCAGCCTCTGCCTCCCAGGTTCAAGCGATTCTCCTACCTCAGCCCCCTGAGTAGCTGGGATTACAGGCGCCCGCCACCACGCCCAGTTAATTTTTTTGTATTTTTAGTAGAAACGGGGTTTCACCATGTTGGCCAGGCTGGTCTCAAACTCCTGACCTCAGGTGATCCGCCCACCTCAGCCTCCCAAAGTGCTAGGATTACAGGCGTGAGCCACCGTGCCCAGCTTCGGTCTATAGAACCTTTTAAATAATAAATTTTTTTTTATATATAGAGACAGGGATCTCGCCATGTTGCCCAGGCTGGTCTTGAACTCCTGGGCTCAAGTGATTCGCCTGCCTTGACCTCTCAAAGTGCAGGGATTACAGGCATGTGCCACCGTGCCTGGCCTCTTATAGTACCTTACACACGTGTGCAAGCATTTCTCAAGTCTAGTATAGTGGTCATCA
Organism: Symphalangus syndactylus; assembly: GCF_028878055.3. Taxonomy (NCBI): domain Eukaryota; kingdom Metazoa; phylum Chordata; class Mammalia; order Primates; family Hylobatidae; genus Symphalangus; species Symphalangus syndactylus. The sequence continues at coordinate 46,278,960 of NC_072424.2, read as the reverse complement.
GAAGGGACTCTGGAGTTAAACTGTCTGGGTTGAAAATATTAGCTCCAACTTCACCACTCTATAATCTTGGGCAAGTTACCAGACCTCCTTTGTACCTCAATTTCCCCATCAGTAAAGTGTGAATCATAACAGTTCTTATATCATAGGATGTATGTAAGAATTAAATGACATAGAATATATAAAAAGCTTAGATCATTGCCTAGAACATCTAAGTACTCATTAAATATTGGTTCTTAATATTTATTAGTATCAATAAGATTAATAAACATTATTATAATCGTCACTTCTCAAGAAAGCAAAAACAGGGTAAATTCAGAGAGCAGTAATTAGTTAAGAGTAATGATATCATTACCACTTATAGCCAATTATTCCACCAGACAGTTCAGTTAAGGAAAATTTATTTTAGTATGTGAAGAATTTTACATTAAGCTAGTTGCATTAGAAAATCCAAACAATTTGCATCTTAAATAACAGAGAACAGGCCTTCCAAGGCCCAGAAGGGAAGACATTAAGTGGTAATTAGAAAAATCAATCTCTTAGCTGAAAGTTTTAATAGCTTCATTTGCTGTTGTATCCCAAAATTTTACCTGGTCATAAGCAGAGGCCAGAGGAAGGGAGGGACAAGGAGAGTTCTGTGAGCCACTCTAGCAAATTAATTTAGGACTGTGTAGGAACTGGCAGCACCTCAGGACAGGCCCTTGTCTTGCTCACTTTGTTTATTTATTAATTGTTTTGGGACAGAGTCTCACTCTGCCACCCAGGCTGGAGTGCAGTGGTACAGTCTTGGCCCACTGCAACCTCTGCCTCCCAGGTTCAAGCGATTATCCTGCCTCAGCTTCCCAAGTAGCTGGGATTACAGGTGCACGCCACCATACCTGGCTAACTTTTGTATTTTTGGTAGAGATGGGTTTTTGCCATGTTGGCCAGGCTGGTCTTGAACTCCTGACCTCAAGCTATCCGCCTGCCTTGGCCTCTCAAAGTGCTGGAATACAGGTGTGAGCCACTGCGCCCAGCCTCGCTCACTTTAATATCGTGGGTATCATTTAATGTCATGAATCTCCACTAGGGATAACTGTCTCGCTTTTATAGTTTGGGAAACTGAGGCTCAGAAACCATGTCGTTTAGGTCTCTGGTTTGCATCCTCAGAAACCAAGACAGACTGATTGAAGTGAAGTGGAGAAGGCTTAGGCAAGGATGTTGGGAGATCACAGGGTGGGAGGGGTGGCTAGACAGCTTGGACCAGAGACAGGCAGGATTCCACAGGTGCACAGGGGCAAAGACAGGAACCCAGCCGAAGAGCAGGAAAATCTGGTCTGAGCTCTGCCAGGTTTTTCAACACTCTATTTAGATTCTAATTTCAGGGAGGAAGTGCCCAACTGCCAAGTGCTCGAGAATGGACACACCAGCCGACAGCATCATCACCTGGGAACTTGTTAGCAGTGCAGAATCTCAGGCTCCACCCTGGACTTACTGAGTCACGACATGCATCTTTTTAAATTTTATTTATTTATTTTTTTGAGACAAGGTCTTGCCCAGGCTGGAGTGCTGTGGTGCCATCTCGGCTCACTGCAACCTCTGCCTCCTGGGTTCAAGTGTTTCTCGTGCCTCAGCCTCCCGAGTAGCTGGGACTTCAGGCATGCACCACCACTCCCAGCTATTTTTTGTATTTTTAGTAGCAATGGGGTTTCACCATATTGGCCAGGCTGGTCTCAAACTCCTGACCTCAAGTGATCCGCCCACCTTGGCCTCCCAAAGTGCTGGGATTACAGGCATGAGCCACCACCCCCAGCCAGAGCCTGCATCTTAACAGCGCCCTCAGATCTGTGCATGTTACAATTTGGGACGCACTGGGAAGAGCCCCTAATGAATACTTTGTGCCTGATCAACTTCCCCATGGGGAAAGAGATGTTGATTCCTCAACAGGAAATTTGTGGTGCTGCTCCTAGAAGGAATGTCACAGCCTGACAGGTTCTTTTTGCCCACTGCCCCTTCTAGACCAATGAGAACGGCAGGTGTTGCAGCAAGGAAAGAATTTAATAATTGCAGGGCAGCCAAACGAGGAGAACAGGGAGAAATTTCTCAAACCCATCTCCCTGAGAATTCGGAGGCCTGGATTTTTAAGAGTACTTTGGTAGGCAGGGGGCTGGGGAATGGGAACAATTGATTGACTGGGGATGAAATCACAGAGACATCTAAAACTGTTTTCACGCAGCTGAGTCAGTCCTCAGGAGGTGGGGGCCAGGGTTGGGGTGAGGGTATCTGGACAAGGTCTGCCAAAATGTGAAATCTGAAAAATATTTCAAAGACTAGTTCTTCAGGTTTCACAATAGTGATGTTATCTATAGGAGTAGTTGGGGAAGTAATAAATCTTGCAACTCCCAGTTATTTGACTCTGGGGAAGTCAACAACTTACAGGAAATCACACTAAGCAATGGCAGGTCATTATTGAACTCTGCTTATTCTTTAGCAAAGCCCAATCCCCTACCATAATTCTAACCTTGGCTTATGAATCTGGCTTCAATCTCTCAACAAGGAAGGGCATCAGTTTCCTTTGCCTCAAAGGTTTTTTTTGTTTGTTTGTTTCGGTTTTATTTTTATTTGTTTATTTTGAGATGAAGTCTTGCCCTGTCACCCAGGCTGGAGTGCAGTGAGGCGATCTCAGCTCTCTGCAACCTCCACCCCCCGGGTTCAAGTGATTCTCATGCCTCAGCCTGCCGAGTAGCTGGGACTACAGGCACCCACCACCATATCCAGCTAATTTTTTTTTTTTGAGACAGAGTCTCACTCTATTCCCCAGGTTGGAGTGCAGTGGCGCGATCTTGGCTCACTGCAATCTCCACCTCCCAGGTTCAAGCGATTCTCACGCCTCAGCCTCCCAAGTAGCTGAGACTACAGGCGTGCACCACTACACCTGGCTAATTTTGTATTATTAGTAGAGACGAGGTTTCACCATGTTGGCCAGGCTGCTCTTGAACTCCTGACCTCAGGCAATCTGCCCGCCTCGGCATCCCAATGTGCTGGGATTACAGATGTGAGCCACCGCACCCAGATCCTCAAAGTTTAACTGTAAGCCAAATTCCTCTCATTGTTTTCTTGGCCTCTATGATACAATAAGCAAAAGACAAAAATAAGAAATAATTTAGCCTGTGAGGTTCAAAGCAAGATGGGGTCAGTCATGTAGGTTTTTCTCATTATTTATAATTCTGCAAAGGTGGTTTCAGGAAGAGGAATGGACTTTAGGATACCCCATAAAAGGCACTCCCTGGGATTCCAGAACAAGGTAGTCTCCCCCAGACTGCCTCCTCCTGGCAGTCCACACAGCATGTGGATAGACAATTCCTGTTAGCTCTCAGACAGGTTTTTTTCACTCTAGGTTGAATTTCTCAAGGGTTGCTGACATCTTGAAGATCTGAGAGAGGACTCAGCTGTAAAATCCTTGATCTCTTTCAACTGCTGAACATTAAAACCCTTTTCTCCCCTCTCACACAACTTTTTGAACAATGGTGGGGTGTGAAGCTGGCAGCTGCATCCCTTTTCCTCAGTGCTGCCTCTTTCCCAGGAACCAGCTATAGATTTACCGTTATTTTAAGGGGATGATGAAGATGAAAGTTTTGCAAGGCCTTGTATCCAGGTGCTGGGGACAAAGGAAGCACTTGGCTTTGCCAGCACAAAGGATCCAGAATGGAAAACGGGACCTGTGAACAGTGGAATGGCAAAGAAAGGCAGCTTCACTTTCCTTCATCCGGCATTACCTTGACAAGGGGTTTTACAGGGAAGGCCCTCTTAGGAAATTTTCTCCCTCTCCTGGAGCCCTGCCTCTTTCCACTCAGGCCCCACCTTCTTGCCTAGCCAAGCCCACACACCATCTGTCAGAATGAGGCATGTAGACCGCTATCCTTGGTCCTGAACCGTCTTTAGAGTTAGGGCAGTAGTTTACAACCTGGCTGCCAATCAGAATCAATGAGAAAGCATGATAAAAGCACTGACTGCAAAGTCCCACACCCCAGGTACTCTGACTTGGTTGGTTTCTGCGTTAACAAACAAACAAAAAAATCCCAGGGCAGGCGCAGTGGTTCATGCTTGTAGTTCCAGCACTTTGGGAGGTCAAGGCAGGAGAATCACAAGTCTGAGCAACATAGTGAGACCCTGTCTCTACAAAAAATATAAAAAATTGGTCAGGCATACTGGATGCGGTGGCTCACTCCTGTAATCCAGCACTTTGGGAGGCCAAGGCGGGTGGATCACCTGAGGTCAGGAGTTCGAGACCAGCCTGACCAACATGGTGAAACTCCATCTCTACTAAAAATAAAAATTAGCCAGGCGTGGTGGTGGACGCCTGTAATCCCAATTACTCAGGAGGCTGAGACAGGAGAATTGCTTGAACCCGGGAGGCGGAGCTTGCAGTGAGCTGAGATTGTGCCACTGCACTCCAGCCTGGGCAACAGAGTAAGACTCAGTCTCAGAAAAAAAAAAAAAAAAAAGACCATTTGAGTGAAGAAGAAGAAAAACATAGCTGGATGACTGGGCACAGTGTCTCGTATCTGTAATCCTAACAAGGTGAGAGGCTGAGGCAGGACGATCACTCAAGACCAGGAATTCGAAACCAGGCTGCACAACATAGTGAGACTCTTCTCTATAAAAAATTTTAAGGCCAGGCATATGGCTCACGCTGTAATCCCAGCACTTTGGGAGGCCGAGACAGGTGGATCACCTGAGGTCAGTAGTTCAAGACCAGCCTGTCCAACATGGTGGAACCCCGTCTCTACTAAAAATACAAAAATTAGCCAGATGTGTGGCAGGCACCTGTAATCCCAGATACTCTGGAGGCTGAGGCAGGAGAATTGCTTGAACCTGAGAGGTGGAGGTTGCAGTGAGCTGAGATTGTGCCACTTCACTCCAGCCTGGGCGACAGAGTGAAACTCTGTCTCAGAAAAAAAAAAAAAAATTTTTTTAATTGGCCAGGTGTGGTGGTGAGCACCTGTAGTCCTAGCTACTCAGGTGGCTGAGGTGGGAGGATTGCTTGAGGCCAGGAGTTCAAAGCTGCAGTGAGGTATGATTGTGCCACTGCACTCCAGCCTGGGTGACAGAGTAAGACCCTGTCTCTAAAAGAAAACAAAACCAAAAACTGTGTCTGGGCCTAGACAGGTTGATATACCACAAGCAGAGGTGTCCTAGGTTGAGTGTCACCAAAGTGCTAACAGATTTTTGGGGGAGGGGGTGGAGGGAGACAAAGTCTCACTCTGTCACCCAGGCTGGAGTGCAGTGGTGAGATCTTGGCTCACTGCAGACTCAAACTCCTGGGCTCAAGTGATCCTCCTACCTCACCCTCCCAAGTAGCTGGGACTACTGGGGAGCACCGCCAGATTTTTTTTTTCTATCTCAATGAAAATGTTGCTACTTTTACTCTGTCCTGGGTCCCTTTGACTTATGCTACATGGTTTCCATGGCTGAGCTCACTGCAACTTTGTTTCTTACATTTACAATGCTTGTTCTCTCTGAGGAGTTGTGGCCTAGGAACCCATCAGCATGCTGAGCTCAAGGTTCGCTCCCTCCTACGGTGCTGTGGGGTGGGCACATCATTTTTTGTTTTTTTTTTTTTTTTTTTTTAGACTGAGATGGAGTTTTGCTCCTGTTGCCCAGGCTGGAGTGCAATGGCGCAATCTCTGCTCACCGCAACTTCCGCCTCCAGGGTTCAAGCAATTCTCCTGCCTCAGCCTCCCGAGTAGCTGAGATTACAGGCATGCGCCACCATACCTAGCATCTTTTGTATTTTTTTAGTAGAGACGGGGTTTCTCCATGTTAGTCAGGCTGGTTTCGAACTCCCGAACTCAGGTAATCCGCCTGCCTCAGCCTCCCAAAGTGCTGGGATTACAGGCATGATCTTTACACTCTCAGGTGTATGAGACCTGTAACCAAAACGCAGAAAGGCCAAAAGGCCTTCAGGACTGAAGGGAATAACCCTCAGTGGTGTAATTCTAGGACAGCATTTCGCTGAGTAGGAGGTACATTTGGGAGTAGGCAAGCATGACAAAAATGCCTATAACCACTTCCATATGGTTTTGAAAGTATCTCTGTCTGGCCAGAGTTGGAAAAAGGTATTCATGGGCATTGAAGTGGGTCAACGTTTGCACTATGAGAAGAGAGATTCGCCTGGAAGACGTTCCAGGGCAGAGGTAATTAGGCAGAAGGCGAAAGCTCAGATGAGAGACCACTGGGGAGATCTGAAAAGCCAGGATAAAACATAAAAGGAAGCTATTTTTAGGGATGTGAAATCAGATTGTAGGACAAGCGGATCTAGGCATCTGAAAATAGTCATTAGTAAAGGCTTGAAAGCAAAAGAGAGTTAGGGCAACGTTATGGTGTTTGAATGACTGTCAGGATATGTGCAATTTTTATCAAATTTGGAAGTGAGGGAGTGCCTCTGAGCCCACGAAAATGATTTGTGCCTCTTTTGGACAAATGTTGTCCCTCTAATGTGGCGCAGTCATGAGATCATGAACATCATATTACATTGACCTTTCAAAATGTCGTAGCTCAAAGTCAAGAGGAGGGAGAAAGCACACGGTGAATTCTAGAGGCTGGTTTTGATCTGATTTTTTGCCTGGAAAATGATTCTACAAGAGAGCTCACTTTTAATTATTTCTTATGCCAGGCGCAGTGGCTCATGCTTGTAATCTCAGCACTTTGGGAGGCCAAGGCCAGAGGATCAGTTGAGGTCAGGAGTTCGAGACCAGCCTGGCCAACATGATGAAACCCCCATCTCTACTAAAAATAAAAAAAAATTAGGGCCGGGTGCGGTGGCTCACGCCTGTAATCCCAGCACTTTGGGAGGCCGAGGCGGGCAGATCACGAGGTCAGGAGATCGAGACCATCCTGGCTAACACAGTGAAACCCCGTCTCTACTAAAAATACAAAAAATTAGCCGGGTGAGGTGGTGGGTGCCTGTAGTCCCAGCTACTCGGGAGGCTGAGGCAGGAGAATGGCGTGAACCCCGGTGGGCGGAGCCTGCAGTGAGCCAAGATCGCACCACTGCACTCCAGCCTGGGCGACAGCGAGACTCTGTCTCAAAAAAAAAATTAGCCAGGTGTGGTGGCACGCACCTGTAATCCCAGCTATTTGGGAGGCTGAGGCACAAGAATCACTTGAACCTGGAAAGCAAAGGTTGCAGTGAGCTAAAGTAGCACCACTGCGCTCCAGCCTGGGTGACAGAGTGAGACATCATCTAAAAAAAAAAAAAGAAAGAAAACAGAATGCTCTGAATGTTTGTGTCCCTCCAAAATTCATACTTTGAAACCTAATCACCAATATCAATAAGATGGTATTAGAAGGTGGGGTCTTTGGGAGGTGATTAGGTCATGAGGGTGGAGCCCTTGTGAATTAGATTAGTGCTCTTACAAAAGAGACCCCAGGCTTGGCTTGGTGGCTCACACCTGTAATCCCAGCACTTTGGGAGGCCAAGGTGGGTGGATCACCTGAGGTTAGGGGTTCAAGACCAACCTGACCAACATGGTGAAACCCCCACCTCTACTAAAAACACAAAAATTAGCTGGGTGTGGTGGCAGGCACCTATAATCTCAGCTACTTGGGAGGTTGAGGCAGGAGAATCACTTGAACCTGGGAGGTGGAGGTTGCAATGAGCCAAGATTATGCCACTGCACCCAGTCTAGGTGACAAGAGCAAAACCCCGTATCAAAAAAAAAAGAGACACCAGAGAGTTGTCTTACTCCTTAGGCCACATGAGGACACAGATAGAAGGTGCCATCTATAAACTAGACACTGAATCTGATCTTGGACTTCCCAGCCTCCAGAACTGTGAGAAATAAATTTTGTTCATAAGCCATGTAATTTATGGTATTTTGCTAGAGCAGCCCAAACAGAATAAAGGAAAAGATTATCAATGGATGCTAAAATTAGTGGGTAAATGCATGATGGAAACAGGATATTTACAGTCTCTCAAGATGCTTTTATTTATTTATTTATTGAGACAGAGTGTTACTGCATTTCAGCCTGGATGACACTGTGAAGAGACTCCAAATCTAAAACACACACACATGCACACACACAACTGGGATTTAACCATGAGGAGACACAAACCCAAACTGAGAGACAGTCTATAAATTATGAAACAATGCTCTTCAAAAATGTCAAGATCATGAATGAAAAAAAAAAGACAGAGGAAGTCTTCCAGACTGGAGAAATCTAAGGAAGTTGGAAAACTAAATGCAATATATGATCCTGGATTTGATCCTGGACCAGAAAAAGATCACTAGTGGCTGAGTGCGGTGGCTCACACCTGCAATCCCAGCACTTTGGGAGGCCAACGTGGGCAGATCACAAGGTCAGGAGTTCGAGACCAGCCTGGCCAATATGGTGAAACCCCATCTCTACTAAAAATACAAAAATTAGCTGGGTGTGGTGGGGCCCGTCTGTTGTTCCAGGTACTTGGGAGGCTGAGGCAGAAAAACCGCTTGAACCCAGGAGATGGAGGTTGCAGTGAGCCGAGATTGTGCCATGGCACTCCAGCCTGGGCAATGGAGCAAGACTGCATCTCGGAAAAAAAAAAAAAAAGAAAAAGAGAAAAAAAGAAAAAAGAAAAAGATCACTAGTAAGATAACTGGAAATATTTGAATAGGGTCAGTAGATTGCTGAATAGTACTGTGTCAATGCCAATTTCCTTATTTTGATCCTTGTCCTATGGTTATCTATGATATGAGCATGTTGGGGAAGCTATGGAGAGGGTATACAGGAATTCTTTGTACTAATTGTGCAACTTTACTTTTAAGCCTGGTATTATTTCTTTTTTCTTTTCTTTCGTTTTTTTTTTTTTTTTTTTTTTTTGAGACAGAGTCTTGCTCTGTTGCCCAGGCTGGAATGCAATGGCGCGATCTTGGCTCACTGCAACCTCCATCTCCCAGGTTCAAGCAATTCTCCTACCTCAGCCTCCCAAGTAGCTGGAATTACAGGTATCTGCCACCATGTCCGGCTAATTTTTTGTATTTTTTGTATTTTTTTTCGGGGGGGATGGAGTTTCGCTCTTGTTGCATGGGCTGAAATGCAATGGCGCGATCTTGGCTCACCGCAACCTCTGCCTCCCAGGTTCAAGCAATTCTCCTGCCCCAGCCTCCCAAGTAGCTGAGATTACAGGCATGTACCACCACACCTGGGTACTTTTGTATTTTTAGTAGAGACGGGGTTTTGTCATGTTGGTCAGGCTGGTCTCAAACTCCTGACCTCAGGTGATCCGCCCGCCTCAGCCTCCCAAAGTGCTGGGATTACAGGCGTGAGCCACCATGCTCGGCCAATTTTTTGTATTTTTATTAGAGATGGGGTTTTATCAAGTAGGCCTTGAACTCCTGACCTCAGGTGATCCACCTGCCTTGGCCTCCCAAAGTGCTGGGATTACGGGCACTAGCCAGCACTCCCGGACCACCCCCCCCTTTTTTTTTTTGAGACAAGGTCTTACTCTGTCACCCAGGCTGGAGTGCAGTGCATGATCTTGGCTCACTGCAACCTCCACCTCACAGGTTCCAGCAATTCTCATACCTCAGCCTCCCAAGTAGCTGGGACTACAGTTGCTCATCACCACTCCCAGCTAATTTTTGTATTTTTTGATAGAGATGGGGTTTCTCCGTGTTGGCCAGACTGGTCTCAAGTGATCGGCCCACCTCGGCCTCCCAAAGTGCTGGCATTACAGGTGTGAGCCACCACATCCGGCCTGGTATTATTTCAAAGTTCAAAATTATCAAGCTTAAAAAATGAGACAGCTCATCAGTACTGATATGGAATAATCTCCAAAATACATTGTTGAGTGAAAATGCAAGAGGAAAAGCTACGTGTGGCAGGATATTATCCTTTGTACAAAAAGGAGTGATATGTGCACACAACACATACACACACACACACATACATACACACACAACACATAGATACACACACACATACACACACATATACATACATACACAGCACATAGACACACACACATACACACACATACACACAACACATACACATACACACATACATACACATACATACACATACACACACATACACATACACACACATACACGCTCACAGACACATGAGTGAATCTACATGGAATATCCCTTGAATAAAATGCAAGCAATTGGTTACAGTGATTGCCACTGGGGCAGCGAACTAGGAACTTGATAGTAAGGCTTAGAAGTCAGACTAAGAACGGCTGGGCGTGGTGGCTCATGCCTGTAATCCTAGCACTTTGGGAAGCCAAGGTGGGTGGATCACCTGAGGTCAGGAGTTTGAGACCAGCCTGGCCAACATGGTGAAACCCCATCTCTACTAAAAATCCAAAAATGAGACAGGCGTGATGACTAACACCTGTAATCCCACCTACCGGGGAGGCTGAGGCAGGAGAATCACGTAAACCTGGGAGGCAGAGGTTGCAGTGAGCTGAGATCGCGCCATTGCACTCCAGCCTGGGTGACAAGAGTGAAACTCCGTCTCAAAAAAAAAAAAAAAAAAAGCACTAAGAATAAAAAGCTGAATAGAGGATGTCAGGTTTCTGGTCTGGCACGCAAGGAGCTCGGCAGTCACCACTCTATACTAACAAGTAAAAAGCTGGACAAACTGAAAAATCAACTCTTCTTAGATGCATAAGAGAAGTGAGGTCACAGGGCAAATCGCTGCCCCCACACTTGGAGAGATAGGCAGGCAAATACAGAGAATCACAACTTACTGGAGCAGCAACCCATGAGCTGAAATGGCCACAGGAACCAGCACCCAGGAAGGGAAACCTAAATTGTAAGTAATGAGCTGCAGGATGGTCAGTGTGCAGGAGCCTGAGAGTCAAAACCTCCAGGGGACCGGGCACGGTGGTTCACGCCTATAATCCCAACACTTTGGGAGGCCAAGGTAGGAGGATCACTTGAGCCCAGGAGTAGAAGTTTGAGACCAACCTGGGCAACATAGCAAGACCTTGTTTCTACTGAAAATTAAACTAGCCAGGAGTGGTGGCACGTGCCTGTGGTCCTAGCTACTCAGGAGGGAGGTGGAGGCTGAGGATTACTGGAGCCCAGGAGTTTGAGGTTGCAGTGAGCTATGATCGCATCACAGCACTCCAGCCTGGGCAGCAGAGCAAGACCTTGTCTCTGAAAAACAAACAAACAAACAAAACACAAAATATCCCAAAAACTCCAGTGGGTTCCAGTCATGGAGTGGGGGCTCCCTTATTTTTGTGAGTTTTACCTCTGGGAGCTCAACTAGGTTCTACAGTAAATATTAGAGAAAAATCCCCTCATGCTTCCTGCAGGGGGAGGGGGAAAGGAACCATTTTGACACACAGTAACGTATCACATAACATTTTGGGCATATATGATGGTGGTCCCATGAGATGCTAATATTGGCTGGGCATGGTGGCTCACACCTGTAATCCTAGCACTTCGGAAGGCTGAGGCAGGAGGATTGCTTGAAGCCAGGAGTTCACGGCCAACATAGTGAGACCCTCATCTCTAAAAAAATAAAAATAAAAATTAGAAAATAAAAGATGCTAATATTGTATTTTCACTTTATTTTTTTTTTAGACGAAGTTTCACTCTTATCATCTAGGCTGGAGTGCAATGGTATGATCTCGGCTCACTGCAACCTCCGCCTCCTGGGTTCAAGCGATTCTCCTGCCTCAGCCTACCGAGTAGCTGGGATTACAGGTGCCTGCCACCATGCCCAGCTAATTTTTGTATTTTTAGTAGAGATGGGGTTTCATCATGTTGGCCAGGCTGGTCTCGAACTCCTGACCTCTGGTGATCCACTCTTGGCCTCCCAAAGTGCTGGGATTACAGGCGTGAGCCACTGTGCCCGGCCTCACTGTACATTTTCTATGTTTAGATGCATAAATACTCACCATTGTCTTACAATTGTCTATGGCATTCAATACAGTAACATGCTGTGAGGTTTGTAGCCTAGGAGCAACAGGCTATACCATATACCATACAGGTGCGTAGTAGGTGATACCATCTCGGTTTGTGGAAATTCACTCTATGATGATTCCACGATGATGAAATCACCTAATGATACATTTCTCAGAATGTATCCCCATCATTAATCAAGGTATGACTGTAAACAGAGTATTTGGTTTTTCTTAATGAGGTCTACCCTTAGGGGAAACTAATTAACTAGAGTCTAACCTGCTGGGGTTTTATCAGAGCCTGACTGACCTGGGCAAAGAGTAAATATCCAACTTGCTGGCTCTAGCCTTCAACACGGAGCATGGGAAATACCCAACCCCAGCCCATTCTAGCCAGCCTGTCTCATTAAACGGGGAGGCAGGTGAACCCAGAAACATGTGTAAAGTTCACAGGCCAGAGGCACAGGCTCACTGCAAGGCTGACACCTAATCATGGGAACACAGAATACTCCCCCTCCCCCACACCTCACCACCACATCACTCAAGGCCAATGTGCAGCTGTTCCTTTTACCCAGTATATCGTGTTTGGCTAGCAAGAAAAAAATCACAAGACATACTACGAGGCAAAAACACAGTTTGAAGAGACAGAGCAAGCATCAAAATCAGGCTGAGATGGCAAGGATGTTGGAATTGTCAGACTAGGAATTTAAAACAACTCTGATTAATATTCTAAGGGATCCAATGGATAAAGTAGATAGGCATGCAAGAACAGGTGTGCAATGTAGGCAGAGAAATGGAAATTCTAAGAAATGATAAAAAATAAATGCTATGTAACAAAAATGAAGAACGCCTTTAATGGACTTATTAGTAAACTAGACATAGCTGAGGAATCTCTGCATTTGAGGATAGCTCAGTAAAAAATCCCCAAAGTTGAAAAGCAAAGAGAAAAAAGACTGAAAAACCAACCCCAGAATATTCAAGAACTGTGGGAGAATTATACACATATGGGAATACCAGGAGAAGAAACAGAAAAATGATCAGAAGAAATATTTGAAACAATAATTACTGGGAATTTCCCCAAATTAATGTTAGATTCAAAACCACAGATCTAGGAAGCTCAGAGAACACAAGCAGGATAAATGCCAGAAAAACTATACTGAGGCATATCATTGCCAAATGACAGAAAATCAAAGATAAAGAGAAATACTAGCAGGTGTGGTGGCTCACACCTGTAATCCCAGCTACTCGGGAGGCTGAGTGGGGAGAATTGCTTGAGCCCAGGAGTTTGACACCAGCCTGGGCAACACAGTGAGATCCTATCTCAAAGAAAAAGAAAAAAGAAAAATACTGAAAGAAATCAGGGGATGGGGGCAGGGAACACCTTACCTGTAGGGGAGCAAAGAAAAGAATTACATCCAACTTTTCATCAGAAGCCATGCAAGCAAAAAGAGGGTGAAGTGAAATTGAGAGGGCCGGGCTGGGTGGGTCACCTTTGTAATCCAAGCACTTTGGGAGGCCGAGGCAGGCGGATCAGAGGTCAGGAGATTGAGACCATCCTGGCTAACACAGTGAAACCCCATCTCTACCAGAAATACAAAAACAATTAGCCGGGCATGGTGGTGGGCGCCTGTAGCCTCCAGCTACTGGGGAGGCTGATGCAGGAGAATGGCGTGAACCTGGGAGGCGGAGTTTGCAGTGAGCGGAGATCGCACCACTGCACTCCAACCTGGGCAACAGAGCAAGACTCCATCTCAAACAAAAAAAAAAGTTTTGAGAGAAAAAAAAACCCACCAACTTACAATTCTGTATCTTGTGAAATAATCCTTAAAGCAAAGGAGAAATAAAGACTTTCTCAGAAAGTAAAAGGATGAAAGAAAATATACCATGCAAACGATAACCAAAAGAGAGCTGGAGTGGCTATATTCATATTAGACAAAATAGACTTTAAGCTAAGCAACAATACTAGAAACAAAGAGGGACATTTTGGCTGGACACGGTGGTTCATGCCTGTGATCCCAGCACTTTGGGAGGCGGAGGCGGGCAGATCACCTGAGGTCAGGAGTTAGAGACCAGCCTGGCCAATACGATGAAACCCCATCTCTACTAAAAATACAAAAATTAGCCAGGTGTGGTGGCATGTGCCTGTAATCCCAGCTACTTGGGAGGTTGAGACAGGAGAATCACTTGAACCCGGGAGGCGGAGGTTGCAGTGAGCTGAGATCACACCATTGCACTCCAGCCTGGGCAACAAGAGCGAAAACTCTGTCTCAAAAAAAAAAGGAGGGACATTTCACAAGAATAAACAGGTGAAGTGTCTGGGCACAGTGGCTCACTCCTGTAATCTCAGCATTTTGGAGGCTGAGGTGGGAGGATTGCTTGAGGCCAGGAATTCAAAACCAGGCTGGCCAACGTAGCAAGACCCCATCTCTATTGAAAAAAAAAGAAAAAGAATATTTAAAAGGGTCAATATGTGAAGTTGTAACAATTATAATTATATATGTATCTATCAATCAATAGATAATCAAAATATATGGAAAAAATAAGAGTTAAAATGAGAAATAGAACTCAATGAAGATAAGTAGGGATACACATCCTCCTATTTGACCTAATTCATCATTATAGAGCACTCCACTCAATGGTAGCAGAATATACATTCTTTTCAGACCCTCTTAGAACATTCTCTAGGATAAAAAGCAAGTCTCAATAACTATAAAAGGGTGGAAATCACACAAAGTATGTTTACTGGCCACAATGAAATTATATGAAAAATCAAAAATGGGCCGGGCACGGTGGCTCACGCCTGTAATCCCAGCACTTTGGGAGGCAGAGGAGGGTGGATCACGAGGTCAGGAGATCGAGAACATCCTGGCTAACACAGTGAAACCCCCCTCTACTAAAAATACAGAAAAATTAGGCATGGTGGCGGGCGCCTGTAGTCCCAGCTACTCAGGAGGCTGAGGCAGGAGAATGACGTGAACCCGGGAGGCGGAGCTTGCAGTGAGCCAAGATCACGCCACTGCACTCCAGCCTCTGCTACAGAGCGAGACTCCACCTCAAAAAAAAGAAAAAGAAAAAGAAAAAATGATAGGAAATTTAGGAGTTCCACAAATATTTGGAAACTAAACGACACAGGGTTTTTTCATTTTTTTGTTTTTTTGTTTTTCCTAAAGGTCTCCCTTTGTCACCCAAGCTGAAGTGCAGTAATGTGATCATGACTTAACTGCAGCCTCAGCCTCCTGAGCTCAAGCAATTCTCCTGCCTCAGCCTCCCAAGTAGCTGGGACTATAGGCATGTGCCACCAGCTAATTTTTAAAATTTTTTTAGAGACAGATAACAACATACTTTTAAATAACCCATGGTTTAAAGAAGAAATCACAAGAGAAACGTTTTCTGAAAGGTCACTGTATAGCAGTCTTAACAAGTTTAAGTAACTCCTCCTGGCTGGTAAGCAGCTGATCTGGGACTCACACAGAGGTCTGCCCAGCCCAGTAAATAGCACTTTGAACACTTACTTCCCTGCAGCTATGGACTGAATGTTCGTGTTCCCCCAAAATTCTGGGGATGGCCTCCTGATCCCCAGTGTGAGGGTATTAGAAGGTGGGGCCTTTGGGAAGTAATTAGGTCATGAGGGTGGAGCCCTTGAAACCACCTTTGCACAATGATGACTGAAACAGTGGAAGAGATCTAACTTAATCGACCCCATCTTGCTTCTAACTTCCAAGCTGTCCTTTCTTTCTTTCTTTCTTTTTTTTTTTTTTTTTTGAGATGGAGTCTTGCTCTGTCGCCCAGGCTGGAGTGCAGTGGTGCAATCTTGGCTCACTGCAAGCTCTGCCTCCTGGGTTCACGCCATTCTCCTGCCTCAGCCTCCCGAGTAGCTGGGACCACAGGCGCCCGCCACCAAGCCCGGCTAATTTTTTGTATTTTTAGTAGAGAGAGGGTTTCACCATGTTAGCCAGGATGGTCTCGATCTCCTGACCTCATGATCCGCCCGCCTCAGCCTCCCAAAGTGCTGGCATTACAGGTGTGAGCCACCGTGCCTGGCCCTAACTTCCAAGCTGTCCTTTTTCATTCCTGGGCATAGGCTGAACTAACTTTGGGAGAAACTTAAGTCTAAAACAAAGACCTTAACAGCCCTTTCCCAAAGCAGACCTCCTTCTTGCCTGGGGACTAGATTGCCTTTGTAGCACTAACATTAGCCACAAGATTAGAAATTATGGTTTAGGGGTCATGCAGCAGGCTACAAGATTCTGATCCTCCCTAAACTTGTCCTAAGATCAGTGCTTGAGATATTTTGCAGACCCTGCACTTGCAGACCCTGGCACCACCCAGATTGATAAACTGGGTCATCTGATCTTGTGGCCCCCACCCAGGAACTGGCTCAGCGCGAGAAGACAGCTTTGACTCACTATGATTTCATCTCTGACCAATCAGTACTCCTGGCTCACTGGCCTCCCCCCACCCACCAAGTTGTCCTTAAAAACTCTGATCCCCAAATGCTCAGGGAGACTGATTTGAGTAATAAGAAAACTCCGGTCTTCTGCACAGCTGGCTCTGCATGAATTACTCTTTCTCTATCGCAGTTCCTCTGTCTTGATAAATCTGCTCTGTCTAGGCAGTAGGCAAGGTGAACTGACTGGGCGGTTACCCCCTCATGAATGGGATCAGTGCCCTTGTGAGAAGAGTCACAGAAGTTGCTTCCTCTCTCTGCTCTCCACCATGTGATGGTACTGATATAGGAGTTCAGAAATTGTTTAGGCAGATAGTGAGGGTAAGAAAGTCCTCAGTAAGGTTTTCCTGTTAATGGAAAGCAGCCCTAAAATAATTTCTTTTCTAACGAAGAGCAGCCTGTAAAACTGAGCTGCAGACATAGATAAGTAAGCTGGAAGTTTGCACGGGTGAATGCTGGCAGCTGTGCCAGTAGGAAAAGGCTACCTGGGGGCCAGGCATGTTCAACATGGCTGCTCCATCTTCCCTTTTCTTTGTCAACCACGTGTACATTAAGGAACAGACAACATGGTGCCCGCCAGTTAGAGACCCCACCTGCACAATAAAAGATTAGGGTGGGATGGCCAGCTTCCTACCTGCTATCCAAATGTCACACCTGGTCTGACCAATCTCTTGGGCCTTATGTAAATCAGAGACACTCCCTCCTCCGGTTTGTCTATAAAAACCAGTGCATTTCACCACAAAACCAGAAGACCCACTCAGGCACCCCTTTCTTTCTGCAGGAGAGAGAGAGCTATTCTCTTTTCTCTTTTGCTTATTAAACCTCTGCTCTCTATTTTTTTTTTTTCTTTTTTTCTGAGATGGAGTCTCACTCTGTCACCCAGGCTGGAGGGCAGTGGCTTGATTTTGGCTCACTGCAACCTCCGCCTCTTGGGCTCAAGCAATTCTCCAGCCTCAGCCTCCTGAGTAGCTGGGATCACAGGCGTGCACCATGACGCTGGACTAATTTTTGTATATCTTTAGAGACAGGGTTTCACCATGTTGGCCAGGCTGGTCTTGAATTCCTGACCTCAAGTGATCCACCCGCTTTGGCCTCCCAAAGTGCTGGGATTACAGGCATGAGCCACCGTGCCCGGCCAATAAACCTCCGCTCTTAAACTCACTCCTTGTGTGTCCGTGTCCTCCATTCCCTTGGCATGAGACAACAAACCTGAGACAACAAACCTTGGGTATTTACCCCAGACAGTGACGCTGCTTCAGTACAATGAGAAGATGGTCACCTGCACACCAGAAAGCGGGTCCTCTGCAGACACCAGATCTGCTGCCACCTTGATCTTGGACTTACCAGGCTCATGCTTGTAATCCCAGCACTTGGGGAGGCTGAGGCAGGAGAATTGCTTGAGCCCAGGAGTTCAAGACCAGCCTGGGCAACAAGTCAAGACCCCACCTGTGCAGAAGTTAAAAAAAAAAATTAGTGGGGTATGGTGGTGCACACCTGTGGTCCCACCTACTCTGGAGGCTGAGGTAGGAGAATTGGTTGAGCCAGAAAGGTTGAGGCTGCAGTGAGCCATGATTACCCCACCGCACTCCAGCCTGAGTGACAGAGATCGCATCTCTAAATAAATAAATAAATAAATAAATAAATAAATAAATAAGTGTTTGTTGCTGTAAGCCACCCAGTCTATGGTATTTTTGTTGTAGTTGCCTGAACAGACTATAACACCTGTGGAGGCTACGGCGGAATATGTGAGTAAAAAATCCTGCAATGAGATTGTGTTTCTCCTCTTATTCCCACTAATTGGCTCATTAATGAGACACAAAAAAGCACAGACACACAAAAATACATGTGAGGGGCTCAGGAAGCTCTGCTTTCTATAGAAATTCATTGATTCCCCCAAGAAGAAAGCTGGAGGTGACAGAAAAGAATGTAACATCGTATTTAATTTAATGTTCCAATTCACAATTCATAATATTATTCCATTAGAGCCTATCCTTCAAAATGTCTCATATCCAGGAATGAATTATTATTTAACTAGTTTTTCAAATCACACTTTGAAAGGATCCATTCATAATACATCACAATATTCTCAAAACCAGAATGTGGGTCATTGGGCATTTTCTTTGTACTGCTTTTCACTGCAGCTATTTCTTAAAGCCCACGTGCTAAGTGTTGGCACGAAATGTCCTCTGCCAGAAAGAGCCACAGCCTACACTGGGCCCATTTACGGTGTCAGGACTTAGAGATCTGCACTCCAACCTCTTGATTTTCGAGGAGGAAACAAGCTCAGCAAGTGAAATGGATATATGTACAACAGGAGGCAGTTTTCTGCCTGCTTACGAGCCCAGCTCTGCTGCCGTGTCCCTGTGCAGCAAAGCCCTTAGCCTCCCTGTTTCCTCTCTGTGAAATGAGGATGATGAAATCTACCTTGTAGGGCCGTCATGAGGAGATGGAGATGATGTGTGGAAAGTGCTTGGAAGAGGGCCTGGCCTATGTAACTGATTAGTTAAGTGTTGTTATTAGCGTGTGGCAGACGTGGTATTAGGGCTTTGATTCCTGGATTCCCAATCCAGCATCCCGAGTTCTTTCTCTTTCCCTGTGCATCCCAGCTTGTTCTTCCCATCCTTCCTCACCTCAGTTAATCTCCACCCTTCCAGTTGCTCAGTCCCCAAATCTTGAAGCTTTTTCTTTTTCTCCTCACATCTAATCCATCAGCAAATGCTGCTGCCTCTACCCTCAATATACATCTGGAATACAACCCCATCTCACCACACTGCAGGCTCCTGTCTGGCTCCAGGCACAGTCTAAACCCCTCTCATCTTTCACCTCCCGCCCAGCCTCCTGCTCTGCCTGGGCTCCCTCGCAGTCTCTTTTTCACTCAGCAGCCACAGTGATCCTACTAAAATATGCAATCCCTTTCTGCTCCTCTTTAAAGCTCTCTAACGAAAAGTTTGGCAGTTCTTAAACCTTCAGCCAGGGCAGATCCTGCAGCAATGGTGGTTCCCTGACCCAAGAGGGCTGGGAGAGATTGAAATTTACAAGGAGGTAGTTGGATTTGGGAGCCGAGCTTCCAGAGGCACAGGCTGCTTCCAGGGCCCTTGGAGCAGCATGGGTCTCTAGCAGGCCTCCCGAGGAAGAGAGTAGAAGCGTGGCCCAGGTTCCCAGGCTGAGGGTGAGATCAGGGCTTACCTTTCTCCTCGGCATCTGCTCCTGGGACTCCAGTATCCTCCCCCAGGGGCCACCCTTGTCTCCCTACCCCTAAGGGAAAGAGAAAGGGAAACTGGCCTCATGACAGCCTACAAGGCAGCAGGCAGCTGAATCAAAGCCTTTGGCATAAGGTTGCATGGTAAGGACTGGCTCCTCCTGCACCAAGGGCAGGTGAGAGGAGAGCAACAGCAGCATCGGGAAGAACACCTCTTGAGCCACAGAGCACAGACAGCCCAGAACCTTCATCTCAAGGCTGGCAGGGGCGCAGTTACCTTGGAGCTGGGGGAGAGATGGTGTCAGGAATACAGGGAAGAAGAATATTAAGAACCCAGAGAAGAAACCAGAGGAACTAAGAACTGTTTTAATTTTATTTTTTCAAGATGGAGTCTTGCTCTGTCACACAGGCTGGAGTGCGGTGGCCTGATCTCAGCTCACTGCAACCTCCACCTCCCAGGTTGAGTGCGGTGGCGTGATCTCAGCTTACTGCAACCTCCACCTCCCAGGTTCAAGCAATTCTCCTGCCTCAGCCTCCTGAGTAGCTGGGATTACAGGTGCGCGCCACCACGCCTGGCTAATTTTTGTATTTTTAGTAGAGACGGGTTTCACCATGTTGGCCAGGCTTGTCTCAAACTCCTTAACTTGTGATCAACTTGCCTCAGCCTCCCAAAGTGCTGGGATTACAGGCATGAGCCACCGCACCTGGCCCAGAACTAAGAATTTTAGATGTTTTTTCTAACTTCTCTAAGGATGTGATGGACTTTGTAACCAGGTTCTCCTCATGTTTCAGTTAGTTATTGCAATATAATAAATCACCTCAAAATTCAGTGGCTTAGGCCAGGCATGGTGGCTCATGCCTGTAATCCCAGCTTTTTGGGAGGCTGAGGCAGGAGGATCACTTGAGCCCAGGAGTTCAAGACCAGCCTGGGCAACATAATGAAACCCTTTCTCTACAAAAAATAAAGAACCTTCCTCATTTCACAGACAGGCAAACTGAGCCCAGATGGCTCATCTAGGTTCACATGGCCAGTTAGTGAGGCTGGACCAGATGCCAGGTGTCCTGTTTTCTTTGGTATTGGGTTTTGTTTTTTTTTTTTTTTTGAGGCGGAGACTCGCTCTGTCGCCCAGGCTGGAGTGCAGTGGTGCGATCTCGGCTCACTGCAAGCTCCGCCTCCCGGGTTCACGCCATTCTCCTGCCTCAGCCTCTCCGAGTAGCTGGGACTACAGGCGCCCACCACCACGCCTGGCTAATTTTTTTGTATTTTTAGTAGAGACAGGGTTTCACCGTGGTCTTGATCTCCTGACCTCGTGATCCTCCCACCTCGGCCTCCCAAAGTGCTGGGATTACAAGCGTGAGCCACCGCGCCTGGCCTGGGTTCTTTTTTTTTTTTTTTTAAGACGGAGTCTCACTCTGTCACCCAGGCTGGAGTGCAGTGGCATGATATCAGCTCATTGCGACCTCTGCCTCCCGGGTTCAAGCTATTCTCCTGCCTCAGCCTCCCGAGTAGCTGGGATTACAGGCGCCCACCACCACACCTGGCTAATTTTTGTATATTTAGTAGAGACGGGGTTTCACCATTTTGGCCAGGCTGGTCTTGAACTCCTGACCTCGTGATCCACCCGCCCTGGCTTCCCAAAGTGCTGGGATTACAGGCGTGAGCCACCGCACCTGGCCGGTATCAGGTTCTTATTATTACCTGGAGGTTTCTCTGTGCTGCCTCTTTAAACTAGAGATCTCATTCAAGCCCAGGGATGGCTCACAGGAGACTGAGCCAAGAGTTCGGCACTTCCTGATCTGCTCTTGCCAAGTGACAGGGTAGCTTGGTGCACAAAGCTGTGCCGGGGAAGGCAGACCTCCTCACCAGTGAAGGCTTTGGACACTTAGATATGTAGGAGAGAAGGAGCTAGGTGTAAGTTTGGGTTTTGCCCCCTCGTTGCTGTCTTGCTGAAAGCAAATGCTACCTAACTCAGATCTCAGAGATGCTTCCCATAAGAGGGACAGTAAATACATGCAGCTGGATTTTACAAAAGGTCAAGACAAAGTCTGGGGGGGATGGGAGCCTCATACAGTACCTGTGTAACCACCCGAGGGGTTCACCTTGCCCGCTGGTTAGCCAGAGCCAATTCATCAAGACAGGGGAACTGCAATAAAGAAAGAGTAATTCATGCAGAGCTGGCTGTGCCCCTACAGTTTTATTATTACTCAGTCAGTCTCCCCAGGCATTTGGGGAACAGAGTTTTTTGTGGTTGTTGTTTTTGTTTTTGTGAGACAAAGTCTTGCTCTATCGCCCAGGCTGGAGTTGCAGTGGTGCAATCTCTGCTCACTGCAATCTCCGCCTCCCACCTCCCAGGTTCAAGGGATTCTCCTGCCTCAGCCTCCCAGAGTAGCTGGGATTACACACATGTGCCTCCACACCTGGCTAATTTTGGAGACAGGATTTCATCATGTTGGCCAGGCTGGTCTCAAACTCCTGACCTCAAGGATCCGCCCGCCTTGGCCTCCCAAAGCAACAAGCATGAGCCACCACACCTGGCGGGGATCAGAGTTTTTAAGGGTAATTTGGTGGGTAGGAGGCCAGGGAGTTGGGAGTGTTGGCTGGTCAGGTCAGAGATGAAATCATAGGGAGTCGAAGCTGTACTCTTGCGCTGAGTCAGTTCCTGGGTGGGGATCACAAGATCAGATGAGCCAGTTTATGGGTCTGGGTGGTGTCAGCTGATCCATCAAGTGCAGGATCTGCAAAGTATCTCAAGCACTGATCTTGGGCTTTATAATAGTGATGTTGTCCCCAGGAGCAATTTGAGGAGGGTCAGAATTTCGTAGCCTCCAGCTGCATGACTCCTAGACCACAATTTTAAATCTTGTGGCTAATTGATTAGTTCTGCAAAGGCAGTCTAGTCCCCAAGGCAAGAAGGGGTTTTGTTTTGGGACAGGGCTGTTATTGTCTTTGGTTTTTTGTTTGCTTGTTTTTGTTTTTTTTGAGATGGTGTCTCACTCTGTCACCTAGGCTGGAGTGCAGTGGTGTGATCTTGGCTCACTGCAACCTCCGCCTCCCAGGTTCGAGCTATCCACCGCCTCAGCCTCCCAAGTAGCTGGGATTACAGGCGCCTGCCACCACACCTGGCTAATTTTTGTATTGGGTTCGCCATGTTGGCCAGGCTGGTCTCAAACTCCTGACTTCAAGTGATCTGCCTGCCTCAGCCTTCCAAATTGCTGGGATTATAGGCATGAGCCACCGCACCCGGCTCAAATTTGTTTTAAACTATAAACTAAGTTCCTCCCAAAATTAGTTCAGCCTATGCCTAGGAATGAACAAGGACAGGTTGGAGGTTAGAAGCAAGATGATGTTGGTTAGGTCAGATGATCTTTCACTGTCTCGGTTATAATTTTGCAATGGCAGTTTCAGTATAATTGAGCTAAGAGACAATATCATCTCTTGCTCTGAACCTTTCAAGAGGTACCAGTGTAACAGTATGTTTAATATTGGAGTTCCCTCATTGCATAACTCTCTTAGTAATTCCTTTACCGCCAGCTGGCAGTCCTTGTCTCCATTTATACCTGTATTAGTTGGTTTGGGCTGCCGTTACAAATACCATATACTGAGTGGTTTATACAACAGAATTTATTTTCTCACAGTTTTGAAGGCTGGAAGTTTGAAACTGAGGTGCTGGCATGGTCAGGTTCTGGTGAGGACTCTCTTCTTGGCTTGTAGACAGCCACCTTCTCATTGTGTCCTCATATGGGAGGAGGGGGCAGGTCTCTTCCTCTTCTAAGGCCACAGTCCTATGGGATTAGGGCCTTATTCTTGTGACCTCATTTAATCTTAATTATCTCCTAAAGCCGGGCGCGGTGGCTCACGCTTGTAATCCCAGCACTTTGGGAGGCCAAGGCGGGCGGATCACGAGGTCAGGAGATCGAGACCACGGTGAAACCCCGTCTCTACTAAAAATACAAAAAATTAGCCGGGCGTGGTGGCGGGCGCCTGTAGTCCCAGCTACTTGGAGAGGCTGAGGCAGGAGAATGGCGTGAACCCGGGAGGCGGAGCTTGCAGTGAGCCGAGATTGCGCCACTGCACTCCAGCCTGGGTGACAGAGCGAGACTCCGTCTCAAAAAAAATAAATAAATAAATAAATAAATAAATAAAAATTATCCCCTAAAGACCTTATCTTTAGATACAGTCACATTAGGGGTTAGGGCATCAATATATGACTTTTGAAGGGACATAATTCAGTCCATAGAATTAGTCTTGGCTCCCCAAACCTCAAGTCCTTACCACATGCAAAATACATTCATTTCTTCCCAACCACCCTAAAAGTCTCAATTCAATCCAGCATCAACTCTAAATTCTAAATCCAAAATTACATCTAAATATCACCTAAGGCTGGGCATAGTGGCTCACGTCTGTAATCCCAGCAATTTGGGAGGCTGAGGCAGGAGGATTGCTTGAGCCCAGGAGTTTGAGACCAGACTAGGCAACATAGCAAGACACCATCTCTCAAAAAAAGAAAGAAAAAAAAAAGAAAGAAAGAAAAGAAAAGAGGCCTCTAATCCCAGCACTTTGGGAGGCCGAGGCAGGCAGATCATGAGGTCAGGAGACTGAGGGCTAACACAGGGAAACCCCGTCTCTACTAAAAAATACAAAAAATTAGCCAGGTTTGGTGGCACACGCCTGTATTCCCAGCTACTTGGGAGGCTGAGGCAGGAGAATTGCTTGAACCCAGGAGGCAGAGGTTGCAGTGAACTGAGATCACGCCAGGGCACTCCAGTCTGGGCGACAGAGTGAGACTCCGTCTCAAAAAAAAAAAAAGAAAGAAAGAAAATTTACATAAATGAATAAATATCATCTGGGTCAGATATCAGTAAAATTCATATGATTCATACTGAGGGAAATTTCTCTTCAGCTGCGAACCCGGAAAACCAGACAAGTTATGTGCTTCCAAGTGCAATGGTGGGACAAACAAGACAGACATTCCCATTTCAAACGGAAGAAATAGGAATGAAGAGGTGATGGGTCCTAAGTAAGCCCAAAACTTAGTAAGGCAAATTTCATGAGATCTTTTTTTTTTTTTTTTTTTGAGACTGAATCTTGCTCTGTTGCCCAGGCTGGAGTGTAGTGGTGTGATCTTGGCTCACTGCAACCTCCGCCTCCCAGGTTCAAGTGATTCTCCTGTCTCAGCCTCCCAAATAGCTGGGATTACAGGCACACGGCACCACGTCTAGCTAGTTTTTTTGTATTTTTTTTTTTTTTTTTTTTTTTTTTTTTTTTTTTTTTTGAGACGGAGTCTCGCTCTGTCGCCCAGGCTGGAGTGCAGTGGCGCAATCTCGGCTCACTGCAAGCTCCGCCTCCCGGGTTCACGCCATTCTCCTGCCTCAGCCTCTCCGAGTAGCTGGGACTACAGGCGCCCGCCACCACGCCCGGCTAATTTTTTTTTTTGTATTTTTAGTAGAGACGGGGTTTCACCGTGGTCTCGATCTCCTGACCTCGTGATCCGCCCGCCTCGGCCTCCCAAAGTGCTGGGATTACAAGCGTGAGCCACCGCGCCCGGCCGTTTTTTTGTATTTTTAGTAGAGACAGGGTTTCACCATGTTGGCCAGGCTGCTCTGGAACTCCTCACTTCAGGTGATCCACCCGCCTCAGCCTCCAAAGTGCTGGGATTACAGGCGTGAGCCACTGCGCCTGGCCTCCACAAGATCTTAAGGCCCAAGAATATCTCTTTGGCTCTTTGCCTTCCTTCTAGACCAACTGGGGCAGCACTTCCACCCATGAGGCTACGCTGGGTGAGGGTCCCACCCCCCATGGCTCTGCATGGTGGTCTCAGCCCTAAAGCTTCAGGCAACGGCCATCCTGCCTGTTGGAATCAAGGCAGTAGCCTCACTCTTTGAACTGAGGAGGCAGTCCTGATGATCTCTGAATTGCCTTTGGGGTAATTTTTCTCTGTTCTTGAAGAATAATGCATATTCACAGTCAAATAGCTCTATGGTCTGGTCCTGTAGGGATCTAAGGAGTCCAACAGCCTACCTTCATATCGTCTCATTTTTTCTGTCCCCTTTAACCCTGGCTAGTAGTGTTTCTGCTGGTGTAATCTCATCTCTATTCCTGGCTTCTGCTGATGTGGCTGATTAAGGCCATGAGTAGCACCCATGATCTCTTTATCAAATGGTTGTTGAGCCACACCCTTGCTATCCATTCCCCAGATGTCTGTGTGTATAAGTTGGAAAACTCACGTAGTTCTCTCAGAGGGTAGTGTGATCCTTCGGAGGGTAATGTGATCCTTCAATCACACTTTTTATCTTACCTCTAGGGGCTTGCTGGGACTTGAAGTTATAGGTCTAGAAGTAAAGAGAGGTAGTGGGGATGGGAGACTTAGGTGTTGTCTTGCACAACAGCTGCCTCAGCGGAGGCCACTACAGTTTCCTTGGGCAATGCAGGGTTAATCCCCTGTAATAGGGGTAGAAAGGCAGCTTCTACTGGGGAAGAAGTCGCATCTATAACCGGGGATGAGGAGGTCTCCTCCAATGGCAAAGAAGACTCATCAGAATTTAGGGGTTTCATGATCCCTTCATCAGGGTCTTCCTGCATGTCCTTGTTCAACTTGCAGGATCTCACTCCTTCCCAATCAATGTCCTCACTTTAACAGTAGAAACGGGCTGGGCATGGTGGCTCACACCTGTAATCCCAGCACTTTGGGAGGCTGAGGCAGTGGATCACCTGAGGTCAGGAGTTCAAGACCAGCCTAGCCAACATGGCAAAACCCCGTCTCTACGAAAAATACAAAAATTAGCCGGGTGTGGTGGCACGCGCCTGTAGTCCCAGCTACTCTGGAGGATGAGGCAGGAGAATCTCTTGAACCGGGGAGGCGGAGGTTGCAGTGAGCTGAGATCACGCCATTGCACTCCGGCCTGGGTGGCAGAGCAAGACTCCATCTCAAAAAACAAAACAACAACAACAAAAACAGTAGAAATGCTGCAAGGCTGGAAGTTCAACTCAGCCAGTATCAGGATGAAGTTCTTGGTTAGATTTTAAGCACTCTCAGCCCTGTGGTCATAGGAGATAAGTATCTTCTTCAGAACACACAAATAAATTTTCAGGCCACTTATATGGTGCTTGAGCTGGGAATTTGAATCCCTGAACTTATTCTTTTATTTCCCTACTTTGTGTCTTTGTTTTTGTTTTGAGATGGAGTTTCGCTCTTGTTGTCCAGGCTGGAGTGCAATGGTGCAATCTCGGCTCACCACAACCTCCGCCTCCTGGGTTCAAGTGATTCTCCTGCCTCAGCTTCCTGAGTAGCTGAGATTACAGGCGCGTGCCACGACGCCTGGCTAATTTTGTATTTTTAGTAGAGATAGGGTTTCTCCATACTGGTCAGGCTGGTCTTGAACTCTTGACCTCAGGTGATCCACCCACCTCGGCCTCCCAAAGTGCTGGGATTACAGGCGTGAGCCACTGCACCCGGCGAGGATATCTCTTTGCTCATTGCCAGACATTATGAGCTGTAAAGTGTGTTCCTTGGTCTGAAGAAATGACTCAGTGGTCCAAATTGGCACACTATATTCTGTTATGGTCCCTTCATAGTATTTTGGGGATTTGCATCTATCACCGAATATGCAAAACCTGGACCAGAGTATCTATTTCCATCAGGCTCCATACGTAACCTGCAGGGAATACTAGCAACTTCCCAACTTGCCAGCTATGTGCAATGCCTCTCTACCGGGGAATCTGTCCCCATAGCAATCTGCAGGCTCTGCCTTTTGTTGGCATTTTGCACTTCAGAGGGTGAAAGAATATGTCTAGATTCAGCCCATCTCTGCATTGCTGCAGTACCCACATATCCACTCGTTTCATGGATCAAGGTGGGTATTTCAAGTGAACACACCAGGATATCCATTTGCCATCTCTGAGCAACTTCCAATTCTGAAAGGGGGTTCTTCTGATGGACATTGGCATGTCCTACTTTAATGCACCCCTTCAATTTTTATAGTAACTTCCACAGGGCTGTGCCCGTATAGCATCCTTTTTCTTTTTTTTTTTTTGAGATGGAGTTTCACTCTTGTTGCCCAGGCTGGAGTGCAGTGTGACACGATCTTGGCTCACCACAACTTCCACCTCCTGAGTTCAACTGATTCTCCTGTCTCAGCCTCCCGAGTAGCTGGGATTACAGGCATGCGCCACCATGCCTGACTAATTTTGCATTTTTAGTAGAGATGGAGTTTCTCCATGTTGGTCAGACTGGTCTTGAACTTCCGACCTCAGGTGATCTGCCTGCCTCAGCCTCCCAAAGTGCTGGGATTACAGGCCTGAGCCACCGCAACCGGCCGAGCATCCCTTTAATAGACCAGTTTTCCATTGCCTTCTTTTTTTTTTTTTTTTTTTTTTTTTTTGAGACGGAGTCTCGCTCTTTCACCCAGACTGGAGTACAGTGGTGCGATCTCCGCTCACTGCAAGCTCCGCCTCCCGGGTTCACGCCATTCTCCTGCCTCAGCCTCTCCGAGTAGCTGGGACTACAGGCGTCCGCCACCACGCCCGGCTAATTTTTTGTATTTTTAGTAGAGACGGGGTTTCACCTTGGTCTCGATCTCCTGACCTCGTGATCCGCCAGCCTCGGCCTCCCAAAGTGCTGGGATTGCAAGCGTGAGCCACCGCGCCCGGCCTCCATTGCCTTCTTGAAGCAGGATCATTGTCTGGGGTAAATACCCTAGGGTCGTCATCTGGTGCCGAGAAGATTAACGAGGAGGATACACACACATTGGAGTGGATTAAGGAGGGAAAAGCTTAATAGGCAAAAGAAAGGAGAGAGGAGAGCAGCTCTCTTGTGAGAGAGAAACGTCTAAAAATATAGGGAAAGGTAGCCAACCGCAGCAGATTTTATAGGCAGGCTTGAGGAGGCAGTGTCTGATTTAGGTAGGGCTCACAGATTGGTTCTATCAGGTGTGACGTTTATATTTACATAGTGCGTGGGGAAGGATGGTTGCCCCACACTAATCTTATTATGCAACCATTTGCATAATAAGATTATGCACTTTCCACCTGGCCGGCGCCATCTTGTCTGCTCCTTACTGTACAGGCGGCTGGCAAAGAGAAGAAGGAGCCACCATTTTGATCATGCCTAGTCCCAGGTAGCATTTTTTTCCTATTGGCGCAATTGCTGGCATTCACCTGTGCAAGATTCTAGCTTGCTTTTTTATGTCTGCAGCTCAATTTTACTGGCTGCTCTTTGTTAGAAAAGAAAATGATTTGGGGGCTGCTTTTCATAAAAGGAAAACCTTGCTGAGGACTTCTGTACCCTCACTATCTGCCTAAGTAATTTCTTTTTCTTTTTTTTTTTTTTTTGAGACGGAGTCTCGCTCTGTCGCCCAGGCTGGAGTGCAGTGGCGCAATCTCAGCTCACTGCAAGCCCCGCCTCCCGGGTTCAAGCCATTCTCCTGCCTCAGCCTCTCCGAGTAGCTGGGACTACAGGCGCCCGCCATCACGCCCGGCTAATTTTTTGTTTGTATTTTTAATAGAGACGGGGTTTCACTGTGGTCTCGATCTGTTGACCTCGTGATCCGCCCGCCTCGGCCTTCCAAAGTGCTGGGATTACAAGCGTGAGCCACCGCGCCCGGCCCTAAGTAATTTCTTTTTAACTTCTATATCACTCTGACTGACCATATATGACCAGGGTATTGGCACCTCTCCTGAGTCAGTAAAAACCTGAACATGGGGCAGACAGCATACCGTTTAGCCTACTGAGCTGAGTTCTTTCCACTTTTTTCAGCGTGGCAAACTTCCAAACAGGATGCGGTCCATTTGCCTTAGAACTGCTATCCATACAAGAGCTACATCCAGATAGTTCTTTTTTGATCAATCAACAGCTGTCATTAGGGTACCACCCAAGTGACAATAGGACCTAAAGGGTCTTCAGGTGGTCTTAAGGTCAGCCCTAGGGAAAAAGAGGCTCCCTGCTTGTGAATACTTTTTGCACATCCCTGGTAACAGGTTCCCATAGGAACCATTTCCATTTTATTATGGCACACTTCTGTGCACTGTCTTCCCCATTAAAGCATTTTGCCAATGTCACCCAAGACATCATGGGTATTTTAGGTTTCAATATTACTTGATATCCTTCAGTCGGAGGAGTAGTCTGAAGTGGTAGTCGTCTGACTACTCCTGTGATGAAAGGACATAAAATATTAGTGCCCAATAACTAGCTAGTCTTTATGGAAATGTTCCTGTCCAAAACCCAGCAGTCATTACTGGCTGATGCTCATAGGCTTTTGCCATAAATCTCAATCTGTATTTCACCCACGGCTATTGTACAGATAATTTGTTCATACCATCACATCTACTTCTACTCTATACTGCTTGAAAGTAACAACACGCGTGGGCTCTGTGGGCTCATGCAATCTTATTGGTTCTCATTTGGATGTCCAAGCAGTGTGGGCACAATGGTAGGTTTCCATGCCTTGTTTTACAATTCTAGGTGGGAGAAGTGTTCTCCGGTCAGATATAATATCCATTCCCATTAAAACTTCAGGTAAATGAGACACAACAATTTCCCATAAAGCCAGTTCAAACATATTACTTTTCATTCAAACTTTCACCTTAATCAACCCTATGTTCCTACGTCCTCCCAATTTAACTATAGCCCTGATTAGGACTTTACCAATAGGTTTCAGAATCACAGTGCATGAGCGCTTACATGTCAAGGAGTCCCAGAAATGCCACCCCCTGGCCATTTTACCCATCATGTGCATATGGCCTTGGGACTGTAGCAGGTGGTTAGGCCAAGGAACCCAGATACTTTTTTTGTTTTTTGTTTTAGAAGGAGCCTCGCTGTCACCCAGGTTGGAGTGCAGTGGGGCGATCTCGGCTCACTGCAACCTCTGCCTCCAGGTTCAAGTGATTCTCCTGCCTCAGCCTCCCGAGTAGCTGGGACTACAGGTTGAGTAGCTGGGACTACAGCTGCCTGTCACCATACCCAAATAATTTTTCTTTTTTCTTTTGAGATGGAGTTTTGCTTTTGTTGCCCAGGTTGGAGTGCAATGGTGTGATCTCGGCTCACTGCAACCTCTGCCTGCCGGGTTCAAGAGATTCTCCTGCCTCAGCCTCTCGAGTAACTGGGATTACAGGTGCATGTGCCACCACACCCAGCTAATTTTGTATTTTTAGTAGAGACGGGGTTTCTCCAAGTTGGTCAGGATGGTCTCGAACTCCCGACTTCAGGTGATCTGCCCGCCTCAACCTCCCAAAGTGCTGGGATTACAGGCGCGAGCCACCGTGCCCGGCCCTAATTTTTGTATTTTTTTTAGTAGAGACGGGGTTTCACCATGTTGGCCAGGCTGGTCTTGAACTCCTGACCTCAAGTGATCCACCTGCCTCGGCCTCCCAAAGTGCTGGGATTACAGGAGGATTACCATGCCTGGCCATGGACTCAGATACTTTTTTAGTTCTTATCTTGATTAGATTTGGGACCATCACTCCAGGTTATTAAAGTTCAGGTTTATAATTGTTATCTTTGCCTTGAGGCTTTCCAAATTCTTCCAGACTATGGTGGATAAAGCAGATTTGTTTTGGGCCCTTGTTGGGAGAACCAGTAGGGGGTCCTATCCATTTACCCAGCTTCTGAGAGTGCTGCTTTAAGACTTTTTTTTTTTTTTTTTTTTTTTTTGAGACAGAGTTTTGCTCTGTTGCCCAGGCTGGAGTGCCATGGCATGATCTCAGCTCACTGCAACCCCTGCCTCCCGGGTTCAAGCAGGTCTCCTGCCTCAGCCTCCCAAGTAGCTGGGATCACAGGCAAATGCCACTACGCCTGGCTAATTTTGTATTTTTAGTAGAGGTGGGGTTTCACTATGTTGGTCAGGCTGGTCTTGAACTCCTGACCTCAGGTGATCCACCCCCCTCGGCCTCCCAAAGTGCTGGGATTATAGGCATGAACCACTGCGCCCAGCCTCCCTTATTTTATTTGAGCTATTATATGTAACTAGAAATTGTATATTTTGCTTTGTGTTTCTTTACATTTCCTTATGTATTTAGTAAGTTGGAGTCATCATTTCTAAATTCCATTGATAACTTTTACCTCTCTGTGCATGGCAGCACAGGCCTATAGTCCCAGCTACTTGGGAGGATGAGGTAGGAGGACTGCTTGAGCCTTGGAGTTCAAGACCAGCCTGGGCAACACAGTGAGAGCCCATCTCAAAAAAAAAAAAAAAAGATAAACACTTTTACCTCTAGTAACTGATCACAACAAAGCTGCCATTTCATACCATAGGAGACTCCATGGTTATCTAGAATCAAAGATCTTTCATTCCCTGCCCTCTTGCCAAGCCACATTTCAGGAGTCAGCATTGTTCTAATGGATGCCATTTGTCTTGACACTATCTGAAGCGAGCTAGACTTCAAGGTTTGAGAGCACAGTCTCCTAAACCACAAAGTTTTCCCAGGCCTCTGATACCCCCTGCAAGGAGGTCCCACAAGGTTAGTGCGCATGGTTTTAGGACTTCCCTCACCTCTGACCTAACTGCAAGTTCAGGAAGTTTCCAAAACGACCTTCAGGTTCAAAAATTCACTAAAAAGAATCACAGAATTCTTTGAAAGCTGTTATACTCACAGTTACAGTTTATTTCAGGGAAAGGATAGAGATCAAAATTAGCCAAAGAAAGAGATTCATAGAGCAGAGTCTGAGAGGGTTCCAAATGTGAAGCCTCTGGGGTCCTCAGAATGCATTACCCTGCTGATTTGGATGTGTGAGACAACACATATAGAGTACTGCCAATCAGGGACACTCACCTGAGCTTCAGCATCGAGTTTTTATTGGGGCTTCATTACATAAGGTATGAATGATAGACTTATTGTCCATGTGGTTGAACTCAGTCTCCAGCCCCCACCCCACTCTCTGGAGGTCAGGCTGATATCACCTGGCCTAAGGGGCCTACCATGAGTCACCTTGTTAGCATAAACTGTCAAGTGGTTGTTCAGCCATACCCTGAATATATTTATATATATCCAACAGAAAGCCATACATATGTCCCCCAAAAACCTGAACAAGAATGTTTATGGCAGCACTATAACATCTGAAAACTGAGAACTACTCAACTGCCCAGTAACAGTAAAATGAATAAACAAATTAACAAATTGTGTTACAGTCACACAATGAGCATTTAGAATAATAAACAATATGGATGGATCTCACAAAAATATTGAGCAAAGAACCAGGCGCAGTGGTTCATACGTATAATTCCAGCACTTTGGGAGGCTGAGGCAGGTGGATCATGAGGTCAGGAGTTCGAGACCAGCCTGGCCAACATGGCGAAACCCCGTCTCAACTAAAAATACAAAAATTAGCCAGGCATGGTGGCAGGCCCCTATAATCCCAGCTACTTGGGAGGCTGAGGCAGGAGAATTGCTTGAACCCAGGAGGTGGAGGTTGCAGTGATCTGAGATCGTGCCATTGCACTCCAGCCTGGGCAACAAGAGCAAGACTCTGTCTCAAAAAAACAAACAAACAAAAAACAAATTAAGCAAAGGAAGCAGACACAAAGGATCCAATACTGTATGAATCCATGTATGTAAAGTTCAAAAATAAGCAAAATGAATCTATGCTGTCAAAATACAGAAGAGTGGTTATCACTGCAGAGAAAGTGCCTGGAAAAGGGATGTGGGATCTTGGGGGGCTGTAATGGCTCTTTCTTCACCTGGATACTAGATAAATAGATGAGTTCAATATGTGAACAGTCACCAAGCTGTAGGCTGATGATTTGTGCACTTTTATGCATATAAAGCATCTTTAAAAATCATGTAGGGGCATCTGGGTTCTCTCCCCTGAGGTGCCAGTGACGGGTCCAGTACCTGGAAGTCCCTATCCTATGCTGAAGGAGAGGTACACCGGGCACAGTGGATTATTCACTTCAAAAAGAGTAGAAAATGTGCTTTCTCAACTCATAGCTGCAAACTCTACATTGAAAGATACTGAGGCTGACATAGCAGCTCATGGAAGAGGGGAATCTATGCAAATGAAATTGGGCAAAACTTTAAATGAGAAAATATGGCCGGGCGTGGTGGCTCACGCTTGTAATCCCAGCACTTCGGGAGGCCAAGGCGGGCGGATCACGAGGTCAGGAGATCGAGACCATGGTGAAACCACGTCTCTACTAAAAATACAAAAAATTAGCCGGGTGTGGTGGCAGGCGCCTGTAGTCCCAGCTACTCGGAGAGGCTGAGGCAGGAGAATGGCGTGAACCCGGGAGGCGGAGCTTGCAGTGAGCCGAAATTGCGCCACTGCACTCCAGCCTGGGCGACAGAGTGAGACTCCGTCTCAAAAAAAAAAAAAAAAAAGAAAATATGATGAAAGCTATCTTCCCCTCAGTGTCGCAGATGGTAATAATGAAACTTATTGTGTCTTACACAACAGAACATACTTGTACACTATCATAACGCCAGCTAAGTTGTGGCATCATTTTGAGACCAATCATTTAGAATTTAAAGAAAAAATGAAATATTTTAAGTGTAGATATTATGGGCTGTTTAAAAGCCAAACATTTTATACCTTTTCTCAAACTCCTGAGCTCAGGTGATTTGCCCACCTTGGCCTCCCAAAGTGCTGGAATTACAGGCATGAGCCACCACAGCCAGCTTGTTATCTTTTCAAATTAGAAAAGGCCATTGAAGCATCCTAGAGATTTTAATTTCTAATAAGGTAAATATTCATAACTGTAACCAATATCAATAAAAAATCCTCTTTGTGGTCCTCAATATATTTTCTTTAAGAGTAAAGAGTTCTTGAGACCAAAGCCTGAGAAAGTCACATAGATTATCCTCAGCCTTGCTACTAGGCTTAGTTCTTCCTCATAAGGAACTGTTGCTTTGGAATTCCAAGCACGTATGTAAGTCCCTGGCTTGGCTGAGGTTACAGGTTCTTCTTGTTCTTTTTTCTTCTATTTTTCTAATTTTTAAGTTCTTTTTTACTCAGCATTTCCTTTTCAGTTTGTTGCTTTTGCTTATTTGATTTTTGTCCAGCATTGTGTTTTGATTCCATTATAGAGATCCGTTCTTCAGGTGAACTATGCAAGTGATTTTCTTTTCAGGTGATTTGGACCAAGCTTCTCACCAGCTTTTCCCAAAATTAAGCCGACCTGGAACACCTTGACTCCAAGTCCAGTAGTAAGTCCCACATGCCGCAGGGTCTCTCAGCCATCTCTGCAGAGGAGGGACCTTATTGGCAGCTAGGATCCTTGAGACCATCGTCAAGGACAACCTGGCTAAGGTGGGGTTGGTCTGGGACATCCTGACTGGGAAAGCAGCGGCCATGAAGTTCATTGATGAGACTCAGCAGATCTCCTCCAGCCTCCAGACACCATCCACAAAGTAGGAATCATGAAGGCTCAGATCACCCCAACATAGTGAAGTATTTGCTGTGATCAATAGTGAGGAATCTCTGCCTCATCACAAAGCACGCTAGCGACAAGTTTGTGAATACCTGCTCACAGCAGCAGGAAAGAGGCCTGAAGCAAATTCCATCAAAAGTGTCTGCTATGCAAGCTCTTACCAGAAGTGCATTGTCCACAGATATTGTGTATTGTCACCAGAAATGTATTGTCCATGTTAACATGAACATCACAGATTGGGTTCAGGAATAAATTCACCTTTCACAACAAGCTGGATACCTTTTGTGGCAGTCCCCTTAGGCTGCCCTGGAATTCTTCTAGGGCCACAAATATGAGCTGGTGAATGTATGGCGTCTGGGAGTTACCCTGTATATACTGGTAAATGGATCCTTATTTTTTGATGGACAGAACTTCAAGGAGCTATAAGAGCAGGTACTGAGCAGGATGTATTCCATTCCCTCCTCCATGTCCCCAGAGAGTGAAAACTTGCTGAAGAAATTTCTCATTGCCAGTTGCTGCAAGAGAGACCCTTCAGAACACTGTGTCAGGGGTCCATGGATGAATGTGAGTCATGAAAGCGAAGAACTTAAGCGCTGTGTGCAGCCACTCTCCCACTGGGAGGACGCCCTGCAAACTAAGTTCATGGTATCCATGGGTTACAGACAGGAGGATATCCAGGACTTGCTGAGGAGTATGAGGAAGCCGTGGTCACCCGCCTGCTCCTGGGTTCTCCTTTCATCCCAGGAGGTACAGCTCAGGGTCTCTGCCAGCCCGGAGCAGCAGTGGTTTCAGCAACCTGCCTTTCCCATCTTTCACAGCCTGAGAGGACTCAAAGGAGCCACCCAGAGTCTGAACAGGATCAGGAGACCGGGCAGAAGGGCAGCAACACAGCAATGCACCAGCCAGCTCCCTACTAGCCTGGAGGGGACGAACCCCGCCCCCGCTGTGAACAGGGACCTCTCCACCAACACCAAAAATAGCAGGAATTCCTCACTCGGGGCAAAAGCCGGTTTGGCCAGACCTCCACCCAGAAGGACAACGGCAGCCCCACAGCGCTGGGGCCTGAGGCCTCCTGGGCTCTTGCTTCTCACCTCTACCCCGTCTCCCCGGCCACCAGCCCGGGAATCCCAGTCGGTCTCCTTGCAGCCCAACCAAGCCTCGGCGCTGCACCCCAACGGTGAGCAGCTGGGGGGTGCCCGCCCGGCACAGTCCCCCCAGAGTGTTCCTGCGGCCTCCCTTCTACCCTCGTCATCAGCGGAGCGGGCAAAGCCCCCGATGGGACCAGGTACGCGCGGCCGGGCAGCCCAACAGGTGCCAGCCCCAGAAATGCGGCCCAACAGGGTGACTCCAGCCTCTCCCTCTGGCAAAAGCGGCGGCCAGCAGAGGGCCGCCGGGAGCTTCTTCAGCAAGTTCAAGTTCAAGTTCACAAGCTGGACTCAGCTGCCGGTTTGCCCGAAAGAACCTGAAAGCAAGGACGGAGGAGGACACGATTCACAATTAGAAATTAGAGTCACTTTCTGGTACAGAAAAAAACCGAAAAATAAAAATTGAAAAAAAACCCAAAACAACAAAAAATTACCCTCGCCCTCTCCCAAATATTAAACAGAGCTCAGTAGGTGCTCACAATAAGAACCCATCCTTCGCCTGCAGTATTTAAACGATTGTCGGTGGAAGTTCACGTCGTGCTCCTCTTTCGACAGCCGTTGGGTAACGGATCAAAACCCTTAACGGCCGCGGCTGGAGCGCGATCTCGGGGCACCGAGGGGCTCCGGGCCCGAGCGTCCACCGCTCATCTCCTGGGCTCTGGAGGTTTTCGCAGTGGGGCCTCAGCCCCAGATCCCGGGACTCAGGAGGAGCTGGGCCGGGCTGCGGGAGGCGTTGAAGCCCCAGGAGAGAGTTTTGCACTACGAAAAAACCATATGCAAATTGCCTGGGAAGAGCTTAGATTCTGTGGCCAAACTGCAAGCGGCCGTTGCTAAAATGGGAAGCATTTACAGGAAAAAGCAAACGGTTTCATCGAGGTGGATTCGACGACAAACTAAGTGAAACGATCGCGGGAGTCGACGTGGAGACAGATAAGCTCTGACCAGACACTTAGTACTTCATCACTAGTCCCTGGCTGCTGCTCTGTGGATAACAGCAGCTCATGTAAGCCAACTTCACAAAACCAGGGGCCGTCCACCTCCTTCACGCAGGCATGAGGAGGCTTCAGAGGCCGAGTCCGAAGTGGCCAAGCACAACTTCCAGGAGTAAGAGGGGCATTTCATAATGACTAGGGGTCAATTCTCCAGAAAGACATAGCAGTCATTAATATGCAGGGACCTAACAACAGAGCCTCAAAATATGGAATCCATCAAAGGAGAGAACTGCAGGAAAAACCAGACAGATCCACTGTTATAGTTGCATAGCTCAAAACCTATCTACTAGTAATTGATGGACTCAGGACATAGCTGAGCTGAAGGGCATCGCCAATCAGCTGGACCTGTTGATATGTATAGACTACTTCATCCAACGAGTGCAAATATACACTCTTCTCAAACTCAGATGAAATATTCACCAAGATAGACCATGTTCTGGGGCATAAAACACACTTCTAACAAATTTGAAAGAGTAAAAATTTTACAAAGTATACTCACATCACAATGGAATTAAACTGGAAATCACTAACAGAAAGACAGCTGGAAAGCCACCAAATATTTGGTTATTAGACAACATGGTCCCAAATAACACATGGGCCAAAGAAGTCTCAAGAGAAATGTTAAAAAATATTTTGAACTAAATGAAAATGAAAATATGACTCATCAAAATTTGTAGGTTGCAGCAAACCCACATTTGGTCATTAGACAACATACTTCCAAATAACACATGGGTCAAAGAAGTCTCAAGATAAATTTTAAAAAATATTTTGAACTAAATGAAAATGAAAATATGGCTTATCAAAATGTATGGGATGCAGCAAAAGCAGTGCTAGAGGAAAATTTATAGTATTAAATGAATATATTAGAAAAGAAAGATGTAAAATTAAAAATCTAAGCTTCCACCTTAGGAAACTAGAGAAAGAAGAATTACATAAACCTAAAACAGAAGAAAAAAATTAGAAAAAAAATGGATGACATTAAAAAGAGGAAAATTATAGAGAAAATCAAAACATAAAAGCTGAAACCAAAAGCTAAATCTTTGAAACAATAAGTAAAATTGATAAACTTCTGGACTGGCTAGCCAAGAAAAAGAGAAAACACAAATTACTAATATCAGAAATAAAAAAGTTTATCTCTACTAATCCCATAGACATTAAAAGTCTAATAGAGTTTCTATGATAGCCATGTAAGAAGAAAAAAGTCGGCCGGGTGTGGTGGCTCACGCCTGTAATCCCAGCACTTTGGGAAGCCAAGGTGGGCAAATCACAAGGTCAGGAGATCGAGACCATCCTGACCAACATGGTGAAACCCCATCTCTACTAAAAATACAAAAATTAGCTGGGTGTGGTGGCATGCACCTGTAGTCCCAGCTACTGTGGAGGCTGAGGCAGGAGAATCGCTTGAACCCAGGAGGCAGAGGTTGCAGTGAGCCAAGATTGCGCCACTGCATTCCAGTCTGGTGACAGAGCGAGACTCCACCTCAAAAAAAAAAAAAATTTTTTTATGCCCACAAATTTGATAACTTAGATGAAATGGACCAATTCCTTGAGAGAGACAATCTACCAAAACTCACCAAAAGAGAAAGATAATCTTAATAGACCTATATCTACTTTTAAAATTGAATCAATAATCAATAATCTTCCAAAAAAAGAAAGCATCAAGCCCAAGTGTTTTCACTGGTGAATTCTAAGAACTAATACCACTTCTCTACAATCTCTTCCAGAAAATAGAAGCGGAGGGAATATTTCCTTATTTCTATGAAACCAGCATTATTCTAATACAGAAACAAAAGATACTACAAGAGGGGAAA
The DNA here is from genome assembly GCF_028878055.3 of Symphalangus syndactylus. Lineage (NCBI taxonomy): Eukaryota > Metazoa > Chordata > Mammalia > Primates > Hylobatidae > Symphalangus > Symphalangus syndactylus. The sequence goes on along the minus strand of NC_072424.2, from coordinate 46,240,128 downwards.
ACTACAGACCAATATATCTACCATGTACAAAATGTATCTTTTTTGTATCTTTTGTACTGGAGATATAAAAATTCTCGACAACATATTAGCACGTGAAATCTGCTATGGTTTGAATGTTACTGTCCAAAATTCATGTTGAAATGTCCAGTGCAAGAGTATTAAGAGGTGGGGGTTTTGCAGCCTTCAGCATTGTTCCATTCTGCCCCTTCAGCCATCTAAGGACACAGTGTTCTTCCCCTCTGAAGGATGAGGCAATAAAACGCCATCTTGGAAGCTGAGAGTAGCCCTCACCAGAAAACTGAATCTGCCGGTGCCTTGATCTTGGACTACCTAGCTCCAGAGCTGTGAACACATTTCTGTTCTTTTAAATTACCCAGTCTCAAGTATTTTGTTACAGCAGCACATATGAACTTAAACATAATTCAACAATGTATAAAAAGAATTACACGCTATGACAAAGTGAGATTTATCCCAGGTATGCAAGGCTGGTTTGACAGGAAAATCAGTCACTATAATCCATTACATCAATAGACTAACAAAGAAAAATCATATCAATGCAGAAAAAGTATTTCACTCAATAGATGCAGAAAAAGTATTTCACTCAATAGATGCAGAAAAAGTATCTCACAAAATCAATCATCCATTCACCATAAAAACTTGCAGCAAACTAGGAATAGAGGGGAACATCCTCAACTGGATAAAGAATATTTGCAAAAAACCTACAACCAACATCATAATTAATGGTGAGAAACTATATGCTTTCCCCCTTGGATCAGGAACAAGGATGTCTCCTCTCACTACTCCTATTCAACATTGCACAGGAGGTTCTAGCTAATACAATATGACAAGAAAAGGAAAGGCATCCAGATTGGGAAGGAGGAAATAAAACTGTCTTTGTTCACAGATGACATAATTATTTATATAAAGAAATTGCAAAGAACCAACAAAAAGTGATCATAAGAAGGTTGCAGGTAGGTTAATATACAAAAGTCAATTGCTTTCCTATAAATTAGGAATAAATAATTGGAAGTTAAAAAAATTTTGGTGAGATATACATAACATAAAATTTACAATTTTAATCATTTTTAAGTGTATTAATATAATTCAGTGGCATTTCATTAAGTACATTCACAATGTTTGATAACCATCACCACTATTTCAGAAATTCATCATCCCAGACAGAAACTCTGTACTTACTGAACAATAACTTCTCATTCTCCTTCCTCCAAGTCCCTGCTGACCTCTATTCTACTTTCTGTCTCCATGAATATGCCTATTCTAGGTATCTTATATGAGTGGAATCATATAATATTTGTCCTTTTATGTCTTTCTTATTTCATTTCACATAATGTTTTCAGGATTCATCCGTGTTTTGGCATGTATCAGAACTTCATTTCTTTTTATGGCTGAATAATATTCCATTGTTTCCATTCCAGTTATTTCCACATTTTGTTGATTGGTTTATCCATTGAAGGTCACTTGGGTTGTGTTCACCTCTTGACTATTATGAATAATGCCACTATGAACATTGTCATATAAGGATCTGTTTGAGTCCCTGCTTTCAGTTCTTTAAGGAATAGACCTAAGAGTGGATTCACTGGATGATATGGTGATGCTACGTTTAATTTTATGAGAAATGGCCAAATTGTTTTCCAGAGTAGCTGCAACATTTTAAATTCCCAATAACAATGCATAGGGTTCCAATTTTTCCACATTATAGTGAACATTTGTATTTTTATTTATTTATTTTTGAGACAGAGTCTCACTCTGTTGCACAGGCTGGAGTGCAGTGGCACAATCTCGGCTCACTGCAACCTTCGCCTCCTGGGTTCAAGTGATTCTCCTGCCTCAGCCTCCCGAGGAGCTGGGATTACAGACATGCACCCCCATGCCCAGCTAATTTTAATTTTGTATTTTTAGTAGAGACGGGGTTTCTCCATGTTGGTCAGGCTGGTCTTGAACTCCCGACCTCAGGTGATCCACCCGCCTTGGCCTCCCAAAGTGCTGGGATTACAGGCATAAGCCACCGCACCCGGCCTTGAACTAAAGGTTTTTATTTGAAGTCCAGTTTATTTTCCTTTTGTTGCCTGAGCTCTTAATGTTATATCCAAGCTATCATTGCCAAATTAATGTCATAAAGATTTTCCCTTTTGTTTCCTTCTAAGGGTTTTATAATTTTAGCTATTAAGTTTAGGTCTTTGGTCCATTCTGAGTTAATTTTTGTATATCGTATAAGGTAAGGGTCTAACTTCATTCTTGGCATTTGGACACCCATCAATATTTGTTGAAAAGATTGTATGTACCAAATTGAATGGTCTTGACACCCTTGTCAAAAAGTAATTGGTCGTATATAGGAAGGTTTCCTTCTGGGCTCTCAATTCTATTCCATTCTCCATTTATTTATATATCTGTCCTTATTTCCCTTGTGACTTCTTCTTTTACCTGTTGGTTGTTTCAGCATGTGTTATTGTATATATTTGTTAGCTTTTCAGTTTTCCTTGTTTTTTGTTTTTGAGACGGAGTCTCGCTCTGTCACCGAGGCTGGAATGCAGTGGCGTGATCTCAGCTCACTGCAACCTCTGCCTCCTGGGTTCAAGTGATTCTCTTGCCTCAGCCTCCCAAGTAGCTGGGATTACAGGCAACCACCACCACACCCAGCTAATTTTTGTAGTTTTAGTAGAGATAGGGTTTCACCATGTTGGCCAGGCCGGTCTTGAACTCTTGACCTCAGGTGATCCATCCGCCTCTGCCTCCCAAAGTCCTGGGATTACAGGCATGAACCAACGTGCCTGGCCTCTTTCTGTTATTGATTTCTAGTTTCATTTCATTGTAAGTGGAAAAGATGGTATGATATAATACAATATGATACAATATTTTATTTTAAAAAATAGAGATGGGGTCTCATTATGTTGCCCCGGTTAGCCTCAAAGTCCTGAGCTCAACCTGCCTTGGCCTCCCAAAGTGGTGGGATTACAGATGTGAGCCAATGCACCTGGTCCAATCTTTTAAAATTTATTAAAATTTGGTTTGTGGCCTAATATGTGGTCTCTCTTGGAGAATATTCCATTTGCATTGAGAAGAGTGTGTATTCTGCTCTTGTTGAGTACAGTGTTCTGTATATGTCTGTTGGGTCTCACTAGTGTATAGGGTTGTTCAAGTCTTTTCTTTCCTAATTACTCTTCTGCCTGGTTGTTCTATTCATTATTGAATGTGGGTTATTGAAGTCTCTAACCATTATTGTAGAACTCCCTTTATTGTTTTGGAGAACTCCCTTTAATGTATCCCTCCAGGCTGGGCGCAGTGGCTCACGCCTGTAATCCCAGCACTTTGGGAGGTGGAGGTGGGTGGATCACCTGAGGTGGGGAGTTCCAGAACAGCCTGACCAACACGGAGAAACCCCATCTCTATTAAAAATACAAAATTAGCCAGGCGCGGTGGCGCATGCCTGTAATCCCAGCTACTCGGGAGGCTGAGGCAGGAGAATCACTTGAACCCAGGAGGCAGAGGTTGCAGTGAGCCGAGATCACTCCATTGCACTCCAGCCTGGGCAACAAGAGTGAAACACCATCTCAAAAAAAAAAACAAAAAAAACATATATATATATATATATATATCCTTCCATTATTGTATTTCTCTCTTTGATTCTGTCAGCTTTTGCTTAATATATTTTGGAGTTATGTTATTAGATGTGTATAGTTTACAATTGTTACATATTCTTAAAAAATTAGTTTTATCAAAATGTAATATCCTTTGTTATCTCTTGTAACTTTAGACTTATAATGTTTATTTGTTTGTTTTAGAGACAGCATCTCACAGTGTTGCCCAGACTGGAGAGCAGTGCACTGCAACCTCGAACTCCTGGGCTCAAGTGATCCTTCTGCCTCAGCCTCCAGAGTAGCTGGGACTACAGGTGCATGCCACCATGCTTGGCAATAATCTATTTATCTGATAATAATATAGCCACTTCATCTCTATTTTTGTTACTATTTGCATAAAGTATCTTTTCCATTATTTTACTTTCAACTTCCTCGTGTCTTTGTATCCAAAGTGAGTTTATTATAGACAACATATGGTTGGATTATACAGATTACACCAAATGTATAAAAGATATACATGAGGAAAACTACAAAACTGTGATGACAAAATCAAGAAGATCTAAATATTAATAAATGAAGAGATATTTCATATTCATGGACAGGATGATTCATATTGTTAAGATGTCATTTCTTCTCAACTTGATCTATAGACTCAATGCAATCCCAATCAAAATCCAAACAAGTGAGCTAAGGAGTTCGAGACCAGCCTGGGCAACATAGTGGGACCCTGTCTTTAAAAAAAATTTTTTTTTTTTAATTAGCCAGGCTAGTGGTGCACACCTGTAGTCCCAGCTACTTAGGAGGCTGAGGTGGAAGGATGGCTTGAGCCCAGGAGTTTGATTGCACCACTGCATTCCAGCCTGGGCAACATAGTGAGATGTCATCTATAAAACAAGCAGAAGAAAAAAAATTATGCTTAGATCTAGCAAGATCCAGTCTCAAAAAAAAAAAGGGGGGGGGGCGGTGGGTATTCTGAAACTCTCTGTACATTCTGTTCAATTTTTCTGTAAACCTAAAACTATACCCCTCCCCCATAAAATCTATTAATTTATTTAAAAGTGAAGTTGACTTTTTAACACAAAATGGGAAAGGCTTTAGGCAGCAAAATTAAAGGCTTTAGGCAGCAAAAATTGATGACATTGAAAAGAGGAAAATTAACCAGGCATGGTGGCTCATGATTACCTGAGGTCAGGAGTTCGAGACCAGTCTGGCCAACATGGTGAAACCTCATCTCTACTAAAAATACAAAAATTAGCTGGGCATGGTGGCGGGCACCTGTAATCCCAGCTACTTGCAAGGCTGAGGCAGGAGAATCGCTTGAACTCGGGAGGCGGAGGTTGCAGTGAGCCGAGATCATGCCATTGCACTCCAGCCTGGATGACAAGAGCGAAACTCTGTCTCAAAACAAACAAACAAACAAACAAACAAAAAAGAGTAAAATTATAGAAAAAAAATGGCACAAAGAGTGACCTCTAAAGTAAACTATGGACTCTAGTTAACAATAATATATCAATACTGATTTATCAATTGTAACAAATGTGCCACACTAATCCAAGATGTTAATAATAGGGATATTGCCAGGCGCCTCAGGCCTGTAATCGCAGCACTTCGGGAGGCTGAGGCAGGCTGATCACTTGAGTTCAGGAGTTTGAGACCAGCCTGGCCAACACAGTGAAACCCTACCTCTACTAAAAATACAAAAATTAGCCAGGCATGGTGGTGGGCACCTGTAATCCTAGCACTTTGGGAGGCTGAGGCAGGAGAATCGCTTGAATCTGGGAGGTGGAGGTCACAGTGAGCCAAGATAGCTCCACTGCAATCCAGCCTGGGTGACCTAGCAAGATCCAGTCTCAAAAAAAAAAAAAAGGGGGTGGGTATTCTGAAACTCTCTGTACATTCTGTTCAATTTTTCTGTAAACCTAAAACTATACCCCTCCCCCATAAAATCTATTAATTTAAAAGTGAAGTTGACTTTTTAACACAAAATGGGAAAGGCTTTAGGCAGGAAAGCCACATGGTCAGATATAGGTCTTGAATAAAGCTGCCTGGAGGCAGTATGAAAAGCCATAGTGGGGTGGTAGAGTGAAGCAGAAGGGGAAAGTGTACAAAGCCTGGCATCAAAGAGTAATGCACAGTCCAAGTAGAAGAGGGTGACAGTCTCAGCTAGAATAATGAAGAAGGGAACTAGGAAGTGGGCTTGAGAAATACTTAGGGGGTCAAATAGGCAAGATGAGGTGATTGGTTTTATTTGTACAGTAAGAGAGGGAAAGGAAAGAATGACATCCAGTTTTCTAGCATAGGTGATGGGGTGGGTAAAATTCTACTTAATTAGATCTCAAGTTCCCCTTTTGTACTCTCAGATGGCACTCACCTCCATTCCTTTATCATCATAGATGGAAATATGTAATTGTGGGTTTTTTTGTTCATTTGTTTTGACACAGGGTGTTGCTCTGTTACCCAGGCTGGAGTGCAGTGGCACCTTCGCAGCTTACTGCAGCCTCAACCTCCTGGGCTTCCAGCAATCCTTCCACGTCAGCCTCCCAAGTAGCTGGGACTACAGGCACGAGCACCACACTCAGGGAATTTTTAATTTTTTTGTAGACACAGGGTCTCACTATGTCGCCCAGGCTGGTCTCAAACACCCAGGCTCAAGCAATCCTCCCACCTTGGCCTCCCAAAGTGCTGGGATTGCAGGCCTGAGCCACCGTGCTGGGCCAGGCTTATTTGTTTCATGGCAGTCTGCTTCTCTAGATTGAAAAGGCAGTGGGGTGGAACCATGTCTGGTCTTGCTCATCCTTCTATCCCAGCCCTAGCACAGTGAGTGGCACAGAGTAGGCACTTGATAAATAGTTGTCAACAAATATAGACTGTGTCAATTATACCTCAATAAATCGGTAAAAAAATTTAAAAATGGACTGAGAAAACGAACATACAGGGAGAAAAGACACTTTAAGAAGTTCCTTTTTGGAGCCGGGCACAGTGGCTCACGCCTGTAATCCCAGCACTTTGGGAGGCTGAGGTGGGCAGATCATGAGGTCAGGAGTTCAAGACCAGCCTGACTAACATGGTGAAACCCCATCTCTACTAAAAATACCAAAATTAGCGGGGCACGGTGGTGTGCTCCTGTAATCCCTGCTACTCGGGAGGCTGAGGCAGGAGAATCACTTGAACCTGGGAGGCAGAGGTTGCAGTGAGCTAGAGATCGAGCCACTGCACTCCAGCCTGGGTGACAGAGCAAAGACTCTGTCTCAGAAAAAAAAAAGGAAATTCCTTTTTGGACATGGTGAGTTTGAAATGACTGTGCAAAAGTCCAGGTGGAGATAGCCAGGAGGCAGCTGGAAATGAGTTTGAGATTCAGGGAGAGATTAGGTCTGGAGATAGAAAGTTGAGAGTTAAGGCCAGGCGTGGTGGCTGATGCCTGTAATTCCAGCACTATGGGAGGTTGAGACCGGCGATCACCTGAGGTTGGGAGTTTGAGAACAGGCTGACTAACATGGAGAAACCACATCTCTACTAAAAATACAAAATTAGCAGGCATGGTGGTACATGCCTGTAATCCCATCTACTCGGGAGGCTGAGGCAGGAGAATCGCTTGAACTCTGGAGGTGGAGGTTGAGGGGTGAGCCGAGATTGCGCCATTGCACTCCAGCCTGGGCAACAAGAGCAAAACTCTATCTTAAAAAAAAAAAAGAAAGAAAGTTGAGACTTAACAGCATGTCATAAAATAAAAGCAGGAAACAAATGTGTAGGAGCAGACTCCAATGAAGTTCAACATTTAATGTCATTTACTTCCTCCTACTTCCTAGTCAATCACCTCTGCCTTATCCAAGTGCACTTCACCTTCCCCTGTGCTGCTCACAGGGATGGCATATGACACAGCCCCAGGGGACACATTACTATGTTGTGCTCCAGGGAGGGCCTGCCTTTGCCTTCATGACCTTTTCCAAGGTGACATCATGTGCCTATAATATCTTTTCCCCATTTGCCAACTCAGTTTTCTCCAATTCCTTAAAGAGCCAGTGAATTCACGGAAATCCTCTTCCATTAAGTCCTTTTGCTGCAGACCACAGAATAGCAACTATCCTGAATATTCTGACCCCTGAATAGCAAATTACCACTCTGTTGAATCAAAATGTGGAACTCTTACTCGTTCGCAGTTCTTTTTCCAATTAGATGCATTGTTGCTTACTCTTAAAATCAACTAAGGTCTCTTTCCTTTCTTTCCTCTTTTTCCTTTCCTTCCTTTCCTTTCCTTCCCTTCCTTCCGCTCCTTCCCTTCCTTCCCTTCCCTCCCTCCCTCCCTTCTTTCCTTCCTTCCTTCCTTCCGCTCCTTCCCTTCCCTCCCTCCCTTCTTTCCTTCCTTCCTTCCTTCCTTCCTTCCTTCCTTCCTTCCTTCTTTTCTCTTTTTCTTTCATCTTTCTTTCTTTTTTGAGATGAAGTCTTGCTCTGTCACCCAGGCTGGAGTGCAGTGGCACGATCTCGGCTCACTGCAACCTCCACCTCCTGGATTCAAGCGATTCTCCTGCCTCAGCTTCCTGAGTAGCTGGGATTACAGACATGCACCACCACACCTGGCTAATTTTTGTATTTTTAGTAGAGATGGGGTTTTACCATGTTGGCCAGGCTGGTCTGGAATGCCTGACCTCGTAATCTGCCCTCCTCGGCCTCCCAAAGTGCTGGGATTATAGACATGAGCCACCATGCCTGGCCTATTTATTTATTTTTGAAACTGGGTCTCACTCTGTCGCCCAGGCTGGAGTGCAGTGGCAAGATCATGGCTCACTGCAGCCTTGACTTCCCAGACTCAATCAATCCTCCCATCTCAGCCTCTCAAGTAGCTGGGACAACAGACATGTGCCACCATGCCCAGCTAATTTTTATATTTTTTGTACAGACAGGGCCTTGCCATGTTGTCCAGGCTGGTCTTGACCTTCTGGGCTCAAACCATCTGACTACCTCAGCCTTCCAAAGTCCTGGCATTACAGGTGTGAACCACCATGCCTTGCCCAAATTAGGCTTATCTTGATGCAAACACCTTGTTGTCTGTTGCTATTTGGTTTATTGTTTCTGTGTCATTGTCTGTGTGTTCGGCCATAGCAGTGATGTATGTGTTCTGATCTGGTGCTTACCCTGAAGAAATCATAGGCTGTGTCAGGTAGAGCCATGGACAGTCTGGATTATCTAGCACAGTTCTATTGAAAATATTCATTTGATATGTCAAACTATGCATTTTGTTTTCTTTTTCTTTGTTTTATATAGAGTCAGGGTCTCACTATGTTGCCCAGGCTGGTTTTGAACTCCTGGCTTCCCACCTTGGCCTCCCAAAGTGCTGGAATTACAGGTGTGAGCCACCATGCCCAACCCAAACTGTGCATTTTGGCTCAGAAAATGTTGTTAGGGCAGGAACACTTGGCAGATTTCTTGGTATTTACAATTAGGCACTTAATACATGCTTTTTAGAAATAACAACAACAACAAAGGAACTTGAGCTTCTCAAGTCTTAGCTTTGTCTAAAGCCCACAGGGTCTCTTTAGAAAGGATAATGTCTAAAATCAACATTATAAATATATTTATGGGAGACTGATTTGAGTAATAATAAAACTCCAGTCTCCCACAAAAATAAATAAATAAAAATAAATAAGTAAATATATTTATGGTCTATATGCCAATATAGCAACTTCTCAGTGATGGTCAGTAACGGATAAATTACTCCATTTATTAAGTGCCTAATTGTAAATACCAGGAAATCTGCCAAGTGTTCATGCCCTAACAACATCGGAGAACAACAGGAAGCCTGATCAGCAGTGGCTTTTCCCCTCATAACAAGTGCAGGGATAGGCAGTCCCCTGTAGTCCCAGCTACGCGGGAGGCTGATCAGCATAAAAGCTGTCCATAGTCACCATCAAGGAGGGACCCGGGCTGCTCTCACCTGTCCATTCTGCCCTTCTTCGTTACAATGGCTTTTGTCCTCACACTTATCATCTCATGGACAGTGGTGGCTGCTCCACTTCTAAGTTTCATGTCTCCGGGAAGATAGTAGCAAGAGGTCGGGGGTGGAGGGACAAGGGAAAAAGACATTTCTTGTACAGAGGTATTGCCATTTTATTCAGGAAGGGAAGCCCTCCTTAGTGATTTCACTTACATCTCATTGACCAACTCTCCCTACAAAGGAACAGAGAGATGGAGTTGGTAGCTTTTACAGCTTCTGTGACAGAGCTAGACACGTGAGATGGGAGAAATGATTGGGAGCTGCCAATCAAGTACTTCAGACTTCAGAAAAAAATCGAAACCACATTATTGCATCTGCATATTTCCTAAAATCCTGTGAGCAACACATCTTACGCTAATTTACTTGTGCAGATGTTGATTTCTATCTACATAATTTACAGAATGATCTCATTTCAAAAATTTCCACCCCATAAAATATGAACGTGTCAGTTTATATGGTCTATTTTATCAAAGTGAACTAGGAAAAGGATTGAAGATATTTCTAGATGCTAATTCAGGTAATTGGGTGAATAAGATATTTTTTTTTTTCTTTTTTGAGATGGAGTCTCACTCAGTCACCCAGGCTGGAGTGCAGTGGCACAATCTTGGCTCACTGCAACCTCTGCCTCCCGGCTTCAAGGGATTCTCCTGCCTCAGCCTCTCAAGTAGCTGGGATTACAGGCACGCACCACCACGCCCAGCTAATTTTTGTATTTTTAGTAGAGACGGGGTTTCACGATGATGGCCAAGCTGGTTTTGAACTCCTGACCTCAAGTGATCTGCCCACCTTGGCCTCCCAAAGTACTAGGATTACAGGTGTGAGCCACCACGCCTGGCCAAATAAGAGATATTTTTAGCCATGTATCATTTTTTTCTCTTCCTTTCTTTCTTTCTTTCTTCCTTCCTTCCTTCCTTCCTTTCTTTCTTTTCTTTCTTTCTTTTTTTTTTTTTTTTTTTTTATGAGATGGGGTATTGGTCTCTTGCCCAGTCTGGAGTACAGAGGCATGATCATAGCTCAAGGCAACCTCAAATTCCTGGGCTCAAGGAGTCTTCCTGCCTCAGCCTCTTGAGTTGCTGGTATTACAGGCATGAGCCACCACACCTGGCTGTCATTTTTATTTTACTTTATTATTTTATTTATTTATTTATTTAGAAACAGGATCTCCGTCTGTCTGTCGCCCAGGCTGGAGTGCAGTGACATGACCTCTTGGGCTCAAGTGATCCTCCCACCTCAGCCTCCAGAGTAGCTGGGACTACAGGTAAGAGCCATTATGCCTGGCTAATTTTTTAATTTTTATTTCTATTTTTTATAGAAATGAGATCTCCTTATGTTGTCCAGGCTGGTCTTGAACTCCTGGGCTCAAGCCATCCTTCTGTTTCAGTCTCCCAAAGTGCTGGGATTTCAGGTATGAGCCACCATATCCAGCCCTGGCTGTCATTTTTAAAGTTAGTTCCTGATCTTTTCCTCTGTGGTGGCAAAAATTTCTTTGACTGGCAAGCAACAGTACCAGAGTTAATGTTACCTATCTTCCCACGTTTGTCCCCGCTTGGCACATTACATAAATTGGAGTCAGCCAGGTTCCATGGTTCATGCCTGTGTGTAATCCCAGCAATTTGGGAGGCCAGGATGGGAGGATGGCTTGATGACAGGAGTTCAAAACCAGCCTGGGCAACATAGTGAGACCCCGCCTCTACAAAAAATAAAAAATTAGGCAAGGTGTTGAGCACCTATAGTCCCAGCTACTCGAGAAGCCGAGCCTGGAGGATCACTTGAGCCCAGGAGTTCCAGGCTGCAGTGAGCTATGATGGAACCACTGCACTCCATCCTGGGTGACAGAACAAGATCTTGTCTCTAAAAAAAAAAAAAAAATTAAGGGCTGGGCACAGTGGCTCATGCCTGTAATCCCAGCACTTTGGGAGACCCAGGTGGGCGGATCACGAGGTCAGGAGTTCGAGACCAGCCTGGCCAACATAGTGAAAACCCATCTCTACTAAAAATAAAAAAATTAGCTAGGTGTGGTGGTGGGCACCTGTAGTCCCACCTATTTGGGAGTCTGAGGCAGGAGATTCGCTTGAACCAGGGAGGAGGAGGTTGCAGTGAGCCGAGACCACGCCATTGCACTCCAGCCTGCGTAACAGAATAAGACTCCGTCTAAAAAAAAAAAAAAATTAAAAGAAGAAGGCATAAATTGGAGTTGGCGTAGACATAAAGTCAGAGAATCGGTTCTGAGTGTGTGGAGCATTTTTCACGAAGAAGTGCTTTATCTCCATCTTGTGGACAACCCTATCTTTGCAATGTCAGCAGTGGTTCTCTGGCCTTAACCACACATGAGGATCACCAGGAGGACTTGCAAACAATCCAATATCCAGTCCTCCCTACTCCATCCCCACCAACTCAGTGTGTGTGTGTGTGTGTGTGTGTGTGTGTGTGTGTGTGTGTGTGTATGATCTGTAGCTGGGCGATAGGAAGCAGGAAAAAAAGATCTGTAGCCAACTTTCATATGCAATTAGGGTTAAAACCCAATAAGTTAGAAAAAACTCTAAGTCAGTTATGAATACTAGAACAATCATTCCTTCTATAAGACTGCCATAAAGTAAAAAGAGCAATCTCTGTAGGTAAATTATATAATCTTCCAAAGGCCCTTTTACAACTTGCAGAGAGGAAATCAAGGAGTTGCTAGCAATATGAGAAATCTAAATCCAAATCCAAATTGCTTCCTGTGCAACTCTCCCTATGATGAGGCAGAAATGTGCTGAGCAAAGAGACATGCAAATACACACAGCATCAGACTTGTCCCTGGGCCAAACTGTGAAGTGGTTTCCACCTGATTTTGGTATCATATGTGTTTACTGGCTGCTTTCTTGCGTATATCCTTGTTTAATTCTGGTTCTTCTCATGAATGCCAATATTTGCCTGAGAGCACAGGGCCCTGGAGAGCCTCAGGTGCCCACCCAGATCTTGCTTTTCCCTCCATCTTTTCATTTATTAAAACTAACCTTGCTGGGATCTGATTCTTTCTCAGCTCATTATCTTTTTAAAAAGCTTCTCAAACTAATTCCCACTGACGATGGGTCAGTCTTCATCATGATGCATGCATTACTGGAATAATTTTTTTTTTTTTTTTTTTTTTTGAGATGAAGTCTCCCTCTGTTGCCCAGGCTGGAATGCAGTGGTGCGATCTAAGCTCACTGTAATCTTTTGCCTCCCTGTTCAAGTGATTCTCCTGCCTCAGCCTCCTGAGTAGCTGGGATCACAGGCGCCTGCTATCATGCCCGGCTAAATTTTGTATTTTTAAAAGTAGAAATGGGGTTTCACCATGGTGGTCAGGCTGGTCTCGAACTCCTGACCTCAGGTGATCCGCCTGCCTCAGCCTCCCAAAGTGCTGTGATTACAGGCGTGAGCCACCATGCCCGGCCTGGAATAAAATTTAGTCATTAAAATAGGAGACCAAGTTCTGCTCTGGCAGTGGTTGACTAGATGGTGCTGAAACCTCTCACTGAAAACAAACTAGAAAAGAGGTACAATATATACCATTAAGAGTGAAAAGTCAAGCCAAAGAGTGATAAATAATAAAAGTAACAAAAGAGCTCAGACCCAAAATATATAGGGCTCCTACAAATCACTAAGGATTGACAACACAATTAAAAAATGGCTGAGAGGCCAGGCATGGTGCCTCACGCCTGTAATCCCAGCGTTTTGGGAGGCCAAGCAAAATCACTTGAGGCCAGGAGTTCGAAATTAGACTGGGAAATATAGCAAGACCCCTGTCTCTACAAAAAAATTAAAAAATCAGCTGGGCATGGTTGGGCACAGTGGCTCACGCTTATAATCCCAGCACTTTGGGGGGCTGAGGCGGGCAGATCATCTGAGGTCAGGAGTTCAAGGCCAGCCTGACCAACATGGTGAAACCCTGTCTCTACTAAAAATACAAAAAGTTGACAAGGTATTAACTTTTCTCATATTGCTAGCAACTCCTTGATTTCCTCTCTGCAAGTTGTAAGAGGGCCTTTGGAAGATTATATAATTTACCTACAGAAATTGCCTTGGGACGCTGAGGCAGGAGAATCATTTGAACCCGGGAGGCGGAGGTTGCAGTGAGCCGAAATCGCACCACTGCACTCTAGCCTGGGCGACAGAGCACGACTCTGACTCAAAAAAAAAAAAAAAAAAGAAAAAAGAAAAGAAAAGAAAAAGGCCAGGTACAGTGGCTCATGTGTAATCCCAGCACTTTGGGAGGCCAAGGTGGGTGGATCACCTGAGGTCAGGAGTTCGAGACCAGCCTGACCAACACGGAGAAACCTCATCTCTACTAAAAATACAAAGTTCACCAGGCGTGGTGGCGCATACCTGTAATCCCAAGTATTCGGGAGTTTGAGGCAGGAGAATTGCTTGAACCCGGGAGGCGGAGGTTGCAGTGAGCCGAGATCGTGCCATTGCACTCCAGCCTGGGCAATAAGAGTGAAACTCCATCTCAAAAAATAAAATAAAATAAAATAAAATAAAATAAAATAAAATAAAATAAAATAAAATGAGCTGGGCATGATGACACACGCCTGTAGTCCTAGCTACTTGGAAGGCTGAGGTGGGAGGATTGTTTTAGCCTAGGATTTTGAGGCTGCAGTGAGCTATGACTGCATCACTGCACTCTAGCCTGGGTTACAGAATGAGACCCTGTCTCAAAAAAAAAAAAAAAAAAATAGGTGAAAGACTTCACAAAAGGGAACACTGAAAAGTCAGTACACACGAAAAGTTTCTTAAGCTCATTATATGCAAAGAAATGCTAATTAAAACCACAGTGTATATCCCTACTACACCCATGAGAATGGCCAAAATTTAAAAGACTAACAGTTGGTCCAAGAGTTGTGGGTTGTTAAGCTGATTAATATTGTCTCCCTCTACAACCATGCTTGACTTCAAAAAATAAAGAAAATAAAAAATAAAAATACTGGCCGGGTGCAGTGGCTCACGCCTGTAATCCCAGCACTTTGGGAGGCCGAGGCAGGCGGATCACAAGGTCAGGAGATTGAGACCATCCTGGCTAACACGGTGAAACCCCGTCTCTACTGAAAATACAAAAAATTAGCCGGGCGTGGTGGCGGGTGCCTGTAGTCCCAGCTACTTTGGAGGCTGAGGCAGGAGAATGGCGTGAACTCGGGAGGCGGAGCTTGTAGTGAGCTGAGATTGCGCCACTGCACTCCAGCCTGGGGGACAGAGCAAGACTGTGTCTCAAAAAAAGAATAAGTAAATAAAAATAAATAAATAAATAATAAATAAAAATAAAAATGCTAACAATACCAAGTGACGGTAAACAGCTGAAACTCTCATAGCCCACTGTGAGAGTGTAAATTGGCATAGTCACTTTGGAAAACTGTTTAGTGGTATCTGCTAAAGTTGAACATATCCTATGACCTTGCAATTTCACCTTTTGCAGAAATAGATGCAGATATGTACCAAAGACATGTTTTTGTTTTTGTTGTTGTTTTTGAGACAGAATTTCGCTTTTGTTGCCCAGTCTGAAGTGCAATGGTGGGATCTGGGCTCACCACAACCTCCGCCACCCAGGTTTAAGCGATTCTCCTGCCTCAGCCTCCTGAGTAGCTGGGATTACAGGCATGCACCACCATGCCCAGCTAATTTTGCATTTTTAGTAGAGATGGGATTTCTCCACGTTGGTCAGTCTGGTTTCAAACTCGCGACCTCAGGTGATCTGCCCACCTTGGCCTCCCAAAGTGCTGGGATTACAGGCATAAACCACTGTGCCTGGCATCAAAGACATGTTTTAAAATGTTTAAAAGAAGGCCGGGCGCAGGCTGAGATGGCGCCACTGCACTCCAGCCTGGGTGACACAGCGAGACTCCGTCTAAAAAATAAAAATAAAATAAAATTCTTGAGATGTACCTGGAAGTGCTCTTCAAACTTTACTGTATGTTTGACTCACCTGGAGATCTTGTTAAAAGGTAGATTTTATCCAGTAGTCTGTGGCAAGCTCCAGTTGATGCCCATACTGGTCCACCGAGCATGCTTTGACTAGCAAGGACCTAGGGCACTTCCCAAACTATGTTCCACCAACAGTAATGTTTTGCAAATTGTTAACATTATTAAATTACTAAAACATAATAAAAATTTACTTTAAAAACATAATACTGGCTGGGCACAGTGGCTCATGCCTATAATCCCCGTACTTTGGGAGGCCAAGGCAGGAGGATCACTTGAACTCAGGAGTTTGAGACCAGCCTGGGCAACAAAGTGAGACCCTATCTCTACAAAAAATACAAAAATTAGCTGGATATGGTGGTGCACGCCTGTAGTCCCAGCTACTGGAGAGACTGAGGTAGGAGGCTGGCTTAAGCCTGGGAGGCAGAGGTTGCAGGGGGCCAAGATCACGTCACTGCACTCCAGCCTGGGCAACAGAGCCAGACTCTGTCTCAAACACGCACACACACATACATACACACACACACACACACACACACACTATATATATGTATGTGTGTGTATATATATATATATAATTTTCAGGTTACTCTTATTTTGTAATAATTTGCTTTTAAAAGTCAGTGTGCCATACCTGAGAATAATAACCTCATAAACATAAAGCTCAGTAAACAGCTATGTGCCAGGTACTGTGACACTACCTAATTTAATCCAGAAGAATATGCCTGGAAGTGGCAGGAAATGTCACCCCATGATGAACATGAGCTCTCTGACACTTCGCTGGAAAAGCAGCACTTAGCAATTGGCATTTCTGTGACGGATTGTCTATTGATGGGGCCAGAAAACTTCTGTAAAACACTAGGTGGTAAATATTTAGGCTTTCTGGATATTGAGACTCAGGAAATGCTACCTCAAAGCGAAAGCCTCAGAAGCAGCTCTCTGACCTCCTCCTGCCCTCCTGTCTCTTCCCCGCTTTCTCCCCCAGGGCAAGCCATAGAAACTAGAATCCTTCTTCTCCACGGTGGGTTATAAAGCCTAAAAACATTATTCTAACTTCTCCCCACCTTTCTGTCTAGAGATGGTCATAAAGAAATTCCCTGACCTATCTGGCTTGACAGTAGGTCATAAGACCCCCATTCCAGGATCCTGTTCCATACCTGAGAGGAAGAAATGCTACAACAGAGACACCAAGAAGAACCTCAACAGACAGGTCTTGCTGGCTTCCTTCTCTCGGTCTACTACATTAGATCACACCCTTTGCCACAGTTGTACATGACTGTCCACTCTTCATTGCATCTAAGCATACAAATGGACAGTTTTTCCTATATCTATGGGTCTTCATTTTGAAGGCTCCCATGTCATGTAAAACCATGATTAAATAAACTTGTTACGCTCTTCTCTTGTTAACCGTCTCTTTTGTTATAGAAGTGTCTGCTGCGACCCTTATGATGGGAAGAAAAGGTATCACACCCTTTTCACCCCTACACAGATCATAGGGTCTATCATAACTGCTCAGCTGTGCCATTATAGCATGAAAGCATAAATATGTAAAAGAATGAGCATAACTGTGGTCCAAAAAACTTCATTGACAAAAAACGTGGAAGGCCACAGTTTCCAACCTTTGGCCTATTGAATCTTTAGTCAATGATATGTGTCTTGTTTTAAAATTTGCATATATTTTACCTGAGAAAATGTTTTAAAATCTATAGTTTGGTTTCTCTCTTTTTCTCTCTCTCTCTTTCCTTCCTTCCTTCCTTCCTTCCTTCCTTCCTTCCTTCCTTCCTTCCTTCCTTCCTTCCTTCCTTCCCTTCTCTCTTTCTTTCTTTTCTTTTCTTTCTTTCTTCTTTCGTCTTTTTTCTGATGGAGTCTCGCTCTGTTTGTTGCCCAGGCTGCAGTGCAGTGGTGTGATCTCGGCTCACTGCAGCCTCTACCACTGGGTTCAGGTGATTCTCCTCTCTCAGCCTCTGGAGTAGCTAGGATTACAGGCATGCACCACCATGCCTGGCTGATTTTTGTATTTTTAGTAGAGACAGGGTTTTACCATGTTGGCCAGGCTGGCCTTGAACTCCTGACCTCAGGTGATCTGTCCACCTCGGCCTCCCAAAGTGCTGGGATTACAGACATGAGCCACCGCACCTGGCCTATAGTTTGTTTGTTTTTTTTTAAGATGGAGTCTCGCTCTGTCTCCCAGGCTGGAGTGCAGTGGCACAATCTCAGCTCACTGCAACCTCCGCCTCCTGGGTTCAAGTGATTCTCCTGCCTCAGCCACCTGAGTAGTTGGGATTACAGGCACTCACCACCACGCCTGGCTAATTTTTGTATTTTTAGTAGAGACGGTGTTTCATCATGTTGGTCAGGCTGGTCTCAAACTCCTGACCTCAGGTGATCCGCTCACCTTGGCCTCCGAAAGTCCTGGGATTACAGGTGTGAGCCCCTGTGCCCGGCCTGACTGGGCTCCTTCTGATTGGTTGCTGCAATCACATGTTTTTAGGAAAAATGGTCTACTTGGGGTTTTCCTCCTTCCTTAAAGTTTCAGTTGGAGGCTGGGCGTGGTGGCTCACCCCTGTAATCCTAGCACTTTTGAGAGGCTGAGGTGGGCGGATTGCCTGAGCTCAGGAGTTTGAGACCAGCCTGGGCAACAAGGCAAAACCCCATCTCTACTAAAAATACAAAAAATTAGCTGGGTGTGGTGGTGCACATCTGTAGTCCCAGCTACTCAGGAGGCTGAGGCAGGAGAATTGCTTGAATCCAGGAGACAGAGGCTGCAGCAAGTTGAGATTGCACCACTGCACTCCAGCCTGGGTGACAGAGTGAGATTCTGTCTCAAAAAAAAAAAAAAAGAAAAAAGTTTAGGTTGGGTGCGGTGGCTCACGCCTGTAATCCCAGCACTTTGGGAGGCCGAGGCAAGCAGATCACCTGAGGTCAGGAGTTTGAGACCAGCCTGACTAACATGGAGAAACCCCATCTCTACTAAAAATATAAAATTAGCCAGGTGTGGTGATTCATGCCTGTAATCCCAGCTACTTGGGAGGCTGAGGCGGGAGAATCACTTGAACCCGGGAGGCAGAGGTTGCCGTGAGCCAAGATTGCGGCGAGCCGAGATTGCGGCAACAAGAGCGAAACTCCATCTCAAAAAAAAAAGTTTCAATTTGATTGTCTGGCACTTTAGCATGAGTGATTCCATTTTGGTTTGGTCTGTTGGGGCTAGTGTAGGAGCTCAGTCCAAAATAATGGCCTCCTATAAATTTAACCCAGGCTGTCAAAGATAAACAAAGCTGGACTTTAATTGAAGTGGTGACAACTGATGTTATTCAGTAACTATTGACAGTAGTGGAAACAGCCGAACTCCATTCTAATTTACACGAGGTGCCTGGGTGTTTTAAAGGGAGAATGAGGGTGTAGGAAGGGGGAGCGACAGAGAACGCAAGCGAAACATTACAAAGGGTTGGTCGGTGTAAATGTGAATAGACTGTGTCCGCAAGCTAGGAATTATGTTTTTTGTTTGTTTTGAGGCAGGGTGTCACTCTGTCACCCAGGCTGGAGTACAGTGGCATGATCTCAGCTCACTGCACCCTAGGCTCAAGTGATCTTCCCACCTCAGCCTTCTGAGTAGCTGGAGGCTGAGGTGGGAGGATTGTCTGGCTAATTTTTTGTATTTTTAGTAGAGACAGGGTCTTGCCACGTTGCCCAGGCTGGTCTTGAACTCCTGAGCTCAAGCAATCCCCCGCCCCCCGCCTTGGCCTCCCAAAGTGCTGGGATTACAGGCGTGAGCCACCATGCCCGGCCACACCAAGCTGGCAATTATAGAAGTTAGGATTCTATCCTCCCACAGAGACTGGGAGACAGAAGCACTGTCCTCATAATTACATCTTAATTTTTTTTTTCTTGAGACGGAGTCTCACTCTGTCGCCCAGGCTGGAGTGCAGTGGTGTGATCTTGGCTCACTGCAACAGCCGCCTCCCAGGTTCAAGCAATTCTCCTGTCTCAGCCTCCCGAGTAGTTGTGACTACAGGCGCACACCACCATGCCTGGCTAACTTTTGTATTTTTAGTAGAGATGTGGTTTCACCATGTTGGCCAGGCTGGTCTCGAACTCCTGACCTCAGGTGATCTGCCTGCCTTGGCCTCCCAAAGTGCTAGGATTACAGGCGGCAGCCAATGCACCCGGCCTAATTTTATATTTCTAACTCACCCTACCTTATAGTTGTGTAAAGATTCCTCTGAAACACTTCCCAAAATATCTTTTGCTATAATAAAGAACAAGTGTGGCTGGGCACTGGGGCTCATGCATGTAATCCTAGCACTTTGGGAGGCCAGGGAGGGACGATTGCTTGAGCCCAGGAGAGTTTGAGACCAGCCTGGGCAAAATGGCGATATTCCTGTCTCCACAAAAAATTAGCTAGGTGTGGTGGCATGCACCTGTAGTCCCAGCTACTTGGCGGCTGAGGCAGGGGGATTGCCTGAGCCTGGGAGTCCGAGGCTGCCAATGAGCTATGATGGTGCTACTGCACTCCATCCTGGAGTGAGATCCCAGCTCTAAAAAATACAAAAAAATAAAAGAAAGAAAAGGAAAAAGAGGCCGGGTGCGGTGGCTCACGCCTGAAATCCCAGCACTTTGGGAGGCCGAGATGGGCGGATCACGAGGTCAGGAGATCGAGACCATCCTGGCTAACACAATGAAACCCCGTCTCTACTAAAAATACAAAAAATTTAGCCGGGCGTGGTGACAGGCGCCTGTAGTCCCAGCTACTCGGGAGGCGGAGGCGGGAGAATGGCGTGAAGCCCAGGGGGCGGAGCTTGCAGTGAGCCGAGATCACGCCACTGCACTCCAGCCTGGGCGACAGAGCGAGACTCTCAAAAAAAAAAGGAAAAAGAACAAGTGTGTCTACTCTATAGCAGAAATAGAAACTTTGAAAACTGTTTTTCTAAATACGTGCTAGAAGCTTTCACTTGGCATTATCAGTACATCTAATTTTAGCTATGCCAGTCTGCATGGAATGGTATCTCATTTTGTTTTTCAAAAAATACTTTTTTCACCAGCAAAGGAGACAAAATAAAATCATTTAAAAAACTCAAACCAAAAGAAAACATTCAAAAATAATAAAAATAGATTTAAAAAATAGAAAATAAATAGCAAAATAATCAATTTATACCAAACAACTTTTCCCCCAGCTTTTTAGTTGCTACAGAACATTTCTGTCTGGGCGCGGTGGCTCACTCATGTAATCCCAGCACTTTGGGAGGCCAAGGCGGGTCGATCACCTCAAGTCAGGAGTTCCAGACCAGCCTGATCAACATGGAGAAACCCCGTCTCTACTAAAAATACAAAATTAGCCGGGCATGGGCTGGGCGCGGTGGCTCACGCTTGTAATCCCAGCACTTTGGGAGGCCGAGGCGGGCGGATCACGAGGTCAGGAGATCGAGACCATCCTGGCTAACACGGTGAAACCCCGTCTCTACTAAAAATACAAAAAATTAGCCGGGCGTGGTGGCGGGCGCCTGTAGTCCCAGCTACTCGGAGAGGCTGAGGCAGGAGAATGGCGTGAACCCGGGAGGCGGAGCTTGCAGTGAGCCGAGATCGCGCCACTGCCCTCCAGCCTGGGTGACAGAGCGGGACTCTGTCTCAAAAAAAAAAAAAAAAAAGTAGCCGGGCATGGTGGTGCATCCCTGTAATCCCTGCTACTCGGGAGGCTGAGGCAGGAGAATCACTTGAACCTGGGAGGCGGAGGTTGCGGTGAGCCGAAATCGCACCATTGCACTCCAGCCTGGGCAACAAGAGTGAAACTCCGTCTCAAAAAACAAAAAACAAAACCAACAATCAAAAAAGAACATTTCCATTGTAAAGTTTCCTCAAGTCCTTTCATCCTATGTCCTGGTTCCAGATTCCAGGCAATCAGTGATCTTCTCTCATTATAGTTTTGCCTTTCATTGTAGCTTTACTTTGCATTTCCCTGATAGTCAATGACCTTGAGGATTTTTTCATCGGTATATTGACCGCTGTCTATATCTTCTTTAGTGAAGCATGTATTCTTTTACCAGATTTTTACTGTTGTCTTAGAATGCTAAGAGTTTCTTATATGTTCTTATATAAGTCCTTTGTTTGCTTTATGTATTGCAAAAACATCTTCCCAGTTAGCAGCCTGCCTTATTTTCTTAATGGTATCTTTTGAAAAGAAGATA
The DNA here is from genome assembly GCF_028878055.3 of Symphalangus syndactylus. Classification (NCBI taxonomy): domain Eukaryota; kingdom Metazoa; phylum Chordata; class Mammalia; order Primates; family Hylobatidae; genus Symphalangus; species Symphalangus syndactylus. The sequence continues at coordinate 46,218,430 of NC_072424.2, read as the reverse complement.
TTTTTAGCCAGGTGCAGTGGCTTACTCCTGTTGTCCCAGTTACTCTGGAGGCTTGGGTGGGAGGATTGGTTGAGGCCAGGAGTTTGAGACCAGCTTGGGCAACATAGTGAGACCCTGCATATATATATATATATATATTTTTTTTTTTTTTTTGAGATGGAGTTTCACTCTTGTTGCCCAAGGTGGAGTGCAATGGCGCCATCTCTGCTCACTGCAACTTCTGCCTCCTGGATTCAAGTGATTCTCCTGCCTTGGCCTCCTGAGTTGCTGGGATTACAGGCGCCCACCACCACACCCAGCTAATTTTTGTTGTTTTTAGTAGAGACGGGGTTTTGCCATGTTGGCCAGGGTGGTCTTGAACTCTTGACCTCAGGTGATCCATTCGCCTCGGTCTCCCAAACTGCTGGGATTACAGGTGTGAGCCACTGCGCCCGGCCTAAAAAATATATATTTTTAAAAATTAGCCAGGTGTGGTGGTGTGCACCTGTAGTTCCAGCTACTCAGGAATGCTGAGCTGCGCCTAGCTCGAGTCCAGGAGTGTGAGGCTGCAGTGAGCTATGATTGCACCACTGCATTCCAGCGTGGGTGACAGAGCAAGACCATCTCTATTTACAAACAAACAACAACAAAAAAACATATAAAAGAGAGAAGACATTTTTAAAATTAAAAAACTTCAATTTGTCAATCTTTTCCAAAAAGATTTCCCCCCATTTCCTTGTAGTTTCATGGTTTTAGTTTTTGTTTAAATCTGTAGTATTATTTACTTATCTTTTGAGACGGTCTTGCTCTGTCACCCAGGCTGGAGTACAACCTGGGCTCAAGAGATCCACCTCAGCCTCTCCAGTAACTGGGACCTCAGACATGCACCACCACATCTGCCTAATTTTTTATAGAGGTGGGGTCACATTATGTTGCCCAGGCTGGCTCAAGCAATCCTCCCACCTTAGCCTCCCAAAGTACTGGGATTATAGGTGTAAGTTGCTGAGCCTGGCTGTAGTCCTTTTGGTGTTAATTTTTTTATTATTTATTTTCTAATAGTTTATTATTTGGAGATGGAGTCTTGCTCTGTTATCCAGGATGGAATGCAATGGAGTGATCTTGGCACACTGCAATCTCTGCCTCCTGGGTTCAAGTGATTTTCCTGCCTCAGACTTCCCACATAGCTGAGATTACAGGTGCGCACCACCACACCTGGCTACTTTTTTTTTTGAGACAAAGTCTTGCTCTGTGGCCCAGGCTGGAGTCAGTGGCACAATCTCGGCTCACTGCAACCTCCGCCTCCCAGGTTCAAGTGATTCTCCTGCCTCAGCCTCCCGAGTAGCTGGGACTACAGGCGCATGCCACCATGCCTGGCTAAGATTTTTTGTATTTTTAGTAGTGACGGGGTTTCACCATGTTGGCCAGGCTGGTCTCAAACTCCTGACCTCAGGTGATTCACCCACCTTGGCCTCCCAAAGTGCTAGGATTATAGACGTGAGCCACTGAGGCTGGCCCTTTTTGTGTGAATTTTATATATACTGTGAAGTAAGGGTTAAGGTTAAATTGTTTACCCAAAGGACATCCAGTTATTTATTTATTTATTTATTTACTGTGACAGAGTCTCACTCTGTGGCCCAGGATGGAGTGCAGTGGCACAATCTCAGCTCACTGCAACCTCCATCTCCCCGGTTCAAGTGATTCTCCTGCCTCAGCCTCCCAAGTCGCTGGGATTACAGGTGCCCCCACCACACCCGGCTAATTTTTGTATTTTTTAGTAGAGATGGGGTTTTGCCATGTTGGCCAGGCTGGTCTCAAACTCCTGACTTCAGGTGATCCGCCCACATTGGCCTCCCAAAGTTCTGGGATTACAGGCGTGAGCCACTGCACCCAGCCCATCCAGTTATTCTTGAATGATTTGTTGAAAGACTATTTTTCATTCATTGAATTACAATGACACTCTTGTCAAAAACAACAAATCAATGTGTGGATCTATTTCTAGACTCTCAATTCTATTTCCTTTATCTATATGCCTGTCCTTAGGGCAATACCACACTGTCTTGATTACTACAGTTTTCTATAAGCTTTGCCATCAGGATGGATAACTTTGTCCCTTTTTTTCAAAATTAACTTAGCTATTCAGGATTCTTTTCATGTCCATGTACATTTTATTTATTTTTGAGACAGTGTCTTGCTCTGTCGCCCAGGCTGGAGTGCAGTGGTACAATCATGGCTCACTGTAGCCTTGACCTCCTGGGCTCAAGCAATTCTCCCACCTCAGCCTCCCAAGTAGATGGGACTACAAGCATGCACACCACACCTGGCTAATTTTTGTATTTTTTGTAGAGATGGGGTTTCACAATGTTGCCCAGGCTGGTCTCAAACTCCTGGGCTCAAGCAATTCAACCACCTTAGCCTCCCAGTGTTGAGATTACAGGCACGAACCAACGTGCCCAGTTGATTTTTTTTGAGACAGGCTCTCAGTCTGTCTTCCAAGCTAGAGTGCAGTGGTGTGATCACAGCTCACTTCAACCTTGAATTCCTGGGCTCAAGGGATCCTCCTGCCTCAGCCTCCCAATTAGCTAGGACTACAGGTTTGCACCACCAGGCCTGGCTAAATTTTATTTTATGTTTTTGTAGTGATGGCAGTGGGGGTCTCACTATGTTGCCCAGGCTGGTCTCAAATTCCTGGCTTCAAATGATCCTCCCACCTCAGCCTCTCAAAGTGCTAGGATTAAAGGCATGAGCCACTGCGCCTGGCATATCTTATTACATTACAGTATCACAGGACCTCAGTTATGATCCCAACACAAGTAAGAAATATTTTTCCTCCCATCCATCACCTTCCAATCCATAAATGTGAGCAAACATCCTTTCGGATCTTTAAATTTTTCTCTTAGCAATGCTTTGAAGTTTTCAGTGTACAGGTTTTACACATTTTTAGAACTTTACCCCTAAATTCCTTATATTTTGCTGTGATCGAAAATTCTATTTTAATTTTGTTGCTAGTATACAGACAATTGAATTGTTAATGTTGAGTTATATCCTGCACCTTGTTAATTGTCATTAGTGGTAGCATTTTTAGTATTCTCTATGTATGTGATCATGTAGTCCGTGAACAGTTTTACTTCATCCTTTCCAATGTTTATGCCTTACTACACTGACTAGGACCTCAAATACAAGTTTGAGGAGAAGTGGTGTCTTGGTGCAGATCTAAGGGGGAAAGTGTTCAACATTTTATCATTAAATGTTACCTGTAGGCTGGGCGCAGTGGCTGACGCCTGTAATCCCAGCACTTTGGGAAGCTGAGGTGGGGTGGATCACCTGAGGTCAAGAGTTCGAGTCCAGCCTGGCCAACATGGCGAAACCCCGTCTCTACTAAAAATACAAAAATTAGCAGGGCATGGTGGCAGGTGCCTATAATCCCAGCGACTCAGGAGGCTGAGGCAGGAGAATCACTCGAACCTGGGAGGTGGAGGTTGCAGTGAGCCAAGATTGTGCCACTGCACTCCAGCCTGGGCGATGAGACTCCGTCTCAAAAAAAGGAAAGAAAAAAAGTTACCTGTAGATATTTTGTAAATTCCCTTGATTACACTGAGAGTTACCTTCTACTCTTTAAGCTTTTATCACGAACTTTGTAAAATGCTTACTGTACCTATTGAAATAATCCATTAATGTGTTTTCTTATTTCTGTTACCATGGTAAATAACAGTTTTTTTTTTTGTTTTTTTTTTTTTCTGAGACTAAGTCTTGCTCTGTCGCCTAGGTTGGAGTACAGTGGCGTGATCTCAGCTCACTGCGACCTCCACCTCCCGGGTTCAAGCGATTCTCCCGCCTCAGCCTCCCGAGTACGTGGGATTTCTGGTCCACCACGCCCAGCTAATTTTTGAATTTTTAGTAGAGATGGGGTTTTACCATGTTGGCCAGGATGGTCTCAAACTCCTGACCTCAGGTGATCCGCTGGCCTTGGCTTCCCAAAGTGCTGGACAGGTGTGAGCTACCGGACCCTGCCTTTTTTTTTTTTTTTTTTTTTGAGATGGAGTCTTGCTGTGTCATCCAGGCTGGAGTGCAGTGGCGCCATCTTGGCTCACTGCAACCTCTGCCTCCCAGGTTCAAGCAATTCTCTCACCTCAGCCTCCCAAGTTGCTGGGATTACAGGCATGTACCACCATGCCCCGCTAATTTTTGTTATTTTTTTAGTAGAGACAGGGTTTCACCATGTTGGCCAGGCTGGTCTTGAACTCCTGACCTTGTGATCCGCCCACCTCAGCCTCCCAAAGTGCTGAGATTACAGGCCTGAGCCACTGCACCCAGCCCTGATTTTCAAATAATATATCAATCTTGAATCCCTGGGAAAATTCCACTTGGTCATCATGTAAGGTTGGTATAATATTTGAAAATCAATTATATAAAAAATTCATTTTTATATATTGCTGGATTCAAATTGCTAGTATTTTGTTAAGGACTTTTGGAATTGTTTTTAAGAGCTTGGAGCTTTTTCTTGAAGTATCTTTGATTTGGTAGAGGGGTAATACTAGCCTCGTGAAGTCAGTTGGGAAGGGCTTCCCTGTTTTCTAAAATGTTATGTAAGATTGGTATAATTCCTTCCTTAAATGTTGAATAGAATTCATTAGTGAAGTCATGTGGGCCTGGAAGTTTCTTTATGGGAAGGGTTTCAATTATGACTCAATTTCTTTAACAGGTAAGGGAATATTCAAATCTTCTATTTCTTTTCATGTCTCTTTTGGCAATTTGTGTCTTTCAAGGAACGTGTCCATGTCATCTAAGTTGTCAGATTTACTGGTATATAATTGTCTATAACAAAGAGAAAGAAGATAAAGGCCAGACTTCCCTCTGAGTGATGGAAAATTCCTTATCACATACTGACCTTGTTATTAGATGACACTTGATGCAGTATTTAGGGGTAAGGAGTCATAACATCTGTAACTTACTCTCAAATGATTTGGCAAAACACATAGGTGCGCACGCACACATACACACATAAGAGAGAGAATGGACAGGATATGAAACAAACAACATTAGTCAATACAGGGTGAAGGGTATATGGTAATTCACTGGCCTATTTCAACAACTTTTCTGTAGATTAAACATTTTTCAACATATAAAGTTAAATAATATATTCCATAACCTGGCAATTTAAGGGAATAATCAGAAAATCACACACATACTCTGCACAAGAAAGTTTATCACAGATCAGAACTTGAAAACACCGTAAAACCCCCACAGAGGATTCAATAAACAAAGAATACAATATGATACCAAAGAGCCGACGAAGACAACACAACAACAACAACAACAACAACAACAACAAAAGACATACTTTTTTCAAGGGTATCCATGTGGAAAATGCTCAGTATAAACAGGCTACTGAGGGGAAGAGTTCCAACACTAAGTACGTGACCCCTTCCTATATGCACAGCAAGAAGACTGCAGAGAAACACCATGCAAGCAGTGGCTGTCTCTGTAGTGGTGTCACAGGTGAAAATGACTCTTCCTCATACCCCTCTTCCAAACTTTTTTTTTTTTTTTTTTTTTAGACAGTCTCACTCTGTCGCCCAGACTGGAGTGCAGTGCCACGATCTCGGCTCACTGCAACCTCCGCTCTCTGCAACCTTCGCCTCCCAAGTTCAAGCGATTCTCTTGCCTCAGCCTCCCGAGTAGCCTGCCACCACGCCCGGCTAACTTTGTATTTTTAGTAGAGATGGGGTTTCACCATGTTGGCCAGGCTGGTCTTGAACTTCTGACCTCAAGTGATCCACCCACCTCAGCCTCCCAAAGTGCTGGGATTACAAGTGTGAGCCACCACGCCTGGCCTCTTCCAAACTTCTTGAAAGATCCCAGAAACTCTCTATCACTCCAGTGCAATAGGAAAAAGAGCTTACACTGGTTTAAGACCTGGATTACCCCCAAAAGGAAGGGAAGGAGATTCTGCAGGCAGTGGTGATAACTGGTCTCAAAGTAGCCTGGCGAAGTGGACTGGGTAAGACTGTGAAATCTGGTCTCATGCCCTCCAAAATAGGCAAGGTTAAGAGATCAAGTAAGACAGTACATGGGAAAAAGGTAAAGTTACATACACATGTAAAAAAACAACGGTCTATTTGTTTCGCAAGGACAAACATCGGCTTGGAAGCTATTACTACAGGAAATCCACATGGTACAATGAGATCTAAAGTCTGAAGAGCTGAGTGGAGGTTTGAATCTGCTTCCTGGATGATCCTGGGCAAACTATTCAGCCTTTCTGAGCCTATTTCCACCTCTGAAAATCTGGGATGATGAAATTTTTTATCATTATCCTCCCTGTTGAAAGACTGTGGGGTGGGTGCAGTGGCTCATGCCTGTAATCCCAGCACTTTAGGAGGCCAAGGCGGGCGGATCACCTGAGGTCAGGAGTTTGAGACCAGCCTGGCCAATATGGCAAAACTCCATCTCTACTAAAAATACAAAAAATTAGTGGAGTGCAGTGGCACGCACAGGCAATCCTAGCTACTCCAGAGGCCGAGGCAGGAGAATCGCTGGAACCCAGGAGGTGGGCGTTGCAGTGAGCCGAGATCGCACCACTGCACTCTAGCCTGGCTGACAGAGCGAGACTCTGTCTCAAAAAAAACAAAAACAAAATCAAAAACCCAAAAAAACAATAGGGGAACCTGCTGAGTCCCGAGTCCCTCCATGTATCATGAATGAGAGGACGACTGTCCCAACTCATAAATCCTGGAGTTGCTCTGTTGCTTTTGGCCTCTGTGTGGGGCTGCCACGTCGTCCCTGAGAACAACGCTGACTGCGCGGGCTGGACCACTGTCCTATGCTGGAAAAGTGAGGAACAAGCAGATTCCTCTTGAAATGCCTGCCCGAGCCAGCTGGCCACTACATGAGTAGAACAATTATTTTGACAGGGATCAAGAAGACAGAGATTGAACAAGATATCTGCCTAAACTGCAGGTGGAGATGTGGCAAGAAGATGTAAGGACTCATTGGAGAGGAGAGAAATATTTTTTCTATCCTTTTTATTTTCGTCCCTGTAAGGGCAGGAACAAATCTTTCTGGGTTTGGAGTCAGTGACAATACTTACAGCAAAGAGTCCAACATCAAATACTGAGATTCTTGTTTTACAAAAGTGATCTATTCTTAAGGTTGTGAAATTGAGTCTTCTATTTGACAAAAATCATTGTTACCCAGAAATACTTTTAAAATGTTAATATAATTCACTGCTTTCTGCATTAGGAACAATGAAAGCAAGAAATCTGGTCAAACTGGGATGTTGAGAGGTAGGCTGAGGACTGGCCACTGTACTATTTCACTAAAACTGGAAAAATAATACAAATGCAGACTCCAGAGGTGAAATTCAGGCGATTTATTGTAAACAGGATAACCCTAGCACTCCACCATACTGGCTGTGTCACATGCTCCCTCTTTCACATCAACTGGTCAAAAAAGAAGACTTTCTCAAGAAGCCTCAGGTAACTAATAACCTAGTTCCACAAATCTCATTTACTAAGCACTGAGTAAACTGCAGTATCTGGGGTAGTCTGTTATTGCTCATGGACTGCAGCTTGGACTCATCTAAATGAATCCATTAGTATGCCTGAGTGATCAACAGCAGCTCTAGATCCAACCTGAAAATTGGAAAATGCTGACGCATACTAAACAACAATTGCAGGTTCATGGAAGACTACATGAGATTGCTCTCAGATCTCTTCATGTGTCATTCTCATAAAAAAAGACTCTTAAATTTCACCCATTTTTTTAAAAAGAGCTAAAAGTTACTCAATAGCATATAATTTTCCACATAAAAGGTAGGTGGATTTTTATTTACTAGTACAGTGGTGGATCGGAACACTCAGGCCTAATTTTAGATCTGTCTTGTATATACTTGGCAGTTTAATGAAAAGCTGCATAGTCTACAAATGCATAAAACCAGAAGGAAGTGATGATTTCACACACCTTCTGATGGATAAAGACAGGCTTCATATAAGGAAGTTCTTGAAGGTAGGGATAAAAAGATGGTTACAGCACCACATCGATCTGATGGTAGAAATGGAGCCCCACTTTTGAAAGCAGCCCCATAGTTGTGACTATATCGTTCTTGCCCCAAACTGAGATTTGCAAAATGGCAAATGTAAAAACTTAAGATGTGAAAAGGTATGACTCTACAGAAGAAAGTCCTAGCCAAACAAATCATATGGGGAGGTAAAATGTCCTTAAAAAATGCCATTCTTTACTTTGCCTGAGTTAGTGGATGACAGGGCCACTTACCGTTACTAGTGCTTGTATATGGAAATATATTCACAATTTCTCTTGAAGCAAGTTTTAATAGCAGTAAATATTTCAAAACAGCTGTTAAATCTATAGTAACAATTTCACCTAAAATAGTATCTCATGAAAAAAATATTTTTTTAAAAGTCCACTCCAGTCATCATCTGTGTTTATATGTTTATATTTATATATTCAAAAAATAACAACATTTAAGGCAAGATTAGACTGGTAGCAACAAGGGATTTTAGAGTTTTATGAAGACCTGCTATATAAGAATGCAAGGCTTTACTTTATATTTCCAAAAAGGTGGCTTTGTATTTGCTGCCTTTTAAATTCATAAAGGGGCAAGATATTTTGGTTCACATACTGACTGCAATTTCACTGTAATAAAAATTTATATAGGTGGTTACAAAAAGCTGATGTTGGAAAAGCATGTCACACACTCAGTAGGATCTGAAGTTGACCCTATTTGTACGTGTTAAATAAATATGTTGTGTTAAAGCAATATGTTGATGAGGAAAAGTAAAACTCATGGAACATTGCAAACCAACCATGAAGAAGTAGGTCAATATAATTCAATCAGAATGAAAGAAACCACAGTAATCCTGAGAAATTCGGTTTAGGACAAAATTGATGTAAGGTAAGTCTGTATTTCTAGCATTGTAAATAAGTAGGGTTTTCTAGCATTTTACTAGTTGGAATAAAAAACATGTTCAAATTTTATAAAAAGATTAAAACCATGCCTTATATAACCAGCAATTTCACTAATAAAAGAAGATTACATTGCTTTATCATCTGCCAAATGTAATGTTTTCCACTGATTTACATGATCAAGTAGAAAGCAAATTTGAGGATCAACTTTTAAAAAGTTATTACCTTTCTAAATGTTGTGAAGCCTATGTCAACCTAGGAGGCTTTTAGAAAAGAGCCAACTTTTACTTTCTTCGGACAAGTGACTATTTTACAGAATAGGGAAGGAAGATTCTATAGGAATATCATTCATTTTAAGCATTGTTATATTGGGGAAATTTCTCTCAGTAATCCAAAGAAAAATTTTAAAATATTTAAGAGGCATGTATTTAAAAAATATTCTACATCTATAAGATTTTGTAATTTAATTACTTTGGATTTATAATATTTCTACATTATGATATTTGACAACTTTTTTTGTTTCTCTAATAGTGAATCAGAAACTATTAAAGTGGCCAAGATGACTTTCCTAGGCTCTGGAAGACTCAGGAATGCATCCACTTGCACTTTCCCATGCGTGGGGAATCTTCAGAGTTTTGCAGCCATGAAGTTAATATGAGGTTTCACAAGGGGAAACAGTGGCAGACCACGCTTGAATTCGGTCATGTTCTGAATCACTTCAGGCTGCAAAGAAAAAAGTTTCCTTTTAGTGTATTTAACCTAAACATCAGAGTAAGGACATCGACCTTTTTTTGGAGACACTGGGAGCACACCTCAGTTCTACTCAATGTACTGGTTTTTTGTTTTGGCCTGAGGCCGCTCTACCTAATAACCCATGTATCATGATCTGCTGACCTTTCTTCTGGATCAGTAGGTCTGGAGGGTCATGAATTGGTCTGTACAAACCTATGGTAAGTGTTCTTAGTCCTTTTGGTTTTCCTCTGGGCAAACAAGGGCTGGCTCACCAGGGACCTAGAGGCTTCGCATCAAGGCTTCAGCAGAGTAGCAGAGGCTGGTGTGCCCACCCACAAAAAGCCTAGTTACACTGCCAGTTTCCTCCTCTTGCAAGTGAATGTCAATCCTTCTAGATGATTAAAATACGCAGGTAACATGGGAGAGACTAAGAAGTCTCTCTCCAATATTCAGTGCTGGGAACAGATGTGGCCAGAATTGATTCATTGCAAAATAACACAACTGTTCAAACAGGAGGCAAAGGCAGACAAGGGTAGAGGCTGAGTGACTAGATGTTCAGGGAAGAACTAAAGTAGAAGCTCCAACACCTGGTGACCTGAAACTTTTAGTTCATCACTTTTAGTTCCCAACGAACAAGCTTCTTCTGGCTGGGCACAGTGTCTCATGCCTGTAATCCCAGCACTCTGGGAGGCCGAGGCGGGTGGATCACTTGAGGTCAGTAGTTTGAGACCAGCCTGGCCAACATGGTGAAACCCCATCTCCACTAAAAATAAAAAAACTAGCTGGGCGTGGTGGCGTGTGCCTGTAATCCCAGCTACTCAAGAGGCTGAGGCAGGATAATCGCTTGAACCCAAGAGGTGGAGGTTGTAGTAAGCTGAGATCACACCACTGCACTCCAGCCTGGGTGACTGAGTGAGACTCCATTTCAAAAAAAAAACAAACAAGCCAGGAGTGGTGGCTCATGCCTATAATCCCAGCACTTTGGGAGGCCGAGGCGGGCGGATCACGAGGTCAGGAGATCGAGACCATCCTGGCTAACACAGTGAAACCCTGTCTCTACTAAAAATACAAAAAATTAGCTGGGCGTGGTGGCGGGCGCCTGTAGTCCCAGCTACTCGGGAGGCTGAGGCAGGAGAATGGCGTGAACCCGGGAGGCGGAGCTTGCAGTGAGCCGAGATTGCGTCACTGCACTCCAGCCTGGGTGACAGAGCGAGATTCCATCTCAAAACAAACAAACAAACAAACAAAAAAACAAGTTGCTTCTTCTAAATAGAAAGTCTTCTGTCAGTGCAATCTAACATAACATTATATTTCTTACTTGTGGCAAGGCTGGTGCTTGTGACAAATTTATGTCATTTTGACATGGGAACTCTCCAACAACAGGACCTATAAGAAAATAACAGGTTTAATACTTTGTACTTACTGATACTATCACAAAAGAATAATTTAAAAAAACGAAACCAGACTCAGTTAATTAAAAACACTGCACCAGCCCCGTTCATATACTTCTCAGATCCTCTCAAGGTTGCCTGCTACCCAAGGCCTTAAGTACTTGTCCTGCCTTCTATCCAGAGCCACCCAGTGATGGCTCATGATATTCCTGAGGTCCTAAAACTTTGGCCACAGCAGTTTTAGGGGCCAGGTCTAATGTGACTTTCTGGCCACCCAGAAGGACCTAGTAAAACCGCCCAGAAAGGGGAGTTAATGGCCACAGGACAAACTTTGGCCAGTAAAAGCCAGGAAACGAGAAGGACTGGGAAGTTAACTTGCTTACCCATACTCCCCACATGCAGTGGTTCATGCAGCCTCTTTGGAGACGCCCAACAGCAAGCAGCTGTGTTTTCCTGTGATGCTGTGGCTAACTCAGCAATCTATCACCTGGTATTGCCTCTCTCCTTCATTGTCTCATTTCTCTTTTCCCCTTATGTCTGCAGACCTTATCTCCAGTTTCCGTTCTCTCCCTCTTTCTGGTGTTCTATAAGGCATGTAGCTATGACAAAGGCCAACCATCAGATGGCTCAACATGAGCCTAAAAAGGCAACATTTAATACTTACAAGAATCCATTTCCCTGGCAAGAACATGGACGGATACCTTATGTCTCCTTGGGGCATCTACTGCCAACATTTCCTAGGCAGAAAGAAGAGCAGGGTCACCCTTTTGCTCCACTGAAGAACTTACAATGAGGTGTTCTCTGATGACTATGAAGAATCAGCTATCACACAGTCAGATATAGAAAAGATGCTTCCCTTTCTGGCCGGGTGCGGTGGCTCATGCCTGTAATCCCAGCACTTTGGGAGGCCGAGGAAGGTGGATCACTTGAGGTCAGGAGTTCCAGACCAGTTTGGCCAACATAGTGAAACCCTGTCTTTACCAAAAATACAACAATTAGCCAAATGTGGTGGCACATGCTTGTAATCCCAGATACTTGGGAGGCTGAGGTGGGAGGATTGCCTGACACGAGGAAGCAAGTATGCCATGTGCCGTGAGCCGAGATCACGCCACTGCACTCCAGCCTGGGTGACAGAGACACTCTGTCTCAAAAAAAAAAAAAAAAAAAAAAAAGAAAAGAAAAGAAAGAAAAGAAAAAGAAAAGATACTTCCCTTTCTTTCCCCTCACATTATTTTATTTAAGCTCTACAAAGATTTAGCAAGGCAGGCAAGAATTATTCTTTTTTTTTCCCTTTCCTTTTCTTACTCTAAGGAAAGAATTATTCTTAATCCAATTTTACAGATGAGAAAACTGAATCCAAGGAGATTAAAAAACTGCTCAAACTCCTACAGCTAATAAGTGCCTGGGCTAGGATTAAAAACCTAGCCTAGTACTCCCTGGGATAGGCTGTGCAGGGCTGCACTTGGTGATCTTTAGTGTCTACAGAGACAATGGTCTGAGCTTAGTCAGGGACAAGCACAACACCTGCTCCTCTAAGAACCTTCTCAGACTCTGCTTGTACACTGTGGTTCATCTACCAAGAGAAAGGAAACTAACAATTACCGAGTCCCGCGTTGTATCAGGCACTCTCCTATGCCAGCTCACTTAATTCTCTGTGAACTAAGCATCATGATGATTCTTACTTTAGAGGCATGGACTCTAAGACACAGCAGCTTACATGAATTACATGGGTCACACAGTTCATAGGTGATGGTGTCAGAAGCTAGAGTCTGCTTGCTCTCTCCATTCCACCATGCTGCTTGGAGGGATTCCCCTTAGTTACTACTATGAATGCCACCAGTGCTAGGTTGGCAGGTGGAGAAGTATGTCCCAACCTTTCCCTTAACAGCAGACTTTTACTGTCTTTTCTTTTTTTTTTTTTCTTGAGATGGAGTCTCGCTCTGTCACCCAGGCTAGAGTGCAGTGGCGTGATCTTGGCTCACTGCTAGCTCTGCCTCCCAGGTTCACGCCATTCTCCTGCCTCAGCCTCTCCGAGTAGCTGGGACTACAGGCGCCCGCCACCACGCCCGGCTAATTTTTTGTATTTTTAGTAGAGACGGGGTTTCACCGTGGTCTCGATCTCCTGACCTCGTGATCCACCCGCCTCAGCCTCCCAAAGTGCTGGGATCACAAGCGTGGGCCACTGCGCCCGGCCTACTGTCTTTTCTAAAGGGGTACAAAATTGTGACAAAGTTCCTCTGATGCCTTAGCCACAAGCAACGTTTCATATCCTTAGAGGAGAGAAATCATCAGCCAAACCAAATCCACTCAACAGTTATTTACTAATAACTGTCATTAGTTATTATTAACTGGGCAGTTACTAGTTATTAGTAGCTGGGCAGTTACTAGTTATTAGTAGCTGGGCAGTTACTAATAAGCCTAGTCCTGTGTGACTGCAAGGAAGCTCTGCTGATGTTGCACAGCAAACCTGCCCGTGGATCCCCACTCAACTCTCCGCCAGCAGGCAAAACAGCCCAGATTCTCACAGGCCTGCTCTGATCTCTCCAGCCTCTTTCCAGGAGCTCAGCCCAGGTCTGCCTCTATTAACATGTAGTACCTCTTCTAAGAACTTCATCTTATTGGAGTAAAAAGTTTGCTTCCAAAGATCTCTTCTCCATCTCTTGTCACCCAAACCTTCATTACCCCCTTTTCTACCCACATCAGCAGACAGCAGAACACCCTCTCCAGTTTCAGATTGTTCCCAATTTTCTGACCAACTCTGGACAATACTCATTTTTCTAAAAACAAACGACTGTACCTTCTTGCAAACTATTAATATGTTCTAAGGAACACTACAGTCCTGGGAGATATTTATAGGTATTCTGGGTAAAAAAGGATGCATGGTGAAATCAGTTTAGAAAATGTTAGTCAAAATTCAATAAATGCAGGCTAAAGTCTTTACTGTGGGACTTTTTTTTTGTTTTTCATTGTACTTTAGGTTTTAGGGTACATGTGCACAACGTGCAGGTCCGTTACATATGTATCCATGTGCCATGTTGTTTTGCTGCACCCATCAACTCGTCATTTAGCATTAGGTATATCTCCTAATGCTGTCCCTCCCCGCTCCCCCCACCCCACAACAGTCCCTGGAGTGTGATGCTCCCCTTCCTGTGTCCATGAGTTCTCATTGTTCAATTCCCACCTATGAGTAAGAACATGCGGTGTTTGGTTTTTTGCCCTTTCGACAGTTTACTGAGAATGATGTTTTCCAGTTTCATCCATGTCCCTACAAAGGACATGAACTCATCATTTTTTATGGCTGCATAGTATTCCATGGTGTATATGTGCCACATTTTCTTAATCCAGTCTATCGTTGTTGGACATTTGGGTTGGTTCCAACTCTTTGCTATTGTGAATAGTGCCGCAATAAACATACGTGTGCATGTGTCTTTATAGCAGCATGATTTATAGTCCTTTGGGTATATACTCAGTAATGGGATGGCTGGGTCAAATGGTATTTCTAGTTCTAGATCCCTGAGGAATCGCCACACTGACTTCCACAATGGTTGAACTAGTTTACAGTCCCACCAACAGTGTAAAAGTGTTCCTATTTCTCCACATCCTCTCCAGCACCTGTTGTTTCCTGACTTTTTAATGATGGCCATTCTAACTGGTGTGAGATGGTATCTCACTGTGGTTTTGATTTGCATTTCTCTGACGGCCTTCTTATAATTTCTAAAATACCAATACACTCTGATTCTCTAAGAATGGGAATAGTCTTTCCCAAACTTGTATGGTCATGAAACCCTTTTCCTAGGTACCCCTATTAATATCTTGCATACCACGGAACACAGCTAGGGAAATGCTGTTCTAGACTTAGCCTAAGCCTGGTTATAAATACTTCCACTGGTTTTTTGGTTTTTTTTTTTGAGGTCGAGTCTTGCTCTGTCACCCAGGCTGGAGTGCAGTGGTGCAATCTCGGCTCACTGCAACCTCCGCCTTCTGGGTTCAAGTGATTCTCCTGCCTCAGCCTCCTGAGTAGCTGGGATTACAGGCGTGCGTCACCACGCCTGGCTAATTTTTGTATTTTTAGTAGAGACGGGGTTTCACCAAGTTGGTCAAGCTGGTCTCGAACTCCTGACCTCGTGATCTGCCCACCTCAGCCTCCCAAAGTGCTGGGATTACAGGCGTGAGCCACCACGCCCAGCCCCTCTCTTTTTTCAAACAGGGTCGAGCTATGTTTCCAAGGTTGGTCTTGAATTCCTGGGCTCTAGCGATCTTCCTGTCTCAGCCTCCCCAGCAGCTGGGACTACAGGCTATTATTGCAAAAGAGCAAGAGTAATTTAGATGAGACCCTTTTCTTTCTCTATACAATGCAAAGGAAGCCATGAGGTAAAGAAAATCACTTGTCCAGCCATCCATTTTTGTAGCCAAAATGGGTCAAATCTCATTGCTGAAAAAGGTGCATTCAAAATACTGGCTTTTGCTGCTCAATTCTGAAACTATAGTCTCCTTTTCTTATTGTTAAGGTGATACCAGCTATATTATATTAATACTTGTTTGCATACAGCCTTAATAATTTTGCAGAAGAGTTGCGGGGAGAGGTGTAGGCAACTCATGGATGACACAAAATCACCATTTTCCTCAAAGAAACTATCAGCACCTTTGGGTCAAAGACTGTTACTTTTTCCTTAGCCTCTCACTCAGCACTAGGAGTGGTGAATTAAATAAACATTAGAAACCCTAGTACAGGAAAAAATGTGATCAAGCCTCATTGTACCACTAACTTCACAAAGTAATTCTAATGAGAACTGTAAGCACTGACTCCTGTGCTGGTAGCTATAATACATCCCTAGAAAAAAATACTGTAAAGTAGAGTATCTCTCTAAAACGATGTGGGCACAGGGCAGGACTGAGTCCCCGACCAAACAACCTAATGACAGATACAAACCAGAAATGGCTAGAACAATAAGGGACAATTCTAGGGTACTATGGTAATCACAGAGTATAATTTTGCTCCTTATTTTGAAAAATAGGCATAAAAGTATTTTACACAAACTAGAGGCCCCAATATATTACAAAAAACATATGTAACACTTTAGGTGCAATTCCATTGCAGCATAAATTTTGAGTTTTTGCATTTAGCATACTTATTACACATTAATATACCTACTTAATGGAAATTTTGCTATCCTTCTTAGAATTTTTATAGAGGGGAAGATTTAGATGGTGTGCACCCTTTTTTGAGATGGAGTCTTGCACTGTCGCCCGGGCTGGTGTGCAGTGCTGCGATCTCAGCTCGCTGCAACCTCCGCCTCCCAGGTTCAAGTGATTCTCCTGCCTCAGTCTCCCAAGTAGCTGGGATTACAGGCACCCGCCACCACGCCCGGCTAATTTTTTTTAGTAGAGACAGGGTTTCACTATATTGGCCAGGCTGGTCTTGAACTCCTAACCTCGTGATTCACTCACTTTGGCCTCCCAAAGTGCTGAGATTACAGATGTGAGCCACCACGCCCAGCCAGTGTGAATCTCTTAAAGCTTGCTGGGAAGACTTTAATGGTGGTGCCTCCCTTTCCTTTTGATAAACTTCCTAAGTGAGCAGAAGCATGTAAAACTTATAATATCTCTGACCACAATTCAAAGGTGAGTAATCATTTATTTTAAAAAGCAGCCACAGTGGCACCTAAATGGGCGAAGACAATTTATAGTTGTCAGAGCTTGGAAAATAATCTGATTCTCAAGTTCTTTTGTTTTCTTTGTTCTTCCTTCCCACCAAACAAGCTCAACAATATTCTTTGCAGAGTAGGGTGGAGAACAGAGAGAAGAAATTGAAAGGGTGCCTAAAAAGGTAGATCTGGAAGTCAGGAAGGGCTGTCACAGTCCTTGGTTTAGAGCATGAGTCAATATTTTGGCTTCCTTGGGCCACACTGGAAAAAGAAGAATTGTCATGGGCCACACATAAAATAGACTAACAACAGCTGATAAGCTAAGAGAAAAAAAAATTTGCAAAATATCTCATAATGTGGGCTGCGCGTGGCCTGCAGGCTGCAGGTCCCGCAAACTTGGTTTAGAGGGAGAGGAAAACAGTACTTGGTTCAATAAAAACTATCTTTATTCTAAAAGTCATTAAGTGTTTGTGTCAAAAAACTTGAATCCACAAAAACACCTTCATAAATCCAGCCTGAATGGCTTCAAAGCAGCAACACACAATATAGCACATACAATAGGTGTTTTGGTTTTTTTGAGGCATAGTTTCGCTCTGTCACCCAGACTGGAGTGCAGTGGCACGATCTCCACTCACTGCAACCTCTGCCTCCCAGGTTCAAGCGATTCTCATGCTTCAGCCTCCTGAGTAGCTGGGATTACAGGCGTATGCCACTACACCCAGCTAATTTTTGTATTTTTAGTATAAATGGGGTTTCACCATGTTGGCCAGGCTGGTCTTTAACTCCTGACCTCAAGTGATCCTTCCGCCTTGGCCTCCCAAAGTGCTGGGATTACAGGTGTAGGCCTCCATACCCAGCCCTATAATACTTTCTTATCAGTCAAAATCTAAATATATGAATTTGACTTACCTTGTAGAATTTGATGATATCTTCCTTGGTAAGTGTCTTTAAATATGCAACTTCAATGTTATCTGAAAAAGTAATCAAACAATATTTTACTAACATTTCCATATGAAGCAGCCCAGAACAGTACACTAAATGACAATATACTTCACTCCAAGACTCTTAAGTATCCATATATTTTTTTTTGAGACAGAGTTTCACTCTGTCACCCACGCCGGAGTGCAGTGGCTCGATTTCGGCTCACTGCAACCTCTGCCTCCTGGGTTCAAGTGATTCTCCTGCCTTAAGCCTCCTGAGTAGTTGGGATTACAGGCGCAAGCCAACACGTCCGGGTAATTTTTATATTTTCAGTAGAGATGGGGTTTCGCCATGTTGACTAGGCTGGTCTTGAATTCCTGACCTCAAGTGATCTGTCTACCTCAGCCTCCCAAAGTGCTGGGATTATAGGCATGAGCCATTGTGTCTGGCCAAGTATCCACATTTTTTTTCTTTTTTGAGATGGAGTCTTGCTCTGTCACCCAGGCTGTTGTGCAGTGGTGCGATCTCGGCTCACTGTAAGCTCCGCCTCCTGGGTTCATGCCATTCTCCATTCTCCTGCCTCAGCCTGTAAGTAGCTGGGACTACAGGCGCCTGCTACCATGCCCAGCTTTTTTTTTTTTTTTTTTTGTATTTTTAGTAGATACGGGGTTTCACTGTGTTAGCCAGGATGGTCTTGATCTCCTAACTTGTGATCTGCCCGCCTCACACTCCCAAAGTGTTGGGATTACAGGCGTGAGCCACTGCGCCTGGCCAAGCATCCACATTTTTATGTGACCGTTTGCTTTGATTTTAAGTAAATGTAAGTGGATGCTGGCTGGGCACAGTGGCTCATGCCTGTAATCCCAGCACTTTGGGAGGTCATGGTGGGTGGATCACTCAAGGCCAGGAGTTTGAGAACAGCCTGGCCAACATGGTGAAACCCCATCTCTACTAAAAATATAAAAATTAGCCAGGCATAGTGGAGTATGCCTGTAGACCTAGCTACTCGGGAGAGGCTGAGACATGAGAATCACCTGAACCTGGGAAGCAGAGGTTGCAGTGAGCCGAGATCACATCACTGCACTACAGCCTGGGTGACAGAGCAAAACTCTCTAAAAAAAAAAGGCCAGGTGCGGTGGCTCACACCTGTAATCCCAGCATTTTGGGAGGCCGAGGCGAGGGGATTACCTAAGGTTGGGAGTTCGAGATCACCCTGACCGACATGGAGAAACCCTGCCTCTACTAAAAATACAAAATGGTGGCACATGCCTGTAATCCCAGCTACTTGGGAGGCTGAGGCAGGAGAATCGCTTGAACCCGGGAGGCAGAGGTTGCAGTGAGCCGAAGATTGTGCCATTGCACTCCAGCCTGGGCAACAAGAGCGAAACTCAATCTTAAAAAAAAATAATAATAATAAGTGGATGTAGTGCAATGGGAAAGAGCCTTGGCTCAGGAGCCAGGCCAGCCTAGATTCATATCCTGGCTCTCTGGTTATAAGCTTTTCGATCTTGGCCAGTCATCTCAACTTTTCTGAGCCTCAGTTTCCTCATCTGGAAATTGTGGATAATAACTACTTAATAAGGGCTGCAGTGAGAATTAGGAAAAAGATATATGACAATAACACTGCTAGGTACATGGTAAATGCTCAATAAATGAGAGTGAGTATTATCATTAATAGTGAATACAACTGCTAGATAAATTATAGGTAGGCTGGACGTGGTGGCTCATGCCTGCAATCCCAGCACTTTGGGAGTCTGAGGCAGGAGAATCGCTTGAGCCTAGGAATTCAAGGCTCCGGTGAGCTATGATGACACACTGTACTCAAGCCTGGCTGACAGAATGAGATACTGTCTGAAAGAACAAAACAAAAAGAAAAATTATGGGTAAGGAAACTGAGGTCCAAAAAAGGTGTCTTGACCAAGATTTTTAGCTTGTTGGTGTCAGAATAAGAACACAACCCACATCCCCTGACCTCTAGTACAGCTTAGCACAATCCACTATTAATTGATGCTCTAGAAGCAAGGTGAAAGGAAGCTGATTCAAGACAGGAGACTTCAAGAATCACAGCTCTCCCAAATCTGAAAGGAGTGAAAAACCTTTGGAGATTCCCTACACGCAAATGTTTGAACTCCTGTGCCTCAAGGGCAGCATTTGCCTCAAAGGGGTTCAATCTGGTATTATCTCATTTTTTTAATATTATGGGAAATAGATACTTAGGTATCTGTGATCAGAATCTCAGGATACACTGATGAAATAAAAATGTGAAATTGAATTATTATTAATACTTTATTGTGAGATATGGGTAGATCCAGGTCTAGGTTTGGAGGAAAAAAAAGAGATAAGGTTTCTAATAGAAAATTGGAGTTAAATTAAGTAACAGTTCTTTAGAAGTGCCAGCCATTCCCCCACCCCAACTCCCCAAATAAGTAATGGAATATCACCTACAAAATGAATACCATTTTGTAGAATGGCCTTAATCAAATGTTACTTGAATGCCATAAACGTTGGGGCCCTAATTTTACCTTACCTCTGTCAAAATTATATTGCTGGGAGATGATTTCTCCCCAATATTTAGCACACTCAGCAGACAGCTTCTTTGGTTTGTCTAGTCGACGAATTGCTAATGCTTGAATGTGTTTTTGGAAGGCCTCTTCTGTCATGTCCTCTATGGACTTTTCCATGGTAATTAAGAAAGCTTCCACTCTGCTTTCTAGGTAGTGAGGTGGCTTTTCTGACTGGATGATGAATCTCAAGCCCTGTATGCCATTGGCTCGACGTGGCCCGCTGAAGACGATATAGCCTGAAACATAGACATCAGCCAGTCATGACCTTGGCATTTGAAACCTGGGTCATTTTTAATCCTTCAAAAACTAACCTGTCTAAGCAAATAAAATCTAGTTTAAGGTTTTAGATTATTCACCTCTTAAAGAAATATGAGCACTTAAGATGGTTTCAGTTCCTAAGGACAGAGTAGAAGAGCTCTCTGAAGAATTACAGAGTTGGAGATGACTTTTTCTCCTTCTTAGGAAAAAAATCCTATTCATTATTCAAACTCCCATCTTGTCACTCCTCACTCTCTGCTAGTTAATCTTCTTCAATCTATGCTAAAGTTACTCCCAGACTATAAAATGCTGGACTCATTTTCATCCCTTAGTCACAGTCCTAGCTGTGTTTCCTTTAACATCCAAGTTCCGCATATGAACCTGGCTCTCCTACTGTATTTCTTGTTAGATAATCTATTCCTGAACCAATTAATTCAGAATGCAACTCTCTAGAGATCAAGCTAACTAAAAGTCATACTTCCACGTTATCTCATGAGGCCGTGCACTACCTCCCTTCAACACCTTTTCAAAACCAAGCTCTTGGCTTATCTCCTTCAGCTGCCCTGCCTTGATCCACCACCTCCAACAGCTGTGGTGCCTCTGGGTCTCACTTCTGAGGAAGTTTTTATCTTCAACATAGCCATTCATAGTTCGATTTTCTTTGAGATGGAGTCTCGCTCTGTCACCCAAGCTGGAGCGCAGTGGCACAATCTCTGCTCACTGCAAACTCCGCCTCCCGGGTTCAAGTGATTCTCTGCCTCAGCCTCCCGAGTAGCTGGGATTACAGGCATGCACCAACACGCCCAGCTAATTTTTGTATTTTTAGTAGAGATGGTGTCTCACCATGTTGGCCAGTCTGGTCTTGAACTCCTGACCTCAGGTGATGCACCCGCCTCAGCCTCCCAAAGTGCTGGGATTACAGGCGTGAGCCACTGTGCCCAGCCAACAGTTTGAGCTCTTATAATAACATTTACCATGCTGTACTAAAATTATTCCTTTACAGGCCTGCCTGATTTGACTGTGAGCTCCTCGAAAGGAAGGACCATCCAGAGCATCCATTTTCCATGTCCAGCACCTAGCACAATGAGTATTTAAACAATGATGGGTACTTGGACAGACTCATCCTTTTTTCACTGGTTCCTTTCTGTCATTACTGGGGCTTCTTTGAGCTTCTTTCCTCATTGATCAAATCTGCCAGTACCTCAAGATTTTTAACAGTATCTAAAACTGCAAACACTTGCTGAGTGCCTTCTGCATGTCCCAGGCTTGGGATATAAAGATGAATGGAGATAATACCTGCCTTCAAGGAACTCAAGCTTTAGTGAATCTAAGCTCCTCTGGATGGCTTGTTTCTCATCTTGCTACCCATAAACTTGTCCTTAGTTACACCTTTTCCCCCACCTAAAATGCCTTCTTTATTGACATGTATGTAATATACAGTATCATCTCATAAAGAATTGCTTTAATGTCCATAAGATAGTGATTGCTTATCTTTTAGAAGTGGATTCTCTGTAATAAGGTTTTCTCAAGTCTCTCTAAGTAGAGCATGTCTGATACACAGTGTCAGGTGAAAATGTGGAAAATGTTTTACAGGGAAAATAATTCATCGAAGTCTACAGTACCCTGCTATTTCCCCACTTTCCTCTCACCCAACTGCTCCTTGGTGCGCAGGGTGTTGAAGCAAGGTTCCGAGATAATCTGACAGAAGAGCTCCAGAAACATATTCTCTGAGGTGCTTTGCATGTCTGTTTGGTAGTATATCTCGATGCCACAGTTATTGTGAACTTCATTTCTCTGCTGATAAACAAACCATCCTCCTAGGAAGTTTCAAAAAGACAGCAGCAAGTTCAAAAATTTATTTGGGGTTTAATAAAGTCAATGCTATGTCTGCCCACACTTACAGATGATAATTTAGACATTAATAGAAAAGGGAGGTAGAGAAGCCTGGAGTTGTATTTCATTGATTTCACTCCAACTTTGACCAACAGTCAAACTTACTGATTATAAATTGGCAGCACTAAGTTCCCTCTCATCAGAAGGAGGGGAGCCAGCGCCATGGCTCACATTTATAGTCCCAGCTACTTGGGAGGCTGAGGCGGGAGGATCACTTGACCCCAGGAGTTTGAGGCTGCAGTGAGCTGTGACTATACCACTGCACTCCAAACCAAGATACAGAGTGAGACCCTGTCTCAAAAAAAAAAAAAAAAAAAAAAAAAAGCAGAGAGAGAGGAATGTGGCCTGTAAGTCTCTCTCCCTCACCCACCTCACATCCTTCTAAGCCTTTTCATACTTTTTTTTTTTTTTAAGACAAAGTCTTGCTCTGTCAACCAGGATGGAGTGAAGTGGTGCCATCTCAGCTCACTGCAACCTCCGCCTACTGGGTTCAAGTAATTCTCCTGCCTCAGCCTCCTGAGTAGCTGGGACTATAGGCATGTGCCACCACACCTGGCTAATTTTTCTATATTTGGTAGATATGGGGTTTTGCCATGTTGGCCAGGCTGGTCTTGAACTCCTGACCTCAGGTGATCCGCCTGCTTTGGCCTCCCAAAATGCTGGGATTACAGACGTGGGCCACCACGCCTGGCCCTTTTCTTTTTTTTTTTTGAGACAGAGTCTTGCTCTGTCACCCAGGCTGGAGTGCAGTGGTGCAATCTCGGCTCACTGCAACCTCCATCTCCTAGGTTCAAGCAACTCTCCTACCTCAGCCTCCTGAGTAGCCGGGATTACAGGTGCCTGCCACTATGCCCAGCTAATTTTTGTATTTTTAGTAGAGACGGGGTTTCACCACGTTGGCCAGGCTGGTCTCAAACTCTTGACCTCAGGTGATCTGCCCACCTCAGCCTCCCAAAGTGCTGGGATTACAGGTGTGAGCCACCACACCCGGCTGCCTGGCCCTTTTCATATATATTCTAAAACATCTCCTTGGTTGCAGTGAGCTGACATTGCGCCACTATACTCCAGCCTGGGTGACAGAGTAAGACTCTGTCTCAAAAAATAATAAAAATAAAGATAAATAAAACATCTCCTTTATAATGCCTGAAAATTTTCCTTTTCACTTGAGACAGTCTCTCACTCTGGCACCCAGACTGGAGTGGAGTGGCACAATCATGGCTCATTGCAGCCTCAACCTCCTGGGCTCAAGCGATCATCCCACCTCAGCCTCCTAAGTAGCTACAGGTGTGCGCCTCTATGCCCAGCTAATTTTTTTTATTTTAAATTTTTTGTAGAAACAAGTTCTCACTATTTTACCCAGCCTAATCTCAAATTCCTGGCTTCAAGCAATCTTTTTACCTTGGCCTCCCAAAGTGCTGGGATTATAGGCATGAGCCACCACCCTGGCCTGAATATTTTATTTTTATTTTTATTTTTTTTATTTTTTTATTTTTATTTTTTTGAGACGGAGTCTGTCTCTGTCGCCCAGGCTGGAGTGCAGTGGCGCAATCTCGGCTCACTGCAAGCTCCGCCTCCCGGGTTCACGTCATTCTCCTGCCTCAGCCTCTCCGAGTAGCTGGGACTACAGGCGCCCGCCACCACGCCCGGCTAATTTTTTGTATTTTTAGTAGAGACGGGGTTTCACCGTGGTCTCGATCTCCTGACCTCGTGATCCGCCCACCTCGGCCTCCCAAAGTGCTGGGATTACAAGCGTGAGCCACCGTGCCCGGCCGAATATTTTATTTTTAAATAGTAAGTGCCTTTCCATGGAGACTTAAGTGAAGAACTATTTAAAGATTCACATCTGATCAGTTGGCTAATTCAGAATGATTTCCTACCACCTAGCATTTTGAGAATGAGATGTGAACTGGGCTATTTTTGAACATGGAGAAATTTGGGAGGGTACTTAGGAGGCAAAAGAGATTAAGATCCTAGGAAAGGAGACATAAAGAGGGAAGTAGAGTCAAAAGAAGTAAGAAGGATGAATTTCACTTTGAAATATTGTTTCTAGACTGGCCTCACTTTGAAGTCAACTGTTATGGCTCTTGCACAGAATATCCTGAGTCTTTCTCTAATTGTAGTGGAATCAGCACATACTGAGTCTTGTCCTGGTTGTAGTGACTGAGGAATAAACTAGCAAAAGCTGGAAATAAACCACTACCAGATCTGTGATGACTGGTCATGAGCAGAGCTGGGCTCAACGTATCTCTAAGCATTCAACAAAGGTATCCTGAAGTAATAATATGTTCTAGTTGCTTTAGAAGCTACTCAGATGAACCAGACACAGACTTTGGCTTTAAGGAATGTACAGTCTAACAAGAAGATGGAGATGCACTTCAATCCCAACACGAGAAGTGCTAAGCAGCTTGAATAGGGAGGTTCAGAAAAATTGTGCTGCAAGTCCAGAGGTAGACGTGATTATTTCTAACTGGGAGTTTTAGAAAAAGTTTGGTGGAATAAGTAGCTTATAAAATAGGCCTGGAAGGAGTAGGATGTAGGCACTGGCCCATGGGAAGAAGGGGGAAAGGAAAACACCATTTTGGGAGGATAAAATAGCTGGGGGGGAAAGGCAGCACAGATGGTTCATGCATAGGGAACAGCCAATCAAGCTTGGCCAAAAAAAGCTTCTCTTCCTTCATTTAATATACCTTCTATTACACAGTTTTGAGCAATATTGACAATAATGCTTAATAAGTTTTTATCAGAAGAAGCCACTGTTAATGTAAAAGTAACCCAACATTATAAACCCCAATATATAAATTCAATAAAAGTCTTTGTTAATCCCTTATAAAAATATACTTGTAATGATTACATGTTATCTGCACCTGTGGGTTTCCTAAAACTATTTCTGCCAAAGAATCCTATGGGTTTCCAATTAAATATTATAATTCCAGTTTCCATTTTTATAAATGTATTTTATTTCATGACTCGTAGTCAATAGCTTTGTGATATTTTTACTTCCTAATTCCCCTTCATTCAAGTACCCACCAATTCCAGTATCATTCTCTTCAAAATTATTGCTTATCTCCAATTTTACTTCTTTGGCCCTCCTACCAAAAATTTTTTGGCAGAATTACCTATCTCTAATCATACTTCTGTAAATAGTAGAGGTTCCCAAGTAAATCTCTGACATAAAACTATACCAAATTCAGCCCACCTGTAATCACCCACACTGTTATGTCAAAATAGTCCATTCCCAAAGTTACAACATCTCTACTTACTGTCAGGGAGCTGAACTTCTCTATACCGAACCAGCTGACTTGGAAGGAGAGGTTTGGTATGAGCATGTTCAATAAGGGTGTCTTCAACCATCTGCATAATTCCTAATGCAGCCTATGGAAAAAATATGTCCCAACATATTACAAAAACATAAACATATCTTGTTTGTGAAATAAACTAACTTTGTTTATCATAAAAGTGGATTCTAAAATCTTAAATACATTTGATCCTATTCAAATGGATAAAAATTGAATTTGTCAGTATGGTCATTTTGCAATAGAGTCAATATGGTAGTGGTGAAAGAAACAGACACCCAAACAATCATCAATACTGATGCTGATACTGGAAAAAAGGCATGGCCAAAGATGGTCTCAAGTGAAATGATCCTGACTACAGACACCTGGGGTCACAGAAAAGCAAGGGAGGCAAACATAGGCTTTATGGTAGGTAAAATGACCTTGGTAAGAATCTTGCTTCTGCCACTTATTAGCATCTGACCTTGGGCATATTGTTCTGGAAGGGGTATAGCAGAGTGGTAGAGATCAAGGGATCTTTTTTTTTTTTTTTGAGACAGGGTTTCATTCTGTTACCCAGGCTGGAGTGCAGTGACACAATCATAACTCACTGCAGCCTCAACCTCCTAAGCTCCTCTTGCCTCAGCCCCCTGAGTAACTAGGACTACAGGCATGCACTACCACACCTGGCTGTTTTTCAATTTTTTGTAGAGTTATGTTGCCCAGGCTGCTCTCGAACTCTTGGGTTCAAGCAATCCTCTTGCCTCAGCCTCCAAAGTACTGAGATGACAGGCGTGAGCCACTGCACCCAGCCGAGACTGAGGGATCTTGAGACAGACTGCCACAGAAATTTTGTAGTGCTTTCCATGTGCTAAGTACTTAGCATGTACTATTTAATCCTTACCACACATGATGCAGGTGCTACTATAACTCTAATTTTACAGAAAAGAAAACAGATAAGCACAGAGTTAAGACATTTTCAAAAGATTACAGATCTAGTATATAGCAGAGCCAGGATTTGAATCCAGGCTGTCTGATTCTACAGCACGTGCTCTTATCTACTATACAATTATGCCACCCTATACAGAGTAGGGATAATTACTCCCATTTCCTCCTATGATTGCACAAGGTAGAAAACAGCAGAGGAGGCAGCCATGAAAGTAGGCCCTCAGTTAATCACCATCATTCTACTTTCCCTGTGCCCTCTACCTTCCTCCACAGAGCGAGAGGGTTGAGTAAACTCTAATGTGTTTCTTATCATACCATGCTGGTTAACAATCTTGAGAAAGACTAGAGGGAAAAAATATCTTGCAATGATCCACAAAAGATTGCTAAAACCTCAACCACCCACCTGCTTTGTTATGTTTCCATGGAGAAGGGCTTCAATGTGCAGCCGTGACAGGAGCTGAGGTATGAAGGCCTTAAGGCGAGGAAGGGTTACATCTGCAAAGGTGTAAGAAGACACAGTGAGCGCTACCTATGAGGGTTTTTTTTTTAATTTGAGATCATCTGAGACTTACAGAAGACTTGCAGAAATAGTACACAGAGTTCCTGTAAACACTTCACCTAGTTTTCCCTAATGTTAACATCTTTCATAACCATCAAAACTAAGAAATTAACATTGGTATAATACTATTAACTAAAGTACAGACTTTATTTGGATTTTTCCCATTTTTGTCTTTTTTTTATTCCAGGATTTGATCCACAACCCTCCATTACATTTAGCTGTCATATGTCTTTAGTTCTCTCTAATCTCTGACAGTTTCTCCGTCTTTCCATGTATTTCATGACCTCAAGACTTTTGAAGAGTACTGTTCAGTTATTTTATAGAAGTCCCACATTGGGTTTGTCTGGGGTTTTCTCACGATTAGATTTCATGTCTGTATTACTACAAAGAATACCACAAAGGTAATGCGCCTTTCTCACTGCATCCTATCAGGGGACTCATGAAGTTGATATGTTGTAGTACTAGTGATGTTAACACTGATCACTTGGTTAAGGTGGTGTCTGCCAGATGTCCTCACTGTAAATGTGTTATTTTATTCTTTTGTTTATAATCTAATAACTCATATGTGCTCTATATGCAATTTGGAAAAGCCCACTTGCCCATCTATACCTATTTTTCCCTTTGTAATTACTAAATGTTTATTTTGGGAAAAGTAAATGAGATTATACAAATATTTTCTTTTTCTTTAAATCTGACCCACTAATTTTAGCAACCATTGGTGGTTATTGCCTGTAGCAATTACTACTATGGAGTTCTAATGGCAATTTTTCTATTTCCCTCGTTCTTTTTACATATATTGATGTAATCCTTCTGTGAGGAAGAGCTGTCCCTTCTCCATTAGGACACCATAGTAATAACTGCTACAAGCAAGATCTACCAATGGATGCTAAAATCAGTGACAGACATTTAAGGAGAAACATGGGAATGCAAATAACAAGTGCTTACCACAGATCAGGAATTTTACAGATGTTATCTTTCACACTATAAAGTAGGTACTATTATCCCCACTTTAAAGATAGGAAAATGAAGTTAAGAAAATTTAAGTTTGTTGTTCAAAGTCATTAAGCTAGTAAATTGCAGAGCTGGGATTTGATCCTTGGTCAATTCCAAAGTGGATGTTCATTCTACTCCACTGTACTGCCTTAGGGGTCCTCTTCACTAGGCTCCCTCAGCACTCTCTGCAGCTTTCCACCACAACACTTACCCCCTTGTCTCTCTCTATTAAAATGATCTACTTACATTTATGCTTCACCACCAGACTGGAGCTCCTTGATCAAAGAAACTCCATCTAATTGATCATTTTTAATTTTTATTTATTTTTGAGACAGAGTCTTGCTCTGTCACCGAGGCTGAAGTGCAGTGGTGCAACCTCCGCCTCCTGGGTTCAAGCGATTCTCCTGCCTTAGCCTCTTGAGTAGCTAGGAATACAGGCATGCACCACCACGCCTGGCTAGTTTGTGTATTTTTTGTAGAGATGGGGTTTTGCCATGTTTAATTAATCATTTTTTAATCTCAAGCACCTGCAGTCTTGGGCTGGGTGCATGGTAGGCAGTCAGTAAATGCTGCTGGACCACACTGAACCCTGAAGTTCTTCATACCCTGGCACCTAGACAGCTGAATGATTTAGAGTCATTGAGTGTATTGCTTCTCGGCCTTTTGGCTAAGATCAAGTGTAGAGTCATTGAGTGACTCTATGATTTAGAGTCAAAAGGCAGCCTCTCACACTGAGTTGTTTCCAAATTAAGCCATTCTGGCATTTTGGATTATTGTAGAAGTGTATATATCAAAATGGAATAATTATTTGAGCAGAAAATTTAAACCAAAAAAGTACTGACTTTTCTCTTTATAAAATCTATTTTAGGAAGCCTTCATATCCCTCTGAGATACTATAGAGCTTATTCTGCTTAAAAGTAACATGCCATCTGACCTAGATTCTAACGAAGGGTGAATAAAACCCTCAAACCTTTGCTTTTTGATCATTATAAAAGTAGGCTTCGTTTTGGAAAACATTTAAAATTAATTGTGTGCTATTTTTTTTTCTTTTTTTTGAGACAAGAGTCTTGCTCTGTTGCCCAGGAGTACAGTGGTGCGATCATGGCTCACTGCAAGCTCCACCTCCTGGGTTCACACCATTCTCCTGCCTCAGCCTCCTGAGTAGCTGGGACTACAGGTGCCCGCCACCACACCTGGCTAATTTTTTGTTTTTTTTTTTTAGTAGAGACGGGGCTTCACCATGTTAGCCAGGATGGTCTCGATCTCCTGACCTTGTGATCCGCCTGCCTCAGCCTCCCAAAGTGCTGGGATTACAGGTGTGAGCCACCGCGTCCGGCCAATTGTGTGGTATTTTTAAAAGGTATAATTCTTGCTATTAATTGCATATGATCATAATCATTTTGCAAAGAAAAGCATATTAACTGTCCTGATAAAAAATGTACCTGTTCTAGTAAATGATTTTTATAATCTAGCCTCCTATCCAATGCCTGAGGCAATCAACAAAATAATGACTTTCGGTACTTTGCTTGATTTGTGTCACTGAAGACATCAAAAGCACAGTGTTACATAAGTATAAGAACTTGTCATAAAAGGTTATTAAAACATTCAACAGAATTCTTTTTTTTTTTTTGAGATGGAATCTCTCTCTGTTGCCAGGCTGGAGTGCAGTGGCATGATCTTGGCTCACTGCAACCTCTGCCTTCCAGGTTCAAGCGATTCTCCTGCTTCAGCCTACCAAGTAGCTGGGACTACAGGTGTGTGCCACCATGCCCAGCTAATTTTTGTATTTTTAGTACAGATGGGTTTCACCATGTTGGCCAGAACGGTCTCCATCTCTTGACCTCGTGATCCACCCACCTCAGCCTCCCAAAGTTGCTGAGATTACAAGCATGAGCCACCGTGCCCGGCCCAGAATTTTTTTTTTTTTTTTTGAGACGGAGTCTCGCGCTGTTCCCCAGGCTGGAGTGCAGTGGCGTGATCTTGGCTCACTGTAAGCCCCGCCTCCCAGGTTCATGCCATTCTCCTGCCTCAGCCTCCCGAGTAGCTGGGACTACAGGCGCCTGCCACCGCGCCCGGCTAATTTTTTGTATTTTTAGTAGAGACGGGGTTTCACCATGGTCTCCATCTCCTGACCTCGTGATCTGCCCGCCTCAGCTTCCCAGAGTGCTGGGATTTCAGGCGTGAGCCACGGCGCCCGGCCCAGAATTCTTTTTATTGCATGTTAATGCTTATGGCTGAGCACGTAGGAAGAAAGATTAATTGGTGAGGTAATGTTGAGAAGTAAAAAATCTAAAACAATAATAAAGGGTGACACCAATCTACATTTTTTTCCAATAAAGAAATCCTGAAAGTAATTTCTTTGCATTCAACAGGCATTCATTAGATACACACTGAGGGCGTAACATTATACTAGATACTAAGTAAAGGGGTATAGAAGGAAGGTATAATCACTGCTCTCAAAGAATTTTGGATTTTCAAGCCAAACTCCTGAAAATTAGACTTAAGATTCTAGAAAAAAAAACAACAAAAGATGACTCTTTAGGCTTTCACATTTTCCAATTTTTAACTGAACTGATCTAAGGATGCTAAAGCAGGAAGGAAAAAAAAAAAGCCTGAACATTGTGTGTTAAGACTTTGAAGTTCAGCTTTTTCTTTTCTTAAAACTTCAATATTGGCTGGTCGCAGTGGCTCATGCCTGTAATCCCAGCACACTGGGAGGCCAAGGCGGGTGGATCACCGGAGATCAGGAGTTCAAGACCAGCCTGGCCAACATGGTGAAACCCTATCCCTACTAAAAATACAAAAAATTTGCCAGGCATGGTGGTATATACCTGTAATCCCAGCTACTCAGGAGGCTGAGGCAGGAAAATTGCTTGAACCCGGGAGATGGAGGTTGCAATGAGCTGAGATTGCACCACTGCACTCCAGCCTGGGCAATAGGGCAGACTCTGTCTTTAAAAACAAACAAACAAACAAAAAACCTTTAATATTAACAAGGTTAGTACTTGGGTCAGAGCATTTAATGTGCAGAAAAAATTTTTTTTTTTTGGAGGCAGAGACAGAGTCTTGCTCTGTCATCCAAGCTGGAGCGCAGTGGCGTAATCATGGCTCACTGCAGCCTCAACTTTCCGGGCGCAAGCAATCCTCTCAACCACAGCCTCTTGAGTAAGTGGGACCACAGGTGTATGCCACCATATCCAGCTAATATTTTTATTATTATTATTATTATATTATTTTTTTTTTTTTGAGATGGAGTCTGGCTCTGTCACCCAGGCTGGAGTGCAGTGGCACGATCTCTGCTCACTGCAAGCTCCGCCTCCCGGGTTCACGCCATTCTCCTGCCTCAGCCTCTCCGAGTAGCTGGGACTACAGGCGCCCGCCACCACGCCCGGCTGATTTTTTTTGTATTTTTAGTAGAGACGGGGTTTCACCGTAGTCTCGATCTCCTGACCTCGTGATCCGCCCGCCTTGGCCTCCCAAAGTGCTGGGATTACAAGCGTGAGTCACCACGCCCGGCATTTTTATTATTTTTTGTAGAGACAGAGTCTCATTATATTGCCCAGGGTGGTCTCAAACGCCTGGGATCAAGCGATCCTCCTTTCTCCGCCTCCCAAAAGTACTAGGATTACAGGTATGTGTCACTGCACCCAGCTCTTCTGCAGAAATCTAAAAATAGTAATAATTAACTGGGGTAGGTCCATATTGAAAACAGTAAATGTGGCTAACCTGCCTGAATGCAAAAACCACTTCAAAGCCACCACTGTTTTTTTAATTTTATTTTTAATTGACAAATAATAATTGTAGATATTCATAGAGTATATAATAATGTTATTATATATACATACAATGTATAGTGATCACATCAGGGTCCTAAGCATATCCATCATCTTAAGTTTATTTATCATTTGTTTGGGTTGGGAATGTTCAATATCCTCCTACCTATTTAAAAGTATATGTTACTGTTAACTATAGCCATCCTGCCCACCACTGTTTTTATAAAACATATGCACAGCCAGCTTTAATAGAACTACAAGTTATTAAAAGTATAAACAGTCAATATCAGAATAAACCAAAATGAATTTAGGAAAAAAATGAAGAAAGCATTAAGCTTTAAGTAGAAAGTCTCACCATCCAGAGCTTCTTTTAACTCATCTTTAGTCCAGGCCACTTCAGTCATCAGCAAGCGGAGGTAGTACATGGCATGCTGGTGAGGCTGTTCAGCCCGGAAATTGTTAAGAGATCGCATATACTAGTGAAGGAGACATGCGTTCATTAATTTTATAAATCTTTTAAAAATCATTTCAAAAGTCCAGTTATAATCAAATTTCAATTCTCTATAAACTATGTGTTACTAGGATATTCACTTCTTTCCCCTTTCTGAAGTTATATAATTAAGAATGGGGTTTATTCCTCTCCGATCTTTACATAAAAGTGCATGCTTTTTCTTTGTCCAAGCTACATTTGTTCAGCATTTGACATGGACTATAAGTGCCTTCACTATGGGATATCTTTAGTCCCTCAGAAAGTTATCCCTAGTTTTCAGGAAAGTCTTTTGGAATCTTTAGGTTCTACGCTATAAAGCCATCCCCAAAGTCTCCATAAGCAAGCAACATAAATAGGTAGCCATATAAAATATGGGATCTGTATTTGAAAACTGATGGTAGTTTCTTCTGGTATACAAGGAAAGGTCATAGTTTAGCTTCAGAAGCAGCTGTTCATCCCATACTTCCATTACTGGGCCAAACATGAATTGAATTTAAGTGGAAGATATGTCAAACCCAAATAGTGTGCTCTAATGTGACAAGGTCTTGCGGTAACGTAGACCTCAGTCTGCTGAATTGTGTGTTCTTCTGAACTAGAGGTTGGGATGGAACATTCAAGGAGGCCCTGACAGCCACTAAGTGCTTCTCTTTGAAATTCAGAGCTGCAACTCTGAATTGCAGTGAGCTCTTGGCAACCACAGAGAAGAGGCCAGGTGTCCCCAGAGTCTACTAGGATTTCTTTCTGGATGGAGTATAGGATTTTGCAACGACAAGGTGAGATGAATCCAACAGGGTTATGAATTCTTCTTTTCTTCCTTGCTTCTTTTATATTATAAAAACTATTATGAAAACTTTTTATAATATAGCAATATTACCTTATGAATAAAAAACAGGGTTCAGAAAACTTACTGCTTCTTTGATAATTTCAAATCTTTTTTCATCAATCTCAAAGGTAGCCATTTTCTCAATAATCTTCTTTAGTAAAATTGGCTGCTTGTCATTGTAACCTTTCACTGAAAGCTACAGAAAGAATTCAGGGTATTAAAAGTCTAAAAATGTCACAAAACAACTTCCAAATAAACAACTTGATTTGATTTTTAAACATGTAGAAAATCCCAAAACAGACATATAAAAAATGAAACCAATTCAATTTAATGTCTCATAAATATATAAATATAGTGTAACACTTAGGAAGATAACATTAACCATCTTTTTTTTGAGACAGTTTCGCTCTTGTTGCCCAGGCTGGAGTGCAACGGCACGATTTCGGTTCACTCAGCCTCCCAGGTTCAGGCAATTCTCCTGTCTCAGCCCCAGCCTTAACCATCTTTTTTAAAAAATATATTTATTTATTTATTTATTTATTTGAGACAGGGTCTTGCTAGGGTACCCAGGCTAGACTCAAACTCCTGAGCTCAAGTGATCCTCCTGCCTCAGTCTCCCAAGTAGCTGGAACTATATGTGTGAGCCACAGTGCCTGGCCATTAACAATCTCTATACCCAAAAGCATAATTTTACTTTTCTGAAACAAAACCAACAGTAAGTAAACTCACCTGACACCGAACTATGGTGGCATATACTATATCATCAAAATTCAAGTTCTTATTATAAAATTAATTGTAGAATGTGGCTAAGTTTTTCCTTCAAAAAGAATATCTAATGAACGGCAGACTTAAGGTTTTTACAGGTGAGGTAAGAAGATAAAAATCACAGGGCATAGTGGCATGTACAAGTTGTCCCAGCTACTTGGAAAGCTGAGATGGAAGGCTTGCTTTAGCCCAAGAGTATAAGACCAACCTGGGCAACATAGTTAGACTCCTGACCTCAGGTGATCCACCTGCCTCGGCCTCCCAAAGTGCTGGGATTACAGGCACGAGCCACCGTGCCAGGCAGGATCCACAATTCTAACCACGTGCTTATTTGATAAGTTCTGTTGGTGTTCCAAAAGCTAATGGCAAAACAAATGTGTAAAAAGGATACACTGTATGTATCATCAGGACCTTGGCTTAGCACATTTTTTTTTTTCTTTCTGAGATAGGGTCTGGCTCTGCCACCCAGCCTGAAGTGCAGTGGTACAATCTCTGCTGACTGCAACTTCTGCTCCGCAGGCTCAAGTGATCCTCCTACCTCAGCCTCTGGAGTAGCTGGACTACAGGTACACATCACCATGTCTGGCTAATGTTTTGTATTTTTTGTAGAGACGGGGTCTTGCCATGTTGCCCAGGAGGTTGGTCTTGAACTCCTGAGCTCAAAGCAATCTGCCTGCCTTGGCCTCCCAAAGTGCTGGGATTACAGGCGTGAGCCACTGTGCCCAGCCAACTTAGCACAATTTACTTTGTCTCTAAATGCCTAACATTTTGAAAAGTGGGGAATGGAGAATTTCTATCATGATATTTCCACATGGTGGCACCCAAAGCAGTAGGGGATACACTGCAGCTAGAATATCATGAAAGTCTCTACGCTGTACAGGATGATAGGCAAGAACCTCAGCAGGAGGGAAGGCCACTGGCCATGGCAAGCACATCATGTTTCCTACTGTAGGAACTAGACTGACAATTAGCAGAAAACCCATTTTGTCATAAATAAAAATTATGTGTTTTGATGGTAATATGCTACTAAAAATCAAAAGAAAAAAGAGAAAACAGATGATTACTTTTCTATTTGGAGCTAATTTTGATCTCTGAGCTTCAAACTTCTGTGGACTCTGAAAATGGTTAGATTAATATACATTCTTATACATTAAACAAAAGCTACCAGAGAATTTATTTATGTGAAGAAAAAAAGTCACTGGAAAATAAATAAAATTTAAAACTCCTACAATCTTTTGTGTAAGAATTTAAATAACGAGTACCCCAAAATGCTCTCGTTTTCATTTTTACTAAAATATGCAACATATTTTCAAGAAAAGTGAAGATGAATGTGTGCCATAAAAGGGATGTTAACTTGGAATGGAGATATAAGCAAGCTTGGAAACACATTCTAAAGAAAGGATCTAGTTATTTCTTAGATGGATTTAATAATGCTTATTTTAAAACACACATAAAGTAGGTAATGGTGCGTGTTACGAAATAAGTTTTAAATTAAAATGTCAGGTGTATCTGAACATAGAAACTTTATACTACTGTCTGCAGAAATAAAGGGAGCCTATTTATAAGTAAAATTCAATCACCACAACAACTATGGATATCTTCTACTTACAGATGTTAATATACTCAATTATATAGAAAGAACAACATGCTTTCAGAATTAATATGTTAAACATCTCAGGCAGAAGAACATGCAAATAAACGTAGCACACGTACATGTTCACAAGATGCACTAAACTTAATTAAATCATTCATTAGTGGAACTAACACTAATTTGAGTTCTTCGATCATCAAAAAGGTGCAAGGAAAAAAACCATCAACTTTCTTGTTTAAAAATGCAGAAGTTAATAGTTTTCCCAAGCTCAACATAATGCTTAAATGGGGTGGTGCCTTTTCTTTGGTTTTCATTTTACTTACAAGTATTGCATTCATTCCTGATGCAATGCCATAGCTCAAACCTGAGAGGCGTGCTGCATATGTATACTCTTTTAAATCATCCTTCAATAACCTGATAAACAGGTATGTCATGTTGCAATGGAGAGGATCAGCATAAATGTAGCGACTAACAAAAAGAAAAACAAAAGAAATGCTTTGATACCTCAAGCAGTGGCATGGTAATGAAGAAACATGACTGAAGAGTATGGATATGCAGCCTCATGATCTGGATTTCTAGGGAAATAGTATATGCCAACCTTAGGTTTTACAAAAGAAGGAAGACTTCATTTTCCTTTGCCAAAGACCAAGATTTCAAATACAGAATGGGTAACATCTAAACCTTAATCAGGGTCCAATTTTGAGTAGAAAAATATGACATTCTGATGAAAGACGTTTAAAAAAAAAAGAAATCAAGGACAATTTGCATAATATGAATGGTATGTAGTTGAACACTTAGAATAAGAGCTAACTTAAAAGTTAAATGAGAAAATACGATTAGCCATAAAGATTAAAAAAAATTAAACTCATACCCTCAATCAAAAAATGCTTCCATCAAATCAATATAAAAAATGTTGATGAGTGGAAGGCTCTAAGGCGTGGGTACTTACATACATCCCATAGATGGTATTTTGGAGATCATAGCTCAAGCCTGCTAGCTCTGCTGCATATGCATACTCGTTGAGTGAGTCTTTGAGGAGCTCAAGGTACAAATAGGCCATGTTACAGTGCAAGGGGTCCACATAAGCAAATGGGCTGGAAGAAAATGTTGACAGTAAAATAGCTGATTTTATTACTTCTCAATGTGATATGGCCTTTTGAGATGGATCAAGATATTGAACACCGGTTAATATGATTTCCTGAGGATATGATTGAATTCTTGAGGCTATTTCTTCTTATGAGGAAAAAAACAAGATGTCTGAAAAAGAAGCCTGAAGTAAGTGTGTGTGTGTGTGTGTGTGTGTGTGTGTGTGGGCGCGCACTCACGCACATGCGCGCGCTGGTGGTAGTGAAGGAGAAGGAACTGCCTACCCCAGATGGTGTGGCAGAACTGACAAGTTAGAAATGCAGGGTATGTGAGGAGTGGGAACGGGCCAAAATGCATGGCTGTGCTTAGGCTAACGGGAGGAGCACGGCCGACAGAACAGATAGAGCATTTGCATGTCTTCCCTCTCTCTCCAATAAAGTCACACCCTTGGTGGACAGGAGTAAAAGACTGGGAAATGTGCCTGTGGTAATTACATGAACTTAGAAAAATTGAGACCTGTGAAAATGTTAGCTTATCCTTGAGTTTTCCCCAAAACAGTAAAGCTAGAGAACTGTCAGTAAAATAATTGATAATTTCTATCATATAACAGCAGCCAAAACTAGGGAAAAATAAAATAGAAAAATATTTTAATGAGGAAGAACAAAGAAGAAAGAATTATAGAGTACAAGAACTGAACAACCACAGTGATCAACTAAACTTCATTTCCCAGATAAGAAACATAATTTTCTTCAGGTCCCCTGAGTTCGTGGCAACAGAGCTGGGATTCAAATGCAAGTTAAATGACCTGCTCCTTTGACTATACAATCTTGCTTACCTTTTATCAGAAGAAAGTAAAAGTTTCACTCATTCAACAAATACGTATTATATGCTTACTACAGTGCCAGGCTCTTCTCTAGGCACTGGAAATAAAGAGTGAACAAATCAGGCGAAGTCCCTGACCTCAGAGTTGATAATCTAGCTAGAGGGGACACATAATCATAAATTTAAATTTGACATATTAGTTGGTGACAGTGCTATGGGGTAAAATTAAGCAGGGTAAGGGGAATAGGTAATGATGGGGTGATGGCAGCAGGGAAGAAAGACTGCTGCTTTACATAAGATGGCCATTCAAGGCCACTCTTACAATGTGACATCTGGACCCAGACCTGAAGGAGGCAAGGGAGTGAGCCCTGGGGATATCTAAGGGGTGGAGTGGGGAACTTCCCAGGCTGAAGAAATAGCTAGTGCTAAAGGCCTGAGGCAGGTGCCTGCTTGGCTTGTTTGGCAGCAAATTAAAAGTTTCATTCTACTTGTAGCACAGTAAATATAACTAATGTACTGATAACAAAGCCAACATTTTGTTTTTTAACGTTGAGTCAAGGTCTCACTGTGTTGTCCAGGCTGGTCTCGAACTCCTAGGCTCAAGCGATCTTCCTGCCTCGGCTTCCCAAAATGTTAGGATTACAGGTGTGAGCTATTGCACCCAGCCAAAAGCCAACAATTTTATCAAAGCTGATAAAAAAGCAAAAATAGGGATAAAATGTGTAGTCACTTGGAAAATTAAAATCAAAGACAAAGTTCTACAGCTATCCAAATATTCTCCAACTGGAAAATCTGAATAAATGTTCTGCCATTAAATTTTTTAAAGTATGATACATGATGACAGATTTCCTTCTTTGGGCAAATAGCAGCTCAAAAACTGAAGGCACAATTCACAAAAACAAAATCATCAAAACAAAAGAGAGGCTATCACAGAGGTCGGCCCCACAGGCAACTATGCACCTTTCTCAGGTGGAAGTGAAAAGCCAGAAAATCCAAGTTTTGGGTCTCAAAGCACTATGGCTCAGGCTCAGAAAATAATTTCAAGGAGTGTCCTACACTCAGCCTGGCAAGGTGGCATGCGCCTGTAGTCCCAGCTACTCAGGAGGCTGAGGTGGGAGGATCACTTGAGCCCAAGAGTTTGAGGCTGCAGTAACTGCACTCCAGCCCCGGGTGACAGAGTAAGACTCTGTCTCCTAAAAAAAAAAGAACAACAACAAAAACAGCTGTATCCACAGCAGCTGTGATGGTGAAGTGGAGAAGACCCTAAACTAACTTAAAAGAGAATAGGATTCAACTGGGATACCTAAATTCTGGTTCACGTGTTAGTTTTAAAAATACGTTATTTTGTAACCAGATACTATATGCTTAAATATGGATCACAGGGTTTTAAAAATCATAGCTAACTACACATAATATAATCTTATTTCTGAAAAGATGGAAAGGATATAGACACACACATGAAAATTTCAATTAAAATGTACAAGAAACAGAACAGTGGTTACCTCTAGGAAGACAGACCAGAGGGAGGGATTTGTGTGGGACATTTTCAGTTCTAGGAAATGTGCTAGGCAGTTTAGAGAACACAAAAATGTAAAATGGTCTCTCAAAGGGTAGTCTAAAGAAATTCATCATCACAGAGGCCAAATGGAAAAGTGGTGACAAGCTGCTTAGAGTGTTAAAAATATTACTCTCAAATATCAAAAAATAAAAAGCAGCTTTGTAATGCCCTTTACCAATAATAAGCCACAACCTGACAGCCCATGTTTGGTGTAAACAATAAAAAATCTCTGCACAGTTCTAGATAATCTGTGAATCTCATGCTATAAAACCACAATATTTATAATCACTATAATCTCAACATATTTGTTGACAGAAAATCAGATTCTTTTCCCTCTTTCCAAAGCATTTAAACCATAACTACCTTTAATTTCATGTCAAGCCAACCGAATAAAAATTAATGAAAAAGCTGATTATCATACTGAACATTACTGAACAAATAAACCATTATAGGCTTATCTCATAAACCACTGAATTTTAGAAATACAAAAGTATAAAGTATAAACTCACAAAGTAAAATCTGAACCAGGTGATTAACACACAAATAAGTAAAGGAAGACAAAGATGAATTGAAGGTGCACTGAGAAATAACCGCCATAGCATTATTCATAAATTTCACTAAACATCTTCTCCCTTTTAATCAGTAATGTTTAAGTAATCAAGCCAGAAATAGAGGAAGCAGTATCTAAGGGTTCCAGACAAAGGACGAAACAAGACTCAGGATCGTTTAGTAACTAGTACCTCTTCTTCTAGACAAGTTCCAGGAATACAAAACCAAAGCAATAAAAACACCCCAAATTATTTGTTCTT
This sequence comes from Symphalangus syndactylus, assembly GCF_028878055.3. NCBI lineage: Eukaryota > Metazoa > Chordata > Mammalia > Primates > Hylobatidae > Symphalangus > Symphalangus syndactylus. The sequence continues at coordinate 46,178,639 of NC_072424.2, read as the reverse complement.
TCTTCAATGAGTCTTCTTCTGGGTAAATCTACGGCCTCCTCAGAATCCAAAACCCTGAAGGCTAAGAAGGTCGTCCTAACAATAGCTAACATAAATCATTTCAGCTAAAGGGTATACTCATTAACGGGGAAAGAAAAAAAAATTAACAACGTTGGTTTTTAAAATACCTCTTAACAGCAATAGCTCTCCTTTTCTTTCTCTTTTTTTTTTTTTTTTTGAGACAGAGTCTGGCTCTGTCGCCCAGGCTGGAGTACAGTGGTGCGATCTCAGCTGACTGCATCCTCCTGCCTCAGCCTCCCGAGTAGCTGGGACTATAGGCTCCCACCACCATGCCCAGCTAATTTTTTGTATTTTTAGTAGAGATGGGGTTTCACCGTGTTAGCCAGGATGGTCTCGATCTCCTGACCTTGTGATCCGCCCATCTCGGCCTCCCAAAGTGCTGGGATTACAGGCATGAGCCACAGTGCCCGACCAGCCTCTCCTTTTCTTTATTTCTACTTATTTATTTTTTCAGCCTCTCCTTTTCTAGGTGAAACAACTCTAATTCCTTTTATTTCTAGACATGGATGTTTAAGAAGAACAGACAACTTTTGGAAATGTAATTGTTGATTTTTATAAGCTTTATAAGCTAGATTCATCTTACATACCTGAAAAATTCAAAGTTGAGACAAGCCTTTGGCAAAAAAAACTTATCATCTTGTTTGAACCAGAGTTTGCTCATAGCTGTATCCTGTGATGGAGAAACAATTTGGTTAGGGAAACAGAGGTGCATTCAGTAAAAATGTTCAATCAAATCACTCTTCAAGAGGAGGAGGACAGAAGCAATAGTTAGAGTTTTGTTCTGGAGCTGCTGTCCCATGGCCTTGAAGCATACTCAAAAGTCAGCAGGTAGGAAGCTGGAGACAAAGACTGCAGACTCCTGTAGCAGAGTGAAATCTGCCTTCTATTTCCCCTGTATTAGGGAGATGGGGGTACAGTGAAGGAAGAGACAGATCAGAGAAGCCAATACCAACTGTCCTGTCTTCATCTTTCTGGACACTGGGAGGAAGGCAGAGGCAGAAGTCCCTTGCAAGCGTATAGCAGCCAGTTTCCAGGGTGGCCCACAACAACCCCTGGCTGCTGAGATTCACAGCTTTGGGTGGTCCCCTCCCACACTAGACCAGGGTTGGTCTGCCTTACTAACAAAGTATGACAGAATTAATGGTATACCTCTGAGACTACATTATAAAAGACACCGCGGCTTGCATCCTGATCACTCACTTTCCCTCTTGGATCATTCACTTTGGGGGAAGCCTGCTGCCATGTCAAGCAACTCTACAGAGAGGTCCATGTGGTGAAAAATTAAGGCTGGCCAACAACCACATAACTGAACTTGGAAGAGAATCCTTCAGCCCTGGTTGAACCTTCAGATGACTGAAGCCTCGGCCAACAGCTTGACTATAACCTCACGACAAGCCCTGAGCCAGAACTACCCAACTAAGTCACTGCTGGATTCCTGGCCTTCCTCAGAAACTGTGTGAGGGCCAGGCGCGGTGGCTTCATTCCTGTAATCCCAGCACTTTGGGACGCCGAGGTGGGCGGATCATGAGGCCAGGAGTTCGAGACCATCCTGGCCAACATGGTGAAACCCCGTCTCTACTAATAATACAAAAATGAGCAGGGTGTGGTGGCTCGTGCCTGTAGTCCCAGCTACTCAGGAGGCTGAGGCAGGAGAACAGCTTGAACCAGGACTCGGGAGGCGGAGGTTGCAGCGAGCCGAGATCGTGCCACTGCGCTCCAGCCTGGGCGACAGAGCGAGACTCCATCTCAAAAAACAAAACAAAACAAAACAAAGAAACTGTGTGTGAGATATGGTGCAGCAGCTCACATCTGTAATCCCAGCACTTTGGGAGGCCAAGGCAGGCAGATCACTTGAGGCCAGGAGTTCGAGACCAGCCTGGCCAAAATAGCAAAACCCTGTCTCTATTAAAAATACAAAAATTAGTTGGGCATGGTGGCACATGCCTATAATCCCAGTTACTTAGGAGGCTGAGGCATGAGAATTGCTTGAACCTGGGAGGCAGAGGTTGCAGTGAGCTGAGATTGCACCACTGCATTCCAGCCTGGGCAACGGAGACAGACTCTGTCTCAAAAAAAAAAAAAAAGAAAGAAAGAAAAAAAGAAACTGTGTGTGAGAGACCAGGCATGATGGTTCATGCCTGTAATCTCAGAAATTTGGAAGGCTGAGGCAAGAGGATCGCTTGAGCCTAGCAGTTTGAGATCGGCCTGGGCAACATAGTGATATCCCGCCTCTACAAAAATATTGAACCATTAGCTGGGCGTGGTGGTGTGTGCTTGTAGTCCTAGGTACACAAGAGGCTGAGGTGGGTCGATCACTTTAGCCCAGGATGCCGAGGCTACAGTAAGCCATGACCGTACCACTTCACCCCAGCCTGGGCAATGGAATGCGAGCCTTTTAAAAAAAAGGAAAAAAACCTGTGTGAGATAATAAATGTTGTGGGTTGTTTTTTTTTCTTTTTTTTTTTGTGACAGAGTTTCACTCTTGTTACCCAGGCTGGAGTGCAATGGCATGATCTCGGCTCACCGCAATCTCTACCTCCTGAGTTCAAGCGATTCTCCTGCCTCAGCCTCCTGAGTAGCTGGGATAAGGCACGTGCCACCATGCCCAGCTAATTTTTTTTAGTAGAGACGGGGTTTCACCATTTTGGTCAGGCTGGTCTCGAACTCCTGACCTCATGATCGACCCGCCTCAGCCTCCCAAAGTGCTGGGATTACAGGTGTGAGCCACTGCGTCTGGCCTAACTTACATGTTGTGGTTTTAAGCTGCTAAATTTTGGAATAATTTAATATGCAACCATGGATAACCAACATGGCCAAGGATGAACAAATAAGCTACTTATCTTGCCTCTCCACTTCACTCATGCTATACTAAGAATGGCTTTAGTCACTTGAAACTACCTTGAAACTGTGGGAAGAGATATAAATGGTTTAATGTTCTTGTTAGTTTGCCCTGGGAAGGCCTATTTAAAACAAACAGCGAAAGTCGGATATGGTAGCTGACACCTCTAATTCCAGCTACTTGAGAGGCTGAAGGGGGAGAATCACTTGAGGCCAGGAGTTCCAGACCAGCCCAGGCAACATAGCAAGATCCCATCTCTACAAAAAATTAAAAACAAACTAGCTGGGTGTGGTGTGCATCTGTAAACCAGCTATTTAGGAGGCTGAGGCCAGAAGATGGTTTGAACCCAGGAGTTTGAGGCTGCAGTGAGCTATGATCCCACCACTGCACTCCAGCCTGGGCAACAGAGGGACCCTGTCTCCATAAATAAATAAATAAATAAATAAGATAGACAATACATAAAAAACAGCTGAGGTAAATGAACTTTCTCTTTGCATAAGCTAATATAAAACTCTTTAAAATGTCATTTTTAAAGAAAAACGGGCTGGGTGTGGTGGCTCATGTCTCTAAACCCAGCACTTTGGGAGGCCGAGGCAGCTGGCTCCCCTGAGGTCAGGAGTTCGAGGCCAGCCTGGCTAACACGGTGAAACCCTGTCTCTACTAAAATTACAAAAAATTAGCTGGATGTGGTGGCAGGTGCCTGTAATCCCAGCTACTCGGGAGGCTAAGGCAGGAGAATCACTTGAACTTGGGAGGTGGAAGTTACAGTGAGCCGAGATCATGCCATTACACTCTAGCCTGGGCAACAAGAACAAGACTCTGTCTCAAAAAAGAAAAGAAAAAAAAGAAAAATGGTTGCCTCATTAATAATCTAGTTGCTTAGGACAAATTTTAATGTTCCTAAACACTAACTGTTATCTCACTGAACTCATCTAAATTCTTCCAAATGTTAGGTCATTTGAAGAAGATAGAAAGATCTGTGTGTGTGTGCCTACAGTCATGAGTTTAGAAACAGTTTAGAAGGGAGAAGAAATATGTTTAGAAGGGAGAATGTGCTGTAATAATTTGATACAATTTTTTACACACTCTACTCAAGTTCTGAAATAATAGCATGAAAAGGACATTCTGAAAAAGACGAGGAGGGAACCCTACTTCTCACCAGCCCTTCGCACTAGTTTATCATTCCATTAATTTGATATAGTCACTATGTCATAATGAATGTTTTTAAGGGCAGGAAATCCAACAGCTCCCCCTGGACTTGCTCTCTTTCAGGCTTTAGAGATCCTTTCTTATCTTTAAGGTCCATGATGCAGCATAAACCTACTTCCTTATTGGGTCTTCAGCAGACATGCAAAAGAGGCACAGACCTTTCCACAGACTTGTGGTTACAGCTCAGACTTACTTTTTTCTCCTACAAAGAAAGCGATTCCCTAGATTCTTAGTTTTGTTTGCTTGCTTTAATATTTTTAACCTTGTAATATTTCTTGTAGTTATTCTTTCTGCAGCTTTTTTGTCACCTATTAGGATGTGAGCCTCCCCAAATCAACATAGTACCAAATGTAAGAAATCATTTACCTAGTCCCCCATGTATTAGGTCTGTCCCTCAAATTTAAAATCACTGATTCAAACACATTACCTTAATAAGAGCAGGGTATGGTGTCGCCTCTTTTTCTAAAGGTAAAATCTCAAAATTCGTAGGAATAAATTCATTCTTTGTAGGAAGTTTAAATTTCCCATTCAGGTCAGCATTTTGCCATTTCTGGATGAATAATGAAACACACAAATGCAGTAAGAGTCTGATTTAAGAGTTTAAAATAGTATCTCTGCTCAATATATGGGCAAATATTAAGTGCACAATTGTCACACAGCAGTGTTTTCCATCATATATAAAGGAGGTACTACCAAATCTATTGATGGGTTTTCATGAAACTTGAGTTAGTCTTTCTAGTACTAGCAAAGATTTTACACTCATATATCTATCCTTCCTCTCCACATCTCCAAAATGACCACCTGAGGAACAGTTGAGACTATGGAACACAGAAAAGCTGACTGGTCCATATGCAGATCATGTTTATTCTAGCTCTTTAAAGAATGGAGAATAATCTGCTCAGGAATATATTCCCACAACTGCTAGACAATAGGTCATTTATATAAGAGCCATACTTTCAGCTATACTAAGTTATATCCATGTATGGCCTGAAAGCCAGGCTAAAGGGGGTGTCTTTCACTTTAGTACTTCTTTTTTTTCTTCCTGAGACAGTCTTGCTCTGTTGCCCAGGCTGGAGTGCAGTGGCATGATCTCAACTCACTGCAACCTCCGCCTCCTACGTTCAAGTGATTCTTGTGCCTCAGTCTCCCAAGTAGCTGGGACTACAGGTGTGCCCCACCACACCCGACTAATTTTTGTATTTTTAGTAGAGATGGGGTTTCACTGTTGCCCAGGCTGGTCTTGAACTCCTGGCCTCAACTGATCCACCCACTGCAGCCTCCCAAAGTGCTGGGATTACAGGAGTGAGCCACCATGCCCGGCCTCACTTCAGTACTTCTTTTTTTCTTTTTCAGACAGAATCTCACTCTGTTGCCCAGGCTGGAATGCAGCAGCGTGATCTCCACTCACTGCATCCTCCACCTCCCAGGTTCAAACAATTCTTGTGCCTCAGCCTCCTGAGTAGCTGGGATTACAGGTGTGTACCACCACACTCAGCTAATTTCTGTGTTTTATTAGAGATGGGGTTTCACTGTATTGCCCATGCTAGTCTCAAACTCCCCTCAATCTGCCCACCTCAGCCTCCTAAAGTGCTAGGATTACAGACATGAGCCACCACGCTCGGCTTTCAGTACTTCTTAAGAACTGGCCAACAATTCACCCAGATGATCATGTGAACTTTTAAGTGAACCAGTAGTTCAAGCACAAGGTTAAGAACAAAGTTGAGGCCAGGCGCGGTGGCTCACGCCTGTAATCCGAGCACTTTGGGAGGCCAGGATGTGCGGATCACAAGGTCAGGAGTTCGAGACCAGTCTGGCCAACATAGTGAAACCTCATATCTATTGAAAACACAAAAATTTAGCCGGGTGTGGTGGTGTGCACCTGTAATCCCAGCTACTTGGGAGGCTGAGGCAGGAGAATCATGTGAGCCTGGGAGGCAGAGGTTGCAGTGAGCCAAGATGGCACCATTGCACTCCAGCCCAGGCAACAGTATGAGACTCCGTCTAAAAAAAGAAAAAACAAAGTTGAGATTTAGGTTGAGATTCACACAACCTGTAATAGACTGGATCTGTTTCCTGTCCTAGTTCCAAAAGCTAAGTGAGACAGATCACAGGCCACTGATTGTTGAACCTAATTTATAAGGCTTTTCATTATTAAAAAAAAAAAAAAAAAAAAAAGCAACTGGCCAGGAGTAAAAAGCAACCAGCCTGGACAACAGAGCAAGACCCTGTCTATTAAAAAAAAAAAACAAAAACCGATTGTCAATAATTCTGGATTTCTGGATTCAGTAATTTGATCTCTAGCTGGTATGGCACAGCCTTGCAGATTTTACGGTTCTATCTTAGTTCCTGCATTTGTGTCTCTTGGCACTGGGGACGTTGGCCATATTTCTTAAGTGGTATCTTAGGTTTCCAGAACAGCTGAATAGTAGGGACTAGGAAACACTTAGTAATTTCACTACTGAGTTCCCAGATAGATGTGTTCTTAAAAAATTCCCAGCCAGGCACAGTGGCTCACGGCTGTAATCCCAGTGCTTTGGGAGGCCAAGGCGGGTGGATCACAAGGTCAAGAGATCGAGACCATCCTGGCCAACATGGTGAAATCCTGTCTCTACTAAAAATACAAAAATTAGCTGGGCGTGGTGGCATGCGCCTATAGTCCCAGCTATTCGGGAGGCTGAGCTAGGAGAATCGCTTGAACCCAGGAGGCGGAGGTTGCAGTGAGCCAAGATTATGCCACTGTACTCCAGCCTGGCGACACAGCGAGACTGCATCTCAAAAAAGAAAAAAAAAAAAAAACTTCCATTCAGGGCAGGTTTGTTATGGTCAGAGTCTGGTGAAGAGGGGGATTCTTTCTTGTTTTAGGACTATTTCAGACCTAGCACTAATTCATGGAAGATCAGCTTTCCTCACAGTTTAGAGAGGTGGACATTTTCACACACTGGAGGGCTTCAACGATCTCCTTCTGTATCATGAATATGTCAGAGATCTGTGAAGTACCAGTGATGATTTTCTTTTTTAAACTAATTCCTTTTTTTGTATGTCATTACACAGGTACATTTTTAAAATGTCCATTACTCAAGTTTAACTAGAATCTAGTCAGAGTAAAGTTTTCTGGTCTTTTCCCAGGAATAAGGGACCCAGTCTCAAAGGCACATAGCCAATGAGAACCAAAAGAGAAAGAAAGAAAAAGTACTAGTTAAGTAGGTAACATTCACAAGCAAAATCCTGACTACTGATGAATGGGACAAAATACTGTTTTAACATACCTGTTCTGAAAATCATAATTCCCCTATGTTGACAAAAACAATGGTGCTATAACATGAGGCATAAAACATAGCACCTCCTGAAGTGAAGATGGAGCCTGCCCTCAGCCTGTGTTCACAGCAAGACTGTGAGCTCTTTGGAGCCCTTGCATTGGTCTCTCATGCTTCCTACTTCCATCGCTTCTTGCCTTTCTGGTGCCTGTGCCCGTGTACTCTGCACTTTAGTTACCTTTTATGGCATGAGGCACAACCCTGGTGGTTTGATAGACACAAGAGAAGGTGGCTAAAGTACCATGTCTTCATGAAAAGGCTAAACTCCAGCTCCCTATCTACTTGTTGATTTCTCTCAGGATGGTACAGACAACACTAGGTCATCAGTCTTCCACACTCTAGGGCCTTAGTTGGTGGATCTAGGGAGCAATGTTCTTGTGATTCCTCACATGTCAGGCTTATTCATAGATGAGTGAACCCTACCTTGATGACTTCATCTGGTATAGCTTCTTGTTTGTACTGGGTTCCATACCACTCTTCTGTGCGATCAGTTTTTCCTTCAAAAGATTTAGAAACTATTGCAACCCTAGAGATAGAAAAAACAAACAAAAAAAACCCTGTAAACTCATACTGTATATATGAATTTAAAGAACTTGACTCAGGACAATATAAATAATATCTAAGAATGTGCTGGGCCTCTTAAGACCCAGCAAATCCTGTAAGGCTTAGTCCAAACAAGCAATATATGAATAGAGGTTTCTGATCATAGTCCCTGTTATCCTTTAGTTACAGTCCATTATTTTTAGTATGAAAAAGTGCTCACAGGAGAGATTCCTCTAGGTTGCTACTGACTAAAATTTAAAAAGAAGAGTAGCTAGGGGAAAAAAATGTAACAAGGTCAGTTAAAAACAGTCAGTTAAAAAACAGTCCTAAAAAAAGCAAAGAAGTTGCGGATGTGGTGGCTTATGCCTGAAATCCCAGCACTTTAGGAGGCTGAGGCAGGAAGATCACTTGAGCCCAGGAGTTCAAGAGCAATCTGGGCAAAATAGTGGGACCCATCTCTACAAAAAATTTTAATAATTAACCAGGTGGGGTGGCACGCATCTATAGTCCCAGCTACTTGCGAAACTGAGGTGGGAGGATTGCTTGAGCCCAGGAGTTTCAGGCTGCAGTAGGCTAGAATCACACCACTGCACTCTAGCCTGGGTGACAAATCAAAACCTTGTTTAAAAAAAAAAAAAAAAGGCAAAAAAAGTACTCCTTCCTAGGAGTATCTCAGGTGCAGAATTAACAGGAATGACTAACAAAACCTGTTGGCTCATCCAGAGGTTTTAAAAACGTGACACACATACCCAAGAAACTTTTATTATTGCTTGCTACATTTGTGCTCTATGTTTTTCTCCCTGCTAGAGACTAGCATCAAATATATCTACTACAAATACACAGGCCTTCCTGCTACTAGGGGAGAAAGGGACAAGACCAAAACATGTCTACCACTGTAACCTCTGCCTCCCGGGTTCAAGAATTCTCCTGCCTCAGCCTCCCAAGTAGCTGGGATTACAGGCGCCCGCCACCACGCCTAATTTTTCTTTTTGTTTTTTTTTTTTTTTTGAGTCGGAGTTTTGCTCTTGCCACCCAGGCTGGAGTACAATGGTGCAATCTTGGCTCACTGCAACATCTGCCTCCCAGGTTCAAGCAATTCTCTGGCCTCAGCCTCCCAAGTAGCTGCGATTACAGGTGCCTGCCACCTTGCCCAGCTAATTTTTGTATTGTTAGTAGAGACAGGGTTTCACCACGTTGGCCAGGCTGGTCTTGAACTCCTGACCTCAGGTGATCCGCCTGCCTCAGCCTCCCAAAGTGCTGGAATTACAGGTGTCAGCCACTGTGCCCAGCCTAAAAGCTTTTTTTGATGCGACAGTAGAAACAGCCCAGAAGAGATGTCAGATGGAAAAAAGTGTTCAAGGACGGGCGCGGTGGCTCACGCCTGTAATCCCAGCACTTTGGGAGGCTGAGGCGGGCGCATCACGAGGTCAAGAGATCGAGACCATCCTGGCTAACACGGTGAAATCCCATCTCTACTAAAAATACAAAAAATTAGCTGGGCGTGGTGGCGGGTACCTGTAGTCCCAGCTACTTGGGAGGCTGAGGCAGGAGAATGGCGTGAACCCGGGAGGCGGAGCTTGCAGTGAGCCGAGATTGCACCACTGCACTCCAGCCTGGGCGACAGGGCGAGACTCCGTCTCAAAAAAAAAAAAAAAAAAAAAAAAAAAAAAGAAAAGAAAAAGTGTTCAAGGAGGGAAGGCAGAGATAAAGTGATGTCAAAAGATAAGTGAACAAAAAATGACAAGACTAGAGGAGCAAAAGAAGTTCTGAACCAGTGGAACTCTAAGCCATCCCTGTGTAGCACTATCAGGGACACTCCACCTCTACTGCCTTTTAATCATTGAAGTTGGAATCATTACACCTCCACCAGTGGACTCAACCACAGGCTGGGACCAATCCTATTTTGAATCTTGTGGGTCAAGGAATTCTAGCCAATTAGCTTGGGCAACTTGGTGTAAAGTCAGTCCTGCTATTGGTTCCACTTCTCCCTTAAGTCTCAATTCCCAATTCAAATAATTAGGTCCATATCCGTTCCTGCTTGTTCTCACCTACCCCTCAGAGGTTTGATTCTAGCCTCTGAATGTTGGCCTCACAGCTGAAAGCCTAGTACTTGCAATCAAAACTCCCCTCTGATGATACTCATCCATTTTGAGAATCCCAATCTCTGTTGCAAATACCTGCCCCTCGTTGAACCTCCCCAACTTCAACTCTAGTAGTCTGAACTACTGTCTATTTTTTATTCATTCTAGACAAAATACTCTACCTGGCTGACTGGACTTGGTCTTGTTATCTGCTTTTCGGTAGATATCCTAAAGCAAGCTGACTCACCTGTCAGTATGACTGACTAATCTTCCAGCTGTAGGTGTTCCTGATCTGGCCTGTCACTAACCACTACCAGTTCTAGAAAACATGCTAAATAAGAAATACGTTCCAGAGAAAGATACAGAGTAATCAGAGGGTTTGACAGATGAAAGAGTTCTATTATTGCATCAGAAGGAAGTGATGCATGTTGGTAGTTCAAGAATCCCGTTTGAGGTGTGTGTGTACAGAGTTCACAGAAATCATATAGCTATATGAAGGACGTATGGTATCTCTTAAGGGCATTCAATACATGATAGAGCCTACGAAGACTCAGGCCTAGGAACTCGGGCTTCCACTTTTGTTGATTTCTCAGTAGAGAATGAATGGATTGATTCTCAAGGAGACTTCTAAAAAATATATTAAGTAGAAGAATCTGGTAGATGGTCTTCCCATCTACTCTTCCATGAAACGCTTGATTTCTTTTTTTTTTTTTTTTTTTTTTTTTTTTTTTTTTTTTTTAGAGACAGGGTCTCACTCTGACACCCAGGCTGGAGTGGAGTGGACTTGCCCTCTGAAACAAGAAAACCTTAAACATAGTTCTGAGAGAGAAAGTAAACAAGCTGCCAAGCCAGATGCTCTGGAGGATGACTATCTGACACAGAAAGCAGACACTGAGATGGTGCAGTAATGCTCAGGTTAAAAAAAAGGAGAGGAAAAAGGCAGACTCATCAAGTACAGTCCTTAGGGATTTGGATAGCTATATACCAAAGTGAGGTGTATGGGTAACATTTGAAATGTTATTATAAGGAAACAGACAAGCACAGTTCCTCACACTAGGCACAGATCAAATACCAGACTAACAAAAAGAGATACCTTTGCAGACCAAGAGGTAGTATATCATTAAGGAATTCCAGATTGAAATATACAATGAAAGGGTATGTATGAGGCAATAAATAAAGACAGGGAAGAAAATAACGGTAGAGACAGAGTATACACACATCAAACCCATATAGATACCTATGAACCAGAGTGTGAAAGTACAGGGAAGAGCACTTGAATTAGGAGAAGAGGTCACAATAATTGAAGTACAGATACCCATGGTATACACAACCGCAGACAGTTGAGAAAAACTAGTACAAATATTGTAGCATTTTAGACCATCTGCTGAAAATCTAATTATACCAAAAAATAGGGTTTCCTTTTTTCGAGACAGGGTCTTGTACAGTGGTGTGATCATACCTTACTGCAGCCTTGAACTCCTGGGCTCAAGTCATCCTCCTGCCTCAGTCTCTCAAGTAGCTGGGACTACAGGCATATACCACCATACCCAGCCAATTTTTTTTTTTTTGGTAGAAATGAGGTCTCACCACGTTGCCCAGGCTGGTCTCAAACTCCTGAGCTCAAACAATCCTCCCACATTGGCCTCCCAGAGTGCCAGGATTACAGGCACGAGCCACCATGCCCAGCCCAGTTTTTTTTTTTTTTTAATGTGGCTAGAGTGTGGGGGAAGAAAAGGCTGCCAATATGGTAATGATGTGATCCTTAGAAATGAGAGAACAGGCCAGGCATAGTGGCTCAAGCCTGTAATCCCAACATTTTGGGAGGCCAAGGCGGGTGGGTCACTTGAGCCCAGGAGTTCAAGGCAAGCCTGGGCAATACAGTAAGACCCTGTCTTTATTTAAAGAAAAAGAAAGAAATTAAAAAATGAAACATGAGAAAACACAATCTTTTCATACTAAAACTTACAACAGCAAGAAAAGGAAACAGTGGGCTAGAATGAATGCTGTTGACTTCAAGTACATTTAAAAATGTTTGGAGGGAATGCAGCTGTCGAAGCTGGATTGAACTCATCTGGAAACAAAAGGTCTCCTGACTGCAGACATGAACAGGCAATATGGTTCCCAAAAAATAAATTCTCCTGAGATTTTTACAAATGATCCCTGACACAGAATAGGGAAAAGATATCCAAAGAATGAGAAGAGGCTTCATAGGTAATTGTGATTAATTCAAACAATTAGAGGAAAGGGCACAGACCTGGCAATAAGAAACTGGGATTCTGGCAGATACTCTGAATCACTTTCTTTGAAATCTTGCCAAAATCACAGATCTAAGTTAGGCACAAGCCATTTAGCCTCTCTAAACTTCAGTTTCATTAATTTTTCTTTTTTCTTTTTTTTTTTTTTTTGAGATGGAGTCTTGCTCTGTCGCCCAGGCTGGAGTGCAGTGGTGTGATCTCGGCTCCCTGGAACCTCCACCTCCTGAGTTCAAGTGATTCTCCTGCCTCAGCTTCCACAGTAGCTAGGATTACACCACACCCGGCTTTTTTTTTTTTTTAAGATGGAGTCTCACTCTGTTGCCAAGGCTGGAGTGCAGTGGCGCGATCTTGGCTCACCACAACCTCCACCTCCTGGGTTCAAGCGATTCTCCTGCCTCAGCCTCCCGAGTAGCTGGGACTACAGGCACACGCCACCATGCCTGGCTAATTTTTGTATTTTTAGTAGAGACAGGGTTTCACTATTTGGCCAGGCTGGTCTCAAACTCCTGACCTTGTGATCCGCCCACCTTGGCCTCCCAAAGTGCTGGGATTAGAGGCATGAGCCACTGCACCGGGTCTTTTGTATTTTTAATAGAGACAGGGTTTCGCCATGTTGGCCAGGCTGGTCTCCAACTCCTGACCTCAGGTGATCCACCCACCTTGGCCTCCTAAAGTGCTGGGACTACAGGCATGAGCCACCACACCCGGCCTCATTAATTTTTAAATAGGGATTCAAATTAGATGAACCCTCTCTTTCCACTAGTACAATTCTACACTATCATGATATCAAATTAGATTTTTAAAGGATACACAGAAAAGACAGAAAGTTGAAAAAAAAATCTATTGATGAGACTCAAAAATCATACTTAAATGGTGATAGGAAAGCTAAAGTGCTAAAGGATTTGAGGCTCATGAAAAATGCTAAAAACCATTTTTTTAAGTGTTTTTTTTTTTTTTTTTTTTTTTTTGAGACAGAGTCTCGCTCTATCCCCCAGGCTGGAGTGCAGTGGCATGATCTCGGCTCACTGCAACCTCCGCCCCCTGGGTTCAAGCGATTTCCATGACTCAGCCTTCTGAGTAGCTGGGATTACAGGTGCCTGCCACCATGCCCAGCTAATTTTTGTGTTTTTAGTAGAGATGGGGTTTCACCATGTTGGTCAGGCTGGTCTTGAACACCCAACCTCAGGTGATCCACCTGCCTCAGCCTCTCAAAGCGCTGGGATTACAGGCATGAGCCACCACGCCTGGCCTAAAGTGTTTCTTAAAGTAAGAAAAAAGTCAAGAAAGATTAGGCTTAAAGTTTAGAAAATTCAGTCAACTTTTACTGAGTTCTTACCAGGTCAAATTCTGGGAAAGACAAAATATAGTTCCTATTTAGAAGAAACTCATAATTTAATAGGACACATGACCTATAGCAAAATGTAATCAGTTAATCTCATGTTAACAGATGGCAGGACTACTCCTCTCTTATTTACCTTGTCTTTGAAATAAACATGGGTCTTTAAACTGTACAGGTGGACCAAACACAGAAAAAAGGAGTTGAAGATAGGTGAATGAGCCAAGTATGAAACCACCTCTCTAGCCAGTTGTGGTGGCTCATGCCTGTAATCTCAACAATTTGGGAGACTGAGGCCGGTGGATCACTTGAGGTCAGGAGTTCAAGACCAGCCTGGCCAATATGGTGAAACCCTATCTCTACTAAAAATACAAAAATTAGCCAGGTGTGGTAGCGGGCGCCTGTAATGCCAGCTACTCGGGAGGCTGAGGCAGGAGAATCCTTTGAACCCAGGAGGCAGAGGTTGCAGTGAGCCGAGATTGTGCCATTGCACTCCAGCCTGGGCAACACAGCAAGACTCTGTCTCAAAAAAAATAAAAATAAAAAAGGAGAAATCACATCTCCAAACATGGATGAGTCACAATTTCTAATGCTTAGGCGACTACCAAATCCTAACAGAATCATTGTCCATCATCTTTTAGAAATGCTGGAGAACACGAGATGAGGCAGAAAACTGGAGATGGAGATGGGCAAATGCTGTAACTTTCAAAAAGGAAAAAAGGAGTGAAGCCTGAACACCATAAGCCAGTAAATTAGGAATTGATCCTGACAAAATTCTACAGTTAACTGTCAGACTGTCAAACACTAGACAAGAAGACTGTCGTTATCACTAGGACTTTCATGGACTAATTAAGAATAACTTCTCCCAAATAAATGGAATTATTTATGACTAAAGGAAGGCACATGACAAAAACTCTATAGCTGTCTTTGTAGATTTAATATGGTAAAACAAGCACCAAATGATAGGATCGGGGGAGGTAGGTGACAATGATCATGGAGTAATAATAGGTAAACACCTTTGAACAGGTAATCAAGTTTCAAAATTCAAAATAATTTTCTAACAATTAGGACTGGCAAAAATGAAACTGGCTACCTTGGTATTTAATGAGTTCCCCACCCTTGGAAGAAGTTAAACTGAAGCTGGTAACTATTTAGCTGGGATACTGCAGAACAGATACACAGTACCATACTACACCATTTTATATAAGGGACTTGAGCACCTTAGATATTGATATCCATGGGGGTCTTGGAACCAATCCCCTGTGGATATAGAGGGCCAAGTGTATACCTAACAGGAGTTGGATTAAATGGCCTCTAAGGTTCCTTTCATTCTTAAGAGTTTCCTGTTTATTTCCCTACCTGGTTGCAATGTTAAACTTGTCTCAGAGGGTATTAAAGAAGGTAATCTTACCCTTGAGCCACCCTAGTCTGGCCTGGCAGCTGGCAATATTATCCCAGGCTGTTTTGCACCATGTATCACTGACCTACTGCAGTTACAACTGTAACAGTCACAGAGACCAATCCTGTAGAGGAAAAGTGCTTTCTCTTTAAATGTGAGAGTAAAAAGAAGTATTTAACTCTAATTGCATAAGATATCAAATTTAGAAATATGCAATTTCAAAAGTAAAACATATGCTCCAGCAAATGCACTCCTACAAAGTGTTGCTGGGTCAATTACTGGCTCTAGAGCAGCAAGAATTATAATTTAAATCATGGTTTTTTCTTACAAAAGAGAAAAAGCACATCCTTATTATATGGTATAACTTTAATATAGCATTAGCTTGTGTTTGTAGAACACTTTTTGAGTTTGCTAAATCATTTTACATCATATAGATAAAGCACTATCCCCATTTTGCAGATGAGCAAGGTTCAAGGAAATTAAATGAGAGCCAGTATTCATGACATTATATAAAGTTAACTTTTCACAAGTCCCCCTCTCAGGACTGTGAACTCTGAGGTTTCATGTAAGTGATTCAATAAACATTGAAAGAAAAAAATGATGTATCTAAGATCTCATGACTAGTAGTAGGTGACAAAACCACACAAAATTAGTAACTGGAAGGAATCTTAAAGATCGTCTAGTGAGGCCGGGTATGGTGGCTCATGCCTATAATCCCAGCACTTTGGGAGGACAGGGTGGGTGGATCACTTGAGGTCAGGAGTTTGAGACCAGCCTGGCCAACATGGTGAAATCTTGTCTCTACTAAAAAAAATACAGGCCAGGCATGGTGGCTCACACCTCTAATCCCAGCACTTTGGGAGGCTGAGGCAGGTGGATCACCTGAGGTCAAGAGTTCGAGACCAGCCTGGCCAACATAGCAAAACCCCATCTCTACTAAAAATACAAAAAGTTAGCTGGGCGTGGTGACAGGCGCCTGTAATCCCAGCTACTTGGGAGGCTGAGGCAGGAGAACTGTCTGAACCCAGGAGGTGGAAGTGCAGTGAGCCAAGATCGTGCCATTGCACTCCAGCCTAGGCAACAAGAGTGAAACTCCATCTCAAAAAACAAAAAACAAAAATTAGTCAGGCATGGTGGCGCATGCATGTTATCCCAGCTACTGGGAGGCTGAGGCAAGAGAATTGCTTGAACCTGGAAAACAGATTGTCTAAAGAGTTCTGTTGGTAAATCTATAGCTCTTTCTCCTCATGTTGCTAAGAGGTTTTATTTGTAGACGGTATATGATAAAATTCAACTGGATTTAGGCTGATTTTTCCCCCCTGGAAATACAGGTACACTGGGCAAAATACAAATATTTAAACTGTTTTACTTGCCTAGATAAGGCAAGTAAATTAAAACTAGTGTGGCAAGTAAAGTAAAAATTAGTGTGTGTTCTGGGTATTTTTCTTCAATGTATTTTAATGATGTAAGTAAATGCATATATCATGTAATGAGCAGTTTTTAATATTGATGAAGTCCATTTTATCGGTGGTTTTTTTTTTTTTTTTTTTGGAGATGGAGTTTCACTCTTTTGCCCAGGGTGGAGTAAAGTGGCGTGATCTTGGCTCACTGCAACCTCCGGCTCCCAGGTTCAAGCGATTCTCCTGCCTCAGCCTCCCAAGTAGCTGGAATTACGGTAGTGATGAGGTTTCGCCATGTTGGCCAGGCTGGTCTTGAACTCCTGACCTCAGGTGATCCACCCACTTCGGTCTCCCAAAGTGCTAGGATTATAGGCATGAGCCACTGCGCCCAGCCTTCTTTAAGACAGGGTCTCACCCTGTTGCCCAGGCTGGAGTGCAGTGGTATGATCATGGCTCACTGCAACCTCCACCTCCTGGGCTTGAGCGACCCTTCCACCTCAGCCTCCTGAGTAGCTGGGACTACAGGCATGCACCACCACACCCTGCTAATTTGCACATTTTTTTAGAGATGGGGTTTCATCATGTTGCCCAGGGTGGTCTCGAACTCCTGAGCTCAAGCAATCCTCCCTCTATGCCTCCCAAAGTCCTGGCATTACAGGCGTGAACCACTGTGCACGGCCAATGTGTTTTCGTTAGTGGTTACTGCTTTTCATGTTCTATCCAAGAAATCTTTGCTTATCTCGAGGTTTTGAAGATATTTTCCTATTTTTTCTGGAAGTTTTATAGATTTAGTGTTTATATTTAGGTCTATGATCTATCTCAAATTTTATAAATAGTATGAGGTAAAGGTCAAGTTTCATCATTCTGCATATAGATATGCAGCTGGTAGAATAGCACCATTTGTTGAAAAGATTTTCCACTCTCAATTATGTTGATGCTCTTCTCAAAAATAAAATCAACTGACTGGCTGGGTGCGGTGGCTCATGCCTGTTAATCCCAGCACTTTGGGAGGCCGACAATGGCGGATCACCTGAGGTCATGAGTTCGAGACCAGCCTGACCAACATGGAGAAACCCCATCTCTACTAAAAATACAAAATTAGCCGGGCATGGTGGTGCGTGCCTGTAATCCCAGCTACTAGGGAGGCTGAGGCAAGAGAATCACTTAAACTCGGGAGATGGAGGTTGCAGTGAGCTGAGATCGCACCACGGCATTCCAGCCTGAGCAACAAGAGCGAAACTCCATCTCAAAAACCAACTGACTGATAGATGAATGCATAAAGAAAATATGGTGCATACATATAATGGAACACTATTTAGCCTTAAAAAGAAAGGGAATCCTGTCATATGCTACAACATGGATGAACCTTGAAGACATTATAGTAAGTAAAATAAACCAGGCACAGAAAGACATGTTGTATGATTCTACTTACATTAGGTATCAAAAGTAGTTAAACCCATAGAAACAGAATGTAGAACAGTGATTATCAGAGGGCAGAGAGAAAAGGGAAGTTGTTTTTTAACCCCAACAAAAAAAATCAACTGACCATATATGTGTGGAACTATATCTGGACTCTGTTCTGTTCCAATGATTTCTTTGTCCATCCATATGATGTCAATACTACCGTGTCTTAATTACTGAAGCTTTATACTAATGTGCTCAAATCTAGTGGTTTAATTCCTCCTACATTTGGTGATTTTTTTTTCAGGAGTGTTCTGACTTATCTAGGTCCTTTGTATGTCCATATAAATTTTGGAATCAGTTTACCAATTTCTAAAAAAAGAAAAAAGAGCCTGGCCAACATGGTGAAACCATATCTCTACTGAAAATACAAAGACTAGCCGGGCGTGGTGGCATACACCTGTAATCCCAGCTACTTGGGAGGCTGAGGCAAGAGAATCGCTTGAACCTGGGAGGCAGAGGTTTCAGTGAGCTGAGATCGCACCACTGCACTCCAGCCTGGGCGACAGAGTGAGACCATGTCTCAGAAAAAAAAAAAAAAAAGAAAGAAAGAAAAAAGAAAAAAAAGGCCAGGTGCAGTGGCACATGCCTGTAATCCCAGCACTTTGGGAGGCTGAGGTGGGAGGATCATTTGAGCTCAGGAGTTCGAGACTAATCTGGGCAACATAGTGAGACTCTATCTCTACAAAAAAATTAAAAAATTAGCTGGGCATTGGTGGCACATGCCTATAATCCCAGCTACTTGGGAGGCTGAGGCATGAGAATTGCTTAAACCCAGGAGGAGGAGGTTGCAGTGAGCCAAGATCACTCCAGCCTGGGCAACAGAGCAAGACTCTGTCTTTAAAAAAAAAAAAAAAAAGCCGGGTGCATTGGCTCACGCCTGTAATCCCAGCACTTTGGGAGGCCAAGGCAGGCAGATCATGAGGTCAAGAGATCGAGACCATCCTGGCCAACATGGTGAAACCCCGTCTCTACTAAAAATACAAAAATTAGCTGGGCATGGTGGCGTGTGCCTGTAGTTACAGCTACTGGGGAGGCTGAGGCAGGAGAATCGCTTGATCCCGGGATGCGGAGGTTGCAGTGAGCCGAGATTGCACCACTGCACTCCAGCCTGGCGACACAGCGAGACTCCGTCTAAAAAAAAAAAGAAAAAGAAAAAAGGCCAGGAACGGTGGCTCACGCCTGTAATTCCAGCACTTTGGGAGGCTGTGGGCGGATCACCTGAGGTCAGGAGTTCAAGACCAGCCTGGTCAACATGGTGAAACCTCATCTCTACTAAAAATAAAAAATATTAGCCAGGTGTGGTGGCGGGTGCCTGTAATCCCAGCTACTCAAGAGGCTGAGGTAGGAGAATTGCTTGAACCTGGGAGGCGGAGGTTGCAGTAAGCCGAGATCGCACCATTGCACTTCCAGCCTGGGTGACAAGAATGAAACTCCATCTCAAAAAAAGTAATAATAAATAAACAGGTACAGTGGCTTGCACCCATAGTCCCAGCTACTCAGGAAGCTGATGCAGGAGATCACTTAAGCCGAAGAGGTCAAGGCTGCAGTGAGCTATGATCCCGCCACTACAGTCCAGCCTGGGTGACAATGCAAGACCCTGTCTCTAAATAAATGAATAAAAAAAAGAAAAAGAAAAACAGCCTAACAGGATTTTGGTTATGATTACATTGAGTCTATGAATCAGATTGGAGAGAACTAACATATTAATAATATCAAGTCTCCTAATGTATGACTATAGTATGCTTCTGTATTTATTTAGGTCTTCTTTCATTTTTCTTGGCTACTATTTGCTCTCTTCTACTGTTTTTAGTTTTTTATGTATAAGTCTTGCTTATCTTTGGTTAAACTCATTCCTAGTAATATTATGCTTTTGTTGCTATTGTAAATACTTCTTGTAATTTTCTATTTTTTTGTTGCTATATATAGATATGCAATTGATTTTTGTATATTGACCTTGCAACCTGTGACTGTGCTGAATTCACTTATTAGTTCCAGACTTTTGCAGGGGAAAGTAGATTCCTTAGGATTTTCTACATACGCAATTATGTGTATCAGTGCATATATCACTTTAAACCATTTAAATTATGTGAACTATATCTCGGCATCCCCCACTAGACTACGTCAGGCATGAATAACTTAACTATTGCGTTATACAAATATTTAATCTACAACTTTCTCTGTTGTTCACTGAATGGAAAAGGAACAATTTCTTCATTTTTCAATTCCTCAGTAAATTATCTAGAGTTGAAAAAGAGCATTTGCTGTTAAAGGCAGAATGATCAGCTCAGCAATCTCTAATGAATTCACAGCTGTCAGTAACTTCATCTAGTTTTTCAGTATGATTTTCTGTATCATAATCAATTCTTGAGTAATTAAGGATTAGGCAATAAATGAGAACTTAAAATATTGGCAAGAAACTGCGTAGGAAACATTGTAACCTACTGGGTACCTCAAACCAGAAATTTAATTTCTAAATAATTTCATATGTTATTTTCATTGAAAAAGATTTCTAAATTTTGACACTTAATATATTTTTTAAACCTCAAAACCATGGTATCTTATTCCAATTTAAAAATTCTAGGCTCAGTAAGAAAAAAGAAAAGAAAACAAAATTCTAGGCTGGGCACAGTGGCTCACGGCCGTAATCCCAGCACTTTGGGGGGCTAAACTGGATTGCTTGAGGCCAGGAGTTTGAGATCCACCTGGGCAACGCAGTGAAACCCTATCTCTATAAAAAATTGTTCCTGAAGCTAGATAATTATCTGTACTCATCCAAACACTGTATCATAATATAAAAAATCATTAAAACTTTTAAAAATAGAAATGAGGTCTCACTATGCTGCTCAGGCTGGTCTTAAACTCCTAGGCTCAAGTGATCCTCCTCTGCCTTGGCTTCCCAAAAAATAGAATATTTAGCTGAATCCTAGCATGAGGTCAGGTAAAATCTGGCTAATAGTATTTTCTAGAAGAAAGTCACCCGAGTCCACCAACCACCTAGGAGTGACAATAGATAGGTCAAGCCCACCTGAACATTAGAAGACATTAATTATTGTTCTCAACCTAAACAGTATAGTGCAAGTCATATATATACAATTATCGCTAATGAATCTTTGATAATATGTCTGGAAAAGTTCGAACAATGGTAACTAGGAAAAGACTCTGATAGGATAGTTCTGTCAAAAAAAATTTTTTTTTTTTTTTTGAGATGGAGTTTCACTCTTGTTGCCTAGGCTGGAGTACAACGGCATGATCTTGGCTCACAGCGACCTCCACCTCCTGGGTTCAAGTGATTCTCCTGCTGCAGCCTCCCGAGTAGCTGGGATTACAGTTGCATGCCACCATGCCTGGCTAATTTTCTATTTTTAGTAGAGACGGGGTTTCTCCATGTTGGTCAGGCTGGTCTCGAACTCCCGACCTCAGGTGATCCGCCCGCCCTGGCCTCCCAAAGTGCTGGGATTACAGGCGGGAGCCACCGCGCCCAGCCCAAAAAGATTTTTTTCTTCAAAAAGTTCTATGACATTGTTGATCTTATTCATAAAACAACTGTTCCAAAAAACTTATTTACTCAATAACCAAATTGCCAGTAGAATTTCACAAATACTTCCCTAACAGAGAAAAATTAAAAATGTAAAACGTGTCATTCAATTATATTCCCTCTATCATTTGACTTTAGAAAATATAGATGAAATTCAGTTTTAAGGGAGGAATGTCATGTGGTGGCTCACAAGCACTTTAAGGACTACTTTCCTCTAGCAAGAATACCTCTGCTACTATAAGAGTTTGGACTTTTGATTTCCTGGTTAACGACTGGTCAATCAGGAGGATTCTGAGATTGTAATCTTTACTGTGGCTTAAGAAAAAGAGGGTGCCTTCACTTGCTTATATGAGTCAGAGAGGTGGGCTGATACTTTGGGCGTTTGAGTTAGAATAAAGCCAGGTTAAGACAGGTTACTATTCTATTTTATTTATGATAATGAAATCATATTTGTTTTTAAAAATGTTCTCATCTTTTAGAGATATTGCCTCAAAATAATTTAGGGTGGAAGGGGGATGACTGAAGAGGGATGGGTATAGATAAAAAAGACTGGCCATGTATCAATGGTTGAAGCTTGGTGTTGCTTCATTATACTATTGTCTACTTTTATAATGCTTGATAAAATGTTTAAAAGCATTTTATTCACAATTTCAAATTTTTTCAGATTCTAATCATTATTGAAAATTTAGTGTATAATAGTAAAATCTGTATGGTGACTCACCGGACATTTTCTGGTCTGAGTTTATCGAGAACCATCTCTATTAAGTCAGGTCTAAATTCTTCCAGTAAATATTCCGCTGTGAGCACCTCTTCTAGGGGATAATACTTTTAAAAAGGAAAATATAAATAAATAAAATATACAAAGCTACTACATAGTTTATTAAAGCAGATATGTAACACATTAAATTCACTACTGTATACCCTTTCTCTCTTCAATTAAATTTTACTCCATTGGAAAAATTTTCTGTAGCCCTAAATTGTTTTCTCTTTCCTACCACATTGTTAAGCAGTTTCATATTGTTCGATGATTCTGCCAAATATACTGTTAATCCCCAAACATACTTCCATTATAGAGAGCAAAATCACATTTCTTTCAGGGAAAACCATGAATATTTCTGGTTAAAAATTGAGTACTTGTTAATGAAGAAAATTTGATAATGAAAAGCTGACACCTACAGGATTTTTAAAATATAAAGTACACACATTTTTATGAACAGAATTTCCTCCTAAATTTCTGTGAAACAAATTAGACAAACATTTAGGAAGCCATTGTGGAAAAAAAAATGGCTTATATTTTTGGCCAGTGTAGAAAAACAGTGCAGAAGATGCTTTTTGGTAAGAGCAACTTCCAATATACTGAGACACACTGACTGATTCATTCATCCAATAAATATTTAATGAACATCTACTCTGTGCCAGACACTGTTCCACACACTATGGATACAACAGTAAGTAAGACACATGAAATCCTTTGTCCTCCAAGAAGCACACAGACATTGTAATTGGGAGGTAGGCAGACAATAAACAAATATTGTAATACTAGTGAGAGATGCTATGAAAACAATAAAAAAAGAGGCAGGGGCATTATTTTAGATTGGGAGGTCAGAGAAGGTCTGAGGAGAAGAACTCTGAGTGGAGACTCAAATGATAAGAACCTAGCCAGGAAAAGATCAGATAGAACAGTGTTTCATGTAGAGAAAATAGCAATGGGGGAGGAATAAACTTAATGCTTGAAAACTAGAGAGCCAGTACAGTTGGAGTGGAATGCAAATGGGAGAGGTGGGCTGGACAGTGGTATAGAAGATGGCCAGATAGGCTGGGGCCACATCACCTTGTAGGCCAAGGAAAATTTTGCATTTTATGCCAACTCTGTTGGGAAACCACTGAAGGAATTTAAACAGAGGAGTGAAACATTCAGATTTTAGTTTTCAAAAGATCACGAGGCTGGAAAAATAAACTACAATGGGGACCAACAGGAAAATAGGGATCACAGGTAAAAGACTATCATGTTAGCCCAAGCAAGAAATGATGATAGCTCAGACTAGGATGGTAGCAATGGAAATTAAAAAAAAGTAAATGATCAATAGCTTTCACATAAGTAGCACTTGACATGCTGTAGAACTGAAATATATTTAAAGCCAATAAGCAAAATTCATATTTAATAAAAATATTACAGAAAATAAATTTCAGGATGATGAAAATTAAGATTTTAAACATATCCTGACATCAACATTTGCCCTGTTGCTACAAAGTTGAAAGCTTTATACCTCAGCTTCAATTTTAATCATTCAGTTATTACTGAAAATATATGCAAGATTGCTGAAATACTCTACACAGCAATGTATACAGTAAAATAACAACAAACTTACATGCAATATTCCTGCAATCTTAGATGTATAGCCCCGTGGCCTTTCTTTGTCTTTAAACCTAAAAGCAACAGCATTCAAGTCCTAAAATAGAAAGTTAATCCAATTAGATATGTCCACCCTTATTTAGAAACTTTTTTTTTTTTTTTAGTGTTTGGCTTGCACTATAAGCTTTCTACTCCATATATAACTTTATCACACTTTCTGAAAAAATGGCTACGCTTGATTTAGAAATGTATAGAATATTTAAAAAATTTCTTAATGTGTATAAAATTTAATCCATCAATCTAGGCTTAAAACCAAAAGCAAAATAGGTAAACAATTTTCAATGAAAATAACAAATACAGGATATGGCTCGATAGCCTAAGTTGTTGAAACTAGTAGCCAAAGAATTTAGAAAAACTGTGTGAAAGAACCTTGTAAGATCCAACAATTCCACCATAGATGATTTTGGTGACTCATTCAGAGAACAGCACCCAGATTAGGAGTTATTGTCATAATTTTCAGAAGCAGAGATTATACCTTTAAACTTTTATCTAGTTAAAAAGTATGTTTCTCATACTAAAATACATTTGAGAATCTCGATAGGCTTTAAAGCACATATTTTTAAAAACCCGTTTTAAAAAGGCTTTTAAAAATTTGAAAGACAAACACCATTTGTTTTACGCAAAAAAAAAAAAAAAAAGCCAGGCTCTTCCCGTACATACAATAATAAAATCACTTTTAATAACACAATCATACATAAAGCAATTCATTACTCCTTTGAGAGTTTGCTACAGATTTAAAGATCTGAAAATGACAGAGCTCATGCAGCTTCAGGCAGGGAGTAACATAATCCCTGACAGATTCCAGCTCAAGAAACTGCTGATTTTCTTCTGAGCGATGGAAAAGCATTTGATTTCTTCCCCTTTCCATCCTAAAAAGGGCTACACGATGCCTTTCCCCTTAGTTGTGCCCCAAGTAGCAAACCAGACTAGTACAACTAAGCCTTAACTAATACTATTATACATTGCAAAATTTTAGAGTTCAATTAGGAAAAAAACTTTAAAAGTTTAACTGGGCCTAAATTTAAATTAATTCACATGTATTTGTTCTTGAAAAATAGATTCCTTAAGAAAAATTTTGGCGAAACAAAAGTACCTTGCACTCTTGGAAAACCCATTCTTGAGGTCCTTCTGCACGTAACTTCTGAATGTATTGAAACATGTGCAAAATTATATCTTCAACATGTACTGGAAAAAAGGGGCACACTTAAAAACCATTCAGTCCTTGAATCCTTCAAAGCAGTGAGCTCACTCCTAAGGTAAAGTCAGGTAAGTGGAAGACGGTCCCTCTTAGAAAATGCAGTCCTCACCTCCCTGAGACTGGTTTTAGGTGTCCCACATATATGGCCCTCTGGGCTCAGGGATATGTGACAGAAAGGGTATTGGGGCAGTAAATGAGCAAATAAAAAGCCAAGTCCACATTTAACAAGTGCAACATAATGATCAGTTGTCAAGGGGGGAAGAATCATCCATGAAACAAAGGCCAAGTTACATATGAAAAATACAATGGGTAAGTTCTATGAATTAAAGTGTTATAGCTTTCAACATAAAACAGATCCACAGCATGAAGAAGTTAAAAAACATCACAGAAAGTAAATTTTCATTCAAAAGTAAAAGGTGAATCAATACTTACATAATCCTTCCTCGGTCAAGTCCACATTAATGATAAAAAACATAAAACCTCGGGCTCCTTCCTTCTGCCCACCAACAAGAGTATTAACCCAGCCTGCAACATTCAAAGGAAATCAACATGATTGATTGCATATGTGGCTTCCTTGAAGATAAGAAAAATTTTAAAAATTCATACTGTATGTTCCTAAGATATCAGAATGAACCTCTTGCAAAAAGATTGGAAAAAAAAAAAATCAGTTCAGAAAAGCAGTTTCAGATGGTGCAGAAGTGGGGGCTTTCCTGAAGATTCCTCAAATGAATTCCCAGTCAAGAGTAGACTACTGGCTGGGTGCGGTGGCTCATGCCTGTAATCCCAGCACTTTAGGAGGCCAAGATGGGTGGATCGCTTGAGACCAGGAGTTTGAGACTAGCCTAGGCAAAATGGCGAAACTGCATCTCTATGTAAAAAAGAAAAAAAAAAAAAAAAGACAACAGCATGCCAACAACCACCATCTCACTCACTAACCCAAAATGGTCACATCTAAGAATGTTCCTTCATAGGACAATATTCAGGAGAAAATGAGAGCCAGAGTGAAAAGATGTGGTGGACACTCAGAAGCTGCTGCCCAGGAGACTTACCCTTTGATTTAAGTTCTGATAACAGACTTCCAGGACCTTCGTGCCCAATGAGATGACCAAGATAATGACCAGGATTTGATTTGTAGTATTTCTGAAGGTCAGGTATGGGAAATGTCACATAGAGATTCCTAATATCTTTAATGGGTACTATTTTGTAAAGTTGCTGGAGAAAACAAATCACAGAGATTAGCTATATACAACTCCTACTGAAGAAAATATTTCTAAACTATGAAGAATGATTTTCATGGGAGAATCCCAAATTTAAGAGCAAATCAATTGCCACAGAAAATGATACACTGACCACAAAGAAATAAATGACTCAGCACTCTCCTAGCGGAATTTCATTACAGTTGGTATATAGTCCATGTTTGACCCCCTGAACCATGCAGCTAAATATTAATGGTTTTGAATGCTTATCTTCAGGTACAGGGTAACAGCTTCAACAGCCTATTAAGACTACAGCTACCAAAACTACTTTTAGCATGTAAAGACCAGAACATATTGATATGTTTTTGGTGATTCAGGATCCTAATAAATGTGAGATTGATCTTATTATCCTGACAAATATTTAAAACCACATGGGGGCCAGGTGCGGTGGCTCACACCTATAATCCTCACACTTTGGGAGGCTGAGGGAGACAGATCACCGGAGGTCAGGAGTTCGACCTCAGCCTGGCCAACATGGTGAAACCCCATTTCTATTAAAAATACAAAAATTAGCTGGGCACGGTGGCATGCACCTATAGTTCCAGCTACTCAGGAGGCTGAGGCAGAAGAACTGCTTGAACCCGGGAAGCAGAGGTTGCAGGGAGCCAAGATCCCACCACTGCACTCCAGCCTGGGCAAAAGAGTGAGACTCCGTGTCAAAAAAACCAAAAACAGAAACAAACAAAAAAAACTATATAGGGGCTGGGTGCAGTGGCTCACACCTGTAATCCCAGCATTTTGGGAGGCTGAGACAGGTGGGCCACTTGAGATCAAGAGTTTGAGATCAGTCAAGGCAACATGGTGAAACCCTGTCTCTACTAAAAATACAAAAATTAGCCAGGTGTGGTAGTGTGTGCTTGTAGTCCCAACTACTCAGAAGGCTGAGGTGGGAGGATCAATTGAGCCAGGGAGGTTGAAGCTTCAGTGAGCCATGATCGCACCACTGCATTCCAGCCTGGGTGACAATGCAAGACTCTGTTTCCACAAAAAAAATAAAATAAAATAAATAAATAAATAAATAATGAAACCTCCCAAAATTTTCACCTGTTCTATGGTAAACTAGGTATATATTATGTCCATAAATTAAGAAGACAAAATACCAAAATTTATGCACTTACTTTAAGATGTTCTTCTTGGAAAGGGTGTTCAGGAAATTCTGGCAATGGAACATTTTTGTTCTCTACTTCAGAAAATAACTTTACCACCAGATTAGTCAAGTCATCTAAAGATTCTACAAGAAAACAGACAAGGAAAACAGAACTTAAGCGAATCACAACATACAACAGGGAGTGTTTAAAATCTTAGGATCTCCTGAAAAGTCTCAGTACTACTGAAAGGAAAATGTGAAAATGATTACACCTCACACCTATCTCTTTGTACTTTAAAAAATTATTCACAAATATTATTCAAAATATTATTTCACAAGTATTATAATAAAATTAAAACAAATATTAGAATCAATAATAATTAATTGCATTTGGAAAAATGACTATGATTCCCAACAGGCATATATACTTAACTACTAGCAGACAGAGTCAATTCACCTTATACATAGATAGAGAATTGCCTTCTATGGTATAAAATTATCTTTTGTGCCTTTAAATGTGAGTATTTGCATTTTATTTATAAAATATGCCTATTTTTACTTCAGTTTTTTGACATGTATGAAGGACTCCAAAATGCACATTTTATATGTGTGTGTGTGTATGTATATATATATATATGTGTGTGTATATACATATGATATTAGCAAAATTCTACTTTTGGAAGTATAACAAGAAATGAGTTAGGTCTTTAGAAGAGGGCACAGCAGTCATAGGATGGAATAAAGAACAGCTTGCTTTTTATTTTACACCTTTCTGTGTGGAATTAAATTTTTTCCATTTGTACAAATTACTATTATCCTAAAAAGAAAGCAGTGTAAAAAAAAAAAAACCTATCTTTTTTTTTTTTTTTTTTGAGGCAAGGTATTGCTCTGTTGCACAGGCTGGAGTGCAGTGGCACGATCCCAGCTAACTGCAACCTCTGCCTCCCAGGTTCAAGTGATTCTCATGCCTCAGCCTCCCCAGTAGCTGGGATTACAGGCATGCGCCACAACACCCTGTTAGTTTTTTGTATTTTTAATAGAGACAGGGTTTCACCATGTTGCCCAGGCTGGTCTCAAACTCCTGAGCTCAAGTGATCCGCCTGCCTCAGCCTCCCAAAGTGCTGGAATTACAGATGTGAGCCACCATGCCCGGCCAAAACCTATCTTTTTATAAACAAGATAACCTCTCATCTTGATTCTGTCTCCTCAAAAATAGGTAATTTATAAATGGTATAAACATTCATAACCTGTTATTGTCAGGAAGCACTTGAATCAAATAAGAATCTTGCCTTGATATTCTATGACCCATTTGGAACTTTTCCATGAATTCTCGAGAGTACTAAATGACTATTTGAGAGCTGCCTTTATATGGTGTAAAATTCTCTTTTGTGCCTTTAAGTGTAGGCATTTGCATTTTATTTATAAAATATACCTACTTTTGGCTCAATTTTTTTACATGTATGAAGGACTCCAAAATGTCCAGAGCCAAATAAAAGGCAGACCAGTGGCTGCTTGTTATATGACAAGTGAATTTAGGAATGGAGAGGGAATATTGTAGCAAGAGATGTCAGAGACATCTTTTTGCAGATGGGACATATGACTTGAAACAAGGTGAGCAGTCAATAAAGGTTTGTGGGCCTGCAGTACTGGTGACAGTAACACCCTGAGCAAGGTTCTACCAGGTGTATCTTTCCTCTTGCATATTTCTACCCTAAAAGCATAAATTCACAGTGTCACTTTTTAAAGGTAAGGGAGCTAAACACCATTGCACAGTCTGTCTACCCCACTAAACTGTGAGCTCCCCAGAGATCAGGGAACTGAGTCCCACTCACCTCCATATCATCAAGGTTTGGCAACCTCAGTGTCTGTACTTGATGATTACCTATGTGGCAAGTGTTCAGACAATTAGTGCTTCCACAACCAGAGAGACAGCTCCAGGCAAGAACAGAAAAATTTTTTGTTCCCTTGTGACAGAGATCCTTCCACTTGGTTACTCTTCCTCTCTCCTCCCGTCAAAAGGAGTAGATTACCTTTTAATCCTCCAAGAGATCCAGTTTCCTCCTCATACCTCTATACTGTAAAGACCTCTCTCTCGGGTTCAGCACAGGAAGTCAGTCACAATGGGAGAGTGATGTGTATGGATCAGGGAACTGAAACACTTTATTTTTTAGATTCTTATTCTGTCATTTCCACTAAACCAAGAACATTCTGAGGACAGGGATTAGGTTTGATTCATCTATTGCCATTGTTACTTGCCCATTAAATGTTTACTGAAATCATGTGTTTAATCTCAAATACAACATAGATTAAAAAAAAAAAAAAGAGCTTTGGCACCTATTCCCAGGACTGCGTTCTAAACAGCAAGTGACATTTTAACATTCTAAACCCACCTACCTGAAGCAAGCACATAGCATTACAGAGTATGCTTTTTTTTATTGTCCTGTCTCCCTGAATCCATTTTACACCCTGGTTCTTGCTACCAACTTAAAAAATAGTTTATTTTCTAACTATAAAAGTAACATTTACCAATAGAAGAAAACTTAGAAACAACAGCTAAATTATGGTAACAAAAGTTACCATAATTTCATGATTATAAAGATGCTAGAGTAGCTACTACCATTTATGGAGCATTTGCTATGTGCCATGCACCTTGCTAAACACTTTGTATTATCACAATTAAACCTCACAACAGGTACAAGGTACCACCCACCACTTTACAAATGTGAAAACTGAAGTTTGAAAAACCTAAGTAAGTTTGTTAGCTCACAGCCACACAGCTAAGTAAGTGGTATATTTGGAATGAAAAGCCAGGTTGTTGGACTGTAGAAGGTGAGTTCTTAATTACTATACAACATTATTAAATTTCTAGTACATGCTTTTCCATTTTGTCTTTTACCTACACCATATATGGTATATTAGAGTTTTTGGTGTTTTTTGTTGTTGTTTGTTTTTTGAGACGGAGTCTCACTCTGTTGCCCAGGCTGGAGTGCAGTGACACAATCTTGGCTCATTGCAGCCTCCACCTCCCAGGTTCAAGCGATTCTCCTGCCTCAGCCTCCCAAGTAGCTGGGATTACAGGTGCCCGCCGCCATGCCCGGTTAATTTTTATATTTTTAGTAGAGATGGGGTTTCGCCATGTTGGCTGGGCTGGTCTCAAACTCCTGACCACAAGTGATCCACCTGCCTCGGCCTTCTGAAGTGCTGGAATTACAGGTGTGAGCCACTGCACCTGGACCCTATTAGAGTTTTTAAAAATTTTGTGGGAGGGATATTTCTTGGAATTTTTAATAAATCCCAAAATGGGACCACATAGCACATGGTTTAGAAACAGCTTTTGTTTTCTCTTTAATATATTAAGAACATTTAAAAAATTATAATATATTCTTATATATAATATACATATATTAAAAATGTTTTGTTATATATGCATATATAAGAATATATGTTCATATATATGAGAATATATTAAGAATATCTTCCCATGGTATTAAAATGCTGTCATAAAACTGTTTATTCATTCAATATATATTTACCTATGATGTGCCAAGCACGAGCCCAGGTACTGAGGATAAAACAGTGAACAAGACAAAGTTTCTATTCTCAAGTAATTTACACTTTGGTAGGGTGGACAACAAAAACACACAAATATTTAATACCTGAGGTATTAATAAATACTATAAAGAAAAAGCAGGTAAGATGGAAAGTAGAATAAGAAATGCTATTTTTCTATAAGATATTCTATTTGCAATTATAAAATCAGTATTTAGCCAATCTCCTCTTAACATTTAGATTTCTAAATTTTCGCTAATATATACTATACTGACAGAAACGTCCTTTTGTATCTCCTATTTGAACTCTGATTATTTCCTGAGATTGCATTTTTAAAAGTAAAAATGTATATTTACTTTTAAGACTGATATTGTTAAACTGCCCTCCAGAAAGACTAGAGCAATTGATACCACCATTACCAATACAAAAAAGCAACACCATCGGCAGTGGGTATTAAAAACAAAACTGTGATAATTTAACGGCAGGAAACAATGTTAGTAGTTAATCTGCAGTTTGAAAATCAAACCGTTGTTTACATTCCAAATGGTTTCCCAAGTTTATCATCATCTGCTTTTTTTTTTTTTTTTCCAGTTTTTTGAATTGTTATAAGGTCAAATCTGCCAATCTTTGTCCTTTTTGTGGTTTTTTTTTAATATGGGATCTCTCTCTGCCACCCAGGCTGGAGTGCAGTGGTGTGGTGATCACAGCCCACTGCAGCCTTTAACTCCTGGGCTCAAGCGATCTTCCTCCTTCAGCCTCCCTAGCAGCTAGGACTACAGGTGCAGACTACCACATCCCACTAATTAAAAAAAAATTTTTGTTGGTAGAGACAGGATCTTACTATGCTGCCCAGGCTGGGCTTGCCTTGCTTTTACATGCTTAGAGCACCTATTACTGTGGTAATTTGTATTTTTTTTTCAGATCTCCACTTAAACTTCTTTTGGGAACACAATGATTTAAACATAAAAATCCCCACCTATGTATTCTCTAACAAGTAGATCATTTTCAAAAGACGCTGAGCAAATAAGCAGCTCTATCTTACATCCATCTTCTAACACTGTGAAAAAGCCAACAGGAAAAACTTACATTATCCAATTCTATAAAAAATTGTAAGGGTTCTTACCTCGACCTAAAACACAAACAGCCATTAAATTGGATGAATAGTAAGCAGAATGGAATTTCAGTAGCTCTTGTCTTACATCAATGCCTTCTTGGTTTGGTCTAGTCTCCAGAGTATATTTGTTACCTGGAAGGGAAGAAAAGGCATTTCTTAGAAAAAGCAAAATATGTGGACTTTTAAAGTTTTGTAATTATCACTGATATTGCTTAAGATGAACTTTAAAAATAGAGTTCTAATACCCATAATAACTCAAATTTATTTGAATGTTAAGTGAATAAACAAGATAATAGAGTACAAACCAGTAACATTTTAAACTATAGTCGTCTCTACAGAATTAAAAGTGTCTTTTTTTTTTTTTTTTTGAGACGGAGTCTCGCTCTTTCACCCAGGCTGGAGTGCAGTGGCGCGATCTCGGCTCACTGCAGGCTCCGCCCCCCGGGGTTCACGCCATTCTCCTGCCTCAGCCTCCCGCGTAGCTGGGACTACAGGCACCTGCCACCGCGCCCGGCTAATTTTTTGTATCTTTAGTAGAGACGGGGTTTCACTGTGTTAGCCAGGATGGTCTCGATCTCCTGACCTCGTGATCCACCCACCTCGGCCTCCCAAAGTGCTGGGATTACAGGCGTGAGCCACCGCACCCGGCCTCTTTTTTTTTTTTGAGACGGAGTCTTGCTCTGTCGCCCAGGCTGGAGTGCAGTGGTGCAATCTCGGCTCACTGCAAGCTCTGCCTCCCGGGTTCATGCCATTCTCCTGCCTCAGCCTCCGGAGTAGCTGGGACTACAGGCGCCCACCACCACACCTGGCTAATTTTTTGTATTTTTAGTAGAGATGGGGTTTCACTGTGTTAGCCAGGCTGGTCTCGATCTCCTGACCTTGTGATCCGCCCACCTCAGCCTCCCAAAGTGCTGGGATTACAGGCATGAGCCACCGCGCACCCAGCCTTTTTTTTTTTTTTAAGACGTAATTTTGCTTTTATTGCCCAGGCTGGAGTGCAATGGCGAGACCTTGGCTCACCCCAACCACCACCTCCCGGGTTCAGGTGATTCTCCTGCCTCTGCCTCTCTAGCGGCTGGATTACAGGCATGTGCCACCACGCCCGGCTAATTTTGTATTTTTAGTAGAGACGGGGTTTCTCCATGTTGGTCAGGCTGGTCTTGAACTCCCGACCTCAGGCGATCTGCCCACCTTGGCCTCCCAAAATGCTGGGATTACTGGCCTGAGCCACTAAGCCTGGCCTAAAAGTGTCTTATAAAAATTATACTTTTGGCCGGGTGCGTGGCTCACACCTATAATCCAAGCACTTTGGGAGGCCGAGGCGGGCAGATCACCTGAGGTCAGGAGTTCAAGACCGGCCTGACCAACATGGAGAAACCCCGTCTCTACTAAAAATACAAAATTAGCCAGGCATGGTGGCACATGCCTGTAATCCCAGCTACTTGGGAGGTTGAGGCAGGAGAATCACTTGAACCCAGGAGGCAGAAGTTACGGTGAGCCGAGATCGCGCCAAGCCGAGATTGTGCCATTGCACTCCAGCCTGGGCAACAAGAGGGAAACTCCGTCTCAAAAAAAAAAAAAAAAAAAAAATTATACTTCTTGGCTGGGCTCAGTGGCTCACACCTGTAATCCCAGCACTTTGGGAGGCCAAGACGGGTGGATCACCTGAGGTAAGGAGTTCAAGACCAGCCTGGCCAACATGGTGAAAACTCCTCTCTATTAAAAATACAAAAATTAGCCAGGCATGGTGGTGGGCGCCTGTAGTCTCAGCTACTCGGGAGGCTGAGGGATGAGAATCACTTGAACCCGGGAGGCAGAGGTTGCATTGAGCCAAGATCGCACCACTGCACTCCTGGGCAACAGAGTGAGACTCTGTCTCAAAAAATATGTCTATATCTGTATCTATATCTCCACTTCTTAAAATCCCTATGAGATAGTAGGTATTATGAGCACTTAAAAGACAAAATAAGATCCACATGGCCTCCATTCATGCTTATTTTAATTTTCAATTCCCTATGTACTCCATAATTAATTGAACAGAGTCACTGAGGGATTTTTTTAGAACTTGCGAAGTTACTTGTGGAAAGAAATTTACTATTTTTGGCCAAACCATTAAATTTGTGATGTGAATTCTCATAGATGTGATCTAGACTGGTTAAAAAAAGGATGCAATGCTATTTTTATAACTCTCCAGCGATGTATGTAGTGTACCACTAACAGCTCTCATGAAATCTTAATAACTAATTCAAGTAGGGTAAAATATGTAAGTCAAAAACAAACAGTCAAATTCTCTAAGTAATACCTTGCAAATTAGGGACTGGGAGATGAAATTCCAATGATCGGTGTCTCTCCAAAATGGCATCTTGACTGGAAATATCCTAAGATCCCGGCATAAAAACTTTTATTATTGGTTCTACTTACACTACTAAGTGAGATCCTGTCTTTCTTCTGCAGAGATAAAACTATGGTAGAGTATGTTCTTGATTTGGTTTAACTTTTTTTTCTTGTGTTTTTATACTATCTGATATAGGGGCACTGGGAAAGTCCCTTTCATGAAATTGGATGTCTACAGAAAGCCACCAGATGGCGCTCTCAAACTCAGTCTTTAGCTCAGTAGTGCTGCACAGCACTGAGTCAAGATTCATGTCCCAGCCGGGCGCGGTGGCTCACGCCTGTAATCCCAGCACTTTGGGAGGCCGAGGCGGGTGGATCACGAGGTCAGGGGATCGAGACCATGGTGAAACCCCGTCTCTACTAAAAATACAAAAAATTAGCCGGGCTCGGTGGCGGGCGCCTGTAGTCCCAGCTACTCCGCAGGCTGAGGCAGGAGAATGGCGTGAACCCGGGAGGTGGAGCTTGCAGTGAGCCGAGATTGCGCCACTGCACTCCAGCCTGGGCGACAGAGCGAGACTCTGTCTCAAAAAAAAAAAAAAAAAAAAAAAAGATTCATGTCCCAGAATGCTTAACAGATCCAGTGAAGACGAAATGTGCAATAAACAGCCTAGCAAGTAACCTTAACTTTAACTCATTAACCTTTTCCTAGTCACAAGGTAATCATATGCATTCATACTCACTAGACTATCACCCAAGTTTCCAGGTTGTTCTTGTTTTTGTTTAAGATAGGGTCTTACTCTGTTGCCCAGGCTAGACTGCAGTGGTGTAATCACAGCTCACTGCAGCCTCGACCTCCTGGGCTCAAGCAATCCTTCTACCTCAGCCTCCAGAGTAGCTGGGACCACAACCATGTACCATCACGTCCAGCTATTTTTTTTTATTTATTTTATTTTTTTTGGTAGAACCAGGGTCCATGTTACCCAGGTTGGTTCCAGGTTCTTAATTAGTCCTCTCATTTTCTCACTAATGACCAGTTCAAGCTGGGCACAGTGGATCATGCCTGTAATCCCAGCACTTCGGGAGGCCAAGGCAGGTGTATCACTTGAGGCCAAGAGTTCAAGACCAGCCTGGCAAACATAGTGGCATGCCTATCATCCCAGCTACTCAGGAGGCTGAGGCATGAGAATCACTTGAAACCATGAGGCAGAGACTGCAGTGAGCCAAGATCACACCACTGCACTCTAGCCTGGGTGACAGAGTGAGACTCTGTCTGATTGATTGATTGATTGATAGATCATTAAATAAAATAATATAAATAAATAAAAAAGACCTAGTTCTGCTTTACTGCCCAGAAAGGTCCTGAGACATTCTCTCACTCTACCTGAGGGTTCCAGATGCTCTTAGGTGCATACCCATAGTCCTAACTCCTTAGGAAAAAAAAAAAAAAAAAGGCCTTTTGCTGGAGAATGTTTGAGGTTCTCTCATATCAAGGTGAAATTTGAGTATTGATGATGCCTTTCTTTTCTACTAAATGAAGATTCTAAAAGCCACAGTTCTAGAGGGAGTTTTGCTTAAGCTCCTTAGTGCTTTACCTTGCCATCTCGGCTCACTGCAACCTCTACCTCCAAGATTCAATTGATTCTCCTGGGACCAGATATCTTCTGACTGCATAGCCTTGAACAAGTTACTTTACTTCTCTGTGGCTCAATCTCCTAAACTGATATTAGTGGACTTACAGTACATAATGAGAAAAATACACGTAAAAAAAGTGTAACACTATTACTTAACAAAAATGTTAAAGTCTTATGACACCAACTGTTATTTAGTATGCAGAGAATGAGAACTCAGACACTGCCTGAGGGAGTGCATCTTGAATCAACCGCTACAGGAAACAATCTAGTCAATCTGAAGATGTCCATATCCTACTACATGGTAATTCCACTCCTGGATATATGTATCCTGAGAAGTCTGTGTACAAGGAGACATGTACAAGAATTCCATAGTAACACTGTTTCATTAACAGGAAATTGAATAAATAGTGGTACAGTCATTCAATGAATTTTTCAAAGAGCAATAAAACACAAAAATTATCAGAGGAATACTCATCAATATGGACAACTCTTACAAAACAAAATGTTGAATGAAAAAATACAAGCGGCAGAGATTACACACAATAAAATACTATTTCCATGAAACCTAAAAACATATAAAACTATAAACACGGAAATGATAATCATTAAAGAAGATAGTGGTTATCTCTCAGGAGCAGGGAGGAAAATGCAATTGAAGTGTACACCGGATGCTCAAAGTGCATTTGTAACGTTCTCTTTCTTTAAGCAGTGTGACAGAGAATAATCTGGCGAATGTCTGTGTACCTACCTCTTTGTATGACAACTACATCATAAATCTGTAAAAATACTGAAGTATTTAACATAATACTTAATGAATAAACAACAGAAAATAAACAACAAACAGTAGCTACTGCTGTTACAATTTGAATTGTAGGAAGGACTCTTGGCTTCTGAGTGAATCATTAAACAAAAAGATGTACTCCCCAAAGAAAAAAATAGAAAGTATGGCTAGAAGCTGAGTAAATGGTCCAGATGACTGCCCCCCAACACCTAAGAATCCATGTATGGAGAACAACGTGAATAAGGCTGGGATAATAAATACCAATTCAGTCTCTAAACACATACTGTCCTAATTTTGTGCTCATTCAGCTGGGTCATTTATGCCAAATTAAAATGCTGCTACTTGTACTAAAATCTTGAATCCTACCTTTCTGGCTCTGTTGCCACCCAGGTGAGCTCCAGCAGTGAATGGAGGATCAGGGTTGCTCACCTACTGTGGCCCTTCCACTCTAGGCCTGCTAGGAGAGAACACTGCCTTGGCATTTAGGAATTCAGGGATTCTTGTCCTGACTCCATCATGTGCTAATTAAGCAACCTTGGAAAAGTCTCCAAATATCTCCAAGGGGTCATTTATTTCATCTGTAAAATGGGGATATATGTCCAGTTGGTAAGAGCAAGGAAGGGCTCAATCCCTGACTCTCCTTCATTTCCTAGCTGTGAGACACAGGCAGGTTTCTTAACCTCTCTTATACCTCAGTTTACTTATTCATAAATGGGAATAATAAGAGAACCAACCTCACAGGATTGCTGTGAGAATTAAAATATAAATAATCTGCCAGGCGCAGTGGCTGACGCCTGTAATCCCAACACTTTAGGAGGCTGAGGCAGGCGGATCACCTGAGGTCAGGAGTTTGAGACCAGCCTGGCCAACATGGCGAAATCCCATCCTACTAAAAATACAAAAATGAGCCTGGCATGATGGCGGGCACCTGTAGTCCCAGCTACTCGGGGAGGCCGAGGCAGGAGAATCGCTTGAACCCGGGAGGTGGAGGTTGCAGTGAGCCGAAATCAAGCCACTGCACTCCAGCCTGGGTGACCGAGCAAGACTCCATCTCATAAATAAATAAATAATCCATGTTAAGGCTCAGCATAGCATCTATCAGACAATAATTACTCAGTATTAACATGGGGTTTTGTGAAGCCTAAGAAATGTAATAATGGATGTGAAGAGGGGTTGGTAAATTGTAAAATCCAGTAAGTGCTACTTCATATTTTCACTTTAACAACTATTTTAAATTCTGTTTAGAATAAATAAAGCTTACAAACTCAGTACTAATGTATATGAATGCTGATTTTCAAGGGAATAAAATTTATTTTCCTCGAAAATTCTGAAGCCAGCAATATATTTCTTATACTGGGAAGAAATGAGTTTTAAGTTTTAGAAACGTCTTAGAAACCAGAGGTTTCTCCAACAGTATGTTCTCAGGGAAAGGTCAACTTGATAGTTATAATCCATTATAATTTTATATGTTCTCTGAAAACCCAAGATCCTGAAAGTTAGGCTAACATACCTATAGCTAGTTACTTGGAATTATTATAAACTTTTTTAAAAGCCCTTTCTTCTTGCTATAGCAATCTTCTAAAAATCCTGGAAGTGAGAGACTAAAGCCTTTTGATATATGTGAATTTTCCCACAAAATTTAAACCGACAATTCTTCTGCAGCTGAGTAAGTATATGCAAGTACAAGATATGAGTTATAAGAGGGGACTTTAAGCGAAAACCTCTAAATGCCATCAGAAAACATTCCTACACTTGATTGGTCCAGCTCTTGTTTTCAGTAAATTTCTAGTTTTCCACAGACACATATCCCAGTAACAGGAAAAAAGATAGTAACAAAATCCATGGAAAAGCTTAGGGAACAATAAATGATTACATGGACTAAAATATACGAAATGTTTTTATATCCATGAGTCTATGTGATACTCAAAAAACAAATTAGTCACCCTGAAGGATGCTGACAAACCAATTCATTATTTTGAAAATTGGTAAATAAATGGAATGGAATAAAAGCATTTATCCTGCCTTTCCCATAGTAACTGTACCACTAACTGGCCAAATAATAGAAAAGGAGATTTTACAGCAGCACTCAAGTTAATCAAAAGAGATGGAATAACAGAATTAGCATTAGAAAAACCAAAATTAGGGAGGTGATGCACTGAAAATCAATATTTGCAACATCATAAATGGCCAGACATTGTATGCCCAATGGAAAAATACATCACCACCTATGAAGATGTCTTGTCAAAAAGTCAAACACAAATTTGACCAAGCCTCTATATCCAACTGCCAATTTGTAGAAATACAGAAGACAGAGGAATTTGTTAAACTACATTGTTAGGGGTGCGGTAAAAAAAAAATCTAGGCTATGAGAAGTTCGATAAAACAAACAACCTGATTATTCAATAAATAAATTCCAAGAGGGGAGTGAGGGGAAGGAGTAGAGGAAGAGATGAAGGATAAACTTAGAAGCTAAAAAGAGACTTAAAAGACATATCAGACTGGTGTGGTGGCTCACTTTGGGTGGCTCACTTTGGGGTCCTAGCACTTTGGATGGTCAAGGTGTGAGAATCGCTTGAAGCTAGGATTTCAAGACAAGCCTGGACAACATAGTGAGATCCTGTCTCCACAAAAATTAAAATAATAATAATAATAATAAAGACATATCAAACAATCACTAATACTTGAACCTTATTTGGACTCTGATTCAAATAAACTTTAAAAAATATGATTTTTATAAGAACACTAGAAATTTGAACGCTAACTGGATATTTGATAATAATGGTAACCATAATGATATTTTTATGTTTTTAAAAATGAATTATGTTTTAGAGATATATACTGAAATATTTATGAGCAAAATGATATCTAGAATCTCTTCAAAATAATACAAAAGGGTGAATGGAAATGTGGATTGTACAGAATTGGCCAGGGGCAGGGTGGTGCACACATTGGGTCATTATAGTATTTTGTGTTCTTTTGTGTATGTTTTAAATTCTTCACGAAGAAAAAAATGGTGAAGGGAAGAAAAGAGGAAATAAGAGTGGGAGGGAAGAGAGAAAAAAGTAATTGAACTTGTATTAGAGCCTGATTTGGTGTGTTATTATCTTTACCACAGGATAAGGAGTCACTGAACTACCCTCTGGTTCATATTCTACAATTTTATTGGGTTCTATTTTTCTATTCTATTCCTTCCTACTTCTCTATGCAAAAGCATCCTTTGTTATACTCAAACTATCCTAACTCATGTTCTCCAAAAGAAACCAGGCTCACTCCTTGGTCTTTTCTTCACGTCATGGTTTTGGGGGTCAACATAATTATTATCATGAAGAACATAGGCTTTGAGTTCAGACTGACTTGATAATTGAATTCCATAACCTATACAGATAGTTCCACTACCACCCTATCTCTCTCCTCTCTGTACTCCCTGCAAGACTAAAACATTAGTCAAATAAAATAAATATTAGTTCCTTTTCTTTTTCCCCTTGAATGGCTCTTCCTTCTGCTTAAGGAAATCTTATCTATACTTCAGGAGACCTGAAACTGCATCTCCGCTAAGATCCTGGAGAATTAAATTCTGGGCAACACTAAAACAGGCAAAATAGAATAGTGTTTAAAAGCTCCAAATCTGGGCACAGATCCTGACTCCAGCACTTAAAAGCTGAGGGACCCGAGGCAATTTAATTATCTTCTCTTAAGTCTTAATCTACTCATATGTAAGATGGAAATAAGAGCATCTACCTTCTGGGGTTACTGTG
Source organism: Symphalangus syndactylus (assembly GCF_028878055.3). NCBI lineage: Eukaryota > Metazoa > Chordata > Mammalia > Primates > Hylobatidae > Symphalangus > Symphalangus syndactylus. Next base: position 46,138,086 of record NC_072424.2, on the reverse strand, counting down.
AGAATTACTAGAAATTAAATAATCCATGTAAAGTGCTTAGCATAGCACTCAATAAAAATTAGCAAGAAAAAGGAGGAAGAAAATGGAGAGATGATGATCCTGGAAAATCAAAACTAAAATCACACTCAATGAAATCCTGGGTTTGCCTTGCTTCCCCAACTAAACTTCCAGCACCTTGAGTGCAATGACACTGGTTACACTTCTTTGCATTTTCTAATGCACTTTACATGTAGGGGGACTAAAAAAATTACTTGTTAACTGAGAGAGAGAAAATTCGGGCTTATTTATATTTATAATCCTATGAACTTGCAATAAGCATACTAGAGTAAATAGCAGCAGAGTCAGGCAGATCACTTGAGCTCAGGAGTTCGAGACCAGCCTGGGTAACATGGTGAAACCCTGTCTCCACTAAAAATACAAAAACTAGCCAGGTGTGATGGCACATGCCTTCAATCCCAGCTACTTCAGAGGCTGAGGCAGGAGAATCGTTTGAACCCAGAAGATGGAAGCTGCAGTGAGCCGAGATCATGCGACTGCACTCCAGCCTGAATGACAGAAGGAAACTCTGTCTCAAAGAAAGAAAAAAGAAAAGAAAGAAATTTTCTTTCTTTTCATTGGCTGGGCACAGTGGCTCACACCAAAATCCTGGCACTTTGGGAGGCCAAGGCAGGCAAATCACCTGAGGTCAGGAGTTCGAGACCAGCCTGGCCAACATGGTGAAACCCCCGTCTCCACTTTACAAAAAAAAAAAATTAGCTGAGCATTGTGGTATGTGCCTATAATCCCAGCAACTTGGGTGGCTGAGACACGATAACCACTTAAACCTAGGAGGCAGAGGTTGCAGTGAGCCAAGATCATGCCATGTCACTCCAGCGTGGGCGAAAAGAGTAAGACTCAGTCAAAAAAAAAAAAAAAAAGTCACCCACACCTAAAATACAGCTCCACCCTCTATATTCTTGTCTTCTACTTTGCCTTTCATTCTACCTATACATGAAGGAGTACCTGTTTCGTTGCTCCCACCCACTCTCTGACCTCCTTCTTTTATTTCCCTCCCAGCTGACTAAACCCAGTTGCTCCCACAGTGTCGGCAGAGTTATGTTTGGAGAAACAGATCAGTAAGGAATAACCAGAACTAAGTTTCTCTTTTTACTATTCTAAACCTACTTGTAAACATTCAACTGCTCCTACTTTAATTCCATGGAGAGGCAAACAAAAAAACAAAATAGGGCAGAAAAATGGTTTCCAGTTTATCAGGAACTATGAAACTAAAGGCATATGTGAATAATGAAGAGAAAAAGCCAAAGTGGATACCAACTGAATTCAATAACATATTAAAAATATCATTCATAAATTAGCCGGGCATGGTGGCGGGCATGTAATCCCAGCTACTTGGGAGGCTGAGGCAGAACTGCTTGAACCTGGGAGGTGGAGGTTGCAGTAAGCTGAGATTGTGCCACTGCACTCCAGCCTAGGTGAAAGAGTGAGACTCTATCTCAAAAAAGAAAAAAAAAAAAAAAAATATATATATATATATATATATGTATATAAAATGTATATCATTCAACATGATCAAGCGGGATTCATCTCAGGGATGCAAAGATGGTTCAACATAAACAAATCAGGCTGGGCACAGTAATCTCACGCCTGTAATCCCAGCACTTTGAGAGGCCGAGGCGGGTAGATCACCTGAGGTCAGAAGTTTGAGATCAGCCTGGCCAACATAGCAAAACTCCGTCTCTACTAAAAATACAAAAATTAACCAGACGTGGTGGTGGGTGCTGCAATCCCAGCTTCTTGAAAGGCTGAGGCAGGAGAATCGCTTGAACACAGAAGGTGGAGGTTGCAGTGAGCCGAGATGGCACCACTGTACTCCAGCCTGGGCAAAAGAGTGAGACTCATCTCAAACAAACAAACAAAAATATACACAAATAAATACAAATCAATAAACATGATACATCACAGGGCCAGGTGTAATGGCTCATGTCTGTAATCCCAGCACTTTGGGAGCCCGAGGTGGGTGGATCACTTGAGATCAGGAGTTCAAGACCAGCCTGGCCAACATGGCAAAACACAGTCTCTACTAAAAATACAAAAATTAGCCAGGCGTGTGCTTGTAATCCCAGCTACTGGGGAGGCTGAGGCAAGAGAATCACTCAAACCCGGGAGGCAGAGGTTGCAGTAAGCCGAGATTGCACCATTGCCCTCCAGCCTGGGCAACAGAGTGAGACCGTCTTAAAACAAAATAAAACAAAAACATGATACATCACAGTAACAGAATCAAGGACAAACACCATAAGCTGAAAAAGGCATTCGATAAAATTCAACATCCCTTCATGATAAACATTCTCAACACACTGGGTACGGAAGGAACATATGTCAAAACAATAAAGGCTGTATATGACAAACTCAGAGCTAACATCATATGCAACAGCGAAAAAGTGAAAGCCTTTGCTCTAAGATCTGAAGAAGACAAGCATCCCCACTTTTACCACTTTATACAGCATAGTACTGGAAGTCCTAGCCAGAGCCATTAGACAAGACATAAAGGGCATCCAAAATGGAAAGAAAGAAGTCAAACTGTCATTGTTCGTAGACAACATAATCTTATATTTAGAAAAACCTAAAGACTCTACCAAAAACACCTGTTAGAACTGATAAATCAATTCAGTAAAGTTGCAGGATACAAAAGTCAGCATATCAAAATCAGTAGCATTTCTATATGCCAACAGTGAACAATCCGAAAAAAAAAAAAACAAAAAAAAAAAAGGAAAGATATCTCATTTATAATAGCTACAAAAAACAAACAACAAAAAAACCCTCTAATAACAAATTGAACCAAAAAAGTAAAAGATCTCAGGCTGGGTGCAGTGGCTCACACCTCTAATCCCAGAACTTTGGGAGGCCAAGGTGGGTAGATCACTCAAGCTCAGGAGTTTGGGATCAGCCTGGCCAACATGCGAAACCTCATCTCTACTAAAAACATAAAAATCAGCTGGGTGTTGTGGTGCAAGCCTGTGATCCCATCTACTTGGGAGGCTGAGGCAGAATTAGTTGAACCCAGGAGGTGGAGGTTGCAGTGAGCTGAGATGGTGCCACTGCACTCCAGCCTGGGAGAAAGAGCGGGACTCCATCTCAAAAAAAAGTAAAAGATCTTTACAATGAAAACTATAAAATACTAATGAGAGAAATTAAAGAGGGCATACACAAAAAGGAAAGATACCCTGTGTTCGTGGACTGGAAGAACTAATATTGTTAAAATGTCCATACTATCCAAAGCTATCTACAGATTCAATGCAACCCCTATCAAAATACCAATGACATTCTTCACAGAAATAGAAAAAAAAAAATCCCAAAATCTATATGGAATCAAGGCAAGGACTTTTTCAGAATCCTACTGTCCTTTCACAGCTACCAATCAGGTATTATACTATTAATATGATTTATTTAACATTATTATGGGCTTCACCTGCACAATCTCATTTAATATTGACATCAACCTGACGTGGAAAGGAACTGGGGCTTAGAGAAGTTAAGAGGCTGGGCACAATGGTTCATGCCTGTAACTCTAGCACTTTGGGAGGCTGAGGCAGGAGGATCACTTAAGCCTAGGAGTTTGAGACCAGCTTGGGCAACATAGGGAGACCCTATCTCTACAAAAGATTAAATAATTAGCTGAGTGTGGTAGTGTGTGCGTGTAGTCTCAGCTACTTGGGAGGCTGGGGTAGGAGGATCATTTGAGCCCAGGAGGAGGAGGTTACAGAGTGCCAAGATTGCACCACTGAATTCCAGCCTGGGCAACAGGGTGAGGCCCTGTCTCAAAAAAAAAAAAAAAAAAAAAAGGACAGGGTCTCACTATGTTGCCTAGACTGGTCTTGAACTTCTGGGTGCAAACCATCCTCCTGCCTCAGCCTCCTGAGAAGTTGCGATTACAGGTGCATACCACATCTAGCTTTTTGTGTCTCTTTTGAATAAGAATTTTAAATTTCAATGAGGTCAAGTTTATCTCTAAACCTATGGCTTATCTCTATCTTTATGGGTTTTTTCGTGTGTTTAAGAACATTTCTTCTATCTGAAGATAAAAAAAATTCTCATATATTTTCTTTTAAAAGTTGTAGCAAACCAGACTTAGTGGCACGTGCCTGTAGTCTATAGAAAGTCTACATAAAGTCCTAAGAAAGAACTATATTTTTTGGCCGGGCGCGGTGGCTCACGCTTGTAATCCCAGCACTTTGGGAGGCCGAGGTGGGCGGATCACGAGGTCAGGAGATCGAGACCACGGTGAAACCCCGTCTCCACTAAAAATACAAAAAAATTAGCCGGGCGTGGTGGCGGGCACCTGTAGTCCCAGCTACTCGGAGAGGCTGAGGCAGGAGAATGGCATGAACCCGGGAGGCAGAGCTTGCAGTGAGCCGAGATTGCGCCACTGCACTCCAGCCTGGGTGACAGAGCGAGACTCCGTCACAAAAAAAAAAAAAAAAAAAAAAAAAAAAAAAAAAAAAGAAAGAACTATATTTTTTTCATTCATTTGTAATGTACCTCTGCCTTATGTCAAGTTTCCATGTTTGTGGATGTTTCCAGGGCCTATAATCTGTTCCACTCGTATCCTCATGCACCCCTGTTTCAATTCTACTACTGTAACAACTAGAACTTTATAATAAGTCTTGGTAACTGGTAGAAGTAGCTTTCCTTGTTCTTCAAAATTATCTTAGCTATTCCTGGCCTTTTACTCTCTTATTAATTTTATAATGAGATTATAAAATTCCTCAAAAAAAACTTACAGGACTTTCAACTGGCACTGCATTGAATTAAGAGAAATTTGGGGCATATTTACATTTGTGTTAAATAGAGTTTAACCATCCATGTGCATGATATACCTCCCCATTTAGGCATTCTTTTATATCCATTACATATTTCTTGCAACTCTTTCACTGGATTTATTACTGAATATTTTACAGCTTTGTTAAATATTACAAATGAAATAATTTTTACCCCAGCATTTTCCTGTAATTGATTATTGATACAAGAACATGGCCAGGCATGGTGGCTCACGCCTGTAATCCCAACACTTTGGGCCAAGACGGGTGGATCACGAGGCCAGGAGATCGAGACCATGCTGACTAACATGGTGAAACCCCGTCTCTACTAAAAATACAAAAAATTAGCTGGGCGTGGTGGCACGTGCCTGTAATCCCAACTACTTGGGAAGCTGAGACAGGGGAATCGTTTGAACCCGGGAGGCGGAGGTGGCAGTGAGCCAAGGTTGCGCCACTGCACTCCAGCCTGGGTGACAAAGCGAGACTCCGTCTCAAAAAACAAACAAACAAACAAAAACACGCAATTTTAGTGTGTTTCTCTTCTTTCTGGCAACCCTGCTGAATTATTTTTAATGACTGATCTGAAGATTTTCTTCAGTATTTTTATGGAGGCAATCCTATCACATGGGAATAAGGAAATAGGTTTTGTTGTGCTTCCTTTCCATCTCTTACAATCACATATTCCCCCTTGACTTATTGTAATGATTAATACCTGTAAGTATAGCCAAACAAAAAGTGATAGTGGGCATCCTTATTTTTTCAATAGAAATCCTTTGAAACCTCCATTAATCATGATGTTTGACAACAGTTTTTAATCAGCTTAAAAGTTTTTTATTGTTGTGGTTTATTTTTGTTCATGGATGAGTGCTGTGTTTTATCCAATGCTCAGAGTCTATTGTCCATCACTTTGGACTACTAAAACTGTGGGTCAGGACCCATTATATTGTAATTAAATGCATTTAAAGTATTAGTAGACCAGAGTTTCTCTAGAAAAAAAAAACAGAATATAATGGAAAGTGCCAGACTACATCCCATGATGTAAGATAGTGTTTGACAAAACTTTTGTTTCAGCTGCTTACACAAACACATATACATACTCTGAATTGCTAAATAAAATGTGCTTCTTACTATGAGTTGTATACAAAAAAGTTTGAAAGCCACTAATCTATACTATTTCTGAAGCTTGAAAAACGACTGTTAGGGACCAACATCTTACTGTAAAGTTGTCTTAAAACAGATAATACAATGTGTGGTTTTTATTCATTCAAAAATACACACCTTTTTCTGGTATCATTATTTTAAATCAAAATCCCTTGATGAGACCAGGCATGATGGCTCATGCCTGTAATCCCAGCACTTTGGGAGGCTGAGGCGGGCAGATCACTTGAGGTCAGGAGTTCGAGACCAGCCTGGCTAACATGGTGAAACCCCATCTCTACTAAAAATACAAAAATTAGCTGGGCATGGTGGTGGGTGCCTGTAATCCCAGCTACTCAGAAGGCTGAGGCAGAAGAATCACTTAACCTGAGAGGCAGAGGTTGCAGTGAGCCAAGATCACCATACTGCACTCCAGCCTGGGCAACACAGCAAGACTGTCTCAAAATAACAAAAACAAAACAAAACAAAACAAAACAAAAAATCCCCAGATGAACAAAGTGGCCCACATTCACAAAAACATCTGAGGCCAAAGCAATCTATATACATTAGCATGAATTTCTGACAAGGAACCTACTTCAAGGATCACTTTTGCAAAGTTTTAAATATGCATAATATCTGAGATGAGGGCATACAACTTTCATCAAATTTTCAAATGTACCTGTGACCTTAAAAATACATAGAACTTCTATTCCAAAAAATTCAATGTAAGTTTATAATTCTAAAATCAGAAGGTAACTTGACATTTTCATTACTTATATCACATTTTCTGTACTGTGTACCGAGTCTGGCTCACTTGTTTCTCAGCTGTTTATATTACCTTGTACTTTGCTAACTGCCTAGCTTTGTCAGGCTATAAAAAGAAACATGCCCTGAAACTTCATCCATATGGATATGCCATGCAATGTATCTCTTTGCCCATCATTCCTGAAACCCTTCTATAGAATATTTTAAGACTGTTCTTGTGGCCAGGCATGGTAGCTCATGACTGTAATCTCAGCACTTTGGGAGGCGAGGTGGGAAGAATACTTGAGGCCAGGAGTTCAAGACGAGCCTGGTCAACATAGTGAGACCCCACCTCTACAGGAAAAAAAAATGTTCCTTGTTTGTGACCAGAAGTAACATTACTCACCTTATTCACTGGATTTATTTCTGAAAAATGTGTAACTGCTTTCTGATTATGCTGATTATAATTGTCACCAGTAAAGCTATTTAAAAAAAGGCAACTCCCAAAGAGGAGCTCCAACATATTGTGCACAATAGCAGCACTGTTTGTATAAGTATCTAATATATCAAAGGGACTACTTTAAAAAACAAATAATCGCCAGGCGCAGTGGCTCACGCCTGTAATCCCAGCACTTTGGGAGGCCAAAGTGGGCGGATCACCTGAGGTCAGGATTTCGAGACTAGCCTGACCAACATGGAGAAATCCCGTCTCTACTAAAAGTACACAAATTAGCCGGGCATGGTGGCGGGTGCCTGTAATCCCAGCTACTCAGGAGGCTGAGGCAGGAGAATTGCTGGAACCTGGGAGGCAGAGGTTGCAGCGAGCTGAGAGCAGGCCACTGCACTCCAGCCTGAGTGACAAGAGCCAGACTCCGTCTCAAATAAATAAATAAATAAATAAATACATAAATAAATGTTGGGTTTTTTTTTTGAGACAGGGTCTTACTATCACCCAGGCTGGAGTGCAGTGGCTCAATTGTGGCTCACTGCAGTTGACCTCACTGGCTCAAGCCATCCTCAGCCTCCCAGGTAGCTGGGACTACAGGCACACACGACCATGCCTGGCTAATTATTTTCTTGTAGAGATAGTGTCTCACTATGTTGCCCAGGCTGGTCTCAAACTCCTGAACTCAAGAAATCCTCCCACCTTGGTCTTCCAAAGTGTTGCAGTTAAAGGCATGAGCCACCATGCCTGGCCTGATATTTGTTTTTTAAAACTCACATTCCATTCTTGACATACCATGTATACTGATGTTCTCCACAAAAATCACTTTTCAAAAAATTCAGCATTATGTAGACATTCTAAGAACCACACTATTCATCTTGGCAATTATGTTAATATTGAGTGCCAAGTACTATGGTTCTAAAGAATATAATATCACTGCTTCAAAGTATAATTTTTGAAAACTCCTAATTCTGTAAAGCTATGCTAATTTCTCTGACTGCTGTTGGATAAATTAGAATGATATCCACACTTAAAGAAAGTTGTCTTTATGGTTTTAAAAAGTTCCCAAAACTAATTTATAAAATAAGCATGTTCTCATAATAGAGAAGTGAATTTTTAAGCATAAATTTCTAAGTACATTAAAGAATATATTATCATTATTCTTATATACTTTTATAATACCCAAAACAGTATTTTAAAAGTATAGTAATCTGTTAACTATGATTACCTCTGGTGAGTAGGACTGGCAGGAATAGATAAAGAATAGACAGACTTTGTGTTTCTGCTTTTATTTTTACTCTAAATACTTTTGTACTGTTTAAATATTGTAAACAAGTGCTTTGTAATGAAAAATTGAAGAAAAAGGTACAATTATAAAGTCAAGAGTCTCCACATTTATCTTATTCTACTTCCTGTTATCCCCATTTCTTTTTTTTTTTTTTTTTTTTTTTTTTTTTTTTTTTTTTTTTTTTTTTTTTTTTTTGAGACAGAGTCTCGCTCTGTCGCCCAGGCTGGAGTGCAGTGGCGCAATCTCGGCTCACTGCAAGCTCCGCCTCCCGGGTTCACGCCATTCTCCTGTCTCAGCCTCCGAGTAGCTGGGACTACAGGCGCCCGCCACCGCGCCCGGCTAATTTTTTGTATTTTTTAGTAGAGACGGGGTTTCACCGTGGTCTCGATCTCCTGACCTCGTGATCCGCCCGCCTCGGCCTCCCAAAGTGCTGGGATTACAAGCGTGAGCCACCGCGCCCGGCCATCCCCATTTCTTATCTCCCTCTAGGAGATTGTAGCACTTTAAGAGCAGGGATTTTGTGTGTCTTCTACAGTATCCTATCTCCCACAGAGCTAACCCCATAGCAGACGCTATGCATCTGATTAGCAGAAGTGGAGGCAATGAGGACAAGTGGATTCAACAATACTATAGTGAGCCTTTACAAAAAAAAGTACTTTGGAAGGTAGGCTTCAGAATAAAAGAATCTATTATCTTCTCCATATGGAATGCTGGTTAATATCTATTCACAACTCTAACTGCTCTGCTCCTTAAACATTTAGAACCCTATTTGAACAGGATGTAAGTAGAAATGTGGAATTTTGAAATCTATCCTGAATTGTAAAATATGCCACGAACTGTATATACCATGGGTTATATACATAAATATATACATAAATATATTTTATATATACATAAAATATAATACTATGCAGTGGTCATGGGTTTAAATGAGGTCAAGGAAAGCAGCTGTTGACAAACCTGTCCCAAATTTACTGAAGGGGTGTTTAGGATTCCCTGTAGCTTTTTCCAATTGAAAGAGTCTCCAGGCATCATTCATCACATTCTTCTCATGTTCGGAATCAACTGCATTCACCTCTCTGTCTTTGCAACTTTCATCGAACAAGGGGCACAGAAAAAACTGTGCAAACCTAAGGGTATGAAACATAATTAAAACTTGAAAGATGTCATTTTAAAAGAATAGCCTTTTAGAAAGATTTTTGTAACTTATTAGATAGGAAATGTAAATTTTGCAGAATCAGAAACCAAACTACCATTGCTACTAAGAAAAAAGGAATATAAAATAAGTGCTATGTAACAGAAGAGAAATCTAATATTGAACAGAGGTAAATGCAGAGGAGTTGATCTACCCCAGAGATGATAAATAGTGAAAATTAAAAAAATTAACACCAGGCCGGGCGCGGTGGCTCATGCTTGTAATCCCAGCACTTTGGGAGGCCGAGGCAGGCGGATCACAAGGTCAGGAGATCGAGACCACGGTGAAACCCCGTCTCTACTAAAAATACAAAAAAATTAGCTGGGCGTAGTGGCGGGCGCCTGTAGTCCCAGCTCCTCGGAGAGGCTGAGGCAGGAGAATGGCGTGAACCCGGGAGGCGGAGCTTGCAGTGAGCCGAGATCGCGCCACTGCACTCCAGCCTGGGCGACAGAGCCAGACTCCGTCTCAAAAAAAAAAAATAAAAAAAAAAAATAATAACACCAAAAAAGGCAGATTATGGACAACAGCAGTCTATTTAAGATTTTTAATTTGGTACGTCTATAAAAACTTTGTTGTATGTGGCTAATGCTCCAAAAAAAAAAGAGAGAAAGAAAGAAAAAGGCAGGTCAAAGTTTTTAGGCCAATCTTAAATTTACAGTTTTAGGTGCAATTTCACTAAGACTCAGGCACCTTAGGACAAACAAGTGACCTACTTTTAACAAGCTCAATTAAAATATTTCTTTCTTCTAATACAACAGACAAACCAACCAACCAACTCAATGACAACAAAACAGGTCTACCCTGGAGTCATACTCTAATTTTTTCTATTTTCCTCCCTTTCTGATCCTTTATCCCACTTTCTTTTTCTTCCTCTTCCTTCTCCCTCTTGTCAAATAGAGGATTGAGTTATTATCACTGATCCATATAAAGTCCCTCTCTCATTTATTTTAACTCCCACCCCCATTTCTATTCCCCGACTTCCCATGTGCAACCTTCCTAATATGTTTGATACGCATCTTTTTGTTTGTATGTATTTTTAGAAAATGTTTTTGTATGCAAAAAAAATTAATAAAAAAAATATTTCTTTCTTCTTATGTAGAAAAACAAACTTGAATTAGTAGGAAAAAACATAATGCAGTGAAAAACCTGAGGTAATGACATAGTTTGACTAAGCCATGATTATGGGCTTTTATGAAATCATAAGAGAAACAGTCCATAAAATTTTAATAAGCAGTGATTCAATAAATAACATGGTATGTAACTTTAACATAAGTAACCAATATGCCTTTCTTGAGGCTATTCCTTAATAATAGTACCAAAGTTTAAGATACCTACAGCTAATAAATTAACACTTCTGTATCAGGTTGAATTTAACTCATGATTCCTGTGGTAATTCTTAAGAAACTTTACAACCCATTTTATAGAATAAGACTTGATTCAGATGAAGCTAAGAGCAGAGGCTCTGAATAGGACTACTTTATTCAGTGGGCCTAAGGAACTCTTGGGTCTATAAACATCTCAGTTACTACCCCTCACAGTCCAGCTGTCACAGAAGCCATTATCATTACTTGTTATTTACTTTAAGTGCATAAGTAAATATGATACTGTGCTAAGTACTTTACATACACCACAAAGGGAAACTCTATCTACCTGGAGTCTATAATCAAAGATGTATGAAAACAGAGAATTTCTGGCCACATAACATCTTTTACCCACCTCAATACCTCCAGGCTGGGAAAAATGTCTAATAGCTACATACCAAAGCTGGATAGGCCCAGTTAAAGGGTCATGTTATGACACAGTATAATCAAGTTTTTTAAATGATCCTCTTATACAAGTGGATTTTTAGTTTGAGCCAAGAAACAGACATCCCCCATCATACAGAGATCTATTATATGAACATCTGCTGCAGCATTTGTAAAGCAAGAAATGAAATTCAGTGTATGATCCCAGGGAACTAATTAATGGAAGTCTTTTGGGAATACATATCAGAGATGATTACACCTCAAAGCTGCTGCCTAAAGACTGAAACATAAAATAGAATAAGCAAGAAATAGACTACTTTGACCCAGCACATATGGTAAACCCATGCCCTTGCCTTGATAACGTTTTTTCAAAAATATAATAACTATTATTAAAAGTAAGCAAATAAAGCTGACAGTGACTAAAACTGTCAAATTTCATTATAGATCCAAAAAGTTGCTAAATTACACCTTGGCATCACAGAAAACTATAAATATTCACCAAGGATAAACAAATAACTACTGCCTACCATAATGCTTTGGACTACCAGAGTGTAGTCCATTATTTGATTCAAATAATGAATCAAATCACTGATGTAACAAAAAAATTAGAAATTGTCAGCTGTACAAAAAATTGACCAAAAAAAAAAAATGTTGACCAAGGCTGGGCGCAGTAGCTGATACCTGTTATCCCAGCACTCTGGGAGGCCGAGGTGGGTGTATCAACTGAGGTCAGGAGTTTGAGACCAGTCTGACCAACATGGTGAAACCCCATCTCTACTAAAAATACAAAATTAGCCAGGTGTGGTGGCACATGCCTGTAATCCCAATTACTTGGGGGGCTGAGGCAGGAGAATTGCTCGGTGAAGGTTGCAGTGAGCCAAGACTGCACCATTGCATTCCAGCCTGGGAAACAAGAGCGAAACTTCGTCTAAAAAAAAAAAAAATTGACCAAGAAATTAAATCGGCTTAATGGAGCTTGCTCCAGAAAACACTTTCAAAATATCCCCACGGTTGAAACAGCAGGTCAAAACGTTCTGTATCAGCCGGGCGCGGTGGCTCACGCTTGTAATCCCAGCACTTTGGGAGGCTGAGGAGGGCGGATCACGAGGTCAGGAGATCGAGACCACGGTGAAACCCCGTCTCTACTAAAAATACAAAAAAATTGGCCGGGCGTGGTGGCGGGCGCCTGTAGTCCCAGCTCCTCGGAGAGGCTGAGGCAGGAGAATGGCATGAACCTGGGAGGCGGAGCTTGCAGTGAGCCGAGATCGCGCCACTGCACTCCAGCCTGGGTGACAGAGCAAGACTCCGTCTCAAAAAAATAGAAAAAAAATTAAAAAAAAAAAAAAAAAAAACGGGGGGGAAGGGGGGAGGGACAGCATTAGGAGATATACCTAATGCTAAATGACGAGTTAATGGGTGTAGCAAACCAACATGGCACATGGATACATATGTAACAAACCTGCACACTGTGCACATGTACCCTAAAACCTAAAGTATAATAAAAAAAAAAAAAAGTTCTGTATCTATTAAGCATCCTTGAGAAGCAAGGAAATGAATGAAGAGAGAATATTTAAGGTTTAGCATTCTGGAAAAGAAGTATGTCTGAAAAGAGATCAATGACACTGTCACAGGTTAGTCCTCATCACATGCTTTTTATGTAACACCAGTTAGAATGGAAAGGGCTGCTGAAAATTCTATACCTCAATAAAATATTTTGTAGGCCTGAAGGCTCATTTAAAATATGACATCACTCATTTTTTTCTTTTTCAGAAAACACGGGGAAAAAAACTGGTTAAAATACCTTTTGTTAAACTATGAAGCCATCTCTGTAGAAATAATAATTGTTGTTATTATTAATGTGATAAGTACACAAAGTTGGATAATTCATAGGGTATTCTGCATTACCTGTCTAGGGCACCTTCTAGGTGTTCATGAGAAACATCAAAATAGTAATTGGTATGCTCTCCACTAGTAAAGGCATTTGAACTTCCTGCATGCTCACTGAGAAACTGGCTGTATTCATTTTCTTTAGGGTATTTCTTTGTTCCCAAAAAAAGCATATGTTCACAAAAATGACTTAAGCCAGCAATATTTGGAGGATCCGACAATGAACCTGAAAGAGAAAACACGTATATAATAAATCACTGTCTTATGTTGAAAGCTACTAAGTACAGATGATTTGTAGTTCTTGTTAGCATGACAACTCCAACTATATAATCAGAGAAAGTTAAGCACAAGCTACCTAAAATGGTATTATTTAGAAAGTAAATTAGTAGTCAGAAGACTGGTTTCTAGTGCCTGCTCTTGACGCTAATTAGTTGGTAACCTCAGGCAGGTTACTTAGTGTCTCTGAACATTAGTTTCCCCACATGCTGGAGAGGAAGAAAGAGCTGGATTCAGTTTTAAGAGCTAGAATTTTCTTTTTATTTTTTTATTTATTTTTGAGACAGCGTCTTGCTCTGTCCCCCAGGCTGGAGTGCAGTGGCGTGATCTTGGCTCACTGCAAGCTCCGCCTCCCGGGTTCACACCATTCTCCTGCCTCAGCCTCCGGAGTAGCTGGGACTACAGGCGCCCGCCACTGGCACCCAGCTAATTTTTTGTATTTTTAGTAGAGGCGAGGTTTCACCGTGTTAGCCAGGATGGTCTCGATCTCCTGACCTCGTGATCCGCCAGCCTTGGCCTCCCAAAGTGCTGGGATTACAGGCTTCAGCCACCACGCCCAGCAAGAGCTAGAATTTTCTTGTCATGATTTCATTGCAGGAGACTATACAGCACAGTGCTGACAGCATGCGTTTGGGGGTTACCAGCTCTACTAGCTGTGAAACGGTAAGCACAATACTGTACCTATCTTGACTCAATCGCTTCAATATATACGCATCTTAGAGGGCTGTGTGAGTACAAATTAGATGACATATGCAAATCACTCTGGTAGTCTAAATAAAGCATTGTGGTAGGCAGTAGTTATTTGTTCAATATTACCTTATTTCCTCAGTTCTAAAATGACAATGAGTTAAAAGCTTTTCAAAGAGGACAAAAAGAAACACTGTCCCACTAACTGTACACATACATAAAAAGCAACTCGGCCAGGCACAGTGGCCCACACCTGTAATCCCAGCACTTTCGGAGGACGTGGTGGGCAGATCATCTGAGGTCAGGAGTTTGAGATCAGCCTGGCCTACATGGCAAAACCTCATCTCTAATAAAAATACAAAAATTAGCTGGGCATGGTGGCGGGTGCCTGTAATCCCAGCTACTAGGGAGGCTGAGGTAGGAAAATTGCTTGAACCTTGAAGGTGGGGGCTGCAGTGAGCAGAGACTGCGCCACTGCACTCCAGCCTGGGCAACAGAGTAAGACTCTGTCTCAGAGAAAAAAAAAAAAAAAAAAGAAGCAACCTGATTAAAGCAACATTAAATGTGTAAGAAATGTGCACATGGCAGGGCGTGGTGGCTCTTGCCTGTAATCCCAACACTTTGGGAGGTTGAGGCGGGTGGATCACCTGAGGTCAGGAGTTCGAGACCAGCCTGGCCAACGCCCCATCTCTACTAAAAATACACAAATTAGCTGGGCGTGGTGGCGGATGCCTGTAATACCAGCTACTCAGGAGGCTGAGGCAGGAGAATTGCTTGAACCTGGGAGGTGGAGGTTGCAGTCAGCCGAGATCACATCCATTGCACTCCAGCCCCGGCAACAACAGTGAAACTCTGTCTCAAAAAAAAAAAAAAAAAGAAATGTGCACACAAGGCTGGGCGTGGTGGCTTACATCTGTAATCCCTGCACTTTGGGAGGCCGAGGCAGGCAGATCACCTGAGGTTGGGAGTTCAAGACCACCCTGACCAACATGGAGAAACCCCGTCTCTACTAAAAATACAAAATTAGGCAGGCATGGTGGCACGTGCCTGTAATCCCAGCTACTCAGGAGACTGAAGTAGGAGAATTGCTTGAACCCGGGAGGTGGAGGTTGCGGTGAGCCGAGATGGCACCATTGCACTCCAGCCTGGGCAACAAGAGCAAAATTCCTACTCAGAAAAAAAAAAAGAAAAAAAGAAATGTGCACAGAAGAACCTATGAAATATGGTATTAGGCCAGGCACGGTGGCTCACGCCTATAATCCCAGCACTTTGGGAGGCCGAGGCAGGCAGATCACAAGGTCAAGAGATCGAGACCATCCTGGCCAACATGGTGAAACCCCATCTCTAATAAAAATACAAAAATTAGCTGGGCGGGGTGGCACATGCCTGTGGTCCCAGCTACTCAGGAGGCTGAGGCAGGTGAATTGCTTGAACCCAGGAGGCAGAGGTTGCAGTGAGCCGAGATTGCGCCACCGCACTCCAGCTTGGCGATAGAGTAAACTCTGTCTCAAAAAAAAAAAAAAAAAAAAAAGAAAAAGAAAAAGGAATATTATGTTGAATGATGTACCAAGGTAAAAAAAAAAAAAATCCTAACTGTTACTGTAAAGAATGGCAATGAATTTTTGCTGCTAGGTCACCTTAGGTGGGAACCTAACAAGATGTCCTTAGAAAATGTAAGATTATTTGACTGAGACAATGCAGTTTACCAATAGCTTTATGACGGTTCTGGTATAAAATAAGGTACATGGAACCGGTAACTACTGAGTATTTAAACACGTATGGAAAGTTCTAATAAATGTTAACATTAGGTCAATGAAACAAAACAAAGCTTAATTCACAATTTTCAATTGTACCTATGTGAACATCAAGTGCTGCTGATGACTTATCCGTGGTGGGATCACTGATAAGAAGTACTTTGATACCATTGGCCAGCTCTAGCCCTCGATATTCTCGCTTGTCTTCAGGAGACTTGGTAATGTGATTTCCTATTCTCTTGATGGCTGGATTATTCATTTTGCTGTAAGTCTTTTTTTGGAAACTGAAAAGAAAGAGATTTTTAATTGTTGATTTGTGACTTTATCTTTAAGGACAAACAATAACATCAAGTAAACCCATAGAATACATCATCAGATTTTTTTAAATGCTGGAGGAAACCTTTTATAGCCACTCTACAGGGTGCAGTCATTCCTTTCCTCCCTCTTACCCCTCATTCTTTCTGAGAAATGCTAACAAAATTGTTTTCATGGAGCCATATTTGTATCTGAAAGAGCACGTGGATAGGGATTTGAGACAGGCTGGGTTAGACCATGCGTTGGTCTATATGCAGAACTAGAACAGTTTTTTTGCTGGTTTTTTTTTTTTTTTTTTGAGACAGGGTCTCAGTTTATCACCCAGGCTTGTATGCAGTAGCATGATTTTGGCTCACTGCAGGCCTCAACCTCCTGGGCTCAAGTGGACCTCATCCTCCTGCCTCAGTCTCCCCAAGCAGCTGGGACCACAGGCACTCACCACCACACCCAGTTAATTTTTCGTATTTTTTGTAGAGATGGGGTTTCAATTTGTTACCCATGCTGGTCTTGAACTCCTGAGCTCAAGCCATCTGTCCACCTCAGCCTCCCAATGTGCTAGGATTACAAGTGTGAGCCACTACACCCGGCCTAGAATAGAGTTTTATTTCACACTATTTCAGAGGTATCTGCTAGAATAAGTGAGGTGAGATGTTGTGTAAGAATTATTACTGGGTTAGCCCAAACACTGCCCAAACTGATGATATTGAAAGACAGGGTAGATCTGAAACTCGCAGGTCTGATATACACATGCTCAGAACATAGGGAACAACCCCCATAGGGAACAACCCCCAATGAGGAACAATCCTGTAAAGTTCTAATATAAAATAAGAGACCTGTGCTGTCCTGACGGTAGCAATAACAAGGACATAAAACAAACAAAAAGTTGGAAGGACCCCAAGTAATTTTTGTAATCTGCTGAAGAGCTGAATGCCAGAGCAGGAAAAGTCTGGCAATCTTAAGAGAGATGTCAGAAAAATTCTCTTACAAAGGGCTTCCTCTGACAGTCTTCTTTCTTCTCTAGAAAGGCTAGATTACAGTGATGGGAAAGGACTATCAGTACACAGAATCCTGTAGGGATGTTGGTTGGAATTAGTGCAGTGAAGGGACTTTCCAGAGTCTGGGGTACGCATGTTTTTTGAGAGTAGGGTAGATGTAACTTTTGTCTATACTGGAGATTGCTTAATAGACCAAAAAAAAAAATTGAACCTGCTACTACTGGCAGGTTAATATACTGCCAGTATATAATTAAGTAAAGCCAAAAACATATCTGAAACTACAGAGGAAAAATAACCCTCTATGAGCACATTTGCTTCTTACCTACAAGACAAACTAAACAGATCTGACTGTTCCTTAAAGACTGACAGCTAGATTTAAAGGTAAGTAAGAGGGGAAAGAAACAGGCATACAATTATTTTAGATAAATTTTTTCTGTGTTAAAATCTCCAGAGATTGAGAGAGGAAAAAAAATCTAGTTTGCTTTCACCATCATATTTTCCTCTCTGAAACCACCTATAACTATTCTTCTACTCTGCATAACAATTGATAAACCAAAGGGGTTTGTTGCTACTAAGACTGTCCCCTAGATCCCCTAGATCTTTTTTTTTTCTCTCGCCCTCTCTTACAGTGCTGATAGATCTTCTTTAGAGGGGAGAAGATACGGAATTTTAAAGATCAACATATCATACTAAATGTATAATACTGGTTTTAAAAACCACATAGTACTTTACAACAGATAGTGCTAATCATCTTCTCCTATTTATAGTAAAAATCATTTCTTGAAAAACAAAGCATAAAATATAATACTAACATGTTAGTAGGTCACTGTTGGAAAATTCAAAAGCAACTTGAAACTAAAAAGCCATTATTAACAATTATTTTCGGCCAGGCACGGTGGCTCGTGCCTGTAATCCCAGCACTTTGGGAGGCTAAGATGGGCGGATCACAAGGTCAGGAGATAAAGATCATCCTGGCCAACATGGTGAAACCCTGTCTCTACTAAAAATACAAAAATTAGATGGGCGTGGTGGCATGCACCTGTAGTCCCAGCTACTTGGGAGACTGAGGCAAGAGAATCGCTTCAACCCAGGAGGCAGAGGTTGCAGTGAGCTGAGGTCAAGCCACTGCACTCCAGCCTGGCGAAAGAGTGAGACCCCATCTCAAAGAAAAAAAAAAGATTATTTTCTTTCTCATTAGCCATAAGCCACTAAAATTCAATGTCAAAGAACGATGAAAATATCTGAGTGCAAAGTCTAAAAAATGGTGTTTGCAGTAAAATAGTAATAATTCTCTGGGTGACAGGAAATGGTCTATTTCAGACTCCAAAGAGGGGTACAAGGAACCTCAGATAACAGTCCTAGGCCAGGCACAGTGACTCACGCCTGTAATCCTAGCACTTCGGGAGACCAAGGCGGGCAGATCACCTGAGGTCAGGAGTTCGAGACTAGCCTGGTCAATATGGTGAAACCTCATCTTTACTAAAAATACAAGAAATTAGCTGGACATGGTGGCAGATGCCTGTAATACCAGCTACTTGGGAGACTGAGGCAGGAGAATCGCTTGAACCCGGGAGGCAGAGGCTGCAGTGAGCCGAGATCATGCCACTGTACTCCAGCCTGGGCGCAACAGAGCGAGACTCCGTCTCAAAAGAAAAAACAAAACAAAACAAAACAGTTCTGGTTAAGACATTTGGCAAAGGACAATCTGTTTAGACTGCAGCAAATGCCTTCAGTGTGTACATAGTTTGTTTCAAAAACATTAATTTGAGTTCAATATAAATTAAACTATTTTTAAAAATGAGTCCAACTTAGCAGCAACCTAACACTAAATAAGCCACAAGGCAGCCTCCATTAAGACTCCCAGCAAGAAGGGCAGTGTTAAAACAGCAGTGTTAATAAGAATCTCCATGTGTACCAAAGAGAATGCCTGAACTTACCCCAGGCAAGAATCTACTACAGGGAGAAAAGGGGTTGGTCTTCTAGTGATAGTTATATTCAGTTTCCTCTGTGGTGCTTGACCTAGTGAGTTTGACTTAGGTAACCAAGAATTACAAATGATTAAAATGTAATAATGATGATGATGATGATGGTCTAAAACTTCTGTCCAAACCACAACTGTGTAGAGGGGAGATGAAATATAGCTCACTTTGGAAGTATAAATTATCGTTCTATGTGGGAGGTTAAAAACTCTATATAAAGATAACCACCTCAACTATAAGCTACACTCTGTACTTTTTTTCAGAGTTTCAACTTCCCTTAGCTGGATTTTAATTTTTTTAGATAAAAAAAATTTAAATTGTAAAACACAGAGTAGGATGTAGGTAGACAGAACAGTTCCAGCCCAGTAAGAACTATTTACGAATGATCAGAATCCATCACAGCCATGGATATAACTTATTTGGATGCTGAAGTTGTGCTGGATTAATATTCCTGATATGGTTGAGAAGAGATGGATTTATTCTACAAGTCACACATAAAAATTAGTCCAACTACTTTTGTACAAAGGATCAAGAAAAGCTAAAAATTCCCAAGGTGGCAATTCCCTAATCAAATATGACTTCTTGAGAAAGTAAAACCCAAAAGAAATGGCAACATTTTCAAACAAAACCTATTCCCGGCAATCCTATTCAATACAAAGTCTGGGTTTACCTATAGCATATCTATAAACACTTCCTACAACGATTTGATTCTCACCTTCTGGAGAAGTGAAGACAATGACTGGGAACTCTTCCTCCTCTGATGATGAATTCATCAACAGCTTGCCTGTCTCTGTATTTATACTCATAAGATCACCTGTCTGTCTACTTCAGCTCATTAGCATAAAGCCTTCAAGAGTAATTTTATTTACGGCAAATGTTCTCCAATAGGCAAGCATACTAACAATTTAGATGACAAGCTAGTGTTAAATGCTTTCCCAGACATTTATATTTTTAACTTGTTAAAGTTAAAATTTTAGGAGCAATAAAATTACTTTCAATTCTAGGGACATTGTCATACACTGGAAACTTCATAAGGCACAGAATTGTCTTTTCAGCACTCTGATAAACTGGAGAGATATTTAGTAATTACAACACATATTTTGTCATTTTGTTCAGAATTTAAAACAATGACTATAATCACAGAAGATAAAAGCTGGAAGAGCCACTAGATGTTATCTAGTCCTTTGTAGTTCATGGACTGGTTACACTGACTTCTCCTGGGAGCTTGTTAAAAATGCACAATATCAGAACCCACCAGAGACCTGCTGAGCCATAATCTGTATTTTAACAAGATCCCCAGATGGGCTAGATCCCCTCATCTTACGTACAAGGAAACTGAACCTCAAGGGGTTTAATAAATCAGTTGCCCAAGGTCATACAACAAGAAGTTATAATCAAACTCAGTCTTAACTCCCAGTCCTGTGTCCAGCCTCCCCTTCATATCCAAACGAACACTTAAGGAAGTCTATTAAGGTCCAGGCATCACACTATACAAATGGTTACAAAGATGAGTACACCAGAGCCCTTGTTTTGAAGGAACCTAGACTAGTGACGAAGTCAGATATAAAAACAGGTCATTATCTTTTTTTTCTATTTTTTAAGACAGGGCTTCACTCTGTCACCCAGGCACAATCTTGGTTCACTATAGCCTCAACATCCCAGGCTCATGTGATCCTCCCACCTCAGCCTCCCCAGTAGCTGGGACTATAGGCACTCACCACTGTACCCAGCTAATTTTTTGTTTTGTTTTATAGACAGGGTTTCACCATGCTGGCCAGACCAGTCCCGAACTCCTGGCTTCAGGCAATCCACCCGCCTTGGCCTCCCAAATTTCTGGGACTACAGGCATGAGCCACCATGCCTGGTATCTAGGTAATTTTTTTGTAGACATGGGGTTTTGCCATGTTGTCCAGGCTGGTCTTTCAAACTCCTGGGCTCAAGAGACTGCTGCCTTGGCCTCCTAAAGTGCTGGGATTACAGGCATGAGACACTACACCCAGCCCAGGTCATTATCTTTTAAGTGTGGTGACAAAATTGTCCCCAGGGCACTATGGGAGTAACCCTGTTTAGGAGAGGAGAGTAGAAGCACATCAAATAAAAGGCAAGGGGACAATCAATCAAAGTAGAAGGGAATTCGTGAGCGAAGCCTGACAATGATGAAAAAGCATGAGGAGTATAGTGGAAAAACAAGAAGCGTGGTCTGCTAATGAACTACAACAGGAACTCCAAGTCAAGATCATGGACTAAGACATGTAAAGGCCTAAATTTCAGGTTTGCAAAAACAAATCCCCAAATAGAAGGTCATTTCCAAATTCCACACCAAGAGTAAATTTTACTCTGCAAAGAATCTTTTATTCAGGTGACCTTTCAGTCTTTCTCATCTCTCTTTAAAGTGTTTCACAATCAATACAGTAGCAGATTGGGAAATTTTACTTTGCTTTTTGCTTCCTACTCACCTCCATTGGTCTCTCACAAATTTAAAGTCAGACCTGATTTAGAAATAATGATCTATAAACCTGAACAGGTGAGTGATCACATTAACAGTGAATTACAAACCAAAACCTCCCTTCTGTGGAATCCATCCACCCACTCCCAAAACCATAGGTGGAAGTCAAGGCCTATAGCACTCATGCATGTGGAAGAGGAGCCCAGAGAGAAAAGGCATGGAATCAAAACCACACCACATAACATTCCCACTTCCTTGCAGAAGGTAGAGGTAAATAAGCAGAGGATGACAAGATAGCGGTGGTATGAGCCCTAGGATGCCTCAACATATTAATGCTTAAGACCATATACCCCAAGTACTATTAATATTACATGAACTAAAAAATAACAACATGTCTTAGGGAACCACCTACCCAAAGCTCTTCAGTTATAGGAACAGGTAAACCTAACTTCATACACCAGCTAGATCATAAAGTTGGGTACAAAATAAAATCCTGTCAGTTAAATCTTATTCACCCTTGATGTTTTGCCTTTGTGCCAGGCAGAATATCAGCTATCGTTAACTCTTCTGTCCTGGCCCTCTGGAAAGGAGTTTATGATCAACAAATAAACCCTTAAATGAAGTAGGGTGGTTGCAATTTAAAGAAATTCTAAAGCAGTATCATTCTAGAGAGAAGTGCTTTTGCAAATGTTGTTTTAGTTTGATGCATGCCTATCAATGGTTGTTCATTCCAAAAGTGACAAGCTTAACACAGAACACTTTATAGAAACGTTATAAAGTTTAAGCAAATGAACAAAACCTCTGTTTTAGACCTTGTGCCACAGAGGTAACTGTCAGGCCTCTGAGCCCAAGCCACGCCATTGCATCCCATGACTTGCACATATACATCCAGATGGCCTGAAGTAACTGAAGATCCACAAAAGAAGTAAAAATAGCCTTAACTGATGACATTCCACCACTGTGATTTGTTCCTGCCCCACCCTAACTGATCAATGTACTTTGTAATCTCCCCCACCCTTAAGAAGGTTCTTTGTAATTCTCCCTATCCTTGAGAATGTACTTTGAGAGATCCACCCCTGCCCCCAAAACATTGCTCCTAACTCCACCGCCTATCCCAAAACCTATAAGAACTAATGATAATCTACCACCCTTTGCTGACTCTCTTTTCGGACTCAGCCCACCTGCACCCAGGTGAAATAAACAGCCATGTTGCTCACACAAAGCCTATTTGGTGGTCTCTTCACACGGACGAGCATGAAATTTGGTGCCATGACTCGAATCAGGGGACCTCCCTTGGGAGATCAATCCCCCGTCCTCCTGTTCTTTGCTCTGTGAGAAAGATCCACCTACAACCTCAGGTCCTCAGACCGACCAGCCCAAGGAACATCTCACCAATTTTAAATCCGGTAAGCGCCTCTTCTTACTCTCTTCTCCAACCTCTCTCACTATCCCTCAACCACTTTCTCCTTTCCACTCTTCAATCTCTCCCTTCTCTTAATTTCAATTCCTTTCATTTTCTGGTAGAGACAAAGGAGACATGTTTTATCCGTGGACCCAAAACTCCGGCGCCAGTCACGGACTAGGGAAGGCAGCCTTCCCTTGGTGTTTAATCATTGCAGGGACGCCTCCCTGATTATTCACCCAGGTTTCAGAGGTGTCAGACCATGCAGGGATGCCTGCTTTGGTCCTTCACCCTTAGTGGCAAGCCCTGCTTTTCTAGGGGAGGGGCAAGTACCCCTCAACCCCTTCTCCTTCACCCTTAGCAGCAAGTCCTGCTTTTCGGAGGAGCAAGTACCCCTCAACCCCTTCTCCTTCACCCTTAGCAGCAAGTCCTGCTTTTCTAGGGGAAAGGCAAGTACCCCTCAACCCCTTCTCTCCATGTCTCTACCCCTTCTCTGGGGAAGGGGCAAGTACCCCAACCTCGTATCTCTGCGCTCTCTTCTCTCTGGGTTTGCCTCCTTCACTATGGGCAAAGTTCCACCCTCCATTCCTTCTTCTTCTCTCTTAGCCTGTGTTCTCAAGAACTTAAAACCTCTTCAACTCACACCTGACCTAAAACCTAAACGCCTTATTTTCTTCTGCAACACCGCTTGGCCCCAATACAAACTTGACAATGGCTCTAAATGGCCAGAAAACGGCACTTTCGATTTCTCCATCCTACAAGACCTAAATAATTTTTGTCGAAAAATGGGCAAATGGTCTGAGGTGCCTTACGTCCAGGCATTTTTCACACTTTGTTCCCTCCCTAGTCTCTGTTCCCAATGCGATTCCTCCCAGATCCTCCTTCTTTCCCTCCTGCCTGTCCCCTCAGTCCCAACCCCAAGTGTCACTGACTCTTTCCAGTCTTCCTTTTCTACAGATCCATCTGACCTTTCCCCTCCTCCCCAGGCTGCTCATCGCCAGGCCGAGCTAAGTCCCAATTCTTCCTCAGCCTCCACTCCTCCACCCTATAATCCTTCTATCACCTCCCCTCCTCACACCCGGTCCGGCTTACAGTTTAGTTCCATGACTAGCTCTTCCCCACCTGCCCAACAATTTCCTCTTAGAGAGGTGACTGGAGCTGAAGGCACAGTCAGGGTACATGTACCTTTTTCTCTATCAGATCTCTCTCAGATCAGTCAACATTTAGGCTCTTTCTCATCAGATCCCACTAAATAGATACAGGAATTCCAATATCTAACTCTGTCTTACAATTTAACCTGGAGTGACTTAAATGTCATCCTGACTTCTACCCTTTCCCTGGATGAACGGGAAAGAGTTTTTTCTCTAGCCCAATCTCATGCTGATAACTGCTGGCTTCACGAGCCAGACCTCCAGGAAGGCATTAGAGCAGTTCCCCGAGAGGATCCCCAATGGAACTACCAGGCAAATTCCCCAGGTATAGCTAGGCGAGATTACATGATTTTCCTGCCTAGTTGAAGGGCTTAAAAAGGCAGCTTACAAAACTGTTAATTATGACAAACTTAAAGAAACTACTCAAGGCAAAGATGAAAACCCAGCCCAGTTCATGGCCTGCTTAGCAGCTACCCTTAGACGCTATACCGCCCTAGACCCAGAAGGGTCAGAAGGCCGCCTTATTCTTAACATGCATTTTATCACCCAATCCACTCCTGACGTTAGGAAAAAACTTCAAAAATTAGAATCTGGCCCTCAAACCCCACAACAGGAATTAATCAACCTCGCCTTCAAGGTGTACAATAATAGAGAGGAAGCAGCCAGACGGCAACGCATTTCTTTTTTTTTTTTTTTTTTTTGAGACGGAGTCTTGCTCTGTCACCCAGGCTGGAGTGCAGTGGCGCAATCTCGGCTCACTGCAAGCTCCGCCTCCCGGGTTCACGCCATTCTCCTGCCTCAGCCTCTCCGAGTAGCTGGGACTACAGGCGCCCGCCACCACGCCCGGCTAATTTTTTTGTATTTTTAGTAGAGATGGGGTTTCACCGTGGTCTCGATCTCCTGACCTCGTGATCCACCCGCCTCAGCCTCCCAAAGTGCTGGGATTACAGGCGTGAGCCACCGCGCCCGGCTTGGCAATGCATTTCTGAGTTACAATTACTTGCCTCTGCTGTGAGACAAAACCCAGCCACACCTCCAGCATACGAGAACTTCAAAATGCCTAAGCTGCGGCAGTCAAGCATTCCTACAAGACTTCCTCCATCAGGATCTTGCTTCAAGTGCCAGAAATCTGGCCACTGGGCCAAGGAATGCCCGCAGCCCGGAATTCCTCCTAATCCGTGTCCCATCTGTGTGGGACCCCACTGGAAATCGGACTGTTCAACTCACCTGGCAGCCACTCCCAGAGCCCCTGGAACTCTGGCCCAAGGCTCTCTGACTGACTCCTTCCCAGTTCTTCTCGGCTTAGTGGCTGAAGACTGACACTGCCCGATCGCCTCGGAAGCCCCCTAAACCATCATGGACGCTGAGCTTCAGGTAACTCTCACAGTGGAAGGTAAGCCCATCCCCTTCTTAATCAATATGGAGGCTACCCACTCCACATTACCTTCTTTTCAAGGGCCTGTTTCCCTTGCCTCCGTAACTGTTGTGGGTATTGATGGCGAGGCTTCTAAATGTCTTAAAACTCCCCAACTCTGGTGCCAACTTAGACAATACTCTTTTAAGCACTCCTTTTTAGTTATCCCCACCTACCCAGTTCCCTTATTAGGCCGAGACACTTTAAATTATCTGCTTCCCTGACTATTCCTGGACTACAGCCGCGTCTCATTGCCGCCCTTCTCCCCAACCCAAAGCCTCCTTTGTGTCCTCCTCTTGTATCCCCCTACCTTAACCCACAAGTATAAGATACCTCTACTCCCTCTTTGGTGACCGATCATACACCCCTTACCATCTCATTAAAACCTAATCACCCTTACCCCGCTCAATGCCAATATCCCATCCCACAGCATGCTTTGAAAGGATTAAAGCCTGTTATCACTCGCCTGCTACAGCATGGGCTTCTAAAACCTATAAACTCTCCTTACAACTCCCCCATTTTACCTGTCCTAAAACCAGACAAGGCTTACAAGTTAGTTCAGAATCTGCACCTTATCAACCAAATTGTTTTGCCTATCCACTCTGTGGTGCCAAACCCATATACTCTCCTATCCTCAATACCTCCCTCTACTACCCATTATTCTGTTCTGGATCTCAAACATGCTTTCTTTACTATTTGTTTGCACCCTTCATCCCAGCCTCTCTTTGCTTTCACTTAGACTGACCCTGACACCCATTAGGCTCAGCAAATTACCTGGGCTGTACTGCCGCAAGGCTTCACAGACAGCCACCATTACTTCAGTCAAGCCCAAATTTCATCCTCATCTGTTACCTATCTCGGCATAATGCTCATAAAAACACACGTGCTCTCCCTGCTGATCGTATCCAATTAATCTCCCAAACCTCAATCCCTTACAAAACAACAACTCCTTTCCTTCCTAGGCATGGTTAGTGCAGTCAGAATTCTTACACAAGAACCAGGACTGCACCCTGTAGCCTTTCTGTCCAAACAACTTGACCTTACTGTTTTAGCCTAGCTCTCATGTCTGCGTGCAGTGGCTGCCGCTGCTTTAATACTTTTAGAGGCCCTAAAAATCACACACTATGCTCAATTCACTCTCTACATTTCTCATAACTTCCAAAATCTATTTTTTTCATCATACCTGACGCATATACTTTCTGCTCCCTGGCTCCTTCAGCTGTACTCACTTTGTTAAGTCCCACAATTACCATTGTTCCTGGCCCGGACTTCAATCTGGCCTCCCACATTATTCCTGATACCACACCTGACCCTCATGACTGTTATCTCTCTGATCCACCTGACATTCACCCCATTTCCCCACATTTCCTTCTTTCCTGTTCCTCACCCTGATCACACTTAATTTATTGATGGCAGTTCCACCAGGCCTAATCGCCACACACCAGCAAAGGCAGGCTATGCTATAGTACAAGCCACTAGCCCGCCTCTTAGAACCTCTCATTTCCTTTCCATCGTGGAAATCTATCCTCAAGGAAACAACTTCTCAGTGTTTCATCTGCTATTCTACTACTCCTCAGGGATTATTCAGGCCCCCTCCCTTCCCTACACATCGAGCTTGAAGATTTGCCACCACCCAGGACTGGCAAATTAGCTTTACTCAACATGCCCCGAGTCAGATAACTAAAATACCTCTTAGTCTAAGTCGACACTTTCACTAAATAGGTACAGGCCTTTCCTATAGGGTCTGAGAAGGCCATCGCAGTCGTTGCTTCCCTTCTGTCGGACATAATTCCTCAGTTTAGCCTTCCCACCTCTATACAGTCTAATAACAGACCAGCCTTTATTAGTAAAATCAGCCAAGCAGTTTTTCAGGCTCTTAGTATTCAGTGAAACCTTTATATCCCTTATGGTCCTCCGTCTTCAGGAAAAGTAGAACGGACTAAGGTCTTTTTAAAACACACCTCACCAAGCTCAGCCACCAACTTAAAAAGGACTGGACAACACTTTTACCACTTTCGCTTCTCAGAATTCAGGCCTGTCCTCGGAATGCTACAAGGTACAGCCCATTTGAGCTCCTTTTTATTAGGCCCCAGTCTCATTCCAGACACCGGACCAACTTAGACTGTGCCCGAAAAAAACTTGTCATCCCTACTATTTTCTGTCTAGTCATACTCCTATTCTCCGTTCTCAACCACTCACATATGCCCTGCTCTTGTTTACACTGCCGGTTTACACTGTTTCTCCAAGCCATCACAGCTGATAACTCCTCGTGCTATCCCCAAACTGCCACTCTAAACTCTTGAAGTAAATAAATAATCTTTACCGGCAGGACTATGCTGAATCTCCTTTAGCACTCTCTAATCAGATGTCCTAGGTCCTCCCAATCCTTAGACTTTTTATACCTGTTTTTCTCCTTCTCTTATTCCATTTAGTTTCTCAATTCATCCAAAACCGTATCCAGGCCATCACCAATCATTCTATATGACAAATGTTTCTTCTTACATCTCCACAATATCACCCCTTACCACAAGACCTCCCTTCAGCTTAATCTCTCCCACTCTAGGTTCGCACGCCGCCCCTAACCCCGCTTGAAGCAGCCCTGAGAAACATCGCCCATTCTCTCCCCATACCACCCCCCAAAATTTTCTCTGCCCCAGGACTTCAACACTATTTTGTTTTTTCTTATTAATATAAGAAGGCAGGAATGTCAGGCCTCTGAGCCCAGGCCAAGCCATCGCATCCCCTGTGACTTGCACGTATACATCCAGATGGCCTGAAGTAACTGAAGATCCACAAAAGAAGTAAAAATAGCCTTAACTGATGACATTCCACCACTGTGATTTGTTCCTGCCCCACCCTAACTGATCAATGTACTTTGTAATCTCCCCCACCCTTAAGAAGGTTCTTTGTAAGGGCCGGGCGCGGTGGCTCACGCCTGTAATCCCAGCACTTTGGGAGGCCGAGGCGGGCGGATCACGAGGTCAGGAGATCGAGACCATCCTGGCTAACACGGTGAAACCCCGTCTCTACTAAAAATACAAAAAATTAGCCGGGCGAGGTGGCAGGCGCCTGTAGTCCCAGCTACAAGGGAGGCTGAGGCAGGAGAATGGCGTGAACCCCGGGGGGCGGAGCCTGCAGTGAGCCGAGATCGCGCCACTGCACTCCAGCCTGGGTGAAAGAGCGAGACTCTGTCTCAAAAAAAAAAAAAAAAAAAAAAAAAAGAAGGTTCTTTGTAATTCTCCCTATCCTTGAGAAAGTACTTTGAGAGATCCACCCCTGCCCCCAAAACATTGCTCCTAACTCCACCGCCTATCCCAAAACCTATAAGAACTAATGATAATCTACCACCCTTTGCTGACTCTCTTTTCAGACTCAGCCCGCCTGCACCCAGGTGAAATAAACAGCCATGTTGCTCACACAAAGCCTGTTTGGTGGTCTCTTCACACGGACGAGCATGAAAGTAACTATAGAAAGTTTCTTACAGTTGTAGTTTGGGTACCAAGGGTGTTTCACAAATATCCTTCTTCCACATGGAGTTTTCAGGGCTATTAGGAAATGTAAGATATAGGCCGGGTGTGGTGGCTCACGCCTGTAATCTCAACACTTTGGGAGGCCGAGATGGGTGGATCACCTGAGGTCAGGAGTTCGAGACCAGCCTGGCCAACATGGTGAAACCCTGTCTCTGAAAATACAAAAATTAGCCAAGCATGATGATGCATGCCTGTAATCCCAGCTACTTGGGTGGCTGAGGCAGGAGAATCGCTTGAACCCAGGAGGCGGAGGTTGCAGTGAGCCGAGATCGCGCCACTGCACTCCAGCCTGGGTGACAGAGCGAGACTCCATCTCAAAAAAAAAAAAAAGAATACCATTGTACAAATCTAATCCTAACAATCACTCTCATTTTTTTAAAGTGTCAAAGGCTTTAGAGACTGTTCATTTAATCTTTCCATTCTCCCTAAGTGGTGGGTCGTAACAGCTGCTCACAGTCATCCTCTTCAACTCCAAATGAGAAACAAAAGCTCAGTCAGTGCTTGCATACTAAAGTATAACCAAAAAGAAAAAAAAAAAAGATAAGTGGTTAAGTGACTTGCCCAAGGGCAAGCTGATTGTGGTAAAGCTGGAACTACAGAGAAAGAGGAAGCGTGGGAAGGGGAGGGACAGAAGGTGGTGCTGAAGGAAATCATACACTGGTTTATTCTCCACCTCCTGTTTATCACCCTCACAGTCCTTCCCTGACCCCATTCTTCTTCCCTTACAATCCTAAATAACAAAAGCCAGGAAACAAAAATTAAAGTAGGTCAAAATAAATGCTCCAAGGAAAGTTTTCAGTTTTTTACTCCTTCTTCTGCATATAAAACAGAGGTAGTAGTGGGAGTCTGGAATGCTTCTAATCTACCAAAGGAGTCCCTTAGCTAAGAACCATAATACATGGCAGGATTAAATGTATAACAGGTTTAAAGCGAGAGAGTATATGTACAGAACTGACTTATGCATGAAAGGAAACATAAAAATAAGTACTACAGTAGACATGAATGGGTTTAAGTATACTATTTTTTAAAAGTATACATTAAACCATATGATCAGAAAAAAGGGAAGAAAATCATAATCATCTTGGTAGGTGCAGAAAAGCACTTAAATTCAACAACCATTCACATATTTTTTTAAAGTCAGCAAACTGGAATTAAATTTCTCCATTTTAAAAAGAATATCACAGAAACTATGGTAATTCTCATACTCAATGGTATACTCAATAGTTTACATTACAATTAATGTAAACAATCTCCCGCCCTCCCCCACCAACAGGATGCCACTAACACTTCTTCTATTTCAGCATTGTATTGGTAGTTCTAACCAGTCCAAATAAACCAAGAAACAAAACACATAGAGATGGGAAAGGAAAGAGGAAAAAAATTAACATGATTCTCAAGCAATTATTATGTATATAGAAAATCCCAAGAATCTACTGACAACTTCCACTTCTGGGTAGGATATAGCAGCTCATGGCAAACTAATTCAGCTTCAACAACTAGAAAAGGCCATGATAAATCACAAAAATCACGTTTGCAAAGATGTTGGAAAGTTGTGCAAGCAACAAGGATTGGATAAACTAGTTCCAGAAAGGCGAGCAACCTCTGAGGTGAGCTGATAATCATCATTCATTTTCTTCTCTGGGAATATTTGCTAATTCTGAGCGCAGATTGAAGATCATGCTTGCCCCAAGCAAAGGGACTCTACTGGATGAAGAGATATCATTGAGGCTTCAGTGGTGGCATGAAGTTGGTGTGACAGATTAAAGTCCCAGGAGGTCCCAAATTTGCAACTAACTTTCCCAACAGAAGATTTTCTGAGCTACTACTACATATTTACCAGAATGGCTAAAAAGAAAAAGAGGGCAAATACCAAGTGTTAGAGAAGTTAACAAACTCTCACACACTGCTATAGACATGCAATTTGGTATGGGTACAACCATTTTCAAAAACTGGCACTATATACTAAAGCTCACACTATGACCTAACAATGCTAGTAACAGATAAATAACCCAAATAAATGCATTTATATGTTCATAGCAACACTATTCAAACTAGCCCAAACTAGAAATGATCAAATGATAATCAACAGTGAAATGATAAATTGTACATTCACACAATGGAAAGTATACAGCAATGAAAAGGAATAATATAGAACAAAGCACAATAAACCTGAATCTCACTAATAAGGGTGACTGAAAAAGGCTAGACACAAAAGAGTAAATACTGTAACCTTCCATTTATATAAAGCAGAAGAGCAAGGAAAATCAAGCTATGCCTTCATTCCAGGATAGTCATTACCCTTGGGAGTGGGAGTAGTGACTGGATTTGGAAAGGAGAATGAAGGGGGCTTTGGGGTTCCAAGTCATGTGCTGGTTATACAGGTATGTTCTGTTTGTAAAAATGCATTAAGTTGAACACTGACATCTTTCAATAAAAAGTTCTTAAAAATAGAGCTTTTCAAAATATCATAAAACACAGTAAAACAAAAGGAAGGGGGAGATACATGAATTACTGATATTACAAATATCAACCACCAAAAATCATCCTGGAAATAGTACCACTTGAATACTGCAAAGTAGCTACCCATACCAAAGAGGTGCTAAACTAAGAAGGCTCACTAAGGAACAGTAGTACAATTAACATAATTAAACCTTCTCAGGTGTGTCTCGAGACAATTTTTTCAATTATTTCTAGCATCTGTTGATGCTACCTTGGCCACAAGAAACAGGCGGCCCATGTAAGTACAGCATCAGTTAACTAAGTTAATTCCGTATGCTAAATCTTTTAACTCAGGTCTTTACTCATTACATATTATTTGAAAACTAGCTTTTAGTAATTACTTTAGACTCTAGTTAAGATCTAAAAATAAAACTTGACACTTCCAGTAACTAATAAAGAACTAAGTATAACATAGATAAAAGCAAAATGATTAAACTTTGAATAAATTCTCCACTCAACAATTTTCAATATTTATACCAAACAACTTCTAATTCAGGATTTGAATGAGAAAAATTATTTTTAAAACAAAAAAGAATACCATATAACATTAACGTTTCTTCAGACTCAACTAATTTTACATATGGGCAACCTTGCATAGACGCTTCATGAACCCAGAACAGCAAGGGCAGCTTAAAGACACCTGCCATGGTTTATCTTCTTCTTTTCTTTAAGATAGAGTCTCACTCCCATCGCCCAGGCTGGAGTGAAGTGGCACTATCACGGCTCATGACTTCCTGGGCTCAGGTGATCCTCCCACCTCAGCCTCCTGCACAGCTGGGACTACAGGCATACGCCACCATGCCTGACTAATTTTTTGTATTTTTTTTTTTTTTTTTTAGTAGAGGCAGGGTTTTGCCATGTTTCCCAGGATGACTCGAACTCCTGGGCTCAAGCAATCTGCCCACTTCGGCCTCCCAAAGTGCTGGGATTACAGGCATAAGCCACTGCACCTGGTCTGGTTTCTAAAGATTCATTCAAATCACAAGCTGGGAAGAGTTATCGACCTGTAACTAATTCTCTCTAGACAGCCCTCTAAAAAAAGCAAACCATAAATATCTCTTATCAAAAATGGTTGGGATCAGATGTGTTTCAGATTTTCCTGGATTTTTAAATATTTGCATTACATTTACCAATAGAACATCCACTTTGAGCATCATGTTGGTGCTCAAAAAATTTAGAATTTTGGAGCATTTCTGATTCTGAATTTTGAATTTTTCAGATTCGGAATGCTCAACCTGTATTCTGTACAGACGGTTCAGTTCCACCCATATGTACCGAAGATAATCTGCCCAACTCAGAGAATGCTGCCTCAGGAAACTTGACCTGTACTTTGCCTTAGTATGATTCTTCACTGTCTGCACTGATCTACTGACCACTTCCAGCCTGTGTTCGGTAATTACATACCCTCACCTTTACCAGATGACCTCTCTGCTCCTGAGGTACTGGATACTACTGGACTATTCTGGTCAAACCAGACTTTCTGGCCTCATCTAGTTTGTTTTTTTTTTTTTAAAAACAGTTGTCCCTATGTTGCGCAGGCTGAACTTGAACACCCAGGCCCAAGTGATCCTCCCATCTCAGCCTCCCAAGTAGGATGGTGTGCCATGGTGCCCATCTTGGCCTCATCTAGTTTTGACAATCAAGAGTCAGATGAGGCCAGGAGCGATGGCTCACGCCTGTAATCCCAGCACTTTGGGAGGCCGAGGCAGGTGGATCATCCGAGGTCGGGAGTTCAAGACCAGACTGACCAACATGGAGAAACCCCGTCTCTACTAAAAATACCAAAATTAGCCAGGCGTGGTGGCAGACTCCTATAATCCCAGCTACTCAGGAGGCTGAGGCAGGAGAATCGCTTGAATCCGGGAAGTGGAGGTTGCGGTGAACCAAGATCGTGCCACTGCACTCCAACCTGGGCAACAAGAGCAAAACTCCATCTCAAAAAAAAAACAAAAAGTCAGATGAAATATATACATGGCCTATTAAATTGACAGGGGCACCTATAGTTGCATCACACTCAGGCAATCTTCACAGAGTTTCTCCTGTAAAATATGTTTATATAAACTTCACCAAGGCATAGTTCCTGGTATACAGTAGTCATCCATGAATGGTAACTTGATTACTATAAAATCATCATCATTATTATGGTCGTAGTGGCTAAGGTGCAAATGGACCACCTCCATAACCACCATGTTATTACCAGCATTCTTAACACATACTTATGTGAATTCCAGATGTTATTTGTCATCTCTGGAGGTCAAAAACATTCATTAGGTAGGCTGATAATAGGATTATACTTTATAAGACTATTAGGAAACCAGGTAAATAATTATCCCTTTATAATTGCTATAGATGAGCCAGTGTTTATGGTAAGTAGTTCTCAATGGGTGACTATTCCCACTCACCAACCCCCGCTGAGGACATCTGGCAATGACTAGAGGCAATTTTTATTGTCACAACTGAAGGTGCTAATGGCATATAGTGAGTAGAGGCTAGGGATGCCACTAAGCAACCTACACTGTACAGGATATCTCCCACAAGAAAGAATTATTTGGCCCACACCTGTAATCCCAGCACTTTGGGAGGCTGAGGCGGGCAGATCACATGAGGCCAGGAGTTCGAAATCAGCCTGGCCAACATGTTGAAACACTGTCTCTACTAAAAATACAAAAATTAGCTGGGCATGGTGGCACAAACCTGTAATCTCAGCTACTCGGGAGGCTGAGGCACAAGAATCACTTGAATTTGGGAGGTGGATGTCGTGTGAGCCAAGATTGGCCCACTGCACTCCAGCCTGGGCAAGAGAGAGAGACTGTGTCTTCAAAAAAAAAAAAAAAAGATTTTGGCACAAAATATCAATAGTGCTAAGGATGAAAGACCTTAGTTTATAGTTCTGATTTTATTACCCCCAAAATAATGGATGAAAATCACTGCAACCAATTCTATCCACTTAAATCCAAGAGACAGCCTCATTAAAGTATAAAAAGCTTCTATAATTAAACTCCCATCTAGGTATCTATATATCTCTCAATCAATCAATCAAAATCTAAGCCACAAAAGATTTAAATGAAGATGGGGAAAAACTGATAATGAAAGAGAAAGAGAGAAGGAAACTTTACAGGAACCTTGTCCTAGAGTAAGGAATCTAGTACACAAGTGAAGGGGTTAAGCTTAGAAGCAAAGCCAGTATGTCAGAACAGATGCTTACTGAATACTCAGTCAGTATCTTGCAGCACATACACTTGTTTAGGGAATAAATCTATTATATATTATACATATATAAGATATTCAATAAACCCCTTATATAGATCCTACTAGTCCCATTCTTTACTGGATGGGGAAATTAAAGCTCAGAAAAGTTATTTGGTTGGAACCACATAGGCATAAAATAGAAGAGCTAGGATTCAAACCCAAGTCTTTAGACACAAAACGACCATGCTGTTAAACACTTCACCAAGTTAAAAGTTCATCTCAACACTTTGGGAGGCCGAGGCAAGCAGATCACCTGAGGTCAGGAGTTCAAGACCAGTCTGACCAACATGTAGAAACCCCATCTCTACTAAAAATACAAAATTAGCCAGGCATGGTGGCACATGCCTATAATCCCAGCTACTCGGGAGGCTGAGGCAGGAGAATGGCTTGAACCTGGGAGGCGGAGGTTGTGGTAAGCCGAGATTGAGGCACTGCACTCCAGCCTGGGCAACAAGAGCAAAGCTCCGTCTCAAAAGAAAAAACATTAAAAAAAAGGAACTAGTTTGTTGGCTCACAACTGGGGCAATTTCCAAAATGATTTTTTAAATGGTTTGTCGGGTGAAAGATTCAAGCAGACAATGGAACAGAACCCACAGCCTAATTCTAGCACCTACTTTCCTCACTCAACTGCTAATCTAATGTGGTTTGGCCCAATGTTGCTGTCAATTTTAGGTTCCACTTTGTTTCTCTGTACACACAGGATAATAACTGCTGGAAGTTTAGAAAGTTAGCAGCCTAGATTCTGACTCTTTCTTACCACCGATGCTATTCTATTTCTTTAGATATAAACTTTGTATTTTATTTTTTCTTTTTGTGGGTACATAGCAGGTATATAGATATAGACTTTAAGAAAAGTCACACCCAGCCGGGCACAGTGGCTCATGCCGGTAATCCTAGCACTTTGGGAGGCCGAGGCGGGTGGATCATGAGGTCAGGAGTTCGAGACCAGCCTGACCAACATGGTGAAACCCCGTCTCTACTGAAAATACAAAAATCAGCCGGGTGTAATGGTGTGCACCTGTAATCCCAGCTACTCAGGAGCCTGAGGTAGGAGAATCACTTGAACCCGGGAAGTGGAGGTGGCAGTGAGCTGAGATCGCGCCATTGCACTCCAGCGTGGGCAACAAAGCGAGACTCTGTCTCAAAAAAAAAAAAAAAAAAAAAGGCCGGGTGCGGTGGCTCATGCCTGTAATCCCAGCACTTTGGGAGGCCGAGGCGGGCAGATCACCTGAGGTCGGGAGTTTGAGACCAGCCTGAGCAATATGGAGAAACTCTGTCTCTACTAAAAATACAAAATTAGCTGGGCATGGTGGTGCATGCCTGTAATCCCAGCTACTCGGGAGGCTGAGGCAGGAGAAGCACTTGAACCCGGGAGGTGGAGGTTGCGGTGAGCCAAGATCGTGCCATTGCACTCCAGCCTGGGCAACAAGAGTGAACTCCATCTCAAAAAAAAAAAAAAAATTCACCCCCTCCAACCCCCATCTAGCAACTAGCTAGCTGTCTACAACTTTGAAATTATACTCTGTTGTCATCCATCTAGAAATAATTACTTCTCCTCTCCCTAGTAATGTCACATTATTAGTCCACATTTATTAAACATTTACTACATGTTAGGGACATACACATTACATTCATTTTCTCACTGAATTCTCACCACACACCTATGAGGCAGATACTATTATGGTCCCCATTTTGCTGATGAGGAAACGGGCTTGAAAAAGGCAACTGGGAAACCCAGACCACACATAGGCAAATGATGTACAAGATTCAAGTACAAGCATTGTTGCTCCAGAATCCCAGCAGCAATGCAAGCTAAAGAATGATTACCTATATTCCCTTCAATCCCATTAAAATGGACTCATCCATAAAACTGTGACCAATCGATAAAGGCAATCCTCAAGTATTCAAGACTATTAGGTAAAAAAATGAACCCACTTTTTATTGCCACAGTAGGCAAAACTAGGCTCAATGTTGGTAGATACAAGGAGAGCAACTGATGCTTATGTAGACAATCTAACCTAGTCTTCACGGACTAGGCTGTGTCAGCAGCATCACACCACCAAGCAGAGACTACTTTATGATACAGGTTTCAGACTATTTTTTATTTTTTATTTTTTTACTTATTTTTTTATTTTTTGAGACGGAGTCTCGCTCTGTCACCCAGGCTGGAGTGCAGTGGTGTGATCTCGGCTCACTGCAAGCTCCGCCTCCCGGGTTCACGCCAATCTCCTGCCTCAGCCTCTCCGAGTAGCTGGGACTACAGGCGCCCACCACCATGCCCAGCTAATTTTTTGTATTTTTAGTAGAGACGGGGTTTCACCGTGGTCTCGATCTCCTGACCTCGTGATCCGCCTGCCTCGGCCTCCCAAAGTGCTGGGATTACAAGCATAAGCCACTGCGCCCAGCCAAACTATTTTTTTAAAAAGAAATATGCTTTCTTCCACTGAAATCTTATGGAAATCTAATTCATAAAACGAAATGACTGGTCCAAGAAGGGAAGAGGAAATCACTGATACCCTCCCCCTATCCAAATGAACAAAACAAAACAAAAAAACAAAAATTCTGGGCTCCATCAGTGTTGGTGATACCGACAAGGATTCCCAAAGCTCTGACAAGTATAGTTTAAAAATTAATGCAGAACCCCAATAAAAATACCAAAAAGCTGTTTTATGGAGATATATTGATGTTAAAGTTTATACAGAAAAACAAACACACAAGAATAAATAGCAAGGAAAGTCCGGGCACGGTGGCTCACACCTGAAATCCCAGCACTTTGGGAGACCAAGGCAGGTGAATCACCTGAGGTCGGGAGTTCGAGACCAACCTGGCTAACATGGTGAAACCTTGTCTCTACTAAAAATACAAAAATTAGCCGGGTGCAGTGGCGGGCACCTGTAGTCCCAGCTACCTGGGAGGCTGAGGCAGGAGAATCACTTGAACCCCGGAGGCAGAGGTTGCTACTGCACTCCAGCCTGGGTGACAGAGCAAGACTCCGGCTTGGAAAACAAACAAACAAAAAAGACAGAACAACAGAAAAGACTAGAAAGTACAGAATTAAACTGAAATACATATGGAAACTTAGCATTTAAGAAAAGTGGCGTTTCAATTCAGTGTAAAAGATGGACTTTTAATAGTGTCTGGACAATTGAGTTGCCATCAGGAAAAAGACAAAATCAGATCCACATCTAACATCATTCACAAAAATAAACTCCCAATAAATAAGAAAACAAAATGTAAAAAATGAAACTATGTAAGTGATACGGTTTGGATCTGTGTCCCCACCAAATCTCAAGCTGAACTGTAAACCCCAGTGTTGGAGCTGGGGCCTGGTGGGAGGTGACTGGATCATGGGGGCAGAGTTCTCACGAATGGGTTAGCAGCATCCTCTTGGTGCTGTTCTTGTGATAGTGAGTGAGTGAGATCTGGTTGTTTAAAAGTGTGTAGCACCTCCCTCCTCCTTGGTCCTGCTCCTGCCATGTAAGCGGTGCTTTCTTCCCCTTTGCCTTCCACTATGACTGAAAGTTTCCGAGGCCTCCCCAGAAACCAAGCAGATGCCAGCATGATGCTTCCTGTACAGCCTGCAGAACTGTGAGCCAATTAAACCTCTTTTCTTTATAAATTACCCAGTCTCAGGTATTTCTTTTTTTTTTTGTTTTTTGAGATGGAGTCTTGCTCTGTCGCCCAGGCTGGAGTGCAGTGGCGCAGTCTCGGCTCACTGCAAGCTCCACCTCCCGGGTTCACGCCATTCTCCTGCCTCAGCCTCTCCGAGTAGCTGGGACTACAGGCGCCCGCCACCGCGCCCGGCTTATTTTTTTTATACATTTAGTAGAGACAGGGTTTAACCATGGTCTCGATCTCCTGACCTCGTGATCCACCCGCCTCGGCCTCCCAAAGTGCTGGGATTACAAGCGTGAGCCACCGCGCCCGGCCTAGTCTCAGGTATTTCTTTATAGCAATGCGAGAACTGACCAATACAGTAAGTACCGGATAAAAGATAGTTGAATTCAGGCCGGGCGCGGTGGCTCAAGCCTGTAATCCCAGCACTTTGGGAGGCCGAGGCGGGCGGATCACGAGGTCAGGAGATCGAGACCATCCTGGCTAACACAGTGAAACCCCGTCTCTACTAAAAATACAAAAAATTAGCCGGGCGAGGTGGCAGGCGCCTGTAGTCCCAGCTACGCGGGAGGCTGAGGCAGGAGAATGGCATGAACCCCGGGGGGCGGAGCCTGCAGTGAGCCGAGATCGCGCCACTGCACTCCAGCCTGGGTGAAAGAGCGAGACTCCGTCTCAAAAAAAAAAAAAAAAAAAAAAAAGATAGTTGAATTCCTCTTATTCTTCTTTTAACTTTGGTGTAGAAAAAAACTCCAGGGGCATGGATAAAAAAAACTAAATATAAGAGCTAAAATCATAAAATTCTTAGAAGAAAACACAGGGCAAAGGCTTCATGACATGGGATTAAGCAATGATTTCCTGGATATGACACCAAAAACACAGGCAATAAAAGAAAAAAATAAACTGACTTGGTCAGGCATGGTGGCTCACGCCTGTAATCCCAGCACTTTGGGAGGCCAAGGCAGGCAGATCACCTGAGGTCAGGAGTTCAAGACCAGCCTGACCAACAGGGAGAAACCCCGTCTCCACTAAAAATACAAAATTAGCTGGGCATGGTGGTGCATACCTGCAATCCCAGCTACTCGAGAGGCTGAGGCAGGAAAATCTCTTGAACTTGGGAAGTGGAGGTTGCAGCGAGCCGAGATCACACCATTGCACTCCAGCCTGGGCCATCTCAAAAACTAAATAAATAAGTAAATAAATAAATAAACTGACCTATATTAAAATAAAAAATTTCTGTGCAAAGGACACAGTGAAAAGGCAACCTGTGGAGTGGGAAAAAATATCTGATAAGGGGTTAATATCCAGAATATATTAAAATCTCCAACAAAACAACAAAATATTTATAAATGGACAAAGGTCTTGAAAAGCCACTTCTCCTTCTTTAAAAAAAAAAAAAAAAGGAAAGAAAAGCCACTTCTCCAAAGAAGATATACAGGCCAGGCGCGGTGGCTCACGCCTGTAATCCCAGCACTTTGGGAGGCCGAGGCGGGCAGATCACGAGGTCAGGAGATCGAGACCATCCTGGCTAACACAGTGAAACCCCGTCTCTACTAAAAATACAAAAAATTAGCTGGGCGTGGTGGTGGGCGCCTGTAGTCCCAGCTACTTGGGAGGCTGAGGCAGGAGAACGGCGTGAACCCGGGAGGCGGAGCTTGCAGTGAGCCGAGATTGTGCCACTGCACTCCAGCCTGGGCGACAGAGCGAGACTCCATCTCAAAAAAAAAAAAGAAGATATACAAATGGCCAATAAGCATATAAAAAGATGCTCAACATCACTAATCATTAGAAAAGTACAAATCAAAACTAAAATGAAATACCACTTCATACCAATTAGGATAATTATTTTAAAAACACTGTGAATACAAAAAATTAGCCAGGTGTGGTGGCAGGTGTGGTGGCGGGTGCCTGCAGTCCCAGCCAATCTGAGGCTGAGACAGGAGAATGGTGTGAACCCGGGAGGCAGAGCTTGCAGTGAGCAGAGATAGCGCCACTGCACTCCAGCCTGGGTGACAGAGCGAGATCCCGTCTCAAAAAATAAAATAAAATCCTGGCCAACATGGTGAAACCCCACCTCTACTAAAAATACAAAAATTAGCCGGGCGTGGTGGCATGCACCTGTAGTCCCAGCTACTCGGGAGGCTGAGGCAGAAGAATCCCTTGAACTTGGGAGGCGGAGGCTGCAGTGAGCCGAGATTGTGCCACTGCACTCCAGCCTGACGACAGAGTGAGACTTGGTCTCAAAAAATAATACTAAAAAATAAAATAAATAATAAATACAGGTGAGGATGTGGAAAAACTGGAACCTGTGCACACTGCTAGTGGGAATACAAAATGGTACAGCAGTATGGAAAACAGTATGGCAGTTCCTCAGAAAATTAGAAATAGAATTACTATGTGATCCAACAATTCCACTTCTGGATACATATACAAAAGAATTGAAAGCAAAGACTCAAACAGATACTTGTACAGCTATGTTCATAGCAGCAGTACTGGCAATAGCCAAAAGGTGGAAGTCACCCAAGTGTCCATTGATGGATGAATCAATAAACAAAATGTAGCTTATACAATAAAATTTATTCAGCCTTAAAAAGGAAGAAAATTCTGACACATGCTACAATATGAACCTAGAAGACATACTAAATGAAATAAGCTGGCTGGGCGCGGTGGCTCACGCCTATAATCCCAGCACTTTGGGAGGCTGAGGAGGGCGGATCATGAGGTCAGGAGATCGAGATCATCCTGGCTAACACGGTGAAACCCCGTCTCCACTAAAAATACAAAAATTAGCCGGGCGTGGTGGCAGGCGCTTGTAGTCCCAGCTACTCGGGAGGCTGAGGCAGGAGAATAGCATGAACCCGGGAGGTGGAGCTTGCAGTGAGCTGAGATTGCGCCACTGCACTCCAGGCTGGGTGACAGAGTGAGACTCCGTCTCACAAAAAAAAAAAAAAAAAAAAAAAAAAAAAGACAGTGAAAAGACAACCTATAGAATGGAATAAAATATTTGTAAATCATATATCTGATAAGGGACTTGTACAGAGAATATATTCTTTTATTTGTATTTTTTTGAAGATGGAGTTTCACTCTTGTCGCCCAGGCTGGAGTGCAGTGGCACGATCTTGCCTCACTGCAACCTCCGCCTCAAGGGTTCAAGCAATTATCCTGCCTCAGTCTCCCGAGTAGCTGGGGTTACAGGCGTGCACCACCACGCCCGGCTAATT
Organism: Symphalangus syndactylus; assembly: GCF_028878055.3. Taxonomy (NCBI): domain Eukaryota; kingdom Metazoa; phylum Chordata; class Mammalia; order Primates; family Hylobatidae; genus Symphalangus; species Symphalangus syndactylus. The sequence continues at coordinate 46,096,301 of NC_072424.2, read as the reverse complement.
TTTGTATTATTAGTAGAGATGCAGTTTCACCTTGTTGGTCAGGCTGGTCTTGAACTCCTGACCTCAGGTGATCCACCTGCCTCAGCCTCCCAAAGTGCTGAGATTACAGGCATTAGCCAACACGCCCGGCCTAGAGAATATATTTTAAAAGCTTTTATGACTTTAATAGTAATAATAATAAAAAACCCAATTAACAAATAGAAAAAGGATCTGAGTAGACATTTCTCTAAAGAAGATATATAAATAGCCAAGAAGCATATGAAAATATACTCACTGGTCATCAGGAAAATGAAAGTCAAAATTCCAATGAGACATCATTCACACCCACCAGGATGGCTTATAACAAAAGTACATATAGCAAGTGTTGTCAAGGATATAGAGAAATTGGAACTTTTCATACACTGCTGGTGGAAATACAAAATAGTGCCGCTGCTCTGAAAAACAACCTGGTAGTTCCTGAAAAGGTTAAACACAAGAGTTAGCATATGACCTAGCAATTCCGTGCCTATGCATATCCCCAAGAGAAATGAAAATAAGTGTTCACACGAAAACTTGTACACAAATGCCCAAAGCAGTATTATTCATTATATCTCAAGACTGGAAATAATCCAAATGTCCATCAACTAATGAACAGATAAATAAAATCTGGTCTATCCATACAATGGAATACTATCAGGACTAAAAAGGAATGAAGTATTGACACATACTACAATATGAATGAACTTTGAAAACATTATGTTAAGTGAAAGCCAGACACAAAAGACCACATATTGTTTGATGCCATTTATATGTATGGTCCAGAATTGGCAAATCCATAGAAAGAAAGATGAGTGGCTGCCATGGGCTCAGGGAAGAGTGGAATAGAGTGTAACTGCCAAAGGGTATAATGTTTCTTTTTGAGGTGATGAAAATGTTTTAAAATGATTGTGGTGATGGTTGCACAACTCTGCAAATACACTAAAACCTATGAATGGTATACTTTTTTTTTTTTTTTTGCGACAGGGTATCACTGCCACCCAGGCTGGAGTGCAACGGTGTAATCATGGCTCACTGCAGCTTTGACTTCCCAGGCTCAAGCAATCCTCCCGCCTCAGCCTCTGGAATAGCTGAGATTACAGGCATGTGCCTCCACACTCAGCTAATTTTTTATTTTTTGTAGAGATAGGGTCCCACTATGTTGCACAGGCTAGTCTCCAACTCTTGGACTCAAGCAATCCTCCTGCCTCAGTCTGGGAGTCACAAGATTTACTTATTTAAAAACTCAATTGTTTAAGGGAAAGGGTTAAACTCTAGTGTGCTTCATTGGTTTCCTCTGCCCCTTTTGCTGTTTTATGACAATTCCTAATTTGTTCATTAATATTTCTAGAAAGATGTTATGTTGTTGCCATATAATAATATCGATAATAGTTTGGCTGGTCATTTTCCTTAAAAGGCTGTTAGTTTAACCGTGTATCTGACTGGCCAGATAGTCTTGTCTATTCGGCTTCTGGGAATGGTGTCTTCCCAGTGTCAAGGTTCCTATTTGCCTTATTTATGTGACCTGACTGACCAGAAATCCTAATGCAGCCATCTTGCTCCAAAAGGTTCTTGGCCTTCCCTACCTTGTTACATTACACCCATCATCTTCTTGACTTACTGTACGCTGTTTGCTCTCTTTTCTCCCTCTCTTCTTGGTGGGCAACTCGAGAGATGCCTCAAAGGTTGAGAGAAGTGGGCTGGGCACGGTGGCTCACACCTGTAATCCCAGCACTTTGGGAGGCCCAAGCGCGTGGATCACCTGAGGACAGGAGTTCAAGACCAGCCTGTCCAACAAGGGGAAACCTTGTCTCTACTAAAAATACAAAAATTAGCCAGGCATGGTGGCACGCGCCTGTAGTCTCAGCTACTCAGGAGGCTGAGGCAGAAGAATCACTTGAACCCGGGAGGCGGAGGTTGCAGTGAGCCGAGATGGAGCCACTGCACTCCAGCCTAGGCGACAGAGCGAGACTCTGTCTCAAAAAAAAAAACAAAAAGATTGAGAGAAGTGACTTGTTACTCCTTTCATGCATGCTCACAGAGCTCAGGCTGATAGCTCTACTTACTTTCCTAGAAGCAGAGCTAACATGCTCTTCCACACCCACCGCCTTAACTCCATCCTCACCTGGGTTCTAGACAATAAGGCAAACTCAGGCCGGTTGTGGTGGCTCAGGCTGGGCGTGGTGGCTCACACCTGTAATCCCAGCACTTTGGGAGGCCAAGACAGGTGGATCACCTGAGGTCAGGAGTTCGAGACCAGCTTGGCCAACATGGTGAAACCCTGTCTCTCTACTAAAAAAATACAAACATTAGTGGGCATGGTGGTGGGCGCCTGTAATCCCAGCTATTCGGGAGGCTGAGGTAGGAGAATCACTTGAACCTAGGAGGTGGAGGTTGCAGTGAGCCGAGATGGCACCACTGCACTCCAGCCTGGCCAACAAGAGTGAAACTCCATCTAAAAAAATAATAAATAGGTAAAAAAATAAGTAAGGCGAACTCAGCAGCAGCAGAGCTCTCTAAAGTAGACTTCTTAAGAGCTGTGGGACTTTCCATTTCTCTGTCAACCTCCTACAGTTGCCATAAGGATCAAATAAGACGATGTGATAATCTTCGTAAACTTTAAATGAGGCAAAAGGTAGTCCTGCAAGGATCAAATAAGATGATGTAAGCCGGGCGCGGCAGCTCACACCTGTAATCCCAGCCGTTTGGGAGGCCGAGGCGGGCGGATCACCTGAGGTCAGGAGTTCAAGACCATCCTGGCTAACACGGTGAAACCCCATCTCTACTAAAAATAAAAAAAAATAAAAATAAATTAGCTGGGTGTGGTGGTGGGTGCCTGTAGTCCCAGCTACTTGGGAGGCTGAGGCAGGAGAATGGCTTGAACACGGGAGGCGGAGCTTGTAGTGAGCGGAGATTGCACCACTGCACTCCAGCCTGGGTGACAGAGCAAGACTCTGTCACCAAAAAAATAATAATAATAAGATAATGTGATAATCTTCATAAACTTTAAATGAGGCAAAGGGTAGTCCTGATCACACAATCATTTCTGTACTTTTGGAGCAATTTACATGTGTATTTTGTTTCATTTTTATTATTAACAAAAACCTCCAGTATGTCTGAAAACTACTAAGACTGACTTCCTCCAATCACTGTATAGAACGGGTCACAAATATAATGTTTACAAGGCCAAAAAAGTAATGTAAATAAGCAAAGCAGGCTGTAAGAAGGAATGCATGCCCCTTCTGAAAGACAAATCTTCCCTAGCTCAAGCTAATTGCTGCCAGGCAGGAATGTGGGCCCACTGCTACCAGATTATCCCTTTTTCCCAAAAGGAACTGAACTCTCAGGATTTCTAAGTGTTGATTCACATTTAAAAAATAACAACTGTAAAACATATCCACATGCCACATCCCAGCCTACTGGTCCACAGTGACCTCATTTATAGCCGGTCATACTCTCTAAAATAAAAGCAACATCAAAATGAGGAGTTAGTGATATGTAAGCACAAGAAAGGAAAAAGAACTATGCACCTTTAGAAGCCAATGTTGTTCAGAAACCAAAACTTGGTAGGATTAATAAAGATATTTGAAGCTACTTAGTCTAGTGGCTAGGAAAAAGACTCATGCAAACTAACCAATTCAAGATAAAAAGAATAACCAAGTGCCAAGTCAGAGTGACTTTTCCACTACATCACACTGGCTCCCAAGGGGATAGACTATAGCAAGAATAAGGCATTCTTTCAATTGGATGGCAGTTTAAAGTAGTCTGGAGTACAAACTTACAACAGGTGTCAATCTTACTGATATCTTCCTGGAACAGAAGCTGAATTCAAGAATATTTTACCCTGGACCAAATGTCATCCAACACTCCCTACCCTGGTGGCCCCTCCTATTCTAGACTCAAAGTCACTCAGGCTCAAGACCTCAGGCTTCTCTGACTCCCCCATCGTCCCTACATCCAATCAATAACTAAACCCTGCTGAATCCTTCTTGCACATGTCTTCTGCAGACACTCTTCTTTCCTTGTCATTTGTACTACCTTCTTTATCCCTCATCAGTCTCTGCCTGCGTTTCAAACTGTGCTTACAAAAAACAACCAGATTAATTAGCCAAAAATACAGCTTTCATATGTCACTCTATTGCTCAAAAAGTATCTGAGGTTCTGTATATCCAATAAGACAAAATTTCACTTTCCTTTGCTGATATTGTGAATTTCCCTACTTCTGAACCTTTGCTAATATCATTCCTTCTATCTAAAATATTTTCTCTTCTGGTTGTGGTGGCTTATGCCTGTAATCACAGCACTTTGGGAGGCAGAGGCAGGAAGATTGCTTGAAGCCAGGAGTTAGACATCAGTATGGACAACATAGCAAGATCCTGCCTCTACAAAAATTTAAAAAGTTAGCCAGGCATGGTGGCACAAGTCTGTAGTCCTAGCTACTCAGGAGGCTGAGGTGAGAGGATCACTTGAGCCCAGGAGTTCAAGGCTGCAGTGAGTCTTGATCGTGCCACTGCACTCCAGCCTGGGTGACAGAGTGAGATCCCGTCTCCAAAAAATAAATTATTTTTTCAACTCTCCTTCTTTCTTCATCCAAATTCAATATTTCCTTCAAAGACTCTTGTTCAAATCCTATGTTCTCTGCAAAGCTCTCCCCATTCTTACTAGTAGCAGAGTGTTCTCAGCAGAAGGAAAACAATGCAAATGATCTGAGGTAAGAGCAAGTCAAGCAAGGAGACCAGTGTGACTCATGTTGTTGAGTAGGAAGTTTTATTACTTAAACCTGAAATTTGAGGGCGAGGTTCTGGCTAGAGAAATACATTTGGGAGTTGTCAGAATATAGATTAGGCCTATCTTACAGAATTTTTGCAATGATCGATATGATACCAGGGCATATTTGCATGACTGCCATTCAGCAGTGAACTCATACATCTTTATGAATGATGTTAAATGAATGTTAAATGAAAAAAAGTAACTCAGAAAAGTTTGTAATAAAGGCCAAAAGCTATAAAACTAAAATAAACAATAAAACTAAACAATATACTGCTTAAGAAGTATTCAAATGTGATAAAGCTATAAAGAAAACTAAGAAAATTGTTATCCAAATATAGAATAATACAGCCGGGCACGGTGGCCCACGCCTGTAATCCCAGCACTTTGGGAGGCTGAGGTGGGTGGATCACCTGAGGTCAGGGGTTTAAGACCAGCCTGGGCAACATGGTGAAACCCCATGTCTACTAAAAATACAAAAATTAGCCGGGCGTGGTGGCACACACCTGTAGTCCGAGCTACTTGGGAGGCTGAGGTGGGAGAATCGCTTGAAGCTGGGAGGCAGCGGTTGCAGTGAGCCAAGATTGCGCCACTGTACTCCAGCCTGGACAACAAGGCCAGACTCTTTCTCAAAAAAAAAAAGAAAAAAAAAAAAAATAATAATAATAATAATAATACCTTTACAGGGGAGGAACAGAGTTATAATTGGGCAGGTGAGCACAGACAGGTTCAAAGTTGCTGGAAATGTTTGTTTCCTAAAGTAGATGGTACACATGCATTCGTTTTGTTTTTCTTCTTTGTCCTATATATTTTGGCATGTACAATATTAAATAAGCGAGTAAAAAAATAAGAGGCAATATATAAACATCAAATAGATGTTTCACAATGTTTTTAAAAATTATTAAGTTGAGAAAAAGGAAGAGTAATTGTGTGACCTGTATAACAAGGCCTAAAAAGAATAAAGGATTTAGTTATATAAAGAAAAGAGAGAAAGGGCATCTCGGAATTGGGAATAGGTCATGTAAACGGAGACAGCAAATTGGTAAGTCTGACTGGAGAAGAGTTAGGCGGAAAAGTTGGGCTAAGGCCAGCCAACAGAATGCTTACATGCTGGGTCAAGAAGTTTGAACTTGATCTTGAAATAGCGCAGAACCACTGGTGATATTTAGGCGAGACAACAGCTTGGGAAAAGTGGTTTATTAATCTGACGTGATGATAAGAATGAGCATAACTGTGGTCCAAAAAACTTCATTGACAAAAAACGTGGAAGGCCATAGTTTCCAACCTTTGGCCTATTGAACCTTTAGTCAATGATATGTGTCTTGTTTTAAAATTTGCATATATTTTACCTGAGAAAATGTTTTAAAATCTATAGTTTGGTTTCTCTCTTTTTCTCTCTCTCTCTCTCCTTCCTTCCTTCCTTCCTTCCCTTCTCTCTTTCTTTCTTTTCTTTTCTTTCTTTCTTCTTTCGTCTTTTTTCTGATGGAGTCTCGCTCTGTTTGTTGCCCAGGCTGCAGTGCAGTGGTGTGATCTTGGCTCACTGCAGCCTCTACCACTGGGTTCAGGTGATTCTCCTCTCTCAGCCTCTGGAGTAGCTAGGATTACAGGCATGCACCACCATGCCTGGCTGATTTTTGTATTTTTAGTAGAGACAGGGTTTTACCATGTTGGCCAGGCTGGCCTTGAACTCCTGACCTCAGGTGATCTGTCCACCTTGGCCTCCCAAAGTGCTGGGATTACAGACATGAGCCACCGCACCTGGCCTATAGTTTTTTTTTTTTTTTTTTTTTAAGACAGAATCTCGTTCAGTCACCCAGGCTGGAGTGCAGTGGCACGATCTCAGCCCACTGCACCTCCGCCTCCTGGGTTCAAGCGATTCTCCTGCCTCAGCCTTCCAGGTTCAAGCGATTCTCCTGCCTCAGCCTCATGAGTAGCTGGGATTACAAGCGCCCACCACCATGCCCGGCTAATTTTTTTGTATTTTTAGTAGAGATGGGGTTTCACCATGTTGCCCAGGCTGGTCTTGAACTCCTGACCTCAAGTGATCCACCCACCTCGCCCTCTCAAAGTGTTGGGATTACAGGCGTGAGCCACCCGACCTGGCCTCAACCCTAACTTTCAAGACAGGCAGAATGTGTGGATTAGGTTAAAGAAACTTCAGGGGTACCCTGTCCTTTTACACTATTAAAAGGCATTTTTCTGATTAAAAGTAGTTTAAAAGCTTGAATGTTGATAGTCCCAATTGACATACCACTGTTTCCTAAGCCTATGGAGCAGGGAAATGCAAAGTAGGGCTGCCTGCAAAGTGAGATGACTGATGCCCAGGTGGCTCAAGCTGTTGCCAGGGAATGGGCTATGATCTCCAGGTGCCCCAATAGTTCAAATAATTCCATACAGTCCCAAGTTATAAAATATGGCTGAACACAGAACAAGTAGGTTACTTTGTAAATGGATCGATCTTACATAAATGCTTTAAGACCATCTCTGTCTCAAGAGGTTAGACCAGAAAATGAATGCCCAAATACCAGCAGAGGCAGTACTTGTGTTTGCAAATACATAACAGTTAAGAGCTCAGGCTCCGATGCCAGACAGACATCGGTTAAATCCCAGCTCTTCCAGCGAATAGCTGTGTGGCTATCTCTGTTAAGACATTCTTCTGACTATGTACAGTAGGGCTGATTGCATTCCTTAAGATGTGAATACGTGGTAGCTTCAGATGTTAGTGCTTTCCTTCCTAAAACTATGCCCTAATCCCTTTGGTTGGACTGTATTTTCCTCAAAAGCCTCACTCACTCATTTTAGGGTAGAGCTTTCTAGCTGGCTCACCTCATTCTTTATGCTTTGAATCTCTCAAATTTCCATCTTTGAGAAAAACATATCTTAAAACTCTGGATGGTCGACTGGACTTAATAACTACAGAGAAAATGTAATTTTAACTAGAACATACAAACCACTTAGTTATATAAAACTTAAAATTGGTGCTTTCTTTAAAAATCACAAATGCTATATGCTAGAGACAGTATGAAGCTAAGCCTAGCCTATCAGTAATGAATTTAGAATAAAAGCCGACTGACCCAAAAGAGGACAAACGGAGGCATCCTGCCTGTGCTTACCACCTGATCCTCCAATCTCAGGGGTCTTTTGCACAGTACAGGAGATTTTGTGATGTAGTGGAAAACAGAGGAGAACAAGTTCCATAGAGTCTTCATTTGTATTAGCTTATCTTAGTGCCCCACTGCTACCATCCTAATACAGGCAGCAAAGACTAAGTCCCAACAGGTTTCTCTGCCTCAGGACTCTCTCCACTTCCTGACATCCTGCACACAGCCACCAAACTACTTTCCTAAACTCCCAGTTCCATCAGATAACTTCCCAGCTCAAAAACTTAATGGCTCCCTACCTATTACGCATTGGGAAAATCCTAACTAAAATTCAAGACCCAGGCCAGCATTACCCTACTGTTATAATACAGGACTTGTGTCCTCCTAATTCCCCCAGGGAAATTCTCTAAAGCTTCAACCAGACTAATCGGCTCACTGTTCCCCCAACGCAAACTGCCCGCGTATCTAGGCTGGATTACGCCCACGCCAGCCCTCACTCCAACCTTTCTGCCATTCCTTCCAAAGCCAGCCTACCCCCCCCCTTTTCTATCTCTGACCCCACACACTACCCATACTACCCATCTTCTGGCCCTCGTCAACACACCCTTTTAGCTATCTCAATTCCCGTGGCATCCCAATCCGCTCCAAGTCAAAGGTCCTTGGAAGGCAGACACATACTTTACATAGAGGGTCCAGCATAGTGCCCTGCACTTAGTAGGTGCTGGCTATCATTGATTAAAACCAGGAGGGGTTCAAATAATGTTTCTAGGGAGGGCAAGATAATACTGCCTATCCTCTTCCATTCGTAGTAAAAAGTATTCAGCGTTCACTACAAGCCTGAAAACGCCTAGCGTACGCAGATCAACGGTGCAGTGGAGAGGGCACGCCACCGGATGGCAAAAAACCTGTGTCCTAATCCTGGTTTTGCCACAATCTCGGCAATTGCTGGGAAATCAAGCCATCTCTCGGAGCTCCGGTTGTCTCCGACGTAAAAGAAGGGAGCTGCTGTAGAGGATCCCGAAGTATCTTTCGGCTCCTAAATGTCCCCCGATAGGAAACCCCACACTCGTCTTCTCACTAAGGCGGGAGGCAGGCAAACTTTTTTCCTAGCGCGGGCATTCCACACGGTCCTGGAAACTCAGTGCCCGGAGGAAAGGGCAGGGCTGAGGGCAAGGTGAGAAGCGGTCCCCCCGAAGTCGCCGGATTCCTTTCCCCCACGGCTCGAGTCCGCCTCAGGTTCCCGGCCCCCTCACAGGCGGACTCCGGGAGAGTGACGCGGCGCGGCTCCCGGGTGCAGGCCGGGTGACTGTCCGCCCCCGCGTCCCCCGCACTAGTGGCACACGCCCCGTGGCCCCGGGTAACGGCCCCGACCCCTCACCAGCCTGAGGGACGTCCCCGACTCTGGACCAGGCCTCTGGCTCCTGCCTGGCGAGCCGCTCTTCCGGGCCCTGGGGCGGCCTCAGCGCGGCAGTCCGGGCCCCAGGCCGGCGGGACGGGCGGCGTGAGGGGCAGCGGCGGCGGCTTTAAGTGCTGAATCACCACTTTGCAGCCCGAGCGCCAAACCACTGTGACCCCACGGGGCCCGAGGGCCCGGGCGCTCCATTCCGCTTACCCACACAGGCGCTCCAGGGGCGGCAGGCGGGCGCCGAGGACTGAGCGGAAGGTGCTGGGCAGCGCGGGGTGCAGAAGCCACGCTAGCCGGTACCGCATTAGCCAGCGCAGTAGCGAGGTTCACCGCAAACGCTTCCTGCTTGCGCTTCGAGCCGGCCCTGCGCACTGCGCATGCTCTAGCCGCCGCGCCGCGCGGTCTCCCGGGAGCTGCGGTGAAGTAGCCGCTCCGGGTTTTGCCTGGAGCCGGATGGGGCAAGGACGCGAGCGAGGACGGTGAAGACGGCGGACAGCCGAGGCCTGAGCAGGCGGACTGGCGGGACAGGGGTCTGGCCGGGGCGCTTTAGGAGCCAGCACCCAGACTTTCCCAGGCGGGGAGGGTCCCAGCTAGGTCCCACTGGCCGCACTTGTGAGGGTGGCGACGTGTGTCTGGCTGGGAGGGGGCGAGGGGCCGCTCATGAATCCAGTGAGGGCACACGGGGCTATATTTTCTGAGGCACCCCCACTGACTAGCGTGCCAGACCCTGCAGGTGTTGGAACAAGGTTCGTGGTCGCGGCGGCCTCACCTAAAATGAATCCGCGGCGGGCGCGCGGCCCGCGGGCTCCCTCTAGAGCGCGGTGGGGACGGGGACCGCGAAGGCACAGATGCGCTGGAGACCAGGCTTGAGTGCGGCGTGGGGGAAATTCAGACGCAGGGGTCCGCGATAAAGAGGCCAGGACTCAGGGGGAGGTTTCCATCCTTGGGGAAGCTAGCAGCTCTCTTAAGAGGAAGGTGCGGATGGGACGGGCGCCACAGCAAAACAAGGCTTCAAATCCAGAGTAGAAACTACGACTCTTATTAGTACTCCGTACTAGGAATACTACTAATGTCAGTCGGCTTCAGTCGTTACTTTTTAAACAAAGAATTTTCTCCCCAGTGGCTTTATGGTGCTTTGCACCCACGAACAACCTAATAGTTGTTATGAGTCTAACTTTCCATAATACCTTATGGGAGTCTTTAAGGAAGAATGCGATTAGGGATGGTGACTTCCCAGCTTAAGTACTTTTAGGTTTCTGATTGGCAGACCAAAGACTGCAGCCAAAAACAGTGTCCTTAGTCCAAGTATTGCTTTAAATGGGAATTCAGTAGGAGGGTTCCTTAATCAAGTTGATGCTTTATCGAAGACGTACCCACGATCTTTTTAACAATGCAGTTTCACCTAAAGGCAAACCTTTGGATGAAAACAGGTAAAAATTATGGCAAGCCTCCTAGTGGTGTTTGCAAGTGCATGGTTTTAAGAACCTTTAAATTACCGGTCCCAATGCAGAGTAGTCAATCAAGTCAATCACCTTGAAGCAGCTTCTCTGAGAGTGTTAATGCAGCCTTTCTGAATACATTTATGCTCCATTAATGGAATCTATAAATGGGCTGGGTCAAGGGTAGATTCAGACTTGGAGGGCTTGAAACATATACAATTTGGGCGACCTCTTTGAGACATAAAATACAAATTATAAATACAAAATTAGCAATCAAAAGATTACTGTAGAGAGAAAATACATCACAACAAATACTCGAGACTTGGAGATTAGTACCCTTTTTTTTCCTGAGATCTCTTTAGGCTATTTATTAGAAATGCTTACATAAAAATGCTTCCAGATGGCCGGGCGTGGTGGCTCATGCCTGTAATCCCAGCACTTTGGGAGGCCAAGCCGGGCGGATCACGAGGTCAGGAGTTCGAGATCAGCCTGACCAAAATGGTGAAACCCCGTGTCTACTAAAAATACAAAAATTAGCCAGGCGTGGTGGCATGCGCCTGTAATCCCAGCTACTCAGGAGGCTGAGGCAGGAGAATCACTTGAACCCGGGAGGCGGAGGTTGCAGTGAGCCGAGATCACGCCACTGCACTCCAGCCTGGGCAACAAAATGAGACTCTGTCTCAAAAAAAAAAAAAAAAAAAAAAAAAAAAAAAAAAATGCTTCCAGACAACAACTGGCTTTCCCTCTACAACTCCCAGTTTGGAGCCTGTGCAAGTGAGCAGCCCTGAAGTTTAAACTTCATTAGCTTCATGATAAATTTCCCTCTGGTTGGAGTAGATGTCCTGGATAAGAAAGAATAATATTAATATAGTCTCATAACTATCATCTCAATAAAGAGGAGGTGGTTGGAAAGAAAAATAACAATTTTGAGGGTCTACTCTGTGTTTGGCATTGTACATGGATCCTTCATTAGTCATCATGACCACCCTCCTGTAATGGATATTTCCTCACCTACCAGAGATGAGGAAGCTGTGGCAGAGAGAGGTTAAGTAACTTGCCAACAATTAGACAAAAAAGAGTGGAGTTGTAATTTGAACCCAGGACTGTCTGATTCCAAAACCTGTGATTTGCTCATCTCATTTATGACTTCACAAATATTTGTTGAATGCCTTACAGATACCAGGTATTACAAAGGTGCTGGGGATACAGCAGTGGACAAAAAAGACAAAAGTTTCTGTCTTGATGGAGGTTACCTTCTAGCTGTGTGGGAAAAACAGATAATAAGTAAGTGAGTAAGTGATACGAAGAAACAGGTGGTCAGGAAAGACCTCTTAGGCCGGGCGCGGTGGCTCACGCTTGTAATCCCAGCACTTTGGGAGGCCGAGGCGGGCGGATCACGAGGTCAGGAGATCGAGACCACGGTGAAACCCCGTCTCTACCAAAAATACAAAAAAAATTAGCCGGGTGTGGTGGCGGGCGCCTGTAGTCCCAGCTACTGGGAGAGGCTGAGGCAGGAGAATGGCGTGAACCCGGGAGGCGGAGCTTGCAGTGAGCCGAGATCGCGCCACTGCACTCCAGCCTGGGTGACAGAGCAAGACTCCGTCTCAAAAAAAAAAAAAAAAAAAAAAAAGAACTCTTTGAGGAAGTGACATTCAGACCCCAGAATGATGAGAAAAAGTAGGAAATGTGAAGATCTGGGGTGTAATCTTTCCCACTCTCACTCAAACAAGTATAAGATGTAAACCACCTAGACACTTTTTTTCTTTTCTTTTTTTTTTTTTTTAGACGGAGTCTCACTCTGTCGCCAGGCTGGAGTGCAGTGGCGAGATCTCGGCTCACTGCAATCTCCACCTCCCGGATTCATGCGATTCTCCTGCCTCAGCCTCCAGAGTAGCTGGGACTACCGGCACACGCCACCATGCCCAGTTAATTTTTGTATTTTTAGTAGGGACGGGGGCTTCACCATGCTGGCCAGGATGGTCTCGATCTCTTGACCTCATGATCCCCCTACCTTGGCTTCCCAAAGTGCTGGGATTATAGGCGTGAGCCACCATGCCCGGCCTACAGCTTTTTTAGAAGCAGAAAAAGTAATGTGTTGAAGTCATTCTTTGCCTTAGATAGGAAAACTAGACACATATTCAAATATAAGTATTCTGATATACTGCAAGGCAAATATTAGTGTTTATCTGTGCTGTAAGTTCCTTCCATTAGCCCAGATAGAATGGAGTTCACCATAGAGCTGAGTCAGGAGTTCCTAATGAATTGAAAGAAAAAAGCTTAAAAAGGAAGCCCAGTGATGACAGATTGGCATTTATTTCCTAACTGGTAATGTTCAGAAAAATAATACCTTTTGTCCCCCCAGATGTTTTAGCAGAGGAAAGAAAAAGAATTTTTTTTTTTTTTTGAGATGAAGTTTCACTCTTGTCACCCAGGCTGGAGTGCAATGGCATGATCTTGGCTCACCGCAACCTCCGCCTCCCAGGTTCAAGCAATTCTCCTGCCTCAGCCTCCCGAGTAGCTGGGATTACAGGCATGCGCTACTACGCCCAGCTAATTTTTGTGTTTTTAGTAGAGACGGGGTTTCTCCATGTTGGTCAGGCTGGTCTCCAACTCCCGACCTCAGGTGATCCGCCTGTCTCGGCCTCCCAAAGTGCCAGGATTACAGGCGTGAGCCACCACGCCCAGCCAATAATTTTTTTTTTTTTTTTTTTAATAGGCCAGGTGCAGTGGCTCACACCTGTAATCCCAGCTCTTTGGGAGGCTGAGGCAGGTGAATCACTTGAGGTGAGGAGTTTGAGACCAGCCTGGCTAACATGGTGAAACCCTGTCTCTACGAAAAAATTAAAAAATTAGCTAGGCATGATGGTGTGCACCTGTAGTCCCAGCTACTTGGGAGGCTGAGGCACAAGAATTGCTTGAACCTGGGAGGCAGAGGTTGCAGTGAGCTGAGATCGTGCCACTGCACTCCAGCCTGGGTAACAGTGAGACCCTGTCTCAAAAATAAAACTTAAAATGTCTTTTGAGGCTGGGCACAGTGACTCACGCCTGTAATCCCAGCACTTTGGGAGGCCAAGGTGGGCGGATCACCTGAGTTTGGGAGTTCGAGACCAGCCTGACCAACATGGAGAAAACCCGTCTCTACTAAAAATACAAAATTAACTGGGCATGGTGGCACGTACCTGTAATCCCAGCTACTCAGAAGGCTGAGGCGGGAGAATTGCTTGAACCCAGGAGGCAGAGGTTGCGGTGAGCTGAGATAAAGCCATTCCACTCCAGCCTGGGCAACAAGAGTGAAACTCCATCTCAAAAAAAAAATGTCTTTTGAACTAATCTAGCCTGTTGTTATATATTCAAAATCAAAATCTGAATTCTAAATCCACCAACTCAAAATTTTGTACAAATAGCTAAAGAGAAAGCATACCTAGGTAGTTAATAACAAAGGAAAATTTAAAGTTAGGGACAGACGCGGTGGCTCGTGCCTATAATCCCAACAATTTGGGAGGCAGAGGTGAGAGGGTGCTTGAGCTCAAGAGTTCAAGACCAGCTTTGGTAACATAGTCAGGCCTTGTCTATATAAAAAAATAAAATAAAATTAGGCAGCAGGTGCAGTAGCTCATGCCTGTAATGCTAGCACTTTGGGAGGCCAAAGCGGGAAGATCACTTGAGCTTAGGAGTTCAAGACCAGCCTGGGCAACATAGAACTCATCTCTATTTAAAATAAAGATAAAATCAAAACAAAACAAAAAATTAGCCGGGCATGGTGGTGCATGCCTGTGGTCCCAACTACTCTGGATGTTGAGGTGGGAGGATGGCTTGAGCCCAGGAGGTGGAGGTTGCAATGAGCCAAAATCATGCCACTGCACTCCAGCCTGGGCAAGACAGTCAGACCCTGTCTCAAACAACAATTCTTGCAAGACCTTAAACATTTTTCATAAACATTTTTATTTGTATTATTTTTTAAGGCTCTTGAGCAACACCAATTATTTAATGAACAGCTGAGGAACATTGATTTTAGCCATCAATTTTCTTTTTCTCAAAAGAAAAATGTCTCAAAAGACTTTTTTTTTTTTTTTTTTAATTGAGACAGAGTCTCACTCTGTCACCCAGGCTGGAGTGCAATGGCGTGGTCTTGGCTCACTGCAACCTCTACCTCCCAGGTTCAAGCGATTCTCCTGCCTCAGCCTCCTGAGTAGCTAGGATTATAGGCACCTGCCACCATGCTCAGCTAATTTTTGTATTTTTAGTAGAGACGGGGTTTCACCATGTTGGCCAGGCTGGTCTCAAACTCCTGACTTCAGGTGATCCACCCACCTCAGCCTCCCAAAGTGCTGGGATTACAGGCATGAGCCACCGCACCCAGCCTTTTTTATCTTTTTAAGATGGGGTCTCCCTCTGTGGCCCAGGCCGGAGTGCAGTGGAGTGATCTCGGCTCACTGCAACCTCTGCCTCCCGGGTTCAAGCGATTCTCCTGCCTCAGCCTCCCAAGTAGCTAGGACTACAGGCATGAGCCACCACGCCCTGCTGATTTTTTCGTATTTTTAGTTGAGACGGGGTTTCACCATGTTGGCCAAGCTGGTCTCGAACCCCTGACCTCAGGTGATCTGCCCACCTTGGCCTCCCAAAGTGCTGGGATTACAGGCATGAACCATCGCACCCGGCCTTATTTTATGTGTCTTAATATACTCATTTATCTCCCTCACTAACATGTAAATACCACAAGCATAGAAACCTGGTTGCTTGTTTCTCTGGTGTATCCTCAACATTGAAAGCAAGCCCTGGGCCCATAATATTTGTTGAATGGATAAATCAAGAGTTGTCTTAACTATGTGTGGAAAATATGAATTATAGATCCTGCCCATAGGCCGGGCGCGGTGGCTCACGCTTGTAATCCCAGCACTTTGGGAGGCCGAGGCGGGCGGATCATGAGGTCAGGAGATCGAGACCACGGTGAAACCCTGTCTCTACTAAAAATACAAAAAAAAAATTAGCCGGGCATGGTGGCGGGCGCCTGTAGTCCCAGCTACTCGGAGAGGCTGAGGCAGGAGAATGGCGTGAACCCGGGAGGCGGAGCTTGCAGTGAGCCGAGATCGAGCCACTGCACTCTAGCCTGGGTGAGAGAGCGAGACTCCGTCTCAAAAAAAAAAAAAAAAAAAAAAAAGATCCTGCCCATAAAGTAACTCAAATTTACCTTTAAGGATTAGCAAAGATGAGTCATTTAGGAAAACTCTTAACAAACAAGTTTATAATTAATCGCTTATCTATAAAACATTTTAAAAAATTCATGTTGCTTTTAGGTATTTTATTACCATAGTATTGTACTTAAAACTAATATACATTTTAAAACTTTTTATTGGGAAGGGCATGGTGGCTCACGCCTGTAATCCCAGCACTTGGGGAGGCTGAGGCGGGTGGCTCACCTAAGGTCAGGAGTTCGAGACCAGCCTGGCCAATGTGATGAAACCCCGACTCTACTAAAAATACAAAAAATTAGCCGGGCAGTGGCAGGTGTTTGTAGTCTCAGCTACCCGGGAGGCTGAGGCAGGAGAATTGCTTGAACCCAGGAGGCAGAGGTTGCAGTGAGCCAAGATCACGCCATTGCACTCCAGCCTGGGCAACAAGAGCAAAACTCCGTCTCATTAAAAAAAAAAAAAAGAGCCGGGCACGGCGGCTCACGCTTGTAATCCCAGCACTTTGGGAGGCCGAGGCGGGTGGATCACGAGGTCAGGAGATTGAGACCACAGTGAAACCTCGTCTCTACTAAAAATACAAAAAATTAGCTGGGCGTGGTGGCGGGCGCCTGTAGTCCCAGCTACTCGGAGAGGCTGAGGCAGGAGAATGGCGTGAACCTGGGAGGCGGAGCTTGCAGTGAGCCGAGATCGCGCCACTGCACTCCAGCCTGGGTGATAGGGCGAGACTCCGTCTCAAAAAAAAAAAAAGAAAGCTGGGCACGGTGGCTCACGCCTATAATCCCAACACTTTGGGAGGCCGAGGAAGGCAGATCACCTGAGGTCGAGAGTTGCAGACCAGCCTGACCAACATGGAGAAACCCTGTCTCTACTAATACAAAATTAGCCAAGCGTGGTGGTGCATGCCTGTAATCCCAGCTACTTAGGAGGCTGAGGCAGGAGAATTGCTTAAACCTGGGAGGTAGAGGTTGCAGTGAGCTGAGATCGCGCCATTGCACTCTGGCCTGGGCAACAAGAGCGAAACTCTGTCTCAAAAAAAAAAAAAAAAGAAAGAAAAAAGAGAAAACTTTGTATTATGGAACAAGTAGTCAAACATATACAAAAGAAAAGAAAATAGTATAACTATTCCAGGCAAAATATGATTTTAGAATAGCCCAACAATGTCAACATAGATTTTGTGGTTTAGGATAAAAACATTTTGAAGCCGGGCGCGGTGGCTCACGCTTGTAATCCCAGCACTTTGGGAGGCCGAGGCGGGCGGATCACGAGGTCAGGAGATCGAGACCAAGGTGAAACCCTGTCTCTACTAAAAATACAAAAAATTAGCCGGGCGTGGTGGCGGACGCCTGTAGTCCCAGCTACTCAGAGAGGCTGAGGCAGGAGAATGGCGTGAACCCGGGAGGCGGAGCTTGCAGTGAGCCGAGATCGCGCCACTGCACTCCAGCCTGGGTGAAAGAGCGAGACTCCGTCTCAAAAAAAAAAAAAAAAAAAAAAAACATTTTGAAAAATACGATTTTAGAATTCCACAGCCAAACAATGTCAATAAATAAATACCCCAGGCATCCATTCATTATTCAGCTTCCATAATTACCAGTTCCTGGCCAATATTGTTCTATTTTTTCCTCCAACTCCCTCAACCTCCAGTAAATTATTCTGAACCAAATACCGGGCATCATATTATTAATATTTCATCTCAGTATTTCAGTATATGTCTCAAAGGACTTAAGGAAAATCCACAGGCACTAACGTACTTAAAACATTAAGATAATTATTTAATATAATCAAATATTTAGTCAGTGTTCCCACTTTCCTGAGTGTTCCCACTTTCCTGATTGCCTCAAATGTTTCTTTTTCACAATGGGTTTGTTCAAATCAGGATCCAAACAAGAACAAAACACTTCATTTAATTAATATGTTTCCTTTTTTTTCTTTTGTATCTTTTGAAGATTATCTTTTTTGAAGAGTTTATTGAAGTATTGGAAACAGAAAAGTAAACAAGTGATAAGTGTACAGCTCAGTGAATTTTCAAAAACTGAACACATCCCTGTAAACACACCCAGAAGCTCTGCCTTATTCTCCCTTTCAGGCACTGTCACCCCAACGGTAAGCACTAACCTGACTTCTAACACGATAAATTAGTTTTGCCTAGATTACAGTTTAATATAAATGCACTTATACAGTATATACTCTTTTGGGTCTGGCTTTCTTTAACTGGTGAGATTTATCCATATTTTTTAGAATAATTTTTGTTTGTTCGCTTTCTTTTCTTTTTTTTTTTTTTTTTTTTTGAGACAGAGTCTCGCTCTGTTGCCCAGGCTGGAGTGCAGTGGCGTGATCTCAGCTCACTGCAACCTCTGCCTTTCAGGTTTAAGTGATTCTCCTGCCTCAGCCTCCCAAGTAGCTGGGATTACAGGGGCCCACCACCATGCCCTGCTAATTTTTTTTTTTCTAAGTAGAGATGGGGTTTCACAATGTTGGTCAGGCTGGTCTTGGACTCTTGACCTCAGATGATCCTCCTGCCTCGGCCTCCTAAAGTTCTGGGATTACAGACATGAGCCACCCCGCCAGCCTGTTTACTTTTTTTTTTTTTTTGAGATGAAGTCTCACTCTGTCAGCAGGCTGGAGTGCAGTGGTACAATCTTGGCTCACTGCAACCTCCGATTCCCTGGTTTAAGCAATTCTCCTGTCTCGACCTCCCGAGTAGCTGGGATTACAGGCACGCGCCACCATGCCTGGCTAATTTTTTGTATTTTTAGTAGAGTTGGGGTTTTCACTGTGTTAGCCAGGATGGTCTCAATCTCCTGACCTCAGGTGATCCACCTGCCTTGGCCTCCCAAAGTGCTGGGATTATAGGCCTGAGCCACCGTGCCTGGCCCATAGCTTGTCAATTCTAAATCTTTTATTTATTTATTTATTTTGTTTGTTTGTTTGTTTGAGATGGAGTCCTGCTCTGTCACCCAGGCTAGAGTGCAGTGGCAGGATGTCGGCTCACTGCAACCTCTGCCTCCCAGGTTCAAGAGATTCTCCTGCCTCAGCCTCCTGAGTAGCTGAGATTACAGGTGCATGCCACCATGCCTGGCTAATTTTTGTATTTTTAGTAGAGATGGGGTTTCACCATATTGGTCAGGCTGATCTCAATCTCCTGGCCTCACAATCCATCCGCCTCGGCCTCCCAAAGTGCTGGGATTACAGGCGTGAGCCACCACGCCTGGCCAATTTTTGTATTTTTTTAGTAGAGATGGGGTTTCGCCATGTTGGTCAAGCTGGTCTTAAACTCCTGACAGGTGATCCATCTGCCTTGGCCTGCCAAAGTGCTGGGATTACAGGCGTAAGCCACTGCACCCGGCCTCTCCCTCCTCTTTTTTATTTTGCAATTCATTTGTCAAAGGAGTTGAGTCATTTATCCTATAGTGTTCCCAACATTCTAAATTTTGCTGACCGGCCGGGCGCGGTGGCTCACGCTTGTAATCCCAGCACTTTGGGAGGCCGAGGCGAGCGGATCACGAGGTCAGGAGATCGAGACCACAGTGAAACCCCGTCTCTACTAAAAATACAAAAAATTAGCCGGGCGTGGTGGCGGGCGCCTGTAGTCCCAGCTACTCGGAGAGGCTGAGGCAGGAGAATGGCGTGAACCCCAGAGGCGGAGCTTGCAGTGAGCCGAGATTGCGCCACTGCACTCCAGCCTGGGCGACAGAGCAAGACTCCGTCTCAAAAAATAAAAAAAAATAAATAAATAAATTTTGCTAACTGTATTCTTTTTATTTTTATTTTTTTGAGACGGAGTTTTGCTCTTGTTGCCGAGGCTGGAGTGCAATGGAGTGACCTCGGCTCACTATAACCTCTGCCTCCTGGGTTCAACCGATTCTCCTGCCTCAGCCGCCTGAGTAGATGGGATTACAGGCATGCACCACCAAGCTCGGCTAATTTTTTTGTATTTTTTAGTAGAGACGGGGTTTCACCACGTTGCCCAGGCTGGTTTTGAACTCCTGACCTCAAGCGATCCACCCGCCTCAGTCTCCCAAAGTGCTGGGATTCCAGGCGTGAGCCAGCGTGCCCAGCCTGCTGACTGTATTCTTACAATGTGACTTAACATGTTTGTTTCTTATATTTCCTGTAAATGGTAGTTACATCCACCAATTTGATCAGATTCAGCAAATATGCATTTGACAAGCTTTTACTAGGCACTGTGCTTGCTGCTAGGTGGGATACAAAAATGACTAAGACATCACTCCTAATCTATTGTTTATTATGAATAGGATAGGTTAAGGCCGGGCGTGGTGGCTCACGCCTGTAATCCCAGCACTTTGGGAGGCCGAGGCAGCGGGATCACTTGAGGTCAGGAGTTGGAGACCAGACTGGCCAACAATGCAAAACCCCGTCTCTACTAAAAATACAAAAAGTAGTGGCTGGACGCGGTGGCTCACACCTGTAATCCCAGCACTTTGGGAAGCTGAGACGGGCGGATCACCTGAGATCAGGAGTTCGAGACCAGCCTGACCAACATGGAGAAAACCCATCTCTACTAAAAATACAAAATTACCCGGGTATGGTGGTGCATGCCTGTAATCCTAGCTACTCGGAAGGCTGAGGCAGGAGAATCACTTGAACCTGGGAGGTGGAGGTTGCGGTGAGCTGAGATTGCACCACTGCACTCCAGCCTGGGCAACAAGAGCAAAACTCTGTCTCAAAAAAAAAAAAACTAAAAATACAAAAAGTAGCCAGGTTTGGTGGCGCACACCTGTAGTCTGAGGCAGAAGACTCCCATGAATCTGGGAGGCAAAGGCTGCAGTGAGCCGAGATCATGCCACTGCACCCCACCCTGGGTGACAGAGTGAGACCCTGTCTGCCTGGTTTTTTTTTGTTGTTTTGTTTTGTTTTTGTTTTTTCTGAGACGGAGTTTTGCTCTTGTTGCCTAGGCTGGAATGCAATGCCATGATCTCGGCTCACCGCAACTTCTGCCTCCTGGGTTCAAGCAGTTCTCCTGCCTCAGCTTTCCAAGTAACTGAGATTACAGGCATATGCCACCATGCCCAGTTAATTTTGTATTTTTAGTAGAGACAGGGTTTCTCCATGTTGGTCAGGCTGGTCTTGAACTCCCGACCTCAGGTGATCTGCCCGCCTCGGCCTCCCAAAGTGCTGGGATTACAGCTGTAAGCCACCATGCCTGGCAGGGCAGGACTTTTTAAATTCATTTTTGTGACTATCACAGGGTATGCACCTAAGCTCAGTAAACATTTGTTGAGTAATTAAAACTAACTAAAGGTGTTTTTTTTTTTTTTCTTTTTTTTTTTTTTTTTGAGATGGAGTCTTGTTCCGTCACCCAGGCTGGAGTGCAGTGGCACGAGCTCAGCTCACTACAAGCTCCGCCTCCCGGGTTCACGCCGTTCTCCTGCCTCAGCCTCCCAAGTAGCTGGGACTACGGGTGCCCGCCACCACACCCGGCTAATTTTTTTTGTATTTTTAGTAGAGATGGGGTTTCACCGTGTTAGCCAGGATGGTCTCGATCTCCTGACCTCGTGATCCACCTGCCTTAGCCTCCCAAAGTGCTGGATTACAGACGTGAGCCACCGCTCCCGGCCCCTGATTTTTTTTTTTTTTTTTTTTTAAGATAAGATCTTGCTCTGTCACCCAGGCCGGAGTGCACTGGTATGATAATGACTCACTGCAGCCTCACCTCCCAGGCTCAAGTTATCCTCCCAGCTCAGCCTCCCGAGTAGCTGGGACCACAGGTGAGTGCCACCATGGCTGAGATTATTTTCATTTTTTGTAGAGATGAGGTCTGGACAGTCTTGGAAGAATTCTTATGTTAAATAAAAATTCAGGATGCAAAATTCTATATTCAGGTTGAGCATAGTGGCTTACCCCTGTAATCCCAGCACTTAAGGAGGTAGAGGCAGAATGATAGTTTGAGTGCAGGAGTTCAAGACCTGCCTGGGCAACATAATGAGACTGTTCGCCACAAAAAGGGGAGAAAAAAACAAAAAAACCCTATATATTCAATTATGATCTCAATTACTGAAAATATACAAATAGACAACTGGAAAGAAATACATCAAAATATTAATGGTAGTAATTGCTGGGTGGTAGAAATCTATCTCTATATAGGAGTTCCAGAAAGAAAGAACAGACGTGACAAGTGAAATAGTCAATGAATAATTCAAAAACATTTCCCAGACTGAAGGTAACAACTTGCCAGACTGAAAGGTTCAGCCCAATTAATGAAAGTAGATGCACACCTTGGCCGGGCGCAGTGGCTCACGCCTGTAATCCCAGCACTTTGGGAGGTCGAGGCGGGCCGATCATGAGGTCAGGAGATCGAGACCATCCTGGTTAACATAGTGAAAACCTATCTTTACTAAAAATACAAAAAATTAGCTGGGTGTGATGGCGGGTGCCTGTAGTCCCAGCTACTTGGGAGGCTGAGGCAGGAGAATAGCATGAACCCAGGAGGTGGAGCTTTCAGTGAGCCGAGATTGCGCCACTGCACTCCAGCCTGGGCGACAGTGCGAGACTCCATGTCAAAAAAGAAAGAAAGAAAGAAAGAAAGTAGATGCACACCAAGGCACATCATTGCAAGATTTCTTTTTTTTTTTTTTTTTTGAGACAGCATCTCACTCTGTTGCCCCGGCTAGAGTACAGTGGCGCGATCTTGGCTCACTGCAACCTCCGCCTCCCAGGTTCAAGCGATTCTCCTGCTTCAGCCTCCTGAGTAGCTGGGACTACAGACGCGCCACCACACCTGGCTAATTTTTGTATTTATAGTAGAGATGGGGTTTCACCATATTGGCCAGGCTGGTCTCGGACCCCTGACCTCATGATCCGCCCACCTCAGCCTCCCAAAGTGCTGGGATTACAAGCGTGAGCCACCGCGCCCGGCTTCTTTTTTTTCTTTTCTTTTCTTTTCTTTTTTTTTTTTTTTTTTTTGAGACAGAGTCTTGCTCTGTCGCCCAGGCTGGAGTGCAGTGGTGCAGTCTCGGCTCACTGTAACCTCCACCTCCCAGGTTCAAGTGATTGTCATGCCTCAGCCTCCAAGTAGCTGGGATTACAGATGTACGTCACCACGCCCGGCTAATTTTTATATTTTTAGTAGAGACGCGGTTTCACCGTGTTGGCCAGGCTGGTCTCAAACTCCCAACTTCAGGTGATCCACCTGCCTCGGGCTCCCAAAGTGCTGGGATTACAGGCATGAGCCACCGCGCCCGGCCTCATTCTAGTCACTAGAATGAAATGCTCAGCTATGAACAGACATAATAACCTGAATACAGATAATTGATTTAACCAGAAATTGTAATATTGGGTATAAGGAGAAGGAAATGCAGAGAGGATGGTAAAGTTTGAGAACTAACCTCACCTACCATATGATGTCAATAAATAATGTCTGAAATGGATTAATCAAAAGATAACTGTATAGATCTGGCACAGGGGTGGCTCATGCCTGTAATCCTAGCACTTTGGAAGGCTGAGGCGGAGGATTGCTTGAGTCCAGCAGCTTGAGGCTAGCCTGGGTAACAAAGCAATACCCTGTGCCTATGAACAATTTTAAAAATTAGTAGGTGTGGTGGTGTGCGCCTGTAGTCCCAGCTACTCATGAGTCTGAGGCAGTAAGATCACTTCAACTGATGCAGTTGAGGCTATTCAGGAGGTGGAAGTGGATTGCTGGAACCCAGGAGGTCAAGGGCCAGGCGTGGTGGCTCATGCCTGTAATTCCAGCACTTTGGGAGGCCAAGGTGGGGGAATCACTTGAGCCCAGGAGTTCAAGACCAGCCTGGACAATGAAGTGAGACCCTGTCTCTACAAAAAATAGAAAAAAATTTGCCGGGTGTAGTGGCATGTGCCTGTGGTCCCAGCTACTCAGGAGGCTGAGGCAATAGGATTGCTTCAACGGGAGCAGTTGAGGCTGCAGTGATACCTGAAAGAGCCACTGCACTCTAGCCTGGGCAGCAGAGTGAGACCCTGTCTCAAAAAAAATAAAAAAAAATACAAATAACAGTATATACAAATTCCTTATGAAAATAGAAACGTGTAAATGCCAGCAAAAACAACTAAAGTGATTGGTTGTTTCTGGGGTAAAGGTCTAGAGGCATTGGTGTGGGATAAGGCTGAGAAAATACCTTTTTTTTTTGTTACAAGCCTTTTAGAATTATTTAACTTTATAAAACATTTCCACGTTTTTCTTTTCTTTTCTTTTCCTTTCTTCTCTTTCTTTCTTTTTTTTTTTTTTTTTTTGAGGCAAAGTCATACTCTGTCACCCAGGCTGGAGTGCAGTGGCATGCTCTTGGCTCACTGCAACCTCTGCCTCACAGGTTCAGGCAATTCTCCTGCCTGGTATTACAGGTATGAGCTGCCATGCCCAGCTTCCATGTTTTTCTTTAAGAAAAATAAAAATTAATTTAAAATAGTTTATTCGAGAAGTACATATACTCCTGAAAGAGAAATGCCAGAGCAAACACGTGGGCAACGATGTTGCATTGTTAGAATTCAGTTTAACTAGACTTAAATTATTATTATTATTATTATTGAGACGGAGTCTTGCTGTGTCACCAGGCTGGTGTGCAGTGGCGTGATCTTGGCTCACTGCAGCCTCTGCCTCCCAAGTTCAAGTGATTCTCCTGCTTCAGTCTCCCAAGTAGCTGGGACCACTGGTACACGCCACCATGCTAATTTTTTTTTTTTTTGTATTTTTAGTAGAGATGAGGTTTCACCATACTGGCCAGGATGGTCTCAAACTCCTGACCTGGTGATCTGCCCATCTTGGCCTCCCAAAGTGCTGGGATTACAGGTGTGAGCCACCACACCTGGCCCCAGCTAATTTGTTTGTTTTGAGATGGAGCCTCGCCCTGTTGCCCAGGCTGGAGTGCAGCGGCATGATCTTGGCTCACTGCAACCTCTACCTCCAGGGTTCAAGTGATACTCCTGCCTCAGCCTCCCAACTAGGTGGGATTACAGGCACGTGCCACCACACCCAGCTAATTTTTGTATTTTTAGTAGAGATGGGGTTTCACCATGTTGGCCAGGCTGGTCTTGAACCCCTGACCTCAGGTGATCTACCTGCCTTGGCCTCCCAAAGTGCTGGGATTATAGGCGTGAGCCACCGTGGCCAGCCAAGAAATGTTGATTATTAGCCTGGGTAGTTTGAACTCAACAAAGGCAATGTAAAATGACATTTCAGAGACTGCTTAGTGCAACAAAACACTTACATGGGGCCATTAGACCCTGACTATCTCTATTAGACTTAGCCCTGAGGGCAAGTACAATAATTCAGCCTGTATATTCATTGCCAGGCCCACAGTAAGCATTTCAAAAAGAGTATGATAAAAGTGGATGCGACCAGGCATGGTGGCTCACGCCTATAATCTCAGCACTTTGGGAGGCCGAGGCGGGCGGATCACGAGGTCAGGAGTTCGAGACCATCCTGGCCAACATGGTGAAACCTCGTCTCTACTAAAAATACAAAAATTAGCTGGGTGTGGTAGCGCGTGCCTGTAAACCCAGCTACTCAGAAGCTGAGGCATGAGAATCACTTGAACCTGGGAGGCAGAGGTTGCAGTGAGCCAAGATTGTGCCATTGCACTCCAGCCTGGCGACAGAGTGGGACTCTGTCTCAAAAAAAAAAAAAAAAAAAAAAAAAAAAAAAAAAAAAATACATGTGCACTTAGTAAATGAAAAAAACTCAGTGGGAAAGACAGTAGCTAAGAACCTGAAAGTTGGAATGGGAAAGAATTCTAAGTTCCTTCCCTAATTGTTAACCTTACACTATGATTAAAGTGTAATTACAGTCATATGCTGTATGACTACAGACAAACTTATTTGGCTAGTTTACTGATAAAATAGTGGAAAATAATAGTTCCTACTTCACAAAGTTGTTCTGAAGATTAAATGAGATGATACACACAAAGCCTTTAGCATGGAGTCTGACTCACAGTAAACCCTAGGTAAATGGTAGCTGTAACTATTATCAAATGGAGACTCTTGAATTTCTTGCATCAACCCATGTGACTGTTAATGTATATACTGTTTGAATATTTACTAAAGAGAAAGGAAAGATGGCCCAGCAGGGTAGCTCATGCCCATAATCCCAGCAGTTTGGGAGGCTGAGGTGGGAGGTTTACTTGAGACCAGGAGTTCAAGACCAGCCTGGGTAGCATAGGGAGACCCCCATATCTACCAAAGGAAAAAAAAAATTAGCCAGGTCTGGTGGCTTGTGCCTATAGTCCCAGCTACTCAGGAGGCTGAGATGGGAGGATCCCTTGAGCCCAGGAGGTCCAGGCTTCAGTGAGCCGTGATGGTGTATTATACTCCAGCCTTGGTGATAGAGCGAGACCCTGACTCAAAAAAAAAAAAAAAAAAAAGAAAGAAAAGGAGATTTTTTTTTTTTTTTTTGAGACAGAGTCTAGCTCTGTCACCCAGGCTGGAGTCCAGTGGTGCCATCTTGGCTCACTGCAACCTCTCCTTCCTGGGTTGAAGCGATTCTCCTGCCTCACCCTTCTGAATAGCTGGGACTATAGGCGCCCACCACCATGCCCGGCTAATTTTTTTGTATTCTTAGTAGAGACGGGGTTTTACCATATTTATTGGCCACACTGGTCTCGAATTCCTGACCTTATGATCTGTCCATCTCGGCCTCCCAAAGTGCTGGGATTAAAGGCATGAGCCACCGTGCCCAGCCAAAAAGGAGAAATTTTTTTTTCCTATTATATCCCAGGCAATTTATATGTTATTTTAATCCTCACAATAATAGTAATTATTATTATCTCCATTTTACAGATGAGGAAACCAAGGCTGATAGAGGTTAAGTAATTTCCTTCAGGTACTCAATATATATTTATTGAGTAAAGCCTTACTTTGGTGTAAGGCTTGTTCAAGACACTGGGAAAATAATACTGAACAAAAACACAGGGTCCCTAATGAAACTTACATTCTATCCAGGGAGACACACAATATATTGACAATGTAATATATTGTCAATACACACAATATATTGTCTGTAGTGTTAAGAAGAAAATAGACAGGGTTCTGAGATAGAAAGTTATAAGAGGAAGGCCAGGTGCAGTGGCTCACATCTGTAATCCTGGCACTTTGGGAGGCCAAGGAGGGCAGATTACTTGAGGCCAGGAGTTCAAGACTAGCCTGGCCAACATGGTGAAACCCAGTCTCTACTAAAAATATAAAAAAAAAACTTAGCCGGGCGTGGTGGGGCACTTGTAATCCCACCTATTCAGGAGGCTGAGGCACAAGAATTGCTTGAACCCAGGAGGCGGAGTTTGCGGTGAGCCGAGATCCCGCCACTGCACTTCAGCACGGGGGACAGGGCAAGACTCCTTCTCAAAAAAAAAAAAAAGAAATTATGAAGAATGTGCTTTAGATAGGGTGGTCAGGATAGGTGTTTTTAAAAGAGAAAGTTCAACTGAGAGCTGAAGAATGAGATGGGTAAGCCATGCAAAGAGCCAAACGGAGTTCAAGGCAGAGGGTACGTCAGGTACAAGGGCCTGGCCACAGGAAAAAGCTAGGAGCTCTGAAGCATGGTAATAAGACTTTTGGAAAGTGCCTTTAGTTGGTGGTATGGACAAGGGCCAGATCATGAGGACCCTACGGGGCATAGTAATGAGTTTGGATTTCATTCCAAATACAAATGAGAAGGTAGTGTAAGATTAAAAAGCAGATGAAGAGCATAATCTTATTTTCTTACTTCTTAAAAGACACTTCCCTTGCTGAGTAAATGTAGTGAAGGGGTCGGGGGGGAGGAGAAAAGGGCAGAAGATAATCTTGTTAAGGAGGTAGATGACAGTTGTTCAGGGAAGAGATAAGAGCCTTGGACTAGGGTGATCATCGCAGGGGAGATAAAATCAACAGGACTCCACTACACGTGGAGGAATCAAAGGTTCTGGTTAGCACCAGTATCCAGATGAGAAATATTAGGGTGGAGATAAGAAGATAGAGTTCCAATCCCAGCACTTTGGGAGGCCGAGGCGGGGAGATCACGAGGTCAGGAGATCGAGACCATCTTGGCTAACACAGTGAAACCCCGTCTCTACTAAAAATACAAAAAATTAGCCAGGCGCGGTGGCAGGCTCCTGTAATCCCAGCTACTCGGGAGGCTGAGGCAGGAGAATGGCATGAACCCGGGAGGCGGAGCTTGCAGTGAGCCGAGATAGCGCCACTGCAGTCCGGCCTGGGCAAAAGAGCAAGACTCCGTCTCTAAAAAAAAAAAAAAAAAAGATAGAGTTACGTTTTTCCTTTTTGCCTTTGTTAAATGCCCAGGCACGCCACAATACCAGGCGTTATCAATACCAGCTCACATTCCTTTCCTTATTTGAAAAGAGGACTAACTTTCTAGCCGATTACAGACACCCCTTCCCCTTTCCTTTCCGCTTTCTTTTACGTGCCCACCTTAGCTAAAAAAAAAAATCAAATGTTTAGCCAACCGGAATTAGTTTAGATTATACGACCCGACCCCAGCCAATGGGAAAAAGATACAGGGGCAGGACTTGCGTCAAAAATAAAGACTCCTGCCCCTTTGTTTAGGTGTGCTATCATGGCGACTGGCCAAAAAGGCACCCCTCTGCGCAAAAATAAAATTGCTTTGCTAAAAATCCTTTGTTCAAGTGTTCAATTTCCTTAAGATTTTAAAGTTATTCATAACAATAGGCTCCTGTTTCAGTATTTCCTGGTGCGGCGTACCACACCTAAAGCGGTCGAGTCATGCCAGGCACTGCCAAGACGCCGAAAAGTTCGCCCGCAGCAGGCCGGAGGTGACCGGGGGCGCGCAGGCCCCAGGAGCGCTGCATGCTGGGATCCGTAGGCCGGGGCGGCAGATGTTTGCGCAGCTTCCTTGAGATGCTACCGCCCGCAGCGCCGCGCAGAAGCGGGGAGAGCAGCGCGCCCGCGGCCTGCGTCAGTCGGTCAGTGCAGTCGTTCTAAAATCGAGGCGGACCCTGCTTTCTTGCCTGGAGTCGCTTAGAGATGATGACTAAAGGATAAATTCAGAGTCCTCCAAATGGCATTCAGTGTCCATTTCATCACGATTTGGAACCTGTAGTAGCCTTATCTCTTAACACTTCCTAATTATTATTATTATTTTCTTTTTGAGAAAGGGCATTGCTCTGTCGCCTAGGCTGGAGTGATCCAGCGGCATAATCCCGGCTCACTGCAGCCTCGATCTCCCGTGTTCAGCGATCCTTTTGCCTCAGCCTCCCGAGTAGATGGGACCAAAAGGCACGCACCACCACACCAGGCTGTTTTCCCCCCCTATTTTTTGTTGAGACCCGTTGGGAGGCGGGGGGGGGGGGGGACTCCCTATGTCGCCCAGGCTGGTCTCAAACAACTGGAATTTAAGCTATCCTCCTACCTCGGCCCGTTAAAGTGTTGGGATTACAGGAGTGAGCCACCGGGCCCCAACATTAATTATTCTTCAAGACTATTCTGGACTGGGCGCAGTGGCTCACGCCTGTAATCCTAACACTTTGGGAGGCCGAGGCAGGTGGATCATCTGAGGTCAGGGTTCGAGACCAGCCTGGCTAACATGGTGAAACCACATCTCTACTGAAAATACAAATATTAGCCGGGCGTGGTGGCACGCACCTGTAATCCCAGCTACTCGGGGGCTGAAGCAGCAGAATCGCTTGAACCCGGGAGGCGGAGGTTGCAGTGAGCCGAGATCGCGCCACTGCACTCCAGCCTGGGTGACAAGAGCGAGACTCCGTCTCACAATAAAAAAAAAAAAAAAAGACTATTCTGGTCTCTGCCTCCGGGATGGCGGCTCGCTTTGGACCTCTCTTCTGTGCTTCTATTGCCCTCTTACAATTCTCTAATAATTATAATCATGGTGAGTGCTTACCGTATATTCCAATCTATTTACTTCCACAAGCTCATTAATTCTCACCCTAACCCTCTGAGATGGTTAATATTATTTCCTCTCTGCAGCTGAGGGAATTTTGGGCTAGGGACGTTATGTAAGTTGAGCCACGCTACGCTAAAAGTTCCATACTCAGTTCTAGCGTCTCGGCTCTGGACTACCAAGTTCCGGAGCAAGCGCAAAGACCACCTCTTTACGATCCCGTAGGCCACGCTCCGTGGGCGGGGCTCCGGTGAGGATACTGCATCCCATGGTGCCTTGCGCGCCAGCGCAACCATTGGTCCGGCTACTGGGTCCCTTTTTCAAATTGAGGCGCCCAGTCGTTGCTCGGTTTCTGGGGATTCGGGCGGAGACGAGATTAGTGATTTGGCGGCTCCGGCTGGCGCGGGACAAACGCCACGGCCAGAGTACCGGGTAGAGAGCGGGGACGCCGAACTGCGTGCGTCGGTCCTCCAGGCCACGCCAGCGCCCAAGAGGGACCAGGAAGACTCCGGCCCCTGTCGGCCGCCAAGCCCCTCCGCTCCTCACAGCGCACCGGTCCGCGGCCGGGCCTTGATTTTTTGGCGGGGACCGTCATGGCGTCGCAGCCAAATTCGTCTGCGAAGAAGAAAGAGGAGAAGGGGAAGAACATCCAGGTGGTGGTGAGATGCAGGTAGGGAGAGGGCTGACAGGATTCCCAGCGCCGGGGCGTCGCTGCTGGGCCCCCTACTGCGCGGTCCAGGGAGAGGGATTTTATTTGCATTTCCTGAGGGTCCCAGTTTCTTGGTTCTCCGCGTTCTGTTCAATAAAAATGACACCCGGTTGCTGTGTGTGTCTGATTTTTAGGAGAAAATAGCATGTTTGATTTGATCACTGTTCCATACTGAAAAGTGCGTTATTTTTAAACTATAGTCAATAAAAATTTAGGTGTCACTTTTATATGCTACTTCATGTAGTTTGTCAGTTTGGAAGTAAGACTGAATACCTGTTTTGCAGATGGTTAAGCACTTACGTTGGTATTATTACCTCTAAAAAGCAATCACTGTTCTCTTTATTCTAGATGCAGTATTTTCTGCACGCCTACTAAACAAGTAAACATCTCTGTCTTTAAACATTAAAAATTAAGTTATAAAGTGAGTTTATGTTTTTTAAAAGACCAAGACAAGTTAAGCTAGTATAAATTTCTGATTGTGCTGCAGTTTTCCCTTTCATCTGCCTGTTTGTTCATAGACTAGATTAAACGGATATTTCGAGATAACCCTGACTAGTTTCCAAATAACTTGCCAATTTTAAAATGAGCTAGAAACTGCTGCTTAGTTAGAATTGATTTATTCAACTTTTTAGAGGCTCTCCACAGTTTACTGAGTATGTGTGTTTTGTGTGTCTTTTTGTGGCTGTTAACAGTTGCTGTTGCAACTTTTCTGTAAACCCCAAAGTATTCTAAAATTAAAAGGTTATTTTTTAGAAAAACTTGTATCAACAAACTTTCTTAGGCTATTGTTTACTCAGCCCTGGTAACTTGAATTGTGGATATCGAAGATGATGACTAGGTTTCTAAACTAGGTGCCAGAGAGGAAATTTGGTGGCAATCTTAAGTCTAGCCAGTGACACTTAACTAGTTGTACTCTGGGGCTTCTGTTGTTTGAAGATTTTTATTTAAAAATGCAGTGCATATAACAAGTGCAAATTTTAAAATTATTTTGGTTGTTTAATAAAACCAGGCAATATTACCTTTTCCGTATGTGTTTATTTAATTTCTTTTTTTAATATTAGTTACAAAATACTTCAGACTTACAAAAAGTTATTAAGAACAATGTAATAAACATTTGTATATTCATCACCCAGATTAAGAAACAAAACAATCATTGCTGGAGCCCCCCTTTTCCCTCTCCATCCCTTTTCCTCCAGCTACAGTTAACCATTATCTTGAACTTGATGTTTATGATCCATATACATTTCAAGTCTTGCCTTAGAAGAGATTTACTTTATCACCAACGAATAGAATAGTTCTTTGCTTGTGTCTAATATTTACAATAATTTTTGTGTAAAGAGATTTTTTTTTTCAGATTAGCCTTTTTCTTTCAAATAGCCTTCTTGGTGCAAGTCTGTTATTAAGCTTTAGTAAATAGGAGACTTAGGAGTTGCGAGGTCCTCAGGGGTTGGTAAGCCTTTTCTGTAAAGGGCCCAGAGAAATAAATATTTATTTTATTTAAATACTTTAGGCTTTGCAGATCACATGTGGTTTATCATTTTCTTTTTTTTATTATTATTTTTTTTTAATTATACTTTAGGGTTTTAGGGTACAAGTGCACAATGTGCAGGTTTGTTACATATGTATCCATGTGCCATGTTGATTTCCTGCACCCATTAACTCGTCATTTAGCATTAGGTGTATCTCCTAATGCTGTCCCTCCCCCCTCCCCCCACCCCACAACAGTCCCCGGAGCGTGATGTTCCCCTTCCTGTGTCCATGAGTTCTCATTGTTCAATTCCCACCTATGAGTGAGAACATGCGGTGTTTGGTTTTTTGTCCTTGCGATAGTTTACTGAGAATGAAGGGGCAGAGGACATGAACAGACACTTCTCAAAAGAAGACATTTATGCAGCCAAAAAACACATGAAGAAATGCTCCTCATCACTGGCCATCAGAGAAATGCAAATCAAAACCACAGTGAGATACCATCTCACACCAGTTAGAATGCCCATCATTAAAAAATCAGGAAACAACAGGTGCTGGAGAGGATGTGGAGAAATAGGAACACTTTTACACTGTTGGTGGGACTGTAAACTAGTTCAACCATTGTGGAAGTCAGTGTGGCGATTCCTCAGGGATCTAGAACTAGAAATACCATTTGACCCAGCCATCCCATTACTGGGTATATACCCAAAGGACTATAAATCATGCTGCTATAAAGACACATGCACACGTATGTTTATTGCGGCACTATTCACAATAGCAAAGAGTTGGAACCAACCCAAATGTCCAACAACGATAAACTGGATTAAGAAAATGTGGCACATATACACCATGGAATACTATGCAGCCATAAAAAATGATGAGTTCGTGTCCTTTGTAGGGACATGGATGAAACTGGAAAACATTTTTTTTTTTTTTGAGACAGGGTCTTGCTCTCTTAGGCCGTAGTGCAGTGGTGCAATCTCAGCTCACCACAACCTCCGCCTCCCGGATTCAAGCGATTTTCCCACTTCAGCCTCTCAGGTAGCTGGGATTATAGGCGCACATCGCCATGCCTGACTAATTTTTGTATTTTTAGTAGAGATGGGGTTTCACCATGTTGACCAGGCTGGTCTCGAACTCCTGACCTCAGAGAATCCACCCGCCTCGGCCTCCCAAAGTGCTGGGATTATAGGCGTGAGCTACCGTACCCCTCTACATGTGGTTGCTGTTGCATTATTTTCTGATCTTTTTTTTTTTTTTTTAAGAACACTTTAAAACTGTAAAAATCATTCTTAAATCTGGCAGGGCAGGGGCCAGGTTTGACTCACAGGTTAAAGTTTACAGATCCCTACATAATGCGCTACTGGTTCTCTTTCTTATGCCTCTCCTATTCCCTCCCCTATTTTTTTCCCAATTTAAAAAGTCGTTTTCAAATACACATAATATAAAATTTAACATCTTAACCACTTTTAAGTGTACAGTTCAGTGATATTAAATACATAATATTCTGCAACCATTACTACCATCCACCTCCATAACTCTTTTCATCATGAAAAACGGAAACTCTATACGCATTAAACAATAACTCCCCATTTCCCTCTCTCATCAACCCCTGACACCTACCATTCGACTGTCTATGATTTTGACTACTCTAAGTACTTAATCAGGTGGAGTCATAATACAGTATTTATCCTTTTGTGACTTGCTCATTCCACTTAGGCATAATGTCCTCCAGGTTGGACCATGTTGTAGCAAATGTCAGAGTTTTCTTCCTTTTTAAGGCTGAATAGTATTTATTGTATGTATATACCACATTTTGCTTGTCCCTTCATATGTCAATGGACACTTGAATTACTTCCTTTTTTTTTTTTTTTTTTTTTTGAGACCAAGTCTTGCTCTGTCGCCCAGGCTGGAGTGCAGTGGCACGGTCTTGGCTTACTGCAAGCTCCATCTCCCGGGTTCACACCATTCTCCTGCTGCAGCCTCCCGAGGAGCTGGGACTACAGGTGCCCACTATCTCGCCTGGCTAATTTTTTGTATTTTTAGTAGAGACGGGGTTTCACCATATTAGCCAGGATGGTCTCGATCTCCTGACCTCGTGATCTGCCCGCCTCGGCCTCCCTAAGAGCTGGGATTACAGGCGTGAGCCACTGCGCCCGGCCTTGAGTTACTTCTTAATTTTAGCTATTATGAATAACGTTGCTATGAATATGGGTTTTCAATTCGTTTGGGTATTTACCCAGAATTGTGATTGCTGGATCATATGATAATTCTATTTTAAAGTTTTTGAGGAACCGACAAACTATTTTTGACAGTGGCTGGACCATTTTACATTCCCACCAACAGTGCATAAGTGTTCCAATTTCTCCACATCCTCACCAACATTTATTTTCTGTTTCTTTTTTTTTTCAAGTAGCCATCCATTGGGTGTGAGGTGGTATCTCATTGTAGTTTTGATTTGTATTTCTCTAATGATTAATGATGTTGAGCATCTTTCCATGTGTTTACTGGCCATTTTGTGTCTCTTTGGAGAAATGTCTGTTTAAGTCCTTTGCCCATTTTTAAATTGGTTTGCTTTTTTGTTGTTGAGTTTTAGGAATTTTCTATATATTTTGGATATTTTCAGATACATGAACGGCAAAAATTTTTTCCCCATTACTGTGGGTTGCCTTTTTACTCATTGATACCGTGTGGTCTTTTCCTTTCTTTTACTTTTTGGAACCAGCGCATGGCCTCTTTGTTGATTTTGTGTTTGGTCCCAGTGCAGCCTGTTCTGTGCTATGTGTCTGCAGTGCTGAAACCAGGCCTACCTAGCACTATATAGAAATCCAGGCTGTAGATACCAATGCATGGGTCACATTTGATACCAAATCTATGTGTTCCTGGATCTCCAAACCAAAGTTTCCAGTATCCGAGAAGTTGTTCTTTCTTGATTCACACTCTTGCATCTGTAGACCTTTCTCCAGGGTTTCTTCTGCTTTGGCCCTTTGTGCAGTGGATGGCTATCTTTTCATTTCTCCTGATGCCAAAGGATCTGACAATGTATTTGACTTTGGAGAACACAGGGGTCTGGCTTATGAGCTGCTCCAACACCTTGGCTGCTGTGGTCAGTCATCTCCAGTCTCCTCCATACAGATGTTGAGACAGAAAATTGCTGTCACCCAGGCTGGAGTGCAGTGGCACAATCTCGGCTTGCTGTAACCTCTGCCTGCCAGGTTCAAGCAATTCTTATGCTTCAGCCTCCCAAGTAGCTGGGATTACAGGTGTGCACCACTATGGCTGGCTAATTTTTTGTATTTTTAGTAGAGATGGGGTTTCGCCTTTTTGGCCAGGCTGGTCTTGAACTACTGGCCTCAAGTGATCCACCCATTTTGGCCTCCCAAAGTGCTGGGATTATGATTGTGAGCCCTCGTCTAGCCAGAGTTCTCTTTTTTTACCTTGATCCTGCACTGTGATGGAGAAAAGGAAGATAAAGTCTTTTTTTTTCTCCTTGGGTTTTTTTGTTTGTTTGTTTGTTTTTTGAGATGGAATTTTGTTCTCGTTGCCTAGGCTGGAGTGCATTGGTGCAATCTTGGCTTACTGCAACCTCCGCCTCCTGGGTTCAAGCGATTTTCCTGCCTCAGCCTCCCGAGTAGCTGGGATTACAGGCATGCACCACCACGCCTGGCTGATTTTGTATTTTTAGTAGAGATGGGGTTTCACCATGTTGGTCAGGCTGGTCTTGAACTCCTGATCTCAGGTGATCCGCCCACCCTGGCCTCCCAAAGTGCTGGGATTACAGGCGTGAACCCATGCCTGGGCTGTTTTTTTTTCCCCTTTAAATATAGTATCTTGCTTTATTGTCCAGACTGATTGTGAACTCCTGGGCTCAAGTAGTCTTCCTACCTCAGCCTTCCAGGTAGCTGGGATCACAGGGATGCTGTCTTTTGATACACAAACATTTTAAATTTTTATGAAGTCCAGTTTGTCCTTTTGTTTTTGTTCCCTGTATCTTTGGTGTTACATCCAAGAAATCATTGACAAATCCATTGTTGTGAAGCTTTTGTCTTATGTTTTCTTCTAAGAGTTTTGTAGCTTTAGGTCTTACATACATTTTTGATCCATTTTGAGTTAATTTTTGTATATTGTGTTAGATAAGGGTCCAACCTCATTCTTTTGCATATGGATATTTAGTTTCCCAGCACGATTTGGTGAAAAGATTGTCTTTTTCTGATTGAATGGTCTTGGCAACCTTATTAAAAATCATTTGCCCATATATAAGAGGGCTTATTTCTAAGTGCTATTCTGTTCCATTGGTCTGTAAGTCTGTCTTTATGTCAGTACCACATGGTTTTGATTATTGCAGCTTTGTAGTAAGTTTTGAAATCGGGAAGTGTGAGTCCTCCAGCTTTGTTCTTTTTCAAGATTGTTTTGGCTATCTGGACTCCCTTGGGATTCCATATGAATTTGAGGATGGATTTTTCTATTTTTGTAAAACATGTCATTGGGATTTTAATAGGGATTACATTGAATCTATAGATCACTTTGGGTAGTATTGGCATCTTAACAATATTAAGTTTTTCAGTTCATGAACAAGGGATGTGTTTCCATTTATTTATGCCCCTTAATTTCTGTCAGCAGTTTTTTTTTTTTTTTTTTTTTTTTTGAGACGGAGTTTCACTCTTGCTATCCAGGCTGGAGTGCAGTGGCGCAATCTCGGCTCATTGCAACCTCCACCTCCCGAGTTCAAATGATTCTTCTGCCTCGGCCTCCCGAGTAGCTGGGATTACAGGTATGCGGCACTACGACCAGCTAATTTTTGTATTTTTACTAGAGACAAGGTTTCACCATGTTGGTCAGGCTGGTCACAAACTCTTGACCTCAGGTGATCCACCCGCCTTGGCCTCCCAAAGTGCTGGGATTATAGGCGTGAGCCACCGTGCCCGGCCTCAGCAGTGTTTTACAGTTTTCATTTTATAAGTCTTTAACCTCCTTGGTTAAATTAATTATTAATATTTTATTCTTTTTGATGCTATTTTAAATTGAGTTGTTTTTGTAATTTCCTTTTTAGATTGTTCATTCTTAGTGTATAAAAATGGAACTGGAGGCTGGGCGCAGTGGCTCTCACCTGCTATCCCAGCACTTTGGGAGGCAAGGTGGGTGGATCACGAGATCAGGAGTTCAAGACCAGCCTGGCCAACATAGTGAGACCCTGTCTCTACTAAAAATACAAAAATTAGCCAGGCATGGTGGCGTGCGCCTGTAGTCCCAGCTACTTAGGAGGCTGAGGCAGGAGAATCCCTTGAACCTGGAAGGTGGAGGTTGCGGTGAGCCAAGATCGTGCTACTGTACTCCAGCCTGGGCAACAGAGCGAGACTCTGTCTGATAAAAAAAAAAGAAAAGAAACGTTGCTGGATTTTGCATGTTGACTTTGTATCCAGTTACTTTGCTGAATTCACTTATTAGTTCTAACAGGTTTTTTTTTGTGTGTGGAATTTTAGGGTTTTCTTTTTTTTTTTTGAGATGGAGTCTTGCTCTGTCGCCAGGCTGGAGTGCAGTGGTGCGATCTCAGCTTACTGCAACCTCTACCTCCCAGGTTCAAGCGATTCTCCTGCCTCAGCCTCCCGAGTAGCTGGGACTACAGGCGCACGCTACGACGCCCAGCTAATTTTTGTATTTTTAGTAGAGACGGGGTTTCACCATGTTGGCCAGGATGGTCTCGATCTCTTGATCTCGTGATCCACCCGCCTCGGCCTCCCAAAGTTCTGGGATTACAGCCGTGAGCCACTGTGCCTGGCTTTTTTTTTATTATTATTATTAACTATTGAACTTCTGTTTATTATTATTATTATTTTTTGAGACGAAATCTTGGTCTGTCGCCCAGGTGGGAATGCAGTGGTGTGATCTCGGCTCACTGCAACCTCCGCCTTCCGGGTTCAAGCAATTCTGTGCCTCAGCCTCCGGAGTAGCTGGGATTATAGGCTCCCACCACCACGCCCGGCCAATTTTTGTATTTTTAGTAGAGATGGGGTTTCACCATGTTGGTCAGGCTGGTCTTGAACTCCTGACCTCATGATCCGCCCGCTTCGGCTTCCCAAAGTGTTGGGATTACAGGCGTGAGCCACCACACTCGGCCTTATTTTTATTATTTTTTTCATCAACTTTTAAGTTCTGGGGTACATGTGCAGGATGTGCAGGTTTATCACATAGGTAAACCTGTGCCATCATAGTTTGCTGCACAGATCAACCCATCACCTAGCTATTAAGCCCAACATCCACTAGCCATTCTTCTTGATGCTCTAGCTCC
The DNA here is from genome assembly GCF_028878055.3 of Symphalangus syndactylus. Lineage (NCBI taxonomy): Eukaryota > Metazoa > Chordata > Mammalia > Primates > Hylobatidae > Symphalangus > Symphalangus syndactylus. The sequence goes on along the minus strand of NC_072424.2, from coordinate 46,058,092 downwards.
TTTTGCCCCACTGAATTTTAGGGTTTTCTTTCGTTTCTTTTTTTTTTCTTTTGAGACGGAGTCTTGCTCTGCTGCCCAGGCTGGAGTGCAGTGGCGCAATCTTGACTCATTGCAACCTCTGCCTCCTGGGTTCAAGCGATTCTCCTGCCTCAGCCTCCCGAGTAGCTGGGACTACAGGCATGCGCCCATGCCTAGCTAAGTTTTTGTAGTTTTAGTAGAGACGGGATTTCACTATGTTGGCAAGGCTGGTCTCAAACTCCTGACCTCAAGTCCCCTTGGGTTCCCGAAGTACTGGGATTATAGGCGTGAGCCAGCACGCCCGGCCAGGTTTTCTATATAAAAGATCATATAATCTGCAGACAGATAATTTTACCTTTTCCTTTTCTTTCTTTTTTTCTTTTTTTGAGATGGAGTCTCGCTCTGTCGCCCAAGCTGGAGTGCAGTGGTGCCATCTCGGCTCACTGTTACCTCTGCCTCCTGGGTTCAAGCAGTTCTCTGCCTCAGCCTCCCAAGTAGCTGGGATTACGTGCACATGCCACCACGCCCAGCTAACTTTTGTATTTTTAGTAGAGACGGGAGTTCATCATCTTGGCTAGGCTGGTCTTGAACTCCTGACCTCGTGATCCGTCAGCCTTGGCCTCCCAAAGTGCTGGGATTACAGGCATGAGCCACCGCTCTCAGCCCTCAACCTTTTCCTTTTCAATTTGGATGCCTTTTATTTTTCTTTTTCTTCCTATTTTTTTCTTTTACTTTTTTTTTTTTTTGAGATGGAGTTTCGCTCTGTTGCCCAGGCTGGAGTGCAGTGTTGCGATCTCTGCTCACTGCAACCTCCGTCTCCTGGGTTCAAACGATTCTTCTGCCTCAGCCTTCCGAGTAGCTGGTACTACAGGCATGTGCCACCATAACTGGCTAATTTTTTTTTTTTTGTATTTTTAGTAGAGACGGGGTTTCGCCGTTTTACCCAGGCTGGTCTCGCTCTCCTGATCTCGCTATCCGCCTGCCTCAGCCTCCCAAAGTGCTGGGATTACAGGCATGAGCCACCATGCCTGGCCCTTATTTTTCTTTCTTGCCTAATTGCTCTAGCTAGAACTTACAGTATTATGTTGAATGGAAGTGGCAAAAGTGGGCATTGGGCATCCTTGTCTTGCTCCTGTTCTTTTATTAGTTTGTTTGAGATCCTCCTGCCTCAGTTTCCTGAGTAGCTGGGACTGTAGACACACTACTACACCCAGCTAATTAAAAAAATAATTTTTTTTTTTTTTTTTTTTTAGAGATGGGGTCTCGCTATGTTTCCCATGCTGATCCTGAACTCCTGGCTTCAAGTGATCCTCTCCTCTCAGCCTCCCATAGTGCTGTGATTACAGGCATGAGCCACTGTGCTGGTCCTGTTCTTGTTTTTAGAGGAACATTCTTCAGTCTTAGACCATCAATTATGTTTGCTGTGGGTTTTTCATATGTTGCTTTTATTTTATTGAGGTAGTTTCACTCTGTTCCTAGTTTGTTGAGCTTTTTTTTTTTTTTTTTTTGAGACGGAGTCTCGCTCTGTCACCCAGACTGGAGTGCAGTGGCGCAATCTCGGCTCACTGTAAGCTCCGCCTCCCGGGTTCACGCCATTCTCCTGCCTCAGCCTCTCCGAGTAGCTGGGACTACAGGCGCCCGCCACCACGCCTGGCTAATTTTTTTTTTGTATTTTTAGTAGAGATGGGGTTTCACCATGGTCTCGATCTCCTGACCTCGTGATCCGCCCGCCTCAGCCTCCCAAAGTGCTGGGATTACAAGCGTGAGCCACCGCTCCCAGCCTGTTGAGCATTTTTATGACTAATGGGTTTTGAATTTTGTCACATGCTTTTCCTGCATTGATTGACATGATCCTGTGGTTTCCTTCATTCTGTTAATGTGGTATATTACATTGATCAATTTTTACATGTTGAACCATCCCTGTATTCCAGGAATAAATCCCACTTGGTCATGGTGTATAATCCTTGTGCTGCTCAGTTCAATGTGTTGGTATTTTGTTGAGGATTTTTTTTATCAGTGTTCATAAGGGATAGTGATCTGTAGTTTTCTTGTAGTTGCCTTTGTCTGGCTTTGGTATCAGGGTAATGCCTGCCTCACAAAATGAGTTGGGAGGTGTTCTTTCCTTTACCAGATTTTTTCTGGGAAAAGATTGAGAAGAACTGGTATTAGATCTTCTTGAAATGTTTTGTAGAATTCATCTATGAAACTATCAGATCTAGGGCTTTTCTTTGTCAGGAGATTTTTGGTTAGTGAGTCCATCTCTTTACTGGTTATAGCTCCATTCAGAATTTCCATTTCTTTGTGATTTAGTCTTTGTAGGTATTGTGTTTCTAGGAATTTATTCAGCTGGGTTATCCGATTGGTTGGCATACAATTGTTGAAAATACTCTTTCAACAATAAGAAGACACAAATAACTAGTTCTTCTGTTTCCAGTTCCTTAAGTTGTAAAGTTAGGGTGTTGATGTGACATCTTTCTTGCTTTTTAATGTAAGCATTCATAGCTATAAATTTCCCCCTTAGCACTGCTTTTGCTCTGTCCCGTAAGTTTTGGTATGTTGTATTTTCATTTTCATTAATCTCTAAAATTTTCTGTGATGTCTTTGAACCCTGGTTACTTAAACACACACATGTGTGTTTGTGTGTGTGTGTGTGTGGTTTTTTGTTTATTTTGAGACTGAGTTTCGCTTTGGTTGCCCAGGCTGGAGTGCAATGGCGCGGTCTCGGCTCACTGCAACCTCTGCCTCCCGGTTCAAGCGATTCTTGTGTCTCAGCCTCCGGAGTAGCTGGGATTACAGGCGCGTGCCACCATGCCTGGCTAATTTCACACACACATTTAAAAAATACATCTACCTGCTTTTACTTCAGAATCTTTGCAATTTCTGTTCTCTCTGCCTGAAAAATTTTTCCACCAAAATATCTACAGGGCCTGGCTCCCTTGCTTTTTAGGTTCTGCTTAAATATCACCTGCATAAAAGCATTCCCTAACTACCCTAAAATAGCAACCAACTATCTTCCCCCCTCAGCACTTCCTATCCCCCTTAAACTGCTTTCTTTTCTTTTTTTTTTTTTTTTTGAGACAGAGTCTCGCTCTGTTGCCCAGGCCTGGAGTGCAGTGACGCATTCTTGGCTCACTGCAACCTCCGCTTCAGCCTCCCAAGTAGCTGGGACTGTAGGCGGCTGCCACCATGCCTGGCTAATGTTTTTTTTTTTTTTGAGATGGAATCTCACTCTTTCGCCCAGGCTGGAGTGTACTGGCACAGTCTCGGCTCACTGCAACCTCCATCTCCCATGTTCAAGTGATTTCTGGCTAATTTTTGTATTTTTAGTAGAGATGAGGTTTCACCATATTGGCCAGGGCTAGTTTCGAACTTCTGACCTCAAATGATCTGCCCACCTTGGCCTCCCAAAGTGCTAGGATTATAGGTGTGAGCCACTGTGCCCGGCCTAATTTTTGTATTTTTAATAGAGATGGGTTTTTACCATGTTGGCCAGGCTGATCTCAAACTCCTGACCTCAAGTGATTCATCCACCTCGGCCTCCCAAAGTGCTGAGATTATAGGCATGAGCCACTGTGCCTGGCCTGCTTTATTTTCATTTCTAATTTATCAGCATCTAATATATTTATTCATTTGATAGTCATCTCTTCCTTCAACTAAGTTAAAAGCTCCCTGAGCACAGGATTTTGGTGTTTTTTTCTTTCCTTTAACTTCGTATTGTTCATTGCTATATCTCCAGTGTCTAGAAAATTACCTATCACATAGTTAGTATTTGATGAATATTTGTGGAATGAGTTAATTTAGCACTTCTCCACAGGATAGGACTTAGGTTTTTTTAATCCTCAATCTCCCTTCCCTCACCATTTTGATTGTTTGAATTTTTATATAACTATAGTGAAGCCAACAAATTGATGGATTTGTTAGTGTGAGCAGCCGAAACTTTGCAATTTCTAATAAGTTAGAGAAGTCTAGGTAGGAAACTAATGACTTGGCAATACTCTTTCTTAGAGTACAGATAGTCCCTAAAGCTTCTCTGAGAATTTTGATAACTTTTAGGAATGTGTGATCTGTATGAATTTCCTATCACTCAGTCCTGACAATGTGAATGGTATTCATTTGGTAACTTAATTTTATACATCCAGGCAAGATACTAGTTTAGGGGATGCCAAAAATAACAGACTAATTGGAAAAGCTTTAGCCACATGAGAGCAATTCACTCCACTTGATACTCTTGGCCTACCTCAGTATAAGTTGGTTCTGCCTTAGTTTTGTTGAAGTTTCAATAATACTGTACATTCATGTCGGTTATATGCATTGTGTAGGTTTTAGTATAGTTGGCAAATGAAAGCATTACCAGATACTACCTGGGAGTTAAGTTTCCTAGGATCACAGATTTGGTCTTCTGAACACCCGGAAGTATACTCAGAGTGGGCTATGCCAGGGAAAGTTGAGGTATCCTTCTTAAATAAGTAGCAACTTAGTTTATCTAGTGATAAGGGGAAAATAATTTCCTGTTTGGCACTTTCTCCAAAATATATGATACTCAATGGGAAAAATGAACTCAGGTCAAGATTATGTCTCTCCCTTTGGCCCAGACATGTATTAAGTATATAATTATCTTATTGATGCTACTCTGTGGACTGTGATTATTTTTAGTTTTCCCATAATTCCTCTTAGGATGACATTTATTAGGCAATGTAGTTTAACAGATATTTGAGAACCTACTGTGTGCTGAGCATGGTAGTTGTTGCTGGGTAAACAGTAAACTAGACAGGATTTCTTTCTCTAGTGATCTGAGGTTTAGTGGGTAACACATAAAAAAAAAGATGATAAGAGAGGTGATGTTTAGGGAGGGTGTATAAAGGGTGCTGTAGGAATATATAGCAGACATTTAACGTGGTCTTGGTTGGAGCAGGTCGGGGAGGCACGTAGGATGGAAAGGACTTCCTGAGGAAATAATCATTTCAACTGAGTACCTACTCAGGCATTTCCGTAGAATGAGGACTCTTGATCCAGTTGGCAGTGTAGACCTTCTGTGTCTATTGACTCATTTAAAAATGGGGCTAATAATATTAGCTTCGCAGTGGACAATAATGTCCTCACAGTGTTGTGTGGACAAACTGAGTGAGCACAATGGAAAGCACTTGAAACAATAAGTACCTGGCACATAGTAAGTACTCAACTTATTAGTCATTATTTTTATGTACTTTTTATTTTGTGCCAGGTATCTACTGGCAGATTAGTATTTTGAACACAAATTTGACATGTTTTTTCTACTACATTATAACCTAATTTGATCAGTTTTTTTTGTTTTTTTTTTTTTTTTTTGAGATGGAGTTTCGCTCTTGTTGCCCGGGCTGGAGTGCAATGGCGCGATCTTGGCTCACTGCAACCTCCGCCTCCCGGGTTCAAGCAATTCTCCTGCCTCAGCCTCCCGAGTAGCTGGGATTACAGGCATGCGCCACCATGCCCAGCTAATTTTGTATTTTTAATAGAGACAGAGTTTCTCCATGTTGGTCAGGCTGGTCTCGAACTCCCGACCTCAGGTGATCCGCCTGCCTCAGCCTCCCAAAGTGCTGGGATTACAGGCATGAGCCACTGTGCCCGGCCTTGATCAGATTTTAAGAATAGGAGAAATAGAATTCTGAAAAATAAGTTTGGCATTTTTACAAGTTAAAACCTCTTAGTGGCTGGGCACAGTGTCTCACATCTGTAATACTAGCACCTTGGGAAGCTGAGGTGGGATGATCACTTGAGCCCAGAAGTTTGAGACCAGCCTGTGCAACACAGTGAGATCCCATCTCTACTGTCAAAACAAAACAATTCTATTAGTATCTACTCTAAGAAGCTGTCAGAACTGTAATGTCTTAACATATCTTTGAACATTTAAAAAATTGTATTTGTAGCCGGGCGCGGTGGCTCACGCTTGTAATCCCAGCACTTTGGGAGGCCGAGGCGGGCGGATCACGAGGTCAGGAGATCAAGACCACGGTGAAACCCCGTCTCTACTAAAAAATACAAAAAATTAGCCGGGCGTGGTGGCGGGCGCCTGTAGTCCCAGCTACTCGGAGAGGCTGAGGCAGGAGAATGGCGTGAACCCGGGAGGCGGAGCTTGCAGTGAGCCGAGACTGTGCCACTGCACTCCAGCCTGGGCGACAGAGCGAGACTCCGTCTCAAAAAAAAAAAAATTGTATTTGTGAAACTTGAGACACTTATAATTTTACTGTCTGCTTTAGCAGTATCATTTAGTCCTGATTTAATCTCCATCACCAACAATGTGGTCAGAACTTTGCATTTTTCTTGACAAATGTAATTAGTGAAAATGTCATTGATAACCTGAGAACTAAGAGCTCTTGAGTGACTTTGTGTATTTCTTTTTATAGACCATTTAATTTGGCAGAGCGGAAAGCTAGCGCCCATTCAATAGTAGAATGTGATCCTGTACGAAAAGAAGTTAGTGTACGAACTGGAGGATTGGCTGACAAGAGCTCAAGGAAAACATACACTTTTGATATGGTAACATATGGTGCAATTTCTTGATTATCTACTAATGTAAAATAATTTTAATATACATATTTTACCTGGAAAATGATGTATACTTAGAAATTTCAGTGGTCTCTGAATTGTCAGATGGCTTCTAGTGGGCTGAATTATGAATTAGTTAACATACGAAAAACAAAATTATAAAAATGAGTAATTTTGAGGTTTTTTTTTTTTTTTAATTCTTTTTTCGTTAGGTGTTTGGAGCATCTACTAAACAGATTGATGTTTACCGAAGTGTTGTTTGTCCAATTCTGGATGAAGTTATTATGGGCTATAATTGCACTATCTTTGCGTAAGTAAAAGGGTGTTTTTTCAGATTTATCAAAAAGCTTAAATGCTTATGTTTTTTGTTGTTGTTTGTTTGTTTTTTGAGATGGAGTTTCACTCTTGTTGCCCAGGCTGGAGTGCAATGGCACGATCTTGGCTCACTGCCACCTCTGCTTCCTGGGTTCAAGCAATTCTCCTGTTTCAGCCTCACAAGTAGCTGGGATTACAGGCGCCTGCCACCATGCCCAGCTAATTTTTGTATTTTTAGTAGAGACATGGTTTCACCGTGTTGGCTAGGCTGGTCTCGAACTCCTGACCTCAGGTGATCCGCCCACCTTGGCCTCCCAAAGTGTTGGGATTATAGGTGTGAGCCACTGTGCCTGGCCTGTTTTTCATTTTTTTAGTCTGTCACTAAGAGTCATATGGGTGCGTGTTTCTTTTTGATTTAACACTTGTTAATCTTTACAGGTATGGCCAAACTGGCACTGGAAAAACTTTTACAATGGAAGGTGAAAGGTCACCTAATGAAGAGTACACCTGGGAAGAGGTATTTATTGTTTATAACACACTTTTGTCTCTAATGTGGCTGAAATTTAACTGTATAAAACTTGTTTGAGGGCCTCTGTCTTGAAATAGAGAAGATCAGAGTACCTATGTCAAAATGAACTTAGGATAAACCACTACTACAGTAAAATTAAAGTGCATGGTATGACTCCTGTTTAAGAAACAGCCTCAATGGAAGAGGAAGGACCAATATATATGGCACAGTTATATGATAAAAGAGGGGTCTATTTATGACAGAATGGTTGGAGCAGAATATTGTAGAAAAGTTGGAATATGAGTGAGGCTTGAAGGCAGGGAGGGCTTTGTACTGAAGGAATGGGTCTCAGAAAGTTAGCATGGCCAGGGGAAGTATATTACTTTATTCATGATGATCTTAAGTGTTCAAGCAATTAAGATGAATGTATTGTTTAATATTGCAGAAAGCATATACTGTGTTTTACAAAGATTTCCATGAATTTAAGTGAGTTTAATAACTAAGGGAGAGAACCAATACTGAAAGAAAGTTGAAAGAAGAACAAAGACAGGTTGAACTAGAGCTGAAGTGTTAAAACTTTTTTAAAAAGTTTAGTTTTAAATTTAGTAATGTGTTTAAATTTAAATGAGTTTAATAACTAGTTAATTGGCTGGGTGCGGTGGCTCATGCCTGTAATCCTAGCACTTTGGGAGGCCAAGGCGGGCAGATCACCTGAGGTCAGCAGTTCGAGACCAGCCTGGCCAACATGGTGAGACGGTGTCTACTAAAAGTACAAAAATTAGCTGGGTGTGGTGGCGCATACCTGTAATCCCAGCTACCCGAGAGGCTACTAAAAATACAAAAATTAGCTGGGTGTGGTGGCGCATACCTGTAATCCCAGCTACCCAAGAGGCTACTAAAAATACAAAAATTAGCTGGGTGTGGTGGTGCATACCTGTAATTCCAGCTACCCGAGAGGCTGAGGCAGGAGATTCACTGGAACCCGGGAGGCAGACGCTGCGGTGAGCTGAGGTGGTGCCACTGCACTCCAGCCTGGGCAACAGAACAAGACTCTGTCTCAAAAAAAAAAAAAAAAAAAAAAAAAAACAACAAACTAGTTAATTACAAAAAAAAAAAAAAAAAAGAATTTTTTTATTTTTATTTTTAAAATGATGGGGTCCCACTGTGTTCCCCAGGCCAGTCTTGAACTCTTGGGATTCCGGAGTCCTCCCACCTCAGCCTCCTGAGTAGCTGGGATTAAAGAGGCACATACTACCTTGCCCAGCTAATTTTCCAAATTATTGACAGTTTGGTAGAACCTTTTTTCTAGTGTTTACATAATTGAGTCACTAACTTACTTTACATATATGGATAATAAAGTTATAAAATTGTAACCATAGGAGATATGGAATAGGCTTAAAGCATAGTTTCGTTGGGCAGAATTATTGAACTTGGCTTTTTTTTTTTTTTGAGACAGAGTTTTGCTCTTGTTGCCCAGGCTGGAGTGCAATGGCACAATCTCGGCTCACCGCACCCTCCACCTCCTAGGTTCAAGCGATTCTCCTGCCTCAGCCTCCCGAGTAGCTGGGATTACAGGCATGCACCACCACACCCGGCCAATTTTGTATTTTTAGTAGAGACAGGGTTTCTCCGTGTTGGTCAGGCTGGTCTCGAACTCCTGACCTCAAGTGATCCGCCTGCCTCAGCCTCCCAAAGTGCTGGGATTACAGGCGTGAGCCACCGCACCTGGCCGGCTTTTTTTTTTTTGAGACAGAGTCTCACTCTGTCGCCCAGGCTGGAGTACAGTGGCTCGATCTCAGCTCACTGCAACCTCTACCTCCCAGGTTCAAGTGATTCTCCTGCCTCAGCCTCCTGAGTAGCTGGGACTACAGGTGCATGCCACCAAGCCCAGCTAATTTTTGTATTTTTAGTAGAGATGGGGTTTCACCGTGTTGGCCGGGATGGTTTTGATCTCCTGACCTAGTGATCCACCTGCCTTGGCCTCCCAAAGTGCTGGGATTACAGGCGTGAGCCACCGCGCCTGGCCGAACTCGGCTTTTTAAGTAGATAGGTTCCATTGGTTTCTATGTAATGCTCAGGGATGAAGATGGCTAAGAAGTGTGACAGGTTTATGGAGAGTGTGAAGACTACTGTTGAACAGACTGTTGTAAATGACTTCTCTAACATTAGGTTAGTTGTTTCTTTTTTTGTTTAACTTGCTTTGCCATACTTATGTTTAAATATAAAGGAGGCCCATGTATTTTAACTGCCACAGTAAATGGCATTCTTCCTTTATATTAGTCCTTATTATAATTTCAGGATCCCTTGGCTGGTATAATTCCACGTACCCTTCATCAAATTTTTGAGAAACTTACTGATAATGGTACTGAATTTTCAGTCAAAGTGTCTCTGTTGGAGATCTATAATGAAGAGCTTTTTGATCTTCTTAATCCATCGTCTGATGTTTCTGAGAGACTACAGATGTTTGATGATCCCCGTAACAAGGTAATTCAGTCTTTGAGAATGAAATGTCTCTGAATTTTAATGTGTGAGGCTTTGAGAAGTCAGAGAGAGAGAGAGAGAGAGTGTGTGTGTGTGTGTGTGTGTGTGTGTGTGTGAGTGTGTGTTTTAACCAATCTAATGGATGTTCTTTTGGTATTTTGGTCAGAGAGGAGTGATAATTAAAGGTTTAGAAGAAATTACAGTACACAACAAGGATGAAGTCTATCAGATTTTAGAAAAGGGGGCAGCAAAAAGGACAACTGCAGCTACTCTGATGAATGCATACTCTAGGTAAGAAAGCCATAGTCTCTTCCCTAGCCCCATTTTCTTTTAAGAAGAATTAGGAACTTGGAGAAAGTCAAATTGGGGTGGGTCAGAGTGTGTGGGTCACGTACCTAGATTTTGTGTTATAAGGAGGGGTCGTTGGTAATTGGCTTGAGATTTATAGGGAAGGAACCAATATTGGAAGAATGTTGAAAGGAGAACAAAGATAAGTTGAACCATAGCTGAAGTATTAAACTTTTTTGTTTTTCTTTTTTGAGACCAAGTTTCGTTCTTGTTACCCAGGCTGGAGTGCAGTGGCGCGATCTTGACTCACTGCAACCTCTGCCCACCAGGTTGAAGCAATTCTCTTGCCTCAGCCTCTTGAGTAGCTGGGATTACAGCTGTCCGCCACCATGCCCAGCTAATTTTTGTATTTTTGGTAGAGATGTGGTTCACCATTTGGCCAGGCTGGTCTCGAACTCCTGACCTCAGGTGAACCACCTGCCTTGGCCTCCCAAAGTGCTGAGATTACAGGTTTGAGCCACTGCGCCCGGCCTAAACTTTTTTAAAGTAGAAGAATCCGTTTATTCTAGTGACATCATATATGGAAGCCCAGGATAAAATGTGGCTGCTATAGTTGATTTTGGAATGGGACCCTCTGAGGCTTACCTCCTTAGCCTTATGAAGGGGTCCCTGAGGCACTTTTGTGGAGCCCCCTACTGATATTAGAATATAGTCTGAAAACCCTTACATTGTATAAGGATTAGAAGTCAGGTCTTTTAAAATGGCTTCATTTTAATGTGGGAGACAGATGGTCACTAACACCGGCTTTCATGGGGTGAAAGGGATGATTTTTTTCTCTCTAAATATCTTTTACTGAAATATAAAATTCCTTTTTAAAAAATTGTTTATTTTCCTCTCTTACCACTCTATTCATTGAAATATAAAATCCCTGTCATAAATTTACGTAAGTTAGAACTCCTTTTTTCTTGTAAAGACCCCTACAGGACAAATTCCAAATTCTACAAAAATAGTTTACTAAAACAGAAGTGTTTTTTTTTTTTTGTGTGTGTGTGGTCTTTAAACCTCAGAATGTAATAGAAAAAGCAATGGATTGCAAATTAGATATTTGTGTGTAGTCTCAGTTTCGCAGTTAATTCAGTATGTGACTTTTTGTAAATAAGTGAATTTATCTGCATATCAGTTTCTCTGGGCTACAAAATTATTGTTAGGATTAGAAGTATTATTTCTTTGCTGGCTTGTAGTTGAAAATTTCTATAAAATGCCATAACAATTACAGTTGCAACTCTAAAAAAAGTTTGCATCTAAAGAAAGAGGAAAAATATAACATAAAAGTGATTAAGATCATGGAATTTTGGATGATTTCAAAATTTTAATTAAATTTTCACTTAATGGCTTTCTAATAAAATGGAAATTTTATTCTGTGGTTGATTTATAACTTAATTTCATGTAGAATTTTGAGAACTGAACTCAAGACTAGGTAAAATTTCTTTAGGTACATTTCACTAAAGTATAAAATTTCTATTTTTCCTTTTTTCTTGTTTGTAGACTTGTATAAAGGTCACTTTTTATGAAGGTATGTGACAAAGAGGAGAAGCTAATTCAGTTTTCCCAAATTAGAGCCAACTTCAATGCTTATTTGTATTAATTGCCTAATCTGGATTAGGAATGGGTAGATAATCGTAGAAAAACATGAGATGAATAGTATTATTATTATTATTATTATTGTTATTTTTGGGATGGAGCCTCTCTCTGTCCCCCAGGCTGGAGTGAAGTGATGCGATCTCGGCTCACTGCAAGCTCTGCCTCCCGGGTTCACACCATTCTCCTGCCTCAGCCTCCTGAGTAGCTGGGACTACAGGTGCCTGCTACCACGCCTGGCTAATTTTTTGTATTTTTAGTAGAGACGGGGTTTCACTGTGTTAGCCAGGATGGTCTCGATTTCCTGACCTCGTGATCCGCCTGCCTTGGCCTCCCAAAGTGATTATAGGCGTGAGGCACCATGCGAGGCACCATGCCCGGTGGAGATGAATATTATAATTCAGATCTATAGTTTACATTTATGTTTTTCCTTGGATCTTCCTCCTCTTCTGTAATTTTAAATAATTTAAATAATTTTATAAAAATGATACTTGGCTGGGCGTGATGGCTGACGCCTGTAATCCTAGCACTTTCAGAGGTCAAGGCGGGTGGATCACTTGAGGTCCGGAGTATGAGACCAGCCTGGCCAACGTGGTGAAACCCTGTCTCTACTAAAAATACAAAAATTAGCTGGGTGTGGTGGCGTGTGCCTGTAATCCCAGACACTCGGTAGGCTGAGGCAGGAGAACTGCTTGAACCCAGGAGGCAGAAGTTGCATTGAGCCAAGATTGCGCCATTGCACTCTAGCCTGGGCAATAAGTCGCAAATAAATAATTTAAAAAAAGATACTTAATTTTTTTTTTAAGTAACGTGAAAGTACAAAGAAGAAAATTGAAACTTACCAGATTCTCTGTCAATTGTCAGTGATATTAACAAACATAATAATGTTCACCAAATGCCATTGGATACAGAAAGAATGTCTTTGGTCATCTGTATAACTTTTTTTACCCCTAAGATAAAAGCACAGTATTTGTTTTGTTTTTTGTTTTTTTGTTTGTTTGTTTTTTGAGACAGCGTCTCACTTTGTCACCCAGGCTGGAGTGCGGTGACTCAATCATGGCTTACTGCAGCCTTGACCTCCTGGGCTAAAGTGATCCTCCCATCTGAGCCTCCAGGGTAGCTGGAACTGTAGGAGCGTGCTACCATGCCCAGCTAATTTTTAAATGTTTTTGTAGAGATGGCGGTCCCACTATGTTGCCCAGGCTGGTTTCGAACTCCTGGGTTAAAGTGACCCTCCTACCTTGGCCTCCCAAAGTATTGGGATTACAGGCATGAGCTACCACCCCTGGCCTGAATATCAGTATTCAGCATAAGGTAGACTTTTGAACATTTTATAATCTAGCAGTGATTATCTTGTAGTGTTTTACTAATCATGCTGTTTACTATTTCTGCTGTTAGGGGATAGGAGTCATCTATTTCTGATGACAGTCTCAAAGCAGAGAAGTGTACTTGTGCATGTACACAACAGCTGACATGGATGGAGAGGTGGAAGCGTAAACTAATGCCTTACCTGGTGCCATTTGAATTTATGGTAATGACATATTTCAAATGGTTCTTATGAATAGAAGATTGATTACAAGCCATCTCTTCTTGACATACCAGGCAACTGTTTCGACCCCACCCACATCCGGCTTTCAGAGGTGCCTCAGGATTCTAAGTCTTTTAGAGTTTTTTTTCAGATAGCTTCTTATTGATGCCTCTTTTGCAGGCAGTAGATATGAGAAAACAAAATCCTAATCACTGTTCTATCCATCTCCTGTCTTCCAAAATACTCTCGATATCTCCTGTCTGATGTTATCTTTCTCTACTCATGTGGATTTAGATCTTCCTTTCCTGTTTTCAGTATTTCAGAAGCAGCAAATGCTATTTTACATTATAATGACTGGGCAACTTGATATTGTTTTCTAGTCGTTCCCACTCAGTTTTCTCTGTTACAATACATATGAAAGAAACTACGATTGATGGAGAAGAGCTTGTTAAAATTGGAAAGTTGAACTTGGTAAGCATCCACCTTAATACTACTGTTTCACTCTTAAACACCTTATAGAGCAGCTTGAAATTTTGTCCTTGAGACAAAATTTTTGTGGTCACTGGGTGATTAGCTTTGTAGTGGGAGAAGAAATTTGTTAATTGCAGAAAAATTATTTTGCTGGCTATTTAATACATTATGTATACTGTGAGAATGAAAGTCTTTGAATCCAAGTCCAATAGACTCACTTTTTATTTTTATTTTTAAAATTAAAGGTTGATCTTGCAGGAAGTGAAAACATTGGCCGTTCTGGAGCTGTTGATAAGAGAGCTCGGGAAGCTGGAAATATAAATCAATCCCTATTGACTTTAGGAAGGGTCATTACCGCCCTTGTAGAAAGAACACCTCATGTTCCTTATCGAGAATCTAAACTAACTAGAATCCTCCAGGATTCTCTTGGAGGGCGTACAAGAACATCTATAATTGCAACAATTTCTCCTGCATCTCTCAATCTTGAGGTAAGCCCTTTGAAAGGAAGCTGCAAGTGTAGTAGCTGTAATTGTTATTCAGCTATTATATATTTTAAAAGTTCATTTACTAGGATGGGCACAGTGACTCACACCTGTAAACCCAGCACTTTGGAAGTCCAAGGTGGGCGGATCACTTGAGCTTAGGAGTTCGAGACCAGCCTGGGCAACATGCCGAAACCTTGTCTCTACCAAAAATACAAAAAATTAGCTGGGTTTGGTGGTGTACACCTGTGGTCCCAGCTACTTGGGGGGCTGAGGTGGGAGGGTCACTTAAGCCTGGGAGGCAGAAGTTGCATTGAGCTGAGATCATGCCACTACACTCCAGCCTGGGTGGCAGAGGGAGACCCCATCTCAAAAAAAAAAAAAAAAAGTATATATATGTATTTATATATATCATAGGAAAAAAAAGTTCATTTAGTAGCTTAATTTTATTTTTTTTTTTTTGAGACAAATCCCACTCTTGTCCCCCAGGCTGGAGTGCAATGACGTGATCTCAGCTCACTGCAACCTCCACCTCCTGGGTTCAAGCGATTCTCCTGCCTCAGCCTCCCAAGTAGCTGGGATTACAGACGCCTGCCACCACACCCACCTAATTTTTGTATTTTTGGTAGAGATGTGGTTTCACCTTGTTGGCCAGGCTGGTCTCAAACCCCTGACTTCAGGTGAGCTGCCCGCCTTTGTCTCCCAAAGTTCTGGGATTACATGCGTGCGCCACCGCCCGGCCTAGCTTCGTTCATTCTATGCTATAATGTAAAAGAATCTGGACATTGCATATGAATATATACAGGAGGACACTCCTGAAGAAGTTATCTTTTTCCTTCCTGGCAGAGTTTTTAACCTTAAAAAGCCAGTTTCTTAATGGCTTTTTCCACACAGTCTTCAAAGAAAATTGCTGTGGTCATTAGCAGTGGGTGGTGTGTGGAGATTTAATTGAGGACTTAGAAGCAGGTCAAGTGAATGCTCGCTAGTGTGGTAGAGGCTGCTTAGAGAACACTGAAGATGGCGTTGGATGTGTGAGAACAGAGAGGAAAACCGAGAGAAGTAACAAAGATGGTAAAATGTACGCTTACTTTATTGCTATCATCTGCCTTAAGTGGAAATTTTATTTATTTATTAATTTTTTAATTTTTAGAGGTAGAGTCTCATACTGTTGCCAAGGCCGCAGTACAGTAGCATGATCATGGCTCGCTGCAACTTAAATTCCTGGACTCAAGTGATTCCCCCAACCACAGCCTCCTGAGTAGCTAGCACTACAAGTGTGAGCCACCAGGCCTGGCTAAGTTTTGTTTTGTTTTGTTTTGTTTTAAATAGAGACGGAGGTCTCACTATGTTGCCCAGGCCGGTCTTGAACTCCTGGGCTCAAGGGATCCTCCTACCTCAGCCTCCCAATGTGCTGCGATTATAGGCATGAGCCACCTTGCTTGACCTAAATGGATTTTAAAAAGCTTTTTTAGGCCAAGCACGGTGGCTTACGCCTGTAATCCCAGCACTTTGGGAGGCTGAGGTGAGTGGATCATCTGAGTTCAGGAGTTCAAGACCAGCCTGAGCAACATGGTGAAACCCCATCTCCACTAAAAAATACAAAAAATTAGCTGGGCATGGTGGTGCTCGCCTGTAATCCCAACTACTCAGGAGGCTGAGGCGGGAGAGTTGCTTGAACCCAGTAAGTGGAGGTTGTAGTGAGCCGAGATTGCGCCATTGCACTCAAGCCTGGGTGACAGAGCGAGACTCTGTGTCAAAAAAACAAAAAATTTTTTTTAAGGTCTCCAACTTCCCCTTCATTAAAAAAAAATCCTTGTTGAGATTTAATTCACGTACCATAAAATTCACTGATTTAAAGTATTTTAATAATTTTAGTATATTTACAGAGTCGTCCAACCATTGCCAAAATCGAAGTTTTGAACATCTTCATAACCTCAGAAAGAAAGCCTGTGCCCATTGAAATTACTTTTCCACTTGCCCCACTCCCATCTCTACTGCTTTTTGCATCTATATATTTGCCTATTCTGGATATTTCATATAAATGGAATTATGTAATATGTAGTTTTTGTGACTGGCTTCTTTCACTTAGCATAATATTTTCAAGGTTCATCTGTGTTGTAGCAGCAATACTTTATTCCTTTTTACGGGTGAATAATATTCTATGGTATGGATATGGGATTTTTTTTTTTTTTTGAGATGTCTTGCTCTGTTGCCCAGGCTGGAGTGCAGTGGTGTGGTCTTGGCTCACTGCAACCTTCACCGCCCGGGTTCAAGTGATTCTTCTGCCTCAGCCTCCTGAGTAGCTGGGATTACAGGCACCCGCCACCATGTTGGCCAGGCTGGTCTCGAACTCTTGACCTCATGATCCACCTGCCCCGGCCTTCCAAAGTGCTGGGATTACAGGCGTGAGCCACTGTGCCCGGCCAATATAGGACATTTTGTTTATTCATCAGTTGGTAGATTCATTGAGCTTTGTGGTTTTTTGTTTTTTGTTTTGTTTTGTTTGTTTTTTTTGAGACATGGTCCCTCTCTGTTGCCCAGGCTGGAGTGCAGTGGCACATTCACTGCAACATCAACCTCCTGGCCTTAAGTGATCCTCCCACCTTAGACTCCCAAGTAGGTGGAACTATAGGCACATACTACCATGCCCAGCTAATATTTATTTATTTATTGTAGAAACAGGATCTCCCTATGTTGCCAAGGCTGGTCTTGAACTCCTGGGCTCAAGTGACCCTCATGCCTTGGCCTCCAAAGTGCTGGGATTACAAATGTGAGCCATCATTGAGTTTAAGAATAGTCTAAAGGAAATTATCCTAAGGGGCGAGACTCTGAAAATTGAAGAGAAGGGAAAAAAGGATTGAACAACTTCCTTTATAAAGGTTGGGCATAGTGGTCTTAATGACTAGATTTTAAAATTAGATATAACTATAAAATATTACTTGTAAGTTATTATATAACATATTTTAGATAACAGAAATACATTATTCTCACAATATCTTCAGTAATTGACCTTTCCTTTCCATGACAGGAAACTCTGAGTACATTGGAATATGCTCATAGAGCAAAGAACATATTGAATAAGCCTGAAGTGAATCAGAAACTCACCAAAAAAGCTCTTATTAAGGTAACTGTGAATTTTTGTAGAGTAATGTAATCTTGTTTGACAAATGTGAAAATAAGAAACTGAAGTGGGAGATAATAGTTAAACAAGATTTGTTAAATTGCCCATGGAAGGCTTTTTATATAGTGATTTAAACTAAATGTCTTACATGTTAACATATTTTTTTTCTAATGCTGATATGTTGACTTTACCAACTTTATCAACTGAGTTGGTACTCTTAGCAAAATTTTCATTTGTTTACATTTACAAAATTTATTTGCATTTTTGAGGTATAATTTACATGCTGTAACATCCACCTAATGTAAGCATACAATTCAATGATTTATAGTGCATTTACAGAGTTGTGGAATATAACCACGATCTAGTTTTAGAAAATTTGTTATCACTATCCAGTTTCCCTTTGCTCCTTTACAATCATGTGGCCACTGACCTGCTTTCTGTCTATAGATTTGCCTTTTCTGGACATTTCCTATAAATGGAATCATGTAATATTTGGTCTTTTGCATCTAGTTTCTTTTGCCTAGCATAACATTTGGGGTTCCACATATAACATGTATCAGTAGTTTATTTCCTTTCATTGCTGAATAGTATTCAATTATACACTGATAATATGACATTTGGATCATTTCCAGTAATGCCATTGTGAACATTTCTGTACATGTCTTTGTGTTGATGTGTTTTCATTTCTCTTGGGTAGATATCTAGGGATTTATTTCTGGGTTGTATAGTAAGTTTATGCTCTAAGAAACTTTTCCAAGTAGCTGTACCACTTTATATTTCCTACAGCAGTTTATGAGGTCTGCAATTTCTCCACCTCCTCTTTAACGCTTGTTATGGTCAGTCTTTTTAATTTTAACCATTCTAAGGAGTATGAAGTGGTACTTCAGTACGGTTTTTTTGTTTTTGTTTTTGAGATGAAGTCTCACTCTTTCGCCCAGGCTGGAGTGCAGTGGCACGATCTTGACTCACTGCAACCTCCATGTCCCAGGTTCAAGTGATTCTTTGGCCTCAGTCTCCCGAGTAGCTGGGACTACAGGTGTGCACCACCATGTCTAGCTAATTTTTGTACTTTTAGTAGAGATGGGGTTTCACCATGTTGGCCAGGCTGGTCTTGAACTCCTGACCTCGTGATCTGCCCGCCTCAGCCTCCCAAAGTGCTGGGATCACAGGCGTGAGCCAATACGCCTGGCCCCAGTATGGTTTTAATTAGCATTTCCCTAATGACTAATGATGTTGAACATCTTTTCTTGTGCTTATTATTTATTTGTCTATCTTTTTTGGTGAAATGTCTATTCAAATGCTTTGCCCAATTTTAATTGGTTTGTTTTATTAAGTTGTAAGGAGTTCATGTAGTCTAGATACAAGCCCTTAATGAGATATGATTTGCAAATATTTCTTCCCAGTCTGGCTTTACTTTTTCCTTTCCTTGATGTTTTTTTTTTTAAATAAAGTTTTTAGTATTGAGATAATTATAGATTCACATGCAGTTATAAGAAATAATACAGAGAAAACAGACCAGGCACAGTGGCTCATGCCTGTAATCCCAGCACTTTGGGAGGCCGAGGTAGGCAGATTGCTTTAGATCAGGAGTTCGAGACTAGCCTGGCCAACATAGTGAAACCCTCATCTCTACTAAAAATACCAAAATTAGCTGGGCGTAGTGGCGCGTGCCTGTAATCCCAGTTACTCAGGAGGCTGAGACAGGAGAATTGCTTGAACTCAGGAGACAGGTTGCAGTGAGCTGAGATCGTGCCACTGCACTCCAGCCTGGGAGACAGAGTGAGGCTCTGTCTCAAAAAAATAAAAAAAAAAAAAGTAATAATACAGAGAAATCCTTTGTACATTTTGTTGAACTATAGAATATTACCACGGGGATACTGATATTAATAACAATCCACTGATCTTTCCCAATTTTCCTTACACGTGTATGTGTATTTAATTCTAGACAGTTTTGTCACATGTATAGGTTCATGTATTCACCACCACAATCAAGATACTGAACAGTTCCATCACCACAAGGACCCCTCATATTGCTCTTTTGTAACCACTTTTCTTCCCACCATATCCCTCCTTTCCTGGTACCCAGTAATCTGTCCTCTATCATTTCAAGACTGTTATTGATTGGAATCATACATTATGTAAACATTTGAGATTGCCTTATTTATTTCTTTCTTTATTTTGAGATGGAGTCTCACTCTGTTGCCCAGGCTAGAGTGCAGTGGTGTGATCTCAGCTCACTGCAACCTCCGTCTCCCGGGTTCAAGCAATTCTCCTGCCTCACTCTCCCAAGTAGCTGGGATTACAGGTGTTTGCCACCAAGTACAGATAATTTTTTGTATTTTTAGTAGAAATGGGGTTTCACCATGTTCGCCAGGCTGGGTCTCAAACTCTTGACCTTGTGATCCACCCACCTTGGCCTCCCAAAGTGCTGGGATTACAGGCGTGAGCCACCACGCCCAGCAGATCTTTCTTTTTTAGTACTAAGTAGTAGTCCATGGTGAGTATGTACCATACATACAGTTTTTGTAACCATTCACTTATTTAATGACATATGAGCTAATTTCAGTTTTTTTGCTATTACAAGCAAAACTGCTATTGACATTCATTTATAGGTATTTATGTAAACATAAATTTTTATTTCTCTGGGATAATTGCCCAAGAGTGCAATTGCTGTGTTGTATAATAATTGAATGTTTATTATTTTAGGGAACTGCCTGTTTTTCAAATTGGCTATATCATTTTACAGTGTATGAGTGATCTAGTTTCTTCACATCCTCACCAGCATTTGGTGGTGTAACTTTTTTATTTTAGTCATTCCGATAGGTGTGGTAGGTGATAGATATCTCATTGTAGTTTTTAACTTGAATTTTTCTAAAGGCTAATGATGTTGAGCATCTTTTTAATGTGCTTATTTGATGTTTATATATTTATGTATGTATAGCATATACATATATTGCATATTTATATATAACATGTATAACATATACATGTATATATATATTTATTTCCCATTATAATTTATTTGTGGAAATATCTGTATATTTGTCCTGTAGAGTTTTACCATAGTATCTTTTGACGTGTTCCTCTGTTCTTTGTATTTTCTGTAAATTTGTAGCTGAATCTTGAGGCTTGATTAAATTCAAGTTTTGTCTTATTTATTTTTGGCAAAATAATTCATAAGCAGTAGTGTCCTCTTCCATTTAGAAGTATATAATGTCTGGTTCTTTGTCTTTTTTGCTTATTTTGAGACGGAGTCTCGCTCTGTTGCCCAGGCTAGAGTGCAGTGGTGCCATCTCGGCTCACTGCAAGCTCCGCCTCCTGGGTTCACGTCATTCTCCTGCCTCAGCCTCCTGAGTAGCTGGGACTACAGGTGCCTGCCACCACGCCCGGCTAATTTTTTGTATTTTTAGTAGAGACGGGGTTTCATCATGTTAGCCAGGATGGTCTCGATCTCCTGACCTTGTGATCCGCCCGCCTCGGCCTCCCAAAGTGCTGGGATTACAGGCGTGAGCCACTGCATCCGGCCAGAGGTATAGTTCTTATAGGAAAGGCAGGACACATGCTTGATTAATTTCCTTTATTTGCCAATTTTGAGAATAATGAGTTGGTTTCCTAGGTTTCTTAGTGTCGTTGTAAATTCATAGATTTAAACTATTTGTGTTAACCCATTGTAGTTGTTCTCCTCACTGATGCTCAGATTGGCTCATCTTTGGCCAGGAGTATATTAGTCTGTTTTCATGCTGCTGATAAAGACATACCCGAGACTGGGCAATTTACAAAAGAAAGAGGTTTATTGGACTTACAGTTCCACATGGCCGAGGAGGCCTCATAATCATGGCAGAAGGCAAGGACGAACAAATCACATCTTAACGTGGGTGGCAGCAGGCAAAGAGAGAGAGCTTGTGCAGAGAAACTCCTGTTTTTAAAACCATCAGATCTTGTGAGACCCATTCCCTGTCATGAGAACAGCATGGGAAAGATCCGCCCCTAGGATTCAATCATCTCCCACCAGGTCCCTCCCACAATGCGTGGGAATTATGGGAGCTACAAGATGAGATTTGGGTGGGGACACAGAGCCAAACTATATTAAGGGGTTACATCTTCGAGTGGCTTATTGAGTCCTTTTGATTAATCTAATAGGTTTTGCTTAGCTTATTTCCTTGTCCTATTTAACAAGATGTTCTGTGTTAATCTTGAATATTTCCTGCCTCAGTCCTGGAATCAGATGCTTTTATAAGGAATCCTGGTTAATTTTAGTGGGAAATACTGCTACCAACCTGGGTACTGGAGGTTGTGGTTATTCTTGGGAAGTCCATATTTTTAGAATGAGTGTATTTAAAAAGGAGCTTTGAAAGACTTTATTTCTAAACAAATTAATATTGATTAAAAAGTATGGTTATAACTTTTTATCATACTTCTTTAAGTTTTAAAAGACATAAAAAGCCTAACTTTACGTTTTATTTGATGCATATCCTTCCCAAACTGAATGAAAAAAGTACTAAACTGACACCTACAACATTCCTCTTGTGTAGGAGTATACGGAGGAGATAGAGCGTTTAAAACGAGATCTTGCTGCAGCCCGTGAGAAAAATGGAGTGTACATTTCTGAAGAAAATTTTAGGTAAGCCCTTGGCTATGGAGTTAATTTCCAAGAATAAGCATTTCTGATAACAGGCTACTTGAAGTAAAACTTAAGTAGCAGTAAGTAAAATCTTTATATTCAGTGCCGATAAATACTTCATTTTGTGTGTGTGTGTGTGTGTGTGTGTGTGTGTGTGTTTCTTTTGAGACAGGGTCTCGTACTCTCACCCAGACTGGAGTGCAGTGGCACAATCTTGGCTCACTACGTCCTCAATCTCCTGGGCTCAAGCGATCCTCCTGCCTCAGCCTCCCAAGTAGCTGGGATTATAGGCATGAGCCACCACACCCTGCTAATTTTTGCATTTTTTGTAGAGACAGGGTTTCACCATGCTGCCTAGGCTTCTATTTTGTTTTGACATTAACAAGTAGCTATCAAACACTTTTTGTAAAATCTTTTACTAACTTTTAATTTTTAAATCATTAATTCATACGAAGTTTCAAGAAAAGTACAAGAGAGGTTTATGTATTCTTCACCCAGTCTTCCTCAGTGGTTATCTCTTATATAATTATAGTACAAGGCTGGGTGTGGTGGCTTACACCTGTGAATCCCAGCACTTTGGGAGGCCAAGGCAGGCGGATCACCTGAGGTTGGGAGTTTGAGATTAGTCTGACCAACATGGAGAAACCCAATCACTACTAAAAACACAAAATCAGCCGGATGTGGTGGTACATGCCTGTAATCATAGCTACTCCAGAGGCTGAGGCAGGAGAATTGCTTGAATCTGGGAGGCAGAGGTTGTGGTGAGCCGAGATTGCGCCATTGCACTCCAGCCTGGGCAACGAGAGTGAAACTCTGTCTCAGAAATAAATAAATAAATAAAATAATAGATAAAAAATAGGCTGGATGCCGTGGCTCACGCCTGTAATCCCAGCACTTTGGGAGGCTGAGGTGGGCAGATCACCTGAGGTCAGGAGTTCGAGACCAGCCTGGCCAACATGGTGAAACCCCGTCTCTACTAAAAATACTAAAATTAGCCAGGCATGGTGGCAGGTGCCTGTAATCCCAGCTACTTGGGAGGCTGAGGCAGGAGAATCGCTTGAACCAGGGAGGCAGAGGTTGCAGTGAGCTGAGATAGCAGCATTGCACTCCAGCCTGGGGAACAAGAGCGAGACTTCATCTCAAAAAAAAAAAAAAAAAAGAAAATAAATAAAAAATAATTATAGTACAATATCAAAGCTGGGAAGTTGACCTTGATATAATATGTGTATTAGTTTGTTCTTATACTACTATAGAGAACCACTTGAGACTGGGTAATTTATAAAGAAAAGAGGTTTAATTGGCTCACAGTTCCATAGGCTGTACAGGAGGCATGGCTGGGGAGGCCTCAGGAAATTTAAAATCCTGGTAGAAGAGCTAAGGAGAAGCAAGCACATCTTCACATGGCGGCAGGAGAGAGAAAGTGAAGGGGAAAGCACTGCACACTTTTAAACAACCAGATCTTGTGAGAACTCATTCACTATCATGAGAACAGCAAGGGAGAAGTCCATCTTTATCATTCAGTTATCGCCCACCAGGCCCCTCCTCCACCATGTGGGGATTATAATTCAACATGAGATTTCGGTGGGGACAGAGAGCCAGACCATATCAACATGTGTATATAGTTCTGTGCCATTTTGTCACTTATATAGATTTGTGTAACCACCACTGCAATCAAGATACAGAACTATCCTATCATCACAAGGATCTCTCTTGCTAATTCACTATAGTCACACTCACCTCATGTTCTCCATGATTCCTAACCCCTGGCAACCACTAATCTGTTCACTTTTTAAAGCCCTGGAGTAATTTGTTCAAAGGAAAGCTTTTATTGAGGCCCATTATACAAAACAATAATAATAACAGAGAAAACAAGGGCAAGTGGGATGCTAAGGACTATAACTTGAAAATTCCTGATTGTGTTTATCCTTGAAGATATTAGGAAGCAAGACTTTCACAGAGCATTTTTTAAAAGTTAATAGTGATAAAAGATACTAGATGTAATTAATAATAATCAGAAGCATTTTAGTATAATCTTTTACTGAACTTTTTTGTAGATGTTAACACTCTAATAGTATATAAATCATTTAATAAACTTAGTTTTTTCTGTGTTATTTCCAACTGTCATAATATATTCCATGAATGTGTAAGATGCCCTAGAATCAGAACAATGTAAGATTGTGGGTTAGTTAACAGTTTACCATCACTAAAGGAGATGTTCTTTTTTTGATGCTTTAGAAGTAAAAAATAATTGGTGAGGCACTCAATCCTGGCCTGTAATCTTTAGAAATGATATCGATTATTGGCGGCTTTCATCTTTCTGATTTTATTTTTGAACTTAAGAAGTAACTTTGGTTTTTGTCTGTTTAGTTCCATGATTGAAAATATGCTGTTTGCTCTCTTTTTTTTTAACTTTTATTTTAGTTTCAGGAGTACATGTGCAGGTTTGTTCTATAGATAGATTGCATGTAACAGGAGTTGGTGCATGTATTATTTTGTCACCCAGATAATAACCATAGAACCTGATGGATAGCTTTTCAATCCTTACTCTCCTCTTACCCTCCACCCTCGAAGAGGCCCAGGTGACTATTGTTCCCTTCTTCGTGTCCATGGGTACTCAGGGTTTAGCTCCTACTTATAATTGAGAACATTTGGTGTTTGGTTTTCTGTTCCTATGTTAGTTTGTTTAGGACAATGGCATCCAGCTCCATCCATGTTGCTGCAAAGGACATGATCTCATTCTTTTTTTCTTCGAGACAGTCTTGCTCTGTCACCCAGGCTAGAGTGTAGTGGTGTGATCTCAGCTCACTGCAACCTCTGCCTCCCAGGTTCAAGTGATTCTCCTACCCCAGCTGCCCGAGTACCTGGGATTATAGGCACCTGCCACCATGCCCAGCAAATTTTTTTTTTTTTTTTTTAAGTAGAGATGGGGTTTCAGCATGCACCATGTTGGCCAGGCTGGTCTTGAATTCCTGGCCTCAAGTGATCCACTCACCTCGGTCTCCTGGAGTGCTGGGATTACAGGCATGTGCCACTGCACCCAGCCATCTTGCTCTTTTTTATGCCTGTGTAGTATTCCATGGTGTATATGTATCACATTTTCTTTATCCAGTCTACTGTGGATGGATAGCTAAGTTGATTCCACGTCTTTGCTGCTGTGAATAGTGCTATGATGAACATATGTGTGCATGTGTTTTTATGGTAGAACAATTTATATTCCTTTGAGTATATACCCAGTAATGGGATTGCTGGCTCGAATCGTATTCCTCTGTGTGGTTTTTTTTTTTTTTTTTTTTTTTTTTTTTTGAGATGGAGTCTTGCTCTGTTGTCCAGGGTGGACTGCAGTGGCACAGTCTCGGCTTACTGCAAACTCTGCCCCCCAGGTTCAAGCAGTTCTCCTGCCTCCGCCTCCCAAGTAGCTGGGATTATAGGCACCTGCCACCGCACCTGGCTAATTTTTGTATTTTTAGTAGAGATGGGGTTTCACCATGTTGGCCAGGCTGGTCTCGAACTCCTGACCTCAAGTGATCTGCCTACCTCGGCCTCCCAAAGTGCTGGATTACAGGTGTGAGCTACCATGCCCTGCCGGTATTTTTGTTTTAAGTTCTTTGAGAAATCGCCAAACTACTTTCCATAATGGCTGAACTAATTTTCATTAGCAGTGTATAAGCGTTCCCTTTTCTCCACAACTTTACCACCATGTGTTATTTTTTGACATTTTAATAATAGCCATTCTGACTGGTGAGATGGTTTCTCATTGTGGTTTTGATTTGCATTTCTCTAACAATTAATGGTGTTAAACATATTTTCATATGCTTCTTAGCCACATGTATATCTTCTTTTGAAAAATGTCCATGTCATTTGCCCACCTTTTTTTTTTTTTTTTTTTTTTTGAGACACAGTTTCACTATTGCCCAGGCTGGAGTGCAGTGTGGTGCAATCTCAGCTCACTTCAACCTCCACCTCCTGGGTTCAAGCGATTCTCCTGCCTCAGCCTCCAAAGTAGCTGGGATTACAGGTGCCTGCCATCATGCCCGGCTAATTTTTGTATTTTTAGTAGAGATGGGGTTTCACCATGTTGGCCAGGCTGGTCTCAAACTCCTGACTTCAGGTGATCCACCCACCTCAGCCTTCTAAAGTGCTGGGATTACAGGTGTGAGCCACCACGCCCCGCAATAGTTTCTTTTGTTATGCAGAAGCTCTTTAGTTTAATTACCTCTCATTTGTTAATTTCTGGTTTGTTGCAATTGCTGTTAGCATCTTCATCATGAAATCTTTGTCAGGGCCTATACCACTTTTTTTTTTTTTTTGAGACGAAGTCTCGCTCTCTTGCCCAGGCTGGAGTGCAGTGGCGTGATCTTGGCTCACTGCATCCTCTGCCTCCCGCATTCAAGCAATTCTCCTGCCTCAGCCTCCTAAGTAGCTGGGATTACAGGCACCCGCCACCACACCTGGCTAATTTTTGTGTTTTTAGTAGAGATGGGGTTTCACCATGTTGGCCAGGCTGGTCTTGAATTCCTGACCTCAAGTGATCTGCCCACCTCCGCCTCCCAAACTGCTGGGATTACAGGTGTTAGCTACCGTGCCCAGCTGGGCCTATATGATTTTATACTTAGAAAACCCCATAGTCTGTTCATAAGCTCCTAGATCTGATAAACAATTTAAGCAGAGTTTCTGGATACACAATCATTGTACAAAAATCAGTAGCATTCCTATATACCAATAATGTCCAAGCTGAGTGCCAAACAAGAATGCAATTCCATTCACAATAGCCACTAAAACAGTAAAATACCTAGGAATACAACTAACCAGAGAGGTGAAAGATCTCTATGGTAAGAATTATAAAACACTGCTGAAAGAAATCAGAGTTGACACTAACAAATGGAAAAACTTTCCATGCTCATGGATAAGAAGAATCAATATTGTTAAAATGGCCATACCACCCAAAGCCATTTACAGATTAAATGCTGTTCCTCTCAAACTACCAATGACATTCTTCACAGAAAAAACTATTGTAAAATTCACGTGGAACTGGAAAAGAACCCAAATAGCCAAAGCAGTCCTAGGCAAAAAGAGCAAAGCTGGAGGTATCACATTACCTGACTTCAAACTATATACTACAGGGCTACAGTAACCAAAACATCATGGTACTGGTACAAAAACAGACACACAGACCAATGGAACTGAATAGAGAGCCCAGAAATAAAGCCACACACCTACAGCCATCTGATCTTCGACAGAACATGCAATGGGGATAAAACTGCCTGTTCAATAAATGGTGCTGGGATGACTGGCTATCCATATGCAGAAGATTGAAACTGGACCCCTTCCTTAACGCCCATATACAGAAATCAACTCAAGATGGATTAAAAACTTAAATGTAAAACCTAAAACTAAAAACCCTTGTAAAAATCCTAGGCGTTTGTTCTCTAATAGACATGAGGCATAATCTGAGATAGTTTTGTCTGAAAAAGCTTTTGGAGTTAGTACAGTGTCAGAGAAGAATCACAAAAACTACAGCCAACATTTAAAACAGGATAATGCTTTATTTAAGCCAAGCTTAATAAACATTTTAAAACCATATCAAAATCATCTCATCCATACAATAACAATGTTGTATTACCCCTTGGCATTCACTATAAAAAAGCATTTCAAATAATCCCGTTTTACATAAAAGATCTATTTCTATGTATTTTATTTTAATTTTTATTTTTGAGACGGAGTCTCACTCTGTCACCCAGGCTGGAGTGCAGTGGCGCAATCTTGGCTCACTGCAAGCTCTGCCTCCTGAGTAGCTTGGACTACAGGTGCCTGCCACCACGCCCTGCTAATTTTGTTTTTGTATTTTTAGTAGAGACGGGGTTTCACCATGTTAGCCAGGATGGTCCTGATCTGCTGACTTCGTGATCTTCCTGCCTCGGCCTCCAAAAGTGCTGGGATTACTGGTGTGAGCCACCGTGCCCGGCTGTAGAAGATCCATTTCTAATAAAAAGCTAATATATTTAATCAAAAGACTATTAGAATTAACTCTTCTCTTACAGCTCTTTTCTAGCTTTTCCTTTAGTCAACAATATCTCTAGCTAATGTTAAGGGAATTTGTATTCACGGAAGAATCTTTGTCATTTAAGCATAATGTGAAATAGAAAATTGTTGGTTGTTATCAAAGAATTAGATGAGCAAATACAGGCATTCATTTCTGAAACTTACTCAAGAAATCAGAGACCCATTAAAGTGGGTTTGGAAGACCTGCGAGCTTTGTGCTTGAGAAAAGCATTGCTCTATTTTACTTTTTATGACTTCTTTTGACTTTGACTTCATCTTCTAATATTTTTGTTGAATTTCATTTCTGCTGTCAAATTTTTAGTTTCTAAAAACTCTTTTCTGCCATCCCTGTCCCTCCTTTTGAAAAATACAGCATCCTTTTATTTTATAGCTCTATTCCTTATCTCAGAAACATTATTAATGTTATTGAAGTTTTCTTTTATGTTTTTCTTTCCTTTGGGATCTTTTTTTCCCCGTTGTGATATCCGTCATTTGTATTTATTTTCTTCAAATGTCTAGTGATTTTTGGCTGGCAATTAAGATGGATTAGAAGCTTTGTACATGGGTGAGGATTATGGACCTGTAAGTTCACTATAGATGAAAAAGTGGTGATCTCAGTCTTAAGTGTGGGCTTCCATCAGATATCATTCTTTGTTGGATTTTTTTTCTTTTGGACAAGGCCTCAGTCTTTCCTGAGAAGATTTGCCCAGTTTGCTTGGAGATTTTTCTAGCTGCTGATATTTTTTGATTAGAGTGTGTATAGGGGGCTCAGGATTCCATCATTTAGTATGCAGATTTACACTTAAATGCTTATTTCTAGTCCCTAAACCTTCTGCAGTCCATGGTGTCTAGTGAAAGTGAACCTGGAAATTCTGCTGCAATTCCTATAGACTAGTGGCTCTCAACGGGAAATGGTGTTGGGGGACTGGTGGTGGTGGGTGGTTTTGTCCCCCAGAGGACATTTGGCAGGGTCCAGAGACATTTTTTATTGTCATGACTTGGATGGTACTGAACATCCTAAAATGTACAGGACATCCCCACAATGAAGAATTATTTGATCCACTAGTGCTGAGGCTGAGAAACTCTGCTCTAGAGAGTAATCCTTTCTTCTCATGAGGGTTATGTGGTGGGGTGAGAGTGGTGTTTGTGCTGGTGTGTGTGTGCGTGTTGCAGCAGCAGGGGGTGTAATTGCTCTGTATACATACTTTAAGTCTCAGTTTTTAACCCCTTCCTTCTAAGACACCTGATGCCTTAAAGTCCCACATTTTTCCAGCATTCTGTGGGGCATATTTATATTCTATATCTCTGATTATAGACACTTAGTTTGCATTCCCTCCTCTCTCTACTTTGAGTTATAGTCAGTCCTTTGTTAGCTTTATAGCTTCTCAAATTTGGTACACATATGCTTTTCCCCTCATAGGTAGGGATTCTTAGTTTCAGAATTGAGGGCAAGGGAAAAATATTTCATTTATAAAACAAAGACAAGGAATATAATTTGTTCTTTGTAATTTGTATTTATTGCTTATTGACACTTAGGTATCAAGTGACACTTGGGTATCAAGTGATGGTGATGAATGTTGGAAATGAGTTTGTGTAGCTGTCACAATTGTGTTAGAATACATTTTGTAGGAGTTAGAAAAAATATTAACTGTTAAACTCATATTAAACTTTATTTTAGAGTCATGAGTGGAAAATTAACTGTTCAAGAAGAGCAGATTGTAGAATTGATTGAAAAAATTTGTGCTGTTGAGGAGGAGCTGAATAGGGTAAGCATCATTTAAAAAGACATTTACTGTTATGTGAAAAGCAAATATTGAAAGAAAATATTAGAATGTGAAAGACCTAATATTTTTTCCTTCAAGGTTTTTTTTTTTTTTTTAGATGGAGTCTCGCTCTGTCACCCAGGCTGGAGTGCAATGCCGTGATCTCGGCTCACTGTAACCTCTGCCCCCTGGGGTCAAGCGATTCTCCTGCCTCAGCCTCCCGAGTAGCTGGGATTACAGGCGTGCACCACCATGCCCAGCTAATTTTTTTTGGATTTTTAGTAGAGACAGGGTTTCACCATGCTGGCCAGGCTGGTCTTGAACTCCTGACCTCATGATCCACCCATCTCGGCCTCCCAAAATGCTGGGATTACAGGCGTGAGCCACCGCACCCAGCTCCTTCTTTTTTTTTTTTTTTTTTTTTTTTTTGAGACGGAGTCTCACTCTGTTGCCCAGGCTGGACTGCAGTGGCACGATCTCAGCTCACTGCAAGCTCCGCCTCCCGGGTTTGCGCCATTCTCCTGCCTCAGCCTCCCGAGTAGCTGGGACTACAGGCGCCCGCCACCACGCCCGGCTAATTTTTTGTATTTTTAGTAGAGATGGGGTTTCACTGTGTTAGCCAGGATGGTCTCGATCTCCTGACCTCGTGATCTGCCCGCCTCGGCCTCCTAAAGTGCTGGGATTACAAGCGTGAGCCACCGTGCCCGGCCCCAGCTCCTTCTTTAAGATTTTATTTAAAAAAAAAAAAAAAAAAAAAGATTTTATTTTGCTGACCCTTATACTGAAAGTAAGTTATATCATGATTTTTTACTATCATTAATCATATCAAAAAAGCCGACAGCTTATATTAATAAAACATTACAAGAAGTTAACTGAATTGTTTGATTTTGTTATTAAAACTACAAAATAGTGAATGCTGAAGCATTTTTGTTAACATGTTTATCAGATGAAGGAATACAGATATTGGGAGAGACTGGACGTTAAATAAAAGTAATATAACTAGGGTAGGCAAGAGGCCTATCTTTCAGGGCCATGCTCATATTAATACCTTTATTTATTTATTTTTAATTATTTTTTAGAGACAGGGTCTTGCTCTGATGCCCAGGCTACAGTGCAGTGGTGTAATCATATCTTACTGCAGCCTCAAACTTCTGGTCTCAAGCAACTCTCCTGCCTTAGCCTCCTGAGTAGCTGGACTTTAGGCATGCACCACCATGCCCGGCTAATTATTATTTTTTTTTTTTGTAGAGATGGAGTCAGTCTCGCTATGTTGCCCAGGCTGGTCTCAAACTCTGGGGCTCAAGTGATCCCCCTGCCTTGGCTTCCCAAAGTGCTGGGGTTACAGGCGTGAACCACCTTGCCGGGCCACGTTAACACTGTTATATTCAAATCCATTGACAATGTTGAAGGAAACTGAAGAATTAATAGTACTACACCAAACCTATTATTTAATCTCAAAGTGTTGAGTAAGATTACAGAAAGAAACAGGATGACATATTTGTGTTAACCTACCGGGTAACTTGTTACAACTTTTGCATGGAAATAATTTGTTTCATTTTTCTAATGTTATGAACTAGCCAGATATCCTACCAGCCAGATCAGCGTTTTTTAAATTCTGTGTTATATTTAGGTTACAGAGTTGTTTATGGATAATAAAAATGAACTTGACCAGTGTAAATCCGACCTGCAAAATAAAACACAAGAACTTGAAACCACTCAAAAACATTTGCAAGAAACTAAATTACAACTTGTTAAAGAAGAATATATCACATCAGCTTTGGAAAGTACTGAGGAGAAACTTCATGATGCTGCCAGCAAGGTTTGTCCCTTGTGTTGATTTGTACTCATATTAAATAGAGAATGGGTAGAAAAAATTTTCTGTGCTTAAGCATTAAATATTCTGTTTATTCACCCCAAATGGTATTTCTGTCCATTTAAAAAACATTATTTTACTATTTCATCCATATTTTTCTCAGTGGAGATGTCGACTTATGAAAAAACTACTCCTGCTCCTGGAGTTTTGAAAATAGAACATAACTTAGCCGGGCGTGGTGGCTCATGCCTATAATCCCAGCACTTTGGGAGGCCAAGGCAGGCGGATGACCTGAGGTCAGGTGTTCAAGACCAGCTTGACCAACATGGAGAAACCTGTCTCTACTAAAAATACAAAATTAGCTGGGCGTAGTGGCACATGCCTGTAATCCCAGCTACTCAGGAAGGCTGAGGCGGAAGAATCGATTGAACCCTGGAGGCAGAGGTTGCGGTGAGCTGAAATCACACCATTGCACTCCAGCCTGGGCAACAAGAGCGAAACTCTGTCTCAAAAAAAAAGAAAATAGAACATAACTTTATAATATATTTTGTAGACATTTAGAATAGTGATGCTGTGATGCTTTTTCTTTGTGGGGATGATTGAACCTAATTAGTCATTAAGAATTTAGTATGTTCTGGCCAGGCGTGGTGGCTCACGCCTGTAATCCCAGCACTTTGGGAGGCCGAGGTGGGTGGATTGCTTGAGGTTAGGAGTTCGAGACCAGCCTGACCAACATGGTAAAACCCCATCTCTACTAAAAAAAAAATACAAAAATTAGCCAGGCGTGGTGGCACATGCCTATAATCCCATCTACTTGGGAGGCTGAGGCAAGAGAATCGCTTGAACCCAGGAGGCAGAGGTTGCAGTGAGCCGAGATCATGCCACTGCACTCCAGCCTGGGTAACAGAGCAAGACTCTGTCTCAAAAAAAAAAAAAAAAAGATTATGTTCTGATGATGAAAGATGTTGAAAGTATTTAATTTTTTATTAGTTGTACTTTTTTTTTTTGAGACAGACTCTTGCTTTGTAGCCCAGGCTGGAGTGCAGTGGCATCATCTCAGCTCACTGTAACCTTTGCCTCCGGGGTTCAAGCAATTCTCCTGCCTCAGCCTCCCAAGTAGCTGGGATTACAAGCACCTGCCACCACACCCAGCTAATTTTGTATTTTTAGTAGAGACAGGGTTTCACCATGTTGGCCAGGCTGGTCTCAAACTCTTGACCTCAGGTGATCCACCTGCCTAGGCCTCCCAAAGTATTGGGATTACAGGTGTAAGCCACTACACCCAGCCATTAGGTGTACTTTTGAAGAAATAGAAGAACATAGAAGGAAAAAAATTTCTGAGGAAGCATAATTATTGCAATAACTGACAAAATCAGTTTTCCTCACTTGCGTAGATGGCTACAGGAAGGGAAATAAACATTACTGGGCATCTGGATAAATTAGCATGAGTTAAAGCATTTCTTCTGATACAATGTCTAAAATTGACTTTATTTATTTATTTTTTTTTTGAGACAGTCTCTCTCTCTCTCTCTCTGTCACCCGGGCTGGAGTGGCGGTGGCACAATCTTTGGCTCACTGCAACCTCCACCTCCCAGGTTCAAGCAATTCTCCTGCCTCAGCCTCTTGAGTAGCTGGAACTACAAGTGTGTACCACCACGCCCGGCTAATTTTTGCATTTTTAGTAGAGACGGGGTTTCACCATGTTGGCCAGGCTGGAACATTTACTAGTTCTTATCAAGATAAATCCTTGTGTAGATACTTTCATCAGATTCCTTTCGCCATATCCATTTTGTCTAACACTTATTTTTAAAAATATAGCTGCTTAACACAGTTGAAGAAACTACAAAAGATGTATCTGGTCTCCATTCCAAACTGGATCGTAAGAAGGCAGTTGACCAACACAATGCAGAAGCTCAGGATATTTTTGGCAAAAACCTGAATAGTCTGTTTAATAATATGGAAGAATTAATTAAGGATGGCAGCTCAAAGCAAAAGGCCATGCTAGAAATACATAAGACCTTATTTGGTAAGTTCAGGCTGTTCTGTTCTAGTCTTGATGTGTTAAGTGTGATGTTGATTTCAAAACTGATAATTTAATTTTGTGAAACATAGATGACAGTGTCACCAATACTCTCTACCATGCACAAACTATTTGTTCAGGCTGAAGATTAATGTTTTTATTGTCTTCGAATTAAAACAAATCTTTTTCCCTCCCTACCCTCCCTTCTGTTTTCTATAAAATGTTACATTTATTAAGTAACTAAGTATATAAACGTTAGAAGTAGAAGTCCTCTTTTTCCCTGACTCTGCCTCCTGACCCTGGGTCATTCACCATAGGTGTTATTGTTAAATTTCTTGGACCTTTTTCTAGAAATTTTCTGTGCATAAACATTCTGCAACTTTTTTGGGGGGGGGGCATATATATATTGATGGTTTGCTATATTGTCAGAATATGTTTGTGTCTCATTGTTTTTAACTATTATCTCCCTTTAGAAAAAAGTATGTTTATTTAGTGTGAACTACTATCCTCATTATGGAAAATTTGGACATCCAGAAATATAAAAATTTAAAAAATCATCTAGACTCTAGTCTCACTAAACCAAGCACTATACATTTTGGTATTGATTTCCAGTTTTTCTTTTCTTCTGTAAACTTACCATAATTCTGTATATTATTTTTAGTTAGAGATTAATTGTGGAATATTCTAATTCTTTATGTACTATGAATTATAGTTATGGGTCTGATACACTTACAAATATGTTAAGGGCTTACAGAGCACTATAGAAAATTGTAATGTATATTTCCTTGCTTTGTAGTGAGCCAGTTCTTTTAAGCTCGTTATTACAAATTCTACAATAAGGGTATACTTTTGCCAACTTCTTTGAAATGGTTTGAACTGTATTTAATATATTTATGTCAAAGTTTACATCTTTCTGTTTTTTGTTTGTTTGTTATAGGTAATCTGCTGTCTTCCAGTGTCTCTGCATTAGATACCATTACTACAGTAGCACTTGGATCTCTCACATCTATTCCAGAAAATGTGTCTACTCATGTTTCTCAGATTTTTAATATGATACTAAAAGAACAATCATTAGCAGCAGAAAGTAAAACTGTACTACAGAAATTGATTGTTAGTACATCCTTTAAAATATTTTTGAAGGGTTACATTTGATAAGTATTTGATAAAATATTTTGAAGGGTTACATTTGATAAGTCTTTATAAACAATGTTAACTGCTATTCTTTCATCTTGAGCTTTGCTAGACACAGTCATAGACACGTCACTGTGAGAGAGTACATATATATATATTTTGTTTTGTTTTGTTTTGTTTGTTTGTTTTGAGATGGAGTCTCGCTCTGTCACCCAGGAGTGCAGTGGCGTGATCTCGGCTCACTGCAAGCTCTACCTCCCAGGTTCATGCCATTCTCCTGCCTTAGCCTCCCGAGTAGCTGGGACTACAGGCGCCCGCCACCACACCCATCTAATTTTTTGTGTTTTTAGTAGAGACGGGGTTTCACCGCGTTAGCCAGGATGCTCTCGATCTCCTGACCTCGTAATCCACCCGCCTCGGCCTCTGAAAGTGCTGGGATTATAGGCGTGAGCCACCGTGCCCGGCCAGCCTCTTTTTTTATTTTTATTTATTTATTTTTTTTAGCCTCTTCTTGGCTCACTGCAACCTCTGCCTCCTGGGTTCAAGCGATTCTCTTGCCTCAGCCTCCCGAGTAGATGGGATTATAGGCATGTGCCACCACGCCTGGCTAATTTTTGTATTTTTTTTAGTAGAGATGGGGTTTTACCATGTTGGTCAGGCTGGTCTCGAACTCCTAACATCAAGCAATCCACCTACCTTGGCCTCCCAAAGTGCTGGGATTACAGGCGTGAGCCACCGTGCCCGGCCGAGAGTACGTTTATATTTTTAAAGACAGATCTCTCCACTGTTTATTCTCTCCCAGAAAGATTATTTTCAAATGTATGGAACTAACTTTTGAAACCTTTTTCACTCATGTTTTGTAACATTAGGAGTAGGAATTACTAGTGAGGCTTCTAATGACTAAAGGGCAAGTTTAGCACCACATGATATCAAGGGACGTGTTAGTTGGCCCAGAAACTGGCAAGTCACTCTTTCCCCAGGGGTCCTGGACCCAACCAGAAGGGGATATTGGGTAGTTAATTTTAAAACTACAGTAATATATGATAGTAATAATGGTGCAAGAAAAATATCTTAGAATTCTGGGAACACATATCAATTCTTAGGGTTAGATCTGTGTGGCTATGCCCTTCTGGGCCATAACTATAAATCTTTTCTCCAGAGTTCTATGGAAGTCACTCATCTAATTGCACTTAATATTACCTCCTTCATACTTGATTTATATATAGTCTTTATTTTATAATTGTATGGTTGGTCTAGGAAGTTCTTAGCCATATAATTTATTTGTTTTCTTTGTGCAGTCTTTGCCTCCCTTCTTCAGTTTAACAATATTTATTAAACAATTTCCAAGTAAATACTACAAATGTTAGCTGACCCTCTGCCTCAATTCAGTGCTTAGATGACATTATTTGATAGGTTTTCTCAATCACCCAAATTTGACAAAGTTAAAAGATATCCTAACTTTTCAATATTGATTCATTCATTAAATGGTTGTCTGTGTATATACAGGCATATTTCAGAGATATTGCAGGTTTGCTTCCAGACCACTGCAATAAAGTGAATATTACAATAAAGCAAGTCATGAATTTTTTGCCTTCCCGGTGCATATAAAGGTTATGTTGACCAGGTGCAGTGGCTCACACCTATAATTCCAGCACACTCCTGGTGGGACAATCAGAACACAAACAACGTTTATCAGTTACATTTGCTGTCTTATAGGGGTACAGTTTATGGTACCCCAAGACAATTACAATAGTAACATCAAAGATCATTGATCACAGTGTATAATGAAAAAGTTTGAAATACTGCAGTAGATACCAACATGTGATGCAGAGACAGAAAGTGAGCACATGATATTTGAAGAAAGTCACTGATAGACTTGCTCAAGGTAGGGTTGCCACAAACCTTCAAGTTGTAAAAATTTGGTATCTGTGACGCATAGTAAGGTGAAGCACAATAAAATAAGCTATGCCTGAACTGATATATTTTTACTTACCAAGTTACAATTTTTGCTTGAATTAAAAGAAAAGAGGCATGTAGCTCTCACAAAATTAGTTGAAATTGGTAGGCTAGCTCTTCTTTCCAAAAGAATGTCAGTAGGCCTATAAGTATTTACTAATGTATTTCTGTTATACTTCCTCAGCCCTATCCTACCCAAAAGAGCTTAGATCAGGATTTTTTTCTTTTTATAAATATTTTCAATCTATACTACATTCTTAATTTTCCCTATTTCTTGACAAGAACAACATCTTTCACAAGTTCTTCTGATATAATAGGATGTAAGTCATCTCAGATCTTCAAAGTTAAATACTTCCAGCCCAAGGGCTAATTGTGATGACTACTTGGTCTCAGCCTTTTTGACTGGTAACCTAAACTTGTTTGAAATTTATTTTCTTAAAATATACCTGTAGGTTTTTTAAAATTTATTTTCTTTGTTTGGAGTGCTGAAATCTTATTAACTGTCATTTTCCTCTCTTTTGAATTCTTCTGACTTCTGTTTCATTAAACTATTAAGAAATAGTTCTGGCTGGGTGCAGTGGCTCATCTCAGCACTTTGGGAGGCCGAGGTGGGCGGATCACTTGAGATCAGGAGTTCGAGACCAGCCTGGCCAACATGGTGAAACCCTGTCTTTACTGAAATACAAACATTAGCTAGGCGTGGTAGCAGGTGCCTGTAATCCCAGCTACTTGGGAGGCTGAGGCAGGAGAATCGCTTGAACCCAGGAGGTGGAGGTTGCAGTGAGCCGAGATCACGCCATTGCACTCCAGCCTGGGCCACAAGAGTAAAACTCTATCTCAAAAAAAGAAAAAAGAAATTCTATGTTTTCACTGGGCTTGAAAAAAGAGAAATTATTATATTTATTGTAATATAATAAATTATTGTATTATTGTATTGATTTATCTATGTAGGCTATAAAAAATGGAGAATGGGGCCGGGCGTGGTGGCTCACGCCTGTAATCTCAGCACTTTGGGAGGCCAAGGCGGGCAGATCACCTGAAGTCAGGAGTTTGAGACCAGCCTGGCCAAGATGGCGAAACCCCATCTCTACTAAAAATACAAAAATTAGCTGGGTGTGGTGGCTCACACCTGTAATCCCAGCTACTCGGGAGTCTGAGGCAGGAGAATCACTTGAACCCAGGAGGCAGAGGTTGCAGTGAGCCAAAATCTTGTCACTGTACTCCAACCTGGGCAACAGAATGAGACTCCATCTCAAAAAAAAAAAAAAAAGAATGGAGAATGGAAATGTAAATTTTAATGTGAATGTTTAGCTACCAAAGTATTTAAGATAGCATTTAGAAAGGTTTATGGAAGTGGAAGTATTCTTTTTAAAGACCTATTTGTTTATTTTTGAAACCAGAATGTACTCAAGACTGATCTTCTAAGTTCACTGGAAACGATTTTATCCCCAACTGTGGTGTCTATACTGAAAATCAATAGTCAACTAAAGCATATTTTCAAGACTTCATTGACAGTGGCTGATAAGGTAACAAATGCTATGTTCTTAATATCTCAAAATTGATGTGTTGTTTAAGAAGGAAACTCATTTTTGTTTCTTCAAAGATAGAAGATCAAAAAAAGGAACTAGATGGCTTTCTCAGTATACTGTGTAACAATCTACATGAACTACAAGAAAATACCATTTCTTCCTTGGTTGAGTCACAAAAGCAATGTGGAAACCTAACTGAAGACCTGAAGACAATAAAGCAGACCCATTCCCAGGTATGTTGTTTAGCTGACTTGGGGAGTACAGAAAGAGAGTTTTAGGATGATTTGATATGACTTGATAATTAATCTATGTTATACAATCTGAATACTGTAAAACCTGAAACCTGAAAATACCATAGCCACTGTTGCTTATAACAGTAATTATTGTAGAACAATTGAGAATACTTCTCTTAATATTTGAAGTTTTGCTACATCTAGAACCCCATGCAGAACCACAATATGACAAAACAGTCCTTTTCTCACATCAAGATGAAAGATGAATCTGGAAAAACATACCTTTAGAGAAGAATGGTTATAACATTTAAAGTGAACATGTATCTACATTAAAACCTAAGTTGTTTCTTTCTAGGATGGCATGGATAGTTGTCTTTCATAAACCAAGTCCTACTTCTCTTATTTCTGTCTCACTGATAGACATTTAAAACATAGTAAATTGGTACAATTTTTAATTCTTATTGATTATAAATGTAATTCATTATTTATCTTCTCAGTAAACTGTTCCTCATTATATGAGGCTTTAAACCAAAACCAAGCCTTCAAACCATAATCTGTAAATATCAGATATCTGAAAAACAGCTTCTGGTATTCTTAAGACTTTAATAATGACTGTCTAAAGTTTTATTAAATGAGCT
Organism: Symphalangus syndactylus; assembly: GCF_028878055.3. Taxonomy (NCBI): domain Eukaryota; kingdom Metazoa; phylum Chordata; class Mammalia; order Primates; family Hylobatidae; genus Symphalangus; species Symphalangus syndactylus. The sequence goes on along the minus strand of NC_072424.2, from coordinate 46,018,977 downwards.
TATTATAATATGACAGAACTCTTATAATAGTTAACAATTATTGAGCAATTCACTGTGTGTTTATTCCTTCCATCAATATAGATATAAATTCTATTACTAGTCAGATTTTTAATGAGGAAACTGAGACCCTGTGAGCATCTAATAGTATGTAGATCATCTTACAGAAGGTGGTAGTGATTGTACTACCTGAAAAGCGTCTATGTTTGAGTGGCTCTTCTATGTGTTGTTTGGCAACTTAAAACTGCAGCATTTTCTCATACATCTGCATAGGGTATTGCCCTTAAACCTGTTGAGAACTTTTTAGGTGTATATTCTAAGGCTGATCCCCTTTTTATAAATTTGCTGTTTTGAAATGCTTAAAATTGTTAGGCAGCTGTTTAAAAAAAAATACAAAAAAATCTGATCTGAAAAGTATCTTAGCATGAATGGTTTGACTTCCCTGGCTTTAAGGAAGCAAGTTCAGTATGTGAGCTATTTCTTAGGTTTTCCAGAACTTGAAATGAGCACTACTAAAATAATTATGTAAAACTTTGAACACATTTACATATAGATAAATATGATAATACCTGCATTAGCATTCAAATTATTAATCTGATAATACCTTTGAGACTAGTAAAAATACTGACAGACTTTATTCATAATCAGAATGTTAGATATGTATTGTCAACTGATGTGTTATTCAGAGATACTGGCCAACCAGCAGACTGAACAGTGAATAAGAATGTTGGATGCATTTTCAGCTCTTCTTTGGTCATTAGGATGGCTTCTTCATTTTGCAGTGTAGCATGTTATATGCCTATAAGAGCTTGTTTTCAAAGATGTAAAATATGAGCAAAGATAAGACTATTTACATTTTGTTAATATGCTCCAACTAGGTTCTGTAACATTTTTTAGCTCCAGTAATTGATAATATTTTTGGATTGCTTGACCCGTTAGTATATCACATTAATTTGCCCTTCTAGTAGTGTTATCAGTTAAAAAGCAACTATATATATCTGTCAAAGTGGGTCTTAAACATAATGTGATATATGGGATTGTTTGATTAGTTTTGAGGTACACTGAAAGTAATTTGTTACTTACAGCTAAAATAGTAAAGTTTGCGAATTATTTACTTTTAAAAAAATCCTGGCTGGATGTGATGGCTCATGTCTGTAATCTCAGCACTTTGAGAGGCTGAGGCAGGGTGATCACTTGAGGCTAGGAGTTCAAGACCAGCCTGGTCAACATAGTGAGATCACATCTCTACAAAAAAAAAATTGTTTAAATTAGCCAGGCATAGTGGCTCATGCCTGTAGTCCCAACTACTTGGAGGCTGAGGAAGGAGGATCCCTTGAGCCCAGGAGGTTGAAGCTGCAGAAGCTGCTATTGTGCCACTGCACTATAGCTCGGACAACAGAGTGTGACTTTATCTCTAAAAAAAAAAAAAATCCTACATTTTAATATCACTTCCACTGCTTTCCTCTGTGGAAGAAAGGTAAAGTTAAAGATCTCTTGTCAAGAATTTATATAATTCTCACCTATGGACAATACTTCTTGTTTTGTTATCAGTCATAAAAAATGTTCAAGTGTCATAATTTTAAGTCTCTTCACTTCCCACACCTTTCTTACAGGAACTTTGCCAGTTAATCAATCTTTGGACAGAGAGATTCTGTGCTTTGGAGGAAAAGTGTGAAAATATACAGAAACCACTTAGTAGTGTCCAGGAAAATATACAGCAGTAAGCTATTTTTAAGTTCTCTTAAACTTTTCTATAAGTCTGAAATTATTTAAGAAGAAAAAGCTTTAAATAGTACAAATAATTCCTCTGTGTTCTTTCAAATTTCTCTTTTGTTAATGTTTTATTATGTATGTGTGTATGTGTATACATACATGCATATAAATGTCTTTTCATTGCATATTTGTGCTCTCTTTTAAGACATTGAAAAACCTGGCTGTTATCCACAATATATTTTCGAATTTCCTCAATCTTAGAAAACACACTAAGTAATTTCACAATTTCTAACCTATATTACTGATGAAAAATATACTAACTAGAGCAGAGTTTGGCAAACTATGGCTAGCAGGCTGGATGCCTGTTATTGCAAATAATTTCATTGGACACTGTCATACCCATCTGTTTACATGTTGTCTTTGGCTGCCTTTGCACTGCAGCAGCAAAGTTGAGTCATTGCATCCAAGTCATTGAACAATAGCCTAAAATATTTGCTGTCTGGCTTTTCAAGAAAAAGTTTGCTGATTCCTGTATTAGGGTTTTGTTTTTTGTTTTTGTTTTTGAGACGGGAGTCTTGCTCTGTCGCCCAGGCTGGAGTGCAGTGGAGCGATCTCGGCTCACTGCAAGCTCCACCTCCCGGGCTCACGCCATTCTCCTGCCTCAGCCTCTTGAGTAGCTGGGACTACAGATGCCTGCCATCACGCTTGGCTAATTTTTTGTATTTTTAGTAGAGACCGGATTTCACCATGTTAGCTAGGATGGTCTCGACCTCCTGACCTCGTGATCCGCCCGCCTCGGCCTCCCAAAGTGCTGGGATTACAGGTGTGAGCCACTGCGCCCGGCCCTGTTTTCTTTTTTCAGACAAAAACAAACAGCCTGCTCTGTAGTCCAGGCTGAAGTACAGTGGCGCGAGTGCAGTGGTGTGATCTCGGCTCACTGCAACCTCCGCCTCCCGAGTTCAAGCGATTCTCCTGCCTCAGCCTCCCGAGTAGCTGGGATTACAGGCACATACCACCATGCCTGGCTAATTTTTTGTATTTTTAGTAGAGATGGGGTTTCGCCATGTTGGCCAGGCTGATCTTGAACTCCTGGTCTCAACTGATCCTCCCACCTCGGCCTCCCAAAGTGCTGGGATTGCAGGTGTGAGTCACTGCCCCTGGCCTGTATTAGAGTTTAATGTTGCTTTGTAGCCTCATTGCTTGCCAGTTCTGCATACTTACCATACATGACAGTCAGACCTATGTTTTCTTTTAGGAATTTTATAACTTTATGGTTTAACATTTATATTCATGATCCATTTAAAAATTTTTGTAAAACATAGGAGATTTGTCAAGTTTCAGTTTTTTGCCTATTGAGTATTCTATACTCATGAGGAGAAAGATACTATATTTACCCTATTTTTCCCCATTTAATTCCTAAGTTAAACTTCCTAAAGTTTCAAGCTTTCTTTGGTGTGAAGAACTTCTTGTAGTCTTTAAGGGTGGGTCTGCTGGACACAAATTCTGTTTTTCTTTGTCCAAGAATGTCTTGATTTCCCCTTCATTCCTGAAAGGTATTTTCACTGGCTGTGGAATTCAGGGTTGACAATTATTTTTTTCCAGCATTTGAAATATGCTGTTCCATTTTCTTCTTCTGGCCTCTATGAAATGAGAAATCCACTGCCATTCAAGTAATTGTTCCCTTATAGGCAATCTCCCTACAGCTACTTTCAAAACTTCTTTGTCTTTAGAAACTTGATTATATTTTGTCTACTTATATTTCTTTGAGTTTATTCTATTTGGGTTTTGTTTGGCTTCTTGAATCTGTAGGCTTATGCCTTTCACCAAAACTTGGGAAATTTTCATCTATTAATTCTTTGAATATTTTTCAGCCCTATACTCTTTTTCATCTGCCCCTATGACTTTGATGACACAAATGTTAGACCTTTTATTTTGGTCCCTCAGGAGATATGTAGAATATACTTCTTATAGATATATATATTCTCTTTGTTGTTCACATTGGGGAAATTCTATTGATCTGTCTTCGTATTCACTGAATCTCCTTCTGTCATCTCTAACCTACTGTTAAACCCATTCAGTGAGGTGTTTTATTTCAGTTATTGCTTTTTTATTTTTAGTTTTATAATTTGCATTTGCTTTTTTTATACCTTGTTTCTTAGCTAGGATTTTTTTTTTTTTCCCGAGAGTATTTTAATTTCTTTTTGGAGCATTTTTTGGTGGCTGCTTTAAAATCCTTGCCAGACAGTTCCAACATCTGAGTTTTCTTGTTGGCATCTATTGACTGTGTTTTCTCATTCAACTTGTGATTTTTGTGGTTCTTGATATATGATAAGTGATTTCCTATTGTACCTTGAAGATTTTGGGTATTATGTTAGGAGATTCAGGATCCTATTTAAGTAGTTTTTAGCTGGCATTTACCCTGTTTAGGCTTAGCCTACAGATCCAGGCTCACTTTTACGGGCTGTGGTTCCACTGACAATTTAGTTTTTAGGGCCCTTGCAGTGTTATTCTGATAATGCTTTGTGTGCTACCCACATGAGAAAAATTTGTATTCTGCTTTTGTTGGATGAAGTGTTCTGTATATGTCACTTTGATCAAGCTGATTGATAGCGCTATTCAGGTCATCCACAGCCTTACTGAGTTTCTGCCTATTTGTTCTATCGATGACTTAGAGAGGAGTATTGAAATCTCTAATTGTAGATTTATCTTTTTTTTTTTTATTAGTTCTATCAGTTTTTGCCTCGTGTATCTGAAACTCTGTTGTTGGGTGCATATACATTTAGGATTATTATATCTCCTTGGAGAACTGACCTCTTTATCATTATGTAATATCCACTTTTATTTCTGATAATCTCTCTTGTTCTGAAGTCTATTTTGTCTGAAATGAATACAGGTTCTCCAGCTTTCCTTTGATTGCTATTTGTATGATGTATCCTTCTCCATCTCTTTACTTTTGGTCTAAGTCTTTATATTTAAAGTGGGTTTCTTACAGACAGCATATAGTTGGGTCTTGCTTTTTCATCAAATTTATAATCTATGATGTTTTATTTTTATTTATTTATTTGAGACAGAGTCTTGCTCCGTGGCCCAGGCTAGAGTACAGTGGTGCAATCTTGGCTCACTGAAACCTCTGCCTCCTGGGTTCAAGTGATTCTCCCGCCTCAGCCTCCTGAGTAGCTGGGGCTACAGGCACACACCATCATGCCCAGCTAATTTTTGTATTTTTACTAGAGATGGGGTTTCACCATGTTGGCCAGGCTGGTTTCAAACTCCTGGCCTCAAGTGATTTACCTGCCCTGGCCTCCCAAAGTGCTGGGATTATAGGTGTGAGCCACTGCACCCAGCTGCCTTTCCTCATTTAAACTGAGCACTTTTTATGTTTTTATCTCTTCCATTGACTTATTTATACTTTAAAAATTTTCCCTTTTAGTAGTATTTCTAGGATTTAAAGTATATATTTTAAGATAATTTGAATCCATTATCAAATAATTTGCTGTTTCATGTGTAGTGAAAGGACATTATAATAGTATATTCCTGTATCCTCTTTCCCATTTGTCATTATTTTCATATATTTTACTTAGGTGTTTATATGTGCAATAAACACCTAATACATTGTTACTTGAATTGCTTTATCTATTTTTTAATGTATCTACTAGATTTTTTTTTTTTTTTTTTTTGAGAGGAAGTCTTGCTCTGTCGCCCAGGCTGGAGTGCAGTGGTGCAATCTTGGCTCACTGCAACCTCTGCCTCCCAGGTTCAAGCAATTCTGCCTCAGCCTCCCGAGTAGCTGGGATTACAGGTGCCCACCACCATGCCCGGCTAATTTTTGTATTTTTAGTAGCGACGGGGGTTTCACCATGTTGCCCAGGCTAGTCTCAAACTCCTGACCTTGTGATTGCCCACCTCGGCCTCCCAAAGTGCTGGGATTACAGGTGTGAGCCACCACGGCCGGCCGAAAATTTTTAATTGCATATGTGGCTTCTATTATACTTCTGTTGAGCAGTGCTGCTCTGGAACTCTAGCTATCATTTATCCCTACCTAACGTCTATCATTTGTTTTTCAACCCTGTTTTTGATCCTGTTAAGTATAGCATGTTCCATTGTGAACTCTTCCTATATGCTGAATAAAAAAAGTATGTCCTACTTTTTATTCCTAGTATCTAGACTGATGGATTTCTAGGCCATTCCATAGCTGTGGAGGAAAAACTAGAGTAGGATTGAAGTAGGAAAGGAAGTATGATATACTTTCTTAAGGCCCATGCAAATTATTTTTCCTGCTTTCCTGACATTTATTGTCTACACCAGAGTTTCCCAGTATGGTCGAGGGACTTTGTATTCATCACCCAGGAATCTAGGTGATGTTTATGTACGCACTGAACATAACTGCGTTTGGCATTTATTGTCATGGCTTATAGTACTTTTTTTTTTTTTTTTGAGATGGAGTCTCGCTGTCGCCCAGGCTGGAGTGCAGTGGCGCTATCTCGGCTCACTGCAGGCTCCGCCCCCCCGGGTTCACGCCATTCTCCTGCCTCAGCCTCCTGCGTAGCTGGGACTACAGGTGCCCGCCACCTCGCCCGGCTAATTTTTTGTATTTTTAGTAGAGACGGGGTTTCACCGTGTTAGGCAGGATGGTCTCGATCTCCTGACCTCGTGATCCACCCACCTCGGCCTCCCAAAGTGCTGGGATTACAGGCGTGAGCCACCGCGCCCGGCTGCTTATAGTACTTTTAACTCAATCTCATCTTCCAATTAAGTTGTGAGATTTTTTTTTTTTTTTTTTGACAGAGTCTTGCTCTGTCGCCCAGGCTGGAGTACAATGACACAATCTCAGCTCACTGCAACCTCCGCCTCCCAGGGTCAACCAATTCTCCTGCCTCACTCTCTCCCAAGTAGCTGAGATTACAGGCACTCACCACCACGCCTGGCTAATTTATTGTATTTTTAATAGAGACAGGGCTTCACCATATTGGCCGGACTGCTCTCTAACTCCTGACCTCAGGTGATCCGCCTGCCTCGGCCTCCCAAAGTGCTGGGATTACAGGTGTGAACCACTGTGCCTTGCCCTTTTTTCAATCATTGTGACTTTCATGTGTAGGTTTGGTTTTCAACATCTTTGCTGACTCACTTGGTTTACCCACGTGGTGTACCATCTAGTGGTAATAGAGAGTCACTTCATTCCACAAGGTTTAAATCTTGTCCTGTAAGATAACTTGGAATGCTATTATAGGGCAACTTACCGAGAGGGAAATTATCAATGAATTGGAAATGTATGTCTAACCAACATTAATATTATATCAAGTTTATGTTATATTGTTCTATATGTATAATTTGTCACACCCCAATATAATTTTCTTTTAATTATTAGAAAGCTTTATAGCTAATTTAAACATAACATTTGTAATGTTCATGATTTGTTTTATATGCTAGGCAAAGGAAACTGTTTAATAACAGAATAAATTACTGATTGTCCAATTTAGGGACTAGACAAGAGGCTGTAGTAGATGCCCTGAAGTAACATTGCCTAGTAAGAGGAATAAAACAGATTTTGAAAGCATCATAACTGGAGGAGGGCTGTGAAAGGTTTCATGAGCAAAGATGATCCTTTCAAAGGTCATTTAATGGCAATGCTGTGAAAAGACAGTGGCCAAGGCATCCATTCTCAATATAGAAGATTTATTAAGATCACGGGCCCTGGAGCCAGACTGCCCACGTTCAGATCTGCCATTTAAGAGCTGAGTGATCTTGGGAAGTTATATATCCTTTGAGTCTTAATTCCCCATTTCAACAGTGTCATTCTCTTTTCCTATAGGAAATCTAAGGATATAGTCAACAAAATGACTTTCCACAGTCAAAAATTTTGTGCTGATTCTGATGGCTTGTCACAGGAACTCAGAAATTTTAACCAAGAAGGTACAAAATTGGTTGAAGAGTCTGTGAAACACTCTGATAAACTCAATGGCAACCTGGAAAAAATATCTCAAGAGACTGAACAGAGATGTGAGTCTCTGAACACAAGAACAGTTTATTTTTCTGAACAGTGGGTATCTTCCTTAAATGAAAGGGAACAGGAACTTCAGAACTTATTGGAGGTAATAACTTTGTAACTGGAACTTACTTTGGGGAGAATAATAATCAGAAAATTAAATATTCTTGGCTAAGAATAGATTTCAAAACAAATGATATTTTAAGCTATAATGACTTCAACTTTTAAGTATAATATTTGGTATGCTTACAGATGATCTCGTTTTGTGCTTTGGTATATGTCTTCTCAATCTTGGAATTAATTTAACATTTGTACAGTTTCTTTCCTGTATTTATCCTTGGTTTCTGACTTAGTAGTTTCTTCAAAGAAGGGCACCCTGTCTTTTGATATGTAATACCTTCCACTTATATACTTTTTTTTTTTTTTTTTTTTTTTTTTTAGATGGAGTCTCACTCTGTTGCCTAGGCTGGAGTGCAATGGCACAATCTCAGCTCACTGCAACCTCAGCCTTCCAGGTTCAAGCGATTCTCCTGCCTTAGCCTCCTGAGTAGTTGGGATTATAGGCATCCGCCACCACACCCGGCTAATTTTTTTGTATTTTTAGTAGAGATGGGGTTTCACTATATTGGCCAGGCTGGTGTCGAACTCCTGACCTAATGATCCACCCGTCTTGGCCTCCCAAAGTGCTGGCATTACAGGCATGAGCCACTGCGCCCGGCCTATCTTTGCTTTTTACTTTTCTCCAAGTACATTCAAACCTATTATTATTTTAAGTATTTAGGTTATTGTTCTGGTAACCAAAGGATACTTGATAGGTTTATGGATTTGCTTGAACTTAACGCTTGCATGAGCCCTTTGTAACTTGGTTTTTTCTTTCTTTGCATTAGAAGGATTTTACTAACATTCTCAGGAAGTAAGGTACAAAGAATTAAAAATTTTAATCTATATGAGCTGTTTTCACTAAAAGGAACTAGAGTTTGTATACAAATAGCTAATTTCAGATTTGCGATAGGAAATGTACAATATATGAGCCTAGAGGTCTTGTCATACCAGAAAGTAAGGAAGCTGTTAAAGATTTCTGAGGTTGTCAAAAGGTCTTAGTAGCCAACCTCCCCATGTTCAAAGGTGGTATAATTTGAACATCAAAAAGAATAATGGCCATAACGGATTAAAACACATCAAATATATTAAAACTTACGAACTCATAAAAATTTCATAGGTCTCCTTTGGATCATGCTACGGAAGCAACACATTGTCCTGAAAATGGGTAAAGAAGAAGAAAAAATATAGCATCCATCTGTCTTTCCTAAAAGAACCATATCTTGGTTTAGCAGGGTAATGAAGAAAAGTGTTTCATTAGACTCTAAGCTAATAAAATGGAGAAGAAATGATAGAATTAATATATCACCAGTATGCAACTCTTAATAAAATAACCCCTGTGGATGTTAATGATGGCTTAAACCATTTGATCAAAAGCTGTTGGGGAACTTTATAATTAATAGGCTAACCATACCTGAACTCACTGATAAATCTTAACATGAGAGACACAGCAAAGCATTTTGTGTTTCCAGTACTACCTATGAAATATTCTTGCTAAAAAACTAAACCTGAATTAAATCAAGCCTTTAGGTCTAACCAGTTTATAGAAAATAAAGCATAGAAATGCAGTTGACCAAATCCAGAATTTGAGATGTTAAATGGGGTAAAGACCTCATATCTTCAGCAACAAGTTTTTTTTTTTTTTTCAAGGGAAAAAATATGAGAAAAGATAACCTGTAGATCAAAAGAGACTTAAGACTAGAGGTCCTTAAGTCTTATTTTGCCTGAGGCAGTCCTTGTTGACATTGTTGTATTAGAATGATATTAAGAATGGGCCCTTTCACTCTAAAAGGTGTCCCAATTTGGATGATAAATTATATAGTCAACTATAAACCAAATCTAGTGGTGAATTCTGGTTCAAACAAAGCAATTGTGACACACATTTGAGACAATTGGTGAAGTTTGAACATGGACTAGACATTTGATTGGAAGGAATCAGTGTTAACCTTTTTAGATGTGATAGTGGTCTTAAAGTGCTCTTACCTCTTAGAGATACATGCTGAAGTAAATGGATGAAATGATACAGGATTTGTTTCAAAATAATCCTGGGTTTGTGGAGGAGTTAAGTGGCCAGTCCTGTTGGTAAATGTTTGTACTCCACTTGTTGGTAAACGTTGAAGCTGGGTAATGAATACAAGGGCGTTAATTATACTGTTCTCTCTACTTTTGTATGTGTTTTTAAATCTTTTATTACTGAAGGCCAGGCGTGGTGGCTCATGCCTGTAATCTTTGGAGGCCAAGGTGGGCAGATTGCTTGAGCCTAGGAGTTTGAGACCAACTTGGGCAACATGGTGAAACGCCATCTCTTCAAAAAATACAAAAATTAGCCAGGCATGGTGGTACATGCCTGTAGTCCCAGCTACCTGGGAGGCTGAGATGGGAGGATGGCTTGAGCCTGGGAGGTCAAGGCTGTAGTGAGCACTAGTCATGCCACTGCACTCCAGCCTGAGCAACAGAGTGAGACTTGTCTCAAAAAAAAAAAAAAAAAAAAAAAAAATTATGGAAAAGGTAAGGGAAAATATGATATTGAATAAAACACTGACAACTTTAGTTTTAGTAATAAACACTTATTTGCATCATTTACAGGTTGTAAACCAATGTTGTGAGGCTTCAAGTTCAGACATCACTGAGAAATCAAATGGACATAAGGCAGCTCATGAGAAACAGCGTAACATTTTTCTTGATCAGATGACTATTGATGAAGATAAATTGATAGCACAAAATCTAGAACTTAATGAAACCATAAAAATTGGTTTGACTAAGCTTAATTGCTTTCTGGAACAGGATCTGAAACTGGATATCCCAACAGGTACTTTAAAAGAGAAATAGAATTGTTAAATTTTTTGAAGTCGAATTCACCTCTGTGTAGTGTCAGATGTTCAGAAAAATTAGGTCCTTCCATTGCCTGACAGGAATTTACCATCTCACTGTAATCAACTCAAAATGGGAAAACTGGAACCTTAAAATAGTTTTAATCGAGTGTCATGATACAGGTGGTATCACAATTCAGTAAAATTTCACATACATTCAGGGAGTTGACTTTGTTAATAGGGGATATTTTAAAAACAACTACAAACCTAGCACTGTTTGTAAAAGGACATTTTAATACCACAAATATGAGAGAGATATAACTAAGTCTAGTTTAATGCAAAGTTTACCACATTGTGCATTTTGTTCTGTGTCCCTCTCATTTTGTCATAGACTATTGCCATTTAGGAATCCCTGTTTTAAGAGATCAGGGATCACCGTGGACCATTAGCATTTAGGAATCAACATTTTGAGAGAGCAGATATGGCAAAGATCATTGTAGGCTGTAATGATTCAGGGAGGTCTTCATGGAAGAGATGTAACAAGCTGTTTTACACAGCATGAATAATTGGGTTCTTCACTGTATTGTGGTGATGGTTGCACACCCTGTAAACTCACTAAAATCGACTGAATTGTACACATAAAATGAGTGTTTTATGGTATGTAAATTATATCACAAAACTTTTTTTTTTTTTTAATTTAAAAAGCAATTGTTAAAAGGGGATGGTGCTGCATAGAATGTTGGTTTACTTTTTCCCCAAGAGACCTGTAAGATTTACTGTCTACTTTTCAATGAAGTTAGGAATGTAAATGTTGAGTGAAAAGGCAAGTACTTTTGTAAATTATGAGAGCGTGAGCTCATTACAGAGAAATATAACTGGGGGCCTGATGCGGTGACTCACGCCTATAATCCCAGCACTTTGGGAGGCCAAGGCAGGAGGATCGTTTGAGCCCAGGAGTTCAAGACTAGCCTAGGCAACATAGTATATATATATATATATGTCTAGTTAATATTTAACCACCACACCATATTTATAGTGAAATGATTACTCCTATCAAAGTAATCATGTTGGGAAATCTATTCATTCCAATAATGCTGCCATTTTTTTCAGAACACTATAACTCCTTTTAGAGCTTATAACACATCTTTTATATATCCTTAGAGATGGTAAACTTCATGTTTTAGAGAGTAGGATGAATCTTGAAAATAGTAAAGTCTGTTGTCGAATTAGAAAATATTGTTAGTTGCAAACAACGTCTGACAGGTAGCAAGATTGATCCTCATATATGGCAATTATATTTTTATATTTTATATTTTTAGAAGACAAGATTAATTATGAAGTTTTAGGTTTTTTTTTTATATTTACATCTCATACGTTAATTTTTATCTTATCTAATGTCCATTAAAGGTACGACACCACAGAGGAAAAATTATTTATATCCATCAACACTGGTAAGAACTGAACCACGTGAACATCTCCTTGATCAGTTGAAAAGGAAACAGCCTGAGCTGTTCATGATGCTAAACTGTTCAGAAAACAACGAAGAAGAGACAATTCTGGTAAATTTAAAGGATCATAATTTTATAATAGAACTCTTTTATAAACTCTTGATGTGGTTGACTTCATGTGAAGAATTTTACGGTCTACCCCTCAATCTTACCCTGCCTCTCATTAATGATAGGCCTGGCCCTTAGGCTTGTTTCTTTTAATCTTACTAGTTTTTAAATTATGCTAGTAGATAATAATAGCCAATACTTAGTATTATGCTTAGTAACATTGTTATATAGGAACCTCTACTCTCTATAAAAATATATTAGGAATTATTTTCATTAATTTGTAGACTTTCTAATAATTTTGTTGAGGTTTAACTTTTATATTATACCATGGACATTGTGTTATAGTCAAAGAAGAAAACTGTTGTTACTCTTGTGATGACTTTTAAGCCCTTAGTCACTCATCCAGTTTCTTCTTTTAGGATGTAGATGTAGAAGAGGCAGTTCTGGGGCAGTATACTGAAGAACCTCTAAGTCAAGAGCCATCTGTAGATGCTGGTGTGGATTGTTCATCAATTGGTGGGGTTCCATTTTTCCAGGTATATCATATCAGATAACCCTTCCATATCTGATGTAAGTCATTCATTTACTATTCAGTATAAAGGTATTATTCGTGGTGAGTAGAACAACAAAAACCTTTCAATTATTCCTTAGGATGGCTTGTTAACGCTTTTGATTTGAATTATTTACAAAAATCTGATATTGATAAGGGGTTTTCTGAAGAATAAATGAAGGCAGAATTTGACTTAATCTACATCCTTAGCTGATAATCTTTAGCTATTGTATTTATTCCTTTTCTCCTTCCTATATACTCGGACACTGACAGCAGTCATTTCTCTTCCTTCTACCTTTGACATGTAAGTCTTGGAACCTATCTCTGCCCATAATCAGACTTTGAAGGCAAAGTGATTGAAAAGATTGAGAGACTGGAAGCCTCTTAGGTTATATTAGTGATTTCTCCTGCCTGAGGCTTTTCTCTTGTGAACTGTTGCCCCATGTTTCCTGAGCACCTTGCCTGCTCTAATCCAGTGTAATTAAATCCTGTGACCTGTCCTACCCACTTTTTTTTTTTTTTTTTTTGAGACTGAGTCACCCAGGCCGAAGTGGAATGGCACGATCTTGGCTCACTCAACCTCCACCTCCCAAGTTCAAGTGATTCTCCTGACTCAGCCTCCCGGGTAGCTCGGATTACAGGCATGCACCACCACACCTGGCTAATTTTTTTGTATTTTTAGTAGAGACAGGGTTTCACTATGTGGGCCAGGCTGGTCTCAAACTCCTGACCTCAAGTTATCCACCCTCCTCAGCCTCCCAAAGTGCTGGGATTACAGGCGTGAGCCACTGTGCCCGGCCCTCTACCCACTTTTTTTCTTTACTTTTTTTTTTTTTGAGACAGAGTTTCGCTCTTGTTGCCCAGGTTGGAGTGCAATGACGTGATCTTGGCTCACCGCAACCTCCACCTCCTGGGTTCAAGTGATTCTCCTGCCTCAGCCTCCCGAGTAGCCAGGATTACAGGCATGTGCCACCATGCCTGGCTAATTTTGTATTTTTTTTTTTTTTTTAGTAGAGAGGGGGTTTCTCTGTGTTGGTCAGGCTGGTCTCGAACTCCCAACCTCAGGTGATCTGCCTGCCTCGGCCTCCCATAGTGCTGGGATTACAGGTGTGAGCCACCGGCCCGGCCCGGCCCCTGCTACCCACTTTTTAACACTGTTGAGAACATAGTTGGTTTATGATTCATCTCAGCATTGATGACTGAGTACACAATAAATGTCACCAGTCCCTTAATGTTCTCTGTGGGTAAGTAGGAGGATTCCAGTGAAATACAACTTCCAAGTGAGGCTCTATAAAGTGCTGGTACCTTTTCCTCTAATTTGAAGGTACAAGCCTAGACAGAGTGTGTGAAGGAAAAATTTCCTTATGTAGGACATTGGTATCTACATTTACAGTTGAAGTTCTACTTCTGAGATGCATATGCTTGTACCTTTTTTTTTTAATATATAGAGAGACAGGGTCTTGCTATGTTGGCCAGATTGGTCTTGAACTTGGCCTCAAGCAGCCCTCCTACCTCAGCCTCCCAAAATGCTGGCATTACAGGCATGAACCACTGCGCCTGGCTGCTTGTACCTGTTTTGTGTGTGTGTGTTTTGTTTTGTTTTTTTGTTTTTGAGACGGAGTTTTGCTCTTGTTGCCCAGGCCAGAGTGCAATTGCGTGATCTTGGCTCACCACAATCTCCGCCTCCCGGGTTCTAGTGATTCTCTTGCCTCATCCTCCTGAGTAGCTGGGATTACAGGCATGCACCACCACACCTGGCTAATTTTGTATTTTTAGTAGAGAAGGGGTTTCTCCACGTTGGTCAGGCTAGTCTCGAACTCCCGACCTCAGGTGATCCGCCCGCCTCGGCCTCCTAAAGTGCTGGGATTACAAGCGTGAGCCACTGCACTCAGCCTGTAACTTTTTAATAGATCTACAGCTCCTTCCCTTAAGGTCTAAAGATTCTCCATCCCTGCTTTCAACAGTTAACAAAGTTCCAACTCAGATTCTCATAAATTCCTCTCTGTCTTCCTCTGGGCAATGTTATTCCCAAATTCTTGCCACCTTTTGCTTTATTCCTTACTATTAGAGAACTATAAATATGTTTCTTTCAGTTTTCATCCTTTTCTTCTATCTTATAAAGTTAGGAAAGGGGGAAGGATAAGAGAACCTGGTGACTACTTAATTCCTGGTCAGAAATTCTTTTATTATTATTATCTGTGGCATTTTGAATTAGGCTTAGTGATTCAGCTATGGCAAGGAAGTCCTTACAGTACCAGAAAGGGTTTGGGATGGGGTTTTAGACCTTCAGCTGAAGTTCAGAAATGATCTTTTCCCTAGTAGCAGTGTGATGTGGGGATTTTCTCTGGGTTTAAAACTTTAAAAGTTGGTTTATAATTTGTCTCAGCATTGATGACTGAGTGTACAGTGAATGTCACCAGTCCATTAATGTTCTGTATGGGTAAGTATGGTTCCAATGAAATAGAACTTCCAAATGAGGAACATGAAATAGGTTTTACAAATAAAATACAATTTTAAAAAACAAGCAAAAGTGTTTTTAAGGTGGCCCATATACCAGTTTCTCTGCTTAAAACAGAATTGACTTTTCTGCATGACAGCAAATCTGTTTCCTTAGAGCAGGGTTTCTTGACAGCAGTGCTATTGGCATTTTAAACTGGATAATTCTTTGTTGTGATGGGCTTTCCCGTGGACTGTACTATGTCGGTACACAAGAAAAACAGTTTACTATGTGAATACTCACTCAAAGCCAGTAGCACTCCCTGATTGTAACACCAAAAAAGTCTCTTAAGCATTGCCAAACGTCCCCTGTGGGACGTGCTGTGGGAGCAGAATCACTCCCTGATGAGAAGCACTACCCTGGAGTAAAATCTGTAACTATGTCTTAGAAAATAACACAGAAAATTAATATTTCTTTCACTCTGCTCCTTCCATTAGTGATCAAATACAGAAGGCATTTGACGCTACTTGCCAAATTGTTGGCTCAAACTTGTGCTGAACCTTTTCTGCTTTTCTACACTTAAGTTTTTTTGCCTATAACCCAGAGAACTTTGAAAATAGATTGTAGTTAATGTGTATCAAATGTTACTTTATATTGACTTAATTTTCCCCCCTTAAATCCACAGCATAAAAAATCACATGGAAAAGACAAAGAAAACAGAGGCATTAACACACTGGAGAGGTCTAAAGTGGAAGAAACTACAGAGCACTTGGTTACAAAGAGCAGATTACCTCTGCGAGCCCAGATCAACCTTTAATTCGCTTGGGGGTTGGCAATTTTATTTTAAAAGAAAACTTAAAAATAAAACCTGAAACCCCAGAACTTGAGCCTTGTGTATAGATTTTAAAAGAATATATATATCAGCCGGGCGCGGTGGCTCATGCCTGTAATCCCAGCACTTTGGGAGGCTGAGGCGGGTGGATTGCTTGAGCCCAGGAGTTTGAGACCAGCCTGGCCAACTTGGCAAAACCTCGTCTCTGTTAAAAATTAGCCGGGCGTGGTGGCACACTCCTGTAATCCCAGCTACTGGGGAGGCTGAGGCACGAGAATCACTTGAACCCAGGAAGCAGGGGTTGCAGTGAGCCGAGATTACACCACTACACTCCAGCCTGGGCAACAGAGCAAGACTCGGTCTCAAAAACAAAATTTAAAAATGATATCAGGCAGTACTGTAAATTTAGTTGAATTTTGATATCTACCCATTTTTCTGTCATCCCTATAGTTCACTTTGTATTAAATTGGGTTTCATTTGGGATTTGCAATGTAAATACATATTTCTAGTTTTCATATAAAGTAGTTCTTTTATAACAAATGAATGAAAAGTATTTTTCTTGTATATTATTAAGTAATGAATATATAAGAACTGTACTCTTCTCGGCTTGAGCTTACATAGGTAAATATCACCAACACCTGGCCTTAGAAAGGACCATCTCATGTTTTTTTTCTTGCTATGACTTGTGTATTTTCTTGCCTCCTCCCTAGACTTCCCTATTTCGCTTTCTCCTCGGCTCACTGTTTCCCTTTTTATTTTTCACCAAACCATTTGTAGAGCTACAAAAGGTATCCTTTCTTATTTTCGGTAGCCAGAATTTTATCTAGAAATCTTTTAACACCTCTTTAGTGGTTATTTCTAAAATCACTGTCAACAATAAATCTAACCCTAGTTGTATCCCTCCTTTCAATATTTTTCACTTGTTGCCCCAGATGTGAAAGCATTTCATTCCTTTAAGAGGCCTAACTCATTCACCCTGACAGAGTTCACAAAAAGCCCACTTCTTTGGAGTATACATTGCTATTATGGGAGACCACCCAGACATCTGACTAATGGCTCTGTGCCCACACTCCAAGACCTGTGTCTTTTGGAGAAGCTCACAATGATTTAAGGACTTTTTGAAACTTCCAATTATGTCTATAATTTATATTCTTTTGTTTACATGATGAAACTTTTTGTTGTTGCTTGTTTGTATATAATAAAATATGTATATGTATCTTTTTCTCGATTCAAATCTTAACCCTTAGAAGGACGCTGGTATTTTTGATCGGGCAACCATATTTCTGGAAGTTGAGATGTTTCAGCTTGAAGAACCAAAACACTTAGAAGGAATATGTACAAAGAATAAATTTTCTGCCCATGATGAGTTTAGTGTGTAAAGTTTAGAGACATTTGACTTTGATAGCTAAATTAAACCAAACCCTATTGAAGAATTGAATATATGCTACTTCAAGAAACTAAATTGATCTTGTAGAATTATCTTAATAAAATAATGGCTATAATTTCTCTGCAAAATCAGATGTCAGCATAAGCTATGGATAATATCTAATAAACTGCCCTCAGTAAATCCATGGTTAATAAATGTGGTTTCTACCTTAACCTGCTTGCTCCATAATTTCTTATCTGGCAATGGGTATGTTTAGAGAGCTAGGCAAGCTGCATTCACATTCCCAAAATAAACTATGCAGGTACCACCAAAGAAGAAGGAGCGTAGTAAACATGCAGGCTTTTAGTTGCACTCCAAGGGGCTATCCTAGGTGCAAGGTTAGTGAGAAGTAAGCCCTCACACAGCCTGAAGTCCAGCTTTAAGTCATCTCATTCCATGACTGTTTAAAAGTTATCTGAGAATGCTGATGCAACTAATTTCACTGCCTCACAGAAGCAAAAATAATTTTTAACATCCAGAGCCATAAATTAGCTCTACCAATTTTCATACACAATGTCGGGCCCTCAGAATGTAACCAAGAGTAGCATCAGCAAAAATGGCCAAGTAGGTAGCTTCAGGGACCTTTTCCTCCACAGAAACATTGAAAAATCAAGCAAAAACATTCAGAAACAACTTTGTCAGAATGCAGGAAAATAGTTTACAGCACCAAGCATTTGCTAAATCAAGAAAAAGGCAACCTAAAAAGAGAAGGAAAGCTTGGCAGTGTTTTACTTGCCCTTTCCCCATTCTCAGCTCTGCAACAGTCTTGAAGACACAGACCACATTCTCAGCGTGGGGTCCTGGTCTTGGGTTCCTAGGGAGAAGAGAGATTTTTTTTTTTTTTTTGGAGACAGTCTCACTCTCACCCAGGCCAGAGTGCATTGGCATGATCTCGGCTCACTGCAACCTCCCGGGTTCAAGCAATTCATGCCTCAGCCTCCCAAGTAGCTGGGACCGCAGGCATACACCACGACACCCAGCTAATTTTTCTATTTTTAGTAGAGACGGGGTTTCACCATGTTGGCCAGGCTGGTCTCAAACTCCTGACCTCAGGTGGTCCACCCTTTTCGGCTTCCCAAAGTGCTTGGATTATAGGCGTGAGCCACCGCACCCAGCCCCAGAGATTTTATTCTTGAAAGATTGTTTGTTCTGACCTGTCTGGCAGCCTCGAGGACTGACAAAAGGCACCTGCATTTGTTTCATCTAACTCAGAACTCAATCATGGTGGGAAATTGGCAGGTTTGTCTCTAAATATTGTAAGGCAAATGAACAACCCGCTGCCACCTGAGGCAAAAAAACTACAGTTGAGGTAAACAAAGGAGTGCCTAAAGCCTGAGAGGAAAGCAGCAGAATTTCTTAGGGAAATTAGGTTATTCAAAAGCACCCATGTATATTGGGGGATTTAGAAAGCCATGCACATTCCCAGGTCAGTCTGCACATTCAAACCTGAGAAGACCCCAAGATTTCATGTCTGGCTGATGTGTAGACTCAGTGCAAGCAGGAAGTAAAGGCTAAGGCCAATTTCAGATGGCCCGGATAGGCACTGGAGGTGTGTCCCAACATAGCCAATCAGCAAAAACTGAGGGTTTTTTTCTTCCTTTGTCAATCTTTGGGGCAGTTTTCAAAGAAATCTCACACACTGGCGTGTCAAAAGGATGACATCTTACAGACCGTGTAAGTCAAAGAACAGAAACTTTACAAAAACAGGTCAGAAAAGTCACTAGAACCTGGTGCTGTGGCTCACGCCTGTAATCTCAGTACTTTGGGAGGCCGAGGTGGGAGGATCACTTGAACCCAGGAGTTCGAGACCTGCCCGGGCAACATAGTGAGAGCTCGTCTCTATAAAAGAAAAAAAATTTTTTAATTAGTTGGGCATGGTGGCACAGGCCTATAGTCCCAACCACTTGGGAGGCTGAGGTGGAAGGATTGATTGAGCCCAGGGGTTTGAGGCTGCAGTGAGCTATGATTGTGCCACTGCATTCCAGCCTCGGGAACAGAGTGAGACCTTGTCTCTAAATATATATGTCACTAAACAAACCACTACAACCCATAGCAAGTAACAAAAACCCTGAGGAGTGAAGAATCTGGTTTCCAGAGTTAATAGTAAAGTAATATTCAGCTTTCAACAAAAAAGTATGAAGCATGCAAAGAAAGTATAGCCCACTCACAGAAAAAGTTAGAATAAACTGAGGAAGCATAGAAATTGGACTTTAAGACAAAATTTGTAAATCAACTGTCTCAAAAGTGCTCAAAGAGCTAAGGGAATACAGGGAAACAATGCCTCATAGAGATTGTCAAAGAAATTATAAAAAGGAACCATAAAAATTAGCTGAAAAGTACAATAAAAAAGGGGGAAAAATGGTTCTAATAGCAGATGTGGCCAGACAGTAGAAAGAATCAGTGAAGCTGAAAGTAGATCAGTTGAAATTATCCATCTGAGGAAAAGAAGAACAAAGGAAAGAAGCAATTTAAGAAACCTGTGGATTACTACCAAGCATACCAACCTTTGCAAAATAGGAGTTTCAGAAGGAGAAGAGAGAGAAAGGGGCAGAAAGAATATTTGAAGAAATAATGGCCCCAAACACCTCAAATTTGTGAAAACACTTGAATGTACCCATCCAAGAAGTTTGCGGAACTCCAAATAGGATAAGTCAGGAGAGATCCATGTCGAGACATACATAAACTGTCCAAAACTGAAGAGAGGATCTTGGAAGCAGAAAGACAGTGGCAATCAGAGAAATGCAAATCCAAATCACAGTGAGATACCACTTCACATCCAGAAGGATGGCTATAACAAAAAATATAGAAAAAAAAAGTGTTGTTGGGGATGCTGGCAAATGGGAACCTTTTTGTTTTCTGAGATGGAGTGTCGTTCTGTCACCCAGGCTGGAGTGCAGTGGCGCTCTCAGCTCACTGCAACCTCCGCCTTTTGGGTTCCGGTGATTCTCCTGCCTCAGCCTCTGGAGTAGCTGGGATTACAGGTGCCCACCATCACACCCAGCTAATTTTTTTTCTGGCTAATTTTTATATTTTTAGTAGAAATGGGGTTTCGCCATGTTGCCCAGGTTAGTCTTGAGCTCCTGATCTCAAGTGATCCACCTGTCTTGGCCTCCCAAAATACTAAGATTTCGGGCATGAGCCACCCTGCCCAGCCTGAAAATGGGAACCTTGTACATTGCTCATGGGAATGTAAAATGGTTCAGCCACTGTAGACAAAGAGTTCGGTGGTTCCTGAAAAAGATAAACAGAATTACCATATAGCCCAGCAATTCCATTCCTAGCTGTCTGCCCAAGAGAAAAGAAAACATGCATCCACAAAAATTTATACACAGATGCTATAGCAGCACTATTCACAATGACCCAATGGTGTAAACAACCCATCAATATATGAACGGATAAACAAAATGATTATATACATATGATAGAGAACTCAGCCATAAAAATGAAGTACAGATACATGCTACCATATGGATAAACCTCAAAAACATTATGCTAAGTGAAAGAAGACACAAAAGTTCACATATTCTATGATTCCAGTTTTATGAAATATCCAGAATAGGTAAATTCATAGAATCAGCAGACTGGTGATGGTTAAATCTGGTGTGAGGGGAATGAAGAGTGACTACCTAATGGGTATGGGATTTTCTTCTGGGGTGTTGGAAATATGTTGGAACTAGCGGGTAATCCCAGCACTTTGGGAGGCCAAGGAGGGCGGATTACCTGAGGTCAACAGTTTGAGACCAGCCTGAGCAACATTGTGAAACCCCATCTCTACTAAACATACAAAAAATAGCCAGGTGTGGTGTTGGGCGCCTGTAATCCCAGCTACTCGGGAGGCTGAGGCAGGAGAATCGTTTGAACTTGGGAGGCGGAGGTTGCAGTGAGCCAAGATTGCACCACTGCACTTCAGCCTGAGTGACAGAGTGATACTCTTCTTCTTGTTTGTTTTTGAGACAGAGTTTTGTTCTTGTTGCCCAGGCTGGAGTGCAATGGCGCAATCTCGGCTCACTGCAACCTCTGCCTCCCAGGTTCAAGTGATTCTCCTGCCTCAGCCGCCCGAGTAGCTGGGATTACAGGTGCCTGCCACCATGCCTGGCTGATTTTTGTATTTTTAGTAGAGACGGGGTTTCTCCATGTTGGTCAGGCTGGTCTCGAACTCCTGACCTCAGATGATTCGCCCACCTCGGCCTCCCAAAGTGCTGGGATTACAGGCAGGAGTCACTGCGCCTGGCCAGGGTTCTTAAACTATATATGAATCAGTATAATAATTTTTGAAAGTAGACCATGACTAATTCATGATGTATATTGTAAGCCTTTGGGCAATAACTAGGCAAAATTTTTAATGGATATAAAGCAGATTCATAAAAGTACTCAGTTAATTTTAGAATTACAGAAAATGAGGAAAAGGGGACAAAGAACAAAGAAAAACAGAAAAGAAGTAGCAAATGGATATATTTAATCCCAATAACCACATTAAATGTAAGCGGTTTAAATAAACTAATTAAAAGATAGATCATCAGATTGGATCAAAAGTAATTATAATCTATCTACAAGAAGCCCACTTCAAATAGAAAAGATATATACAGATTAACAAGAAAAGGATGGGAAAAGATATACAAACCCTCATCAAAGGAAAGCTGGAGTGTCTGTATTACTACCAAAGTTGACTTTAGAATAAGGAATGTCACCAAGGATAAAAAGGAACATTACATAACGATAAAGATGTTGATTCACAAAGAGGTATAACAATTCTACATATGTATGTACCTAACAACAGAGGTGCTAGAAACTGACAGGACTGAAAGGAGAAATAAACAAATCCACAGTTATAGCTAGAGACTTGAGCATTTTAAGTAACAGAAGTAGAGAGAAAATCAATAAAGATATTGAAGACCTGACAACTCTGTCAACCACCTTCACCTAATGAATATTTATAGAACAATACACCTAACAATAGGGGAATATATTATTTGTGAAGTGCCTGAAACATTCAAACAATATGAACTATATTCTGGGTCATTAAAAAACAACTCCACAAGTTTTAAAGAATTGAAATCATACAAGTATGAAGTCAATACCTACAACTTGAAGTCAATACAAGTCATACAACTTGAAGTCAATAATACATAGTTGGGAATTTTCCAACTATGTATTATTGACTTCAAGTTTAACTCAATTTTAAGTCAAGTTTAATTCCCCAAATATGTCCAAATATTTGGAAATTAAACAACACACTTCTACACTTGATCTTAGCCAAAAGGCCGAGAAACGATAAACAACACACTTCTAAACCCACTGATCAAAGAGGAAGTCACATGTAAAACTAGAAAATTTTAAATGGTGGCTTGTGCCTATAATCTCAGCTACTCTGGAGGCTGAGGCAGGAGGATCACTTGAGGTCAGGAATGTGAGAGCAGCCTGGGCAACATAGCAAGACCCCATCTCTACAAAACAAAAAAAATTTAAAAATTTGGCTGGGTGCAGTGGCTCACGCCTTTCATCCAACACTTTGGGAGTTGAAGGCAGGCAGATCACTTGAGCTCGGGAATTCGAGACCAGCCTAGGCAACCTGGTGGGACCACCATCTCTACCAAAAATAGAAAAAAATAGCTGAGTGTGGTGGAGCATGTCTCTATTCCCAGCTTCTTGGGGAGGCTGAGATGGGACGATTGCTTGAACCCAGGAGGCAGAGGTGGCAGTGAGCCAAGATTGTGCCACCACATTCTGGCCTGAGTGATGGAATGAGATCCCATTTCAAAAAAAAAAATAATTAGCTGAGTATGGTGACACACACCTGTAGTCCCAGCTGAGGCTAAGGCAGGAGGATCACTTGATACATATATGCATACATACATATACGTATGTAGGTATAATTAGATAATATATGTAGGTATGTACAACTATAAATTTCTTCCTAAGCACTGCTTTAGTTACGTCCTATAAATTTTGGTATGTTGTATATTTGTTTCATTCCTTTCATAGTATTTTATAATATCCCTTGTGACTTTTTCTTTTACCAATGGGTTATTTAGGAGTGTGTTGTCTAATTTCCTCATATTTGTGAACTTCTCAAATGTCCCTCTGTTGTTTATTTCTAATTTTGTTCCATTATAGTTGGAGAAAAATACTTTGTATTACTGCAATCAATTTAAATGTATTGAGATTTGTTTTATAGCCTAACTTATGGTCTATCCTGGAAATGTTCCATCCCCACTTGAGAAAAATGTATCTTATACTGTTGTTCGGTGGAATGTTCTATAAAAATCTGTTAGGTCTAATTGGATTATAGTATTGTTCAAGTCTTTTATTACCCTTTTGATCTTCCGCCTATTTGTTTTATTAGTAAAAGTGGCATATTTAAGTCTCCAACTGTTGTTTTTTAATTGTCTGTTTCTCTCTTCAATTCTGTTATTTTTTGTTTCATGTATTTTGGGGTTCTGTTGTTAATTACATATGTTTGTAGTTATGCCTTGCTAATAAATTGATACTTTTATCATTAAAATATATCCCTTTTTATAACTGGTAACAATTTTTGCCTTAAAATCTATTTTGTGGGATATTAGAATAGCCACTGCAGGTCTGAGTTACTGTATGCATGGTATAGCTTTTGCCATCTTTTTTATTTTTTATTTTTTTGAGATGGAGTCTCACTTGTCACCCAGGCTGGAGGGCAATGGCATGGTCTCGGCTCACTGCAACCTCCACCTCCCAGGTCCTGCCTCAGCCGCCTGGGTAGCTGGGACTACAGGCTCATGCCACCACACCTGGCTAATTTTTGTATTTTTAGTAGAGACAGGGTTCACTGTGTTGGCCAGGCTGGTCTCAAACTTCTGACCTCGTGATCCGCCTGCCTTGGCCTCTCAAAGTGCTGGGATTACAGGTGTGAGCCACCACGCCTGGCCGCCAACCTTTTACTTTCAACATAGTCATGTCTTTGAATCTAGTATGTCACTTGTAAGACAACATATAGTTGAATCATTTTTTAAATCCACTCTGCCATTCTCTTACTTTTGACTGGGCTGTTTAATCAATTTCATGTCATTACTATTAAGGAAGGAATCATGTCTGCCATTTTGCTATGTTCTCTATATGTCTTATGTCATTTTTCCTTTCTATTTTCCATTGTTGTCCTCTTTTGTATTAAATAGATATTTTCTAATATACCATTTTAATTCCTTTGTCATTTCTTTTTTTTTTTTTACTGTGTATATTTTTGAGTCATTTCCCTTGTTGTTTTGGAGATTACAATTAACAACTTAATTTAACAATCTAGTTTAGGTTACTACCAACTCAATATCAACAGTATACAAAATCTAGCTTCTATGTAGCTCTGTTCCCTTTCCCCTTCTTTGCAATGTTGTCATAATTACATCTTCATACCTTGTGTGCCCATCAGCACAGGTTTATAATTATAACTTTATGCAGTAGTCTTTAAAATCATTTAAAAGAAAAAAAGAATTATAAGCAAAAATATATTCATATGGTCTTTTATATTTATCTATTTAGTTACCTTTACCAGTGCTCTTTATTTCTTCATGTGGTCTCAAATTACTGTCTAGTGTTCCTTCATTTCAACTTGATGGCCTCCCTTTAGTATTTCTTGTGTGATAGGTTTGCTAATGACTAATTGTCTCAGTTTTGTTTATCTGGGAATGACTTGTATTTTGCTTCATCTTTGAAGGTTGGTTTTGTTGGATATAAAATTCTTGGTTGACAGTCTTTTTTTCAGTACTTTGAATATCATCCTATGGCTTTCTGGCCTCCATGGTTACTGATAAGAAGTCAGCTGTTAATCATGTGAAGGAGCTCTTCTAAATGATTAATTGCATTTCTCTTTCTTCAAGACTCTTTTCTTTGGATTTTGACAGTTTGATTATGATGATGTGTATAGGTGTGGATCTTTTTAAGTTTGTCCTAGTTGGAGTTCATTGAGCTTCTTGGATATGGAGATAAATGTTTTTCAGCAAATTTATTTTGTTTTTCAGCAAAAAATGTTTTTCAGCAAATTGTTCCTTCAAATATTATTTCTGTCCTTTTCTATTCTCTTCTACTAGGACTCTCATTATGTGTATGTTGGTATACTTGATAATGTCCTGCAGGTCTCTGATGTTCTATTCATTTTTATTTATCCTTCTTCCTTTCTGTTCCTCAGACTAGACAATCACAATTGACTTTTCTTCAATTTTTCTTCAACTGACTTTTTTAAGAACTTCAAGATGTCTCCTGCATGAACTTCTAGGTTTTGTTTGTGAGTTATCGTTGACTCTAAAGGAACACCTTGTTGCAGAAACAGGAACCAGGTCTAGGAGTTTTACTGTCAAGCCATAGAAATATGCCTGATGGTAGGCCTTGAGCCATTTAATATATTCTTCGCTGATAATTCTGGTGTTTCCTAGAGATCCAATGGATCCAAAAAGACGTTTGCTGAATCTTGGTTTTTGCTTAATCACATTTGCTTGTGAGTCCCTCTAGTGAATTTTTAATTTCAGTTATTGCACTTTTTAACATTTTTAAAAACATGATTTCCTTTAATTCTTTGAACACATTTAAAATATCCTCAAGGATGGTTTCTATAGATTGCTATTTTCCTGTGTAAGAACAATACTTTATTTCTTTGCTTGTCTCATAATTTTATACAGAAAGCTGACATTTCTTTTTTGTTGTTGTTGTTGTTGTTTGAGACAGAGTCCCACTGTTGCCTAGGCTGGAGTGCACTGTTGCTATCTCAGCTCACTGCAACCTCTGCCTCCCGGACTTAAGCAGTTCTCATGCCTCAGTTTCCTGAGTAGCTGAGACTAAAGGCATGTGCCACCACGCCTGGCTAATTTTTGTATTTTTAGTAGAGACGAGGTTTCACCATGTTGGCCAGGCTGGTCTCAACCTCCTGACCTCAAATGACCCACCTGCCTCGGCCTCTCAAAGTGCTGGGATTACAGGCATGAACTACCATGCCGGGCCAAAAACTGACATTTCTAATAATACAATGTGACTACTCTGGAAATCAAACTATTTCCCCTTCTGAGGACTTGTTGATGTTGTTTTTTTGTTGTTGATGTTGGGTTTTTTTTTAGTGGGTTTTCCAAATGAATCTGTGAAGTATGTCTTCTTTGTCACCGAATTCTCTGCTCACTTAGCTTAGTGGTCAGCTAGTGATTAGATAGTTACTTAAATGACTGAATCTATTTACCCTCCCAGCCATTTCCAAGAGGCTCTGTGTATGTTTGTGTTGGGGCACCCTTCACACTCAGGCAAGCATTTAAAAATGCTGACTTAGCTTTTGTCATTTTTTTGCAGTGCCTCAAGGTCAGCCAGATGTTGTGTTAGAACTTAGGACCTTCTTAGGTCTTTCCTGGGCATGTGGATAGATTTGAGCATGCACATAAGCCCATGTATGTGCGTGGCCTTCTGGAGTCCCATGAATATGTCAGCAGTTTTTTGTTTTTTTTTTGAGATGGAGCTTAGCTTTTGTTGCCCTGTCTGGAGTGCAATGGCACAATCTCGGCTCACTGCAACCTCCGCCTCCTGGGTTCAAGCAATTCTCCTGCCTCAGCCTCCCAAGTAGCTGGGATTACAGGCACCCGCCACCATGCCTGGCTAATTTTTGTATTTTTAGTAGAGATAGGGTTTCACCATGTTGGTCAGGCTAGTCTCGAACTCACAACCTCAGGTGATCTGCCTGCCCTGGCCTCCCAAAGTGCTGGATTACAGGCATGAGCCACTGCACCCAGCCCCTAATTTTTGTATTTTTAGTGGAGACAGGGTTTCACCATGTTGGCCAGGCTGGTCTCGAACTCTTGACCTCAGGTGATCTGCCTGTCTCAGCCTCCCAAAGTGCTGGGATTACAGTTGTGCGCCACTGCACCCAGTCATGTCAGCAGTCTTGAAAGCCTCCTATGGACACCTCATTCCCCAGCTCTTCTTTCGATGGTTTTTTTTTTTTTTTTTTTGGCTGGGGGGCAGCTTGTTTGCCTCAAATGTTATCATTACCTTAGCTAGCTGCATGTTAGCCATGCTACTGATTATTTTCAACAAATGTCCCAGGTGAAAGGCTATTCTTACCGAGCATGGTCTGAGTTGAGTCAAATAAAGGCAAACATTTGTTTTGTTTTTTTTTTCTTTAGAGACAGGGTCTTGCTCTATCACCCAGGTTGGGGTGCAGTGGTGTGACCAAAGCTCACTGAAGCCTCGAACTCCTGGGCTCAAGCAGTTCTCCTGCTTCAGCCTCCCAAGTCGCTGAGACTACAGGTATGTGCCACCACACCTAATTTTTTTTTATTTGTTGTAGGGGCAGTGTCTCACTCTGTTGCCCAGGCTGGTCTTGAACGCCTAGCCTCACACAATTCTTCCACCTCAGCCTCCCAAAGTAATGGGATTATAGGCCTGAGCCACTGTGGCTGGCTGAGGCAAGTCTTGTGGATGAGGGTTTCCAGGGAATTGTCAGACAGGCCAAATAAGGACAGTTCTCAAATAATGCTATTTTGGGGATCTCCAAACCCATTCTGTCCTAGCAAGTGGCTGCTAGGCTACTGGTCTTCACTATGATTGTAGAACTGTTGGTTTTGAAGACTAATGAGGAGTTGAGGAGAGTGTTGAGAATAAGGCAAGTTAAAACACCACAAAGCTCACCATTCTTACTGAGATACAGCCTTTAAAAAAAAAAAGTTCCTTGGGTTGTTGCAAAGCTTTGGTTAATTTCAGAATTCTGAATATTTTTATTTTACAAGTTATCTCAATATTCTCATTGCTTTTATGGAGGAATAGGTTTTTAGAGGCCCTTACTCCACCATTCCTACTGACCTCACCGCATTCAGTAATTTGAAGGCATCATGCCATTGTCTGTTTCAACTTTTTCTGTTGCAAAATCATAGTCAGTTTAATTATTGTTCCTATGAAAATAATCTTTTTCTCCTTGGTTAATTTTTTTTTTTTTCTTTGAGACAGAGTCTGGCTCTGTCACTCAGGCTGGAATGCAATGGCACGATTTCAGCTCACTCCAACCTCCATCTCCCGGGCTCAAGCCATCCTCCCACCTCAGCCTCCTGAGTAGCTAAGAATACAGGCACGCACCACCATGCCCAGTTAGTTTTTGTATTTTTAGTAGAGACAGGGTTTTGCCATATTACCCAGGCTGGTCTTGAACTCCTGCGCTCAAAGCAATCTACCTGCCTCTGCTCTTTGGTTAGTTTTAAGATATTTCTTTATCTTTGGTTTTTAGCAGTTTTGCTCTGATATACCTCAGTGTGACTTTGTATGTATCCTGCTTAGGGTTTATACAGTGCTATAGACCTAATTGTGTCTCCCCACCCCCCAATCCACATATTGAAGCCCTAACTCTCAATGTGAATGTATTTGGAAATAGGGCCTATAAGGAGTGAATTAAGGTTTAATGAGGTCTTGAGGGTGGGGTTCTGATACTACAGAGTGTGTCCTTGTAAAGAAATACCAGAGAGCGCCCTTTACCCCGCATCCCACTCTGCCATGTAAGAACACAGCGAAAAAGCACCATCTGCAAACCAGGAAGTGAGCTCTCACTAGAACCCAATTGTGCTGGCACCCTGATCCCAGACTTCCAGCCTCCACAATTTGAAAACATTTCTGTTCAAGCCACCCATTCTGGCTGGGCGTGGTGGCTCACACCTGTAATCCCAGAACTTTGGGAGGCCAAGCCAGAAGGATCACCTGAGGTCAGGAGTTCGAGACCAGTCTGGCTAACATGGTAAAACTACGTCTCTACTAAAAATACGAAAATTAGCCAGGCATGATAGCACGCACCTGTAGTCTCAGCTACTTGGGAGGCTGAGGCACGAGAATGGCTTGAACCTGGGAGGCGGAGGTTGCAGTGAGCCGAGGTTGCGCCACTCTGCTCCAGACTGAGCAAAACTCCATCTAAAAAAAAAAAAAAAGCCACCCATTCTATGGTATTTTATGGCAGCATGAGCTAATACATAGAGCTTCAGTCCCATTCTTTTTTTCCGAGATGCCGGTTACATGTATGTTACACTTCTTTACCATAACCTCTTTATGTTTCTCATCCTTTTGCCTACCCATGCCTTAGTAACAGATGACCCTTAAATAATGCAGGGGTTAGGGGTGCTGTCCCACCCCATGCAGTTGAAAATTTGTGTATAACTTTTTTTTTTTTTTTTTTTTTTAAGATGGAGTCTTGCTCTGTCGCCAGGCTGGAGCGCAGTGGGATGATCTTGGCTCACTGCAACCTCCGCCTCCTGGGTTCAGGGTTCAAGCGATTCTCCTGCCTCAGCCTCCCGAGTAGCTGGGATTACAGGCGTGAGCTACCGTGCCCAGCCGTGTATAACTTTTGACTCCCCCAGAACTCAGCTATGAATAGCTTACTGTTGACTGGAAGCCTTACTGATAACATAAACGGTCCATTAACACATATTTTGTATATGTATTATATACTGTATTCTTACAATAGGTAAGCTACAGGGAATAAAATGTTATTTAAAAAGACATAAGGAAAATATGTTTACTATTAAGTGGAAGTGGATCATCATAAAGGTATTTGTCTTTATGGTCTTCATGCTGAGGAGGAGGAAAAGGAGGAAGAGGAAGAAGAGGAGAGGGAGGAGGAGGAGGAGGAGGAAGGGTTAGCCTTGCTGTCTCAGGAGCAGCAGAGGTGGAAGAAAATCTATGTATAAGTGGATCCACATGGTTCAAGCCCATGTTTTTCAAGGGTCAACTGTAACTATTTTCTTACAACTATCACCCAGTCTTTTTCTCTTTTTAACTGACTAGCCAGTAAGTAAATCCATCTTGTTTATAATTTTTTGCATTTTTCAATTCTAGAATTTCCTTCCGATTACTTTTTATAGTTTCCAGCCAAAGTACTCCATCTTGTCTTTAAAGTTTTTGAAAATTCAATTTTTAAAAATCTTGTTTGGGCTGGGCCTGGTGGCTCTGGCCTATAATCCCTGCACTTTGGGAGGCCGAGGTGGAAGGATTGCTTGAGGCCAGGAGTTCAGGACCAGCCTGGGCAACATAGGGAGACTCTGTCTCTACAAAAAATTTAAAAATTACCCCAGTATGGTGGCATGCATCTGTAGTCCTAGCTACTTGGGAGGCTGAGGTGGGAGGATCACCTGAGCCTAAGAGTTGAAGCTGCAGTGAGATATAATCACACCACTGCACTCCAGCCTAGATAAAGAGCAAGATCCTGTCTCAAAATCTTGTTTTGCAGCTCCATTAGCTGTATGGTGCTTTTTTTTTCACTGTTATAATAACTTTAATTTATCTTGCATTTTACAGAAGTCTATGAACAATTTTTAAAAAGCACCTCCTTACCCCATATCACGTTTCTCTGACAGGTGTTAAAGTAGGCAATGAGTATGTCAACAGCTTGAGCATCAGCGTCTTGTAAGGACTTCAGACCAATCAACCACTCGCCAAAAATCTTTTATCTTGTTTTTAATACAACGGTATATTCACTCTGATGGCAAACATGTCCAGCCACATCTCCACAACACGCTTTGCAAAATCAGTGATTAGCAAATTAGTTAGCTTTGGCACGGAGGTGTGCTCACTTGCCCATGACAGCCTGGAAGCTGGTTTTGATGCTGGCAACAGAACATCTAGAATGACAAGTTTCGCACTGTAGGAAATAGAGTCGCGTGTCCTTCTGCAGGATTGTGTCCAGTAATCGGCATGTGTGACAAGGGACATATTCCTTGATATATCTTCTCAAGACATTTTCTATCTGTTTCTGTTGGAATCTTCCTTTGATTACAAGTTGGTTATTACCATCTATAGAACCACTTGTATCCAATTCAGCCAACAAAAATGCAAGGAGATGTTTGGGCTGACGATGTAATAGTTTACAGATATGTGTAAAGTTGACAAAAGAAGTTTTCTTGATTCCTACTCGGACGACCTGTGGAGGTTTCATGACAAATTTCCTTATCTCCTCAGCAACCATATCTGGATTCTTTTCCCTCATAATGTTGAACACTCGATTCAGTAGCTCCTCATATGTGTAGTCTCTTTCTGAGCCTGCTCAAGCAGGGCCTGTCTGATTACTGAATGAGATGCCATCATCTTTTTTGCTGTCTTCCTCTTCTAGAACTTCATCTTTCTCTAGTATTTCATCCTCATCTGGGAACTTGACCTTCTTCTTTTTCTTCTTTTTATTGCCAAGCATAATGTCAAGGTCATCCTCTGGTTCAGTTGGTTCTTGAACATCACTTTCACTCTTAAGATCCTTTACACCTTCTTCAGCTTCATCAATATCAAATGTCTTTTCAGTTTTTTTCTTTTTCTTTTGATTAAAGAAGTTCAAGTCATCTAGATCACCAGAAGCATCTTTTTTCCTAGTGTCCTCTTCATCAGCTTCCAAATCTTTGTCCTCAGTTGGCTCTGGCTCCACTTCTTTTGTTTCTGAAGGCTGGGTTATCTCTGTTTGGGTATCCCCTTCCTCATCTAACATAAAAGGCTTCTTTTTCTTCTTTTTCTTTTTGCTCATAGTAGGATCAAAAATTATCTCGTCCCCAGACATGGCTGCGGCTCGAGTGGGCTTGGCACGGACGGGAACTCAGACGGGTCAGCCCCAGACCCCGGCGGCAGCGCTGCTCCTGCCGGTACCTCTCTCACCACCGCACTGGTGCTTTTTTCTTTATTTTTTGTTTTCTTTCTATTGTCTGTCTTTTCTCTTGGTTTTGGATCAAGGGCTATCTCCTTGTATATCAGGTTTTTTTTTTTGTTTTTTTTTTTGAGATGGAGTCTTGCTCTGTCACCCAGGGTGTTGTGCAATGGCAGGATCTCGGCTCACTGCAACCTCTGCCTCCTGGGTTCAAGCGATTCTCCTGCTTCAGCCTCCCAAGTAGCTAGGACTAGAGGCGTCTGCCACCACACCTAGCTAATTTTTTGTATTTTTAGTAGAGACAGTGTTTCGCCGTGTTAGCCAGGATGGTCTCGATTTCCTGACCTCGTGATTTCCGCCCGCCTCGGCCTCCCAAAGTGGTGGGATTACAGGCGTGAGCCACTGCGCCCGGCCCGTATACCAGGTTCTTTTTTCAAGGAGCGTAAACAGCTGTATTTTATGGGTGCACAACATTTTTAAAATTGTAACATTTAAGAACTTTTTCATAGCTGCTAATTAATTCTACAAACAATATTGATGCCTCTTTAATATGTGATAGGACACTACTTTTTTTTTTTTTTTAATTTTTAATTTAAAAAAAGACTATTGGCTGGGCGCAGTGGCTCATGCCTGTAATCCCAGCACTTTGGGAGGCCAAGGCGGGCAATCACCTGAGGTCGAGAGTTTGAGACCAGCCTGACCAACGTGGTGAAACCCCGTCTCTACTAAAAATACAAAAATTTAGCTGGGCATGGTGGCAGGCACTTGTAATCCCAACTACTCGGGAGGCTGAGGCAGGAGAATTGCTTGAACCTGGGTAGCGGAGGTTGCAGTGAGCTGAGATCGCCCTACTGCACTCCAGCCTGGGCGACAAGAGCAAAACTTCGTCTCAAAAAAAAGAACCTACTAACAGTACACTTTCAATTCTTCTCTTTAATCTTTTCTATGATTGCTTTTATTTTATTTATAAATGTGCAATAAAACCAGAATACATTCCACTATATTTCTTTTTGAAAGTCAATAATTTTTATAGAGATCAAAAATAAAAGTAAAAAAGTTTTTATAGTTTAGTCTTTTCCAGAAATCTTCATTTTTTGTGTGTAGATTTCTTTGCTTTGTGTATAATACCAGATTCTGTGATGTCATATTCCTCTTGCTTAAAGAACTTCCTTTTTTTTTTTTTTTTTTTGAGACAAGCTCTTGCTTTGTCACCCAGGCTAGAGTGTAGTGGCATGATCACAGCTCACTGCAGACTCTACCTCTTAGGCTCAAGCAGTCCTCCCACCCCAGCCTCCCAAGGAGCTGGGACTACAGGTGTGCACCACCATGCCTGGCTAATTCTTTTCTTTTTTTTTGTAGAGACAAAAGTCTCACTATATTGCCCAGGCTGGTCTCAAACTCCTGGGCTCAAGTGATCCACCTTGGCCTCCCAAAGCGCTGGGATTACAGACATGAACGACCGTGCCTGGCCTAAGAACTCCCTTTAACATTTCTTTTCTTTCTTTTTTTGAGACAGAGTTTCGCTCTTGTTGCCCAGGCTGGAGTGCAATGGTGTGATTTCGGCTCACCACAACCTCTGCCTCCCGGGTTCAAGCGATTCTCCTGCCTCAGCCTCCTGAGTAGCTGGGATTATAGGCATGTACCACCATGCCTGGCTAATTTTTGTAGTTTTAGTAGAGATGGGGCTTCTCCATGTTGGTCAGGCTGGTCTTGAACTCCCGACCTCAGGTGATCTGCCCGCCTCGGCCTCCCAAAGTGCTGGGATTATGGGCGGGAGCCACCATGCCTGGCCAATATTTCTTATAGTACAGGACTGTTGGTAATAAATTGTTAGGTTTGTTTTCTAAAGAAGTATTTTGCCTTCATTTTTGAAGTGTATTTTCATTGAGTATAGAACTCCAGTTAAAAGTGGGTTTTTTCAATATTTTTTAAATGTCACTTTATCGTCTTCTGGTTTGCACAGTTTCTAATGAAAAACCTGGTATAATTCTTATCTTCGTTCCTCTGCATTTAATGTGCCTTCTGTTTTTGGTTGTCTTCAAAATTTTCTCTTTCTCTTTGGTTTTCAGTAGTGTGGTGGGTGGCTAGGTTGCTAGAGGGTGTTTCTTTTCTTTTGAGACAAGCATCTTGCTCTGTTGCCCAGGTTGGAGTACAGTGGTGTGATTACAGCTCACTGCAGCCTCGAACACCTGGGCGGGAGTTGACTCCTGGGCAGGAGTCGGTACAGGGCAGCAAATGTTGAGGTTTCACAGGGGCCTCTCTTGAAACCTCGCCCTCAAGGCCCTGGCTTGCCTTAAAGAGCTCTGAAATGCCACTGGGATCATCCTTCCATTGCCTTAATAAATGGAACCTGGCTTTCCTCTATTCCTACTAATCTCTTTAGCAAATTGTTGCTAGGCCATGGCCTTGGTTTGCTCTCCTAAAGATGCCTTTTCACTCTTTACCAGGCCAGGCTGTGAATTTTCTAAATCTTTCTGCTCTGCTTTCCTTTTAGTGACAGATTCAATCTTTAAATTATTTCTCATCAGGCCTGGTGCGGTGGCTCATGCCTGTAATCCCAGCACTTTGGGAGGCTGAGGTAGGTGGATCACTTGAGGTCAGGAGTTTGAGACCATCCTGGCCAACATGGTGAAACCTGTCTCTACTAAAAATACAAAAATTAGCCAGGCATGGTGCTGCACGCCAATAATCCCAGCTACCAGGGAGGCTGAGGCGGAGAATCACTTGAACCCGGGAGGTGCAGCATGCAGTGAGCTGAGATGGCGCCACAGCACTCTAGCCTGAGTGACAGAGCCAGACTCCATCTCAAAAAAGAAAAAGAAAGAAATACAATTAATTATTTCCCATCAGTTCTTTAGTGGGGGTAAAAAAATTCTTTCTATCCTCTTATATCTTACTACATGCAGTTAAAAGTAGCCATGAAGCTCCTTCAATATTTTTCATCTTAGAGATTTTTTCCACTAGATATTCTATTTATTTTTTATTATTGTTTATTTTTTTGAGATGGAGTTTCACTCTTGTCACCCAGGTTGGAGTGCAATGGCACAGTCTTGGCTCACTGCAACCTCCACCTCCTGGATTCAAGTGATTCTCCTGCCTCAGCCTCCCAATTAGCTGGGATTACAGGTGTGCGCCACCATGCCTGGCTAATTTTTTTGTATTATTAGTACAGCCAGGGTTTCACTATGTTGGCCTGACTGGTCTTGAACTCCTGACCTCAGATGATCCACCCTCCTCGGCCTCCCAAAGTGCTGGGATTACAGGCATTAGCCACCGTGCCCAGCCCAGATATTCTATTAATAGTTCATCACACTTAAGTTCTGCCTTCCACAAAGCCCTAGGACATGGACAAAATTCCATCAAGTTCTTTGCAACGGTATAAGAAGGATGGTCTTTACTCCAGTTTACAATATCTTATTCCTCGTTTCTATCTGAGACCCCATCAAAATGGCCTTCACTGTCCATATTTCTTCTTTTCTTTTTTTGACACAGAGTCTCGCTCTGTCGTCCAGGGTGGAGTGCAGTGGCACGATCTTGGCTCAATGTGACCTCCGCCTCCTGGGTTCAAGCGATTCTCCTGCCTCAGCCTCTCGAGTAGCTGGGATTACAGGCGCGCACCACCAGGCCCGGCTAATTTTTGTATTTTTAGTAGAGACGAGGTTTCACCATATTGGTAAGGCTGGTCTCAAACTTCTGACCTCAGGTGATCCACCCACCTTGGGCTCCCAAAGTGCTGGGATTACAGGCATGAGCCACCGCGCCTGGCCTACTGTCCATATTTCTATGAACATTCCAAACAACATCACTCTAGTAATCTCTAGGAAGGTCCAAACTTTGCCGACAGCTTTTCTCTTCTTCTGAGCCTTCTTGAGAATTGCCCTTAGTGCTCCATTCATGGCAGTCTAGGTGTTTTCTAGCCTACTCCTCCAAATTCTTCCAGCCTGTATGCATTACCCAGTTCCAAAGTTGCTTCCACATTTTCAGGCATTTGTTATAGCATCAGCCCTGCTTCTTGGTACCAGTTTTCTGTCTTGGTGCATTTTGTGCTGCTATAACAGAGTATCTGAAGACTAGGTAACTTATAAAGAAGAAAATGTATTTAGCTCCCAAACTTTCGAGTTCTGGAGCCTGGAAAGTCCAATATGAAGGTGCCAGCATCTAATGAGGGCTTTCCTGCCACATCATCCCGTGGTGGAAGATGAGAGGGTGGGAAAGGATGAGAGAGGGCTGAACTCGATTTTATAACAAACCCACTATCTTGAATATGAACCCACTCCTGTGATAACAACCTTAATCCATTCATGAAGGCAGATCACTCATGACCTAATCACCTCTTACACATCCCATCTCTCAACATTGTTGCATTAGGGATTACATTTACAACACAAAACTTTGTGGGATACATTCAACTCATAGCATTTGCATAATTTATGAAGTTAAAAAATCAATCAGCCAAAAAATTGTTCACCCTTAAACATGGGAGAAGGAAAGGTGGGCTGAACTAAGGGTTTTGGTTTTTTTGTTTGTTTTTGTTTTTGTAGAGACAGGGTTTCACCATGTTGCCCAGGCTGGTCTTGAACTTCTGAGCTCAAAAGATCCTCCTACTTCAGCCTCCCAAATTGCTGGGATTACAGTCGTCAGCCACCATGCCCGGCCTGAACTAGCTTTTTCTACAGCGATTTTTCTGCCACCAGGCAAAGTTCATTCTACTCTCCTCAAACAGAAGGAAGTAGAGAACTTACTGGGTCAGGCATAGTGCTAAACATTTTAAAACCATATGATATGAGTGTGATTATTAGCCGGCCTTTTTTTTAAAAGGCTAAACTCAAAACAAAACAATAAAAAAAACACACGCTGAGAAAGAGTAAATGCCTTGCCCGACATCACAGAGTTAGGAAGTTTAGAGAAAAGTCCATACTTTTAACTACTGGGTAACACTACCTTCTATATTCAGGAATATATATATAAACACTGTACAAAAAATTCAGATGCTAAGCAAAGGTAAGAAGATGAGAATATTGTCCATGTGATATTTGGCGCATTGCCACACTAGTGACTACAGAATCTGGAGTATTAGATTCACTGAATTTCCAGCTCTTGAATCTTCATGTTATATGTTCATTATAATTAAATCCACTACAATAACAACAACAAAAATCAGATAGTCTGGAGCTTTTCAGGACATTCATTTAACAATACCATTATAACAAAGCTCTTTGAGGGCAGGAGCCTTGTCCTACTAATATTTATATTCTCCACTAGATATTTATATCTAGTATGATAGACCCTGGATAAATTTCTAACTGAAAATCTCCCTGTAATAACAGATTTCCAAAATCCAGACAAGGCACATTTATTTCAAGCAATATTTGCTAGAGAAATGCTCTATTTTACCATAAAAGAATTAAAAGAGCCCCTTGAACTACTTTTCTCCATTATCATTATTGTAGTTGTCATTGGCATTATCATTATCATCATCACCATGGCAACTACCATTTATTAAGTGCTTACTCTATGCTAGTGATTGACATGCAACAACTCATTTTATCATCACAATACTATTATGAGAAAGATATTACCATCCCTATGCTACTTAAAGGACACTGGGGCTCGAAGAAGTTACGAAACTAATCAGGCCGGGCTTGGTGGCTCACACTTGTAATCCCAGCACTTTGGGAGGGTGAGGCGGGCAGATCTCAAGGTCAGGAGTTCAAGACCAGCCCGACTAATATGGTGAAACCCTGTCTCTACTAAAAATACAAAAAAATTAGCTGGGTGTGGTGGCACATGCCTGTAGTCCCAGGTACTCGGGAGGCTGAGGCAGGAGAGTCGCTTGAACCTGGGAGGCGGAGGTTTCAGTGAGCCAAGATCACACCACTGCACTCCAGCCTGGGCCACAGAGTGAGACTCTGTCTCAAAAAAAAAAAAAAAAAAAAAAAGAGGAAACTAATCAAAGCACATAGTAAAATTGGTGGGACTTGAATTCAAAATCATGTTTGCATTTGACCCATTATTGGGTATATACTCAAATAAATAGAACTCATTCTACCATAAAGACATATGCACTTGCATGTTCATTGCAGCCCTATTCACAATAGCAAGACAAGGAATCAATCCAAATGTCCATCCTAAGTAGACTGGATAAAGAAAATGTGGTACATATACACCATGGAATAGTAAACAGCCATAAAAAAGAATGAGATTATGTTCTTTGCAGCAACATGGATAGAGATGGAGGCCATTACCCTAAGCAAACTAATGCAGGATCAGAAAACCAAACACCACACGTTTTCACTTATAAGTAGGAGCTGAACATTGAGATAAAGAAGGGAGCAATAAATGCCAGGGCCTAACTGAAGGTGGAGAGTAGGAGGAGGGTGAGGACTGAAAAACTACCAAAAGGGTACTATGCTTATTACTTGGGTGACAAAATAATAAGTACACCAAACCCCTGCAACATGCAATTTATCTATAGAACCAACCTGTACATGTACCTCTGAAACTAAAAGTTTTAAACAATCATGTCTATTTGACTCCATTCATTCAGCTTTTCAAAAATATCTATTGCGCACCTACTATATGCCAGACACTTTTTAGAAACTGGGTTCAAAATTCAAAAAGTACAAAAATGGCAGCATAAAGCCACTTCCCATCTCATTCTCCCCTGCCCCTCTCCACCACTATGTCTACACCACCAACCAGCTTCCCCCTTTTGAGCAACCAATGTTATCAGTTTCTGGTGAGGCCTGTAACTTCAGTCAGGGAGTTCTTTTTTGGGTCAAACATTGGTGTGGGCAATCTCTCCTACCACTCTCACACCTCTCCGAATGACCTCAGACTTCTTCAATAAGCATTTTTTTTTTTTTTTTTGAGATGGAGTCTCGCTCTGTCACCCAGGCTGGAGTGCAGTGGCACGATCTTGGCTCACCACAACTTCCGCCTCCCAGGTTCAAGCCATTCTCCTGCCTCAGCCTCCCAAGTAGCTGGGATTACAGGTGCGTGCCACCACGCCCAGCTAATTTTTTTATTTTGAGTGGAGACGGGGTTTCACCGTGTTGGCCAGGCTGATCTTGAACTCCTGACCTCGTGATCCACCCACCTCGGCCTCCCAAAGTGCTGAGATTACAGGCATGAGCCACCACGCCTCGCCAGCGATAAGCCAATCTTAAATAATTCAGTGTTTCAGGCCCATTTCACGTCTGGGGGAAACGTGTCCTCAGGAAGCCAGCTTATGTTTGAACAGAGATGAAGTCCTTGTGGAATGGGAGGGTGAGTTCCTGTAGGTTAATTCACAATGTCTTTACCATGAAGCTTCTGTTTTTCTAGGAGGCGGCCATCCTCAGCTTTCATAGATCCCCACACTTAGAAAGTCCACAATGCTTCCCTTCCACCTCTGTCTGAACCGAGCTCTCTCTGACAGCCCTGCAGAACACAGGTCTTGCGACTTCAAAATGTTGCATTGCAACATTTTGTTGCCTTTTCCTTCTCTCAGAATAGAATCTTTACAGTGCTCCTTAAAGTGAAGAATGGTGGAGTTTTGTGGCCATATGATCTGAGAGGACGTTGTGAAAATTTTAAAAATCAGGAATAGAATTTGGACTGGCTTTCAGGTTTTCCAATAGACTTTAGTTCTCTGGCAGTAAGTCCCTCTTCCCCTACTTTCTCGGTGCTGATTAGAAGGGCACCTGGTTGGTGAAAAACATGCAAATTAAGAGGCATAGGATCAAGAGGAACAGGCTGCTCCTCTTGAATAGAGGTGTCCGTGGTCCAGACAGCATGAGTCCTGGTTTATCTTTGAGATTAATAGTACTGGGCAGGTGTGGTGGCTCACACCTGTAATCCCAGCACTTTGGGAGGCTGAGGCTGGCGGATCACCTGAGGTCGGGAGTTCGAGACCAGCCTGACCAATATGGTGAAACCTCATCTCTACTAAAAATACAAAAACTAGCCGGGCTGTGATGGCATGCGCCTGTAATCCCAGCTACTCAGGAGGCTGAGGCAGGAGAATCGCTTGAACCCAGGAGGCGGAGGTTGCAGTGAGTCGAGATCACACCACTGCACTCCAGCCTGGGCAACAGAGAGAGATCCGTCTCAAAAACCAAAAAATGGCCGGGCAAGGCGGCTTGCGCTTGTAATCCCAGCACTTTGGGAGGCTGAGGCTGACGGATCACCTGAGGTCAGGAGTTGGAGACCAGCCTGGCCAACGTGGTGAAACCCTGTCTCTACTAAAAACACAAAAATTAGCCGGGAATGGTGGTGGGCGCCTGTAATCCCAGCTACTCTGGAGGCTGAGGCAGGAGAATCACTCGAACCCAGGAGGCAGAGGTTGTGGTGAGCTGAGATCGTGCCACTGCACTCCAGCCTGGGCACTCCAACAAAAGCGAAACTCCATCTCAAAAAAATAAAAAAAGATATTGATAGTACTTTCTCAGGGCTTGCTACCTAGGAGTTTGGCTATATATCTACAGATTTAGATTATATGTAGAAATCTCACTTCTGATATTGTAACCCTTGTTTAAAATTATTATAGGGTACATTACTGGCTTTCATATGATATCCTTTCACCACCTAAAAAAAAAACTACGTAGCGGCTGGGTGTGGTGGCTCACACCTGTAATCCCAGCATTTTGGGAAGTTGAGGCAGGCCAATCACTTGAGGCCAGGAGTTTCATACCAGCCTGGCCAACATGATGAAATCCCCTATTTATTAAAAATACAAAAATGAGCTGGGCATGGTGGCACAGGCCTGTAGTCCCAGTTACTCGGGAGGCTGAGGCACAAGAATCACTTGAGCCTGGGAGGTGGAGGTTGCAGCGAGCTGAGATCACGCCACTGCACTCCAGCCTGGGTGACAGAGAAAGATTCTGTCTCAAAAAATAAAACAGGCTGGGCACGGTGGCTCATTCCTGTAATCCCAGCACTTTGGGAGGCCAAGGCGGGTGGATCACGAGGTCAAGAGATCAAGACCATCCTGGCTAACACAGTGAAACCCTATCTCTACTAAAAATACAAAAAAGTAGCCGGGTGTGGTGGTGGGCGCCTGTAGTCCCAGCTACTCGGGAGGCTGAGGCAGGAGAATGGCGTGAACCTGGGAGGTGGAGCTTGCAGTGAGCCGAGATCGCACCACTGCACTCCAGCCTGGGCGATAGAGCGAGACTCCGTCTCAAAAAAAAAAAAAAAACAAAAAAAAAAACCACCAAACCTACACAGTTGTATTGAGATATAATTCACTTATCATAAAATTTACCCATTTAAATTTTTTTTTTTGGCTGGGTGTGGTGGCTCACACCTGTAATCCCAGCATTTTGGGAGGCCGAGGTGGGTGGATTACCTGAGGTTAGGAGTTCGAGACCAGCCTGGGCAAGATGGTGAAACCCCATCTCTACTCAAAATACAAAAATTAGTTGGGCGTGGTAGCGCACGCCAGTAATCCCAGCTACTTCGGAGGCTGAGGCAGGAGAATTGCTTTAATCTGGGAGGTAGAGGTTTCAGTGAGCCAAGATCGCACCACTGCACTCCAGCCTGGGTAACAGAGTGAACTCCGCCTTGTCTCAAAAAAAAAAAAAAAAGTTTTTTTAAAGGTATTCACAAAGTTGCGCAACAACCACCACAATAACTGTTAGAACATTTTCATCACTCCAGAAAGAAACCCTGTACCCACCAGCAGTCACCCTTCATCTATCCCCAAGTTCCCCAGCCTTGGCAACTACTATTCCACTTTCCATTTCTACAGATTTGCCTATTCTGGACATTTCATATACAGCAGGGGTGTCCAATCTTTTGGCTTCCCTGGGCCACACTGGAAGAACAACAACTGTCTTGGGCCACACTAAAATACACTAACACTAACGATTGCTGATGAGCTAAAAAAAAGAAAAAAAATCACAAAAAATCTCATAATGTTTTAAGAAAGTTTACGAATCTGTGACGGACTGCATTCAAAGCCATCCTGAGCCACATGCGACCCATGGCCCTGGGCTGGACAAGCTTGAAAGATACATACAATATGTGGGCTTTTGCGTCTGACTTCTTTTGAAGATAAATGTTTTCAAAGTTCATCTATGTATCAGATGTATCTTTTTATCACCAAATAATATTCCATTGTATGGATATACCACTTTTAACATACCCATTCATCATCTGAGGGACATTTGGGTTATTTCCACTTTTTGGCTATTATAAATAGTTCTGCTGTGAACATTTGTGAACAAGTTTTTGTGTGGACATACGTTTTCATTTTGTGGGAATATACCCAAAAGTAGAATCATTGGGTCATGTGGTAACTTTATGTTTAAATTTTTCAGGCATTGCCAGACTGCTTTTCAAAGCTGCTGCTTCATTTTACATTGCGATGAGCAAGGCATGGGGGGTTCTAAATCTCCACATCCTCATCAACACTTGTGTTTTTAAAATTATTATAGCTATCCTAGTCGGTGTGAAGTGGTATCTCATTGTGGTTTTGATTTGCATTTCCCTGATGACTAATGATGTTGAACATCTTCTCATGTGCTTATTGGCTATTTGTATATCTTCTTTGGAGAAATATCTATTCAGACCTTTAGCTCATTTAAAGAATTGGGTGCTCTTTTTATTATTGAATTCTTCATCACTTTTTAAATTGAGCAGTTACCTAAAGCTCTACCTAAAGCTCCATGGTCAGTAAAATTCACCCATGTAACAGTGGTATGTGAGGCACCTTGTAGTATGTAAAATGTGGAAAAAGGCCGGTGCGGTGGCTCATGTGGGTAATTCCAGCACTTTGGGAGGCTGAGGCCAGTGGATCACCTGAGGCCAGGTGTTCAATTCCAGCCCGGCCAACATGGTGAAACCCTGTCTCTACTGAAAATACAAAAATTAGCCAGGTGTGGTGGCAGGTACCTGTAATCCCAGCTACTTGGGAGGCTGAGGTAGGAGAATTGCTTGAATGCAGGAGGTGGAGG
The DNA here is from genome assembly GCF_028878055.3 of Symphalangus syndactylus. NCBI lineage: Eukaryota > Metazoa > Chordata > Mammalia > Primates > Hylobatidae > Symphalangus > Symphalangus syndactylus. The sequence goes on along the minus strand of NC_072424.2, from coordinate 45,976,041 downwards.
TTTCAGTGAGCCGAGATCGTGCCATTGCACTCCAGCCTGGGTGACAGAGCAAGACTCCATCTCAAAAAAAAAAAAAAAAAAAAAAATTGGAAAAAGAACATCACTGAAGCAACGTCATGATGCCTACTGCTTATGTATTTCAGGGCTCTGATTCCATTTATGATGTGGATGAGGCATTTCTATTTGATCAGGTTAGTATTTTGTAAGTTAGTAAACCACTAAAGTGCTAATAAGATCTTCTCAAATATTTAAAAAATATATGATTTGATATGAAATTTAATAAATGATTTAGTCATCCCAACAGTTGAAGATAATAAAACTTAGTGTAAGTATAAATAGAACCAAGTTGTTATAATAAAATCCATTGATGCTTTCAAGCTATAGCTAACTTGAATTTTTACCTCTACATACATTTATTAAAAGTAAGTTGCAAAAAGTTTACCTAAATTCCTTCTAGATAAATTACAAGTGAGAACTACCTTCTCTTCTTACAAATTTGGTCTTTTGCACAACAGCAATGGCTAAAATAAATGGGGCCAAATTTTTGGAGAAAGTCTTGTTTAATTCAGAATATAATTAAAATCTCATGGAGCTTTATTGGTTTTAGTATCCAGCAGAGAAAAAATATTGAAACTCTGAGAGATTTTGAATTAAATAGCTACAACAGTTTTGTTTTATTAGTTCTGACTGTGTGAAAAAAAATCATAAGGACAACTTTGGAAAAATCTAGTTCTTTTAGGGCCCCAAATGACTTTTAAAACAATAAAACAAACTATAAAATGTACACAAGTGATATTAAGAATTATGTAGTTCAATAAATGTGACATTCACAAATGTGGTTGTAATTTTTTTTTTAACTTTAGCTAAGTGAACATGGATCTGACGATTGGATGCAGAAAAGGTAGTGTTATATAGCTTAACAGAATTAAGTGCTTCAGTTTGCCAGTGAGGATTATGTAGCTGAGTTGGAATGTTTTACCAATGCCTTTTAAGATCTCCATCTACTTCCCAGGATCTGTGGCTAAATCAAAGAAAGAGAGGATGCTTCCTTTATTAGTGATTATTTAATAATTCTATGCCAGTGATTATTTCTCTAGCATGTTAATATATATTTTTAAAATATTTGTAGATTTAGATCTTTTGGCTGGTGGCTGAATCATGCACAGAATAAACCAGTACCATAAACTCATACTGTTTCTGAAGATGGGAATAAAGGCTGGCTAGTGATTTACTGTGAAAGCACTAAATGAATTGGAGTCATCATCTGTTACCCATGGAGTAGAAGGGGCAGGAAAAAGGAGAACAATGAAAACAAAAGGGAAACATTTTCTAAGAAAAATAATTAGCACAGTTTTCTGCTTAGTTTACTGAGGTCCCAATCTTTCAAGACCCAAACATAACTTGTGAAGGTAGGTTTGAACTTCAGATAATACCTATTCTTTCTTTGTCCCCAGAGCTTGTCTATCCTTGGAACACAGAAGAGCACATTGAATTCATCAGGCCATGGGATGAGAATGATGACCGGTGGAGATGGCACAACATTAGAGCTGACCCACAGAGGGATCAGTGATTCCCAAATAACCCTTCACTGATCGTTTCCAGGGGCAAGGCACTACCTGAAATTGTATGCAATCTTCACAAATCATTCAAAACATTTTGCCTTTAAAAAACATGGATGGTAGGCCGGGCGCGGTGGCTCATGCCTGTAATCCCAGCATTTTGGGAGGCCGAGAGGGGCAGATCACAAGGTCAGGAGATCGAGACCATCCTGGCTAATATGGTGAAACCCCTCTCTACTAAAAATACAAAAAAATTAGCCATGTATGGTCGCAGGTGCCTCTAGTCCCAGCTACTTGGGAGGCTGAGGCAGGAGAATGGCGGGAACCCAGGAGGCGGAGCTTGCAACGAGCCGAGATCGTGCCACTGCACTCCAGCCTGGGCGACAGAGCAAGACTCCGTCTCACAAAAAAAAAAAAAAAAAAAAAAAAAGTATGGTAAAAAGGAATTTGAGATTAAAAAAAGAAAGTGTTTTCATTTTTTCTCATTTTTATATTGAAAACTTTCAAATCTACAGGAATTATGGTAATTTAATTGCTATGTGTAATTATAAAAAAGCTAAAATTAGAGTACAACAAATACCTATATACTCTGAAATTATAGTACAACAAACACTTGTATACTCTTTGCCTGAATTCACCAATTAATAATTTTCGATACAGGCATATCTCATTTTATTGTGCTTCACTTCATTGTGCTTTGCAGATACTGCAGTTTTTACAAATTGAAGGTTTGTGACGCCCCTGCATCAAGCAAGTCTATTGGCACCATTTTCCCAAGAACATGTGCCCACTTCATGTCTTTGTGTCACATTTGGGTAATTCTCATAATATTTATTGTTATATCTGTAATGATGATCTGTGATCAGTGGTCTTTGATGTTACTACTGTAATCGTTTTGGGGCACCAGAAACTGCACCCATATAAGACAGCTAACTTAATACATGTCGTGTGTTCTGACTGTCCTACTCACAGGCTGTTCCCCAGTCTCTTTCCTTCTCTCCTTGGGCCTCCTTATTCCTTGAGAGACAACAATATTGAAATTGGGCAAATTAATAACCCTACAATAGTCCCTAAGTGCTCAGGAAAAGCAAGGATCGCATGTCTCTTTCAATCAAAAGCCAGAAATGATTAAGCTCAGCAAGGAAGCCATGTAGAAAGTTAAGATCCACTAAAAGTTAGACAAGCTGTGAACACAAAGGAAGACTTCTTGAAGGAAATGTAAGATGGTACTCCAGTGAACAAATGAATGCTAAGAAGTGAAACAGCCTTATTGCTGATCTGGAGAAAGTGCAAGTGGTCTGGATAGAAGATCAAACCAGCCACAACATTCCCTTACACGAAAGCCTAATCCAGAGCAAGGCCCCAACTCTCTTCAATTCTATGAAGGCTGAGAAAGGTGAGGAAGCTGCAGAAGAAACAGTGGTGTTACATGAGGTTGGTTCACGAGGTTTTAAGGAAGGAAGCCATCACCATAACATAAAAGTGCAAGGTGAAGCAGAAAATGTTAATAGAAAAGATGCAGCAAGTCGGCTGGGCGCGGTGGCTCGCGCCTGTAACCCCAGCACTTTGGGAGGCTGAGGCAGGCGGATCACGAGGTCAGGAGATTGAGACCATCCTGGCTAACACAGTGAAACCTTGTCTCCACAAAAAAAAAAAAAAAAAAAAAAAATACAAAAAATTAGCCCAATATGGTGGGGGGCGCCTGTAGTCCCAGCTACTTGGGAGGCTGAGGCAGGAGAATGGCGTGAATCCAGGAGGTGGAAGTTGCGGTGAGCTAAGATCACGCCACTGCACTCCAGCCTGGGCGACAGAGCAAGACTCCGTCTCAAAAAAAAAAAAAAAAGTGCAGCAAGTTACCCAGAAGATCTAGCTAAGATCATTGATGAATGTGGCTACACTAAACTGATTCTACACATAGACCAAAAAGCCTTCTATTGGAAGAAGATGCCATCTAGGACTTTCATAGCTGGTGAAAAGTCAATGCTGGCTTCAGAGTTTCAAAGGACAGTCTGACTCTATTGTTAGGTGCTAATGCAGCTGACATTTAAGTTGAAAGCAATGCTTATTGGCCATTTTGAAAATCCTAGGGCCCTTAAGAATTATGCTACATCTACTCTGCCTGTACCCTATAAATAAAATAACAAAGCCTGGATGGCAAAACATCATTTTACTGTGTGGTTTACTGAATACTTTAAGCCTACTATTGAGATCTACTGCCCAGGAAAAAAATATGCCTTTCAAATTATTACTGATCACTGACAATGCACCTGGTCACCCAAGAGCTATGATGGAGATATACAAAGAGATGAATGTTGTTTTCATGCCTGCTAACACAACATCCATTCTGCAGCCCATGAATCAAAGAGTGATTTTGATTTTCAAATCTTATTATTTAAGAAATATATTTTGTAAGGCTATAGCTGCCATAGATAGTGATTCCTCTGTGGGCAAAGTCAAGTAAAACCCTTCCAAAAAGGATTCACCATTCCAGAGGCCATGATTCATGGGAGGAGGTAAAAATATCAACATTAACAGAAGTTTGGAAGAAGTTGATTCCAACCCTCACAGATGACTTTGAGGGGTTCAAGATTTTGGTGGAGAAAGTAATTGCTTATGTGCCGGAAACAGCAAGAGAAATAGAAGTGGAGCCTGAAGATGTGACTGAATTGCTGCAATCTCATGATACAACTTGAATGGATGAGGAGTTACTTCTTACGGATGAGCAAAGAAAGTGGTTTTTTGAGATGGAATCTACTTCTGGTGAATATGCTGTGAACATTATTGAAATGGCAACAAAGGATTTAGAATATTACATAGCTGGATGCAATGGCTCATGCCTGTAATCCCAACATTTAGGGAGGCAGAGGCAGAAGAATAGCTTGAGCCCAGTAGTTCGAGACCTGCCTGGGCAATGAATGGAGCGAGACTCCATTCTCTACAAAAAGAAAAAAAAAAAAAAAGGACAAAAAAGAGAGACTATTACACAACCATACTTGATAAAGCAGCACAGGGTTTGAGAAAATGAACTCCAATTTTGAAAGTTCTACTGTGGATAAAAACGCTATCAAACATCACCACATGCTACAGAGAAATCTTTTATGAACGGAGGGGTCAACAGATGTGGCAAACTTCATTGTTGTCTTTAAGGAATTGCCACAGCCACCCCAACCTTCTGTGCCTCCCACCCTGATCAGTCAGCAGTCATCCACATCAAGGCAACACCCCTCAAAAGCAAAAAGATTATGACTTGCTGAAGGCTCAGATGATTGTCAGCAATTTTTTTTTTGAGATGGAGTCTCACTCTATTGCCCAGGCTGGAGTGTAGTGGCATGATCTCAGTTCACTGCAACCTCTGCCTCCCGGGTTCAAGCACTTTCCAGCTAATTTTTGTATTTTTAGTAGACACAGGGTTTTAATATATTGGCCAGGCTGGTCTTGAACTCATGACCTCAAGTGATCTGCCAGCCTCAGCCTCCCAAAGTGCTAGGATTACAGGCGTGAGCTACCACCCCCTGCCAATCGTTAGCAATTTTTTAGTAACAAAGAATTTTTAAATTAAGGTATGTACATTGTTTTTTAAGACATAATGCTATTGCACACTGAATGTAGTATAGTGTAAAGATAACCTCCTTTACATGCACTGGAAAACCAAAGAATTCATGTGACTTGCTTTATTGCTATGTTTATTTATTGAAGTGGTCTGGAACTGAACCTGTGATATCTCCCTCTTTATATATACATATATGGACATATACATACATATGTGTGTATAAATATACATGTAGATGTGTGTGCACATATATGTATATATTGAAGTATTTAAAAGTAAGCTGCAGATATGACCCATCACCCCTAAACACTTTAGCTTGCAACTCCCAAGATCGCAGACATTTTCCAAAGTAACTTGCAATACCAATATCACATCTAAAAGATTAATAATGTCAACTAACATGTACTTCATAGTTTGTCTCAATTATCCCCCCCCAATAAAAAGCAATGTCTTTTATAGTTTTTTTTTTTTTTTAAGACAGAGTGTGGCTCTGTCACCCAGGCTAGAGTGCAGTGGCGCGATCTTGGCTCACTGCAAGCTCCGCCTCCCGGGTTCACGCCATTCTCCTGCCTCAGCCTCCTGAGTAGTTGAGACAACAGGCGCCTGCCACTGCGCCCGGCTAATTTTTTGTATTTTTAGTAGAGACAGGGTTTCACTGTGTTAGCCAGGATGGTCTCGATCTCCTGACCTCATGATCCGCCTGCCTCGGCCTCCGAAAGTGCTGGGATTGCAGGCGTACGCCACCGTGCCCGGCTCCTTTACAGTTTTTTAAAATCCAGAATCCAATTAATTGGGATGATATTATGAGGCCTTGTAAAAATCCTCATCGTCAACATTTCACTTGTTTGTTGATGATGATGCTTCTTGAATGAATTATTACATTTTTTGATTGTACCAATTTTTCTACATCTGTTAGCTGGCATTCTTCCAGCTTTCACATCCACTGCACCTTTCTCTGAGTACCACTATGGACTCACGAATTGTTATATTCAAAGTGGTATAACCCCTAATGTATTTTTAAAGCTTAAATCACCCCAAATTTTGCCGATGGAAACCACTCCAAGGTGGTCCCTATTTTCTTTTCACGGTTTCTGGCACAAGATGTCTTTGAGCTTACCTTGTACTTTTCTTGCCCTCGATCTAGAACCAGCCACTTCTTCAAGGACTTACTTATACGACAAATAGATCATACATCCATCTAGTGCAAGTCTCCAAATATTCACAGCTATACATGCCCCCTCCAATCCCACGTCTTTCTTCATAGTCAGCCAATGTTCGTTATCCTTCCAGAGATAGTTTAAATCATGGAGTAATATATAAATTTATAATTTATATGTACTGTATAACGGAGCAATTATATTCTTACCTACTCCCAACATGCTTTAACTCGAAAGATAGTGTAGTACACTTCTGAGTTTGTCTGGGCTTGTAGCTCTTGTCTGTCATTAGATTCTGAAAGATACCTATTAACACTACCCTAAAAAGATTAGGAGCCTTTAGGCCAAGTCTCAAATGTTTCAGATGAGAAAAACTCAGAGACGGTGACTTGACGAAAGTTGCATTAACTAACAACGCTCACATGCTATTCTCTGGACTTGGAATGTCCAAACACCCTGGGCTTGCTGACACCCACTCACTTTTCAAACATCAATTCTTGGGAAGCTTTTCTCTTCCTTAATGTCCCCCAGATAGGTGATGTCCCCTTGTTACAGGTTTTAGATCATTATGTCCATCTCCTTCCTAGCACATACATGTATTAAAATTGTTTCCTGTCTCCATGAGGAGAGGGACTACATCTGTCCTTTTCACTGCTGGCACACAGTAGTTGCTCAACAAAAATGTGCGAAGTGAAACTCCAACAGGCGGTCAGGCTCACAGGCTACGCCTCTTCCTATTGTGGTCCCGCTGCGTTTGGACAAATAGTTCGAAATTATAAACTTTAAAACCTGAGAAGTCTCAATAGAAAAAGCGGGGAAGTCTTTCCATTTCCACGATTAATGGAGGACCTTAGCAGAAACGGCTCACCGCGAGGTGTGACGACCGCAGGAGGGCGTCAATCAAGAAAATGCCCCCTTGCCCCGGAGGCGAGTGGAGCCTCACAGAGCCGAGGCCGTACGGGCCAGCAATACGGACTGCTTCAATAGAAAACACGTGCAAAACCAGAGAGCCAGACTGCGCGCAGCTGCGACCCTCAAGAGTCAGCAGAAAAGAAACGGAGCAGCCCTCACTGGATTGAAGACTGCACAGCCTCTGCCCGGCGCTGTGGGACCCGGGCCTCCCCTTGATTGCCGCTCGCAGCGGCTTCTGCCAGCATCCTCGCGGAAGTGGCTTGAGTCCGAGGCCTCCAAATGAAACCGGGTGGAGCGGCCAAGAGTCCGCAGCACCTGAACTTCAGCCATCCGTATCCCGCCCGGCCGCAGCTAAGGGCCGCCGAGCAGCCCTAGGAACCCAGGGCGCTCTCCCGCTCTGAGCTCGGGAGGCGGCCGGTGTGACAGCCAGCGCCACTGTTAATCCAGGGAGCGCACCCACCGGGGAGGCGTCTTAGGCCAGCGGCCTCTGCTCCCGCCGAGTCTCGCTGCTCCTCGCCTGGAAACAGCTGCTGCCACCCCGGGCCCGGGCCCGGACGGCGCCCCTGAATTTCGGCAGAGGTGCCTCGGGGCCGCGGACAGGGCCGCTGGAGCCCGCACTCCAGGAGGTCGCCTTCCTCGCGCCTCTCCCGACGGACGCGGCCCAGGGCTTCCCTCGAGGGCGTCCTCGGCCGGGGTGCCTGGAGGCCCCTGGGGCGACAGCGGCGGCGGGGCACCAGGGCGCCAGGTCCCCGGAGCCTGGGAGCAAGCGCGTCCCGGGGGCGGGGAGCTCGGCCGGCGGGGCGGGCCGGGGTGGGGGCGGGCGGCAGCTCTTGGGGCCCCGCGCCATTGGCCGCAGGGCCCGGCGGCAGGAAGGGGCCAGCAAGCGCGGCCCCACCCCGCGGCCGGCGGAGCCTATCGCCGGGAGCGCGGAGCGCGGATAAATGTAGCGCCGCGGCGCGGGCCAGCAGCTCTGCGAGGGGCCGGAGCGCGGCGGAGCCATGCAGTATCCGCACCCCGGGCCGGCGGCGGGCGCCGTGGGGGTGCCGCTGTACGCGCCCACGCCGCTGCTGCAGCCCGCACACCCGACGCCCTTCTACATCGAGGACATCCTGGGCCGCGGGCCCGCCGCGCCCACGCCCACCCCTACGCTGCCGTCCCCCAACTCCTCCTTCACCAGCCTCGTGTCCCCCTACCGGACCCCGGTGTACGAGCCCACGCCGATCCACCCCGCCTTCTCGCACCACTCCGCCGCCGCTCTGGCCGCTGCCTACGGACCCGGCGGCTTCGGGGGCCCTCTGTACCCCTTCCCGCGGACGGTGAACGACTACACGCACGCCCTGCTCCGCCACGACCCCCTGGGTAAGGCGGCCGGGCGAGGGTGGGGACGAGGAGGCGCCACCCGGCAGGTGGCAGCGCCGGGAGGCCGAGGGGGCGAAGGGGGCAGGCGGTAGACGGCTGTGGCAAAAGCGATGGAAAAGGGGCTGTCGGGCACGCGCGGGGACGGGAGGCGCGCGGCCGGGGCTGACCGCACAGTGACTCAGATTGGTTTTCCTGCACCTTGCAGGCGTCGGGGCGCGCGGGCCGGCGATAGACCTCGCGGCGAGGGCAGCCGTGGACCGCGCGTGTCACCCGGGGTGGGGCTCCCTTAGCAGGAGGGACGGGGAAAGGGGCGTCGAGGCGCCCCGGGCCGCCCCCGTAGGGCAGGGATCGCAGCCGGGCCCGGGTGGCTACGGGGCTGGACCTGGTTCAACAGGCTTGTGCAGTGAAAGAGCCTGACCCTTTTCCGTTCATACAGGAAATCTTGAGTTCTCGATAGGAGTAAATCTGGTTTCAGAAGCTGTTAAGTGTTTTCCTGGCTGCATGAAGCAGACCCTTCCCCCGGAGTAGTGCACGCTGCTGATTATTTTATCGACATCCTCAATACAGACAAATTCAGGAAACACTCGACTTCTGATAGCCGGGATCCGTTTTTCTGATATTGTTCATTTCCTCTGTGTGGGATGTGACTTTATGGCAGCTAAAATAACCCGTTGCTTCCTATTTTTTTTCGAGGCTGTTTTGCACCAGTCTGAAGCCTGACGCAAGCAAAATCTCGAAAAAACAATGCTAGCTTTCAAAGCGTTGAGGTGCAGGCCTGCAGACGGACGGACGGGCCGACCGACACTACTTTGGGAGTAGGAAGCAGCAGCACCTGGTCGCTAGTTAGGAAGGGAAGCAGGGACACACAGGGCATATATTCCAGAACTTCGGGGCTTGTCCCCTCAGTGTGCGGCCTAAGAAATAAGCCGCCAGTGGTCCGCGCTGTGGGTGACCCTTGGCGCCTTCGAGGTCTGGAGCCCTAGGGTAAATAAGGAAACGGGGCGCCTCTACAGTTTTAAATGAACTCTGTTATTGGAAGCTTCAGGAGGGACCCTGAAAACAATTAACGTCTTAATTAGCATTTTAATGTCGCCATTATTACGGCGCGGCCTCTAGCTCAGCCCTTTACCTTCTCACCGTTACAGGGAGGAGGATTGTATTTTTAGTTCATCTTTTTATGTTTCTGAGTTGTTATCCTGTCTGTCTGATTCCAGCCTCGAGGGTTTGATGATGCGGCCCGAGCCTGGCTGTGGTCGCCTGTCGGGGCTGGAGCGCGACCCTCAGCCAGGCCGGGCCTGAGGGCTAACGTTTTCACAGTGCGCCCTGAATTTCCTTGGGTTACTGCTGGGACCGCGCAGGAGGAAGCAAAGAGTTTTTCGAGCTAGACCAACAGGAAACACATTGACGGAAATGTTGCCATAGCCCATGGGGTGGCTTTAACTGGCCGCCCCCGCGGGCTGGGTGTGAAATCAGAGGAGGCCGCGGCTCCCCCAGCCAGGATTGGAGGCTCCTCGCGCAGCCTAATGCGGGCGTCCGGGCCCGAGCGCTTCCCGCGCAGCCAGGCCTCGTCGGTGCAGCAGCGCTGCTCCTCCCCAACACGCACACACCCGGTGTTCGAAAGTGCAGCTCACCAAGGGGGCAAAAAGTTATGTATAAATCCGAGAGCCACTGGGGAAAGAGGGTCGTGGTATTGTAAGCCCAGCCGGTAGTGCCCATTCTTTTCGGGGTTAAAGATATGTCTGGATTTACTTCTAGGTGTGACGGCTGTGTGTCTGTCTGTGTGTGTACAAGGCTGTGTGCATCTGCAGTGTCAGTGTGTGACTTTGGGTATGTTTGTGTGTTGGTGGGAACGTGTTAGGTCCACGTGCCGGTGGGTGTATGTGAATGTGTCTGGTTGGGTGGCCTCCTGGCCTACCTTTGTCATCCCCGGGGCCCGGCAGCTCTGGGGTCTGGCCAGGCCGCTCCAGAGCAGTGGGTGAGCGCCGCTCTTCCCGCCCGCAGGCAAACCTCTACTCTGGAGCCCCTTCTTGCAGAGGCCTCTGCATAAAAGGAAAGGCGGCCAGGTGAGATTCTCCAACGACCAGACCATCGAGCTGGAGAAGAAATTCGAGACTCAGAAATATCTCTCTCCGCCCGAGAGGAAGCGTCTGGCCAAGATGCTGCAGCTCAGCGAGAGACAGGTGAGCTCGCGGGGGGCCTGGGGCCGCCTCCGGGGAAGGGAAGGCTTCTGGGGGTAGGGGTCGCCGGGCCACCGAGAGAGAGGCGAGGAGCCACCCTGCCCTTTGGCACGTCCCGACGCGGGCAAGTTTTCTTTCTCTCTTTCCTGTAGGTCAAAACCTGGTTTCAGAATCGACGCGCTAAATGGAGGAGACTAAAACAGGTATGGACATGGTTCTGTTTCTATGGAAATAAATATTTTTATCACGTTATCTCAGTGCAAGGCTGTTATGGGTTGTATGCAAAAGTCATTTAAGAGACTATTTAACCTCTTCACCTTGATTAAAAAGACAAATAGTCCTGCTGAAATTCAGGATGAGTTGCTCAGGTGGCAGTAATGCTAAAAGCACCTAATGGGGTTCCTATATCAATTATGCTTGGGTTTTCACACACTGGCTAGTAAAACTCCCAGCTAATTGTTTTATAAATCCCATATGTTGTTTATCTAATTAACGCAGGAAAGATAAAGTAATTGACAGTAAATGACTTAAGCAGTTATCTTTGGGAGAAAATTGTTTCTTTTATTTACACAGCCATAATAAAACCAGGCAGAACTCAAGGGTAAATATAAAGAAACAAACACCTTTAAGACTTGTTTGCACTGTTTTTTAGAAGAAATTAAATGTCAGGGAGTTTAAAAATTATTTTCTATCTAATGCCAGCTCTTAAAATGAAATATAAAACTTTTAAGAAAATATTCAAGCTTGTTTGGAAAGTAGCTTAAACTTTCTGACAATCTTTCTTCCAGTGACCTTGTTTCGCAATATGTGATAAAAAGTAAAGGCTAATTTAGTTTTTAAAAGAAGGTCTATTGACTTAAAGCTAAACATTCATTTTTGATGTCCTAATCTGGATATACTCTCCAAAGTTATCTGATAATTGCTGAATTGTTCACTTGTCATTGTATATACGGTTTATAATAAATACTTTGAAACAATGAGTGGAGAAATTTAAAGCAAAGTGGATTTTAAAATTTATTGATCATTACTTTTTCATTAAAAAGAAAGTGTCCCAAAGAATATTTTGAAATAGAAAATAAAGTTCCCATAACTTCATTACTGTAATGTGATTTAAATATTTGCAGATTCACTCTCAATTTCTGACGGTGTGCATCTATTTGTTGAGACTATAGGCTTGCAACTATATAACAAATAGATGTTGTAATATTTCTATGTAATATATGCATTTTAGACAAGTATAGGATTAAAAATTCACTAGCTTATATACTTAGTAGTTCTTGGTCAAAGGCTTGACTCTAGTTTACCAGAGACCTTAAAAATAGTGGTTCCTATGTAATATGGGGATATTTCCCAGAAATTTGCCCCAGATTTTAAGTAAATTGTAGCTAATTGTCTACCCTCTGAGTTGGCAGCATTCTTCCAGATCCACATTTTTTTCTTTGCCATGATTTTGTAACTTGTTATACATTTACACACGTAGATATTTATAAATTTACTCCAGAAAATGAATGAAAAAAGATCCAGTCTAATAATTGAAACTTTGTTCTTAATTCACCAGTCAGCATTCTTATTTTTAAAATGTCTGAAAGACTGTTAATTGGCAAGGTTTGAATATTTAAAGAATGAAGTTAAGGTGTATCTGTAGTGATCTGATTTTCTTTCCCCCTTAAACTTTTGAGATTATTGAAACCATGGGTCTGGGCTCCTGTTAAGTAACCAGAATTCGTGTTCAATTGGTATATCTGCACTTATGTTCATGACTGGTTCACATCTTTTAAGCGTATAATCTTTGATATGACAGAAATTTTTCTTCCAAAGTGAGAAAAAAGCACAAGTATGTATTTCCTGAATAAGATTATAAACTGAAAACACTCAGTAAACTAAAAATTAAAAGATGGAATAGGATGAAGAGACATTTTGATTTATTCCTCTCACCTATCCATATTTTATGATCCTTCCAATCTCCATTTTCATTTCCTTTATTCAGGAAAACCCTCAAAGCAATAAAAAAGAACTGGAAAGTTTGGACAGTTCCTGTGATCAGAGGCAAGATTTGCCCAGTGAACAGAATAAAGGTGCTTCTTTGGATAGCTCTCAATGTTCGCCCTCCCCTGCCTCCCAGGAAGACCTTGAATCAGAGATTTCAGAGGATTCTGATCAGGAAGTGGACATTGAGGGCGACAAAGGCTATTTTAATGCTGGATGATGACCATTGGCATTGGCATGTTCAGAAAACTGGATTTAGGAATAATATTTTGCTACAGAAAATCTTCATAGAAGAACTGGAAGGCTATATAAGAAAGGGAATCAATTCTCTGGTATTCTGGAAACCTAAAAATATTTGGTGCACTGCTCAATTAACAAACCTACATGGAGACCTTAATTTTGACTTAACAAATAGTTTATGTGCTGATCTTAGGTTGTTTTGATAAAGTGACATTATAGTGATTAAATTCTTCCCCCTTTAAAAAAACAGTAAGTTGTTTTCACTATTTATAAAGTAATTTTGAACTTTTTGTTAAGTTTTTAAGTTAATAGCTTTAAAGGTTTTAATAGGACCTTCTTGAATGACTTTTCTGTAATCTGTTTATTTCCCACTTAATGGAAAGGCAAAGGGGTACCCCAAATCCAGAGGTGCCTACATTTCAGGCAGCCTTGGAGTATTTTAAAAGGAAAACATTCTTTACTTTTATATGACATTCTTATACTGCTGTCTTAAATCCAAAACCATTTCAGAGCTCTTGTCTCAGAGATGTGTGTTCTTTTTGTCAGAGATATAGTTGATAAGAATCTTAAATGCTTGTTTTGCACTATCACTTAGTACCTGTTTGACCAAGGTGTTAAGGGGATAGTACCTCCAATTCAAGCAGAGAAACTGACCTGACTAAAATTAATCGCAGATGAACTAGAAGTCACAGGTTAATTAAATGTAAGTAGATTGTAGATACTGTTTTATATCAAACAATGTTTATAATGTGTATATAGAATTGTTCACTGTAAAAAAAAAAAAAGGCCAAAATGTTTTTTTTTTTAATAAGTAACTTGACTATAAAATAAAGCCGTCCGTGGGACGACTGACCTCGTTGCAAGTCTAATTCTTTGATTTTAAAAAATCTGCACACCTTTTCTTGACCTGGGTGCCCGGCGCAGTGCTGGGCTCTGGGGACAGGAAGTGACTGGGGCTGAATCTTGCTGGGGCTCTCGCTCCGAGTCCCAGGACCGCGGGTGGGTGCCTGGAACGTGGGTTGGGGCCTCTCCCGGGCCGTTTGCCTTGGGGCTCTTCTCCTGCCGGTGGATTGGGAGCCGGGTAGGTTCGAGTCCTGGGCACGCCAGGCAACGGGAAGAGCCGAGGCCCAGGCCCGCTGCGCCGCGAAGCGCGGGGCCGTCTGGACCCCATCGATTCTCCTCGGCAGCCGGGCTGGCCCTCACCGTCCTTGACCGGCTGAGTCAACACCGCGTCATCCCTCGGCGGCCCGGCCGGGGCTCGGGAACCCGCTCTGCGCGGCGGGGCCCGGGGTGGGGAAGTCCGAGTGGGGGGATGGGGGGCCCTGGCCGAGGGGAGCGGGGAGGTGGTTTTCGCTGAGAGCGGTTCTCGAACCCGCGGAGCTTCAGAACCTCCTGCAGGGCTTGTGGAAACCCAGCCCTGTTCCTGGAGTTCTGATCTGTTAGGACTGGGCTGGGACCGGGAATTTGTATTTCCAACAAGCGCTGAGGTGACGCCAAAGCTGCGGGCCCGGACACCACCCCTGGGGAACCACTGATGTGAGCGCACGGGGTGTGGAAGCAGGTGGGACCTGCACTCCTCCCTCCCACCTGCTTCCCTGGGTAAGTCTGGCCAGCAAGAGGCTGGGGCGGAGGGTTGAGAGGAAGGAAAGGCGAGAGGGAACAGAGGAACGAGGGGCTTATCCAGGCCAGTGGGAGTGAGGTTTGATGGCTGAGCAGAGGGCGCAGGGTGGAGGAAGGGGCACCATGAGATGGAGAATGGGGTGCTGAGGTTAGGTGGGTGTGGGGGCCCAGGTTTCTGATTGTTCAGGGTATTGCTAGTCTGTGCCAGCTGCTTGCCTAGCTGAGCCATCAGGTCTCTGACATTCCAGGAAAAACATGACAGAGATCTGTTGGGGAGAGGCCTGGAAATCTCTCTCTAGCCTTGGCCCCCATGGAGGAGGCCTCTAGTTGTAGAGTTGGGTACTTCCTGGCTAAGGACTTGTGAAGGAATGACCCTACCCCTGGCCTGGCTCCTAGGGCTGTGGCGCCCCCAGATATGGAAACTCAGATGAAGACAGTGAAAAAGTCATTGCTGTTAACGGACTTGTCACATCCGGCCTCCTTAGATTCTAAGAAGGCCCCTGGAATTGCAGGGGAATTAAGATTTCTGAGAAAAGCAGTACTAGTGCTTAACAGAGAGGTGTGGATAGACTTGGAAGTTTGAAGATTTGGGTTGGTGTTTTAGTTCTTGGCCTCAAATCATTTGTAGAATGAAGATGGTCTAGTTGAACCACATGAACCCCTTCCAGCTCCCAAATTCCCAACTCAGTTCATGCCGTCATTATTGTTCTCCCTACTCCCCATGTCTCCTCAGCCTTGGCACCCACAGTGGCCACCCAGTGGGAGAATTTCCCTTCCCATCAGCTGTAGGCTTCAGACTCTGCCTAAAAGGTTACATCAAGGTTTCAAAGGTCATAATCCATCTCGTCTGAAAATGGGACTGTCCGTATCAGATTTTTGGAGAATGGGAGGCTTATGGACATTATATTGAATTAAAGTAATCCTGAAACCTGTGTGTGTGTTTCGCTTCTGGAGATAAACCCTAGTTAATGTTTATTCTTGAGAGTAACTGTATCGTGACTATTCAGCAAAGAAATACAGACTAATGTATTGATTGACACTAGAAAACTTGAGGGGTAAAATCTAGTTTTAAAGTTGACAATTCCCTGAAACCAGGCTGCTTTCCAATTTCAAGCTTATCCTAACTCTCTCCAAGTCGCTCCCATTCTGAATCTAAACATGTCCTTAAGAATCAAGAGCATGTTAACTGGAGGAGGTGCAGTATTCTCAGGACACAGGTAGGCATTCACTCTTCTGAAGTACCCCATTGCAAATTGCCAATGAAGATTTAGAAATTCCTCCTACGATCCGGGCATTTTTCATTTGTTTGTCTTTTGGCTATTTCATGTTGAAGCAGCACGTATGACCTTTACAGCACAACTCCTGTCTTGTTTTTAACTCTTTTTATCAGGAGATTCAACTTGAAAACGGTTATCATTTAGCAGAAAGACAAACAGAAAAGCACATTTTTGTAAGCAAAACGTTAATGATTGGAAGAATTGCCCTAATTTCACCATGACAGTGTGTGATTAATCCCCTGGGTCGTGTACTTATACTTTAAGTTATTCAGTTCATTGGTCTTTGATATTCAGAACCCTTTCTAACTTAATATGATATTGATTTTGTTGGATGATGTACTTTGACTCTTTAAACAACATCACTTTTAGAGATGACTAGCCTACTGTGTAGTATTTTATTTAGAGAACTGTTGCATAACATTTCTTTTTCTTACTTTTTATGGTTTTCTCAGGGTGAAAGCTGATAAGACATCTTGTGGGAAAAGAGGAAACCATCTCTGATAGTGAAAGTACCTTTTCTCTTTCAACTTTTCTGACAAGCTTTTGTGTGTGCGTGTGGTTTTCATTACTGTGAATATTCATCTTAGTTAATGGGGGCAGGACAGGAATTCAAGAAAACTTATTTGGACTTGGGGAAAATGCATTTTGCTGGGGACAGAAGAGACTAAAATTCCCACTCCAGATATATTGGCATGTGGAAGCTGATGAACCCAAAAGCTCCTGATTTTGATTTTTTTTTCAAGATCTAATAATCAATGATCCTTTAAATCTGTGATTGGAGATATGTGACTACTTACAATATGAGACAGAATGTGAATACCAATCACCCAGGATGCTTCTAAATGATTGGGAGTTCAAGCCAGGCACTTTGGGAGGCCAAGGTGGGCAGGTCACCTGAGGTCAGGAGTTTGGGACAAGCCTGGCCAACATGGTGAAACTCTGTCTCTACTAAAACTACAAAATTAGCTGGGCGTGGTGGCATGTACCTGTAATCCCAGCTACTCAGTAGGCTGAGGCAGGAGAATCGCTTGAACCCAGGAGGTGGAGGTTGCAGTGAGCCAAGATCATGCCACTGCACTCCAGCCTGGGCGACAGCGTGAGACTCTGTCTCAAAAAAAGAAAAAAAGACTGGGCGTGGTGGCTCACGCCTGTAATCCCAGCACTTTGGGAGGCCGAGCCGGGCAGATCATGAGGTCAGAAGATCAAGACCACCCTGGCTAACACGGTGAAACCCTGTCTCTACTAAAAATACAAAAAATTAGCTGAACGTGGTGGTGGGTGCCTGTAGTCCCAGCTACTCGGGAGGCTGAGGCAGGAGAATGGCGTGAACCTGGGAGGCAGAGCTTGCAGTGAGCCAAGAACGCACCACTGCACTCCAGCCTGGGAGACACAGCGAGGCTCCGTCTCAAAAAAAAAAAAAAAAAGAAAAAAGAAAGAAAAAGAAAAAAATAAATTATTAGGAGTTCAGTATTTTGTGGTCAAAGTAATCAGGTTGTACTGACATTTATTTTTCAGTCCATAGAGGTTTTAGGAAGTCCCAGTTGGGCTCTGTATATGTCTAATCTAATTTTGTCCCTTGATACTTATTTTTTGGTGTTGTTGATAACTCCAAATAAGAAGCACTTTGGAGACTCCTCCCACTCACCCAAAGATCTGAGACCCCAGGTCTACAGAAGAGCAGCTACCCCTTCACATGTGGCTGTAGGAAAACCACAATCACCCCGTCGTGGATACAAGCATGGGTAGCAGCAGGGGAGATGGAACTCTCTACCCCTCTCTTGTTGGCTGGGGCCCTGGTGGACACCCGCATCCTCAGCCTCCGTCCCTCAGTTCCTAGAGCGGAGCGTGGCTGCCCCGAGAGGAGGCGTCCGTCCCTGGCACGCCGTGGGCCCCGAGCGTCAGTCAGAAAAGCTAGACACCCCGAGTGATTCCCTTCTTTTGAGACAGCTCTTGGGTTCGCAGTTGCATGCGGGAAACCTCTTCAGTCGGATGTACACAAATCTCTCTGGACAACACCGAGGGCTGCGGCGAGGGGACCTTGGAGCTGGCAGAGGCATTTCCTGTCTGCGGAGGATCTTGACTTTGGAGCATCCGGCCGTCGCCGCGAGCAGCCGAACACTTTCCTGCGTCGCTACTTAAAAAAAAAAAAAAAAGTCACTGCCAATATCAGGCGACTTTCCACATGAAAGCCAATGAGGCCGCTTCCCACTTAAAAAAGGTTTGTTTAAAACGTATTTTCTAAGCATTCCTTAGACTCCTTTTTATTTTGGAGGGGGAGTTTGGTATCCTTGAAAAACCTTAAGTATTCAAAAATCTCATTCTCTCTGAAGACAACTTCTTAGATGAACAAGTATGGGAAACAGTTAACAGCAGAGAGTCCCTCCCCTGCTGCTCGCAGACGCTCGCAGTAAGATGTGCTCATAACCTTGTTTATGTTTTTCTTTCATGGTTTATGCCCTTCTATCCTTCTGCTCCCCACTTTTCCTTCCTCATCTTATTCATTCCCTTTCTCTTTTCCCCCCTTCCCTTTTAGGATTCCTCATCTTCATTCAGTTTACTTCCCCATTTAGAATAGAAAATGACTAATCTCCACTCTTTAGATGTCACTATTGGGGCCAAGATTTTCTTTAAATTTATAGAAATGTTCAACTTTTAGCTGAGGTGAGAATCCTGTTTGAGGGAAATGTTGCTGGAGTCCTAATGCGTTGCTCCCATCCCGCCAGGGATAATTTTTTTTTTTTTTTTTTTTTTTTTTTTTTTTTTAAGCCAAGATAAGCAATAATAATAACATAGGCCAGGCACGGTGGCTCATGCCTGTAATTCCAGCACTTTGGGAGGCCAAGGCAGGCAGATGATTTGAGGTCAGGAGTTCAAGACCAGCCTGGCCAACATGGTGAAACCCCGCCTCTGCTAAAACAAATACAAAAACTGGCAGAGTGTGGTAGCAGGTGCCTGTAATCCCAGCTATTCGGGAGGCTGAGGCAGGAGAATCACTTGAGCCACTGCACTCCAGCCTGGGCGACAAAGTGGGACTCCATCTCAAAAAATAAAATAAAAAAATAAAATAACATAAATAGAAGAGTAATAATCCCTGAGTCTCTAGGGTCCAGGCGCTCAGTAGCACTGGAGTATAATGTAGCTGACAGAGAGAGATGCTGCAATAAGGGATGGACAGCAGATGCTGTGGCAGAGTCCGCCAGGGACTCCCAACCAGAGAAAAGGAAAAGGAAGGCTGTTCCACAGAGAAGGACGATCCTGTACACAGATCTGGAGGTGAAAGAGGGCAGGGAGTATGCATGACTGGACTCCAGAGATTTTGGATTTCAGAATTTTGAATGAGGGATTGTGGACCTGTGTTCTCTCTACCCACCACACAGGTCTCTTTGTTTTTGCTGTGGCACTTTCCTCTCTCTGGAACTCTCTTTCCCCCAAATATAGCCTCATGGCTTGCTCCCTCCTCTCCTTCAGACATGGCCTTCCCTTGCCACCTTTTTACAATGCCAACCTCCTCTTCCTATCTCCAACAACAATTTAATTTTCTCTATTTCACTTAATGCAATTGGATATAATATTTTTACTGCCTTATTTATTATTTGTCTCTCCTCATTGACATATGAACATCATGAGGGTAGGGATTTTTGTCTGTTTTGTTCACTGTTATGTATCTTCAGCCTGACCTATTAGGTGCTTGTTAAACATATGTTAAATTAATGAATTACTGAGCACGTACTATGTGCTGCTAAATATTATGTAAGTCTTTCACCTGCTTTATATCATTTAATCATCAACGACCCTATGAGGTAGAGGCTGTTATCAACCCCATTTTCCAGATAAGGAAACTGTCACTGAGAAATTAAGCCCAAAACCTCAATTACTATACCAATCAATGTTGTAATGAGAACTTCCTCATTGAATCTGTTGCATTCTTGAAAAGGTATCAAATGAAGTCTAATTCTAGCTATAAGAAAAGAGTTGAGGTTTCTTTGCTTATCTTAATCTTTTGCCTTGATTCAAATCTAGCATTCCATCTGGAAGGGACTATGATACAGTATAATGGATAAGCAATTTCTCTGTATGTAACATATTATTCTATTACATTAGGAAACTAATAAGCTGAGTGAAGTACCATTTCCCCCTCAGTTTTCTGGGGAAATGAGCATTATAAGATACACTTTATATTTTTCAAAGTGTTAAAAAAAAAAAAAAAAAGTTGGCCAGGTGTGGTGGCTCATGCCTGTAATCCCAGCACTTTGGGAGGCTGAGGCAGGCAGATCATGAGATCAAGAGATCGAGACCATCCTGGCCAACATGGTGAAATCTCATCTCCACTAAAAATACAAAAATTAGCCGAGCGTGGTGTTGCACTCCTGTAATCCCAGCTACTCGGGAGGCTGAGGCAGGAGAATCGCTTGAACCCGGGGGGCGGAGGTTGCAGTAAGCTGAGATGGCGCCACTGCACTCCAGCCTGGTGACAGTGAGACTCCATCTCAAAAAAAAAAAAAAAAAAAAAAAATATATATATATATATATATATATGAAAGTTTGCCTCTCATCTGGCCCACTGAGGCATGTTCCACAAAGGACGCTGAACATAGCAGTGTGATAGCTTACTATTTGTGTCTCCAGCATCCAGCAGTATGTTTGGCCTACAGTAAACTTTTAATAAATATCGTACTATAGAATGAAAGTGAAAGCCATGTGCCCTCCCTGAAGGAGAGGAGAGCCATTTCCCTCCCTCCCCAAGCCCTGCACCCTCATTATACTTCCTATTTCTTGGCCACCAGAAACATAGCTTGCCCGGATGGCTTTGGGAGCACAGCAGAAAGCATAGTGGGCAGGGGCTGTGCGTGCTACAGAGACACTTGACAGGTGCCAACTTGGGCCACAGGTGAGGGGAGGACATATTTAGGTCTATTTAAGCCTAAACAAGCTCTAAAAGAAAATGTTCTCTCCCATCTTTTTACCAGCATAAATTTGAAGAGGAAGTGCTTCTGTGGTTTTATTGGCCATTTTTCCCTTTCAGACTTGGCAATTTCATTCAATTTCCAGTTCACACTTCTCAATTTCAATCAAGAGTTTTATTTAAAATATAACCAGTTTACTGGAAAAAAAAATGACACTATTTGGGATGGGCTGTGATCACTACTATTTTTTATCAGCATCATCTATTCAGAAAATGGAAGCAGGAAATCCAAATATTTTTAAATGATTTCTGAAAGTATTTTATGAATTGCAAAGAAGTGTAGAAGGAACAGAAAGTGTTTGCTTCACATGCTCTTTCAAGGTTTTAGCTTTCCTTAGCTGCTTATGGAAACTGCATTACTACAGACTTTCCATTAATTGTAGATTAGACCAGACTAACTCAATAAATGTTTAAAAAATGGACCCTGAGTGCAGGTTCAGACGTCTAGAGGAAATGACTTGATGGTACGGAGGTGGAAGGAAGTGAGAAGTTACGATGATGTATGGTGCTGTTGATCAGTTAATTGAAGGTAAAATTTTTAGCTTCACCAAGCAATTACCTGATCTCATTAAGGTCTTTAAAATCACCTAAGTACCATTTGCCTGAGGCAGCTGCCCCTTGTTTAGATGTTATTTCAGGCATTAAGAAAAACACAATGTTAATGGTGGCCAGGGAATGTATGCATGCAGTTTCTGGTATATATTGTTCTGAATCTTAGCCATTATTCAGTATTATCCACCCTGTATAAACATGGGGCACTAAAATATATTTACATTTTGTATATATTTACATTTTGTATTTGTTTTACTTTTCAAATGTATTTTAAAGCATCATGTTTACAAGATAGTTTTTTTAACAAATAAAATTTGTTAAGAGATATGGATTGTCAATTTTTTTCAAGAAACTACTTATTAAAGTATAACATACGTATTTTAAAAGCTCACAGATCATAGGTGTACAGCTTACAACTTGACTACACTATGTAACTGGAATCCATATCTTGAAATAGAACATTACCAGATCCCAAGGAGCTCTCTTTATGCCCCCTCTAGTTCACTATCCCCAACCCCACTCCAAGGGACTCCACTAACCTGATTCCAAATGGCATAGATTCATTTGCCAATTTTTGAACTTTATGAGAGTAAAATCCCACAGTATTTTCTCTTTTATCTCCCATTCCTCCATTCCTTTAGGTTTTTAGGTTTTTTGTTTGTTTGTTTGTTTGTTTTTGGAGACGGAGTCTTGCTCTGTCACCCAGGCTGGAGTGCAGTGGCGTGATCTCAGCTCACTGCAACCTCCGCCTCCCAGGTTCAAGCAGTTCTCCTGTCTCAGCCTCTCGAGTAGCTGGGATTACAGGCATCTGCCACCACACCTGGCAAATTTTTGTATTTTTAGTAGAGATGGAGTTTCACCATGTTGGGCAGGCTGGTCTCAAAGTCCTGACCTCAAGTGGTCTACCCGCCTCAGCCTCCCAAAGTGCTGGGATTACAGGAGTGAGCCATCGTGCCCAGCTGCCCATTCCTTTAGTTTTTTGCTGGTAAAATTCATCCACGTTATGGTGTGATGTTGTTTGTTTATCCTCACTGCTGCATGGTGGTCCATTGTATGAATTTTCATGTTAGTTTAAATAATGCATCTAAATATAAAAACTGTGCCATAAAATTTACATTTGAAAATGACACTGCTCACATTTTACTGGACTCCAAGTCTCCTAGGTGGAGAGAAAGAAAGACAGCAGAAAGACCAGGAGCATCAGGCTGTCAAGAAACAAATTACTGCAACCTTTCACGTATCAGAAGGGCTGGGAATATCAGTAACCAAAATCTTACTTATTTTTCCCACTCAGGTGGGTTAAATGAAAAAAATCACCTAGGCCGGGTGCGATTGCTTACGCCTGTGATCCTAGCAGTTTGGGAGGCTGAAGCAGTTGGATCACTTGAGGTCAGGAGTTCGAGACCAGCCTGGCCAACATGGTGACACCCATCTCTACTAAAAGTACCAAACAGCAACAACAACAACAACACCCCTAAAAAATTAGCTAGGCATGGTGGCGGGTACCTGTAATCCCAGCTACTCGGGAGGCTGAGGCAGGAGAATTGCTTGAACCTGGGGGCAGAGGTTGCAGTGAACTGAGATCATGCCACTGCACTCCAGCCTGGGCAACAAAGCAAGAATCCATCTCCAAAAAGAAAAAAAAATTTCTAAAGACAACTTTATTTTAATTCTGGACATAGGTCTCCCTGTAGTTACCGTATTTTATTTCAGTAGTTTTAGGAATTTAGTTTGCATTCTATTCCACTTTCGTTTTCCTGTTACTTTGATGTTTATAATTATAAAGCTGCTATGGGATGGTGTGCTGGATTTTATGCCTAGATTTGCTGTTAAGTAGCAATGTGACTTTAGACATATCAATTACCTCTCTGTTCCCTTATCATAAAATGAGGCTCTTGGACCAGGTGATCTTTTTTTTTTCTTTTTTTTTTTTTTTGTTTGAGATGGAGTCTCACTCTGTCACCCAGGCTGGAGTGTAGTGGCACGATCTCGGCTCACTGCAACCTCCACCTCCCGGGTTCAAGTGATTCTCCTGCCTCAGCCTCCAGAGTAGCTGGGATGACAGGCATGCACCACCACACCTGGCTAATATTTGTATTTTTTAGTAGAGATGAGGTTTCACCATTTGGCCAGGCTGGTCTCAAACTCCTGACCTCAGATGATCTACCTGCCTTGGCCTCTCAAAGTGCTGGGATTACAGGTGTGAGCCACCGCGCCCAGCCTAGGTCATCTTTAATGTTGCACTTAACACTAAGACGCTATGTTTTTCTGTTCTTTATCTTTCTAAGCAACATATTCACCCTAAACTTCAGTGGCTATGTGTTTTAGATGTTGAGGGGAGTGAAGAATCTTTTATTTCACCGGCCTTCTGGTGTTCACTCCCTGAGCAGGACTTGTCTTATACTTAAGCTCAGTTCTAAGGTTAAATCAGGGCTCAGTCTCTATCAAAGCCTATGAAAGCTCACCCTAGGGAAGTGTTCTTAGGGAAGCACTTCTAATATTTCCCAGCTGTCCATATATTTTCAAACAAATAATAGGGTATTGAAGTAAACTCGAATGTTGATTATAAGTTTAAGTGTTCTATCAAATTATTCAAGTATTCATTCAGAAAATATTTATTGAGCACCTACTATGTGGCACGTGGAAGCACTGGGGATATAAATTTGCATAAGGCTCAGTAGGATGACTTTGAAGACCAGAGAAAACATCCTTTTAATTTCCAATATTCAAGGATGAGCCTATTTTCATCCTAAGCATAATTAGTTTTGCTTGCTATATAATAATTCCATGCTGTTTAAGTTCTTGAGTTTGTCTTGCAAAAGCTTTTGCCAAACAACCCATAGCAAAATATTTAATAACACATGGGCATTCCAAAGTCCCAAATAAGAAACTAAGTGGACCTCCTTTTAGAGCATGTCCCCACAAATGCCCTCTTCTCTCCTCATTTCCATCCTGGGGTGAATGCCCACTTCACCTCCCACACAGTGTGGTTTAAATAACTATAAAAGTGTCTCCAACAGATGGTATTACCTGGCATCCCACACCCAGGACTGTCATCTCTCCCTCGACATTTCCTTCCTCGCATTGAGGCTGTGAATCTGCCCATCTCCCCTGGTTTCCTCCAGGTAACTCCACCTTGGGCAAGGTCTGCATTACATATATCTATATTTACATGTATAAAAGTATATGTATATATATTTTTAGAGGCAAGATCTCGCTCTGTCACCCAGGCTGGAGTACAGTGGCATAATCATAGCTCACTGCAGCCTCCAACTCTTGGATGCAAGGGATCCTTCCACCTCAGGCCTGCAAGTAGCTGGGACTATAGGTGCATGCTACCACACTTGGCTAATTTAAAACAAAATTTTATAGAGGTAAGATCTCTATGTTGTCCAGGCTGGTCTCAAACTCCCGTCCTCAAGCAATCCTCCTGCCTCGGCCTCCCGAAGTGCTTGGGATTACAAGCATGAGCTACCCTTTGGGCACATAACATATTATTAGGTAGAGATGGCATAATTTCTTAATTCTCTTGTTGGGTTAATGTTGTTTTGTTGTTATAAAATTTTCTAAAATGAGAATGTTTTCCCTCCATTTCAGTTTAATTCCTTCTAGAGTATATTCATAGAAAATGAATCATTGAGCCAAAGGGATGAATATTTGATAAATATTGTGAAATACTTCCTGGGAAAGTTTTATCAATTTGTATCAGTGGAGAACAAGGATCATTTCTCCATATCTTCACCAGTGGAAGTGCTGTTTTTCTAATCTTTCTTAATTATTTAGGAGAAGAATAGTATGCTGTATTTTACTTTTACATTTCATTTCTTTCATTATTCCCAAAGTTGAATTTTAAAAATATTCTGGCCGGGTGCTGTGGCTCACGCCTGTAATCCCAGCACTTTGGGAGGCCGAGGCGGGAGGATCACGAGGTCAGGAGATCCAGACCATCCTGGCTAACACAGTGAAACCCTATCTCTACTAAAAATACAAAAAATTAGCCGGGTGTGGTGGCATGTGGCTGTAGTCTCAACTACTTTGGAGGCTGAGGGAGGAGAATCACTTGAACCTGGGAGGTTGAGGTTGCAGTGAGCCAGGATCATGCCACTGCACTCCAGCCTGGGCAACAGAGAGAGACTCTGTCTCAAAAAACAAATTAAAAAAAAATGCTAACCTTTTATTTCTTTTTCTATTTGAATTCTTTTATTTCTTTATTTTTGAGACAGTTCACTCTGTTGCCCAGACTGGAGTGCAGTGGTGCCATTTCGGCTCACTGCAACCTCCACCTCCCGGGTTCAACCGATTCTCCTGCCTCAGTCTCCCGAGTAGCTGGAACTACAGGTGCGCACCCCCATGCCCGGCTGATTTTTTGTATTTTTAGTAGAGACGGGGTTTCACCATTTTGGTCAGGCTGGTCTCAAACTCCTGACCTCAGGTGATCCACCAGCCTCTGCCTCCCAAAGTGCTGAGATACAGGCGGGAGCCACCATGCCCGGCTGATTTATTTGAATTCTTTATGTTGGAAGATATAAACTTTTTGCCTTATTTATTGCCAAAATGTTTCTCAGTTATTTAAAAAGATGTTTAGGAAAACGGAACATTTTTGTGTAGTCAAATGTAACAATATCTTTTTTATGATTTCTTTCTTTTCTCGTAAGCTTAGGAAGATTCCCTCATTCAGAAAGCAAATGAACGTCCACATACATTAAACAAAAATCCTCCCCGTAAAACTCTTCCTTCTCTCCCCCACCCCTCATTATTTTACATTTAATGCTTAATCTACCTGAAATTTATTTTGCTCCACAATATCAGGTGAAGAACTAAAATAAAAAATTACCCCCAAATACCTAACTAAGTGTTCCATTCATGCAATAATCATTCCTTTTTGCCCTTTTCCTGGATTAAATGTCTAAAAACACCTTGGTTTCTGGACTAATTGCAATGGTCTTTCAATTTTTTTTTTTAATTTTGTATATCTGTGGCTGGGCTTAAGGACTAGAATTTGCTTTCTGTAGCAGAAGGATGAGAGCTTCTGTTCATTCTTACATATAATCAGCTTTCTCCTTCTTCGAAGGTTGAGCTGGCTTTTAAAACAAACAACAGCTAGCCTTCTCATCAAAGTCTACCATATCTGGGTTTTCTTGTTCATGACTTTTTTTTTTTTTTTTTTTTTTTTTGTGAGACTGAACCTCTCTCCGTTGCCCAGGCTGGAGTGCAGTGGCGTGATCTTGGCTTACTGCAACCTCCGTCTCCCGTATTCGAGTGATTCTCCTGTCTCAGCCTCCCGAGTAGCTGGGATTACAGGCGCCCGCCACCACACCTGGCTAATTTTTGTATTTTTAGTAGAGATGCGGTTTCACCGTATTGGTCAGGCTGGTCTCAAACTCCTGACCTCAGGTGATCCACCTGCCTCAACCTCCTAGAGTGCTGGGATTATAGGCGTGAGCCACCATGCCTGGCCTTCTGTTCATGACTCTTGCACTGCAGATGAAAGTGCTCTCAGAACCTACAGAGCACCGAACTCAAGAAACAGAACTTAGGAAACTTTATGTGTATCACTGGCTGAATCCTCTGACATGGAGGAGCAAGTACCCTGCCTGCTAGTCCATTTAAATTATAGTGTACCACTCCAGTAGTGTATTAGAAAAAGTCTTTAGATGGCCGGGCACAGTGGCTCACGCCTGTAATCCCAGCACTTTGGGAGGCCGAGGCAGGTGGATCACCTGAGGTCGGGAGTTCGAGACCAGCCTGACCAACACGGAGAAACCACATCTCTACTAAAAATACAAAATTAGCTGGGCATGGTGGTGCATGCCTGTAATCCCAGCTACTCGGGAGGCTGAGGCAGGAGAATCACTTGAACCTGCGAGGCGGAGGTTGCAGTGAGCTGAGATCGTGCCATTGCACTCCAGCCTGGGTGACAGAGTGAGACTCTATCTCAAAAAGAAAGAAGGAAAGAAAAAGTCTTTAGATTTAAAAAATAGCTAACACTTACTGGACACTTACATTTTTTGCATTTTTTTCAAATCTTTATGAATGTCCTCAGTAAAGTTAAATATTTTCTTTATTTAATACATACTTATTAAAAATTTTCAAGTTTATTGAGGTGAAATATAACATAAAATTAGCCATTTTAAAGTGAACAATTTAGTGGCATTTAGTACATTCAAAATGTTGTGCAAACACCACCTTTATTTGTTCCAAAACATTTTCTTTTCTTTTCCTTTTTTTTTTTTTTTTTGATTTAGCTTTTGGTGCCCAGGCTGGAGTGCAGTCGTGCAATCTTGGCTCACTGCAACCTCCACCTGCTGGGTTCAAGCGATTCTCCTGCCTTAGCCTCCTGAGTAGCTGGGATTACAGGCACATGCCACCACACCTGGCTAAGGTTTTGTATTTTTGGTAGAGATGGGGTTTCACCATGTTGGCCAGGATGGTCTCAAACTCCTGACCTCAGGTGATCTACCCGCCTCGGCCTCCCAAAGTTCAGGGATTACAGGCGGGAGCCACCATGCCCAGCCTGTTCCAAAACATTATCATCTTTCCAAAATAAAACTCTGTATCCATTAAGCAGTCACTCCCCATTCTGTCTTCTCCCCATTTTCTGGCAACCACCAATCTGCTTTCTGGATGGGTTTACTTATTCTAAATATTTCACACAAATGGAATAATACAATATGTGATCTTTCGTGTCTTATTTATAAAACATTAGCATAATGTGTTTGAGGCTCATCCACATTGTAGCATGTATCAGTACTTCATTCCTTCTTATGGCTGGACAATATTTCATTGTATAAATAAAACACAGTTTATTTATCCATTTGTTAGTTGATGGACGTTTGGGTTGTTTCCACCTTTTGGCAATTGTGAGTAGTGCTGCTATGAACATGTGTGTCCAAGTACTTATTTGAGTATCTATTTTCAATTACTTGGGGTATATGCTTAGGAGTGAAATTGCTGGGCCATATGACAATTGTATATTTAACTTTCTGAGGAAATTCTAAACCATTTTCCATCATCACTGCGCCATTTTACATTCCCACCAGCAATGTTTGAGGATTCCAGTTTCTCCGTCCTTACCAATACTTGTTGTTTTCCTTTAATAGAAAAACTATAGCCAAGCTCATGGGTATGAAGTGGTATATCATTGTGGTTTTGATTTGCATTTCTCTAATGACTAATGATGTTGGGCACCTTTTATATGCCTATTTGCATTTGTATACCTTCTTTGCTTTTTTATTTTTTATTTTTGAGTAGCCAAGTGCAGTAGTGAGAGGGGGAAAGGGTAGAACAAGGAGTTCGATCTATAACTGACTCTGAACAATCAACTGAGATAACTCACTATCTTCAGACCGGCCTATATACCTTCTTTGGAGAAATGTCTTTTCAAATTCTTTACTTATTTAAAAATTGTGTTGTTTGTCTTTTTTGTTGTTGAGTTGTAGGAGTTTGTTACATATTCTGGATACTAAACCATTATCAGATATATGATTTGCAAATTTTTTTCTCATTCTGTAGGTTGTCTTTTCACTTTTTAAAAATTGATACATAATAATTGTACTTATTTAGAGGGTACACATGATATTTTGATACTTGCATACAATGTGTAATGATCAAATCAGGGTAACTGGAACATCCATCACCTCAAACATTTATCATTTCTTTTAGTTGAGAACATTCCACATCTTCTAGCTACTTTGAAATATACTATAAATTATTGATAACCATTCTTTCACTTTTTTGATAATGTCCTTTTTTGCGTAGAAGTTTTTAATTTTGATGAAGTTCCATTTCTCAATTTTTCTTTTGTTGCTCAAGCTTTCAGTGTCATAGTTAAGAATCAATTGTCAAATCCAAGATCATAAAGATTTACTCCTATGGTTTCTTCAAAGAGATTTATTATTCTAGCTCTTATATTTGGGTTGCTGATTCATTTTGAGTTACTTTTTGGATATGGTATGAGGCAGCTTCATTCTTTTTTTTTTAATTAATTTTTTTTTTTTTGAGACAGAGTCTCACTCTGTTGCCCAGGCTAGAGTACAGTGGCGTGATCTCGGCTCACTGCAACCTCGGCCTCCTGGGTTCAAGTGATTCTCCTGCCTCAGCCTCCCAAGTAGCTGGGATTACAGGCATCTGCCACCAGGCCTGGCAAATTTTTGTATTTTTAGTAGACACAGGTTTCACCATGTTGGCCAGGCTGGTCTTGAACTCCTGACCTCAAGTGATCCACCCACCTTGGCCTCCCAAAGTGCTGGGATTACAGGCATGAGCCATTGTGCCTGGCCAAAGCTTCATTGTTTTGCAAGCCAATATCCAATTGTCCTAGTACCACTTATAGAGATTATGCTTTTCCCATTGAATGGTTTTAGCACCCTGTTGAAGATTAATAAACTATAGACATATGGGTTTATTTCTGTACTTTCTTCTTTATTGTTTTAATTTTTTTTGAAATGGAGTCTCACTCTGTTGCCTAGGCTGGAGTGCATGGCGTGATCTCAGCTCTCTGCAACCCCCGCCTCCTGGTGTCAAGGGATTTTCATGCCTAGCTTCCCAAGTAGCTGAGACCACAGGTACACGCCACCACACCTGGATAATTTTTGTGTGTTTTTTTTTTTTTTTTGAGACAGGGTCTTGCTCTGTCACCCAGGCTGGAGTGCAGTGGTGCGATCTTGGCTCACTGCAAGCTCCGCCTCCCGGGTTCATGCCATTCTCCTGCCTCAGCTTCCCGAATAGCTGGGACTACAGGTGCCCGCCACCACGCCCGGCTAATTTTTTTTTTTTGTATTTTTTAGTAGAGATGGAGTTTTACCGTATTAGCCAGGATGGTCTCTATCTCCTGACCTCAGGTCATCTGCCCGCCTCAGCCTCCCAAAGTTCTGGGATTGCACGCGTGAGCCATCGTGCCTGGCCCTGAGCTTATTTTCTTCAGAATTACATACTGTCTCTGTCAAAGAGGAGAGATCATTGGCGCTTAATACATTGTTTACTTTAGGTTTACAAAAGGTTAGATAAACAAAACGACTAAAAATCTGTTTGTACTAGTGAACATTTCTTAATTGGTAACCCACAGTTAGGTTGATAGATATACTGAAAGCAATTTTTCTTGTTCACATGTAGTACTTAATTTTTGTCAAGTTTGTGACTGCTCAGTTTTGCATCCTCCTTTGTCTTCCTCTTTTCATGACCTTATTTCTTCAGATGGATGTTTTGAGGTTATTTTCTATTTTGAGAAAACTATACAAATCTGATTTATTATCACAATAGCTCAAAAGTAGTTCCTGTTGAAGCTCTCCACATTGTCAATACTGTGACCTCCTGTCAGTTTCCTACACTGGATGGGAAATTCAAGCTGAGATTTCTCCAAAGTGCTTCCCACAGTGGCTGAACTAATTTCAATTACCACCAATGATATACGGGCGTTCCCTTTTCTCCACAGCCTCGCCAGCATCTGATGTTTTTTGACTTTTTAATAATAGCTGTTCTGACTGGTGTGAGATGATATCTCGCTGTGGTTTTGATTTGCATTTCTCTGATGACTAGTAATGTTGAGCATTTTTTCATATATTTGTTGCCTGCTTGTGTGTCTTCTTTTGAGAAGTGTCTGTTTATGTCTTTTGTCCACTTTTTAATGTGGTTGTTTTTTGCCTGTTGGATTATTTAAGTTTCTTATAATTTTGGATATTAGACCTTTGTCCGATGCAGTTTGTGAATATTTTCTCTCCCATTCTGTAGGTTTTCTATTTACTCTGTTGATAGTTTCTTTTGTTGTGCAGAGGCTCTTTAGTTTAATTAGGTTCTATTTGTCAATTTTTGTTTTTGTTGCCATTGCTTTTGAGGACTTAGTCATAAATTCTTTCCCAAGGCCAATGTTCAAAATGATGTTTCTGAGATTTTCTTCTAGGATTCTTATAATTTGGAGTCTAACATTGAAATCTTTAATCCATCTTGAGTTAATTTTTGTGTATGGTAAGAGGGAAGGATCCAGTTTCATTCTTCTGCATATGGATAGCCAGCTATCCCAGCACCACTTATTGAATAGGGGAGTCTTTCCCCATTGCTTGCTTTTGTTGACTTTGCTGAAGATTAGATGGCTGTAGGTTTGTGGTGTCATGCCTTTTGAATGTGTTTTTTTTTTCTTTTTCACTTAGCACAATGCATTTGAGGTTTATCTGTGTTCATATGCTTATTAATAGTTCCTTTGTTTCTGAGTAGTATTCCATAGTACGGATGTACCTCAGTTTGTTTATTTATTTGCTACTTGAAGAACATTTGAATTGTTTCCAGTTGTTGGTGATTACAAATAAAGCAGCTATAAACTGTTCACATAAAGGTATTTGTGTAAACATATGTTCTCATTTCTCTTGGGTCAGTATCTAGGAATGGGATTCCTGAATTATAGGATAAATGAAGGTTTAATTTAATAAGACACTGCCAAACATTTTCAGTTTCGTAGAGCCACCACAACGAATTACCACGGTCTTGGTGGCTTAAAACAATAGAATTTTATTGTCTCATAGTTCTGTGAGGCTAGAAGTCCAAATTCAAAATGTTGGCAGGCCCATACTCCCTCTGAAAGCTCTAGGGGAGAATTCTTCCTTCCTTTTTTTTTTTTTTTTTTTTTTTCTGAGAGAGACCCGCTGTATCACCTAGGCTGGAGTGCAGTGGGGCAATCTCAGCTCACTGCAGCCTCTGCCTGCTGGGTTCCAGCAATACTCCTGCCCCAGGCTGCCAAGTAGCTGAGATTACAGGTGCCCACCACCTTGCCCAGCTAATTTTTGTCTTTTTAGTAGAGACAGCGTTTCACCATGTTGGCCAGGCTGGTCTCAAACTCCTGACCTTAACCTGACCTTAAGTGATCTGCCCACTCTGGCCTCCCAAAGTGCTGAGATCTTTGGGGTATTGATTTTCTTCCTGGAAACGTTTGCAGCTGTTGGCACCTTTGCCTGAGTTCTTGTGTCCAGGAAGAATGAGGTACGCAGACAAGTGAAAGGTGAAGAAGTCAAAGGGGAGCTTTATTTAGTGTTAGCACAGCTCAGAGGAGACCCACAGTGGGTAGCTCCTCTCTGTAGGCAGGTTGTCCCATGGAGTGTTCAGCTCTCAGCAGAGAGGAGGCCCTGGAGAGGGTAGCTCCTCTCCACAGGCAGGTTGTTAAGGGCATCTCTGCTCTCAGCAGAGAGGGTAGCTCCTCTCTGCAGCTAGTCCTCCCATTGTCTCTCCATCCTCTGCCCTCTTCTTGCTGATCCCAGGGCTCAGAGGGGAGGAAGTATGTGCTGATTGGTCCATGGACAGCCATAGGTGACCTGGAGGAGGCATAAGTCCTCACTCTGGTCTGTGGACTGGCAGCCCAGCCCCCAGCCTTCAGGCCCTCTCTGGCCTGAAGGTGTGGCCTTACTGGAACCTGCTCCCTTCCCTCCAGGAATCTGTCTGCCTTCTGCTGCCATTCATGACCCCGGGGCTCAGCCCCAACCCTGCTCGGAGATTGGAGCAGGCACTGGGAGAGGAGAGGCCAGGCAGTGGGAGCAGACAACCCCAGGCCTGCAGGTATGTTTGGGGAGGGGCCTTCTTGGGCCCCCGAGGGTGCAGGCTGCAGAGATGCCTGGGTCCTGTGCTTGGGAGGGCGGCTGCAGCTGCACTCTGGGAGCTACCACCCCTCCAACTTGGAAGCCTCTTCCTCTGCTTGTCCCTGGCTCCTGTCTGCTCTGTGGAGCAGGAGGCCCAGGTCTGCAGCTGTGGGTCCAGGGGCTGCAGTTGTACCCAGGAGGGCAGATCCTACCTGCTCCTGGCCACCCTCAAGAGTGAGGGGAGGCTTGCATCCACAGTTGCAGTTTGGGTGCCTGTATCCCCACCCAGGGGGGCAGGGCCCCTGCCTGCTCAGTAGAGCAGGAGGCTTGGGTCTGTGGCCATGGTCAGCTGCCATCATTGGGATGACAGGCATGAGCCACTAGCCTGACCCTTCCTTCCTCTTCTCACCTTCTGGTAGCTCCTGCAAACCTTGGAATTCCTTGGTTTGTAACTGTGTCACTCAATCTCTGCCTTTATCTGCACATGGCCTTCTCTCCTGTGTCTTTTCCTCTTTTTTTTTTTTTTTTTTTTTGAGAAGGAGTCTTACTCTGTTGCCTAGGCTGGAGTGCAGTGGCGCAATCTCGGCTCACTGCAAGCTCTGCCTCCTGGGTTCACTCCATTCTCCTGCCTCAGCCTCCGAGTAGCTGGGACTACAGGCGCCCGCCACTGCGCCTGGCTAATTTTTTGTATTTTTAGTAGAGACGGGGTTTCACTGTGGTCTTGATCTCCTGACCTCGTGATCCGCCTGCCTCGGCCTCCCAAAGTGCTGGGATTACAGGTGTGAGCCACCGGTTTTTTCCTTTTTCTTAAGGACACTAGTCATTGGGTTTAGAGCCCACCCTTATCAAGTATGACCTTACTTTAACTAATTATATCTGCAAAGACCCTATTTTCAAGTAAGGTCACATTTTTAGGTTCAGGATGGACATGAATTTTGGGGGGAACACTTATTCAGCCCACCCTGGTGGCTGTACCACGTTGCATTCCCACTAGCAGTGCCTGAGAGTTATAGTTGTTCCCAATCTTCACAACTTCAGGCTTAGCAACTTTAGGAGATAGAAGAATTTCATCAGAAGTCTCAGGACTGTCTCTCATTGGGCTGCCTTGGAATACATGTGTGTTCATCCTTGAACTTATCGCTACAGCCCAGACATGGAACATGATGGTTGGCCAGGACGTGGTCATGTCCCTACTCCTAAAGGTAGGGACGGAGAGGGGTCAGTGCCACATGAATCATGTAAATTGATTGTGGATAAGGGGCTTCCTGGAAGAAAACTAGGGAGATGTTAACAGAAGAAGAAGAACTAAAAGATTGTCAGGTAAAAACAACTAATTTCCTCTACGAATAGGAAAGTGCCTTTTGCAACCGCTCCTTATCAGTTTCCAACAACTGCTGGAATCAAAGCAATTGATTGTTTTCTATGTGCCAGGCACTATGCCACATGTTTTACATGGCTCCAATTTCCCCAGCATTCCTCTGGGGAAGATTCCATTACTCTCACCTTTTTTTTTTCCTTCTTTTTTTTTTTTTTTTGAGGTGGAGTCTCGCTCTGTCACCCAGGCTGGAGTGCAGTGGGATGATTTCTGCTAACCGCAACCTCCACCTCCCAGGTTCAAGTGATTCTCCTGCCTCAGCCTCCCGAGCAGCTGGGATTACAGGCGTCTGCCACCATGCCCAGCTAACTTTTGTATTTTTAGTAGAGACGGGGTTTCACCATGTTGGCCAGGCTGGTCTTGAATGCCTGACTTCAAGTGACCGCCCGCCTCGGCCTCCCAAAGTGCTGGGATTACAGGCATGATCCACCGTGCCCGGCTCACCCTTTTTACATGTGGGAAACTAAGACTTGGAGACTTTGGATAACATTGCAAAAGTCATGTAGCTATTAGGTGGTGACCCTGGATCCCGGGCCAGGTCTGCTAACGTCAGTGCCCACTATACTGTCCTTGTATTTCTCCCCAGTCTCCCAACCAGCCAGTCTGTCCCTGTCTACCTTGATTTGACCCTTTCATTGACATGCATAATTTCTTGGAGTGGCAACTTTTTTTTTTTTTTTTTTTTAAACATTTCAGGGCTTTTCCTAGTGATAACCTCTGCTTCCTGCTGAGTTCTGGATCTAGAGCACAGGCAGGTTTCCTGCCCTTTCTCCCATAGCTACTGAACTCTGACTTTGTACTGATGGAGTGTCTGGGGCCCAAGAGAGATTTCTGTCCTTCACCTGGCAACAGTAGACCGCTAATTTATATCAGAGTGTGTTTCTTGCCCCTCCCCCAGGGGCGGACAGGCACCACCTTGTCCTCAGACAAGGCTCAAAGCATGAATGGGCTTCCCTAGGTATGCCTGCTCCACCCTAAAACCTTGGCAGGTGCTGTAGGGCTGTACTACCAAGGGGAAGGGTCTCCCAGGCCTACTGTGCTGTTTCCAGTCTTTCTCATGCAGGCCGAGTAGAGGCCAGTGGAAAAGGATGGCAAGCAGACGGGGATTTCTCTGTGTCCAGTGTGCTCAGGGCTTCTAAACTGCCATGCTAGCTTATCCTTTGCCGGTAAGAATTTTTCTTCTTATCCAGTTTTCTGATGATTGTCTGTTCTTCCCGTTCTCTGCCAAAAGAGGAAACAGCTGGTGTGTCTTGTCCCTTTTTGGAAGGACTTGTGAGCCTTAGGAATTCAGTTCCCTTGATTGCTTTGTATAACAGCGCAATTCGCTGATGGACTAAAACGAAATTATGGTTTTGTATGTCTTATAGGTTATCCATTTTTAAATATGTTTATTTGACAAATTGCAGGGTTTTTTGTTTGTTTTGTTTTTCAGACAGAGTCTCACTCACTCTGTTACCCAGGCTGGTGCACAGTGGCACAATCTTGGCTCACTGCAACCAACCTCTGCCTCTCGGGTTCAAGCGATTCTCCTTCCTCAGCCTCCCGAGTAGCTGGGATTACAGGTGCCCGCCACTACGCCCAGATAATTTTTGTATTTTTAGTAGAGATGGGGTTTTGCCATGTTGGCCATGCTGGTCTCGAGCTCCTGACCTTAGGTGATCTGCCCGCTTCAGCCTCTCAAAGTGCTGGGATTACAGGCGTGAGCCACCGTGCCCGGCTGGTTATCCATTTTTCTCTTGTGTATGCCAGCCTCACAGAGTGTGGGATATGAGAAAGAAAGGATCCTAGGGTCGAATAAACTTCAGAAATTTGTCATGTCTTATCCTCTTCTGGATATTTACATGGCACATTCACATCTTAAAGACCCTGAGAATTCCTGCAAAATAGAGAAATACATATTGAGATGGAGTCTTGCTCTTGTTGCCCAGGCTGGAGTGCAATGGCGCAATCTCGGCTCACTGCAACCTCCACCTCCCAGGTTCAAGCAATTCTCCTGCCTCAGCCTCTCAAGTAGCTGAGATTACAGGCTTGCACCACCACACCTGGCTAATTTTGTAGTTTTAGTAGAGACGGGGTTTCACCATGTTGGTCAGGCTTGTCTCAAACTCCTGACCTTAGGCGATCCACCAGCCTTGGCCTCCCAAAGTGTTGAGATTGCAGGCATGAGCCACCACACTTGGCCTAGAGAAATAAATTTAACTTTGTTTAACAAAGTGTCCCTAAGTTTGTTTGATCGTAGAACCCTTTGCTTGTGTAGCACTCATTATTTCCCTTAGAATTAATATTCTGTGATCACCATTTGGGAAATAGAGGCTGGATGCTGATGTTTTATTGTCTGGGAACCTGGAACCAAAATAGAAAGCCAGGATCCGTAAAGATAGTAACAGAATTGTTGTGGATATTTCTAGAACCAAAAGCCATGCTGAAGATTGGGTGGAGGTTCTGGGTGATACCGAGGCACTCAGCGATGGCCTTGGTCAGTAGTCCGTGTTTCATCTTGTACGCTATAACTTCAGAGATGGCCGGGTGTGGTCACTCACTCCTGTAATCCCAGTGCTTTGGGAGGCCGAGGTGGGTGGATCACTTGTGGTCAGGAGTTTGAGACCAGCCTGACCAACATAGCGAAACCTCGTCTCTACCAAAAATACAAAAATTAGCTGGGCATGGTGGCAGGCACCTGTAATCCCAGCTACTTGAGAGGCTGAGGCAGAAGAATTGCTTGAACCCGGGAGGCAGAAGTTGCAGTGAGAAGAGATTGCACCACTGCACTCCAGCCTGGACAACAGAGTGAGATTCTATCTCAAAACACAAACAAAAACAAAAACAACAAAAGACTTCAGAAAGGATACCTGGATGAATGAGACACAAAGTCAAAATAAAATGTCTGGAAGTCTCTAGATCATTCCATAGACTCTCCTTTCTGACACACCCATCTCACTCGCTGAAACCAATAAGAAATCTCTTCCTGGTCCCTGTGTTTATACAGCTTGTTCCGATGGGTGGTGCTCACCAACCCTGCTGTGGTTGGGGCAGACCCTGAATATGGAGCTGCTATTATATAGTAGGGCTGGATGCCAACCTGTTTTGTTTTCGAATTAAAACTCCTTGGCTTCTGGGCCCTGGTCTGCCCCAGGGATTTGAGAGTGGGCATTTGGTCTCTCTGCTCTGTGCCCGTCAGTTCCATCACCATCCCTTGAAGTAGCCTAGACACCTGTTGTTTTCAGCTCCTTGAACCCCTTTTATTTTTGCTCATGGGACACCACCTCTCTACTCCATCCCATATTCAGGTGGGTCTGCCTGTCCGTAATTGCTGGTAGGGACCAAAGCTGGGGTTCAAACCCAAAGGGTCTGACTCCAAAACCCACTTTCATAAAAATTACTCTAGCTTGCTTCTTGGTACCAAATTGCCTTGCTTTTCATTGCATTTAATTTTTAATACTCTAGATCGTGAAATACACTACAGAGTTTCTCTCCAGTCATTTGGATAACCACATGTCAGACAATATCTGAGTCAAGGTTTAAGATTACACAAAATAAACCAAAGTTCTCATCTCATAACAGGGAAAAGTTTCATCTTACTAGTTTTAATGGTGGCAAAAAATTAAGGTTCTGTTTGAAAAATTATTTTTTCTCTAAGATCCTTAGTCCTTTTTATTCCTCAACTACATCAGCTAAAATGTGGCCATGTATGATGGTTATGGAAGTGAACAGCTTTTTCTGAAGGATACTAACCTAATTACTCTGGAAATATCAACCATGAATCAAGAAGTATATTATGACTTAATTGTTCATTACACAAAATTTAGATAATCCCTCATTTCTTCCATGCCTTCCCTCTCTCCATCTAGAAGCGTATTTAACTAAGTAATCAGGGGTACTAACTATTGACAGCCTAGGCAAGTGTAGGGAAATAACCACCTTAATAACACAGTGGCAGCCTCAGAAATGGCTGGCTATGAATAAGCACATAGCACTTAGTCTGCTCCTTCTTATGTGTTTGCCAATACATTTGCAATTTCATGCACAGTTTTAAATGTTAAGCATTAATCTAAAATGGGCACTGAAGCATCAGTAAAGTCTACAATTTGCCCCCTTTAATGAAAACGTTAGATATAGATTTAATGCAAAACTAAACATTTGGCTCAATATGTTCTACTCCAGTAAATTAGCTAGTGTTTGTCATCTTTTTAAAAAAACGGGGGCTGAATGCCTCATTTCACATGGTTTTGTTAGGGACAGATAGAAAGCTGATAAACAACCCATTTGTTCTATGACAGTAGCTCCTAGTCACACTACTGAAGTTAAGCTTCAGTGCTCATTTCCTTTACAAATCCTGTTGTGAGTTTAAGTGGCCTGCTGTTGAATATTTGACTGAAGTGTAGCCTTGACGAGAGTGTTTTCCCAGAGGAACACAGACGAAGCTTTTTTGGACGGTGGCCCTAGAGCAGTGGATTCTGAAATGACTCAGCGAACCCGAAAGGGAACAGAGCATCAGTAAGCCCTATTGTGTGCTATTTGAAACTGTCAGAGATGTTATCCCATAACAGCCCCAACAGGTTCATGTAATTGCCCTCTACTTGGTCAGATGAGGAAACCGAGGGCTAGAGATGAAGCTGTGTAGCTAGGAAGTGATGAAACCTGGATTTGACCCCACTCACTATTTCACACTGTCTGGCAGCTGGGAGCTGCCCTTCCTATATCTCTACCAGTGGTGCATTATTTGTCATTCAAGGAGCTTACACATACCACCTCCTCCAGGAAGTCATTGCTGATTGCTCACTATTAACCATCCTTCTTATGTGTTTTTATTGTACTTTATCTTTTCCATGCAGTCCTTAGGACATTCTGCCTTTTGGTACATTAATTTAATACCTGTCTGACTCTTTATAAGAGAAAGGGCTATCTCTTACATTGACCTTGTATATACTGCAGGACTTTCACTATCAAAGGCACTCAATAAATGTTCATTGAGGCTGGGCATGGTGGCTCACACTCCTAATCCTAGTACTTTCGGTGGCCAAGGTGGAAGGATCACTTGAGGCCAGGAGTTTGAGACCAGCCTGTGAAACATAGCAAGGTCTCGTCTCTGCAAAAAAAAAAAAATTTTTTTGAGACGGAGTCTCTCTGTAGCCAGGCTGGAGCGCAGTGGTGCAATTTCGGCTCACCGCAACCTCTGCCTCCCAGGTTCAAGTGATTCTCCTGCCTCAGCCTCCCAAGTAGCTGAGACTACAAGCTCGTGCCACCATGCCCGGCTAATTTCTGTATTTTTAGTAGAGACAGGGTTTCACCATGTTGGCCAGGATGGTCTCGATCTCCCGACCTCATGATCCACCCGCCTCGGCCTCCCAAAGTGCTAGGCTTACAGGCATGAGCCACTGCACCCAGTCAAAACTTTTTTTAAAAAAATTAGCCAGGTGTGGTGGTGGGCACCACTAGTCCGAGCTACTCAGGAGGCTGAGGTGGGAGGATCGCTTGAGTACAGGAGGTCGAGGCTGTAGTGAGCTATGATTGCACCACTGCACTCCAACCTGAGTGACAGAGTGAGACCTGTCTCCAAAAAGAGTTAAAAAACTGTTCATTGAAATGTTTATAAAATAGATGGTTCTCAATATCTCATATCCTATTTCCAGAATTATGAAGAACAGTACAGTCAAGGGGGCAGGTCTTGCAGTAAGCCTGACTGGGTTTGAATCCTAGCTGTATGACCTTAGGAGAGTTGCAGAGCTTCTCTGAGTTTCAGATTCCTTCCATTATAAAGCAAGGATAGGAATAGTATCTACCGCAAAAAGTTGTTGCAAAAGTCCAATAAGAGAAGGCATACATAGTGCTTAGAATAGTGCCTGATACATAGAAAATGCTCACTGAACCTTGGCTATTATTTTCCAGAAATGTTTGGAGATTTTTATAGCATAGGCAAGAAACTTTGTGGCACTGGTTGTTTACCATTTTAAAAAGTAAAAAAAAAAAGGAAATATTTGATTTGATTAATAGCTGAACTGACAACGTGCAAGAACCATTTAATAATGACCAATCATTAAAGGTTATGGAAAAAGAAATTATTTAAAAAGGCCAAGACCCAGGTCAAGGTATTGGTAAGCCCCGAACTCATCACATGCCTGGAGTCGACAGTTCAATCAATTCTAGTCTTGAATATGGGCAGGAGATTTTTGTAAAAAAAAAGTTTTTGGGCAATATGCATATGGCTTTCTTTTCTTTCTTTCTCTTTTCCTGCCCCCTGGGCAATATGTATACTGCTTTCTGAGAATGACTTTCCAAATAATTGTGTACCTACTGACACAGGTGTCATAATTTCCAAACCCATCCAATCAATATGTACCAGAGAGAGATCTGCTCACAGTTCAGAGAGCTAATTTGGTAACTCCAGTGGGCCATTCTGTTCCTTGTTCTGGATAACCAACTAACTAACCTACTGCCTATTTAACACTATTTGACTTGGGTAAGCCCCTCAACATCCCTTTGAGCTCGAATCTTCTTACAGATAAATATGGATCAAAATATGGA
Organism: Symphalangus syndactylus; assembly: GCF_028878055.3. Lineage (NCBI taxonomy): Eukaryota > Metazoa > Chordata > Mammalia > Primates > Hylobatidae > Symphalangus > Symphalangus syndactylus. The sequence goes on along the minus strand of NC_072424.2, from coordinate 45,935,237 downwards.
TATCTCTCCTTCCTTTCCCTCTTTGGACCTCAGTTTCTCATCTGTAAAATGACCAGGTGGCCTCTCAGTCCCTTCTCTGGCTAACCTTCCATGGTTCTGCCTCCCTGGGATGCTGTAAAGTCAGTTCAGTGATATTGACTAAGCTGCTGTGAACTTCCTGACCCAGGGCCCAGCTGGACACCAACTGACTAGGAGAGTTGATGGCTACACAGGGAAGAACTGCCTCTCCTCAGCTGCCGGACAGGGAAAGGAAGGGTGGGGCAGCTGCTGATGGCTATGTCTTCCCCTGTGTCCTGGTCACCTGGCCCCTGCTTGCATGCAACAGCTCTATTTTTGGACAGGAGGTGGGTGGCAGGAGGGCCCAGAGGTCTGAATTTTCTTAAACAGCCAGGCATCCTTGGGCTGACACGGTGTCCTTGCTCTCATCAAAGGACATGATGAGTATATATAAAGCGAAGCTACATGAGTATCCCACTGTGAAGGGAGGAGAAGGGCAGGAGGTCTTGTAGCCTAGACTCTTTGGCTCCAGATGGCTGGAAAAGTCAATAGCTCTAGACAGTTTCCCAAGCCGGCTGTGCACCAGCAGCACTTGAAAAGGTGGTTTGAAGTACAGATTTGTGGCTGTAGCTTAGAACACTCTGATTCAGTAGGTGAACGGCCTGAGCATCTTATTTTTAGCAAACTCCCCAGGTGGTTCTCGTGCACAGCGAGGCTTGGGAATCCCTTTGATTTAGGTCATGGGGAGATAGAAGTGATAAGAGAAGAATGGCTGGTGAAGCACATCAGCTCCATCCATGCTCCAGTGGGGTCGGCAGTATGTGGCATCCCAGCTCATTCCAGCTGTGCCATGGTTGTGTCTTAAAATCTCAAAGCCTCGATGCTTATTTCTAAAATGGGAATCATACTGACAACCCCATAGTATCAATGTGAGGGTGAAGTGGATGATGCCCATAAGGCACTTAGCAGGGGGCCTGGCACAGAGCGAGCATTGAATGAATGTTAGTTATGATCATTATTGTTGTTGTTAACATTATTATGGAAGGCCAGGTGCGGTGGTTCCCACTTGTAATCTCAGCACTTTAGGAGGTTGAGGTGCAAGAATTGCTTGAGGCCAGGAGTTCGAGACCAGCCTGGGCAACATAACAAGATCCTGTTTCTACACATACACACACACACAAACAAAACTTGGAAAAAATTAGCCAGGTGTGGTGGTGCATGCCTTTAGTCCTAGCTACTCAGGAGGCTAAGGAGAGAGAATGACTTGAACTCAGGAGTTGGAGGTTGCAGTGAGCTATGATTGTGCCACTGCACTCCAGCCTGGGCAACAGGGTGAGACCTCATCTCTTAAAAAAAAAAATTAAAAAGAAAGGATTTTTAAATTCTTAAAAAAAAAAAAATCCCAAACAAAAACCATTATTAACTAATGAAGCACTTGGCCATTCCTGGCTGTTGTTCTCTTCCTTATTGTAGGGTGGGTGTCTTAGTTTGGGCTGCTAGAACAAATATAACAAACTGGGTACTTCAACAACAAACATTTCTTTCACACAGTTCTGGAGACTGGAAGTCCAAGGTCAAGGTACTGACAGATCCAGTGTCTGGAGCAGGCCCACTTTCTGGTTCATAGATGGCTGTCTTCTCACTGAGTGCTCACATGGCAGAGAGCAGAGAGACACAGGAAGCAACCTCTCATGTCTCTTTATAGAAAAGCATGAATCCCATTTCTGAGGGCTCTACTCTCATGATCTAATCCCCTCCCAAAGCCCCTGCCTCGTAATTCCGTCACACTGGGGGTAAAGATTTCAACATATGAATTCTGTTCAGTTTATAACAGTGGGGTAGCCCTGGACAACATCTAAGGTCTTGTTCACTAGACGATTTGCTCCAGAGCCCCCAAGGAACTGCACTTCTAACACATTTTACAAAGACGACTCATGAAAGTAGGCTAAAAAATGTTAATATTATTCAATCTGGGTGATGAGTATTTAACTGGCTATTAAGATATTCCTTCAATTTCCTTGATGTTTGAAATATTTCATAACAACAACAGCAACGATAAACTAAGCTAACATTCATAAGTGCCAGCTGATTGGTTCATGTTAATCCCAGCTGGTGTGACCTTGATCAAAATGGGTAAGCAGGCAAAATGGCCTTCAGGACCCTCCAGCTGTGTGACTATACTCCCCTCTTTCAGACCACCGTCATGCCCTCCCAAGTTCTTCAGCCACCCAAGACCGCCCTTCCTCAAGGACTTCTTCTTCCAGAGCTCCTGATCTCATCTTGGAACTAGTTTGATTGGAGGTGTTAACAGTTGATGGTGGCTTAATTTCGATTTCTGCTTTTTCTCATAAACCAAGTGGCATACACGTCAGACCCCTGCCTGTGAGTGATGAGGACATTTTGATGGAGGGTGAAAGTTGTACACTACCCTCGCAAACTACCAGGTGTAAAGCTGCTCCCTTGTTGCAGTGGAAAGGTCAACCCCATTTCAATATTATAATGTTCAGTTTCTGTTCAGAGCAATTCAGAATAGTGCCAAAACAACTGCTCAATTCAGGCGTGTGTGTGTGCGTGTGTGAGTGTGTGTGTGTTTAATCTGTCAGTTTGTTGGTTGAAAAAAAAAGTGATGAGTTGCCTTTATGTAAACAAAATAGCCAGTTAATTGACTGGGATGTTCACTTTTTAACCAGTCATCATTGCAAAGACAAAGAGAACTTTTGCTAAGTTGCTTTTCACAACGTCACACAGTCAAACAAGCACAAATTCAAGGTGAGATTTTCCTGTAGTTACTATCCTCCTCTGGTGTGAATACCTAACCTGATATCAAATCTTTCTCTTCTTCCTTCACAGTCCTCCAGAAGCGCTTTGATTTCCTTAGCGTCTTAGTTTTCTCCTGAGGAGGCACCTCACTCTCTTGGATACCTGCAGCACTGCCCAAACTTCAATCATTCCCATATCGCTCTCCTGGTTTTTGCCATATCCATGAACCACCCTTCCTATCATTGAACCAACTTTCTTCATATAAAATCACTTAGAAAATAAATTTGTTTTTGCCTGACATGGTGGCTCATGCCTGTAATCCCAGCACTTTGGGAAGCCGAGGCGGGTGGATCACCTGAGGTCAGGAGTTTGAGACCAGACTGACCAACATGGTGAAGCCCCATCTCTGTTAAAAATACAAAATTAGCCAGGCATGATGGTACATACCCATAATCCCAGCTACTTGGGGGACCGAGGCAGGAGAATCGCTTGAACCCAGGAGGCGGAGGTTGCAGTGAGCCGAGATCGCGCCATTGCTCTCCAGCCTGGGTGACAAGAGCGAAATTCCGTCTCAAAAAACAAACAAAAAAAAGAAAAGAAATTCATTTTTAAAGAGAACTTTACATTATTACCATAAATGGGAAACCAGTATTACCATACATAGAGGGTAACCATAAAAATTAACATAGTGAAAACAAAAAACAGTGTTCCTAAATTCTAGCTGGATTCCCTAATAAGAATCTTGATCTAAGACCTGCTTTCTCTTTGTTAATAAAAAAATAAAGGGGGGCCGGTCAGGGTGGCTCACGCCTGTAATCCCAGCACTTTGGAAGGCCGAGGCGGGTGGATCACCTGAGGTCAGGAGTTCGAGACCAGCCTGGCCAACATGGCAAAACCCCATCTCTACCAAAAATACAAAAATTACCTCAGCGTGGTGGTGCATGTCTGTAGTCTCAGCTACTCCGGAGGCTGAGGCAGGGGAATCACTTGAACCTGGGAGGCAGAGGTTGCGGTGAGCTGAGATCAGGCCACCGCACTCCAGCCTGGATGACAGAGTGAAACTCCGTCAGGAAAAAAAAAAAAAAAAAAAAAGGAGTCACAAGTGTTAAAGTTTAAAAACATATTAGCACCAAACTCAGATTTTTCCTCCTTCATTTAATCCAAACAACCAAAAAAGCTAATAACCTCTTTAAGTAATTGTTATTTAATGCCTACAATGATCCCTTACGCTAAAAGTAGCCACATCCTACTCTTTGGAGCTCTGGATCCTTGCAAATGTTCTTCTAATCAGACTACCTGGTTCTGTTCTGGCCTTAATACCTTGAATGCCCAAGCCACCCACTCCCTTGTTAGCTTTGGAGTCTTTGCATTCTTTCCCAGCGTCTTCTACAAGTCTCTTTGTACCTCGCCTCACTTGCCACTCATTCAGGTCCACATAGATGCTAATTTTGTGAGCATTTTTCCTAAACCCTGCCTCAAAGACTTCTAAGGAAGCCTGATAGTGTGTCACTTAGCCTCTCAGAGCCTCTATTTCCTCATCTGCAAATCAAGGAAGTCTAATCATTCTGGCCTCACAGACTGTTGCAAGGATTAAATGATCCAATGGAGGGAAAGTGCCTTGCACAGTGGCCGTAATATGTGCTCAATAAGCAGCAGCACGTTGTTAGCCATGGAGTCATCCAGTCTGACCCCAGTGCCAACTTCTTTCAAACAGTCAGTTCTTGAACTACCTCTTAGCCCTTGCTACACACATTCACTGGTTCTTACAAATGCCAATAAGCTGTTGGTTTACTCAAACTCCTGGTCAGTGATGGTTGATTGTCTGGAATGCCATGTGTGTTTGCTTGGTGCATCTCAGACCTGGATTAGCTACAGAAGTCAAGGAGTCCTGCAAGGGAGTGTGATTGGAGAGCATGTCCTACTGTTCCCACCAGAGAGATTCGTGTCTTCGTGGGCAGCCTTTGTTTTTCTCCCTTAGTGGACATAAGTAGAGGGACAGTTTTCACAAGGGACTGTGGCCATTTGTTCTCAAGGGGCTTTGGAGGCTCCTCCTGAGTATGAGGCACTAAGTTCCCATGGTAATTATGATCAGTTTCTTTGTGCAAGCCTCTCCAGCCCGTGTTTGCCTTACACACTAGACTTTTGGGACCCAGGCTCATCCTCTTATAAAAGGATGCCAAGCAGAGGGTCATACAGTAAAGGGAGGTAAACATTCTTTTAAACTAGTTTATCAATTCAACACAGCACAGTGGTGTTGGGTTACCAGGGTCAACAGCCAGCAGTCACATTCCTCAGCTGTTTGATTGGGGCAATGCATTAACAAACAGCCAGGAAAACTCTTTTTGATTAATTATGTTGATAAGTTTTTTTGTAGTGTGCTACAAGCTCTTTTAATTTAATCTGCTTGGACAGCAGCCCATTCAGGTGAAATGTCTTGACTTATCTAAAGAAGCACTGATGAGAAGGCTACTGGGCCTGGGATTTTATTGTGCTATCATGTAATCATTAACACATGTGGCTACTGTTTTCCTGCATTTTGATTTTCTTCTTGAAAGGAAGGACATGTCTGTGGGGTGGGGGTATTAGGGAAGTAAGGATGAGACCCAGCAGCAGTGACAGGAAAAGAGGATGCTATTACTAGCTTAGCCTGAAAACACTATCTTTATTGCCAGGAGTAAAAGTATTTGAAAGCACTAATAATGACTTCAGTGAATACTCATCTTTTAAAAAAGAACAAAGGATGGCAAGGACATACTTCTCTCAAAGAGTGGAAATCTTCTAGATTAGGGTTGTCCAATCTTTTTTTTTTTTTTTTTTATATGGATCAGTGATAATAACTCAATCCTCTATTTGACAAAGAAGAGGGAGAAGGAAGAGGAAGAAAAAGAAAGTGGGATAAAGGATCAGAAAGGGAGGAAAATAGAAAAAATTAGAGTATGACTCCAGGGTAGACCTGTTTTGTTGTCACTGAGTTGGTTGGTTGGTTTGTCTGTTGTATTCTTCATATTTCGCCAAGTTGGCCAGACTGGTCTTGAACTCCTAGCCCGAAGTGATCAACCCGCCTCGCCCCCCAGAGTGCCGGGACCACAGGCGTGAGCCACCACGTCCAGCCCCCACATTGCTTCTGGCCTCCGTGGTAGACCTCCCAGACCGAGCGGCCAGGCAGAGGAGCTCCTCACTTCTACCCAGACACGGGGCGGCCGGGCAGAGGAGCTCCTCACTTCCCAGACGGGGCGGCCAGGCAGAGACGCTCCTCACTTCTTCCCAGACGATAGGTGGCCGGGCAGAGGCGCTCCTCACTTCCCAGACGATGGGTGGCCGGGCAGAGGCGCTCCTCACTTCTTCCCGGACGGGGCGGCCGGGCAGAGGCGCTCCTCACTTTCCAGACGATGGGTGGCCGGGCAGAGGCGCTCCTCACCTCCCAGACGATGGGTGGCCGGGCAGAGGCGCTCCTCACCTCCCAGACAATGGGTGGCCGGGCAGAGGCGCTCCTCACCTCCCAGACGATGGGTGGCCGGGCAGAGGTGCTCCTCACCTCCCAGACGATGGGTAGCCGGGCAGAGGCGCTCCTCACTTCTTCCCGGACGGGGCAGCCGGGCAGAGGCGCTCCTCACTTCTTCCCGGACGGGGCGCCCGGGCAGAGGCGCTCCTCACTTCTTCCCGGACGGGGCGGCCGGGCAGAGGCGCTGCTCACTTCCCAGACGATGGGTGGCCGGGCAGAGGCACTCCTCACTTCCCAGACGGGGCGGCCGGGCAGAGGCGCTCCTCACTTCCCAGACGGGGCGGCCGGGCAGAGGCGCTCCTCACTTCTTCCCGGACGGGGCGGCCGGGCAGAGGCGCTCCTCACTTCTTCCCGGACGGGGCGGCCGGGCAGAGGCGCTCCTCACTTCTTCCCGGACGGGTCGCCCGGGCAGAGGCGCTCCTCACTTCTTCCCGGACGGGGCGCCCAGGCAGAGGCGCTGCTCACTTCCCAGACGATGGGTGGCCGGGCAGAGGCACTCCTCACTTCCCAGACGGGGCGGCCGGGCAGAGGCGCTCCTCACTTCCCAGACGGTGGGTGGCCGGGCAGAGGCGCTCCTCACTTCCCAGACGATGGGCGGCCGGGAAGAGGCGCTCCTCACTTCTTCCCGGATGGGGCGGCCGGGCAGAGGCGCTCCTCACTTCTTCCCGGACGGGGCGCCCGGGCAGAGGCGCTCCTCATTTCTTCCCGGACGGGGCGGCCGGGCAGAGGCGCTCCTCACTTCCCAGACGGGGCGGCCGGGCAGAGGCGCTCCTCACTTCCCAGACGATGGGTGGCCGGGCAGAGGCGCTCCTCACCTCCCAGATGGGGCGGCCGGGCAGAGGCGCTCCTCACTTCTTCCCGGATGGGGCGCCCAGGCAGAGGTGCTCCTCATTTCTTCCCGGACGGGGCGGCCGGGCAGAGGCGCTCCTCACTTCCCAGACGGGGCGGCCGGGCAGAGGCGCTCCTCACTTCTTCCCGGACGGGGCGGCCGGGCAGAGGCGCTCCTCACTTCTTCCCGGACGGGGCGCCCGGGCAGAGGCGCTGCTCACTTCCCAGACGGGGCGGCCGGGCAGAGGCACTCCTCACTTCCCAGACAATGGGTGGCCGGGCAGAGGCGCTCCTCACTTCTTCCCGGATGGGGCGGCCGGGTGGAGGCGCTCCTCACTTCTTCCCGGACGGGGCGGCCGGGCAGAGGCGCTCCTCACTTCTTCCCGGACGGGGCGGCCGGGCAGAGGCGCTCCTCACTTCTTCCCGGACGGGGCGGCCGGGCAGAGGCGCTCCTCACTTCCTCCCGGACGGGGCGGCCGGGCAGAGGCGCTCCTCACCTCCCAGACGATGGGAGGCCAGGCAGAGGCGCTCCTCACTTCCCAGACGGGGCGGCCGGGCAGAGGCGCTCCCCACCTCCCAGATGGGGCGGCGGCCGGGCAGGGGCTGCAATCCCAGCACCCTGGTAGGCCAAGGCAGGCGGCTGGGGGGCAGAGGCTGCCGCGAGGCCAGACCACGCCACCGCACTCCAGCCCGGGCAACACCGAGCACTGGGTGAGCGAGACTCCGTCTGTAGTCCTAGTACCTCGGGAGGCTGAGGCGGGCAGAGCACTCCGCGTCAGGAGCTGGTGACCAGCGTGGCCAAGATGGCGAACGCGTGCCTGCAGCGAAAGGAGAAAAGGCAGGGAGTGGTCGCGCGCGCCGGCAGTGCCAGGCAGTCCGCGGCGCGGGCAGCAGCAAGCGGAGTAGATTGTAGCATGGGCCAGAGAGGGAAAGAGAAAGAAAGAAAGAAAGAAAGGAAGGGAGGGAGGGAGGGAGGGAGGAAGGGGGTTGTCCAATCTTTTCACTTCCCTGGGCCACAATGGAAGAAAAATTGTCTTGGGCCACACATAAAATACACTCACACTAATGATAGCTGATGAGCTACAAAAAAAATTGCAAAAAAACCTCATAATGTTATAAGAAAGTTTATGAATTTGCGTTGCGCTGCATTCAAAGCCATCCTGGGCCATGTGTGGCACATGGGCCGCGAGTTGGACAAGCTTGTTCTAGATCAAGGTTTCTCAACCTTGGCAATACTGGCACTTTGGGCTGGATAAGCCTCAGTTGAGGGGTGCCTGTCCTGTGCACTGTAGGATGTGTAGCCTTTTCCCAGTAGGTGCCAGCAGCACCCCTGACCCCCACAATTGTGATAACCAAAAAGATCTGTAGACATTGCCAAAAGTCTCCTGGGGCACAAAATTGCCCCCAGTTGAGAACCACTGTCCTGGATGTACAGATTCAAATCTTAAGTAGCCTATTATGACTCTCTGTTGATCTCTTTCCATCACCTCATTTAAGACACAATTCAACACATAGCTCTTCCAGGGGGCCCATCCTCACTGACTTCTTTGTCATCTGTCCTCCCTACATTAAGACCTTGGGTTTATACTATCTTCTCCTTCCTTCTCTTCTTCCTCTTCTCCCTTCTTGTTTTTTCATCCACAGAACTCTGCTCTGAGCAACTGTTCAATATTAACTTGCAAATTAACCAGGGAATTATTTCTCCCTTATGTTTGTGACAGACATCTATCTCAGAGGCAACCCAGACAAAATTTCCCAAATTATCCAAAAACAAAATGAATATTCTCTGATTAAAAACAGATGTCTAGGCCGGGTGCAGTGGCTCATGCCTGTAATCCCAACACCTTGGGAGGCTGAGGGGCTGGATCACCTGAGGTCAGGAGATTGAGACCAGTCTGGCCAACATGGTGAAACCCCGTCTCTACTAATAATACAAAAATTAGCCAGGTGTGGTGGTGGGCACCTATAGTCCCAGCTACCCAGGAGGCTAAGACAGGAGAATTGCTTGAACCCGGGAGGCAGAGTTTGCAGTGAGCTGAGATAGAGCCACTGCACTGCAGCCTGGTCAACAGAGCTAGACTCAGTCTCAAAAACAAACAAACAACAGAAAAAAAAACAAACACAGACTTCTAGGCCAGGCACAGTGGCTTGTGCCTGTAATCCCAACACATTGGGAGGCCAAGGAGGAAGGATCACTTGAAACACGGAGTTCAAGACCAGCCTGGGCAATGTAGTGAGACCCTGTCTCTATTAAAAATAAGAGAGAGAGAGGGAGAGAGAAAGAAAAAACCCACGTCTAAATGGGGGCAATTTAAATTTGAGGTGAGAAGTAGCAGGAAGAAGTGGCAGAATTACAGAAATTAAAAATAGCTCACACTCTGCAAGTGCTTAATCCACTATATGCCACGTGCATTATCTCATTTAATTCACACATTATCCCCGTTTTGTAGAGGAGGAAATAGTTTTAGTGAAGTGAAGTAATTTGTGCAAGTCCCCAGAGTTGAACTGGCAGTGTGAGGATTTGAACCTGGGCAGTTTGATCCTGGGTGGGTCCTCAGCCCCTGTTCACACAGTTAAAGTCCTAAAGGGGTGGAAGGTCACCAAATGAGGCTGAGGACCGAGGGCAGGATGACTTTTCAGGAGCTGTAAGAACAACTTGTCTGAATTCTAGAGGCCCCAGCTTTCAGTGTCTGGACCTATGCAAATCTGCAAGTGAATGTGGTCCCATTTCTTTGTTTCCATCTGTCTTAGTGAAACTGCCCCTGCTTAGCGGTGTGGAGTATTGCTTTCCCAGTTTAGAAAGTTCATTTATAAAGACAGCTGAAGTGAAGAATATGGTTCAAGAGGGTGCCTCAGCTAGCAGGTGCTGGGGGAGTGGGGTGGGGGCGGGGAATGTAGGGCTGGAGAATCAAGAAATAAATTAAATCTTTGACCTTTGATGACCGTGGGAGAAAAACATGTGTGGACATAGATCTAAAGCCTTGGCAGTACCTATCCCTTACCTTTCCTAAGCCCCGTTTTTTGCTCATTTTGTATTTCTCATACGAAAGCACAAAGTTGTAGCTTCCAATTTCTTGCTGGCAAAATTGTGGGCAAACATTGAAAAAGATTTCCCTTTGCCATTCCTCCTCCTCCTCCTCCTCCTCCTCCTCTTCCTCCTCTTCTTCTTCTTCTTCTTTTTGTTTTTTGAGATGGAGTCTCACTCTGTTGCCACGCTGGAGTGCAGTGACTCGGCTCACTGCTGCAACCTCCACTTCTGGGTTCAAGAGATTCTCCTGTCTCAGCCTCCCAAGTAGCACATGCCATCATGTCTGGCTAATTTTTGTATTCTTAGTAGAGACAGGGTTTCGCCATGTTGGCCAGGCTGGTCTTGAACTCCTGTCCTCAAGTGATTCACCTGCCTCAGCCTCCCAAAGTGCTGGGATTACAGGCGTGAGCCACCATGCCTGGCCTCTAGCCTCTTCTTGAGCCACCTTTTCTTCATACTGTGTTGCAGCCATACTGGCCTTTCCACCATTCCTGCCTCAGGACCTTTGCACATGATGGTTGCTTTACATGGGTGCTGACTCCTTTGCCCAGGTAAGCTCCTCGGGTCTTTGTTTACATACCACTTCCTCAGAGGGCCTTCCTGGCTTCCTTCTCTAAACTGATTCCTTTCTTCACTATTCTCTCAGCACTTCTTTTTTTGGGGGAGGCAGGGAACACAGCCTCACTCTGTTGCCCAGGCTGGAGTGCAATGGCGTGACCTTGGCTCACTGAAACCTCCAACTCCTGGGTTCAAGTGATTCTTTGCCTCAGCCTCCCAAGTAGCACATGCCATCATGCCTGGCTAATTTTTGTATTCTTAGTAGAGACGGGGTTTCGCCATGTTGGCCTGGCTGGTCTCAAACTCCCGTCCTCAAGTGATCTACCTGCCTTAGCCTCCCAAAGTGCTGGGATTACAGGCGTGAGCCACCATGCCTGGCCTTCTCAGCACTTCTTTTGGAGAATTTTCCATAACTTAATGTTTGTCTCCCAGCTAAACTATAAGCTCCCTGAGAACAGGGACTTAGCATTCCATATGGCAATGGCACACAATGGCCCGGCACACAGTGTTTTATAAATATTTTTTGAGGGAATACATGAAGTCTAGACTGAGTATTTGGTTGATTTGGAAGCAGTTGTGTGTTTCCTGCCTTTTTAAAAATGTGTGAAAACTTTCAAATGTACATAAAATTAGAATAATACAACGAACTTTTATATACACATCACCTAGATTCACCAATTGTCAAGATTTTGCCACATTTACATGATTTTTTCCCTTTTTTAACTTAAAATTTTCCCTAGCCTTCTAAAGGCACAGAAACATTAGCTACCATTCATTGTTTTTACTATGTGGCAGTAAATGTGCTAAATCTTTCTTTCTTTCTTTTTTTTTTTTTTTTTTTTTTGAGACAGAGTTTCGCTTTGTCACCCAGGCTGGTGTGCAGTGGCGAGATCTTGGCTCACTGCAACCTCTGCCTCCAAGGTTCAAGTGATTCTCCTGCCTCAGTCTCCTGGGTAGCTGGAATTACAGGTGCCTGCCACCATGCCTGGCTAATTTTTTTGTATTTTTAGTAGAGACAGGGTTTCACCATGTTGGCCAGGCTGGTCTCGAACTCCTGACCTCTCGGCCTCCCAAAGTGCTGGGATTACTAGGCATGAGCCACCACTCCTGGCCTAAATGTTTCTTACATATGTTGTTATTTAGTCTTCTCAACAACTCGGCTGGTGGGTATTATAACCTTATTTTAGAAAGGTGGACGCTGATACAGTGTAAGTCACTTTATGCAGTGTTCCCACTTTAGTGGTGGAAATCTGGGACTCCAAAGTTCATGTTCTCAACTACCAAACATTGCTCTTTATATTGCTCATTTCTCTCCCACCTGCCCTTTCTTCTTCATACCTACATTCTTTTAAATGTTTGAAACATTTTTATTGGGCCTAACCTGTAGGGCAAGTGCTCTAGTGCCTGTGAAAAAAGAACAGCAATTGGCTTTATCATTCTCCTAATAAAAAATCGATTTGGCAATAAACATTTATTGAACCCCTTTTTATTTATCAAGCACCATGTTAAGAGCTGGGGAGACAACAGTGAATGAAATAAATATTGTCTCTACTCTTATGGAGCGCAGTAGAGTCAGGTTCTCCAACAGTAATTCAGATAGTTTGTGGTTGGATCCACCCTATATAAACATCCTCTTGGCTTTCCAACGAGACTGTGGGTTTACAATGAGCAAAGTAAGATGGAGCAGCTGACGCTGAGGGTTCAAAATAGTCAACTCCATTATTTCGAGGTTTCTTCTCTGACAGTCCCCTCTACTTTTTTCCTTGCCCTCTGTTTCCTGACTACCCTGGAGCAGTACTGCTTTCATCTCTGATTGGACAAAGGAAGGGACAAGATACTTAATTCAAAATTACTGTGATAGCTACACAGGTCTTCCGTGTACAGTTGTGCAATTTGTGCACTGCACAAAGACATCTGGTTGAGGAGCTGGCTGGAGCTGAAATCCTGCTTGTGCCCCATTTGCCAAGGGGTGGCCCCACCTGGGGCTCTGCCAGCCTTGAGGAAGAGCCTCTTTTTCTACCTACTAAGCTTCCCACAGCAGACACACAGGAGCCACGGGTCCATGAACTACAGAGGCATCCCATGAACTTGAGGAAGCCCTCTTGGCCAACCTAGAAAGAGAATGGAATGGGAGATCATTAAAACAGCTGGGTCAAATTGAAATTTTGGATTATGTGTGAAACTCACCATTTGTACTCTCCATGTCTCCCATGGACTCAGTGGATGGAATTCAAAGTGCCTTCAGGTTTGATGGCAGTAAGAATGTCAGTTCAACACAGGAAAAAGGCATGGTGGTTAAAAGCATACACTTTATAGGGTACATAATATGACTTGAGACTTCTTGCCAGCAAGTAATAGAAGAGAATGGAAGAATTGGTAACAATTTTCAGGTGGTTTATTTCCTAGACTTAATTCCTAGAGTTAAGCGGATCACCTCATCATAATGATGAAGAGAATACTAACACCTGTACAGCCCTTTCAGCATAAACCAAGAGGTTTTTCACAGGGAGTACATTCACTGTTTTTCTGATTGTGTATAGTAATATTAATAGCTTTCATTTAGTAAGCACAGATACGTGCAGGGCATTGTACTGAGAATTTCACCTACATTGCTTTATTGAATTATCTTTATATCCCCATAAAGGAGGTATGATTATGTTTTATGCATGGGGACACTGACATTTGAGTTACTCAAGGTCATATAACAAGGAAGTGGTACAGCAGGGCTTGAACCCTTGCCTTTTGACTTCAAAACCCACACCTGGCCGTGCGTGGTGGCTCACATCTGTAATCCCAGCACTTTGGGAGGCCAAGGTGGGCGGATCACTTGAGGTCAGGGGTTCGAGACCAGCCTGGCCAACATGGTGAAACCCCATCTCTACTAAAAATACAAAAATTAGCTGGGCATGGTGGCAGGCACCTGTAATCCCAGCTACTCAGGAGGCTGAGGCAGGAGAATCGCTTGAACCTAGGAGGCCAAGGTTCAGTGAGCCAAGATTGCACCGCTGCACTCCAGTCTGGGTGTCAGAGCAAGACTCCGTCTCAAAAAAAAAAAGAACAAAAGAACAAAACCCACACCTGGAACCACCACGCATGCCTGTTTTGGGAGAAGAGTCTGTTCTGTTAGGTCTCTATCCTGGCCTGGGGGACCTACCACACACATCTCAGACTTCTGTTCAAACATAGCCAACTTCCTCCAAGTTGGGATCTTTTTTAGCTTTCTTTTCTTGAATACCCACTGCCTTCACGCATAACTGATGAATAGGAATCCTTCTTGGGCAGTGCAGCTAACTGGCCACTTTTTCTCAGTTAGTATTATCACAATTCACACTCATGTCACAAGGCACACCCCAGCCAAGGCCTTTAACCCCTGCCAACCTCATGGCTCAGCAGGAGCACTGCTATAAGTATATTAAAAATTTTTGTAAGGGTTTTTCTGCCAACCTCAATAGCTCAGCAGAAAATTGACATAAGAAAATATTTTTAAAAACTTACAAGGATTTTTCTCTTTGACAATCTCCCCACAGCTGTCCATAAGAGAGGACAGTAATCGAAAAGACGTGTGTCTTTTTGATTAATGGGATTTGGGGGGATCAAAGAGACTTCAGTTTAACAGGATGAAAAATATCTTTCGTGGGAAGTTGGGGCAGGAGGTGTTGGCACTGAGAGATGGTATTTATGGTCCTAAGATCACAGGTATGATCAGGTGTTGACTATAATTATTTTTTGTTTTGGGTTCAAGTGAGAGAATTGATACGCAATTCTTGGCTAGCATGGTATTTTCTTTCACCTTTTAAATTGAAGAGTTTATAGTTTTTGTAAGACAAAGTTACCAACCTCATGATAATAATAACTCACATTTGTTTTATACTTACCTTTTACTGCTTTAAGTAGTTTATAAACATTCTTTTATTTAATCCTCACAACCACTTTGTGAAGGAGGCATATTCATTATTGGCATTTTGCAGATGACAAGATGGAGGCTCACAAAAGGTATGAAGTTGTGACTGTGTAAGCTGAACAAGTGTAGAGAGCTAATGTACAATATGAAAACTACAGTTAATAGTACTGTATTCTATACTGTATTTGCCAAAAGAGAAGATTTTAGGTACTTTTTTTTTTTTTTTAGATATCTTCCTCTGTCACTCAGGCTGGAGTGCAGTGGTGAAATCTCGGCTCACCACAGCCAAGACCTCCCGGGCTTAAATGATCCTCCCACCTCGACCTCCCAAAGTGGTGGGTTTACAGACATGAGCCACCATGCCTGGCAGATTTTGGGTACTCTTAACACACGCACAAACACACACACACACACACACACACACACATACACACACAGAGAAAGAGAGAGAGAGAGAGATCTGGGTGCAGTGGTACATGCCTGTAGTCCCAGCTTCCCAGCTACTTGGGAGGCTGAGGTGGGAGGATTGCTTGAGCCCAGGAGTTCAAGGCTGCAGTGAGCTACTATGGTACCACTGCACTCCAGCCTGGGTGACAGAATGAGACCCTGTCTTAAAAATAATAATAATAAAATAAAATAAAGAAAAGTAAAAAAATGTAGCTGTGAGGTGATGGGCATGTTAATTTGCTTGACTATGGTAATCACCTTGGCATGCATATGTACCTCAAGATAAGTGTAGCAAAACATGTTACACACCTTAAATATGTACAATTTAAAAACAAGACGGAGGCCCAGGAAGGAGAAATAACTCGCTCAAGATCACCTAGCTAGTAAGTGGCAGAGCCTGGATTCAAAACTAAGCAGGTGCCTCCAGGTTGGGCTTGTCAACACTATTTCATGTACCCTCTAAATTCTTGCGGGGAAATCAGGGTGCTTATTCAATCCATGCTGCATATAGAGGTTGTTAGGTGGTGAGTACTTCTTGTTCATTTTTTGTTTCAAAGACGGGGTTTCCCCCAAATACCCCTGGCCTCTGTCTCACCTTTACTCACCCTCTGGGGAGATGAGCGAGTTGCTTGAGTGCGAGAAGAAAGGGCATGCATGGCCTAGTCTTTTAACTACACATCTTGTTCTCCTCCTCCAGGGGCAGGTCTTCCTAGTTGGGTGGGGTCGGTGGAGGCCTTCAGAGTTCTAGTGCTCCAGAGTACGTAAGTCTGCCTATCTTTGGAGTTTAATATGAGGAGACCCTTGACCCTATATAAGCCACAGTTTCCAAATCAGCTTATTAAAGGGGATATTTGTCCCCTATTTGATTATTCTTTTGTCTTCTTTCTCTGTTGATCTAGAAATCAGATGGAGAAGAGAGTGTTATGTATCCTCAGTGCACCCTCTCCCAAGAGTTATTGTGGAAAATAAAGAAAGAAATGTGGGTCGGGTGCAGTGGCTCATGCCTGTAATCCCAGCAGTTTGGCAGGCCGAGACAGGCGGATCACCTGAGGTCAGAAGTTCGAGACCAGCCTGGCTAATATGGTGAAACCCCGTCTCCACTAAAAATACAAAAATTAGTCGAGCGTGGTGACAGGCACCTGTAATCCCAGCTACTTGGGAGGCTGAGGCAGAGAGTTGCTTGAACCTGGGAGGTGGAGGTTGCAGTGAGCCAAGATTGCGTCACTGCCTTCCAGCCTCGGTGACAGAGCGAGACTCTGTCTTAAAATAAAAAAAAATAAATAAATAAACAAAGAAAGAAAGAAATATAGTTAAGTATCAAGACATCATATGAATTAAAGACTCTTGATCTAACATCCAGTGAATTGGCTGGGCACACTGGCTCATGCCTGTAATCTCAATACTGTGGGAGGTTGGGCGGGTAGATGGCTTGAGCCCGGGAGTTCAAGACCAGCCTGCACAACATAGAGTGACCCTGTTCTACCAAAAAACACAATATATTATCCGGGCATGTGGCATGCACCTGTAGTCTCAGCTACTCAAGAGGCTGAGGAGGCAGGATTGCTTGAGCCTGGGACGTCGATGCTGCAGTGAGCCAAGATCACACCATTGCACTTCAGCCTGGGCTACAGAGCAAGACCCTATCTCAAAACAAAACAAACAAACAAACAAACAAAAACCAAAAAACAAAAAACAAAAAAAGCCAACAACAACAAAAAACCCATCCAATGAATCCACTCCCTTCCAGGGCAGTTGGTTCATCAACTGAGTTAAAGAAGGAGAATATAGCAAGTACTTGGCTTACATGATCTCACTTAACTGCTGTAACAATCAGGTGAGATGAGATTTATTATCTCTGTCTCATCCATAAGGAAACTGTATCTTATTCAGTCAACAAATATTGGGTATAGCCCATAGCCAGACTTTGTTCCAGGAGGCTCAGGAAGATCATGGGAATTGCTCAAGATTGTATATAGCTGGTCAGTGGAAGAACTAGGATTTGAACTCAGGTCTGACCAATGACATGGGTTAGGCTTTCCTTAGAGAGATGGGAGAGTGGAAACAAATAAAATAATGACAATAAACATATTTAGCCCTGACTTTATACCAGTATGAAACTTTATACCACTCAGTGCTTGTGATGCATTACCTCATTGAGTCTTTGCATCATCCTTACAAAGCAGGTATTGTTATCCTCATTACACACATGAGGAACCTGAGGCTCAATGATGTTAAACAGTAAATGGGCCAGGGACTGTGGCTCATGCCTATAATCCCAGCACTTTGAGAGGCCGCGGTGGGCAGATCACTTGAACTCAGGAGTTCGAGACCACCCTGGCCAACATAGTGAAACCCTGTATCTACCAAAAATACAAAAATTAGCCAGGTGTGGTGGCGCATGACTATAGTCCCAGCTACTCGGGAGGCTGCGGTGGGAGGACTGCTTGAGCCTGGAAGCTGGAGGTTGCAGTGAGCTGAGATTGCACCACTGTACTCCAGCCTGGGTGACAGAGTGAGATCCCATCTTTTTCTTTTTTTGAGACAGAGTCTCGCTCTGTCACCCAGACTGGAGTGCAGTGGCATGATCTCAGCTCACTACAACCTACAACCTCCACCTCCCAGGTTCAAGCAATTCTTCTGCTTCAGCCTCCTGAGTAGCTGGGATTACAGGTGCCTACCACCATGCCTGGCTAATTTTTGTCTTTTTTTTCAGTAGAAATGAGGTTTCACCATGTTGGCAGATTAGTCTCGAACTCCTGACCTCAAGTGATCCGCCCACCTCGGCCTCCCAAAGTGCTGGGATTATAGGCGTGAGTCACCGCCCCTGGCCCATTTACTGTTTAACATCTGGGATCACAGGTGTGACCACCGTGTCTGGTCAACCCTATCTTAAAAAAAAAAATCAAAACAAAACAGTAAATAACAGAGCTCCGATTGCAATCCAGGTCTTCTCATTCCAAACCGTTAGCCGATGTGTAGTATTGCCTTTGTTTTCCTGCCTTTACAAAGGTAGTTGGGAGACCTAGCCTCTGATATGACATCAGAACACCTTGAAACAATTAATTAAAAAGCGCAGATCAATCTGGTGGATGTGCATGGAGGTGCCCAAGAGTGGGGAAGGAAGGCAGAGGATGAAGTATGTGGGAGAAAGGGCTGGGGAGAAGAGTGAAGTAATGAATATTGGGTAGGTTGAATCAGGCTTCATGGGAGGCATTTTCAGCCAGGTTTCAGCTGGTATATGCTTGATGACAGCAGAGAAAAATAACAGGGTAAGCTTGAGAATCGGGGATAATTTTTGAATGGCATGACTTTGTACATGGTAAGTCAGTTGTAAAAAAACAAACAAAGCAACAGCAGCAACAGCAAAACTCCGTCTCCTCTGAAACGGAAGAATTGCCCTGTTGAAGAGATGAGCTGCATCCAGGTCCTCAGGGTTTTGTTTGGGTGAACATTCAAGACCTGAGACCCTGGATCTTGTCATGGCTTTCGGTTGTTAATTAACTGGGGTGACTATGGGGTCATTTAATTTTTCTGGACCTTAGTATCCTTATCTCTAAAATGAATGTGTGTCCTCCAAAGTTCCATCTAGCAATAATATTTATTCTGCTTTCTTGCAAGGCAGAGGACAGTACCAGCCTCTGGCACACAGATGATGGTTGAGAAATGCTTGTTGGCTGGGTGTGGTGGTACAAGCCTGTGATCCCAGCACTTCGGGAAGTCAAGATGGGCAAGTTGGTTGAGTCCAGGAGTTCGAGACCAGCCTGGGCAACATGGCAAACCCCATCTCTACAAAAATAAACAAAAAATTAGCCGGGCATGTTGGTGCACACCTGGGGTCCCAGCTGCTCAGGAGGCTCAGGTGGGAGGATCGCTTGAGCCCAGGAGGTTGAGGCTGCAGTGGGCTGTGATTGCTACACTCCAACCTGGGAGACAGAGTGAGACTATGTTTCAAAAAACAAAAACAAAAACAAAAACAAAAACAAACAAATAAAAAAAAGCTTGTTGACTTGAACTAACTAAAGGCAGTGGTACTAATTGAAAAAGAAATTCTCCCCATGTGGGCATGTCCTGCTTGCTATCTTGTTGCCTGTGCTCCATAGGTCATGTGGCCTTGCCCCTGAGTTATCCAGCTTGTCATCTCCTTGTTGAGGAAAACTCTCCCCGCCATTCCCCACACAAATCACTTTGCTTCCCTCATTCTAAACTCTCTCTAATGTAGGCTCAATCTCTCTATGAATCCCTTGCATTCTTAATTCTTCCTGCGCCTTCTGACTTTCCTGTTCTTAGGTATGGCTGAACTGGCAGTGTGCTTATTTTTCATTTTTCATTTGATGAATGGATAGAGTGGTCTCACTTGCTCTCTTCCTAGAGACTGAACACATGCCTGCATGAAGGGTATGGAGGAAGCCATGTGATTGAGGGGGCAATGTCTAGTAATGTCATGCCTTAATTGTAGGCTCAAATTTTAATGATGAATTAACTTCTTGAAAGTTGATCTTTAGGCCAGGTGCAGTGGCTCATGCCCGTAATCCCAGCACTTTGGGAGGTTGAGGCAGGAGGATCTCTTGAGCCCAGGAATCTGAGACCAGCCTTGTGACATGGCAGAACTCCATCTCTACTAGAAATACAAAAAGAAAGACAAAAATTAGCTTGGCATAGTGGCACGCACGTGTAATCCCAGTTACTCGGGAGGCTGAGGTGGGGAGATCACGTGAACCTGGGAGGTTGAGGCTGCAGTGAGCTGTGATCATGCCACTGCACTCCAGTCTGGGTGACAGAGCAAGACTCTGTCTCAAAAAAAAAAAAAAAGAAAGTTGATCTTTAACATGAAGTGTGTGCAGTGAGAAGAATATTTCAAGGAGGAAAGATGCTTTCATATATTTGGTTTAAGCAGGTTTATTTAGTATCATACAGATAAATCAATCATGTAATTGATGGACTTCTTCACTTTTCACTTGCATGGCTTAGCACTATACACGCAGAGCCCAATCTTTCTTTCTTTTTCTTACCACAGGCATGAATACCATTTTTTTATTATTATTTTTTAGATGGAGTCTCACTCTGTCACCCAGGCTGGAGTGCAGTGGCATGATCTTGGCTCACTGCACTCCGCCTTGCGGGTTCAAGCGATTCTCCTACCTCAGCCTCCCAAGTAGCTGGGATTACAGGCACCCACCACCATGTCCTGCTATTTTTTTTTTTTTTTTTCAGTAGAAATGGGGTTTCACCATGTTGGCCAGGCTGGTCTTGAACTTCTGACCTCAAGTGATCCACCTATCTTGGCCTCCAAAATGCTGGGATTACAGATATGGGCCACCGTGCCCAGTCTCTCTCTCTCTCTCTCCTCTCCTCTCTTCTCCTCTCTTCTCTCTCTCTTTAAAGAGCTTGAGTCTCTCTGCTCAAAATTTCAAACTCAAAAAGTTTACTCATCTGGATTACTTTCATCTAGGCTTCTGAGACTGAGTCAGAGCCTTGGAACCCAGCTGATCTACTTGTTTGTGGCAGTAGAGCAGCAGATACCCTGGTTGGCTTCCCGGTCTCCAATCTCTCCTTGTTCTTCACTGACGGGGCTCCAGCTGGGCTTAGGGCAGCAGGTTGCCCATGGAAGATCACATACCTCCCCAGAGCCCCTTGAAGCTGAAGTGTCTACAACCCAGGTCTGGCCAAAAAATATCCGTAGAAGCTTCCTCTGTTGGGCTTTCAGGAAAGCCCCATTGTTTTCCTGATAAAAAGGGACAAGTTCAATCAGTGCATGTGTTTTGCCCTTGACCCCTCCCCTTCTTTCTGTGTGGAGTATGAACACCATGCTGGAGGGGCAGCAGCCCAGCTTTCCATTGTGAGGAAGAAAGTCAGGCACTAAGAGTAGCGGAGAAAAGTTAGAAGGAGGCTGCTGTAAGCAGCTGCCTCAGCCCTCTCTCAAGACTTCTATAATGTGAAAAAAAGAGAAAAAAACCAATTTGGTTAAGCACTATGTTCAGTTACTTGCAGCAAAGTAAAATTTTAACTGATGCAGGCCGGGCGCAGTGGCTCACACCTGTAATCCCAGCATTTTGGGAAGCCGAGGCAGGTGGATGACTTGAGGTCAGGAGTTCAAGATCAGCCTGGCCAACATGGTGAAACCCTGTCTCTACTAAAAAAACAAAAAATTAGCTGGCATCATGGCAGGCACCTGTAATCCCAGCTACTTGGGAGGCTGAGGCAGGAGAATCGCTTGAACCCAGGAGGCAGAGGTTGCAGTGAGCCAAGATTGCACCACTGCACTCCAGCCTGGGTGACAGAGTGGCACTCCAGCCTGGGTGACAGAGTGAAACTCCATCTCAAAAGAAAGAAAGAGAGAGAGAAAGAAAGAAAGAAGAAGAAAAAGAAAGAAAGAAAGAAAGAAAGAAAGAAAGAAAGAAAGAAAGAAAGAAAGAAAGAAAAAGAAAGAATACCCATCTCTACTAAAAATATGAAATTAGCTGGGTGTGGTGGCACGTGCCTGTAGTCCCAGCTACTCAGGGGGCTGAGACAGAAGAATCGCTTGAACCTGGGAGGTGAAGGCTGCAGTGAGTCAATACTGCACTACTACACTCCAGCCTGGGTGAGACAGAGTGAGACTCTGTCTCAAAAAAATTTTTTTTTTTTTTTTTTTTTTTTTTTTACTGATGCAACTAGAAAATAGAGGAAAATGTGAAAATTATAAGCCTCAGGAAAAACTTGACATATCTTGACAATATTGGCAGCCAAATGTAGCTGGTCATTAATATAATTTGCCTGGCATTGGTCTATCCAGATTTTGTCAGTGATTACTTGGATCCTCTCTTCCTTTCTTTCCTTCCTTCCTTCCCTTTTCAACAAATTTTGCTGAACAGTTTCTGTATCTATGTGCTGAAGCAAAATAGCCACATCTACTTTCAAATAATTACACAAATCTGTAATTATGGAACAATCTAAATACAATAAAAGAAAATACAGAGAACAATGAGGATATGTAATTGAGTGACCAGATCTGGTCAGGGAGGCTTCTCTGAGGAGCTGAGATCTGTTCTGAGACTAGAAGGATGAACAGGAGTTTATTAGGCAAAGGCGGTGGCCAGAGTGAGAAGCAGCAGCATGCATGAAGGCCCCATGGCTGTAGAGAGCACCGTGCTTTTGAGGAACTGAAAGTAGTGCCCTGTGACTGAAATATTGAGAGTAAAAAAGAAAGTAGCACAAAATTAGGCTGGAGACATAAACAGGGGCCAGATGATGCTGGGTCCTGTGGTCAGTTTATATTAAGGATTTGGGTCTTTATCCTAGATCAATGGGAAGTCACAGAAGATTCTAAACCTGTAGCGTGACTTGGCCAGATTTGAGTTTAACAAAACAAGTGACATTCAAATCATATGAACTAGGACTGGAGATGTGAGGCTGCAGGTGACGTGGGGAGCCTATTTAGGATACCAGCAGAGGATGTGGGCAAGGTGAGAGATGAGGACAGCTTGGATTAAGAGGGGCAGTGGAGGTGGAGAAAAGTTATGGGATTTGAATACCATTTAAAATGTAAAGCTTACAGGGCCTGGTGTTGGAGTAGACATAGATGTTGCTGGGTAGAGGAGTTCCAAGAGGACTCCTCGATTCTGGCTTGCAAAACTGGATGTCCAGTAGGGGGTGGGGGTGGCATTTACCAAGAAAGGAAACCTGGAGGAGGCCTGAGTTGGGTGGGGGGCATCATGGTGAGTTCCCACTGAACATACCGAGCGTGAGGAGCCTGGAGACACCCACGGGGCTATGGGAGTAGGTGGTGTGAGTAGGATCTGGTGCTTAGCCGAGAGGTCTGGGCTGGAAGCATCAGCATTTAGATGGAGTGGATGAAGTCATAAATCATGAGATCATTTAAGGAGAGAAGAAAGTGAACAGAGAAGCGGACTTAGGACCAAGCTAATACCAAGATGAATGACCTTGTTTTCACCCTCAAGAAGCTTACGGCTATGTAGAGGTGATGAGCTATGCACATATGTAATTACAGTATAGTCAGAAAAGGACTTATACTCTACCAATACCATAAACGATGCATTCGGAGGAGGGAAACACTATTCCAGCTGAAGGGATTAGCAACAGCTTCATGGAGACACATTTAAGACCATCTTTTTTTTTTGGCGGGGGGGGTGGCAGGCAGGGTCTCACTCTATCGCCCAGGCTGCAGTACAGTGGCATGATCATGGCTCACTGCAATCTTGAGCTCCTAGGCTCAAGCAATCTTCCAGCCTCAGCCTCCCAGGTAGCTAGGACTACAGGTGCGTGCCACCACACTGGGAAAATTGTAGAGATAGGGTCTTGAACTCCTGACTCAGGTGATCCTCTTGCCTTGGCCTCCCAAAGTGCTGGGGTTACAGGCACGAGCCACTGCACCCAGCCTTAAGACCATCTTTGCTGTATAGCTAGAATAAAGTGAGGTGGATGAGGGTAGCGATGGGCTTCCAAGTGGGAAGAGTGACTTGATAAAGGGTATGAGGCTGAAAAACCAAGACCCATGGCAAACTTCAGGGAGTTCAGCTTATCTGGAGATAGGGTATAAGTGGGTAATCATTTAAAAGGTGAGTTGGAGCCAGGTTGAGGAGGGCTGTAAATACCTGGCTGAGGTGCTTGACCTGTAGGAGTGGGGACCTAGCTAAGGCTTGTAGGAGAAGTAGGGGGAGGGTGCCTTGACTAAAGCAGTGATTGAAGAAGACTCCTGGATTCCCATGTGGGGTGCACTGACGGATACTGGAGGTGGGAGACCTATTAGGAGGCTGGAGTGGAGCACCTCAGAGATTGTTCTACTGTAATGACTGAACCCAGCTGGTTAGCTCAAGTAAAAAAGGGATTGATTGAAAAAATATATATATATGTTTAGGAAACCTCATAATATACAACCCTGGAAGTCCTGTCGGCCCGCAGGAAATGGACAGTGGTTCGTCTCTGTTTCCCTAGAGACACACGCATGGTCTCTTGTCTTTGCCTCTCTCAGCTCTCCTGTACTCTTTGCAGGCCAGCTTTCTCTGTAAGGGCCTGGGCTTCTGCTTTCCCTTCACCTGCTTTGCAGGAGATTTGGGTTGCCATGGGACCATTCTGACCCAGATCCACTGAATCTTATATCAGACCCCACCACCATTTACTGCAGTCTCTCTGCTGATCATAGCATAAAGGCTGTACCTTTTGGTGACTCCAAATTGATATTCTAGTCACAATCAATACAATAATCTAACAAATCTCCTCATCACATTTCCTGTTGGTGGGAAAGTCTAGCATTTGCACAGATTTGCTGGGCACAACTTGACTCGTATTGTTTCCACATTTGTTTAATAACAGGTTATTATCTGCTGCAAGAATGAGGACAGGAACTGTGTTTGTCTTGTCTCCCACTGTGTCTATTGCTATATAACAAATTACCCCAAAACTTGGTGGCTTAAAACAGTAGGCATTTATTATCTCACAGTTTCTGTGAGTTAGGGATTTGGAAGTAGCTTGTCTGGATGGCTGCGGTTTGGGGTCTCTTATGAAGTTGCAATCAAGATGTTGGTTGGGCTGTAGTCATCTGAAAGCTTGAATGAAGCTGGAGGATCCACTTCCAAGAAGGCACACTCACATGGCTGTTGGCAGGAGGCTTCAGTTCCTTATGACATGGACCTTTCCATAGGGCTGCTTGAGTGTCCTCATGATATGGTAGTTGGTTTCCCCCAGAACAATTGATCCAAAAGAGAGCAAGGAGGACGACACACACTGCCTTTTATAACCTAGTCTCAGAAGTCGTACATCATCACTATTGCCACATTCTATTTGTTAGAAGTAAGTCATTATGTCTGTCTCGTACTCAAAGGAAAGGGGAATTAGGCTCCATCATTAAAGGGAAAATTGTAAAATAATTTGTAGATTTTTTTATATTTTTTATTTTTTTGAGACAAGGTCTCACTGTTTTGCCCAGGCTGGAGTGCAGTGGGGCAAACACAGCTCAGTGATCCTCGACCTCCTAGGCTCAAGGGTTCCTCCCACCTCAGCTTCCCAAGTAGCTGGAATTGCAGGTGTGTGGCACCATGCCTAGCTACTTTTTTTTTTTTTGTAGAGACAGGGTCTTACTGTGTTGCCCAGGCTGGTCTAGAATTCCTGGGCTCAAGTGATCCTCTTGCCTCTGCCTCCCAAAGTGTTGGGATTACAGATGTGAGCCACCGTGCCTGGCTGCAGATGTATTTTAAAACCACCACAGCCACCGTAACTTTAGCACCTATTATGGTGCCTGACATATAGCAGAGGCTTAATAATGGTTTGCAAAAGGAACAGTTGTTCTCTCTCCTAAACTTGATTCTCTAGCACTGAAACAGTGGCAGTCACTATAAGGCAGGCAGTCACACCAAGGAATGGCCATTTCAGGCTTCATTCAGCTTTAGTGTCTTCCCATGTGTTGTTCTATCAGGAAATAGTGGGGCCATTTTGGGAAGTCGCTAGGCCAAGGACACAAATATAGGCTGCTGGGATCCCTTTAGACGTTGGCATAAAACTAGCCGAAGAGAGAGGAGGTCTCAGAGGTTTGTAAGAGTTGAGTTCTGCTAGCGAATTAGAATTTTTATTAAATATTTATAATAGGGGCTTCTAACAAAATTATTAATACTATTATTTTGAGGAACAAATCTTTTATATTTAATATATCTCTGAAGACTTGGGATCATTTGTGTCTATAAGATCAAATAGGGCAAGGTGCGGTGGCTCACGCCTGTAATCCCAGCACTTTGGGAAGCTGAGGCAGGCGGATCACTTGAGATCAGGAGTTCGAGACCAGCCTGGCCAACATGGTGAAATGCTGTCTCTACTAAAAGTACAAAATTGGCCAGGAGTGGTGGCGTGCACCTGTAATCCCAGCTACTCGGGAGGCTGAGACAAGAGAGTTGCTTGAACCTGGGAGATGGAGGTTGCAGTGAGCCGAGATTGTGCCATTGCACTCCAGCCTGGGCAACAGAGCAAGACTTAGTCTCAAAAAAAAAAAAAAAAAAAATCAAAGAGATTCAGGTCAGAGCAGGTGCTGTGGAATATAACCATGGTGGAGTGGGAGCAGAATGGGGTTCTTTAATACAGTTCTTTACATCCCAAGTATTCCAAGAGAAAAGAATGTGGGTGTTAGGTGCTGCGGCCATGGACTTGACATTGACATTCAGTGGGGAGGAGTGCAATGAGCTCCAGCACCATTTTGTTGTTGTTGTTAGAGATGAGGTCCTGCTGTGTTGCCCAGGCTAGAATGCAGTGGCTATTCACAGGTGTGATCATAGCACACCACAGCCTCAAACTCCTAGCCTCAAGTGATCCTCCTGCCTCAGCCTCTCAAGTAGCTGGGATTACAGGTGTGTGCCACTGTACCTGGCTACAGCACCTTTAGAATCCACCATAGCTTTCAAGCTGGAGCTGTGCTCTTCCTGGTCAGCCCCTAGCCAATGACAGAGCATGGTGAGTGCAGGCTTAGCTATTTCTGTCTAATGTGGGACTTCTCAAATGAGCAATCTTTGCTCCGAGGCTCCCTGTGGAGTTGACTGAGATTCTGTCACATCTGTCTTGTGATCCTAGGCTCTCCCTGCTTCTGCTGCCTCCTCCTTTACCTTCCACGGGTGTCTCCCTCTCCCCAGTGAGCCTCTTGCTCTCCTGGCTTTATCTCAGCATTCCGGAAGACGTGAATGACACAGGAGGAATGAGGCCATGTGGTCATAGTATCCATTGGAAGACCTAGTGGGCAAGCCTTTAAGATCTTCTAGCCCAGGCTTTGAGAACTAGAACCTTGTCTGCTAGATGGGGATCTTGGCTTTAGAAACTTATTTTGGAAGGAATTTCCGAATTGCTTACATGATATTGTAGGCCAAGGTGGAAGTTTGGGTGTCATTGTAGATGAGGGTACTCGTGTCCAGGCTCGCCAGGAATGGAGAGGAACAGCGCGATGGGCTCACCAAACAAGCTCCTCAGAGCAGTCAGAACTGTGTTTCCCCAGTGCTGGGACACAGGGAGGCGGTCTCACTGTGCGCTATTGCCATTTGTAGGAGGTGACAGAGCTTGCCCAAGGAAGGGGCAGGAGATTGCGGTGGTTAAGTGCTTTGCAGGCAAATAGGCCTGGGTGTGAGCCTGGCTGTGCTACCTACTAGCTTTGTGATGCTGGACATGTTACCTAAGCTCTTCATCTCTCAGCTTCCTCATTGGGAAGATGGAGATGATAATATAAGTCTACTTCTTAGATTTGCTGGGAGGATCTTTAAAACTCCTTCTAAAATGCTCAGCATTGTACGTGATTGAATCAGGTAAAGTTCTCAGCTGTAAGCAACAGAAACTGACTCAGGTTGATTGAAATAGAAAAAAGAATGGATCAAAAAGCCAGTGGGCAGCTCCCAGAATCCCCAAAGAGGCTAGAAAGCCATCTCAGTGAATAGATAGAAATAAGGGCAGTAGCCAGGGCCATAGTCAAAATCCTGCCATAAATCCAGCCTGGTGAGGATGCTGCTGCTGCCACCATTGATCGCTGGATGCCTCTGCTGTTTCCCCTCATAGAACCCAGACCCTACCCTTGGCCTTGTTGCCACTGTTGCCTGGAAACGGGTGTGGCTGTCACCACTACCACTATCAGCCCAGCCACCAGAATGGCTTCTCTGTGGTTCTCAGCCTCTTCTCTGCTTCCCCTCTCCTTCCCTTTCCACCTCTACTTTCCCCTTCCCCCTCTTCTCCCTTTGCCTCCTCACCTTCCCCCCCATCTATTTCTTTCTCTATCCTTCTCCACACTTTCTCCCTCCACTGGCTAGTTATCCTCATCTATTAGCTATACCAAATTTTTCCCATTAAAGGAAGAAATAGGCCAGGCATGGTGGGTGGATCACATGAGGTCAGGAGTTCAAGACCAGCCTGACCAACATGGAGAAACCCCATCTCTACTAAAAATACAAAATTAGCCGGGTGTGGTGGCACATGTCTGTAATCCCAGCTACTGGGCAGGCTGAGGCAGAAGAATTGCTTGAACCTGGGAGGCAGAGGTTGCAGTGAGCCAAGATAGTGCCATTGCACACCAGCCTGGGCAACAAGAGTGAAACTCTGTCTCAAAAACAAAAAACAAAACAAAACAAACAAGCAAAAAACAACAAAAAAGGAAAAAATACATGACCCAGTGATCTTTCTTCAACATCCTTCCTATCTTCTTTCCTTCCTTAAATGTCTGGAAAGTTTATTTTTCTTCCTCACTTCAATCTGTCCTCCACCTCTTTAATTCACTGTAACTACCCTTCCCAAGGTCACCAGTGACCTCTCCATTGCTTTGCCAAGGCCGATTTTTCTGTCCTCCTCAACCTCTTGGGAACACTTGATCTTGTTGACTATGACCTCCCTTTGAGACTCTTTCCTGTTCTTGGCTTGGTGATGCCATGCTTTTCTGGCTTTCCTCCTTTCTTGGACCTGATTATCTTGATATTCTTTGTGGGCTTTTCCTTATAACAAAGTACTACAAACTGTGTGTCTTCAGCAACAAAAATGTATTGTTTCATAGTCCTGGAGCTTGCAATTTGGAGATTAATATGTTGGCAGGACTAGTTCCTTGGCTTGTAAACTATCACCCTGATCCATGCCTTCATCTTCTCATGGCGTTCTCCCTGTTACATGCCTCTGTGTTCAAATTTTTCCTTTTTATAAGGACACCAGTCATGTCATATTAGCTCCCCTCCTCTACCATAACTTCATTTCTGTTGCTTATGACAGAATACTTGAAACTGGGTAATGTATTTACTTATTTATTTATTTTGAGAAGGAGTCTCGCTCCGTTGCCCAGGGTGGAGTGCAGTGACACAATCTCGGCTCACTGCAACCTCTGCCTCCCAGGTTCAAGCAATTCTCCTGTCTCAGCCGCCTGAGTAGCTGAGATTACAGGCACACACCACCACACCCGGGTAATTTTTGTATTTTTAATAGAGATGGGGTTTCGCCATGTTGGTCAGGCTGGTGTCGAACTCCTGACGTCAGGTGATCCACCCGCCTCAGTCTCCCAAAGTGCTGGGATTATAGGTGTGAGCCACTATGCCTGGCTGAAACTGGGTAATTTATAAAGAAAAGGAATTTATTTCCTACAGTTCTAGAGGCTGAGAAATGCAAGGTCAAGGGGCCACATCTGATGAGAACCTTCTTGCTGGTGGGAACTCTGCGGAGTCCTGAGGCAGCGCAGGGCATCACACGGTGAGGGTGTGGAGTGTGCTAGCTCAGGGCTCTTCCTCGTGTTATGAAGCCACCAGTCCCATTCCCACGATAACCCAGGAATCCATTACCCCATGAATCCATGAATAAATTCATCCCTTCAGGAGGGCAGAGCCCTCATGACCCAATCCCAATAATCTTTTAAAGCCCCTATCTTTCAATACTGCCACCGTGGGGATTAAGTTTCACTGTGAGTTTTGGAAGGGACCCACATTTAAAGCATAGCACTCATCGTAGCTAATTACAACTACATTGACTCTATGTCCAAGTAAGCTCCCATTCTGAGGTGCTGGGGGTTAGCACTTCAACACATAACATTTAGGGGAACACAATTCAATCTATAGCACTCTTTAAACATCGCTTTCCCTTGGCCACTTTCTTAGCCTCCTCCCCTGAGAAACTTTATCCAAACTCATGGCTTTAATGACCATACCACCTTACAATGATGTTACCCCAGGGTGTTTCTCAAACCCAGTTCTCTCCCTCTGAGTTCTGGAGGGACAGCTCCAGTTACCCAGTAGTCATATTTGGATATTTACAGGTCCCTTTATTTATTTATTTTTGAGTCAGGATCTCACTCTGTTGCCCAGGCTGGAGTGCAGTGGTAAGATAATGGTTCACAGCAGCCTCAAATTCCTGAGCTCAAGCCATCCTCCTGCCTCAGCCTCCTAAGTAGCTAGGACTATGGGCATGTGCCACCATGCCCAGCTAATTTTCTTATTTTTGTAGAGACGGAGGTCTCTCTATGTGGTCCAGGCTAGTCTTGATCTCCTGGGCTCAAGCAATCATCCTACCTCAGCCTTCCAAAGTGCTGGGATTATAGGAATAAGGCACTGTGCCTGGCCAAGTCCTTTTTGTAATGTTCCAGATTGAATTTATATTTTCCTTAAAGCTGTTTCTTCTCCTGAGTTTCTGGTCTCAGAGACTGGCCCCATCACCCATCTTGCTCCTCCAGGGTGGGAGATCACCCTGGAGGCTTGCTTCAGTTTATGACTCCCACCCCTTCCAGTCACCATGTCCTTCAATAGCATCACGTCTCTTTTTCTCTTTTTTTTTTTTTTTTTTTTTGAGACGGAGTCTCGCTCTGTTGTCCAGGCTGGAGTGCAATGGTGCGATCTTGGCTCACTGCAACCTGTGTGATTCTCCCACATCAGCCTCCGAGTAGCTGGGATTACAGGCACCCACCATCATGCCTGGCTAATTTTTCTATTTTTGTAGACATGGGGTTTCACCATGTTGGCCAGGCTGGTCTTGAACTTCTGACCTCAGGTGATCCGCCTGCCTCAGCCTCCCAAAGTGCTGGGATGACAGGTGTCAGCCACTATGCCCAGCCTATTTTTATTTTTTGAATGGAACATTCCTTCATACTTGTTTTATATGGTCAGAATACTACATTGGTAGCAATGACTCATTTTGTTAGTCATGAAACAAACAACAACAACAACAAAAATTCATACATTTTACTTTGTTTCTCAGAAATGAGAGATGTTTTAAGAATGTGTTTTCATGAGATTTGCCAAATTTTTTTCATTGCACAATAGCTTTTTTTTTTCTCTCTTCCTTTTGGAGAATTGTTGGGTGGATAAAGATTTTAAGATAGGTAAGAACAGATGTGTTGACACAGTTTGGGAAAGCAAAAACAATTTAACTTGAAGAAAAGCCCTTAGGGAAATGACACTCTCCCAAGGATGTTCGAAACCCAGTTATAGGAAGTACTAAGTTTTCAGCGGACAATGTGATGTGGATTAAGAGCCAGCAGAGCTTGGGGAAACGCTGACAGTCCTCCAAATACCACAATGCAGTGTTAGAATCAGACTCACTATGTTGAAATTTAAGAGGATTTACATTTTAATTAGTTGCTCAAAATTTGCCCTCACAATTGGTCCTTTAGGCGAGTGTTAATCCCATTTACTTCTTTCTAATTTTAATGCTTCAAACCCCACTAATTTCAAGAAGGAAGAAGTGTTCTTCCAAGTTATGTAAGTGATTTATTATATGATGCGAGAATATTTTTTTCCTTAAAATGATATAAATGTTCAATCCAAACATGGAGGCACCACATAGGAGAGATGGAATTGAGGAATACCAGCTGAAAAAGCTCTTATTCACCCTCTAGTTCAGTTCAGCCTCATAAATTAGAAAACAAACCCAGAGAGGCAGAGAGACTTACTTAAGGTCACATGGTTATTCAGAGGTCTAGAATACACACTTTCTGGTGCCTGAACCAAAAGTCCGCTTTAGGAAAAGTTATAGTCAACATTTACTGAGCACTTGCTAAGTACTAGGCACTGGGCTAAATGCATTTCATAAATTTCAACAGTTCACAAAATCAATGAAATAGGAAGTATTTCAAATGTAAAAGAAAAACATCGTCAGTCCTCTCTAACGATTTTTCTCTGGATGTTTCATTTGCTTTCTTAAACAGAAGTTGCTGACGTACATGTCGTTCCTCCCTTCCAGATTGAAAGGCTGCAAAGGGCTCCTAGGTATACTCCACTGAGCTGTATTTTGAAAGCTAAATAAGCATTAACTTATTCAAAACAAAAGCCTGATATATTTCTATTAAGGCTGCAGAGAGGTTTGGAAAGCACAGATTTCTCTCCCTTTTTCCTCCCTTAGTTTATTCACCAATTACTTCTTCCCTCTCTTCCTTCTTTTTCCCTTCCCTCCCTCTCTCCCTAGCTTCCCCCACTTTCTTTCCTCTCTCTGTCTCCCTCTCTTTCTTTCTTCCATTCTCGAAAGTGAGGTATTTTCCAGCACCTGTAATCTGTACACTTTGGGAGGCTGAGGTAGGAGGATTGCTTGAAGCCAGGAGTTTGAGATCAATCTGGGCAACATAGCAAGACCCTACAGCAAATTTTTTTGTATAAAAAATTTAAAAAGTAGCCAGGCTTGGTGGCACATGCCAATAGTCCCAGCTACTTGGGGGGTCTGAGGCAGGAGGATCACCCAGAAGTTCGAGGCTGTGGTGAACTGTGATTGCCCATGGCACTCCAGCCTGGATGACAGAGTGAGACCCCATCTCTATAAAAAATATAAAATGAAAAATAAAGATAATCCCAGCACTTTGGGAGGCCGGGAGTGGGCAGATCACCTGAGGTCAGGAGTTTGAGACCAGCCTGGCCAACATGGTGAAACCCCGTCTCTACTAACAGTAAAAAAAATTAGCCAGGTGTGGTGGCACACACCCGTAATCCCAGCTGCTCAGGAGGCTGAGGCAGGAGAATCACTTGAACCTGGGAGGTGGAGGTTGCAGTTAGCCCAGATCATGCCACTGCACTCCAGCCTGGATGACAGAGTGAGACTCCATCTCAAAAGAAAAAAAAAAAAGGAAGTGAGGTATTAAGGACTCTCTGTTTTGTGATTCGAAACTCCTTTTGATTTGTCTTGAACATGTAGAATGCTGGAAATGCCGGGGCCTTAAGCATCATCCAAAGGGGAGTGGAGGCTAGCGAGGTAAAGGATTTTGCCTGAGGTCAACTAAATGAAATCCTACCAAGATCAGACAGCAACTATAAAGCAGGAGTCCAGTCAACCCCAAGAGGAAAGCTACCAGAATAGCAAAGGCAAAGTCTGATTGGTTCTGGAGGTGTCATCCTTTTTAATCGACTTAATTCAATCTCAAACCAGCAAGCTTTTCACCTTCACTTGAAGGAGTGTAGGATCTTTTATCAGGAGCTTAAGAATGAAAAGCAAACTTCTAATCATACCAAGTACTTCAAAATCCCGAATTGAGGGCCAGGTAATGAGTGGGGCTTACACAGAGTAGGTTCTTAGAGATACAAGGGTTAGGACTTGGAAATACACATGAGAGGTGGAGACAGAAATTTTATTAACCTGTACCTTAAAGCCCTTTAGGACATTTGATTGTGGAATGAAACCAACACATTGAGAAGACTCAAAGTGGGGAGAACTTGAAATTAGTTTTGCACTTTCGAATCCCAGGTTTCCAGGCCCTCCGTCCTCAGTGATTGGCTGGTGAGATTCTGAACACTGAGCTGTGATTTTCCCATCCCAAAAACTTCAGCAAAGGAATCTCTGAAGTCCGGTGTGGAGGCTCAATACACGGACCAGGCAGGAGGATCGCTTGAGGCCAGAAGTTTGAGACCAGCCTGGGCAACATAATGAGACCCCCACTGCTAGACAAATAAAATAATAATAATAATAATTTTATTATTATAAAGAATCAGAGAGAGAGAGCAAGCCTTGGAGGTAAGTAGCATGCCACAGATCACTTAGCAATCTAGAGACAGATTCTGAATTCTAGGTCCCACTCAGAGAAGGAGAAAGGGAGAGAAAGTGTGGCAGCCCTGACTTTTGTTCTTCAGAGGCAGCTTTATGTGGTGGAGATTGCCTGGAGCCAGGAGATAAGGCCATGTGCTTTCTGGGCCTCAATTACTTCCCTTGTAAAATGAGAAAGAATTGGTCCACATGACTGCCAACTTCCTATCTCTATGTAAGAACCATGTGACTCTAGAATCATATTTAAATGGTAAAATGACATGTGATCCAAGTGATTAATTTTTTTTATTGTCCTGATTTTTTTCCCCATCCTGGTTTGTGGTTTGGCTGAATTGACTGAATTTAGGGGAATACCTTTGATGTCCCAAATTACCTGGAGGAATTTCATCTCACAGTTTTTCTCAAAGGCCTTTAGGACTGCTGCATTCTTTTTGAGGTCCTTGCCTAGAAAACAATTTAGGAGCAGAACACGATGAGAGGTCAACAGCATTTTTTTTTTTAAGATGGAGTCTCGCTCTGTTGCCCAAGCTGGAGTGCAGTGGCACGATCTCGGCTCACTGCAACCTCCGCCTCCCGGGTTCAAGGAATTCTCCTGCCTCAGCCTCCTGAGTAGCTGGGGCCTGCCACCACGCCCGGCCAATTTTTATATTTTTAGTAGAGGCAGGGTTTCTCTATGTTGGCCAGGCTGATCTCGAACTACTGACCTCAAATGATTCACCCATCTCGGCCTCCCAAAGTACTGGGATTACAGGTGTGAGCCACCACGCCCAGCCATTTTTTTTTTTTTTTTTGAGACAGAGTCTTGCTTTTGTTGCCCAGGCTGCAGCGCAGCGGTGTGATCTCGGCTCACTGCAACCTCTGCCTCCCAGGTTCAAGCGATTCTCCTGCCTCAGCCTCCTGAGTAGCTGGGATTACAGACGTGTCCCACCATACCTGGCTAATTTTTGTATTTTTAGTAGAGACAGGGTTTCACCATGTTGGCCAGGCTGGTCTCGAACTCCTGATCTCAAATGATCCACCCACCTCGGCCTCCCACAGTGCTGGGATTACAGGCATGAACCACCACACCCATCCTGTCCAGCAGTATTAGTGCAATGTTTCCCCGCCATGCTCAGTCTAAAGCCACACTTCTTCATGCCTACCAGGCCCTGCACTTTCTGGATCCGCCTTCCTTTCCAGCCTCCTATCCTATCCTCTCTCCTCATTTAATTTATTTTGGACACACAGGCTTTCCTTTAGTTCCTCAAAGGCACAAAACTCTTTCCTAACTCAGGACTTGCGAATAGACTGTTTTCTCTACTGGAGCTCTCTTCCCTCATTCTTGGTCGTTTGGATGATTCAGGCCTGAATATCACATCATCAGTTGGGCCTCCACTGGTATTAATATTTGGGTCTCCACTGACCACTTCATCTAAACGGAAATTGGACCACCTATCCTTTCTCTTCAGAGCACTTAACATTATTTGTGTGTTTAATATCTGCTTCTCTAACTAGACTGGAAAGTCCATGAGGTCAGGGGCTATCTCTTTTTTGTTCACCACTGCATTTCCTAGCACATAGTAAGCACTCAGTAAATATTTACTGGCCAAGTGCAGTGGCTCACGCCTGTAATCCCAGCACTTTGGGAGGCCCAGGCAGGCAGATCACTTGAGGTCTAGAGTTCGAGACCAGCCTGGCCAACATGGTGAAACTCTCTCTCTACTAAAAATACAAAAATTAGCCAGGTGTGGTGGCAGACGCCTATACTCTCAGCTACTTGGGAGGCAGATGCAGGAACATAGCTTGAACCCAGGAGGCGGAGGCTGCAGTGAACTGAGACTGCACCACTGTACTGCAGTCTGGGTGATAAAGTGAGACTCATTTCAAAAACAACAAAAAAAATTTACTAAATGAATGAATGAATGCATTCACAGAAAATTCCCAGCACAATCTGCTCTTATTGGTTGTTTCTATGTGACACAACCTGCATAAACACTTAGTGAAATTGCCACGTTGACCCTGTTTTGGTATTGTGGAAACAGCTATTGGCCCTTGGATAAGTTGGCAAGGATTCCAATGTGTGTTTATTCAAACCGAATGGGCCTCTTTAGGGGCTCAGTGAGAACCCCAGGAGCCAGTTAATGCAACCTCAGTTCTCTCAATCTGACTTCTTGTAAAATTTCAGAGACATTCTCTTGGCCAAGAAGATAACTGAGATTTCAAGTTAGAACTGTAGTATCCTTAAGAGAGAAAAGCAAATGAATCTCAAGTGACCGATTTTGCCTGAGTAAAATCGGAATTAAATCATGTGGAATTACGACAGAGTCACTGGATGGCAATCAGTTTTGTTTCGTTTTTCTGGGACCACATGAAAAAGAGGTTACTTATTAAGAATGGAATAGTTCCTTTAAAATTCTGTAGCAATCATGTCTCTCTCTCTTTTTTTTCCTTCCAGCCCATGGAAAGTGTTATCTCAGGCAGCTTTGTGCAGGAAGTTGGGTTTATCACTTCCTCACAGTTGCAGTTTGTCTAGGACTTAGCTACATGCTATCAGATTACATCAAAATGTAGGCCTTTGTGTGTTTAACTCATCAAAGGAGTAGGCCCTCAGGACTTGATATCACTTCACTGCAAACGCAGCCATGTAGCAAAACAAAGCCTATCTAAACAGGACACAACTATTTCTGCTGTGTGGCAGCTCTGCTAGCTCGCGTTTTCAGAAATGGTTGGGTTTTGGGTTTCAGGTGTCTGCACTGTTTCACTTCTTGTTTTTATATTTATATCTTTTTAGAATTGCAGTCATTTGCCTGGTTATGTGCAAGGAAGGAAAACCCAAAATATTACCTATGAGGGAGGAGGCAAGATTGCCCCAAATCCACAGTGTCAGTTGGAGGTAGCACTAACCCTTACCTCATCTTCTTGATTTTCACTTGAGAACTCAGTTGCTGCGGTCTCAGTAGTCTGGGCTTCAGGGCTGGCCATGTGGGGGTTTCAAACCTTGACTTCTGTGTGTCCTGGGGCAATTATTTCACCTCTGAGCTTCAGTGTTCCCATCTGAAAAATGAAGTTAATAATAGCACCTGCCTCATAGCTTCATGATATGGAATAAATGATACAGATTAAAGAATATACGAGGAGCGCTTATAAAAAGTGCTCCCCATTGGAGGGATATCAGGATTTTAAAGTCTGAGGGGATACCAAGCCCCAGGCCCTGCAGAGCAGGAAAACAAGCTGGCAGGGCAGCCAGTCCCAGGCTGGGCAAAGTTTCTCAGGCTGTACTTCCACCTTTGGGGCCTCGTTACTGTTTTCTTCTCCGTGGAGTTCCCTCTTCTCTGTGGTGGGCTTTCTGCCAGATGCTGCCTCTATTGGCGGCCACAGGAAGCCAATGCAACTGTGAAGTAATACTTCTGCCTCAGGCCTGGCTCCGCCCTGTTGACCAAGGGTTTTTAGATCTGCTCAGCCAACTCTTTTTAATGCCTTGCCTAAAAAGGACTTCTCACCCAGCCCTGCTGCACTAGGATATGGCTGGCTGCCTCAGAGGCTTCGGACAGACAGTTTTCTGGAGAGAGAAAGGGTGGAGCGGACTTCTCCCTCTCAGCTCAGTTCTTCAGGAGTTTGGGGTATCATTTTGTGGCAAGTCTCTCATATGATGCTCGTTTACCAAAAGCAGGTGTTAGAGGAAGAGGGAGAGAGCTTGATTCTATACAATCTCTTTGAGGCAGTGGAATAGAATGAGGCACTCTTAAAAGAATGATTTGCATCAGGAAGTATGCGAACTTTCACAGGCCTATGACCGGAAAGAAATTTAAGTTACACCTAAAAAATTGTATGCTTTAAGAAGGTAAATGGTTTTTCCTTTTCTTTTTTAAAATCTGAAACAATTTTGCATAGAAAATTGCAACCAGCCTGAGGGTTTGTTGCTTTTTTTTTTTTTTTTTGCCTCACTTGGCCAGAGAGACTTTATTGCTTCTTTATATGTCAGTTATTCACTGATAGCTTGCTATCTTCATAGCTTCCTCTGATCCAGCCCGTGAGGTGGCAGGTGTCCTGTGAGCCACACTCTGCCTCAGCTGTTTAGAGAATCACTTTGGAGACACCAGTCACCTCCATTCAGTGCCGCTGGCTTAGGGTTGGTGCCACAGGTTCCCATCCATTGGATTTTGCCTCTCTGTCTAGCCCCTGGCGTGGGCTCTTAGGCTGTCTTTTCAGCTTTTGCCCTTAGTATAATAGCACATGATACTGTGGAATTGCCACAGCCACTCAGATCTGTTTCTTAGACTCCTCTTAATGGCCACAGGGTCAGTTTCACCTGACCCTCAAATCCTAAGCAGGGCGCAGATCGCCTGTATGTCTCTGGTATCCTGGGCTTCCCTTTGACTAGGAATAGAGTTGGGACATTTGCCTACAGCCCTCTTAGGATAACTGTGACTGCTAAATGAAGACCAGAATTTTCTGTTAGATTGATGAGATTAAACTTCTTTTTTTCCAATTATGAAAGGAATAAATGTGTTTTCTTTACACACACACACACACACACACCCCTATGCACAGAAATGTATAAAATTTAAATTTTCAGACCTTCATATTAAGGCTCCTAATGATAATTTGTTTGTTGTATGCTATTCTAAGATTTATTTCAGTACAATAAAAGCATTATAAAAAAGAAAAAGGTAATGGGATGTGTACATACTCTTCTGAAACTTACATGATTTCCTTCATAGTATATGTTGTATAGATTTAAATGTCAGTATACACAGATTTACCTTCTGATTTTGAGCGGCTGTGGCTATTCCGCAGAATAATGTGTTATAATTTATTTACTCAATTCCTTATTGGTAGACTTTGGACTATTTCAGACTTTTTTTTTTTTTTTGGTTTAACAAACAGTACAGTACTACTGAACATCATTGTGCAAACATCTTTGTGCTTATGAGTATTTCTGTAGAATTGTTGGGTTAAAAGTACATACCCTTGAAATTTTAACATGCATTGCTAAATTGAGTACCAGCGTACCAGCTTGCAACATACCCAAAAGTTGGAAAGGTCCTGTTTCCCCAAACATGTATCAGCTCTAGTATTAGCAAATTTTATAGAGCTGATAGGCAAAAAAATTTGTTTTCATTTGTGTTTCCTTTGTTGTTCACAAAACTGAACATCTTTTAAAGATGTGTTTTGGCTACCTGTATCTCCTTCTCTGAGTTTTCTGTTTGTATTGTTTGTCCATTGAAAAGTTGGACAAATGAACAAAAGTTGGACAAAGTTGAACTGTCTTTTTAATGAACTGAGCATCAGTTAGGATGTTTTGGGCTATAAATACAGAATCCTTACTAAAAGGTGGCTTATATTTATTGCTTATTATATTCCGAACATGGTGTCTGGATGGAGGTAGGGCATTCCAGGGCTGGGAAGTGGCTTATTGACCTTGCACACAGACTCTTTCTGCTGCGTTTCACTCAACTTGTCCTCTTGTGGTTCAAGACAGCTGCCATAGTTGCAGTCATCATGTAACAACCATCTCCAAAACCCAAAAAGCCACTCCCCAACCCCCAAATCCTCAAGCTTCTCTTCTGATCATGGAGTAAAATTCTTCCTAGCAGCTTCCTTGCAGACATCAGCACCCCGCCCCTCAGGTCTCATTGGCCAAGATTGGGTCACATGTCCCTTTCCAAGCCAAGATGCCCCTGCATCTGCTATTTTTTTTTCTTTTTTTTTTTCTTTTTTAGACAAAGTCTCGCTCTGTTGCCCAAGCTGGAGTGCAGTGTCATGATCTTGGCTCACTGCAACTTCCATCTCCTGGGTTCTAGTGATCCTCCCACCTCAGCCTCCCAAGTAGCTGGGACCACAGGGGCACACCACCACGCTCAGCTAATTTTTCATAGAGATGGAGTCTTGCTATGTTGCCCAGGCTGGTCTTGAACTCCTGGACTCAAGTGATCCACCTGCCTTGGCCTCTCAAATTGCTGGGATTACAGGTGTGAGGCACCGTGCCTGGGTCTGCATCTGCTATTTTAAATAAAAATTTCCCCCTTCAGTTATCACGTCTCCTGAATTAGTTGAAGCAGGCACATGCAATTTGATTGTAATGCAACAATTTGAATTTAGGGGCAAATGCTGTATGCTGTGCCTAAAATATAAGAATTGGGCCAGGCACGGTGGCTCAAGCCTGTAATCCCAGCATTCTGGGAGGCCGGGGTAGGCGGATCACTTGAGGGCAGGAGTTTGAGACCAGCCTGATCAACATAGTGAAACCCCATCTCTAATAAAAAGACAAAAATTAGCCAGCTGTGATGGCATGTGTCTGTAATCCTAGCTACTCAGGAGGTTGAGGGAGGAGAATCACTTAAATCTGGGAGATGGAGGTTGCAGGAAGCCAAGATTGCGCCACTGTATTCT
Source organism: Symphalangus syndactylus (assembly GCF_028878055.3). Taxonomy (NCBI): domain Eukaryota; kingdom Metazoa; phylum Chordata; class Mammalia; order Primates; family Hylobatidae; genus Symphalangus; species Symphalangus syndactylus. The sequence goes on along the minus strand of NC_072424.2, from coordinate 45,895,409 downwards.
AGCCTGGGCGACAGAGCGAGACTCCATCTCAAAAAAAAATAAATAAATAAAAATAAAATAAAATAAAATATAAGGATTGTTGGCTTTGAATGATGTATCTTTAAAGGCTATATGTACGAGTTGAACATGGGCAGCCCAGCTCCATAATATCTGGCCACTCTCAGTAAGTCATAATGTCACCACTCAGCTCCCAAAAGTAGGATAGCTCCATGGCCTTCTCTTCCAGGCAGCCAAAGGTAGAAGGATTGCCTCTGATCTTTGTAGCCACTGTTAGGCCAGCCAGGGTCCACTGGTGGAATTTCTAGACTTCTCCAGATGAGATGAGGGAGATTGTTTTCTTAAGGGCTGTAACAATATCTACCTTTTTTGATAGATGCTGAGCTCTGACTGGAACCATGAGAAACTGTAACCCTCTTCATCTCTTCTGGGCCAAGGATCTGCCCTCTTCTCTCACTGGGCAGAGTAAGAATGGGAGGTGGCAGTTACAGTGTATTTTTGCTTTGTTTATGTCTTGTGAGTCAGCAAATCTCAGTCAGAGGAAATAGAAACCGATCTTAGTTACTCCTTTGTAACTAGCAAAATGTCTTTTAATCGGACTAGGAGACCTCCTCAGGTTCACATTCTCTACTTTCAGAGTCTTGCTGGCATCTTCTGGGTACCAGGGCACTCAATTTTGGCTATGGACATGAAGGCTCCATTCCAGAATCATTTAGGTGATCTTTATCCTTCTCCCTTGAGCTTTTTTTTTAGACGGAGTTTTTCTCTGTCATCCAGGCTGGAGTGCAGTGGCACGATCTTGGCTCACTGCAACCTCCGCCTCCGGGTTCAAGCAATTCTTCTGCCTCAGCCTCCCAAGTAGCTGGGATTACAGGCACCTGCCACCACACCCAGCTAATTTTTGTATTTTTTGTAGAGACGGGGTTTTGCCATGTTGGCCAGGCTTGTCTCGAACTCCTGACCTCAGGTGATCCACCCGCCTTGGCCTCCTGAAGTGCTGGGATTATAGGCGTGAGCCACCGCGCCCAGCCCCTTGAGCCATTCTCATTTTCTCTACAACAACTCCAAAATGAAAGTTGAAGCAAATGTTATTCCCCTTCTACTTCCCTCCTTTCCCTATTCCCTAACCCATGATGAACACAGCAGTTACAGTGATACCTAAACTGGGTGTTTATTAGGCTGAGGAATGTATTTGCTTTCATTTTTAATAATAGACAATCCCAGACAGCTATTATTCAGATGTATTCCTAATTGTTTTGTTTCTGGGTGTTATTGTATATGGACTTAAAATTTTTCCTTTCCAATTTCTTGTTGCTAGCATCTAGAAATAGAATTGATTTTTGTGTGTTGACTTTGTATCCTGCTGTTTGTTTTAGTAGCTTTTTTTGTGTGGGGATTCCTTAGACTTTTCTGCATACATAGTCATACTCTGAGCAGAGACATTTTTACTTTTTCCTTTCCTATTTGGATGGAAAGATGCCTGCTGCAGGCAGCCAACTTGATGAGTAGCCGCATGGTTTCGATTTGGAATATGCTCACCCCCTTGACTGGGCTGCTTCAAGCAGTGAAATCCTTGTGCAAGCAGTGGTCTTTTTTGCTCTTTGGCTCTGTGCATGCTTTTTGCGCTTTTTATTCCTCCTAGCTGAGTCTTTCCTTCCTAACTTGAGTTTGATTTCAAAACAAGTTCACTTAGAGAAAGTTTTTAGTGTCCACTTAACTTCTAAGGCATTTTCCTTCTGGCTAAATGACAAATCTGCCATTCCCAAGCCATTGACCACCTCACCTTTTCCGTTTCCTTCTTTGGTTCTGTATGAAGCTGTTGGAATGATTCCCTCCAGATTCACCAGCCAGTCTGTCCACTGGCTGTTCCCTGATTTGTGCCAAGAAACTCTTCACCAGCAAGTGACTGGTGTCCTTGCCAAATGAAGGTCTGGGACTTGTTTTGCCCCCACTGCCCAAAACTTTAAATTTCCTTTATCAAGTAGCTTCTCATGCTGGGAAAAAACCACAGTTGGTCGCTACTGCTCCCTCCCTGTTTCAACTTCAAATTGCTTGATGGTACCTTTGCTGCTTTATCTTAACCACTTGTACACTTTTATTGTTTAAATATTTTATGCTCTAAGTACCACTTATTCTTTGTAATTTTTTTTCTTTCTTTTCTTTTTTCTTTTTTTTTTTTTGTGAGATGGAGTCTCACTCTGTGGCCCAGGCTAGAGTGCAGTGGTGCCATCTTGGCTCACTGCAACCACTGCCTCCTGGGTTCAAGTGATTCTCCTGCCTCAGCCTCCCCAGTAGCTAGGATTAGAGGCGCCGGCCACCACGCCTGGCTAATTTTTGTATTTTTAGTAGAAACAGGGTTTCGCCACGTTGGCCAGGCTGGTCTCGAACTCCTGACCTCAGGTGATCCGCCCACCTTGGCCTCCCAAAGTTCTGGGATTACAGGCGTGAGCCACGGCACCTGTCCTATAATTATTTTTCTTTATTTTCCATTTATCTACTTTGGGGATTACTTCTTTTTTGTTTAGCTCCTTTCATTTTTAAAATGAAAGGATAAAATAATATCCAAGCTCTGTAATAATTCTTAGATTTCCTTTATGGAAATAGTGGTGTAAGATTATTTAAAGCCCGTGGAACTGTTTTTAGCAGATTATAGTGAAAGAACAGTTTACCATAGCTATAGAGAAGGTATATCCAAGGGTCAGGATGAAAATGTGCCCAGGGAGGGCCACTTACGAGCACAGGGTAATCCTGGATTTTTGTTGTTCCTTTTTCGCTTTTCTTTTTACAGTTTGCTTTTGTATTTCCTTGCCTTCAGCACCAGGTTGCTTTCCTTGATTCCTTTTTCTTTTTGGAAAACAGCATGGATAAGTGGAAAAATGTGAACTCTAGAGTATATATATACCTGAACTTCTTTCTTTTCTTTTTTTTTTTTTTTTAGATGGAGTCTCACTCTGTTGCCAAGGCTGGAGTGCAGTGGCATGATCTTGGCTCACTGGAACCTCTACCTCCTGGGTTCAAGAGATTCTCCTGCCTCAGCCTCCAGAGTAGCTGAGATTACCAGGCATGCACCATCACGCTTGGCTAATTTTTTGTATTTTTTTTAGTAGAGACACGGTTTCACCATGTTGGTCCGGCTGGTCTTTAACTCCTGACCTCAGGTGATCCACCTGCCTTGGCCTCCCAAAGTGCTGGGGTTACAAGTGTGAGTCACTGTGCCCGGCTTGAATTTCAACACTACGCTTTTCAGTTATTGATTGTGGGTCCTTTGGCAAGTTGCTTACCCTTTTTGAGCTTTAATTTTCTCTTCTAAGGATTGCCTTTAAAAATATAAGCATTTACTAGGCACCTAGCATAGTGTCTGGAAGACACTCCAGACATGGAAGTCACTCAATACGTATTACTTTTGATTATTATTGCCTTTATGCCTATGATTTCCTTTCTTCTATTCTCTTTCTCTAGTCACTTGCCATTCATTATTGGGCTTGGATGGGGCCATACATTTACATTTGAAAAAGATGGTTTACCTCTTCTTCCCTATTAATATTAGGTCATCAGTGTGATATATCTGCCAAAAAAAAAAAGCTTCTGTGATCTTAGCCTAAATGACAAAGGAATGAATGTGTCTAGAATTATAGTTGAATGTGCCCAGAATCATAGTATCAGAGCCTGAAGGTATTTTAGAGACCAGCTGCAGGTGAACTAACTGATGTAGCAAAGATAAGCAATTTGCCCATACCCCACAGAAGAGTATATGTGGTCCTGGGATTTTCTTGCTTCAGGAAAGAATTTTTTAAAATTGAGGTGAAATTCACATAACATAAAATTAACCATTTAAAAATGTACAGTCCAGTGGCATTTAGTGGTTGGCAGTGTTGTGGAGCCATCAACTTTATCTAGTCCCCAAACATTTTCATTGCCCTATACTCATTAAGCAGTCATTCCCCATTCCCGCTCACCCCCAGCTCCTGATAACTCCAAATCTGCTTTCCCTCTCTGGGTATTTGCCGATTTTGGATATTGTATATAAACGGAATCATACAGTAAGTGACATTTTGTGTCTGGATTCTTTCTCTTAGCATAATGTTTTTAAGATCTATGCTCATTATTTTAAAAATTCAAACACTACAGGAAAGTATAATGAAGAAAAGGAAAAATATTCTGTAATCCCGCCTACCACTGATGGCGACTGTTGACAGTGTAGTGAGAGTTGCTATTCCTGCTGTCTCCCACATAAAGAGGTTTACACTGTTCATACCTTTTTCATCAGTTTGTTTTTTTCCCTTAATGCTATATATGAAACATCTTCCTCTGTCAATACATATGTATCTCTTCATTCTCTTTAGTGGATTGTATAATGTTTCATTACGTGATTATAGTTTAGGTTGTTTAATAAACCTACTTGGCCGGACATTGTGGCTCATGCCTGTAATCCCAGAAGTTTGGGAGGCTGAGGCGGGTGGATCATCTGAGGTCAGGAGTTCGAGATCAGCCTGACCAACATGGCGAAACCATGTCTCTACTAAAAATACAAAAATTAGCAGGGTGGTAGTGGCATGCGCCTGTAATCCCAGCTACTCGGGAGGCTGAGTCAGGAGAATAGCTTCAGCCTGGGAGGCAAAGGTTGCGGTGAGTGGAGATCACTCCACTGCACTCCAGTTTGGGCAACAGAGTGAGACCCCGTCTCAAACAAATAAACAAACAAACAAACAAACAAAAAACAAACCTACTGATGGACATCCTCTTCCTCCCCCCTAATTCTGTGCTAAGTGAAATAGTTTGCATCTTAACCTGCTGAGTGTGAGTTACTTTGAAATTCCAATATTGGAGAAAAATAAACAGGAAAGGCTCCCATTTCTCTGGGATCAGCTTGGATACACCAGGAAATTCATGCATCAGTAGGCGCTAGATAAGCCTTGAGGTTATTTCTAATTTCAGATTCTTTGATTCTTGGGATTAATACCCAAATCATGTAGTGCTGGGGACATAAAGGAAACTGCTAGGACTAGGAATTAGGCCTGGATTTAGCCTTCATTTTATTAAAGACTAGTTCTGGGTCTTTGGAAGTAACTTACCTCTTTAGACTTCAGTTTTCTCATCTGTGAAATGAGGTAAATGGGCTAGCTGGTCACTAGTAGTGTGGACTTCAACTGGAGTCACTGCCCAGTTTACAGTGATTCCCCTTTCTGCAGGAACAGCTTGCTTCACAAGCGTGGGACCCTGGTAGCCATGTCTGATTGATCTAGTGGAAGTCATTTGTTACAAGACGAGTCCATCAAAACTCTTCTCTAGGATTTTTGAGTTTGAACCACAGAGAATATGAGCAGTTCTTCTCTTATGGTGGGAACATGTGAGTAGTGAAACTTGGTAGCCACTGGTAACCATATCACCAGTTTAGTGAGGCTCTAGTGTAGAAAGGAAAAGTATGGGACTCCCTGTGACATGGGTTAGTGGGGGAGTAATCACATAAAAGAAGAGCTATCTCTAATGTCATATGGTATCCTGGAGTCTTCCCTGGAACAGAAAAAGAACATGAGTAGAAAAACTGATAATCTAAATGTGATGATTAATTTTATGTGTCAACTTGACTGGTCCGAGGGGTGCTTAGATATTTGATTAAACCTTATTCTGGGTGTATCTGTGATAGAATTTCTGGAGGAGATTAACATTTGAATTGGTAGACTGAGTGAAGCAGGTTGTTCTCCCTAATATATGTAACCTTAATCTGATATGTTGAAGGCCTAAATAGAACAAAAGAGAGAGTAAGGGAGAGTTTCCTCTCTCTGACTGACTGTCTTGAAGCTGGAACATAGGTCTTCTCCTGCCTTCAGACTTGTTCTCAGACTGGAACTGACAGCATTGGATCTACTGGGCCTTCAGCTTCCCAAATGCAAATCTTAAGACTTCTTGGGCCAGGTGCGTGGCTCACACCTGTAATCCCAACACTTTGGGAGGCCGAGGCAGGTGGATCACCCGAGGTCAGGAGTTCGAGACCAGCCTGGCCAACATGGTGAAACCCCACCTCTACTAAAAATACAATAATTAGCTGGGTGTGGTGTCGCATGCCTGTAGTCACAGCTATTCGTGAGGTTTGAGGTGGGAGAGTCACTGGAACCTGGGAGGCGGAGGTTGCAGTGAGCCTAGATCATGACACTGCACTCCAGCCTGCGCGACAGAGAGAGACTCTGTCTCAAAAATAGATAAATACATTAATTAATAACATAAAATAAAAGTTGAGATTTTTTTTAAAAAGATGTGGAAATTTAGGACACTACAGAAACATATACAGGAGTGATTTGTACTGTTTTTTCCAACCTTATAAAAGCCTGAAATTATTTTAAAAATCCGAATTCAAAAGCTTACAAAAAGGTGACATCATCAATATGGTGGTATAAGCAGTTCCAAACATCTCTCTCTCCAGGAAACATTTTTTAAACACCAGACACTGACAAAACCAATGTTGTCAGAACTCTGGAAAACAGTGAAAAAAAATCCAAAGCAATCAAGTGAATGCTGAATGAAGAGAAAGGCAACTTAAAAATGGTAAGAAGACTGGGTGCGGTGGCTCATGCCTGTAATCTCAGAGCTTGAGGTGGGAGGATTGACTGGGGCCAGGAGTTTAAGACCAGCCTGGGCAACACGGTGTGACCCCATCTCTACAAAAAGTAAAAAAAAGTAGCTGGGTGTGGTGGTGCTCCTGTAATTCTAGCTCAATTTAGCCCAGGAGTTTGAGGTTACAGTGAGCTATGAGGTTGTCACTGCACTTCAGCTTGGATGACAGAGAGAGGTCCTGTTTAAAAAAAAAAAAAAAAAAAAGGAAATATCTGTGGCATTTTTACTTGCACTTACCCCACCCATTCCCTGGAGAGATGGCTGTTTGGAAGATAGCAGCCCAAGTTCCCAGTGTGGAACCCTGGCCCTGGTTCTGGAGAGAGCAGGAAAAAACCTTCTTCACAAATTCTTGTGTCTATCTATTCTGCACTGTCTGGAGGCTATGTGAATGAAGGTCTGATGCGAGGTGCTTGTCTCTGTTTCACAGAACTTAAAACTTAGGGCAGAAAAGTAGTAGGCACTGCTCTCACATTATAAGGTAAACAAAAAACCTGCAGCCACCTGGGACAAAAGATTATGGTTGAGATATACAATATATTGCCCAAAGCCTGGGAGGAAAAGTTGGGGAGAGACTTTCTTAAGAAAATTAAGGCACTCAAAAGAGCCAGTGTAAACTGGGGAATTTAGAAAGCCACACACATGCCCAAGATAGGACACGTGCTCAGAAAAGCCCTGAGAAACACCTATGCTTTCACCTTCTAGACTTAGCGCGGGCAACAAACAAAGGCTAAGGCAGAGCTGTAAGAAGGCTGGCTAAGCGTTAAAGGAGAGCCCCAATATGGCCAACCTGCAAAGAATGGGAAAAGTGTTTCTTTTTTGTTGTTGTTGTTGTTGTTTTTTAATCTCCTGGCGTTAAGGGAATCTCTTTGAAAACACTAGCTAAGCACAGCTAAAGGAGCAGAGACTTTGGTGACCACACATAAGAATACAGTTTTTACAAACATGTTTGGAAAAGTTGCTAAACAAGTGGATAACTGTAGCCTTCAATAATCAAGAGGAGCAAACCCTGGGAATGGAAGAGAATCTGATTTCTAGAGTTACCACATTATAATATTCAAATGTCCAATTTTCAACAAAAAAATCACAAAGCATACAAAAAGATGAGAAAGTATGGCCTATTCAAAGGAAAAAAATAAATGGACAGAAACCATCCATGAAAAAGACCAGACATTAAAATTAGTAGCCAAAGCCTTTAAACTGATGGTCTTAAATATGCTCATAGAGCTAAAAGAAATCATGTACAAAAAACTAGAGAAACCAGGAAAATAATATATGAATACAAAAAGAATATCAATAAAGAGAAGTTATAAAAAGGAACCAAATAGAAATTCCAGAACTGAAAAGTACAACAACTGAAGTGAAAAATTCACTAGAGGGAACTCAACAGCAAATTTGAGCAGGCATAAGAAAGAATCAGTGAACTTGAAGGTAAGACAACTGAAATGATTCATTCAGATAAGTAGAATTAAAAAAAAAAAAGAAAAGTGAACAGAGCCTAAGGGACTTGTGGGATAGCATCCAGCTGATCGACATCTGCATTTTGGGAGTCTCACAAAGAGAAGAGAAAGAAAAAGGGATACAAAGATTACTTAAAGAAATAATAACCAAAAACTTTCCACATTTGATAAAAAGCATGAACCTACACATTCAAGAAATTCAACAAACTCCAAGTGCGGTAAACTCAAAGAAATCCACACCAAGACATATTACAATCAAACTGCTGAGAGATGAGAGAGAGGGAGGGAAGGAGAGAGAGAGAGAGAGAGAAAATCCTGAAAGCAGCAAGTGAGAAGAAACATTCAAGTGATTCTCAATAAGATTAATAGTCAATTTCTCATCAGAAACCATGGACGCCAGAAGGCCGTGGGAAGATATATTTAAAGCGCCGAAAGAAAAAAAATACCTGTGAACCAAGAATCATTAAGAAATAGAAATAATGATCTCTGGTAAAGGTAAGTATGCAAGTAAATATAAAAGTCAGTATTAATGTATTTTTAGTTTGTAGCTCCACTTTTTATTTCCTACATGATTTAAAAGACAAATGCCAAAAAATAATTATTGATCTATATTGTTGGCATACAAAGTGAAAAATTCAAGGTGTATAATGGTGTAATTAAACACTATCAGTTTTTGTAGAAACAAAAAATGTGTCTATATACACATAGATCATACACAAATGTATACAAACACATGCCTGTGTGGGCATAGAATATCTCTGGAAGGGTACCCAAAAAAGCTGATAAATTGCTTCCCTCATAAGTTTGAGGGCTGAGTGGACACATTCTCAGCAGTTAATTTTTGTTCTGTGCCTCAAATCTGCCTCTCCTTTTATTTACCCATTTCCCTAAGGCACTATCACTTATTCAGTTGATTATGTCAGAAAAGTAGGAATCAGGTTTGTTCCTTCTCTTTTCTTCACCCCCCACCCAGCCATTAAATCAACTATCAAATCCAGCTAATTTTACCTCCGAAACATATCTCAACTTTGTCTACTTCTATTGCGGAAGATGTTGGCCATTCCTCAATGTTCGTTGTTCCTTTCATTCTTAGTTGTAGAACTCCTGATTTTCAGCCAGACCTGCAGTAACCTAAAGTAACCATTTTATTTTCCATCTTTCCTTGCATTCGGATGGCACCATGTGACTAAGTTTTGTGTGATAATCTGTAGCTAAAAGTGTCACATATAATTTATAGAAATGCTCTTAAAGGGACGGACATCAGTCATGCTACCATTGCAAGAAGTAAAAAAAAAAAAGATTTTTTTTTAAAAAGAGAGAAACATACCTTTTCTCCTCCCTTCCTCATTCATGTTGGCTGGAATGTAAACAAAGTGGCCGGAATTAGAGCAACTACCTTGGACTGGGAGGTGGAAGTCACATGTTGAGAAATAAGATGGGAGGAATCTGGTCCCTAAGAATGGTGGAACTACCAATCAAATTCTAGGCTGATTTTGTGGCCTCACATACAGGCTTCAATTATATGACAGAGGAATAAATATCTATTTGTCCAAGCCGCTGTAATTTGGAGTTTGCAGTTACGGCTACTCCAAATCCCAAATGATAAAATGTCTGCATTTCAGCGTCCAACTACCTGGTCCAAGCCCAGCCCATCTCACTTGAACTGCTGTCTTCTAACTGTTCTCACCACATCCCATCCTTGACTTCTCTCTCCATTCAGTTCTTTACATTCCAACCAGAATATTCCTTTAAATATATGTGCAAGATTAAATCACTCCCTTGTTTAAAATCCTTTAATGAGTTCCCATTAGTTTTATTATTTACTTATTTATTTTTGTTGTTTTCTGAAATAATTTTTTGGTTTTTTTTTTGAGACAGGGTCTCGCTCTGTCACCCAGGCCGGAGTACAGTGTTGTGATCTCAGCTCACTGCACCCTCTGCCCCCTGGACTCAGCCAATTCTCCCGCCTCTGCTTCCCAAGTAGCTGGGACCACAGGTGCACACCACCAGGCCTGGCTATTATTTTGTACTTTTGGTAGTGACGGGGTCTTGCCATGTTGCCCAGGCTGGTCTCAAACTCCTGAGCTCAAGCAATCCACCCACCTCGGCCTCCCAGAGTGCTGGTATTACAGGCACGAGCCACCGTGCAGGGCCATTGTCATGATTATTAACAGCCTTTTTCTTCCTTTGGTTTTATTTTCAATACAAGATACTATAGGAAGGTAAGTGTGGGGAATTACCAATTTGGTGAATATTTCAAAACAGATTGGAACAAACTTAGCACAAGACTGTAAACTTTAAAGCTAACTTTCACCTTCTTTTCTACTAATGAACTAAATACAAAGTAAAATCATTTGTTTATACTTTTTTAAGTTTCAAGGTTACAAAAATATTTCATCAGCCGTTCTGTTTCTAGGGGTGGGAACCCTCTAAGCTATCTTTGCAATTTTTCTTAAATCTAAAATTATCCTAAAACAAAAAGTTTATTTTTAAAAAAGGGAGATGGGGTCAGGCGCAGTGGCTCATGCCTGTAATCCCAGCACTTTGGGAGGCTGAGGCGGGTGGATCACCTGAGGTCAGGAGTTCAAGACCAGCCTGGCCAACATTGTGAACCCTCATCTCTACTAAATATACAAAAACTAGCCTGGGAGGTGGAGGCTGCAGTGAGCCAAGATCGCACCACTGCTCTCCAGCCTGGGCGACAGGTGGGGAGTGGAAGCTCCTTCTCTCAAATTTCCAATTTAAATCACAGATGTTTGAGCTCTATTTTGAACCAACTGACTCTGGCTTCCCTGTTGTGCTCTCTTCTCTCCTCTCCTCTCCTCTCCTCTCCTCTCCTCTCCTCTCCTCTCCTCTCCTCTCCTCCCCTCCCCCTCCCCTCCCCTCCCCTCCCCTTCCCTCTCTTCCTCTCCCCTCCTTTCCCCTTCCCTCTCCTTCTTCCTTCCTTCCTCTGTTCTTTTTCTTTTCTTTTCTTTTTTGAGACAGGGTCTCGCTCTGTCACCCCGGCTGGGGTGCAGTGGTGTAATCCTGGCTCACGCAACCTCCATGTCCCAGGCTCAAGAGATCCTCCCACCTCAGCCTCCCAAGTAGCTGGGACCACAGATGTGAGCCACCACACTGGCTAATTTTTTTGTATTTTTAGTAGAGACAGGGTTTTGCCATGTTACCCAGGCCGGTCTCAAACTCTTGAACTCAGGAGATTCGCCTGCCTCGGCCTCCCAAACTGCTGGGATTACAGGCGTGAGCCATCACCCAGCTTCCTGTTGCCTTTTCATCACACTCAACACCATTACATCAACATCTCAGCTAAAGCTTATTGAAAAGGCACCACTTTGGAGAATGTGCTCATATAGGAGCATTGCGTATGGCGGTGCAACTTCTGCCTGGCACATAGGCAACATGGGGGTCAATGAGGGCTGAAACCCAGCCTGTGACCCATACCAAGCTGCTGTACACCCTAAAGCAGGGCTTCCTCAGCCTAGAGGAAGAAGGGGCCATATGTGCCAGGAGCAGACTCATGTTCTCAAGGGAGCAAGGGCTTCTCTTTGCTGTCCCCTAGCCTTGATCCTTGCCACAGGGGAGGAGCCAAAGGAGAGAATGAAGCTTTAACACCTAGAGAGAGGCCAACACTAGTGATGGAGAGAGAGGGATTTCTGGGTGACATTTGGGTCTTATGTTTCCTCCTATATTAATCAGGAGACCATATCCCTGGCTTTCTTAAGGTTTGGAAGTTCAACCCCTTTCTCAATTATATCCCCTCTTTTAGCCCCAACTAGTTTGATTGAGTTTCCTTTTCTGGCAGAATATCTTAAGTCTCTTTTAGTTCAGATATACAGTACCATGACTTTAGGATCAGTTGGGACAGATAGCTACAGTGGCATTATGGTAAATGTTTTATAATCAGCTGTATGGGAAAAGGGCCTGGGGAGGGATGGAGGGCTGGGGGTGAGGGACTGGCTTGTAGTATTTACTAATTTCCATGGTATAAATACTACCACTGTGGCTGATTTCAGGCTATCAATTGGTGTCATTAGACATGGAGCAGGGAAGAATGTGTACAACTGGCTCTTGTAAGCCTGTATGAGCTGGCTCTAGTAGACTACTGAAGAGCTTGCATTAGCTGTAGCTTCCGTGTAGATCACCAACTGGTAAGCCCACAGGCTATATATGGCTCCAGATGTGCTCTGTTTAGGCTAAATGTTTCAAATATTTTGGGTTAGTTGCCAGAATTTAAATACCATATATATTTCCAGATTTTCATGAAAAATGAGACTAGAATATATATATACACACACACACATATGTATATACACATATATATATTTTTTCCAGACCTTCATGAAAGATGAGAAAATATTGCAATATTGGGCCTGGTGATCAGAAAGATTCAATGATCTATCCAAAGTGATACCAAGAATAAGTGTCTAAACCAGAACAAGAGCTCAGGTCTTTTGACTCCCAAACCAAAGTTTGCACCACTTCTTCAGGTTGTCGTCTCATTTCCTTGTCCATTATCATTTTCATTACCATTAGCTTGCTTGGCATTTTCTCTACAACTGGTGTTTTCTATTTCCAGATCCTTATGTGAGTAAGAATTGTTAGGGTCATGTCTCTGTGTTTATAACCAGGTAAGTTGCGACAAAAAATCTGTGCATTGACCATCTTTCTTCCGTGCTCATTTTTATTTTTCAAAATACCAATTGCTGCTTTATAAAGATAATGTAGGTTCACTGGAAGAAAAAGAAGAAGGAGAAGATAGCAAAGGTAGGGGAAAAGAAGTAAAAAGTTATCAAAATTACTCCCAATCCTACCCATTAATCCTTGTTCATAGAGAACGTTGCTCAGGCATCTTATGCACATACAGAGAAAGGACTACTGGACAGAAATGGGGTCATTCCAGATATGCTATTTTAATAACAATGTTACATTTAATCTCATTTCAATTTGACAAAAGAAAAAGAAACCAAAGTTATACTGTATCAAAAGTGAAACTGAAGGAATTACTGCATTTGAAATAAATATCACAGGGAACATTAGTTCTTTAAAGACATTCTAAAGTTAAGAAAAATTATAATAAGCAATATGAGTTTTGAATCATGTATTTTTTTTCCCACATTCATGTTACACTTTTAGAGAGCATCTTTGATGCATTCCTAGGAGAGCTGAGGATGTTAGTACACTAAATATTCTCAGTCTCCCCTATCTGCTGCTGATTTTAGATGGTTCATTTCATTTTATGTGGTTAGGTTTTTAATATTTACATTCTGTCTTGCAACCATAGATTCCGTAGTTGGTTAGCCTTTGTTTTAAATTTAAGTGGATTCAGTGCTCTATACCAGCCTCCTTTCATGTCTGCTCCATTCTAGAGTTCTTTAATTTCTCTCTGGTTTGTATGAATTTCCTCATCAAGTACTACCCCTTCTATCCTCCACTCCCCTACCTCCAACATATACACACAAGAAGAGCTTGCAGAAGTTGTAGTCCTTGAATACTTAGAGTCCGGAGAATGTCTTTCTGTTACTTTACTACTTTGTAGCCTGCCTGGATACAAAATTCTTGAGTCACTCTTTCTCTCAGAATTTGGTAGCTATTTCTCCATTGTCTTTTGGCATAAGGTGCTGAACTTGGTCTCTTACCGTGGCTTTTTTATCTGCCTTCTTGTTAGTTTGAGTCATCATTGGATTTATTTTTTCCACAAAGGGTTTATATGTGCTATTTGACTTGAGCTTGTCTATTTTCATATTTGAGATGTTTGCTTGTTTCTCTTATTCATGAATGACAACTTGTCTTTATAAGCATGTTCCACTCCTTCTGGCATGGAATGAGACCAGGGAGGGTTTGAAGCCAATGTGGCTTACAAAAAGAAAAAAAAAAAATCAACTGAGGCTGAGCATGGTGGTTCATGCCTGCAATCCCAGCACTTTGGGAGGCTAGGTGGGAGGATTGCTTGAGGCCAGGGGTTCAGGACCAGCCTGGGCAACATAGCAAGACTGTCTCTACCAAGAAAAAAAATCCTAAGCTGGGTGTGGTGATGCATGGTTGTAGTCACAGCTACTTGGGAGGATGAGCCAGGAGGATAACTTGAGCCTGGGAGTTGAGTCCAGCCTGAATAACATAGCAAGACCTCATCTGTAAAACAAACAAACAAACAAACAAACAAAACATCCTTGTAAATGGCTTGTTTTTCTTGCTTGTATTAGTGAAGAACTGTTTATATTTAAGGTTCGGTTACAATCAGAATATATCTCAATGTTGCTTGTGCTATATCATTTTTTCCTTTGCAACTTATATGTCAGTTATCTTTTGTTGGCTTGTTTTTGTCTGTCTTCCATTTCTGTTTTCTCTGTATTTACTTTAATGTCTCTGCATTTTTCCTGGCATTTGTTAAAAAGCAAAACTGAAGCCCATTGTTTGCATTAATAATTTCATTTTAGGCTGGGCACTGTGGCTCACGCCTGTAATCCCAGCACTTTGGGAGGCCAAGATGGGTGGATCAGTTGAGGCCAGCAGTTCGAGACGGGCCTGGCAGACATGGTGAAACCCCATTTCTACTAAAAATACAAAAATTAGCTGAGTGTGGTGGTGCATGCCTGTAATCCCAGCTTCTTGGAAGGCTAAGGCACAAGAATTGCTTGAATCCAGGAGGTGGAGTTTACAGTGAGCCAAGATTGTAGCACTGCACTCCAGCCAGGGCAACAGAGCAAACTCTGTCTCAAAATAATAATAATAATAACAATTCAATTGTAAGCAAATGTATATTATTTTCCCAGTAGATTCTGTTTATTCAATAGCTCTTCAGTAGTATTACTTTGGCCTTTGATTTGTTTCCTTAACTTCTATCTTTCGTTTCATCTCATTCTATTATCATAGTATCTTCGAACTCTTTTTTCTCCTTTCTTTGCTGCAGCATATTTGCGTAGCTGCCATACTGCTTTTGAAAATCTTGCTCATGCTTAATATAAGGAGCTATTTTCAGACCTTCTATTTGCTAGGCTATAGTTTGGTGAATTCTTTCTACTTTACCTGTTTTTCTTTCTTTCAAGTTTCAACTTGAGGTCTAGGTTTTGTGCTCTACCTACTTTTAACTACCTTGAGGGCATAAAGGAAAGGGAATTGACTGCTCGGTTGAGCTGTACCCAGGAGAATTCACCCTGGGAGAAGATTCTTGATTTAGAGTCATGCAATCTTAGCAGAGTCAAGCATCAGTAACTGTACCAGCAAAATTCATCAGATGTCACAGAAGCTTCTCACAAGGATGGAATAACTGTATGGTAAACAACACTTTATTCAGCATCTACTCTGTACCAGATATTGAAAGAAAAAAATAGCTGCCTTTATTATGTATACATGATGTCAGGCCAGTGGTAAGTGCATTATATATAATTTCGTTTGCTCAATACAACTTTATGAAATACCTTTATCAGCCCTCATTTTTTGAATGAGGAAACTGAGGCTCAGAGAAGTTACAATTATTTGCCAAAATCATATAGCAAATAAATGACAGACTTGAGTTTTGAAACCATATCTAAATCGTAAACATTAAAAAGATTCTTTACCAGGAGATTAACATGATATTGGAGAACACTTGTAGAACTTTTAGCCCACTGTGGTTTGCATGTAATCTATTAAAAGCTTAGCAATTTTCTTTTCTAAAAATATCCTGATTTATAGATAAAATGTGATCTAGACTTGCTTCAAAATAATTTGAGGGAGGGAAATCTGGGTGAGGGAGTAGATGGGACAAGATTGGCCATGAGTTAATGACTGTAGCTGGGTGAATTAAAGCATGAGGGCTCAGTGTACAGATTTAAATAATGACTGCTCAACTGATCACTTTTTACCACAGCAGCTCTTGAAAAGTTATACCTCTTTTTGGGCAATGACCCACTTTCTTTTGGTAATGACTTTTCAGCCCATCATACTGTAAGTAAATACACCACAATAAGTGCTATTTCAACATTATGGTTTTAGGTAAAGACACATTCACCAATTTACTCAACAAATTTGCATTGCCTACCATTTTAGGATGAACCCAAACCATTTTGGTTTACATGCAAATGTCAAGAAAGATGTGAAGATGCAGGACCACTCACCACTCTTAGGTCTGTTTCTCACATGTGCTCTTTTCTAGCTTTAGCTTTTTGCTCTGTCTTTGCTTTCAAGGTGGTTTTCTATGCCATAACTTAATTTTTAAGCGCAGTTTGAGTGTAAGATGACCCCGAAGTTTGAAAAAATAGTGGAGAAAAATGGTGCAGAAACTGCCCCTTCCAATAAAAAAGACTTCTTATCTCCTCTCTCCACCCCTTATGACCCCATCAAGTCTTTTCTTCCTCTTTGACTGAGTACAATGAACTTCCATTATGTTACAGTTTATGTATGAGTGGTGTTTATTATTATTTCCAATTGTCGTTAATTACTTAGAGTTAGAGGTTGAATTGTGTCCCTCCCGAAATTCATATGATAAAGATCTAACCCCAAACCTTAGAATGTGACTATATTTGGACATAGTCTTTAAGAAGGTAATTAAGTTAAATAAGGTCATCAGGGTGGACCCAAATCCAATATGAGTGTTGTCCTTATAAGAAAAGGAAATCTGAACAATCTATGTAAAGAGGGAAGACAGTGTGAAGATCTAGGGAAAAGACAGCCACTTAGAAGCTAAGGAGAAAGGCCTCAGAAAAAACCAACCCTGCCAACACATTGATTTTGGACTTTCAGCCTCCAAAACTATGAGAAAATAAATTTCTGTTGTTTAAGCCACCCAGTCTATAGTACTTTGTTATGGCAGCCCTAGCAAACTAATATACTTATCTAAACTTGTTTTCCTTATTCTCTTAGAGAAAACATTATAAGGAATGGATTAAATTCATAAAGTGAGGAATAGGTATTTCCTTCACCTTTTCAATATGTTTGAAATTTTCTATAATAAAAACTTTTTAAAAATTAAAATATTTCTGGCTAGCATGATTTCAAATATTATTGATCGCCAATGACCTACTATGATATCATGAATAGAAGCTATTCACAGGGGTGATAGTGAAAATAAGTAATAGCTGGGCCGGGCACAGTGGCTCATGCCTGTAATCCTAGCACTTCGGGAGGCCAAGGCGGGCAGATCACTTGAGGTCAGGAGTTCGAGACCAGCCTGGCCAACATGGTGAACCCTCATCTCTACTAAAAAACAAACAAACAAACAAAACAAAAATTAGTCAGGCATGGTGGTATACGCCTGTAATCCCAGCTACTTGGGAGGCTGAGGCAGGAGAATCGCTTGAAGTGGGGAGGTGAAGGTTGCAGTAGCAGAGATCATGCTACCGCACTCCAGCCTGGGCAACAGAGTGAGACTCTGCCTCAAAAAAAAAAAAAAAAAAAAAAAAAAAAAAGAAGGTAATAGCTCGTCAGTAGGGAAGGTCTGTCCCTTTCCTGGTGAGAGCCGGATACCAGTGGTGTTGGATGTCTATGAATGATAATCTGAGCTTTGGGCCTTGGCTATCTCTGACATATGGATCAAGATGACTCCAGGATTAGGTGATTTCGTTGGTTCTGCACCTCAAGACCCCTCTGTATTGGTCTCTTTCCTATTCAGGGGCTTTGGCTCTCAGATAAGGTAATGTGACAAAGTGGTTCAGGGCATTTTTTTAGGAGTTGGACGACTTGATTTTGAATCCTGGCTCTACTATTCACTATTTGGGTGACTGATTCTTGGATAAGCTGTCTTCTCTAAATCCTAGTTTCCTCATGTATAAAACAGGGGTAATAATACCTTTCTTTTTTGGTTATTGGAGGGAGTCCATGAGATTATGAATGTAATGTGCTTAGCATGGCGCCTGGCCATATTATTATGCTTTAGTTCAGGTCCATTTGACATGACCTAGACTGAAATGTCCTGAGTGTCATTTTCTGCGTGTTATCATTTGTCTTGAGGTGACTGAACTCAGCTGGCATCCTTCTCTTTATTTCACAATTTTAAGCCTCGTGTGAACCTCAGAAAATGAACAGATTTCCACAAGTTTAGGGAAATAGGAAGACTCAAATGGGAAGAAAGTCTACCTACCATAGAAATTCTACAGAGGTAAAAGATTCATTGACTCATTCAACAAACATTTATGTCAAGTACTTATTCCATATGCTGGGGATATAGCAGTGGATAAAACTGACAAAAATTCCAACCTGAGAATGAAAGTTACATTCCTGGGGGTGGGAGTTGACACCATGCATCTAGTAGGTGTTAATTAAAAAAAAAAACAAAACACTTTGCCTCACCTCTTTGAATTTCTATAGTAGGTGTTATTTATTAAGTGTATATAGTGGCTAGTAAATACACCATTTACTAGCCACTATATATTTCTGTGTGGAATATAAATTTCCTGTGTGGAACCAGTGATCAAATTGCTCTTGACGATATAAAATAATATATGCTACATGTACATGTTCTTTGCCCATAGGAGGACTCCAATTAATGGAGAATGAGTAAATGAGTATGAACAATTGCAAGGGTGGTGAAACTCAAAGTGTGACTTCTAGGCGTAAGGATTGAAGTTCCACTGTTCATGGGTACACACTTTATATCATCTCTTTAACCAGTGTCCCAACTCTCATTGTGATGCACTTTATATTTAGAAGACACCAGGTAACACCCTTTTTCTTTCCTCTCGTGCATACTTTAAATTTTCATTATGGAAGTTATTATTCAAACTTTAGACTTCCTATTTGATTTTAAAAACGTAAGACAAAATATGAGCAAGTAAGGGAATGGAATTTGTATTTATATAGTATCTACTATGTGCCAGGCTCTTTTTACATGGTATATCTCATTACTTTTTCACAAGAAAGCTTTATGAGGATACAGAGGGTATCTACAAATAAAATTTACAGAAAATGTGCAAGACCCTTATGACAAAAATTATGAACCCTTCTCAAAAGATACTGTGGTTTGAATGTGTGTCCCCTACAAAATTCATGTTGAAATTTAACCCCGATTATGGTGGTATTAAGAGGTGGGGTCTTTTTGGGAGGTGATTAAATCGTGAGGCCTTGGCCCTCATGAATGGATTAGTGCCTTATTAAAGGGATGGAAGAAACTAGCTTAGGCGCCTTTTCACCTTTCCATCTCTTCTCCTTTTCCTCCGTGTGAAGACACAGCATTCAAGGTGCCATCTTGGAAGCAGAGGATCAGCCCCCACCAGACATTGAACTTTCCAGTACCTTCATCTTAAACTTCCCAGACTCCAGAATTGTGAGGAAATACATTTCTGTTTTTTTAATAAATTACCCAGTCTCAAATATTTTGTTATAAAAGCACAAATGGACTGAGATGAAGACCTAAATGAGTGAGATATGCCATGCTCATAAATGGGAAGACTCATTATGATAATAATGCCATTTTTTCCTAATTAAATCTATAAATTTAATGCAATTAAAATAAAAATCCCTGTAAGGTTTTTCATAGGTCTTGAGGAGCTCAGAAATTCATATGAAAGAGCAAATATCCAAGATTCATCAAGACAATATTGAAAAATAACATAGTGGTACTCATCCTATTAGACATGAAAACTTGTTATAAAGCTATAGTAATTAAACAGTATCATTTTTACCTTGACAGAGACAAATAGACAAATGGAATGGAATTGAGAACCCAGAAATAAAGCCATATATCTAAAGATATCTATCCTGTAATAATAGCACTTTGGGAGGCTGAGGTAGAAGAATCATTTGGGGCCAGGAGTTTAGACCAGCCTGGGCAACATAGTGAGTCCTTGTCTCTACAAAAAAAATTTTAAATTAGCTGGGCATAGTGGTGCATGTCTGTAGTCCCAGATGCTGGCTGGGTGTGGTGACCCACACCTGTAATCCCAGCACTTTGGGAAGCTGAGGTGGGAGGCTGTTTGAGCCAAGGAGTTTAAGGCTGCAGTCAGCCATGATTGTGCCACCGCACTACAGCCCAGGCAACAGAGCTAGACTCTGTCTCCCAGAAAAAAAAAAAAAAAAAGAGGTAAAAGAAACCTGATATATGATAGAGGAAACATTATAATCAGTAAGGAAAAAGAAAGAACCAGTAAATAAATGATGACCCAATTGTTGATCCATACAGAATACAGAAAAACAATTTTTGACTCCTACCACATAACCACAAACAAAAAATAAATTCCATGTGGATTAAAGATATCTAAATGTGAAACTCAAAAAAATCAACCATAAAGGAAAACAATGGACAAATATGATTATTTTAAAATATAAAACTTTTGCATGCCCAAAGATACCAAGAGCAAAATAAAAAAAATCACACTGGAAGAAGATATTTGCAATGCGATAAATAATAAATGACTGACACTTAGAATACTTAAAGAACTTCTAAAATAAGAGGTTAGGCATAGTGGCTTATGCTTATGATCCCAGCACTATGGGAGGCTGAGGAATGAGGATTGCTTGAGCCTAGGAATTTCAAGACCAGCCCTAGCCTAGGCAACACTGTGAGACTTCATTTCTATAAAAAATTGAAAAAGTAGCTTGGTGTGGTGGTATGCACCTGTAGTCCCAGCTACTTTGGAGGCTGAGGCAGGAGAATTGCTAGAGCCCAGAAGTTTGAGACTGCAATGAGCTATGATCATGCCACTGTACTCCAGCCTAGGTGACGGAACAAGATTCTGTCTCAAAAAAAGATAGGAAAAAGACAAAAACCCAGTAGAAAATAGGCAAATATATAAGCAGAAGGAGAAATACAAATAGCTATTAAACATATAAGAAGAGGTTGGGTGTGGTGGTTCATGCCTATAACCCCAGCACTTTGGGAGGCTGAGGTGGGAGGATCATCTGAGGTTGGGAGTTTGAGACCAGCCTGGCCAACATGGTGAAACCCCGTCTCTACTAAAAATATAAAAATTAGCCAGGCCTGGTGGCACATGGTGGTGCATCCCAGCTACTTGGGAGGCTGAGGCAGAATAATCGCTTGAATCTGGGAGGGGGAGATTGCAGTGAGCTGAGATTTCACCATTGCCCCCAGCCTTGGCAACAGGGCGAGACTCCATCTCAAAAAAAAAAAAAAAAAAAAAAAATCTTTGCACTCATTTTCCAAGCCTAGGTATGATCCAATTCTTCCAGTACACCAAGGCAAGAAACCCCGGGGTACAGAAAGCCCTCTGTCCTTGCAACAAGGTAGAGGGTCTAATTAAGCTAACACAAGCTGCCCATAGATGGCAAACTACAAGAGTACCCTGTAACACACATCCACTGGGGCTTAAGAAGCTGTAAACATTCACCCCTAGACACTGCCGTGGGGTCGGAGCCCCACAGCCTGCCCATCTGTATGCTCCCCTAGAGGTCTGAGCAGCAGGGCACTGAAGAAGCGAGCCGCACCCCCACCACATACCCAGTTGGGGGACAAGGGAACCTTTCCCATTTCAGTGATAAGAGAAAATTCCACTGACAAAATGGAAATTGGGCTGTATAGGTAAGAAAGAATCTGACAAAGCAGCCCTGTCTTTTAGGTATAGAATAAAAAAGTCAAACCAGGAGATGCACCTTTTAAGGAATATCAAAGTGAATAGCATTAACTTTCTAGCTCTAGCAAGTGAAAAGAAGGAACAGCAACACTATCACCAACAGAGAATATCTTTAAACTCGTAAGATGGTGAGGAGAAAGAGACCTTTAAATATTTTTTGCTCATTTAAAAAATTTCCTTCTTTCTGACAAAATGTCCTGTGACTAGAAAACTAGAATAATCTGAAATGAAAAAGCAGCCAAACAGTACAGACTAGGAAATGGTGGTTTGGAAATCATCACGTCGTAGGTGCTGGGTTCATGTTCTACTTTGGGAACATAATGAAAGCTAGGTACTCTCTTTCCACAAAAATGCACACTGTATCTCCCAAATTTTGCACACAGTTTCAAGGATTCACACACATTTTGATAAACAATCCATGGACACTCTCATCCCCAACATAGGGATCCATGGATGCTAAGTTAAAATCCTTCTTTTAGGGTGGGCACAGTGGCTCACACTTGTAATCCCAGCACTGGGAGGCTGAGGCTGGCAGATCACTTGAGGTCAGGACTTTGAGACCAGCCTGGGCAACCTGGTGAAACCCTGTCTTTATTACAAATACAAAAATTAACCAGGCGTGGCGGCTTGTGCCTGTAATCACAGCTACTCAGGAGGCTGAGGCATGAGAATTGCTTGAACCCAGGAAGCGGAAGCTGCAGTGAGCCGAGATCATACCACTGTACTGCAGCCTGGGCGACAGAGCTAGACTTTGTCTCAAAAAAAAAAAAGGCCTCTTTTAAAGAAATAGATTTAGTAATGTCATCAACAGGCAAATCCTGACTATTTCTGGTTCTATTTCTGTATTCTCAAATATTACTACACTGAAACAGTGGAAATGGGATGCCCAGATGAAAACAAAAAGTTGGGGCAGGGAGACAGGGAAATGACAAGTAGAAGGATGGTGAGTTTTGGTGTTAGACAAACATGGGTTTAAATCCCACCCTGTTGTGTGACTCTTGTGAAGGTATTTAACTCTTAAAGTCAGCCTCACTTTCCCCATCTGTAACACATAGACTAACTATAGTGTCAATTTCATGGGATTCTTGTAAGAATTCAACAGGAGAATTAATATACACAAGACTATTAAACTCAGTGTCTTGTCATACTTTAAAAAGCTTAAAAAATGATAGCTATTTATTATTGACCAGAACGTCGTCACAAATTGGCTATTTT
This sequence comes from Symphalangus syndactylus, assembly GCF_028878055.3. Lineage (NCBI taxonomy): Eukaryota > Metazoa > Chordata > Mammalia > Primates > Hylobatidae > Symphalangus > Symphalangus syndactylus. The sequence continues at coordinate 45,872,632 of NC_072424.2, read as the reverse complement.
TTTTATGATTTTTTTTTAATTATTATTATACTTTATTATTTTTGAGACAGAGTCTTGCTCTGTTGCCCAGGCTGAAGTGCAGTGGTATGATCTCGACTCACTGTAACCTCTGCCTCCCAGGCTCAAGTGATTCTTGTGCTTCAGCCTGCTGAGTAGCTGGGACTACAGGCGTACGCCACCGCAGCTGGCTAATTTTTGTATTTTTTTTTTTTTGAGACGGAGTCTTGCTCTGTTGCCCAGGCTGGAGTGCAGTGGCACAATCTTGGCTCACTGCAAGCTCCGCCTCCCGGGCTCACGCCATTCTCCTGCCTCAGCCTCCCCAGTAGCTGGGACTACAGCCGCCTGCCACCACACCCGGCTAATTTTTTGTATTTTTAGTAGAGACGGGGTTTCACCGTTTTAGCCAGGATGGTCTCGATCTCCTGACCTCGTGATCCGCCCACCTCGGCCTCCCAAAGTGCTGGGATTACAGGCGTGAGCCACCACGCCCGGCCCTAATTTTTGTATTTTTAATAGACAGTGTTTTACCATGTTGGCCAGGCTGGTCTCAAGCTCCTGGCCTCAAATGATCTGCCCACCTCAGCCTCCTAAAATGCTGGGATTACAGGTGTGAGCCACCATGCCCAGCCAGTTAGTTTAATTTTCTTTCCCAAAATAATTTTAGAACAATGGTTTACATATTTAAAAGAGAACTTGTGGCTGGATGTAGTGGCTCATACTTGCAATCCTCACACTTTGGGAGGCTGAGGTGGGAGGATCTCTTGAGGCCAGGAGTTCGAGACCAGCATGGACAACATATCAAGACCTCCATCTTTACAAATAAAACAAAGACAATTAGTCTGGCGTGGTGTCACACACCTGTAATCCTAGCTACTTGGAAGGCCAAGGCAGGAGGATAGTTTGAGCCCAGGAGTTTAAGGCTGCAGTGAGCTATGACCACACCACTGCACTCCAGCCTGGGTGACAGAGCAAGACCTTGTCTCAAAAGAAGAGAGAGAGAGAGAACTTGTTAACTTAGTATCCATATAGCTTTGTGGGCAAAGACATCCTTCTATTCTAAAATGAATGTCTGTGTCATGTGCTAGGCAATCACAGCCATATTCCAAGTCTGCTGTTCCTCCCTTGACCTCTGCCACCCTGGTCTCAGTTTCCATCATCTTTCCCTGGGATTCTTGCAATAGCCTCTTCACTTGCTTCCCAGTAACTCTCCAACACATGTAGAATAAGGCCCTTCTTAAAAGGCTCTCAGAATCCCGTATAATCTGGCCCCCAGATAGGTCTTCCGACCCACCTCCTTGTCTCTTTCTAGTCTGGTCATACCCACCTCCACGCTGTTTCCCCGGTACTACACTCCTTTCCTTTCCTGGGCATTGCCTCTTGCTGGTCCCTTTGCCTGTGGTTCTCTTACTTCAGAGATCTACATGGCTTGCTCTGTCCTTTCAGTCAGGTCTCTGCTCAAACTTCACTCCCTCACAGAAGCCTTCTCTGACCAACTCATCTAAGATGGCACCTCATTGCCCCATCCCTCTCTATTCCCTTACCTGTCTTATTTTTCTTCATAGCACCTCCCATATCCCCACTTTTTTGTTTTGTTTTGTTTTGTTTTGAGACAGGGTCTCACTCTGTCATCCAGGCTGGAGTGCAGTGGCACCATTATGGCTCACTGCAGCCTTGAGATCTGGGCTCAAGCAATCCTCCCACCTCAGTCTCCCGAGTAGCTGGGACTACAGGTGCACACCACCATGCCCAGCTAATTTTTGTGGGTTTTTTTTGTGTAGAGACGGGGTTTTGCTATGTTGCCCAAGCTGGTCTTGAACTCCTGGGCTCAAGGGATTCTGCTGCCTTGGCCTCACAGAGTGTTGTTGGGATTACTTATGTGAGCCACTACACCGAGCCTGTATCTTGACATTTTATCACACATTTAGTTATAATTTTTTTTTGAGACAGAGTCTCGCTGTGTCACCCAGGCTAGAGTGCAGTGGTGCGATCTCGGCTCACTGCAACCTACACCTCCCAGGTTCAAGCAGTTCTCCTGCCTCAGCCTCCCAAGTAGCTGGGACTACAGTCGCGTGCCACCACGCCCAGGTAATTTTTGTATTTTTAGTAGAGACGGGGTTTCACCCTATTTGTCAGGCTGGTCTCGAACTCCTGACTTCAGGTGACCCACTCACCTTGGCTTCCCAAAATGCTGGGATTACAGGTGTGAGCCACCATGCCTGGCCTCTACTTACAATTTTATTGTCTGCCTCTCCCTCCATTGAAAGCAAGGATTTGGTTTTATTTCCTGCCTAGCACAGAGCCTCGCACTTAGGAGATGCTCTGCAAACATGTGTGGATGAAGGAAAGAGTGAACGAGGAAGCAAGGGGAGAAGTACAAATCCGGTCTTTGTTTCTGCCTCATGTGGCTCTTGCTTTAACAAGCTTGGAAGTTCCACACCAATATTTCCCCAGCTGGCGGGAAGCTCCGAGGGAGGTGGGATGGCACCTGCTAAGGTGGGGTGCCTGTCAGTGCAACCCCTGCCCGCTGACCTCTCCACAGCCATGGCAGTGCCCTTCTTTCCTCCTGAATCCTCCCTAATGGACCCTTTAAATAGCAGTGGACCCAGGACTGACCTCTCAAAACTCTCCTCGGTTCCTTGATTTAATGAGAATCTTTGCCTTTCCATCCAAGAACAATGTCACTGGACTTCTGTTTCCTGACCTTTTAGAAAACCCAAGGATGTGGGACAAAAGTCTCACTACAGTTAGCCAGGTCGGTTCTGCTCTGCTGCTGCTCTGCTCTGGATAATCCATCTTCTTAGCCTGACCAGAGTTTTTCTTAATAAAATTAGTATTGTGCACTCTGATCCCTTGAGGAGTTTGAAAATTGGTTGTATTAATTTTTTCCCTTGTATTTTCTTGGGCACCAAAATTAAGCTTACTGGTCTTCTTTATTTCTCCTTTATAACACAGTCAACATGTAGCTCTTTTTCAACCTTTTGTATGCATTTGAAAGCATTTTGGAAGGGTAGCTGTTATATAATAATCATGACATTTACTTATGTCGGAGGCAGGAAGATTACTTGAGCCCAGGAGTTTGAGACCAGCCTGGGCAACGTAGGAAGACACCATCTCTACAAAAAAATTTAAAAATTAGCTGGGTGTGGTGGCACCTGTGGTCCCAGCTACTCAAAAGCCTAAGGTGGGAAGATCACCTGAGTGTGGGAGATAGTGGTCGCAGGGAGCTGTGACTGCACCATGGCTGCATTTGATTGCAAGTTGTTTTAGCAACATGATTGCATTTAAAGTTATTTAAAAGTTTATAGGCTGACCACGGTGTCTCACACCTGTAATCCCAGCACTTTGGGAGGCCGAAGCAGGTGGATCACCTGAGGCCAGGAGTTCAAGACTAGCCTGGGCGATGAAGCAAGACTGTCTGAAAAATAAATAAATAAATAAAAGTTTATAACAGTGTTTGTAGTTACAATTTATTAAGCACCTACTATGTGTAGCTATTGTACCAAGAGTATCACACTGATTATCTCACTTAGTCCAATTAACAATCCTATGACATGGGCTATCATAACTAGCACTTACTGTGTGCCAGTTAACCTATTACATATATCACATTATTACACATATGATTTCACTTAATTCTCTCAGTAACTCTATGGCAAAGATAATGTGATTATCCCCATTTTGCAGATGAAGGACGAGGCTCAGAGAGGTGTATTTTTCTGCTAGAGCTGCCATAAGAAATGATACAAACTGGGTAGCTTAAACAACAGTAATTTATTTTTCTCACAGTTCTGGAGGCTGGAGGTCCAAGATTAAGGTGCCTCCAGGGTTGGCTTCTGATGAGGCCTCTCTTCCTGGCTTGCGGACAGCTGCCTTCTGGCTGTGTCCTCAAATGGCTTTTCATCTGTGCCAGGACGGAGAGAGATAGTTCTCTGATGTTTCTTCTTCTTTTCATAAGGACTTCAATCCTGTTGGATTAGGGCCCCACCCCTTCAGCCTCATGTACCTTAATCACCTCCTTAAAGGCCCAGTCTCCAAATACAGTCACATTGGGAGTTAAGGCTTCAATCTGTGAATTTCAGGGAACACAATTAAGTCTATAACAAGAGGATTTTCTGTCTATTGGGAGACTGAAAAACAACAACAGTAAGAGGGCATATAAAGTATCAATGCAGTTCTGTCTTCCTGTTAATTCTCCAAAATAATTCCTAATGTCCCCAATCAGCCTTTGAAAAATGCCTTCTTTCAGTGGCTAAGGCTGATCCTTGCTATAACTTAACCATCTAAACAAACACAGATTATTCTTTCCTGGTGTGTGAAGGCTTCCACTGCTTCTATTAAAACAACTTAAAGCCAGGTACAGAGGCTCAAGCCTGTAATCCCAGCACTTTGGGAGGCTGAGGTGGGAGGATCGCTTGAGCCCAGGAGTTTGAGACCAGCTTGTGGAACATAGGAAGCCTTGTCTCTACAAAAAAATTTAAAATTAGCCAGCCCTGGTGGTGTGCACCTGTGGTCCTAGCTACTAGGGAGGCTGAGGTGGGAGGATTGCTTAATCCCAGGAGTTCGAGACCAGCCTGGGCAACATAGGGAGACCTGGTCTCTGCAAGTAATTTAAAAATTAGCCAGGCGTGGTGGCATGCACTTGTGGTCCTAGCTACTCGGGAGGCTGAGGTGGGAGGATTGCTTGAGCCTGGGAGATAGAGGCTGCAGTGAACCATGATTGCACCACTGCACTCCGACCTGGGCGACAGAGTGAGGCTGTCTCAAAAACAAACAAACAAAAACTTAAAAAAATGTTTTGTGTGCCTGTGTGTGTAGCAGTTAGAATGACAGCTGAGGTAAAACATGTATTACAAACTTCTTCCTTGCTGTTGTTTTCTCATCTGCTTCTCCTTCCTGTTGCAGCAAGGAACCTGTCACCTGCACTGCCTGGTTTTGGTAGACAATGCCCAGGTGGTGGTCTCTTCCCTCTGACCTCACCACACCTGTGCCTCCATGCTGCTGAAGCCCTCTTTGGGATAGGTTGGGACATTTGCTCCTGTCGCTTTCACATGTCTTTTAGAAACTCTTTTCTCTTTTCTTGTTTCAGCACATGAGAAACTTTCTCCTGCTCATCTGCTTTTGTTAACTAAATGCAAGAGCAGGCAGAACTGTCTTTACTGCAGGAAGCCACACACACCTGCAGACCTGCCTCTGCCATCTGGTCCTTGCTTCTCCAGGTGTGGTCGGAATCCCTGGGAAGCTTGTTTATACAAGCTTCTGGGGTCTCACGTTCGAGGATTTTGATTCATAGGAATAAGGTGGACTTAAAAATCTGTGTTTTAATAAGCACCCCCAACCCTTCCTCACAGATCTTACTATAAAGCTCAAGAACCATTCATTGGTCCAGGTTCATCTGGTCTAGGAGAGTATGAAAGGGAAGCGTAATGAAAGCACATATTCACTCATGGCTGCCCTTGACTCTTCCTTTGAAATTCTCACTTCTTTTGGCCCCAGGTCCATGGGTCTTTGCACAACTGGCTTCTACCACCATGCCTGGCTCTGGGGCTCCTCCATTCCTTTGGCTTGGCTGTGGACAAATACATACTCTCTTTGGCCTACTGCAGCTGTGATGCCTGCCAATTGTTTTCTAGTGCTTACTCTGCTGCTAAGAATTAGCTCACACCAAGTTTTAATCCCACTGATTGAGAAGAAGCCCAATCAGGGCTCCTGATTATAGTGGCTAAGAGCATGGTAGTTATGGCCTTGGCCACGGAAGTTGGAGGGACCTGAGTTTAAATGTCAGCCCCACTCAGTAATATGGCTGTGTGGTTTAAGTCAGACACAGGATCTTTTTGGGCCTCTACTTTCTGATCTGCAAAATAGGATGAAGATATTTTCTGTACCTATGTCAAAGAGTTGATGAGTGGGAAGAGTAAAAACATATTCTAAAGGTAAGATTGTGACGTGACTGTTGTGCTATAGAGAAAAATATTCAAATTGGTAGCCATGATCCCTTAGAAATCAAAAGACTCCAACATTCTTTTATTTTGAGAGAAATCCCCCCAGTGTTCTGGAAGTAGTGGGGAGGATGGAGAAATTTTCCTTTACGGGAAACTTAAAAAAAAAAAAAAGTAGAAATCAATGAAAGCTGACCACCTACCATGAAACTAAGATCAAAGCTGTTCTCTTTCAAATGCAAGAGGAGAAGTTAGCTGGTTGTGTTTGTCTTTCTTCATGTGGGGTGTCTTCTCAGGCCTTGCTGCTTGCGGAGTGTGAGCCTGGACAGTGGTCAAGGCAAACCCATATCCTCCCTTGTAAAATGGGAAGGACAATTGCAGGGTCCATCTCGAATTTTATTCGTTAGTTGATAGACACCCATTGTCAGGAAGAAAACTGCTCTCGGAGAGCTGGAGGCCTTCACACCTGCCAGCTGAAGCGTTTGAGGCTATACTGGTTGCTTCTGAGAAGGCCCTAGTTGTCACACTTGAGCAACTGAGCATCTGGGTGGCTGGAAACCCAAGAACAGTGCCTAGCTCGGCTCTGTCCGGCCTCGAGTCCCCTCATCCCAGACTGAACTGCTGGGGGTGCCCTCTGGAGGTTTATTCGTTTTGGTCTCCCGGTGTTGAAGAATCTGGCTCCTTTGCTTCTTCTTCTCTTTGTTTTTTAAAATTATTTTTATTTCTTATTGATTAAGGCCTCCAGCTTTGCAAAAGAATCTGGCCCCTGCTTTGAAAAACAAAAAAAATATGTTTTTTTTTCTTTTTTTTTGAGGCAGGGTCTCACTCTGGTTACCCAGGCTGGAGTGCAGTGGCGCGATCTTGGCTTACTGCAGCCTCGACTTCCTGGGCTCAAGTGATCCTCCCACCTCAGCCTCTTGAGTAGCTGAGACTATAGTTGTGTGCCACCATGCCCGGCTAATTTTTGCATTTTTGTAGAGACAGGGTTTCACCATGTTGGCCAGGCTGGTCTTGAACTCCTAACCTCAAGCCATCTGCCCACCTCGGCCTCCCAAAGTGCTGGGATTATAGGCATGAACCACCGTGCCCAGCCTGGTCCCTGCTTTTAACAGGATCACTAGCTGTACTCAGCTGGAGTCTACCGCATGCAGTAGGTGCAAACCTGGACCTATAATTCTGTGCTTTAATTGTGCAACAGGACTTTGAAGCAGGCCTTTCCCAAACTGGTGATGTGCAGGGGAAATGCCTTGTAGATACTGCTCACAATAGGGAAATCCTCTCCAGTATACTCTGACTGGGGCAGAAATCCTCAGTAAAGGGTTGGGCTTTGAGATATTTCAAAAGAGAGATTAACACTTATTGTAGAAGTGCTAATCACTGATTGAATTAATCAAGGGCCAAACTACAAGGTGTTAACAAGAAAGATTAGTGACTTCGGGTGTGAATATTCAAAACCAGTATTGGGAAGCCTGGGCCCTGAGGTTTTCCTGAGCACACAACAAGAAAAGGACAAATAGAAGACAGGGTAACGAACGTACCTAGCAATTTCTCCCTAGGCAGGGTTCAGGAAATCATTGTTGGAAATATTAACTATCAAGTACATATACAATGTTTAATTTATAATAAGCACTCATACATGTCAGTTTTTGTTATCCCTTTTGTCTAGTAAGACCCCTTATTAGAAATATCAACTGAGAACTAGAGCAAAACATTTTTTTTTTCTTTAGAGAGAGAAAAAGACTAGCTCAATTACTTTTTTAAACATTGAAGAATAATTTGCCTGCAGGAAATTTAATAGATCTTAAACAGTGTAAGTTCAACTTCTTTTATAATAAAAGATTGGGAAACAGATTTCAGTGCTACAACATACGGTAAAATGATTTTTTACTTCCTTTCTAGAAAAGGGGATCTGTAATTAGAGAACCAAATAACCAAGGACATATAACTTGAAAGCGAAATTAGAGCATGTAAGGAAATGGTTGCTTCAAACAAACAGCTATGTCCAAATCATTGAGGCTGTAGGAAATGGTTTTCTAGGAAGTCTGTATTTGCAGGAGACACAGTGGGAGGGCAGTGGGGAGGAGGTGGGTACCTGGTGGTGGTTTCTTAGAGAACAAGGAGCTTTGAGAATGAAGTGTTAATTTTAGAAGAATATGATGAACAAATCCAAAAGAAGGAAAAAAAAAAACAACAGAAGGAGATAATATATTAAGTGGAGTTAACTTGGAAAAAGTCTTTTAAAAAAATCCAGGTGGGGCCGGGCGCAGTGGCTCACGCCTGTAATCCCAGCACCTTGGGAGGCCCAGGCGGGTGGGTCACCTGAGGTCAGGAGTTCCAGACCAGCCTGGCCAACATGGTGAAACCCCCCTCTCTACTAAAAATACAAAACAAACAAACAAAAAACCAGTCATGGTGGTATGCACCTGTAATCCCAGCTACTTGGGAGGCTGAGGCATGAGAGTCGCTTGAACCCGGGAGGTGGAGGTTGCAGTGAACCAAAATGGTGCCACTGTACTCCAGTCTGGGCGACAGAGTGAGACTCTGTCTCAAAAAAAAAAAAAAAAAAAAAAGCCACGTGGAACAATTGATAGGTGAGTGAGTGCCTTTCTTACAACTGAATAGAGGAAGGAGGAGGACACTTACATTTGTTAGGCTTTTGTAGGGCCATTGAAGGACAAGGAGGGGTAAAACCATAATATGCTTTAGGCTTCCAGCCCAAAGAGGACTTCACATTTAGACAACTGTAGACTAAAGACCTTGAGTAGATGATCCCTTGTAAATATCACTATAACATACTACAAGGTGGGTAATATTACAGATGGGGAAACAGAAGCTCAGTTTAAAGTCTTGGAGATATCAGTGTACTTTTTGAATGTAAACCAGCCAAAACGGATCCAAAGTTGTGGAAACACACATCTAACTTTTCTTAGATGGAAAAATTTGTTTATGATATAAATACAGTAATTGATACAATTATTCAGGTAATTAGCATGTTTAAAATTTTTATCACCTAGACCGGCACTGTCTAATAAATATGTAATGTGCGCCACCTATACCTATGTAATTTAAACTCCTCTAGCAGCCACATTTTAAAAAGTAAAATAAACAAGTAAAATCAATTTTAATAGTATATTCTATTTAATATGCCATTTCAACAAATAATATCATGTAATAACATGTGATACAAAATTATTAATGAGATAGTTTACTTTTTTCAATGTTAAATCTTTGATTTATGGCATGTATTTTCAGACTTACGGTCTATCTCAATTCAGCCTAGCCACACTTCAAGTGCTCAGTAACCACATGTAGCAATCATATTGGACAACAGAGACAGATTATGTAAAGTACAAAGGCACTGGTTCTACCCTTGGAGGTGATGACCCCATAAGCCAACAGTATGAGAGATCCACCAGAATGTGAGTTAGTAAATGGTGAGTGTCTCCCTTTTTGTTTTCCCAGAGAAAAGGCCATAATTTGAGGAGTTTTTGTTGTTGTTCTCAAAACAGACAAAGCAAAAGTCACCTTTTACCCCTTTGCCTCTGGTCCTAATTCTCTCTCCAGAAGTGGCCACAGTTAGCAGTGTCGTGTTTCTAGATCTATTTTGTATGATTTTACATATATGTAAAGCATATCTTTGATGTGTGTGTTTTATTTCATTTCATTTTTTTTAATTTTAATTTTAATTTTTTTTTTTTTGAGACGGAGTTTCACTCTTGTTGCCCAGGCTGGAGTGATGCAGTGCAATCTCGGCTCATGGCAACCTCCACCTCTTGGGTTCAAGCAGTTTTCCTGCTTTAGCCTCCCAAATAGTTGGGATTATAGGTGCCTGCCACCGTGCCTGGCTAATTTTTGTATTTTTAGTGGAGACAGGGTTTCACCGTGTTGGCCAGGCTGGTCTCGAACTCCTGACCTCAGGTGATCCGCCCACCTTGGCCTCCCAAAGTGTTGGGACTACAGGCATGAGCCACCATGCCCAGCTGATGTGTGTGTTTAAAAAAAAAAAGCTTGGTGAACTGAGTGTGGTGGCATGTGCCTGTAGTCCCAGCTACTTGAGAGGTTGAGTCAGGAGGATCATTTGAGCCCAGGAGCTCAAGGTTGCTGTGAGTCATGACCTTACCACTGCACTCTAGCTGGGTGACAGAGTGAGATCCTGTTTCAAAAAAAATGTTTTTTTGATGACATAGTATAATTTCTTTCAATTCGCTTTTCTCTTTTAACAATAGGACTTTGAAAACTCTTCATGTTGGTAGAAATTTCACCCTCATTCTTTTAAACTGTTGCATAGTAGTCCGTAGTTTATTTAACCATTTCCCTGTTGATGGACATGTAAGCATTTCTAATTTACTGTTGTTATTTTTGAACAACAATGGACAAGACAGCCTCTTTTTGATGGTGAAAATAGCATCATTGTTAGAGAAGAGAATGGAAAGTCCGTCAGAGATTGATAAATTAAATATATTGTTCAGCTGGGTGGGTAGCTCACGCCTGTAATCCTAGCACTTTGGGAGGCAGAGGAGGGAGGATTACTTGAGGTCAGGAGTTCAAGACCAGCCTGGACAACATAGTGAAAGCCCATCGCTAACTAAAAATACAAAAATTAGCCTGGCGTGGTGGCATAAGCCTGTAATCCCAGCTTCTTGGGAGGCTGAGGCAGGAGAATCACTTGAACCTGGGAGGTGGAGGTTGCAGTGAGCTGAGATTGCACCACTGCGCTCCAGCCTGGGCAATAGAGTGAGACTCTGCCTCAAAAAAATAAAAATAAAAATAAATAAATAAATACATTGTTCAAATTGTATAGCCTGGGGCCATTGCTGATGCCTCTCTTTGAGCTATACCATTTCCCCCTGAGATGCTCAAAATAAGTCTTTGTGAGTGTTTTTTTTGTTTTTTTGTTTTTCCTTTTTTTTGGTTAGAGGACACCTTGGCTTTTCCGGGATAGATAGAAAGAATTTTTTTTTTTAATCCCAGGAGAGTGAAAGCCTTTAGCAAGAAGAATAATGTGGTCCCAGTTTGGAAAATTACCTGGGACTCTTCACTTCCTCACCCTATCCTTCAGGTTTCTTCCTGGCTGCTCACTGATGTCCTGACCCAGTCCTGGCTCCTTGTCTCTTCTCTGCTAGTGCCCTATGCTCCAAAATTCCTGTTTACTTTAATCCTTCCTGGGAGAAACCAATATGATTAAATTAGTAACAATGATCAATACTTCTCTAACCATCATAAGGAAGGTCTGTACTTTGAACACCATGTGTTAAATTAATGATTCTCTATATCCATCTATCCATGCATTCAACAAATATTTAATGACAGCTAACATCTCCCTGGGGCCTGGGGATGCAAAGATGCAGGACAGTCCCTGATGTTATGAGTGGTATCCTAGAGGGTATTACAAAGGGAAATAAAGACATTCAGGTACATGCTGGGAGTGACAGTCATCTTTGGGGTTGTATGAGAGGAGTATATTGTAAAAAGAAACCATTTCAGGATCTACCCAAAGAAATATTTATTTACTTGAAACAGGGTCTTGCTCTGTTGTCCAGGCTGCAGTACACTGGTGAGATCATGGCTCACTGCAGCCTCGACCTCTGGGCTCAAGCAATCTACTCACTTCAGCCTCCCAAGTAGCTGATATTACAGGAGCGAGTCACCATGCCCTGCTAATTTAAAATTTTTTTTTGTAGAGCCAGGTTCTCCCTACACTGGTCTTTAACTCCTGGGCTCAAGTGATCCTCCTGACTTGGCCTCCCAAAGTGCTGAGATTACAGTGTGTTAAGTGAGTCTCCTGAAGGCAGCAGATAGTTGGTTGGTGAGTTCTTATCCATTCTGCAGTTATGTATCTTTTAAGTGGAGCATTTAGGCCATTTACATTCAATGATAGTATTGAGATGTGAGCTACCATTCTGTTCATCGTGCTATTTGTTGCTTGTGTACCTTGGTTTCTTTGTTTTTTGTTTTTGCTTTTTAAGTTGTATTTTTCTTTTATAGGTTCTGTGTGATTTATGCTTTAAAGAGGTTATGTTTTGATGTGTTTCCAGAATTTGTTTCAAGATTTAGAGCTCCTTTTAGCAGTTCTTATAGTGGTGGCTTGATAGTAGCGAATTCTCTCAGCATTTGTTTGTCTGAAAAAAACTATTATCTTTCCTTCATATATGATGCTTAGTTTCACTGGATACAAAAATCACATGATCATCCTATAGGCTATCACTTAACACATAAGGACTCACATAAACTTAAAGTAAAGGGGTGGAAAAAGGCATTTCATGCAAATGGACACCAAAAGTGAGCAGGAGTAGCTATTCTTATATCAGACAAAACAAACTTTAAAGCAACAGCAGTTAAAAGAGACAAAGAGGGATATTATATAATGGTAAAAGGCCTTGTCCAACAGGAAAATAGCACAATCCTAAACATATGTACACCTAACACTGGAGCTCCCAAATTTATAAAACAATTACTAATAGAACCAAGAAATGAGATAGACAGCAACACAATAATAGTGGGGGACTTCAATACTCCACTGATAGCACTACGCAGGTCATCAAGACAAAGTCAACAAAGAAACAATGGATTTAAACTATACCTTGGAACAAATGGACTTAACAGATATATACGGAACATGAACAACTGCAGAATACACATTCTATTCAATAGTACAGAACTTTCTCCATGATAGGCCACAAAACGAGCCTCAATAAATTTAAGAAAATTTAAATTATATCAAGTGCTCTCTCAGACCACAGTGGAATAAAACTGGAAATCAACTCCAAAAGGAACTTTTGAAATTATGCAAACATATGGAAATTAAATAACCTGCTCCTAAATGATCATTGGGTCAAAAACGATATCAAGATGGAAATTTAAAAGTTCTTCAGACTGAACAATAATGACACAACCTATCAAAACCTCTGGGATACGGCAAAGGTAGTGCTAAGAGGAAAGTTCATAGCCCTAAATGCCTACATCAAAAACACTGAAAGAGCACAAACTGACATTCTAAGGTGACACCTCAAGGAACTAGAGAAACAAGAACAAACCAAACCCAGCAGAAGAAATCAAGAAGGTCCAAGGTCCAAGAAAAAAGGACCAAGATCAGAGCAGAACCAAATGAAATTGAAAAAAAAAAAACGAAAGATAAATGAAACAAAAAGCTGGTTCTTTGAAAACATAAATAAAATGGATAGACCATTAGCAAGATTAACCAAGAAAAGAAGAGAGAAAATCCAAAGAATCTCATTAAGAAACGAAACGGGAGATATTACAACTGACACCACTAAAATACAAAAGATCATTCAAGGCTACTGTGAACACCTTCATGCACATAAACTAGAAAGCCTAGAAGAGATGGATAAATTCCTGGAAAATACAACCTTCTAGCTTAAATCAGGAAGAACTAGATACCCTGAACCAACCAATAACAAGCAACGAGATCATCTCAATAGATGTAGAAAAAGCATTAGACAAAATCCAGCATCGCTTTATGATTAAAACTCTCAGCAAAATCGGCATACAAGGGACACACCTCAATGTAATAAAAGCCATCTATGAGAAATTCACAGCCAATCTAATACTGAATGGGGAAAAGTTGAAAGCATTCCCTCTTAGAACTGGAACAAGACAAGAATGCCCACTCTCACCACTTCTCTTCTACATAGTATTGGAAGTCCTAGCCAGAGCAATCAGACAAGAGAAAGAAATAAAGGGCATCCAAATCGGTAAAGAGGAAGTCAAACTGTCACTGTTTGCTGGCAATATGATTGTTTACCTCAAAAACCCTAAAGACTCCTCCAGAAATCTCATAGAACTGATAAAAGCATTCAGCAAAGTTTCTGGATATAAGATTAATGTACACAAATCAGTAGCTCTTCTATATACCAACAGCAACTAAGTGGAAAATCAAATCAAGAACTCAACGCCTGGCCAGGCACGGTGACTCACGCCTGTAGTCCTAGCACTTTGGGAGGCCAAGGCGGGCGGATTGCCTGAGCTCAGGAGTTCGAGACCACCTGGGCAACAAGGTGAAACCCTGTCTCTACTAAAATACAAAAAAATTAGCCAGGCATGGTGGCAGGCGCCTGTAATCCCAGCTACTTGGGAGGCTGAGGCAGGAGAATTGCTTGAACCCAGGAGGTTGCAGTGAGCCGAGATCACACCACTGCACTCCAGCCTCGGTGACAGAGCAAGACTCCGTCTCAAAAAAAAAAAAAAAAAAAAGAACTCAACCCCTTTTACAATAGCTGCAAAAAAATTAAAATACTTAGGAATATACCTAGCCAAGGAGGTGAAAGGCCTCTACAAATAAAACACTGCTGAAAGAAATCATAGATGACACAAACAAATGGAAACACATCTCATGTTCATGGATGGGTAGAATCAATATTATGAAAATGACCATACTGTCAAAAGCAATCTACAAATTCAACCCAATCCCCATCAAAATACCACCATCATTCTTCACAGAATTAGAAAAAACAATTCTAAAATTCATATGGAACCAAAAAAGACCCCACATAGCCAAAGCAAGACTAAGCAAAAAGAACAAATCTGGAGGCATCACACTACCTGATTTCAAACTATACTATAAGGCTATAGTCACCAAAACAGCATGGTACTGGTATAAAAGTAGACATATAGACCAATGGAACAGAACAGAGAACCCAGAAATAAACCCAAATATTTACAGCCATCTGATCTTCGATAAAGCAAACAAAAACATCAAGTGGGGGAAATGACACCCTTTTCAACAAATAGTACTGGGATAATTGGCTAGCCACATGTAGGAGAATGAAACTGGATCCTTATCACTCACCTTATACAAAAATCAACTCAAGATGGATTAAGGACTTTAATCTGACCTGAAACTATAAAAATTTAGAAGTTAACATTGGAAAAACCCTTCTAGACATTGGCTTAGGCAAGGATTTCATGACCAAGAACCCAAAAGCAAATGCAATAAAAACAAAGGTAAATAGCTAGGACTTAATTAAACTAAAGAGCTTTTTCACAGCAAAAGGAACAGTCAGCAGAGTAAACACAACCCACAGAGTGGGAGAAGATCTTCACAATCTATATATCTGACAAAGGACTAATATCCAGAATCTACAACAAACTCAAACAAATCAGTAAGAAAAAAAAAGCAATCCCATCAAGAAGTGGGCTAAGGACATGAATAGACAATTCTCAAAAGAAGATACAGAAATGGCCAACAAACATGAAAAAATGCTCAGCATCACTAATGATCAAGGAAATGCAAATCAAAACCACAATGTGATACTACCTTACTTCTGCAAGAATGGCCATAATAAAAAAAATAAAAAACAGTAGATATTGGCATGAATGCAGTGATTAGGGAACACTTCTACACTGCTGGTGGGAATGTAAACTATTATAGCCACTATAGAAAACAGCGTGGAGATTCGTTAAATAACTAAAAGTAGAACTACCATTTGATCCAGCGATTCCACCACTGGGTATCTATCCAGAGGAAAAGAAGTCATTATACGAAAAAGATACTTGCACACGCATGTTTATAACAGCACAATTCGCAATAGCAAAATTGTGGAACCAACCCAAATGCCCGTCAATCAACAAGTGGATAAAGAAACTGATATATATGTGTGTGTGTGTGTGTGTATATACACACACACACACATATATATATATGAATACTACTCAGCCATAAAAAGGAATTTGCAGCAACCTGGATGAGAGTGAAGACTATTATTCTAAGTGAAGTAACTCAGGAATGGAAAACTAAATATCATATGTTCTCGCTGATATGTGGGAGCTAAGCTATGAGGACGCAAAGGCATAAGAATGATACGATGGACTTTGGGGACTTTGAGAGAAAGGTGGAAGAGGGTTGAGGGATAAAAGACTACGAATAGGGTGCAGTATATACTGCTTGGGTGGTGGGTGCACCAAAATCTCACAAATCACCACTAAATAACTTACTTATGTAACCAAATACCACCTGTACTCCAGTAATCAATGACAAATAAAGATAGCCTATAGGATCGCTTGAGGCTAGGAGTTTGAGACCAGTCTGGGCAACATAGAGAGACCCTGGCTCTACAAAAAATAACAACAAGAAAAAGTTGGTCAGACGTGGTGGCATGCACCTGTAGTACCAGCTATTAGGGAGGCTGAGACAGCAGTATTGGTTGAACCCAGGAGTTTGAGGCTGTAGTGACCTACGATTGTGTCACTGCACTCCAGCCTAAGTAACAGAGCGAGATCCTGTCTGAAAAATTAAATTAAACTATATTATTATTATTTGAGACAGAGTTTCACTCTTGTTGCTCAGGCTGGAGTGCAATGGCACAATCTCAGCTCACTGCAACCTCTGCCTCCCAGGTTCAAGCGAATTGCCTGCCTCAGCCTCCCAAGTACCTGGGATTACAGGCATGTGCCACCATGCGCGGCTAATTTTTTTTGTATTTGGTAGAGATGGGGTTTCACCATGTTAGTCAGGCTGGTCTCGAACTCATGACCTCAGGTGATCCACCCACCTTGGCCTCCCAAAGTTCTGGGATTACAGGTGTGAGCCACTGCACCTGGCCAAATTAAACTAAATTAAAAAGACCACTCTAAGTTAAAACTTAGTGAAAAGGTAAAAGTCCATTTAAAGATGTTCCAAAATGGAACATACACTCCTCTGCCACACACTCTGCTCCTAAGGTTTTTCCCTCTACCCTGCTCCTTGTTCCTCATGGCCTGTCCTGGCCATGGATGATTCCTTTGCCCCTTCTCACCTCACAGTATAGCTTCTTCTCATTTCAGGCAAGGAACAAATGTGGCACATCAGAGGCGGGCGGTCCAGACCCCATGGTATAAAACATCATGTAATGAAATCTCAAATCTGAAATCTCATCTGTGAGATAAGTTACCATGCAAAGCAGGATATGAGTACAGAATTGGCACCTTCTTCTCTACTGCAGCATTTCATAAAGTCATGTATGGAGTATCTAATAATAAATTATGCAATATAGAATTATAGTAACCTAAAATATTTTGAAATAGATTTCTGCTTTCTTCCCTCTCACATTGACCAGACAAGCCTGGCATCTGTCCAAAAAGGATTTTTAATTAGTGAGTCATTAGGCTGTGTAAAAAGAGCTAATCTTGTGTAAAGGTTCTCCCTTTCACAAAACAAAAAGGCTTCAATGACCAAAACTCATTAAAGTGAAGTTTAAACATTTTAACACGAAGAGTGCCCTAATTCAGCAAATTTTATTTATTTCCAAATGCAGTGCTACCAACAATGAAGGCAATTCGAAAAGTCATAACCCAAGACAATTATTGTGCAGGGCCTTTGGAGTTCCCTGTAAATTTTCTCTGGTGACCTTAGAGTCCACGCTGGACCACATAGCCAAATATTTGTATTAGGTGTTCCTGTGTTTAGCACACTAATTAAAAAGATAGAATTCTTTGATTCTGTCTCAAATCATTTTACTTCTAATCTCTTTCTGGAAAAGCCTGCTGAATAAATGGAACTAAGAGTAGGCTTTCTGAAAAGAGTCTTTACTGTGTTGCAATAAATCCAGGGACTTAGGACATTAATGTACTTGAAGTGCTCTTAATGTGTCAATGGTGCGGAGCATCCTTAGTGTCCTATTTCAGAGACCTTTACCTTGAAGGTTATAAATTCTTTGAGAAATTACTATAATGGGGAAAAGCTTTACCAAAGGAAACATCGAGTTCAAACATAGCTAAATGCACTGGCCAGAAGGGCAGGGTTAAGGACAGGTGAGGAAGCCACGACACTTTGAGGCATTGACACAAAAAAACTTGTTTGCAGTGAGGTCACATGACTGGCCCTGCAATCTACACAGAGGAAACCAAAACACCATTTTAAATCTCTCCATTGACCCTAAAATAATATATTTCTCTTCCTTCTTTCTGTTTACAGTTTAGGAGTGGGAGGGGCCTTAGAGAGCACCTGTCTGAAGGGTAGGCTGAGGACCGCCTGCATCATAATCACCTGGAGGAATTATACAAAATGAACATTTCCCGGCCCAAGCCCATTCCTATGGAACCAGAATTCTTGGTGCTGGTGGTGGTGGGGGGTGGCAGTTTAGGGAACTTACAATCTACATTTTCACAATTTTTAAAATAGTTATTTATTTTTTAAAAGCAATAATAAAATCATTATGTTAACGCACATTGCAGATCATCTGAAAAAAATAATTATATCATCCCAAACAACAAATAATGTAATTTAAAGTCCTCTAACAGTCACATTTTAAAAGTGGCTATTATTTTACATTTTGGCTATCATTTTATCATTTTACATAGTAGTATCACTTTACATTTTTGCAAATCTCTTTAATATCTTATAATATTAACATTAACAGAGGACAGCTGGGCTCTTTTCTGCTTCTGCATTGCATCTGTTATGTTGTTTCGTCGAATTCTGACCTCATACAGATACGTAGTTGAAAACGAAAGAGGGGTATTTTAATAGCATTTTCAGATCATTGTGAATTTTTTTTCTTTGCAATTTCACCAAAACTATATAAATAGCAGTTTCTTAAAGGATAATCACAATGTGAAATCTGAAATCATATAATTGATTATATCGTTGCCTGTATCATTATTATATTGTTACATTAAAATATATTATCTACCAGGAATCTGAATTTTTGTTAACCAGCTACTTGGTGTGATGCTTATACAGACTATAGGTTGAGAACCATCAAATCTAATTCAGTCCTTTTGTTACACAGAGATAAACCGAGGTTCCATGAATGTATCTTTTCTTCACATAGTCCAAAGGCCTTTCCTTTTTTGATACTTGTTAGTGAATAATAAAGTGCTAGAAACATAATGGGGACCTGTACATTTCTCTAAATTCCTCTGTAAATTCTTTGGGTCCAGTAGGCCTACTCCAAAGAGGAAAATGGGGAGAATGGGGGAGAATGGGGAGAAAGGTTAACCTTTCCCATTTTCCTCATTCTGGATATGTAACCTTTCTCCCCATTAGGTACCTGGATAGGGTAACCTTTCTCCCCATTATTCAGTGGCCAAGATATTCAGGGAACTCAATAGGAGACAGAAGCCAAACCAGAAAGCAAATGACTTTCTTTATATAAAGAGGCAAACCTGGGTCTTCACAACTTTGTAATTACTTTAGTTTTCATAGATTCCTGATACATTAGACCACAGTGAGATGTTGGTGTCTTTGATCAAATCATGACCCCTCTCACAATGTGTGCAAACATTCATATTTATGCCAGTATTTCTTTATGTAGTTTTACTAGAGCTTTCTTTCCTCCCCTAGACCAGGGTAAAAAAGACTTTTAAAATTGGGTCTCACCTGAAATAAACGTGCATTCCTCAGGAGGGGGAGGGAGAAGAGCACTCACGTTGCATCCTCCCAAAACAGAGACCAGTAGCTGACACCCAATATCCGTTCTCACTTTCTACCATAACAGAATTTGCAGCTGTGCACATGGCTTCAGGATTAAAACTACATTTCCCAGCATCCCTTGCAGCTAAATGTTACTTAGTCTGGCCAAAGGGATGTGAGTGGAAATGCCAGATGGCATTTCTGGAAACCTTCCTTAAGAGGTAACTGGTGTTTGCTCCTCACAGTTTCTTATTTCCTTGCTCCTGGAGAGAGCTGACGGGAGCTTCATCATGGGCCGTGAGGACAAGGCCTAACTAAGTGTAGGGTCCTTGGAATGGTGAGCAGAAAGTTGGAAGGAGCCTGGGACCCTGAGGACTTTATAGAGTAGGACTAGCATCTCAGTCTGGGCTTACCTTTTTGACTGTTATATGAGAAATAAACATCATTCTAGCTTGTTTGAGCCGCCGTTATTCTGGGTCTCTATTACTTGCAGCTAGCTCTTACCTCACAGACACCTCCTTTTGTATGGGAGAAAAGGATAACTGTTGTAGATTCCTCACCAGGCTGCCAGTTGTCCTATGACATCACCACCTATAAGAGCTCTGCAGTGTCAGCAACAATGAAACAGGGGTGGGTGCCTAGGGAGTCTCTGGGGAGCCTGGCATCTCCCAGCTGCCCATGGGACAGGTGGGCTTGTTTGGCATCCTGGGCATGCATGGTGTTTCCAACTAGATGGAGAACAGGAACCTCACTCTGCTTGATTCCTTGGCTCTGCCCTCCCTTGGGTGACCTGGGTGGGTGTAGTTTCATTGAACCTGGAGGATCACATTAGGAATGCACAGTACCTGTCAATTTGTCTCTGTAGATAGGTGTTTAATTGTACTAGAGATTCATTTTTAACACTTTAGCTTTAACATGTTTGTATTTGTGTGTTATAGTGCACTTTCTAATCGATTTATATTTCTCTTTACTTAATGTTTCACTAATTTTTACCTGTTTTAGCTTTGATATAATTTTATTCTTTTATATCTGAGTTTTTGATTTTTAATCTGGTTTATTCTTAGCTATTTTAATTTATTTGCACTTTTATTATTTTCCACTTTTATCTTATTATTTTATTATTTCATACCTTTAATCTTTTGATTAGATTTTTAAAAATCTACTTCTACTTTCTTTTTACTTATCTTTTTTAAATTTTTGATTTTTTTTAGAGACAGAGTCCTCCCACCTCAGCCCCCTGAGCAGCTAGGACTACAGGCACTCATTGCCGTGTCTAGCTTATTTTAAAAGGTTTTTTTTTTTTTTTTTTTTTTTTTTTTTGAGACTCACTGTCGCCCAGGCTTGAGTGCAGTGGCACAATCTCAGCTCATTGCAACGTCTGCCTCCTGGGTTCAAGCAATTCTCCTGCCTCAGCCTTCTGAGTAGCTGGGATTAAAAGCATGTGCCACCATGCCCAGCTAATTTTTTTTTTTTGTATTTTTAGTAGAGATGGGGTTTCCCCATGCTGGTCAGGCTAGTCTCGAACTCCTGACCTCAAATGATCTGCCTGCCTCGACCTCCCAAAGTGCTGGGATTACAGGCATGAGCCACCGAGCCTGGCCTAAAAGTTTTTTTTATAGTGACACAGTCTCACTGTGTTGCCCAGGCTGGTCTCAAACTCCTGGCCTCAAGTGATCCTCCCACCCACCTCGGCCTCCCAAAGCATTGGGATTACAGGTATGAGCCACAGTATCTTTTTATTTATCTTAACGTTACTAACGTTTTCTTGGCATCCAGTTTTAAAAATTTTATTGTTACTTTAGCTTGTGGTCTTTTGATTCTTGTGGTTTTAGTTCAATCTTTATTTTTTTTTATTTTTTTTTTCGAGACAGAGGCTTACTCTGTCACCCAGGCTGGAATGCAGTGGTGTGATCTTGGCTCACTGAAACCTCCGCCTCCCGGGTTCAAGCGATTCTCCTGCCTCAGCCTACCAAGTAGATGGGATTACAAACGTGTGCCACTACGCCCAGCTAATTTTTGTATTTTTAGTAGAGACAGGGTTTCCCCATATTGGTCAGGCTGGTCTCGAACTCCTTACCTCGTGATCTGCCCACCTCATCCTCCCAAAGTGCTGGGATTACAGGCATGAGCCACTGGGGCTGGCCTCAATCTTTTTTTTTCAAAGTTCTTTCTTGGCTGGTTTTGGTGACTCATGCCTGTAATCCCAGCACTTTGGGGGCAAGGCAGGAAGATTGGTTGAGCCCAGGAGTTCAAGACCAGCCTGGGCAACATAGCAAGACCCTGTTTCTAAAAAAAAAAAATATATATATATATATATATAATTTCTTTCTTAAATTTTTTATTTAACCTTCTCAATATTAACTTGTTTTATTCTTTAATATTAATGTGTCATAATTTTCTCCTTTAAATTTTGGGCTTCTGGCTTTATTTCTTTTACTTTTTTTTTTTTTTTGAGATGGAGTCTCACTCTGTTTCCCAGGCTGGAGTGCAGTGGCACAATCTTGGCTCACTGCAACCTCTGCCTCCCAGGTTCAAGTGATTCTCCTAACTCAGCCTCCCAAGTAGCTGGGATTACATGTGCCTGCCACTGTGCCTGGCTAACTTTTGTAGTTTTTAGTAGAGACAGGGTTTCACCATCTTGACCAGGTTGGTCTTGAACTCCTGACCTCGTGATGCACCCACCTTGGCCTCCCAAAGTGCTGGGATTACAGGCGTGAACCACTGCGCCTGGCCGTGGCTTTATTTCTTAACTTTAGTAATCCCATTTCTATTATGCTTATTTTTAATTTCGTATTCATAACTCCTGAATTAATTTTTATTCTTGATCTATTTGTTTTAATGGTAAGTAGAAAGTATAGCTACAGATGTGAAGCCATGGTATTCTAAATCCTCATTCTCTAACTTGCTTCTTCAACTAGGGGTACCCTGGCTGCAGGCTGGGGGATGAAGAAAGGGGAGGAGTCTGTAGTTTCTCTAATGGGTCAAAAGGTACTGGAACTATAGGATAAACATTGCATTTTCTTGAAGGATTCATTTTACTCAAAGTTCTAGGGGAAAGAAAAATTCTGTATCCTTGATGATCCTTGAAGAAAAGGGAAATTCTTTTTCTTTTTCTTTCCCTTTTTTTTGAAACAGGATCTCATTCTGTTGTCCAGGCTGGATGATCATAGCTCAATGCAGCCTTGAACTCCTGGGCTCAAATGATCCTCCTGCCTCAGCCTCCCAAGTAGCTGGGACTACAGGCATGAGCCACCACACCTGGCTAATTTTTTTATTTTCATTTTTAGAAGGGATGAGGTCTCACTATGTTGCCCAGGCTAGTCTTGAACTCAAAGCAATCCTCCTACCTCGGCCTCCAAAATGCTGGGATTACAGGTGTGAGCCACTGCATCCAGCGGAGAAGTTATTAATATATGGACTCAAAATGCAGTGTCAACTTTAAAAATTCACCCCAAGTGTCAAAAATTGATAGACTCAATGTAAAGTCATGTCCACCGTACACCAATGAGAAAAAGAAAATCTTCCAGATGACATTTGTGTCCAATAAGTAAACTGAAACGCTTCTGCCTTCTCTTTTCCTCCTCTTTAATCCCCCTTTTAAAATTAAATTCCCGGCCAGGCACAGTGGCTCACGTCTGCAATCCCAGCACTTTGGGAGGCCGAGACAGGCAGATCATGAGGTCAGGAGTTCAAGACCAGCCTGACCAACATGGTGAAACCCTGTCTCTACTAAAAATATGAAAGTTAGCTGTGCTTGGTGGTGCGCGTCTGTAATCCCAGGTACTCAGGAGGCTGAGGCAGGAGAAACGCTTGAACTTGGGAGGCAGAGGTTGCAGTGAGCTGAGATAGTGCCACTGCACTCCAGCCTGGGCAGGCAACAGAGCAAGACTCCGTCTCAAAATAAATAAATAAATAAATTCCAGTCCCTTCTTTCAGCCAACCTTTGACAAGCCTTTCTGCTTCCCCTTGATTTGCTAATGCACTATCATTCCATCACGATTGTCCCGTGGGGCCCAGTTTCTCATGCCTGGCTCAACTCATAGACAAAAGGGGCCTTAAAACATTGAACTTTCCTTTCATTTTATGTCATGCTCAGTGTAGCAAGGGATTATGTCTTACCTGGATATTTGTCAGGAGCCTGGCACAGCGTCCTGTAGATGCACTGCAGATGTTCAATGAATGTTGAAAAAACAAATGGATGAATGAATGAATGGATGGATGGAGAGATGCTCAACATGTCAGGCCACCGTTGACTTCCTGACTGCCAAATGTAATAGCCTACTCTCAGTTCTTATCATTGCAAACTTTTCTACAATCTAACCTTCTCAACTTTCTCCTCTGTCCCTTATCCATTTCTTAAATATCCTCTCTCCCTTGGTTTTCAAAATTAAATACTATTCTGATATCATCACAACCCCTCCAAATGCTTATCCTTATACTCTTTACTGCTTCTTATTCCTTCTGCTAGCGTTAATTATGGACTTCCCAGGGCTCAGGCACTGGATTAATTTCTTTATTTTCTGCCTGTTTCTACCCAAATAGTTGTCACAGCTTCAACCCTCACCTCCACTCTGATAACCCCCAAATCCATATCTCTAGCCCTGACCTCTCACCTGAGTTCCTGCCTTTATCTCTGTCTGTCTACCACTGGAGATTTCTGCCCAGATTTCTCACCACCACATATTCTAAACTCACCTCCTCTAATTCCTCTCTATGGGAGGTGTGTGGGAGGTGTGTGTGTGTATGTATTTTATTTGCTTTTGCTACCCCTGGAAACAGTTATGATAATAATAGCTACTGTGTGTCAGATACCTCATATTGTTATTAGCTTATTTAATCCTCAGAACAACCCTGCAAGGTAGGAATTATCTTCATTTTTATAGGAAAGGAAACTGAGGCTCAGAGAAGTTAAACAAACTGCCCTGTATCACACAGCTACTATGTGGGATTCAAATTCAAGACTATCTAGCTCCAAAGCTCATATTCTTTCCTCCAGATCATATGACTATGAAATTTGAAAATTTGTAGCCAAATTCCTTGAAAAGTGGGGAGCACCAGTGATCTCTATAAGTCTTTGGAATTTGGCATGAGCCACATCCCTCCACAGACAATGTTTGCCAAATAACAGGTGGTGATTAAACATGGAGGCTTTGGATTCAAGCAGACCGAGATCAAGCCCAGTGCCATTCTTACTCATTTATTTATTTATTTTTGAGATGGAGTCTCTCTCTGTTGCCAGGCTGGAGTGCAGTAGCGTGATCTCGGCTCACTGCAACCTCCACCTCCCGGGTTCAAGTGATTCTCCTGCCTCAGCCTCCCTAGTAGCTGGGACTACAGGCGCATGCCACCATGCCCAGCTAATTTTTGTATTTTTAGTAGTGATGGGGTTTCACCATGTTGGCCAGGAGGGTCTCGATCTCATGACCTCGTGATCCATCCGCCTTGGCCTCCCAAAGTACTGGGATTAGAGGCTTGAGCCACTGCACCTGGCCTGAAGTGCCATTCTTTATATAGAGGGGCAGGATAGTTAGTCTGAGTCTCAGTTTACTCATCTGCAAAATGAGGACACTAACACCTACCTCCCAGGAGTATTGGAAAGAATAAATAAAAGAATGTATATTAATAATCAACCCCAAATCTCCATCAACTAATAAGTGGATAAATAGAATGTTATGCAACCATATGATGGAATACTATTTGGCAATAAAAAGGGGTGAATTCTGCTATATGCTACAACATGGATGAACCTTAAAAACATTATGCTAAATGAAAGAAGCCAGACACAAAGAAAGCCATATTGTGCTCTATTTTTATGTGAAATGTCCAGAACAGGCAAATCTGTAGAAACAGAAAGATTAGTTGTTGACTAGAGTTACTGGTCAGGGTGGAGTGGTGATGTTGGGAAGGGAATAGGGAGTGATTGCTAAAGGGAATGGAGGTTTTTTTGGGGGGTGACAAGAGTATTCTAAATTGATTGTACTGTTTGTTGCACATCTCTGTGGATATAGTAAGAAGCATTGACTTGTATACTTTTATTTTATTTATTTTTTTTTTTTGAGATGGAGTCTAGCTCTGTTGCCCAGGCTGGAGTGCAGTGGCACTATCTCGGCTCAGTGCAAGCTCCGCCTCCCAGGTTCATGCCATTCTCCAGCCTCAGCCTCCCAAGTAGCTGGGACTACAGGTGCACACCACCATGCCTGGCTAATTTTTGTATTTTAAGTAGAGATGGGGTTTCACCACATTGGCCAGGCTGGTCTCAACTCCTGACCTCAGGTGATCTGCCCACCTCGGCCTCCCAAGGTGCTGGGATTACAGGCATGAGCCACTGCACCCTGCTGACTTGTATATTTTAACTGAGTGAATTGTTTGGTATATAAATTATATCTCAATAAAAATGTGTTAGAAAAAGAATGTATGTCAAATGCTTAGTTCTCACTGTTCTCCCTCAGTTCTCAATGTTCTCACTGTTATTACTTTCTCCTCCTTGCCTCGTTTGTCACCAGCCACTGATTGTGGACATTTGCTCCTACTTGCAAGTGCCCTGGCTTTCCCTGAGCTTAATTAAGTGCAGGGATTTTATTTCTTCTTGTTAAACACTTAGTGGACTTGCCTTGTCTCCTTCTGAGGTGCTTGAGGGTTTGGGGGAGGTCTACCTGCCGCTCCTTATTGCTTGACCTTGGCCTTTGCCTGGGCTGTTCTGAATGTGCCCTCCTTCACTGAATCTGTCAAATAATCTTCCTCATCCACCTTTCAGACCTTCCTCAGCTCTTCATCAACAACCACTTGTTAGGTAACAACCCTAAATGAAGCCCCCTAAGCCTCCTGGGTGATACAAGGAGGTTAAACACTCAAGCCCTAGTCCAAAGAGTTCTTTGATTGTGGTTGGAGAAATAGCACATAGATATAAAAACACAACTAAGATGGGTCACAAATCTGTTAAGTGTCAAGTGTGCAATTCTCACTTGGGTGCTATGAGAGTTTAAAGACATGAGAGATCATTGGTCAAGGAAATCTTCAAAAAGCAGTTCGGGCCAGGCATGTTGGATCACGTCTGTAATCCCAGCACTTTGGGAGGTCAAGGTGGTTGGATCACTTGAGGTCAGGAGTTTGAGACCAGTCTGGCCAACATGGTGAAACCCTGTCTCTACTAAAAATACAAAAATTAGCCAGGCATGGTGGCGTGCACCTGTAGTCCCAGCTGCTTGGGAGGCTGAGGCTGGAAAATCACTTGAACCTGGCAGGCAGAGCCTGCAGTGAGCCAAGATTGTGCCACTGTACTTCAGGCTGGGCAAGAGGGAGACTCCGTCTCAAAAACAAAAACAAAAACAAACAAACAAACAAAAAACATTTTGTTCTTGGGAATTCGTAAGCTTTATATTGAAAGAGGATGGAAGGCAGGTGCAGTGGCTCGTGCCTGTAATCCCAGCACTTTGGGAGGCTGAGATAGGAAGATCACCTGAGGTCAGGAGTTTAAGACCAACCTGGCCAACATGGTGAAACCCCGTTGCTACTAAAAATACAAAAATTAGCCAGGCTTGGTGATGTGTGCCTGTAATTCCAGCTACTCAGGAGGCTGAGGCAGGAGAATCACTTGAACCCAGGAGGCAGAGGTTGCAGTGAGCCGATATTGCGCCACTGCACTCCAGCCTGGGCAACAAGAGTGAAACTCCATCTTGAAAAAAAAAGAAAGAAAGAAAGAAAGAGCATGGAGTGTGTGAGCAAAAGCACAGATGTGGCTCTTCTTCTTCCTGCTCTATACACTTATTAGTACATATTATATGCTAGACTCTGGGGATAGTTAAAAAAAGAGCAAGATTGAGTCCTGCCCTCTAGGAGCTTACAGATGTAGTGAAGCTAGACACACAAAGAAATTACAAGAAGTCCACGCATATAGTGGAACGAGCGAGTGAGTTATATGAGGGAGCTTATAAGACATCACAGAAGAGATGATCTTTGGACTTTCGGGGTGAAAAGCAGTTTCACATCAGGAAGTGGGAAAGCAGGGTACAGTGAAGGCAAAGGCACAGGCATGGAGGTGCATGCTGTGGAGCCGGGGCAGGCATTCAAAGATGAGTAGAGCAGAGCTGGGAGCTGAGGCTGTGGAAGAGTGTTGGGGTTTCATTGTAAAGATTTTGTTTTTTGTGTGTTAAACAATGTATGTTTTATACTGAGGCAATCAAAGGTGTTGGGGGCACACTTTCCACTTCTCTCAGGCAGAACTGTCTAACCCCCATTCTTTCTTTCTGCTTTCTCTTAAACCCCAGGCCCCTTCCAATGCTTCCTGAAGCAAGGCTTTTTCTTGCCTGGATTAAACTCTGAATGCTGTCAGAGTCATCTCCTGAAGCTGTGCCATGCAGGTCCCCAAGAAAACCACACTTCCTTGACCCTCTTCTATCTAGCACATGCCTTACTGCGGGGTGGAGAGGGAAGCTTGAAGAGCAACTCCCTTGCAGAAGTCACTAAATTCAGAATCAAAATAATGTTGAGCTCATGGATTTTGCCTCTGGTCAAACACAACACATCCATTGCATGCCTTTCCAAATTTTATTTTGGCTATAGCATTTTAAAATGCAGGCCCAAACTACCCCCCAAATAAATCCTTATCATGTTCCCAGCATAAATTAGTACACTATCCGGAGATTTTTTTTCTTTCTAGGTACTGAAAATTTAAGACATCTTTCCCCTTGAAACATAAATCCCTTTGTAGATCATTGAAGGATTCGTAGAAATGCATATAACACATTCAAATGTACTTAAGAAGCATTTTTGAAAAGAATACCACATAGATTATTTCTACAATCTACAGGCAAAATGAGATTATAGCTTCCAAACAAAAAAAAGGGCAAGTTTGTTGACTGAATTCATACTCATTTATCACACTCTCCTGTATGCATTAATATCTTTAACTGGCCAGTCAATCATAAAAAATTAAATTCTCAGCAAATCTTATCGGTACTACAAAAATAATGGGATTTCTGTTTACAAGGTGTCGATTGTGTTCAGAGTCTTTGATAATGACTGCAGACAGTCAATAAACATTGAGACATTTACATGGCCAGTAGGAGCCTAACTAAACTATCTAATCTTTCAACAGACAGTCAACACAATGAACTCTAAACCTAATCCCCTCAAATACTGGAGAGACAGTTTAGTGCTTTAAATACGACTCAACTCCAAACCCCACACTAAAAGGAACCATTAAAGGTTTTTCTTAAACTCACAGAAGCGGAACATTTTGATTTCAGTTCCATTCTCTAGTGGCAAATCTTTACCTTACCTAAGTTCAACAATGTATAGGACCCGGGATTTGCGAAGGGTAACAAGTATTAGAAGTATTGACTAAAAGTGAAAGAGGAGTACTATCTGACACTTACTTAAAAATTCAAAAGTGGCCTTTAAAAAATTTTCAAGAAATTAAAGCACATTACATGCTAGTTTTGTTCATTATAATCAAGTAAACTCAAGTTCAAAACTTCTGGATAGTTGGTGCTATATTTATAGCTGGGAGATTTTTTTAAGAAGCTGAAAAAAAAAAAGACTATTGATTGACCATTTCTTCTCTCTTAGGGCTGTATACTCAATGAAGAGAATGGTTTAAAATTTCTAAAATCCGGATAAGAGACTTTTGCATAAGGGAAGCTGAAAATGCCTGTCATGAATTTAGATACTAAATAAACTTCGGGCTTTTCAGTGGCATAGAGAGAAAGAAGGAGAATTTCAGCATGACTTTTACAAATGTGTTTTTGACTCTGATATTTTTGTAATGTCAGTCAATAATATGAAGATGCTCGGGATGGTATTTACTAGTTAATGGCTAGAGAAACTGGGCCCTGACTACACACTCAGAAGAAATGTCTTTCCTGGGAGATTTGATTCAGGGCTACTTCGTTCCTTTCTTATACACCTCCAAGGTGTTGGGTTATTCCCTTTTCCTGTTTAAAGAGCCTGGCCAGAGAGGTTCTGATTTCTCTCTCTATTCCACACCCAAGGCAAGAGTGGGAATCAGGAAAGGGAAAGGGCAGCCCTGGTACGTGTGGAGCATCTTTAATGAACCGCTTCAGAAACAGATGTGGTCTTGCTCTGAAAGGCGGTAACACAATAGACTGCCGGAGATCTGATGTTCAGTTCTCTTCAGGCTATAGAAATGGGAGATTCTTTAGTTGACCTGGCACAGAGGCCTCCTTTGTCACTGGAATCTCTCCTTTGCCATTTGCAGAAAATGGCAGGAAGTGTATAAAAATCGGGAATCCTGGAACAGGATTTAATCCTGCCATGTTAGGAGGCCACTGTCTGTCTCAGGTCAGTGTTGGAGAGGACTGGAAGAAGGCTGATTGATTTTATTTTTGTGGGTGAACTCACACTGGCAAGCCCCTATGTTGTAGACATCTTCGGACATCATTAAGGCTTAGATTTGAGAATTCCAGGACTTTTTTGTTGTTGTTTTTAGTGGGCTCACACACACTCTGTGAACTCCAATAATCCTTCAACTCTATTAGAAACTAAAACCCATTGATCTTCTTATATGTTTTCTGTCAATAACTTTTTCCATGTTACTTCCCTCCTTGCCCAGCTCAAATCTGTGGTCAAATGTTTTCATCACTCACTTGAATATGCCTTCAACTTCCTCGCCCACCTCTCACTTTGTTGAACTATCTTGGCTAAATTACCAACTTTGTTAAATTCAACTATTCCCTACTCCATCTCACAGTTGAACAAAAGGACACAGGTAAGCTGACCTCATTTTACATTCTTTTTTTTTTTTTGAGACAGAATCTTGCTCTGTCGTCCAGGCTGCAGTGCAGTGGTGTGATCTTGGCTCACTGCAGCCTCCCCTTCCTGGGCTCAAGCAATTCTCCTGCCTCAGCCTCCTGAGTGACTAGGATTACAGGCGCGTACCACCACACCCAGCTAATTTTTGTATTTTTAGTAGAGACGGAGTTTCACCATGTTGGCCAGGCTGGTCCGAAACTCCTGACCTCAAGTGATCTGTCTGCCTAAGCCTCCCAAGTGCTGGGATTACAGGGGTGAGCCACAGTGCCCAGCCTTATTTTATATTCTTGATCACTCATCTCTGGTGGACCCTTAGCAATCATACTATGTTTTCCTAGCCCATTCATTCATTCATTTACTCTATTGGAAGAAGACTCTTTCATACCTTTTGTTCTTTTTTTTTTTTTTTTTTTTTGAGACGGAGTATCGCTTTTTCGCCCAGGCTGGAGTGCAGTGGCGCGATCTCGGCTGACTGCAACCTCTGCCTCCTGGGTTCAAGCAATTCTCCTGTCTCAGCCTTCCAAGTAGCTGGGATTACAGGCACACACCACCACGCCCAGCTAATTACTTTTGTTCTTTTCTCAAAAACTCAACCACTGTTCTCCATCTTCATTGTCATGATAACCTTGCTTCCTATACACTGAGAAAACGAAAGTGAGCAGAAGAAAACTTCCATAAGGTCCCACAACCACATCTACCCACCTACCGAAATCTGGGCTCACAGACTCTTCCTTCTCTTCTGTTTCCCTGGAAGAACTCTCCATGCTCTTGATAAAGACCGTCACCTCCACTTACACACTAGAACCCTACGCCCTTCCCTCCCTTGCCTACAAAGTCAAGGACAGTGCTGCAGGCAATCCTCCCTTCGCTCCCCTGCATTGTCACTTTCTGCCTTTTTCCCAGTACCATATAAGCATTCTCTCATCATAAAAAAAAAATCTCATCTCTTGGTCCCACTTTCCCTTCTAGCTTACTACACTCCCCAACCCCCATTTCTCTCTTTCCTTTTATAGCAAAATTCCACAAAATAGTTGTATCTACTTGTTGTCTCCAATTCTCCTCTTATTTCTTCTCCTTTTACCCCCACCACCCACTGAAATTACTCTTAAAAGGCAAACATAGAAAATGTAGTGGTCTTATTTGACCTATCAGCAGCATTTAACACAGTGACGCCCTGCTCATAAAGACTTCTTCCACATGGCTTCCACCACACTCCTGGTTTTCCTTCCACCTCACTGCTTCTCATCTTGTCGGGTTCCTTCAGTTTTCCTGGGCTCTCTGTGCCCTAAATGAGAACATGCATTCCTGTTCTCCCACTTAGCCAGCTTATGGTTAACACTGCCCGCTGGTTAACACTTAGCCATCCACAACAGTGGAGTGCCCCAGGGCTTACTCTTTGGAGCTCTTCCATTTTTCATCTGCACATACTACTTTAATGATTTCATTCAGTCTCAGGGATTTAAATACTATCTATGTATTGCTTACTTCTAAATGTATATATCTCCGGTTTGTACCACCGCCTTGTGCTCCAGACTCTATGTCCACCTTCCAACTCAACATCTCCATTTAAATGTCTAATAAACATCTGAGCCTCTGATCTCCTTTCACTCCCATTCTGAACCTGCTCCTCCCACCGTGTTCTCTTTTTCTCAGTAAGTGAACAACTCTATTCTTCCAGCTGCTTAAACAATAACAAAAAAATTTGGTGTCACCCTGGATTCCTCTTTCTCTCAGCCCTCACATTCTAATCCATTGGCAAATCCTGTTGGCTCTACCTTCAAAACATATTCAGAATCTGACCACCTTTCCCCATCTCCATCACTACCACCCTGGTCCAAATCCCCTTCTAGCTGGTCTCCCTGATGCGGCTACCTCTGGTAAATAGCAGACATGAGATTCAAACCCAATTATTCTTCTATTTTGAAGACTTTGATCTTTTATGTAGGCTTTTCTGTCCCTCTGCTTCATCTTTTATGGTTGCAATTGTGGATACCTCCCCTATATCCATTCCCCCATTCTTTCTTCCTTAGACCAGATAAAGACTATCTTTCCCAACATCATGTGCAGGTAGGTTTGGCCATGTGACTAAGCCCTGACCAATGAGATAAAAGCAGAAGTTGCCGGGTTGAACTTCCCGGAAAACCCTTGTGTAAGGGGGACACACAGCTGGTCCGCATCCTTTTTGTCCTTCCCCAGCCTCCTTCTTGCTGCCTGGACTGGAGGCTCGGTGGCTGGATCTGCAGCAGTGTTTTTGTATCCTGAGATGACCTTGAGAATGGAAGTCACTTGCTAAAGCTAGAAAGCAGAAAAGTAGAAGCAGTCTGGGTGTCTGATGACTTTGTGGAGCTGCCATACCAGGTTTAGACTGCCCTAGTCCTTATCTGGACTCTTTTGCATGAGAAACTTAATAATATAATTTGCATTAAATATAAGGTATGGCTTACAAAATAACGAGACTGAGTCCATAGGTTTTCACCAAAGGTAAGCTCCATTACTTTAAGACTCTAAATAAAGAAAAAGCAGTTACTACTCTCAATTCCTTCCACTGAAACATCATCTGAAGACAAATTTCTGTATAATACAAACTTTGGATCTTTATGAAGATTTAAACATTACAAACTCTTCCAAAAGAAAAGGAGAATAACAGGATTGTCCACTGTGTCAGAATTTGACTAATATGATGTTGATGCCTTATAAATGACTTCAAAAAACGTATGGTCCTGATCTTTCCTGTTGTTGAGATAAAGTTTTAAACCTCCAAATCACAAACCTGCCTCCAAGGATATAAATTGCAAGCCTAGTTAAGCAGAGAGAGAAACAGTTGAGTCTTATTTACCAGTATGGAAAGCTGGTTGGGAGGCGGTTTGTACTGTGTTGGGTCCCTCTTGAGATTTAGGCCATGGATCTGGGCATGATTCATCTTTAAGATGAATTCTGATTGGTGGAAAGAACATATTCCTTCAAGTGTTGTCTCTTTCACTTACAAGTCATTTAACCTCTGAGAGTCTTAGTATTTTTAAAAAATTGATAGAATGGAAATAATACTAAAAGCAGCTATTCCATAGAGCTGTTGAAATAAAATGAGGGCATATATGCAAAAGTCCTAGTTCATAGTAGTCACTCAATAAATATTTGTTCATTCATCTTAATAATATGTTACATTTTATAAATGCTTTAGAATTTTTGAAATACTTTCACATACTGTACAAGTTATTGTCAAAATACCAAGCACTGATCAACACTTCCTTTAGGGGCTTTTGGATGTATTTTAATTGTTTTAGGATGTGACCAACTTTGTGGAGCTGAGTTAGTTGGCTTCATTATTCTCTGGCAACATTTCCTTTGCACTCGTTGATTTCCATGGCTACATGATGATTACTTCCTGAGAAACAAAGGAACACATGTGTTTGGAAGTCAAAAGGAAGCATACAGATCACCTATTGAACCATAACCCTGTAAAATGTGGTATAAATGGAAACTTTTCTTTTTATCATAGTGTGTTTGAAATGAAGGAATTCACATTAGTCATTCTCTCAGTTTCTACTCTACAATAGCTGTCCTTGTAAAGGGCCAGATTGTGTCAGGCCTTATAAACCAAATTAACTCCAAAAATTTTGTAAGATAAACTATTTACAACATCAAAATTTCTGAGTGGTGACCAATCCAGAAAAGTGACAGTAAGCAACGGGAAATTTGAAGACAAAGAATGGGTGGAGGAAGAAATAACTCACCACTCAAGCATACTGGTTCCATTTTACTACATTATGAGTTATTGACTACTTTATTAATTATTTACTACATTGATTAATTATTCCAGCAAACATTTATTGAAGACTTTTCCATAGGAGGTCCTGTACTTAGTGCTCTGAGAACTACAAAAGTGAGTAACACCCAAAAGTGGTCTTCAATGAATTCGGTTTAATATTGGAAATAAAGTATATATGTCCTATCCAAATTATGTCCTATGAGAAGTACCATTCAGGACCTAGAGTAGCTTTGAAGAGAGGGCTGTCTGTGTTCAATCTTGAAGAACGTGTAGAAATCTGTTTACCAGGTAGACAGACGGAAGGGCATTCCAGATGAAAGGAACAGCATCTACAAATATCCAGAGGTATCCAGGTCAGAGCTAATGAAGAAGAGCTAGGTAGAGATTGATCTGGAGAGCAAGAGCAGGTTGGGAATACCTGTGTTGGGGATATTATCATTATTAGTAGGTGGGTGTTTGATGCATGGAAATTGACTTACAGTGGGAGGAGAGGGAAGTTAATGAGTTCAGTTTTGGACATGTTGATGGGATAGGATATTCTGGTGGAGATCTTATGCAGGCGTTAAAAATGAAGTTTGGAGCTTAGGGGAGAAGTGCAGTTGGAGATCTAGATTTGAGACTCATCAACACACAAGTGGAAGATGAACACACAGGACCCTAAAGTAAGAGGAAGGGAGAGTTGAGGACAGAATCATGGGAAACAACTACATTTAGAAGACAAACAGATGAAAAGGAAATTGGGAAGGAGGCTGAGAAGGAGAAGCCGGGGGATATGAATAAAGACCACAAGAAAATAGCAGCTTCCCCCTTTATCCATGGTACAGTCCTTCTTTTTTTTTTTTTTTTTTTTTTTTTTTTTGAGACAGAGTCTCGCTCTGTCGCCCGGGCTGGAGTGCAGTGGCGCAATCTCGGCTCACTGCAAGCTCCGCCTCCCGGGTTCACGCCATTCTCCTGCCTCAGCCTCCGAGTAGCTGGGACTACAGGCGCCCGCCACCGCGCCCGGCTAATTTTTTTTTTGTATTTTTTAGTAGAGACGGGGTTTCACCGTGGTCTCGATCTCCGGTACAGTCCTTCTTTAGTGATGATTGGGGAATGTTGAAGCAGAATAGGAAACACTAAAGGAGTGTTTAATTCAGTCCTTTTTATTTGTGTTACTTTCCTAGGAGTCAAGGCTCATTTTTCTTCACCCCATGAATAAGCTCCAGGAGCCTGGGCAGACCAAATGGGCGGTTATTCCTGGGTTGCATGCCGGATTTAAAGTTCTAGGAGTCAGGTCAAAAGGGATGGGCCTGGATTGTGAAGCGCCAATGAGCCAGGGAGGCCTATCACATAGTGGTTCTGAGCTCTAGAGTTAGGCAGATTTGTGTTCAGATCCTGACTCTAAGGTCCAGAGATGGATTCTTGCAGCAGGTGTGCAAGCCAGCCTGGGTGTAGGGTGCACATTCTCACTCCAAGACCTCACACCCCTGACAAGTTAATTTGGAATAAAAAAGAAATTTCTCCACTGACCTGTCGGCTTCTCAAGGGCTCGGCACATGGAAGGTCCTTAAATCTATAGTCTTTGTAAAATGATGAATGAGCAAATAACAAACTTAAGAACAGTACATTGGAAATAACTTTATAATAAACGTGAACATTGTGGTCACCTAGCATTTTCATGGGCAACTTACCTTTTGGAAACTGATCATTGAACATCAGAGAAATATCCACATGTGTCCATTTGAAAAGATGGAACAATCATTTTCACCAGACCAAAAAATAGAAATCAGTTAATTAAAATATTTATCTTCAGTGGTACATAATAACTTTCCTCATTATGGCATAATACTAACGCTTCTATAGGGTTGATTACTTTCCTGGCACTATTCTGAAGACCTTATTTTCATTACTTAATTTAATCTCCCAACAAACTTATGAGACAGGAGTTTGTCTATTATGTAGAAAAGAAAACTCCGGGTACAAAAAAGTACCCAAGGTCACATCACTAATAAATAGCAGAGGTAGGATTTGAACCCAAGCAGTCTGACTCTTGAGTCTTTGAATCTAACTGCTACACTACACAGAAGCCTCCCTTGATTCTGAGACCTGACCACATAGCTGGACCCATTTTGTTCATCACCTGGTATGGAAGGAAAGCTACATTGTGATATGAAATGAGGCTTTTTCATCACTGCTTCTATGGGGGAAAGTGGGGTGGGGACAGGTTATGGGTAATGTATTTGTGTTAAATTAGACAAGAAGCATGATAATCATTTATATGAACAGAAGTCATAATCACATGATGTTCTGATTTGACAATTTACCTCTCCCAGTCTCATAGGCAGGTGGCTTCAGCCCCTTGTCACAAGTTCTCATTCATAAACTAAAAGAGAGCCTCGGCACCTCTGGACAGGGCCAAAAAGCACGTACATTTTAGGAGTCTCCAGGGAGCACACTGAGCCTGTCTGTCGTCGATGACCCTGCTAGAGTGTTTTCTGACGGGCCCTTGTATCTTCTAGTTGGTCTCCAGGAGCCCACACTGATTGTCCCTTATCTGAGAAGTAACTGAGAGAAATCTCAAAAGGAGTTGGGGAGAAGAGGCTCCAAAGCATAAAGTGGACACATTGCCCCAGTCTTGAAGAGAATTTGAATCCAAAATGATTACAGGCATACCTTGGAGACATTGCAGGTTTGGTTCTGGACCATTGCAACAAAGCTAATATCACAATTAAATGAGTCACACAAATTTTTTTTGTTTCTCAGTGCATATAAAAATTATGTTTACACTATGCTCTAGTCTGTTAAGTGTGCAATAGCATTATGTCTAAAAAACCCAATGTACATATCTTAGTTAAAAAATACTTCATTGCAGAGCCAGGTGCGATGGCTCATGCCTGTAATCCTAGCACTTTGAGAGGCCAAAGCAGGTGGGTCGCTTGAGCTCAGGCGTTTGAGACCAGCCTGGGCAACATGGTGAAACCCTGCCTCTACAAAAAATACAAACAAATTAGCCAGGAGCGGTGGTGCATGCCTGTAGTCCCAACTACTCAGGAGGCAGAGGTGGGAGGATCACCTGAGCCTGCAATGCCGTGGCTGCAGTAAGCTGTGATTGCATTCCAGCCTGGGCTACAAAATGATGAGAACTTGTCTCACACACACAAAAAACAACTTTATTGCTAAAAAGTACTAATGATCACCTGAGCCTTCAGTGAGTCATCATCTTTTTGCTGGTGGAGGGTCTTGCCTTGATGTGGATGGCTGCTGACTGATTCGGGTGGCGGTTGATAAGTTGAGGTGGCTATGGCAATTTCTTGAAATAAGACAACAATGAAGTTTGCCACATCAATTGACTCTTCCTTTCATGAAAGATTTCTCTGTAGCAAGTAATGCTGCTTGTTAGCATTTTATCCACATTAGAACGTCTTTCAAAATTGGAATCCATCCTCTCAAACCCTGCTACTGCTTTATCAACTAAGTTTATGTAACATTCTAAATCCTTTGTTGTCATTTCAGTGATGTTCACAGCATCTTCACTAGGGGTAGACTCCATCTCAAGAAATTACTTTCTTTGCTCATTCATAAGAAGCAGCTCCTCATCTGTTCAAGTTTGCTCGTGAGATTGCAGCAGTTCACTCACATCTTCAGGGTGCACTTCCAGTTCTCTTGCTATTTCCACCACATCTACAGTTAGTTCCTTCAAACCATGAAATGGAAAGTTTGCCCCTACCTTGAAGGGAGCTTGAATCCAAAATTCTCGAATTATTGAAGACTTGAACCCCTCCAAGTCATCCATGAGGGTTGGAATCAACTTCTTCCAAACTCCTGTTAATGTTGATATTTTTACTTCCTCCAACAAATCTTAATGACGTGTAGAATGCTGAACCCTTTCCAGAATGCTTTCAGTTGACTTTGCCCACATTCATTAGAAGAACTGTTATCTATGCTAGCCTCAGCCTTATAAAACGTATTTCTTAAATAAAATGACTTGAAAGTAGAAATTATTCCTTGATTTATGGGCTGCAGAATGGATGTTGTGTCAGCAGGCATGAAAATAAAATTCATCTCCTTGTACATCTCCATCAGAGCTCTTGGGTGACTGGTTGTATTGTCAATGATTAGTAATATTTTGAAAGGAATCTTTTTTCCTGAGCAGTAGGTCTCAACAGTGAATTTAAAATATTCAGTAAATCATGCTGTAAACAAATGGGTTGTCATCCAGGCTTTGTTGTCAATTTCTAGAGTATGGGCAAAGAAGATTTAACATAATTCTTAAGGGCTGTGGGGTTTTGGGAATGATCAGTGAACACAGCTTCAACTTAA
Source organism: Symphalangus syndactylus (assembly GCF_028878055.3). Lineage (NCBI taxonomy): Eukaryota > Metazoa > Chordata > Mammalia > Primates > Hylobatidae > Symphalangus > Symphalangus syndactylus. The sequence continues at coordinate 45,834,513 of NC_072424.2, read as the reverse complement.
AGTCATCAACTGCATTAGCCCCTAATAAGAGAGTCAGCCTGTTTTTTGATACTTTGAAGCCAGGTATTGACTTCACCGCTGTAGCCATGAAAGTCCTAGATGGCATCTTCTTTCAATAAAAGGTTGAAAAATTTTCATCTACACTGAAAATTTGTTGTTTAGTGTAGGTGCCTTCATCAATTATCTTAGCTAGATCTTCTGGGTAAGTTATTTACTACAGCTTCTCCATCAGCACTTGCTGCTTCACCTTGCACTTTTATGCTATGAAGACAACTTCTTACCTTAAACCTCATGAATCAACCTCTGCTAGCTTCTAACCTTTCTTCTGCAGCTTCCTCACCCCTCTCAGCCTTCATAGAATTGAAGAGAGTTAGGGCCTTGTTTTGGATTAGGCTTTGGTTTTAAGGGAATGTTGTGGCTGGTTTGATCTTCTATTCAGAGCACTGAAACTTTTTCCATGGTAGCCATAAGGCTGTTTCTTTATCACTCATGGGTTCCCTGGGACTTTTCCTTTGCACTCACAGCTTGGCTGTTTGGTACAAGAGGCTTGGCTTTCAGCCTCGCTTGGCTTTTAACATGCCTTCCTCATTAAGCTTAATCATTTCTAGCTTTTGAGTTAAAATGAGAGATGTGTGACTCTTCTTTTCACTTGAACACTTAGAGGCAGACCATTGTAGGGTTACTAATTGGCCTAATTTCAATACCATGTGTCTCAGGGAATAAGGAGACTCACAGAGAGGAAGAGAGATGGGGAACTCAACTGGTATTTGGAGCAGTCAGAACATGCACAACATTTGCTGATTAAGTTTGATGCAGTTCGTGATGCCACAAAACAATCACAGTAGTAACATCAAAGATCATGGATTACAGATAACCACAGAAAATACAATAATAACGAAAAAGTTTGAAATATTGCAAGATTTACCAAAATGTTACACAGAGATGCTAAGTGAGCACACGATGTGGAAAAATGTGCCAATAGACTTGCTTGACACAGGGTTGCCATAACCTTCAATTTATTTTAAAAAATGCAATGTATATGAAGTGCAATAAAGCAAGGTATGCCTGTTTGTTAGGCCGTTCTTGTGTTGCTCTAAAGAAATACATGAGGCTGGGCGCGGTGGCTCATGCCTGTAATCCCAGCACTTTGGGAGGCCGAGGCAGGTAAATCATGAGGTCAGGAGTTCAAGACCAGCCTGGTCAACATGGTGAAACCCTGTCTCTACTAAAAATACAAAAAATTAGCTGGGTGTGGTGGCAGGTGCCTGTAATCCCAGCTACTTAGGAGGCTAAGGGAGAATTGTTTGAACCTGGGAGGTGGAGGTTGCAGTGAGCCGAGATTGCCTCACTGCACTCCAGCCTGGGAGACAGCGTGAGACTCTGCCTTAAAAAAAAAGAAAGAAAGAAATACCTGAAAGCTGGGCGTGGTGACTCACGCCTTAATTTGAACACTTCGGGAGGCTGAGACAGGCAGATCACTTGAGGTCAGGAGTTTGAGACCAGCCTGGCCAACATGGCAAAACCCCATCTCTACTAAAAATACAAAAATTAGATGGGCATGGTGGCAGGTGCCTGTAATTCCAGCTATTTGGGAGGCTGAGGCACAAGAATTGCCTGAACCTGAAAGGTGGAGTTGCAGTGAGTTGAGATCATGCCACTGCACTCCAGCCTGGGTGGCAGAGTGAGACTCTGTCTCAAAAAAAAAAAAAAAAAAAACCCAAGGCTGAGTCATGTATAAAATAAAGAGGTTTAATTGGCTCATCGTTTTGTAGTCTGTAGAGGAAGCATGACAGCATGGCGGGGCATGTGCTCAGCTTGTCAGGAGGCCTCAGGATGCTTACAGTCAGAAGGTGAAGGGAAGAAGGCATCTCACATGGTGGGAGCAGGAGCAAGTCCAGGAGGTGCCACACTCTTAAAAAACCAGATCTCATCAGAACTTACTCACTATGGTGAAGACAGCACCAGGCTGTGAGATATCTGTCCCCATGACCCAAACACCTCCCACCAGGCCCCAGCTTGAACACTGGGGATTATATTTCCACCTGAGATTTGGGTGGGGACAAATATCCAAACTGTATCAGCCTGTATTTGCAATCCCTCCAAAACCTGTTATTGCACATATATTTAAAAATAAAGTTCAGGACAAAATATTTCCTGAGATTATACTCAGTTAATGAAGACAATTAGGTTTGCAATTAGCTAACTCTTTGTTAAATATATTTAACATCACTTATAGAAGAAAAGAACCCCAAACACATACAAATAAATCAGATTAGTCTTTGTCTTTTGATTAATGTTTTTTTCACCGAACAGGAAAATACTCATTAACAAAAGTTTCGAGAACAATAAAGCAACTGGAGGTTATTAATATGAAAATATTGTCGATTGTTCCTCCGTAGAAATCTCCCTGGACAGCCCACTTCCTGAAAAATGACTCAGCAAAAGCTCCCAGAGAAGAGTTGTTCATACTTCATACAATTGTTCAGGCCAGAGCTTATTTCTTATCTATAAAGTCCCCTTGTGATGGATGATTCATGTTTCTTTTCATTTATGGGCTTTGAATGCAAACTATTTCTTAATGTAAACAAATGGCTTCAGTATTTAAAGCAAAATATTTCCGTTTGTTTAGCACTATTTCCTATTTTATGCCTGAAACTGTGTTTTTGAAGGAATTGTTTGGTTTCAAAAGAGGGAAAAGGGAATGATTGTTTAGAAGAATGTGTGCAAAGGGGCGTGCCTTTGTCATGGGCAGCCTTTGAGACCTGTCTGGAGTCAGAGGGGGCGTGTGGTAGGTAGCATGGCCCAAAGAAGCTGGTGTCATGAATTCTGCCTATAAAAGTTCCGGTTTCTTGTGGGAGAAAAGGGTATCTGGCAGCTTGATAATAGGTCTTGAAGTATGCCTTTAAATTCTCTATTCGCTGAAGAGATGCACACTAGGTGAATGGAAGAGAAATGACACACAGAACAGTTGCTAAAGATACTAGAGAGAAGAGAGCAAGATCTTTAGTGATTTCTTTTCTCTTTTTTTTTTTTGAGACAGAGTTTCGCTCTTGTTGACCAGGCTAGAGTGCAGTGGCGCGATCTCAGCTCACTGCAACCTCCGGCTCCCAGGTTCAGGCAATTCTCCTGCCTCAGCCTCCCAAGTAGCTGGGACTACAGGTGCCCGCCACCACGCCCAGCTAATTTTTTGTATTTTCAGTGGAGATGGGTTTCACCATGTTGGTCAGGATGGTCTCTATCTCTTGACCTCGTGATCTGCCCACCTCGGCCTCCCAGAGTGCTAGGATTATAGGCGTGAGCCACCGTGCCTGGCCGATCTTTAGTGATTTCTAATGACATTTTACAATTGTCAATATAAAAAAATAAAATGAAAACGTGCAAGAGCATGAGACAGTTTCAATGACGTATGTGCCAAAAATTGACCACTAGGTAGCACCATAATCTAGTTCTACGACTCTAGCACTGTGTTGATTCTGTATTGGTCAGGATGCAAACGTTTTAAGATTTATGCCTGAGAAAAGACCAACAAAAGCAGCTGTAAATTATTCAATCAGAAGACCCGAACATAACAAACTGAAGAGGTATAAGGTTCACCAAGTATTTATTTGGTGAAGTTTCTACTATAGCAATTATTTTTATTCAGAACCCAGAGAAACGAAGATGGAAGAGATTTTGAGCCCTCTCTTAAAAAAACACCTAGATTTGCATGAAGATAAAGAAAAAGAATAATTATAGTTAATTAAAACAATTAGTCTAGAATTTCCTTGTCAAATTAGAAAAACACCAGTTTAATGAAGTAGTAAACATTCCTCATGCTTGTTTTGAGTAGAACAGTTGCTAGAGATACTAGAGAGAAGAGAGCAAGATCTTTAGTGATTTCTTTTCTCTTTTTTTTTTTTTTGAGATGGAGTTTCGCTCTTGTTGCCCAGGCTAGAGTACTCATACTTGTTTTGATTCATCAGTGTCTTTATCATTCCTACTTAAGTCTTCCATTCACTTGGAAGTACTTCCATTCAGTACATGCCCACTACATACCTAGCATCGTCTAGATGCCTTGAATCTAAAGAAGCATGAGGCACATGCCTTCTTGCCTTTGCATAGCACATGGCCCAGCAAGGTGGATAAATATATAACAAAACAACAATATTAAGGGAGAAGAACTTCAGTAAAGACATGTTCAAAAGATTGATGGGAGATAGCAGCAAATTACAAAACAAGTGGCATTTGAACAAAGTCTTGAAAGATAATAGTAATAACTGACACTTATTGATGCTCATTATGTGTCAAACCCTCTCCTAAATACTTTACCTAACAAATGCTTAGAAGTCGTGTAATCATCACAACCACCATTTGAGGAAGGTGACACTATTATTATCCCCACGTTAGAGACAGAAAAACTAGTTTGGGAAATGCATTCTAAATAAAGGAAGTAACACGTATAAAGGCTCAGAGATGTACAAAACCATGGCATGTTCCAAGGAGCAGGTGGATTAGACCAGTAGTAACATTCTAATATTCATAGAAATGCCATGACCTCTAGGATTTTATAAACAGAAAAATGGGGTAAGTCATATCAGAGATTTTGAATAGTTTTTTTAAAACTACTTTTTAATTTAAAAATTTAATTTTTAATTTATTTTTAAAAAGTTTTTTTGTAGAGATGGGGTCTAACTATGTTGCCCAAGCCAGTCTCAAACTCCTGGCCTCAAGTGATCCTTCTGCCTGGCCCCACAAAGTGCTGAGATTACAGGCGTGAGCCACTGTGCCCAGCCAACTATTTTCCTGTTACTTAGAAATTTTATTATTTAAGGAATAGTAGGAATATAATTTACTGAGAAATCACAGATCCACTGAAAGATCAAACCATTTTTGTAATGAAATATTATATCCTGAATTTTTAAAAGATGATATGGAAAATACATAATGGCTCTGTAGAATCACAATTTTTAATGCCACAGGTTTTTCTTAAAATACTAACTTTCTGGCCGGGCGTGGTGGCTCATGTGTGTAATCCCAGCAATTTGGGAGGCTGAGGAGGGCGAATCAGCTGAGGTCAGGAGTTCAAGACCAGCCTGGCCAACACGGAGAAACCCCATCTCTACTACAAATTAAAAAATTAGCTGGGTGTGGTGGTGAGTGCCTGTAATTCCAGCTACTCCAGAGCCTGAGGCAGGAGAATTGCTTGAACCCAGGAGGCCGAGGTTGTAATAAGCTGAGGTCGTGCCACTGCACTCCAGTCTGGGCGACAAGAACGAAACTGTCTCAAAACACAAAACACAAAACAAAAAGCTAACTTTCTAATAACAAACTGTTTTATTGTAACTCTGCTGAAAATAACAATGCTATAGTTTTAGAACTTAACTGAATATCTTGAAAGATTTCCTAATGTTGAAATACTACTACTGATATAATGAAAACAACTTTTAACTATTTTATTTTAGATAGCATTTGCAAGACAAACTCTGTGATATCATAATTAAATATTTATTGGTTGCTCTTTACTTACAAACCACTCTGTTCCTGTGTCCAGATTATTTGTTAAGCAAATACTTATCGAACACCTATGTTGTGCCAGCCATGGTGTTAGCTTCTGTAGGAGCAAAACAACAATAAGGGCCCAACTCTCTGCTTACCTCTCTGTCTCCACCCTTGTCTCGGCAAGCAGCCCCATGCTCACCACCCTGGCCATACTTTCACTTCCCTGGCCGTGTCCTCTCTCCACAGTAGCGGTCCCTGTTCCCACCAACTTCTTTGCATATGACTTGGCTATGAGTTTTTTCACCACCCTGGAATATCCAAATGGTATCCACTCTCCAGTTCACAGTTCCAATGACCCCTCCTCTGGATACTCTTCTTCTCTTCTAAGCCCCTCTGTTTTTAAAAAATCATGGTAATCATTTTTCAGTGTACAGATCAGTGGTGTTAAGGATATTCACATTGTCATGCAACAGATCTCCAGAACGTATTCATCTTGCAAAACTGAAACTCTATATCCATTAAACAACTCCCCATCTCCCCCGTACCCTCACCCCGGCAACCACCATTCCACTTTCTGTTTCTATGAATTTGACTATTTTAGATACCTCATATAAATGGAATGATACAGTATTTTCTTTTTGTGACTACCTTATTTCACTCAGCATAATGTCCTCAAGATTCTTCCATGTTGTAGCATGTGACAGGATTTCCTTTCTTTTTAAGGCTGAATCGCATTCCATTGCATGTTTATACCACATTTTGCTGATGCATTCATCCATTGGTGAGTGCTTGGGTTGCTTTTCCTGGCATTTTTTTATCCCTTCTTTTCTAGCACTCACCTCTTGCCTTCATGTATTAAAACTATTTTTTTCCTTTCTTATCTGTGTGTTTGTTCATTTTTTAAAATCTATCCATCCATCCATCCATCCGTCCGTCCATCTGTCCATCCATCCACCTGTCCATCCAACAAATATTTATTGAGTGTCTCCTATTTCCAGGCACAGTTCTAGGCACTGGAGATATATCAGTGAACAAAACAGAAAAAAATTCCCTGTGCTCATTAATCTGCATTCTTATAGAAGAGACAGATAATAAACAAGTGAAGTGTACACTGTGTCCAAAGACAGAAAGTACTATAGGGCAGAAACAAAGCAGAGAGAGTGAGGTGGGGATAGAGAGTCCCAGCTCAAGGTTAAAATGCTGGATTTTATTTTTAGCAAAGCCATCATTGAGAAGGTGATTTTTGAGGAGTGAGCCAAGTGAATATCAAAGGCTAAAGCATTTCAGAAAGAGGGGAAAGCAGGAGCATAAACCCTGAGGTGGAGCATAAACCCTGAGGTGGAGCATGCCTGGTAAAGTGTGAGGAACACTGAGGTCAGTGCAGCTGAAGTGGAATGAAACACAGGTAAGGAGCAAGAGGTGAGGTCAGGCAGTCCAGCGCAGAGGGAGAGGCAGAACATGGAGGGCTTGTAGATCATTTTAAAAGCAGGATATGTGTCTGATTCATAACAATATTATTTGAAAGAATATTATTTGAATGAATGAATAACAGTTTCCTATGAATGCACTCCATGTAAACCATGTCTATAGGACTAATATGCCTATGATGCATTCCATGGCCCACACAGTATTTTTTTTAATATTCAACTTGGCTGCGCATGGTGGCTGGCACCTGTAATCCCTGACTTTGGGAGGCTGAGGTGGGCAGATCGCTTGAGCTCAGGAGTTCAAGACCAGCCTGGGCAACATGGAAGAATCCCACCTCTACAAAAAGTACAAAAATTAGCCAGGCATGGTAGCATATTCCTGTGGTTTCAGCTACTCAGGAGGCTAAGGTGGGACGATGGCTCGAGCCCAGGAGGCGGAGGTTGCAGTGAGCCGAGATGGCACCACTGCACTGCAGCCTGGGCGACAGGGTGAGGCCCTGTTGCCAAAAAAAAAAAAAAAAAAAAAAAAAAAAAAAAAAAAAATCCCCATGTTGAGTATTATGGAGAGGAAGTGAGAAATACCTGTGTACACTCTGGGCAGCATTTCTGTCTTTCAGCTTACACTATCAGATTTGTATAAGGCAGCACTTTGGAGGGGACAGGCAAGTGATATCTTGTGGCAAATAAAAAGCTGCTGCTATCTGTGGCATCACCTCTGACCCTTAAAGCCAGAAGATCCCCCCACAGGCCAGATGATTCCAGAAAAGCAAGTTGCAAGAGCTAAAGGTCATTCTAGGCTCAGGGGTTCCCACACCTTTGTTGCTCCTGATTTTCTTGGACTTTTGTTCATCTTATAGGCCTCCAATTCAACGCTGACCTCTGGCTCCACTGGGTTTGGGACCTCTCATTCTGCCTTTCTGAAATCTTGGAAGTTATCATTCCTTAATGTTTTGTGACTCTGTTGGCACTTTCAGCTATGGCTCATTAGCTCCCCAAATCCTAGTCAGTAGCATATAACATTCCTAGATATTTGATGTATTTTGCTGCTTTTGTATATGGTATCGATTTTGTATTTCATTTCCTAATTGTGACTAGTATACAGATGAGCATTTTTTGGTCTAGAGTGCTTGCTAGATTCACTCATTAATTCTGTTTGTTGATCCCTTTAGATTTTCTATGTATACAATCATGTATTCCGCAAATATCAATTTTTCTTCTTTCTTACCAATCTTTACATCTTTTATTTCCCTATCTTGACTTGTTACACTGGCTAGATTTCCAGGACAATTTTGAATGGAGCTAGTGATTGTTGTTTTCCTGAGATGAGGTGGTCAGTGTTTGGCATTTAGTGAGCAAACAAGATATTAGTGTTTTCTTTGTTTGTTTGCTTTAAAGAGTTTTGCTCTGTCACCCAGGCTGGAATGCAGTGGTGCAATCTTGGCTCACTGCAACCTCTGCCTCCTGGGCTCAAGTGATTCTCCTGCCTCAGCCTCCCAAGTAGCTGAGACTACAGGTGTGTGCCACCACACCTGGCTAATTTTTGTATTTTTAGTAGAGACAGGGTTTCACTATGTTGGTCAGGCTGGCCTCGAACTCCTGACCTCAGGTGATCTACCAGCCTCAGCCTCCCAGGGTGCTAGGATTACAGGCATGAGCCACTGTGCCCTGCTGGTTTTTTTTTTTTTTTTAATAGACTTCTATTTCTAGATTGCTGAGTTTTGTGTGTGTGTGTGTGTGTGTGTGTGTGTGTTTGTTTGTTTTTTTGTGGACCCTTCAAAATGCATAGGAAGTAGTGGGGTAAGGATGGGAGGGAAAACTCCAACTCCACCAAGACTCTGAGCAGGATTAAACACCAGGTGATATTTGCCAGGGGTGGGCCACTTTCATCTGGTATTCTTCTTCTACTGATAGAGGAGTTAAGAAGAAATTATTTAGGCAGATAGAGTAAGGAAGTCCTCCGTAAACTTTTCCTTTTAATGAAAAGCAGCCTCCAAATCATTTTCTTTTCTAACAAAGAGGACCCTGTAAAATCGAGTTGCAGATGTAGAAAGGCAGGCTAGAAGCTTGCGCGGGTGAACGCTGGCAGCTGTGGCAATAGAGAAAGGCCACCTGGGACTAGGCATGTTCAAAATGACTGCTCCATCTTCCCTTTTCCTTTCCAACCACATGTGCCATAGGGAGCAGACAACATGGGGCTGGCCAAGTGGAAAGCCCGTTTGAATGATAAGATTAGTGTGGGGTGGCCAGCTTCTTCATGCACTATGTAAACATCACAACTGGTCCAGCCAATCTGTGCGCCCTATGCAAATCAGACACCACCTTCTCAAACCTGTCTATAAAATCCGATGCACTTCCCGCAGGCTGGAAGTCCCATTCAGGCGCCCCTCTCTCTCACAGGAGAGGAAGCTGTTCTCCTTTCTCTTTCTTTTGCCTATTAAGCCTCTGCTCTTAACCTCACTCCACATATGTCCATGTCCTTGATTTCCTTGGCATGAGACAACGAACCTCGGACAACAACGCCAGACAACAACCCCACTTCACTACCTTCTGGGGCACCCCTGTCTTGTCCCCAGTTTCTCAGATATGTTTCCTAGAGACTGTAAATTATAGAGGGGGCATCTGTGCCAATGAAACACATGAACATGTCAGAAGCATTTGAACCAGAGTGACTCCATCTTGAATAAGGGCTGGGTAAAATGAGGCTGATACCTCCTGGGCTGCATTCCCAAGAGGTTAGGCATTCTGTCACAGGATGAGATAGGAAATTGGCACAAGATACAGGTCACAAAGACCTTGCTGATAAAACAGACTGGGTGAAGAAGCCAGCCAAATCCCACCGAAACCAAGATGGTGATGAGAGTGACTTCTGATCATCCTCACTGCTCATTACGATGCATTAGCATGCTAAAAGACACTCCCACCAGCACCATGACAATTTACAAATGCCATGGCAATGTCAGGAAGTTACCCCATATGGTCTAAAAAGGGGAGGAACCCTCAATTCTGGGAATCGCCCACCCCTTTCCCAGAAATCTCATGAATAGTCCACCCCTTGTTTAGCATATAATCAAGAGGTAACAATAAGTATAAGCAGCTGAGCACCCATGCCACTGCTCTGCCTATGGAGTAGCCATTCTTTATTCCTTTATTTGCTTTATAAATTTCCTTTCACTTTATGCATTCACCTCAAATTCCTTCTTGTGTGAGATCCAAGAACCCTCTCTTGGGACCCCTTCCTCGTAACAAACATAATGTTTCCTACTAGTGTTTCCAGTACAGAGCAAGGAGCCTGGGAGTCTAGTCTTGGTGATGGAGTGAGAAAGGTGAGCGACTGATGCAGTTTTATTTGAAGAATAAACTTACTTAAAAAAAAAGGTTAATTTCCAGTTCTAGAGGGACAGGGGTTCCTAACAGACTAATGGGACAGAGACTGAGTTATAGAGAAAAAAGAAAAAGGCCCAGAAAACGGCCCCAAGGAACAGGACTATATCAACTTCACACACAGCCTGATGGTGTGTCCCAAAGATCAGCTTAGGGCAGGATTTCTCAGCCTGGGCACTACTGGCATTTCAGGCTGGATAATTCGTGTGTGTGTGTGTGTGTGTGTGTGTGTGTTGCAGGTCAGGTGGGGGTTTGTGCTGTGCATTGTAGGTTGTTTAGCAGTATCCCTGGCCCATTCTCACTAGATGTCAGTAGCGCCACCCACCTCCCATGGTGACAATCAAATGTCTCCCGACATTTCTCTCGAGCATGGGACCCACAAGATCACCCAGTTGAGAACCACTAGCCTAGGGTCACTTAAACTTCTCTTGTCAGTGGTCAGACTTAATCCTAGGAAGTAGTCAAAGAGTTTGAGCTGCAGCTGGGAGGAGAGGTTAAGGGTCCAGACTGGAACATTCCAATCACACACGCCATTCTTTTTTATGGGCATCTTGGAATATGGCTGTTTCAAAACTTTCCACTTCCTCCTTTTCTTTTCCTCATTTGATGAATTTGTTGTCAGCACTATGAGACAGGGGAGGTTGTTTTCTCTGTTACTTTTGGGAGGAGAGCCTCTCCTGTTCATTTAATCTGTGCGAACTTCCGGCAGGAAATGGCACTCAAGGAAAGTTTTGAATAAAAGGAAGATGCTGGTTTAGCCAGTGGAAACAGGAAGTTGTTGCCCGTGTCTCATACGGTGTAGAAGAAAGTAAGAGGCAGAGAGAAACTGCACTTAGCAGGACTGGGAGGAGCAGAAGACAGTGGGGTGGGAGTACAGGGAGGGTGGGGAGAGCTGAGGAGCAGAGGGAGGCAACTGCGCCACCAGGACAGAAGACCTTGAATCTCCAGGCTGAGCCGACTGTACCGGAAGAGCATGAATGTGCTGTGTAGGAGGAGCAGGGTCATGCAGTGACAGTAAGTCAAAGCTATAGTGGTTTGTTAATTAAACTACTTTAGAGTATAGTATTCTTCTATACTATATTCTATTTTTTTTTTTTCTTTTTCGAGTCGGAGTCCCGCTCTGTCACTCAGGCTGGAGTACAATGGCGTGCTCTCGGCTCACTGCAACCTCCATCTGCTGGGTTCTAGCAATTCTCCTGCCTCAGCCTCCTGAATAGCTGGGACTGCAGGTGCGTGCCACCACACCCGGCTAATTTTTTGTATTTTTAGTAGAGATGGGGTTTCTCCATGCCAGCCACGTTGGTCTTGAACTCCTGACCTCAGGTGATCTGCCTGCCTCAGCCTCCCAAAGTGCTGGGACTACAGGTGTGACCCACCGTGCCCAGCCTATTCTATTTAAATTAATACATTTTCTCTCCAATATTAAGAGCATATGCCTACATTCTAAAATCTCCTTGAATAAAGAGAGAGAGAAAGAGAGCAAATGTGGCAAAATATTAACAATTGGTGAATCAGATGAAGGGTATATTTTTGTTCACATTATATTCTTCCTGTAATTCTTCTATAAGTTTGAAAATTTTCAAAATTAAAATTTGTGCTGTGTGGAGAGAAGAATGAATTTTTAAAACCATGTGATATTTAGAACTGGATCAGTCATCACAGATGTATGTGTTCATGAATATGTGGCATTATTTATGAATTTTTTTCTCTTCAATGTAATATAGTGATGCTGATGGCTCTCTTAAGAGTGATTTCTCATCATGTATTTATGTATTTTCAGGTTCTGACAAATACAATCTAGAATTGTCAGATTTTTGCATAATTTGCCCCATTTCCTTACAAGGCAGAGGTAAATCAGCTTGTAGCTTTCACTATCATTCATTCATTGGATAAGCATTTCTTGAGTATCTGCTATAACTGTATACAAGGTGTATACTCTTTTTTTTTGAGATGGAGTTTTGCTCTTGTCGCCTAGGCAGGAATGCAGTGGCGCAATCTCGGCTCACTGCAACCTCCGCCTCTCGGGTTCAAGCGATTCGCCTGCCTCAGCCTCCGGAGTAGCTGGAATTACAGGCCCACCACCACAGCCAGCTAATTTTTAAATTTTTAGTAGAGACGGGGTTTCACCATGTTGGCCAGGCCTGTCGCGAACTTCCGACTTCAGGTGATCCACCTGCCTCAGCCTCCCAAAGTGCTGGGATTACAGGTGTGAGCCACCGCACCCGGCCTACAAAGTGTACACTCTTAAGCATTATGGGGAATACAAATATGAATCAGATAGACATTCTGCACACATATAATCTTATAATTTGGTATAAGTTTAAAACCTTGCACATAAAGAACTTTTTTTTTTTTTTTTTGGCTGGAGTGCAGTGGCCCGAGCTTGGCTCACTGCAACCTCTACCTCCCGGGCTCAAGTGATTCTTGGGCCTCAGCTTCCCAAGTAGCTGGGACTACAGATGTGTGCCACCAAGCCCAGCTAATTTTTGTATTTTTAGTAGAGACAGGGTTTCACCCTGTTGGCCAGGCTAGTCTCGAACTCCTGGCCTCAAGTGATCTACCCGCCTCGGATTCCCAAAGTGGTGGGATTACAGGTGTGAGCCACCATGCCCAGCCAAGAACTTTAAGATAGATTGAAAATTATTATTTTTTGTCAAGTCTCAAAGAACTTACTCATCTTATTGGGAAATGGTGTGAGGCATATTGTGCTGCATTTGTTCCGTCCTGCCATGGAGCAAAACTAGGGCTGAGGGTTGGGGGCTGTTGGTGGGGTTGAAGTGAAGAATGCTGCATTGGTTTGCCATTGCTGTATAACCCATCAGTCTGTGGCTGAAAACAACAGTCATTTAGTATTGTTCTTGTGTGTGTGGTTCAGTTGGGGCTTGGCTCATAAGCGTGGATTTGGATAGGCAGTTCTGTTTCAGGCTGCTGCAGCTAGATGAAAATATATACTTTCCCCTGAAGGTCTGTGGACCAGTGGGGATGACTCTATCTCATGTAGCTCTCAGGGAATGCTTTTCTTAGGTGATGGCAGAGGTGCAAGAGGACAAACAGAAAAATGCCTTAGAGGCTTTAGAAAGCCCAGGCTCAGAACTCATATGCTGTTATTTTAGCTTATGTATCACTGGCCAGTAGAAGTCACATGGCTGAGCCCAAAGTCATGGGACAGGGACAAATACTGTGCCCACAGTGAAGTAGTGGCAAGGGTGTGGATGCAGGCAGGGGTGACAAACTGATGCAATCTATGACACATGCCATAGATTGTAGTTATAGCATGCTTTGAATACTACATTTTTAAGAGAACAAACTTCAATTTTTTGTCAGAGCTTTTAAAAAAGTCTGATGAAAACAAAAAAAATAAAAAGCTTCTTATGGAAGAATGTCATTACTCATTCCTTTAAATATTGTCTTTCTTGTATTAAGCAAGAAGGCTGAGGTTAAACTGAATTGAAGAAGATCGAATGCAAGTGGTAATGGGAAATACATGCCCATTAGTTCTTTAGGCCTACTTGGGGCTGGTTGTAGGGCACATTTTCCTTTGCTATTTTGGGCCTCTAGTTCATGCACTCTTTCTTCCTCTCAGTGGCAGCTAGCCTTCTTAAAACCCTGACATCTTCATTCTCTTTCTTCCTCTCCATCAAAACCTATTCTGCAGAAGGGATCTAGCAAGCTCATTCACAGTGAGGCATAAGGAACTGAAAAGGAGTAAGATCTAAATGCCTCCAGAAGCATTTGTATTTGAACAAGAGATAAAAGAACTAATGGCTCTATCTCTAATGGAGGAAATTGACACAGCAGAGTAGAGAAGCAAAGGAGATAGACAGGGCACCAAGGAATTAGCCTAGTGACCTCAAAATCACATCCCATAGCACATTTCATTTTTCCTGGGCAAATTACCTCCTTGGGTTTGTGGGCAAGCCCTTGCCCACAAATACAAATGCTTCTGGAGGCATAGTTGCAGTAATAACTAGGAATGTAGCTTTGGTTATGTATTTAGCATAAATAATATTAATATATATGCCTTGTCAAATCAAATGCATTTAATAAATTTGTATAGTATAATGACTCTAATTCGTACATATAGTTATTGTCTTTGAGAAACGAGTGAATAAATATAGCTGGCACTAGGCAGGAACTTTCCGAACTGTGTCAAGGTTAATAATAAGTAAAATGTTATAAGTGGAGACAGGACAGCAACAGCTGTGCAACATTCTTGGAAGCAAAGACTTTGATAGCATGAAGTCAGACAGTGAGCTTGTTTTTGTTGCTACTTTGGGTGAACAGAGAATCCTTCTAACAATTATAAGGAAAACAGTATTTTTTATGTAAATTACAACAGTTTTTCACTCAATATCTGATGTATGCAGCTGGAAAATCAGGGGCCTGTCGAGCGATGTTGGAAGAAGAAGAAACAGATCAAACCTATGAGAATGTCCTGGCTGAGATTCAGTCTTTCGAGCTGCCTATTGAAGCTACTTTAAGGTAGGGCACCGTTGCATTTTATTGTGTCTTCTTTAGCGGTGATAAGGTGGTCCTTTACCCTGCTTTTTATAATTCTTTATAAGAGTAAAAAATATTTTTGCAAAACAGTTACAGTTCTGTATATACTTAATCTCAAGGTTTTCTTATCCTTAGAGAAATTACAGGACATAATTAATCCATTTTATTTTGCATGTTTCCTAACTCATCACCATAAGATTAAAAACTATGACTTTCAAATGATCAAAAAGGACCTCAATCACCTCCAAATAAATTTATATGAGGTTTCAATTGTTTTCTTTAACATATCACTTAGTGAAAAACATTCAGAACAATTAGACATATCAATGAAGCCAATTTACATTTGGGTGGATATGAGTCATAGGAAAAAATGTAGACCATTTATTTGTATTGTAGCTGCTTTCTTGAGTGTATGGTGACCGCTCAGATATGTATTATTTTGTTTCCATATAAGGTTTATTTGTTTTTTCTTTTTTAACATCTTCTTGGATACCAATATATAAGGTTTAAAAATAGCTTCTTTGGTAATGTGGGTATTAATTTTCAAAGTTCAAGAACAGGATTAAAATGAAAAACTATGTGTCATTGTGTTCAAAGGGCAGCTTTTAAAATTTAATTCTCTATGTCTGCCTGTCTCTGACACCTATCAGTGTGGGAACAAGATATTCATCACTTAATTTGATAGTGACAGTCAATAAATATTTGTTGACTAATATTTGTAGATTAAGTGGAAGGATATGTGTGTGTGTGTGTACGTGTGTGTGTGACCTCTTCATTCTCAGAAAGGCCCCAGGGCCAAGTGCTTCTAAATCCACTAAAGTTTAAACCTGAATAAATTTCTCCCAGCTATTTAAATCTTACTTTGTATTAAACATAGTTTGAATGTCTTCAAAGGTCTTAGGGTAGTGTTAGGGACATGGTAAACAATTGAGATTTGTTGGTTGATTCTTGGATTATCAATATGTAGGTATAGTTGCAAAATAATTACAACTCTATTATAACTATTACATATACCTTTGTCTTATCTGAGCATCATAAATATTCTGTGAAAAAGAGCTGGTAATTTTCAATAGCAGAAATCAGAGCTTTGTAGCAATGGAAAACTCCACAATTTTCTCCATATGGAGCATACTTTAAATTGTACCATTGCCTTCTAAAACTTGTGCATCCACCTGGTGGCTAGGTAGGTGGTCAACTGCTAGGTGCTAGGTAGTTAAGTGCTAGGTGCTAGGTGGCTAAGTCTAAGTGGAAACAAGAGAAAGGGTGAAGGGAGCCTAGACGTGTTTTAGTTACCATGGCCTCTGCTCCCATTGTTGCTTCAGAGCCCTTGGCCTTCAACTTGTAACCCTTTCTACCTCTCCCCGGTCTCACAACCCTGGCCAACATCTACAGACTTTGTCTGTCCTCAGAACTATCCTGTCGGCTAGTCTGTCTCTGGTGTTGGACTTGACTTCCTTTCTTGGTGCTTGGATCTTTCTTACCTTCTCTTCTTAGGACAAATATCCCTGGCATCAGTCTTGTACCTGGTCTTTCTACAGCAAAAAATCATTTAGATTTCGCAGCCACAGCACTCTCTCAGCCTCACCTTCAAGGGCAAGCCTGCATAGATATGTTCCCCAGGTGCTACCCTGTCACGACCATGCAGTGGGCCTAAAATGCCGATTGCTAGCTTAATGTTTGGGTATAAAAAAGGGTGAGAACACTCCTTTCCAAAGGCTACTGTTAAAACACACTGATGTTATTTTGCAGGGTAGAGTGAAGTTACAAGCCCCTAACAAGACTTTATCTGGGATAGTATTCAACAAAAAGCTTTCCTAATTTTCTAAACTATTCATCTAATAAGTTGATTAGATGAAGACTTCTTAGATTGGCATTTGATGCCTTTCCATACATATGTACGTGTGTCACTGATTTTCTACTGTAACTGAGCTTAGGGAACACATCAGCTCATGTAGCCAAATATGAGGGTTGAAAAATAATGACAGGACTCTCATTTCAGTCAAACTAGACTCTGCTATTTGCCAATATGCCTCCTGGAGCTTGGGGTTCCTTTCCCCTATTATTCGCTCTTCCTTCTGCCTGCTAAAATCCAACGTATCTTGCAAGGCATAGCTCTAATGCTCTTTCTAGCGCTACTTACCTAGCTGCTAGGTGCTGGGCACTGTGGAAACTCTATAAAGGTTACTAAGATATAAGTAAGACACATGCCCTGCCCTCAGGAACCTTTAGCCTGAAATGGTTATAACACAACACACACACACACACACACACACACACACACACACAAACACACACAAACCAGAATAAATGCTCTGGATTCTTTGAAGCCTCTCCTATCTAGATGTGAATATTCCATTGTGAATCCCCATCTAGATGTGAATATTCAACTGTGGAAGCCCCTAAGAATGTGATTCATATGAGTTCATGGGCTAATGGTGAAGAAAATACTTACCTTTCTAATAAAAACGAAAAGAGGCAGTCCAGCAAGAATGTCATCATTTCAGCAAAGAAGAGAAGGAGGAGGAAGTATTTTAAAATGCCAAGTTCTGGCTGCATGCAGTGGCTCATGCCTGTAATCCCAGCACTTTGGGAGGCTGAGGTGGGAGATCGCTTGAGGCCAGTTGAAGACCAGCCGAAGCACCATAGTGAGACCCTGTCCCTATAAAACACTTTTTAAAATTAGCTGGTGGCTTGCGCCTGTAGTTTCAGCTACTCGGGAGGCCAAAGGGGGAGGCTCACTTGAGCCCAGGAAGTCAAGACTGCGGCGAGCTGTGATCATGCCACTGCACCCTAGCCTGAGTGACAAGAGTAAGACCCTGTCTCCAAACACAAAACAAAACCAAAACCAAAAGAAAACTATAAGCTATAAGGGTTGAGAGGGTGGAAAAGGAGTTTGGCTGGAGGCAGCTGAAGGCCCTGCCATGAGGCCCTGGAATGAACAGTGAGAGAAAGGTTAGGATACCGGGACTGGAAATGCAAGAGAGAAACATTCCCAGGGAAAAGCTGAGGTAGAGAGAATATTGAAGAGTTTACCTACGTGTTTTTCCCTGTCACAGAAGAAAGGCATTGCTTTGACAAATATTTTCTGCTGTAAAATCCGGAACTCTGTTAGCTTCCTTTTCCTGCCCACCTTGTTTTGCAGGTAGGCAACCTGAGGTGACCTATTTGAGGTCAGAGTTCATATCTGGGCCAGGTGGAGTTTGCTCCCCTAACAAGGTGAGCTCAGAGAGCTCAGTGACTCAGGACTCAAGAAATGGTTTCTACCAGTGTAATTCAAGGGTAACTGAATGGCATTTCTTTTGCAGAGCATTCAAACCTTCCCGCATACTCATTCCCACACATCATCTGGGAAAACAAGTCTCCTCTGTCTCAGACGTCATGAGTGGGTTGTGGCGACCAAGAGTCATTGTCAATGGCCTATAATGCCTTTCACCCCACCAGGCTGTGTTCTTCCCACCTCCTGGCTTTATACATGGCTACTCCCAGGACAAGCTTCTTCCAGATGGTCCAGCTCGTTTCCTGCCTGACTTTCCCAATGAGCCCTTGTGTTGGCTCCTTTGGCCCTCTTTTTGAAAGAGTGGACAAGAATCAGATGATTCTGAGGTCTTGCATTTGTTTTCATTTTGTGTGTGAAATGGTATTTAAGGCCCATAGCATTAAGTTTGAAGGAAAGATGGTTTCAGGGGAGAGCTGAGACTCTATACTTTTCCCAAGGTTTATTTGCATTGCCAATGAAACATCCATTAAAGCCATCTCAGCCAAATGTAGAGTTTGAATTGGAGAAGAAAATACCAGGGTTGAAAAGTGGAATTTGATGTTAGCCATGCAGATGGCGACTGAACTTAAGAAAAAAGGGAGAAATGTAAAGGAAGGCCTACTGTCAGTGCCTGTATTGTCCCAGCATGGTTTAGCTTTGGGCATTCAAAATCCCCTACCTAGGCCAGGCACGGTGGCTCACGCCTGTAATCCCAGCACTTTGGAAGGCTGAGGCCGGTGGATCACTTGAGGTCAGGAGTTCAAGACCAGCCTGGCCAACATGGCGAAACCTCATCTCTACTGAAAAATACAAAAATTAACCGGTTGTAGTGGTGCACGTCTGTAGTTCCAGCAACTTCGGAGGCTGAAGCGGGAGAATCACTTGAACCTGGGAGGCGGAGGTTGCCGTAAGCCGAGATTGGGCCACTGCACTCTGGCCCGGGCGACAGAGTGAGACTCCTCTAAAAAAAAAAAAAAAATCCCCTAGCTTGCAGAATATTGGTAGGCTGAAATTTACGGGCAGGTAAAGTCTGCAGTTAGTTTTGCTGCCCTAATCCTTTTGCCCTGGGCATCACTGTTTTCATTGCATTGCAACCACAGGCTAATTTCCACTGGATGTTCTCATTCTGTTTAGGTTTCCTGATTTTCACCGTAGCCTCTCCATTTGGTGTAGATGTGCCTGGCTCCTTGCCAGCTCCTTCCGCTAGGGGGCGTGCCTGTCCCTGGGAGACTTAATGGCTGTCCGGGGCCATGTTCAAGGAAACATTAGTCCCGGTTTTACTCAGTATTATCAAGTTCCTTGCACAAGGATGGTCAATAGGTTTCAAGTAGCATATCAATTCAATGCATTGGGAATGGTTGCCTGAATCTTCATATTGAGGATGATCCTGATAAATTAGTGCCGATAGCTATGGTCCTAGGATAGGGTAGTAGCAGTGTTCATAACATTTATTTACCATATTCACACTAGAACTTCCTGCTGTGAGGCACCACCCATCAGACCTGCTCCCATGGATACTGACTCAGACTTGGATGTAGCCTGGGGTTCATGATGCCCCTTGGGGTCCTGCAGGTGTGTTATTAGCCCCTTAGAACAGGTCCTGAAGTCACAATGTCTGAACCGACTTGGGTTCAGAAGTCACAGCATGTTTTGTGGCTGTAGCTGAGCCTGAGATGATAAAATCATGGACACATTGTAGGGTACTGCAAAGTTAGTGGGAGGTAGAAAGGTGGGGGGCTGTGGGGGCGGGGGTGGATGTCTAAAGCAGGCCCTGCAGAGGGCTGGGAAAATAGGAGGAAAAGGGAATTGTACAAGATGACGTACCAGAAGAAATTTTTGTAATTGTTTTATGATAACATAATTGTTTTACACTTGTATTCACAGACTCTCTCAGGCACTTTTCCAAAAGCTGACCATGAAGTTTTATCAGTTTAAGAGCAAACAGGATATCATATTTCTTTGACTTTAATGTTTTTAGGAATAAAGATAACGTGCTTTTAGGAAAGGAAAGAAAACATTAAAAAAAAACCCTAAAGTGTATATACTATAAAATCTTAGAATGACATACTAAAACAAAAAATAAGTAGTTAAATTTAACTGTGGATGTTCTAGAATGTTCTTGCTATTTATATCTTTATAAATGTAAGATTTGTATTAAATCTTATTTTATCAAGTATATTCATTAAGATCAAAGGTCTAGATTTTAATCTGGACTGAACATTTACTACTTGTATGATTTTGGCCTTAGTTTCTGAAACTATAAAGTGGGGATTATGATAAAACCTATCTCAAATGATTAGTGTCTATAAGGTGCTTAGCATAATAGTTGACTGGCACAGAGTAAATAATAAATATTAGTGTTGACTATTATTGTCTAGTTTCCATTTGGGATGGATATTCTAGTATGACTTAATAAATATATACTTTAGAGTCCTGAAGTAAACAATCACTCATAACATCTTGAAATTCTGAGCAGGTGTGAAATATTGAGTTATGCAAATTTTTTAAAACTTTTTTTAATTTGACAAATAATAATCGCATATATTTAGAGTGTAGAACTTTTTTTTTTTGAGACAGGGTCTGGCTCTGTCAGTCAGGCTTGAATACAGTGGCACAATCTTGGCTCACTGCAGCCTCTGCCTCTTGGGCTCAAGCAATCCACCCATCTCAGCCTCTTGAGTAGCTGGGACCACAGGCGTGTGCCACCACGCCCGGCTAATTTTTGTATTTTTTGTAGAGACAAGGTTTCACCATGTTGCCCAGGCTGGTCTTGAACTCCTGAACTCCAGCAATCCGCCTGCCTTGGCCTCCCAAAGTGCTGGGATTACAGGTGTGTGCCACCATACCTGGCCTATTTATAGGGTATAATGTGATGTTTCACTGTCTGTTTACATTGTAGAATGATTAAATCAAGCTAATTATTATATCTATCACCTTACATATTTTTTGTGGTGAGAACATTTAAAATCTACTTTGAGCAATTTTGAAATATGCAATATATTATTATTATTAATTATAGCCACCATTCTGTGCAATAGA
This sequence comes from Symphalangus syndactylus, assembly GCF_028878055.3. Classification (NCBI taxonomy): domain Eukaryota; kingdom Metazoa; phylum Chordata; class Mammalia; order Primates; family Hylobatidae; genus Symphalangus; species Symphalangus syndactylus. The sequence continues at coordinate 45,813,432 of NC_072424.2, read as the reverse complement.
TCACCAAAGCTTATTTCTCCTGTCCAACTGAAATTTTGATTAACATCTTTGATTAACATCTTTCCTTTTCCCATCTATCTCTCTCCTCAGCCTCTGGTAACTACCATTCAACTCTCGACTTCTCTGAGTTCAACTTTTTTAGATTCTACACATAAGTGAGATCATGCAGTATTTGCGTTTCTGTGCCTGGCTTACAGTAATGTAAATTTTATTTTGGTTGCATTATATGCAGGGGAGAGAGGTGTCAATTTTAAAAATCACATTCACGAATGCTTATATTTTATACTAATGCAATATCATGACCTGATTTAATCTCTAATGAGAATAGTATAGTGTTCTACATAAAAATGGAGTCCAGAGAAATTGTTCAGAAATAAATTTGGGCCTAACTGTGACAGAGGCTTGCTGCATCTGTGGCACCTCCAAAAAGCCTGGAATGTCTTATGAGACTGGGCTATACAGTTACCCAATTTTTGCTGGACATTTAAGTGATATCATTAGCTATCTGATGTTTATTGCAACACTAGATAAAACTTTAAAAACATTTTTATGTTTAGGAGCCAAATATTCTAGCCAGGGGGACAGTTTTGCTTATTTAGTGGTTAAGTGAATGGGCTTTGGAACCAAGGATATGGGTTCAAATTCTGCCTTTATAATTACTAACAGAGCTGTTGAAAGGATTAGTTGAATTAGGCATGAAATGTATTAATGAAATGTAATGTCTCATAGCAAATGCTCATTCACTCATTCATTCGGTAAATAAATAATAATGGCACATTTACAGTGTGACAGGCAGTGGTCTGAGTGCCGTTGATACAGCAAGATCAAGATCTGGAAAGTCCGTGCTCACAGGGAGCTTGTATTTTAGTGAAAAGAGCCAGAAACACACCAATAAAAAAGTGTTAATAAGTGCTATGAAGAATTAAAAAACAGGCCAGGGGCGGTGGCTCATGCCTGTAATCCCACCATTTTGGAAGGCCGAGGCAGGCAGATCATGAGGTCAGGAGTTCGAGACCAGCCTGGCCAACATGGTGAAACCCTGTCTCTACTAAAAATACAAAAATTAGCCGGGTGTGGTGGTGCACACCTGTAATCCTAGCTACTCAGGAGGCTGAGGCAGGAGAATTGCTTGAACCCGCGAGGTGGAGGTTGCAGTGAGCTGAGATCACACCACTGCACTCCAGCCTGGGCAACAGAGCGAGACTCTGTCTCAGAAAAAAAAAAAAAAAGGGTAAGGAATAGGAAGGTTTAGGGATGCTAATATCCCTAGCCGGGGAGTAAATGTCAGCTGTCATCATCATCATCATCATCATCATCATCATCATCATCATTTCATTAGCTACATTTCGAATCCTATTTTGCCAAGAGGAGAGAGAAAAATCGGACAAGTGAGAGGAAAGGAAGAAAGGGCAAAAGGCAGTAAAGGAAGGCTAAGCAGGGAAAGAGGGAGGAATAGAGAGTGCGTTGAACAGGATGACGAATAAGAAAACCAACAAGGAGAAGGAAGGTAAGAGGAGAGAGCAGGGACAATTGTTTGTCTTATAAACTGGTGGTGGCGGTGGAGTTGGTGGGGGGGTGTGTTATTTGAAGGAAAGAGAGAATGGAACTCAGAGAAAATGATATTGTTCTTTAACTGCTCAGTGGACTTTAAAATGTTTAGTTTTGAGGGCTTTCAGGGCATTTTTCTGAGGGCAGGGTTGGCAACATAATTTGTGGGGCCCAGGGCAAAATGAAAAGGTAGATTCCTTTTTCAAAAATTATAAAGAATTACAAGATGGTGATGACAGAGTATTGAACCAAAGGCAACTGCGTAGGTCACACACCATGAGCCAGCCCTGTCTGAGAGCGTAACACAGAACATGGTACACAGCAAACATTTAATAAAAATAGTTGTTGAATGAACAAAACCCGGGGCTAGTTGCTTTTGAACTCCTCTGAGGACTGGCCCGTATTTTAGAAAAAAACTGATTTTATTTGGCTTCAATTTCAAATTTCCTTCTATTGTTCTCCACCGTGGGGTCCAGATCTTTATGGAACAGCCGATTCCTGCACAGGGTTTTACAGCAGGAATCCTCCCAGACCAGCTGGGCTTTGTTTATTCTCTTGCACTTACAGAGTGTGGCCACTTGGGGTCACCACACCAAAAAGGCAGAAGCTGGAGGAGGGCCCCTGTGACGGTGGACATCCGAAACGAGTTGCTAAAAGCCACTGGGAAGGATTAGTTTATCAGAGCCAATGTATAAAGACTGCCTGTACTTTACATTTTGATACAGTTCTATAATTCTATAACAAGAGCTCTAAAACTCTTTAAGAAACATTTGAATGATGCCAAGTTTTGAGAGGATAATGATAGGGTTCCCAGGGGTGAGGAGGGGAATCTTTTTGTAAATGTGGTACCCTACCTCGAAAAGCATGCATTTGGCCGGGCGCGGTGGCTCATGCCTGTAATCTCAGCACTTTGCGAGGCCGAGGCGGGCGGATGACGAGGTCAAGAGATCGAGACCATCCTGGCCAACATGGTGAAAGTCCATCTCTACTAAAATACAAAAAATTAGCTGAGTGGGCAGTCGCGGTGGCTCACACCTGTAATCCAAGCACTTCGGGAGCCCGAGGTGAGTGGATCACGAGGTCAGGAGTTCAAGACCAGCCTAGCCAAGATGGTGAAACCTCGTCTCTACTAAAAATACAAAAATTAGCTGGGCGTGGTGGCTGGCACCTGTAATCCCAGCTACTCGGGAGGCTGAGGCAGAGAACTGCTTGAACCTCAGAAGCGGAGGCTGCAGTGAGCCGAGACCGCACCACTGCACTCCATCCTGGGCGACAGAGCGAGACTCTGTCTCAAGAAAAAAAAAAATTACCCGGGCGTGGTGGCACGTGCTTGTAGTCCCAGCTACTCAGAAGGCTGAGGCAGGGGAATCACTTGAACTCGGAAGGCGGAGGTTGCAGTGAGCCGAGATCGCGCCACTGCACTCCAGCCTGGTGACAGAGCAAGACTGCGTCTCAGAAAAAAAATAAAGAAAAAAAGAAAAACATGCCATTTACAACATTAAGCTTAATACGAGAAGTATTTGCATGTGGATCATTCACTTATTAATTGACCCCCTACTATATGCAAGGCACTGGGCTGGGCAGTGAACAATACAGGCATCGTCCCTGTGCCTGACGTAGGAGCAGTTCCTGGAAATGGAGACAGACTCAGTGATTTGTTCACCACCATGATATGTGCTTCCAAGGATGAGTGAGCACTGCTCCCAAGGACAACGAAAGGCGCTTGCCTTAAAAGCGCAGGATCCAGAGGGTTCACTAAAGTGGGTCTGGAACCAAGAATCCAACCCAAAGACACGTTCCTGTTTCCCTCTCTACAAAAGCAGGAAACATATTTCAGTTGGTTTACATCCACCAAGCATGCAGAAAACCCTGATACACAATCAGGTTATTTTTTTAATGATTAGAAAAAAGAACATTTATGTGTCTGGTTTTTATTTTTATTTTATCAAAGAAGAGGCTAAAATGCTGGGCTCTCTGGCTTACTAGCAAATGCCTGATAACCCTAGTCGCCAATGCTAATGTTGATTGAGCTAACATAATACATATATTATCTTCTTTAATCCTCACACAATTTGGTGAGCTAGGGATTCTTACTGTCCTTAATTCACACTTGAAGAAGCTGAGCCTTAATCAAGTTAAGTAACTCCTTGAGGCCTAACATCTAGTAAGAGATGAGTTGGAATTTGAACTCAAGTAGTTAAATGCCAGACCAGAGCAGTTGCACTCTACAACCTCGTTCTGAGGGAGGCGCTTTCCCAAGACAGGTCATTAGTCTGTAGATAAATGGCGCAAAGTTAAGTTGCTAATGACTAAGAGTTTGTTTACAAGTCAAATCCTTACTTTGCCAATTAGTTTTATACTGGACACAAAATGCATCTCCTGCCCTGCTGGTCTTCCTGGTGTATCTTTCTTCTTCCAGGAGTCCTGAAGACAGATTTTGGATTGATCTCTGGAAGTCAATATCCACTGCCAAAAAATAATTCCACATGCATCTGCAATCTGCCTGTCTGTGCCCTGCTACTCCGCAACCTTCTCAGTGCAGACGTTAAATGATTCACTCCTTGGGGCTTGGTGTGGTGGCTCATGCCTGTAATCCCAGCACTTCAGGAGGCCGAGTCAGGGCGATCACTTGAGGGAAGGAGTGTGAGACCAGCCTGGCCAACATGGCCAAAGCCCATCTCTACTGTAAATACAAAAATTAGCTGGACGTGGTGGCATGCACCTGTAATCCCAGCTACTCAGGAGGCCAAGGCAGGAGAATCGCTTGAACCTGGGAGGCAGAGGTTGCAGTGAGCCAAGATCGCGCCACTGCACTCCAGCCTGGGCGATAGAGAGAGACTCCATCTCAAAAAAAAAAAAAAAAAAAAAAATCATTTATCCCTTGGATAGGCTTCCCCCATCCCACATTTATATATTTGATAAATCTATGTCCATGATTAAAATGTACAGTTAGGGCCGGGCGTGGTGGCTCACGCCTGTAATCCCAACACTTTAGGAGGCCAAGGTGGGCAGATCACCTGAGGTCGGAAGTTTGAGACCAGCCTGGACAACATGGAGAAACCCCGTCTCTACTAAGAATACAAAATTAGCTGGGTGTGGTGGCACGTGCCTGTAATCCCAGCTACTCTGGAGGCTGAGGCAGGAGAATCACTTGAACCCAGGAGGCGGAGGTTGCAGTGAGCCGAGATCACGCCATTGTTACCTAGCCTGGATAACAAAAGCGAAACTCCGTCTCAAAAAAACCAACCAAACAAACAAAACAAATGTGCAATTAGTTATTTAGGACATTTAGCTTTGAATTCTTAGCTAAAACCTCCAGGTACTCACAAACTGTCAGAAGTCTCAGAGGGAACCAGCAAAAACTGTTTCAGAAGGAGAAGTGGTAAATGGACTTCCTTCCATGTTCACTTGAATTTCAGGGAAGATACTGCTGCTTATGTTGAAGTAATCTCTATGGGCAGGTGTTGAAACAGGCCTGGCCTGAGGAGTGCCTAAGCAGGGCTGGTTTCCCAGAGCAGGGGCACTTGGAGCCAGCTTTCGAATAAAAGGTATCAGGTCTGGTGAAGAAAAGGGGGAAAGTTCTAGGTAAGGAATGATCAGGAAAGTAATGTCCCAGCTGGAGACATTGGTCAAATAGGAAGCTGGCATGTGCCACATGCCCTGCTCTCCTCATTTTGCTCACTATATAGTTCACTGCAGCATTGAACTCCTGGGCTCAAGCAATCCTCCCACCTCAGCCTCCCAAAGCTCTGGGATTATAGGTGTGAGCCACTGTGCTCGACCTAAGAAGTTCTTGAGAGGGGAAAATAACCTTTCGAAAACTGAAAGTGAAACATAAAAAAATGAAGACAAATTTTATCCCCTCCCACAAAAAAGAATGAAAAGCTAGGTCTCTCTGCAGGAAATGGAAGACTATCTTAGCTCAATGGATGTGTATAGCTGGAATCCATTGCTCTGAAGATTCCAGATTAATAGGAAGGAGGGCATTAGCAGTGTTTTATAAGGCCCTTCCTAAGTTTGGTAGGCAGTGGGTCCCACTGCTGCTCACATTCTAATCCCTGGAACCTGTGAATATGTTATTTTTACATGAAGGGGATATTGCATACGTGATTAAGGTTAAGGACCCTGAGATGGAAGATTATCCTGGATTAAATGGTTGGGTCCACTCTAATCATATGGGTCCTTAAAAACTGAGCATCTTTTCCAGCCTAAGTCAGAGTCAGAGGAAGATGTGACCACAGAAGAATGGTCAGAGAGATGTAATGCTGCTAGCTTTGAAGATAGAGGAAGGGGGCCACGAGCCAAGGTATGTGGGTGGCCTCTAGAAGCTGGAAAAGGCAAAGAAACAAATTCTCCCACAGAGTCTCTAGCAAGGAACACATACATGCTGACACCTTGATTTTTAGCCCAGTGAGACCTGTGACAGATTTCTAATGTACAGAACTGTAAGATAATATGTCTGAGTCATTTTAAGCTATTCGATTTGTGGTGATTTGTTAAAGCAACAATGGAAAACTCATACGCCATGCGACAGCAATATGAGGCAGACACTGCTATTGTCATTTACAGTCATTTAACTGACATATAAAAGAACTAGGTTCTTTCCCAATGTCACACAGCTCTCAAGTGATATTAATCCAAGAATTAATGTCTTCGGACACTGGTCTTCAGAGCTCATGCTCTAACTATTGCACAATACCACCTGCCAGGATGTTTGTGGGGAGGAGGCTGGAGGTAGGTTTCAAGTAAAAGCTCACTGAGGGTGAATGAGTTACACAGCTGGATAAAGAGCTTGGTTGACTCAAACGGAAGCTTTTCAAAGCCCTGGATTAATGTAGAGCAGAAAGTAGTTGTTCCTCAGGCTAGGTTTCCATTCTGTTCCTGTTTAGTCTTCCTTCCTCCCTGCTTTGATCATGACAAACTGCTTTACTCAGTGTCCTACAAACATGTCATTAAGCACGACTTTTTTCTACACTGATACCTTTGTCCAAGCCTCCTTGCCTCTCTCTCCCACCTCCCTGCTGCTAACCCCCTTTCAAGAGTTCTCACCCCTCCTCAACCCAGCTACTCTGACCTGGGGGCACCGGGGTTCAGGGACTTTGGTATGAATCACACATCGCCCTGGGCTTTTTTTTTTTTTTTTTTTGTATCTTTGCCATCAAGTGTCTCAACTTCTTGTCATTTAATTTTTCTGTCGCTTATAATTTATTTCCAAGTCTACTGGCCGCTGTGGACTTCTTGCAGGCGGGGACATGAATCCACCTGGAGCGGTCTTCATGGTCAACTGGGATCTTTATTCGTTCGTAAAATAAATCTTACTATCACATGCAATTTTGCTTTTCGTGAGTGCATGTTTTCCTTTCTCTGACTCCCCACGACCCAGAGTACATCAGGCCCTTGTTAAATGTCCCCGTGGCTCTTATTACAGATTCAGGGTGATTATCTGAGTGTCCACCTTGCTGATTACTACGGTATCCCCAGCGTGTGGCACAGGGTGTGGCACACACAGAAGACAAGAATATACGTTAAAGCCCAAAGGCCGGGCACAAGACGCCCAGGAGGGGTTAGTCGCGAGGGAGGGCAGGATGCCAGCTGAGTACCCGGCCGCCGCCCGCAGCCCCCGCTCACTCCGGCAGGTGCGGGGGCGGGAGCCGGGTCGCGCGCCTCCTGCCCGGCACTCCGCGCGCCCCCGCGCCGCCCCGCCCCACCGCGCTCGCGCCACCTAGCACTCGCCCCCGTCGTTCCCGCGGCGCCGCGCCTAGCTGGCTCCTCAGCTTCCAGCCAAAATGGCGGAGAGCAGCGAGAGTCTGGGCACCGTCCCCGAGCACGAGCGCATCTTGCAAGAGATCGAGAGCACCGACACCGCCTGTGTGGGGCCCACCCTCCGGTAAAGCTCTCATCCCACCGGGACTTTGGCCTTTTGCCCCGCGCCGGCCGCTCCTCACGAGCCGGGCGGGGCGTCCGCCGCCGGCCGCGCGCGAAGCTGCCCGACAGGTGGTGCGCGCGGGGGCGGACGGGGGCGCTCGCGGGTGGCGGAACTCGAGCCGGTACCCCGGCGGGACCCAGAAGGCGGCTGCACCTGTCGGCGCGGCCTGCCTCCGCCTCTGGAGCTGTCACCCCGCAGCCGGTGGGTGTGGCTGCTGCAGCGTCTCTAACCCCGGGCGCCGGGGTGCGGCCCCGCGTTCTCCTTCTGGCTGCGGCCCCCGGGCCCGAGGACACTCCTGGGGCCTGCCCCCTGCCCCCGTCTCGCTCGTGGCGGGGCTGAGGGCTGCTCGGCCGCGGGCATGCCAGGCTAGGGTCGACAGCCGGCACCCGGCGTGACGGAGGTGCCAGGTCGCGCGCGGGTGGAAAGCCTGGCGCGCCGGGCTGCCGCGGGCGTGGGAGAATTGAAATTGAGCGGGAGACGCCGGCCCCCTTTCCCCCTACTCCCCCGCGCGGCTGCAGTGGGCGAGAAGAGAGCGTGGGCTGGAGGGGAGGAGCTGCTTGCTGCTTGGGAACACGCTAGGGTGACCCTGCGCTCGCGGGATCTAAGCTGCTTTGGAGGCAGAACAGCTTTTACTTATTTACAAACATTTCATTAAAATTGCGTTAATTTTTCCGTTTAAATCGAGTTCCTTCCCATTCATTTTAAGAATAGTACTAGGTAATGCATATTCCATGCCAGACTGAATACCTGCTGTTCCAATAGAATATTATTAGCCAGGCACCGTAATGAGCCATGGGTTAGGTTAGGCACTGTCTTCAAGAATAAGTTCCTTTTACATATAAGGTTTCATATTTTGGAGTGATGATAATGAGAAATGAAGTTATTATTCACTTAGGGAACTTGAGACAGATTATGCTTTATCATTAGTATTTCTTCAGAATACACTTCCTAGAATAGAGCGCTGTACAGTTTGTGGACCGGTGAATGTAGTGTAAATTGAAGCCAGTTCAAGTTATGTAAATACACCTTGCCCTTAAGAGTCAAGAGGCCTGGGTTCTTGTTTTGCCCTAATCCTGTCACGATGAATTGTGCAGTCATGGAAAAAAATTACTTAACCTCTCTGGATCTCGGTTTCCTTATTTGTAGAATGGAGAGGGGAGAGTATTCAGATGCCCAGGAAGCTCAGAACATTAGGGACCTTGCCTGCTTGTTCACTCCTGTATCCCTAACACCAAGCATGTGGTAGGCATGTTATAAATTTTTGTCACATACAGTTTCTGCTATGATATGATAATGCATAATTAGTGCATTTCCTTAATTTCCCAACATTATTTCTTTTAATAAACTGTATACTTGGTAATGAAAGAAGATTAAAAGGAAGCTTTGTTTTCATCGCTGCGTCTTGAAACTGAGTGCAGTGTGTGATAAAGTTACTAGAGTAGTTTATTTGTGAAAATAGTACTGGTTATGAAGGAGGTGCTTCATCTTGGGAAAATGTGCTAGGTAGTGTCCTTGAAAAAACATGAAATTAACTTAGAAGAAAATTTTGAAATATATTGAGAGATTTTTGGGCCACTCAGGAACAGAATTTATGTATTCATAGTGTTATTCTGTTCTCTTTTGAGGGCAGTTGTTTCAACTGGCTCATTTTGTTTGAACCCACTCTCTTTTCTTTAGCAAACTCTAGTGACTCATACTTATCCCATATATATGTATATTTGCGTCTCATTTATAAGCGGACGCTTTTTGCACACATATAGAGGGTACTGCTAGCAGTCTTTTCTCTTGAACATTGTTTAAGCTTCTATTATTTTTTTCCTGTTTTTTTTTCAGGTTTCACGAAGTGAAGTGTTAATATTGCATTTTTAAAAACCATTTATTATGGAAAAATTTTAAATGTTTAAAAAAGTAAAATAGTTTAATGAACCACCATAAACTATCATCTAGCTTCAATTCATTCCCTGGCCAGTCTTGTTTGATCTTTTCCCTTATCTACTCTCCCTCATCTTGGATTATTTTGAAGGAAATCCAAGACATCAATTTATTCATAAATATTTTAGTATTAAGATCAATTTTTGTTGTTATTTCCTGATTGTCTTTTAGCTGGCCTGTAGACTTATCATTTTATTTATATTGTTTTTTCTCAGCGGCAGGATTTTTCAGCCTGATCTTTTCCTGAGAAGCACGTGATAAACTTTCCGCAGGCCATGACATATAACATGGTTCTTTGACCACAACAGAAGTATATTAGAAATCAATAGTTAAAAAAACAAAAAAACAAAAACTATCTGGAAAATTCCCAAATATTTGGTCATTGACTGACACACAAAAAAATAAATCAAAAGAGAAATTAGGAAGTATTTTAAACTGAGTAAAACACAACATATCATTTGTGAATGCAGCTAAAGAAATACTTAGAAGTTTATGGCACCAAACACCTCTACTAGAAAAGAACGGCTTCAGCTTCTAGCCTAAGAAACTAGGAAAAGAGGAGCAAATGAAATTCAGATGGTGCAAGAAAGGAGATGGTAAAGATCAGAGTGGTATTCAGTGAGACAGAAATACAGAAAATCAGTGAAACTCAATACTGGTTATTTGAGGAGATCGTAAAATTGATAAACCTTTAGGGGTAGAAAAAGAGATGATACAAATTAAAAATAACAGGGCCAGGCGCGGTGGCTCACGCCTTTAATCCTAGCACTTTGGGAGGCTGAGGCAGGCAGATCACTTGAGGTCAGGAATTCGAGACCAGCCTGGCCAACATGGTGAAACCCCATCTCTACTAAAAATACAAAAAAAAAAAATTAGCTGGGCGTGGTAGTGCACGCCTGTAATCCCAGCTACTCAGGAGGCGGAGGCAGGAGAATCACTTGAAACCGGGAGGCGGAGGTTGCAGTGCGCCGAGATTATGCCACTGTACTCTAGCCTGAGCTACAGAGCGAGACTCCATCTTAAAAAAACAAAAACAAAAACAAAAAAACCCAACCAACTAACCAAACAAACAAAAAAACGGGAGTGAGAGAGGTTACATGACTATAGATTCTACAGACATTAAAAAAAGGTTAAGAAATATTATGAATAGGCCGAGTGCAGTGGCTCGTGCCTGTAATCCCAGCACTTTGGGAGACTGAAGCAGGAGGATTGCTTGAGCTCAGGCATACAAGACCAGCCTGGGTAACATAATGAGACCTTGTCTCTACAAATACAAAAATCAGCTAAGTGTGGTGGCGTGTGCCTGTGGTCCCAGCTACTCGGGAGGCTAACGTGGGAGAATTGCTCAGAGTCTGGGTCGTTGAGGCTGTAGAGAGCTGAGATTGTGCCACTGCACTCCAGCCTAGGCAACAGAGTGAGACCCCCATCTCAAAAAATATATATATATTATGAACAACTTCATGCTCATACATTTGGCAACTTAGCAGAAATGGACAAATTAGTTGAAAGATACAAAGTATTATCAAAGCTCACTTAAGAAGAAATAGATAGCTGAATAGCCCTGTATCAATTAAAGAAAGGGAATTTTGCGGTTACAAGCCTTCCCCAAAACGAAACTCTAGGCCCAGATGGTTTTACTGGTGGATTCTACAATCTTTAAGGAAGAATTAATGCCAATTCTACAAAGACTTTTCTGGAAAATTGAAGAGGAGGGAATATTTCCCAGCTCATTTTGAGGTCAACATTAACCTGATACCAAAACTAAAGAAAGAAAGACATAACTAGAAAAGGAAACTAAATCAGTATTCCTCATACACACAGATTTTACAGAATTTTAGAGAATTAAATCCATATATATGGATTTAAAAGTATAAAATACATCTATATAAAAGTATATTCTATATATGTATATATGTGTGTGTGTATATATATATCTCTATAAAGAATACATCATGATCAAGTGAGGTTTATTTCAAGAAAGATGCTGGCTTAACATTTGAAAAATCAGTGTAACATTGTTCACCATATTAAAGAAAAGTTGTATGATCATATATGTGGAGAAAGCACGGACAAAGTCGAATATTAATTCCTGATTTAAAAAACCCTCAGAAACTAGTAATGAAAATTCCTCAGCTTAAAACAGGGCATCTGTGAAAATCTAGAGCTAAATTGTGCTTAGTGGTAAGAGTCTGAATGCTTTTCCTCTAAAATCAGGAATGAGGTAAGGATATTCATTCTCACCACTTCTATTCAACACTGTACTAGAATGTTGAATATAAGGCCGGTATAATAAGACCATTTAAAAAAAAGCATCTGGTTTGGAAAACCATCTTTATTTGCACACTATGTGATCATCTATATAGAAAATCCTGTGGAATGTACAGAAAAGCTACTAGAACTGATAAGTGAGTTTAGCAAGGTTGTAGGAATCAGGTTGATATGCAAAAGCCAATTGTGTCTCTCTATACTAGCAACAATCAGAAATTGAAATTTAAAATTTGATGGTATCAAAAATATGAAATAGTCAGGGATAAATCTGACTAAAGATGTGGAAGACTTGTATGTGAAAAATACAAAACATTGCTGATATAAATTAAATTAACATTGCTGATAGTAAACTAAGTAAGTGGACACACGCTGTTTTCATGGATTGGAAGACAGTATTGTTAAGATGTCAGTTTTCTCCAACTTAGTCTAGATATTCAAGATAATCCAAATAAATCCCAGCAGAATGAAAATTTATAGAAATTGACAAGCTGATTCTAAATTTCATATAGAAATGTAAAGGACCTAGATTAGCCAAACTAACTTGGTAAAAATGAACAGAATTGGAGGACACATAGACCTGATTTTAAGATTTACTATAAAGCTACAGAAAGTAAGACTATAGTACTAGCATCAAGATAAACAGATCAGTGAAACTTAATAGAAACCACATAAATAGATTAACACATAGTCAATTGATTTTCAACAAAGATGAAAAGGCAATTCAGTAGAAAGAGATAGTCTTTTTTAGTAATGGTGGTGGAAAAATTGAATATCCTTACACAAAATAATGAACTTTGATCCATGCTTTGCACCATATTTAGAAATTGACTCAAAATGAACCCAAGACCTAAATGTAAAATGCAAAACTATAAGACTCCTAGAAAACATAGGAGGAAATCTTTGTGACTTTAGGATAGGCCAAGATGTCTTAGATACTGTTTCCAAAAGTATAATACATAAGAGAAAAAAATTGATAAATTGGACTTTATTTATTGAACCAGAATTGAGAATATCTAGTCTTTGAAGAAGCTATTGAGATTACAGTGAGCCATGATCATGCCTCTGCACTCCAGTCTGGGCAACAGAGTGAGTCCCTGTCTCAAAAAAAAAAAAAGAAAAAAAAAGAAAAGAAAAGGTGAGCCACAGATTGGGAGAAGATATTGGCAAATTGCATATCCAATAAATAAATTGTGTCTAGAATGTATAAAGGAAGTGTTTGAGACTGAATAATAATAAAACAACTCAATTAAAAAATGAGGCTAGGTGTGGTGGCTCATGCCTGTAATCCCAACACTTTGGGAGGCTGAGGCAGGTGGATCACAAGGTCAAGAGATTGAAACCATCCTGGCCAATGTGGTGAAACCCTGTCTCTACTAAAATACAAAAATTAGCTGGACTTGGTAGCATACGCCTGCAGTCCCAGCTACTCGGGAGGCTGAGGCAGGAGAATCACTTGAACCTGGGAGGCGGAGGATGCGTGAGCCGAGATTGTGCAACTGCACTCCAGCCTGGGCGACAGAGTGAGACTCCGTCTCAAAAAAAAAAAAAAAAAAAAAAAGACTGACTATACCATGTATTGGTAAGGATGTAGAAGAACTGGCACTCTCATACACTGCTGTGGGAATTCTATAAATACTGTTTATCAGGTTGAGGAGTTCTCTTAGTTTTTATTATGAAGGGTTGTTGAATTTTATCAGATGCTTTTTTCTGTATCTATTGAGGTGATCATGTGGTTTTGTCCCTTATTCTTTTGATATGGTATATTACATTATCAGATGTAAACCAACTTTGTATTCATGGGATAAATCCCACTTGATCATACTGCATAATGTATAATCCTTTTTATATGTTGTTGAATTCTGTTTGCTAGTATTTTGTTGAGGATTTTTGCATGTATATTCATAAGGTATTTTGATCTGTTTCTTTTTGTGTGTGTGATGTCTTTGATGAGAATGATACCTCATAGAATGAGTTGGTGTTCTCTCAATTGAGATGAGTATTTGGGTTTTTTTCCCCTTTATTCTATTCATGTGGTACATTACATTGATTGATTTCCTCATGTTTAATTACCCTTGCATTCCTAGGATAAATCTCATTTGGCCATAGTGTATAATACTCTTAATATACTGTTGGATTTGGTTTGCTAGTATTTTATTGAGAATTTCTACATCTATATTCATGAGGGATTTCTGTAATCTTTTTAGAGACAAAATCTCACTGTGTTGCCCAGACTGATCTTGTACTTCTGGCCTCAAGCAGTCCTCCTACCTTAGCCTCCCGAGTAGCTGGAATTATAGGCATGAGCCACTGTGCCTGGCATGAAAAATTTTTTTTTTTAATTTATGTTTGAGACAGGATCTTGCTACATTGCCCAGCCTGGTCTTGAACTCCGGAGCTCATGCAGTTTTCCCACCTCAGCCTCCTGAGTAGCTGGAACTACAGGCATGTTCCACCATGCCCAGCTCTGGATAATTTTCTTTTTTTGGCGATGTCTTTATCTGGCTTTGGTGTGAGGGTAATGCTGGCCTCATAGAATAAGTTAGGAAGTGTTCCCTTCTCTTCCACATTTGGAAGAGTTTGTGAATGATTAATGTTAATTCTTTAAATATATGGTAGAATTTTCCAGTTAAGCCATGTGTATTTTCTTTCTTGGGAAGTTTTTGATTACTGATTCCATTTCATTACTTGTTAAAGGTATACTCAGATTTTCTATTTTTCTTGAGTTACTTTTGATAGTTTGTGTCTTTCTAGGAATTTGTTGTGTTTCATTTAGATTATTTTAGTTGTTGACATATAATTGTTCATAACTTTTTCTTATTTTTATTTGTGTAACGTTCTCTCTTTTGTTCTTGAATTTAGTAATTTGAGTCTTTGTTTTTTTCTTGGTCATTCTAGATAAAGGTTTGTCAATTTTGTTGATCTTTTCAAAGAACCAACTCTCTGTTTTATTGATTTTTTTCTCTATTGTTTTTGTTTTTTTCTTTTTTTTTTTTGGGATGGAGTCTTGCTCTGTTGCCCAGGCTGGAGTGCAGTAGCGTGATCTTGGCTCACTGCAACCTCCGCCTCCTGGGTTCAAGCAATTCTCCTGTTTCAGCCTCTCGAGTAGCTGGGATTACAGGCACATGCCACCATGCCTGGCTAATTTTTATATTTTTAGTAGAGACAGGGTTTGCCATGTTGGCCAGGCTGGTCTTGAACTCCTGACCTCAGGTGATCTGCCTGCCATTGCCTCCCACATTTCTGGGATTACAGGCGTGAGCCACTGCACCTGGCCTCTCTATTGTTTTTCTGTTACATTTACATCTGATCTAATCTTTATTACTTTCTTTCTTCTGCTTGTTTTGGGTTAGGTTGCTCTCTTTTTTATTATGATGGAACCCAACCTTATGATGGAAGTTTGGGTTATTAATTTGAGATCTTTCTTACTTTTTAATATTGGTTTTTACACCTATAAATTTTTCTCTAAGAACAGCATTAGCTTCATCTAGAACTTTTTGGCAGTGTGTTTTCATTTACCTTTCTTCAAAATATCTTTAATTTTCCTTGTTATTTCCTCTTTGACTCACTGGTTATTTAGAAGTGTGCTTAATTTCAACATATTTGTGAATTTCTAAAATGTCCTTCTGTTATTAATTTCTAATTTAATCCCATTGCAGTCAGAGGTAATAATTTGTATGATATCAGTTTAAGTTTATTGAGGCTTATTTTATTGCCTAACATAGTCTGTACTGGAGAATGTTCCATGTTCCCTTGAGAAGACTGTGTATCCTATTGTTGGAGGGAGTATTCTATAGAGGTCTGTTAGGTCTAATTAGCTTAGAGTATTGTTCAAGTCTCCTATTCCCCTTTGGCCTTCTGCTTAGTTGTTCTATCCATTATTGAATGATGAGTAGTTTTTATGTCTTTTCAGGCTCTGTTGTTAGATGCATATATGTTTATACTTTATATATTCCTTATTGACTGACCATTTGCCATCATAAAATATCCTTTATTTCTGGACTTGTTTTAAAGTCTGTTATGTCAGATATTAGTATAGCTGCTGCAGCTTTCTTAGGGTTGCTCTTTCCATGATACATGTTTTTCTATCTGTTTACTTTTGACCTATGTTTGTCATTAAATCTAAAGTGTATCTCTTGTAGATAGCACATCATTGGATCTTATTTTTATCCAGTTTGAGAACCTATGCCTTTTGATTGTTTATTCATATTTAATGTTATTATTTATATAGTTGGATTCACATCCACTGATTTTCTTGTGTTCTGTGTCTCATTTCTTTTGCTCCTCTATTCCTTTTTTACTGCTGCTTTTGCATTAAGCAAATATTTTCTGGTGTAACATTTTAATTAGTGATTTTTTTGGAATTTAGAAAAAAGTGATTTCTTAGTGGTTGCTCTCAGAATCTACTTCAGAATTATTCTAATTTCCAGTAAGATATAGAAATGTTACTCTTATATAGCTATATTTCTTCTTTCCCTTTTTTGTGCTATTACAATAATACATTACTATAATTGTTACTTTTTATAATTTTTTGTCTTTTAAAGAAGCAGAGAGAAGAACGGAGACCAATATGTATTTTTAAAGTTTGTTATATCAAGTTTCTTATTTACTGTTTCTGATTCTTTTCATTTGTTGCTGGGTTTTTAGTTGTCATCTTGTGTCATTTTCTTACTCCAGAATGGCTTTGCTCCCACATGCATCCTTTGTGTTGTGATTGTCCATTGTATTACATATATTCTATATATATTCTATATGTTGCATGCCACCAATACAATTATGTACATATAGTTTTATGCAACTGCTTCTACAAATCAATAAGAAATGAGAAGTATGCATTTATACTGTATTTTATAATTACATAGTTACCTTTACTGGTGTTCTGTGTGTGTGTGTGTGTCTGTGTGTGTCTGGTCTGTCTGTGTGTCTGTGTGCGATCAAGTGGTCATCTGAGTTCACTCTTAATCGTGAGGAACATCCTTTTGTATTTCTTGTAAGGCTGGTCTGCTTGAAACTGTTTCCTGTTTTTTGTTGTTGTTGTTTGTCTGTTTTTTTTAAATCTGGGCATGTCTTTATGTCATCTTCGTTTTTTGAAAGATAGTTTTACCATATGTAAGATTTTTAGTTGACGGGTTTTTTTTTCCCCCCAACAGTTTGAGTATGTCTTTCCACTGCCTCTGGGCTTCATTGTTTCTGATGAGAAGTTAGCTGTTAATCTTATTGGAATTCCCTTATGTGATCAGCAGTTTCTTGTTATTTTCAGGATTTTCCCTTTGTCTCTCATTATTTTACTGTGGTGTACCTGGGTTTGGATCTCTTTATGTTTATCTTACTTGGAGTTTGTTGATCTTCATAGATATGTAGGTTAATGTTTTTCATCAAATTTTGGAAATTTTAAATTATTTCTTTAAATAGTCATTCTGTTCCTTTCTCTTCTCTACTTTGGTGCTGCCATCTCATGTATGCTGGTGTGCTTAATGATGTCCACATTTGTTTGAGACTCTGTTCATTTTCCTTATTCTTTTTTCTCTCTTGTTCTTTTTTCTCTCTTACTCTTTTTTCTCTCTTGTTCTCTGATTGCATAATCAGACTATCTTGTATATTCACTGATTCTTCCTTCCGCCAATTCACATCCACTGTTGAGACCCTCCAATGAATTTTTCATTTATGTTACTGACTTTTCAACTCTGGAGTTTCCAATTATTTAAAAAAAAAATTCTACTTCTTCATCCATCTCTATTTGATAAGACATTGTCATCATACTTTGCTTCTTCTTTTTAGTTCTGTGAACATAGTTATTATGGCTGCTTTGAAGTCTGTTACATCCAACATCTGGGCCATCTCACAAGCAGTTTCTATTGCCTATTTCTTTCCTTCGTTTTTTTGAGACAGAGTCTTGCTCTGTCGCCCAGGCTGGAGTGCAGTGGCACAATCTTGACTCACTGCAACCTCCGCTGCCCAGGTTCAAGCAATTCTTCTGTCTCAGCCTCCCAAGTAGCTGGGACTACAGGTGCACGCCACTACACCCGGCTAATTTTTGTATTTTTAGTAGAGATGGGGTTTCACCATATTGGTCAGGCTGGTCTTGAACTCCTGACCTCAGGTGATCCACCTGCATTGGCCTCCCAAAGTGTTGGGATTACAGGCATGAGCCACAGTGCCTAGCCACTGTTGCCTATTTTTCTGTTTATTGGTCACAGTCTTCTGTTTCTTTATATGCCTCATGGTTTTTTTTTTTTTGTTATTGTTGAAAACTGGACGATTTAGATAATGTAGCAACTCTTGATGCTGATTCCTTCCACCCCATAACACTCATGGGGCATGTTGTTGTTTGTGTGCTTGTTTAATGGCTTGTTTGGACTATTCTAGTCAAGTGTATTTCCCTCACAGTGGGAAGTCTCTGATGTTGCACCTCAGAGTGCAATCCTGGCGTATATACGGTCACCCTGGAATGACAGTGGTTTTAGCAGTGCTCTCTTTGACTTTCTGTTTTCCTGATGTCTCTGTTAAACTTTCTGCCTCTGTTGGCATCACATTCAGCTGTCAGATTCCAATAATTGCTGGGTGATTATTATTTTCAACGATGTCCTGGGGCATAAGTTATTCCACAGTCTGATCCAGTTAAATTTGGTCCTCTTTGCAGTGGCATATTATCCCTTATATGCAAATGATTTATCGAGGGAATACTTTCAGATGAAACCACAGGAGTAAGGAAAATAGGATAGGCAGAGATCAGCAAAACTGTGGGTTCCCCAGAAGTCTAGCTTTAACCTAATCTCAGGGGGAATTCTAGAGCTTGAATGACATCTCAGAATTATCCCACCTTGAGGCAGAGGGGCTGAGTTTTTACCTTAACCTGCAACAATCTTTCCTTTGCTGCAGGCTGTTCTCTCCATCTGTCTGTGTGTGTGTGTGTGTTTGTATGCGTGTGTGTGTGTGTGTGTGTGTGTGTGTGTGTGTGTGTGTTGGAGGCATATAACCTCCCACGCATCAATGTTGTGTGGAGTGCTTCTCATCTGTAGACAAGGTACAACTGTGAGTCCTTAGCAGCGGGAGATGAGTTCACCACCAGGTAAAGGGAACTACTATATACTCCAGCAGCTAGAACATATCCAGCCACATCGTGCTTAAAATTTCAAAAGGAATAAGTGACAATGTTTTCATTTCTCTGTTTTGTATTTATTTTGACTTTTTAGTGGATTAAAACCCCTAATCTTCCCAATCTTGGCTTTTTATTTTATTTTTAAATTGTGATAAAATTCATACAACATAAGATTTACCATTTTAATTATTTCTACATATAAAGTTATTTGGCATTAAGTACAATTTACATTGTTCTGCCACTATTATCATCTATCTCCACAACTTTTTTTTTTTTTTTTTTTGAGACAGAGTCTTGTTCTGTAGCCCAGGCTGGAGTGCAGTGGCGTGATCTCGCTCACTGCTGCCTCCGCCTCCTGGTCCCGGTTTAAGGTTTAAGCAATTCTCCTGCCTCAGCCTCCCAAGTAGCTGGCACGCACCACCATGCCCAGCTAATTTTTGTAGTTTTAGTAGAGACGGGGTTTCACCATGTTGCCAGACTGGTCTTGAACTCCTGACCTGGTGATCCACCTGCCTCGGCCTCCCAAAGTGCTGGGATGACAGGCATGAGCTACTGCGCCTGGCTCTCCACAACTTTTTTATCTTCCCAAGCTGAAACTCTTACTCATTAAACACTAACTCCCATTCCCCACTTTTCACCAGCCCTTGGCAAACAGCATCTTACTTGCTATCTCTATGACTATAACTACTCTAGATACCTAATATAAGTGGAATTATATGTTTTTCTGTTATGGGTTTATTTCACTAAGCATAATGTCCTCAAGATTTATCCACATTGTACCACATGTCATACTTTTCTTCCTTTATTTAGGGCAGAATGAAAGCCCATTGTATGTATATATTACATTTTGTTTATCTGTCATTTATCAGTGGACATTTGTGTTGCATCCACCTTTTGACTATTGTGAATAATGCTGCAGTGAACATGGGTGTACAAATACCTGTTTCAGTGCAGTGGTGGTTTTCCCAGGCCAGTCTCTGAGGCTTGTTCTCACTGCAGGAAGGCTCTTCTTCACTTTTTCTTCTCCTGGTTCTCTTGGGTAAACTTGCGGGCTTAGAATTTAGCTTATTGCTCTCATGAAGCTACCAACCTCCTTTCAATTGCTTAATACCAAAATCTTCATTGTTTTCAAGAGCACCCTTGTGTTTGTGCTTCTCCATATTCTGTTCTACATAAGGTCAGTTTCTTTGGGGAGTTCTTTGGAGCTCTTTGTACTTACCTTCTACCTCACCCCCTGATGATAATCCTTGAGCCACTGCTCTAGATCTGGGGGCACGAACGGTGGCCTCCCTCTCTTGGAGTGATAGCCTTGCTTTAAGAGCATGGTGCTGGGTGAGATGGCAGTCTCTGGTCTTGGCTTGCCTCTCCCAGTGTGGAGCCTCTCTGGTATGAGCAGGCCAAAGTGAGGACAGCTGGGTCCCCAGTATCAGTGGTTGTTATTACTGTGGTATAGCCTCTGTTCTATGACATCCTCCAGGGGCTGGGAGGATGAAGGAGGGCTGGGTGGAAGAATGGAGCCCTTATTCTCTCTGCCATACTCACCTTTTTTTTTAGCCTCTGCAGTACAGTTCGGGCAGGGGTAAGAAATTCTGAATGCCTGTCCTTTCTTTGGCTCTTGACTGAAACCCTGGCGGGAAAGAGAGCCCTGCCTTCTTAGCTACTCCCACTGGGTAGATCTGTCACCTGAATTGGTGGTTGGGAAAAGGTGGATGTGGGTCATGGGTCAAGGGCCACAAACTCTTACTGTTCTTACCAAGTATGTAGTCAATTTTCTTGGATAAATGTTTCTTCTTTTCCTGTATGCTCTTAGGACAATTTTCAGAAATTCAAATAGTGTTTTAAAAAATAATTTTCATTAGTTAGAGTTGTTTCATTAGGGAACAGGTTTGTGGAATTAGTTAGGGTTGTTTCACTAGGGAACAGGTTTGTGGATTTCCTCACACTATTATTCCAGAAGTGTATCCCCCTCAAATATTATTCTTGTTTTATTTTTTCCTGAATAGAGGTAACATCAATGTAAAAAAAAAGCCATTTTAAAATGTGTATTTCAGTGACATTTAGTACATTCACAGTGCTGTGCAGCCACCATCTCTATCTAGTTTTAAAACATTTTTCATCATTACAGAAAGAAACCTTGTACACATTAAATAGTCACTCTTCATTTTCTCTCTTCTTCTAGCCCCTGGCAACCAGTTTTCTGCTTTCTGTACTATGATTTTACCTATTTTGGATATTTCATGTAATAGAAGAATATAATATGTAGTTTTTGTGTGTGTCTGGCGTCTTCCACTTTAGCACGCTCATCTATATTGTAGCATGAATCAGTACTTGTTATGTATGAAGTTTCATGTCCCCCCCATAATTCGTATGTTAAAACCTAAATCACCAATGTGATAGTATTAGGGGGTAGGGCGTTTGGGTGGTAGTTAGGTCATGAGGGCACATCACTCATGAATGGGACCAGTAGTAGTCTTATGAGAGAGAGAGAGAGAGAGATCCTGAGAGCTAGCTTGCCCCTTCCACCATGTGAGGATGCAGTTACAAGGCACCATCTATGAACCAGAACTCACTAGACACTGAATCTGCTGTGATCTTGTACTTCCCAGCCTCCAGAGCTGTAAGCTACCCGTCTACATTACTTAGTTATAGCAGTCCATATGGACTGCTATGTGGGCAATACCAAGAAAAACCCTGTCTCAAGAAAAAAAGTACTATTCTTTTTATGGCTGAATAATTCTCATTATATAGATATTCCACATTTTATTTATTCATTCATTAGTTGATGAACATTTGTTTCTACCTTGTGGTGGTTGAGAATATGCTGCTATGAACATTCATGGACAAGTTTTGGTTGAATGCCTATGTTCAGTGTTTGGGGGAATTACCTAAGAGTAGAATTGTTGGGTCTGTGGTAATTCTGTATTTAACTTTTAGAGTCTATCTTGTGAAGTGTCAATAGTTTGGAGTGTACAAGTCTCTGAAGCTGCCCTTCATTGTTGAAGATATAAGCTCGACTTAACAGCCTATAGCAGAGCTTTTAGGCAAGCATCAGAGTATAATAAAACTATCTGTAGATGATGGACTTTAATAGCTATGGCTAATTTATCACTGTAACCAATAATATCAGAATGGAAGAGGGTAAAATTTCCTATCAGGTTTATTACATAACTGCTACTTAAAAAGTTTGATCAATGAAAACACAATATCGATAGGAAGGGCATTGGCAAATCTCCAGGGACTTCCCATAAAGTGTACAGTTTCAGAAATGTTTGTGTTAGTCCATTTTTTACCTATAGATATTTAATCTAGGAAGGCTAAGCATCTCTTTTAATTTGATAACTCTTCCCATGCAATTTTTACTAGAGTAGCACATCACACAAACCTAATAATTTCTTGCATTTTATTTTTTGTAAGCTGAAAGAATAAATAACTGAAGTGTTCTAGGGTTCCTCTGGGAAACCTTAAAGATAATTTTAGGTGTAAAAGATGTGTTGAGGCTGGGTGCAGTAGCTCATGCTTATAATTTCGGCACTTTGGGAGGTCAAGGCAGGAAGGATTGCTTGAGCCCAGGAGGTTGAGACCAGCCTGGGCAACATGGAGAGATCCCATCTCTACAAAAAATTTTAAAAAAAGGCCGGTGCGGTGGCTCACGCCTGTAATCCCAGCACTTTGGGAGGCCAAGGCGGGCGGATCACGAGGTCAGGAGATCGAGACCATCCTGGCTAACATGGTGAAACCCCGTCTCTACTAAAAATACAAAAAAAATTAGCCGGGTGCAGTGGTGGGCACCTGTAATCCCAGCTACTCGGGAGGCGGAGACAGGAGAATGGCATGAACCCAGGAGGCAGAACTTGCAGTGAGCCGAGATTGTGCCACTGCACTCCAGCCTGGGCAACAGAGCGAGACTCCATCTCAAAAAAAAAAAAAAAAAAAAAAAATTAACTGGGCATGGTGGTGCTGGTTATCTATTTAGTTAACATGAAAATGCAACATTTAAAAATAAACATAGATAACTTGATTATGAAGAACCTCAGCTCTTTCATAAGTGAGAAGAAACCTTTCTTGTTTGCTTAAATAATAAAAAGTATAATAAAGTCCCTATGAAACACAAAATTATTCTGGCAAACAGACTCACTGTTACATAGGCAGATTACACAGAAGGTGAAGAGTAACCTTTCATATTATAGGCAGAGGCATTAACAAATAACCAAGGAAACAAGCCCAACAAGATTAAGCAAATGTTGCTAAGTTTGTAACATATTTCATAACTGGTTTTCAGACTCAGGTATTATAAACCAAGGCAAATATACTTCATTTTCCAAGTTTTGTCCTTCACTGTGCTCTTTCATATTCTGAAACAAACACTTGACTAGAGAACTGGTTCTTTGTTTGGGGTCTGTGAGGTCAAAATTATTTTTAAATAATCCTAAAAGGTTATGATGATGAAATTTTATGTGTCAACTTAACTAGGTTAAGGGTTTCCCAGATAGCTGGTGAAACATTATTTCTGGGTGTTTCTGTGAGGATGTTTCTGGAAGAGACTAGCATTTAAATCAGTAGACTGAGTAAAGAAGGTCTGCCATCGCCAGTGTGGGTGGACATTCAATCCACTGAGGCCTCAGATGGAACAAAAAGGTGAAGGAAGGGTGAATTCTTTCTCTCTTCTTGAGCTGAGACATCTGTCTTCTCTGGCCCATGGACATCGGAACACCTGGTCTCAGGCCTTCAGACTGTGGGGCTTACACCAGCAGCCCCCCTGGTTTGCAGGCCTTTGGACTTGGCCTGAATTACACCACTGGCTTTCCTGGTTCTCCAGCTTGCAGACGGCATATTGTGGTACAGCTTGGCTTTCATAATGGTGTGAGCCCATTCCTGTAATAAGTCTTTTATATATCTTTATATATCCTATTAGTTTTGTTCCTTTGGAGAACCCTGACTAATTCAGAAATTATTTGTGTTAAAATGCATTGCATTCATCATTGCTATTTTCAAATGAATCAATCAACAAATGTTTTTAAACATTCTGTTTTAATTTTTAATTGAAAAATATTCATAGTTATAATCCACATAAACAAAATCTTTTTGGAGTTCTCAATCAGTTTTAAGGGAACAAAAATTGTGATAACTACTACTTTAGGATGAAACTACAGATGACCCTTGAACAACACAGGATTTAGGGGCACTGACCAGGCTGGTCTCAACCTCCTGGGCTCAAGCAATCCTTCCCACCTTGACCTCCCAAAGTGCTGAAATTATAAGCATGAGCTACTGCACCCAGCCTCAAGACATCTTTTACACCTAAAATTATCTTTAAGGTTTCCCAGAGGAACCCTAGAACACTTCAGTTATTTATTCTTTCAGCTTACAAAAAATGAAATGCAAGAAATTATTAGGTTTGTTTGCAGTCAAAAATATGAGTATCAGCTGGGCGCGGTGGCTCATGCCTGTAATTCTAGCACGTTGGGAGGCCAAGGTGGGTGAATCACTTGAGGCCAGGAGTTTGAGACCAGCCTGGCCACCATGGTGAAACCCCGTCTCTACTAAAAAAATACAAAAATTAGCCAGGCGTGGTGGCGTGCCCCTGTAATCCCAGCTACTCAGGAGGCTGAGGTGGGAGGATTGCTTTAACCCCATGAGGTGGAGGTTGCAGTGAGCCAAGATCGCGCCACTGCACTCCAGTCTGGGTGACAGAGGGAGACGCCTCCCGGGCTCAAGTGATCTCTTGCCTCAGCCTCCTGAATAGCTGGGATTACAGGCATATGCCACCACACCCAACTAATTTTTGTATTTTTTTTTTAGTAGAGACAGAGTTTCACCATGTTGGCCAGGCTGGTCTTGAACTTCTGGCCTCAAGTGATCTGCCTGCCTCGGCCTCCCAAAGTGTTGGCCTGGCCGAGTATCAGTTTTGACTCCCAAAACTTAACTACTAATGGCCGACTGTTGACTGGTAGCCTTACTGATAACCTAACAATCAAAACATGTTTTCTATGTTATGTTTGTTATCTACTATATTCTTACAATAAAGTAAGTGAGAGAAAAGAAAATGTTATTAAGAAAATCATAAGGAAGAGAAACTATATTAATATCCACTAAGTGGGTGTGGTTCATCATAAAAGTCTTCATTGTCATCATTTTCTTTTTTTTTTTTTTTTTTTTTGAGACGGAGTCTCGCTCTGTCACCCAGGCTGGAGTGCAGTGGCGCGATCTCGGCTCACTGCAAGCTCCGCCTCCCGGGTTCACACCATTCTCCTGCCTCAGCTTCTCCGAGTAGCTGGGACTACAGGCGCCCGCCACCACACCTGGCTAATTTTTTGTATTTTTAGTAGAGACGGGGTTTCACCGTGGTCTCGATCTCTTGACCTCGTGATCCGCCCGCCTTGGCCTCCCAAAGTGCTGGGATTGCAAGCGTGAGCCACCGCGCCCGGCCTTATTGTCATCATTTTCATGTTGAGTAGGCTGAGGAGGAGACGGGAGGAGTTGGTCTTGCTATCTCAGGAGTGGCAAAGGCAGAAGAAAATTGTGTATAAGTGAATCTGCATAGTTCAAACCTGTGTTGTTCAAGGGTTAAGTGTACTCAATTTTCTTGAAAAATAAAAGCATCTACACAATTGTATTTCTCTCTTACTATTTTTCCTAGTATTATCTTAACTGCTGGTAATGATTTTAAATTTTTAATCCAAGTAACTAATTTATATTTCACGTTAAAACACTGGGATTAAACATTGAGAACTGTTGTACACAAGAATTTTATCACACTTGGAAAACTCATGAGCACACGTAATATAAACTCCTATAGCCACAAACATTCCTTTTATACCTTCTTAAAGTGGCAAAACTGAACACTTACATTAACATGTGCCAAAACTATAGCCTCTATATAGCATATAAAGAAACAAATATATAAACTTAATTGTGCTTAGTAGTCAGTCTTCTTGGGTTCTGTTGTACTAAAAGTTAACTAGATATCTAATTATTATTTATTAATTAACTTAATATCAAGGTTTTGTTACCTAAAAATGTTGGAAATTATTTTCATACGTGTTGAAATTAAAAGTTTGTCAGAATAATTTATTTGAGCACGAGTTTACCTTTTCATCATCTTAAATATTATGTAGGGTAATGTTAGCTTATGTAACCTTGTATGTGTTTAGGAAAAAAAATCTTAGTAGAATAAAATGATTAATCAGAGACAAGAAATAGCTACTTTTAAAAACTGAAATTATCAAGGTTTGCCAAAATTGTATCTTATTTAGGTGACCTTGGGTTTTAAAAATGTTTTTGAGTTAGTTTCCATAAGAATTTTTCTTAAGTCTAACACATTTAACATATTAAAAGTTCAATTTCCTTGTTTTGGGGGTATTTTACAAATATTCTATTTATATAAGTACTTATTTGTGTCAAGCCAGTCAGAACAGAGTTTCTTTAATTCGAGAGACTTTATAGTTTAAATTATTAATAGAGATAAATTGTTTCACATACGTAATGAAGAGGTAAAAGCCTTTCTGAATTACAGATGCAGAGCTTTGTATCTTTGTTTCTGTAACTTCACTGACAGGTCAAGAGATATAAGAGTCACAGAGATAGAAAAACTCACTGGTCCAGATGTCAAAGACCTGTTCTTGGTGGACATGAAATCTTAACTGGATTTGAGCTCAGAATAAACAAATATGTTAAAAAGACTAACAAACCAAAGTCTCTTTTATCTTTTACCCAAGTGATCTCTATCATCCGTCTGTAAGGATCACCAAGTAAATGATCATAAAATCGAATTCTCAATCATTGCTGCCATTTAGGGGTGATAACTTACTGGCCATGCAGTAACTAGAAACCACACCAGAACATATAATTTGTAGACAGGATGGGGGAAGTGGGGATGACCCAGAGAAACAGGCAGCAAAGTTAATCATATATTGCTGCTTGGGTTTTACTTCTGGGAGCCAAGAAAAGATAATATCCAAACTTGAGTAGCCCATGAGGTGCAATTATCTGCTAAAGCAGTTTTCTTGGCTCTGTCAGGTGAATGCACTGGGCATTTTGGTAAAACTTCCAAAACTATTAAAAGATAATTTTCAAAAAGGTAAACTCATGACCCTCACACAAATGTAAAATGAATATGTGCCAAAGATTGTATTTAACTTATTAAGAGGGAATCAGTATGATGTTACAGTTGTTTCAAAGGCAGTGGCAAAAAACAACATAGGATTTGGGAATGCTGAAATGGATATATAAATGGATACACAACTGGTCAGTATCCACAGGGCAGTAATCAATTGTATTCCACTTACAAAAATATATCTGCATTTTTGTGGACAAGAGTCATTTGCATTAGTATTAGCTATCTACAATTTATAAAGTTGTAAAATAGCCAAAAGACAATGAAAGGCACAGATAACCCCAAAGAGTATGCTAGACAGGACATTCAGTAGTCTTTTTTGTCCATTTCAGTTTTTTAAAATTGCCATTAGAAACATTTTTTTATTTGTCTTTTTACTGTAGTTATCCTTTGGTTTTTGTTTGTTTTTTGCTCTGCAAAAGTTTTTTATTTTTATGAAATAAAATTTATCAGTCTTTCCCTTTTTAGCTTGTGAATTTTGAGTCATAGGAAAGTTTTCCAGACTCCAGAGTTATAGGGGAGTCCACCCATGTTTTCTTTTGGTACTTGTATGGTGTTTTTTAATGTTGCATCTGATTCTGTTTGCATTTTCCTGGGGTGTGGCATGAGGAATGGCTCTAGTTTTTATCTTTTTTCACGTGGCAACCCAGCTATCCTAATACCTCTTACTAAAATGTAGGTCTTTTTCATGTTGATTTGAGATGGTGCCATTGTCATATACTGAATTTTTATATGCAGTGGTACTATATGTGGGTTTCTTGATTCTGTTCATTGTCTGTATGTCTATTCACGTGCTATGCAGCACTTTTAATTTTGGAAGCTTTGTTGTTTTAATATCTGGTAGGGCTACCCGCATCTCATTGCTTATCTTTTTCAGGGATTTCCTGGTGACTCTTCCTTATTTCTCTAAACGAACTTAATAAATTTCTCTAGTTCTAGAACACTCAAAGTATTTGATTGGGATTGAGCTATAATTATAAATTAATTAGGGAGAACAGGCATGTTGATGATATTGAGTCTTCCTATCCAAGAACATGTTATGTCTTTCAAGAGAGTTAAAGTTTTCCATAAATAAACTTTGTAATTCCTTAAGATTATGTGTAGGTGTTTTTTCTCATTTTAATTGGGCCCTCCCTCCCTTCTTCCCTCCCTTCTTCCCTCCCTTCTTCCCTCCCTTCTTTCTTCCCTCCCTCCCTCTTTTTTTTTTTTTTTTTTTTTTGAGACAGGTTCTTGCTAGAGACCAGGCTGGAGGGCAATGGCATGATCATGACTCACCTTGTAGCCTCAACCTCCTGGGTTCAAGCGATTCTCCCATCTCAGCCTCCCAAGTACCTGGGACTAAAACCTTTAGTATTTTCTCATTAGGATAGCTCTGGCTTTTGTGCTGAGGGATTTATATGTTATCGTGTTAAGGAAACATTCATCAATACCCACTTTATTTAGTGTTTTTAACAAGAGTTTGTTGAATTTTGTCAGATGTTTTTATGCATCTATGAAGATGATCATACGATTCTTTTTTGCTCCATCAACATGATTGAAATTAGTGCTTGGCTAATTTTTAAATTTTTTTGTAGAGATGAGGTCTTACCCTGTTGCCTAGGCTGGGGTCAAACTCCTGGGCTTAAGTAATCCTCCCTCCTTGGCTTCCCAAAGTACTGGGATTACAGGCATGAGCCACCGTGGCAGGCCTTTTCTTTAAAAAAAAAAAAAAAAAATGAGACAGGGTTGCACTCTGTTGCCCAGGCTGGAGTGCAGTGGCATGATCACCGCTAGCTGTAACCTCAAATTCCTGGGCTTAAGGGATCCTCCCATTTCAGCCTCCTGAATAGCTAGGACTATAGGCACATGCCACCATACCTGGCTAATTTTTATTTTTTGTTGTAGAGGCAGGATCTCACTATGTTGCTCAGGCTGGTCTCAAACTCCTGACCTCAAGTGATCCTCCTTACTTGGCCTCCCAAAGTATTGGGATTGTAGGTGTGAGCCACTGTGCCTAGACAGGGGCCTTACATTGTCATTTAATTGGTTTTTGCTTGTATATAAATGAATGCTGGTGATCTTTATATGCTAATTTTTAAACTGTTTATTAAGTTTTCTTATTGTTTATAAATTTTCACCATTGATTCTGTTGGGTTTTTCAGTTATGTAATCATAAAATCTGTATTCAGAAATAATTTTACTTCCTTTTCACTTCTTAAACCTTAGATTGCTTTCTCTAGTCTAACTTAACAATCCAATAATTGAAATACAGTGGTTGAGACAGGGGGCATCTTTTTTTCCTGACTTTAGCAGGGGAAACCTTTAGTATTTCTTCATTAGGATACCTCTGGCTTGTGGGCTTTTTTTTTTTTTTTTTTTTTTTTGAGATATCATCTCACCCTGTTGTCCAGGCTGGAGTGCAGTGGTGCGATCTCGGCTCACTGCAACCTCCGCCTCCTGGGTTCAAGTGTTTCTCCTGCCTTGGCCTCCTGAGTAGCTGGGATTAAAGGTGCCCACCACCACGCCTGGCTAATTTTTGTATTTTTTTAGTAGAGACAGGGTTTCACCATGTTGGCCAGGTTGGTCTCGAACTCCTGACCTCAGTTGATCTGCCCACCTTGGCTTCCCAAAGTGCTGGGATTATAGGCATGAGCCACCGCGTACGGCCCAGCTCTGGCTTTTGAACTGAGATTTTTATGTTTTATCATGTTAAGGAAGTATTCACCAATACTGCTTTTATTAGCAAGAAAGGCTGTTGAATTTTGTCAGATGTTTCTTCTGCATCTATGGAGATGGTCATAGGATTTTTTCTTATTTGCTCCATCAGTATGACTGAATTTATTAATGGATTTCCTATTATTGAAATAGTCCTGCTTCTTAGAATAAACCCCATTTGATCATGACAATTTGCTCTTTCAATGTGTTTTTGAATTCTGTTGGCTAGTATGCTTTTAAAGATTTTTTGCTTTGATATTTATAAGGGAGATTACTTTGTAGTTTGCACTTTGGTGCACTTTGCACATTGGTGCAGACCTTTTCAGATCTTTGGATCAATGTTACACTCATTTCATTAAACAAAATTGGAAGTTTTTCTCTTTTTTTGGCATTATATAATTAGTGTTGGTGTTATCTTTTTTCTTTTTTTTTTGAGACGGAGTCTCGCTCTGTCGCCAGGCTGGAGTGCAGTGATGCAATCTCGGCTCACTGCAACTTCTGACTCCCTGGTTCAAAGCGATTCTCCGGCCTCAGCCTCCCGAGTAGCTGGGATTACAGGCATGTGCCACCATGCCCAGCTAATTTTTGTATTTTTAGTAGAGATGGAGTTTCACCATGTTGGCCAGAATAGTCTCGATCTGCTGACCTCGTGATCCACCCACCTTGGCCTCCCAAAGTGCTAGGATTACAGGTGTGAGCCACCATGCCCAGTTGATACTATCTATTTTTAAAAGTTTCTCAGAATTACCCCTGCGAAAATCAATGGATCTGGTGCTTTTGGTAGAGGAGTCTTTTAACCCTTTTCTCTGTTTCTTCTGTGATAATTGGTCTGTTTTAGACTTTCTCTCTTGAGGGTCAATAAATTGTATTCTTTTGAAAAATTATCATTTCTTCAAGTTTATCAAACTTATTTGAGTAGACTTGTGCAATCTTACTAAAAATAAGATTTCGGCCCAGCACGGTGACTCATGCCTATAATCCCAGCACTTTGGAAGGCTGAGGTGGGAGGATCACTTGAGCCCAGGAGTTTGAGACCAGCCTGGGCAACATAGGGAGACCCAGTATCTACAACAAACAAAAACCAGATTAGCTGGACACCTGTGGTCTCAGCTAATTGGGAGGCTGAGGTGGGAGGTTGGGGCTGGAGTGAGCTATGATTGTGTTCCTGTACTCCTGCCTGGGCGACAGAACAAGACCCTTTCTCAAAAAAAAAAAAAAAAAAAAATCATAGGCCAGTTGCAGTGGCTCATGCCTGTAATCCCAGCACTTTGGGAGGCTGAGGCTGGAGGATCACTTGAGTCCAGGAGATCGAGACCAGCCTGGCCAACATGATGAAACCCTGTCTCTACTAAAAATACAAAAATTAGTGGGTGTGGTGGCAGGCACCTGTAATCCTAGCCACTCTGGAGGCTGAGGCAGGAGAATTGCTTGAGCCTGGGAGGTGGAGGTTGCAGTGAACTGAGATTGTACCACTGTACTCCAGCCTGGGTGACAGCGAGATTCCGTCTAAAAAAGAAACAACAATAATAATAATAATAATTTCTTCTATTTCAATGGTTGTATCCCACTTGTCAGTCCTAATTTTAGTATTTTTTGTATTTAAATTTAAATTTTGTGTATTTGTAATTTCAGTCATTATTTTCCCCTTTTGTTTGGTTAACTAGTGGTTTGCCTGTTTTGTTGATTTTTTTTTAAAAACCTGTTTAGTAGTTCCATACATTTTCTGTTTTCTAACTCATTCCTTTCTGCTTTTATTTTTAATGACTCTTTCCATTTCTTTTGTTCTTTTCCTAGCTTTTTGCATTTTGTACATAATTCATTTATTGATGTTATTTAATGCTATTCTTCACTGATGATTGCTCTAGGTGTATTCTGCGTGTTCTGATATATCTTCCTTATTGCTCTTTTAAAGCAATTCTGCTGTATTTCTTTCCCTTTTGATCCAAAAGTTTTTTATAGTGTGTGTTTTTTTATAACTTTCCAAGTATGGAGAGTCTTTTTTATTTCTTAAATTTTGCTACTAATTTCTAGTTTTATTACGTTATAGTTAGATCAATCTGTTTTTATTCTGTTCTTTCAAATTAATTGAGGTTTTATTAGTGGCTTAATATATGGCTAGTTTTCGTGAGTATTCTATGTACTCTTGAAAAGAAAGCGTATGATTTTTTATTAGGTCTCACAGTTTTATACGCATACATGCCTTATTAATTAAGTTCATTATATCTTCTAAAGCCTCATTATTTTTCACCTGATCATTCTTGGATTGAGAGAGATATGTTAAAGTCCCCTTTTATTAACTCGTTTCTCTTCTTGCATCTCCTGTAGTTTCTGTTCGATGAGATTGGTTTTGAATTTTTGGTTGTATAAATATTAATGTTACATCTTTATTTTGAAAAATAAAGATATTTATAGACTTTATAGTCTTTAGCATTGTAAATCATAAGTGCATTATAAATGTGCAAATAATAAGTGTAAAGCTCAATTAATTTTCTGTTTTGTTTTCTATGATTGAGTAGTATTCTTTTTGTTTTGCTGTGAAGTCAGCCCTTCAGTGAATTTCTTCTTAACTGTAGATTAAGATTCCTGTAAAAGACTTGGGTTGAGTATATAGTTCATCTCTTAAGCTATTACGCAAAGTGCACATGAGATCTGCTGTAGTCAGTCTGATATTTTTGTTTAATTTTCTGAAGTTTTCTAAGAAAGCAGTGTGTATTTGCATTCATTAATCTACTTAATTGTTTAAACTTTTTGAATTAAAATTTATTTTCGCAATTCATTTTATCCTAGAGGACAAATACAATTAAATATAGTGGATGTTTTCATCTCTCATTTTTTGCATTTTACCAAATGCCCAAAAGTCAACAGGAAGAGATACCTCTTTGGTCAGGAATGTAAAAACAGGAAGGAGGAAGTCTATTGCAAATCTGTGCTGGCTGATTATGAATTCAGGTTTCACCGTGGAGGATGTTCATTAATGATCATCAGTGTGCTGTGCTGTTATTCAGAATTACAATGAGTATTAATGTCAGTAATACAGAATGTCAACATTAGTTATAGGAAGCAATGTTAACTAACACACGACACTAGGCTTTTTCCTGTGCATGGAAACAGGATCCTATTGGTGAGAGCAAGTCAAGTAAAATTCAACATCAGAAATATACAGAAAATTGTTCTTCATTTTTGTCCTTTTGCTTGCTCTTGATGCTTTGAAGGGTCATATAATCCTTTAAGATATGAGTGTATCTTTTAAGAAACATTAAGGTATATCGATTCTGTCATTAAAAATTCTTTGACAGAATGTCTTCAAATAAATTAGAGGAAGCATCTGGGCATTATTTTATAAAGCATTTTACGAGCACATGTAGCAAACTAGGTGAAATATTTCATGGAAAAACACACAGAACATGAGTATTATGTAAACAAGAAATATTTTTCAGTATTCCGTGGTGAAAGAAATTGGATTCTGGGCCAGGCGCGGTGGCTCATGCCTGTAATACCAGCACTTTGGGAGGCCGAGGTGGGCAGATCACTTGAGGTCAGGAGTTTGAGACCAGCCTGGCCAACATGGTGAAACCCCATTTCTACTAAAATATAAAAAAAAATTAGCCAGGTGTGTTGGTACATGCTTGTAATCCCAGCTACTTGGGAGGCTGAGGCAGGAGAATTGCTTGAACTGGGGAGACAGAGGTTGCAGTGAGCTGGGATCACACCATTGCACTTCAGCCTGGGCGACACAGCAAGACCCTGTCACAAGAAAAAAAAGAAAAAAGAAATTTAGATTCTATGTATATACATTTTTTTCCCCTTTAGTTGCTAGAAACTCTCAGTTACTCTGTAGCTACAGGCTATAGCATTGGTTTGAATACCAAGCAGCAGTATTTTAGGATACTTAACTTCAGTTTTTTACTTAGCAGTACAATATTGTTGATGTTTTGAAAAAAGTATGTAAAATTTGTATGGCATATCATCATCATCATCGTCAGCCTGGTGACCTCTTTGACATGCTATTTTCATCAGGAGTCTAGTAACGTAAACCACGTCTTGACCCTTATTTCTGGATTATTATGTGGTAGGGCTTCCCAGCATTCTTTATGTTGTGACACAAACAGAAAATTAGATTGAGAGCTGAGATGATCAATATTGTGGTATTCCCATAACTTATTCATTTGGGAAGATATGCTCTAACGTACTGGTCAGATGAAGGTGTCTGTAAACCTTTTTTAATTGTAAGAAATGTGTGTGTGTGTGCGTGCACCCCCACACATGCACACCCATGTGAGCATCTTTGTCCAGGATTTAAAAAACAATTTGTAGTTGTGGGTAATCAAACCAACTTGAGTTAGCTTAAGAAAAAATGAAAAAATAAATGGCGAAGGTTACTGAGGTATTTTATAAAAATCTTAGGGCAGCCAAACTTTCTGAAAGACTGGAACAAAGAAGTGGAAAACCATCTTTCTTTCTATTTCTCCTTGATGACTTTCTTTGTCTTCATCCTTTTGTGAAGTCTGACTTTCTCTGCTTCTCTCTGTGCTTGGTGGAAGATGACCACCTATAGCTTTTATATGTTAGTCAGGCACATACCTGACTATCTGAATTCCAGTTAATTTAAAATTCCTGAGAGTGTATCAGATTGTACACCCCTGTTGTAGTGTACTTTGACTGAAAGAGGCTATGCAGCTTGTCCAACTTTGTCAATGGGTAGCAGTTCTCAGAGAGAAGGTAGATATTATAGCTGTGTTTGTGCACTTTCCTAGGGAGAACTATAACTTTGATTATAATTAGAGAGGAGAGTCATGCTATCCCCAGGCACAGCCTAAATAAAGATTAAGAATCACTGTATGGGAATTACAATGAAATTCCCAGTAATAACAGATATCTTTCATATCAGTTAAACTGTTTGAATTATGCACAGTGCCATGTTCTTTCCTGTCTGTCTTTACCTGTGATTGAATACCCTCCTCCTCCTTTCTCTACCAATTCAAATATTACCTATTATTGAATTCTCCTATTTCCTCTATGAAATTTTTGCATCTTAGAATACTGCATTCTACATGGATACACACACACACACATATATTTTATATGTCTGGTTTCTTATAGCATGGACTTTTAAAATGCTACACAGCGTTATTTTGTTGTTTGTAAATGTATGTCTTTGTGTATGAATAAGTATGTTTTGAATATAGCCCTAATTAGATTGCCCCTGAGACCTGTGATTTCATACATATCTCATGAGTTCCTACTGTGTTACATAACAGAATGCCAAGAGTACAACAGACTTAGTAAATCCTTTTGGACTGAATTAATGAAAAACAAAAACTTTCTTTATAGAAAAACTTAAAAAATATAGAAGAATAGAGAGCAGAAAAAAATCACTTTTATTCCCACTAAAGGATAATCATTGTTGACATTAATTTGAGTTTTTTCTATGTAAAGTGGACATGTAGTAAATATTGAATATTTATTGAGCAAAGTTATGTTATTCAACATATTAAATGCTGATTACTGTTAAATAGTTTTTAAGTGAAGCAGTGACTACAATGTATAGAAATTTTCATCCCTTTTTTCACCAAAATAAAAATGCAATTATAAAAATAGTAAATATTCATTAAAAAAATTTCAGAACAAATGTGTATACATAAAAATCACTTAAAACCCTTATTACCAAAAGTACTCCATATTTGGTGTGAGTATTTCTGAGTTTGTCCTGTGAGTATATCTGTATTTGTGTGTTTATCTTTTTGAATTTAATATTGACAATGCCTATTATAATGTTATAAGCTCTCTGTAGGGTAATTCTTTATGGTTAATATTTTAAGGTACATATATCTTAGCTTATTTAATTATTTCCTTATGTTGCACATTTAAGTGGTTCTCATTTTGTGTGAAATTTTATGAAAAATAATATTAAATCTAAAATAATTTCTTAGTCAAGATCTTCATTCCTGGAGATAAAAGTAATCATGTAGGTAATTATAGCTAACATTTATTGAACATTGCCAATGTTTTAAACACTTAAATGCATTGTTTAATCTAACAAGAAGCAAATCAGGTACCATTGTTATACCCATTTGCAGCTGAGGAAATTGAGGTAGGGATAGATAGATTAAGTCATTTGCCCCCTGCACTCAGTAACTGGTAGAGCTAGATGTGGATGTGGGCCATTTGACTCCAGAGGTTACACTCTTAATCACTGTGCTTTGCCTTTTAACCTGGAGTATCAGATAATGAAAGCTGCAGTGTCAAAACATTATTAAATTTTAACCTAAAAAAAAGAGAGAGTTTAAAGAATGTGACTAGAATTGTACTCAGGAAGGGAGGGTCCTGTATGTCCAACCTGTGCTAGGGCAGAGGAGGCTCAGATCTTGAACTTACAGTGAAGTGATGTAGTAGGTTCCTTCTTCCTCTGCAGTTCCCAGACAGGCAGCCAGTAGCTTTAGTGAGACCAGTCTCCAGTTCATTTTCCTTAGGAGATAGGAGCTGTAAGAAAAATCACTGACACTTTTACCCTATGCATGCCCCTTTTCATTTCTCAATGATGGAAAAAAACAAAACAATACAATCCTTTCCTGCCTTCCCTTTTCATTCATATCCTCATTCATTCATTCCGGAGGTAAAAAAGAACTTAAACCAAGTTTGCTTTTAGGGCTCTCTTACTAGAAGGGATGGTTCTTTTTAGTTTAATAGAGCAAGCCTAATAGAATCTACATAATGATTTTTTGTTTTTTGTTTTTGTCATCCCTGAACGGGAAGGCAGGCAACTATCCTTTGTGGTTTGTAAGGGAGTGTATGTATTGATGTTTTGGTATTGCCCACTTCTTTGTTCAGGAGTTTAATTTCAAGAGAATTAATTACTACAGGGTATTGGCATAATAATCAGAAAGATACTGTGGAAATCAGCAATGAATGTGTTACTGACATTGAACATAAATAATATCAGCAACTGAATGACGATTTGTGCAGTCATCTCCTTTTACCATTTTTTTCCCTGTAATATCCTTCAACATTGCTTATGAGTCAAGATTTGGATTGTCTGCCTGGCTCTGGCCTTTTAGAAGCCACATGGTGTTGAATAAATCCCTTAACTTCTTTGAGCCTCATTTTCTTCATCTATGAGATAGATATAAAACCAGTTGTCCTTTATACTTCTCCAGGTTCTTGATATCAAATGCAGTGATGTATGCAAAATTGCTTTGTGGATTGCAAAGCACTAATACAGATGGAAAAAGATGATTTTTATTTTTCGTTTTGTTATTTATATTCTGCTTTTGAGTGGGAATTGCCCTTTTCAACTTCTTGTTTTCTTTCTGATTCTTCTGCAGAGCTGAGAAATGACCAATAGAAGTGGACTGTGTGGTCAGGGTCAGTGATGGGAGTTGGGATCAGCCTTATATCACTAACCGTGTTTTTGTTTTCCTCCGTACTACGTCTGGATATACTTACATGGCAAAATTCTTTGTCTTTTGAAAAACATTTAACAAATTAAATATATATATATTACATATTTAGTTTTAAAAATATATTTTTGTCATTATGAAAAGGATATGTCTTTAGGTAAAAATAACACAAATCTCATGTTGCATAGATAATGCGGATAGTTCCAGTTACCTGGTCAGTGGGCAAAACGCAAGCACTTAAGGTCTTCAGCTCCAAGCTTTTGTTCCATTTCCTATTGCTGGAATTTTCTATTCATTTCTTCTTGTTGGATAATTAAACTGGATGATGGTAGAGATGGTAAACCGGCATTTATTCATCCTTGCCCTGCTCAGCCTTGGGAGTGGGTGAATTCTAGCTGATAGATTGACTGCTTTTGTTTGCCATGTTATGGTTTAGGTTTTTCTGAGCATCTGCATCAGTAATTGAAGTTGCTACAGTACTGATGGTGAGGTGACTGCTGATCTTGAGTCTCATCTACTTGATTTTCCTTATCTTCTTCATTGTACTTCTTTCTAGGTTGTCTTTGGCGAAAAAGGTCCCTGTGGACATCTCTTTTTGGTAATGATGCCAAGCAGGCACATGAAGGTCCAAGACAGAAAAGAGGGCAAAAGAAGACAGCAAAAAAATGAGACTTAACCTTGATCCTAGGACTTTATAGGCTTCCCTCTTTCCCATGATTCTTCCCTTAGGGTGGACTTTCCGCATGCCCAGTGCCCTCCTTACCCTTTGGAATTGAGCACACGCAGTGTGTTTAGGAAGTGATACGCGTGCCCATCTGATGTTTTCTTTCCTTTTTTGGTGGAGTGCGCCCCTGGAAGATCATAGTTCACCATTTTTGTCTCTTATCACACATGCATGCCCAGGAAGTTGCTTCTTCCTGGGGGTGCCAGATTATCATTTTTAGAGAGACAGTGCGATAATTGTCAAACTGTCGCCTGACATTTCTGGTGGGTGGCAGGGAGAGCCCTCTCCTGCCTTGCCCATGACTATCTACCTGTAACAATGACAAATGTGTTGTTTTTTTAAGCCAGGTTTTTCTCAATATACCTTAAAGGTTTTAAAATTGTTTTATACCTAGTCAAGTTGAGATTTTTAAGAACTTCATTTTTAATTTGTAATAAGAGCTTATCACTTTTTTTCAAAGAAATCAACAAACTGAGGCCACTTGTTAATAAAGGTCTTTAAAAATATATATGTATTTCAGGGGGTTGTTTCAAAGTTAGAATTAAATATATTTGCATCTGGCTTTCATTTTTAAAATTTTCTGCAATTTAGTAAAGTTGTTACTTCCACTTCAGGATACACTTTATACAATGTTGTGTTTTCCAGGACTGCCAAAAATTATCTTTTTAAGCATTAACTTTGCTTAATGTTTTCCCCCTATATAATGCTAATGTTATTATATAGTTTAGAAGTAGGTTAAAAGGCTCATAGAGGCCAGTTGTGGTTGTTCACACCTGTAATCCCAGCACTTTGGAAGGCTGAGACTGGAGGACCCCTCGAGACTAGCCTGGGCAACATAGGGAGACCGCGTCTCTACAGAATTTTAAGAAAATTAGCTGGGCATGGTGGTGCACACCTGTGGTCATTAGCTACTGGAGAGGCTGAGGTGAGAGGATCACTTGAGCCTGAGGTCAAACCCGTAGTGAGCTGTGATCACACCACTGCACTCCAGCCTGGGAAACAGAGTGAGACTCTGTCTCTAAAAGAGAAAAAAAAGCTCATAGGTCTGTTAGAAATTTTAGGTTATTTTTCATTCAGTAATTTCAGTATTATCCTCATATATGACATCTAACATGAATAAATCGTAAAAAATCATCCTTTGTAGATTTTCTAATGCTGATAGAGAAGACAAGTATTTATGTTTTTGTTTGTATTTGATTGTTATTCAATTCCTTATAGATCTTATCCATCAGTACTGATTTCCCATCAGTTTTCAATATATGTAACTTTTATATATTTATTGCAAATTCAAACACTGATTTTAAGATGTTCTTTAGTAAAATTATTATATGTGTTCTTTCAATATTTGAATGCCTGTTGTATGTCAGGCACTCTGTAATGTATAAAAGTTTATCCTGTGCTATGTTGTTTATATGTACCCATAGGAGCCTGGAATTGCCAGATAATTTTTCTGCTATTTATGATTCTATTCTGCTATTTTTTTAAAACAGTTATATTAAAGCAATAGGTAACAGGGTAAAACCACTTCAAAAAATGGGGAAATCTTAATTTTATTTTTATTTCATAATACTTAGTTGTTGATTAGGTCGAGTATGAGATTCACATCATATTTTGATGCGGTACTAAAGGAAAATACAGTCATCCCAGTTTTTATGGGGATTTCCTTCCGGGAACCAGTGTGGATACCAAAATCCATGAATGTTGAAATCTCTTATATAAAATGGTGTAGTATTTACATATAACCTATGCACATCCTCCCATGTACTTTGTCATCTCTAGATTACGTACAATACCTAATAATAATGTAAATGCTATGTAAATAGTGGTTTACTGTATTGGATAGGGAATAATGGCAAGAACAAAAGTCCGTACATGTTTAGTATAGACGCAACCACCCATTTTTTTTTTTCCTCGAATATTTTCCATCTGTGGCTGGTTGAATCCAGGGATACGGAACCTCCAGATACTGAGGGCCGACTGTACTTGGATTTCTAGAGGTGACTTTTTGGTAAAGGGTGCCCTCTAGTGAGCCTGTTCTTTTTATTAAGATTTGTAGTTTATATCCTCACAGCACTTGTGAATTGAATGTAGAAATAGAAGACACCTTCAGTTCTCAAGGAACTTAGGAGATAAAATATACACCAAGTAGTGGGAGAGTAAATTTGATGTACATATTAATAAAAGATAGTGTAATATAGACCTTGAGTTAAAAAAAAACTGGGAAAATTTCTGGTAATGGGAAAGTTATCCGGTATAGCTATTTATGAAATTAACATTAAGGAACTGTCTTGAGCTGAAATTTGAAGGAAGTTTAAAATTAGTATTGAAGCATATGGAGGGGAAGGGCATCCAGAGGGTAGAAAATAAGTTTAGGACAGCACCAAAAAGGACTAGTGCCAAAAGGGAAAAAAATGGAGAAAAAAGGAATTATCCTGGGAAAGATTTTAAATTTAATACTATTTTAAATATTTTATGCAAATTTCCAAGTAATTTGTATTCTACATGAAAACTTTTTGTTTTTTTTTTTTTTAGGAATTCAGGAAAGACTTGGTTGGGCAGTTGTAGGTTGGGGGTCTCTTATGTGGTTGTAGTCAAATGGATATTGGTTGCTGTCAGCTACCTGCTGGGGCTGAAGTAATCTGAAGTCTCAACTGGACTAGACAGCCAAGATGGCTCGCCCACATTGCTGCCAGTTGCTGTGGCTGTCATTTGGGAGTGGCTACATGTGGCCTTTCCAGCTTGTCATTTTTAGGATAGTCAGATTTCTTACATAGTGGATGGCTTTCTCCAGACTAAGTGTCTAAAGGAGGCAGGTAAATATTGCATGGCCTTTTCTAGTCTTTGAAGTCACATAGTGTCACTTCTGTCATATTCCATTGGTGAAAGTAGTCACAAACCTGCCCAGATTAAAGGAAGGGAGTGTAGACCCTTCCTCCTATTGTAAGATATGCAAAGAATTTTGGACCTATGTCATAATACTACTTCATTTACTTTCTTGCCTCTCTGAAGAATAGGTTCAGTGTAGATAAATTTTAATGACTTGAGGAATAATTGTGCTCTGTATTAAAGTTGCCTGTGTATATGCCTGTTTTCTGCACTTCATTTTCAGTTTCTATTGCATATGCACTTACACAATACTTAATATTGGTAGAAGGAATCTTTTTCTTGACCTACCTATTATTTCCTTGGAGCTGTTGTATTTCTGATTTGCTTCTGGATTGCAGAGTATCAGCGATACGGTTTGGCTGTGTCCTCACTCAAATCCCTTCTTAAATTATGGTTCCCATAATCCCCACTTGTCATGAGATGGACCAGGTGGAGATACTGAATCATGGGGGTGGTTTCTCCCATCCTGTCCTCCTGATAGTAAGTTCTCATGAGATCTGATGGTTTTTTAAGGGGCTTTCCTCTTTGCTTGGCTCTCATTCTTCTTCTCCCTGCTGCCATGTGAAGAAGAACATGTTGGCCTCTTCTTCCGCCATGATTGTGAGTTCCCTGAGGCTTCCCCAGACATGTGGAACTGTGAGTCCATTAAACCTCTTTTTCTTTATCAATTACCCAGTCTTGAGTATGTCTTTATTAGCAGCATGATGACAGACTAACACAATCAGGGATTGTTATGGGAAGGTTGTTATTCATGTTTGCTGTATTTGATAAAATGGTTGGAAAAATGTTAAGAGTACTGGATATGATACTTTTACATTGATTTTTTTCTTGGTATTTCATATTGCTAACTAACTATATATATAGTAGAAATATTTTTATTCCAAGATTGAGTGGCTGCTTTGAGCAAACCTTTTGTGCATTTAAGATAGGGAGGTGGTGGCCGGGCACAGTGGCTCATAGCTGTAATCCCAGCACTTTGGGAGGCCAAAGCAGGTGGATCATCTGAGATCAGGAGTTCGAGACCAGCCTGGTCAACATGATGA
Organism: Symphalangus syndactylus; assembly: GCF_028878055.3. NCBI lineage: Eukaryota > Metazoa > Chordata > Mammalia > Primates > Hylobatidae > Symphalangus > Symphalangus syndactylus. The sequence goes on along the minus strand of NC_072424.2, from coordinate 45,771,805 downwards.
AACCCCATCTCTACTAAAAATACAAAAAATAGGCCGGGCACAGTGGCTCACGCTTGTAATCCCAGCACTTTGGGAGGCCGAGGTGGGCGGATCACGAGGTCAGGAGATCGAGACCACGGTGAAACCCCATCTCTACTAAAAATACAAAAAATTAGCCGTGCGTGGTGGCGGGCGTCTGTAGTCCCAGCTACTCGGAGAGGCTGAGGCAGGAGAATGGTGTGAACCCGGGAGGTGGAGCTTGCAGTGAGCCGAGATTGCGCCACTGCACTCCAGCCTGGGCGACAGAGCGAGACTCCGTCTCAAAAAAAAAAAAAAAAAAAAAATACAAAAAATAGCCAGGCATGATGGCAGGTGCCTGTAATTCCAGCTATTTGGGAGGCTGAGGCAGGAGAATTGCTCGAAACTGGGAGGCAGAGGTTGCAGTGAGCCAAGATTGCGCCACTGCACTCCAGCCTGGGCAACATGAGTGAGGCTCTGTCTCAAAAAAAAAACAACAAAAAAAAACAAAACAAAAATACAGGGAGGTGGCGTCTTTGCTATTTGTTGTTTAAAAGAAAATAATTCCAAATCGTGTGGCTTTATGAAAAAAGGCCCCATCTCCCAAAGATAATTTATCTACTATCTTTAAATAATATTTTAGCCCATTGTTTCTCACATGGTTGTTACTGAAATTTTGGGTTTCTTAAGTATGTCTGCAGGCTACTGAAGAGAGTTGCGGTGTTTCAAGTCTCACTTCTGATTCTAACTTCAGGGTTTCAAGTGGATTATAAATTGATATTGCAGAGGCTGCTCCACTGAAAGATTAGATCAGATTCTCAATTTATATAACAAAGAATACAAAGATTTACTAGAAACAACGTGGTCACTCAGGTAGGAACAAATAGAGTATCTCAATGTAGCTTCTCCTACTTTCCAGGATCGATACGGGAGGCAAACTGCTGATAACTTTATTTGGGCAATGTAGGACAACGTTCTCCATCTCAGAAAGCTTACTATTTGCTATATAACTGCCGTTTCGTACTTGGGGCCTATGTATGTCCTATTCTGAAAGAACTATAACAATTCATGTGCTTCTGTTTAAATAAATGTTTTCAAATCTTGGCTTTAAATCAATTGTGAACTAATTTGTTGCAGGAGAATTTGGTGAATTTACCCCATTTACTGATATATCCAAATTCTATATTTTGAAATCATTTTGGGATTGACAGCAAGTGATGTGTATTGGATAGGATGATTTTAATAGCTTTTGGTAATTTCTATTTTTTCGTGTGTTTGCTTTAAAAACTGTCTTTATAGCAGCATTTTAAAGAATGTTTAGTTTGTCAAAAGCTGGTAATTATAACATGGTTAATTGTCTTATAAATATATTTAATATTCAGAAAAATATAGTTTATAGTTAGTAACCAAAATTTCTGTACTAGTCAATAAGATTAGCACCTAGAATCTGAAAAGAATTCAGTATAAATATGAAATTGCTAAAGAAGTATCATATGTACTCTTACTAATATGAAATACCAAAGTTTTCAGTACTAGTCAATAAGATTAGTACCTAGAATCTGAAAAGAATTCAGTATAAATATGAAATTGCTAAAGAAGTATCATATGTACTCTTACTAATATGAAATACCAAAGTTTAATTACTAATAATGAGGAATATAAAATTAAGATTGATATGCTAGAAATTAAGCTTGATATGCAATTTGAAGAACTGGTGAAATAATAGTAAAAATGCCTATACTGGAAGAATAAAGAATGCACAGAAGAATGTGAAAGCAATTTTTTATTGATAGAAATACAAACTTAAGGCTAATGTATCATTTGAAAAACTGGCAGAAAATAGGTTAGTGTTTGAAAAGGTATAAAATGACATTAAAAAGCATCAAAAGGAAGTCAGAAGTAACTGATAGTATTTTGTCAGGGGTAAAAGAGTTAAGTTTTGTTTTCTTTTTGTTTTTTTCTTTTCTTTTCTTTTCTTTTTGAGATGGAGTCTTGCTCTGTTGCCCGGGCTGGAGTGCAGTGGTGCAATCTTGGCTCACTGCAGCCTCTGCCTCCTGGGTTTAAGTGATTCTCTTGCCTCAGCCTCCTGAATAGCTGGGACTACAGGTGTGTGCTACCACAACTAGCTAATTTTTTTGTATTTTTGGTAGAAACAGGGTTTCACCATGTTGGCCAGGCTGGTCTCAAACTCCTGACCTGAAGTGATTCACCTGCCTTGGCCTCCCAAAGTGCTGGGATTACAGGCTTGAGCCACCGTGCCTGGCCTAAAGTTTTGTTTTCTGATAAAGGTTTGTAGAAAGCTTTGACACCAAAAGGTGTCTGTTGACCCAAGCAGTGTCAATGCCCAGGGATTCCTGAACAGTATTTCTGCTTCTAGTTTTCCAGTATTTGCGAGTCCATTTTCTTGCTGGTCTTTGTTTTTTCTTAAAAGCAGTTGATTGACGTTTAGTAAAATACATGAGAAAGTCAGCCAGTGACTAGCATTTTAATGGCAATTGCTCTAGGTACTTTCTCACATTATACGCTATGCAGATGTAGCCCCTGACCATGCTCTATTATGGTTATGCAACCAGTGTATCTTTTCTGTTAGTGAACAAAGCATTCTGGGACAGAGAAAAGCCATTTTTATTTTGTCTAGAAAAGAAACTATACTATTCTAGCAAATATAAGTAATTTCGGGACATTAGAATGAGATAATTTGAGATTATATCAGATTTTCCTCAAAGTGTAGACATTATTTTAGTAAAAAAGAGTAAATACATTTTGTTTTCTTCACAGTTGTAATGGATTTATTCTTTACAATGAAGATTGCAGTGAATTAAAAAGATACCCAAAATAGTGTAAGGATATTACATGCTTTTTAACAAAAAATATATAATATGTTGCCAGTGATGAGTTTTTTTTCACAATAATACATTGTGAATGTTGGTTTTTCATCAGAAAGGGAACTTTTCCTTAAAATACTGTGGAATATGATTACTAAGTCATTTATTTACAGAATATAGCATCTTTCCAAAAAATTAAAGTGGCCTTAGTTTCTCAGTTAAGACATTTGATTTGATGATAAAGGCATTAATTTCCAGTGAACCAATTTTAACATTTTAATCTTATCTTTTTTGTATTTATTTTACTACCACTAGGTGGAGCCCTAAACACACAATTCAAGAAAGTATCTGCAAGATACTTTGTTTAAATTCCCTAAAGCCAATTTATAATCAGTTACAGCAAATTAACTCATATTTAAACTTTGAAAACTTTGGTTTTCAAGAGTTGATATAATGTAGATAGAAAATATGTTTGATACTTAAAATTTTTTTAGCTATATTTTTGAGACACATACAGTATTTTTATACATTCCTAGTTGCTAAAATTAAAATATGTAAGTAAAATCTTTAGTGTGGCATAAGCCATCTTTGTTCTATGTTCACATGAGGGTTAAAGTCAGCTCTTTTTTTTTTTTTTTTTTTGAGATGGGACTCTTTTTCCTGATGCCCAGGCTGGAGTGCAGTGGCGTGATCTTGGCTCACTGCAACCTCTGCTTCCCGGGTTCAAGTGATTCCCTGCCTCAGCCTTCCGAGTAGCTGGGATACAGGTGCGCATCACCACGCCTGGCTAAGTTTTGTATTTTTAGTAGAGACAGGGTTTCACCATATTGGCCAGGCTGGTCTGGAATTTCTGACCTTGTGATCCACCCACCTAAGCCTCCCAAAGTGCTGGGATTACAGGCGTGAGCCACCGTGCCCAGCCATCTCTTCTTTTAAAAATGATTTTGCATCTGTACTTTTGTCTGAGTTGCATTAAGTTTTGCCAGAATTAGACATTTTATTGTGTTAAGCTTTTGGAGGGGATGACTGAGCTAACCCCCCTCTCTTTTTTACTTTTAAACAAATTTTATTTTATTTATTTATTTATTTTACCTTTGCCCTGAACTCTCTTACATTGATGTGTCATTATCTATATATAGAGCACTAAGGTATACTCTTACTGGATGTGGGAGAATGGAAAATTTACTGATTTTCTAATGTTCGCTCTTGCTGGTTCTAGCATATAAATATGTGTGTGTTTGTTTAGAGGAATTTGATTAGACTTACCAATAGAAATTATAAAATTTTGGGAGACAGTTTGAAAGAACGAAAAATTATTTTTGTTAAAATTGTTTATTAATTCAAAATTTAGAATGGCAATAAATCTAGCACATTCATATATGAATTAGGTAGATATAACTATAAACCAACTAGGCTCGAAGAGTGAGTACTGCTGAACACATTTCCTTTCTGTTCCTACAAATCAGAATTTCAAAGAATAATGATTATCATTTAAAGAAAAAAAGAAAAATAGCTTTTTCAGAGTCTCTTCAACTGAGGTCTAGTAGAGGGCCCTCGGTTTTCTCTACTTCTTTTTGCTCCTCCTTATTTTGTTGCATTTGTAATTTAAAACTGTGTAACTATTAGCTATGCCTCAGTTATCATCCCCCTTTTCTGTCCATTGGTTGATTTCACCTGATGGGTGCAACAGTGCACATCAGGGATTCCCTATTGAGTCATTCTCAATTGTTTATCTTCAAAGGTGATCTGGTTGGTTGCTATGCTGGTAACTTCCCTCTGCATTCCATGCTGCTTATCTCCATTTCTGACTGGAGAGTCTATGTAATATAATACTTCAGAGCACTGACTTTGGAGTCAGGTAGACCTGGGGTTAAATCTTGACTCTGTTACTATATGACTTCAGACTCAATGTCTTAATCTTCCCAAACTACATTTGTAAATTGTGATGCTAACAGAATCCATGTTGTAAAGCTGTAATGATTACTGTAGTTAAGCCAAAAGTATGTCTGGAATAGCAAATGGTTATCTAGGGTCAGAAGAGAGTTGGGACAGCCTGAGACTTAGTAATTGGTAGATCAAGACCTACTCTTCTCATTCACAGTACTAATTCGTTAATTTTTTTATTGGAACTTACGGTTCTGTTTTTATACTTAATGAGATAATGCATGTAAAGCACTTAATACGTAATAAGTACTTGGTTGGTTGTTATTATTTTTATCATTACCATCATTAAGCCAGAAGCAGCAGACATGACTCCTCTCTGGCCGGTTAAGTCACTGTGGGGAATTGTTGACCTGAAGAGCACATCTTCTCTTCATTTTCTTCTCCTTCCACCATCTTTCCAAATTATCAGCCTGTCCCAACTCTCTCCTGGCCCTTGATAACCATCTAGGATTAACTCTAAATGGTTATCAAGAGGGAAGGTCCATAATTTCTGCTATACATACCGTGTCAAGAGATTCTTGGGATAAGAGTAGCTTTTGTTTTTTTCCTCATTGCAGTGTTCTGATACATGTCCACCTTTTCTCCTTTCTTGCCTCTCTCCGTTCAGTCAGCTATTTATTATTGGCCTTATTAGCAAATTTCTAGACTAGTTATTTTTAATATTACTTTTTTTTTTTTTTTGAGACAGAGTCTCGCTCTGTCACCCAGGCTGTAGTGCAGTGGCGCAATCTCGGCTCACTGCAAGCTCCACCTCCCGGGTTCACGCCATTCTCCTGCCTCAGCGTCTCCGAGTAGCTGGGACTACAGGCGCCCGCCACCGCGCCCGGCTAATTTTTTGTATTTTTAGTAGAGACGGGGTTTCACCGTGGTCTCGATCCCCTGACCTCGTGATCCGCCCGCCTCGGCCTCCCAAAGTGCTGGGATTACAGGCGTGAGCCACCGCGCCTGGCCTTAATATTACTTTTTATCAACTTAAGTAGAGGATTAAATCAACTACTTATAGTGATTAATTTCTTTCTTTTTTTTTTTTTTTGGAGGTGGAGTTTCGTTCTTGTCGCCCAGGCTGGAGTGCAGTGGTGTGATCTAGGCTCACTGCAACCTCCGCCTCCTGGGTTCAAGCAGTTCTGTCCTGCCTCAGCCTCCCAGGTAGCTGGGATTACAGGTGCCCGCCACCACACCCAGCTAATTTTGGTATTTTTGGTAGAGACAGGGTTTCTACCTGGCCTGTTGGCCAGGCTGGTCTCAAACTGCTGACTTCAGGTGATCTGCCCGCCTCAGCCTCCCAAAGTACTGGGATTACGGGAGTGAGTCACCATGGCCGGCCGATTAATTCCATTTTGAGTGCTTGCTTGCTGGCTTTTAGATTTGTGCTGCATTTATTAAAATGACATAGATCTAGGAACTTTCTAGGCTTTTTCTAGGGCCAGCATTCTATCATTTGATGTATTTTTGATTCTGGCACTTGCCTGATTCTTCAGTACATTCTTTAAATACAATTTATTCCCGTGGTTTGGAACTTTTATTCACCTTGATGACTTTATTTCTGTGTACTCTGCTCATTGATATGGATTGTGGGTGACAAATGGGGGTATCATCTGTGAGTACAGCTTGTGTGCATTTCTGGAATAGCAAATGGTTATCTAGGGTCGGGAGAGAGTTGGGACAGCCTGAGACTTCGTAATAGATCAAGACCTACTCTTCTCATTCACAGTACTAATTTCTTAATATTATTTTTATTTCTTTCATTGGAACTTATGGTTCTATTTTTTAATAGCAGAAGGCATGGAATGTAGTTTACCCCCCTCAGGCTTTGGTTTTCTATTAATGGAGGGTGGGTATTGCATATATTCTAAAAAATATATATATTGTTTTTCTCCATTATAGCATCAACAGAAAAAGAGGGGTTCACCTGTGATGCTATAGTAGATGCATTGGCAGTATCCCGAATTACTATAAAGCAGGAAGAGTTTTGTTTTTAAAACTTTGAAGAATATATTGGAAAAACATAACAAAGGATTTACTTTGAGAACTTTCTAAACTGAAGTATACTTCTGGGAAAGAACTATTGTTCTCTTCTTCCTGTTTATTTATGTTATTACTCTTCTTCAAAAGGGATAACAGTATCTCCTTTATATCCACAAAGGCAGTCAACTCCTCCCTTGAAGGGACTCTGTATTTGGGTAGTCCTGAAATATCTCTTGCTAGATTTTTGCTCCAATGTGATAATTGTAATATAAACAATTCTTTTGGTGTATTATGTTTATTATTTGGTATTTTAAGAGCCAGATAAATGTCCAACTTTTAGTAAAATGTGTTAAAAAACATAGAAATGTGTATGCATATTACTTAAATACAATACTTTCTCATAATGATGAAATAAAAATTTGTTTATAGCACACCAAGATCAGTTAAGGTAAACTTCTTGCACAAGAATTTTCCTTAGAAATAATGTTATTTAGTTAATAGTTCTTGTTATATATGTTAATTGTGGGAAAAGTACGAAGTAGGAATTTTAGTACTGCCTCAGTTACTCACCAGCTAGGGCTACATTGAGCAAGTCATTTATCATTTCTATACTGTTTACTCATTTGTGAAAAAGAGGCAGTGATATTTTCTCTGATGTGTATAAGAAATAAATGAAACACTAAATGTAAAAAATGCAAAAGGACATATAAAAATGTTAGGTGTTAGTGGTAGTCAGATCCTTTGGTGTGATAATTGAGTTTTGGTCATATTTATTTGATATTTGTATCTAGTACTCAGTTGTTCAGCCACTGGTTCACTTGTTTAACAAGGATTTGGTTGTCTCATGTGCATACTATACCAGTCATTAGTGTATGTTAAGCACTTACCATGTGTCAGTTATTGTTTAAGAATTTTTCATGTTTACTAATTTAATCCTCCTAACACTCTAATGTAGATACTATTTTTTAAAGACTTTTTTTCTTTAGAGTAGTTTTAGGTTTCCAGCAAGATTGGGAGGAAGTACAGAGATTTCCTATATATTCCCTATCCTACTCATCCAAAGCCTCCCCAGTGTCAATATCCCTCACCACAGTAGTAGATTTTTAAAACCTGATGAACCTACATTGACACATCATTATCATTCAAGGTCTAGTCTAGATTCATTTCTTTGCATGTGGATGTCCGGTTGTTTTAGCACCATTTGTTGAAGAGTTTCTTTTCTCTATTGTATTACCCTTACTCCTTTGTCAAAATTCAGTTGACTATGTTTATGTGGGTCTATTTCTGGGCTGTCTGTTCTGTTCCATTGATCTGTTTGTTTTACCAGTACCATGCAATCTTGATGACTGTAACTTTATAGTAAATGTTGTGTTGTGTTGTCAGTATTCCAATTCTGTTCTTTTTTCTTTTTCTGTCTTTCTTTTTCAGAGTTGGGGTTGCGCTCTGTCACCCAGGTTGGAGTGTGGTGGCACAATCATGGCTCATTTCAGTCTCAAACTCCTGGGCTCAAGCAGTTTTCCCATCTCAGCCTCCTGAGTAGCTGGGACTACAGGCGTGTGCCACCATGCCTGGCTGAATTTTGTCCTTTTTCAATATTGTGTTGGCTATTTTGGGTCTTTTGCCTTTCTATATAAACCCAAGGATCCGTTTATCGATGTCTGCAAAATAACTTGCTGGGATTTTGATTGGGATTGCCTTGAATCTATAGATCAAGTTGGAAAGAACTGATATCTTAATGATATTGTCTTCCTCTTCATAAACATTGAATAGTTTACTTTAAAATCAGAGTTTTATAGTTTTCCTCCTGTAGATCTTGTGTATTTTTTAGATTTATATCTAAGTATTTCATTTTGGAGGATGCTAATGTAAATGGTATTGTGTGTTTAACTTCAGGTTCTACTTGTTCATTGCTATATGTGCTATTTTTATCCCTATTTTATGGTTGTGAAAACTGATACTTAGAGAATTCAGGTGGCTTACCTGAGGTTGAACTGCTAGTAAGTGCCTTTTCTAATTCCATCCATTCATCTATTAATTCATCCATTTATTAATGAATTATTTATTGAGCCTCTGTTATATGATAGACACTATTCTAGGGCTGGGGATACAACAGGGAACAAAACAGACAAAAACTGTATGTCCTCATGCAACTTACATTCCAGTAGGGGAAGACAGATAATACTTAAAAGTGTGAAACAGAGAGTATATTCTACAGTGGAAAGAATGATATAGTGATAAACTCCTTTGTTTTAGAAGATTAAAAATAAAACAGGGAAGGGGATAGTGTGTGTGTATATCTGTCTGCCTGTCTATCTATCTATCTCTCTGTCTGGTCTATCTAGATAGCATAGATGGGAATATGCCTGTGTATTAAAGAAGCCATGAGGAGGCCAGTGTTGCTGGCATGGAATAAGTAAAATGGAGAGTGAGTAACAGGAAGTGAGGTCAGTGAGGTAACAAGAGGCAAAATTATGTAGGGTCTTATGGGCTGTTGTAAGATAAATTGGGTTTTGAGCAGAAGAGAGACATGGGATCTGCCTTAGGTTTTAATGGGATAATTCCCATTAGCTATCATCTGGCCGCTGTGTTGAGAACAGACTGAAAGGGAACAAGGATGGAATCAGGGAGACCAGTTAGGAAGCAGTTGACAAATCTAGGCAAGACATGTTGTTGGCTTGGTCCAGGGTGATACCAATGGGGAGGTAGTTTGCTGGAGAAGGAGAATAATCAAGGGTGAGTCCAAGGTTTTTTGCCTGAGCAACTAGAAAAGTGGGGTTTACTGAGATGAGGAAGACTATGGGAGGGGCAGGTTTTGTGAAAGGAGATCAGGAATTCATTTTCAGACATATTTGAGATGCTTATCAGACATCTAATTGGAGAGAGATATGAGTTTGAGGAGAGGTCAGGGCAGAGATAAAAATTTGGCAGGTGTCAGCGTGCTTATGGAATTTAAAGCTACAAGTCAAGATGACATGGAGAGAGATAGAAAAGAGAATATGTCCAAGATCAGAGCCTAGTTCTAACTCAGCTCTTACAGAACCTAAATTCTTCTTAAAAAAATAAAAAAATTAGGATTTATATTTGACATACATTAGAATGTAGGCATAGATGCCAAGAACCTAAATTTTTTTTCTTTTTTAGATGGAGTCTCACTCAGTCACCCAGGCTGGGGTGCAGTGGCATGATCTTTGCTCACTGCAACCTCTGCCTCCTGGGTTCAAGCGATTCTACTGCCTCACCCTCCCGAGTAGCTGAGATTACAGGCACCTGCCACCACACCCAGCTAATTTTTGTATTTTTAGTAGAGACAGTGTTTCACCGTGTTGGCCAGGCTGGTCTCAAACTCCTGACCTCAAGTGATCTGTCCACATCAGCTCCCAAAATACTGGGATTACAGGTGTGAGCCACTGCACCTGGCTGCCAAGAGCCTAAATTCTTAATAATTGGTATCCTATATTGTTATCTCTTGTATTAGAGAGTGTATTCATTAAAAGTCGAAGACAGAGGCTGCCCTCAAGAAGTTTATGGCCTATTTGGGGAACAAAATATATTTTAAATACAAAACATGTAAATTACAATACAAAGTAATATATGATTACATGTCAGAATAACTGTAAGGGGTTGTAAGTTTATCTGTCCTGCAGGTGAAAAGATTACTTGGCATGGGAATAATTGGCAAAGGCCTGCTGGAAGAAATGGGACTTGAAATGAACCTCAAACAATGGGCAACGGATGTGGGGGTGAGGTTTGGAAGGTTCCCAAGACCACTCTCAGGTTCAAAAATTTGCTAGAGGGACTCACAAAATTCAGCAAAGTTGTTATACTCATAGTTACTGTTTGTTACAGCAAAACAACAACAACAAAAACTTTCAAAAAACTACGCAGATTAAAATCAACAACAGAAAAGGCACATAGGACAGGGACTAGGAGGGTTCCACGAGTGAGCTTTCAGTTGTCCTTTCTCAGTGGAATTGTGGACAGCACTTACTGCTCCCAGCAGTGATGTGTGGTAACACGCATAGAGTATTGTCAATCAGGGAAGCTCATCCAAGCTTTGGTATCCAGGATTTATATTGGAGTTTGGTCATATAGCCATGACTGACTACCCATGTAGACTTGGCTGACTGCCCACATTGCTGACCTCCTGCCCCTCCACTGCTAAAACTGTGTGGCCTCAGGCCTCACCATCAGTCACACTGTTAGCATCTGCTATTTGGCAGTCAAAGCCTTCCAGGTAAACAAAGAAGACACTTACCAGGCAGGGCATGCCAAAGGCTTTCCTCCCAGGCATCGGTGGCAAGGGTAGTCCTTTACTGCATGGTGAATAGAGGGGTACGCTCTCTGTGGAGACAGCATGAGCTGAGAGACAGTAGGAATGAATATGCCATGTTTAGAAAATGTTGTGGTGACTGCAATATGGGCTCGTACCTGAGAATATGAACCCTGGAGCCGGACTATCAGGAGTCATATCCCAGCTTTGCTGGTTGTGGAATTTATGGCAGTTCAGTTATCTGTGACTCTTCTGTAAAGCAAGGGTAATAACAATACCTACTTTATAGCCTTGTTGTGGGGATTAAAGAGTTAATATATAAAGCATTTAGAACGTGAGCATTTACTTTACATAGTAAATGCTGTAAAAATCATGAGTTTGTTCATTCATTCTTTAATCATTCATTCACTAATTCTTTGTTTTTGAATGTTAGTATGTTAAAGACTTGTATTAGGCCCACATCTCCTGAGCCTTATACCTTTATTTCCAGATACCTCATGCTATATCTAGAGCTTGTGTGGTTCTTTTAATATTATCATGTTCCAGAAGAAATAAAATACTTTCACGGAAATTATTTCTACTAAAGGTATTATTGTCACCAGTTTATTTGTTCAGAGATTTAATTTTAAGATATCACCTCTTGCAAAGATCAGGCTTACTAAAGAATACATTTTGGTTAATTTTTGCTTTCTTATATACATTTAGGTCTGTGTATGATGACCAACCAAATGCGCACAAGAAGTTTATGGAAAAGTTAGATGCTTGTATCCGTAATCATGACAAGGAAATTGAAAAGATGTGTAATTTTCATCATCAGGGTTTTGTAGATGCTATTACAGAACTCCTTAAAGTAAGGACTGATGCAGAAAAACTGAAGGTAAGAAATATGTTAAAATTGTTTACCTTTGTTCTCATTAAATTACTCAAGTCTTAGTTGATAGTACATATGTACAAGTCATTATTAAGTGTGTTACTTTCAAGAAGTGAATTAGTGTATGTATTTGGGAATGCTCTTTATGCTCTATTAACACAGTTGTCATGCTAATGGCAGGAGTATTCTCTTTTTCTGAAGCAAGTAATGCACTGACTTAACAGGATTTCTTTCCATGCAGGGAAGTGAACTCAAAACATGCATACAATGAAAGGCCCTATTTGCAGTTTTTGAATTTCTAAAATGACAATTAGTACAATATTTATAAAATGTTATCCTCTAAAATTCCTTTAAAAACTTACGATAAATAGTTATGTTCTCAGCATTATTTAATAATGTTAAAACTTTTTGAAAAGTTTAACAGCAGTGTGTATTTTTCTTAAAGAAAGTTGGTCTACACTTTCTGCCATACAGCTAAAACATTATTTATTGAAAGAGACCTGGATTTGTTCAGTCAGGATAAAAAATATTTAATTATAAGAATTGTCCTATTTATCTTTCTTTACGTTTAGAGCACTTAGCAGACAAAATGACCCTGGTTCACCAAAGGTTATGATTAGAAAACCATTGTATAAAGGATATTCAGATAACAAGAGACTAACTACAGCATCAATGAGGTCACTGAGCATCTTTGTTCAGAAATTAATGAGATTTTTAATAAACCAGAATGTGCTTCCTTACTATGATGACCTAATGAGTCACTTAATATGTGGGAAAATTTGAGGTTGAGCTTTGCCTGCACCTGCAGCATTAAAATGTTGCTGTGGATTGAAATTTCTGTGTTTGATGTTAATCAACCACCCAGTGTTTGCATTCAGCAAAGTATGAATGTTTAATTACCATAAAATGCAATCACCATTTCCTACAGACAATGAATGGCACATAGACCTCATTGAAGTTATCAAAAGGGGACCAGTGGTCAATTGGGTCAGTGATTTGAATTGTTTGACAGACTTAGAGAAGCAAGTAAAGTTCAAAAATCCTGAGTAAATTTGAGAAGTTTGCCACAGAATCTGTTAAAAAGAACTGTCATAAGTAATTGAAGTTAACAAAAGCCCTTTTCAATCAAAAGTTCAAGTTCAAGCTGTAGAGTTAATTTGAATTTGCATTTCTTTGTTCTAAGTTTCTCATGAAGCATGATCTGATTACAAGGGTGAGCAGTTACATCAGGGCAGTTTTATGCATATTTGTCTAACTAAGGTGAAATTAAATTTTTAAGGTGCAAGTTACTGATACCAACCGAAGGTTTCAAGATGCTGGAAAAGAGGTGAGAAAATGATACTTTTCTGTGTATTCAGTATGTAGTTGTTCTTTAACTGTTTGTAAAAATATGAACATTCCTTCTTTTCTAAGGTGATAGTCCACACAGAAGATATCATTCGATGTAGAATTCAGCAGAGAAATATTACAACTGTAGTAGAAAAATTGCAATTATGCCTTCCTGGTGAGTTAAACTTGTCTATAATAAAATGTTTGGCTTGGTAAAGTTGTAATTTAATAATAGCAAGTAGTGATTCTTTAGTATGGGAATTACAGATTATTTGGTGATTGCCTCACAACAAAGACCATGCTTATCTTTCAGGTTCATTTTATTCCCTGAATTTTCATGCTTTTGTCATGTTAGAAAGCTCTTGTTTGATTATATGTCACATCAGTTTCCTAGAACAGCAACTTCTACATTTCCATTTCCTTTCGGCCTCTTTTGCCCTTTGTACCCCATAACCCTTTTTTGTTTTTCCTCGGAATACATTCCCATGGGGAGAGTCTTTTGGTTACATTTTCTCATCTTTACCTAATTTGCCTGATTTTTTACCTCTAGTTTTCCATTATTTTTTGTTTGTCACTTAGCAGGTTGTTTTTGCTTTGCTCACAATCTCATTGTGCTGATAAGGTAAGAAAAACATCAAAAGAGCCAGATCTTCACCATTCTTGCCTTTCCTCCTGTATTTTGGAAACGCTGTTTCTGGTCTCTTTGTTAGGGCTAAATATTACTTGGGCATCAGATAAATTCTGAGGAAATTAACTAGTATTTTCTTTACCTGCATTTAATATACTTTAAGTTGGATGCATTCTGTTCAAACAAAAGGAAGCAGGTATATGACTTTTTTCTTTTTATTTATTTTAATTTTTAATTTTTTTAGAGATAGGGTCTCACTCTGTTGCCCAAGCTAAAGTGCAGTGGCATGATCATAGCTCACTGCAGCCTCGAACTCCTGGGCTCAAGCAATCCCCTTGCCCCAGCCTAGTGCTGGGATTATAGGCATGAGCCACCACACCTGGCCTTTTTTTTTTTTTTTTTTAGTATGGTAAGCTAAATCCATGCCTTGTCCCATTTTTAAACTTACTATTTTTTTTTTTTGTAGGAAGGAGCCTAAACCTCCATATTCAGCAGAATAGAATGAGATGTTTTATATGCTATATATACATATATATATATATTTTTCAAATCATTCTCCTGCCTCAGCCTCCTGAGTAGCCAGGACTATAGGCGCCACCACCATGCCTGCTTAATTTTTGCATTTACAGTAGAGATGGGGTTTCACCATTTTGGCCAGGCTGGTTTCAAACTTCTGGCCTCAAATGATCTGCCTGCCTTGGCCTCCCAAAGTGCTAGGATTACAGGTGTGAGCCACTGCACCCGCTATATGCTATTTTTATAATGTAAATTTAGCTTAGACTACAAATTATATTGTTAAAACTGTTAGCAGATTTTATTGGATAAAAAAATTGTATTATTATTATTATTATTTGAGATAGAGTCTCACTCTGTTGGCCAGGCTGGAGTGCAGTGGCTTAATCTTAGTTCACTGCAACCTCAGCCTCCCAAGTAGCTAGAATATTGTGTTCCTAATGGCCACATCCAGAACTACCTGCTTTCCTCTATTCATCTTTCTGTCCTACTATCCACTTATAAATGTGTGTGTGTGTGTGTGTGTGTGTGTGTGTGTCAGGCATCATGGTAGGTATTGGAACTATAAAGTTGGAGATGACACAATCTCAGCTTTTGAAGGATCCTACAATCTGTGAAAGGAAAATAAATCTTGGGACCCCAAAATCACTAAGCCAAGAAAAAAGTCAAGCTGGGAACTGTGTCAGGCAAACCTGCCTCCCATTTTCCTCCTGAATAAGATAGCTACAAAGATAAGAAGCTACATACTCCCTCACAATTTGCCCACTGGAAATTCCTTGTGGACAAAGGACAGACAGAACTCAAAGTCATCCCTCTGAGGCTCACCTGAGACAAATGCATATCTGATTGCTTCCTCTGCCCTTTTATTTGTATAAAAATGCAGATTCACTGGGCCAGACTAAATTGTGTATTCAGTGGAAGGCTGATCAAGGACTCAAAAGAATGCAACCTTTTGTCTCTTACCTACTTCTAATCTGGGAACCCCCAGTTCTGAGTTGTCCCGCCTTACCAGACTGAACCAATACACATCTTACACGTATTGATTGATGTCTCATGTCTCTCTAAAATGTATAAAAGCAAACTGTACCCCTAACGACTTGGGCACATGTTTTCAGGACTTTCTGAGACTGTGTCATGGGCATGCCCTTAATCTTGGCAAAATAACTTTCTAAATTGACGGAGACCTGTCTCAGATACTTGGAGTTCACAGATCTTATGGAAATAAAGACAAGTAAGTCATCAGTTACAGTGCAGTTGCCTAACTCCTCCGTGGATTAGGAGGAGTATGAAAGGATGAAGTCATAGCTTGGGCATGGTGACTCATGACTGTAATCCCAGCACTTTAGGAGGCTGAGGTGGGAGGATCATTTGAGGCCAGGAGTTTGAGAACAGCCTGGGCAACATAGGGAGTCCCTGTCTCTACAGAAAATTAAAAAAAAAAAAAAAAAATTAGCCAGGTGTGGTGGCGCACCTGTGGTTCTAACTACTTGGGAGGCTGAGGTGAGAGAATTGTTTGAGCCCAAGAGGTTGAGGCTGCAGTAGGCCATGATCGTGCCACTGCCCTGTAACCTGGGTGACAGAGTGAAACCTTGTCTCAAAAAAAAAAAAAAAATCACGGCATAAACAATGCATTTATTTTCCTGGTGTATTAGTTTTTACTGTTTTTGAGGAAAGCATTATTTTTATATGGAAATAGTATGAGGTAGATATGAAATTTACGTGAATTGTTAAGATCGGAGACTTCAAAGAAAGTTTATACTTACTCCAGCAGGCTCTCTCCCAGTTTATGTGTTCCCTCTAATGCTTTGGTTGGAAAATGTGAAAAAAATTACATTACAATATAGAGGCTATGATAGAGATATACATAGGATCCTGTGAGGCGACAGAGTCAGGGTTGATTCACTATAGCTACCACTGCAGTTTTTATGGTTTTCAGACACATTAACGATGTTTTTTTAAACTCGGAGACCCCCTAGGAGGAGTCATATGACTGTAGAAAAATCTGGAAAAAAATGTCTGTCCATATTGTAGAGGGAAAGCAAAGTGTGTACTCATTCTGTACTTTGAAATTCTAATTTAAAGGGTAAAAAGGTTTAAAACCTTTTTAGTGACACTATATTATCTTGGCAAAGAATAATTTATTGAATAATTGCATTCCTTTCTATCAAACAATTGCATTTGATAGAAAGGATGAAATGAATAAAGCTGCTTTGTTATGTTTATTTCTGGCTGTATTATAATTCACTCCTACTGCTGTAAGCTTTTGATGTTTTTCTTTCTTTGTGGATTTGGTATAAACTTTTGTTTATAGTGAGTTTAACACAAGTGTGTTATTTTATTTGATATGTTGAGTCAAAAATCAGTGAATCTCACACTCAACTTTCTCTCTCAAACAACTAAAGTCTAAAGTTCCAGTTCTATTTCAGGGAGGAAATATTAGTAATTTCTGGATAGGATAATTGTTGGTAGGCTAATGTCTCAGTTATACGTGTTAGCATATACAAGTGTTCCAGGTTCAGTATAATACATTTATATGTATGTGTGTGTGTGTGTGTATATATATATAATAAAATGTTCAGTATATAAGGAAATTAAAATGTTTTCATATACTTGAAGTATTTAACATTTTATTTGAAAATATTAGCCTAACTCAAGGTGTAGAAGTCTAATAAATTTGTAATATACTCTTTCCTGCTTTGATTATTTTCATGTCTCAAAATATTTTCTTTTCATTTTGAAAGCTAAAATATTATATTTTTTAACGCAGTGCTAGAAATGTACAGTAAGCTGAAAGAACAGATGAGTGCCAAAAGGTGAGTTGGTTTTTTTCTTATTGTTTTAAATAAGAATTTTTTTCTATTATTTAAAGGACAGATACTATAAATCATAGTGAATCATGAGTTTTGCTTTCTTCATTACCCTAACCTTTGTACTTAAAATTCACGTATCAGGATAATCCACTAAAGCAAATCTTAGCCTTTTATTAATAAATCATTGTCCTTTATAAATGATATCAAAGATTGGTAATGTTGATCAAGGACAAATAGCCGAACAGGAATGAAAATATTGATTAGCTTACAAACATACTAATATTGCATGTAACTAAGGGCTAAGTGCATACTGTGGAAGGAAAGAGTGTAGGCAGTTATATTTTGACAATCTGGGTGAATGTAGTAGTTCACATTCTGTTTTATAACTCAAATGCATATATGACAGATGAAAAAGAAACTAAAGTAGTTTATTGATTGCCATAGGAGCATTGGATATAGTGATGTTTAAAATATTTTAAAGACGAACAATTTTGGCCAGGTGTCATGGCTCATGCTTGTAATCCCGGCACTTTGGGAGTCTGAGGCAGGAGGATCACCTGAAACCAGGAGTTTGAGACCAGCCTGGGCAATATAGGGAGACCTCATTTCACCTCCCCACCCCCTACCCCCCAAAAAAACAAAAGAAAAAAAACAAATGATGCAAAAGTAACATAGAAAAACCAGAATAAATGAGACAATTTGGACTAGGGAAAAAATGATTTCTTCTTGGTTAGTAACTACTTAATTATCAGAACACATCTTATACAGACCTATAGTAAAAGATGTGTGTATATCCTACTTCATGGTGCTACATGTTGAATTTCATTAGGCTTTACCAGTTAATACAATTTAGTAGAATGATTTTTTCCCTGTAAAAAACAAGCCAAAAACTATTCTGAAAGTCTTATTTTCTTTCACGTATGTATTAATAATATATTCTCTTTTTAAATCAAGTTATATATCCTCACATTTTAAAGATTCAAATAATTGCCCTATGCATTTGCTGCAAAAAAAAAAAAACAGATACCACCTTTCCTATTTCCCATTCACCATTCCTTTTTTATAGGAGCAAAAACTTTTACCTCTTTTAATGGATTATTTTGGTATTTATATTTGTGTCTTTAAATAACTAACTTTTAATTATTACCATATTATTTTCCAGTTTGGGGCATTATCGGTATACTCACATTTTCTCAACTATCTCCAAAATGTCTTACATCTTTTTCCCTCCCTGAAAACATTGATTCGTATGTGTTCTTTTGTCCCTTTTAATCTAGAACAGTCCTCCTGTTCTTTGTTTTTTTCATGGAAGAGTCCAGGTCAGTTCTCTTGTAGACCAGGGCATTTTGGATTTATCTAGTTGTTTCTTCATGTTTAGATTCAAGTTTAAAGGTTTTGGCAAGAGTATGACATAAGTGATACCTCACATTGCATGACATCAGGAGGCTTATAAAGTCATGTTGTCCTTAGGTTGTGCTAAATTTGATCATTTGGTTAAGGGGAAGTCTACCAGATGGCTTTTGAAAAGGTATGTTTTTCTCTTTGCAATTAATAAGTAATCTGTGGGTCCTGTTTCCTAACGGGTTTTCACCCAGTAGTTTTATCATTCTTGCCTTAATCCGTTATTATATTGGATTTACAAGATGTTGATTTAAAAAATTCTATTATTTCTTAAACATTTATTAACTGGCTTTTTTATATATAAAGAAGAGCTTTTTATTCCCCACCACCACCTTTTTTATTTTTTTCCGGTTATGGCTGTGAACTTATGCATTTTTAAAATAAATATATTATAATTTATTATTGTCATTATTCATTTTGATGCACAAATTGTTTCAAATTTAACAAGAGAAACCCCTCAAGCCAGTTCCTGTGTCTCTGTCTTTGAGTATTTTTGTGTTTATTGTACAGTAAGATGTTCCAAGCTCTCATTGTGCCTTTTTTTTTTTTGCCTCAGATCTGGAAGCAGCTATTCTCCAGGGTACCCTAGCTGCTTTTAGTATTAATGGCATTTAGAAACTAAGATGTATGGGTTGGGAGCAGTGGCTCACACCTGTAATCTCAGCACTTTGGGGAGGCTAAGGCAGGTGGATCGCTTAAGCTCAAGAGTTTGAGACCAGCCTGGCCCATATGGTAAAACCCCATCTCTACTGAAAAAAAAAAAAAAATAGCTGAGCGTGGTGGCGCGTGCCTGTAGTCCTAGCTACTAGGGGGTTGTGGGAGGTGGGTGCTGAGGCAGGAGGATCTCTTGAGACAGGGAGGCAATTGCAGTGAGCTGAGATTGAGCCACTGCACCCCAGCCTGGGTGACAGCAAAACCCTGTCTCAAAGAAAAACAAAAACAAGGAACTAAGATGTATGTGCTAGGTGGACTTATTACACACACACACACACACGCAGTTTGAATTTGTTAGTTTGTCACCTACCTTTTCTCTCTTTTAGAACATTCTCTTTGTCCTCTGTGGTATATCATTTCCTGATGATGTGCTTTGATGTGGGTCTATTTATCTTCTTTGTGGTGGGTACTTAGTGAGCCTTCTTTTAATCTGGAAATTATCCTTTAATCTCATAATATCCTTAAGCATTAGAAAGTTTTTTTGAATTATTTTTTGCCTTCTGTTTTCTTGATTATTTCTCTAAGATATTAATAGTTCAGTCTTCTAGATTGGTTCTCTAATTTTCTTATCTCTTCTTTGACATTTTAAAATCTCTTTGTCTGCTTGCTCTTTTTTCCATGAGATTATTTCATCTTTACCTTCCAAAGGTGGTGCTGATTTTTAAAAATTCCTGCTAATTTTTAATTTCTAGGAGCTCTTTTTTGATCTCCAAATTTTTTTTTTTCAGGTAGCCTCTTGTGTTTGCTTTTTAGAGATTCTTGGAGTTGTAGACTTATGACTTGTACGTTTTGTTTATGTTATACTAAAATAAACATACCTGTGTAGCCACCAAGTTTAAGATGTTGAATGTTATTGCCACCCAAAAGCTTTCTTATACTTCTCACAGTCACTGCCACCAAAACAAGATGCAGAATACTTCCATTACCCCCACAGTTTGCTCATACCTCTTTCCAATTTCTCCTCCCTTCTCTAGAAATAACCACTTTCTGATTTTTAGCATCGTAGATTAGTTTTGTGTGTTTTTAGAATTGATATAAATGGAATCTTCTTCACTCCTGATAATGTTTTTAAAATTCATCTGTGGTTGCATAATTTCTTTTTATTGCTAGAATCTGTTAATCTATACATTAGTTGCTATTTGGGTGGTTTCAGGTTTGTGGGTATTATGAATCAGACTGCCATGAAATTAAGGTACAAGTCTTTTTTGTAGGGATATGTTTATATTTCCATTTAGTAAATATATAGGAGTAGAATTGCTCAGTGATAGCATAAATGAATGCTACACTTTTTAAGAAACCATTAAATACTTTTCTATTTAAAGTATGGTTTGAAAAATAGACTTTAAAAATATAATTTAAAAAATAATTATTTTAGTAGTACCATTTACACTTCCATTAGCAATGTATTAATATAAGAATTTCATTTGCTCCACATCCTTGCACACATATGATGTTTAATTAGTTTGTTCTAGTTGAGCCATTTTGGTAAGTATAAAATAGTGTCTCATTGTTTCAATTTGCATTTTCCTGATGACTGATTGTTTATAGATTAGAATAAACAGATTTTTTTTTTTTTTTTTTTTTTTTTACCACCAGTGAAATCAGAGGTAGAAAAATCATGGGTTTAGATTGTAGAAAGACAGGATTTAGGTTAGACACAATGCAGGCCATCCAGATGATAAAGGTTTGGGAATGTTGAATTTCAGTGGCAAGAAAACCTTTGGAATTGGCTTCTCTAGAGATCTTTAAGTATCATAAGTACCTTTTTATTTGGTATTTGGCTGTTTGTATGTTTTCTTTTGTGAAGTGTCTGTTCACATCTTTTGCTTATATTTTTTATTTAATATATTTTATTTTTTAGAGCAGTTTTAGGTTTACAGAAATATTAAACACAAAGTACAGAGTTCCCATATCCTTTTCCTCTTCTTTCCAAGCAGTTTTTCTGTTATTAATGTCTTGCATTAATATGGTACATTTACTTTAACTGATGAACCAATATTGACACATAAGTATTTACCAGAGTCCATAGTTTTACAGTAGAGTTCACTCTGTGTTGTACAGTTCTGTGGATTTTGGCAAACATATATCATGTATCCATTACAGTATCATACAGAATAGTTTCACTGCCTGAAAACTTTCCAGTGCTCCCTATCTTTCCCCATCCTTCCCCGCTGTGAACCCCTACCAATTACTGAACTTTGTACTGTTTCTATAGTTTTATCTTTTCCAGAATGTCAGATAGTTGAAATAATACAGTATATATATAACATGTTCAGACTGGCTTATTTCGCTTGGCAATATGCATTTAAGGTTCCTCTATGTCCTTTCGTGACTTGATAACATTTCTTTTTTTATCACTGAATAATACTACATTGTATGGATGAACCATAGTTTATCCATTCACCTATGAAGGACATCTTGTTGCTTCCAAGTTTTGGCAATTGTGAATAAAGCTGCCATAAACATTTGTGTGCAGGTTTTATGGATGTAAATTTTCAATTAATTTGGGTAAATACCTGGGGATGTGATTGCTGGATCATATGGTAAGACTATGTTTAGGTTTGTAAGAATCTGCCAAACTGTCTGCAGAAGTGGCTGTACTATTTTGCACTCCCTCCAGAATGAATGAGAGTTTCTGTTGCTCTACATCCTCCACAGGATTTAGTGTTGTCATTTTTTCGGATTTTGCCTATTAGGTGTGTAATGATATCTCATTGTTATTTTAGTTTGTAATTCACTAATGACACATGATATTGAGCATCTTCTCACATGTATGTCTTCTTTAGCGAGGTGTCCAAGTCTTTTGATCACTTTTTAATTTGGTGGCTTATTTTTGGATTGTTGAGTTTTAAGTGTTCTTTTTATATTTTGGATTCAAGTCCTTGATTCAGTTTGTGTTTTGAACATATTTTCTCCCAGTCTGTGGCTTGTTTTTTCATTTTCTTAACAGTGTCTTTAAAGAGTAGGAAGTTTTAGTTTTAATGAAATTAAATTGGAAAAGTCCAGTTTACCTTTTTTTCTTTTCCTCATGGATTGTGCTTTGGTGTTTCGAAAAACTGATTGCCAAACCCAAGGTCATCTAAATTTTCCCTTGTGTTATCTTCTAGAGTCTTAGAGTTTTGTGTTTTACATTTAGGTCTATGATCTATTTTGAGTTAATTTTTATAAAAAGTGAAGGTCACTGTTTACATTTATTTATTCACTTTTTTGCATGTGAATGTCCAGTTGTTCCAGCAGCATTTGTTTAAAGAACTACCCTTTTTCCATTGAATTTCCTCAGTTAACTGTATTTGTGTATTTCTGTGCTTTCTGTTTCATTTTAACCTACTTGTTAATCCTTTCACCTTTACCATACAGTCTTTAACATTGTAACTTTATACAGTATTAAGTCTTGAAGTTGGGTAGTGTCAATCTATCCTTCAACTTTGTTCTTCAGTATCGTGTGGCTATTCTGGGTCTTTTGCCTGTCTATATAAACTTCAGAATCACATTGTTGATATTCACAAAGTAAGTTGCTGGGGTTTTGATTGGGACTGCATTGAATCTGTAGATCAAGTTGGGGAGAACTGATATCATCAGTTGATGATATTGAGTCTTCCTATTCATTAATATGGAATATCTTTCCATTTATTTAGATTTCTCTTTAATTACTTCTATCAGAGTTGGTATTAGTTCCAGAAAATTTTTTGTTGAAGGTTCTTACATAGATACATTTCATGTTACCTGCAAAGACTTTTGTTTCTTTTTTCCCAGTCTTAATACCTTTTTTTCTTGTCTTACTTCATTAGCTACTACTTCCATGTAGTATGATGTTGACTAGGAATGGTGAGAGGGAGCTTCTTTGCTTTGTTCTTAATCTCATGGGGGAAAAGCATCTTGTTTCTCACCATTAAGTATGATATTAGCTTTGTATAATTTCCATTCCTTTAAATTTGTTAAGGCATGTTTTGTGGCCCAGAATGTGATCTGTCTTGATGTTCCATGTGAGCTTGAGAAAAATGTGTATTTTGTAGTTGTTGGATGAAATATTCTCTTAATGTCAATTAGATCCAGTTGATTGATGGTACTGTTCAGTTCAACTATGTCCTTATCGAATTTCTGCCTGCTGAACCTGTCAATTATTGTTAGAGGCTTGCTGAGGTCTGCACTTGTAATAGTGTATTTATTTATTTTCCTTTACAGTTCTATTAGTTTTTGCTTCACATATTTTGATGCTCTGTTCTTAGTTACATACACTGTAAGGATTACTATATCTTCTTGGAGAACTGACCATTTTATCATTATGTAATGTTCGTTATCCCTAATAATTTTCCTTGCTCTGAAATCTGTTTCATCTGAAATTAATATAGCTGATCTACCTTTCTTTCGATTAGTGTCAATATGGTATATATTTCTCTATCCCTTTATTTTTTATCTCTTTATGTCTGTACATTGGAAGTGATTCAGACATCATATAGTTGTGTCTTATTTTTTCCACTTAGAATTTAATAAAAATTTCGTACTTTTTCATGTATCTTGTAAATTTTTTTGTATGCAGGACATTGTATTTAAAAAGAATAGAAGAGACTGAAGTAACCAATTCTATGGTAGGACAAACTCTGGTGAAATGGAAATGCCCAAGGGAAGGCAAATGAAGTAAGAACAGTGGCATAATTTGTACTTTGTAGGCCAGAGAATCATTAGAGTACTCACATATTCTCCATTTAGTGATGACATGTGCATTTTTTGAAGTATCTTGTATTTATAAAAACAGACACCTTGTCAGAGGTTTAACATATAGGGAAATTTGCTCTACTGTTGTTTATTTTAAAAAATCAGAGACTTAACATTCCAACTATAAGGACATCATTACCTTATAATAAAAGACTTTATAGATAGGATAATAATTTGTTTTAAAATAATTTATAAGGTAAATTCCATTATATATTGTTGAATAGAGTATGAGCTTACAGAACTGGAAGTGTAGATATATGACTGGATGGAAATGTGGCCAAATGCTGATTACTTAATTACAACATGGTAGGATCACATCATAGGTGCTTTTTATATTCCCCTTATAGGTTTTGTATTTTTCTAGTGGTTATGGATTACTGTTATAATTTTGTAAAAACAGCATTATGTGCATCTAAAGGAGAAATGGTACTCTATTGTGGTGCTGTTTTTGCTTGCATTTAGAAACAGATAAAATGTAGGAGATTTGTGGCTAAATTTTAGAAAGGATCCAGGGTCTGGTCTCTGACTTCTGCTTTCTGCCTAAGATGATAAACTTTCCCTGTATCTTCACCTGAATTTTCCCAGAAAGCAGAGTCTGAGGTAAAAATCACGTATTTTACTACTTTTTTAGGGAGTATAATCCTAAGGAAGTTCTCTGAATCCTAGTTTTAGGGAAAGGGAAATGAGACAGGAAAGTTGAGAGAGCAAATATGAGGGTGAGTTATTGAGTTATTTAAATGCCTTTAGGGAGGTTGTATATGTTATTGCAAATCATAACCTTCCCTCCAGGAAGAGGAAAGGAGAACTTGTCTCTGACTTGCATTTCTTATTGGTTAAGAGTTCAACCCCCGACCTTAACTCTCTACATTTCTGGGTTGTGTGTATATGGGTGCTAGGTAAGTCTTATGACCTCTCATGCCTCTGATGATGTCTCATGGGAGCACCAAGATGGGAGGTAAGAGATGAGCGGCATGAAGGGAGGCACAGTTGTGCTATGAAGTAAGTTGACTGTGTCTGTGGTATGTTGCAAAAGCTACTGGTAATACTTTTCATTTATTCTGCATCACTTAGGATTTAAAATACATTGTAGACATTAGCATGAATTTTCAGAAACCATACCTGTTGTAGAGAGAATACTTTTGAAATATACCTAGTTCATATCAAATCAGGAAATTAGTCAAGGATCAGATAGTGTGGTTTGACTGTTAATTGATCTGTTGCATTTTAAATGTTATGGGTTACACTGAAAATACATAATTCATTATTTCACTTCATCTAAGCCTTTAATATCTCAGGCATTATCAAAATTATTGTAATGACATCTCTCCTACCCATACCACCACCTAAATATTTTAGTTTCTGACCAAATGTACATTTTGTTTACGTTATAAGCACTCTGATGTTTACCAAGATAAAATTTTGATGGTCTAATTTTTAAATTAGTTGTAATATTTTGTGACAATTTGCAGAATATACTCTGTCTTTGAGAGTATATGCCAGAAAACTAATTGGTATTTTAAAACAGCTTTTGAATATAACGTCTTTTTTTTGTTGAGAAAGTTTCTTACTCTGTCACCCAGGCTGGAATGCAGTTGCACGATCTCACTGCAACTGCCACCTCCCAGATTCAAATGATTCTCGTGCCTCAGCCTCCTGAGTAGCTGGGATTACAGGTGTGCACTACCACGCCTGGCCAATTTTTATATTTTTAGTAGAGACAGGGTTTCACCACATTGGCCAGGCTGGTCTCGAATTCCTGATCTCAGGTGACCCACCCACCATAGCCTCCCAAAGTGCTGGGATCACAGGTGTGAGCCACCACACCTGGTGGGTCTTTTCAGCTTGCTTTTGTTTTCACTTATGTCTCATAGTTTCTATCAACTTACTTTGTTTTGCCTTTTTTGTACATTAGTTAATGCCTTTTCCTGCTTTTAATGTCATCCAATTCAATAGAAAGATATAGAATACTATGTAATTAATTTTTAAAGTTCCTCTACCTAACTCTCAGATAGATTTTTGGTGGTATTATTGTAGGAAACTGACAGTTTGGTAAAGTCTCAGTCCTGCTACCAATTAATATGGTTTCTTGGCCAAATTATATACTCTTGTTCTGTATTTTAGTTTTCTCATCTATAGAATGCTACTTGTAATATCTGCCATAGAAGTGTGCCTCATAGAAGTCTAAAGAGAACTAAATTATGTATATGAAAATATATGTCAATTTATCTAGGGCAAAGGCTACCCTTTACTAATTGCTGCATACCCAGCATGTCACACTATGAAACAGTAGCCCCCAAAGCCCGAAAGAGGAACTGTTACATTCAGTAAATATTTGTTGAATTGAAAAAGCACTCTACCAGTGTGGATTTTTACCTGTTTTTTTTTGTGTGTGTATGTGATACTTAACAGTATTTCTAATTGCCTTAAATAGTAGTATGACTTTTTTTTAAAAGTTAAATGAATTTTATTTTAATTAGAATTATATTCGTGTTATGTAATTTTTGTGTGGTGATACTGTGTGGATGGATATTATGATGGGAGACAGAATACAAAATCATATAACAAATCACTAAATGTTATAATTCACAAGTTTGAAACAATTATACATATTCATTTCAGGTATTAAGATGCTATCATAATGCTTTTGATGTTATAGATTCAGATGAAGTGAAATAAAGAAGTTTTACATTAATGTATGCCATCAACTTTGAGCCTGTGGCTTGTTTATGTGGTTTATAGTTTGTCCTTGACAAATAGATGTAAATATTAATTTTACTTACTTTAACTATGACTAGGTCCTTTTTGATGAATAATCAGTGTAAAACTGATTATTTAGACTTACTTGTAAAAATATTGTGATAAGAACTTTTTATAGAGTTTTTTTTTAACTTCTCACAGGTACTATTCTGCCCTAAAAACTATGGAACAATTAGAGAATGTGTACTTTCCCTGGGTTAGTCAATACCGGTTTTGCCAGCTCATGATAGAAAATCTTCCCAAACTCCGTGAGGATATTAAAGAAATCTCCATGTCTGATCTCAAAGACTTTTTGGAAAGCATTCGAAAACATTCTGACAAAATAGGTGAAACAGCAATGAAACAGGTGAGATTAAAAATAATTTTGATTTAATATTATTTAGTAATACAAGATCTGGAAAATATCCAAGGTTTACTTCTTTAACTTACATAAAATGCTTATTCTTGTTTTACCTTTTTCTTATCTTTTCTGGTTATTGTTTAGAAAGGACTCTATCAGTGTTTTCTTTGGCTTCACATTTATTCCTTTTTTAAGTAAAATCAGTCTAACATGAATTCTTTAGTTACCGCCCGAACTCTCAGCATTCTTCTCCATATATGTGGTGTTATGTTATCCTTTACCACCAGCCAAATCTGGTATAGAATTAGCTAAACAGTGGCAGCCCCAGAGGCAAGTGGGAGCCTTTTTACGCTAAGATTCTAAACTGTTCTGTATTTAAAACAAAAGTATTAACTGTGAATTAAAAACTGCTACAATTCAATAATAAACGGACAAACAATGGGAAAAGCCTCAGCAGTTATGAAGTTAATATATCTACCTTTTGAGTCAGCAGTTCCACTCCTTGGTGTTTATCAGTGAGAAACAAAAAACATGGGCTCATGATAGTCATAGCATCTTTGTTCACAGTTAGCCCCAAACTGGAAACAACCCAAATGGCTATCAGAAAGAGAATGGATACACAAATTGTGGTATATTCATACAATGGAATACTACCTAACAATAAAAAGGAATGAATTACTGATAATGCAACAACATGTATGAATCTCACAGATATGTTGAGCCACAGAAATTGAATACAAAAAGGCACAAACTGTGTGATTCCATTTTTATGCCATTTGCAAGCAGGTAAACTAAGATGAAAAAAATCAAAACAGTGGTTACCTCTGGGTGGGGAAATTGCCTAGGAACGGACACAAGGGGACTTTCTGGGGAGATGGAAATGTTTTATACCATGATAAAAATGTGTTTGTCAAACTTATACAGATCTTAGCTATGTATTTCAATGTATATACATCTTACTTAAAAAAACTATAAAAAATAATAAACTATTAATAGAAACTGTACAAAATAATTTGGGGCCGGGTGGGGTGGCTCACACCTGTAATCCCAGCACTTTGGAAGGCAAGGCGGGCAGATCACGAGGTCAGGAGACCAAGACCATCCTGGCTAACATGGTGAAACCCCGTCTCTACTAAAAATACAAAAAATTAGCTGGGCATGGTGGCGGGCATCTGTAGTCCCAGCTACTCGGGAGGCTGAGGCAGGAGAATGGCGTGAACCCAGGAGGCGGAGCTTGCAGCGAGCTGAGATCGCGCCACTGCACTCCAGCCTGGGTGACAGCGAGGCTCTGTCTCAAAATAATAATAATAAATAATAATAATAATAATTTGGGGTATATATGGAGTGAGTGGATAAAGGTATAGATGGAACAAGAATGTAAAAATATTAGTGGAAGATAAATGATGGGAGTTCATGATATTAATCTGTTTATTTTGAAATTTTTAATAATAAAAAGTTAAAAAAAAAATTAAATTTTCTAAGAGCTGTTCTTGCAATGTCATAGAAATAAAACAATGCTCAACACCATTTCTTCTTTTTGTCTTTGCATTGCACACTCTTACATGATTTCTAATGCTTGATTTTTCCCCCCAAGTATTACAAACTACTTTGGAAACTCCTAAGTCTTTCTTACTGATTGTCTCTGGTGAGTGAGGGTCTTCCCCATTGTAGAGGTCCTCACCATTGTATTCTTCCCTTCAATATTACAGTATTTTCAATACTATTTCTCCTACCTCTGGCCAAGGAAATCTGTGCATGCCATGGGAGTTAAAAACACAACCACTTGGTAAATTTTTTCAGTATGAGAATGCAAACAGTAGTTTAAAGTTCATATTCCATTATACATTTTAATTACAAGTGTCAATATTAAACTTATCTTCTTTGACTTGTTTTTCATGGACCAGTTTTGGATTCTTTCTACTTAGGGAGTCCATCAAATCATGGGCCCTAGGATTTAAGATTTACGAAAATTTATTTCTGGGAGAGAATAGACTCTCTTGGTCCACTATCATTTTTTCCTGGTAAAAGTCATCAAGCTCCCTATCATTGCAATTTAAACAGACATTTCATACAGAAACCTTTTCTTAGCATGTCTCTGTGGGGATGTTTTTCTTTACAATTTCTTCTTTCGGAAATAACTTCCACAGAGTTGAGAAGTTAGAGAGTTTTCCTTCTAGTGAGAGTTAGACTTCCCAAGATTTGATAAGAAAAGTTGTATTTTGTTCTGTCTTGGTATCCCTTCACGCTACCTTTCAATTTGTTGTGGGTTTCTCTCTCTCTCTCTCTGTGTGTGTGTGTGTGTGTGTGTATAAGAAGCCTCCTGAAGTCTCTCATCAGCTGTGCTCAGTTTGGCAGAGTCACAGTTTAGTTCTGGAATCTTCTAGGTGGCATGAGTGTAAAGCTCATACTTTGCAAAGCGAGCCCCCTCCTTTGGGTGCACTCTGTATCCTGTGCTTAATTCCGTGATCTCGTATCCCTTTTACGGATGGATGGACTTGTTATGTATTCATTTAAATATCTTAAAGCTACCCCAAACCCCGCATTTCTAAAACTAAACCCATTCTCTTTTTCCTAAATCTATTTTTCTTATATTTGCTATCTCAGATAGTATTGCGGGATCTGGCCAGCAGCCCACAATGCAATGGAGCTCTCTCTTTGTTCCCAGGCAGATCAGCAGGTCGAGAAATAATAGACACACACAAGATAGTGAAAGCTGGGTCCAGGGGGGTCACCACCTTCTGGTCCCACGGTACCTCCAATGCACTGGATATACCAGCATTTATTATTAAGTTTAGTGAGGGTGAGGGTAGGTTAGTGAGGGATTTAGGGTCATTTGATTATGAGGTGAGATGGTCACACGGGGATGAAGTAATTCTTTAACATAACATCTATATGTAGAAGTACAGTATACAGAGATAAAAATTTACAATATAGTGTGTGCATCAGTAATTTCTAACAGAGCCTTAAAACAGAAACACGGCCGGGCTCAGTGGCTCACGCTTGTAATCCCAGCACTTTGGGAGGCCGAGGTGGGTGGATCACGAGGTCAGGAGATCGAGACCATGGTGAAACCCCGTCTCTACTAAAAATACAAAAAATTGGCCAGGCGTGGTGGCGGGCGCCTGTAGTCCCAGCTACTCGGAGAGGCTGAGGCAGGAGAATGGCGTGAACCTGGGAGGCGGAGCTTGCAGTGAGCTGAGATCGTGCCACTGCACTCCAGCCTGGGTGACAGAGCAAGACTCCGTCTCAAAAAAAAAAAAAAAAAAAAAAGAAAAAAAAAACAGAAACACAGTCGTTCCATAACCTCTATGATTAGCCAGATATTAATCAGCAGTAACAGTTGCAGCAAAAGCTGGTTACAAACAATCCATAGAAACAGGACGTGAAGCTAGACAACCAGTTAGACCAGAAATTCTCAGAAGGGAGTATGCCTTAACCCTAAAGAGGCCTAGAAGAGCTGTGGCAAGATGAGGGCGTTTATAGCCCTATCTTATCCATATGGACAGGCGCCCCCTCATGCATCCGTTTATAGGCTCTTCACAAGGGTCGCATTCCATTCCCAGAGCTATGAACATCTGCTTTTCTGGGATAGGAATCTTGGTGATGTGAAACCTCCCTGACTGCGTGTCCATTCATAGGCTCTCTGCAGGGGGAAGCACATCATGCGCTATTGGCTCATTCTGGCAGTCTGGCCTGGCATTGTCTTTACACAATCCTGCATGCAGTTTTGTATTTACAATAATCAGGAGCATTTCATCTTTTATTCCGTAGCAATAGTTTCAGGGGGTCTCCCTGCAAGATAGTAGTGTCTCCTGTTTCCACAATTCCAGAAACTGGGAAGTATTTTAAACTTTTCAGGAGTATTCATACTGTTAATATTATTTGTTACTAAGTCCTACTTAGTTACTATTAATTCTGCTTCGAAATACCTGTAGATGCTGTTTCCCCCTCTACATAGCTGAACTGTTACATAGAATAATTTGTTTTCCTTATCTGTATTCTCTTCTCCTTTTGGTTACTGTCCTAAAATGCAAATAAGACCACACCACTTCATCTTAAGTGATACCCTGTTACCTTTTACTTAAGTCCAAGTTCCTCAGTCTCATCTTGATACTTGTCTCCCTTGTATGCTCTAGCAGTATCTGCTGTCTTACAGATCTTGGAGTATACTAGCTGTTCACCAAGAATGTCGTCCATTCTTTCACATTTCTCAGTCTGATGAATTCCTGCTTTTTCCTCCCAAAAGCTGGCTTGAACATCACCTTGTCTGTGAAATCTTCTGCCATCACCCATTACACTACTGCCAGTGAGAGATGGTCACTTCACCCTCAGGGTGTATACCATTGTACTTTTCACACTACAATTGCTTTTTTTATGTTCTTAACTAGACTGTGAATTTTTTAAGTGAAAGATTTTGCCCTGCTTATTTTTGCCTTCCTGGGATCTAGCTATTATG
Organism: Symphalangus syndactylus; assembly: GCF_028878055.3. Taxonomy (NCBI): domain Eukaryota; kingdom Metazoa; phylum Chordata; class Mammalia; order Primates; family Hylobatidae; genus Symphalangus; species Symphalangus syndactylus. The sequence goes on along the minus strand of NC_072424.2, from coordinate 45,740,272 downwards.
CCTAACATGAGTGGCAAAAAAAAGTTATTTTTGAAAATTAGTTTAGAGCTGAGTTTTAGATTGTCTAGGGAGAATTTTTTAAATTCTAATATGAGAGATGAATCCACTCTTAGTCTGATGTTTAATTAGCAATAAATATCTAAAATTTATATTGGGTAAGTTAACATTTTCCATATAATGTTCTCTGGCACACATTTTAATATTGCTCTCTAGGGCAGGGGTTCCTAGCCCCCAGGCCGTGGACTGGTACCTGTCTGTGGCCTGTTAGGAACCAGGCCACACAGCAGGAGGTGAGTGGCTTGCTAAAGAGGATTACTGCCTGAGCTCCGCCTCCTGTCAGATCAGCGGCCTTCGATTCTCATAGGAGCGCAAACCCTATTGTGAACTGTGCATGTGAGGCATCTAGGTTGTGCGCTCCTTATGAGAATCTAATGCCTGATCATCTGAGGTGGAACAGTTTCATCTGAAACCATCCACCTGCAAAAAAAGGCTGGGGACCACTGCCCTAGGGAGAACAAAAGGACTAAATAAATAGATTTTGGAAACCTGGGTTAAATAAAGTTAAGCGGATTTCTTTACTTATGAATTGTAAATCTCCTAGGAGGAGGATACAATATGTAATATTTATATAACTCATTTGAGCTTAGAACCCTTTTTTCAAGGAACATCTGTTTTTACTGTGTGAATGGTTAGTTTTGTGCATAACATAATTTGGAAACAATACTCTAAATAAATGATTTTATACTCCGAGGACAGAAAATCATTGACAAAGTTAGTTTGGGCACAGAGGGAAAGGGAATACACAGGAGTGATAATAATTTTCTCCAGTACCAGCCTCTAGGGGGCAGCCAGGATCAAAGTCTAGGTAAGAGAGGAGCCAGATTACTGCAACTTGCATGGTCTGATAACCTAAGAGTAGAGAAGGGCTGATTGGCAGTTACATATGCCTTAGAGAGAACTCACCTTAAATAGCCAGTGCATGACCTTTCTATGTGCTAACAGAACAGAATAGCAACAATCTGATCCATCAAAACAGAGAGACTGTCTTGCAGTGTGTAAGGAAATTAAAATCCTGGAATTAAGTTTATGTTTTTTTCTATTTCTGGTAATGAAGTTCTGATAGGGAAGTATTACTAAAATGCCTAAAAGTATGAGGGTTCTCAACTTTTTATTCTGTGTAAATGTTGTTTTTTGTCAATGATCAATTGTGGGATAACAGCTTCTGCATTCTTAATCTTCACAAACTGTGGGCATTTTCAGTGGGAAGTAAAATAAGCTTGCAACTTGATGTTATAGTTCATTCTGTGAGGTTAATGGCTAATTCAGGAAGTTGGGAGTATGGCCAAAGAGTGTTGGCCAGTCCCCCTTGCCAACACACAATATGCCAACTGAGGAAATACATGGTTCTACATAATTTTAAGACTGTTTAAAAAGGAAGAGAAGCTGGGTGCGGTGGGTCATGCCTGTAATCCTAGCACTTTGGGAGGCTGTGGCAGGCGGATTGCTTGAACCAGGAGTTTGAGACCAGCCTGGGCAACATGGCAAAACCCTATTTTACAAAAAAATACAAAAACAAAACAAACAAACAAACAAACAAAAACATTAGCGGGGTGTGGTGGTGCATGCCTGCAGTCCCAGCTACTCTGGAGGCTGAGGTAGGAGGATCACCGGAGCCTGGGGAGGTTGAAGCTGCAGTGAGCTGTGATGGTGCCACTGTACTCCAGCCTGGATGACAGAGTGAGACCCTGTTTTTTTGGGGGTTTTTTTGGTTTTTTTAAAAAAAGGAAGTGAGAAGGCAAAAATCATGAATAAGAAAGGGGACATCACTACAAATTCTATACCTACAGACATTAAAATATAAGAAAAACTGTGAACAAATTTTTTGAACCAATTTTGACCATAATCAGTTTTGAAATAATCTGAATTTTTCTCTCTTCAAAATAGGCACAGCATCAGAAAACCTTCAGTATTTCTCTGCAGAAACAAAATAAAATGAAATTTGGGAAGAATATATATATAAATCACGATAGAATTCCAGAGGAAAGAAATGAAACTGTATTGAAACATTCACTTGAAGAAGAGGATGAGAATGAAGAAGAGGTGATGGGTTTCTTTCTTTCTTTTCTATTATTAGATAATTTTTTTTCTTTTGGATTGTAATGCACATCTGTGTGATTTAGTCTTCCCATATGCAAAATAAATTTATGTTGTAAAAGTTGTCAGAGTCAAAATAGAGTGAGTGTGTCAAACTTTGACAAAATGGAGGCTGAGAAGGCCGTGAAGGGAGGGCTGTCATGGACGATTTGCCTGGTATCAGAACTATCACAATAAATTTTTTGAAACCATAGCTTATTGCATCAGCGCTACAAGGACAGCTAGCCACTTATATGTGAACACTTGTCTGTTTCAAAACAGGCCAGGCACAGTGGCTCACACCAGTAATCCCAGCAGTTTGCAAGGTTGAGGTGGGTGGATCACTTGAGGCAGGAGTTTAAGACCAGCCTGGCCAACATGGTGAAATCCTGTCTCTACTAAAAATATAAAAATTAGATGGGCATGGTGGTGGGCACCTCTAGTCCCAGCTACTTGGGAGGCTGAGACACGAGAATTGCTTGAACCCAGGAGGCGGAGGTTGCAGTGAGCCGACATTGTGCCACTGTACTCCAGCCTGGGAGACAGAGCGAGACCTTGTCTCAAAAAGAAGACAAAAAAACAAACAACTGTCTCACAAGGTCAATCCAAAACTGTAAGGGCCTAACCATAACTCCAAAATTACAAGTCCTTTCTAGCAACTAGTGACACCAGTGAACTTTCTTTCAAAACAATTTGCATAACAATCTGTCTCCCCAATAAAACCCTAACCTCCTTTGTTCTGCAGACATGCCAGAGACCACCCTGGTCTGTGCATGTCCTGGATTTTAATCCTATTTTTTGTTTATTCTCAAATAAATTTTTTTGCTTGGAAATTTTTCTCTATATATTTTTATTTCAAGTTGACAAAGTCAATCAGACTGTACTGAGCTATTAGGACAATGGAGTCATCTGAAATGTTAGGCTAGATAACTGACAGATAAACACAATTGTACATTATATTTGTAAATCTCTGGTAGTGGAATCTGTAGTAAAAGTGTAAATATAATTTTTTTTTTTTTGAGACGTGGTCTCACTCTGTCGCCCAGGCTGGAGTGCAGTGGCTTGATCTTGGCTCACTGCAACCTCGGCCTCCTGGGTTCAAGCAATTCTCCTGCCTCAGCCTCCCGAGTAGCTGGGATTACAGGCATGCGCCACCAGGCCTGGCTGACTAATTTTTGTATTTTTAGTAGAGACGGGGTTTCACCATGCTAGCCAGGCTGGTCTCGAACTCCTGGCCTGGTGACCCATCCACCTCGGCCTCCCAAAGTGCTGGGATTACAGGTGTGGGCAACTGTGCCCAAATCTAATTATTTTTATAGTGATTACTTATATTTGAATTACCTGTTGTCAAATTTTTATTTCATAATGTCTTGTCATTTCGCCTAATTCTGGATAGTCTACCTTTTTAAAAAATTGGTGCTGAAATACTACAAAAATAACTCTACTATGATTAAAGTCTTTTAATGAAAAAAAAGTCCTATTAAGTCTAGAAACCTTGAAATTATCTTTAAATATTTTCTTTCTTTCATCTTCTATATCCAAATTCATTCTCTCATTCTGTTTTTTTTCTCGTTTTTTTTTTTTTAGAGATAGGGCTCACTGTTGCCCATGAGTGCAGTGGTGCGGTCATAGCTCACTACGGCCTGCAACTTCTGCGTCCAAGTGTTCCTCCCACTTCAGTCTCCCGAGTAGCTAGGACTAAAAGCACACTATCACCATGCCTGGCTAATTAAAAAAAAAAAAATTTCTTATAGAAGCAGAGGTCTCACTATGTTACCAAGGCTGGTCTTGAACTCAGATTATCTTGGCCTCAAATTATCCTCTCAGCATTTCAAAGTGCTGAGATTACAGGTGTGAGCCACCATGCCCAGCATACTATTGCTTTTGAAAGTTTTTTCTACAGGGCTTGATGCCATGGCTCATGCCTGTAATGCTAGCACTTTGGGAGGCCAAGGGGGGGCAGATTGTTTGGGCCAGGAGTTTGAGACCTGCCTGGCCAACATAGTGAAACCCCTTTCCTACAAAAAAATACAAAAAAATTGCCAGGCATAGTGTCTGTATTCCCAGCTACTGGGGAGGCTGAGGTGGGAGAATCACCTGAGCCAGGGGAGGTTGAGGATGCAGTGAGCTGTGATCATGTCACTACGTACCAGCCTGGGTGACAGAGTGAGATGTCTATTTCAAAAAAAAAATAAATAAAATTATCTCCACAGAATCTTCTATTGAACTTACCTTTTATCGTCTTTTTCAAATTTTTTTTAAATTTAGCTACTATCATAGAGACCTAGTTATTCCCAATTAATTTATAAGTTTTGCCTTGCCAATGAGATTTTAAATTCTTTTTCTAAGGACATAATTGGGATGCAGTAAGAACTTTTAGTTGAACCATATGACTATGTGCTCATGACTGCACTTGTGAATGGGTGAACAGCTGAGTGTTTACTATGTGCATTTCTTTTTTTTTTTTTTTTTTTTTTGAGACAGGGTCTTACTCTGTCACCCAGGCTGGAGAGCAGTTGGCATAATCATGGCTTACTGTAACCTCAAACTCTCATGTTCAAATGCTCCTCCTGCTTCAGCCTCCCAAGTAGTTGGAACTACAGGCACATGCCTGTATATACTATATCCAGCTAATTTTTTTGTATTTTTTGTAGAGATGGGGAACCGCCGTGTTGTCCAGGCTGGCCTTGAACTCCTGGCTTCAAGTGGTCCTTCTGCTTTGGCCTTCTAAAGTGCTGGGATTATAGGCATGAGCCACCACACCCAGCCACTATGTACATTTCTGCTGTATATCTGAGGATGAGATGATACATATATACATAGTCACACAAATATATATGTAATATATGTAATATATTTGTGTGACTATGCACATATGTGTATGTGTGTATATATGTGTATATATGTATATATATGCATATGTAGTGAATGTCTGCTATTGTGCTGAATACAGACAAATGAGCAGCCTTAAACAGTTAAATGCCTTCCTAATGTGGAATTAGTATGTCCTGATTAGTCCCTTGAAATTATTATTAGGTTTTTTTTCCCTTTAAATTAAATAAATATTTTTGACATCTGCTTTGCTGTTCTTTCTAAATATTCAGATGACCTCTGTATTATTTTCTCCTTTGGGGTTCAGAATGTTGAAAATAGACCATCTAGTCTTCTTACTTCAATTTTCCCCTTCCTGTTCTGTATATGTTTCCTGCTGGGAGCATCACCATCATGCCTTACCCCCAGACCTATACATTTAGAGGCGCTTAGTGGTTTCCCTGTTCTCTCAGATCTATTTTACTACTATACTGCACTACATTTTGTTTTTATCATTTTCCCTAATAAGCAATGTTATATTAAAAATAATTTAAGTTCACTCTGGAGATTCACTTGAGTACAAATGTGTTTCTTTAAAAAGGATTTATGTATTTCTCAAGTTTGAGAAACTTTATAGTACTACATTTCATCAATTATAAGGCTTTTTTTTTCACATAACATTTCGGAATATAGGATACATCTTAAAGATGATGGTGTTATAGTTTTAAGTGGTGGTGTTTTTTCTTTCTTAGCGATCTGTAAAATAATACTGATGGTGTCTTTAATTCAATGCAATAATGACCAATCATATGACATAGCTGCCTAAGAACAGGAACTTTGTCTGTAGCTAAAACATGAAATCTATGTGTCATTTTTACCCAAAACAATAATGAGGTATCTGGTTATCCAAAGCAGTTTTCTGTTAATCTATCATACATATTAAAAATATACAATTTCTCTCCTTTGTTACCTTAAGTTGAAAACAGTCAACAGTGATAATAAACATACTACAAAGAATAAACTGCTGAAGAAATGCCAAAACAAAATAAAGAAGGTTTTGTGTTTATAGTGTATGCTTTCTATGGGGGAATTGAGTAAATGTTGTAACACAAAGTTCATGAATCTTCTTGCCTATCTTTAACTTTACATTATCTAATGGTGGTCTAATAGTTTGACCTATAATTTTTTAAAAAATGGTTTAATTTTCAGGTCTTAACTGTTCAGGATCTTGTCGATTTTTCCCCTGTTTATCGATGTTTGCACATTTATTCTGTTTTGGTAAGTATGTTTTATATTTATGTATATATAGCTTTATATTATTTAAAAGGCATGTATGTATTTTAGGCCTTAAAAATTGATCATATGTGTAAATCTTCACATAATTATTTGTGAAATATCCACTGTGTATAAGGCACTTACATTTTTTGTTTACTTATCATAGTGTAATTTCAAGTGATATACAATTTCATGTATATTTTAAGAACCTTGTAATAGTATACTTCCATTTCTCCCTATTGCCTTTGTGCTGTTGTTGCATCACAGTTCTTATAAGTTACTTCTACATGTGTATTCCATACTACATTGCTCTTATTTTTGATTTAATGTTCCTTTTTAAAAATAACTGCTTTATTGAGATCTAATTCACATACCAAAAACATACCCTTTTAGAGTATACAATTCAGTGGTTTTAGCATATTCACAAGGATGTGCAACCATTACCACTACCTAATTCCAGAAATACCCATTACCAACCCCTCCAACCACCCCCCAAAACACCAAAAATGTGTATCTGGCTGTTATTAGGTGGTGTGTTCTATAGATATCTGTTAGATGTAGTTGGTTTATAGGGTTGTTCATGTCTTTTACTTCCTTGTTGGTATTCTGCCTATTCTGTTATTGAAAGTAGAAGTATTGGAGTCTTCAACTATAATTGTTGAATTGTCCATTTTTTTCTTTCAGTTTTGCCAGTTTTTTATTCATGTATTTTTAGGGCCTTGTTGGCAGGTGAATTATGTTTATAATTGTTATGTCTTCCTGATGGATTGACCTTTTTTTAAAAAATCATAAAATATCTTTCTTCATAATATTTTTTGTCTTAGGGTCTGTTTGGCTTTAATTAGTATAGCCACTCCAGCTTTGTTTTGAGCACTATTGGCATAGCATGTTTTTCCCCATCCTTTTACTTTAATCTCTTTGTATCTTTGAATCTAAAGTATGTCTCCAGTAGGTAACACATAGTTCAGTGTGTTTTTTTAAATCCAGTCTGCTGATCTCTGCCTTTCAATTGGAGTGTTTAGTTCATTTACATTTAATGTAATTACTGATAAGGTAGGATTTATGTCTGCTATGATATTCACCATTTGTTTTAACATGTCTTATATCTTTTTTGTTCCTCTATTCCTCCATTAGTACTCTCTTGTGCATTAAATAGATATTTTCTTATGTACCATTTCATTTCCTTTGTCATTTCCTTTGTTTTTTTTTTTTTTTTTTTTGGTGATGGAGTTTTGCTGTTGTTGCCCATGGTGGAGTGCAATGGCATGATCTCAGATCACTGCAACCTCCGCCTCCTGGGTTCAAGTGATTATCCTGCCTCAGCCTCCCAAGTAGCTGGGTTTACAGGCACCCGCCACCACGGCCAGCTAATTTTTTGTATTTTTTTTAGTAGAGATGGGGTTTCACCTTGTTGGCCAGGCTGATCTTGAACTCCTGACTTTAGGTGATCCACCCATCTCGGCCTCCCAAAGTGCTGGGATTACAGGTGTGAGCCACCGAGCCCAGCCTATTTTCTTAGTATTAGCCCTGAGGATTGCAATTAACATCTTACTTTAAAACAATTTAGTTAGATTAATACCCTTTTCTTTGTGCTATTGTTTTCTTTCTTTTTTTTTTTTTTTGAGACAGGGTCTTGCTCTGTCACCCAAGATGGAGTGCAGTGGCGTGATCACAGCTCACTGCAGCCTTGACCCCTTTGGACTCAAGAGATTCTTCCACTTGAGCCTCCCAAGTACCTAGGACTACAGGCTCATGCCACCATGCTTGGCTAATTTTTGTATTTTTTGTAGAGGTGGAGTTTACAGTATGGTCTTACTGTTTTATACTGTAAATTTAATAAACTTTCATTAGCACAATAACTTCTGGCTGGTATATATAACCAAAAATTATTTGGTAAAGCTAATTTCTTTCTTTTTTTTTTGAGACAGAGTCTTGCTGTGTTGCCCAGGCTGGAATGCAGTGTTGTCATCTTGGCTTACTGCAACCTGCGCCTCCTGGGTTCAAGCGATTCTACTGCCTTAGCCTCCCAAGTAGCTGGGATTACAGGCGCTTACCAACATGCCTGACTAATTTTTGTCTTTTTAGTAGAGACGGGGTTTCTCCATGTTGGCTAGCCTGGTCTCGAACTCCTGACCTCAGGTGATCCCCACACCTCAGCCTCCCAAAGTGCTGGGATTACAGGCATGAGCCACCGTGGCTGGCCGCTAATTTCTTATTATTGTTACAACTCTTCCTCCTTCTACTCGTTATTCCAGTTCTGCCATTTCCCAGCATTATAGCATTGGGAAAATTACTTCCCTTATTTGAGTTCCTCATTTGCAAAATATGGTTAACAATTTCTAAGGCTATGTTGGGTATTAGAGTCAATATAAATAATAAAAGTGCTTGGTATAGGACCTGGTATAAAATATCAGGCAGTAAATGTTAAAGGGGTTATTATAAAAGGGTTACATTAATACGTATGCTTCCAAGGACTGTTGACTGTAAGTCTACTTTAGCCAGAAAAGCTCTATGTCCAAAATCCTAAGGTATCCTACTCTATTTGATCAAATATGAGTATTCCATGAAAGGAAAATAGGTGTAATGTCAAAAAAAGGGATTCTCTTTGGAAAATGCTTCATACAATATTCACAATATAGCTTATCATAGCTTATCATTTTTCAGACTTTGAGAAGTCCTAAGAGCTTCTCTGACTTTACTTAGCTGGCCGTGTCCTAAACTTTGAGTATAGGGATCATTTTTCTTAGAATACTGAATATTGAATGAGTTAATTTCCTAATTATCTGATGAATACCAAATATAGTGTGCGAATTGCTGCCCTAGAAGTTTTTAAGGGTATATGAAAGCTTTCCAAGGGGCCCTGGCCTAGAAACTTTTGGGAAATAAATTTTAGGTCCACGGCTTTCTTTCTAAAAATGATCTGTTTGGGAAGCCCAACCTGTCTTCAAAATAGTTCTTCTCTTACTATTGGTGCTCTGCTCAGATTCCCTTGGGTCCCTTTTCAGCTAGAAGCTGCCCCACATCAGATTACCAGGGTTGAGATTAATAAGTTATGGTGTGTGGATATGGTGTTTGAAAGCCTAGCTTCCTTGCCTAGATTAGGACAACACTGAGGTATAACTTCTGCTCTGAAGTTGCAGTGTGGAATCAGGCACACAATTTTTTGCCTTAGTTGGTACCCTTGGTTGTCTTTCTCTTGTTCCTTTTACTTTCTTCACTTCTTGAACAGTTTCCTTCTTGAACATTTCTTTAGTTTATCATTGATCTCAGATTCTGTTCCTAGGAGAGCTACCTAAGATAGTGACCATATTAGTTACCAATTGCTGCATAACACACTGCCTTCAAACAACAAACATTATTATTTCACAGGGTTAGCAGTCAGGGAGTGGCTTAGCTGGCTGGTTCTGGCTACAGGTCTCTTATGAGATTCTAGTCAATATGTCATGAGGACTACTGTCATCTGAAGGCTTAACAGGGGCTGGAGGATTTGCCTCTATGATGGCTGTTGGTAGAAGGCCTCAGTTCCTTGCCACATGGGGTGTCTACCAGGCTGCCTGAAAGTCCTCATGACATGGCAGCTGGCTTCCCCCAGAGTGAGTCATCCAGGAGAGAAACCAAGGTGGAAGCCATCATTCCTTTTATAACACAATCTCAGAAGTGACATACCATTCTTTCTGCTTTATCCTATTCGTCACATAGATTAACTCAGGTGCATTGTGGGAGGGGACAACACAAGGGTATAAATACCATGAGGTGGGGATCTTTGGAGGCCATTTTGAAGGCTACCACATTTACTTTATAAATGAAAATCATACCCTTCACTACTTCAGTACTACCTTCAGCACCTTCAGTACTACCATGGTGCATTGTCTTGAGGTGTAAAAACTTCCAGGGTGCCAAATAAAGGAGAAGTCTCCTTTAATTATTAATCAAGGAACTGTATTAGGAGTTGCTTCCTGTCCATTTTTGCACAAATTTCTGTTAAGGGTAAATCATGTTAGAAACAGTATATTTTGTCCTGTGGTAGGATATTCTGAATTTAGATATGTAGTAGGGAGTAATGACATAGGTAGGAATAACGATAGTTTCCTTTTAATGACCTGTTCTTTTTCCTCCTAGCTATTGACAACAAGTATATTGCTTTTAAGAGAGAGTCCCTGTGAGAGTACAGCAAAGAGAACACAGAGAATTTTGATTGCTAAAACTATGTCCTGTGTGTTTAAATGTAAACAATGATTTTGGCTAATCTTAATACTCTTTGTTAGGGTGTATCATTTGCTGTAAAGAAAAACACCTTTAAACAGCCAAATGATATGGGTTAGTAAAGCTGTATCTTTTAAACATAAATGGAGTGTTTTCTGGGGCTGCCAAAAATTTTAAGTTACACTGGCTAACCTTATTTTTTCATATTCATGTACATTATGATTCGATAAAGTGGGTAAAGCTGTTTAGCTGTCATAAGTCTAAGTCCAATTGTTTAATGTTTTCTACTTCATATTTAAAGTAAACCCTGGCTATTCATTTTTAGCAGCATATACCGTTCTCTTTTTTTAAACACCCAGAAAAAAGATGGTCATCATGTCTAATGAAATTAATGGAGTTATGCCTGATTTTATTGTTTGATTTATTGATTAGTAGGGGTGCATTTTATTTATGTATTTTTATTTATTTTAGTAGCTTTAGGGGTACAAGTGATTTGTGGTTATGTGGATGAATTGTATAGTAATGAAGTCTAGGCTTTTAGTGTACTTGTCACCTGAATAGTGTACATTGTACCCAATAGGTGACTTTTTTCATCCTTCACCCCACTTCTGAATCTCCAATGTTCATTATACCACTCCACATGCCCCTGTATACCCATAGCTTAGCTCCCACTGATAAGTGAGAATATGCAGTATTTGGTTTTCCGTTCCTGAGTTCCATCACTTAGGATGATGGTCTCTAGTTCCAGCCAGGTTGCTCCAAAAAATATTATTTTATTCTTTTTTATATCCCTGATTTTTATACTTGGTTGTATTTAATTATTTCCAAAAGTTGAACAACAGTTTTATGTATGTCCACATGTTAAAGGAAGGCATTGTAGTATTGTTTATTGTGCTTCTTACTTCAGAAAAGCTTAGAATTTTAGTTGTATATTATTGCATTATTGTAAAGTAATGAGAAACAGAATAAGTAATGAGAAACTGATTTATTATCTTGATTTTAAGGTGTGTGAATTCACAAAACAAGCACACTGGGTTTAAATAATATAGACTGCTTTTTGTAATTCCATAAATTTTTTTTTTTAAGACAGAGTCGTGCTCTGTTGCCCCGGCTGGAGTGCAGTGGTGTGATTTTGGCTCACTGCAACCTCTGCCTCCAAGGTTCAAGCAATTATCATGCCTCAGTCTCCCAAGTAGCTGGGATTACAGGTGTGTGCTACCACGTATGGCTAATTTTTGTATTTTTAGTAAAAACAGAGTTTCACCATGTTGACCAGGTTGGTCTTGAACTCCTGGCCTCAAGTGATCCATCCTCCTCGGCCTCCCAAAGTGCTGGGATTACAGGTGTAAGCCAATGCACCTGGCGTTCGTGATATTATGGTGTAAACCCATAATTTCTCAGTGGTTTTCATGATGTAATTTTTTTGTTGTTTGTTTGTTTGTTTTGTTTAAGAGATGGGGTCTCGCTGTTGTCCAGCCTGGAGTGCAGTGGTGAGATTATAGCTCACTGCTGCTTTGAATTCCTGGGTTCAAGTGATCCTCCTGCCTCAGCCTCCCAAGTAGCTGGGACTACAGGTGCATGCCACTATGCCTGGCTAATTAAAAAAAAATTGTTTATTAAAGAGACACCTTGACATGTTGCCCAGGCTGATCGTGAACTCCTGGCCTCGAGCAATCCTCTGATTTCAGCCTCATCTTTACTTTTTTTGAAGTGAAACTTGGAGTCAGACTTTTCTTGAGAGACAGTACAGTTTGACTTCTTAGTTTGATCATGTGGACTGGCTTTGCTAATTAGATTTTAGGTTTTAGGGTGGACTTTAAAAAAAAAATAAATCAAATGCCCTAAGTCTGCAGGTCAGAATTTGAACCAGAAAGTGTGTTATTAATGGGGAAAAAAAAGTCTCACTCATTCTGTTAAGATGTTTATTTCCAATAAAAATATACTTTTGGGTTTACTCATTATCAAAATGTATGATATACTTAGGCTGTTTGCATCAGTTAAGTACTGATTATGATAATTTCACCCAGAAGAAAAAAAGCCCACCATAACACCTAAAGCCTTATAATCTCAAAGATAAGAGTAAAACATATCATATTAGACAATGTTTTTTAAAATTAAATTAGAATAAATTCTGTAAGGATAATGGACTGGAAATAAGAGTTCAAAAAGAAAAATGTAGACTTTCTAAATGTTAAGGAATAATGTGTTCATGTATCTCTCTATATTTATATGTTTTATATTTTTTTAGATATGGGGTTTCATGGTAAAAAGGAATCTGAGGAGAAAAGAAAAATGAAAAAAAAAAAAAAGAAAAAAGAGATGAGGTCTCACTCTGTTGCCTCAACTGGAGTGCAGTGGTATGATCATACCTCACTGTAGCCTTGAACTCCCGAACTCAAACAATCCTCTTGTCTCAGCCTCTTGAGTAGTTGGGATTACAGGCACGTACCACCATGCCTTGCTAATTTTTAAATTTTTTGTAGAGATGGAGTCTCACCATGTTGCCCAGGTTGGTCCCAAACTTCTGGCCTCAAGTGATCCTCCTGCTTTTGCTTCCCAAGTTGTGGGGATTAAAGCGTGAGCTACTGTGTCTGGCCCCATATTTTTTTAAATGAGTGATGGCTGGATATGTTTAAATGAGGATTTAGCAGTTTTATTTTAAATTCCATTTTATCTTTAAATGCATTATATCCTCTGCATTTATTTAAAATTATGGTGAAAAAATTAGTTACCATATTAAAACTGTGTGAGGGACATTATAGCTTATTGAAATTATTTTAATTGTTTGCGTATAAAATAATTGGGAAAAGTTTCGTATAGGATAGCTAGGTAAAAATATTTTCTGAATTTTAAGTTTACTTTAGACAGCACTAAGAAAAGTCGTGTTTTTTGTAGCTACTGAAGTATGAAGAAAATAAAATCAGACTTTTTTGCAGTGAAAATGTGGCTTTTGACATTTTTTTTCCTGTAGTTAGTTTTTTTTTTTTACTTTGGAGCCTTAGATGATTAGGGAAATGGTTCTCAACCTTTCCTTCTGATGTTGGATGGTTTCTCTTTAAGCAGTGAAGAAGACAGAGGGGATTGATGTATAGTAATTAATTTATTTTTTCAGTTATTCACTTAGCTAATATTTATTGAGTGCCTTCTGCATGCCAAGCATTCTTCTAAGTGGTAAGGATACAGTGATGAGCTAGATGGAATGTGGGCTGTGTTCTAATAGAGTCAGGTAGTAAAGATAGATCTCTGTTGTTGGATAATGTAGCTGCTAGCTATATGTAGTTACTAAAATAATTAAAATTTAAATGTAAAAGTCAGTGTCTCATTAGATTGGCCACATTTCAAATGCTTTATAGCCACATGTGACTAGTGGGCTACCATTTTAGACAGCGCAGACATAGAAAACGTTCATCATCACAGGGAGTTCCACTGGACAGCACTGAGATAGACTAACCAAGAAATTATAGCATGGTGTAAGTGCTATGATAGGGAAGTACAGGTTGCTATGAGAGAACAGAAAATAACAAGCCTTCAGAAGTTAGGGAAAGCTTTCTAAAGGAAGTGATATCTCTGGTGAGTCCTGAAGGATGAGTAAAAAATCATATGGGAAAAGGAAACTGGGAAACTTATTTCAGAAATAGCCTGCACAAAAGCCTGGAAGTGAAAAGAGAGCAGTATATGGATATATTGAGAGTGAAAGAGTAGCAAGAGATGAGGCAGGGGCTTGTATAACATGCTCATGTTACACGTAGGGCCTTGTATAACGTGCTCAGAAGTTTAGGCTTTGAAGCTAATCTTTCACTGGGCTTCCCTCACTGATAGCCATATTTTGGTTTGGTCAATCAAAAATCTATAAAGCCTAAGTAATAAGTTTGGTAGGTGTCAAATTGTTTAAACATAACTTTATTCTTCCTAATAGTCATGATACAAAAAAATTACTATCTTTAAACTATAATGGCAAAACTTATTCTTGACATTCTGTATGAAATGCTATTAAACATTTACATTCTAGTTAGAAAATTTAAAGTGACTCTTGGGGGTAAAGAAGTATCTGTTCTAGTTGTGTGTGTGTATGTGTATTTTTCATTACTCTGCTGATTTTATTTTAGGGTGATGAGGAAACATTTGAAAACTATTATCGAAAACAAAGAAAGAAACAAGCAAGACTGGTATTGCAACCCCAGTCAAATATGGTAAGTATGCGATATTTTGAATTGGTTATGTTGTCACTTTTTATCCCCTTATCCTGTTTTAATTTCTTCAGAGCATGTATCACTGTTCATTCAACTACAAATATTTATTGAACACCTGCCATTTCCAAACATTGGTTTAGGTGCTAAGGGTACAGCAGTGAGCCAAATAGATAAGTCCCTTCTCTCATGAGCTTACATTCTATTAGGAAAGATAGCGAATTTAAAAAAAAAAAAAAAGGACCAACAAGAAATATATAAAATATCAGGGAATGATAATTAGTTTCTGACAATATAGTGGATTATGTACCTTGATTAATTGTCCCACTGAAAATACAACTGAAGATGCTAGATAGACATTTAAAACAAACAAACGAAAAGACCAGGAACTAAGTGAATAAGGAACTGTTCTATATATTGGTTGTGGTGATAGTTACATTAGTAGATGTGTTTGTAAAACTCATAGAAACTGAATATTAAAGAGTTTTATTGTATGTGACTAATACCTCAATACATCTGACTATAAAACAAAACAGGAAAACCCAAGTGAAGGCAGAAACGCAGATAGGTTTAATGAAACACTGAATATAGCTTTTATCCTAGGAGCATCTGCTGAGTAGGAAAGCATGAGTTTTGAGGACATTGGGTACAGAGGGCTAAGCCCAGAGCCCACCCAAAGTAGGAGTCTAATAAGAGATTGTCTCCCTTGTAAAGCTGAGACTCCAAAGGATTTAAAGCCCCATTATTAGGATGAGCTAGAGATAAAACCATCTAAAAATCCTTCTGTTCCCTCTGGCGAATACTGTAAGGAAAATTACCTATCTCAAATCTTAGTGCTGAGTGAACGAGAGAAAAAATCCCTCTGAGAATTCATAACAAGCAGTTTGTTACCTCTTGTGTTTGCAACCCAAATTCATCATACATGTATAGTCAAAGACATCTCAAGCTCAACATTTAAAGTATTTCCATCCTGATACTATCTCCAAGTGCCTGGCAGAAGCAAATACAGCTCTCTGCACCTTCATTCCAGAGTTAAACTGAGCAATTCATAGTCAGAAATAATTACCAAACGAGTGAGAATCATAAGAAATATTAACAACAAAAATAGACTCTGAAAGACTTGATGTTTGAATTATTAGCCATAGAGTATATAATAGTGCTACTTAGTATATTTAAAGAAATAAAAGCCAAGCTTGCTAATATAAATAAGGAACAGAAACTATAAAGAATGACCAAATAGATGTGAAGAAATATCAGGTAGAATATCTAGAAATTAAATACATATTAACTGAAGTTAAAAATATTTTCAATAGGTTTAACAGTTGATGAATTCTCTCTTAGTTAATCTGAAGAAACTATATGGAAGTAAGCATCACAAAGAGACAGAAGGAAGAATTACTGAAGTGAGACATGAGGGATACAGAGAAGTCTAATATATATCTAATTGGAGTTTCAGAAAGAGGATAGAGCAAATGAGACTGAAGAATATTTGATGCCATATGGCTGAGAATTTTCTGGGACAGATGAGAATAGAAATCCACAGAGTCAAGTCCAAGGAATCTCAGGTACCTTAAATAAAAAGAAACACACTCTTAGAAACCTTATAATTAAATTGCAGAACACCAAAGATAAAGAGGAATAGAAGACCTGAAAACTATTATCAGCTATCTTGATCTGATTGACATTTATTGAATACTCCACTCCAGATGGAAGAATACACACGCTTTACATGTGCACATGGGAGATTCACCAATATCATATTCTGGGCCATGAAACAAACATCAGCAAATATAAAAAGCTGGGCTGGGTGCAGTGGCTCACGCCTGTAATCCCAGCCCTTTGGGAGGCTGAGGCAGGTGGATCACCTAAGGTCAAGAGTTTGAGACCAGCCTGGCCAACATGGTGAAACCCCATCTCTGCTAAAAATACAAAAATTAGCCAGGCGTAGTGGTGCATGCTTGTAATCCCAGCTGCTCGGGAGGCTGAGGCAGGAGAATCACTTGAACCCGGGTGGCGGGGGTTGCAGTGAGCCGACATCGCACCATTGCACTCCAGCCTGGGCGACAAGAGTGAGACTCTGTCTCAAAAAAAAAAAATAATAAAATAATAAATAAATAGAAAAAGCTTGAAATCATACAAAGTCTATCCTCTGACTGCAAGAGAATTAAATTATCCATATGCAAAAAATGAATATTGACTCACCTCTTTCAACAATTCAAGTGGATCATGGTCCTAAATGTAAGAGTTAAAATTGTAAACTTTTAGGAAAAAACAAAGGATAAAATCTTTATTACCTTGGGTTCTACAATATTCTACAATGTATTTACAGTATTTTCCTATGTGAGATACATAAAGCATGAGCTATAAAAGAAAAAAATAGATGATTTGAACATCAAAATCTAAAACTTCTGCTTTTCAAAAGGTGTTGTTAAGAAAATGAAAAGGCTGGCTCATGCCTGTAATCCAGCACTTTGGGAGGCCAAGGCAGGCGGATCATGAGGTCAAGAGATCAAGACCGTCCTAGCAAACATGGTGAAACCCCGTCTCTACTAAAAATACAAAAATTAGCTGGGCGTGGTGGTGTGTGCCTGTAGTCCCAGCTACTAGGGAGGCTGAGGCAGGAGAATCACTTGAACCTGGGAGGTGGAGGTTGCAGTGAGCTGAGATCGTGCCATTGCACTCCAGCCTGGCGACAGAGCAAGACTCCGTCTCAGGAAAAAAAAAAAAAAAAAAAAAAAGGAAAGGAAAAGGCAAGATACGGACTTGGAGAAAATATTTGCAGAACTCATGTCTAAAAAGGGGCTTTATCCAGAATATGTAAAGAACTTGTCCTGTAATCCCAGCACTTTGGGAGGCCGAGGCGGGCGGATCACGAGGTCAGGAGATCGAGACCATCCTGGCTAACACAGTGAAACCCCGTCTCTACTAAAAATACAAAAAATTAGCCGGGCGAGATGGCGGGTGCCTGTAGTCCCAGCTACTCGGGAGGCTGAGGCAGGAGAGTGGCGTGAACCCCGGGGGGCGGAGCCTGCAGTGAGCCGAGATCGCGCCACTGCACTCCAGCCTGGGCGACAGCGAGACTCTGTCTCAAAAAAAAAAAAAGAGCTTGTATAACTCAGTAATTGAAGACAGATAAACCAATTTAAAAATGGACAAAAGACTTTTTTTTTTTAGTGTAGTACTGAGTTTACTAGAATAAACAGAAAATAGAACAGAATAGATGATTGAGAAACAAATTTAAGTGTATATAAGAACAACTGTCAGGCTATTTTTTTTAGTTGACATATAATAATTGTACATATCTATGGGACATAGAGTGATATTTTGATACATATATAATGTGTAATGATCAAATGAGAGGAATTAGCATATTCATTGTGAGAAAACTATACTGAACATCTTCTCACGTGCTTATTTGCCATCAGTTTATCTTTGGTAAAATGTCTATTCAAATCTTTTGTCCATTCTCCGTCCAGCTTTGTTCCTGGAGCGTGGAATGGACAAAAGATTTGAATAGACATTTTACCAAAGATAAACTGATGGCAAATAAGCACATGAGAAGATGCTCAGTATAATTTTTTCGTCAGGGAAATGCAAATTAAAACCACAATAAGATAACACTGCATACTTACTAGAATGACTAAAATTGAAAAGATTGATAATAGCAAGTGCTGGTGAGGATGTGAATCAAGTGGAACTCTCATACACTTCTGATAGGTACAAAATTTTACTGCCACTTTGGAAAATGGTTTGGCAATTTGTTACAATGTTAAGCATAAGCAGTCCTGCTCCTAGGTATTTATCCATGAGAAATGAAAATGTATCTTTATACAGTGGCTCATATGAGAATGTTTGTAGTAGCTTTATTATAAACACCAGAAACTAGAGACATCTGAATGTCTGTGAACTAGTGAATAAATTGTGGTACATCCATGTGTATAAACAAATTATTGTACGTTTTATATAATGGAACTACTCGGCACTAAAAGGGAATTGATACATGCAGTGATATGGATGAATCTCAAAAGTATTATTCTAAGTGAAAAAAATTCATATACAATAAAGTTATATATAATATGAGTTATGTTATATGCCATTTTTGAAAAGACAAAACTCTAGGACAGAATGGAATCAGTAGTGGCCAAGGGCTATGGGTTCGGCAGGATAATTCTCTGCAAAAGGGGAGGAGGGAACCTTCTGAGTGGAAATGTTGTATTTTTTTATTTTTCTGGTGGTTACACAACTGTCTACATTTGTCAAAACTCAGTGAACTCTACATGTAAAAAAGGGTTAATTTTATTATATGTAAATTATACCTCAATAAACTTAACTTTAGAAACAAACATAAACAGAAAATCTTAAAAGTACCCAAAGAGAAAAGAGATTATTTTCAAGTAAACAAAACAATAAAATATTTTCAATTCTAAAAAAAGTAACTGTCAACTTAGGATTCTATATCCAGTGAAACAAGGGCAGAGATAGACATTTTCAGAGAAAGAAGAGCAGAGTTGGCCACTAAGACATGCTTACTAAGGAGATTCTAAGGATATGCTTCAAACAAAAGGAATGTGATGCCAAATGGAAGATATGAGATGCAAGAAGGAATGAATAGCAAAAAAAGTATAAATATTTAGGTAAATCTAAAATGACTGTAGGAAATAATGTAAAATATTATGGACATTAAAACAACATAGAATTTTAATTTGTGCAGTAGCAATAAGAAAAAAAATAAGATAGAATTAAAATACACAGCAATAACATAAACATCAGAATGAGATAGAAGTTAGTGAAATTAAACTATCCTGCAGTCTGAAGCATCCAGCAGAAGAGTAAAAACATTGACTAGTTTTAGAGTTTGGTTACTTAAGGATGTGTAATGTGATTTCCAGAGTAACTACTGAAGGAATAGAAACAGGGTATATACACTTTTATATAATACAGGGAAAGCTAGAATGATAAGAATAAAATTCTTGTTATTTGTGTGCTTTTGAGTTGATAAAAATGGTAATTCTAAACCTATAAGCACTTGATAACATTGACTCAAAGTATTTAAAGCAAAACTGCCACAACTACAAGGAGAAATAGAAAAATCCACAAGTATAGTGAGTTTTAAAATATGTGTCAGTATCTTCTAAACCAAGTAGACATAACATCAGTAAGAATACAAAACATGCTTAATAGGCTTCATCTAATGGAATATATAGAATCCTATTTCAACAACTGTAGGAACATATTCTTTTCAAGCACACATGGACCATTATTAAAAATTTGACTACATAGTATGCTATAAAGCAAGTATCAGGAAATATCAAGCATTTGGTGTCATGTAGACTATATTTTCCAATCACAGTATTTCTAAGCTAAAACATATTAACAGTCCTTCCCCCAAAATACCTGAAGAAAACCCCAGATGTTTGACAATTTGATCACATTTATGAAATTTGCAAAACATAACATTTGAACTTAATTGAAATATGAAATATTTCATGTAATAAACTTTTTATGAATGAAAGTCAAATGATCAAATATTTTTCTATATGCCTTTTGTTAAAATTATAAACAATAGGGAATCATAAAACCATAAAAGGTTTTGACAGAAGATATAATCTGATTACTATTTGAAAAATATCATTCTGGAAGCTATATAGAGAATAGACTGTAGGGGACAGGCTGGAAGTTGGGGAGACTATGTAGGAGGATGGTATAATACATTAGTCAAAGTAGAGGTGATGACAGCTTTGACTAGTCTGCTGAGAAGGGGGTTCTGAAATCATATGTCCTTTTTAACTTGTTTATCTCCTTTCAAATGTACGTTCCATGAGAGTAAGGACTTTTTGTTATTTACAAATAAATCCTTCATACCTAAAAATGTATGTGGCATATAGTAGGCTCTCAATAAATATTTGTTAATGAAGTTGTAGTGACTTGGAACTTACTTTTATGTTACTGGTATTTATTGGTTTAAATTGATTTTTATTTTTCATTTTAAGCATGAAACAGTTGATGGCTATAGAAGATATTTCACTCAAATTGTAGGGTATGTATCTAATATGGAAATAACTATTATTAATTTTATATTATGTTAAATGCCAGAAATACTTATTTTCTATTTGGGTTTTTTTTTTAACACATGCTTTGGTAATTACTGTTTTTAGGTTCTTTGTGGTAGAAGATCACATTTTACATGTGACCCAAGGATTAGTAACCAGGGCATACACTGATGAACTTTGGAACATGGCCCTCTCAAAGATAATTGCTGTCCTTAGAGCTCATTCAGTAAGTCAGACAATTTATATTACTAAAATTTTAATTCAGTTACTTCAGGAACTTCTGAGCTGCATAATGTCAGAGTAAAACTGTACCTCCATCATTCTGCATTTTTTTAGTAGTTGCTTAGATTTGGAAGTACTAATGTCAGGCTTTTGTTTGGTAATATCAGGCTATGATTTTGCAACTGACTGGGGCTTCCCAAAACACTTTTATTCTAGTGTTATAGAAAATGAAGAATTAAGCAGGTCTCATTAGTCTCAACTGACCTCTTCATTAGATCCCTGAAAAGCACCATGAAGAAAATGTTTTTAATTATCATTTCAATTCTTTGTTTCTAAAATAAACTCTACCATTAAAACTCAATAGAACTTGTTCTTCGATGTTTACAGTTTACAGTAATATACTATAATAATGAATTTCTTTAAAATTTGCAATTTTCAAAATTTGAAATATTGAACCTTTGTATAATGAGAGGTTTTTATAGATGAAAATTAAATGATCAGCTATCTTCCTAATGCCTTTTCTATAAATAACAAATATGTTAGTGTTATAAAGACAATACTTAGTAAGTATAGGCCTTTTTAAAAGTTGTAGTAGTTTACCTTTATTAATATATTTTCATACTTAAAATTTTGTCTATATAATTTTATAATTGATCATTGAGATTTTAAAAAATTGAAGATTGTTAGCTTATGTGATATTAATATTATAAATAAGCTGCATTTTTATTTATCAGGAATGTAGATTCTTGATACACTATCCAATGAACTACAACTTTTCCTAACATATTAATAAAGAACAATACATTTTATCATGGTCGATATTCAGATCAGCTCTGAATATATAAAATTAAAGTATGTTTCCTGTTAATTCCATGATACCAAACATGAAGTCATATTAAATACAGCATATGACTTTCAAAATCTTATTAAGTGCTATGAAAGGGACAGAGTAAATCTCACTGTCCCTTTGAAATTAATAATTTTCTTTTGGTTAATTACTAAGAAAATAATGAAATTGTAATTCTTATATTGGAAAAAGTAATACATAGTGTCTCTTTTATAAGATGGAAAATAAGTAAATAGATGAAACGTGAAAATACATAGTCTATATGTAAACCTTTTTCAGTTTAAATAACTAGTTCCTTAAAATCTAAAAACTTTTGAAATAGAAGCATCATAAGTATCATATTATGATCTCCCTCTAAAAGTTTATACTGAATAGAGAAGGTCTGTTGTGGATCTAACCAACCAAAATTTTAAACTTATTATAAGTCTGGCAGATTAAAAGAAACAGTATCAAGTTCTTATTTCTTAGTTTTTAATCATATGACTCTGGTTTGTTGTTGTCGTGTTTTGTTTTGTTTGTGTGTTTCCACCCTCAGTCCTATTGCACTGATCCTGATCTTGTTCTGGAGCTGAAGAATCTTATTGTAATATTTGCAGATACTTTACAGGTGGGTGCTAACCTAAAAATTAATGGTTATTCTGATCACTTAAAAACATACAAAATATAGGCTATACTCATTTATGTTATTGTAGATTAGTGGCAGTAAATTAGTAGTAATAAATGTTTACCTACGTATTGGTATTCTGCCATTACCCAGGACTATTCCTACCACCTCCTTTTCAATTATGAAGCTTAGACAGAACTCAGGGATGCTACCAGCTTTTAAAATGTTGATCATTCAGTTAGAATAAAGTATTTTTACAGTTAAAAAAAAGAATACAGAGTATAATGGAACCCTGAACTAGAAATTACAAGATATAAATTCTGCCTTAGGACAGTGAGAAGTGGGTTCTAGAATCACATAGACTCGGAGTTTCTGTTCTGCCTGTGCTGTTGACTAATTGTATGCCTGCAGGTTCTTTAAGCTTTAGATCCTTATTTGTGAAAATGGGCTTATTACTAATTTCAGAATTGTTTTTAGTTTTAAATATGATACTTTGTATGAAAACACGTGATTTGAAAACTGTATGTTCATTTTCTTCCTGGTTTCTGGTTTTCCATCTGTTCTATGAGCAAATCACTTTACTTTTTTGAGTTGTTGTTTTTCTCTTTTTAAAAATAAGGAGGATTGTTTGAACCCAGGAGGTGGAGGTTGCAGTGAGCCGAGATCACGCCACTGCGCTCTCCTGGGCAACAGAGCGAGACTCCGTCTCAAAACAAACAAAAAACACGAAACAAACAAAAAAATAAGATTTTTCTTTTTATTGGGAGTAATATTATCCTCTCCCCTTCGGATATTAAAAGCAATATCACCGGCAAGTTGCACACCTGCTGCGTTATTGGGAGTCATATCATCCTCTCCCACCTGGATATTAGAAACAATATCACGGGGGGGTGTGTGTACACCCTCTGCGATATTAACAGTAATATTCTCTCCTTCCTCGATATTAGGAAAAATATCATGGGGGGTTTTTATACCCTCTGCGATATTGGGAGTAATATTATCCTCTCCCCTCCTGGATATTTGGAACAAGATCACAAGTGGGGTGTACACCCTCTGTGATATTGGAAGTAATATGATCCTATTCCCCCCTGGATATTAGGAACAATATCACCCCCTGAGATGTTGAAAGTAATATAAAAAATAAGATTAAAACTAAATTATTTCAGAACTCAATATTTTTGTGATTTTCAGTATCAAAGTTTTGAGATTGCCAGCTTGTCCTTCCTCCTTGATCACAGATAATAAAGAATTGATTGCATTTTCTT
This sequence comes from Symphalangus syndactylus, assembly GCF_028878055.3. Classification (NCBI taxonomy): domain Eukaryota; kingdom Metazoa; phylum Chordata; class Mammalia; order Primates; family Hylobatidae; genus Symphalangus; species Symphalangus syndactylus. The sequence continues at coordinate 45,716,675 of NC_072424.2, read as the reverse complement.
TTCCTGTGTAAATTTGTGGGATTTTATGGTTAGAAGTAACTTTTCATGAAGTACAGACTAGCATTTTCCAAAGTGTGATAAGAGCTGTTACTTAAAAAAAGTGTCCTGTGGTCCAAAAGTAAAACATATTTCTCCACTGAAAACTTTTCTGATAGCAAATTTATACCCATAAGTTCTCAAAAGGAAGATGATTATGCAGCATTTTCCCAATATATTTGACCCTTGAATCTTTTTCCCCCTTAGAACATCTGTTAGATCTAGAACTTTATATAATATGCTTTGGGAAATCCTGATTTAAACTATTTGCTTTGTCACAAGAGTCTTTGCATCTTAGAATTATAGTTTTCTACTTTATTCTTAAACCTAAAGGGAAGATTCCACAAGCTCCTTTAGTAAATTATTTTATCACTCATGTCTATTATATATTAATTTGTATGGCTTATATTGTAACAGCGGAATAATGTGGGATTTTTTGTTGTTTTCATAAATTTTGTGATGACTGTATAATATTGATCTCACTGCAAGAAAGCTTTTGGGAAGTTTTATTTGGGGCTGTCCAAATTTTGGGGGCCCGTTTCTAAGTAGCTTGAGATATTAGGTTAGTGCAAAAGTAATTGCAATTTTTGCCATGGAGAGCAAAAGTAATAATAATTTTGGATAGTAATTTTGCTGTTCTTAATGACTTAAAGCACTTCTTCTCAAAGTGTGGTCTGGGGACCACTGGTCTGCAAACTGTTTGTTACTAGTCTGCAAATTATCTGTTAGATCCATAACAAAAAGGAACTTTCCTCAGAATGTAAATTAACTATATCCCCCAGTACAAAGTTTAGTGCAGTTGGCATCTTGCTACAAGCAAGACTTTTTTCAATATAGGTAGCAGCATCAATTTGTATTCTAGTGCAAAGTCCTTATTTCTTTGTAGACTGTAATAAATAGTTATTGGACTGGACTTTGAGTACAACTGAATGTACAGTATTTGATACGGTACCAAGGAATTCTCCAGAGAATCAAAGAAAAGTCAAAGATAATATTTAGGTAATATTGGCACTGTAAAAGCAACAATGATAGTTACATAAACCCTTGCAAGGATACCTTTCTCATATTATTGCTTTGAAATATGACTGGAGAAGTCAAACCAGTCCTTCCTACTTTTTCAGAGTTTATACAGTGTTTTCATTTCACTCAAAGCTGACAGGCTGAGTATTAGATCCATCTTATACTGAATTAATGATTGCTGGCTTTTAAATTTATAACTATTAATTGAAGAACTGGTAAGTGTCTTTTCATGAAAACTAATTAAAGAATGTTACATAATATTTAGTTTTTAAATCAGCCCTTGCCACCCTAAGGAAATTTTGCTTTTTAAAATGCCAGTATTTTATCTTCTAAAACAAAGCTGACTAAACAATAAAGTAAAAAAGTAATACCAGCATATTTATATTCCTTACTGCCTATTAGGAAAATAACAAGTAAACATTTATTGATTCCTTTATTAACATTTTTTGAGTACCCAATACATGTTAGCAGACTAGTTGATGTATACAGTAGTAGAGACATAAAAGTCAGTAAGACAGTAGGGACGTAAAAGTCCTTGGCTTCAAGAAATTCACAGTTTATTTGTAAACGAATAAAATGTTTAATAAAGCATCCTAATGCAGCAAGCAATATGTTAGCTTTGGGCTTGCAGAAGATGGAATAACTAACTTAGATTCTAGGAGCTGAGGAAGGCTATACAGAAAGTTGAAACTTGAGCTGGGTTTTGAAGGATGAGTTCAGCAGATAGATAAGAAGGAAAGGGCATTAATGGAAGAAAAAATAGCATGTGTAAACTATAGATAAAAGCATGGTGTGGTGAAAGTGAAACTGAGCAGCTTGGTGGTATTAGAAACTGTAGAATATCGGTGTGAACAAGGAAGGGCAAATAGTGGTGATTAAACTGATGAGGTGGTTTGACCCAGATTATGGGACATCTTGTGGGACTTTAGTAAGCATTTTATAGTTTTTAGGCAGAGGAATGGCACAATCAGATTTACACTTTTGAATGGAATTTTGAGAATCTGGGAAATAGATTGAGAGAGAGAGATGGTTGAAATTTTAGTTTAGGAAGCTTTTACAATGGTCTAGGTAAGAGATATTAAGGACCTGAGATAAAGCCATGGCACTAAGAATATTTCTGGAAGAAAGAAAGATGGGTAGATGATGGAGAATGATAGATTTGATTTGTAAAAGGTAAACAGGAGAATTTGGTGACTACTCAATGTGTGTGTGTGCGGGGGGGCAGGGGTGGGGTGTTTAGATGGTTTTCTAGATTCTCTGTTGATAAACTAGGTTGATGATAGCATTATTATTATGGATAGGAAATAAGAGGAATACTTGATTTCATTGGAGAGAGGAAATAAGTTTAATGTACTTGCTGGCTGGCTGACTGGAGATGAAACAGGTGTTGGAATTAAATATTTGGAATTTAGAGAGGCCTAGCTAGAGATACAGATTTGAAGTAATCATCAGAGGTTGAAATCATTAGACTTGAGATTGCCCTAGGGAGCTAGAAGAAAAGATTAAAGGATAGAGATAGAAGTTACACAAGGAAACTGGAAGGATTGTTCGTAGATGTAAAAGGAGAACAAGAAGAGTGATTGGTGTTATAGAATTCAAAGCAGAAGAATTTCAAGAAAGAGATGTCAGATAGAGTGAGATCATTGAATTTGATATTTAGGAGATAGTCTGTGACATTGTTGAGTAGTTTAAATAAAGGAATAGAAGTGAGAGTTAGATTGTAGTACGTTTGACTATGAAGGGAGTGACAGAGGCCTCTGACAGGCTACAGAAAATTGAGGGAGAGCTGTTTTGGCCTCTTGTTTTTCTTGGCTTAAAGATGGGAGACAATTTAGCATGTTTATTTAGCCAAGAGAAAGGTGCCTGTGGAAGTTAAAGACGTAGTAGAGTAAGAAGTTAACCCATGGAATGGTTTATGTGGAAGGAGATAGGCTCAAGAACAAAGATGGAGAGAGAAACCTTGGAGAGACAAGGGGACAATTCTGTGAGGTGAGAGAGAATGTTTGGTCCCGATATGGGTAAGATTTCAATGAATTTGGAGTTGGAAAAGAATAAAATTTGGAAGTGTGAATGTTTAATGGAAAGATGTAAATTTTCCCAGTATGACAAACTCAGTCTTAAATTGAAGGTGCAAAAGGAAGCCAGCCTGTCTCAGACAGAATCCATTCCCTTTTCTTCTTGTATCCTGTTCAGGCGCCACTTCCCAAGACACTGTTATGTAAAAACTTACCTTGAATTTTTTCCTCCAGCTCTGACTTCTAATACTTTTTAAGGCTAACACTGTAATCATTACTAAAAAGAGAGAGAAGAAACTGAAAAACCATTCTATTCTCATAAAACTCTTTCTGAACCTCTTTTTTACCGAATGCAATGTAGTAGAAAGTCAAAGTGTATCTTTTTTTTTTCTTACTGTGAGAATGGCATACAATGGGATCTAGTGATTCCTTCCAAATGATTCTCTAGTATTCTCAACATTTTTAATGAATATTTTTGTACACTTGTTTAACTGCTTTTTTTTTTGTATTTTAGGGTTATGGTTTTCCAGTGAACCGACTTTTTGACCTTTTATTTGAAATAAGAGACCAATACAATGAAACACTGCTTAAGAAATGGGCTGGAGTTTTCAGGTTAGTCTAAGTCATGGTGCCTTAATATAATGAATATGTTTGTCAAATGCTCAAGTGGTTCATTTGCATATATTAATAAAAATGCTTATAATCATTTTTATTGTAGTAAAGTACACATAGAATTTACCATCTTAGCCATTTTCAAGTGTATAGTTCAGTGGTGTACACTCAAATTGTTGCAACTGTCACCACTATCCATTTCCAGAACGTTTTCATCTTCCGAAATAGAAACTCTGTACTCACTTAACAATAAGTCTCCATTTCCCCCTTCCCCCAGCCTCTGGCAACCACCACTCTTGCTTTGTCTCTAAAATTTGACTGCTCTAGGTACCTCATGTAAGTGGAATCATATATGTTTGTTCTTTTGTGTCTGGATCATTTCACTTAACACAGTGTCTTCAAGGTTCATTCATGTTGTAGCATGTCAGAATTTCATTCCTTTTTAAGGCTAATATTCCGTTGTCTTTATATACCACATTTTGTTTATCAGTTCATCTGTTGATGGACATTTAGGTTCCTTCCACCTTTTGACTATTGTGAATAATGCTGCTGTGAACGTGAGTACAGTATACATATATCTGTTTGAGTCTCTGCTTTCAAATCTTTTGGGTTTATACCCAGAAGTGAAATGCTGGATCATATGTAAATATATCTTTAATTTTTTGAGGAACTACCATACTGTTTCCATAGTGACTGTAACATTTATAATCAGTTTTTAATTATACTTACTTGTAGTTCTAATATCTGTAATTATTTTCTAGTAAATGATTAAATACTTGTAAGGCTGTAAGTATTCAAAGATATTTTGTATTAGAGACAGAAATTTACAGCTTTTAAATTTTGTTTTGGGCAAGTGCTGTTTTTACAAATAAAATAACTAGATTAAGAATCTTAAAGAATCTAAATGACAAAATTACTTTTGCTTTAACCACTTATCTGCAGGCCATGGACAAAAATATTTTAATATCTGTGTAACTTTTTAGTGACATGAGAAGAGAAATATGCCCCCCCACTTTAATTACCAAAAGTTTTCCTCCCTCCCTTCTTTCTTTCTCTTTTTGTCTCTTTCTCTCCATCCTTCTCCCTTTCGGGAAGAAAAAGTCAATCTTGAGGTTTTACGTCTTGTTAACCAAAATATGATAGAAGTAATGTGTCAATATTTGATGATATTAAAATAAAAGTATGTTAGATGATTTAATACCAGCTTAGCACTTATCCCATCAACTTTCAAAGCTATGGAGATTGACCTTCTAAATACTGTAATAGAAATTTTCGAACATGGTGAGGTGGCTTATGCCTGTAATCCCAGCACTTTGGGAGGCCAAGATGGGAGGATCTCTTGAGGCCAGGAGTTTGAGACCAGCCTGGACAACATAGTAAGACCTTGTATCTACAAATAAAAAATAAAAAAATTAGCCAGGCATGGTGGTGCGCACCTGTAATCCCAGCTACTTGGGAGGCTGAGGCAGGGGGATTACTTGAGCCCAGGTGTTTGAGGCTGCAGTGAGCTATAAACACACCACTGCACTCCAGCCTGCACAATAGGGCAAGACCGTGCTCTTAAAAAATATTTTTTTAATGCCTAAGTGGCTCATAAGGTGATACACATCTAGTAAAATCAACTAAACAAATCCTTGTTTGAGTTTTTGTATTTACATTCTTCAGGAGTGATATTATGAGGATGCTATCCCAGATGGATAATTGACAGTCCTGATGAGTCATATGTAACTATCAACAATTATTTTTATTAACTATTTTAAAAATAAAAGCATTTATTGATAAAGATGGTAATCTAGAACATATGTGCTATGATATAATATATAATATGATGTAATACGATATTTTTATAGTTATAAAATCTTATAGAGTTGATGTTATTTAACTGGCCTCTTCAGAAGGGTGTTTATGTTTTCATAACTGTTGATAGATTGTATTGGGCCAGCTATTCTCTCTTACCTATCTTAAGACTTCTAGTAGTAAGATTGTTCCTCAAGACTGGGGAAACCATAAGGTATTGTTTTCTCTCTGGGAAGCTAATGGCTTCATTCACATAGAGGTAGGATTAATTTTATCCTCCAAAGTAATAGTGGAGGAGAACAAATGATAGCATGTCAATTTTAACACACAATTTCCAAATATATTTTGACTTCTGCTTTTAATACTCTTCCAGATCGTGCTCTTTGCCTTTTTTTTTTTTTTTTTTTTTTTTGAGACGGAGTCTTGCATTGTCACCCAGGCTGGAGTGCAGTGGCGCGACCTTGGCTCACTGCAAGCTCGACTTCCTGGGTTCACGCCATTCTGCCTCAGCCTCCCTAGTAGCTGGGACTACAAGCGCCCGCCACCACGCCTGGCTAATTTTTTGTACTTTTAGTAGACGGTGTTTTACTGTGTTAGCCAGGATGGTCTCGATCTCCTGACCTCGTGATGCACCCGCCTCGGCCTCCCAAAGTGCTGGGATTACAGGAGTGAGCCACCGCACCTGGCCACCTAAATTTTTAAGAAGTAGCAGACCTTAAGCTTTGCTTACCTCTGACCCATATCCTTAAATATTTTATAAATAGTGAATTGACAACCTAACAATTAAATGGAGGAAAAAGAAAAATTATCAATATTGAGTGATATTCAAAACTTGACTACTTCCATGACAGAATTTATAACCTGACTACTGTTATAGTTTATCTGTATGCAGCTCTCTCTCACTATATTATGAGCCCTGTTTTATTTTTGTATTATTTTTGGATACGTGTGCTTTTATTTAGTTTTTAATTGACAATAATTGTATAGATTTATGAGGTACAGTTTGATGTTTTGATATATTGTATACATTATGGAATGATTAAATCAAGCAAATTAACATGTCCATCACCTCACATACTTATTTTTTTTTTTAGTGGTGCAAACATTTAAAATCTACTGTTAGCAGTTTGAAATATATGTTACATTATTATTAACCGTAGTCACCTTGCTGTGGAATAGATCTCAAAAACCTATTTCTCCTGTCTGACTGAAACTGTACTCTTTGACAAAGATCTTGGCATCTCCCTACCCTGCCTACCCCGCTTTCTGATTGCCCTACCCTCTGGTAATCTATAAACCAGAAATCATGCTTCTCTCTACTTCTGTTAGTGTGACTGTTTTAGATTCCTCATATAAGTGAGATTATGCAGTATTTGACTTCCTGTGCCTAGCTTATGTCACTTAGCATAATGTCCTCAAGGTTCGTCCTTGTTGTTGCAAATGACAGAATTTCCCTCTTTTATAGGGCTGAATAGTATTCCATTGTGTATATGCACTTTTTTTATCCATTCAAAGGTCAATTCCATATTTTGGCTATTATGAATAATTCTGCAGTAAACATGGGAATGCAGATATCTCTTTGAGATGCCGATCTTATTTTTCTTTAATTTTTATTATTTTTTTTTGAGACAGAGTCTTTGCTCTGTCACCCAGGCTAGAGTGCAGCAGCGTGATCTTGGCTCATGGCAACCTCTGCCTCCCAGGTTCAAGTGAGTCTCCTGCCTCAGCCTCCCAAGTAGTTGGGATTACAGATGTGCACCACCATGTCCCGCTAATTTTTGTATTTTTAGTAGAGACAGGGTTTCACTATCTTGGCCAGGCTGGTTTCAAACTGACCTCAAGTGATCTGCCTGCCTTGGCCTCCCAAGGTGCTAGGATTACAGATGTGAGCCACTGTGCCTGGCTTGATACTGATTTTAATTCTTTCGGTTATGCACCCAGAAATGAGATTGCTGGGATCATATAGTAGTTCTGTTTTTAGTTTTTTGAGGAACCTCCATCCTGTTTTCCATAATAGATATACTAATTTACATTGCCACCAACAGCGTGCAAAGGTTCCCTTTCTCCACATCCTCACTAACACGTATCTTGTGTCTGTTAGATAATAGTCATTCTAACAGCTGTGAGGTGATACCTCGTTGTGTTTTTTTTTTTTTTTTTTTTTTTTGAGACGGAGTTTTGCTCTTGTCGCCCAGGCTGGAGTGCAATGGCGCAATCTCAGCTCATTGCAACCTCTGCCTCCCAGGTTCAAGTGATTCTCCTGCCTCAGCCTCCTGAGTAGCTGGGATTACAGGCCTGCACCACCACGTCTGTCTAATTTTGTATTTTTAGTAGAGATGGGGTTTCTGTATGTTGGTCAGGCTGGTCTTGAACTCCTGACCTCAGGTGATCCGCCTGCCTCCGCCTCCCAAAGTGCTGGGATTACAGGTGTGAGCCACCGTGCCTGGCCAGCCTTGTTGTATTTTTAATTTGGATTTCCCTGATGATTAGTGATGTTAAGCTTTGCTTATTCCTGATACGCATACCTGTTGGACATTTTTGTGTCTTCTTTTGATAAACATCTATTCAGGTCCTTTGCCCACTTTTTAATTCAGTTATTTGTTTTCTTGCTATTGAGTTGAGTTCCTTATGTATTTTGGATACTAACTCCTTATTGTATGTATCAGATATATATCAGCAAATATTTTCTCCCAGTCTGTAACTTGCCTCTTCATTCTGTTAATTGTTTCCTTGCTGTGCAGAAGCTTTTTAGTTTGATGCAGTTTATTTGTCTACTATGGCTTTTGTTGCCTGTGCTTTTGGGGTTATATTTTAAAAAATCATTATCTAGACCAATGCCATGGAGCTATTTATATTCTTGATTGCCTAGCCCTAGTATAGTGCCCGAAAGAGTAGGAACTTATACATGTTTATAGAATTTAGTTCTATAAACAGATCATTTTAAGACTACATTAACATTTTTAGAATATAAATGTGCCTTTCATTAAATTATCTCTTCTTCCATAGCAACTGGTTCCCTGGCATTTGTATAAAGTTAGTAGTTTATTGTCTTCTAGTAGTTACTTTCCCTGTAACTTGCCTTTTAACCTTTCATCATTTTTATTTTTATTTTTAAAACAGAGACAGCGTTTCGCTGTGTTGCCCAGGCTGGCCTCAAGTGTTCTGCCCGCGTCAGCCTCCCAAAGATTACAGGCGTGAGCCACCTCATTTAGCCCTGCCTTTTAATGTTTTACTTTATTTTTAAACTCTATGTAGAATGAAATAGAATTAGTAGAAGTAAATACCAAAAAAGTAATTTTTGTATTTTTTGGTAGAGCTGGGTGTGGTTGATTAGTGGCGCACGCCCTGTAGTCCCAGCTACTCAGGAGGCTAAGGTGTAAGAATCGCTTGAGGCCGGGCGCGGTGGCTCACGCTGGTAATCCCAGCACTTTGGGAGGCCGAGGCGGGTGAATCACTACGTCAGGAGATTGAGACCATCCTGGCTAACACGGTGAAACCCCGTCTCTACTAAAAATACAAAAAAATTGGAACTACTAAAAAAAACAAAAAACAAAATTAGCCGGGCGTGGTGGCCGGCGCCTGTAGTCCCAGCTGCTCAGGAGGCTGAGGCAGGAGAATGGTGTGAACCCGGAAGGTGGAGCTTGCAGTGAGCCGAGATCGTGCCACTGCACTCCAGCCTGGGCGACAGAGCTAGACTCCCTCTCAAAAAAAAAAAAAGAATCGCCTGAACCCGGGAAGCTGAGGCTGCAGTGAGCCAAAATTGCACCACTGCACTCCAGCCTGGGCGACAGAGTGAGACCCTGTCTTAAAAAAAAAAAAAATTAAAAAAAGAAGCTCTCATTTATGCTACTTCCTTTCTACCCCTACTGTTGCAGCTTTAATTCAGATCCTCGTCACGTTTATTTAGATTATTCCTCAGTTTTTCTAAGTGATCGCTCTGTGTTATTAGGCTTTTTCCAGTTTATCCTCCACACAGTGAGTATCTTCCTATGACATTCCCTTTCCTAAAACCTTTTAATGCCTACAGAGTAAAATCTGGATGTCTGTTTGCACACCTGTCCAATCTCATTTTTCACCATGTCCCTCACACTTTATACTTTGTAATACTGCACTACTCGTGATTTTACACCCCGCCCCTGCACACACACACTAATGCTTTTTCACTCCTTGTGCCTTTGCATATATATTCCAGTGGTCTAGAATGCTTTTCTCTCATAATCTCTTTAGAAATTTTTTTCATCTGTAAAGACCCTACAGGACCCCTAACTTCTCTAACTTTCCATGAGATGTTCTTCACGTACTCTGATAGTCACTTCCTTCTTTGTCCTGTTCCTGAAACTTGTACTTGTTGTATTGTATGTATAGCACAACATTATAGATGTTATAATTTACTTGCATATCTCTCTCTCCTATTAGATTTCTTGTGTTTATCTTCATGAGGTAGGGAATTTTCATCACAGCCCAGAGCCTAGCACATAATAGGTGCTCAATAAATATTAATCAAACTGAATTATTTAATTAAAAGGAAATCAATGATTGGATGGCAGTTACATTAGGACAGCTTAGGTTATGCTGCAGCAACAAAAATTCCCCAAATATCAGTGGATGAACACATTTTATTCCTCACTCACACAGAAGCCCATAATAGGTTTACTAGTCAGAGATACAAGCTATTTGCATTTGTGATTCTAACTTTTCAACATGTTGTCTTCCTTGTCACCATGGGAAGGAGGTTTGCACAATTGGCTCATAAAGGCTTTAAACTCAGAGCAACACATGTCACTTCCATTCACAGCCCAATGGCCAAAACTAGTCATATGGCGCTGCCTAACTGCAAGGGGGTGTACAGGAGAGCACATGGATATTTGATGAGTAGTAACTGTTTCTGCGTCACCAACTATAAAAGATCCATTTCTAATCATGACATTATGAGAGGCTAAACAAATATAATGGCATTGTTTTGATCTTCAAGAGTTTATAATCTCATTGGGAAAAGAGAAGACACAAGATACACAACTTGAGAATTATTCCTATCAAGAATTATGACAGGAGGCCAGGCACGGTGGCTCATGCCTGTAATCTCAGCATGTTAGGAGGCCGAGGCAGGCAGATCATGAGGTCAGGAGATCGAGAGCATCCTGGCTAACACGGTGAAACCCCTTCTTTACTAAAAATACAAAAGATTAGCCAGGTGTGGTGGCACGCGCCTGTAGTCCCAGCTACTTGGGAGGCTGAGGCAGCAGAATCACTTGAACTTGGGAGGTGAAGGTTGCAGTGAGCCGAGATCACGCCACTGCACTCTAGCCTGGGTGACAGCGAGACTCTGTCTCAAAAAAGAAAAAATAAAAAGAAAAAAATAAAAAGAATTATGACAGGAATACTTTCCATTACATGGATCCTTTTTTAGTTACAGATAATGAGCTTGTTCAGAATATATCACCTTGAGAATTGTTCTAGACTGGAAAACTAAAGTGCTGAGAGGTTGTAAAACAAACTAGTGGAAAAAGGAGATTGTACCTGGATTTTGAGGGACGAGACCTATTTGTTGTTGAATTTTAGAATTCTGGATGCTTAGGCAGTATCTTCCTATTTGGACTTTTAATTGACAAGTAAAAACTGCTTTTGTAATAGTTGGGGTTTTTAAAGGTATTTTCTTTTAGTACTCTAATAATATGCTTTGTAATAAGTTTTCGGTTTTCCTTTCCTAACAGGGACATTTTTGAAGAAGATAATTATAGCCCCATCCCTATTGTCAATGAAGAGGAATATAAAATTGTCATCAGCAAATTTCCCTTTCAAGATCCAGACCTTGAAAAGGTACAAGCTAGTTTTTAATTCAAGGATTTTCTTAAAAATAAATTCATAGTATTTGTTACTACATAATATTAAATATTAAGCTGAGACTGTAAATAAGAGTGGTTTCTTGGGGGGCAATTTTTTGTTGTATTGAGAAAACTAATTATGTTTTGTTAAGTTTTAAAGAGTATGTTATTACTACTACTACTACTACTACTACTACTACTACTGCTACTACTACTACTACTACTACTACTGAGATTTTGATGATGTTAAGAAGAGACTTTCCTGGGCCTACTAGAAGCAGTTTCCCAAATATTAGGTGGATTCCCAGGAGAGGTGTTACTAATGTTGGGTGGATTCCAAATGAAAAGTAGATTTATAGATTTATAGTAATAAGAGTATATCCTAGGGAGACAAGAATTTCTTTGAATTGTTTATCACTGTGGAAGATGTTAAAAGAAGTACACTTTTACAAAAAGTTTATATTGGTTAAATAAGTGATATGTGAAGGCAATAGCTACTTGTAGATTCCTTCCTGAAGTAGGAATATTTATATTTTTGGAGTCAAGATATCTGAACAAAAGACAAGGTAGAGAAAGGAAGTAGACCAGCCATGTAGGAGATTCTCAGAATGCACATGGATCCATATGTATGTGCATATATATGTGCACACATGCACCCTTGTACCTATCCAATATCTTTGGGTAGAATTAGATCTCATTAGAAAAGGATGTCATTTTAACTGTAACTGTCACTTTTGTATTCTCTTTATTCTTGTTTTTTTCTCCTTACTCTTCTTTATTATTTTCCCAACTTTTTATAATTCAGCACCTTTCTACATTTTTATCACTTCAGCATGTGCAAGACCAAATTCTGAGTGAATCGTGACTGTAAATTTTTGTTGTATTTTTATACATAAACTAAGCATATTATGTGTACTAGTCACTAAATACAGAACCAGGTAATTAAATGGATAGCTTCTAGCTTGTAGCTAATGCCGCCATTGCATATAACTATTAGCTATGTTTTAATACAAGAGGCCAGAATAATTATTCTAATTCTGTATTTTTTGAAAGCCCAATGAAAGTTGTTCTGTCAAGAAATATCACCAGAATATTCTCCATCTCATGGCTTAGTTTTTTTTTTTTTTTTTAAGTTACTGGTAATGAGTTTGTTCAGGCTAGTGTCTATATAAAGAGCACTAGACTAGGTCTAGATTCATGTGCTAGCTCTGCTTGTGGCTTTTTTTTTTTTTTTTTTTTGAGACAGAGTTTTGCTCTTGTTGCCCAGGCTGGAATACAATGGCGCCATCTTGGCTCACTGCAACCTCTGCCTCCTGGGTTCAAGTGATTCTCCTGCCTCAGCCTCCCGAGTAGCTGGGATTACAGGCAAGCGCCACCATGCCCGGCTAATTTTGTAATTTTTTTTAGTAGAGACAGGGTTTCACCATGTGGGTCAGGCTGGTCTTGAACTCCTGACCTCAGATGATCTGCCTGCTTCAGCCACACAAAGTGCTGGGATTACAGGCGTGAGCCACTGCACCTGGCTGCTTGTGGCTTATTATAGGCAAATGACTGAGCCTGTGTGGGCATTTGTGCCTCATCTGTCAAATGAGGAGTTTGAACTCAGTAATCTCTAATATCCCTTCCAATCATATTAAACTATTCTAAATAGGTTTATAATTAAAAGGAAATTTAACTTTGCTGGCAGAGCATTTCTATTATATGCAGTACCTCTTAAGATTAAGTTCTTAGAAGTTGTATTCATTGGTCTACGTATTACTCATTATTAAAAAGAAGAACTACTGTTAAAGTCACCTGGAAAATCAAAATACGACAACTGAAAAATAAATCTCATAAATTATTTAATAAAGTTTTGGTTGTGTGTGTATATTTTTTCCTAGTTTAAGTATAATTTTCAATTAAAACTATTAGAAAATATATAAAACTATCAACTTGAGTTATTTTCAACATAAATTATGAATGGAGGAGTAATAGTAAACATACATACAAAAATATTTTTGTAGATAGCTATGTTAATTTTATTAGAATCATTTGGCCAAAATAAGAACATACTTATATTCTGCCTTTAATGTCATTTAAATAATTTCAGATATTTTTCATATACCTACTATATACCAGAAACAGTGCTATGTGCTAGATTTTCAGTCTTTGGTGTCAAGGAGCTTGTAGTCAAGTGAGGGTAGATAAAATAAATAAGAAATTATAATTCACAGAAGTTTGCATTGCTTAAGATAGGGGATGCACCATGCAGAAAGGCTGTGTAAAGGTCAAAGTAGATGAAGTACAAGAGATGAAGCTCAAGGGATGTAAATTGGAGAAGTAGAAAGGACCAGACCATAATGGCCCTACTAAACAGTGTTAGAGAGTTTATCCTTTTTCCTGAGAGTTATGGGAAGCCATGAAAGAATTTGAAGTGGTAAAAACATAACCAGATTTGTGCTTTAGGAAGGTCTATCTGGCTAATATGTGGAGAATGGATTGGAAAAGAGTTAAGACTGGTGGCAGGGAGACCACCTAGTAGATTTTTGCATTTATCTTGATGAGAGAAGAGGGTTATATAACCTAAATGGGGGTTATGGTCATTGAAGCTGATTTGAGATGCTTAGGAGGTAGGAGCAACAGGAGTTGCTGATTATGTGCATATGAGGGGTAACGGAGATAAAGGGGTCAAGTTTCTACCTTGGATGGTGGCAGCATTCACTGTGATAAGAAACAGAAGAGAAGCAAATTTAGAAGAAAAAGATGATAATTTCACTTTTGGACCTATTGAGTGTATCTCAAATGGTACAGCCAAATGGAGCTGTCCAATGGGTAGATACATGAATTTGGACTTAGAAAGATTTGATCCGGAGTTGTAGATTTGGAGATATTGGTACTTGTATGGTGATTGAAGTCATAAGACTATATGAGATCATCCAAGTAAAGTATATGTAGTAGAAAGAGAGGGTTTAGGACAGAACCCTAAAGCACAGCAATAATTAAGTAATGGCTAGAGGAAAAGAAATAGAGTAGGTAGAGAAAAAGGAGGAAAACCAGTGTGGGCAGGAGTCCAAGGAAGGAGAGATCATTTATGAAGTAGGAGTGGGTCAACTGTGTCAGATTTTTCAAAAAAGTCAGGTAACATGAGAGCTGAAGAAACCACTGGATCGAACAACTGTGAGATCACTGGTGATCTTGGTGACGGTACTTTTACCGACATAACAAGGTTGCAATGAAGGTGAAGATAGAAGGGTATATTAGACTTAATGAAATAGAAAAGAGGTTTTTTTTAGTAACAATCTTGGAAGGAGTTTACCTTTTAGAGACTGAGAATTTCAAATGCATAATGACTTATAAAGTAGTTTAGCCAGGAAGCACAGTGTAAGCCATTGGCTGCATACCAGTGTTTAATGGCATAGAGGTCAGAAACCTGCTATAAGGTATTCTAGGAGTTATGGAATAAACTCGATAATTTCTTGAATTGGTATCAAGCCTTCACTGAAGGTAAATGAAGGGAGTCTTAGAATTATTTAATGACTCTGAGCCAGAAAGCTGGCCTATAATTTTCATGGCCACCCTGATTCTTGTATGATAAATACACAAAGAAGCAGACAGCCTAGGCATTGCCTACAGACAGAGTACTCATCATCAGAATACACCAGGGGTATTGGTATGTGTTTTCTCTGCTTGTTGGAAGTCTGATAATATGATTTAAGAAACAAGGGTAAATTGCCACGTTATTTTCTTCAGAAATATTTTGATAAAATATCAAAAGTGTAGAAATATAACAGTTTTTGATGCAGGTATTTGCTATTCAAGTGTGAAATCAATTTAATTTTACATTTTTAGTGATTAGCATGTCTTTTTCTAAAATTTCAAAAACAATATTAACTTTCTTTTTCTACAGCAATCTTTCCCAAAGAAATTCCCCATGTCTCAGTCAGTGCCTCATATTTACATTCAAGTTAAAGAATTTATTTATGCCAGCCTTAAATTTTCAGAGTCACTACACCGGAGGTAAGTTTACTAATCACAAATGCATTTTTGTCATAACTTTTATGAAACATTAATACTTTATTTTTATGCCATAGTTTTTTTTCCTCAACTTTTGTTTTAGATTCATGGGGTACATGTTTGTTACAGGGGCATATTGTGTAATGCTGAGGTTTGGCGTATGCTTGAACGTGTCACCCAGGTAGCGAGCATAGTACCCAACAGGTAGTTTTACAACCCCTGCCTCCCCTTCTTGTAGTCCCCAGTATCTGTTGTTTCCATTTTTACATCCATGTGTACCTAGTGTTTAGCTCCCACTTACAAGTGAAAACATACAGTATTTGGTTTTCTGTTTCTGCATTAGTTTGCTTAGGATAATAGCCTCCAGCTGCATTCATGTTGCTTGCAAAGGACATGATTTTGTTCTTTTTTATGGCTGTGTAGTATTCCATGGTGTTTATATACCACATTTTCTTTATCCAATCCAACATTGCTGTCAATGGAGAGGTGCTACTTGGAACTAGTGGGTAGAGGCCAGGGTTGCTGCCATAGACACCTAGGTTGATTCTATGTCTTTGCTATTGTGAATAGTGCTGTAATGAATATATGGGTACATGTGTCTTTTTGGTAAAATGATTTATTTTCCTTTGGGTATATCCCAAATAATGGTATTGCTGGGTTGAATGGTAGTTCTTTTTGTTTGTTTTTGTTTTTGCTTTTGTTTTTGTTTTGTTTTGAGACAGGAACTCACTCTGTTGCCCAGGCTGGAATGAAGTGGCACAATTATGGCTCGCAGCCTCGACCTCCTGGGCTCAAGTGATCCTCCCACCTCAGCCTCCCAAGTAGCTAGAACCACAGGTTTGCGCCATTACTCTGCCAATTTTTGTATTTTTAGTGGAGATGAGGTTTTGCCATGTTGGTCAGGCTGATTTCGAACTCCTGGCCTCAAGCAATCCACCCACCTCGGCCTCCCAAAGTGCTGAGATTACAGGCACAATCCACTGCGCCTGGCCCACAGATTTTTAAAAGTAGTATTTTAATAAAAAGTAAAAGGATGCAAAAATGTTAGCCTATATCTAAGGCAGTAGTTCTCAACTGGGGATAATTTTGGTTCTCCTGCCATCACCTCCTCCCCACAAATTTGGCAATGTCTAGAAACATCTTTGGTTGTTACAGTTCAGGGGAGAGGCACTACTTGGAACTAGTGGAGAGAGGCCAAACATCCAAATGTGCAGGACAGTCTCCACGACAAAAAATTATCCACCCTAAAATGTCAATAGTGCCGAGATGGATAATCCATGGTCTACAGACAGTTTAACTGTTGTGATAATGAGGCTGTATCCAAGAAATCATTATTTACTTAAATTGAAGGCCTAAGGGTTAAGAGAAAAGAATTTGTTTTTTAGTGCTAGCTTAGTAATACTTAGGATGTTAAGAAACATCATACTAAAATTAGTTTAAGGTAATTTATTTCTTTGAAGACTTAAAAAATCTTAATGAAAATGGGTAACTTAGTTATATTAAAAATTAAATTTGTTAATTATATCTAGAAAGAGCTCGTATCAGTTTGTATTTTAAAAATAATTTTTAGCTGTAGTTGTGTATGAAATTTCTTTCAAAGTGACTGTCTTTTGGGGCTGGGCGCGGTGGCTGACGTCTGTAATCCCAGCACTTTGGGAGGCCAAGGTGGGAGAATTACTTGAGTCCAGGAGTTCGAGACCAGCCTGGGCAACGTAGTGCAACCCTGTCTCTATAAAATATTTGAAACTAGCTGGGCATGGTGGCATGCATCTGTAGTCCCAGCTACTCAGAATGTTGAAGTGTGAGAATCGCTTGAGTCCAGGACTTTGAGGCTACAGTGAGCTATAATTGCACCACTGCACTCCAGCCTGGGTGACAAAGTGAGACCCTGGCTCAAAAACAATAATAAAAATAATAAAACAACAAAGTTACTATCCCATGATGGAGTCGGAATTTAGGAATAATTTTGTTTCCTTATACCAAGTCCTCCATGATTTTTCTGTAGTTGTTAATTGGGTACATTTAAATTATGCCATATATGAATATTCTACTTTATGGAAAATGTCCCTTTTGCAAAGTTAAATTGAAGTTTGTGATTTAATAAATATGGGTCTTTGTAGTTTATTTAAAGATATAAAATAATGACTTGGGGAAAATTATTTTAGTAAACTGTGTTAAATTATTTAGGATTTTAACTAACCACATTCATTATTTATTAAGTTTAATAATATCAATCTTTGTTTTCAGCTCAACAGAAATAGACGATATGCTTAGAAAATCAACAAATCTGCTGCTGACCAGAACTTTGAGTAGCTGTTTACTGAACCTTATTAGAAAACCTCATATAGGTTTGACAGAGGTAGGTTAAAAAGACACATATAGTGAAATGTTTCATTGTATGAAACAATTATTTTAAATTATTGCTGAACATCATTCTGTAAAACTAGCTTCCTGTTTTAAATGTATTAATATAGGCAGATTTGTTTTCAAAATAAAAACAACAGTGTAAATTCCAGAAATGTGAGGATGCCAGGCACAGTGGCTCATACCTCTAATCCGAGAGCTTTGGGAGGCCAAGGCAGGAGGATTGTTTGAGGTCGGGAGTTTGAGACCAGCCTGGGCAATATAGTGAGACCCTGTCTCTACAAAAAATGAAGAATATTAGCCAGGCATGGTAGTGTGCAACTATATTCCTAGCTACTCTGGACTTGAGCCCAGGCGGTTGAGGCTGCAGTGAGTTACAATCATACCACTGCACTACACAGCCTGGGTGACAGCAAGACCCTGTCTCTGGAAGAAAAAAAGAAAGGGAGGGAAAAGGGTTCATATGGAGAATAGTAGATAAAGATGTTAGAACATCTGTTTAGATTTCTGATTGCCAGACTACAGGAAAAGTCACAATCCTAATTTTTTACTTGCTAAATGTTTAAGATTTGAAACATACTATGAAAAATTATTTTAAAATAACTGGCAGTTAGACTCTAGGGATGTGTGTGTGTATATATATATATATAAATTCATAAGCAGTATTTGCAGCAGGCTTTTAAAATCAGATAGTTGTATCCTATAATGCTGCAATTATGTAGAAATGGTACAGTTGCTGGAAGTAATAATCTTATTTTTAAAAATTAGGTGATTTTATATACATGTAACCTGTATTTTACTGGATATATCTTGTGTTTTCTAGCTGGTGCAAATCATCATAAACACAACACACCTGGAACAAGCTTGTAAATATCTTGAGGAGTTTATAACTAACATTACAAATATTTCCCAAGAAACTGTTCATACTACAAGACTTTATGGACTTTCTACTTTTAAGGTATGTAAAAATTTGACCAAAAGTTTTCATTCCAGTCACTGTAAGCAAACATTAAGAAATTAAAGACTGTTATTATTATATGCAAGATCTACTATATTCCTAAAAATTAAGAATAGAGGTAATCATTGTCAACAGTGAGCAGGTAAATGTCAGTTTCTTTTTGGCACTGTAAACATCTTATTAACATGGAGAAAAGTATACTTATTTTCTACAATGTATTATGCTTTGTTCATGTTTTGATGATTTATAGTAGTGCTGACTAGGTCTAACTGAATTAATGTTTCACAGTTTAAAAATTAATTCTATATGAGTGTTTATTTTTGAAAATTTAAAATGTAAGACAAATTAAATAAGGATAGATTTGTTTTCCATCCTTGATTGGTTCTGATCTGAAGAAAAATAAATATTATTACATGTCATTGAAGTCCTACCTCTTTTGTGGGTGGAAAGATTTCTGTTTGAATAATATACAGGATATACTGAGGATTAATTAATGGTTGTTTTAGGTAGAATGTAATATTAAATAATTTCATAAGCTATTTTATTATTTG
The DNA here is from genome assembly GCF_028878055.3 of Symphalangus syndactylus. NCBI lineage: Eukaryota > Metazoa > Chordata > Mammalia > Primates > Hylobatidae > Symphalangus > Symphalangus syndactylus. The sequence continues at coordinate 45,697,507 of NC_072424.2, read as the reverse complement.
GAGTCATAGATGAGACACTGGCTTAGTCTAGTGTATATAAATCCCCTTGCATTGAACATTTTATTAAACTAATGATAAACCATGTACTGATCACTTATCTGTAAAATGGGCTTGCTAATTTAACTTTATAGCTCTTTCTAAAAGTTTCCTATTAAAAAGAATTCTCTTTAACTACTTTTGTTGTATTATCAATCACCCCCAAGATTTTATTGTAATAACTTGCATTTTAAAAAATGAATGTACTTGTGTTTTAAAATAACTAATTTAATGTTAACATTTAACCATACTTTGAAAGTGTGAAGTCCACAAACAACCCTGGGATCCTAGAATTATCTGCTTGGCCCCCAAATATTATGCTCTTCTGGTGACTCTTGAGCTCATGTAGTCATTTCAGTACATAAGACACAAATGCAGAATGATATCTGAATCAGCAGACTTACAAAATTAGTTATTAAAACTTAGAAGCCTAAAAAAGCAGACATTCATTTATTCAGATAATATAGTACAGTGATTAAATTCATATACTCTGAAGTTAGATTGCTCTGTGACCTTGGGCAAGTTCTTTAATGTAAATGATTCCAAGTTTCTTTATCTATAAAATTAGAGTAACAGTACAGTACCTACCTCATATGATTATTATGAGGAGTAAAGAAGATACTTAGCCCAGAGCCATTCACTGTGTGTAAGTCATGCTCTGAGCACTCTGTTTAGACTCTGATAATACAAAAATGTATCCCTGCCCTCAAGAAGCTCAGAGGAGGAAAAAATAATAAAAGACACTTAACAATATGGTATAATAAGTATGATAATATAGGAGGAGATGCCACAAGTTTTTAGTTACTTATTTATCCAAGGACAAATTGATTCTTAGCTTTTATGTTAGATTTTACATAATGCCTCTACTTTCTCTTTATTGTTCTCTCTGTCCTTACATCCATGTGTTACTCATACCCTGTCAAGAAGGGATTTCTCAGGCTTAGAGTTGTAGGCATATTTAACTGTTAACATTACTTTTAATATGCTTACCCAGTACCCTCTGATTAAAACATGAATTGCCTTAGCATCTTGTGTTTCTAGGGATCTTCAGCTAATTTTTCTTATCGGTCATAAGCCAGAGAACCAAAGATACTGGAACACAATGCTCTTAGATTAGGGGATCTTGGAACTGTTTTTCTCAAAATCTGCCTGTTGGGAAAGAATGTTTAGAAATGTTAGCTCTGGTTCATCATTCCAGAGTTGAAGCCATAACTATCATTGCATACTCCTTGGTGTATTTCCTTGGAAATCAAGTTCTGCTCTGTGAATAGCAAAGCATCTTTGTTTTTTGTTGTTTGTTTGTTTTGTTTTCACACAGAACTCAGTAAATGCTTTTCTGTTTTCTAATATGTGAGCAAGAGCTGTTTTCATCTTAAGATTTGAAGGTCAAGTATTTTTCAGTTCTGTCTTTTGGTCTATTTCAAGAGGAATTTGTCTCGAAATGTGATAAGGGGAAGCACTTCAACAGGGAAGATTGTTAAATCAATATTAAAGTGAATTACTGAGGGACACTGGGGAATTTCCATTCATAGTGAATAGTCTGTTGCCTCTTTCACAAAAACGATTGAAGTACAGTCTTGGCTGTAGACATTTGATTGGATTATATAGCCCCTTAGCCTAATTTTTTTTCAGTTCAGTGACCCTAGAAAACATCTTTCTATTTGATTGCTTAATGATTCTGGAAACAAGTACTTGATACCTATACCTCCATTTGCTTCCCTTCCAAAAACCACATATGCACACACAAACTACCTGATCTTGTGTCATAAGTATTTATGTTATGAAATAGTGTATAGATTGTTTTGTTAGCTTGTTTGCTAACTCTGTAAGTGATATAAAAGAGGTTCAATAAGTAGTTCCTACCCTCAAGCAGTACCTCAGCTTTTTGAAAGTAACTCAGACCCAATTAGAGAACTACTTAAAGCTAATATAAGACTTCTCCTAACTGGAAAAATTTGCATCAGTATAGAGGAAAAGAAATGGAAATACCATTCCCTTTCTAACTTGTGTGGTAGAGAAATAGTCCAGTTCTTTCTCTTTGGCATCAGGAATCTTTAACTTGGCTCCAAGGAGCTTTTCCAGCCTGCTACTCTGAAGAGTTTTCTTTTGAGTCCTGGCAGTAATTGCAACTGTAAATGCCTAGAAGAAATGCACTTCTGATTCTTTTTCTAACTTGCCTTTTTTTTTCTTTTTGTCTGCTAATGACTATGTAGCAAAGCTTTTTAGGATTGTGGCTGAAGTGACAGTAGTAAATCGTCTTTAAGGGCTTGAAATTCTCTTCTTATGGAGCAAGGACATGGTACATGTCAGTTCTTCCCAACTTGATCTACAGATTTAATATATTCCCCATTAATATGCCAGCAAGTTTTTCTATGGATGTTGACAAAGTGATCTTTAACTTTATATGGAGACAGAAGACCCAGAAGAACCAACAGAGTATTGAAGAAGAACAAAGTTGGAGGACTGATACTACCCATCTTCAAGACTTACTATAAAGCTGTAGTAATGAGGCTGGGTGCGGTGGCTCACACCTGTAATCCCAGCGCTTTGGGAGGCCGAGGTGGGCAGATCATGAGGTCAAGAGATCAAGACCATCCTGGCCAACCCTGTTTCTACTAAAAATACAAAAATTAACTGGGTGTGGTGGTGCGCACATGTAATCCCAGCTACTCGGGAGGCTGAGGCAGGAGAATCGCTTGAACTCGGGAGGCAGAGGTTGCAGTGAGCCAAGATTGTACCACTGCACTCCAGCCTGGCGGCAGAGTGAAACTCCGTCTCAAAAACAAAACAAAACAAAACAAAACAAAGCTGTAGTAATGAATAAGATGTGGTATTGGACAAACAACAGACAAATAGATTAATGGAACAGATTAAAGACCCCAGAAATAGACCCACATAAATATAGTCAACTGAATTTTGACAAAGGAGCAAAGGTAATAAAATGTAGCAAAGATAGTTTTTTCAACAAATAGTGCTGGAACAACTGGACATCCACATGTAAAAAAATGAATCTAGACCAGACCTTACACCCTTCACAAAAACTGACTCAAAATGTTTCACAGATCTGTATGTAAAATGCAAAATGATAAAACCCCTAGAAGATAACATAGGAGAAAATCTAGATGACCTTGGGTGGGGCAGTGACTTTTTAGTCTTGATTGTTCCCCAAAGGAAAAATCCATGATTGAAATAATTGATAAACTGAACTTCATTAAAATTTTAGACTTCTGTTCTATGAAAGACCCTGTCAACAGAATGAGAAGACAAGCCACAGAACTGGGAGAAAATATTTGTAAAAGACTTATCTGATAAAGGACGTGTCTGAAATATGCAAAGAACTCTTAAAACTCAATGAGAAGAAAATGAGCAATTGATTTTAAAATGGGCCAAAGACCTTAACATATACCTCAGCAAAGAAGATACAGAGATACCAGATAAGCATATGAAAAGATGTTCCATATATATGTCATAAGGGAAATGCAAATTAAAACGACAGTGAGATACCACTACACACCTATTAGAGTGGCCAAAATTCAGAACAATGACACCACCACACGCCGACAAGGATGTGGAGCAACAGAAGCTCTTACTCATTGCTGGTGGGAATGCAAAATGCTACAGCCTCCTTGGAAGACCATTTGGCAGCTTCTTAAAAAGTGAAACGCAGTCTTACCATATGATGCAGCAATTGTGCTTCTTGGTATTTATCCCAAGGAGTTGAAAGCTTAGGTTCACGCAGAAACTTGCACATGGATATTTATAGCAGCTTTATTCATAATTGCCCAAACTTGGAAGCAACCAAGATGTCCTTCAGTAGGTGAATGTATAAATAAACCCTGGTATATCTGGACAATGGAATATTATTAAGTACTAAAAAGAAATGAGCTATCTAGCCATTGATATGGAGGAAACTTAAATGCATATTAGTAAGTGAAAGGAGCCAATCTGAAAAGGCTACATATTGTATGATTGCAACTATGTGACATTCTGGAAAAGAGAAAGCTATGGAGGCAATAAAAAAATTAATGGTAGCCAAGAGCGAGGGAGTGGTGGAGGGATAAATAAGTGAAGCACAGAGGATGTTTAGGGCAGTGAAACTATTGCTCCAAAAGTATGTAATTGTGTATACATGCATCAAAACCCATAGAATGTAAAACACTATGAGTGAATCCAGTGTACACTGTGGACTTTGGAATTTGTGGGGTATGTAGTAAATCTCTGTACTTTCTGTTCAGTTTTGCTGTTAACCTAAAACTACTCTAAAACATAGTCTATTTAAATTGCAAAAAAAAAAAAAAGGTGAACACACTTGTAACTATGAGGTCAAGAAATAAAGCATTACTAGCACTGTAGAAGCCTTCCTCATTCCTCTCCTTTGTCACTATCTCTTTTTCTCTCAGTACTGACTTTTAACGGCAGAGTAGCTTTGCCTTTTTCTGGGTTCTATTTAAATGGAATCATACAGAGTGCATCTTTTTGTGTGTCTGACTTCTTTTACTCAGCAGGACTTGGGATATTTCATTTGTGTTGTTGTATGTAGCTGTAGTTTATTTATTTTGAATTCAATATGGTATTCCATTATAGAATTTACTACACCTTATTTATTAGTGTGTGAACTGTATCACTTTTGGCTATTTAGAAACTCTTCTTTTGCTTTCGTCCTGGTTATTGACTGGATACGTGACCTTTGAGATGTTATGGTATGGGTAAAATATAATTTATGTTTATTTAATTTTTGGTAGTAAAGATACAAATTCAGGAACTGGCATAAACATTTAGAACTAATGAGGTATTATTGGCAGTTTAAAAATTTTTCATTTTAATTATAATGTTTTGTCGTTTTATATATGTAAAGCTGATGTATTGCTTTGTGAAGGTACTTGCAAAATTACGCCTTGACTGATTAATTGCATGTCAGCTTCTGATTACTTATGTGCTTTTTTATTGATGGAGTGTTCCTTTGTAAAATTCCTTGTATTGTGTATGCAATTTGATTGCCATTTTAAAAAGGCAATGTATATGACATTTATTTCTTTTGTCATCCTTTACCACCAACTTCTTCTTTTCTAGTCTTCCCCCATTAGAGAGGACTATATAAAGCAGTTTTATGCTTACAGCTGATTTAATACATTTGAATGACATAAAATCCTAAAAGGTAAGTTAGAAAACAATCAAAAGCAAAAGCAGATTGGGTAACAAATATATATGGAATAGAATAAGTAATTAGGTCCCTTCGTAAATAGAACAGAAAAGTAAATAAGGGACACGCTACTTTGTCAAAAACATAAAAGGTAACAGGAAAAATAAAAACATTTTTTTTCAGTTCTGTAAACAAAAGAGAAGGATCAACAAAATGTAGAGACCTCAATCCTCATAGATAAGAGTGCTCCGCTTTCTGTTTTTTTTTTTAATATCATCAGTAATCAGTTAATTATAGAAAATGCCACTTATAAAGATCATGGAAAGCAGAAATAGAGTAGGGAGATAAATGGTTGAGGACTACTTTAAAAAGCTATTTATATCAGATGATTTGCAAACCTGATGACAAACAACCACTTAAGGAGTGGCAGATGCTACCACAAAGCCACTAGTCTGTGAACACTTTTGAGGTACAAAAGCCCCTGAAAACTAGAAAGGTAAAAATGTAGCACCCACTTTTTAAAAAGGAAAAGGAGATAACTTAGGTAATTGGAGACTTAGAGGAGTATTTAGTTTACAGTGACCTGTGACGATCTCAGATAATCCGAAGACTGGATTTTGAATTATTCCAGACATTGATTATAGCTCAAAACCCATATTTCCCTCTACAAGTGAGGTAGTTAGCAGGTGGCTCTATGAGAGATTTAGGTTATTCTAGGACAGGCTACTTTGATAAAGAACAAGAAACGAAATATTTTGTCTTGTCTAAAGTAAGGCTTTGATTGTGTCCCGAAAGATAGTCCTGTAAACAAAGCAGTAATTCCTTAGATGGTTCTGTCTAAACTGAGTGTCATTTTTCACTTGGGGGTATATGTTAAATGATGTTTATTAAGCAAAAATGTAAAAATGTTTATATATATATATAGTTTTTTTTTTTTTGAGACAGGGTCCCACTCTGTCATCCAGGTTAGAATGTAGTGACTTTGTCCTGGCTTACTGCAGCCTCGACTTCCTGGGCTCAAGCAATCCTCCCACCTCAGCCTCCCAAATAGCTAGGACTACAGGCCCGTGCTACTACCCTGGCTGATGTAAAAAAATTTGTTTTGTAGAGATAGGGTCTCACTGTATTGCTCAGGCTGGTCTCGAACTCCTGGACTCAAGCAATCCTCTTGCTTCAGCCTCCCAAAGTGCTGGGATTACAAGTGTAAGCCACTGTCAGGCCCTAAAGTGTATTTCTGTGGTACTGTGCTGATTGCTGAGGGGAAGATATGGAATGGTTCTTGACCACTAAGATTCTTTTAATCTAGAAGAGCAGATAACTACAAACAAATAACAACAGTGTGTAATAGTAGATGGATTTGGTCCTGTAGACATGTTTGATTTGGTTTTGTGGTTTTTCTAAATGTTTTGAATTTGCATACCTTTAGATGAGACTTAAACTCTATAATGATCCTGCCTATGGCAAATACCCTGCCTGCCATACTTATTCTTGTTACCTGCCTGGACCCTGAAGGAATTAAGTATTTGTTATCAGTTTGGAGCATGGGTAAGATTTTAATCAGCAGAGATGAGAAGGAAGAATTGGTATAAACCCATGCACAGAAGGCAGAAAGCTGAAGTTATATTCAGACATTCAGATAATGACCCAGAAGATGGAATATAAAATCATATTTATTCATCTTATGTTAATAAGGATGCTTATTTTTGTTTTAAAATAATGTTTGGTTTACATGTGTTTTGAATGTATATTCTGGGGAAAAATGTAATTTCTTCTAGAAGCAGTTAGTGTTAGTTTCCTTTACTTAAATTTCAATCTTCAGCTGTATCCAGGCCGTAGCTTTTTACCTGATACTTCACCTTGCATTATCTAACTCTCTAAGAAGTACTTTGTATTTCCCTCTGAAAATTGTTTTTGATATAATTAACATAACTCTTACAGTAACCTACCTTTGTAATAGAACATTTAGTATACTATTTGTGACCTGCCTACTTTAGAACTATGATATTATTAATCTCTGGCTTATAGTCCATGATGATTGTATTTCTTTTTATAAAGAGCAATTTTTTTTTTTTTTGGATCATGGCTCACTGCAGCCTTGATCTCCTGGGCTCAAGTGATCTTCCCACTTCAGGCTTCCGAGTAGCTGGGATTACATGTGCGTACCATCTTACCTGGCCGATTTTTTAAAATTTATATTTTGTAGAGGTAGGGTCTCACCATATTGCCCCTGTTAGTCTCAAACTCCTGGGCTTAAGTGATCTCCTGCCTCAGCCTCCCAAAGTGTTGGGATTATAGGCGAGAGCCACTGTACCCAGCAAGATAATCTTTTAGAGAGATTTCTAGAACTTTATGATACTTCAGTTCTTGTAATTCATACAAGCTTTTCATGGCTTTTAACTTTTGATTTCTTAGTTCATTATGGAGCAGATCTTGAGCTTTGTTTTACTCAGAGTATTGATCAAATGGTAATCTGTGATTTGCATGATTCGATGCATATAAGGCACAATACGTATCCTAAAGCCTAATACTCTTTTTAAAAAAAAAGTCACAGTAATATCATATAATGAAAAAACCTGATGAAAAGTAACCAGGTGAATTAGTGCTTTTTGCTAATTTAACGAGAAGCGTAGCACGCAAATCCCTCTTTTATTTTTTGATTGATTTTTAAGTACTAAATGTAAAGAAAATAAAGAATAAAACAAGAATATAAAAAATAAAACAACTTCTTTTGATTGCCACATTGACATCTAAAATAAATAATGGGAATTATATATATATATTTTTTAAAAATTATAATTTATTAATTGGCTTCTCTGCCCATTTTATTATACCTTTTCTTTCATCATAACTAAATACTATTAATAAATTATACTGGTTAGTCTTATTTGCTTTTTCCCTTCTGCATTAGTAGTGACATTGGATAATGAGTTGGATGCTATATGCAGTGTAACTAACATTAGAAATGTTTAGGTCAAGATAATGGATTATTGGAATTTTGTTTATTAGAGCAGGAAGAAGTTAACTAGGGAGGACACCTTTATGGTGATAGCTCTAACTTTATCTGTTGCCTACATATTTGAGGCCCATAAAAATATAGATGTATTTCCCTTGCACTAAATGAGCAAAATTAAATGTAACTTTTTTCTTAAATATTGAATAAATATTTCTATTAAGATAGTTGTATTAATCAAGGTGATTAACAGAAAATTGGCAGGAACTGGTGGAAAAACAGACTCAAACTTTCTTAAACAATAAAGGAAAAATTATTGGCCAGTGACACTGAGATGTCCAAAGATAGAGGGCACTACTGCTCAGTACATGTCACCATGGACCCAGAGTCTCTCCATCTTTTAACTCTGCTTTATGCAATTTTGGCCTCATGGTCAGACTACTTATAGTGGCCCAGCAGTTCCCAGCAGCTCTAGGCTCTCTCAGTCTGGTAGCAAAATGACTGCCTGCTCACAGTCCCAAGCCTCACATCGTCATGTCCTGTCATCTAAAGGAAGAGAAACTGTCTCCCTCCACTAGCTGCTGTATAATTTTTTTGTAAGAGGTTTTGGGACTGGTAATTGACTTAAACTTAGCAAGACCCAACCTTGGAGCTAGATATCGGTTCAGTCTTACCCAAATGAGATAGCTGTGAATGGGGGCAGAGTGATTTTCCAAAACATATTTGGGAATTATTCCAAGAGGGGGAATGAACGATAGACAGTAAATCGTAGATGTTTACTAAAATCTTTAGCTATTACTACTTAGCTTTTATTCAAAACACAGATGTTTATGCTCCAGGAGGTCTAGGTGGAATTTGTGCATGTGTATGTTTTAAAAAGTTCCTCAGGTGGGTTCTGTTGCACACCTATGGTTGGGAACCACAGATAGTATATTTAATTCTTACATACTGAAATTTTTTTTTAAAAGTTCTCAAATTATGCTAGATACATTTCTGCCTCCAGAGGGCACTATTTCCTTAACAAACAAAGGAAGAATTTGTTTATAAACTGAATCTTTACATTTTATTCAAGAGTTAGCTGATATGCTGACTAGAATGTCAAGAGTTGATAATGCTCTTGACCTTGTGGTAAGATCATAAGATTGAGACTATTCTGGGTTCAACTGTAGAACTCCCCAAGAAGTTCTAACTAATTTCCTTAGCAATCACTAAATCGCTAGTAATCATTAGTAGTCATCTCTTAGGAATGTCTTAGCAAATAATTTAGTGTATTCCTATGTATAACTACAGGAAAAGTTATATTGAAAGGCTTTTCTATCTTTTCTATCTTTGCTCCCATTTCTTTAAAAAGAAAATATAGTGAGCCTGTTCATGCGGCTATAAAGATCAGACACATATGTTTTCTAATGATTATATTTGTCTGGATTATAAAATAAGCAGAATTCTTAGTCCTTAGAAAAGTCCTTTCAAGTGTTGATTTTAATCATATTCCTGCTCAGGAGTGCTGTCTGAAATTTTTCTTTGACACAGTACAGCCCGTGATTCCCTGACATAGATTATTTGCTTCCTATTATAGCCCGTGGAAAGCATTAATAAACCTTAAAAAATATTAGGTACCCTTCCCCGAAAGTTTTTTAACATCTTGAGAAAAGGTGATTTTAACTTAGATATTTTATGGGAAAAGTGGAACCTGCTCATGATGTCACCTCGGAAAAACAGACTTATCAACAAAGTTCTAGTGACAATAACAAAAAGCAATAAATAAATTTTTATGTTTTCCCTTTTATTTTTGCTTGGTTCCTTCTAGAAAGTAGTGTTTTCTGAACCACTTTTTCACTAAACATGGTCTAGAAAGCATGTAATAATAATTATTTCATGTGATGGTGTGAATGGTTTTGTCATCATTTTTAATTTTCTTCTTTCAGATAAAAATAGTGTTTTTTCCCTCATGACTTAAAAATTTCTAGATATTTGGTCTCTACCACCCCCTCAACTTTTGGTTAATATTTCAATTGTCCCATATTGCTTTTTTAAATCTAGGAAAATGTGAACTAACATCTTTATTTTATTTTAATAAAATTCTATAAAGTAAAAAAGAGAAAGCTGGATTTAAATTTGGTTTTTAATAAAATACCCAGTTTTATATCAATCTAAAGTTTAACCAAGTACTTTAGCTCTGTAAGTTTGGAGGAGGGGAGCTTCTTGAATCTGGCTTTTAAAATCTTGTTATGCATCTTCTCTTCCTGCCTATATTAGAGGCATCCCAAAAAAGCAAAAGAAATCATAAATAGCAGTCTGAGTGCAGATAGGAAATGCAGTGAAAGATAGGAGCAATCAGAATCTCAAAGTTCTTTGCCTGGTGATAGAAGGGAAGCAGGTTGAGTATTTATGAGATGATTGTACATAGTTCTGAGGTTTAGGGTTCTCTTATCCAGCTGCCTTCTTGAATTACTGCCTATCTTCAGTTGTGTAGTGAACTATATTTATCTGCTTAGATTCAGTAAATGTAGTGAGACATGAATGGGGGAACTGATTATGAACACTGGGGCAAGATGCAAAATGGTAAATAATTATTTTTATATTGCTTTGAAAAAATTGACTTACAAGTGATGTCATTAAGGTGTGTTATCTTGTAGTTCTGTAGGTCATAAGCATTTACCATCTTAGGTACCTGCCCCTAATGTTAAGGAAGTTAAAGAGAAGTAGGTGTTACTGCCATGAATTACACATATTAAATATGACACGCCTTTCCACTGGTTAGTGTTTCACCTTTTTTTTTTTTTTTTTTTTTTTTTTTTTTTAAAGACAAGGTCTTGCTCTGTCACCCAGGCTGGAGTGCAGTGGCGCAATCATAGCTCACTGCAGCCTCAAACTCCTTAGCTCAAGCAATCCTCACACCTCAGCCTCCTGAGTAGCTAGGACTATAGGCACAAGCCACCATGACCAGCTAAATTTTTTATTTTTTGGTAGAGACAGAGTCTCACTATGTTGCCCAGGCAGTTATTTAACTCCTGGCCTCAAGTGATCCTCCTGCCTCAGCCTCCCAAACAGCTGGGATTATAGGCATGAACCACTGTGCCCTGCCATGTTTTACATAAAAAAAATTCTGTTAATGTTTAATACCCATTTTTTTCTCCCTTACATAAAAATAACTACACTAAGTTAAGCCAACTTGGGCAATTTGGAAGGCTTGGAATTCTGATATATTAATAGTCTCCATACAGTTCTTTTAGTAAGACATTTATTGAGCATTACTAGGTAAAAAACACAAGTAAGGGCAAGAAAACTAATTTGTTTTAGCTCCTTCTGGGTGCCAATTACTGTTAGGTACTTTGCATTAATTATAGAAGCCTGTGTAATGCTCAAAACAGCCCTGTGAGATGGGGATGATTCTCATTTCATAGATAAGAAATTAAGTTAATTTGCTTAAGGTGTAAAGATAAGTGAAATAGTGGGAATCAGACGCCTTCCCATTTTCCCAAAATGATTTTGTTTTTTTCTATTAAGTAAATGTAAGTACTAACCCATATTCTTTATGAGCCATTTCTTTGTTATTCATTATTAGCAGGAATGGTGATTTTTTAAATGGCTACAAATTCCTTGACACTTCTCTCATTGAGAAGTGGGGACCTGTATCCCCTTCTCTTGATCTCGGCAGACTTGTGACAGCTTTGACCAAGAGAGTACAGTAAAAATCATTTGAGACTTTAGACTTCTGAGGCTAGGACATAAAGGCAATGTGATATTGCCTTTATTCCAAGCATGGAGCACACATGCTTGGAGCCCTGTGCTGCCATCTAAGAAGCCCAGTTACTCTTTGGCCACTTTAGTGCTTTGAGGAAACACTAAAGTGCTTGGCTTCGAGGCAGTCAAGCAACATGGAAAGGCTACCCATCCCCGGTGCCAGACATATGAGTGAGGAAGCCTCCAGATGATTCTAATCCCCAGCTATTGAGTCCTATTGCCAGCCTTCAAGTCTTTTCCAGCTGAGGTCACAGATGCTGTAGCACAAAGTCATCTCCACTGTTTCCTGACCCATAGAACCTGTGAGTATAACAAAATGTTTGTTATTTTAAGCCACTAACTCAAAAATAGTAACTGGAACAGCCACCACATAAATACTTCTAGATTCCTATTTTTTCATACCACCATGTAGCTTTTCCTCCATGAAACCCTATTTCTAACCAACATGATCTCTTCCTATTTGGTATACTTTTATTATACATGTAGTTAGTATTAATTTGTGCATGTTTATTCATTCTGTGATTATTGTATTTTCTTTCTTTTATTTTTATTTATTTATTTGTTTTGAGATGGAGTCTCACTCTGTCGCCCAGGCTGGAGTGCAGTGGCATGATCTCAGCTCACTGCAACCTCTGCCTCCCGGGTTCAAGCAGTTCTCGTGCCTCAGCCTCCTGAGTAGCTGGGATTATAGGCGTGCACCACTACACCTGGCCAATTTTTGTATTTTTGGTAGAGACGGGGTTTCACCATGTTGGCCAGGCTGGTCTCGAACTTCTGACGTCAGGTGATCCACCCACCTTGGCCTCCCAAAGAGCTGGGATTACAGATGTGAGCCACCACACCTGGTCGATTATTGTATTTTCTATCCTTATCTAGATTTTCTGTCCTCAACTAGATTATAAACTTTTTTCAAGACAGGGGTGATTTCCTTTTTTCATTTAACAAGTGCTCATCTACTGCTTACTATGTGCCAAGCACTGTTCCCGGTGCTAGGGATATATCAGTGAATGAAAACAGACACACACTTCCTGCCTTCATTCCGTATCTCTGGGTTCCCCATCTTGGATTCAACCTATCATGGATCAAAAATATTTGGAAGAAAAGATGCGTGGTGCATCTGTACTGAACATGTACAGACTTCTTTTTCTTGTCATTATACCCTAAACAATACAGTGTGACAACTATTTACATAGCATTTACATTGTACTAGGTGTTAGAAGTAATCAAGAGATTATTTAAAGTATACAGGAGGATGTGTGTAGATTGTATGCAAATACCATACCATTTTATATAAAAGACTTCAGCATCTGCAGATTTTGGTATCTGAGGGAGATCCTGGAACCAATCTCTTACCAGAGGATGACTATAAGTAACTATTTTGAGTCAGAGCTCATCTTACTACTACAATATTTAATAGTGCTTCATTAAAATTTCAATTCATATAATTAACATTATCTTAAATATCTGTTTTATCTAAAGTAATGTTTATTTTTACTTTCTTCTGTAGTTGAGGGGAGGCTCTGTTGAACTCAGCGCCTCTCCTTAATGTCAGCTTTGTGTTGGATCACTGAATGGGGAGAGAAGAAATATCTTGGAATTCTTGTTCTAATCCTACTGTGAAGCCAGGCATGCAAATAGAAAGATGTCTATCAATAGTTGGTTTTCCTCAGCCCACCATGGCAGTGAGTAGTAAGTGGTTAGTGTGAAAATTGGAGAGGGAGCCAAGGAAGTGTTAAAATGTGGAAATGGTACATTTTGATTATTCATCTGAGAATAATGTGTGGTCTGCTCTTGTTGGGTGGAGTGTTCAATAGATGTCTGTTAGGTCCAGCCGATTTATATTGTGGATCAAGTCTTCTGGTTTTTCTGCCTGCTCAAATATGCTATTGAACTTCTTTAGTGATTTTTTCTTTTTTCTTTTTTTTTTTTTTTTTGAGACAGAGTCTCGCTCTGTTGCCCAGGCTGGAGTGAAGTGGCGCGATCTCGGCTCACTGCAAGCTCCGCGTCCTGGGTTCATGCCATTCTCCTGCCTCAGCCTCCCGAGTAGCTGGGACTACAGGCGCGGGCCTGGATAATTTTTTTGTATTTTTAGTAGAGACGGGGTTTCACCGTATTAGCCAGGATGGTCTTGATCTCCTGACTCTGTGATTCGCCCGCCTCGGCCTCCCAAGTAGCTGAGATTACAGGCATACACCACCACGTGTGGCTAATTTTTTGTATTTTTAGTAGAGATGGGGTTTCACCATGTTGGCTAGGCTGATCTCGAACTCTTGACCTCAGGTAATCCACCTGCCTCGGCCTCCCAAAGTGCTGGGATTACACGTGTCACTTATTGTACTTTTTAATAATTTCTATTTATATTCCCTATTTGTTGATGTATTCTCATAATTTTCTTTTAGTTCTTTAGATATGGTTTCCTTTTGTTCTTAAGTTTTTGTCCTATAAGTTCAACATCTGAGCTGCCTCACAGTTTCTATTGGTTGCTTTTTTTCCTGTGTATGGGTCATATTTTGTTTCTTTGCATAACTTGTCATTTTTTGTTGATAACTGGACATTTAAAATAATATAAGATGACAACTTTGGAAGTTCTCTCCTCTCCCAAGGGTTTGTTGTTTCTCCCGTTTGTTGTTTGTTTTGTGACCTTTCTGAACTAAATCTGTAAGTCTGTGTTCTTTGTCATATGTGGCCACTGAAGTCTTTGCTTGGTTAACTTAGTGGTCAGCTAGTGATTGGATACAGATGATCTGCTTAAAAGCCTGGAACCTGTAAGTCCCCTAGTCTTTGCCAAAGGGCTCCGTGTACATGTTGGGGTGTGTCTTAAACACTGAGATAGGAAGTTAATCACTCTGCTTTGACTTTTGCTTCCTGCTTGCACATGATACCAGTGGGCTAGGGGACGTCCCCAAATGCTGCTGGGACCTCGATCCCAGCCAGTGTCCAGGCTCTTGACACTGTCGTGAGAAGGAATTCAAGGATGAGTCAGAAAATAGTGAAAGTATGGAGACTTAATTGCAAAACAAAAAAAGTACACATTCAGGAAAGGGGAGTGCAGGCATACTTGAGAGAGAGAGAGTCACGCACAAGGTGGGGTGGAGCTGCTATCTTTATGAATTTCTTTAACCAAGGGATGAAATATTCATGATGATTCCTGGAAAAAGGTGGAATTTTTTTTGGAACTGTGGTGCCACCCATTTTTACACCAAATATGAGTGTTCCTAAAACTGTCATGGCACTGGTGGGCATGTGATATAGTACGTTATGACTGTACATTGAGCCCTGGGTGAAACTTAGGTCAAATCTATCACCATGTTGAGTCCTGTCAGTCTTAGCCAGCATGGTTTATACCCTGTTTTTCAGGGTCTTGTCTTATCAGCCCATAGCTTCTGCAGCTATTTCAACAGTTTCCTTTGGCTAGTCACATAAAACTGCTGCCTAGAATGTCCTTTTCTCCTGTCACTACCCTGTTTTATTTCTATCTTGCACAGAGCTTCAAGATCAGCCATAAATGAGAGCTTAGAGCCTTCTTAGGTCTTTCCCAAGTATGTACACAGCCCTATGTATGTATGTGGCCCTTTAGATGCCCAGGAATCTGTTAGAGCTTTTCAAAGTCATCTGTGGACATTTTATTCCCCAATTTTTCCTTTTAAGCCCTTTGGTTGACCTATCATTTGTCCCAGTTGTTATCTACCATCTCAGGCATCCTCCATGTTAAACTTATTGCCTCTAATTGTTTTTGACAACTGCCCCTGGGGAAAAGGCTTTTTGTACTAGGCAAGTCCTGATTCAGGTCAAATAAAGACATCCCTGTAAATAGGCATGGAGTCTTCCAGGGAACCACCAGGTAGGTCAAATAATGATAATTCTCTGAGAATGTGTCTTTGAAGGAGCTGCAGCTCTGTTCTGTCTGCTTTGATGGCTGGCAAGCTATAGGTTTCCACCAGAGTTTTAGAATGTTGTCTTTCGAGAGTAATGTAGAGCTGGAACAGAGGAAGAATAATGGAAATAGGGCACATTAAAATATAATAAAGCTCATTTTTCTACCAAGATTTAGCTGTTTTTCTTGAATAAATGATGCCTGTATTTCTGCAAGTTTTGAGCTAATTTTCAGAGTTCTGAAAAGGTTGATTTTGACAATTTTTGATAAGTTTTCTGGTTACTTTTATGGATGAGAAAATGTTTGGAGATCCTCCCTCTGCTATTGTTGCTGGCATCACTCCTGTTGTTTCTTTCTTCTCAGAGAAATTAACTATCTCAATCTCTTTCTCTTCTGCCTCCACCCCTTCTTAAACTCAAAGCACTGGCAGATATTCCATTTCTTCTGTGATAGCCCAACTTAATTGCTTTCAGTGAATCAGGGGTTAGATAGAGGTGGTCTTCTGTGTTCTTGGCAACTTCCATTTTTCTACTTCTGTTTCTCCTAAGGGTCCTCTTAGAGTTGTGAGAACAAGTCAGGAATTAATATCTCATAAAGTATTCTATCACATAAAGACAAAAAAAGGTGATAGGTTGGAAAGGAACTAAGATGTGATATCCAGTCAAATAAATAGAGTACTGCCAGAAAAAAAAAAAAACCAACAATTTTCCTGAACTTTGAATAAATGACTAAAATATTAAACCGAAGGTAAATGTAAAATAATATCTAGAATTGTAAGAACACTTGTTTTATTATCTGTTTCTTGTCTTTTGTTGTTATTTTGTCCCATGCCAGGATGCTCGACATGCAGCAGAAGGAGAAATATATACCAAACTGAATCAAAAAATTGATGAATTTGTTCAGCTTGCTGATTATGACTGGACAATGTCTGAGCCAGATGGAAGAGCTAGTGGTTATTTAATGGACCTTATAAATTTTTTGAGAAGCATCTTTCAAGTGTTTACTCATTTGCCTGTAAGTATAAAAATTTTCAAAAATTGTTTTGTGTTTGCTTACTAAAGTATATTTTAGAATTTAGTTTGAGGTTTCCTTGCTTAAACCAACTTCCTGGAGTGCATGTTTCTTTCTCCATTATTATAAAACCATTTGTAAGGAATTATAACTTAGCCAAATTGTTTGAAATTTTAATTTATTTTATTTTTAACCAAAATGCCTATAACTCTCTTTCCACCAAAGCCAAGGCAAAACCCTGAAACTGACAATATAGACTTAAATAGAAATAATCTCTAATATAAATAATTTACATAGAGTTAACCTAATTAATGGCTTTTCCAGTTAGAAAGGACCAAGAAATTACTGGCTATTTTTGAGCCAAGAGAGTAAAAGTAAAACTGGAGCGTTGTTCTATCCTGGCACGTAGTCATAGCACATCTACATTTTGGACAGTTAGTTGATGAAACATTAAAAAAAAGATACAACAAGGACATTTGGGTATAAAGAAGCTGAAATGTTGGATTCTTCAGATGAGGACTGCAAAGACTAGAGATATAATGGTGGGATGAACATACTCTTACTAGGTATATCCAGAAATAATAAAACTGTTAAAACATGAATGCAATAGTTTTGTACAAAAAAATAGGAAGAAATTTTATCAACCTTTTTATCTTATGATACAATATAGCTGAACACAAGAATATTGACCCATTTATGCTGGAAGTTGCAAATTATTTTGTGTGAAAAATCAGACCTTGGAGATGACCTTGAGCAGTGTGATATAAATAACTCCCACAAGCTTAGTGTTCCAATAATGGAATGCTAGGCATAAATGGGTTAATCTGGAACCTACACAGCTGCCCCCAACCACCCTCCCCTGCTTGGAATGGGGAAAAAAAAGGTAATTTTCCTCATCCTTTACTCTTTCTCCATCAGAAACTGCTTCAAAGAACCAACTAGAAAAGTTGAGGGAAGGTGTTGCTAAAAAAAATTAATGGAAGACTATTTTAAAGAGATTGTCTCATGGATCTGGGCCAGAGAATTTTAGAAGCTTACCCAGGGATGATACTGTATTCCCAACTGCTGTCTTTGAACTGAAAAAGGAAATCTATAAATATATTTAATTTTTATATCAATGAAATTCTATAGAAGTGCTTTTTATATAGTTTATACTAAATAATTGTTAAATTAATTTGAATTCACCTTGTCAGTATAAATCATGCTTCTAGCCAAAAGCAATCCTCAAGAACAAACAGATGCACGTGCTTACAGACACACACACACACACACACACACACACGCGCACGCACACACACACACGTTTTATGTTTTAATATCTGTGTCATGTATTGCTTTGAGGTGATGGGTAGGAATTTTGTACATAAATGGAATAGGATTAAGAGCGATTATATGTTAGAAATGTTTGGGGTAAATGTCTCACCTTCCAAGGTCACTTTCTAGGCTGACATCCTAGAGGAAATCCTGCTTTTTTGTAAGACATACTCTGGTGACATTGAGAGAAATAGACTCCTGGTCTAACTAGATCACTCATCTATCTATTACATTTTGTATGGCTTTAGCTGAGTCTTCATATGCCATTTTGGATTTTTATGTCATCTAACATAGATTTTTCTATAAAGGAAATAAATTTTTGTAGACCAATAAATTCAACAATAAATACAAGGTGTAACCATATAAAAAGAAAATAATAATTTACACCTAAGAAAAAAGAATAGTGGGCTGGATATGTTGGCTCACACCTGTAATCCCAGCACTTTGGGAGGCCAAGATGGGAGGACCATCTGAGCCTAGGAGTTTGAGACTAGTCTGGGCAACATGGTGAAACCCAGTCTCTACAAAAAATACAAAAATTAACTGGGCATGGTGGCGTGTACCTTTAGTCTTGGCTACTCGGGATGCTGAGGTAGGAGGATGGCTTGAGCGTGGGAGGTGCAGGCTCCAGTGAGCCGTAATCATGCTGCTGTGCTCCAGCTTGGGTGACAGAGTGAGACCTGTCTCAAAAAAAAAGAAAAGAGAAAAACGGTCCTAACAACAGTGTATTATTATTCAAGAATGAACTAAAAGCATGATTTTCAAGCAAAAAATAGTAAATTATTGACTGGTAAATTTTAGAGTCAATAGAGTGATTATATTATTGCTTTGTATGTTAGTTTTCTGAAATCCTGAAATTGTATCAAATATTCAACTAGATTGTTTTCTTTTAAGCAAAGAGAATAGGCAGAGGCATTAAATCTATTATTTTTCTAGATGAAGTATGGCATTACGTTAAGCTACCATTTTTATTTAAATGTTTTGAGTTGAAAATGATTTCTTGGTTTAAGGTTATTCTTGGACCCAAATAGGGTAAAGGGCCAATTCTGGACTTCTTTAACCCTCAAAGAAGCTTCAGACGAAGCTTATCACATTTAACCGCAAATGAGTCCGCGTAAGCAGAACAAGCCATCCTACTTACAGACATGAGTTAAGTGGTGGTTCTGGTTTGGGCCCCATGCCCTGTCTTTGGTTTTGGTAGTGTTCAGGAACGATGGAGTATGTTAGAGTCAATGGAAGCTGAGAAACCAAGGGGCACTCATTCAAATGTGCAAATATTGGCCAATAGTGCAAAAATTTGGAGATTTTCTGGGATAGAGGTGACTCTGTCACTCCCTAACCCTGAAAGTTACCTGATTGAACACTTTTAGCTTAAAAGCTCCAGCCTTAGTTTCACTGAGTATTTAGTTTCTATCAGTCCCCTGCCAAAAGGGATCCCTTCTCCTCCCCTCCCCTCTGGCGAAGTCTTGGTCTGTCACCCAGGCTGGAGTGCAGTGGTGCAATCTTGGCTCACTGCAGCCTCCGCCTCGAGGTTCAAGCGATTCTCCTCCCTCAGCCTCCCGAGTAGCTGGGACTACAGGTGCAGGCCACCATGCCTGACTAATCAGAATGTTTTCTTAGTCAAAGATTGTCATGATGTGCAATTGCTGAAGACCATTGCCTAGTGAAAAGTTCCATTTGTTCCAGAAAAGTTATGATCTATCCAGTGAAATTTTGTTCTCTGCTTACAGGACATGAGAACAGTACAGATTAACAGATAATGATGGTTTTGATGGAGTCCAGGGAAAGAACTCTGTCATTTTCACATATTGTGGTAGCAGTGGAAACCTGTAGGATTTAGAAAACCACAATAACCCGAATAATGTTCGCTTTAAATACCTCTTATCTCCAAGGTTACATGAGTGAGAGAATTGATTACTTCCCTTGCTGGCTGTGGTGGCTGACACTGGTAATCCCAACACTTTGAGAGGCTGAGGCAGGAAGGTCGCTTGAGCCCAGGAGTTGGAGAACAGTCTGGGTGATATAGTGAACCTCGTCTCTACAAAAAATTAAAAGATTAGCCTGTTGGGAGGCTAAGGCAGGAGGATTGCCTGAGCCCAGGAGGCAGAGGCTTTAGTGAGCCGAGATCATGCCACAGCTCTCCAGCCTGGGCAACAGAGGGAGACCCTGTTTCAAAAAAAAAAAAAAGTCCCCTCACCTTGCCTCCAGATTAAAATACCTATTCATCTGCATTTTTCTGTGCTCTAGCTGAGAAGGCAGACTCTCTTCTGGCTACAGGAATTAACAGCAAGCTAAATAGTATTGATAGAAATAACAAATATTTTCCCATTACCCAAAATGTTAAGCTTCCCTGCTAAAGATATTATCTTCAATTAGAATAATAAAAAGGCAAATTCCCGTGAGGAATGTTTATCTTTTATTGTTTCTAGAGGTCTGAGTGCTTGAGGATGTGCATAGATGGGCTGTAGAGTTAGAACTACTTATATTTGAACTTTAGATTTGTAATTTACTAGCTATGGGATCCTGGCAAGTTGCTTAATCTCTCTGAGCCTCTTCCCTTCTGCAAAATGAGCATAATCCATTTTTCCCATAGGACTGTCATAAAATGAATGAAAATAGTATGTAGAAAAGTTGTCTGGCAGGGTACTTGGCAAAAAGTGGGTACTGTTAATAAATGTTAGTTTGGTCTTTTATTCTCCTTTCTTCCCTTGTTACAGTTTTAAAACCCTTTATAGTATTAGTTTCATTGTGTAATGAAACTTTTTTCCACTTTTTTCTTGTTATATTTATGCCTGTTTTAAACTTGATATTAGTTTTCATTCTATGACTTTATATTATATAGCCACTTGAAAATGTTCTTTATTATGAAAGGCATTCATTGTAAGGCATATTTGAATCATTATTATAGCTTGAGTTGCAGTGCTTACAATTGCTAACAGTCAGATGCTAGCTAATGCCATTGAAGTCTGATTAATATGTAATTTTATCTCTAAATTAGTACCCTTGGAAATCATGCCAATTTTGAATATTTTAAATATGTAAGTTTCCCTTCTTTTAATAATTTTTTTCTGACAATTAGAAAATATAGCCAAGTATAGAGAAGGAGACAAAAATCACCTTTATCTTGTTAAAAGATCATCATTGTTTTAGCTGGGCATGGTGGCAGGCACCTGTAATTCCAGCTACTCGGGAGGCTGAGGCAGGAGAATTGCTTGAAGCTGGGAGGTGGAGGTTGCAGTGACCCTAGATCACGCCATGGCACTCCAGCCTGGGTGACAGAGCAAGACTCTGTCTTACAAAATGAAAATAAAAATCATCACTGTTAACATTTTGGCAAGTATTCTTCAGGTTCTCTTTTTCTGTGCATTTATGACACTATTCTAAGGTGAATGTATAAACAAGCTTTGTTTTTTTTTTGTTTGTTTGTTTTGTTTTCTTTTTTTTGAGACGGAGTCTCGCTCTGTCGCCCAGGCTGGAGTGCAGTGGCGCAATCTCGGCTCACTGCAAGCTCCGCCTCCTGGGTTCACGCCATTCTCCTGCCTCAGCCTCTCCGAGTAGCTGGGACTACAGGCGCCCGCCACCACGCCCGGCTAATTTTTTTTGTATTTTTAGTAGAGACGGGGTTTCACCGTGGTCTCGATCACCTGACCTCGTGATCCGCCCGCCTCGGCCTCCCAAAGTGCTGGGATTACAAGCGTGAGCCACCGCGCCCGGCCACAAGCTTTGTTTTTTAAACAAGATTTTATATTAGGCAGAAAATTTAAACCAGAAGAATTTTAAAAAACATTAAACATTCATTCACCACTGACATAAATATAAGTAGAATAAGTTGTTGAGCAGCTTGGACATATCTTGTTATTCTTCATGACTGCCAAATGGAACTCAGTAATGTTTTACTGTGAACTTACTGCCTAACCACCCAGCACTGGTCTGTTTCTGGAAATAACAGCTAACATTTTCTTCCTTTATAAATGTTAATTGTGTACTCATTTTAATGAAGATAGTTTATTGATTTACCGTCCATAGGGGAGACATGTAAATGACAATGAGTTTTAAAAATGTCTTCACATGTGTTTATCACTAAAGATACCCAATTTATGCAAATATTTATACTAACAAATGGTTGTCTTTTATGGTAGAAGTAAATAGAAGATCTGGAATGATCAATTTGTTCATATTTCTTCCTTTCTAGAAACTCTTCATTGTTTTGTCTTTAACTATAATGTAATCTTCTTTGCTTAATTTTGCTACTACTCTAGGGATATTAAATTAGTAGATTAATCTGGTTCTAATTTGAATTTTAAATATCAAAAAATTTATTCCCAGAAAGATATCTTTTCCTTTGCTTTCAAATATGCTTAACTTTTGATTTTCTGCATTAATGGAAGTGGTATGATGGACAATTTAAAAAAAAGACATGATCGGCTGGGCGCGGTGGCTCATGCCTGTAATCCCAGCACTTTGGGAGGCCGAGTTGGACAGATCATGAGGTCAGGAGTTCGAGACCAGCCTGACCAACATGGTGAAACCCCGTCTGTACTAAAAATACAAAAATTAGACGGGCAGGGTGGCACATGCCTATAATCCCAGCTACTCAGGAGGCTGAGGCAGGAGAATCACTTGAACCCAGGAGGCGGAGGTTGCAGCGAGCCAAGATTGTGCCACTGCACTCCGGTCTGGGTGACAGAGCGAGACTCTGTCTCAAAAAAAAACAAACAAAAAAACCAGACATGATCTTTAGTGATAATATGAATTTACTGTTGGCATATGGTTCTCTAATTATGTGGTAATTTGGGGTATCTTTCAAGAAAATCTCACATCAGAGACTAGATGCCTAAAAAGCTGTCCGTTTAAAAAAACATCTATTAACAGGAGTATTCTTCTGAATATCTTTTACTCTAAGATTAGTAAATGGCCTCAAAATCATGTTGGGAAATATATATCCCAAGATCCAGTTGTGCACACTTCTTTCCAACTGTGCCTTGACAGTGGCATCACATTGGTAGCCATGGTAGGAGTGATGAGACCATTTTTTTTTAAAAAAACAGTACAAATTAAGGCTTTTTCCCCAGAGAATCATTGTTACATATTTACTAGCACACCACTAAATAAAGCATAACTTTTAAAATCATGCTGTCAAAGAGAAAGTGTTTCATTTTTATTAACTCAAGAAATCAAGCACAGTATATGCTCAATAATAAGATTAAAAATATTATAGTAGAAACTTCTTTCAAGATGGGGAAATGTACAAGTGTTACTCAATTTAAACAGCATCTTCTCCATCTGTCCCTTTTAAGGTGTTTCTCTTTTCAGGTATTTCCTTTGAAGAGTTTTTTTCCTTGGTTTAATTGTTTGCTTTGGGCTGTAGTGTTTTACTGATGTGCCAATTTAGTATCCTTTGTAAATTATTTTCCCACTAAATGTATCTGATGTTACTAAATTTTTAATTTGCATTTTTAGTTTGCATTAACGATTTTAGAACATAATATGCTTTCTTTAATTGAGAAAGAAATATATGCTCAAGAATAAATAAAGATACATTATTTGGATAGAAATGGGTAGTATCTAACTTTTAAAATCATTCTCTCCTTAAGAATTCTTTCTGAGAATTCAGCACTATCTTGAAATTTTTGAGATTGGGGTTTTAGGCTTGATTCTTCCAATTAACCGCCATTGTGAAAGCAGACAAATTATTTAACCTCTGGATTAATTTGCTAATGTCTATTTTATTTCATAGAGCTAAAAATAAAGGTTGTTCTGTTTTGCTTTCATTCCAGTTAATACACATAAATGGTGTGATAAGTAGTCCAAAAGAGTTTGGAATGGAAAATAGACCCTCTGCTTTCCCTTTCCCCATTCCCACTCCCAGTCTTCCAGACTGCTATTTTTCACTATTTGGTTTTATTTCTTCTGGTGGTTATCTTAATAAAAAACAGAGAATATCTGGTGATCCTATGAAATACAAAAGTACAAGTAGCAACCTTTCCCTTCCCCTTTTTTAAAGTATTGATTTTTACATTTTTAAATCTCTTCTATTTCTTTCTTTTTTTTTTTTTTTGTTTTGAGACAGAGTCTCGCTGTGTTGCCCAGGCTGTAGTGCGTTGGCGTGCGGGATCTCGGCTCACTGCAACCTCCTCCTTCTGGGTTCAAGTTATTCTTGTGCCCCAGCCTCCTGAGTAGCTGGAATTACAGGCATGTGCCACCACGCCCTACTAATTTTTGTATTTTTAGTAGAGACGGGGTTTCACTGTTTTGGCCAGGCTGGTCTCGAACTCCTGGCCTCAAGTGATCCACCCACATTGGCCTCCCAGAGTGATAGGATTACAGGCATGAGCCACTGTGCCAAGTCTATTTCTTTATATAAAATAGTTATACTGTACTTCTATTTCTGGTTCTTTCTACTTTAATCAGTATCTTAATTCCCTTCTATTTGAAATAAAGGAGTTAGCCTCCCTCTCCTTTGCTCCATCAGTTCTTCCATCTATTCTCTTCTGATAGCTGTACTATTATTTTTATCTTTATTCAGGTTATTAGTATTTACATTCTGTTTGACAACTACAATCAAATCTATCCTTTCTCCTAGGCTGACTTTCCAAGCTAAACACTAGTAAACAGTACTGGTGTTTGTTATGATTATGCCCATATTGTTCCCTTTACGCAAAGCATAGTATGCTTGGATTTTTTGTTTTCCTTTCATTTTGGGGTCCAGTATCCAAGTTCTGGGCACTTGAAGGAGAATAATTCTAGCATCATGGCCAAATAGGTTTTTTAAAATTATACTCCATTATTTAATGAAATTATACACATTTCAGTTGGCTTAAGATTTAAAACATAATTTTTTCCTTTTTGATGAGTGAATATTGTACCTTCATCATATTGAGTGTTCTAATTTCCTTTCCTTCAGTTGTGTGAAAATGTCTTCTTTCCAGGAGGCCTCTTTTAAGAGGTCTTTGTCCCTAACCTGTACCAGTTGCTCTCTAGAATTGGGGCATAGCTGTTACCCTGGGACTTTCGTTCCTTGCTCTCCTGTGTTAGGAACTGTTTCTTGGATCCCAGGCTTCTTGTTTTTTTTTTTGTTTTGTTTTGTTGTTGTTTTTTTTAAATTACTTTGCCAGTCGGTTTTGCTGAATTCCCATAAAACTTCAGTAACTTTAGTAACTTTCCCACAAAAGGGAAGTATACTATTTAAGTCCTTGCATATTAGAAAATGTCTTCTGTCTTCATGCTTGATTGATAGTTTGGCTGGTTATATAATTATAGGTTGATTAGCTTTTTCTCTGTACTTTCATTGCATTTCTCCATTGTCTTCTGGCATTCAGGTTTTAGTATCTGTTTTAAAATTTGAATTCTTCAGCCTGGGCAACATGGCGAAACCCTGTCTCTACAAAAAATACAAAAAATCAGCTGGGTGTGGTGGCACACACCTGTAGTCCCAGCTACTTGGGAGGCTAAGGTGGGAGGATCGCTTGAGCCCAAGAAGTCTAGGCTGCAGTGAGCCATGATTGCACCAGTGCACTCCAGACTGGGCAGCAGAGCAAGACCCTGTCTCAAAAAAAAAAAAAAAAAAAACTGAATTCTAAGAAACATCAAGAGAACATACTCCTTTTCCTTCTTTTCCCTCTTCCTCCTTTTGCCCCATCCCCCTCTGCTCTCCTGTGCTCCCCTTTACTTCTCCCTACATAAGGAGCCTCAGGTCTCCCCAAAATATTCTTTCATTAGGGTAATTGCCTGTGCTCTCTGGCTCTCTGGCCCTCTGGGTGGGGGATCGTTGGTACAATTGTTTCAGAAATCTTCAGTTATTTTCTCTGTTTTCGATCCCATTTCTCATTTTTATCCTTGTTCATACCTGCAACTCTGGACTTCTAATGCACAGCTGTCTCCAAGCTCTACTGCACTACTTCTCTGTTAGCATATAATGGGCAGTGGCTTTCTTTTCTCTGTTTCATCTGCTTTCTGTCTCGCAGAAAGCACCCCTTCGTGAATTCCCACATACACCTTCATTTTTTCTGCTGTTGAAAACATTTTATTCTTTTTTGCAGTTCTATACTTTTTATTTCACTTGTATCTCAGGATGGATGGGAAGCAAACACATTAACTTAGTCTACCATCTTGATTCTGAACAACTTGCTTCCTTCTCCTAGAAGATTAGATCATCTCTAAAGTCTCTGTATATAATATTGTATGTTTCTAAGCATCATTCTTTCAGACAAATGTAACGTCTCAATCCAAATGTTGATTTATTTATTCTGACACCTCATGTCCTCTTTTAGCTCTGCACTTTTCTGCCCTTTATTTTTTGGTTCACACTTTTTTCTAAGTATATGGGTTCAGATGGCCTTTTACATGATTGAAAACTATAAAGGAAAAAGGTAGTAGTCAACAGTACAATCATGGCTTTAACTATAAAGGAAAAAGGTAGTAGTCAACAGTACAATCATGGCTTTAATAACACTTTATGTGACACCAAAAAGAATTGAAAAATACAAGGATTGCAATTTTTAAATTATGGTGTAGGCAGCTTTGAATACATTTATGTGTTTTCCCTATCAAATGAAAATATAACCATATATTGTGTGTGTATATATATATATATATATATCTCAAAAATTGGTTTTTCTTACTTGGATGTTAATTTTTAAAAACTTATAATGGCATTGAATAATGTTGATGTGATTTATTGAAAAATGATGTATTGTGAACTATACTTTCATTATCACATCCTATGACATACATGGTAGCTATATGTTGAATGTTATTGACTAACTTTTATTGACTAGGTTACTAAATTTTGTCTGAATTTCATCTTAACTTTGTGGCCTTTATATCTGCTAAGACATCTTTATATACACTTTGAAAGATTAAAGATTATGGAAAATATTGTTGAATAAAATAACTATGATGGTGGGATAATTTTACTAATGCAAATAAAATTTTATTCGAAGTTAATCTAGAAAAAAGTTAGTGTTTATCTAGGGTCTAGTCCAGTCTTCCAGAAGAGTTCTTTGTCTGGTTAACACAACTGCTGTCCCACTGCTTACTAGGGTTAATTAGGTTGACCAGCCTGGCTAGTGAGTATCTGCTTCTTCCATTTCTGCTTGCGGTTTCTTCTTTACTCGTTGTGTATTTGGTGAAGAGGGCAGCTTCCCATATGGAGGGGGACCTTCAGTCTAGGCGTTACTGGAAGTTCAGCTTCCACTAATACATAAATTCTGGTTTCATTGACCTAATATAATAAAGTTAAATCCATATATCTGGGTAAATATCTTTTTCTAAAAAAAAAAAAAGTACTTAAATACCATATATTTTATTATTAAAATTTGAAAAGTAAATTAGGTAATTTAAAAAATTAAATAGTACTTTAAGGATATTTTAATTAATTCTTATTTTACGGAATTAATGTTTAATTAATCCTTGATGTTTTTAAGGAATAAGCCAGTACCTTATAATTAGTACAGAACTACAGCAGGGGCATATATGTATTTAAATTGAGACCAGTGATTTAGTTTTTACTTTGGCTTGCTATTCACTCCTTAGGGGAGGCAAAACATTTAAATAATTAGCTGTAAAATAATTTAGTGTGCCGTCTTTCCTTGAGTAATTTATTTAAGCTATATTAGCAGATTATGTGAAGAAGTAGACTTATCCTAAGCATCTTCAGAATAATATATTCTCTATAATTTTGTCATTTTTGAAGAAATTGACATTTCTTTCTGTATTAAAATCATCTGTGGGAAGAGCTTCTTGTTAAATATTTAGATTCCAGTGCTTGACCCTAGACCTAACTGAACTAAAATTTTTGAAGCTTAACAAGCTGCATTTTTTGCTTAATGTTTAAGAATCACTGCTCTATAGCACAGAACCTTGTCAAAGAACTTATGTGTTCTAAATTTGCTTATTCAGTAGACATAAGTGCTAAAGCTCTTGGTTTTTTAATTCTGACTAGACAACTTGATGAGAGAGACAAAAGTTTGGAGGAGGATTTGTCTGATTAGTATGGATGTAAAAACTCACGCCTGAATCTTCAAAATAAAAAATGATAGTCACATTTATGTGATAGATGAATGCCTCTAAATTAGCAACACACAGAATGAACTTGCTTGTTTTAGAGTATATTCCCTTTTGCTACTTTAGACACTGATTCTGTTGTGATTAGAATACATTTTCCTTTTTTATTTGATTGCCTTGCTGACTTCCTTCTCAGACTAACAACAATGATCACGCAGCCATGTCGGTAAGTAGATATAAACTAAAGCTAGCATGTAAATTAGAAAATAATGAACTTCCTGCAGGCTTATTTTTCTCTGCTTAGCTATTTAAAATAAAGGCTAATTACTTTGGCAACATCCTTGATAAATTTTTAGTTTTGTGGAAACCTAAATTTGAAGGTAATATTAGTTGTCTGTGAAGCAGTCAAGATTCTCTGAGACTAGATTGTAAAAGCACTGCACTCACCTCAAATGCATCTTAATATTAAGGTGCATTTGGAAACTTCTCTGTGGTCTTTCCTCATCTGTAAAATGAGGTATATGGCAACATATACCCTACAGATTTTTGTGAGGTTAAATGAAATAGTATACCTAAAATGTTTAGAAAAGGGCTTGGCATATAATAAATAATCAAAAAATATTAGTTGTTATCGTTACTTGTTTCAAAGATGGTTTATGCTTTTCCTGAATGCTTTTTCTCTACCACCCTGATCCCAAACTGCACTCATAGAAGTCTAACCCAGTGCATGACCCAGTGTGATTCATGACCCAGTGCAGGTATTTCTTTCTCATCCCAGCCCAGTATTGCTCTTCTGAATTGCCTTAGCTCTTACCTTTTTTATGGCTTTATCATATTTTGCTTTTTTTCCATATTTGTCTTTTTCACCTTTACTTGTGAGCTCTTGACAGAATAAGAACTAACAAGTATTCTTCGAATGTATAAATATTGAAAATTCTTCTTAGGGAAAAACAAAATCTTATCTAGCATTTGAAATGTAAATGTTCCTAACCTATATCCTCTTCTTTCTGTTCTTATTCCTGTTACTGAAGTTCAAGTTTTGATTATTGTAATTGTCTTCTAATTGGTCTCTACCAACAGTGTCTCCTTACGTCAGTCCATCCTATATACCAGTGCTAGATTATTCTTTCTGAAGCACAGTCTAATTTTATTTCCCTATTCAGAAACATCAGGGGTTCTTGATTATCTATTGAATTAAGTAGAAATTTCACAGGCTAGCAAAAAGAAAATTATCTCAGCCTTTTCCCACATATATTTCTGAGGCCGGACACGGTGGCTCATGCCTGTAATCCCAACACAGTGGGAGGCCGAGGCAGGTGGATCACTTGAGACCAGGAGTTCAAGATCACTGGCTGACATGACAAAACCCCATCTCTACAAAAAATACACACACACACACATGCACACACACACACACACACACACACACATTTCTGACCATTACTAAACATGTGCATCCAAACTGGCATATTCCTTGTGTCTTGAATCTATCTTGGATTTTCTGCCTTAGCTTTATTTATAACTGTAAAAATCCTGGATCTCTTCCCAAAGACATTCTAATGCAACCTCTTTCACAAAGCCCTTGCTGATTCCACTTAATTACATGTGGATACTTTGTCTTGCTTTTATGGTCCTGTTTATATTTTATACTACTGCTGTTTGTAGACTTGCCTTCTTTTCCTTATTGTAGAACTTACACCTCTTATGTCAGGAACTACATCTGTTTATTCATCTTTATATATTCAGTAACACTTAACACAGTGTCTTACACAAAGTAGTTGCTTGATTTGTGTTTTTTTAAGTAAATATGAAAGAAATAGTGAAGAAATGGACAACATGGTCATTTTCTTGTTTGTATAAAGAGTATAAAAGTATACTGCCTAAAAAATCAATTTCCAAATTGAAATTTGTCAAATAGAGAATACTATCTAGTTTTGAAGTGAAGGTGCAATCTATTATTCTCAGGCAGAAACTTGGAAAATACCTGTATGAGAGTTATTTAGTAAAGATGATACCAGTACTGATTAGAAACATTTGTATGTATACTTTATTCATTTCTTGCACACCTCAGTGAAGGAAAAATACAGTAACTAAAACCACAGCTCTCTAGACTCAACTGTAAATTTAGTAGTGATCAAAACAAAAGACCCTTTAGCACCAGAATAACTGTTGCAAATTCCCAACATTAAGGAGAAATACTTTGTCCTGTTGAAGACACAGACCCTTAAGCTTTCATTTGCCCTTTTTACTCACTCAATATAATAATCATTGAGTACTTATTAAGCTTGCTAACAGATTTCCTGCTGATGAACCATATAATTCAACATACAGAAGTGATATTCAGAAGTAAAACTGACCGTGCCATCCAAAAACTCAAATTGTTACCATCAATTTAAGGAGGCAGGGACAGATGTTGGGATCAGTTTTAGATAAATTTGCATTAGAGATTTTGAAAGTTTGGCACTTGAATGTCCAGTATTTTCAAAAAGTTCTTTATGTTGTAGTTATTTCTGTGGGAATGAAAGTGGTATTTCTATGACATATTTTGATATCCATTTTTATATTATATCCATTGTTATGAGTTAATTCCAAGTATACAAAAATCAACAAGAACAAACAATTGACAATATAATATATCCCTGTATTGGAGAGAGTTAAAAAAACTTTGAGAGAAAATATTTGAAAAAGTTGGAAATAGTCAAGGTCCACTCTTTGAAATAGAATTTTTATTCTTATTAAGCTGTTTCTTAATGTTATAAAACAGTTGATTTTCACTACTAGATGTTAATTTTTTAAAGTCTTGCTTCTTAGTTGAAAATGAACATATTTGTATTTTGTAACTTTAATCCTTTTAGACATTTACTAAGTTGTCTAAGTTAGTCAAATGCTGGCTAATCTTGGTGAGAAATTTAGTTTCATAAATTATAAGTCTTAAGTTTGTATATAGCATAGCATACTTAAATATTTTCCTGATGTCAAACATTGCAGAAAACAATATTTTGAATTGCTCTCGGTCAGGGCTTAGTTGGAAGTAGTAGTAATGAAAGGGCTTTTAAAAGGAAACAACACGAGAGTTTTAGTAGGAAGCCAGTGGATTAGGAAAGAACTATATAAAATGCAATTGAAGCTGTAGACCTTAATGAGAGTTACTTCATTCATGTTAACTAACAGAAGAAAGCAAAGCCACGTTTCGTTAGGAAGGTTGAGACTGTTTTTATATTTTTTTTTCTATTTTAAGTTCCAGGGTACATGTGCAGGTTGTGCAGGTTTGTTATGTAAGTAAACATGTGCCATGGTGGTTTACTGTCCCTGTCAACCCATCACCTAGGTATTAAGCCCAGCATGCATTATCTGTTTATCCCAATGCTCTCCCTCCCCCAACCCCAGGGAGGTTGAGACTTTGACTGCACTCAGTCTCTGAGTCGTTTTTCCCCCATCATAACCTGTTTCACAGAACATGTTATTCAAATGTGTGCCTCAGCAAATGAAGTTCTGCTTGTACCAGACTCTGAGAGTCAATGTCAAGAATTGAAACCTAAATACAAAGTCATAAGTGACAAAGACCTACTTTGTGCTATCTTTTTGTATATGGCTGTTTATAATAGTCTGCCACCTACATGTATGAAAGGGGAGCCAGTTTGCTTGAGTGACATTTGTCCAGTTTACTAATTAATGATTATATGTAAACTACTTCTGTTGTCTAACCCGTTAGTGATTCTGGCAACTTTTTTTTTTTTTTCCCAAGACAGAGTCTGGCCAGGTGTGGTGCCTCACGCCTGTAATCCCAGGACTTTGGGAGGCTGAGGTGGGCGGGTTATGAGGTCAGGAGTTTGAGACCAGCCTGGCCAATATGGTGACACCCCGTCTCTACCAAAAATACAAACATTAGCCGTGCGTGGTGCCTCGCGCCTGTAGTCACAGCTACTTGGGAGGCTGAGGCAGAAGAATCGCTTGAACCTGGGAGGCGGAGGTTGCAGTGAGCTGAAATGGTGCCACTGCACTCCAGCCTGGGTGGCAGAGTGAGACTCCATCTCAAAAAAAAAAAAAAAAAAAAAAAAAAGGGTGAGTTTGGCAATATCATGGGACTGCCATGGCAGAAGCAGTGATACTTGTAGAAAGCTAAAAATTTGGATACTGCATGCCTTCTAAAGCCATACTCAAAAGATTGTTTACAAAAAAAAAGACTGCCAAAGTTTGATGAGCCCTATGATTGGGATAGGGGAAGTTTTGAGGGAAGTAAAAATACGCCACGTATTATGCAGTCCTGAGGTTTTCCCAGTTCAGGAAAAAATTTTTCAACTTTTAAGATGATCATGTTCTACTTCTCTCTCTCTCTCCCTCTGTATGTGTGTGTGTGTCTTAAGAGTAGACATTTCTGTTACTGTCTCATACCCTTATGATTGGTAATTGTTGGAAGGAGAACAACCTGAGAGGAGAGAATGGGAATTTATAGTTGACTGTGGGATTGTGGTTAACTGATGTGTCCCAATTCATTCTTTCAGGGCTGGAAGTAGTTAGAGATGGACAGAAACAGAGTATAAGAGGAATACAGAGTGTAAAGAGGTATTTGGGGGAATGTTGTGGGTGTTAAAATGAGTATATTTTGATCTATGAATTTTAGAGCATAATTTCAAAAATTTATCTTCAGGTGGGCAGATCCCCTGGGGTCAGGAGTTCAAGACCAGCCTGGCCAACATGGTGAAACCCTGTCTCTACAAAAACACAAAAATTAGCTGGGCATGATAGCAGATGCCTGTAATCCCAGCTACTTGGGAGGCTGAGGCAGGAGAATTGCTTGAACCCGGGAGATGGAGGTTGCGGTGAGCCGAGATTGTTCCATTGCACTCCAGCCTGGGTGAAAGAGCAAGATTCTGTCTCAAAAAAAAAAAAAAAATATTGTCTTCAAGGTAGTATTAATGTTATTTAAACTCACTAAGGGAATTCATCCTGATATTTAAACCTTTATATCATATCTATTCTGTATTATTGAGAATCAGACATTTCAGTGTTATGTATAGTGTTCAGCCAGAAAATGAATTAAAACTGATCTTACTAGGTAGAGAAATCGCTGTGCATTTGTGAAATAATCTTGGGGAAAGTTTCATATTCTATGTTATAGGTATCTTTTTCCTGATTTCATAACAGTATTTACATTTGAACAAGATGTTTCATATAGTAAAACTCTAGATTAGTGGTTCTTATATAAAATGGAAGAGTAACAGATTTCTTGAATTGAAATACCTGTTTTTCAACTGTACTTCTTTTTTAATATTTCAATTAACTTTTTAATTTTTAATTTTGGTGTTTCCATCTGATGAAATACCTCATTCTTTCAGTATGTGTATTTTAAAATTTAAATTTAAAATGTAAAAGAGCTACAATTTATAACATTTTAAAATACACATACTCTTTAGGAGAGCTACAATTTATAGCCTTTTAAAATACACATACTGAAATGAAATTAAATTCATTAATTTATGAATTTATTCATTAATTCATTCATTAATGAATTAAATAAAAATTTAATTCATTAAAATACTTCCCTTCTTTTGCCTCTGAAAAAGACTGTTTCATAGTCTCATAACTGAAATTTATGTAGCAAACGATGATAGTGAGTTTGTATAAAATGCTAATATTTTACTGGGTTAATTTAGATAACTTTAAAAAGCCATACAGAATCAGAATTAATGAAGTCACTTATCAGTGTTAGGTTTAATATCCAAATTGACCATGATTTTATTTCGGTTTTCCTTTTTTCTTTGACAAGAGTTAGACTTTTTAAACAAAGTCTTTTATCAGTGTAAAGAATAATATGTTGTACGATATATTTGAATCTGTGTATTTCTTTTTACTTAAGTAAAAAAGTAGTTTATTGTACAAAGCTAGCCTTTTGTGGGAATATAAATAAAGAAAAATGGACTCTCCTGGAATCATTAAGGGTGAGTAGACCAATACGGAAAGAATGTGATTTCAAGAGCACATTTTAACATTAAATGTACTTGAGAGAATGAAAGCGGCATTGGAAAGTGCTTTCAAATAATTACAGTTGAAATCAAACCTTTTTTAATAGACCTTTGAAATAAGAAAATGGTGAGACACAAATGAAAACTTCAGATGAAAATTTAAATGGGCCAAATTAGCTTTTAAGTGTTCTACATTTCTCTTAAAAATGTATTAGAGTAGATCTATGAAAACATTACTTTGAAAACAAACCAGTTTCGAGCCATAATCTAATAAACTATGTTGTGTTTTTACCTTGTTATTTTATGATATTTCACAGAAAACAGAGTATCTTTAGCCTAATCTATGATAGTAAATTATTTTGGAAATTTGTCTTGACATACAAACAGATGTGTTTTCTTAATTCCTTTTAAACTGAGGGTTGGTGGTTTGTGATTTATTGTTCTTGTGATTGGCATTAAAAGCCTTATTTCACAGCTTGCAGTGAGGGACTATTGGGTAAAGAGTGGCTGTGTTCCACAAACTAAATTCAAAAAGTGTCAATCAAGGTCTCACATAGGTTACTTAGAGAATGAGTTTTCTTACTGATTTCACCAAATGTCGCCTCATGCTGTCTTTGATTGGCACAGCCTGGCAGGGAGGATGGATGAATCTGTCACCGGCAGGTTAATTGTGTTACTGGTCTCAGTCTGACATCAGGTCTTTGACTCTTAAGTGGCTCAATACAAAACAAATTAGCAGATTGTAGTCATATTTCTCATTCTATATGCTTTGACTTTGTTGAATGCAGTCCATAAATCATATTGACTGACACACAAGTAAATGATGAAAGCTGTTTTTGAGACATGAATCTAGAAAGCAGCACTGTGAAGGTGCCATGGAAGGATGCATATGGTTGACCCTTTGGGAATTTCCTAGGAGCCAAATGTCTCTTTACCACAATTGTTCTTAGAAGAAAAGCTTTTCGGTAATGCAAAAAGGATCTAATATGTCAGCAGATTCTCTTTTACAAGTTCCTTTGAAATATAAGAAGTTTGTCTAAGGGTTTTCTCTCTTTGCAAGTTGTTTTCAGCCAAATGTTAGAGCAGAGTAAAAAAGTAATTACCTTTAAAAGCTTAGCAGGTGTTTTTACTTACTTATTGAACTTTGTAAAGAGAGGGAAAATGTTGGTAATAGTTGCAATTAATTTTTCAGATGAGGGCAGGAGAAATTTTGAGGTGCTTGAAATTTATTAAATGTGCCGTATTTTCTCAGTCACTACTCTTAATTATTTTGGCTTTTTTTGTTATAATGTTAAAAGAGCATCTCTAATGAAAAGGGCTAGTTTTTAAAAGATCATTGTAAAAGTACTCAGACTATTTTTATTCTAGAAAATGATATATTATTAAAGGCATCAACAATAATAATAATAATAATAGTGTTCAGAAGATTGTACCAGAGTGTGCCAATGGCTATAGACATTAAAAATAAATTTTCAAATATATTTTTGGGTGTGTAAATTTTTGGAGTGTTAACATTTCTATCTAAAAATATGTAGTAGATGAAGTTTAAGAATAGTTGTATACATGTTATAGTTACAAAGTAGACATTTAAAAAAATTGTATAATCTCATGGAATATAACTTTTAAAAATTTTAAAGAATCTGAACCTTTGATATTGTGAACTTAAATTTTGAGCTATTTATTTCATCTGAAGATTTATAAAATATTTTATAAATATTTTAATCTTCTATCTTTGAGAACAATAAGCCTGTATTTAGTATGCCTAATCAAAAGAAATTCAGTGTTAGGATTTTAGTATTACACATGATATTTAAATAAAGAGCTAAATTTGTGTGTGTGTATGTCTGTATGCATGTGTGTTTTCATTACTTATTTCCACCAGGTTTCTGGAATAGCCTGTGTCTTACCATCGTTTTCAGCTCCAGTGCTATTGCTATGTAATCATTTGTAGCATCTGAACCCATGTTAAATTTTAAAGGTTTACATAAAACAATACCACTTATATTGTACAGTGTGTTTGCTTATGAAATTAATAGTAATTTTCTGGCAATTTATTAATCAGCTTTTGCAGTTAGTACATGATAGTAGCAGCATGCATAGGACATGGAGCTGATTTGTTGGAGAAGCACATTAAACTAAAATGCACTAGTTGTTCCATTAGGTCAAAATGACATTTCCATTAAGTATTCTGAAGCCTATTACATTGTAATTAAATGACATGCCATTGATTTCTCCTTTCTCTGCTTCCCCACTTCTCATTCATATTGATATTATTCTGCTTGGGGAATGGAGCTGCATGTCTCCCAGACTAATTCTTCTTGAGTTTGGGGGATCTTGAATCATGCTGGGTTTTGCATTGTTTGTTACATTCCTTTTTGGCAGTTCATCAGTATCTGTCAAATATATTGTTTGCATCGGCTTTTATCTGTTAAGTTTTTGATTGAGAAATTGACATTCTGTTTCACATATGCAGTTTTTCACTGTGCATAGTGTCTAAATGCAAAAAACTCATTCAAAAAGTTGTTTGTTTCTAGTTTGACTTTTAATGTGTGATTTAACAAATGTTGTAATAAGCATCTTGAACATGTACTTATGTTCTTTATTTCCTTTCTCACAAATCAACCCTATGTAATATGTTTTTGTACTAATATATTGTAACATTTCTGTTTGGGAGATTTTGGTCATGATTTTGTAGCTTTCTGGCCTTTGAGATAAGTAGGAAAAATATAATTATCAAATATGACTGGGTAAATATTTGTTAATGCAAATGAGGCAAAACATGGCATGTCTTCCAAAAGCAATTATTTCTAATGATATTCATAGATCTTTGAATCCTATCATAGTAGTCATTCCATCACCAAATCACATAATTGTCAGTTGAAGGTAGCCGTCCTAGGAGCAGTATTACACAGGAGAACTTTACCTAAAAGAGTTTTTATAATATTTTAAACTTCTAGTTGAAATGCAAAACCTGCTTAAAAAAATAATTTATCTTTGGGAGGCCAAGGCAGGCGGATCACAAGGTCAGATCGAGACTATCCTGGCTAACATGGTGAAACCCCGTCTCTACTAAAAACACAAAAAATTAGCCAGGCGTGGTGGTGGGCACCTGTAGTCCTAGCTACTTGGGAGGCTGAGGCAGGAGAATGGTGTGAACTCAGGAGGCGGAGCCTGCAGTGAGCCGAGATTGCGCCAGCCCTGGCCACAGAGTGAGACTCTGTCTCAAAAAAAAAAAAAAATTAATTTATACTAAAAGTGATGTAGTTTTGTGAGTCAGCTGTGTAATGCAGAGGCTAAACATTTAAAAAGGACATTTTTAAGAAAACAATTTAGGATATCGGTGAAAGTTCATGTAGAGTTTTAGGAGATTATTATAGTAGGAAATATTTTTTAATGATGTATATTATACTGAAAGAAAACCGCAAGTATTCAACCACATACTTCCA
The DNA here is from genome assembly GCF_028878055.3 of Symphalangus syndactylus. Classification (NCBI taxonomy): domain Eukaryota; kingdom Metazoa; phylum Chordata; class Mammalia; order Primates; family Hylobatidae; genus Symphalangus; species Symphalangus syndactylus. Next base: position 45,660,024 of record NC_072424.2, on the reverse strand, counting down.
ATCTACCAGATGATTTAAAAACTTAATTTCTAAAGCTAAATGCACATCTGTAGATAATCTTGAAGTCATATTGGTAGACAAACCTTTTTTTTTCTGCCAGTGATTGAAGCTATGCTATAGACTAATGTTCTGATTAGAAGTAAGGACTCACGATTCAAAGGGTATTTTGAATTTTAGCTGTAATTTAAATAGCAATAATAGTAAATTATACTGTTAACTTCCTTTATTCTGACTTGGTTAATTAGGTAAAGGAGAGATGAAGGAACATTATACGGATAAAATGTTCTGTCAGTATGACTTATTTTATGTCATAAGTGTCATTTTAATATGCATTTCTAAAGTGCTTTCAGTATTTCGAGAGATCTGAAATAATAGTTTTTAACTGGTATTTTGATTTTCCTTTGTGCAGTTAGAGCTTTAATGATATTTATATCCTGAGAAAGCCAAGTAAACTAAGAATATTAATGTTAATTTCTATGATATAAAGGCATAACCACTCAGAATACGGAAACAGGAAGGAAAGTAACCACTATTGTACCAAGCATAAGCAACAAAAAGAATGCCAGGTGTATGATTTTTCTGATTCTTTACGATGTATTTCTGTGTTTGTTTATTTGTTTGATTTTTGGTTTGATTGTTTTAAACAGGGGAAAGTTGCTCAGACAGCTTGCATGTCAGCCTGCCAGCATCTGTCAACATCCTTAATGCAGATGCTACTGGACAGTGAGTTAAAACAAATAAGCATGGGAGCTGTTCAGCAGTTTAACTTAGATGTCATACAGTGTGAATGTAAGTACTGTATTGGTTTATTCTTATATATTACTAGGAATCTATGCTTAAATTATATGAAAAAATGTATTCAGCAGGATAGTTCAGAAAGGAGGGAGAAGGCCTGGTTCAGCTAAACTTTTAGCAGCCTTAGGAGTAGGGCTAACTTCCTGAAACAGGAAGATAAAAGTATCTCAGCTTCACATTTAGGGCCTCTAGAGAGAAGCACTGAGTGGCATTCCAGATTGGATATTTAAAAACATGATTCGTTTTCCCCATTATTCCTTGTCTGGTCATTCTTGCCTTTTTCTAGGACTCTCCTAATGTTTGTCATAAATGAATGAAATGATTCTGTCATTCTTACTTGTCCTGTAAGTAACTTTTTAGATACTTGCTAGAAGAATAAGCTTAGGACCTTGCATTCCAAATGAAATTTCTGAATTTTTGTTTCTCCTTTCCTTAGATTTCACAAGGCTTTAGTATTGCCATTGTTTTTCACTTTTTTTTTTTAGGTAACAAGGCTAGCAGATTCCATAATCTAATGTTGACTTTAGTCAATCAGCTTCAAAACTGGACATGCTATTTGGTCATTAGCCTTGTTACATGTGCTTTTGGATATGGGTTTTATCAACCCTCAAATTGTAATTCTTTAAGTACAAGATAGGAGTATATGTGAGCAATTTTCAAGCAGTGCTTTCAATTAAGTGGTACACTGGTTAAACAATGAAAATCCCTGGTTGACAATTCTATCAGGCACCACAGTTGATAAATTGAAAATCAGCGGGGCACAAGAAGGATTATAAAATATTTGTCTAAGGAAAAATTTGCAATAATGTATTCTTTGTGAAAGACATTAAAAAATTAAATGTCAGCAGTTTGCAACTGAAGCAGAAATGACTGATTTTTTTCAACAGATATCAAATAGTTGTGTGCCCACTCTGTATAAGGCATTGTGCTAGGAAAAACATCATTAATAATTAATAATAAATAATTAGATAGGCTCTTTGGACAAGATCAATTGTCTGTTGCATACCACACGCACACACACACACACACACACACACACACTATACAAAGTTTCTAAAAACCTACCCATTTATTTAAAAAACAAGGAATGTTTATTTAGAAAACAAAAGAAAAATGGCTTTTTTCCTAGGGAAGAGAAAGATTAATTTTCTTTTCCCAGGAAGCATTTTTAATTTTCTCTAATTAGAAAACCTTTATTATATTTCTTTCTCAAAGTAAAGCTATCGTTTGACAAATATTTATTTATATATTTATGTTTTAGTTTTTTGAGACAGAGTCTCACTCTGTCACCCAGGCTGGAGTGCAGTGGCACAGTCTCAGCTCACTGCAACCTCTGCCTTCTGGATTCAAGTGATTCTTGTGCCTCAGCCTCCCAAGTAGCTGGGACTACAGGTGCGTGCCAACACGCCCAGCTCATTTTTGTATTTTTAGTAGAGACGGGCTTTTGCCACGTTGACCAGGCTGGTCTCAAACTCCTGGCCTCAAGTGATCTGCCCACCTCAGCCTCCCAAAGTGCTGGGATTATAGGCATGAGCTACCACCCCTGGCCTATTTTGTATTTACAACAATATCCCAAAGAAACACTTTTTTTTAAGTTTTTTTTTGTTTTTTTTTTTTTTTTAATTACAGATGAGGTGTTGCTGTGTTGCCCAGACTGGTCTCAAACTCCTGGCCTCAAGTCATCCTCCTGCCTTGGCATCCCAAAATGCTGGAATTGGAGGCATGAGCTACTGTGCCTGGCCATTTTTATAAGTTTTTAACCTGAAAGTAATTTTTATTCCCATTCCACAAATACTTTGAAACTGGTTTCTTAAGTTTCTTTAAAAGTTGTCTTATGAGATCATTCCAGTATGACATTGTATGTATAAATATATAAGCATTGCTCAAGACATTTTTGTGTTACAGTAGTCCCTCTTATCCACAGTTTTGCTTTCTGCAGTTTTTGTTACCTGCTGTATAGTACATTAAGACATTTTGTGTGTGAGAGAGAAAGATACCACATTCACATAACTTTCATTACAGTATATTGTCATATGCCCTCTATTTTATTATTTTTGTTGTTAATCTCTTATTGTGCCTAATTTTTTTTTTTTTTTTTTTTTTTTGAGACAGAGTCTCGCTGTGTCTCCCAGGCTGGAGTGCAGTGGCACAGTCTTGACTCACTGCACCTCTGCCTCCTGGGCTCCAGCAATTCTCCCGCCTCAGCCTCCCGAGTAGCTGAGACTATAGGCGTCCGCCACCAGGCCCGGCTAATTTTTTTGTATTTTTATTAGAGACGGGGTTTCAACATGTTGGCCAGGCTGGTCTCAAACTCCTAACCTCAGGTGATCCACCTGCCTCGGCCTCCCAAAGTGCTGGGATTACAGGCATGAACCACCGTGCCTAGCTCTGTGCCTAATTTTTAAGTTAAGCTTTATCATAGGTATATATGTATGTATGTGAAAAAACGTAATTAATATAAGGTTCATTACTATCTGCAGTTTCAGGCATCCACTGGGGGTCTTGGAACATATCCCCATGGGTAAGAGGGGATTACTGTATTACATCTTTAGTATGGCTTCAAAATAACTAGACGATTGAACTACCTTTGTTGGCATTTGATGTGTCTTCTAAATTAAATTTATTGCTCAAAGATGGAAATTACTGTTTGATTAGACAAGTTCAGTTGTCTAAATCTTCTCCCTATTCTCTTACCTCTCTAGCCTATTGACATTTAGAGAAAGGCCCAAACGCCCTGGAATCTTTGCCTCGCTATCCTGCCACAGGATAGTTTCCACTTTCAGATAGTCGTCTGGGCAGAGTTTCTAGAGGCTCCTTTTAAAACTCTGATGTTTTCTTTAAGAGCTAGTCTCTTGGAAAAGACCAAGAAAGGTCCTGAGTATGAGCTATAACTCAAGAAAGCCTGGGGCCATTTGCAAGAGGGGTAAATCCTAGCCTGACAGGGGCTAAGGTCCTGGCACTGTAGATATGAAAAGGGAGAGACCAGGACTCCAAAGACAAACCACGGAAGACAACTCAGATTCCTTTAAGATTTTGTGTATGGTTGGCTCTACTTCTTAATACTTCTGTATTACCTTAATCATTACTTCTGAATACAGTAACATGCATTTACTACTCATGGGACAAAAAAAATTGATGAAAAATTTTTGTGTTTATTTCACTATCTCTGGTGTTCTCTTTTCCAAAAGACATCTTTTTACTTAAGTAGTATAGCATGGATAAAGAAGTCTTTCTGGTGCAAAAGAACCATCCACCCCTCAACTTCTGACTTTCAGTGATTGATATATAAATCGTTTAAAAAATGAAACTTAGCTTTCTCTAATAAATATGTTAAAAGAATTTTAAAAATACGTTTTCATGTTAAGTATTTTTATTTGTTTAAATCTGGAGGAAAGTAGTTCTTTAAATACACAAAGCTTATTCTCAATTTTAATGTAGTGTGTATGCTTTCTGCATATTGGGGCAGGGAAAGGAGAAGAAAGGGAGGCAAGAAGAAAAATCTAGCTAGGTAGTGGAAAGGCTAGAGTGCCTGGTAAGTCTGTGAAGAGAAAAGTGTCTGGATACCATGGGAATCAACTGGAATATGAAGAAGAGGAAAGGCAGGTAGTTCAGATGGGGAATCCTAGAAGCTAAAAGATCATTGAGTTTCTTCACACACCTGTTAATAACATAGACACACTCACACACTCCTCCATCTTGAAATCCTTTCTATAATAAACCTGCCAAGTAATTCTCCAGCCATTCCTTGAACATCCAATCTGAGAGATTAAATACTCTTCAGAAAATACATTTCCATACAATACATCACTTTATCAGTCTCTCACACTGAGCTGAAATCACTTTCTCTCTAAATTTCTCTTAATAGACCTAGTTCTACCTTAGGGTTAAAGTCACCACCAGTCTATATTGTGTTGTCGTGCAAATTAGAAAAGGTGTTCTCAATGAAAGGAAAAAGCCCTCTAGAGCTGCCCCCTTTATCTGAATTAGAGAAAGTTTACTATTTTCCCATCTGGACTTGGCCCCTACCAACGCACATAGCTTATCAAATAAAACATTAGCTGGATTTAGCTCTCTCCTTCCCATTTTTCTCCTCAGTTGGGCACCTGTGTATAGCAAGCAGCCTGACAATTATCTGAAGTTTGGCTTAGGGTCACACAGGAAAAAATAAATCTTTATCTACAAGCCAGTTACATGAAAACAGCTCTTACATCTCTCTAAATCTTCTGAAGGCCAGACATCAATAATTCCTTATTCTTATTCTTCTTATGTGATATGGTTTTAGATCCAAAAATCTTCTCTGAACAAACTCGTTTAACTATCTTCTCTTTCATATCTGATACCCCAGATTAAGTATAGAGATACTCAGGTGTACAGAACAAGTATAATTATGTAGCTTTGCTATCAAATACATTGTTTCATATTCTATAATTGATTAATAAAGCCAAAACTGTTAAACCTTTTTCAGTAGCTGGAATATACTTCTAAATCATTGAAGCTACAGGATTCTGTTATTTCCGTGTATTCCGCCCCCCCTTTTTTAGTGATTGCTAAGCTCTGTTTTTCTTATCCTATATATGTATGGTTGGTTTTTATTTTAGGATTTTAAGGTTATCCCTAATTTTGAGATGTGTTCCATAACTAGCCTATTGAGATCTTTTTATATAAAAAGTTAATATCTGTGGATTTGTAATCATTCTTTCTACATATTTAACAAAGTCATTAGCAAAATATTGAACAAAACCTGTTGTTCATGTCCTTAGATACAGAACATCAGTATCCTGAGATACAGTACATCATCAAAATGTGGTCCCCAAATGAGCAGCAATAGCATCATGTGGGAGCTTGTTAGAAATGCAAATTCTTGGGCCCCACCTGCTGAATTGGGAACTCTGGGGATGGGGCCCAGCAATTTGCTTGAATAGACCCTCCAGTTGATTCTGTTGCATGATAAAGTTTGAGAACCGCTGTATTACATGGACCTCTCCTTTGTATCTATTTAGGTCAATTATTCAGAACCTTATGGGTACCTTAAGATTTCTCAGCCAGTTGCCAATCCCCTGATTGAATCTAACTCACAGTTTGGCATCTTGCTCCATGTTATGAGCAGCTTCTGTCAGAAGCCTTGCTAGCATAAAGAGTTAATAACGGCAATTGAATTTTCCTTATCTACCAGTCTAATTACCCTTTCAAAGAAGAAAATGACATGACTCGGATTCGTCATAAATCCGTATTGACTCATAGTGATCACTTTCTCTTGAAGACTCTCAGAAATCTTTACTTAATAGCCTGTGATTGGTTCTCAGGATTAACATAAAATCCTGCTAGTCTGTGATGTGCTAGCAAGAGAGCCATAGTCCAAGAAGTCCAGTAGCAGGGATCAGGAACTCGGATTGGAAATCATGAGCCACCAAAGAAATGCTGGGCAACTCAGAAAAGGTGCTTAAATCGTGAAATTTAAGCAATAAGAAGTGACTTTCATTTACAAGATTGAAATATAAGCACCAACAATGATCTTTATTCTGTGCTAGATTTTCCTTTTATTTGGTTTAATCAGAATCCAAATGTTTATTTTCCCATTCTTGTTACTCTGAAAAACATCATACATGTATTTCCTCGGCCTCAAAATGTCAATCTGCAGGTAGAAACAAATAGCACATCTAGATGTAGTGGGGGAGGTGGAAAGGTGGAAATAATTCAGTTACTGACAAATTATTCTATACCATCATTCAGCCATGTACTTTTTGTTTGTTTTATTTTTCTGATGATGAAGAAGGATTAGCATTGACCCATCTATGTGCTCATTTGTTTTTTGAAACAATGTGTTGATGCTCTTTTTTTTTGGTATTCCTTGTGACGGGTGACACACATACCTGTGAGTTAAATTAGCTTGAGCTAAAATTTCAGTCTGTAATTATGAAACAGAAGTTTTTCCCATGTTAAGTCAACTTCTTTATAGGAAGATTCATTTGTGCAAATGTTTAAAGAGAACGTATTATATGTTTGTTACATACTGAGAAATCAAAGATAAATCAAACTTCAAAGATTTCATAGTCTGGCTGGGTAGGAGACAGATACATAACTGTAATAGAGCATAATTAATTATCTATAGAATATGTATTATGTGTAGAGAGGGGGCAATTAATTCTGTATGCCATGGGATTGAGAAGATTGACTATGACAGAAGTAAAATTTGAGCTGGGTCTTAAGGGATGGATAAGATTTCACCAAAAGCAGGGAAGGGTATTCTGAACAGAGGGAATGAGGTAGGCAAAAGCACTGTGATGAGACAATGTTTAGGGAATCTTCAATCATATGTGGATGGACTACAAAATGGAGCTTTTTAATTAGGATCATGACTCGATTAAATCTGTGTCATAGAATGTTAACTCTAGTGTCATTTGGAAATTTGTACTGGAATGAGGGAGACACTGAAAGCAGGAAGACTTATTAAAAGACTATTGAACTTTTTCATGTGAAATATAAAAAAAGCTTAACCTTCACCAGTGGGAATGGAGAGTATGGATTCCAGGCATTTTGGAGGAGGGAATACATAAAAAGAGTGAATGAGTAAAGGTACAATTTGATATGATTTAACCATCCAGGATGGATAGTTTAATTAAATTCAACATAGAAGATTTGAAATTGCAGGTATCTTACAGAGTGCTATGCTCATAATAAAAGGTCTACAGATGTTTATTTATTGAATAAATTAACAAAGTAACAAATCAGGAACTCTCCGTAACCAACACTGGTCTCTTCTAGAGTTCTACCTTTGTTGTCAGAAAGTTAAGACCCAGCTGATACTGCTGTATTTCAACTCAAGACCATTTAACTGCTTGATCTAAACAAAACTAATCATTATTTCTTTCATAAAAATTCTTCACATATTCTATGACTGAAGAATGACCTTTTAACTTTATCTTTCTGAGCTAAGTAGTTATTTTTTAAAATGTTTCCTTGTAGGGTATTTTCACATGCCTTTTTGTACATTTTCTTTGGATCTTTTCCTGTTTTTCTACTTTTTTAACCTATACTTGGTCCAAGTGGATACAGTGTCTAAGTTCAGGAATATAGAATTATATGAACTTATATAGAACTTTTCTTTTTTAAATTGCTTTCAGATCAGTCTTAAGATGGTCTGAGTACATGTCAGGAAGTTGAGACCTTGCTCCCAGTCCTGGCTCTGCCTCTAACTTGAGCAAGTTGACTTGGACAAACCCTTCAACCATCAAGAGGCTTAAATTTTTCCCATAACACATGGAATTTGGAATTGATAAATTTTTCAAGACAACATCCTGGTTCTAAGATTCAAAGGCAGTTAAATGTTAAGACACTGAAGAGTGTGGGGCTTTGAAGTCATATGTTAATTATGTCTTCATATCTATTATGTGCATGGCATTGAGGGAATACTGTGGTAAGCAACACAGAAAAAGTCTTTACCCTCTTGGAGTTTAAGTCCAGTGGGGAAACAGTCATTAAATAACTTCATTAATAAATATGACTATAAATTGTTAAACTTTGTAAAAGTATATGGTATGAGAATACTAGGTAGGATCTATGTATAAATGTAGAGGTTAACTTTTGGTTAATTTGACCATAACCATAATAGTAGTATAACCGCATATTTGGAGATAGTCAGGAAGATAACCAGGAATACATACTTGGAAATTGCAAAAATAGCTCCATCTGAAAGCTACATTGAACCTTTGATCTTAGTATGAATTTTGTATAAGTTCAAGATAACTGTCTTCTTATTTGGAGGAGCATTTGCCAAGGTATGAGAATGATGTTCTGAATCAGTGTATGTACTTTGTTTTATATTTATTAAATACTTATTATATATTGGGTACCAATATAGATACCTTACAGATATAACCATATAGAAGAAAAGATTAATATGTCCTCTAAACAAGTTCTTACAAAGGTGTCACAGAAATTCTTCATATTACTAACAAAATGCAGACTATTTCCAAAGCATCGACAATCAGAAAGACCTATTCTATATTTGAGGTATCCAGAGTAGGTCTAGAATACATTTTTAAATTCATTCTACCCAAATATCTAAGTTAGGTTATCAGCTCCTAAAGGTTTAACATCTGAAATCTGTAGGTATTAGAAAAGGCATTAGAATAGCTCCAGATTAAAGAGTGCTGGCATCTATTTCAGTGGTGAGTTATTGGAGAGTAGATGTTTCTTAATGTGAAAGCCTTGGTCTTTCTTAATTTTTGGATAAAAACTTAACCTGCTGGGCACAATGGCTCATGCCTGTAATCCCAACACTTTGGGAGGCCAAGACTGGAGAATCGCTTGAGCCCAGGGGTTCGAGACCAGCCTGGGCAAAATAGGGAGATTTCATCTCTGCAAAAAAAATTAAAAATTAGTCAAATGTGGTGGTGCACATGTGTAGTCCCAGCCACTCAGGAGGCTGAGGTGAGAGAATTGCTTGAGCCTGGAAGGTCAAGGCTGCAGTGAGCCATGATCATGCCACTGTACTCCAGCCTGAGTGACAGAGTGAGACCCTGTCTCAAAAACAAAACAAAACAAGAAAGCTTAGCCAAAAAAGAAAAAAAAAAAAAGAATGCTGTTTATAGAGTTTTAGCGACTATGACCTCTAATTCTAGCCTTGAAAAAGGCCTGTGCCCCATAATAAAAGTATTAAGGCAAAATCATCTGGATGGTAAGAGAATAATATTTCAGTGCCTTTTTAAAAAGTAAGCTGGATGCTGGTACACTGTTTGGATACCTGAATTTGTTCCTGGTTTGGATACCTGAATTTGATACCTAAGCTATCTGATGGAGGATACTTTGCCCAGGTTTAATTCCAAGAAATGGAGAAAACTAGATACTACTTTATAGAAAAATGAGGTGATGAAGGTAGAGTAACAGTTGGTCCTCGAGGTTTGCATCCCACTGTTGTTGAACCACATATAACAGAAAATACATCTAAAAGCCAAGAATCCTAACTTTTCTGATTCCCAGGCATAAGTTCTTCACCACCAGAAAAACCACTAGATGGTGCTCTTAGTCATTCCTTTTAACGACACAGCTGGTTCACATGGGATACTTTATTTGCCTAATAACAAAATTTGTTAAACAAAACTTAAGTTCTTACTAGCTACTTTAATCTTCAGATCTAGATAGAAATGGAATTACAAGAGGTATCTTCAAATAGAATGAATATTGGCATTCATATTCAGCCATTTATTTAGTTACAGAATTATTCCATTTTATATGCACCTGTGTGGTCATTTGCAAGCAAGATATTAAAACTTTAGCCTAGCCTCCTCCCCTTTCTTTCAATCTTTTGTCAAGGTTCTGGTGTGTTCCCTCTTATGACTCCATGGGCCCTTTTTCTCCCCCGCCCCCTTTACCCCCTGACAATTCTACCTACCCTGTGTGGATGTTTTCTATATCTACATTGTAAACAATCTACATTCTCTGCCTTATGATAAAGATAACTGTCTGCCTAGAACAAGATTTTTAAAGGACTTCCGAGTTTAATTCCCTCTGAGTTTAATTTCAGAGTAGGTTTCATATTTTCCAGTTAAGATAAATACTTATGGCTTGACATCTTGGCAATTTTCCTTCGCCCCTCGTACCAAACCCTTTACATTTTGCATAGATCCTGAGGGGAAGGGCCTGTTTTCCTACTTAAAAAAATTTTTTTGTTATATATACAAATAACTCATGTTTTGCCTACAGGTATTCTTTGTTCTCTTAAAACTTCATAGATTGCCAGCTGGGTGCAATGGCTCACACCTGTAATCCCAGCACTTTGGGAGGCCGAGGTGGGTGGATCACCTGAGGTCAGGAGTTCGAGACCAGCCTGGCCAACATGACGAAACCCCGTCTCTATTAAAAATACAAAAAAAATAGCTGGGTGTGGTGGCACATGCCTATAATCCCAGCTACTCTGGAGGCTGAGGCAGCAGAATTACTTGAACCCAGGACATGGAGGTTGCAGTGAGCCGAGATCACACCACTGCACTCCAGGCTGGGCAGCAGAGCGAGACTCCGTCTCAAAAAAAAAAAAACCACAAAAACCCAACTTCATAGATTGCCAATTTGGAAGATAGTTTTGTTATAATCACAGCTTACCCTGCATACATTATTTTTTGTTCCCAGTTTCATCTAAATTGATTCAAACTAGTCTTCTTCTAAGTTAGGCTGATATAGCAGAGTTTTACTCTATTGTTATAATATACCTTCCCAATAAGGTCAGACACCTCCTTCTCTAATCTAAGAATATTTGAAAACTTGGAATCAGGCCGGGTGTGGTGGCTCACGCCTGTAATTCAGCACTTTGGGAGGCCAAGGTGGGCGGATCACCTGAGGTCAGGAGTTTGAGACTAGCCTGGGCAGCATGGTGAAACCCCTTCTCTACTAAAAATACAAAATTAGCAGGGCCTGGTGGCGCATGCCTGTAATCAAAGCTACTCAGGAGGCTGAGGCAGGAGAATCTCACTTGAACCTGGGAGGTAGAGGTTTGCAGTGAGCCAAAATTGTGTCATTGCACTCCAGCCTGGGCAACAGAGGGGGACTCCATCTCAAAAAAAAAAAAGAAAAGAAAACTTGAAATTATTTATTATTGTTGCAGAAAATAAGAGGAAATGAATATCCTGAAGTTATTTTGTTTATTAAAAAGGAAATAGTCAAATTGGAGGCATTAAGAGAAAAAAACAAAGATTTGGAATCTCTTAAAAAAGAACGCTTTATAGTCTGGAAATGATTTTTACATATCTTATTGGGAAACCAGGATCAATGTGTGTTTTTTAAAAATACCCTTAAAGGCATGGCTAAATGACAAAAACAAAGACACCATAATGGGGGGAAGTGGGCATTATTGTTTTTAAAATTTTAAACATAGTCCAAGGGAGGAGAATTAGGAATCCCCAAAATATGACAAATTATATACAAAATGAGAATCTGGATGAGCCAAAAAGTAATTTGACAATAGTACTTCAAGAGATTTTAAAAATTAGTCATCAAATTCTTTAAAAATTTAAAAGATTAAAATTGATCCCATGAATTATTGGCACCATAGACAATAATAGTAGAAATGATTTGTATTACTATTTATTCATTCAACACACATTTATTGACTGTTTCCTAGGTGTCAGGCATGGTGTATGTAACTACTTCCCAGGAGCTTCTTGTTTAGTGGAAGAGCTCATGATTTAGTTTTAATTGAAGAAACTATTAGGAGTATTCTCACCCACCCTTAATTACTTTTATATAAATACACTAAGTGTATACAGTTATTTTCTTGATTTGCACTGTTAAATAAATACATATGGCTAGGAAATTTAAATTAAGCTGGATGCAGTGCCTCACACCTGTAATCTCAGCACTTTGAGAGGCCAGGGCAGGAGGACTGCTTGAGGCCAGGAGTTTGAGACTGGCCTAGGCAACATAGTCCCCGTCTCTACAGAAAATAAAAAAAATTAACCAGACATGATGGCACCTGTAGTCCCAGCTACTCAGGAGGCTGAGAGGGGAGGATTGCTTGAGCCCAGAAGGTTGAGGGAGGCTGCGGTGAACTGTGATGGCACCATGGCACTACAGTCTGGGCAACAGAGTGAGACCCTGTCTCAAAAAAAATTAAATAAAACCGAAAATTAAGTTTAGCATGGATATTACATTTCATTATTGCAGAACATTCTCTTGGACAGCATCATTCTAAATCTAATCAACAAGCTAGATAATATATCAATATCCAATACTGGATGACATTCCTTAGAATTTATTCATTTATGGTTCTGTTTTTCTTCTTTCATTTAAGAAACTTTCATTGAATACTCATTATGAGTCAGGCATTGTGCTAGGTGATAAGAATGTAGAAGTGAAAGTACTGTCCCTGCTCTCAGGGAGTTAATGGTTTAGTGGGAAGACCCAGACAGATAAACAATTACAAGGCAGCAAAGTGAGTGCTGAAGTTAGGCTGTGCACAGGAAGTTGCAGTGAGAACACAGAGAAAGGACATAACCCAACCTGCAGGGATAATGGAAGTCTTCCCAAGGAAGACGATGATTGAAGGATAAATAAGAGTTTACCCAGATGGAAAATAAGAAGAGGAAGGATGCTGTAGGCAGAGGGATCAAAGCATCATGGAAAGAGAGTGGTATATGCATGGAAGTACAGGTAGTTTGGTGTGGTATAGAAACTAAGGTGCCCCTAGGGAAATGATGAGATGAGGCTGGCAGATAGACAAAGGCTAGATTGCGAAGGACCTTAGCCTTGTTTTATTTTAAGATGATGGGGAACTATTGAAGGATGTTAAACTGCGAAGTGGCACAAGTCACATCTATGTAAATCCTACTGGAAGAAGTGGATGGAGAGGTTGCACCAGAAGCAGGGAGATCAGATAGGGTGTGTTTTAGTAACCCAAGCAAGAAATGATGATAGTTTGTACTAAGGTAGAAACAAATTCAGACTCAAGAGATATTTTGGGAAGTAGAAACAACAGGATTGACTGCATTTGAGTTTTAAAGAAATAAAGGGAAAAATACGAAGCTGTGAATCAGTAGCATATAATTACGAATGTCCTCTGTGCCAAATGATTATCAGATCACTAAATTGCCTTCTACCCCTAAAAAAATTTGAGAAAAAGTCCTGAGTGTTACAATCTAGTGAATTTCACTTCCATATTGGTTAGATTCTTATGAGAGATGTGATAAAAGATGAGAGACTGAATACTTAGTCAGATTCTGGATTAATGGAGTAAATGCCAGGAAACCTGAATTAGTTATATAATCCCGGGCAAGTCACTTTCCTTTTAATTTTTCTGCCCTATAAAATGAAGGACTCAGCTGGGTGTGGTGGCTCACGCCTGTAATCACAGCACTTTGGGAGACCGAGGCAGATCACTGGAGGTCAGAAGTTTGAGACCAGCCTGGCCAACATGGTGAAACCCTCTCTCTACTAAAAATACAAAAATTAGCCGGGCGTGGTGGCATACATCTGTAATCCCAGCTACTTGGGAGGCTGAGGCATGAGAAACGCTTGAACTTGGGAGAAGGAGGTTGTAGTGAGCCAAGATTGCGCTACTGTACTCCAGCCTGGGTGACAAAGCAAGACTCCGTCTCAAAAAAAAAAAAAGGGACTTGGCAACTTTTAAACTGAGTCCTTAGGGGACTGTTGGACGTGTTTCAAAGAGGTTGTGTCTCTTTCAGTTGCAAGATTTTCTGATCCATCATCTGCATGCCCTATGTACTTAAGTAAGTTATTGTGATGCTCAGAGCAGATGGTGTGTGAGAAAGTGCTTAGTAAACTATAAAGTGCTATATAAATTTATAGTTTCATTAATTTTGACATTGAGCTGTTTGGTTTACTGCCAAGCTATTGGGGCTTAAACGATAGTATCTTAAACAGGAACCTAGGGAGAAGAAAAATTATTTTAAGATTATTTTTAATGTAGAAAAATTCTGAGCATTAAGTAGAAAATAACTATATGTCTAATTGAAATTGAGCTTATTTTTGTGCCTGATAAAATGAGTCTCCCTGCATCATAGAAAGTCTTTATTTATGAGTATATGTGTATCTATCCATGGTGATGGTAGAAGCTATGGTAACATTTACAGCCTTGGTTGAGAACCACTAGGGATTTATGGTAAACTGTTACAGACAGTAGCCTGTCTGTAACAGTTTTTTTTTGTGACCAAAAAAAAAAGGCCAATAAAATGCTGGATAGTCTTAAGTATTTTTTTTAAGACAAGATCTCGCTTTGTCACCCAGGCTGGAGTGCAGTGGTACGATCATGGTTCACTGCAGCATCAACCTCCTGGGCTTAAGCAATCCTCCTGCCCCAGTCTCCCCAGTAGGTGGAACTACTACAGGTGCATGCCACCATGCCTGGCTAATTTTAATTTTTTTTTTTAGAGATGGGGTCTTGCCATGTTGCCCAGGCTGGTCTTAAACTCCTGGCTTCAAGCAGTCCTCCAGCCTTGGCCTCCCAAAATGCTAGGATTTATAGGCATGAGCCACCATGCCCAGCCAAAAAAAGCATTTTTTTAAAGTTAGAAAACACCTTTACTTTTAACACCTTTTATGATTATAATATAAAAGGCTAACATAAAATAATATATTTTACAATGTAATATAAAAGGTATAATTTTGCTTATCGTTTTTCAGTTAAGATGTAATGATACTAGAGAAAGGCAACTCAGCTACCTAAGGCATAGTAGGGGGTAATGGCGATACCACTGTATGAAAGTATACCACTTATTGTATAACAAGACAGTGATATGAAAAAATTGTACTAAATACTGAAAAGTGTGGCTAGATTTGGTCACTAAATTTTGGTTTTCTAGAAAAAAGGGGTCTGAGAATGGTGAATTTAATCACTTATCTAATGACCATAAACTAGCAGAGAACCAAGAACAAAGGGGGAAAAGTGGTGCATCTCTGAGTAACCAAAAGGTTACTCATTCTCAAAAGGTACATACGCTCAAAGGAATGTGTATAAAAACTATTAACCTTACTAGTAGGAGAGGCCCTTGCTTAGGTTGTATTTGCTCTTACTTTAGACATAATTCTAGTAATTGATTAGCTGGCTTACCTGCTCAAGAAGAGTAAAGATAAAGTTAGTAAGAGAGATAAGGGAGAGAGTAGGGAGTAAGAATTCATGTTAAAACTACCAGGGAGAAGGCAGAAAAATTAGAAAAGCTAGACACAAGAACTCAAATAGCACAGCTTTTTAATAGAACAAAAAAACAGCTCTTACTTCCATTATAGCCCCTGGGAATTTTACTTTATAGAACAAAATGTATTCTTAATGGTGACCCAGAGAATTATGATACATTTTAGAATTTTGTAAAATATGCTTAACATTAAAGAAAAATTCTGATGCTTAAAGCAAAAATTATACAACAGCAACATTCCCCAGAGATGCCAGATAAATTAAGCTGTGCAAATTTTCATTTATTTATTGTTTTTAATTGTTGATTTTGAGCCTTTCTAAACTATATTTCACACAGAATACCCTAAATTTAAGAATTGCTTTTGTTATTCCAAGAACTATATAGGCTGAAATTTTAAATAGCTTCCAAAATTCTAGCTCAGATAAATTCACAAATGGAACATCTATAATGTTCTCTAAAAAAATCAGAATATCCAGCACTTTGGGAGGCCAAGACAGGGGTGTTGCTTTAGGCCAGGAGTTCAAGCCCAGCCTGTGCCACATAGCAATACCCTATCTCTATCAAAAAAAAAACCCCCAAAAAACAAAAAAACATTAGCCAAGTGTGGAGATGCATGCCTGTAGTAGTCCCAGCTACTTGGGAGGCTGATTGCTTCAGCCCAGGAGTTCGAGGTTGCAGTGAGTTATAATCATGCCACTGCAGCCTGGATGACAGATCGAGACCCTGTCTCTTAAAAAAAAAAAAAAAAGAAGAAGAAGAAGAAAAGAAAATTAGAAATTAATGGGGTGGGAAAATGATTACCGGCATTCTTATCAGAGAAGCTTCCATGTAAAATGACAGGGTCTTTTTTATGAGCCAAGTGTTTTAAGTTTTTAAAATAACTAATATTGGAATTGTCTTTAGTTTAATTAAATAAGCTATGTTAGTAGTATTAAAAATTTTAAACCACAAAAAATTATTGAAGGAATCTGTGGAAATTTTAAAAATTCTCGTTGAGATTTTTTTTTAGTTGAGGCATGAATCCTTTCTAAAAAAAATCACTGGCTGAGCGCGGTGGCTCACACCTGTAATCCTAGCACTTTGGGAGGTCGAGGCAGGTGGATTGCCTGAGCTCAGGAGTTCGAGACCAGCCTGGGCAACATGGTGAAACCCCGTCTCTACTAAAATACAAAAAAAATTAGCCGGCCGTGGCGGCATGCACCTGTAGTCCCAGCTACTCAGGGGGCTGAGATAGGAGAATCACTTGAACCTGGGAGGCAGAGGTTGCAGTGAGCTGAGATGGCACCACTGCACTCCAGCCTGGGTGACAGAATGAGACTCCATCTCAAAAAAAATAAAAATAAAAATAAATAAAAATAATTAAAAGGCATGAACAGACATTCCTGCATCATCCTGATTTTTCAACCTAGAACATTTTACTATTGTCTGCATGTAAAGTTGACTTCTTACCTTGGTGTCTGTCTTTTATTGCTATTAGCTAGAGGTGGGATTTTTTAATAGCACCTATTCTGTAGCAAAGCAAATGTTTCTAAATATGTTGACAGCCATGGAATTGGTATCATTTTTAAATGCTTCTACAATCGTTCACCTAAGGCTAAAAAGAGTCAGAAAGCTTTACTTGATTGAAGTACGTTACTGTTAAATTTTAGTAAGAAAACCCTCCTAAATTTATTGTGATTAGGATTACAGTGATTAAATGGCGATTAGAAATTTAAAATTATTAAAACACTTGAGGTAATGGATGTGGAGAACTTTCTCAGTAGTGGAAATTGAAGGTTATAAATAATCTTCATTTGAAATGATTATGTGTAAATATTCTAATGCATTTATAATGAGTAGAAATTATCAGTTAAACTCTTGTATATTTTGCGATCTCGTTTTTATTCTTTTTTTTTCTTTCTTTTAATAGTGTTTGCCAGCTCTGAGCCTGTGCCAGGATTCCAGGGGGATACCCTGCAGCTAGCATTCATTGACCTCAGACAAGTAAGATGTAATAATGTACTTCCCATTTGTTGCCCTCTAACTCTTGCCCCTCCCCTTACTTTTTTTTTTATTAATGCTACAGGAATGCCTGTTTGCCTTGAAACAACCTATCTTAAGGAAAATGCTTCCTTGATAACTATGTATTTGGCAGGTCTCTTTGAACCTGTAATGCATTCAGTACCTCAACTTCATAAAGCATTCTCATCAGTGAATATTCAATTTATTTAGTAGTCATTACCTGCTAAGCAAATTACTAAATCATAACTTTGTAGCTTGGTATAATGACACTTGATGTTCAAATTATTTCTTAATAATCTCGTGGTCATATATGAAAATTGGTGGTATTAACATTAATGTCAGGACCCAAGTTAAATGTAAATTATTACAACCTAGAAAGTAACCCCTTGCATAAAATTTTTTCAATGGTAAAGAATGCTATTTTATAAATTTTCTGTTGGTCCCAGAAAGAAGGATAAAATAAGTTTTAAAAATGTAATGAGACATTTACACAATTCTTTTCTGGCCCCAATACTCTAAGTGTAGTAACAAATATGGTCATTTAAAAACTCTATTCATTTTGCTACTCTGACATCTCTATTGTCATTTTATTTCTTTTCTTCCCTTTTTCCACCTCTTTTTTTTATTCTTTTCCTCCTCTTTTCTCTTCCTCTTTTTGTTGTTTTTAATTCCTATTATTAAGTAGCTTAATAAAGCTGGGGAGTCACAAGGGGGTCGTAGTAGGAAAGGAGGATCCAAGTTAGAGGGCTCAGGAGTGCTAGAATAGACAGTAGGAGTGACTGTGGCCTTTGCAAGAAGAACCATATGGAGATTGAATTAAAACAAAGCCACTGTGGTATCAATCTATTAATGGTTCCCATTCCCTTTAGGGGATAGAGATGAGGCTTCATCGTTGGTATGAACAGACTCTACCACAGTGATGTTTGGAGCAGGACCAGTTTGAGCAGTTAAGAAACTCTGACTTCAGTAAATGTTTGAGAATATAGATAATTCCAACCCAGTGTTTCCTAAATACTTATTGTCTGTTATATATTCATTATTTGCAGAGGAAAGATGTGGTTGAAATAAATATAAAAGTAATATAAGAAATAGTTTTATCCTGATGGAGCTTAAACATGCTTTAGAGAAGCAAAACATAAACTGGTTAGGAATCCTTATAAGACAGTGAGTCGCCGGCTGGGCTGTTATCCCAGCACTTTGGGAGGCTGAGGCGGGTGGATCACAAGGTCAGGAGATCGAGATCATCTTGGCTAACACGGTGAAACCCCGTCTCTACTAAAAATACAAAAAATTAGCCGAGCATGGTGGCACGTGCCTGTAGTCCCAGCTACTGGGGAGGCTGAGGCAGGAGAATCCCTAGACCATGGCAGGTGGAGTTTGCAGTGAGCCGAGATCGTGCCACTGCACTCCAGCCTGGGCAACAGAGCGAGACTCTGTCTCAAAAAAAAAAGACAATGAGTCATGTGGAAAGAATTGGTACATCTTCAAGTCAGGTTTAGTAGGAGACTGAAAAAGCCATTCTTATCTCCAAATTATGTCTGTAAAGTATGGTATATATAAAATATAGTCATATGTACTTTTGTTTGCAATCAGTGCTCAGATATTACGTCAAACAAGGAACACTGTTATAGGTGACCTAGATCTGTAGATGATTAACCTTGCTGAGTTGGGAAAGATAGTAGAAAGTGAAGAAGGTGGTCTTTATTAGGTCATTTGACTATTTAAAAAACTGTCTTCTCTTTATCAAAGAATAAAAAAAAAATTGTTTTTTGAAATCTTTAAATTATCACTGGCTAAGTAAATGACTATTATTTTACAGTCACCTGTGATCCTATATTTATTCGTTTATTTATTTATGAGACAGAGTCTCACTCTGTTGCCCAGGCTGGAGTTCAGTGGCATGGTCTCAGCTCACTGCAGCTCTGCCTCCAGGGTTCAAGCAATTCTCCTGCTTTAGCCTCCTGAGTAGCTGAGACTACAGACGCGCACCACCACGCCTGGCTAATTTTTTATTTTTGTATTTTTAGTAGAGACAGGGCTTTCCCATGTTCGCCAGGCTGGTCTCAAACTCTCGGCCTCAAGTGTTCTGCCTGCCTTGGCCTCCCAGAGTGCTAGGATTACAGGTATAAGCCACAGCGCCCAACCACCTGTGATCCTATTTTAATCAAGTGTTTTAAACCTGTGATATTTGACATACTTCCCCAAATTTCAGATTCTAAAATTCTTTTTGAACTCAAACTTTTGGATATTCCGGAAAGGGCCCCTGGAAGCTCAAGAGAGACATATTAGGGCTTATTCGATATAAGAAAATCATATGAGAAACACTGTCAAATAAGAAATGGTATTTAACTTGCTTTGAATTATATTTATACAAATATCTTATTCATGTATTCCAAAATTATATTGGATTCCTGAAATTCTGATGTCTTGATATATATTATCAGTCATAATTATTATGTTATTACATGTCACAAAAATAACAAAATTCCCTTGTCAATTGGTGTCTTTTACCATGGCTATATTCTTTTTTTTTTTGAGATGGAGTCTCACTCTTGTCACCAAAGCTGGGGTGCAGTGGCGCGATCTCGGCTCACTGCAAACTCTGCCTCCTAGGTTCAAGCAATTCTTCTGCCTCAGCCTCCCAAGTAGCTGGGACTACAGGTGTGTGCCACCAAGCCCAGCTAATTTTTTTTGTACTTTTAGTAGAGGTGGGGTTTCGCCAGGTTGGCCAGGCTGGTCTCAAACTCCTGACCTCAGGTGATTCACCTGCCTCGGCCTCCCAAAGTGTTGGGGTTACAGGTGTGAGCCACTGCACTCAGCCTAACCATGGCTATTCTAAGTCTTGTCATCTACAGAATATTAATTGTTTTTCTTTGATTCTCCTCAAAAAGCAGTTTACATTTGGCTACAGTCCAAAATTTGCTTCTTGGCCTACAGAGTTATATAATGGACTCTGGAGACTCAAAAGGGGGTGGGTGGGAGAAGGGATGAGGGATAAAACATATTGGGGGCTGGGCATGGTGGCTCACGCCTGTAATCCCAGCACTTTGGGAGGCTGAGGCGGGTGGATCATGAGGTCAGGAGATGGAAACCATCCTGGCCAACACGGTGAAACCCCGTCTCTTCTAAAATACAAAAAATTAACCAGGCATGGTGGTGGGTGCCTGTAATCCCAGCTACTTGGGGGGTTGAGGCAGGGGAATCGCTTGAACCTGGGAGACGGAGGTGCGGTGAGCCAAGATCGTGCCATTGCGCCCCAGCCTGGCGACAGAGCAAGACTCTGTCTCAAACAAACAAACACTACATATTGGGTACAATGTATACTACTTGGATGATGAATACACTAAAATCTCATACTTCACCACTATACGATTCACCCATGTAACCAAAAACCACTAATATTTCAAAAGCTATTGAAATAAAATAAAAGGCCGGGCATGGTGGCTCATGCCTGTAATCCCAGCACTTTGAGAGGCCGAGGTGGGCAGATCACGAGGTCAGGAGATCGAGACCATCCTGGCTAACACAGTGAAACCCCGTCTCTACTAAAAATGCAAACATTAGCTGGGTGTGGTGGCACATGCCTGTAATCCCAGTTACTCAGGAGGCTGAGGCAGGGGAATCACTTGAACTCGGGAGGCAGAGGCTGCAGTGAGCCGAGATTGCGCCATTGCGCTCCAGCTTGGGCAACAAGAGCGAAACTCCGTCTCAAAAAAAAAAAAAAAGAAAGAAATAAATAAAATAAAAATAAAAATTTTAAAAAAGAAATACATTCTTTATGCAGACCATCACATAACCATCTTTGACACAAATCACACTCCCCTATATGTAAAGGTTAAATAAGACCTCATAACCAACAGCAATGTACAGACCATGTTTACATCTTAATTTGAACAAAACAGTTATTAAAAAAAAGGGAGGGGGCAGGTTTGAGATAATCAGGGAAATATGGATATTAGATATTTGGTATTAAATTATTTTTAAAAGGTATAATAATGACATGGTGAATATGTTTTTTAAATGCTTTACTAGAGGCATAATAAAATATAGGTAAAATGAAAAAGTACGTATATATGTTATACATTTTCAAAAAACATTAGAATATACAAAAAAGTAGAAAAAATTACTCATAGTCTTACTACCCAAACACATCATTCTTGGCATTCTGTTTTATTTCCTGCTGGTCTTTTTCCATTAATTTTTTTTCCTCATCCATGCTCACCAAAATATGATTGCTGGCATACTGTCCTCACAATTCCTTCTTTGTATTTCAGATAGTGTTTGCCTCTTAAATCTTAAAAAGGAACTTTTTTTTTTTTTACCAGATATTTCAGAGCCATAAAACCCAAATATAATGTGTTTAACTTGTTTTGATCCCAATTCAGACAAATCAACGGGAGAAAGCAGGGAAATGTATTCCGTGGTTTGTTTTAAAACACTTTAACAAAGAAAAATTATTGATAGTAGCTGAATCTGGGAGGTGAGGATGATGGGTTTATTGTGCTATTTACTTTCATGTATGTTTGAAATTTTTCATAATAAAAATAAAAATATTAAAGTAAAAAAATAAAAGACACTGACAAATGCTTTTAAATACAGATGTCTGGTAACATTGGAAATCATACCATTGGACTAGGTAAAAAACTTCCAGGACTCTAATTAAAAAGCTGATACATTCATAAAGATTGCTAATCCAACATCAAGCAAAACAAAAATTACATGGAACTGAACTGATGATGGACTAAAATAATTTTTTTATTATTTTATTTTTAAATGTTAATCTATGTATTTATTTATTTACTGATTTATGTATTTTGAAACCAGGTTATGAGACTGGCTAATTTTTGTATTTTTGGTAAAGATGGAGTTTCACCATGTTGCCCAGGCTAGTCTTGAACTCCTGGGCTCAAGCGATCCACCCACCTCGGCCTCCCAAAGTGCTGGGATTACAGGCGTGAGCCACCGTACTTGGCCCAAAATGATTTTTTGATGACTTTTTATTTAAAACAGTGCTGATTCTTTCTATGTTTCGTTTTCGAGAGCGAAGAAAATTTTTTCTTCTAAGCTATTCATAACAGAGCAATTAGTTAAAGTATACTTATGAACAAAATCAAAACATTTACTTTTCTCTCTAGATGATTTCTCCAGAATTTAGAAACTATCCGTAAATATTCTAGTTTTATGACAATCTAATTATTTACGTAAGTTCAATAAGAATCTTTTCTTTTGTAGCAGGACACATTGAAAACACTGGTTATTTTACCAAGGATTTGACTAAAATGTCATGTTTTCATATATGACCAGACTGCTTTGAGGGATTGGCGTTGACTTTATAAAGCCAATAAAGTTAAAAACAAAACAAAACAAAACAAAAAGAGACTGGCCCTGTACCCTATCCACACAGTTCCCTTATAAGGTTCCTGACCTTGGGATAAGTAAAAAATGTCACTTTCTGGTAGGCCTGAGAACCTCAAGATATTTCGGGGACCTTGAAAAGAGAAAATTTCACCCAGTTCATACCGATATTAGAGGCACAGTCTGATGGCAGATGCTCAGCTTGCTTTCCTACCCTTGAGGCTTTTAAAAGTCTAATCCAAAATTCCTTATTAAAAGTTCCAGCGAAGTCCATTTTTAAAAAGTCCATATGGTGAATCACTGTTCTTCCTGCACTATACAAATAATCAGGCCAAATATGGTAAGACTAAAATTTATTTTACAAATAAATTGGTCCTAGTATAATTTGTATTTGATTTTTTTAAAAGGGGGACTAGAAAAAATATATATTAAAGGAAAAACTATAGTATACCTGTATTAGATTCTAGCCTTGTCTGTTATTTTTGAGTTTTTATTATTTGCCTGAAATTTAGACCAAATCCTAAATTCTTTTTTAGCTACAAGTCTCCAAACTAATGTTTTCACATTTTTCTCACTTAAAATCACTAAAAATTAAAACTGCTTTTCTTAAAGCCCTAAAGCTAGAACTTAATATAAACTTCAACAAAAATCACCAGAGCAACTTACATATTAACAGCCTTTATGCCTACAGATATATGGACTGTGCAAAAAGTTTGCTTGAATACCTGATTCAAACCATAATAATAAAAAATCTGTCAGATTGCCACTGCAACCTGAAGATGCTTCAGAGACTCTAATAATTAGCTTATAGACTACTCCCGACATTGACCATTGTTTTTCTTCTGTTTCTGTAGAGATGCCTCTTATTAAAAATATGTTTGCCTACCTTACATATAGAGGCCTAGCTTTGAGGGCCCATCTGCAGTGCTGTCTTCTAAAATAAGGCACAGCTGTTTAATTGGACTGGCCTATTCCCCAAAATAAGAGACTGATTTGATGAGATCTTTTGCCATTGAGTTACTAACTTGATTTGTCTTTTCACAGCCACTAACTCAGCTTTTAATATGTGAAACTTCTAGGGAAGTTTTGGACAGGGAAATGTTGGGGCTCAGAAACCAGTACTCTAAAATACGGTGCTTTGACATGCTGAACTGAAGAAGCAGCATTGAGGTCTCTCTGACCTCCTTCCCACCCCCACCCACTGCCCCACCATCTCTCAATACTTTGTCTCTCCCAAAGTACAGGATAAAGTTGTTCTCTAAAATTCCCTCATCTGCTTGAAGTTTGGACCTGTCAAGGAAGAAAATGGTTGCCTCTGGTTCCTTCCCTTATATTAGCTAAACTCATGCAAGAAGAAAGACTGAAGTCTGTGAACACACCTGGGCAGACTTTTGTCACATAGGCTCAACACATTTTGTCCCAGACCATTGTATGTTCTTCATTCGCATTAAGTTCCCCTAAAAATCATTCACTACCCTCCTAAAATCATCCACACTTTCCCCATCTCCCTTTCCCATAAGAAAAAAGATACAGGGTCAGGCATGGTGGCTTACACCTATAATCCCAGCACTTGGTAGGCTGAGGTGGGAGGACCACTTGAAGCCGGGTGTCAAGACCAATCTGGGCAACATAGCAAGACCCTACGTCTAAAACAAAACAAAACAAACAAAAACATGTAGCCATCCATACCCCATTGCATAGTGGAAAAATCACTCTGCGATTCTCTCTCATGCATGCTAATAAATGTATATGGTATTTCTCCTATTAATTTGCCTTTTGTTAATTGATGTTTCAGTTAAACTTCCAAGGGTGAGGGAGTTTTCCGTTTATCCCTACAACTCTCAACTTCCATTCCAGTTTACTAGAAGAGATTCTTTCTGTTGACAGTAGATCCATTTCCTTTAGAAGGAGTTCCCTCTGTTGCAGTGCTATTTCCCTGAACAAGGTGATGTAATATTGAAAACAGGATTCTTTAGCAAGTTGAAAACAGGATTGATTGTATATTCATTTCCCAGTTAGTTTAAGGTCACTTAGTGGGGTAAGTTTCCTACTGGTGTAAGTTGCAAGGACATAAACATATTCTCCAATCCAAAGGACAGCTTTAAGAGGAGATGATTTGAGAATAATTCTCATTATATATGAATAATCTGTTTATAGAAAATTTGAAATTTATCATGTGATATTTTCTCAGTTGTATATGAATTTTTATGGTGGTAACTCGTTTATGTGATGTTAACTACTTTATAAGCTCATTGTAGGATCGTGAGTAGGACCACATAGTTTATGAAACTGTTCGTAAGGATTCTGTTCCTTGATTTTTCCAGATAGATAGATGGTTGGTTTAATGGAGATTAAAACACTGATCCCAGGTACTTCCTTCCTTCAAAGATAATCATCATTTGACAGCATAGAAGGCCTCTTTACAAGTATATAGCTCACTAGGGAATCGTTACTAAGACATACTTATGAATATTAATAAACATCTCAAGTCATTTTTGTTGAATTTGCTTTTCAAGTATGTGCACTTAGAGGGCATTAAGTCCTGGTTGACTTTTCCTCATCAATGTAATCTAAGAGACTTCTAAGTTAATTTTAAAAATCTATTATGAAACATGTAGAATTGTGAAATCTATGATGATGTGTGTAGAATTATTAGAATACAAGATTTATGTAGAAATAACTAAATATAAAACAATTTTTGAGAATGGTAGTAAATATGCAGTGGAAGGGATCAATGGATAGAAAATTTTGGGTAAGTTATTACATTTTAATTTTTCTAGTTTTAAAAGGAGTTTAAAATACTTTTTTTCTGATTATTATTGTCAAAATTTAATCATACTCTTCTTGGACTTTTGTATTCCAAAATAAGAATATGCAACTAATTCCTTAGCTGCTAGATCACTATGGCATGGCTTGAATTTTATTATTTTAGCAGCCTGGACTTAATAAATTGAAAAAGATAGATATTTTTCACCTATATTTGTTTTTTTGCTTATATTTGTTTTTAAAATTAGTTTACAAATAGTTAAGTGGTGAAATGCCAAGTATGGGGAATTGGCAAAAAATAAAAATAAAACTGGTCTTGAAAAGTAAAGTCTCACATGAGGTGATAAAAGTTTTTTTTTTATCAGATGTTAGTGATTATTTAAATAAGGATGCTTTAAAGTTTCAATAGGGCTTTTATGTTCCTTACTTCATAAAGCTATTTCATAGCATATTGCTTTAACACTTTTATATGAAGTAGTATACCACCAAATGTAAAGGGGTTGCTAACACCTTTATTTACATTTCAGTTGGGGTTCTGCACTTTTCCTTCTTTTTTTTTTTTTTTCAGTCTGTGATCCATTTCTGTCTTAATAGGGTGGTTGACAGTTCTTTTCAAGCATACTTAGAAAGGCAAAAGAGCCCTTTTCATAGTACTTATAAGGGGTCATGCTTCTGTTTTTTAGTTTGAATTTGATACTGCTTCATGAGTTGCTATGAAAGATTAGGAAGTAGGTCCAGTGGTCAGATTTTACCTGCCCACCCGGACTTTGCCCTGAGGTCAAACTCCTGATATTTGCTGTTCTGAATAGAGGAGTTGATGACAAGTATGAGCTGATACAAGAGGAAAGTTAGAACCATATCAAAGCTGAAGGCAAGAGAATTGGGACTCTATGAGAGACTAGCTAAAAGATGGATCATCAGGATTGCCCTCTTCTAAGGAAAAGGAAATAGCTGACGTGTGAGTGAAAAGACTTTATCATCCTGCCAATCACATACTTGCTAATGGAAGCCAGTTATCTCAACAACATCTTAAGTCCTACTGCTCTAGTAGACAATGTGGAGGATTAGCGGTACTGATGCCACATTATATAAATATGCTGCCTCCATCAGTTTAAATGTGCTTTGTGAATATGATTTGTTTGCATAAATTTTTTTTACAAGTAAAGCCTATCATCCTGTTACTCCCTATTCTGAAATTAAGTCGCTAAATGATGAAGGACTTGATATACTTATTTGTGTCTGTTTTCATTTACAAAGACCATATGTTTTGTTAAACATAATCTTTCAAGTGGATTTCAGATGAATATGTGAAATTCTTTTGGCAATGTATGAAAACTTAAGAAAATTTAAACTATATTAAGATTCTTTGTATAATATGCAGTATTCAGTGATAATTTTTTATAACTTTTTTTTTAAATAACTCATTCTTAATACATAGAAATATTTCACTAAATATCACTGGGAAATGAGGTGTCACATATAACTGAATTTTCCAGGTGACCAAAGATGATTTTTTAATCGCCAAAGCTTTTTAAATATAGCCATTTTGATGGAAAACTTTAAAGAAGCTGTCTCTCACTTTCATAGCTTCTTAACGGCATATAATTTCCACAGTAGATTGAGCGTCCATTGCTTCACTAATACTATACTAAATCCTCTTTAACTGATCCTGTTGCATTTTGTGAGAAGTTACTTACACTGGCAAGATATCATTATTTCATTTGACGGTATCTTGATAATCTTTTAGAAAATATGGAGAAGTTTAGGTAGGTCAAATGATAAAGCAGTAAGGTGGGTTTCAAGCTAATGAAACAATCGTTTGCCCAAAGAATGCTGGCTGACGTATTGTTACCACCCTAGAGCTTCATTTCCCAAAGGATCTTTCCAGGAACACTGATTTCTCAAGATGAGAAAAGGTTTCCAAGTCAGATAAGTTTGGGAAGCACTTTATATTTTAACCCCTCTTAGAGAGCATTTTTATTAGGATTTTATTTTATTTTAATTTTTTGGAGACATGGTTTCACTCTGTCACCCAGGCTGCAGTACAGTGGCACAGTCTTGGCTCACTGCAACCTCTGCCTCCCAGGTTCAAGCGATTTTCCTGCCTCAACCTCCCGAGTAGCTGGGATTACAGGTGCACACCACCACACCTGGCCTGGCTAAGACAGGGTCCCACCATGTTGGCCAGGCTGGCCGCAAACTCCTGACCTCAGGTGATCCACCCAGCTAGGCCTCCCAAAGTCCTGAGATTACAGGTATAAGCCACCGTGCCTGGCCTTTTATTAGAATTTTAAAGACAGGAATTCTGCAGTAACCCAGCATTCCCAAACTCATTACAGGGCACCTCCCTCACTCATTTTAGGGTTTATTACATGAAACATCCTTTGGCAAATGCTTTAAGGAAGATGCTGGCAATGCCCTCTAAATGTCTTTCTTTGACAGTTTGAGATCAACAGTTTTCTTTTCTCTTTTTTTCCTGGAAAGCCCAACCAGCAGGGATCAACATATTTTTAAAATAATAATTTGAGTTAAGACATAGAAAAAATACAAATTGTATGTGTAGATTATATGAAGCCAGGAGAGTTACCCAAGATGACAGGAGACAGAATCAAAGTCTTCTCAGTAGGCTTGAGTGATGAGCCAAAGTCAACAAAGTTAAATTTAGTAAGAAAAATATTAACTCTATGTTTAACTTTTTAAAAAATAAATTTTTTAAATTTCAGGTTGTAGGAAATCTGACTTATAATGCGAAAAAGATCTGGTAGTTTTAGTTAACCTCCATGAACAAATTGTGTGATGGTAATTCCTAGACTGCATTCATGAAATTGTGGTATTTGGGTTAGACCACTGTGCTTTGGGGCTGTTAAGACTATGCCCATGTATTGCATGATGACATAGACACTCACAAATTGGAGAGCACCTAAAAAGAGAGTTACAAGGCTAATGAGGGATGAGATACCTTGTCATATGAGAAGCCGTTTTTAAATTTTGGGACATTTAATTTAAAGCTTAGAAGTGTAGCTTTGCAGAGGAATATAAAATAGGTTTTTATTGGCCTAGATATATGAGTCAAGTGTACTATTTTCTTCTTCCAAATATAATCCTATGCCACAATAATAATTTACTTAACCCATTCAGGATTAGGTCTTGTTTTCAAGTATTTAATTTATTTCAAGTATTTTAATTTTGGGCAAACTAGAGAAAAGAGGAGTGGTCATTCCTTTGAATGATATGTAGAGAATTTGAAAGGGAATTTTAAATGTGCAAAATATATGTGGATCTCATAGCACTTTTCAAATAAATATTTTATTAAAGTACATTACGCATTCGGGCAAATCATATGTATACTGCTGCTGATTTTTCACCAGGTGACTACATCTATAGAACACATAAATCAAGAAAGAGAACTTGACCAGTACCTCAAAAGAGAGCTCCCATCCCACACTGTGCCTCTTTCTAGTCATTCTTCTCCTCCCTCTCAAGGATAACCACTATCATGACTTTTAACACCAAAGATAAAAGTAGCCTGAGTTTTAACTTTGTATACACCAAATCATGCAGGATAACTTTTGGTTCTGCTTTCTTTTGCTCATTGTCTTTGAAATTTATCCATGTTGTTACATATAGCTGTGGTTCATTCACTCCCTTTGTTGTGTAGTCTGCCCTTGTAACAAATATACTATAATTTATGTATATGTTCTGCCCTTGGTAGACATATAAACTGATTCCAGGTTTGCTGTTACAATGGTACTAACATCATCATTCTTTTACATGTCTTTTGGTAAACATATGCACACATTTCCGTTTGAGTGTTTACCTAGGAGTGGAATTGCTGAGTCAGGGGGTGTATACACATGATCAGTTTTAATAGATACTATGAAGCATTTGTGCTAGTTTATACTTCAGCCATCAGTGTAGAGAAGTTCTAGCTGTTCTGCATCCCTGTTATCACTTGGTATTGTCTGTCTCTTCCTTTTTAGCCATTCCAGTGGCTGTGTGGTAGTTTTACAGTGTGGTTTTAATATACAGGCATACCTTGCTTTATTGTGCTTCGCTTTGTTGCAAATCGCAGATAATGTGATTTTTACAAATCTAAGGTTTGTGATACTGCTGCATCCTGGAAGTCTTTCAGTACCGTTTTTCTAACAGCATATGGTCACTTAGTATCCTTGGTCACATTTTGTAATTCTCACAGTATTTCAAACTTTTTCATTATTACTATGTCTATTTTTGATCTGTGATCAGTGGTCTTTGGTGTTACCATTGTAATTGTTTTGGGGTGCATGAACCACACCCATATAAGGTGATGAACTTAATCAATAAACGTGTGTTCTGACTGCCCTACCAACCAGCTGTTCCTGTCTCTTCCTCTCCTGGAGCCTCCCTATTCCTTAAGAGGTAACAATATTGAAATTAGGCTAATTAATAATCCTACAGTGGCCTCTAAGTGTTCAAGTGAATGGAAGAGTCACATGTCTCTCACAAAAGCTAGAAATGATTAACTTAATGAGGAAGGCATGTCAAAAGCTGATAGACCAAAAGCAAGGCCTCTTGCACCAAACAGCCAAGGTGTGAATACAAAGAAATAATTATTGAAGGAAATTAAAAGTGCTACTCCAGTGAACACAAGATTGATATGAGAGCAAAATAGCCTCACTGCTGATATGGAGAAAGTCTGAGTGTTCTGGATAAAAAACCAGCCACAGCATTCCCTTGAGCCAAAGTATAATCCAGAGCAAGGAGGGCCTAACTCTGTTCAATTCTATGAAGGCTGAGAGAAGTGAGGAAGCTGCAGATGAAAAGTTTGAAGGTAGCTGGGGTTGGTTCATGAGGTTTAAGGAAAGAAGCCATCTCCATAACAAACATGCAAGATGAAGCAGCAAGTGCTAATGGAGAAGCTACAACAAGTAATTTATCCAGAAGATCTAACTAAGATAATTGATGAAGTAGCTACACTAAGCAAAAGATTTTCAATGTAGATCAAACAAACTTCTGTTGGAAAAAGGTATCAACTATGACTTTCATAACTAGAGAAGAGAAGGCAATATTTGGCTTTAAAGTTTCAAAGGACATTCAGACTGTCTTGTTAGGGACTAATGCATCTGGTGACTTTAAGTTGAAGCCAGTATTCAATGACCATTCCAAAAACCCAAGGGCCCTTAAGAATTGTTACATCTGCCTGTGCTCTATAAATGGAACAACAAAGCCTGGGTGACAGCACATCTATTTATAGCATGGTTTGTTGAATATTTTAAGTGCACTGTTGAGACCTCCTGCTCAGAAGAAAAGAATCCTTTCAAAATATTACTGCTTATTAACAATGGACTTTGTCACTCAAGAACTCTGACGGATATGTACAAGGAAATAAATGTTTTCATGCCTGCTAACACAGCATTCATTCTGCAGCCCATGGATCAAGGAATGGTTTCAACTTTCAAGTCTTATTATTTAAAAATACATTTTGAAAGGCTACATCTACCATAGAATAGTTCCTCTGATGGGCCTGGGCAAAGTCTGCTGAAAGCCTTCTGGAAAGGATTCGCCATTCTAAATGCCATTAAAGACATTTGTGATTGGTCGTGGTTCACCCCTGTAATCCCAACACTTTGGGAGGCCGAGGTGGGAGGACTGCTTGAGGCTGGGAGTTTGAGACCAACCTGGACAACATAAGGAGATGCTGTCATATGTTATTTTTTTTTTAAATTAGCCAGGCATGGTGGTGCTTGCCTGTAATTCCAGCTACTCTGGAGGCTAGGTGGGAGGATCGCTTGAGCCCTGGAGTTCGAGACTTCAGTGAGCCGTGATTGTGCCACTCCACTCCAGCCTGGGCAACAGAGCAAGACCCTGTCTCAAAAAAAAGAAAAAAGTTTCCAATCCTCATGGATGATTTTGAGGGGTTCAAGACTTCAGTGGAGGAACTAACTGTAGAAGTCGTGGAAATAGCAAGAAAACTAGAACTGGAGCCTGAAAATGTGACTGAGTTGCTAAAATCTGACGATAAAATTTGAATGGATGAGGTATTACTTCTAACGGATAAGCAGGGAAAGTGTTTTTTTGAGATGCAATCTACCCCTGGTGAAGAGGCTGAGAACATTGTTGAAATGACAACAAAGAATTTAGAATATGCTGGATGTGGTGGTTCATGCCTGTAATCCCAGCACTTTGGGAGGCCGAGGCAGGTGGATCACCTGAGGTCAGGAGATCAGGACCAGCCTGACCAACATGGAGAAACCCTGTCTCTACTAAAAATGCAAAATTAGTCGGAAGTGGTGGCATATGCCTGTAATCCTAGCTACTTGGGAGACGGAGGCAGGAGAATCACTTGAACCTGGGAGGCGGAGGTTGCGGTGAGCTGAGATCGTGCCATTGCACTCCAGCCTGGGCAACAAGAGTGAAACTCCATCTCAAAAAAAAAAAAAAAAAGAATTTAGAATATTACATAAACTTAGTTGATAAAGAAGTGGCAGAATTTGAAAGGATTGACTCCAATTTTGAAAGATGTTCTACTCTGGTTAAAATGCTGCCAAACAGTATCCCATGCTTCAGAGATACCTTTTGTGAAAGGAAGAGTCAATTGATGCAGTAAATTTCATTGTCTTTTTTTAAGATATTGGCATAGTAGCCGGGCGCGGTGGCGCACGCCTGTAATCCCAGCACTTTGGGAGGCCCGGGGGGTGGATCACGAGGTCAGGAGATCGAGACCATCCTGGCTAACACGGTGAAACCCCATCTCTATTAAAAATACAAAAAAATTAGCCAGGTGTAGTGGCGGGCACCTGTAGTCCCAGCTACTCGGGAGGCTGAGGCAGGAGAATGGCGTGAACCTGGGAGGCGGAGCTTGCAGTGAGCCGAGATTGCGCCACTGCACTCCAGCCTGGGCGACAGAGCGAGACTCCATCTCAAAAAAAAAAAAAAAAAAAAAGATATTGGCATAGCCACCTCAGCCTTTAGCAAGTACCACCCGAATGAGTCAGCAGCCATCCACACTGAGGCAAGAGTCTCCACCAGCAAAAACATTACAACTTGCTGAAAGCTCAAATGATCATTAGCATTTTTTTCGTAGTAAAGTACATTTAATTAGGGTGGGTACATTGTTTTTTCAGATATGCTGTTGCACACTTAATAGACTATAGTGTAAACATAACTTACACTGGGTAACCAAAAAATTTGTGTCACTCACTTTATTGTGATAATCTGGTTGTCTGGAACCAGACATACAGTATCTCCGAAGTATGCCTGTTTATTTTTTGATGACTTATAAAATTGAATTTTTTTTCATCCATGTATTTGCCATTTGAATGTTCTCTTTTGTGAATAACCTGCCCGGATTTGTGGCCATTTTTCTCTATTGGGTTGTCTATGCCTGACTGATTTATAGAATTTCTTTGTATATTCTGAATGGGAGTTCTTTATCAGGTCTATGTATTGTAAATGTCTTCTACTCTGTTGCTTGTCTCTTCACTCTTAATAGTGTCTTTTGATGAGGAGAAGTTCATAGTAGTAATGAAATCCAGTTTATTATTTTTTATGATTCTTTTAATGTCCTGTTTAAGAAATCTTTGCCTACCCCTGAAATCATAAAGATATTTTCCTTTGTTTTCTTCTGTAATTTTGTTTTACCACTCATATTTAAGTTTCTAATCCATCCAAAGTTGATTTTTATGCATAGTTTGGGATGTAAATTTCAAGATTCATTTTGTTCTATATGGTTATTCAATTGACCTAGCATCATTTATTGAAAATAAGTGGATCTCATAGTGTTTTTCTTTTTTCTTTTCTTTTTTTTTTTTTGAGATGGAGTTTCACTCTTGTTGCCCAGGCTGGAATGCAATGGCGCGATCTTGGCTCACCGCAACCTCTGCCTCCCAGGTTCAAGCGATTCTCCTGCCTCAGCCCCGAGTAGCTGGAATTACAGGCATGTGCCACCATGCCCGGCTAATTTTGTATTTGTAGTAGAGACGGGTTTTCTCCATGTTGGTCAGGCTGGTCTCGAACTCCCGACCTCAGGTGATCCGCCTGCCTCGGCCTCCCAAAGTGCCGGGATTACAGGCCTGAGCCACCACTCCCGGCCTCTCATAGTGTTTTAATGTAAAATAATTATAAAACATGAGACTATGAGACATAAATGATATTTGTTTCTAATGTACAAGTAAAATGTTTTCTCTTATGTTCATTAACTATATGCCTGTATTTCATGGTTCATGCCATCCCTCATAAGCAAATTAATTGATTACATGTTTGAGGTTTTTAAGTATCAGCGTACCTATACTCTCACGACATCAAAGGTAGTTTTAAAAATAAAACAGTTCTAGAGCAAGTATTTATAACAATATAGGCCATATAAAAGAATAAAAAGCTAAATTATAAACCTTATAAGAAGCATGCCTTTTTTGTTCACTGCTGTATATCTATGGGCTAGGACTATCCTGGCACGTAGTAAGCAATCAATAAATGTTGAATAAGTAAATGCAGATCTTTTAGCTATACTTAAAAACTTTTTTTGCTGTACAGCAACACATTAGGAATTGAGGTATTGTGGAATAATAAACTAATGTTCCATATAAACAAACATCCTTTAAAGGAACTAAAATTTTTTTCTTTTTAAATTATTTACGCGAGAATATTTCTAAAAATACATTACCCATTTCTCTGCCTTCTCTATAAGTGTAACAAATATAAACCTTTTTTGATTTCTCTTCATCAGCATTAGGGATAATAAATAATAATAAATAATGTGAATTATTTCTGAGAAATATTGTCATCTCTCCAGGACCAACTGCTGCTTATTCTTTTATGGATAAAGAAATATTTTGGACAAGGGAATTATAAGAATTTAGACAAAGGCAGTGTACATCTTAATTAAGTGATCAGCAATGACTGATATAAAGCAGCATTTCCTAAACTGTTGTTTGGGACAGTTAGTCATGGAGAAAGTGAACTATGGTCAAATAATCATAGGAATCTTTACATATTGTGTGTCTTGTAAATTCACAATTTCATTAACATATTAAAGGCTTTGAGAAGTCCTAGAGTAAAGGTATAACTCATTTTTCCCTCAAAACTGTTTGAATATTGAATACTTTTCAAAATGAAAATCTCTTTACCATCCTGCAAAGCAGTGCTCTATGGCACACAGAAAACAGACATACCTGGACCACCATTACATTAGTCTGTTGGTTCCTGCAACTGTATGGTTAAAACAGAAGATTCTAATAGCAAATAAATAAGCTTTTCAGGAGATGAAATGTAAATATTAAAATGAAAATAATACAAAAATGATGAAAAATGGTAAGTTTTCTTTTTTTTTTTTTTCTTGGAGACAGAGTCTTGCTCTGTTGCTCAGGCTGGAGTGCAGTGACACAGTCTCAGCTCACTGCAACCTTTGTCTCCTGGGTTCAAGCAATACTCGTGCCTCAGCCTCCTGATTAGCTGGGACTACAGTTGTGCACCACCAGGCCCTACTAATTTTTTTTTTTTTTTTTTTTTGAGACGGAATTTCGCTCTTGTTGCCCAGGCTGGAGTGCAATGGCACGATCTCGGCTCACCACAACCTCCACCTCCCGGGTTCAAGCGATTCTCCTGCCTAGCCTCCCAAGTAGCTGGGATTGCAGGCATGCACCACCACACCCGGCTAATTTTGTATTTTTAGGAGAGACAGGGTTTCTCCATGTTGGTCGGCTGGTCTTGAACTCCCAACTGCAGGTGATCCGCCTGCCTCGGCCTCCCAAAGTGCTGGGATTACAAGCCTGAGCCACCGCGACTAGCCTAGTTTTTTGTATTTTTAGTAGAGACGAAGTTTTGCCATGTTGCCCAGGCTGGTCTCAGACTCCTGAGCTCAGGCAGTCTGCCTGCCTCGGCATCCCAAAGTGCTAGGATTATAGGCGTGAGCCACTGTGCCTGGCCAAAAAATGGTAAATTTTCAAAAATAATTTGAACTTCTAAAAAAGGCATTCAGATAATTTTATGAAGGATGATAGTTACTAGAGAATTAATGCTGCTTAGATGCAGTAAACCAGTCAGTCATACAGAATAACTTGTTTTTAAGAAGCATGAACAGTAACACAGGATTCCTTGTGAAGAATGAAAAGATTTAAGTGAGAAGTTAAAATACCAGCTCATGTAGAGTTCAAATCCTAACAGTTGTTAGATTCCTTAGTGACTCATCAAGGCTGTTGTTACTGAGCCACAGTCTGCAAGTATGCAGAGAAAGTATGCAGTCTCCAAGTATGGAGAAAAATAAAGAATATGTTTTTACTTTTTTCTCTTACTAATATACTTCATAAATTATAAATGAGATGGAAACAATTTGAAGGGTAGATGTTTTAGTAAAATCATCAAGATAGGTTCTTTGTTTTTCTGTTTGTTGTAGAGTGTCTCATAGTATTATTAACAAAAAAGAAATACAGTTAAAGTGACATTTTTCAAGATACACCTTCCCTTAAGGCAAACAATCTAATTTTTGCCAAAATAAGAACCTTAAAGCCAAACTTCCAGGAAGAAAATAGTATTACTATTTAGTGTACTAAAAATAGGATGAAAAAATGTTGTTAAGTCCTTTAGAACTTACAGATATTTTTGGCCCAGATGGTTTACTTTTCATGTTAATTTAGCTGTGAGCACCTACAGATGCAGAAAGAGAAGGGGGTAGAGGAACAAAAGCTACTTTGTTCAGTTGATCTCTTTACCTGACACCAAGCCCTCCCTGCCAGGTAAGAGAGGAAATTTACACCTAGATATGTTCTTTTTCCTGTCATCACTTCTTTGATGCAACATCATTTTTTAAAGAATTTTTTTTTTAAAAAAAGTCATTTTGTTACCCTGCACATTAATCTTTTTATTAATTGAAACCAGGGAAGATTCTCTGCCTCCAGGAGTTCATGAATTATTTCTGAAGGTAAAGCCCATTCTTTTTCATTTTTTAGTTGGTTTTTAACTTATCAACTCTTACAACTTGACTTGTTCTTATCTGTGTCCTGATCCAATATGTTCTTATTTAATTGGACAAGAGTGTAGTCCATGCCTTTTTTTTTCTTTTCTTTTTCTTTTTTTCTTTTTTTTCTTTTTGAGACAGAGTCTCCGCTCTGTCACCCAGGCTGGAGTGCAGTGGCACAATCTCAGCTCACTGCAACCTCCACCTCCCAGGTTCAAGCGATTTTCCTGCCTCAGCCTCCCGAGTAGCTGGGATTACAGGCACATGCCACCACACCCAGCTAATTTTTGTATTTTTAGTACAGAGAGGGTGTCACCATGTTGGTCAGGCTGGTCTTGAACTCCTGACCTCAGGTGATCTGCCCGCCTCTGCCTACCAAAGTGCTGGGATTATAGGCATGAGCCACCGTGCCCGGCCCCATGCCATTTTTAAAAGAGGCACCCCATAATACTACGCCTCACTTCACAGATTTGTTTTCTAATGAGAAACAAATGCATATATCATGAAGCTATATGCCATTTCTTTCATGATAAATTGTCAGTCTGGGCTTCTCAATATAATACACTACAAGAGGACTAAGCAACCATTAGCCATGGGCATTACTCATTTGACCACTCTTATGTTCTACCACTTTATAGGGAAATCTGTTATGAATAATTTGTAGTTTTTTATTGATTTTTTTCCCCCCTTAGCCTTCATCTCCACAGACAGGAATTAGTTGTAACATAGATTGCAGACCAGGTGTGGTGGCTTATGCCTGTAATTCCAGCAGTTTGGGAGGCCGAGGCAAAAAATCAGCCGGGTATTGTGGTGCACACCTGTAGTCCCAGCTACTCAGGAGGCTGAGGCAGGAGGATTGCTTGAGCGTGGGAGGTCAAGGCTGCAGTGAGCTATGATTGCACCACTGCACTCCATCCTGGGCGACAGAGCGAGACCCTGTCATAAAAACAACAGCAAACAACAACATAGATTGCATTGCACAAAGGTCATTACATGCCTTTACGTCAGGGGCTCCAACTTGAGAACCATGGGTTGGTTTTAGGAGGTTCAAGCAGAATTTTGTATGCGCATTTTTCTGAGAAGAAAGTCTGATATTTTCATCTCAAAGGCAGCATATATGACCTAAAAAATAGATAGCTACACACCACTACTCCAGCAAAACTGAAAGCTGTCCAGATTAAGCCAGATCACCAAGAGCTGCCCTATTTTTAGATGTTTCTTCATTTACTCGACAAATGTTTGAGCACCTGCTTTGGGCACTGTTTTAAGTGCAGAAGACACAGTGGTGAACAAGATAGGCAGGATCCCTCCTCTCACAATCCCCCTTTGTTGGAGGGAGATCCACAACAAAGAGTGCTAATTTAAATAGTTTTAGATGGAATTTCAAATAGCTTTTAGATGGTATGAGAAAAATAAAACAGGTTAATGTGATAGTGACTGGAGGTGAGGTGGGCCACTTCAGATTTGGTGATCAGGGAAACCGTCTTTAAGGCGGTGGCATTTGAGCACATAACTGAGTGAAATTGGGAAATATAGGGAAATAGCATTCCTGGCAGAGGGAAGAGCAAGAGCAAAGTCCTAAGGTGCTGTTAGGAAAGAGAAAGGGAAATAGTATGGATATAATGTAGTGTGCCAGAGGAAGAGGGACAAATGAAATTAGGAGGATTATCAGAGCCAAATCATGTAAGGCCTTGAGGGCTTTGTTGAGGAGTTTGGATCATAGGTATGGGAAATCATTCAAGGGTTTCAAGCAGGTTAGTGTCATACTCTGATTTGTATTTTGAGAGTTTATTCTGGCTGTTTTAAGGAGAATAGATTTAAAAGGGACAGAATTAGAATCAGGAAGAGCAATTAGATGATTGTTTTGGTAGTCTAGGCTACAGATGATAGAATTGCTGTAGTAACTACTGATGATTGGGTTCACTATATTTCATAGTAGCTCATAGTAGCTCCCAGCAGACTCAGAGATTTCTGCTTTCAGTATTACAGATAGTAGAATTTACAGTGAGCAACTGGTTTGTTTTTATTTCAAGAGAACTGTGAGTTGTATAATTAATAGTATTTTATTCTGTATTTTGGAGACAGAAAAACTGAGGAATATAGCATAGCATCACATGTATTTTGTATACTAACCTCATCTTCTTTCGTACTCTCACTTTCTCTTGGCCCTAGCTTTTCTCAGTTAACTAAGTTAAATTTGTCTTGCATATGTTTTTGTAAATTGGCTTAAAACCCTTTTGGAACAATGCAATATGTAAATAAATTAAGCGTTTGTTAGTGGACTCCTAAAACTGTTCGCAGTAAAAAGCATTAGGTGTGGGTAGATTTTGATTTATTTGCTTGTTTATTTACTCATTTATTTATTCAGCAAAAATGATTGAGTGCCAGGCACTGGGGAAAAAGAAGTGAGTGATAGAAATTAAGTAAGAGCCAGACTATTGGAGAGATAAGTTAGTTGGCAGTAATGAGATAAAGTTGAAGACAAAGACTATTGGATTCTGAAAGACAGCTAAAGGATAAAAAGTTAGGAGTGTGAAAAGAAAGCCACCAAAGTATCTGAATGACTTGCTGACAAGAACACTATTGTGTAGGAAATCAGAGACAGGATGGAGCCCTGCTCTTCTTAATAACTACTGCATGACTTTGGAGACTATTTCCTGAACTATTTCAACTATATATATTACAATGGTTTAATGAAATCTGTGAGGGAAAATGTTGTATAGTTTACTTCTGGGAGAGAGCTTTTACCTAGCATGCTTAATCTTGATTGCTAAAGTTAGAAATTATGTGAAGCTTGCAGTCAAGAGGTTGTCAGTTGATTGAGTCAGCAGCTACCATCTATTGGTTTTTAACACTTCAACAGGGCAGTGGCATCGCTATGCCAGGTTCATATCATAGGTGAACTATTAAAAGCTGACAGTTTCATAAAATGTGTTAGGGAGGATTCCCTCTTTTTCTATCGATTGGAATAGTTTCAGAAGGAATGGTACCAGTTCCTCCTTGTACCTCTGGTAGAATTCGGCTGTGAATCCATCAGGTCCTGGACTCTTTTTAGTTGGTAAGCTATTGATTATTTCCACAATTTCAGATCCTGTTATTGGTCTTTTCAGAGATTCAACTTCTTCCTGGTTTAGTCTTGGGAGGGTGTATTTGTCGAGGAATTTATCCATTTCTTCTAGATTTTCTAGTTTATTTGCATAGAGGTGTTTGTAGTATTCTCTGATGGTAGATTGTATTTCTGTGGGATCGGTGGTGATATCCCCTTTTTCATTTTTTATTGCATCTATTTGATTCTTCTCTCTTTTATTCTTTATTAGTCTTGCTAGCGGTCTATCAATTTTGTTGATCTTTTCAAAAAACCAGCTCCTGGATTCATTAATTTTTTGAAGGGTTTTTTGTGTCTCTATTTCCTTCAGTTCTGCTCTGATTTTAGTTATTTCTAGCCTTCTGCTAGCTTTTGAATGTGTTTGCTCTTGCTTTTCTAGTTCTTTTAATTGTGATGTTAGGGTGTCAATTTTGGATCTTTCCTGCTTTCTCTTGTGGGCATTTAGTGCTATAAATTTCCCTCTACACACTGCTTTGAATGTGTCCCGGAGATTCTGGTATGTTGTGTCTTTGTTCTCGTTGGTTTCAAAGAACATCTTTATTTCTGCCTTCATTTCATTATGTACCCAATAGTCATTCAGGAGCAGGTTGTTCAGTTTCCATGTAGTTGAGCGGTTTAGAAAAAACAAACAACCCCATCAAAAAGTGGGCGAAGGACATGAACAGACACTTCTCAAAAGAAGACATTTATGCAGCCAAAAAACACATGAAAAAATGCTCATCATCACTGGCCATCAGAGAAATGCAAGTCAAAACCACAGTGAGATACCATCTCACACCAGTTAGAATGGCCATCATTAAAAAGTCAGGAAACAACAGGTGCTGGAGAGGATGTGGAGAAATAGGAACACTTTTACACTGTTGGTGGGACTGTAAACTAGTTCAACCATTGTGGAAGTCAGTGTAGCAATTCCTCAGGGATCTAGAACTAGAAATACCATTTGACCCAGCCATCCCATTACTGGGTATATACCCAAAGGACTATAAATGATGCTGCTATAAAGACACATGCACATGTATGTTTATTGCGGCACTATTCACAATAGCAAAGAGTTGGAACCAACCCAAATGTCCAACAACGATAGACTGGATTAAGAAAATGTGGCACATATACACCATGGAATACTATGCAGCCATAAAAAATGATGAGTTCATGTCCTTTGTAGGGACATGGATGAAACTGGAAAACATCGTTCTCAGTAAACTATCGCAAGGACAAAAAACCAAACGTCGCATGTTCTCACTCATAGGTGGGAATTGAACAATGAGAACTCATGGACACAGGAAGGGGAACATCACACTCCGGGGACTGTTGTGGGGTGGGGGGAGCGGGGAGGGACAGCATTAGGAGATATACCTAATGCTAAATGACGAGTTAATGGGTGCAGCAAAACAACATGGCACATGGATACATATGTAACAAACCTGCACATTGTGCACATGTACCCTAAAACCTAAAGTATAATAATAAAAATAAATAAATAAATAAATAAATACAAAAAAATATATATAAGAAGACTGAGGAGATGGTCTTAAGTTGCTTTCAGTGAGGAAGATTGGGGTGGTGAAGGTGACTAGAGGGCAGGTATGGGAGAGAATTTTTACTGCTTATACACTATTTTCTGAATCTTAAACAAGATGAAAGTCACATTCTTTTATAAATTAAGCACTAATTTTAAATTAAAAATAAATGATCAGATGAGGTACGCAACATAAAAGGTACTAGAGGGTAGGCAGACTCATAAATGTCTCACTGGAATAAATCATTGCCTACTCATATAATGGCCTTAAATTAATAAAGTAGTTGTGCTTGTGGAGATTGGGATGGAGGTAGTAATGGCAAATTTCATTGCCTGCTCATTTACTGATCTTAATAAAGTAGTTGTGCTTGTGGAGATAGAGATGGAAGTAGTAATGTAGCAGTGGTGGTGGAGGTGGTGGTAGTAGAAGTGAAGGTGGTGGTGGTGGAGTTGGATGTGGAGGTAGAAGTGGTGTTGGTGGATGTGGTGCAGGTGGGAGGTGAAGGCAATAAAAAAATAAAAATTAAAATTAAAAAAAAGCTGACAGTTTCTTCCACCAGTCTTGCTTGAAAAGGGAAGTACCCTGGGCACCCACCTCCTTGTTCTTAGCCCCTCACCCATTTTCTTTTACCCTTTTGTACATGGCCTGATAATCTCTCTCTACCATACCCCCAAATGATTATAAGGTTTAGGAAAGAAGTTTCCATGTACATCACCACAGAAAGATAGGAAAACCCTGATAAACATACACTTGTATTTGACTCAAAATGAGCAACTTTGAGTTCTGTCTAAAGGGACATGAACAAGCCTTGAAACTTATGAAGGAATTGTGTGGCCAGAATTCTTGCCATGGAGACTGGACGTCTGCCAGGACTTTACTTTGAAATTTCTGTCTTCTGTTTCTAGTCTTAAGGCATCACAACATACAATTCTTTTGCCACTGGTCCAGTTTATTCTTTTATGATGAGGAAGAAGGCACTTTTAAATAACAATTATTTCCACTATAATTAAACAAATCTTCTTTTGTTTGCATTATTTTGTTACTATATTGTATACACACCCTGCCTGCTTAAACTTGCCCCTGTGACTACTTCACAGGAACTTTCTTTAGAAGTTTTAAAGTCGTGACTTCTTAAAGTATTAATGGGATTTGCCAAAGTTGTAGTATCTGAATGCTTGACTAGATATAGTAGCAGGACAACAAGCTTGTTCACACAGCTCCTCCAGCAAGCATTTTTTCCTCAGACAATCCTAAATTCATTTGAAGTGCCAAAGAATTAAAGGAAGATACATTTGGGTTTACTTCTGAATATAACAAGACCAGACATCTCACAAAGTTTACCTTAAGGTCCAGATATTAGAAAAGTATGCTGCCCTTTTGGGAAAGCTTAGATTATAAAGGATTAGTCTGAACCTAAATGACTTTTGCTTTTTTCTTCTTTTTGCTCCAGTGTCATAATTCCGGAAGTTTATAGTTTATGTGCTTAAATATGTAGGTGATAGGTGCTTATGCCTTCAGCTATCGATATGAACTTTGAACTCACAGTTTTATGATTATTTTAAGAGTAAATGTTAGAGCTGTTTTGTAGTTTGGAAAATTACCCTGTAAAATGATTTTTCAAAAACCAGAAATACTGTGATAGTTACAAAAATTGCTTATGCTCACTGTTTTTAAAATTTTCTTAAAAGTACTATAATTGCACACTCACAAAAAGTTACAAATATAGTTTAGAGA
The DNA here is from genome assembly GCF_028878055.3 of Symphalangus syndactylus. Taxonomy (NCBI): domain Eukaryota; kingdom Metazoa; phylum Chordata; class Mammalia; order Primates; family Hylobatidae; genus Symphalangus; species Symphalangus syndactylus. The sequence goes on along the minus strand of NC_072424.2, from coordinate 45,617,178 downwards.
GGTCCCTTGTACACTTCCCCCAGTGCTAACGTTTTACATAGCTATAGTATTTGTCAAAACCAGGAAATTGCGGCCTGGTGTGGTGGCTCACGCCTGTCATCCCAGCACTTAGGGAGGTTGAGATGGGCAGATCACTTGAGGCCAGGAGCTCTAGACCAGCTTGGCCAACATGGCAAAACCCCGTCTCTACTAAAAATACAAAAATTAGACGGGTGCATTGGCACACGCTTGTAATCCCCGCTAGTTGGGAGGTTGAGACATGAGAATTGCTTGAACCTGGCCTGTGGGGGTTGCAGTGAGCCGAGATCTTGCCACTGCATTCCAGCCTGGATGACAGATCAAGACTCTGTCTCCAGAAAAACAAAAACAAAAACACAGGAAATAGATAGTGCATGTTCACCGTTAAACTAAAATCAAACATAAAAAGAAAGCTCTCAGGCCAGGTGCGGTGGCTCACACCTGTAATCCCAGCACTTTGGGAGGCCGAGGTGGGCAGATCACCGAAGGTCGGGAGTTCGAGACCAGCCTGACCAACATGGAGAAACCCCATCTCTACTAAAAATACAAAAAATTAGGCATGATGGCGCATGCCTGTAATCCCAGCTGTGCGGGAGGCTGAGGCAGGAGAATCGCTTGAGCCTGGGAGGTGGAGGTTGCAGTGAGCTGAGATCACACCATTGCACTCCAGCCTGGGCAACAAGAGCGAAACTCCATCTCAAAAAAAAAAAAAAAAAAAAAAAAAGGAGAAAGCTCTTATTTTCCCCTCCTCTTCAGTCTCTCACAGTTATTGGTTTATTTCCCTCCAGACCTTTGTAGTGTACATTTGAACATGTATACATGCAGATACTTACATGCACACATGTAGTTATTTCCTTTTTGGGGGAGGTATGTTATAATTCACATTTTTCATGCAGCATATGCTTTCATATTGGTAAATATGGATGTTTCATTCTTTTTAATTTCTTTGTACTGTCTATAGTTTACATATACCATAATTTATTAAACAAGTCCTCATTTGTTGGATATTATGGATTCTTTAGTTTTTTCTATCTATAAATGAAGCTGCCATTAATATATTTATACATATATATTGAGCACTTGTGTAAGTATTTCTGTAGGCCTTTAGAAGTGGAATTACTGGGTACTGCTGAAAAAGCTCTCCAAAAAAGTATATAAATCAGAATTATTTTTAAAAGAGATACATAACTTGGCAATATGACAATAAATAAAGTTAACAGATTTATGGAAAAAGTTACGTCCTTCAAGTTTGCAGTTGGGCAAATATGGCATATTTCTTATTTACAATATAAGCATTATTGTAATATGATAAGTTTTAAGGTAAGTTTTCAGTGAGTTACACAAGGATTAAATCTTTGTTTCCACAGACTGTGCATAATGTAAAAAGAGGCAGTCCCAGATTTACCTGTTTTCAATCATCAATATTCCTGCTGTTTTTTTCACTGAAAGGGATAGGTTAAAATTTTTAGAACAGTCTGTCAACTATGGAGGGTAGTGATATTCTGGCCTTTGATAAATATCATATATGCAGTAAACTAATGATTAACTATTAACATTGGCATTACTCAACAAGGAGCTATATCTTTTCTCTCAAAATTAATTCACATTTTTGCCAAACTTCCTATTCTTCTTCTACCTTTTTTTTTTTTTTTTTTTTGGTGACAGGGTCCCTCTCTGTCGCCCAGGCTGGAGTGCAGTGGTGTGATCATGGCTCATTGCAGCCTCAACCTCCCCAGGCTCAGGTGATCCACCTCAGCCTCCGGAGTAGCTGGGACTACAGGTGCATGCCACCACACCCAGCTAATTTTTGTATTTTTTGTAGAGGCAGAGTCTTGCCATGTTGCCCAGATTGGTCTGAAACTCCTGGCCTCAAGCGATCCACCTCAGCCACCCAATGTGCGGGGATTAATAGGGCCACTACATCCGGCCCTATTATTCTCCTTTTTTTTTTTTGAAATGGAGTTTCTCTCTTGTTGCCTAGGCTGAAGCGTAGTGGTGTGATCTTAGTTCACTGCAACCTCTGCCTCCCAGGTTCAAGCGATTCTCCTGCCTCAGCCTCCTGAGTAGCTGGGATTACAGGCACGTGCCACCACACCCAGCTAGTTTTTCTATGTTTAGTAGAGGCAGGGTTTTGCCATTTTGGCCAGGCTGGTCTCAAACTCCTGACATCAGGTGATCCGCCTGCCTTAGCCTCCCAAAGTGCTGGGATTACAGGCCTGAGCCACCGCACCTGGCTATTACTCATTTTTAAGAAATATTTTTCTCGGGCTGGGTGCGGTGGCTCACGCCTGTGATCCCAGCACTTTGGGAGGCCGAGGCAGGTGGATCACGAGGTCAGGAGATCGAGACCATGGTGAAACCCCGTCTCTACTAAAAATACAAAAAAATTAGCTGGGCGCGGTGGCGGGCGCCTGTAGTCCCAGCTGCTTGGGAGGTGGAGGCAGGAGAATGGCATGAACCCGGGAGGTGGAGCTTGCAGTGAGATCCGAGATCGCGCCACTGCACTCCAGCCTGGGTGACAGAGCGAGACTCCGTCTCCAAAAAAAAAAAAGAAATATTTTCCTCTAATAAATTTTTTTTGTTGACTGGAAATTTTTTTTTCTTCTTACAGGTTTCTTTCAGTTTGGTGGATAGTTATGAGAAGTTTAAATATTTAAATGCTTTGTTAGAAAAACAATAAATGCACTGTTTGTTTTACATACTAGTGAATATTATAACCACAATTCCTATTTTCAGTTATGATCTTTTTGCTACATAAAATAATATTCCCTAGACAACCTATACTGTATTTGCCATATCAAGTGTGAATCTGACAACAGAGTTCTAAAAAAATCCTACTAAGCATTCTTTTTGAAAGCAGATTGGCTACACATACAAATAAAAGGAAAAGTTTGTGTAAATTAAGCCATCCTAGTCTAATTGTTTAAGCAGTTAATTTATAAATTGAAGAAATTATCTTCTAATCCTATTTTACATATAAATTTGAACATGACACGTAATTTCCCTGAAACTCAACTTCTACTTTTATAGAGAACAGTCAGCACTCTACTTGAATGAGATGTATATATACATGACCGAGTTCTAGACTCAAGCAATATTGATTCAACAATATTGAGCCTTCCAGTGGTTTAAATTAGAAGCTTTTTCATGTATAATCTCTGCTTTTCCTTCGTGGTTGTTTTGTCCCAGAAGAGACACAATTCTTAAAGTTTTGCTTCTTAAAGTGTTCTGTGAAATATAATTTAGCTCAGTTCAACAAGCTTTGAGTACCCTAAAGGGAGAAGAGCTTTTACCTCTACCCTAGAAGAACTCAAAATTTGATTAGAAAGTGAAAACAAACATACAAAGGAAAAGTAAGTATATGTACACACTCCGCACTTTAGGAAGTTACCAATGGCCCATAGAGCCACCTATCTTCTAATTTAGATGGTGCAGAGAACTCAACGCTGCCAACACTTAGCTAGCACTTCAAAGGGATGTATTCTTCCATATATATATGCGCCATCTATTAAAAAAGGCCAGTCATGGTGGCTCATGCCTGTAATCCCAGCACTTTGGGAGACCAAAAGGTCAATAGTGACCTCTTCAGAGCCAAGTGGATAATAGTTGTCATGAAAATTTTTACTAATATCCACCAAAAGGCTGATATTGCTGAAGGTATTTTTTTTATTTGAGACTACCATTTATAGCATTATTCTCTAAACTTCCTCTTAGATATGCATTGCAGTGCTTAGTACTCATAGTTAAGTCACTGTTTAGTCCCTAGAGTATTTTGCAATGTATATTTCTCTTCTTTGAACCCGTTTGTGTTTTCATAAATGTCAGAACATCTACCGATTACCTTCAGATTGTGATTCAGTGATTTTCATGGTCATAAAATCCTAAGACTTGAGGATTGGAAGGGACTTCCAAAAATCTAACCCCGGCTCCAGACCTCTTAGAAGCTCTCCCCAGCAAGTGCCCTTGCTGCTGCTCCAGATATCTGGAATTTCACCCCATCCAAATAGAGGCTTCTCTTCCGTTTTGAAAATCTCAGGGCAGCCTCCACCATATCTCTCTGAGACTTGGTCAGACACTGCTGTTTCTGTTACTTCCCAGTCATACATCCTTCATCCGAGGAGATTAAAATAAAATTTGATTATTCAATGAAATTAAGTAGTTTCTACTTCCTTACTCTACTCCTTCTCACCTTCCAACCTTTTTCCTGTTTCATTCTCTCCTTGTTTTGTCTACTCATCTTTTCACTTCTGGCCCACTTATTCTATGCCACCTGAAAACCCTCATTGCAATGTAAGTGGCCCTACTGCTTCAACTGTGCGGCAGAATGCTTTCTTCACCTCCTTTTCATAGAATTCGGAGGATACTGCTAACCCTGCAGCTCTCTCTAGTGGCAGGATGCATTCTTTCACAGCTGCACAGTGTGAATGAGATTGGTGTTCCCCTGGTTCCTCATTTCTATTTGTAGACCGTTGTTCCTCCAATCTTGATTGAAAGCTCCAGCCCCTCTGAGCCTCTTATCTTCCATCTCTATCACCATCAACCTCTCACTGTTGCTTTTGTAGTCAGCTTATCTATATCCACACCCATTCTTCCTGTCGTTCATTCTCAGGTGTTAGGAAGCCATTTTAATGAGGCTCTCATCTTCCTATGCCCTTGACCCTATCTTTTGTATGGGATTTTGTTTCATTTTGTTTCATTATTCATCTGCCTTTCCTCTGCTTTATCCTTTTCTTTTTTTTTGAGACAGAGTCTCGCTCATCATCCAGGCTGGAGTGCAGTGGCACAATTTTGGCTCACTGCAAGCTCCACCTCCCAGGTTCATGCCATTCTCCTGCCTCAGCCTCCCAAGTAGCTGGGACCACAGGCGCCTGCCACCACCCCGGCTAATTTTTTGTATTTTTAGTAGAGGCGGGGTTTCACTGTGTTAGCCAGGATGGTCTTGATCACCTGACCTCGTGATCCACCCGCCTTGGCCTCCCAAAGTGCTGGGATTACAGGCATGAGCCACTGCACCCGTCCTGCTTTATCCTTTTCTTAGCCTAAAAACATTTTAGCCATTTCCAATTTCTCTTCCCTCATTTGCATCCTTAAAAGAATGGTTTATAATTGATTATTCTTATTTCCACATCTCTCATTCATTTCTCAATCCATTCCTGTCTGCTTTGCCACACTGCTGAAATAGTGTTCACTTAGGTCACCAGGGAAGGCCAGTAGACATTTTCAGCCCATATCCTACTGGTTCTTTCTGCTGCATTTGGTAATGTGGATTATGTTCTCTTTAAAATTCTCTCGTCTTCTGAGTCTGTACTCCCTTAACATCCTTCCTCTTTCTTTTTTGTGGTCTCCTTTTCTGCCCCCTAAATGTTGGTTTCCCCGAGGTTTCTGTCCTTAGAACACTGCTCCCTATACTCCTGACCTAGGTAAGCTGACCCGCTCTCATCAGATCTCTGGCAGTATGCCTTAGATACATATCCAGTTGCTTGGTAAACCATTTGACTTAGGTGTGTGTCTCACGTGCTGTGTCACCAACGCTGTTGATTTGTTGTCTTCCCTTATTCTCAAATCACATCCCTTTTTCATGTTGTCTGTTTTGACTGGTAGAACTGCTCTGCCATGTCCTAGATAATCACCATGTCCTAGGGGTTTTTTTCTCCTAAGTATTTCTCAAACCCATCCTCTTCTCTCCATGTTCACTACTTGCCTACCACCTATTCATCATTTTCTCTCTATCCCAACTATGTACCTGTCTGTCCCAATGTATTTTAAGATTGTTACAACAGTCTCCCAATTATTTTTTCTGCCTTAAGTGCATTTACTACAGAACCGAAGTGGTGAATCTGACCATGTCGGCTCCCTTGTTTGTTTGTTTATTTATTTATTTGATAAACATTAGCCCAGCTAATTTTGGTATTTTTGTAGAGAGAGGGTTTTACTGTGTTGGCCAGGCTGGTCTTGAACTCCTGACCTCAAGTGATCCACCCCCCTCAGCCTCTCAAACTGCTGGGATTACAGGCCTGAGCCACTGCGTCCGGCCAGCTTCCTTGTTTAGAACCTTTCAATGGCTACCCAAAGTTCCTGAACAAGGCATATATATCCTTTTATGATTCAGCCCCTGATCCCTTCTCCAGCCTGTCTTGTACTGCCCCCTTACTCATATTTCAGTTTAGCAGCACTAAAGTACGTGGCATTTCCCCATAAGCATAACTGTTTCTTGTCCTTGTGTCTTTCCTCACACTGTTCCATCTGCTTGAAATACCACGACCCCTCCGTTGATTAACTCCTTCTTAAGACTCAGTTTGGGTATCATCTAAGACAGCTCCTTAGTTCTACTTTCCACCCCCTAAGCAATAATTAATGCTGTGATAATAGCCTATACATATGTCCATCTTTGTAATCAGCATGTTAGTTTGTAATTATGTTTGTGTGAATATCTTTCCCTTTATACTTATGAACTTCTTAAATCCAAAGACTGGGCCATTACCGTCTTTTCATCACTAGTGTCAAATATAGTGCTTGTCACATGTGAACACAATCTCTTTTACAGAAGAGAAAGTTGGGACTCCAAGTTTGTAACTCCCTTAAATGATTCATTCAAAATGGAAGTAGTTTGATTTTTAAAAACCTGGGTTGGGAGGAAATTTAGTAGGGCATAGACGTAAACGCTACTGGTACCTGCTATAGTATGCTACCAGAACTGTGAGAAATACATTTGTATTGTTTATAAGCCACTCAATCTGTGGTACTTTGTTATGGTAACCCAAACAGACTAAGATAGCATCATAAGAAATATTAGCTCTTAAGTATTTTCTTATTTAAGTGAAGTATAATTGGATAGCCAAATAATATCCACAGTATTAAGTGATACAAAGGAAGAGCTTGATTTTTTCCAGCCAGATGGTGCCGATGTCTAACATTCTGAAGCACCATAATCAAAGATCAGATATATTACAATTATTATTATTATTATTATTATTATTTTTTTGAGATGGAGTCACCCAGGCTGGAGTGCAGTGGTGCAGTCTTGGCTCACTGCAACCTCCGCCTCCTGGGTTTAAGCAATTCTCTGCCTCAGCCTCCTGAGTAGCTGGGATTACAGGCTCATGCCACCACAGCCAGCTAATTTTTTGTATTTTTAGTAGAGACGGGGTTTCACCATCTTGGCCAGGCTGGTCTTGAACTTCTGACCTCGTGAGCCACCCGCCTCGGCCTCCCAAAGTGCTGGGATTACGGGCGTGAGCCACCGCGCCCGGCTACAATTATTCTTTTAAAATGCTGACTCATGTTAAGTTGTATTGTCTGTTGAGCTTTCCCTAAAGTCATTGCATACTCTCTTAATTACCCCAGATTCTTACCAGGAATTAAGTTGTATTTTTAATATTTTATGAATTTACTTTCAACCAATCTGTAAATACTTAAAGAATACTTCCAGTTTTCTTACCTGTTTGTTATTTCTCTTTCTCTTCTTTGTTATCCTCTTAATTATCATCAACAAACTTTACCTCCTCAACTGTGTTGAGGGCACTGGGCCAGGCACTGTTTTTATGTATTACGAAGAAGAGACACCATGGCTTGAGTTTTTTCTGATGGCCTAGTGTAAGATGTTTATGCAAAGTGTCAATGGAAACAATTGTCTTAACAGGATAACAGCCTATTTTGCTTAGAAATGTCCTAATTTCCTGTTTTTAGGTTATCCGGAGGTCAGGTAGGGATTTCTTTTTGTACTCTCACAGTGCAGATTCACATCATGCAAGCATTGCAGGACTTAGATCACAATCCATTTAATTCCAGTGGCTGCATTTATCTTCCCAAGAAAATAAGTCCTTCAACTGCTGTTCTTATTTAGTTTCTCTTTTTTAATTTTATCCAATAACCTGTAGTGAAGGTGTGACTTCAATAGCTGTTTACCAGTAGCTGCTTCTTAACTAAGCTGCATCTTAAAGTTCATCTGTTGCCCATTTTGAAGTTCATGTGGCTACCTGCACTGGTCAGAATGTTACAGTGTTGTCTCTGTTTCGTTGTCTCAGAAATCTGTTACTAACTAAGCATTCAAGCAAGCATCAGGCCCCAAAGTAAGCCCTGACTACATGCTGTGAACTTCTGCTTTAGTGAATCAGCTTCAGCGTAGTTTGATAACTGCCTTTTTTCTTCATGTTTAATTGTGCCTTGAGGCTATGGAAAGACTACATTTATCTGTTGAAACAGACTAAGCAGCAAGTGTTCTGACATGTTTGTCGCGCAAATTATTATACGTGACAAAAGGTAATTACATATACAATCAGGTCTGGAAGTAAATGGATAATTAGGGGTTAATATATTATCTAGCATTAGAGAAGTACCTTTGAGATTCAAGAAAAGTAAACTAAATGCACATCTTTTTTAATTGTTTGAGTAAAGATTATAAAATATAAGATTTGAAAGAAATGAGTAAGGTTGTAAACTCTCCTAAATACAAATACTAACCAAGATATTATAATATGGTCTTTAACAGAGACTACAAAGATCCTTAGTTTCCCTATTTCCATGAGGCTAAGTATAGTAATCCAACTTTGCATCCCTTCAGGATTCCAAGGCAAAATGGTAATGGGTCTGTATTTATACTCTGGGCCTCAGTATATAAACTGAGGCCTTATCTCAATAAAGCATAAGAAATGAGATTTGAGTCTGAAATTCAGGTCATCACTTCACTAAAGATTTATTGCCAAAATTGGAGTCTATTTTTGTTTCCACTAATTTATTGCCATAGAAATGATCTCCCTTTTCCTCTTGAGGCAATTGGGATTTAATGAGCTTGGTTTCTTTCAGTTATCCTGAATGGCTTGAGTTCCATTTTAAAGAAGAGAATAAGGTGCCTCTGGGGACTTAAATATTTAGTTTTTGGGGATTTTTTATTTGTTTGTTTCTGTTTTTGGAGACACTGTCTCATTCTTTTGTCCAGGGAGTGCAGTGGTGCAATCTCGGCTCACTGCAACCTCCACCTCCCGGGTTCAAGCGATTCTCCTGCCTCAGCCTCCTGAGTAGCTGGGACTACAGGTATCTGCCACCACGCCCGGCTAATTATTGTATTTTTAGAAGAGAGGGGGTTTTGCCATGTTGGCCAGGCTAATTTCAAACTTCTGGCCTCAAGTGATCTGCCACCTCAGCCTCCTAAAGTGCTGGGATTACAGGTGTGAGCCACTGTGCCCGGCCAAGTATTTAGTTTTAATTTTAGTTAAGCCTTAAAGAAAAGCCAGAGTCATTGTTTATAACTAATAGCAAATTATAATTATTATTTGACTTCCTAAAATTTTAGGGTAAAACATATGTGACTACTTATATTGAAGACTAAATTAATCTAGCTATTGGATTCTCCAAGTGTTCATTTGCCTTATTTTAAGTCATAACCATTGAGGTGGGGCAGGAGGGGAGAAGAACCACTTAGATTCTTTTGAATTTAGAAAAACTAGTTATTCTCTTCCCTCGTGGTTTTCTTAACAATTGTACTGCGGAAATCCCAGCCTGGTCTGGCTTCCTTCATTCAAGCAACTGCCATATCCTGGAGTATAGACATGTTGGCATACAGTTTTTTCGTTGGCTAATTCATATTGTCTTCCTTTGTTGCTCAAGTTCTTCCAAAGTCAATTCATACAAGCAGATCTTATTTCTTCGTAGCTTCAGTGGAGCAAAGTGACTCATCAGAGAGAACTGAAAGTCTATTGAACACCTTTCATCATGAGTTTCAAGGTTTGATTTTCTTAGTATTAGAGGTCTTTGAGCTTCATTGGTGAAGTCATTACATAACTACTTGTTATGCAAATGTAGCAGATAATGTAGTGGATCTGTACAGAAAATTAAATATATGACCTGGGAATGTTTATTTAACATGTTTGTTGGTGGCATCACTAGTTTACAAAAGGAGCAGAACTTTGGTTGTGAAATATTTTAGTACATCCTATGGCACAAATTAAATCAATCAATAAATAGCCTAGTCTGGCTTTCAGAATAATTATAAAACATTACTAAAATTCAGAGATGTCTTAATTACTAGTAGTTTACATGTCAAGTAAATGATAACATAGCCCTATTATCAGTATATATGATATGGGTTCAGCGTAGACTTATGAAATTATGTATCAAAAGGTAACATATGCAGTGAATCCCAACAAATATTTAGTTGATGCCTAGTATATGCCAGTTACCGGGCTAAATGTGAAGATACCGATACTAAGCAAAACAAGTCACTAGCTTTGTGGCACTTACAAAGTACATTATTAGAAGGAGGAAAAAGGCACTTCAACTGTTGAGATATTGGAAGGAGACAAGTGCTGGGATAGCTATGATTCACCCAGACTAAAAATGGAATTATTGATATTTGATTCTTTGGTGGATAAACAAACTAACCTCTAATGTCAATATACTGTGAAAAACACTATGATACAGATATGTGGAGGGTAGTATGAGGACACAAAAGAGTGACAGCTAACCCAACCAACGTGGTCTGGAGAGGCTTCCTGGGAGACTGATTTAGACTTAGGTGTTATGGAACTAAGTAAGAGCTACCTGGGTGAAGAAGGAGGGAAAGGAGACTCCATACGGAAGAGCTGAGGAATGAGGAGTGTCCTAGGGTAGTCATGGTTTCTTTTTTTTTTTTGAGACCGAGTTTTGTTCTTGTGGCCCAGACTGGAGTGCAATGGCATGATCTCGGCTCACCGCAACCTCTGCCTCCTGGGTTCAAGCAATTCTCCTGCCTCGGCCTCCCAAGTAGCTGGGATTACAGGCACCCACCACCACGCCTGACTAATTCAGTATTTTTAAGTAGAGAGGGGGTTTCACCATGTTGGCCAGGCTGGTCTCGAACTCCTGACCTCAGGTGGTCCGCCCACCTCAGCCTCCCGAAGTGCTGGGATTACAGGTGTGAGCCACCGCGCCTGGCCCAGTCATGGTTTCTAAGAGAACTAAGAGTAGTTCCTCATTTAGGAGCCTGCATTACATGAAGGCAGAAGCCAAAATGTTGACCTGGATAAGGTGCAAGAGAGCTTTGCATGTCATGTTAAGGAACTTGAACTTTATCTTGTAGGAAATGGGGAGCCATCAAAGGTTTTAAACAAGGGAATGGTGTAATCAAATTTGTGTTTTAGCTGGATCTCTCTGGCAGCAGTGTGGAGGCTGGCTAATCTGGAGTATTGGAAGAGAAAGGCAAACGGAATAGGCAAGACCAAAGGCCTCAGGGGAGAGATTATGATGTCTGAACTAGGACAGGCATAGTAATAGTAGGGATGGAAAGCTGGGAGAGGGCCAGGCACGGTGGCTCACGCCTATAATCCCAGCACTTTGAGAGGACAAGGAAGGTGGTTCACTTGAGCCCCAGAGTTCGAGACCAGCCTGGCCAACATGTGAACGTTGTCTCTACTAAAAATGCAAAAATTAGCTGGGCATGGGGGCGTGTGCCTGTAATCCTAGCTACTCGGGAGGCTGAAGCACAAGAATCACTTGAACCCAGGAGGCAGAGGTTGCAGTGAGGTAAGATTGCACCACTGCACTCCATCCTGGGCATCAGAGTGAGGCTATGTCTCAAACAAAACAAAACAAAAAGAAAAGAAGAAGAAGGTGGAAGAAAGTAAATACCGGAAATATTTAGGAAGTTAAACTGGTACTATTTGTCAATAAATTAGGTGGAAGAATTGTGAGAGGCCAGGCGCAGTGGCTCACGCCTATAATCCCAGCATTTTGGGAGGCCGAGGCAGGTGGATCACGAGGTCAGGAGTTTGAGACCAGCTTGACCAACTTAGTGAAACCCCCGTCTTTACTAAAAATACAAAGATTAGCCGGGTGTGGTGGCGCATTCCTGTAATCCCAGCTACTCAGGAGGCTGAAGCAGGAAAATTGCTTGAACCTGGGAGGTGGAGGTTGCAGTGAGCCAAGATCACGCCACTGCACTCCAGCCTGGTGGACAGAGCAAGACTCCATCTCAAAAAAGAAACAAACCAAAAAAAAAAAAAAAATTGTGAGAGAGAAGACACAAAGCAAACTAAATCCAGATTTTTGGTTTCGGTAATTAGGTAAAGTACTGCTAGTTCATGTATGACCTACATGAAGCTGAACTCTTATGTTCAGTACCCTCAAGAAAAGCAAGCCATGCCTGTGTGTTTCTGTGTATGCATGGAGGGATAGCATTAGGAGATATACCTAATGTAAATGATGAGTTAACGGGTGCGGCACACCAACATGGCACATGTATACGTATGTAACAAACCTGCACATTGTGCACATGTACCCTAGAACTTAAAGTATAATAATAAAAAATCTAACTCACATTCAACTATTTGAAGTGAATCTACTTGAGGAAATTATATGACAGGTTCTTTCTTCTATTGGGTAATTGTAGGTTTTTTATTATTTTTCAAAAATAGGAAATAAAAAATTGATAAGAATTTATTAACATTGGCTGGGTGCAGTGGCTCACGCCTGTAATCCCAGCACTTTGGTGAAACCTCATCTCTAATAAAAATACAAAAATTAACTGGGGTGGTGTCACACACCTGTAATCCCAGCTACTTGGGAGGCTGAGGCAGGAGAATCACTTGAACCCAGCAGGCAGAGGTTGCAGTGAGCCAAGATCGTGCCACTGCACTCCAGCCTGGGCAACAGAGTGAGACTCCGTCTCAAAAAAAAAAAAAAAAGAATTTATTAACATCTTTTTGCATTTATAAAAAACTTCCAGGAAACTTTAATCAAATATCTATTTGTTATTTGGGTTTAAATACATAATATAAATATTTTATCCCAATTGCCAAAAGAATTATTTTAAAACTCAACTACATAAGGTGCTAATGTTCTTATACTACTAAATGGAAAGTCAGAAGATCCTATTAAAAGTTTATATAACAAATTCTACTCCTAGATATATAGCCAAGAGAAATGGAAACAGGTTTTCAAAAACCTTATACATAAATGTTAATAGCAGCATTTTTTTTTTTTTTTTTGAGACGGAGTCTCGCTCTGTTGCCCAGGCTGGAGTACAGTGGTGCGATCTCGGCTCACTGCAAGCTCCGCCTCCTGGGTTCATGCCATTCTCCTGCCTCAGCCTCCCAAGTAGCTGGGACTACAGGTGCCTGCCACTACACCCAGCTCATTTTTTATATATATTTTTTAGTAGAGACGGGGTTTCACTGTATTAGCCAGGATGGTCTCGATCTCCTGACCTCATGATCACCCTCCTTGGCCTCCTAAAGTGCTGGGATTACAGGCATGAGCCACCATGCCTGGCCCAGCAGCATTATTTTTAATAGCCAAAAAAGATAAATGTCCATCAACTGATGATTGGATAAACAAGGTGTAGTATATCCATACAATGTATTATTATTTGTCAATAAAAAGGAATGGAGTAATAATGCATGCTACAACATGATGAACCTTGAAAACATTATGCTTAAGTGAAAGAAGCCAGTTACAAAAGACCAGGTTAGGTCTTTTTGTTTTGTTTATTTTGCTTTATGTTGTTTTGTTTTAAATAGAAGCAGGGTTTTGCTCTGCTGCCCATCCTGGAGTACAGTTCATTGCTCACTGCAGCCTCCACCTTCTGGACTCAAGCTAGCCTCCCACCTCAGCCTCCCAAGTAGCTAGGACTACAGGTGTGCACCACCACAGCCAGCTAATTTTTTAATTGTATGTCGAGACAGGGTCTCACCATGTTGCCCAGGCTGGTCTCAAACTCCTAGTCTGAAGCCTTGGCTTCTCGAAGTGCTAGGATTACAGGTGTGAGCCACCATGGCAGGCCAGAAGACCACATGTTATTTGATTCCCATTTGGGGAGTGATTACTAATGGCTATGGGGTTTCTTTCAGGGGCTCTAAAATTGATTGAGATGGTTGCACAATTCTGTGAATAGAGTCAAAACCATTGATTTGTGCCCTTTAAATGAGTAAACTGTATGGTACATCTCAAAGATGTTTTTTTTAAAAAAAAAAAAAAACAAACTTTAAAAGTTACATAACAAGAAATAGAGGTTTAATTGTTTTAAAGTTATAAAAACAAAAATAGACAAAAATGGTAAGATAGCTACCCAAGAAGAAAGCTGGTATAAAGTAAGGTAAATTCTCATATGTGATAGCTGTAAAATAATCAACTCAAAATTAGAAAAATACGCCTATTAGGGATAGTGAGATCATCACTAGAACTAAAAGAGGAGTTAAAGGCCAGACGCAGTGGCTCACACCTGTAATCCCAGCATTTTGGGAGGCCGAGGCGGGTGGATCACTTGAGGCCAGGAGTTTGAGACCAGCCTCAGCAACATGGTGAAACTCCGTCTCTACAAAAAACACAAAAATTAGCCGGGCATGGTGGTATGTGCCTGTAGTCCCAGCTGCTTGGGAAGTTGAGGCACAAGAATTGCTTGAACCTGAGGCCAGGCGTGGTGGCTCACGCCTGTAATCCCAGCACTTTGGGAGGCCAAGATGGGTGGATCACGAGGTTAGGAGTTCGAGACCAGCCTGACCAACATGGTGAAACCCCGTCTCTAACTGAAAATACAAAAAATTATCCGGGCGTGGTGGCATGCACCTGTAATGCCAGCTACTCAGGAGGCTGAGGCAGGAGAATTGCTTGAACCTGGGAGGTGGAGGTTGCAGTGAGCCGAGATCACGCCACTGCACTCCAACCTGGGCAACAGAGCGAGACTCCGTCTCAAAAAAAAAAAAAAAAAAAATTGCTTGAACCCGGGAGGAGGAGGTTGCAGTGAGCCGAGATTGTGCCACTGCACTCCAGTCTGGGTGACAGAGCGAGACTCTGTCTCAAAACAACAGCAACAGAAAACACAAAAAATGAATAAATAAATAAGGAGTTAAACATGGTTACTTCTGAGTACGGCAGTGAACTGTTGGTTTCATGATATGCTCCATTTGATTATTAACTATGTATTTGATAAAATTAATTTAATAAATTAACCACATAAATTCAAATGTATGTATCTATATGCTATTTTAGCCATGGTAGTGACCAAAAAGAAAAAAAACTCAAAGCAAATATGGATGTGTGTAAATCCAATTATGTAAATTTTACTGTATGCCTTTTTTTTTTTTTCTTCAAATTCCAAACTCACCTAGAGGTTATCTAGGACTACTACATTAGCTTAGCATAAAAAAAATACTTTAAGAACATTCTACCTTTGCATGTACAGTTCACCTGAGTGAAGTGCCTTGAAGAGACTAATTCCTTTAAGCAGCTTCTGCGGCATGAAGTGCTCAGAACTCACTCCTAGTCCTCACAGAGGTGGGAGTGAAAGGACTGGCTGAGAGCAAGTCTAGCAGATGGGACATTGGAAGAGGGCAGGCTTGGGTGAGGGTGCATCAGATCCAGAAGGCAGCATGAAGGCAGTTAACACTTGAAGGCAAAAAAGTGAGGTGGCTGGAGGCACAATACTGTTTTGCTTTTTTGTATTGTAGTTTTTGCCTATGCTCCTTCTGAATGCTGCTTAAAATTCTGTGCTACATGTGGAGTTTTCCAAATGTGGTGTTTTTAGATGGCTGGAAGGGAAGGAAAATCCAGGTGCTTTAAAAATCATATAGAGCTCATCATTTGACCTCACAATATATTTCGAAAAAGGACTTGTAGTTTTTTCCAATGTAGCTAATTTAGTAAGACCCATTTTTCTTGAATTCCCAGTGGCGAATTACTCAGGATTTGTTTGAAGGACAAGTATTTCTTCCTTGAAGCAGTACTAGGGTTTAGGACTTTTGTTGTTTAAATCTCTGGAGCACTCTAGGAACCCTGATCTCAGCTTTGTTTTTTGGAGGCAAAGGAAAAATGATCTCCTGGTTTACTTTTGGAATCCGCAAAGCAACTCTGAGGTCCCAGGTGGATTTAGTGTTTGGAAAAGGGAACTTGGGGGACTGAGGTTGACCCTGAGCCCCCAGGTTACTGTTCACGTTTACAAAAGCAAACCTGGTATCCCCAGTTGCTTTTCTCTTGAGGTTAGCTTAACTTTATTTATCTTCTGTCCTGGGTCACTGCCCTTGAGGTGCTTCAAAAGCAAAACCCAAAAGACCCAAAACAAAGAAAGCTAAATCAGATTCAAGGAAAAAATGACCTGGCACTGTGGGTTCACTTTTAAAAAGGCAAAAAGTCACTTCAAGAGTTTCATAGAATAGTTTTAAGTCTGCCTAGATTCATTGTGTCATTTGTACAAAGTGATCTCAACAGGTCTGAGACCCCAAGTTCCTTGGGCATGGATGGAGAATGAGTCTGTAGGATGGGAAACTGTCAGCAAGCTAAATGGGTTGACACAAATGAATTCCTCAGTGATTCTGAAGTGATTCAACTATTTTGAGCATATAAATGGGACCACCCATGTAACACTTCTTTCCTTAAGCTGATCTTTTTGTTTGCTGGACACACACAGGGAATGCTGAGGAAGTGAAACGTACAACTCACTTACAAATGTTGGCATACACCCACTTTATGTTATCAGATTAGTTATGAAGGGTATTTTTGAATCCTTGGTGAAAAAAAAACTTGGGATACTAATTTCAGATAATCTTACAAATCATGATAAGGTAGAACTCAGGCACATGATTTTGCCTTTTCGTTTTTATATCATCCATACTTTGCTTACTTCCCAAAAGGATTTAAGGTGGAATTACTTTACTTGACTATTGGAAGAAACCCATTTATAAAACTTAATACCAATTTTCATTATCATATGCCTGACTTTATCCTTTAATAAGTAATTGTAAAATTGCTTTTGGGTAATCTGGGGAGATTTTTGTTTTTGTTCATGTTTGATCTACATCTTTGAACTTCAGGTATATGTGTTAACTAATAAATACACCTGTTGAGACCATGTCCTACTGTTTATTTACAAGACTGAAAGAGATTTTGTGTGATTAATAACAAATGTATTATTTGTGCATTGCCATCTGAAGGAAGCAAAACTTAAGTAGAGAAGTGAGATTTTTCATAATGTACATCTTAATATTAAGAACATAGTGCATCCTGTGAAGCCTAACCAATTGTGAGAGGCAGTCCACAAGGCAGCGACCGTTGGGGTGAGAGGCAGTCCACAAGGCAGCGACCGTTGGGGTGAGAGGCAGTCCACAAGGCAGCGACCGTTGGGGTGAGAGGCAGTCCACAAGGCAGCGACCGTTGGGGTGAGAGGCAGTCCACAAGGCAGCGACTGTTGGGGTGAGAGGCAGTCCACAAGGCAGCGACTGTTGGGGTAGAGCGAAGGCAAGTATCAGTGTTTGTACCTGGCAACACCCCAGTTTCCGCTTTTCTTCCCATCATACTCTACTCCAGAGCAATCATGTTCTTTTAAAGTCATCCCAATCAAAGACCAGGGTCATCTTGGTCAGAATAGGCATGGATAGCCACCTGTGGAAATGAGTTCAGTCCATAAAATCTGGCCTGGCATAATGTTAGGTGGGACCCAGGAATAAAGTCCTGGTTTCTTTTTTGTTTGTTTGTTTTTTTTTTTTTTTGAGACGGAGTCTCGCTCTGTCACCCAGGCTGGAGTGCAGTGGCGCGATCTCGGCTCACTGCAAGCTCCGCCTCCCGGGTTCACGCCATTCTCCTGCCTCAGCCTCTCCCAGTAGCTGGGACTACAGGCGCCCGCCACCACGCCCGGCTAATTTTTTGTATTTTTAGTAGAGACGGGGTTTCACCGTGGTCTCGATCTCCTGACCTCGTGATCCACCCGTCTCGGCCTCCCAAAGTGCTGGGATTACAAGCGTGAGCCACCGCGCCCGGCCCTGGTTTTTTGTTTTATCCTTCAATAGAACTGAATTATAAAAAGTGAAAAATGACCTTATAATTGTTATGCGTGAAGGAGACTGGTAGACCATTCAGAAGTATTAACGCTACTTTCTCCAGGAAGATCATTTAACTCACTTAACGTTAGACCCAATGCTGTATCATGATGGAGTCTCTCCTCTTTATCAATACCCTGGTGAAAAGCTGGGAGAGATACAGGGATGTCACTTCACTATATTCACTTGCCATAGTTTGCCTACAAGCCAACATTGGCCTTTTTCAGAGAGCTATCAGCATAAGCTAAAGTAGCCTGTACTTATAAAGCCTAAGATAAAAGCTCCCAAGGAAACTTGGAATAATGGTCTGGCATCATCAATTAATCAGTTACTTCCTGAATATCTACTGAGTGGTTACACTGTGCTGGACACACTTTATGAGCTTGCCTGCCCAGTTTTGAAGTTTGTTTCTATTTACTTGTTCCAGCAGTACTATGCATTTGAAAAATCCTTACACACATGAAAATGAGAAATGAGAATATGAGATCAACATGCTTGCTGGCTCCATCTTTGCTCTCTGCCCGTGTTCATGTGTAGTCTTTGGGACACAAACACTGAAATGTCTCAGCCATTGGATCTTCAGTCATTGGATTCATAGACTGAGCGGAATGAGCAGGCAGTCCACCAGCTTCTATATAAGTTAATGGTTTCTATTTTATTCTATATTAAAGTGATAGTAGCTTCTTCATGTGTTACTGTAGTTTAAATTACTAGGATTCTGTGTGAATAGCTTTTCTTTATAATTTCTTCCATGTTAACATCAAAAGATTACTGCTTTATTCCTATCTTACAATGTAAGCTCCTTGAGGAAAGAGATTTTGTCTTGTTCCAATGCTGTATCTCTGGTACCTAGCACAGTATCTAGCACGTGATAGGTGGGGAGTCAATATATGTTGAATAAATAAATGAATCTTATCTAGATCATTGGCCTTTTTATCTGCATTGGCAATTAATTCCTTAACCATTAATTTGCAAATTCGTGCAGATTTCTACAGATATCTGTAAATTAACTGTGTACAATATGTTTCTATAAATATTTATACAAAGATTAATGTAAATATGAAAGCATTTAGATTTGTCTACATATGGGCAGGTAGGTTTAATTTTGTGGTTCCTGTAATTTCTATGGATTTGCACATAAGAGATTTGCATATGAGTATCTGACCATATGTGAACATTGTAAGCATAGTGTTTCTTTATCTAGGACAGTCTGGTCTTGTGCTGTAAAAGAATCAATTCTGTATTCACAGTTGGAGTTGGTGCGGGTTTTTCATTCATTAAGTCGGCTCCTCCTTTCCCACTTAGGGGTAAATCAGCCTAGAGAAAAAGAGCCTTAAGACGTTGCTTTCTGCTGACACTGTGCATTGCACATGCACAGTTGTGCAAATACACACATATACCTGAAAGAAGAATCCTTGAAAATGAGGCTTCTGTTGACAACTCTGTGAGGGGTGTTCATTATTGAAATTTATTTTAATATATAAATATATAAACCTTATTTATAACTATAGTATTAACACATATCCATTGTAGAGTATTACAAAAATAAAGAAAATAACAGTTAACCTTAATCCCACCGCATAAATAACAATCATTCTCTTTTAAAAATTATTATTTTAGAGGTGAAGTTTCATTATGTTGCCCATGGTGGACTCCTAAGTCCTGGTCTTAAGTGATCCTCCCGCCTCAGTCTCCAGAGTAGCTGGGACTGCAGGAACACACCACCATGCCCAGCTTATAACAGGCATCCTTAACATTTTTGCGAATTTTCTTCCAGTCTTTTTGGATGAGTTTTTATGTAACTTAAGTAGCAACATTTATCATAAACATTATCCCGTTATTTAAAATTATTTGTAAACATTAATTTTAATAACCACATGATAGTCATCATACAGATATACATCACTACTTAACCAGTCTCTTAATATTGAGATTTAGGCTATTTTCAGTTTTTCATAACACAAATAACATTTTTGAGATTAATATCTTTGTGCATAAATTTTTTTCTGTTTCCTGAAGTTGCATTCCAAGAAGTAGGATTGCTGAATCAAAGGGAGTGGCCATTTTTATAAGGTTCTTAAACACATTGCAGAATCACATTCCAGAGAAGTTATACTAGTTTACACTCTTACCATCTGAGTGTATGAAAGTAACTTTTCCTCTTTGTGAAAGGAGGGAAAAATGTGGCCAAACAACAGTTAAAAATTACACAGAACTTTAAATAAGTTCCCTTTTCTTTTTCAGACAGTATATTCTTTAACATTGTCTCAGTATAGTTTCTATCCTAGTGTTTCAACTGTTGGTATGGCCCAGAATGGTGTCTTGTCTGAAACAAAATAGAGTGGCTTTTCATAGTTAATATTTTCATTATAGAATTTTCTGCCTGTTGTAAGAAAATCTCTATTAATAGCTGTAAATTGGATGGGGAAAGAGTCAAGCAACTTCTTTACCTTCATCAAGAAAAGCTAGTTTCTGGTAACCTTTCTTTATGAGGTTTCAATCACCCCAGAGTTTTATCCCTCTCAGAGTCAGTGGTCGGCTCTTGTATCCCATCAGTAAATGCAAATGTTTCCTCCATTTGAAAGCAAAACCAGTAAGACCCCTTACTTATAAAGTGAGTTAAAACAAAAAGAAAGAATATAAAAACTAAAGGAAGGTAGTAAGTAAAGCATTTAGCTTTCTGAAACAATTCAAATGGGGATAGGAAGTTGGTTTTAAATGGCTTAAGGGGGATTAGGGTTTTAAAGTTGGATAAAGAGTTTGGTGCTTAGGTTTAGGCATGGCATTGCTTTTAAAAGATTACTTCCATATTTGACAATGATTCTAACTGGAGATTATAAAGTAAATAGTCAATTTTAAGACACCACGGGAAACAAGAGGGTTTCTTTTTTGTTGTTGTTTGTTTATACAAAATGGTAGCCTAGAGTTAACAGGCTGAATCCTGAAGCCCTCATTTCATAATACTGCAGAGGATCTATCACCAGAGAGAATCCAGCAGAGGTTGTTTAATGCACTTAATTGAGATTATCTGAGCTTTTGGTTTAAATTACTTTGGAAAAAGTCTTAGGTGCAAACAGCGTCCTTGAAAGGTAAACATACTTACCTCTAAGAAAAAAAGGTTTAATTTAAGTTCTTTAAAATTCTTCATACAGGTTATTAGCACCAACCTTTATTAATTAAATCTGGGTACTGACTAATGCATAAAGATAAAATTTCTATACATCAGTACAAGGGTTAATATATATTAAGAGTGTTTTCATTATTTTACAATTATTTGAAAACACAAAGTATTTTACTAGAAAACAAGCCCTGGCATTTTTAGTAATTTCAAAGTAAAAAAGATCTATTTTGGTTGTAAAGTACAGTTAATGAAGTTTTAAAAATGAATTTCCATATTCCGTTCCATCTAAGAAGCAAGCCATATTAAAATGGACCAAGGATAGCATATAATTTAAGTATTAACTGGGTAAATAATCAAAAGTTGATTTAACATTTCCCCCATCTTTCGCAGCTCCTTGACCTGTTTATGGTTTGGGATTGGTCTACTTACCTAGCTGATTATGGACAGCCAGCTTCTAAGTACCTTCGGGTGAATCCAAACACAGCCCTTACTCTTTTGGAGAAGTGAGTATATTCTGAAAACTTTTTTGTATAACATTTTAGCACCTTTTGATTCAGTGATAAACTGAAGAACTAGAGATTTCTGTCAAAAAAGAAAAGTCTAGATGGAAGCTTTAAAAGCTCACTCTAGTTTAATGACTAAAAAATAAGCTTTTCTTTCTTGCCCTTCAGAGTTGGTATAGTTTCATAAGCAACTGCTGTTTATATTGATGTGAACAAAACATCTTTCCTTTTGTATCCTGAATTGCAAGCTTAATTGACCTTAGAAATATGTTTACTGGGGATGTGACAATTGGAGCTTTCTTTAAAAAAAAAAAAAAATCTGTAACTCAGGAAAGAAGGTATTTTGTCAAATGTGACCAGGAATTGGAATGTTTGCCAGCAGTGTTATCTAAATCTTAGCATTATGGACTTGGATTCTTTGCAGGTAGAGAAGTATGTGATTTGAAAAAAACAATACAGTAAAAACTGAGGTAATAGGATTTACTGATGCATCTTGTCCAACTAAACATAAATTTAGGTGTTAACTTTTCCCTCTCATTATGTGACAGACTTTTTCTTTACTCAATCGTATTTCATTTAAAATGTCACTATTGGGAGGCTCTCTGAATCTGCTGTGATTCTGGGGGCTGCTGGATAAGAAAATAAAAATAAAAAAGTATCACTATTAAAATTTTCAATTTTTAAATTAAACTTGTTATTTTCCTATATTTCAAAATATTTGTGGTATATTTGATTTGAAAGGACAAGAGAAAGTGTTTAAAATAAATGTAAATTTAGTTTACAATGCCATGAAATGCAACTGAGGCAAAAACATCGCTATTTTACATTTTCTAATGTTATTTTCCTTTCACCTTATCTTGCTATGAATATGATTAGCAGAGTCTATACGGGGTATGTATTTTAGCATACTTTGTGGAATAATATTAGAAAATAGTATGATAGTAGCAAACCTAGCATATTTTAGATGTACATACTAATGCAAAAATACCACTTAACATAGAATGTAAAATAAAGCTTCTAATTTTTTGCATGGTTACTGTATCTGTATGTTTATTTAGCACCTACTGTCTTTGAACTATATTTTTCAAGCATAGGATTAGTGTGGAATAATTCAGAGCATGCCAAGATATTTTACTTGTGACAGCTTAGCTTTTAATTTTCTTTTACTAAGCTTCTTCATTCACATATGTTTCTAGGATGAAGGATACTAGCAAAAAGAACAATATATTTGCTCAGTTCAGGAAGAATGATCGAGACAAACAGAAGTTGATAGAGACAGTCGTGAAACAGCTGAGAAGTTTGGTGAATGGTATGTCCCAGCACACGTAGACCTCATGTGGCTTGCACTCAGTGACACCAAATCCATGATTCAACGTTGATCTTAAGCGAGTATTGGTCATGATACAGTAATTTGTTTACAGAATCCAAAAATACAATAGAGAAGATACATGAGGGCTTAAACAAGAAATAGTAATAAATATCATTTGTATGGATTTTTAAATAATCGAATACTATTTTATATATGGAAAAAAATGACCATTTTTTCACTTTTAGGGGAAAATGCAAAAGTGTAATACATAAATTGTCACAAATTGTACATGAAATTGATTACAAATACATTTGAAAAACATATGCCTCTACTTATAAGTATTTTTTTCTATTTAGACTTGAATGATAATCTGTTTTTTTATCAGTATATAGCTTTGGAATTCAATCATGTCTGATATGGTAGTATTTCGCTACCATTTTCTGACTTTTAGCTTTTATTTTCACCTCAATGTGATTTAAGCAGACCAAAATTTCTAATTCTGCTAATTCTGAAGGGGAAATAGACAAATCTTTAAAGCTGCCTGAAATCAAACTTGATTTAACTCAGTAAGAATGTGAATTATTTGTTCTACTTGGGTGGTTTAATTTAATCGTTCTGAATATGAACAAAATGTTTTGGATTTTCTAAAGATGCAGTGTTGTTTCTGTTCATCAGGGTTAATATTTCTAACTATATTGCTTGTAGCTGACCCCTTTCTGGATTTGTTTGGTTTGGTTTGGTTCCAGTTAAAAGAGAGGACAGGAACTAAATGGGGCTAACCACTTCAGGTGCAGCTTGTGCGAGGGTAGATGGTTCCTGCACACAGAAGTTACCACAGGGGTCAGGTTACTTTCTTCAAATAGCAGATTTCAGTACTTTATCCTCATTGGGGAAACAAGCCAAACCAAATGAACTCTGGAAAACCTAAAACAAATGTACATTTTCCTTTGTGTACGTTTCCGTGGTCCAAATGGCAATATAAATCCAGTCTTTATTCTCCCTTTGTTGTATTTATGCTGAATCTTCCCTTTGCCTTTTCAGAATTTAGGCCTGTAAGAAACTATGCCTGACTCTGTAAAATAAGTATAAAGAATTATATGTACATCTCTGGATTTTGTGATGAAATATTAAAAATATTGAGCAAGTTGTTGAAAATGCATTACTCTTTTGTCTATTCAGAGCTTACTGATTTAAAACAAGTGCTTCCTGGAGAAAAGGCGTATTATTTCCTAGTTATTGGAATGGGAGTGGCACCAAAACAGTATATATATATATGCCCACATATATATATATGCCCCTGCACATATATATATATATATGCCCCTGCACCCCTCCACACACACCCCAGGTTGCGCTGTAGGGACAAGGACGAGTGAGTCCTGAGGCATTTGGAACCCTTGAATGGGACGCACGAAGCCCAAAACGCAACAATGTAGATTGACAAGAGTCGTCGGGCAAACTCGGGGGAGGGAGGGAAGGATGTGCAGGGAAGGATGAATTCGGTCCTTGAGACCGGAAAGGTGCTCGTGGGTATCCGCTTCTGGAGACTTAGGACGTCTTTATGAAGCCTAGGGCAGCAGTGGAACTGCCATCTTTGGAAGGATACCTGACGTGGTAGATCAGAGAGCTGGGAAAGGTGGGGAGCTGTCGGAGAATCTCGGCTGCGCTATCCCTCGTGGGCTTTTGTGATGCCAACGCAGGCTTCGACGACTGCAGTTTCCCTGAAATAGTCGGAGCAAAGGAGAGAAAAGCCCAGTTCTTTCACCTTGGAGTGGCGAGAGAAGAGCACCTAGAAGCTCGAGGGTGGGGACCGCAGAGGGAGCCAGCGGCCGGGGGTGGGCCAGGAGCGCTGCGGGGCGCAAGACCGGGTCAGTTCTGCGCGTTGGGTTCGCCCACTTTCTGAGCGCCTGTGAAGAGCGGGGAAGGTCTGGCGCGAACCCGCAGGCCCCTCCCGAGGACGCGCGCGGGGCGAGCCCCCAGCCCAGCTCGAGCGCCCCAGCGCCTGCCACTCCCTACTCAGAGCCCCTCCGTGAGCGCGCCGCTGCCCACCGCCTCCAATCACCACTCTGCGTGGAGCGCTTTAAATATGCAAAGACACGTCACGTTGTGTGAACTGGGATCGGTCCGTAGGGAGGGAGCCAATATCTATATAAACGTGTCCAGCGTGGGCCAAGAAGGGTTAAACGACTGGAGGAGGGAGAGGTGGGGCGGGGGTCTGCAGACCAGGTTGGCAACACTGGTGAGTTGCTCTTCTTTCGCCCTCCTTCGCTGCTTCTATCCAAAGGGTGCTGAGCCCGGGAGGAGGTGGGAGGTGCCCCGCGGAGCGGGAAGTGAGCGTTCCCGAGGCAGCAGGCACCTTCGAGAGGGACTGGCATTTGGGCCCAGGAGCCAGGAAAAAGTCCTGAGCGTGCCGGCCTCGAGGAAGGCACGTTCCCTAAGGGCGCACGGTCACTGCAGTCTTTCACCGCCCGTCTGTTTTTAGAACAGAGTTCTCGGCTGAGCTTATAAATCTCGGGCTTGGTCCCCAAACCCCAGGCCTTTTGCGGACGGAACAGGTGAGCACTGCGCACTGCTCGCGCCCCGGTTCTTGCGTCCCCTGCTCTCCCTGCGCTCTGAACGGCCTGGCCCCCGCGGGGTCATCATGTTCCCTTGGGGGCTGAGCTGCCTGTCAGTGCTGGGGGCGGCGGGCACTGCTCTCCTGTGCGCCGGCCTGCTGCTCAGCCTGGCCCAGCACCTCTGGACCCTCCGCTGGATGCTGAGCCGGGACCGGGCCTCCACCCTGCCTCTGCCCAAGGGCTCCATGGGCTGGCCCTTCTTCGGCGAAACGCTGCACTGGTTAGTTCAGGTAAGCAGTCCTTCGACCCCGAGCGCTAATACGGTCCCTTCTTCCCCTGGCTCCCACTGGACCCTCCTCAGTCTCAATGCCCATGGGATTTGTAGCCAGTCCCTGCCCATCGCCCACGACCACGGGAAGCGCGCACAACTCTCGCCTTTGCCTAGCTACTCCGTTCGCTCGAAGGGACCTCAAGTCACTGGAATTCTCCCCAGAGCAACTCCCCGACACGACGCAGGGGGTAAACATAAGGGGTTTTAGGAAGGGCTCTGGGGAGCACGTCCTGCAAGCGTAGAAAAGGAGCCTGGGGCTTGGCTCAGCTGTGAGCCCTTGGGCACTCACTTCTTCACTCTGAGTCTGTTTCCTCATCTCACCAATAGGAACAGGAGCATGTACATTCCCGTAGAGTAGATGCCAGGCCCATTGGGGATCTTGTTTTGTAAACGCGCCAGCCAGGGACAGGGAGTTGTGATCAAAAGGCGGCTGGGAAGTCTGGGTCAGATCCCAGCCCAGGCCCAGAAGTTCCAGCTCTCCACCCTCCGCCTCGCTCGCAGGGCTCGCGCTTCCACAGTTCTCGCCGAGAGCGCTATGGGACAGTGTTCAAGACGCATCTGCTGGGCAGGCCAGTGATCCGCGTGAGCGGCGCGGAGAACGTGCGCACCATCCTGCTGGGCGAGCACCGCCTGGTGCGCAGCCAGTGGCCGCAGAGTGCGCACATCCTGCTGGGCTCGCACACACTGCTAGGTGCGGTCGGCGAGCTGCACCGGCGGCGGCGCAAGGTGAGTGGAAACCGGAATGGGCCGTAGAAACGTCGGATCCGCGGTCCCCGGCATCTGCCATGGGCCAGGCCGGGGCCGCGGTGTTGGATTCACTGTGAACCCGACCGAGGTCCCTGGTAACCAGCGAGTGGCCTTGGGCGGGTCCGTTACCTTCAGCTTCGGTTTATAAAGTTAGGACTGCGCTAAAAGATTCTTTCATCTCCCATCTTCCGTGGCTGTGATAGCAGAAGCGCTGGAGACTCAGACCTAGAAAGGGGCCAGGGAAGACTTCTTAGAGGAGATGGCAGCTGGAGCCTGGATGGTTGGGAGGGACTGTGTGCATCAGAGCAGAACTGAGGGAAATGGCGAAAGCAAAAGCCAGCAAGTTTAGGTCTGGGCTGCTTAGAAGAGGGAGAAAGGACCGGAACTGGCCTTCTGGCTACTCCGGAATCGCCAAGCAGAGGAGGCCCGACCGCCGCCAGCGCTGATCACGCGCGCTCCCACAGGTCCTGGCGCGCGTGTTCAGCCGCGCCGCGCTGGAGCACTACGTGCCGCGCCTGCAGGGGGCGCTGCGGCATGAGGTGCGCTCCTGGTGCGCGGCGGGCGGGCCGGTCTCAGTCTACGACGCCGCCAAAGCGCTCACCTTCCGCATGGCCGCGCGCATCCTGCTGGGGTTGCGGCTGGACGAGGCGCAGTGCGCCACGCTGGCCCGGACCTTCGAGCAGCTCGTGGAGAACCTCTTCTCACTGCCTCTGGATATTCCCTTCAGTGGCCTGCGCAAGGTACGGCTGCCCCGGCTCCAGACCTTCCTCCGAGGCTCCGCGCTGCGGGCGGGCCTCCCAGACCCAGACGGGACGCCCTCGGCGCACCCCGCGCGTCCGTCACCTCTGCTGGGGAACGGCGGCACGGCCCGGGGGTGGGAGGCGTCGTGGCGGTGGGCTCTGGGCCTGGCCTCTGTGCTGGTTCGCTGGTGTGACCTGGGGCGGGCCACAGCCCTCCGTGGGACGCGCCTGCCGCGACGCGCTCCAGCCTGAGCAAGCGCGGGCCGCCAGAGTTTGGGGTCTCGGTGGCAGGCGTCCGGCCAGTCGGTCCGACTCCTTCCCATAGCGGCGCCCCTGGGGCCGGCCTCCATCACCTCTTCGGAAGCCCAGATGGCTGCGGAACCGAGGAGAGCGTGAGGGCTGCAGATGAGCCCCGGTCCAGCCCAGCGCCAGCCCCGGACCCAGGGGTGTGGGCCCCAGCTCCACCGGCCCTGGACCCGCTAGGTTTCGGGATCAGAGAACCGCTGCTTCTCCAGACTTCAGAACAATGGGCAGGACCCGGAGAGCAGCTAGGATGCCCCATCCCGCCTTTTGGTCCCCCTGTTCTGGGACTTCCCACTGTTTAATTCCCTGGTTTTCAGTCACCTGCATAAAAATAATATGTGTAAAGGATCATGCTATAGGCTGATCACCGTGGATACATTTTCTGATCTAATCCTCGCAGCCTGCAAAGTGTTATGATTCTCATTTTATTGGCCAAACTTATTTTATTGACTTACCCAAGATCACACCGTTAGTAGGGGCACGAACAGGACTTTAACCTCATCTCCTCTGACTATGGAACTCAAGTGCTGAATTACAGTGCTTTCCCCGGGGGAATGCTTTTGCTGCGGCTATTCCCTGAACTCTGGAGAGGCATCCCCTCTTGCCCATGCCCTTACAGAGGCTAATGCTTACAAATCCAATAGTGTCCTCTAAGTCAGAGCTTTGCTGGGTGCATCAAGGTGCCCCAGCCTAAGCCTAGTACAGGGAAAAGACAATGGGCTGACCCTAGCCGCACTGGGCTCTGTGCCAGGCACAGACATGGACAGCTGTGTGACTCTGGGCAATTGCTTGACCTCTCTGAACTTCAGCATCCTCTCCTCAGGATGACAATAACTCTGCTGTGGCTCAGAGGGGGATTGTGATAATCAAGACAGAATGATGTTTGTGGACAGTGGACATATCCCCGACCATTTACTGAGCCCAGCCATATGCCAGGCCAGGAACTAAGCTGGGAAGCTGTTAACACAAGGATGTTGGCAGAGCCAGTGCTGAGAAGGTTTTCTGGGTAAGTGGCGGGGCTTGGCCCCCTTAGCCTTCCTGCCCCATCTTTCTTCTCTCCCTGCACATCAGGGCATCTGGGCAAGGGACCAGCTGCATCGGCACCTGGAGGGGGCCATTTCTGAGAAGCTTCACGAGGACAAGGCTGCAGAGCCGGGTGATGCCCTTGACCTGATCATTCACAGTGCAAGGGAGCTGGGCCATGAGCCCTCCATGCAGGAGCTGAAGGTAGGTGCTGACAGGCTGCTCCTTCTCCCCTCTTTTGCATTCCCAGCAGGTCCCTACACCAATGCTGCATCCCCAGAGCCACATCCTGTGTGGCCCCACTTTGAGGCACAGGCAGTCCTCAAGATGAGGGGCAAGAGGAGACCTGGGTTCCAGTAATGACTCAGCCACACTCACTAGCTGTGCAGCCTTCAGCCAGCTGCCACCCTTGTCAGTAGGAGAACTGAAAGCAAGAACCCTAGGCCCATCTTTGCAGGTTTCCGGCCACAAATGGCTCTCTCTCCTTTCCTTCCCCCACTGCCCTTCTCTGCCACTCCATGCCTTTGCCTGTGCTGTCACCCTGCCTACAAAGCCCTCATTATTCATTTTTTCTACAAACTCTAAGGGGCTCAGGATCAAACTCCACATCCTCAAAGTTCCCTTCTTCCTTCCAAAATCACCTCTCTCCTTCTATGAGCTACCTTGGCACCCGGCACCTCTATCTGTCTGTCTTGTTGCTGTGGATCTCCTGGAGAATTAGGACCCCTCCCCTTGTACACACATCGCACACACAGTGGACGGGAGGTGGGAAGCTTTGGAATGGCCCCAGGACTTGCTTGAGCACCCAAAAAGGAGTGGAGAAGTTAGGGGGAGGGGAAGTTAAAAATCGGGAGACCTCAATCTTCCATAAGCAACTCCTACTCATCCTTTCTCTGGGCCTCAGTTTCCCACTTTCTACCAGAGACATCCCTGAAGGGTAGGCCTCAGCTTTAGCTTCTTTTCTGAGGTTAGAACTAATAAGAGCATGAGCAATGGGCTCATGAATCCTGGGGGAGCCAGGTGGACAGGGAATGTTCTGGGCTAAGGGGAGTGGAGTAGAAAGGAGAGGACAGGACTGGGGAGGGGTGACAGCACCCTCCAGGTTCTCAGGAAGGGACTCACTGGCCAGGAATCTTCAGTTCTGGGCTGGACATCAGGGGCCAGGCAGGGAGGATGCTGGGGCTCTGGAGTCTCCATCCCAGTTACCCTCTTGTCTGGGGCAGGGCGGGTTAGTGAGCAACCAGGTCATTCATTCCACAAATATTATGATGTACCTATTCAGTGCCAGGCTCCACGCTGGGACTGGGAATACAGTGGTGAGCGAAACACAGCCCATGTCCTCGAGGTTCAGGAGGGGAAGGAACACGTTCATCCGGTGATAGCAGGAATCAGTGTATAAAACAAACTGTGGGTGCTGCCAGCAAGGAAAACACTGGGACCTGAGAGGGCAGAGGCAGGGCATTGGAGCCTGGAGGATGAAGCCACCAGGCCCCTTGCCTGCCCTTCTTGAGCAGAGCAGACCAGGAAGACATTTAGTGACTCCCTGTGACCATTCCGGTAGGGAGAGGATGAAGCCATGATGCCGGCATTGGTACGAGGCTGGCACTGCTGCTGCAGGTGCCTTTGTTGCACTGCAGCCGTTGTCAGGCTGTTCCACTGGGGTTGGCGGCGGCACCACCAGGTGGTTAAGAGCACTGGACTCCTGAGCCCGCCTGCCGGGAGTGCTAGCTGTAGGGACCTTGAGCACTACTCTGGAGCCTCCGTTTTCAACTCCATAAAACAAGAGCAGCAATTGTGCCTCACAGGGGGGAGGTGAGAACCGAATGAGTGAATATGCTTAAAGCACCAAGAAGAGTGCATAGAGTAAGTTCCCACATTCTCTCTGGGAACCATCGCAAGACGGGTAGATAGATCCTAATGTTGCCTGTTGCTATAGCTGACTTTCCCAAATGGCGGACTTGGGATTTAATCGACTTCAAAACCGTACACACAGTCACGGCGGTAATAGCACTTCCCTGCCCCCTGGCTTTTCGCAATAGTAAATTTGGGTGCTTTTCATCTGCACGGGGCCGTCGGGTCGGCGCCCCGGGCGACTCCACCGCGGGAGACTCAGTGCCGCCCGGGGCTGTCTTGCAGGAGTCGGCTGTGGAGCTCCTCTTTGCCGCCTTCTTCACCACGGCCAGTGCCAGCACCTCGCTCGTCCTGCTGCTACTGCAGCACCCGGCGGCCATCGCCAAGATTCGGGAGGAGCTGGTGGCGCAGGGGCTGGGGCGCGCGTGCTGCTGCGCGCCCGGGGCCGAGGGGGGCAGCGAGGGGCCCCCGCCCGACTGCGGCTGCGAGCCCGACCTCAGCCTCGCGGCGCTGGGCCGTCTGCGCTACGTGGACTGCGTGGTCAAGGAGGTGCTGCGCCTCCTGCCGCCGGTGTCCGGGGGCTACCGCACCGCCCTGCGCACCTTCGAGCTCGACGTAAGTGCGCCGTGCCAGCCCATGGCCAGCCTCCTGCCTCCTGCCGCCTGCCGCCTGCCGCCTGCCGCGGCGGCGCCCAGGTGGGAGGAGGGCGGAGGGATTCGGAAGGCGCGGTCTCCTCTTTTGCCCTCAGAGCCTCAGCCTTCCGTCCTATAAAATGGGCTGAGCCTTGTTCCATCTCCCCGGGTTCCCGGCTGAGGGACGCAAAGCCTGGCGAGACGGCAAGGTTAGGGATCTCGTACCCTTCAGCTTTTGGCAGCGGTCCGGAACCGTCAATTCAATAAGAGCGGAGTTTTAGAATAAAAATACTCTTATATCCGTGCAGCACCCCCCCCCCCACCCCCAGCCAGTGAGTGTGGATGGAGAACAAAGAGGGGTAGAGCACAGGACATACTGGCCCCTCTGGCTCCCTCACAAGATCAAGAAACCCCTCATTGTGACCCGTCCAGGGTTCTAGCTGGGGCCAGATTCCAGGGGAGGGGGGGATTAAAATACTGAGTAGACGCTTCATCTCTGATCCGGCCAGTTTGGGCTGAGCAAGGTTAAGGTCTAGAACTGACTCCATCTCCGTATGACCTTGGGCAGTTCCCTCTTCACTCTGGGCCTCAGTTTACTCTCTGCAAGGAAGCTGTCTTGGTCCTTTTCAGCTCTGACACTCCATCCAGGTGAGGCCGGGCTGTAGGGGTACAGTGGTGGCCTCAGGCAGTGGTGCTCTGGCTGTGCCAAACTTCGGGTGTTTGCCTGAAAGGCTGTCGCTGCAGTCCCCTGAGCACCATGCTTGGTGGCTGGGTGGCTCCAGGCAAAGATGGGCATTCCACAGTGAACATTTGTGGCACACTGTGGGGTTCAGGAGGCATCAAAGGGACAGGGATTCTACCCTGGAGGGGCTCCACTTGGAGAGGAAGGGGGCCGGGACTGACAGCCTCATCCCACTTGCGGTGTGAAGAGAGTGATCTCTAGTGCTGGATGACACCAACACATTTCGAGAGCTGGAGTTTGAACTGGAGCAGTGAAAGGTTCGGATGGGAGAGCCTATTACAGAGAGAGCAGACTCAGACAAAGGTGGATGTTGAGAAGTGTCTTGAATGCGGAATCAGTCTTGGAATGCAAGCTTCATTCTGCAGGCGCTGGAGTGCCTTACAAGACCTTAGGGAAGCACAGAACTAGGGTGGTGAGCAGAGGACAGGAAAGGGTCTTAGCCACCCTCCAGTTCACAGATGAGAACACTGATGTCTAGAGAGGAGAGAGAGCTCCTGGGATGATTCCAAGATGTTCTGTTCCCCAGTTAGAAACTTTGAGTATTCACCCTGGAACTTGATATGAGGGTAGCAGTGTAGTCAGGGGGGTGGAAGACGTATCAAAAAGCCAAATGGTTGAAAAAGCTAGGAGTGGGCAGAGGGAACATGAAAACTGCCTTTCAGCATTTTAAGGATGGCCAGTTTGATTCTCATGTGCGCCTTCTTAAAGTGTGGTACCAAATCTGAACATTATTGTCCAGCTGATGGATGGGAAGCATGGGAAGTTTTCAGTTCAATGCAAAGAAGAACTCTACCATGGAACTGACCTCGAGGAATTGTCATGTGCATTTCTCCCACTCTAGCAGCTGGGAGGCGTAGCACTAGAATTTAGGTCTCCTCATCTAAGGTCAGAAGAAAAAAAGACAAAACCAAACGAGAACATAACTAATAGTTACCGTTTACTGAACACTTATATGTGCCAAGTCCTTAATTTGAATCCTCACCAACAAAGTGGCCATTTTTCCCCTCATTTTTTCAATGAGGAAACTGAAGCTCAGAGAGGCTGCGCATCTAGCCCAAGGTCATACATTTCACCAGTGAAGGAGTTGAGATTGGAATACAGAGCTTTCTCCTGGTTTCCGGGTTAATCGCGGGTTCCTCCTGGTTTTCGGAAGCCTGATGGAAGCACCAGGGTGGAGGGTCAGTTCAGGCCCCCCCCCCCGCCCCCCGGTTTCCTGGTGCTTCGTGGTCAGGCTGATCTCCTCGCCTCTCTGCAGGGCTACCAGATCCCCAAGGGCTGGAGCGTGATGTATAGCATCCGGGACACGCACGAGACGGCTGCGGTGTACCGCAGCCCTCCCGAAGGCTTCGACCCAGAGCGCTTCGGCGCAGCGCGCGAAGATTCGTGGGGCGCTTCCAGCCGCTTCCATTACATCCCGTTCGGCGGCGGTGCGCGCAGCTGCCTCGGCCAGGAGCTGGCGCAAGCCGTGCTCCAGCTGCTAGCTGTGGAGCTGGTGCGCACCGCGCGCTGGGAACTGGCCACACCCGCCTTCCCCGCCATGCAGACGGTGCCCATCGTGCACCCAGTGGACGGGCTGCGGCTCTTTTTCCACCCCCTCGCGCCTTCGGTTGCGGGGAATGGGCTATGCCTCTGACATGCTTGCGCTCTAGGACGCGGCTTGGCCGGTGGCTGTGGCGCGCACGCAGCGCCACCCATCTGCGGCTCCCCAATGTAGCATCGCGCGCCCACTCGTTCACTCATTCAACAATCTTTCAACAAATGTTCGCCAAACGCGGATGTGTGCCGGACTCGAGGAAGGAGGAGCGCGAGCCACCGCTGCCGCGCCAGAGAAGCATCTAAGCCCATGGGAAGATGCCTTCTGCGCTCCGCGCCCTGAGGAAGGAAAAGGTCGTGAGCCAAGCAGGAATGGAGGGAATAGATAGATCCCCACGAGGTGCTGCTTGGCTTCCCCTTCCCGAGCCAGTCCAGGGAGGGTGCATGGATGGGGGAAGGCGGGGTAGGGGTGGCCGGGGAGTGGGGATATTGCAACTCGGGGACATTGCAGAGAGACCCGACGCACGCGGTGGGACCTGCAACCCTTGTAAGGAAGCGGGCACGCCGTGGGCGTAACCCTGGCCTGGCTTTGGGCCATAGAAAAAACACATAGAGGACGCCCGACGGAAGGCCCTCTGGCAGATGGCGTCTGGCTTCGTGCGCCTTGATCAATCTGCCGGTGTCGGCAGAAACTCGGAACTGTGGGCACTTCCAGGCTCGAAAGGGCTCAAGGTCACCGGATTCTGCTGGCCACTTCTTAAAAGGAAAAATTCCTACCTTAAGAACGCATTTACTCTTGTCATGTATACAGAGGAGAATAGGCACACCAACACGTCTCCAACGCTGGATTATTTTCATGGGAGGTTGAGACTTAATTAGAGAGGTTTGAGATATTTGTACCAAAAATAGGAAGGCCAAGAAATAAAGTGTCTTGGGAGTGGTTGAGTGAGGAGGCTAGGGTTTAGCTGGGCAGCTGCTCCCTGGGGGTAATGCACTGGGGTGCAGGGTTGGGGAGGCCGGGGAAGGACCCACCCCAGAGTGTACCCAGAGAGGAGCTGGGAGCTGGGCAGCCTGGGGCCTGGGCTGCCCTGACTTCTCTCTGAGTATAACCCCGGAAGCTGGGCTGTGAATTGTCTCCAGGTTTCAGGGACCTTATTTTTATTTTATTTTTTTTTGAGACAGGGTCTTCCTCTGTGGCCCAGGCTGGAGTGTGGTGGCACAACCAGCTCACTGCCACCTCTGCCTCTCGTGCTCAAGCCGTCCTCCCATCTCAGCCTCCCAAGTAGCTGGGACTACATCACGTGCCACAATGCCTAGCTATTTTTTTTTCTATTTTTAGTAGAGACAGGGTTTCACCATGTCACCCAGGCTGGTCTCAAACTCTTGGGCTTAAGGGATCCATCTGCCTTGGCTTCCCAAAGTGCTGGGGTTAGAGGTGTGACCCACCACGCCCTGGAGTCACTCCTTTCCAGTGACTCCAGTCTAGTCCCTGCGCCCTCACCCCTCCCTGCCATTTCAGGGCCTTCTGGTTTTACGGCTTCACCATCCTCTCTATCACAGAGAAGAAATTGAGGAGCAATCTAGACGAATGACTCACTTGAGAAGCCCAGCAATAGGCTCCTGGACTCCCCAGCCAGTGCTCTCCTCCACCCCCATCCCTTCACTCTTCTGCCCCAACCTCTATTCCTGTGGCCATCAGGTAGGGCTGAACCCTTTGGCCTCCTTTTTGTGATAAGCCCTAGCTTGACTTGAGGACTCTCTCAACCATTCCAGTACAGAGGTTCCAACCAGTGTTTTAAATCAAAGCCAAAAGCCTCCACGTCATCATTCCCAACAGCCCACTTCAATCCCACCCAGCTTCCAACAGGCCGGGGCAGCTGGGCATAAGGGGTGAGCCAGGGAAGTAGCCGCCTAGGCCTGAGCTGACCCCTTAGTGAACCAGAAGAAAGCCAGTGCCCTGACCTCATGCTTAAGGTGGATCCCAGGGCCAGAAGGAAGGGGGACACAGCAGGCGCTTACAGGGTTGGTAGCTCCAGAGTGCAGCAGGCCCTTCCGACCTGGGCTGACGCTGCCATAACCCCCACACAGGGCAATTCATCACCCTTGCCAGTCAAGGGCCTGGCGGCAGGCCCTGAGCTCGGGAGACGCCAGGGGCAGCAAAGGTGGCAGGACGTGGGCCTGCCCTAAGAGTGCTCTTGGAAGCATGGGTTTGGGCGAGAAGGAGAAGGATGCAGGCTTCAGGGTTGATTGTGATTTAGAGAGAGGAGAGAAGAATGGGGTGGGGCCCCTCAGAAGCAAGGCTAGTTGAGCTGGTTCCAAGAAGACCTGGTTGACCTGCACTGGGGTCTTGGACTAACTATAAGCCTCTGTAGGGATGGCTCCAGTTTTAGTTTTCCATGGGTACGTCATGCTCAGTAATTTCGAGGGATATCTTAGCTCCTGTTTTAGTAGCTGCAGATTCTCTGGGGAAGGAGCAGAGGAGGTTCCTTCCCTCCTGCACTTGATATGCTCTGGAGGGAGGCAGACAAGAAATAAACTAGCAAACAAAGGGTAAGAATATGTCCAGCGGTGACAAGCGCCGTCATGGAAATAAAACAGGCCTGTGATAGAGAGTGTCTGGGGCTAAATTAGGCTGGATGGGTGGGGGGAACCTTGGAGGAGGTGACATTTGACTTTGGAAGGAACCAGCCAGCGGTGGCCTGGAGGAGGGGTGCCACATGCAGAGGAAACAGCACGTATAGAACTCTGAGACGGGAATGCATGTTCAGAAATGAGAAGGGGAGCTGAAAGGAGAAAAGTGGAGGTGGACTCCTTTGCTGTGACTCCAGTCTAGTCCCTACACCCTCACCCCACCCTACCAGCAAAAAAAAAAAACCGACTCCCCATCCCCGCCTCTTAGCAATAGGGAGGCTGTTTTGTAAACATCTTGGAAACAAGTTGTTTTTCAGTGAACCCACCCCCCTCCGCGCCCACCACCACCCACGAAAGCTTGGCAAGATTCCTAGATCAAAGTTCCTATTGGCCTGGTAATTTATTGCCCCCCCCCGCCCTGCCCCCCTTCAAGATGTTCTTTAATGATTGTTCACTCTCACATTTAATCCTTTCCTGCCGGACGCCCCCGCCGGCCTCAATGTACAAGATAGATTAAAACGGTTTTTTTCCCTGCGGCAATTTCCAGCCCGCTCATCTTGTGACCCGGCGTGAGCTGAACTTGGCGAGGTGGCCCCGTAGAGTTCACTCGGATGTCACGGTCCGGCCTGCAGGGGTCACAGGCGGGTCAGGCCCGAGGATTGGGAATGGGCCCCAGGTCACGTCCCCATTCGTCGGCTTTGCACACCGGCCGGAGGGGCTGTCCAGAAAGGGGCGGACCCGGGATTTCTGAGAATTACCTCCAGCGCGATTGGCCTGGCTTCCTGCGGTGGCCAGAGGTTAGCTCGCCGTGTTTACAGCCACCAAATCGTTTGCCGGAGACTGAAACCCTGCCCAGAGCCTCTGAAACACTGGGCAGGTTATGGGGAAACGCTGACCCCCCGAAACACTCCCTGTGGCGGCGACTCCGGCTTGGAGCGTCGGTAGGATTGTGCGGGTCCCTCCGACCTCTGCAGATATTTCCTGATACCTCCGGGTTTGGGGACCACCGCGACAAGGGCAACGCATGTAAGCTCTCAGGAGCAGAGTTTTCCACCTCCAAGGGACGCTTTCCAAGGCGTGCGGCGTGCTTCTGCCAGAGACAGTGTTCAGTTCTAAACAAATGCAGGTCATTCTGTTTCATTTTCGGCGCCGCAGGTGCGTTCAGCGCCCAAACCCAGGTAGCGTGTGGCCCTGACTGGTCCCGAGCCGGGAAGCTCCGGCAGGTGGAAAGCAGAGAGCGCAGGTACGCGTCCCGCAGCGTCTGAGCTCCGGGTATTGGCTACAGTAGCAGCTGATTGTAGTTGGGCAAAGTACAGAAGACTTCCCAGTACGGATTCCTTCACCCCTCCCATTAGGGGTCGGCAGAGGCCTGAGTTTAGGGCCGAGCACCCCCTCACCTGGATGAGGACAGTGGCTTTACTCTGGGTGGGACTTGGGAGAGAGGAGGAGGACTACAGTGCCCAGTGTACCGGACACCCAGGTAACGCAGTCTACCGTGCCTGGAGCTGGGAAGAGTAGTTGCAACCGGAGCCCCCTTTTGGGAACTCACTACCCTGAGGCTTAGACAGGTCGGGAATGATCGCCTCCCTGTTACGGAGGAGGAAACAGGCACAGTGATGTGTGGTGACTTGCCCAAGGTCACGCGCAGTAGAGATGGAGCCGGGCCTCGGAGCCAGGACTCCTGGGCTCCCATTCCTCTTATACGGTCTCTTTATCCTGCCAGGGCTAAGGACTCCCTTCCTTGCTGTCCAGCTGGGGCGCCAAGCCGCAGGGCCCTCAGAATCGGCGAGCTGTGCTCGGATCTCACAGACGGGCACCGATTGCCGAGCCCCAGACGAAGTGCCCCAGGGTCGGGGATCAGGCTTGTGCAGGGTAGCACCTGGGGACCTGAGCGACCTGGAGGCCCTCTTGTATCCTGAAGTAGGACCTTCCAAGACTTCACGAGTCCTGGCACCCTTGCAGGGGTTGGGGAGCTGGGGATCCCAGATCTGCCTATTGCGCCCGATGCCCCGCGGCTCTCTCTTGGACTCTGGCCCTGGGTTCTTCTGCGCGATCCTTCGGAGACGTCTGGAGGCCTGCTTTATGCATCTCTCTTGGACCTCAGTTTCCCCACCCGTGGGAGGAGGCAGCTAGACGATTCCTGAACGGACTTTCCCTTGCTTCCTCATCACGTGGAAGAGAGCCCACCCGGCGCCTGGAAATGGAAAGCCAGTGAAGGCCGCTTTGGGCCGGGGCAGCGGGTGGGACCGGGCGGGAGAGATTCCAAAGAGACCGCCGGGAAGGCTAGAGCTTGGAATTCCGGCTCCTCGGAGTCCTGGCCCTCCCCCACCGCCGCCTCGGAGCTCAGCACACCTTGGATGGGGGAGGCGGGCAGCTCCTAGCCCCGCACCCCAGGAGGCGCGCTCGGAGGGAAGCCGCCACCGCGCCGCCTCTGCCTCGGCGCGGAACAAACGGTTAAAGATTTTGGGCAGCGCCTCGTGGGGGGAGGAGCCAGGGGCCCAATCCGCAATTAAAGATGAACTTTGGGTGAACTAATTGTCTGACCAAGGTAACGTGGGCAGCAACCTGGGCCGCCTATAAAGCGGCAGCGCCGTGGGGTTTGGAGCGCTGGCGGCGGCGGCAGGTGGCGCGGGAGGTCGCGGCGCGCCATGGGGCTCCCGGCGCTGCTGGCCAGTGCGCTCTGCACCTTCGTGCTGCCGCTGCTGCTCTTCCTGGCTGCGATCAAGCTCTGGGACCTGTACTGCGTGAGCGGCCGCGACCGCAGTTGTGCCCTCCCATTGCCCCCCGGGACTATGGGCTTCCCCTTCTTTGGGGAAACCTTGCAGATGGTACTGCAGGTAAGGGAGCGTGGGGCGGGACAGGCTGCTTCCCCAGAGCCCGGCGCGGCTCTGGGCTTCTGCTGAAGTCGGGTAGGCGCCCCCGGGAGGCAGGCTATTGCGGCTAGGAGCAGGGCTGGCGGGAGGAGCGGCGCTCCCCGGCGCCCCCTCATGCCCGCTTCTCTCCTCGGCCTTCCTCGCACAGCGGAGGAAGTTCCTGCAGATGAAGCGCAGGAAATACGGCTTCATCTACAAGACGCATCTGTTCGGGCGGCCCACCGTGCGGGTGATGGGCGCCGACAACGTGCGGCGCATCTTGCTCGGCGAGCACCGACTGGTGTCGGTCCACTGGCCAGCGTCGGTGCGCACCATTCTAGGATCTGGCTGCCTCTCTAACCTGCACGACTCCTCGCACAAGCAGCGCAAGAAGGTGGGGGCAGGAGGCAACGGCTGGACAGGGAGGGGGACCCCATTTATGAGAGGAATTCCGGCTGATGGATGCTGGGCGCGGGCTAGCAGCTTGAGGTGGGCTAGGACCCTCTGCCAGCTCCAGGTTAGCTTTCCGAGCTCGGAGAGTGCCATGTGTCTGGCAGGACTGGGGTGTCTGGAAGGGGACGGCGGTAGACGAGAGGGGCGGATGGAGGCTTTTAACGCTGTCCCCTCCTCGGGGCTCAGGTGATTATGCGGGCCTTCAGCCGCGAGGCACTCGAGTGCTACGTGCCGGTGATCACCGAGGAAGTGGGCAGCAGCCTGGAGCAGTGGCTGAGCTGTGGCGAGCGCGGCCTCCTGGTCTACCCCGAGGTGAAGCGCCTCATGTTCCGAATTGCCATGCGCATTCTACTGGGCTGCGAACCCCAACTGGCGGGCGACGGGGACGCCGAGCAGCAGCTTGTGGAGGCCTTCGAGGAAATGACCCGCAATCTCTTCTCGCTGCCCATCGACGTGCCCTTCAGCGGGCTGTACCGGGTAAGGGCGGCAAGCGGGCTGCGGACTAGGGGCGCGGGACCTGGGCGTCTGCTCACCGCCGCGCGCTCTCTGCGCTCAGGGCATGAAGGCGCGGAACCTCATTCACGCGCGCATCGAGCAGAACATTCGCGCCAAGATCTGCGGGCTGCGGGCATCCGAGGCGGGCCGGGGCTGCAAAGACGCGCTGCAGCTGTTGATCGAGCACTCGTGGGAGAGCGGAGAGCGGCTGGACATGCAGGTGAGTGACAGCTTCAGACCAGGCACTGCGGAGTTTGGACCCCTGGCTTTCCAAGCGCGGTTCCTGGGGCCCCCAAAGCGCGCGCCTGGGGCCCAGCTTTCTGGAGTGGGCGGCCAGCACAGACTACAGAGATGGAATCCCGAAGGCTGAGACACCGGGTCGGGAGAGCTGCGGAAGGGGCTGCGGTGGAACTGGGAACATCCCCTAGCCTTTCCAGGTTTCAAAGGGAAAGTTGGAATTTGCAAAAATATTAATAAAGAACCTTGCGATTTTAATAAAACTAAGACTTTAACTCAGGAGTTTCCGGTAGAGTGGGGTCGTACACTCGCCTTACTGCTCTAGCTGAACTAAAGGGACGTTGCATTTTGTTTAAACATATTGCTTTCCTTGACTGTCAGCAAAACATTTAGCCCTTCTAGTCTTCCCTCCAGAACTCTCAGTTCGATTCTGAGTAATCCTTCTGTCAAACCGCAGGCAGACTTGTGAGAACGTGGGTCTTACTCTATTCTTAGGCACTAAAGCAATCTTCAACCGAACTCCTCTTTGGAGGACACGAAACCACGGCCAGTGCAGCCACATCTCTGATCACTTACCTGGGGCTCTACCCACATGTTCTCCAGAAAGTGCGAGAAGAGCTGAAGAGTAAGGTAGGGAGACTGGGGCTGGGGGTGTCCTTATTAGCTTAGGAAATTCAGCTGCTCCCTAGCCAACTTCCGAATAAGTCAGTGTGCTGCCTTCATGGAGTATTTTGAAAGTGCAGGGCCCAGGGTGCCCCAGTGTGGGCCAGTGGGTAGAATTAGCTTTGTGAATAAACAGGATGGAGTCTTGAGCTGTGATCCCACTTGGGCAGGATTTGACCTTGTATTCCTACCCCTCCTCCACCTTTTGCTGAACCTTGGAGATTCTCAGATAGGTTCCACTTTCTTGAATTGGTGTGTCCAAGGGCATACATAGTGTGAATAGCTGATTAGTGTGGGTGGTGGTGGTGAGTGTGGGGTGGGGGGGTGCGGGGAGAAACTTGGCCCTTCTAACTGGTGAGCAGCATTCTCTTGGGACTGTAGATAGACAGTGGATTTGGGCAGGCAAATAGCCATTAGCTGCTGTTTCCCCCTCCCAGTCTCTCCCATCATGGGGCCCTTTGGGTTTAGTCTCCACTTAAGCCCTGTTTACGTCTGCTGGGCTGATTTTATTGGAGCACAAAATAACTCTTCACCTCTGTATGACTGTTTTGATAGGGTTTACTTTGCAAGAGCAATCAAGACAACAAGTTGGACATGGAAATTTTGGAACAACTTAAATACATCGGGTGTGTTATTAAGGAGACCCTTCGACTGAATCCCCCAGTTCCAGGAGGGTTTCGGGTTGCTCTGAAGACTTTTGAATTAAATGTAAGTTAAAATTCTCTTCTTTCTCCCTTTTGTTGTGGTTTAAAAACTCCTCTTTCTTCCCTATGCTGTGGCTGCAATTCTTATGCTTTTGATAATTGTTCTGCCCTATATGGAGATGTGTTTCAGCAACCTGGATCCACCTCTCTCTTTCTACCTCTCCCTTGCTTTTAGCTCATAATTTCCCCCAAAGATACCGGTGACTGCTTTTTGTTGTTGAAAGTTAAATTCCAGTTTGTCAGCCCTTGGAGTTTCATAATCTTTTGCAGGGATACCAGATTCCCAAGGGCTGGAATGTTATCTACAGTATCTGTGATACTCATGATGTGGCAGAGATCTTCACCAACAAGGAAGAATTTAATCCTGACCGATTCATGCTGCCTCACCCAGAGGATGCATCCAGGTTCAGCTTCATTCCATTTGGAGGAGGCCTTAGGAGCTGTGTAGGCAAAGAATTTGCAAAAATTCTTCTCAAAATATTTACAGTGGAGCTGGCCAGGCATTGTGACTGGCAGCTTCTAAATGGACCTCCTACAATGAAAACCAGTCCCACCGTGTATCCTGTGGACAATCTCCCTGCAAGATTCACCCATTTCCATGGGGAAATCTGATGAGCTTGAATGCTCAAACCTGAGACTTATTGGAAGTGTACATATGAGTTTTTAAGGAGTGTTGTGTTGACTTTATATTTAATTTCTAAATGTATATTATAATATTTATGCGTTTTGACTATACTACCACAATCTTTAAATATTAAAATAATGAATTTGTATCATTTCCAAATAAAGTAAAATTTGAAGGTACTTTTCTGGTATTTTAAGATTGCTGTTGGGTAAAACTCACCAGTTTAATACTTTCTTAGTGTATTTAACCAGATTTTACAATGCCTACCTGGGCTTATTTGTCATCTGTGCATCTCTGCTTTCTGTGAGAAGAAATCTTAGCTGTTTTTTATGTTAACAGTTATTAGAAAATATATGTCTGTGTGTGTTATTCCAGATGTATCTCTGTAAATTCTTATACAGTCATTTAGATTCCTTATTTGGAAAATTGATCCAAGTTAATTTAAATTTTTTTTGGTTTGCTGTACTTTAGGGAAAGATGAACCTGAAAAGGTAACACTCAGAACTGTCACTCTAACCTCTCCAGCTCATCTAACATGTCATAAACATAATAAATCTGTGTTGTCCAATAGTGCCAGAACTGTTCTCTGAAGTTATGGTTTTAGATAACACAAAGCCAGTCATCCAGTTATGGACAGTTCTTGACTAAAATGAGACCAGAAATCATTGGGGTGTCACCTTTACTTAGAAGTTGCATATGGAAACAGTATTAGGAAAGGCACATCTCTGGTTTAGATAAGCTGAGCCCAGGTTTTCTTTATTCAAAATGAGGCAGGAGGAGCAGATTTAGCAAACTGACAGATAAAGTTTTTATCTATCCCAGGCAATAGGGTGTGAGCCTGACATGACTGATAAAATGGCCCAGTCATGACCCTGTGAACCTTGGCTAACCTCCGTGAAAGCGCAGTTTTGTCACATTTCTGACCCTGGCATAGCCACGGTCTGAACTGAAGGCCAGACTCTCAGTCCAGAAAGGTTAGCCCCGGTGACTTGCTTATGCAAGCACATTTTCGGTTTTGGAATGGCACAATCTGTTCACTGAACCTCTGATGACTTGTAGGTTTTAAACTTTACATTTTTCATTACAATTTTAGAATTTGGCAATACTGCAGAAACCAGGTGGTCTAAATAGGTGTTTGAAAAGTGTTCTGTCTACAGTTACGTATTCTACCTGACTGTAGTTTTTTAGGTAGAACTTGGGTTGTTCTTATTGTTGGACTGCTCTGAATTTTAAAGGATGTTTATGTAATAACTCATAATGCCTTATAATGCCATTAAAAAATGAGACATTTCAGGCTATGTAGTTTCAGCCAAAGCTTTAGTATACTATAGTGTGCAGAGATGACTCTTCTACCCCTCACATTTGTCCTGGACATTTCCAGCTAGGAGCATGCTAGACTGAGGGCATAATTATTTCAGATAATTTCTACAAAGGCATTTTTAAATTTTATTTTATTTTATTTTATTTTATTTTATTTTATTTTATTTATTTTTTGAGACAGAGTCTCACTCTGTCACCCAGGCTGGAGTGTAGTGGCACAATCTTGGCTCACTGCAACCTCCACCTCCTGGGTTCAAGTGATTCACCTGCCTCAACCTCCCAAGTAGCTGGGATTATATGTGCACACCACCATGCCTGGCTAATTTTTGTATTTTTGGTAGAGACGGGGGTTCCACCATGTTGGCCAGGGTGCTCTTGAACCCCTGACCTCAGATGATCCACCCACCTTGGCCTCCCAGAGTGCTGGGATTACAGGCATGAACCACTGCACCCGGCACAAAGCCATTTTAAAACATTTTTTTTTTTTTTTTTGAAATAGCCTTGCCCTGTAGCCCAGGCTGGAGTGCAGTGGTACAATTTCAGCTCACTGCAACCTCCACCTTCTGGGTTCAAGTGATTCTTGTGCCTCAGCCACTTGAGTAGCTGGGACTACATGCGCATGCCACCATGCCTGGCTAATTTTTGTATTTTGGGTAGAGATGGGGTTCCACCACATTGGCCAGGCTGGTCTCGAGCTCCTAACCTCAAGTGATTCATCTGCCTTGGCCTCCCAAAGTGCTGGGATTACAGGTATGAGCCACTGTGCCCCACCTAAAAGAGTTTTAATACTTTTCATTCTTCTGGAGGACAGCTGGCTGTCCTAGGACAGCACTATCTTCGCTGACTTAGTGGCTGTTTCTCTGTGAATGTAGTGCGGTTGGAAATCTGAGCCATCGTAACATATTATTCATTTTCTAATCTGGGGAGCTTCGAGGAAAGTGCTTCTGGTTTGCATTTCCCAGGGCTAGATTTAGCCCAATTATCCTGATCAGTTACAGAGTAGCAAAGAATTCATCTTGGAAATACGTTAAAAACACAATCTTTGATCATGTGCTTTGTGCAGAGGAAAGGCAGTCTGGACGCATGTGAGCAAGGCTGCTGTCTTGGACAATGGGCCTGGG
The DNA here is from genome assembly GCF_028878055.3 of Symphalangus syndactylus. Taxonomy (NCBI): domain Eukaryota; kingdom Metazoa; phylum Chordata; class Mammalia; order Primates; family Hylobatidae; genus Symphalangus; species Symphalangus syndactylus. The sequence goes on along the minus strand of NC_072424.2, from coordinate 45,572,892 downwards.
TCACATCTCTCTGGGTCAAGTATGTTTTATGGCACAGGCACCTCTGGGCTGGTGTCCACGTGATGGAGAAATGATGTAGATTTGGCCAAAACTGTGGAAGGAGGGGACATGACTCCTCTTGGACTCACTCTGAAAAATGACCTTTTGGGCTCCTAGCAGCATGGTGTAGCGATAGGGGTGCTGTGCTGTCCAGGGCTGCTGCGGGTGGGCGACCAAGCTGGTGCCCTCTGCTTCCCCTTGCGCAATGCCCTTTGCCCTTGCTGCCTCCCATGTTCTCTTCAATCAGGACTGTGGTGCCACCAACGACAGACCACTGTCAGGACTGAGATGTGAAAGCCTGAGGCTTCAGCATTCAGAGGGATTGGAGCCTTTACCTAGCAAGGTCCTTGGAGGCCCAGAGAGAGACTGTAGTTTTCCTGGGGCCACACAGGGAGTGGCAGAACCAGGAAAGACCTCCAGATGCCATTTTTTTCTTTCTTTTTTTAAACAGCTAATAACACTTGCCCGATTTCTTTCTAACTCGCTGTTGCCAGACATAATCCAGGGGTCTCAACTTCCTAGCTTCCTTTTACGTCCCCTGCTACCACTCCCGTGCCAGCACAGATCAATTCTCTTGCAGGTCCCCAGAGGTGGTTGGTGAAATGGGGGCGCTGAGAGGAGGTGGCTGCTCCCCGAGACTCCGTCTCCTGTTGGGGTTTCAGTGCTTTTTGCACCGTGTTACTCTCCAGAGATCCACAAGGGGGCGGGCTTCTCCCTTCTATGCCAGGTTCAGAGGCCAGTGGTTTTCCCCACCAGTGTCCACGAATTCCAGTGTCCAAGACTCTGGCCCAGGGCTTGCTTTTACCCCGGACAGTGAGAAGCTACAGGCCACCCAGGGCTTAGCAAGTACTTAGCACCAGGTCTGGTCAAGGCTGCCTGGCCCCTCTGGAAGGGGTCATCCCAAGCTGGGCTGACCTGCGTGTCTTTCAGTTCCTGAAGCAGCCGCCAACCCTTGGTGGTCTATGGGGTCAGCGGCCCAGGTTTCCAGCATTGCCCCCACACTGCCCACGTGTGGCTTATGTTGCTTTCACTCCACCTGGAAAATCGCTCTCAATTTTGAGGGAGCAGGGAGCACAGTTTCCAAAGAACGCGGCCAAACTAGTCAGCGTTCGGATGACCGCAACCAGGTGCGGGAGCCACCGCACAAAAGCACCTAGGGAGGAACGAGGGACGTATAGGGAGGTTGCGGTGGCTCCTTTAGACAGTTAAAGGGCTGCTGTAGTAAACACAGGTTCAGACCCGTTCTGAGGGACAGAGCATGCGCTTAGGAGGGTAAAGTAGGAGAGAGATGCTGGCGCCATATAAGGAAAACATTCTGAGACAACTCCAGCCCTTTGGTGATGAAACAGGCTACCCTGTGAGAGTGAGACAGTGAGCTCCCTGTCAACAGAGGCAGTCAAATACAAAGCTGGATACCTAAGCCGCCACAGAGATCAAGACATGGAGGGTGAGCTTGAGTTAGATGACCCCCCAACCCCCTTCCAAAATTAAACAGTTGTGAATCTCCAAAATGTGATTCTGTATTAATTCAGTTCTTCAGACACCCACTTTGAAATGCCCCGGGCTATGGAGATGGGACAGCCCCACGTCCTATTCCAGCGGCATTCAGCAGTCTTTGGTGATCATTCTCCCAAACCTCAGAGGCAGATGTGGAGGTGGGAGCCCAGATATGTGATCTCAGAAAGGCACCAAGTGCCCTGTGTTGACTGCCCAGGGACCTCTCCCCTGCCCTGTGACTTGGTGTTTTCTGCTCCAGGTCCTGTGTCTGCTCCAACCATCCCTAGTCCCCGCAAACTGCCCATGCTGACAGTTCGCTTGACCTGGCCTCTGGGATCACATCCTGCTCCCCTGCCCAGTCCTTCCTGGGTCCCTATAATCCCATGCACTGATATTGTCCTCTACCCATCCCAGCTGTCCTTTATCTCCACCTCCTGAAACGTGCTGGAAGGCAGGAACTGTGTCTCATTGTTCTAATCTTATACATTTAGTCCATTTTCACATACCTCTCCAGCCTCTCCTGGAATGTACACGTAGTAGGTGTTCTCTGGAAGAAAAAGCTTCTTGGGGCCAATTGACACCATTTACCTTATGTTTCTCCGGCTTACATGGTGCCATGTTTTTCTTTGAAAAGTGAGACTTTCATCCTTGAAAAATCTCAGTGGCCGCAAGCATACACGACTGTGGTTTAACAGCGTGTCACATTCCTGAAACCGACGCTCCACGGGTATTTGACCAAACAAGCTTTCCTTCCTTTGAAGTAGAGTCAACTGGAGTTAGAACCCTGGGACAGGGATGAAGACTCAGCCTGGGACTGCATGGTGGGTTTTCTGGGTGAGACATATCATGTTGCAATATTCATAACCACGCACCCTCAGCACAGAGGCTGCCCCACACTGTAAGATTTCTCACTGCTGCTCAGCCCTCCCTGGTACGATGAGGAGTTAGAAACCTGCTCACGCCTTTAGGATGGTAGATGCTTCAGGATGTTTGTTTGTGTGTTTTGTTTTGTTTCGTTTGAGACAGAGTCTCACTCTGTCGCCAGGCTGGAGTGCAGTGGCACGATCTCAGCTCACAGCAACCTCCACCTCCCAGGTTCAAGCGATTCTCCTGCCTCAACCTCCCCAGTAGCTGGGACTACAGGCATACTCCACCACGCCCAGCTAATTTTTGTATTTTTAGTAGAGATGGGATTTCACCATGTTAGTGAGGATGGTCTCAATCTCTTGACATCGTGATCCGCTTGCCTCGGCCTTCCAGAGTGCTGGGACTACAGGCGTGAGCCACCGCGCCGGCCCTGCTTCAAGATTTTTATCTGAAGTCACTAACGGGTTCACTTAAATGCATTGTGAAAAGAGGACCAGGCGCGGTGGCTCACGCTTGTAATCCCAGCACTTTGGGAGGCCGAGGCGGGCGGATCACGAGGTCAGGAGATCGAGACCACGGTGAAACCCCGTCTCTACTAAAAATACAAAAAAAATTAGCCGGGCGTGGTGGCGGGCGCCTGTAGTCCCAGCTACTTGGAGAGGCTGAGGCAGGAGAATGGCGTGAACCCGGGAGGCGGAGCTTGCAGTGAGCCGAGGTTGAGCCACTGCACTCCAGCCTGCCTGGGCGACAGAGCGAGACTCCGTCTCAAAAAAAAAAAAAAAAAGAAAAGAGGACCAGGTGCTTTGCTTATAATAGATATGTGACAAAACAAATTTGTTAAGTACAGCCAAATCAATTCATTGACTGGTTCATTAATGACAGATGGGGGCATTCAGTATTCCAGAATTGAAAGTTCATTTAATGTCAGGTAGTCACAGACTTTTAGAGCCATAAAGGAGGACAGGTCATCTGGCCCCTCAGTTTACAGCTGAGAAACCCGAGGTTGAAAGAAATTTTAGGTTACAACAGAGAGTGTGCCTAGCACACTGTAGGACTTGACCCTGCTCTCAGTTAAAAACAAAACAAAAAAACAACTGTACTGTTTACTTATATACGTGTCGGGGAAAAAATGCAGGTGAGCAGACTATTTGAGACCAAATAGTTCTTATTTGTCATGATACTACTGAGAGTGTGTGGACTCTGGGAGGTGTTTTGAGAACTTGGAATTTTGTGGCCTCAGAGAATTTGACACAAAACCTGGCGGAAGGTACAGATTGCTGGCATTTATGGTGGATGTGGGGGCTGAGGTCTTCAAGTTGGTAGAGCTCAACTTTCAGATCATTTGAGCCCCTTCTACTGAACAGAAGATAATGGGTTTTAAAGGCAAAAGCACTTACTTGTGAGAAACAGAGGTTCTCAGACTTTATAAGGCATCAGAATCATCCAGAGGGCTGGCTTAAACAAAGATGATTGCCCACTCCAGAGTTTTTGGGTTGACCCAAGAATTTGCATTTCTACCAAGTTCCCAGGCGATGCTGATGCTGTTGGTCCGGGGACCATACTTTGAGTACCATTGGTGTAAAGGCTTCTCATCTGTGAGTCAAGGATCACAGACTTAGGAGGGCTGGCAGATAATATCAACAAGTAATGTTAGCCAGGTGGAGAGACAGTAGGATATGGTGGGCGTGCTGCTGATGTGGGTACCACAGGTTCCCTCTAAAGTGGGCAGTTGCTGCTCAGTGCTGACCTGCTCTTGACCTATAGGAATGAAGACCTCGGTTTGAAACTCTTTCAGTGTTTCAGGAAGTGCTAGAAATCCAGGTTTGCATAAGGAATATGTAACGGGAATACCCTGTTTTTTAGATGTTGGTGGCTAATTACCTTTTTAAAAACTGTGCAGGCAAAATAAAACTTGTCTGTGGCCCTGCTGGTGGCCAGTTTGCAACTTCTTGGGTCTTCCATCTTTGGAGAGTTTTTAGAGTGCTTGATCAAAAGTGGCTTAGCTGAGTGGGTCTGTTTCAGAGTCTCTCATAAAGTTGCAGTTAAGATGTGGGCCAAGTTGCAGTCATCTGAAGTCTTGACTGAGGCTGGAGGGTCTGTTTCCAAGATGGCTCCTTCATATGGCTGTTAGCAGGAGGCCTCAGTACCTTCTTATGTGATTCTCTCCATAGGGCTGCTGGGGTATCCTCACGGCGTGACACTTGGCTTTCCCCAGAGCAAGTGATCAAACAAACAAACAAACAGCAAGATCAAGGCCTCAATGCCTTTTATGACTTAGCCTTGGAAGTCACACTTCTTCATGTCTACAATATTCTATTGATTACACAGGTTAGCTGTATCCAGTGTAGGAGAGAAGCACACAGGGCATGAATGCCAGGGGGCGAGAATCACTGCGAGTTATCTTGAAGGCTCGCTGTCATAGTGAGTTTTGTTTTGTTTGTTTTGTTTTTGTTTTGAGACAGGATCATGCTCTGTCGCTTAGGCTGGAGTGCAGTGGTGTGATCAAGGCTCACTGCAGCCTCCATCTCCTGGTCCCAACCAATCCTCTCACCTTGGCCTCCTGAGCAGCTCAGGGCCACAGGTACGTGCCACCATGCCTGGCTAATTTAAAAAAAAAAAAAGGTAGAGACAGAATGTCCCTATGTTGCCCAGGCTGGTCTTAAACTCCTGGGCTCAAGCAATGCTCCTGCCTTTGCCTTGCAAAGTGTTGGGATTAAAAACGTGAGCCACTGTGCCTGGCCCATAGTGAGTTTTTTCTTTTCTTTTTTTTTTTTTGAGATGGAGTGTCCCTCTGTCGCCCAGGCTGGAGTGCAGTGGTGTGATATCGGCTTACTGCAACCTCCGCCTCCCAGGTTCAAGCAACTCTTCCTGCCTCAGCCTGCTGAGTAGCAGGGATTACAGGCATGGGCCACCATGTCTGGCTAATGTTTGTATTTTTTTAGTAGAGTTGGGGTTTTGTCATGTTGGCCAGTCTGGTCTTGAACCCCTGACCTCAGGTGATCCGCCCACCTTGGCCTCCCAAAGTGCTGGGATTAAAGTCCTGAGCCACAGTGCCTGGCCCATGATGAGTTTTTAACTGGTTGTATAGACTCTTTCCCTGACTTCTCTTTAAGTCATTTTCATCTTGTTTCTGAGTAGTCCTTGATTTCTACTATTTTCATTGTGATCTATCATCCGTAGACACTTACAGTTACCGTCAGAAAAAAACATGTTACAGAATTTCTCAGCTGGATGTACTCTATGGGGTCATCTAGGACAAAGTTGTAAGTTGGAGACTCTCAGGGAGAGCCTGAGTGAGCAGTTTAAGTTCTTCTGTTTGCCAAAGTTTTCAAACAGCCAACTTCATTCATTTATGTTTTCAGGCCTCTGAGTCATCTGAACTTTGAGCTAATACAACCCCTAGGGTGACCAACTGTCCTGATTTGCCTGGGACTCAAGGGTTTCTTGGGACTCGGGACTTTCGGTGCTAAAACTTGGATAGTCCTGGGATTCAGTTCAGACAGTAGATGTGAATTGATCTGATCCTTACAATTCAAAGTGTGGTCCATGGGTCAGCAGCATCTGTATCACCTGTTTGCTTATTAGAGCTGCAACATCTCAGGCCCCACCCCAGACCTAATGAATCAATCTGCAGTTTAACAAGAGCCCCAGGTGAACTGTATGTACACTAAGGTTTGACACTCTCCGGATGGAAACAAAACCTCAACTTGGAATCTCTGAGGATTCCGATTTGCTGTCTCTGTGGGTAAAATGGACTTAACAATGATCCTCTTGTGCTGTAGTAATCGGACCTTAACATACACATTGTATTTTTGGTTCCTGCGTCCCCACAACCCCCCAGGGGAAAGTCAGCTAAAATGTAATTGCTGGAAGAAACCTAGAAGTACCAACTCTCACCTGGGTTTGAGACGTGGTTTTCATAAAATACTTTTTACGGTTGAAATTTTCCCCCTCCTGAAACAAAATGCCATAAATGACACAGATAAGGGGAGATGGCTGGGCATTTAGGTTATTTCCAGTTCCTGATACTCCAGGCAACGTGTACTAAGTATCCCGCATGCACAGCTTTATGTATACACTAGTGCTTTATTTCTGGCGTTTGGTTCCTGAAAGCGAGGTTGCTGGGTCACTGAGGATGTGCATTTAAAATGGTAATGGATATCTAAAAAGGTGCCCGTCCAAAGAGGAGTGCTTGAAAAAACAGTGGTGCATTTATATTATGGAAAATGATGGCGCCATAGTGGAGTGCATACAGTAGACATCCATTGACCTTGAGGGATGGCTATGACACGCTGTCACACAGCATAAGCTGCAGAGGGACGTGGCTAATTGGGGGAGAATAGAGGCGGATACTTCGCAAGGTGATCATTCACACTTTCTGAATCCATTTATGGATGTTTCTTCTGTTGTAAAGAATGTGTTGATTTTGTAATTCAGAATTTTAGGAGAGAGAAAAAGTGGAGGTATGGTGGTGGGAGCGGACAAGACTCTAGAGATCAGCTGTCAGTCTTCCCTTTCAACCCACCTTTCCTGTCTCCACCCATCACCTCCAACCTTCCTTCTCCCTACTTTCAGAAGCGTAGTCTCTTGCCAGTTGCAAAAAGACAACCTTTGCGACTTTTGATTGGCTGAGCACAGGCCACATGCCCATGACTGGGCTGTGGGAGAGGGAATGTCTGACTTCTTTTTGTCTAAGGGGCCTTGCTGCCCACCTATGAGGGCTTGTAGCCCCAACCGCTGCCCCAAATAGGAGGTGTATTGTAATGATATTCGGCCCCTAATCAACAACTAAGGTAGAAAAATCTTATAGCTCTACCCTTTTGAAAACCCCCAGGCATTTGGGGAAGCAGTTCTGAGTTAATTAGCCTTATTTTTGCGGCATGCAAGGAAAACTAACAGCCAAAATTTATTGAGCATTTATTATAAGTGCCAAGTATTTCACACCATCTCATTTCATACGCATGACAATATCCGTGATGCAGACACAATGTTTAACATCTCTTGTGCTAATGGAGCCACTGTTGGGTAACTTGCCCAGAGTCGCACAGCTAGTAAGTGGTAGAGCCAGGGTTTGAACCAAGGCCATCTGAGTAAAAGGTTCCAGTGATTACACTGTACTGTATGTACTAGGTTTATAGAATTTGGAACTGGCACAGATAATATGATTCGTCTGCCCTTCCCACCCCTTCCCGACAGAGTCTCACTCTGTCACCCAGGCTGGAGTACAGTGCTGCGATCTTGGCTCACTAAAACTTCCACCTCCCAGGTGCAAGCAATTCTCCCACCTCAGCCTCCCTAGTAGCTGGGCACATACCACCATGCCTGGCTAATTTTTGTATTTGTAGTAGAGACAGGGTTTCACCATGTTGGCCAGGCTGGTCTCAAACTCCTAACCTCAAGTGATCCACCCACCCCGGCCTCCCAAAGTACTGGAATTACAGGTGTGAATCACTGTGCTGGCCTATGATTCCTATTTTCACTGAGCACTTACTATGTGCCAGGAACTGTCCTTACCACTTTGTATAAATTAACTCATTTAATCTTCACAACAGCCCCAAATGAGAAAACTAAAACTCAGAGATATCAGCAACTCACCCAGGGTCCCTCACCTGGTAAGGGACACAGTTGAGGTTCAAATCAGAAAATCTATTTCCAGAGCCCACACACCGGACTCCCCAGGGCCATTGGTTCCTTTTACTTATCAACACACCAATATGCTTTTTTCTTCTGCATTGATCTGAAAGCACTTCTCTTAGGGGATACAGAAATTTAGACAATTATCAAGATAATTCAACTATAGTTATGGGTTTTATTTCAATTTCCCGTTCCATTTTGACACCAAGGAACTGGCCTGAAGCTGAGGTCAGCTAAAATAATTTAAACTAAATCTGATCTCCATCGTCTGTGGGGTTTTGTTGGGAAGAAATCTGAAAAGACAAAGGAGGTATGTGTGTGATTGTGGATTGGGCAGTTCTAAATTTCCATCATTATGGAAAATCGTTATGATGATGGGAAAGAGTAAGAGAAGAAAAAGATTAATAGAATTTTCTTGTTAAATGTTGCACATATGAAGCATAAAGATATGGCTCTTTTGCAGAGATTTATTCAAAAGAGTTTCTTTGCTAGAGGGAATGTGTTTTTCTAAGTGAAAATAGTTTATCCTCAATTTGAATTGCAAATCCTTCCAAAAGCAGAGTGAGAAGGAAGACTAATGCCTGGCTGGAATGAATTCTTTCTACTTTGTTTTATAAAAACTTCCTGAGACAAGCTTTTAAAAAAATTATAATTATTTTTAAAAATTCAGGTATCCTCATAGTCTAAATATTTTAGATAAATCAAAACAACTAGATAATTTTATACAATATCAACTTGGTTTAAGATAAAAAAAAAAAAGACACTCTTACTTCTGCAGCTGGATTATTAGAAACAGAAAATTGCAGGGTGTTTTTGGCAAATAGTGACTCCAGAAATCAGATTGGTCTCTAGAGGATAAAACACATGATGAAGAACAGGGCTGCAGACATGGGGAAAGGAGAGATGAATGAGCATTTGTTTGGCAAAGGCTGAGCACTGCGCTAGGTGATTTATATTTATGTATGTTACCTTGGTTCGTAGTAACTCTAGATCGAGAAGCAGGAGTCTGGGTTTGAGAACTGTGGTGACTGGGCACAGGCAGGTCCCCAGGAGAGATGCAGACCAGGAGCAGATGCTGGTTTGGGGAAGGGATGCTAAGTCCTGTCTGGGCCTGTGGAGTGGAAAACCACAGGGCACCCGGTGGAAGTGTCACAGGCAGGTCTGCATCTGCAGAGAGCTCTGCCTGTGGAGATAGGCTTGGAGGGAGTGGATGACATCAGCACGGAGAAGGGGAATGGGCCAGAGATGGATGGACCAGAGAGGACAGAGAGGCTGGGGAGCTGGGATCACAGAAGCCACGGGAGGAGACAGACTTTTGTTGTTTTGTTTTTTTAAAGATTCTTCAGGAGTTAACTCTGAAGGGCACAGAGCTTGATGTGGGCCTAGAAAGAGACAACTCTAGGCTGGGCACGGTGGTTCATCTGTAATCCCAGCACTTTGGGAGTTTGAGGTAGGTGGATCATGAGGTCAGGAGTTCAAGACAAGCCTGACCAACATGGTGAAACCCCGTTTCTACTAAAAATACAAAAACTAGCCAGGAGTGGTGGCACATGCCTGTAATCCCAGCTACTCAGGAGGCTGAGGCAGGAGAATCACTTGAACCTGGGAGGCGGAGGTTGCAGTGAGCTGAGATTGCGCAGCTGCACTCCAGCTGGGGTGACAGAGCGAGACTCCGTCTCAAAAAAAAAAAAAAAAAGGAAAGAAAGAAAAAAGAAAAAGACAGAACTCTAAAGGGAAGCTGGGACGTTAAAACAAAAGGCAAGTTTGGATTTTGAGGAGCCATGCTTTCATGATTAATAGAGGCAGGGAAAACTAAGATCTACTTAGTTCTCTCTGTCTTCCATCTTAATGAATATGGTGGTCTTCTTGCATGAATGAAAACATCATGTCATGAAATGGCATTTTATGAGCTTTAGGGAGGTAAAGAATGGGTCAACGCAGGTGAAGGAAAAGGGGAGCCCCTATGGAAGTGGGGCATGATCGCAGCCTGGTTTGGGGAGGGGCCTGGGGTCACCCAGTTCCCAGCATTCCACAGGGTCCCTTTCTTTCTTTCTGACACTGACACACACTGCAGCAGGAAAGCTGGAGGAACGGCTCAGGTGGGGCTGCGCTCCAGGCCCAACAGCCCCGTTCTGTGCCTCATGCATTCAAGGCTGCCCATTCGAGAGTGTGGCTTCCTCTGCCCGCTGGTAAAGCAGCAGGGATTTAGGGATTTACTAGAGGAGCCTGGAGTTCTGCCCAGTGCGTCTGCCATGAGTTTTGTCAGCTCCTGGATCCTGGTAGTGGGGTGGCCATGGGCTGGGGACAGGGCAGATTTCAGGGCTTCCAGAGGAAACTTCCTGTTTACACCCCTTGAGAACTCGGTGGGCGCTGTCTTTGGAAGCAGTCTGTGTGCTTTCAGGAGGTGTCGCTGGGCAAGTATCACCATATAAGAGCCTCGTCTGCTCAATTTTTTTTTTTTTTGAGATGGAGTCTTGCTCTGTCACCCAGGCTGGAGTGCAGTGGCGTGATCTTGGCTCACTGCAACCTCTGCCTCCCGGGTTCAAGCGATTCTCCTGCCTCAGCCTCCCAAGTAGCTGGGATTACAGGTGTCTGCCACCACGCCCAGCTAATTTTTGTATTTTTAGTAGAGACGAGGTTTCACTATGTTGGCCAGACTGGTCTCAAACTCCTGACCTCTAGTGATCTGCCTGCCTCGGCCTCCCAAAGCGCTGGGATTACAGGTGTGAGCCACTGCACCTCTGCCCAATTTTGGGCCATCTGCCCAATTTTGAAGAAGAAGTGGGCCCTTAGTCAGCTTGGACTTCCGTAACATAATACTACAGAATGGGTGGCTGATACAAGAGAGATTTATTTTCTCACAGTTCTGGAGGCTAGAAGTCCAAGACCAAGGTGCTGGCCAGTGTGGTTCCTGGTGAGGGCTCCCTCACTGGCATGCAGATGGCCACCTTCTCCTTGTGTAGAGAGAGCTCTGGTGTCTCTTCCCATTCTTACAAGGACACCAGCCCTGTCCAGTTAGGGTCCCATCCTTTTAACCTCCTTTAACCTTTATCACCTCCTCACTGGCCCTATCTCCAAATACAGTCACATTGGGGATTAGGGCTTCAACACAGGAATTTTGTGAGAGGACACAAACATTCAGTCCATAACAGGTGGGAAATTAAAATCTGCCTTCCAACCTCCCAACTCTAATCAGGTGGCTTTTGTCTTCAGAAGCTATAGGCAGTAAAACCAGAAGAGTCGTTTCTATTGTTTTCTAGATGAGGAACTGAGGTCCAAGGGAGAATGCTTGCAACTCCTCCCAGTGCTACTGGCATGGCCCCTCCAGGACAGCACCAATGATCTGGTATCACGTCTGTCTCCTCAGCAAGCCTAGAGCCTTGGAAGACCGAGTCCATGTATACTATCAGGATGTCCTTCATTCTCCAGATCTGGCCCATAGAATGGGATCAGACATGTTCACAGAATTCATGGTTTTCTCAATTCCAGGACCAGAAGGCATGACCTGGCTAGGCTGGGGTTACTGGATAGATCTACCCCTCATTCCGTCCTCTTGCTGAGGCTGGTAAGCTGTCTCTTTGGCCAAATTCAAATTCCTGGGAGAGAGAATGTGATCCACCCAGCTGTGGTCAGGTGTTTACCTGTGGGCATGGTAGGAGTTGGCCTTCTGGGGCTTCTAGGGAAGAGACAGGGATATGTGAGTTGGGAAGGTGCTGGTACTTCAAAATTACTTAAAAGAGGGCTGGGCGCAGTGGCTCACACCTGTAACCCCTGCACTTTGGGAGGCTGAGGCCGGAGGATCACTTGAACCCAGGAGTTTGAGACCATTCTGACCAACATGGTGAAACCATATCTCTACTACAAATACAAAAATTAGCTGGGTGTGGTGGCACGAGCCTGTAATCCCAGCTACTTGGGAGGCTGAGGCAGGAGAATCGCTTGAACTCAGGAGGCAGAGGTTGCAGTGAGCCAAGATCACGCCACTGCACTCCAGCCTGGGTGGCAGAGTGAGACTCTGTCTCAAAAAAAAAAAAAAAAAAAAAAAAAAAAATTACTTAAGAGAGGATTTAGCTGGGCATGGTGGCTCACACCTGTAATCCCAGCACTTTGGGAGGCCAAGGTGGGTGGATCACTTGAGGTAGGGAGTTTGAGACCAGCCTGACCAACATGGAGAAATTCCGTCTCTACTAAAAATACAAAATTAGCCGGGCATGGTGGTGCATGCCTGTAATCCCAGCTACTTGGGAGGCTGAGGCAGGAGAATCACTTGAACCCAGGAGGCGGAGGTTTCGGTGAGCTGAGATCTCTCCACTGCACTCCAGCCTGGGTGACAGAGGGAGACTCTGTCCCAAAAAAAAAAAAAAAAAAGAGAAGATTTGATTTTTCTCATTAACAAATGCTATTTGCCTCTTTGTATTATCTAAAATATAAATAAAAATATAAAATAAAAATAAAATATAAATATATTTATATCTAAAATATAAATATAAAATATTTTGATACTTTCTTACCAAAATATATTTTAAAAGATTTTTATATTTTTTGGTAAGAAAGTAGAATCTTTCCTTAGTGGGATTTCATAAACTTAAATACACATTTTCATATTAGCTGGCACAGAATGAACATATTATGCAATTTTAACAAATGTAAGGTAAGAGGAACTTTTTTTTTTTCTTGCTCTGTTGCCCAGGCTGGAGTGCAGTGGTGTGATCATGGCTCACTGCAGCCTCAACCTCCCAGGCTCAAGCGATCCTTCTATCTCAGCTTCCCAAGTAGCTGGAACTACAGGTGTGTGCCACCACGCCTGGCTAATTTTTTTTTTTTTTTTTAATTTTTGTAGAGACAGGGTTTTACCATGTTTCCCAGGTTGGTCTCAAACTTCTAGGCTCAAGCGATCCTCCTGCCTCAGCTTCCCAAAGTGCTGGAATTACAGGGGTGAGCCACCATGCCTGGCACATAAAGGCAATTTTAATTGGCATTCCCATGGATTTTGTTTTTCCCTATACTCCTTTAACCCAAAAATCGAACTAAAAATATACACATAGAATTTCTTTGCTTTTGGCAGCCCTATTTTCCCTTTCTTTCCCTGTTTTAAGCAGAAACGTGTCTCTCATGGGACAAAGAATTAACAGAGTAAATAAGCCCCTATGCCTTCCTCATCACAATTTTCAGATATAAACACATTAAAATGCTTGGACCATTTAACAATAGTTATTAGTGCCCTTTGAGTCCAGTAACTGCTGGTACTGTTAGGTTTTTTACTGGGGTCTTCCTGGAGCTCAGGACTCACCTGCAGCTGCTGTTTCCAACACCCTGGAGGCTGCGGTCACTCACATTCCTCCTGCGTGGCCTTCACAGTTCTGGGCCATCTGAGCAGGAAGTTCAAGGTCCCTGCTTCTTTCTCTTCTTTCCTTCCTCCCTTCCTCCCTTTCTTCCTCCCTCCCGCCTTCCCTCCCTCTCTCTCCTTCTTTCTTTCTTTTGACAGGGTCTCACTCTGTCCCCCAGGCCATAGTGCATGGTGTGATCTCGGCCCACTGCAAACTCCGCCTTCCAAGGTCAAGGGATTCTCGTGCCTCAGCCTCCCATTTAGCTGGGGTAACAGAAGTGCACCACTGCACTGCTAATTTTTCTATATTTAGTAGAGGCAGGGTTTCACCATGTTGGCCAGGCTGGTCTCGAATTCCTGACCTCAAGTGATCCGCCCGCCTCGGCCTCCCAAAGTACTGGGATTACAGGAGTGAGGCACCACGCTCGACTCCTTGAGATGTGGTCTTGCTATGTTGCCCAGGCTGGAGTGCAGTAGATATGTGCAGGTGTATTAGTCTGTTCTCACCCTGTTAATAAAGACATACCTGAGACTGGGTAATTTATAAAGAAAAGAGGTTTAATGGACTCACAGTTCCACATGGCTGGGGAGGCCTCACAATCGTGGTGGAAGGTGAAGGAGGAGCAATGTCATATCTTACATGGCAGCAGGCAAGAGGGGGTGGGCTGGGGAGCTCCCCTTTATAAAACCATCAGAGCGCCAGGCGAGGTGGCTCACGCCTGTAATCCCAGCACTTTGGGAGGCTGAGGCGGGTGGATCACCTGAGGTCAGGAGTTCGAGACCAGTCTGGCCAACGTGGTGAAACCATGTCTCTACTAAAAATACAAAAAATTAGCTGGGCGTGGTGGCATGGGCCTGTAGTTCTGGCTACTTGGGAGGCTGAGGCAGGATAATTGCTTGAACCCAGGAGGCGGAGGTTGCAGTGAGTTGAGATCGCACCACTGCACTGCACTCCAGCCTGGGTGAAAAGAGCGAAACTCTATCAAATAAATAAATAAATAAATAAATAAATAAATAAATAAGTGCCTCCTTCTTCCCTGGGCCTCTGCCCTTCCCTGCTTTGCTCTTCTCCAAACCACTTTCTCACCATCTACTATGCTGTATAATTTACTTATTTCTCTAGTTTCCCATCAGTCTTCTTCACTAAATATAAGGACCTTGAGGACAGAGATGTTTTATTTTTATTTTTGACACTGCTGTACCTGAGCACCTAGAACAAAGTACCTTGCTCACTGTAGGTCTTCAACAAACATTGTTGAATGAATGAGTGTACATTTCAGCCAAAAGGGTCTCAGAAAGGGTGGACCCCTCCTGAAGGAATAGATTTGAGGGTGAGAGTGTGAGAATCCATAAGATCACATGGCAAGGACTTGGGGGTAGCCTTTAGGAGCTGAGAGCAGTCTCTGGTTGACAGCTAGTTGGAAAATGGAGACCTTAGTCATGCTATAGCAAGTAAGTGAATTCTGCCAGTAATTGGGATGATCCTGGAAGAGGATCCCAAGCTCTAGTGGGCGCATAGTTCAGCTGACACCTTGATTTTAGCCTTGTAAGATGCTGGACAGGGACCCTAGTGATGCTGCACCTGGATTTCTGACCCCCAGAACTGTGAGATAATGAATTTTTTGTTTGTTTGTTTGTTTGTTTTTTGAGATGAAGTCTCGCTCTGTTGCCAGACTGGAGTGCAGTGGTGCAATCTTGACTAACCGCAACCTCTGCCTCCTCGGTTCAAGCGATTCTCATGCCTCAGCCTCCTGAGTAGCTGGGACTACAGGCATGCGCCACCACACCCAGCTAATTTTTTTTTTTTTTTTTTTTTTGAGAATGAGTCTTGCTCTGTTGCCCAGGTTGGAGTGCAGTGGCATGATCTTCCCCACTACCACACCTGGCTAATTTTTGTATTTTTAGTAGAGACGGGGTTTCACCATCTTGGCCAGGCTGGTCTTGAACTCCTGACCTCGTGATTCACCTGCCTCGGCCTCCCAAAGTGCTGGAATTACAGGTGTCAGTCAATGCACCTGGCAAATGGGTACCATTTTAAGTCACTGAGTATTTTGTAATTACGCAGCAATAGACAACTAAGACAGTCACAAACCCTGATTGCCTACTGTGGCATTGGGCTAGGTACTGGGGATGGAGTGAGGAACAGCACAGACATGGCTCTTAGCCTTGAAATATTTTTCTGATTAGAGGAGAGTGCGTGTAGCCCAGTGTTTAGAAATGGGGACTTAAATTGAGTCAGAGTGTCCTGGGCTCTAATTCTGGTTCTGCCATTCGCCACCAGTCCAACACTGGTGACTTGTTTAAACTTTTATGCCTCAGTTTTCTCATCTGTCAAACAAGGACAAAAGTGGCACTACGAAGATTTTGGAGGCTTAAATGGGATAATGTATGCAAGTGTAATGCTGAGTTTGTGTCTCGTGTAGGTGGGAGTGAAATAAATGGCAGTTGGTGTTAGTTAGTGTTCTATTCTGGCACATTGGGACATAGGGGATTGCAGCTGATGGGAACCCCAGGCCATGATCCCACCCCCCAGGCATTCACCTCCAGAAGAGAGGAGTGAGGCTTGCTGTGTCACGCTCACACTCATTAGAAATCCAGGGCTGAGATGAGCACTCCTGAGTCCTAACCCCCAGCTCTCTGTCCTCTCCATGCTCCAAGCTGCCTCCTGCTGGACTTAGCCAAGGGACTCAGGGCATTCCACACACTGTTCTCCCCCTTGGTCACTGACAGTGACGGTTCAGTGACAGTGATGGAGACAAAGGCATTTCTGAGAACTTCAGAATTATTGACCTGACTCAGTTAAGTGGAAGTTGTTCTCATTCTTTCGGCCCCAGACTCCTTTCTGTGCAATGTCTGGCCTCAGCTGTTCTGCGATGGGAGGATGGAATTTCCAGTGGAAACTGTTGAGCTACCCCAAATCCCTAATTAATCTAATTGTATTATTCATGTGGCGGAATTTGAGCTGCCTCTAATCACTTGGATGAAGAATGCTTTGTATTCTAGTGTGGATGAGGATGTAGGAAGTACAATTTGGTTCATTATTTTTGGAGGACCATCTTGGCAATATGTATCAAAAGCCTTAAAATTATACATATGCTTTGGCCCAGGGATTCCAATTTTAGCTTTTGAGTAAATATTGAACTATGAGGATCTTTATCAGTGAATGTATTATAGAAAACATTGAAAACAACCTCTGTTCATTGATAAGTAACTGGGAAAATGATGGTACATCTGAACAATAGAGTGCTAGGTAGTCATTAAAAATGATGCTGAAGGCTCAGGACTTAGCTATTTATAGAATTTTCAGTCAGTCTCAAAGCAGTCAGAGTGAGAGTGGCAGTTCTGGAATCAGATCTCCTAAGTTGGAATCTCAGCGCCACCATTTAATTGCTGGATGACATTGGACAAGGCACTCAACTTCTTTAAGCCTCAATTTCTCCATCTATAAAATGGGGATAATAATGACACAATCACTCAGACTTGTGAAAATTTAATGAGATAATCCAAGTGAAAGGTTTAGCTTAGTCTAATGCATAGTAAGCACTTGCTTAATAAATATTACTATTATTATGATTCCATGTTTGCTTTTATTTTATTTTATTTTGAGATGGAGTCTCGCTCTGTCACCCAGGCTGGAGTGCAGTGGCATGATCTTGGCTCACCGCAACCTCTGCCTCCCGGGCTCAAGCAATTCTCCTGTCTCAGCCTCCTGAGTAGCTGGGACTACGGGCCCACGCCACCATGCCCGGCTAAGTTTTGTATTTTTAGTAGAGATGGGCTTTCACCATATTGGTCAGGCTGGTCTCGAACTCCTGACCTCAGGTGACCTACCTGCCTCATCCTCCCAAAGTGCTGGGATTATAGGCATGAGCCACCATGCCCAGCCCCATGTTTGCTTTTAAAACACATGTGTAGCAAAGGTAAGGAGGAATGGAAGTCAAATTTAAGTGGTCATTTCTGGGTGATGGGATTGCATGTGGTTTAATTTTTTCCCGTGATTTCTTTATTTGCAGAATGCTCTGCAATAAGTGTGAACTACTTTTATATAAATGGAAAAAAAGGCACTACAATTAAGGGAGGGAGGAGAAAGTGGCCTTGCATTGTTGAGATCCTTAGAAAATGTGCAAACCTACTTGCTCAGCTGTCTCCACTTAAAAGCGCCTGAGAGTGGGCCTCGTGAAGAGAACCAGCAGGAGCTGGGCCCTGCCAGCCCTTCAGCCCACCTGTTGCCCACACCTGCTGCCCAGCACGCTTGCTTGCCTGCCTTGCCCCAGCCTAGCAGGGGCGCCTGGAAGCTGCAGGCCTGGGAGCTGAGCTGATCAAGAAGAAGAACTGGAGCTGTACCGACCTAAGTCCAGGACACAGGCAAGTCCCTGGTCGCTTGTTTGCATCTTATCAGCACAGCAGCCAGGAAGAATTCATTAGAGGCCACCTCCACCCCTTCTGTCCTTGGGTCAGCCGGCTGTTCATTAGCATGTGTGACAAACTCCTCAATGCAAACAGAACCTTTAAGTGAGAATCAAACTGTTTCCATTTCTTTGGAGGAGCGGCAGTGAACTTCCCCAAAAGTGACTGACAGAGGGGCTGGTTGGAGCTTTGAGGGCCTCAAGGAGGGCCCTGGAGGGACTGCCCTTAGCTAGGAAGGTGAGAGAAGAGCCTGGAGCAGAGGGGGGTCCCCACTACAGACTTTCCAGCTGTTGCTTGGGGACAACTGATAAGCCAGGAGGGCAGTTGGAGCACAGGCTGAGAAGGGAAGAAGCGGGCGGTGCAAAGGTAGGGGTTAGGGGTTTGCTCTTCTTT
The DNA here is from genome assembly GCF_028878055.3 of Symphalangus syndactylus. Classification (NCBI taxonomy): domain Eukaryota; kingdom Metazoa; phylum Chordata; class Mammalia; order Primates; family Hylobatidae; genus Symphalangus; species Symphalangus syndactylus. The sequence continues at coordinate 45,554,729 of NC_072424.2, read as the reverse complement.
TCCAGTGAATCTGCCGGAGGCTGAGGGCGAGGGAGCTGGAAGGCCCTGTAGTCTGTATTGGGCCTCAGAGAGACCTGGGGGTGAGGCGTGGAGCCTGATTTCTTGTTGATCACAGCTCCTGCGGCCCATATCTCCAGCCCTATGCAGCAGGGAGGGGACGTGAACAGGAAAACAGCTGCTACAAGACATTCTGGGGCTGGACAAGACATTCTGGGGCTGGGCGTGGTGGTTCATGCCTATAATCCCAGCACTTTAGGAGGCTGAGGCGTATGGATCACTTGCAGTCAGGAGTTCGAGACCAGCCTGACCAATATGGTGAAACCCCGTCTCTACTAAAAATGTAAAAATTAGCTGAGCGTGGTGGTGGGCGTCTGTAATCCCAGCTACTCGGTAGGCTGAGGTAGGAGAATTGTTGAACCCAGGAGACAGAGGTTGCAGTGAGCCAAGATTGTGCCACTGCACTCCAGCCTGGGCGACAGAGTGAGACTCTGCCTCAAAAAAAAAAAAAAGTATTATGTTTGTATTTAATATTTTGACTGCTTTAGTAAAGAATAATTCACACACAATAAATGGCACCTATTAAAGTATATAATTTTATAAATATTGACATTGTTATACACCTGCAAAACCACCACCATAATCAGATAGGAAACAAATCTGTCACCCACAGAAGTTTCCTTGCACTTCTTTTTCATCCCTCTTTTGTCCCTCCCTGCTACTTTTGTCCCCAAGAAACCACCCATCTACTGTCTGTCATTGTAGATTAGTTTATGTTTTCTATAACTTTTTATAAATGGAATCATACAATATATCCTTTGCTGTTAGATTCTTTCACTCATTATAATTATTTTGAGATTCATTCGTGCTATTGTGTGTATACCTTATTTCTTTTTATTGTGGAGTAGTACTCCATTGTATAGGTAGACCGCGTTTACCTATTCAGATATGATGGATATTTAGGTTTCAGTTTTTGGCTGTTGCAGATAAAGCTGCTAAGGATACTTCTGTACAAGTCTTTGTATGGGCGTATGCTTTAATTTCTCTTGAGTAAATACCTAGGAGTGGAATGGCTAGGTCATATAGTGAGCATATGTCTAACCTACTACAAAAAAAAAAAAAAAAAACTACTTCCAAACTGTTTTCCAAAGTGTTGTTACATTTTATTTATTTATTTATCTATTTTTTGGAGACAAAGTCTTGTTCTGTTGCCCAGCTTGGAGTGCAGTGGTGTGATCATGGTTCACTGTGTCCTTGACCTCCTGGGCTCAAGTGATCTTCCCAGCCCAGCCTCCTGAGTAGCTGGGACTACAAGTGTGTGCCACCACATGTGGCTAATCTTTTCTATTTTTTTGTAGAGACAGGCTCTCACTTTGTTGCCCAGGCTGATCTCGAACTCTTGAGCTCAAATGAGCCTCCTGCCTTGGCCTCCCAAGTTGCTGGGATTGCAGGTGTGAGCCACCACATCCAGGTGACTTGACATTCCCACTAGCAGCGCAAGAGGGTTCCACTTGCTCCACATCTTCACCAATGCTTGGTGTGGTCACTGTTTGATTTTAGACATTCTAATAGATGCACAGTGATATGATTGTAGTTTTAATTCACTTTCCCCCAGTGACAAACAATGTTGAATATCTTTTCATGTGAGTACTGTATTTGCCATTTGTGTATCTTCTTTGGGGAAGTGTCTGTTCAAATCTTTTGCCCATTTTGGGAGGAGGGAGGAATTATTTTTTATTTAGTTTTGAAAGTTCTTTATATATTCTGGGTACAGGTAATTTGTATTATTTCCAAATATTTTCTCCTATTATGTGAATTGTCTTTTCAATCTTTTAATATAGTCTTTCAAAAAGGGTTTTTAATTTTGCTAATATCTGGCTTATACATTGTTTCTTTAACAGATTGGACTTCTGGTATCATGTCTATGAAACCTTTGCCTAACCCAAATTCACAAAGATCTTCTGTGTTTTCTTCTAGAAGTTATATAGTTTTAGGGTCTATATTTCTTTTTTTTTTTTTTTTTTTTTTTTTTGAGTTGGAGTCTTGCTCTGTCACTCAGGCTGGAGTGCAGTGGCATGATCTCAGCTCACTGCAGCCTCTGCCTCCTGGTTTTAAGCAATTCTCCTGCCTCAGCCTCCCTGGTACCTGGGATTACAGGCAGGTGCCACCACGCCCAGCTAATTTTTGTATCTTTAGTAGAGACCGGATTTCACCACATTGGCCAGGCTGGTCTCCAACTCCTGACCTCAGTTGATCCGCCTACCTTGGCCTCCTAAAGTGGGAGGGATTATAGGCATGAGCCACCGCGCCCCGCCTAGGGTCTGTATTTCATTAATGTTTGTATGTGGTTTGAGGTATGGATCAAATTTCATTTTTCTGCATATGGATATGCAATTGTTTTAGCACCAGTTTTGAAAAGATTGTTCTTTATTGATTTGTCTTTGTACTTTCATTAATGTTTGTATGTGGTTTGAGGTATGGATCAAATTTCATTTTTCTGCATATGGATATTCAATTGTTTTAGCACCAGTTTTGAAAAGATTGTTCTTTATTGATTTGTCTTTGTACTTTCATAAAAAATCAGTTGTCCATATATGTGTCTATTTCTGGGCTCTCTATTCTGTTCCACTGGTCTATATGGCGATTTTTACAACAATGCCACAGTCTTAAGTGTAGTTTTATAATAAGTTTTGAAATCAGGTAGTATAGTTCTGGAACGTTGTTTTTATTTTTCAAAGTTGCTTTGGTTATTTTAGGTCCTTTGTATTTCTGACTTTTAGAATCAGCTTTTTAATTTCTTAGAAAGCTTTCTGAGATTTTGATTGGGGGTATATTGAATCTATATATCAATATGAAGAGAACTGACATCTTAACAATATTGAGTCTTCCTACCTAAGAACATGGGATATCGCTTCATTTTAATGTCTCTTAGGAATGTTTTGTAATCTTCAGCATGCAGGCCTTGCATATTTTTATCAGATTTATCCCTGCATATTTCATGTTGTTTAAGCCATTATAAATGATATTACTTTCATTTCCAACTTCTGATTATTCATTGCAAGCACATAGAAATAAAATAAATTTTTTGTATGTTGATTTTGTAAATCTTACAACATAGATGATCATATCACTTGTAGATAAATCCTCCCTTTCAATTGGGGTGCCTTCTATTTCTTTTTCTTGGCTTAGTAAACCTCCAGTACAATGTAGAGTAGAAATGAGGAATTGAACAGGGGTGTCTTGTTCTTTGTCTTAAGAGGAAAGCATTGAGTCTTTCACCATCGAGTGTTATGTTGCCTGAAGGTTTTTCATAAATGCCCTTTATCAAGTTGAGGAAGTTCTTTCTATTCCTAGTTTGCTGACAGTATTCTTTTTGACAATAAAGGATAGATGTTAGATTTTATCAAATGTCTTCACCGCATCTATTAAGATGTTCATATGATTTATCTTTTTCAGCCTCTTAATATGGTGAATTACACTGATTTTAAACTAACCTTGCATTCCTGGGATAAAGCTTACTTAGTCTTTTTAGATATTTTTAAGATTTTATTTGTTAAATTTAAAAAATATATATTTATTATTTATTTAGAGATGGGATCTTGCACTGTCGCCCAGGCTGGAGCAGTGGCATGATCATAGCTCACTGCTGCCTTGAATTCCTGGGCTCAGAAGATCCTGTTGCCTCAGCCTTCTGAGTAGCTGGGACTATAGATACATACCACCATGCCCAGCCAATTCTTGAATTTTTTTGTAGAGATGGGTGTCTCACTGTCTTGCCCAGGGCTCAAGGGATTCTCCTACCTTGGCCTCCTAAAGTCACAAATTACAGGTGTGAGCCAGCAAGCCCAGACTTTCTATTTTACTTTATTATTATTATTATTATTATTATTATGTTTTGAGATGGAGTCTTGCTCTGTTACCCAGGCTGGAGTGCAGTGGCATGATCTTGGCTTACTGCAGCCTCTGCCTCCCCAGTTCAAGTGATTCTCATGCTTCAGCCTCCTGAGTAGCTGGGACTACAGGCATGTGCCATTATGCCTGGCTAATTTTTGTATTTTTAGTAGAGATGGGATTTCGCCATGTTGCCCAAGCTGGTCTTGAACTCTTGACCTCAGGTGATCCACCTGCCCCAGCTGCCCAAAGTGCTGGGCTGGGATTACAGGCATAAGCCACTGCTTCTGGCCTTTATTTTTTTTTGAAATGGGGGTCATATTCTGCCACCCAGGCTGGAGTGGAATGGTGAGATCATGGCTTACTGCAGCTTCGACCTCCTGGGCTCAAGTGATCCTCCCACCTTATCACCCTGAGTAGCTGAGACTACCAGCACCCACCACCATGCCAAGCTAATTAAAAAAATTTTTTTGTATAGACGGGATCTCCCTATGTTGCCCAGGGTGGTCTCAAACTCCTGGGCTCAAGTTATCCTCCCACCTTGGCCTCCCAAAATGCTGGAATTACACAAGTATGAGACACCGAGACAGGCTCTGATAAAATTTTGTTAAGAATTTTGTATCTATGTTCTTAAGGAATGCTGAGTTGTAGATATTTCTCCCTGTAATGTGTCTGTATGATCTTGGTACCAAGGTAGTCCTGACATCATAGAATCAATTAAGCATCATTCCTTCCTCTTCACTTTACTAGAAGAGTTTATGTGGAAGTGGTATTATTTTGTCCTTTAATGTTTGGTGGAATTCACATATGAAGCCATTTGGGCCTGGACATTTATGGGAAGGTTTTTACTCACAAATTCAATTTATTTAATAGATATAGGCCTATTTAGGTTACATTCCTTCTTGAGTGAGCTTTAGTAATTTTTGTCTTTCTTTCTTTTTTTTTGAGATGGAGTCTCACTCTGTCGCCCAGGCTGGAGTGCAGTGGCGCGATCTCGGCTCACTGCAAGCTCCACCTCCCAGGTTCACGCCATTCTCCTGCCTCAGCCTCGCGAGTAGTTGGGACCACAGGCGCCTGCCACAACGCCCGGCTAACTTTTTGTATTTTTAGTAGAGACGGGGTTTCACCATGTTAGCCAGGATGGTCTCAGTCTCCTGACCTTGTGATCCACCTGCCTCGGCCTCCCAAAGTGCTGGGATTACAGGCGTGAGCCACTGTGCCCGGCCAGGAATTATTGTCTTTCAAGGAATTTGTCCATTTAACCTAAATTTTCAAGTTTATTGGCATAAAGTTTTTTATAATAATATCTTATTATTCTTTTAATATCTGTAGAGTTTGTGGTGATGTCACCTCTCTCATTTATGTTAGTGGCAATTTGCATATTTTCTCCTTTTTTCCTGATCAATCTGGCTAGAGGTTTATTTTCTCAAAAATTAGTTTTTCCTTTTATTTATCTTATGTTCTTTTTCTGTTTTTTTTTTTTTTTTTTTTTTTTTTTTAGACAGTCTCACCCTGTCGCCCGGGCTGGAGTGCAATGGTGCGATCTCAGCTTACTGCAACCTCCACCTCCCAGTTTCAAGTGATTCTGCTGCCTCAGTCTCCTGAGTAGCTGGGATTATAGGCACGTTGCCACCACACCTGGCTAACTTTTGTATTTTTAGTAGAGATGGGGTTTCTCCATGTTGGCCAGGCTGGTCTTAAAACTCCTGATCTCAGGTGATCTGACCCCCTCAGCCTCCCGAAGTGCTGGGATTACAGGCATGAGCCACCGCTCTGGCCCCTTTTTCTGTTGTTTTTTTTTTTTTTTTTTGATTGATTTTTGATCTGCTCTTTATTCTTTTATTCTTTTTACTTTGGGTTTCATTTGGTCTTCTTTTCCTAGTTTCTTAAGGAGGAAAATTAGGTCATTAATTTGAGACATTTGCGCTTCTCTAACTAGGTGTTTTAGTGCTATAAATTTCCCTCTAATGCTGCTTTAGCATGAAATTTGTGCTTCTTGAGCACAAAATTTGATATGGTGTGTTTTCATTTTCATTCACTTTAAAATACTTTCTAATTTCCCTTTTGATTTCTCCTTTGACCCATAGGTTATTTCAAATGTATTATTTTGTTTCAAATACATGGAGAAATTTTCAGATATCTCCCTGCTACTGATTCATAATTTCATAATTTAGTTCTATTGTGGTCAGAGAACACACTTTGTTTGACTTGAATCCTTCCAAATAAATTAAGACTTGTTTTATGGCTCAGCATATATTCTATCATAGTAAATATTCCATGTGCAGTTAAGTGCATTTTGCTGTTGTTGGGTGGAATGAATGATCTATAAATATGAATTATGTCAAATTGGTTGACAGTGTTATTTGATTCATCTATATCCTTACTGATTTTCTGACTTGTTCTAGTGATCGTTTTTAAAAAGTGTGTTAAAATCTCCAAAAATAATTGTGATTTTATTTCTCCTTTTCAATTCTATCAGTTTTTGCTTCATGTATTACAAAGCTATATTAATAGGTGCATAAACGGCCGGGCACGGTGGCTCACGCCTGTAATCCCAGCATTTTGGGAGGCCGAGGCGGGCGGATCATGAGGTCAGGAGATCAAGACCATCCTGGTTAACAAGGTGAAACTCCGTCTCTACTAAAAATATAAAAATTAGCCAGGCGTGGTGGAGGGTGCCTGTAGTCTCAGCTACTCAGGAGGCTGAGACAGGCGAATGGTGTGAACCCATGAGGCGGAGCTGGTAGTGAGCCGAGATCATGCCACTGCACTCCAGCCTGGGCAACACAGCAAGACTGTCTCAAAAAAAAAAAAAGAAAAAAAATAGGTGCATAAACAAAATTAATTATGCCTTTTTGATGCTTTGACCCTTTTATCATTATGAAATAACCCTCTTTATCTCTGGTAATTTTTTTCTCTGAAACTTACTTTTCTACTTTGTCTGAAATTAATATAGCCACTCCACTTTTGATTAGTGTTAGCATGGTATATTTTTTCCATGCTTATACTTTGAACCTTATTTGTTCTTTACCTTTAAGGTTGGTTTCTTCTAGGCAGCATATAGTTGCATTTTGCTTTTTTACCCAGTCTGGCAGTCTCTGCCTTTTAATAGGGATATTTAGACCATTTACATATAATGTGATTATTGATATGCATAGATTTAAATCCACCATTTTGCCACTTATTTCACTTTATATTATCTGTTTTTTGTTCCCTTTTTCCTCTTTTTGAAAACCTTTTGAATTAACTTTTATTATTCCATTTCATTTCTATAGTTGGCTTGTTGTAACTCTTGGTTTTGTTAGTTTGAATTTATACAGTCTATCTTCAAGTGATATTATATCACTTTCTGTGTAGTATAATAACCTTACAACAATATACCTCGAATTCGTATTTTTACCTTTAGGCCTTTATGCTCCTATTGCTATATATATGTATATATCAACATTTTATTTGGTATAAGTATACACATTTAAACATGTTATAAACCTCCTGATATGTTGTTGTTATTTTTTAATTAAACCTGTCTATTATCAATATATGTATAGCATTTAGTACAATCTATACTATACAGGATACCTCTCAGGCTTTGCCCAACTACCCTTTTCTTAAGTAGACTCTTCCTTCCGTAACATCTATTGTAATTAGCTATTATTTTAAAAATTTTGTCTTTCGTTCCACCACTGGATCATGAACTGGGACAAGGTCAGTCTTGTTAACGTATATTTAAAACCTCATACAGGGCCTAACAAATAAATATTGTTGGATGTATGAAAGGTTATTTTCCAAAGCTTTTAATATTCACTTGATTTTTTTCTTACAGCAAAGCTGTGCCAGTTTACATTCTCACCAGCTTTGTGTGAATTGTTTACTTTTCACTTGAGTGCCAATGATATTGAGTATGGTTGTGTTAAAGAAATTGTTCCATAGTTTGAGGGTGTAAACTGATAATTTTAAAAACTTGTGCTCTCTGTCTTTTTTGAAGAGGGAAACTTTTACATTGTATAATTACTTCTATTTTTACATGTTTTCTGTTTATGTTCTTCATTCTTATTAATAAAAATAAAGATAGAATAAGGGTAAAAAAAACAAATCCCAAAACTATTAATTATTTTTAAAGATATTTGCATATTAAGAACAAATCTTATATAGCTAACATTTTTGGTGTTCTTTTTTCCTTTGTGTAGATACATAGTTCTATCTGGTATCATTTACCTTCTGCCTGAACTTTTTTTTCCTGTGAATAAATTATGTTTCATGAAATCAAAGTGATAAAAAAAAATTTCAGCCTGGGATCATTCCATCCAAGAAAAAGAGCGAGGAAACAGCTTGTAAAAAACAAGATAATGTAGGCTGTGCCTGCTGGCTCACACCTATAATCCCAGCACTTTGGGAAGCCAAGGTGGGTGGATCAAGGTCAGGAGTTTGAGACCAGTCTGGTCAATATGGTGAAACCCTGTCTCTACTAAAAATACAAAAAAATTAGCTGGGTGTGGTGGCGCGCGCCTGTAGTCCCAGCTACTCGGGAGGCTGAGGAAGAAGAATCACTTGAACCCAGGAGGCAGAGGTTACAGTGAGCCAAGATTGCGCCATTGCACTCTAGCCTGGGCAACAGAACGAGACTCTTTCTCATTAAAAAAAACAAAAACAAAAAAACAAAAACAAAAAAACAAGGTAATGTAATCAAATGACACTCATAAGATCCCACACCTCGTAATAGAAATACATAATATATGTACTAGAAAAATAACTCTTACCATTTATTCAATACGTAACATTTCCCAGGCACTGTGCTAGATGCTTTGCAACTATGATTTCTAATTCTATTTTTTTTTTTTCGAGACGGAGTTTCATTCTTCTTGCCCAGGCTGGAGTGCAATGGCATGATCTCGGCTAACTGCAGCCTCCACCTCCCAAGTTCAAGTGATTCTCCTGGCTTGGACTCCTGAGTAGCTGGGATTACAGGCATGTGCCACCATGCCAAGCTAATGTTTTGTATTTTTAGTAGAGACAAGGTTTCACCACGTTGGCCAGGCTGATCTTGAACTCCTGACCTCAGGTGATCCACCCACCTTGGCCTCCCAAAGTGCTGGGATTACAGGCATGAGCCACCATGCCCGGCCTGATTTCTAATTCTAAAAACCATTCTTAGGTAAATGATTAAAGCTTTTAAAAGTTTTGTGGTTTTTTTAAACAGAAGAAGAAAATGATGCTTATTAAAGTTGAATGACTCATCCAAGGCCATATAGCTGGTGGGCAGCAGAACTGGGGTTTGAACCCAAGTTTTTCTTCCTCACCATACAGAATTTACTGTCTAGAAAAATAGCTGAATAAATTTCTCTTGTTATTTTAGCCAAATTTCATTTGTAAAATCCCAGAAGTGGCCTACTATTCTGATATGGCAATATCTATCTTTCGTCATGTGAATAAACAACAGAGAAAATCCATTGTGCTCTTATGAGTTTGGAAAACAAAGTGTTATCACAGATATTCTTGTCCTCAGTTGCAATGATTTTGAACCTGTTATTCAGAACAAGAAGCCCTCTGATTCAAGTACAAAACAGAACATTCTATTTAGTGCAGACACAAAGATCTGAAACTCCATTTTAAAGCCATTTCTGTACAGTAAGAATCCAGCCTGCATCTGTCAGTGGTAGGGAGAATAGTAAACAGAGGAGTCCCTGAAGAGGTCACAGTGTTGACAAAGTTCAACATGACAGTGGAGTCTACACAAACACAGGGAACAAAGCTTGGCCCTTCCACACAGCTGTGAGGCCTTGACTTCGTTTTAAGTCAACGTCATTTCATGTCTCACATATTCCTCAGTGTCTGCATGATGAAATACCACAATCACCAGGAGGTCCACTTTTCTGCAGTCTTGTGTAGATTTTCCTGCCACCCCAAAACCCAAGGTGTCTGCCATGGAGTACACCACCACTGCCTGGTACTGAGAAGTCTTTTCGGTGATTCAACCCAGACCATATTTCAACAGATGGTTCCCATACGGGAAGGACTGATCTGCTCCAGAAAGAAGCTCTAGGCTTTATCCGCACTTTATACTTGGCATAGGGTACAAGGTAATCCAGAGCTGTGATGTGCAACTGAAACCTGTGGGTCTTAGTGAATTTTCCAAAGCAGGTTCCCAGCAACACCAGCTTGTCCCTGGAGATACTGGCAGCCAACTTCAGAATCTTCTCACTCACATAGTGTAGGTGCCGTTGGGCCTGTCAAGCGGCAGCAGATTCTCCCTGATGTATTTCATGATCTTCTCAAACATTATATGGGCCTGCTCTTCAGCCAAGTCCACATTTTCCCACTAGAATGGAAGACCGGATCCTCATGCCCCATTGGCAGGGAAACCTGAACTTTTAACAAAACCTTTCATGTAATGCGTGTCTGTTCTAATTAAGTCTTTCAGCTTTTGTCTGCCTAATAAATTCTTCATTTTGCTTTTGTTTTTGAAAGATATTTTTTACCAAGTAGAGAATTTTAGATTAATAGTTTTTTTATTTCAGTATTTTAAAGATACTGCTCCACTGTCTTACTTTTTTGGATTGTTTCTAACAAGACATTTATTGCTGTCCTTACTTCTGTTTCTCTGTACATAATGTGGTTTTTATTTTTCCTCTGAATGCTTTTTAAGATTTTCTCTTTAACACTGGTTGGGAGCATTTTGATTATAATATACCTCCAAATTCCTTGTGCTTGGAGTTTGTTGAGCTCCTTGGATTTGTGGATTTATACTTTTCATCAAATTTTGTAAAATTTTTGCCAATAATTTTCTTTTTTTTTTTTTTTTTTGAGACGGAGTCTCGCTCTGTCGCCCAAGCTGGACTGCAGTGGTGCAGTCTCGGCTCACTGCAAGCTCCACCTCCTGGGTTCATGCCATTCTCCTGCCTCAGCCTCCCAAGTAGCTGGGACAACAGGCGCCTGCCACCACGCCCGGCTAATTTTCTGTATTTTTAGTAGAGACGGGGTTTCACCGTGTTAGCCAGAGTGGTCTTGATATCCTGACCTCGTGATCTGCCCGCCTTGGCCTCCCAAAGTGCTGGGATTGCAGGCATGAGCCACCGCACCCAGCCGTCAATAATTCTCTTCAATTATTTTTTCCTTTCTCTCTCTCCTCTCCTTTGGGGACTGCTTGAAGTCATCTCATGGCTCACTGATGCTGTTTGCATTTTTTAAAATTCTCTTTTCTTTGTTTCATTTTGGGTAGTTTTTATTGCTATCTATTCAAATTTACTATTTTCTTCTTCTGCATGTCTCATCCGCTATTAATCCCATCTACAGTATCTTTTTTTCCTTTTTGTTTTTCTTGAGATGGAGTCTTGCTCTGTCACCCAGGGTGTAGTGCAATGGCGTGATCTCAGCTCACTGCAACCTCCATCTTCCAGGTTCAAGCTATCCTTCCACCTCAGCCTCCTGAGCAGCTGGGAGTACAGGCAAGTGCCACCATGCCTGGCTAATTTTTGTTATTTTTAGTAGAGACAGAGTTTCACCATGTTGGCCAGGCTGGTCTCAAACTCCTGACTTCAAGTGATCCGCCTGCCTCAGCCTCCCAAAATGCTAGGATTATAGGCATGAGCTACTGCACCCAGGCCATACTGTTTTTCACCTCAGACATCGTAGTCTGCGTCTGTAGAAGTTCAGTTTGCATGTCTTCTCCCAGCCCTCTGGTATTATCTTCCTTGTCTCTGCTTAACTTTTTGAACACATGAAATATAGTTATAATAACTGTTTTAATGTCTATCTCTGCTAATTCGGACATCTATCTGCATTAGTTCTGGGTTGGTTTAAACTGGTAATTTTTCTCCTCATTTTGCATCATATTTTTTAGCTTCTTTATTGTACCTGGTAATTTTTAATTGGATGCCAGACATTCTGAGTTACATCTTGTTTTTTTTGTTTAATAAGATATTTTATATTCCTATAGTTATTATATTCCTCTTACTGTCTGGGTCTTTCCAGACTCTTAGCTGTGTCTCCTCGATTGAGGGGTCTGCTGGATTCTGCTTGAATTACTCCTCCATGTGCTGTGGCCTGGAAACTCTTTCAAGTCCGTAAGCTGGGGCGGTCATAGGCTTCCCGTCATTTGTTCCTTATCACGCAGGGATCACTGTCCTTTGTTGCCTGCTACCAAGTGTCCTGGAAACTACTGTTTCATATATTGTGTCCATTCTTTTTGGTTGTTTCAGGCATGGGGGTAAATCTGGTTTCCGTTGCTCTTTCTTTTTTTTTTTTTTTTGAGACGGAGTCTCGCTCTGTCTCCCAGGCTGGAGTGCAGTGGCGTGATCTCGGCTCACTGCAAGCTCCGCCTCCCGGGTTTTACACCATTCTCCTGCCTCCGTCTCCCGAGTAGCTGGGACTACAGGCATGCACCACTTACGCCCGGCTATTTTTTTTTTTGTATTTTTAGTAGAGATGGGGTTTCACCGTGTTAGCCAGGATGGTCTCGAACTCCTGACCTTGTGCTCCACCCGCCTCGGCCTCCCAAAGTGCTGGGATTACAGGCATGAGCCACCACACCCGGCCCGTTACTCTTTCTTGGTTGGAAGTAGAAATAAATCTCTTTTTATTGACGTGAAATTCAACTAGCGTAAAAGTAACCATTGAAAAATAAACGATTCAGGGACATTTAGTATATTCACAATGTGGTGCAACCACCACCTCTGTCTAGTCCCCATTTTCATCACGCCAGAAGGAAACCTATTACCCCTCCCTCAGTCCTTGGCCTGTGCCTTCTCTATGGATTTAAATATTCTGGATATTTCACGTAAATGGTATCCTACGATACGTGATTTTTTTGTGTGTCTGGCTTCTTTCACTTAGCATAATGTTTTCAATGCTCACCCATGTATGTATCAGTAGTCCATTCCTTTTTATTGCCAAATGATATTGCTTTCATTCTATGTTGGAGGGGCCAAGGGAAAACTCCTCCTTTGCCCTGTGAAATTTTGCTGAAAAATCAGCTGACAAAAGGCAAATTAATAAGAGAAAAGGCACACCGATTTATTAATGTGCACATGGGAGAAAACCACAAAGTAATTACCCCAACCCTTCAATAGGGTTCAGAAGCTTATACAACATCTTGAGGTTGCAGAAAGAATAAGGAAGGGCTTGGATAACGGCAAAACAGGTTATGGGAGGGGGAGAAGGGGAGGCGTGGCTAGCATACGTGGTCTTGTAAATGAAACTTCACAGGTAGCAGCCCTCAGAGAGAATAGATGGCAAATGTGTCTTCCAGACTTTTATTTTTTATTTATTTATTTATTTTTTTTTTTTTTCAATGGAGTTTCGCTCTTGTTGCCCAGGCTGTGGCACAATCCCGGCTCACTGCAACCTCCGCGTCCCAGGTTCCAGCGATTCTCCTGCCTCAGACTCCCGAGTAGCTGGGATTACAGGCATACACCACCATGCCCGGCTAGTTTTGTATTTTTAGTAGAGACGGGGTTTATCCATGTTGGTCAGGCTGGTCTCGAACTCCCGACCTCAGGTGATCCACCCACCTTAGCCTCCCAAAGTGCTGGGATTACAGGCATGAGCCAATGCGCCCGGCTCTTCCAGACTTTTAAAGGTGTCAGACTCTCAGTTAATCTTTCCTAGATTAGACAAAGGAAGGCCTCAGAAAAAGCCTGGCTGCATCTGTGCAGATTTTCTCTACAGATGCTAGTCTCTTCCACAAAAGGCAGCTTTGCAGGCCTACTTCTGTTTGCAGGCCCTCTGAACCGCTATCTCAAAATATGTCAGATTTTTGGTTTTGGGTGCACTATTTTGATTTCCTTTAATGTATATGCCACGATTTGTTGATTCATGTATCTGCTGGTGGACATTTGGGTTGTTTCCACCTTTTGGATATTGTGAATGCTGTGGCCATGAGCATGCGTGCCTATGTGTTTGTTTCAGTACCTGTTTTCAATTCTTTTGTGAATATAGCTGGGAGTGGGATTGCTGGGTCATATGATAATTCTATTCTTAACTTTTTGAAGAACTGCCAAATTGCTTTCCACAGTGGCTTAACCGTTGCACATTTTCATCCTCTTTTCTTAAAAAAATCAAATTTTGGGGGGTATGAATTTACATATCTTAAATCACACACATTTTAAGTATACAGCTCAATGAGTTTTGTCAGATGAACACATTTGTATAATCACCATCACAATCAAGAAAGTAAATTTCTATCACCTTAGAAAGTTTCCTCATATCTATCTGGAGTCAATTCCTCTTTTAGTCAACCACTGTTTTCGTTAACTGTAGATAAGCTTTGCTTGTTCCAGAACTTTGTATCAATGGAATCATGCAGCGTGTACTCTTTTGGATCTGAAGTCTTTTGTCCTGCCTAATGTTTTTATGAGATTTATCCATGCTGATAGGTGTAGTATAGTTTGTCCCTTTTGACTGCTGAGTAAAATTCTATTTTGTTGATATACCACGATTTGTTCGTCTGTTGAATGTATATTTGGGTTGTTTTCAGTTTGGGGCTATTACAAATAAAGCTACAAGCATTTTCAGTCTATGTGTGTCTTCATAATGAACCTTTATGTCTTGTAGATAACATATATTTGAGTTCTACTTTTTATCCACTTGGACTACAGGCATGCACCACCACGTCTGGCTAATTTTTTTTTGCATATTTTGGAGAAGGGGTTTCACCATGTTGCCCAGGCTGGTCTCAAACTCCTGGGCTCAAGTGATCCTCCCATCTTGGCCTCCCAAAGTGCTGGGATTACAGGTGTGAGCCACCATGCCGGGCCTCAATCTCTGCCTTTCAATTTGCGGTTTTTACATTGAAAGTAATTTTTGATATGGCTGTGTTTAAATCTATTAAACTGTTACAAAAGTAATTGCAGCAAAAACTGCAGTTACTTTTGCACCAACCCAATATTATTTTGCTACTTGTTTTCCATTTGTTTATTCAGTTTTTTTCTTCTTTGTTTCTCCTTGTCTGCCTTCTTTTGGGTTAACCATTTTTTTTTTTTTTTTTTTTTTTTTTTTTTTTTTTTTTTTTTTGAGATAGAGTCTCGCTCTGTCACCCAGGCAGGAGTGCAGTGGTGCAATCTTAGCTCACTGCAACCTCTGCCTTCCGGGTTCAAGTAATTCTCCTGCCTCAGCCTCCCAAATAGCTGGGACTACAGGCATATGCCACTATGCTCAGATAATTTTTGTTTTTTTTGGTAGAGACGAGGTTTGACCACATTGGCCAGGCTGGTCTCGAACACCTGACCTCAAGTGATCTACCTGCCTCGGCCTCCCAAAGTGCTGGGATTACAGGCGTGAGCCACCACGCCCAACCACCAAATATTTTTTGATATTCCATTTTATTTCCTCTATTTGCTTCTTTCTTTTTCTTTTTTTTTTTGAGATGGAGTCTCGCTTTGTGTGCAGTGCCATGATTTCAGCTTATTGCAACCTCCACCTCCCAGGATTAAGCATTTCTCATGCCTCAGCCTCCCCAGTAACAGTAGCTGGGACTACAGGCGTGTGCCACCATGCCCTGCTAAATTTTTTTTTGTATTTTTTGTAGAGATGGGGTTTCACCATGTTGGCCAGGCTAGTCTTGAACTCCTCACCACAAATGAACCGCCCTCTTCAGCCTCCCAAAGCGCTGGGATTATAGGCTTAAGGCACTGCACCAAGCCTATTTTCTCTATTTGTTTCTCTCTCTTTTGGAGATGGAGTCTCACTCTTGTTGCCCAGGCTGGAGTGCAATGGTGTGATCTTGGCTCACTGTAACCTCCACCTCCCAGTTTCAAGCAATTCTCCTGTCTCAGCCTCCTGAGTAGCTGGGATTACAGGAGCTCGCCACCATGCCCAGCTAATTTTCGTATTTTTAGTAGAGACAGGGTTTCACCATGTTGGCCAGGCTGGTCTCGAACTCCTGACCTCAGGTGATCCACCTGCCTCAGCTTCCCAAAGTGCTGGGATTACAGGCATCAGCCACCATGTCCGGCCTCCTCTATTTGTTTCTTAGCTATACATTAAAAAATATTTTAAGTGGTTTCTAGGGCTAATAGTATGCAACCCAATCTTATCTAGAACCGTTTAGAATGGATTTTACTACCTCACATTTCATAATCACACTTCATCCCTGACACTTCAAACTTCTGCCTTCCTAATTTACAAATGAAATCACCTTACAACAGCATAATTCTATTTGCACCCCCTTATCAGAGGGCTTTTATTATATATATATAAAAAACTTGATTAAGACATGTTCCCTTTCCTCGATGAGCCCAGAGTAGAGGGGAAAACAGATGTATAAAAGAAAGAATTGTACTGTGGGAAGGTAAAGGTAAACCCCAAAAAAGAGGCAGAAGTAGACTCAAGTGGGGAATTATCAAATCTCATCAAAGAGGTGGGGAATCCAGGAGGGCTTCGCAGAGAAGGTGCTGGAGATGGAGTTGTAAAAATAAGTATGGCTTACTGGGGCAAAAGGAGAAATGGTGCCATAGGCAGAAGGAACTAGAAAGCATCAATAGTTCAGTGTGTCTGGAGCAGGCAATAGGCAGTGTGAGAAGAGTAAATAGATGAGGCTGAAGTTCGGGGCATTATCTCTGGATCCTGGAAAGCCATGAGTGTCTTGTCAAGTTCTAACTTCAGTGCATGGGTAATAGGGAGTCGCTTAATAGGGAGCTTTAATACATTCAGATTTGTTTTAGGCAGTGATGGCTGGATTGAAGGGTCCAAGACAGGAGGGCAGAGAAAGGAATTTGTAGGAGAATTTGGTGTCCCTGTGAGAAACAAGGGCTGCTCTAATGCGCCTGGACAGAAGGGCTACAGAGGCAGGCATGATTAAAGAGCAGAACCATAGGAACTTAGAATCAACTGATACAAGAAATAAGCATGAAGGAGGTGGCTGGGATGACTAGAGGTGGAAGTAATCTTCACTAGGATGGAGATGGCAGACGATAGTCACTGTCAGGAGAGGGAGGAAGATGAAGAGTTCAAGATGGAATGTACTGAGTGTGGTGGTATCTGTGGAATCTGTTGGAAATGCTCAAAAGAGAGCTGCAAATATAATCTGGTGTTCAGGGCAGAGAAGAATGGAATTGGAGTAATCAATGGATGGTGTGGGGAGGTGCATGGCAATTATGATTATGGATGAAACTGACCAGGTGAAACTTGTAGAGTTGGAATAACAGGCAAGAGGAAGGCTTGGAAAGGGA
The DNA here is from genome assembly GCF_028878055.3 of Symphalangus syndactylus. Classification (NCBI taxonomy): domain Eukaryota; kingdom Metazoa; phylum Chordata; class Mammalia; order Primates; family Hylobatidae; genus Symphalangus; species Symphalangus syndactylus. The sequence goes on along the minus strand of NC_072424.2, from coordinate 45,537,678 downwards.
CTGAGGGGAAACCATCCAAGAAGATGGTGGCTTGCCAAGATGCCATGCTCCAAGGGAGCATTCCTTGTTTTATCCACTTCTCGAATAGTCCATCAGTCTTTCTGCTTCACCTAAGAGGACATTTCATGTTAATTGAGTATGTGGGTTTTTTTTTTTTACCCGTTATTAATGTACCGGCATCTGCTTCTCAAAGCCCAAAGGAGGGGTCACATGACCAACCCAATGGATCACCAATGGACCACAGTCCCTGCCACCATGCAAGGGAAAGAAGGATGAGGCACACATTTCTCACTTTCTATCCCCACTGAATCTTGTCTTCGTGCAGAGCCTCAACGAAGGTGAAAGAAGCCACCATTTATTGAGGACCTACTATATGCTAGACACTGTACAGATCATTTATTGACATTATTTGCCCTTCCAACCTCAACAGAGAAGTGTGAGAATGCGATTAGCTATTGGGGAAAAAAAAAAACAACTGAAAAGCTCAGAATTACGGAATGTATTTATGGACAGAAATTTTTGCTATATTAACCTATATTTTGCTATATTTTCCTTTCTAGTATTTCCCTCCTCCTCTTTCTCCCATTCAAACAGAGAGTTGCACTGTGCTCCTGAGCTCAAGGTAGATGTGAGACAGAATTTCCTGGTGTTTTGTTTCCAAAAGTATAAAAACATTAATAATAGTATTTGAGGAAGGCGAGGAGGGAAGGATTTTATTCACACTTAAAAAAAGGACTTTATTCACACTCAGGATGAGGAGGAGCGGCTAGGAATGAGTGAGGAGAGCAGAGAGCTCACTTTTGTCATCAGAGCTGCAAGGGAAGTGCATTCCAGCACGTGTCCAGGGAGGGAACAACAACAGCCAGGCAGAGTGTCTGTGTTCAAAGGTGGCACAGAAAGGGAATGAGAGCAGCATTGCACAGATGCTTTGCAGGCAAGAGCAAGCATCATCTTGGGGCTGATCTGTGTGAAGTCCTGGCTGAAAACGGAAGGACCCTTTTCCATTACCAAATGTACGCTCCATCTCTTCTCACCTCCCAACCTTGATGCAGGCCCTGGGAAGAGAAGGGGATCTGTGGTGCAGTAGTGATCTGGGTCTCCAAAAACCAAAACTGAACATTGCTGATTGGTAGTGCAGCTCCTACTGTGGTGGATTTCGGGACACCAACGTGAGCTCTCTGCAGAACTGGGAAGGGAGCATGCAATCTGCTCCTGTGAACCACACGAGCCAGCTCTGCCACACCACTGAAATCCTCCTGGAAACCCCGTGGAAAAGACTAGAATTATTATTTCTTATCAGCAAAATAGAAATGAAGTTGAAATTCAAAAAAAACCATACAAATCTATGTTTCTTGTCTACCTAATTTAGGGACAGAGGTGGTATGTTTCTTAATTATAAACACAAAGAAAGTGGCTGACCTGACACTTGAACCCATGGCTGCCTGAATCCAAAGCCTTGCCAGCTTTCTGACTGACTCTTCTTTGGGCTGAATTCCTGGGGAGTGCTTGGCTCACGCTACTGTCTGGATCTGTTCCCATTCCTCACTCTTGCCCTTCCAGGGTCCTAGGAGAAGAATATCTTTGGCTGTGAGAGTGCGGTGGCCAGGGGCATGCCTCTTTTTCAACCATCCTTCTTGCTCTAGTCCACATTTCCTAGGAAATCACTGGGTAAAGGGTTTATGTTTTACTTTTGGATTCTGGACATGACCTAATTGTGGACATTAGGTAAGTGAGAGCTGGATAGGGAGGTGAAGGGGAAGGAATCTGTTGATTATCATCTTGGCTCTGTGGCTCAGCTGTCCATGCCCTTAGAAGTCAGGAAGTGGCGCTCACCTCTCCCGCTCACTGTGGTGGGTAATTTAGTCACCAGAGAAAGGGCTAATATGTGGCATTCATGCCACCACTTCTCTTTTCTGGGCTTATGGCTGACATCATCAAGTTATCACAACATGAAGAGGCCCCATAAGCCTCAGTGCTGCACTCCAGGAAGCTACAACCAAACCCAGAGAAGGTGGCTGGGCCAGGTGGTCAGTCCAAGCATGCTTCTCAGCTCCAAACTCACCCTTCCATACCCGCTTGGTGATGTTGGGGCTGCGACTCTGCCCACCAGGGGGAGCTAGAGGAAAGCAACCAGGCAGGAGGGGGGGGAGAGGAGGGGGAGGGGGAGGGGGGAGGAGGGGGAGGGGGAGGGGGAGGAGGGGGAGGGGGGAGGAGGGGGAGGGGGAGGAAGAGGAGGAGGAGGAGGAAGAGGAGGAGCAGCATCCCTCCTTCCTATCTGCTTGTGGTTCCTGTGCACATCACCCAGGCAATGCTTGTCCTTCCAGACAACAGCAGTTTCTTCTTGTGGTAAAAGTTGAGCCAGTTTGTAGTTTTTCAAAAATTTGTGACGCCACCCTCCTTGTACCCCTCAAAGACAGTGGCACTGGCCTGCCAGCCTCTTCCTCAGAGATCTGAATTTTGCCTTTTCCAATCTTCCATGTTTCAATACTTCCCTCTGGGCTCTGGCTGTGTGGGTGGAGCTGCTTTCCATAGTTGCCATCTCCATGATACCCTAGAGTTCTGTTTATGCCGTTTTGGATACCTAGCTAACAATTCCTCATGTTCAGTGCTGACTATTAAAATCGCCGGTGTGATTTCTGTCCCCTGACTGGACCCTGACTACCATTGTGCAAACGAGAGAAAACCCATTTGCCATCCCTGGACCAGGCCATTATGGTGGTGTTCGCGGCAGACGCTTCTGCTACATAAAAGCCAAGACTCTTGTAGGGCCTGAAGACAGCACAAATCTAGCTCTACAAGCACAGCGAGGCAAGAGAATGCACAAAGGGCCCTGAACAATGTAGCCCTCTTGGTTCCACTCCTCTGGGAAAATTCTGTTTCGTATCACTCAGGATGGAGTGTCCAGGTGGCAGCCTGCCCTCAGACTGCACCAATTATATCCCAAGCTTCAGGGCTGGGATGGAGGGAACCTGAGAAATCGGCCTCCTTACCTTCGAAGATGAACCAAGGCCCAGAAAGGGGAGGGGCTTGACTCAGGTAACACAGCACGTGAGTGTCAGGGTAGGATCAGACCCCAGGTCTCCTGAACCACTGGGCCTTCCTGGGTCATGGACTGTTTCTCAACTCTCCCGACTTATGAAACATGCTACAGATGGCTGTTGTTATGCCAAATGGTTTCTCTACTACATCCAATAAAATAAAGACATTTCTTTTCCAGAAATGCTTAAAAATATTTAAAACAATTCTTTTGTTGTTGTTTGTTTTGTTTTGTGAGATGGGGGTCTCGCTGTGTTGCTCAGGCTGATCTCAAACTCCTGGGCTCAAGCCATCCTCCCGCCTTGGCCTCCTAAAGTGTTGAGATTACAGGCATGTGCCATTGTATCCTGCAACACAGTTGTTCTTCATGTTTCAAAATACCTAATCACTAAGTGTAAAGGACTTCCAATTCTAAATTTAAAATATGAAATAAATATACTAATGTCATATAGAAGAGCACGCATATACCTAGGTGTAACTAGCAGTAAGATTGTGGATCAGTTTCTTAACCTCTGTTTCCTGCAAAATGGCAGTTATAATATTTCCCTCTCCAGATAAATATTGGGGTAAAGTGTTCTCTTAATAGATGGTAGCTGTTGTTGATGAATGACTAATATTTGTCTCAAATATGATATATACACTTCTTTTTCCCATTGGTCTTTTTGGCTCTGAAACAAAATTTTTTCCCCCAGTAGCACTAATCCTGGTGTAAAGCCCAAGCTCATTAAATGTTAGAGATTATTAAGTGGTCAGTATCAGCATGTCACGTTTTCCTTTAATTCCCACCCAAACAGTGGGTTGAGGCTATTTCTTTGTGGGAATTGAGGACTCTTCTCCCATCACCTCTTTCCAACCCTGGAAGAGGTCTCTTCTGTAACTGAGCAAGGCCTGATGACCCACTGATGGGGTCACCGAGTATGGGGCCCTCTGGGCTTGGCCTCCAGGAGAAAAGACCCCCTAAGGCTGTCACCCAGCCCCACTGATTCACACCCAATGATTTACTGAGCACTGGGGCTGCTGACACCTTTTATGCCTCTTCTTCTAGGCCAAAGAGACAAAGCTAGGGAAGACGTGGCGGGGAACCCATCCCTGGGTCACCTCTGCAGAACTCTCCCATCATTGATGGTGTCCCTTTGCCCTGGAAAACAAAACCTAGGCCCCTTGACTTTGGGTTACCAGCACTTTGGCACCACCTTTGAAGCAATGATCTGAATTTATGACACAGGCATGAAAGCCTGTTTAAGGCTCTGCCCTCTTCCCCGGCCGCTGAACTTCATGTGGTCCAGAGTAAATCACCGTAATAGCCATTGGGCCGGCATTGTTGCGGGATGTTTTATATCCGCGCTGTCAGTTATTTGGGGTGGTTAAACTGAATTGCTGAGTCTCAAGTTACAGTTGTTGCTTTCTCTTGCCTTGTGCATAATTATGGAGAGACACAACAGCCAAAGGTAGGTTCAACAACTAGATTCATAAAGGAGAGAGGGGAGAAAAGCAACCTGCTTTCTAACCCACGAAGGGCTTTCTTTTCTCCCTTTCTCCTGGGATAATGACGCCACTTTCTCCTGGGAGAAGGGGTGGTACCAATTGCCAAGTGGTCCCTGGACTCACTGCCCTGATGAATGGACTGCGTGTCCTGGAGCCCTCAGGTAGCCACGAACTGAGCCTTTCTGGCTCTGGGTCCTTGGTGGGCAGAGGTGGGCCAGTTGATGCTGCAGTCAGAAAAAATGGGCTTTACCCGGCTGGGCGCAGTGGCTCATACCTGTAATCCCAACACTGTGGGAGGCCGAGGTGGGTGGATCACCTGAGGTCAGGAGTTCGAGACCAGCCTGGCCAACATGGTGAAACCCCATCTCTACTAAAAATACAAAAAAAAAAAATTAGCCGGGTGTGGTGGCAGGCACCTGTAATCCCAGCTACTCGGGAGGCTGAGGCAGGAGAATCACTTGAACCCAGAAGGTGGAGGTTGCAGTGAGCTGAGATTGCACCATTGCACTCCAGCCTGGGGGACAAGAGCGAGACTTCATCCCAAAAGAAAAAAAAAAAGAAAGAAAAAAAGGCTTTACCCTCTTCTCCACCCACATCTGTACCTGGCACGTGTTTCCATCATGGGTGACTGGCATGGCATGTGGATAGCTGTTTGCACTTCTGCATCCATGGAAGGACTATAAAGGCATATACTTCACTGAGCCCTTCACTGAGGCAGTCCTGGAGCCCAGGTGCTGGAATAGTAAGTCCCCAGGACACGTTATTTATGGATGTGTAAGCTTTTTCTCCTGCCCCATCTGTAACTCCTGGGTCAGGAAGATACAGTTGATGGCTCACTTTTTTTTTTGGCTGTGGGTGAGGAGGTCTCCACTTGTTCACCTCCTGATGGGGTGGAGAAGGGCAGGGCAGAAGAGGAGGCAGATGTGCAAATGCAGCCTCTTCCCAGCCTGCGTGGCCCCATCCCCGCTGCATGCTCCCTGAAGCCCCAACATGGTACCTCTTCCTTGTTAAGGATTTCTGCCCTTCATGTATTTCTGGCTTAGTAACTACTTTGTTATTACAATTACAGTGCAATAAGCACTAATGCATTCTCCTGGTTAAAAGGAGACAAAGGATGTTGAGTGAAGTCTCCTTCCCTCCTCAGACCCCATGTTTCTGTTCCTCACCTTCCAGAAGAAGCCATCATTATTGATTTCTGGTTTTGGATATCCATCTGTGCATTTAATTTTTTTTTTTTTTTTGAGATGGGGGTCTTGCTCTGTCACCCAGGCTGGAGTGCAGTGGCACAATCTTGGGCCACTGCAACTTCCACCTCCCAGGTTCAAGCAATTCTTCTGCCTCAGCCTCCTGTGTAGCTGGGACTACAGGCGTGCACCACCACACCTAGCTAATTTTTATATTTTTAGTAGAGATGAGGTTTCACCATGTTGGCCAGGCTGGTCTCAAACTCTTGACCTCAAATGATCTACCCATCTTGGTCCCTCAATATGCTGGGATTACAGGCATGAAGCACTGTGCCAGGCCTGCATTTACTTTTATTTGTATGAAAATATTGGGGATGACGCCGGGCATGGTGGCTCACGCCTATAATCCCAGCACTTTGGGAGGCTGAGGCGGGCAGATCACGAAGTCAGGAGTTCGAGACCAGCCTGGCCAACATAGTGAAACCCCATCTCTACTAAAAATACAAAAATTAGCCGGGTGTGGTGGCATGCACCTGTAGTCCGAGCTACTCAGGAGGCTGAGGCAGGAGAATTGCTTGAACCTGGGAGGCGGAGGTTGCAGTGAGCCGAGACCACACCATTGCACTCCAGACTGGGTGACAGAGTGAGACTCCATCTCAAAAAAAAAAAAAAAAAAATATTGGGGATGAAAGGAGAGGAAGCAGAATTGTAATTTGCCTCTTGCCCCTGGCTGTGGAAGGACAAGGGCAAGGCTGGACAAATCAGTCAGCTTCGTGTCTAAGAGCAGAAGGCTGCTGGCATGAGGGCCTTGAGAGGGTGGGCAGGTCTTTCTGAAGAGAGGGGAGGGGGCGATGTAACCCTGGTAACAGTGCATGATTCTCCCAGAAGCCCTGAGGGGTCTGTGGTTCCAGAGCTGAAAGTTTGGATCTAATCTCAAGTCTACTAGGAGACACGTGCAGAGAGTTCAAATTCATGGTGACCTCCAGGTGCAATAATGATGGGGTACAGAGGGAGCGGAGGGAGAGAGGAGAGTAACTTAGTTGTGATGGTTGGTGAGGAAAGGCTTCCTGAAAGGTCATGTCTGAGCTGAGGTTTGGAGTTTACATAGGGGTGGACTGGGCTGATGGGAGGGCTGTGAGGGAACCCATGTGTGCAAAGGTTTGGCAGTGGGGAATTGTAGTCAGATTGGCGTCATAGAGCCTGAAGCACACACGCGCGCACGTGTGTGTGTGTGTGTGTGTGTGTGTGTGTGCAGTGTATGTGTGTAGGGGTGAGGTTGGAGATGAAGCCTGAGAGGCAGGCAAGGTTGGACTATGAAAGGAGCTGCTCTGACTGATGGTTGGGACACAGCGTGCTTCCTTCACTCATTACTCATTCCACAACGGTGTGTGGAGCAGCAGCGTGTGTCAGGCATGGCACCAGATGCCCGGGAGACGATGGAGAGCAAGGCAGCAGTGTCCTGCTGGACTGACATTCAAAGGGTATATGTTATGGGGGACGCAGGGGACAGGCAGAAACTGCAGAAACTCCACAAACACAGACAAATCGTCAGTGTTCCAAGGAAGAGCATAGTCAGGGAGCCCAGGGAAGCCTGCTTTGAGGAGGTGATGGTTCAGCAGACAATGAGAAGGATCTAGGTCCCGAAGAGCAGGGAAGACACATCCAGGTGGAGGGAGCAATGGGTGGGTCAGGTGTTTGAATGACAAGGGAGGTGGGGAGCCACTGTGTTCCCAGGTGAGCATAGAGGTGCCCAAGCCAATGATGAGCAATCCTGGTGGGATCAGAGGGGACCAGTTTAGGATCGTATTCGGGGAAGCAGAGTGCCAGGCTGCCAGGCAAGGGGCATATGGGGGCAGGTGAGGCTGCAGATAGGAAGACAGGCTTGGTGGCATCACAGGATCCAAGTGCCAGAGCTCAGGGCCTGGGACAGGGTCAGGGCTCCACTGCCCACTATCTAGTCCATCATCAAGTCAGCCTCACAGCTCCTCCTAATAGCTCACGAACCTGTCTGTTCTCCATCCCCAGTTCCCGCTGACATCCTGGATCAGGCCACCATCCTGCCTAGATCCAATGCCTCCTGACTGGTCTTTATGTCTCCATTCTTAACCCCATGTGATGTAGTCTGCAGACAGCAGCCAGAATGTTTTTGAAATGGAAAAACAATCATATCACTCGCCTGTTCAACATCCTTTGGGTGTTCCCCGTTGGAACAGGGAGACCTGGGAGATTGTGTTAAGGCCTCAGGCTCCTTAATCATCCGGCCTTGCTGGGCTCAACATCATCACCCCTCAGAACTCCCCACCCCGTCCACCTTCCCTGACTCCTTTTCCAGTCAGAATGAGCTCCTTTGAATTCCTTGAGCTGGTGTTACTGGCTCTCCTGCCTCCAGGCCCCTCTGTGTGCTCTTTCCCCTTTCTGGAATTCTCTTCTTCACCCCCTCAGCTGTCTCATTTCTGCTCACCTGCCAGGTTTCTCTGTTCAGGAAGACCTCTCTGGCCACATGGGGGGCAGGTGCCCTCATGGCAGGCCACGCCTACCCACACCCTAGCTCTTAGCATACTGCCTTGAAGCTGCCTGACTTCTTGTCTGTTTCATGTACTGGACTCTAAGAAGAAAGGGCAAACTGTGTCCTTTACACTTAGCACAGTCTCCGGCATCCAGCTAGTCCAGTAGGTCTTTATTGTTGAATGACCACAGTCTGAGAGGTGAGAAGGAAGAGCAGGAGCAAGAGCAGGGGACGGGGACGGAGGGGTTGAAGGTAATGTCACGAGGAAGGATGATGGCCAGGGGACAGCAGTAATGACCATGGTGAATATTCATTCGTCCTTCCTCTGTGCGAGGACCAATGTAAGTGTTTTACATGTATTAGTCCATGAATCCTCCTGAAAACAATATGAGGTAGACACGGTTAGTATGCCTGTTTTCCAGATGAGGAAACTGAGGCACAGCAAGCTTAACGAATTTACCCAGAGTCATATAACTAGTAAGAGGGAGGCTGAGAGTCAAGCCCGGGTAGTTTGGTGCCTACACTGTACGTACACCATGAAAATACACTCACCCCTCATGAAAATATATTTAATTTGGGCACTTCAAACTTAAAGTGACAGTGACCCATTCTCTCAATAGCTTGCACTAGACACACAGGGTTGTGAACAGTTGAGCTGGTTCCAACTGGACAGGTTAAAATATTCCTCTAGAGAGCGCCTCTGCCCGGCCATCCCGTCTGGGAAGTGAGGAGCGTCTCTGCCGGGCCGCCCAACTGACTGGGAAGCAAGGAGCACCTATGCCTGGCTGCTGTGCAACCTTCCAAGTGTGAAGTGACAGCCTTGTGTGTGATCTTTTCTGTCTTCCCCAAGTTTGCACTTTCGACATTGAAGTTTACTTTTTAGTTAAAAAAAAAAAAAAAAAAAAAAAATTCCTCTACAATTGGAATCCCAGAGGTGTTACTTTGGCCAATATGTGAGTTCTAAGCTGGCCCCAAACTCCAACTCAGTGATATGCTCCGGTGAACAGCTGTGAAGCTATTGCCTCGTGCTGGGGGTCTCCTCGCAGTGACTTTCTAAATAGGCAAGGTTGTGAGTAACAGTGGATTTTGTTGACAAAATGACTATGCCAGCTATGAAACTTACATCCTGCTTGACGATATAATAACTGGCCATATCTTAAGTTACTATTAAACATTTACATCTGATGTAATGTAGAGATGGTGAAACCCTGTCTCTACTAAAAATACAAAAATTAGCTGCTTGTGGTGGCACGTGCCTGTAGTCCCAGCTACTTGGGAGGCTGAGGTGGGAGAATTGCTTGAACCTGGGAGGCAGAGGTTGCAGTGAGCCCCAAACTCTTGTAAACTTGGGGGCACATGTGATATAGGTAGCTTTCTGAGGGACAAAGACGAATCATTTGATTATTCAACAAATATTGATGGAGCATCTGCTCTATACTGGGCAGAGGGCCAGGTGCTGGCCTTACTGTGATGAATAAGATAATGTGGTCCCTTGTGGAACATATATTACAGTGAGGAACACAGATGAGAAATAAATGAGTAAAAAGCAACTACTTTTGTGATTAATGTTTGCAGGTAACACATGAGGGGCTGCATCAGCTAATAATGAGGTAGTGATGGTGGGTTTCAGGCTGTTCCACACGCTGACCACTTTCAGTGCTAGGGCCTTTGGGGTTTCACTAAAAAGAGGGTGGAGCCTGGGTACGGTGGCTCAAGCCTGTAATCCCAGCACTTTGGGAGGCCGAGGTGGGAGGATCGCTTGAATCCAGAAGTTCGAGACCAGCCTGGTCAATATAGTGAGATCCCATCTCTATGAAAAATAAAAAATTAGCTGTGTGTGGTGGCACGTGCCTGTAGTCCCAGCTAACTCAGGAGGCCGAGGTGGCAGGATCACTTGAACCCAAGAGTTCAAGGTTACAGTGAGCTATGATTACACCACTGCCCTCCAGCCTGGGTGACGGAGCAAGACCCTGTCTTTAAAAACAAAAAACGGTGGAGAAATTTAATGTAGTGTCAGATCACAGGAGTCATTTGAAGTATGACACCTCTTTAATACACCCGAGGTTCTCTTGAAAATAAGCAACAGGAAACAGTGTGAATCCCTCTCGAATGCTCTGGTGAGCAGCCCTTCACAACCTCCACTCAGAAGCTGATGGGCTGTGTCTCCAGGACAAGAGACTAGATGTAGCCCTTTTAGGTCCCTCAGACTTTGCTGATGGGACTGTAAATTGGTACAACCTTTCTGCAAAAGTTTTGCAGTATGTATAAAGAGTATTAAGTGGGGTAATCCACTCTAACCCCAGCAATCCCCCTCCAGAAATTAATACTGAAGAAGTACTCAGAATTGAAGACAACAGATTTCTGATAAAAGTGTTCATTCCAGGGTTGTTTAAATTAGACATGATAGAAGAATATATAGTACTTATGGTGCATTTCCATGATGAATTATGGTACAGTCATTTTTTATGAATATTGAATGCTGGGAAATGTTCACTATTTAAGTTAAGTGATAAAGCAAAGCATGAAAGTATAACAAAAACAGAAGAATGGTAGGAGTCTTTTTTTTTTTTTTTTTTTTTTTTTGAGACAGAGTCTTGCTCTGTTGCCCAGGCCAGAGTACAATGGTATGATCTTGGCTCACTGCAACCTCCGTCTCCCGGGTTCAAGTGATTCTCCTGCCTCAGCCTCCCAAGTAGCTGGGACTACAGGTACATGCCACCATGCCCGGCTAATTTTGTATTTTTAGTAGAGACAAGGTTTCATCATGTTGGTCAGGCTGGTCTCGAATTCCTGACCTCAAGTAATCCACCCCCCTGAGCCTCCTAAAGTGCTGGGATTACAAGCATGAGCCACCACGCCCAGCCAGGAGTCTATTTTTAACAAGCATAGAGATATACGTGTGTAAAAAAGATTGTGAAATGTTATCAGTGGTTATCTCCAAAAGGAAGTCAGGTGATTTTTTTCATCTTTAAACTTTCTGTGGTTTTCTAAATTCTCTTCAATAATCATGTCCTGTTTATAAACAAAGGAAGAAATTTAAAAGTCTACCTTAACTTTAAGTAACAAATAAAAGTGTGTTTCAAGGTGAAACTGCTTCTGCTAGTTCCTGAACCTAAGTCTTCTTTAGGAACTGCTTCTGCTAGTTCCTAAATCTTCTTTAGGAAAAATCCTGCAGGTTCCTTACCCCCACAAAGGCTGTGCTGTTCATGCCTTCTCTGCTGCTACCTTAACACATCTTCTGGCAATAGTGAAAATGAGTCTGGCACATGAAGAGCCAAGGAAGGAGTATTCCCCTGGGGTTCGTTGGCAAGTTCATGATAGCCTAGGCGTAAGACACAAAGGAACTAAAAAAGCAAGGGCTAACATTTATTGAGTGCTAGCTCTGTGCCAGCCATGATGCTAAGTACCACAAGTACCACTGCCCCCTCCACCACCAAACACACACCCCTGTTCTTTCTTAATGTATTTAACCCTCACTGTGATCTTATGAAGTTGGTACTGTCACTATTCTCATTTTAAAGATGGGAACACTGAAGCCTTGTATTAGGCCGCTCTTGCATTGCTATAAAGAAATACCCAAGACTGGGTAATTTATAAAGAAAAGAGGTTTAATTGGCTCACGGCCCTGCAGGCTTTACAGGAAGCATGGTGCTGACATCTGCTTGGCTTCTGGTGAAGCCTCAGAGAGCTCTCAATCGTGGCAGAAGGTGAAGGGGGATTAGGCATGTCATATGGCAAGAGCAGGAGCGAGAGAGAGAGTGGGGGCAGATGCCATACGCTTTTAAATGACCAGATCTCATGTGAACACAGAGCAAAAGCTCACTGTCACCAAGGGGATGGCCCAAGCCATTCATGAGGGATCTGCCCCCATGAGCCAAACACCTCCCACCAGGCCCCACTTCCAACATTGGGGATTACGATACAACATGAGATTTGATGGGGACACACATTCAAACTATATCAGGCCTAGAAGGGTGGCATGTCCTGATCACACACACCTAGTAAATGGTATTGCCAGAACTTGAATCCAGGAAGCAGCTATGCTGGGGAGTGGAAAAGTCAATGAATAGGAAGGAGAGAAGGACAAATGATGGGAGAAACCAACATGGGTATGAGTGGGAGGCCAGTAAGCACTGGGTCCTCTGCAGTCTGGACAGCACAGCGGACTGGGATGTCAAGAAGCAATTTGGAGGAGGGAAAGATGGCTACCTTCATTTAAGAGGGCCCCAACGGTTCCAGCACAGTCTCTTAGGAGGGCCACCCCTATGACCTGGGCAAAGGTTTCTTCCCTCTCAGAGCAGCAATAAAAAGATTAACAAAGAAATTGTTTGTGACTGATTATGAGTGCTGGTATTAAGAAAGTTTTTCTTAAAGATTAAGAAAGAGGCACAGAGTTCTGAAAAGAACTTCTGGGCACCTTCCAGGACCCCCCAGGTCGATAGCAATGCTTTTCATTCTAACTTCACTTTGAACATATGGCTTTTCTGTTCTGTGACACAGACAGGCGGGCTCCTGGAGCTAGCCTTATGTTCATCAGCTTCTGTTGAGGTTGTTTTTGCCACCTAAATGGAGAGTGAAATTGGAGGCAGGTAAGAGGAAGAGTTTTCAGAGGTTTGTGAGCAAAAGAAAAGAAAGAAAATAGTCAGAGGTTTCATATGAAAGACAAATCCTGGTCCTGGTTATAGAAGGGGAAGTGGTGGCAGGAAAAAAGGGAGAATGCAGCCTGGGTGGGGAGCCTCTCCAGGGAGAAAGAAGTGAAGGGAGGACCGGTTCTTCATATCTGTCACCAGGGGGCAGCACTGGAACAATACAGCTTGGTTGTGCCTTGTATTCCAGTTCCAACAATTGATAGGTTGCTTAGGGATGCAGAATTCCTGAATAACTAACATGTTATAAAATTAGTATACCTTTGAATAGCTCTGTTTCCTTCCACCTGACTTAACATCAACATCTATCCAAGCTAACAACACATCAAAAAAATCATGCAAGAATACAGGATTTCATGAAACATTCTAAAGAGTGATGTTGGAAAAGTCCTATGGTTTCTGAAAAAGCTATTGAAAATGTGGATATCACTAAATTAGTCCACTACCAATTGAAGAAAAGAATGGTGGCAGGATGCTTCAAAAGAGAATGACTTGAATAGGAAAGGCTTCAGGAAATGGGTGATGTCTTGTAATATTTTTGTGAAAATGACTATTTTTATGATCATGCTATAGAATAAAACTTGAAGTGAAGGTATTGCTATTGTATTGTCATGTAATGTTGGCAGAAAATTGCACCAAAACCCCTGAAACTAATTCATTTATTGTTTGTTCTAAGAATTAGAGCACATTTACCATTATTTTCCAAATTTGGTCATATAAGATGAAATAAACTTATTTAGCTTCATTTAAAAAATTATTTTTATTAGTTTTTGTCATTTATTATCTTACTATTTACTATAATTTTTAAGGTTTGTTTAAAGAGGTTTCACTTTGAGTATGAGGATGGAAAAAAATCACTGAATAGGGAGGAGAGGAGGACAGTTATTACAGGTAAAACAGCACTCCACAATTTTAGTTATTATTTTTATTAAAGTGTAATTTTGTGTTTTTGAGACAAGGTCTGGCTCTATCACCCAGGCTGGAGTTCAGTGGTGCTATTTCAGCTCACTGTGACCTCCACCTCCTGAGCGCAAGTGATTTTCATGCTTCACCCTCCCAAGTAGCTGGGACTACACGCGTGCACCACCATGCCTGGCTAGTTTTTGTATGTTTTGTAGAGACGAGGTTTTGCCATGTTGCTCAGGCTGGTCTTGAACTCCTGAGCTCATGTGATCCACCTGCCTGGGCCTCCCAAAGCACTGGGATTACAGGCGAGAGCCATTGCCTAAAGTGTAATTTTTTTGGCACCAATTTTACTTGGATATGAGGGCAGTATGTTTAACATTTGATCTTAACAATAACAGTTACCCTTTATTACATAGAATTTACCAGACACACTTTGCGTATATGACTTCATTTGATTCTCACAACCTCTCTAGGAGACAAGTAGTATTTTTAGTGCCAGCGCAGCAAAGGAAACTGAAGATAAATAGTAACCTTTAAGGGAGGAGACCACCCCTCATATTGTCTTATGCCCAATTTCTGCCTCCAAAGAAAGAAGAAGTAAAAACTAAAAGGCAGAAATGAAATCCATAGGCAGTCAGCCTGGCACCGCACCCTGGGCCTGGTTAAAGATCGACCCCTGACCTAACCAGTTATGTTATCTATAGATTCCAGACATTGTATGGAAAAGGATTGTGAAAATCCCTGTCCTGTTCTGTTCTGTTCTGTTCTGATTACTGGTGCATGCAGCCCCCAGTCACGTATCTCCTGCTTGCTCAAACGATCACGACCCTCTCATGTGGACCCCCTTAGAGTTGCAAGTCCTTTAAAGGGACAGGAATTACTCACTCGGGGAGCTCCATTTTTGGAGACCTGAGTCTTGCTGAAGCTCCCAGCCAAATAAAGCCCTTCCTTCTTTAACTTGCTGTCTGAGGGATTTTGTCTGTGGCTTGTCCTGCTACACCTTGATCCTTACAGCTGGTAAATGGAAGAGCCAAGATGTGAATCCAAGTTTGGCTCCAAAGAAAGGGTCTTCTGGCCAGGTGCAGTGGCTCCCACCTGTAATCCCAGCACTTTGGGAGGCCAAGGCGTGTGGATCACCTGAGGTCAGGAGTTCGAGACCAGCCTGACCAACATGGAGAAACCCCATCTCTACTACAAATACAAAATTAGGTGGGCATGGTGGTGCATTCCTGTAATCCCAGCTACTCAGGAGGCTGAGTCAGGAGAATCACTTGAACCCGGGAGGCAGAGGTTGCAGTGAGCCGAGATCGCCCCATTGCACTCCAGCCTGGGCAACAAGAGTGAAACTTTGTCTCAAAAAAAAAAGAAAAGAAAAGAAAAAAAGGGCCTTCCTTCTTTTCCTTTCTCTCTTTTCC